>NW_024870834.1:21457500-23857500 GCF_019054845.1 Dipodomys spectabilis | reverse complement strand
CCAATAGCAAAGGACCAACTAGAAAGAACCATGTGGCACCTCCTCTTACTGATCAGAACACCAAAGGCCTAATTTATTCACCCTCGATAATTGTTTACTGAGCACACTTGCACCAGGACTGTCAAAGGCAGTGAGACAACCATGCTGGAGGGGGAGGCAGACAATCAGATACACAGCCGTTAGTAGGCAGTGCCAAGCAATATGGACAGAATAAAGCACAAGGAGGCAGCTATGGAAGAATATGACCGGGAAGGGCCTCTCTGGTAAGCTGGCATCTGAGCCCAGGCCTGAATGGAAAGAGTGAGCCATGTACGCATCTAGGGAGTGTTCTAAACAGGCGCAGGCGCAGTCCTGGAGGGTGTGTGCTTGGTGTCCTTGGCTAGGGCAGCCTGTGCTAGCGGAAAAGCAGCCAGAGGTGCAGGCCAGCCGTCAGGCCTCCTGGGCTATGGTAAAGACAGACTCAGAAACTCCGCCCTTGTATCATGGGGAAGTGATAAATTATAGTAATGGACAGACTTGGTAAGTCAGGGAACTATGGCTTTCATTTATTTCAGAAAATTTTCCAGTGAGATGATCAAATGTATTTGTAAGTGTTGGTTCTTAATGTTCTTTGCTTTGGAACACTTTGTCCTTATTCTGTGGTACCATGAGTGCTATATGTAGATGTGTGTGTGTGTGTGTGTGTGTGTGTGTGTGTGTGTGTGTG
Organism: Dipodomys spectabilis; assembly: GCF_019054845.1. NCBI lineage: Eukaryota > Metazoa > Chordata > Mammalia > Rodentia > Heteromyidae > Dipodomys > Dipodomys spectabilis. The sequence goes on along the minus strand of NW_024870834.1, from coordinate 23,856,794 downwards.
TGTGAGTGGTGTGGTGTCCGTTTGTGCTGTATTTTAGTGTATGTGTATGTGGTATGCATATATGGCATGGATGTTTGTGTGTAATACGTGTGGTAAGTGTGTGAGATGTACAGGACATGTGTGTGTGTGGTGTGTATTATATGGGAGAGAAGTGTAGTGTGTTTTCTGTCATGTGACATGGGCAGTATGTATGTGGTTTGTGGTGTATGTACATGGCATATGCACTGTATGGGTGTGTGTGTGTAGGATGTATGTGCTATATGTATTATATGTGTGATGTGAGGTGTGGGTGAGCTGTGGTGTGTGTGGTGTGCTGTGACATGTTGTGTGAGGTGTGGATGACATGTGGCATTTATGTGTGGTGTGTGTGTGGTGTGGTGTGTGTGTGTGGTTGTATGGGGTGGGAGGATGTGGAAGTGTAAGAGTAGTGTGTTATGACACTGGTGGAGGCTGGTGGATGCTGGGGCCTAAACACATAAAAAGACAGAAGCTCAGGGCCAGGTCAAGTCCGAGGCTAGGCGGGAGGAATGTCTGGAAGGGAGCAGACAGCTGATCAAAGCCTCCTTTGTTTCCTGCTTTGGTTCCTGGTGTGCCCTCCAAGTGCAGCTGAGACTGGCAGTGCAGGACTTGGGCTTCTCCCTGTTCTGTACTCAGCCTTCCTCCCACTCCTAGGTGGCACCTGTGCCTGGGTGGTCAAGGCTGGCAAGGCTGGGACCCCACCCACGTCCTCAGTCAGGCATGGATGTGGGGCTGCAGTGTCCCCTGAGGTTCACGTGGTTCTCCCAGTGCCCGGGCTCCTGGGCTGAGAGGGCTTCGTGGGTCCCTGGCAAGTGGCAGTGTTGGCTTCCTGTGCCTTGGGTCACGCACATGCAGTGGCTTTGGCCATCGTGTGCTTTTAGGCACTGCTTCTTCCCTTTTTCTCCTCACAGTGGCTTTGGCTTTCAGCTTCTTTAAACAGACTGGTGAGGAGGACTTCTGACATTTCAAGGATTTTCATTTCAGGGCCTTCCCACTGGGACACCCCAGTGGGAAGGAACCCATGTGGCCCCCAAAGTTGTCAGGTGATTGCTAAGTTCCAGGAGGGAGGTTTGCTTCTGTTCTTCTCAACTCTAGGACCAGATTGGCTTAGAACTTGGACTTCTTTGCTTAGAAGCCATCTTTTCCCTCCCCATGAAATTGCATTCTGGGGTGGGCCATGGGGTGGTGTGAGTGGGCAGTCTTGGCTCACTATCCCAGGGATTGGGATAGCATGAGACTCAAGAAGAATGTACACATGATCGACTAGTGATGTCTGCTGTGGTTCTGATGGCTGGAAGGGATGTGATGGTCAGAACTGAGTACAGTTCACCAACTCAGGAATCCAGATAATAAAAAAGAACTCAAGGGGAAGTGGCGCTGTAGCTCAAGTGGTAGAGCACTCGCCTTGAGCTGAAGAGCTGAGGGACAGCGCCCAGGCCCAGAGTTCAAGCCCCACGACCGACAAAAAAAAAAAAAAAAAACTCAAGGATGAGACCAAGACTGCAGGGGCCATGGAAGTCAGTGAGTACGTTTTGGGGGCTACAGACTTGGGGACACCTGGTACAGCCTGAAAATGGCAAAGTCGTCTTCCAAACACTAGAAGGAAGTGGTTTGTTCCCCGATGCCTGCCAAGGTTGCCAATCCTTTCCTTGTGCATCAGAGAACTCAGTTTTACCTACATAGCCCTTCCGGACAAGAGGAGCACATGAACCACACCTAGACCTGTGCCCTGAAGTTGGGGCTCCAAGTGGACTGGAAAAGGGCTCCGTGTACCTGAAAGCCAGCATTGGGGCCAAAGCCGAGGGCGGAGCAAGCAGAAGCTCCGGAAAAGGGTCCGGGAAGAGTAAACCCAGGTGTGAGGCAACAGGCTTGAGTGAGAATGCTCAGAGGAGCCTAAGCAACCCAAAAGCTCAGAAACAGCTGAGAGGACTCAGAGAGCGTAGTGCCGTTCATCTGGGCCAGAACCGAGCAGAGACCACTAGTGGATACTTGAAATACGGCTAGTGTACCGAAAAATGGAATATTATTTTATTTCATTTTCATTTATTTAAACTTTAAATCACAAGCATTTCCATTATTGGGAAACCTTTAAATTTCACCATGTGGAATCTACAGTACAAATTTTTATGACATCTCACCTCAGATCAAGTATTTCTAGTGATATTTAGTGTCTAAATTAAAATATACTGTCAAGGGGCTGGGAAGGTGGCTCAGTGGTAGAGCGCTTGCCTTGCATGCCTGAGGCCCTGGGTTTGATTCCTCAGCACCACATAAGCAAAAAGAAAAAAGCTGGAAGTGACGCTGTGGCTCAAGTGGTAGAGTGCTAGCCTTGAGCTGAAGAGCTGAGGGAGAGCGCCCAGGCCCAGAGTTCAGGCCCACGACCGGACCCCCCCCCCAAAAAAAAAATAAATAAAATATACTGTCAAATACGTACTGGACTTCAAAGAAAAAGAATTTAAAATATTTTGCTATTTTTAATGTGTTGGGATGATACTATTTGACTATATTGGGCACACACACATACCTTTTTTTGCTAATATTAGGACTTGAACTTAGGGCCTCCCATTCTATTCTCTCTTGGTCTTCTTGGTCATATCTGGGACTTTACCATTTGAGCCATGTCTTTAGTCAGACATTTTGCTCATTAATTAAAAATAAAATCCCAGACTTTTTTGTCTGGGATGGCTTTAAACCCTTCAAACCCATTCCTCTATGTCTCAGCCTCCTGGGTAGCTAGGATTATAGGCATGAGCCACTGGAGCCTGGCTCCATACCTAATTTTTTAAGGGGATGCTAAGATTCAAATCCTAGGCCTTGCACATGCTAAATACATGTTCTATCACTGAAATACATACCTAGCCCCGTATATTATTAAAATTAATTTTGCCTTTTTTTCCTGGTGTTGTGGATTTAACTTGGGGCCTCAATACTTGCTAAGCAAGTACTACTCTGTTCCTTTTTACCTATTTAACATGGCTACTAGGAAATTTGAAATTATATAGGTGGCTTGCATATATAATTTATAGTATAGAAATCTGGCAAGGACTGAGGCTCATGTTGGTTCAGGATGCTCTTGGGTACTAGGAGTGTTATATAGAAAGGAAAGAATGTGTTTGTGTACTCCAGTTTACCTTGACCTTAGGATGATACTGAACTGGCCTTCCTAATCATCATCTATGTGCACAGGACACTGGCCAGCATGGGCTCTGGTCTTTGTATCATCATTAAAATCAAGGTCAATATTTTCTTTCAATGCCTTCTTCTCTTTTAGAGATCCTTTCTAAGCTCTCGCTGTGATGAAGATGGGTTTTAGGAGGAGGATGGGAGCAGTGGAGGTAGGAAGCCTTTTACTCCCCCGGAAAGGAGAGGGATTAGTTCTGGCCTATTGCTTTTGGTGTTTCATCTTTGTCTTGTTAGAGCCAGAATGACAAATAGGTCTCTGCTCTAATGCCCACAGAACCTGTGGAGGTGGCAGGCTGGACCATGGTGCGAAGGACTTGAAGCTGCATCCAGGCTGAGTGGCAAATAGGCTAGGATCGATTAGCTATGTCTGCCAAGGGCTTTGGAAAGGGGCTCTAGTTAATTTACCCGGAATTTACTATTCCTGTATTAGATGAACTTGTTGTTCTCTACCTTAGAGACCAGTGGACTTTTTGGTGCCAGTCCTGGGGCTTGAACTTGGCCTGCCTACTGTCCCTGACCTACCTTCCTTCCTTCCTTCCTTCCTTCCTTCCTTCCTTCCTTCCTTCCTTCCTTCCTTCCTTCCTTCCTTCCTTTCTTCCTTCCTTCCTTCCTTCCTTCCTTCCTCTCTCTCTCTCTCTCTCTCTCTCTCTCTCTTTCTTTCTCTCTTTCTTTCTGTTCAAGGCTAGCTCTCTACCACTTGAGCCATAGCTCTACTTCTGGCTTTTTGGTGATTAATTGCAGATAAGAGTCTCATGGACTTTCCTAGGGCTAGCTTTGAACCTCAATCCTCAGATCTCAGCCTACTAAATAGCTAGGATTACAGGCATGTGCTACTGGTGCCCAGCTAAGAAACCAGCTAAGAGACTTTAAGGCACTGATCACTTTGAAGAAACAAGAATGAGATTTATATTGAGCCAGGACATGTGCAGGGGAGACACTGGCTGTCTCCAGGGTCCAGAGCCTGACTAGGGGCGTGGCTTACAGTTTGAGTGAGACTTTCTTGTCAATGCCCCCTTTTCTTGCTCAGTAGAAGTGAACTTGGCTTTGGTCCAAGGCCAGCTTACTGGCCCCATAGTCAGAGACAGAAACAAAGAGTGGGATCTGGAGGGTTCAGGGAAAGAGAAGGATTTGGCCCTTTTTCTTCTCTTCTCTTTCCTCTTCAGAGCCTTTCCTTAAAAGCAGGTGCTGTGGATTTGTCAGCTTCTTGGTGCCAAATTCCTGCTTATGGCTTTGTCTAGATGCAGCATGGAATATCAGTGATAGGCACAGATCCTGGGCCAGTGTTGGGCAGGGTTCATACGTTAGGTCTGCCAGTTCACACATACTGGAGCATTCTGGGCCAGCTTTCTTACCAGTTGAATGTGGATGCTGGCAGACTTGCTTTCAGCAGAGATTCAATGAGCTAATTCACATGGAGAGTTCAGGATGGTGCCTTGTGCAAGCATTATCATACAAGTTGTTCTGACTTGATAACTTGTATAGTAGTTGTCTAATGCTGCATAAAAAAAATCTCCCCAAGACTGAATTCCCTCAAACAATAATAATTTAATACTATTTCTGTGGTTAGAAGTTGGAGAACAACTGGTTTGACTTTTTTTCATATGTCACATGTCAAGAGATGGCCTGGCCCTAAAAGTTCATGAGACTCCATGTCAACCAATGATTGGGTTCAGTGACATGGTAAGCACAGTAGGAGAATCCCAGCCCTTTCCAGTCTGGGTATAACCAAGGCAAAAAGAGGCTGGAGGCATGACACAAGGGTAATATCTTCTACAAAGCCTGAGTTCAATCTCAAGTACTGCCCCCCAAAAAGTTTATTTTTGTTTGCTTGTTTATTTTTGTGCCAGTACCTGGGGCTTAAACTTGGGCCCACATACTTGCTCAGCTTTACTGCTCATCGCTGGCACTCTACCACTTGAACCATGCTTCCATTTCTGGCTTTTTGCCCGTGCATTGGAGAAAAGATTTGGCTGCCAGGCTGGCTTTGCACCATAGTCCTCAAATCCCAGCCTCTAGAATAGCTAGATTATAGATGTGAGCCCTTAGTGTTTTTGACTTTTATGCAAATTGAACCAATAACAACCCGTTTCATACACTGTTACTGGGAGTGTGTGGATTTGTGTGTGTATGTATCTTAGAGTATAAAAATGGATCAAATATAATTAACACACCCTGAAAAAAACATGACAGGAAAGTAAAAGAGTCTCAATGGGGTGGGAAAGCTACCAGGAAGAGGCAGAAGAAGCAGAAAAGCTAAAGAAGAGGATGAATGTGGATGAATGTAGTTGGATGTTTATGTGTATGAAAATAAAACAATGAAACTTGTTGACATTGTTTTAAGAATGGGAATAGGATAGGGGATAATGATGGTTGATTCAGATACATTGTTTACATGTGTGGAAGTGTCACAATGAACCCCTCCTTGGATAACTAATATATGCTAATAAAAATGTAGCACCCTCCCCCCCAGAACTGTAGTCCAGCCTCACATCAGTGACTCACAACTGTAATCCTAGCTGCTCAGGAGGCTGAGATCAGAGGATCATGGTTCCAAGGCAGGAAAGTCCGTGGACTCTTATATTTCCAACTATTCAATAAAAGCTGGAAGTGGCTCAAGTGGTAGAGCACTAGCCTTGGACAAAAGCTCAAGGACAGCACCCAGAACCTGAGTTCAAACCCCAGGAACAGCACAAAGCAAACAAATATAGGATGCATGGCATACTAATAAGCAGTATCCTCTTGGAGAAAGACAACTCCCTCTTGAGGGGGACCAAAAGGAACCTTGATTTCATTTTTTGTATTTATTTATTTTTTTGGGTCCGGTCGTGGGTCCTGAACTCTGGGCCTGGGCGCTCTCCCTCAGCTTTTCAGCTCAAGGCTAGCGCTCTACCACTTGAGCCACAGCGCCACTTCCGGCTTTTTTCTTTTTGCTTATGTGGTGCTGAGGAATCAAACCCAGGGCCTCAGGCATGCAAGGCAAGTGCTCTACCACTGAGCCACCTTTCCAATCCCTTCATTTGTTTTAATAAGAGACTTTGATTATTTTTAATAAGAGAGGCTTGAAGCAAATGTTAGCTGGTGGCAGTGCAGGTAATTGTATGTCGAATCTTTATATTTCTTGAAAAAAAAAAAAAGAACACTCAAATTTAGAGATAGGGGTACTGTTGCTACTTGGGGAGCTTGGCAGACATTCACCACTGAGTATACACTGACTCTCTGTGTGTGTATGTGGTGTGTGTGTGTGTGTGTGTGTGTGTGTGTGTGTATGTGGTGTGTGTGTGTGTTTGATTATTTAGTATAATGTCCTCAGTGTTCATTCATGTTTTGGCATGTGTCAGTTTCTAATAATCTATGTATATTTTCTTTTTCTGTCATTCATTCTTTCTGTTGTTGTTGGTGGTGGTCATAGGGCTAGAACTCAGGGCCTGGGCACTGTCCTTGTTGCTCCCTGAGCTTCTTTTGCTCAGGCTAGCACTCTACCATTTGAGTCACAGTGCTACTTCTGACCTTTTCTGTTTATGTGGTACTGAGGAATCAAACCCAGGGCTTCATGCATGCTAGGCAAGGACTCTACCACTAAGCCATGTTCCCAGCCCTTCCTGAGCTCTATTAGTCAAAGCTAGCACTCTACCATTTTGAGCCACAGCACTACTTCTGGTTTTCTGGTGGTTAATTGGGGATAAGAGTCTCATGGACTTTCCTGCCCCGGCTGGCTTTGAAACTCAATCCTCAGATCTTAGCCTCCAGAGTAGTTAGGATTGGATTATAGGTGTGAGCCACCAGTGCGTGGCTCTCTGTATGTTTTTGTTATGCATTCATCTGTTATCTGTTGTGAATAGTGCTGATATGTGCTTGGATCTAAAAATTCCTGTTCAAGAACCTGCTTTTCTTTTTTTCTGGCTTGAACTCTGGGCCTGGGTGCTGTCCCTCGGCTCTTCAGCTCAAGGCTAGCCCTCTACCTCTGGCGCCAGTGCGCCACTTCCCATTTTCTGAGTGGTTTATTGGCGATAAGAGTCTCAGGGACTTTCTTGCCCGCGCTGACTTTGAACCTTGATCCTCAGATCTCAACCTCCTGAGTAGCTAGGATTATAGGCGTGAGCCACCTCGCCCAGCTGCTTTTCATTCTTTATGAGTATGGCCCAGGCAGAACTGCTGGGTCAAATCAATTATATGTTTAATTTTTTTCAGGACTGGTCTAGGGGAGCTGGGACATCCAGCCAGAGGGAGCGCTGGGGACCGATGAGGCTCACGGAGGACCCATGGCCAGTAAGGGTAGGAACCCCAAGGCCAATACAAGGGCCAAAGCCTCTCTGTCTCTAGGCTGTACCTGCTAACTCAGGCTCTCCTGAGGATCTGGAGATGCTCTGCCCTTCCATGTCTTTTGGGGTAGAATCTGAGGATACAGGTGGGATCCTGTGATGCTTAGGAAAGGAAGGGAGTAGGCAGGTTGCAACTCTACACACTGAGTAGAGGGACAAGTAGCAGCTTGACCTGTTCATAGCCACAAGCCCAAGACCAGGGCTGTGGCTAGGTTGCCACCTATCCCTTTTCTCAGCTGTCTCTGAATGCCCAGTGGACTGGTCAGCATCTGTACTTGACTGCATGGGGCTGGCTGTCCTATGAACGCTCAAGAACTTTCAGTAGTCTTCTGGGGCCTGCTGTGTGCTGTGTGGGCCTGAGTTCCACACACTTCTGATTTAACACGGATCTGGAGATTGCTAGGTTCTCCTGCAGATGCAGATATGGGGGCTTATGAGGGCTACTCGGTGGCAATGCCAGGACATAAAACAGGTGGCTGGGCTGGGTGTTGGTGGCTCGTGCGTATCATCCTAGCTCAGGAAGCTGAGATCTGAGGATTGTGGCTCAAAGCCAGCCTGGGCAGAAAAGTCTGTGAGACTCTTATCTCCCAATTAACCAGCAAAAAAAAAAAAAAGGAAGTAGAGGTGTGACTCAAGTAGTAGAGTGCTAGCCTTGAGCAAAGAAGCCAAGCAAGAGCATGATGTCATGAGTTCAAGCCCCAATACCAGCACCAAAAAAAAAAGGGGGGGGGCAAGGGCAGAGGGGTGGAGCCTGTACTCCCTTGTCTGTTCTCTTGCTTCGTGTGTGTGTGTGAGGGGGGGGGGGTGTGGTGTGTGTTGTGTGTGTGTGCATGCGCATGCCTTGGGCCTTGTCAGTAGTCTGGAGCTGTGTCCCTGTGGCCGAATCCTCCACCTCTCTGAGCTCCACATTACCCCAGGAGAAGTGAGTAATACTTTACATGCCAGATCCGTGTACACACAACACACACACACACACACACACACACACACACACACACACACACACACACACACACACACACACACAGTCTTCTGCCTGAGGGTGGGAGCTGAGCCTGTCCCAGAGACCATCCAAGTCCCCATCAGGGCCATAAGAGTCACTAAAGACACAATCTTCTTTCTGGAATTGCTCCCGCTGCTAAGGACTTCGAAGACCACATGTTAGGATTATTGCTTTTCCTAAGTAACTTGGTGGAATTTGTCTCCAAGGACCTATGAGAGAGTAGAGGTTTTTTGTTCTTATTTTTGTTTTCTGTAGGCACAATCAACTTCAAGTTGTGCCCCTTAGAGAACCTATGACTGTGACTTCCCTGTTCATTTTCTTGGGTCTTTCCCTTGTATACTTCTGATGTTCCAACAGACTGGCTTGAAATCCACTTGGCTTGGGTCTTCCTTCTATACTTTGCTGATCTCTGTTTTGTCCTCCATTCCCCATGCTCCAGCCAAACATCCAGTTGCTTTCTATCATCAAATCAAGTCACCCCACCCCAGGATCTTTACATAGGCTGCCCTCTCTGCCTAGAACATCTCATCCCGCCCCACCTCCTATCTGACCATGGCTGGCTGTTCTCCCCATCCACTTATCCCTTGCAGAAACAATCTTGTGTTTCTTCCTGCTTTCTGTTTCCCTACATACTGGATATGCAGCCCCTGCAAGGTAAGCCAGGACAGCTCCTGCCTGAGGCTACCTGATGCCCCTTCCTCACAGCAACAACCCCAGGACAGAACACTTGGCAGCCCAGACAAGAGTGGCTCTAAAGCAAAGCACACTGCTTCCTGGCTTTGGAACGTGGGGATTCTGGCTCCCCACCTTGCTGAGTGAATTTGGGCAGATCAGGCCTCTGTTTCCTCAGTTGCACAACAGGAGCAGAGCGCCTGCTATGTGATTCGTGCTGGCGTGAGGATCGATGAGATTCCTCACTTATGATGTGTGCCTTGCACATGCCAGCAAAAATAGGATGGTCCCTTGCAGACAGAGCCTTCATTTTCATGTGGAACTGCCAGGTTGGCGCCTGCCCTGTATACTTCCATCTGAATTGTCACTGCCACCAGGGTTGTTGTGGCTCTGTGCAGAGATGGCTGTGTGAGGACAGGGGAACTGGATCTGCAGCTGGGCTCTCCCCTGTCCCCCCGGGGATCGTGCAGTCTCCGTGTCTCCTGGGATCACCTGTATTCCTTGTCGACTTCGCTATGCTTCTGCTGGTATGTGACCTTCATTATGGCCACTGCAGATCTGTCCCTCAACTCTGTGTCCTTGTCTGGCCAGTCTTGGTCCCCACTTCCTGAGACTCTCTGATTGGCCCAGTTGGTGCTGCTGAACCAGGTCTCAGAGGTCAACATGGATGTTTTAGGGCCTGATACCCAAGGTGAGCCAGAGTTGTAGGGTACAGAATACACATATTAGGACAGCAGTGGACATGGAATGGGGGCAAGGGTGGAATCCTTTAAAATGAGGTAGATGATGGAACTTTCTGGAATGATACTAATCTTCAATTTCTTGCTAGGCATTTGGACTGTACAGGTGTGGTCATCAAAATTCGTCCAAAGGTACTCCAGATAGGTGCATGTTACCTTCAACACAAACCCGACACCTGTTAAGTTCTAAGTAATGATATGTGTGCTCTGGTGTTTATGTGAAGCAACTAGGTCTCCCAATTCCCTAGGAAATGCACCCCAAAAAGTTGGGGGTAGTAATGCATTCCTATAATCCCAGAACATGGGAGCCTGAGGCAGGGAGATTGCAGGAAGCTCAAGGACACCCTGGGTGACATTGAGAGACTTTTGTCTCAAAAACAAACTAAAAATGCTAATAACAAAAGAGAAATGTACCACAACGCTGAAATGAGTAGAGTTAACCGGGGTGGGGATTGATAGGGCAATACATAAGTAATAAAAATAAAGCAAAACCTCTATGGTAGGATCTTGGTAGTAGCTCCATGAGTGTATGCTATACAATGGTTCAATTTCTCATTTTATAATATGATGTAAACATCCTAAGAGAGAAAGGAAGGAAGTGTGAGCAGGTGGGCATTGCACGCTATCTCAACAGCTTATCCTTTTCCCAGTGAAAGGTGCAGACGCTCGCTTCTGTGCCCAGCCCCTGCAGACTGTGGGCATCTGCTAGGCCATTGTCTAACTCCTGTCAAAAGCCAAGATGAAGGGCTGAGGACCTGGCTCAGTGGAAGAGCCTCTGCCTGGCAGATGTGAAGCCCTGGCCATCAGTAAAAATAACATGAAAATGATTACACAAGTGCCAAGGCCAGTCCAGGATGGTGGTGTCTCCAGGATTCATGTATCATCTGCCCCACCCCCACCCCAGACTCTGGCCCACCCTTGGCTCTCCTGGGCCCCATTGTACAGTTGAGCTATCGGTATTTCCTGGGTGAGAACCCCAAAGAAGAAGGCTCTGTGGGCTCCCTGAGGACAGAGGCTGTGGGTCTGGGGATGCCCAGGCCTGTAGTGGCTGCCTGGCCAACTCTCCTTTAGCAAATGAAAACCAAGCTGCGCTCACAATGCTTTCTTCTCAGGGTAGCTAGAAATTCAACACTGCCATGTCAGCTGCTCTGAGAACCTGGCTCTCCCCTGGGAGTGGGAAGGAAGACGCCAGCCCCAGCCTCTCTTTCACCACTCTGGAATGGTTTGTCTTCCCAGAGCTCATGCTACGGAGAATACATCATAAATAAATGAGCAGACATAAGCAAGTTACAACCTCTGATTTTGCAGGTGAGAAAACTGACTCAGAGAGGTTAAGTGAGAAATCCAAAGGCAAACAGTCATCTGCTAGGTGGCAGATGCTCCCTTTTTGGCCTCCCGTAGTTGTTCCTGCTTGTGCCGCTCACTGCCTCCGGGTGTGTGGACCTGAGCTGAATTGGCTTGGAAATAATGCAGCTGTTTCTAAACAAAGCCCCTAAGGGCAGGGCCCAGATCCAAGGCAGCCTTACTTGAACCAGTGAAGTAGACATAGTTACCTCTGCCTTGTAACTATGTTCGCAGAGAGGACCATTTTGCTGGAATGTGGCTAGATAAGGCTGTCTTCTGAATGTGGGTTTTGGGCAGACCAGGCAGGGCTATTTGAATCAGTAACAGCCCACAAGGTAGAAATTGCACACCTGGCCTGGAGTTGACATCAAACCCCTCCCCGGCCAAACCTTTGCCTTTCTGATTAATGACCTGTATTTGAATGTGTTACCAACTTGTATAAAACCCAGGGTTTGGCCGGGCACCATGCTCATGCTTGGCACCTTAGCTACTGAGGAGGCTGAGATCTGAGGAACATGGTATAAAACAAGCTCAGGCAGGAAAGTCCACGAGAGTCTTATCTCCAATTGGCCATCAGAAAACCAGAAGTGGTGCTGTGGCTCAAAGTGATAAAGCACTAGCCAAGAGTGAAAAAGCTCAGAGACAGTACCTGGCCCTGAGTTCAAGTCCCACAACAGACAAAAAAAAAAAAAAGTAGTCTTGAGCTTTGCTTGCCCCCGTTGCCGTAATACCAGTTCTGGGGACTCAGAGAAGGCCCTCCATGGTTCCAGGAGCCTAGAATTCTCCCCAAAGTCCCCAATCCCTCAAAGACAACATCAAAGACCTCCAGATGTTTCTTGGGGTCAGTGAACCTCCCAGTCTAAGGCACAATTACAGCAGTGCCTGCCCCGTCTCTGCCGCCTGTATTCTGGCATCTGGAAGAACCTGACGGAAGCTGGTGGAATCCAAGGAGACAACCTGGGAGCTGGCCTCGTGGTCTCATGGACAGGGAGGACTAAAGGTCAGGAAAGAGTGTCATTTCTTTTAAGTCACACAGGTCCTTGGGTCAGAGGAGGGCTTGAACCTAGGCCTTGCAGATTCCAAGCCACAGGACGTTTGCTCCTTATTACAGCAAACCAGAAGCAATCCAGATCATGTTGGGAACCAGCTGCTAGAGGCCTCTAATGCAACTGGTGGTGAATGACACGACTTGCTGGGCTCCCCCTCCGTCTCCTCCATGCCTGCACCACGCCCCCACGCTCTGACCAGCGCTGCCCGGTGGCATCTTCTTTGTTCACTTTACATGGAGTGATCAGCCAGCCAGGCCTGGTGAACACCACCCTTACCACCCACCAGGTCTGGAAGCAGCCTTGGAGAATAAGAGGTGACACCTGTAATTGTGTCGTGTGGTTGTCCCGTAGCCATCCTGGCAGGAAGAAGTGGAGCCCTTCCATGATGGTGGAGAGTGGGGGGAGGGGCAACTTTTGGTGTCACCCTCCCGGTGGGTGTGGCTCTGAGAGACCAGAGGTGATTCATTACCAGGTAGACCTAATGCTCTTAGGATGGAAGGGCATATTGCTTCCCCTTATTTTTGTTAATTAATATGCTTTGTGGGTCATTATCAGTGATCAAGTGCATAAGGTTTTTTAGAAAGCCAGGGCCCATGCCTGTCTTCCTAGCTACTCAGGAGGCTGAGATCTGAGGATCACAGAAAACTGGAAGTGGCGCTGTGGCTCAAAATGGTAGAGTGCTAGCCTTGAGCAGAAAAGCTCAGGGACAGCTCCCCAGCTCTGAGTTTAAGCCCCACAACCAACCAAAAGAAACAACACACACACACACACACACACACACACACACACACACACACACACACACACCAACAGAAACCACAAAAGCCAGGGACAGTGCCTCCACAGGAGTTACATACCCATGTGGGTATCATCAGAACTGCTATCTGGGGAGGCCTCAAGCTTGCACTTTGACCCCATAATCTGGCCCTACCTCAGCCCAGCTCCTGGGAAGCAGTTCTCTTCCTGAATTTGATGCTCCCAGGAGAGACGCCCTGGGCCTTGGGAAGCTGGGTCTTAGGCTCAGACCCACTTGCATCAGGAAGGCTGGGTGGAGAAACAGGCGGTCCCCAGACAGAACTGAGCCCAGGCTGCCCACAGCTGGGAAACTGCAGAGCAGACTCCAAAGTCATCCATGTGGGGGACAAGATGTGAGCCTGGGCACCTTGTTCTTTTATTTCACTGTGGACAATTTTAAACTGGCAGACGCCAATAAAAGGTTATAAAAATAGTACGGTCCTTATTGACCTTAGGATGCTGGGTACAGAGTAATTGAAAGATTCTTATTAAGAATGTAGCCCTGGAAAGCAACTTCCATCTCTTACACTGGCTCAGAAGAATTCCCCTGAATTCTCCACCTCCGGACTAGGACCAGAAAATCTCAGCCCAAATGGTAATGGTCTCAGAAATTGACCAGCCCTTAAACATGAGCGTGGAGAATGAAACTGCGATTTCAGGCTTCCCTGGAAAGAATGAAATGCCAAAATTCTCTGTCTAGGTCTCATGATGAAAGACAGTTGGAGAGTTTAACCCCGTTAGAGCAATCTCAGCTACTCAGAGAAAGAGACAGGAGGATTGTAGTTCTAGACCAGCAGGGCTTGGGAAGAGTTACTGAGACTTTGTTTTCAACAAACAAGCCAGGTATGGTGCTTCATGCTTGTCACCCCAGCTTGTCATAGGGAGGTGGAGGTAGGAAGAGCAGGGTCTAATGCCAGAGGCGTAAAAAGTGCAAGGACTTATTTTTTCTTTTTAAAAAGGAAAAGGACTGGGAGCATGGACAAGTGCAGGGTCTGGAGTGGTCTTTACCTAGAGCTCAGCTGATGATCTAGAGCTCAGTTGATGATCTAGAGCTCAGTTGATGATCTGTACACAAGTAGGTCTTTTTTTTCCCCTTAGACTTAATATTTAATTTTTTTGTGGAGGATCATTTGAGGCTTGTCCCCAAAACCTCCTGTAGAGGCTTGGGTCTGAGCTCCCTGCAACTGGGTGACCCCAGGAAGAACAGCTAACTTAACAATAGCTCCTCAGTCTCTCCATCTGTCAAATGGGCATGGAGGCAACTCTCTCAGGCTGGTCAGATGAGCGCTGCGATGGATGGCAAGGTACTTGTGAGAGTGCTTTACAAACCATCCCAAGCCCTCCAAGCTGAAAATGGCGCTGTCTATCATAGCAGATGCTCCCAGTTCTGCAGTGGACGTGACCCCGTGAGCCACTGCTGACTTGGGCAGGGTCCGGGTGCCCCTTCTGGGCAGAGGTATGGCAGCTTTCCAGGTCACTGCTTAAGCTAAGAAGCACAGACAGAGCCGGGTGCTGGTGGCTCACACCTGTAATCCGATCTGAGAATCAGGTTCAAAGCCAGCCCAGGCAGGAAACTCTGCGAGATTCTTATCTCCAGTAAACTAGAAAACAAGAAGTGGTGCTGTGGCTCAAGCAGTAGAGCACTGTCCTTGAGCTGAAGAGCACAGGGAAAGGACCCAGGCCCAGAGTTCAAGCCCCACGACCTACTACGACAACGCAATGACGATGACAACAACAATGACAACAATAACAAAAGCACAGACAGGAGAGGGCGCCTGTGGATGCTTTACCACTGCCCCTCCAGCTTCATAGCAGGCCTTTTACACCTGGATCTCCTTTCCTCTCCCACATCCCTATGGAGCGGGTAGTGGGGGTGTGTGTGTATATCTGGGACACATTGCTGGGGACCACACAGCTGGTATATGGTAGAGCCAGGACTCACACTCAGGCCACCTCATTCCTGATTTAGTGCTCTGAGCTAGCATACCAGACTGCTTCTTCCGTTCCCATATGACATCCATCCTGGGTCAGAGGAAAGAGGCGGGTCACTGCTGACTGGTACTGCCCCTCTTGGCAGCTCTTTCTGGAAGAAGAAACTGAGGCTGGAGGGTAGGATGTAGGAGCACCCCCAGAACTGGAGTGGAGGTGTGAACTGACCCCCCCCCCCCCGCCCCGGGCTCATCTTCAGCCCTTGAAGGCAGAGGTGAGGCTGTCTGCCTACCTTTCGATCATTCTGTGTCCCACAAGAAGTCCTTCTTTATACCTAGCCTGGCCAGCCTAGACACAGTGGTGGTTTCTCTGTTCTCTGGGGAGATGGAGAGTTACTCTGCCCCCCTCCTACCTGTAACAGCCTTCCTCACACCAAACTTGCAGACCCCCCTCACCCCACGAGGCTGGGGATCCAGGCACCTCTTTGCCTGTATGGTTTGCAGAGCACCAGTGGCAAGGCTGGCACAGGCCTTCTGGGGACAGTGGCTAGAGTTCCCATAACCCTCTGGGGCAGTGACAGATGGCCCACTGGGCAGCCCTTTCCCACTGGGAAGACTGGTTCCTCTTCCTCTACAAAGGCCTGCACTTAGATCAGAGCTAGGGAGAGGCGCCTGGGTGCGGACAGCCTGCCAGAGACAACGGCTACTCACTCTGCCCTTGTGCAATAGGAACCCTCTCACCTGCAAGCCTGCATACTTTTTAGCCTATTTTTTAGGCAAGGAAGCTGAGATCTCAGAGAAGTTAAATGTCCTGTCAGGGGTCACACAGCCACATAAGTAGAGGAGCCAGAATCAAACCTCATTCTTTTTTTTAAATTAAGTTTTTTTTTTTATTGTGAAAATACTGTACAGAGGGGTTACAGTTACATGACCAAGGTAATGAGTACATTTCCTATCCAGCATTGTTACCTCCTCCTTTGTTTTTCCCTCTACCTACCCTTTCTATCCTGTCTTCCCTAGCCTGTACCCCAGACTCCTGGCACCCAATCTCCCAGCCTCCAGAGAAGCCCAGCTCTAGGAAGAAGAATTGTTTTGGCTTTTCTCAGTTCCACCCAGCTTTTTGTGGCTAAACTAGATAGGAAAGGAATTCTTTTTTATTTTCATTTTTCCAGTCCTGGGGCTTGAATTCAGGGACTGGGCACTGTTCCTGAGCTTTCTTTGCTCAAGGCTAGCTCTCTACCATTTGATCCACAGTGCCACTTCCAGCTTTTTCTGTTTATGTGGTGATGAGGAATCAAACCCAGGGCTTCATGCACACTAGGCAAGCACTCTACCACTGAGCCCATTCCCAGCTCTCTCTCTTTTTACTTTTTTTTAATGTGCATATCTTAGTTGTACAAGGGGGTTCCTTTGTGACATTGCCATCCGTGAATTCAGTGTGTCCTCATTAACGTCACCCCTCCATCACACTTCTTTCCTAAAATAACGTGATTTTCAGCAAGTTTCATTGTTCCATTTTCATACATGCAGATAAACGACTTCTGCCATCTCCGTCCTCATTTACCCTCTTCCTCAGCCCTCCTCCCCCTGCTTCCCTTCCCCCCAGCAGAGCCTGCTTTGCTTTCCTATCTTTTTTTTTTTAAGTGTGTATGAGCTACACCAAGGGATTTCACTGTGGTATTTGGACGTGCAGATCTTACATTTGGCTCGGGATCACCCTCTGTTGCTTCTCGCCCCCCGCCCCTGGGATTCTTCATTGCTGCACTGTAGCATTTCGCACTTTCCTTTGCAGACTGTTAAACAGCCTTGGCTCTTCTCTCCCCAAACATTTCAAATCCAATCGGACAAAACCAAGCCATTCAATTCAATAGTGTTCCATCCCTGGTTACCATTTGCCTGGAACTGGCTTAAGGTCCGGTGCTTAGTGTCAATTATTTGTATTTAGTTCTCAAAACAACCTGCAGTACGCAAAGGTCATTGTGAGGCACCAAAGAACCATGGTTAAGCATTTGACCCTGCCGTGGGCTCACTGTGTGGCCTGAGAGATCATGGGCCAGGTTCTTAGCCTGTCGGCGCCCGGCTTTCTTCTTTGTAAAAGGATGCAAATTGAATATGATCCCATGTGAGTTGGGCTACCCATGCAAGGTGCCAGAGACAATGCCAGGGGTGACAGTGTTCCTTGTTATCAGGACACTTGTCACATAAGCACATTGGAAGGTGAAGATAATACCTCTCCAGGGAGAGCCGACATGGTAACTATTGAGTAATGCCAGGACTCAGGTTCTTTTTTTTTTTTTTTTTTGGTCATGGGAATTGAACTCAGGGCCTGAATACTTTCCCTGAGTTCTTTTGCTCAGGGCTAGTGCTCTACCTTGAGCCACAATGACACTTCCAGTTTTTCTGGTGGTTAATTGGAGCATTTTATCAACTTTCCTGCCCAGTTTGGCTTCGAATTGCCGTCCTCAAATCTTAGCCTTCTTAGTAACTAGGATTATAGGCGTGAGCCACCAGTGCCTGGCCAGGACTCATGTTCCTAACCAGTTCATTTCCTAGTAACTAATTCTTTTACCTTCAAAAAAGCCACTTTATTGAGGTATAATTTACATATTGTGATGCTTACTGGTTTTACGGGTACTATTCAGGACTTTGAGCTGCAATACCTCAATCGCTGGCTTTTTAATAGTTATGGACTTTTTAGTAGTTATGGACTTTCTTGCCTGGGCTGGCTTTGAACCACGATCATAAGATATCAGTCTCCTGAGTAGTTAGGATTACAGGCATAAGTCACCAGTGCCCAGCCTTAATTCATATTTTAAGACTTAAAAAAAAATAAAACAAGCTTTATTGAGATGCAGTTCACATACCATATAGTTAATCTATTTAAAGTGCACTCTTGAATGGTTCTAGTCTTTATCTCATTTTTAATGCTCATCTCTAACCTTTAAAATAAGTTTTTTTTCTTTTTCTAATTATATGTTCAGTTAAAAAAGCTAGAAAAGCAAAGGACAAAGAAAATATTCAGCACAGTCACATAGAGATTTGTATGTACTCTGCTGAGGGCTGCTCTTAGTCTCAGGCCTGTTAAGTCATTCCTCTCTACCCCCAGCTTTCCAGTCCACATGATATAGCATGATAGTGAGACTAAGATCCTGCCTACTGAATGTTTGCTGTGTGCCCAGCACTGAGTTCTGGTACTCAGTCTCAATCCTTGAAATAATTTAACAAAATTAGACTTGCTTATGTTTATTTATTTATTATTTGTTTATTGTCCTTAAACTCAGTTTTATTGCTAATGGCTGGTGGTGCTATACCACCTGAGCTACTCCTCCAGTCCAGAATTTTGCTGGTTAATGAGAAATGCAATCTTTTTTTTTTTTTTTGGCTGTGGGGCCTGAACTCTGGGCCTGGGCGCTGTCCCTCAGCTCTTCAGCTCAAGGCTAGCACTCTACCACTTGAGCCACAGCGCCACTTCTGGCTTTTTCTGCTTATGTAGTACTGAGGAATCAAACCCAGGGCCTCATGCATGCTAAGCAGGCACTCTACCACTGAGCCACCATCCCAGCCCGTGAGAGATGGAATCTTGAAAACTTTTATTACCAGGCTGTCTTTGAAACTTACAGATCTCATCTTCATGAGTAGCTAAGATTAGAGGCATGAGCTAATGTGCCCATCAGCCACAGGCACCTGGGTCTTAGCTCCATTTTATAACTAAAGATACTAGGCTGTTAAATAAAGAGCAAGTAGAGGAGCCAAGTCTTGAACTCTCCTCTCTCTCTCTCTCTCTCTCTCTCTCTTGCTCTGTGTATATGTATGTGTGAGCCATACCTCCACTTCTAGCTTTTTGGTGGTTAGAGGTAAGAATCTCTTGGAGTTGTCTGCCTGGGCTGACTTCAAACTGTGATCCTAAAAATCTCAGTCTTCTGAGTAGCTAGGATTACAGGCATGAGCCACAGGTGCCCAACTTCAGACTTGAACCCTTAACGTATGTGTTGTCACAATCCCTGTCACTTGGCTAGAGTTCAGACTAAAGACATTCAGGACTGATTAAAGAATATACCTCTTGGGGTTGGAGGTACGGCTCAGTTTGTAGAGTGCCAGCAAATGAGCAGAGCTCATTGAGTTCAAGTTTGAGTCCTGGTCTTGCAAAAAGAAAGGGGGGGGGGGGAGGGAAGAAGGGAGGGAGGGAGGGAAAGGAAGGAAGGAAAGAAGGAAGGAAGGAAGGAAAGAAAGAAAACAGACTTCTCTCAGGAAGAGTCAGAAAGGAATAGGGGTTAGGGTCCTTCAAGAGCAACCTGAGATCCACTGGGGAATGTCCAGGCCCTTCTCCTACCTACCCTGGCAGAACTCTTCTGGCTGTGTGTGTGTTGCTCTCTCTCTGCTCCATGGCACTTCTTCCTTCAGTTTATAGAAGAGGGGTGAGGGAGCAGAGGGGGAGTGTCTGGGCAGGTGGCTTGTATCACAAGAAGATGTGGCAACTCTATGATATAGGTCTTTTATACTTTTCTCTGCCCCAGACTGATGGTAGAGAATGATAGAACAATTCCACAAGCATTGAGGTGGGTGCTTTATGAACACCTTCCTGCCTTGCTCTCCCTCACTTCCCACACCCCCCCCCCCCACACCTTGTTCCAGTCTCAAACGTTGCAGAGAGGCCTTCCCTGCTGCTTCCCACCTTGTTCCAGAGTCTCATACTTCTGGGTATCTCCCCCTGCTGTTGCCCAAGCCCAGTTGCCAGCAGGAGGTTTGTGGCTGTTAGCTAGAACAGCAGGCTGGATGCTTGGTTGCTGTGACAACGGCTGTTGGGAGTAAGTGGTCCTGTGGCAGAAGACAATATAATAAACCAAATCCCAGCCTAGTGAGAAGAAGATCTAGTAGAGGCTTTACTGGTATCTTCTGGCTGCCGGTGGTGGGCAGGAGAAGGGGATGACTAATGAGAGAGGAGGGGGTGGCGTCTGCACTGCCTCTAAGGCCAGGGCTTTTGTCCAGGAGAAGTATCTCCATGATTGGAAAGCTTCCTCAGACATCCTGAGATTTCTGGGGTGTCACTCCAGGCTGAGGCCTTGCCTTCAGCTTCCAGATAAGACTCTGAGCTTGTTTTGGTGCTGAAAACAACCATGGAATCTGGACAAAGCACGGAAGATGTCTGTGTGGCATTGACAGGTGCACAGGACACCTGTCCTTGACAGGGCTGGCTCCTGGCACCGGGAAAGATGTGCTGATTCTGTTTCTCAGTGCTACAAAACACTCAGGAACACGGCTGGCCATGCCTGTTGTATCATTTCTCTCCTCATTCTTTCTGGAATCCTCTCCAGGCAGGATTTTATCCCTGACAAGATGGCACTGGTAGAAGTGACCAGTAGCCTCCACGTAAGACTAGATCTTAGCGTTCATTCTCAGTGCCCCACCTTCTGCTTTTGACATTTCCTCTTTTCTTGTCATTCCTGGTGTCTTGGGACCACACTGGAGTGGTTGTTCCCTACAGTTTGCTACACTGGGACTTCCTTCCATCCTGACCTTTGAACTTGGGAGGGACCCTGAGATCAGGGGCTCTGGGCTTGGCTCAGCTAGTGGTTTGCTTTCCAGACGCAGCCTCTGGACTGGTTTGCGTGCAACAAGCTTCCCACGCAGTGCCTTGGGATGATTCCTTGCCAGTGAGAGGCTGAGAATAGGGACAGAGGACAAGTTGACCTTGATAATGTTGCAGCAAAGGCTTTACTTCGAGGGGGCCGAGGCAAAGAGAGCCAGGCCCTGTGATTGGCAGCATTATCTCATGATGTCACCCTGATCTCCTCTAAAAGGAGGTGTTGTCTTCATCCCCATTTTGCAGATAGCATGGTTGAGTTTGGATCAAGTTACACAATTTTCCTGGCATGGGGAGTCAAGACTCAGACCCAGCATCTCCACTAGCCTCACCCCTGTTGCACAGACTGAGCGACATGGCCAGGTCTAAGCCAGGCTGCCCTTGAATCCTTCTGCCTCAGCCTGGCATTACAGGTGTGTAACACCAAGCCCAATGTGCAAGGGTTTTGAAGATTGTTTTGAGAATCAGGCATGGAATCATTGTGGTGTTGTCACAGAGTCAGAATAGGAGTACCCAGCCGGGCGCTGGTGGCTCACGCCTGTAATCCTAGCTACTCAGGAGGCTGAGATCTGAGGATCACGGTTCAAAGCCAGCCCGGGCAGGAAAGTCCGTGAGACTCTTATCTCCAATAAACCACTAGAAAACTGGAAGTGGCGCTGTGGCTCAAGCGGTAGTGCACTTGCCTTGAGCTGAAGAGCTGAGGGACAGTGCCCAAGCCCAGAGTTCAAGCCCATGACCGACCAAAAAAAAAGAAAAAAAGAATAGGAGTACACAGTTCACATCCAGTAGCCTCTGTCAGTCTGCCCACCTCTTCTCCCAAGATCTACACAGTCTACTTTGACTGGCTAGGGTCTCAAGAGTCTTGGGCCATAAACGTGGTTGTCTCTTCCTATGACTTCAAAGCCAGCTTCAGCCATCTTGGAAGAGAAGACTCATGTCTCCTCCCTCCCAACCCTCCATGCCCATTCAGCCATCTGAAGACCCAGCTCCAAGGAAGTGAGACCTTGTTTTGCATCATATTCTCTTTCTCTACATCTTTCCCTTTCCTCTTTGTTTTAAAAATGCCTATTGTAGGGTTGTACTGTAACTGCCCAGTTAATCTATCCCTGTCTCCATTCCTTAGTTTATCCCTGGCCACAAACAATATTTTAACAGTTTGGTCTTAAGGACATTTAGCTGGGCCAGGGGTCCAGTGAAGGCCAAAGACTTAGAATTTCCCTGTGATTCTGAACTCAGCCTCTCACAATGGACCTCAGGTAGAGACTGGCTCAAGTGGTACACCACCTGCCTAGCAAACATGAAGTCCTGAGTTCAAACTCCTATACTGCCACACAAACACAAAAGAATAGATTTTAAGTGACTCAGCACAAAAGGTAATTATGTGAGATAATACTAGCCTTGAGCAAAAAGAGCTCAGTTCAAGGCCCTGAGTTCAAGCCCCACAACCAACAAAAACAAAACGAAGTGTGGCTTAGCATTGTATCCATATTTTCACAACCTTATTGTTTTAGAATATCCGAGACTGGAACTTGCCAGACCAGAAATTGTGAATATTTAAGCCTCTGGATGTGATTCCCAAAGGAACATGCTCTTAGGGTATAATGCTCATTTCGGTAAGGGTTAAACATGACTTGTTCAATCTTAGTGTTGACATTAACTCATTCTGTCTTGAGACATGAAGCTTTAAGATTAGCAAATTTGATCCATGGGATCCAACACAGCTGGGAGGGTTGGGCCCAAAGGTGCTAGTGAACCCCAAAGGGAGGGTCCAGCATGCCTGTATCAGGGTGTTTGGGGTTAAAGGTCAGGTAACAGGGCTGATAAGAAATAAAGTAGAGTTGGGCACTGCTGGCTTATACCTGTATTCCTAGCTACTTAGAAAACTGAGATATAAGGATCTCAGTTCAAAGCCAGACTGGACATGAAAGTCCAATTAACTTCCTCCCAAAAACCTAGAAGTGGAGCTGTAGCCCAAGTAGTAGAACACTAGTCTTGAGCACAAAAGCTCAGGGACAGTACCTAGGTCCTGATTTCAAGCACTAGGATAGGACAGGATGCAAGGAAGGAAGGGAGAGAGGGAGGGAGGGAGATAGGGAGGAAGGAAGGAAGGAAGGAAGGAAGGAAGGAAGGAAGGAAGGAAGGAAGGAAGGAAGGAAGGAAAGGGAAGAAGGGGAAGGGAGAATGGTAGAGAGGATGAGATCGATTGGAATGCAGTATAAACACGTGGAGATGTAACAGTGGAATTCTTCCTCCCCTTTATAACTAATTCAAGCTACTTTAAAAAAAAAAGGAAATAGAGTAGTGATGAGAGAGACTTCTCCCAGGGCCAGTCATAGAAGATATCCTTTAAGTAACACTGCTAAGCTGCGAATGAGGCCTGTGGAAGGTGTTCTTTTGTGTGATGTTTTGAAAAAGAGGCTCACTTTTTAGCCCAAGCTAGCCTTGAACTCACAATCCTCTCAGGATGATGTGCTTTGTGGAAAGCAGCCTCACTCATAACAAAGACCCAGGCCAAGGGCGGCAGAGGCGGCAGAGGGACAAATCTGAAAGGAAGTTTCCCCTCACTTAAAAAAACTGACATAAACATAGAACAACAACTGAGAAGGACAGAAAATCACCTATAATCTTTCACCCTAACAAATCACAGTTTTTATTTTTCATTAGGCCTCTCTTGTCAAGGCCCATAATTTTTACATAACTGCAAGCACAGAGAATATGCAATTTGTGTCCTGCCCTAGCCCTCCTATTATTGTGCAAGCAGCTTTCTATGCCGCTACAGAGCTTGCAGAGCTGGGATTTTAATGCCGGTTGGTTTTGTTGTCGTTGTTGTTTTTACTTGACACGGCTAACAATTACTTAAGACAAATGAGAACATTAGATTAAAAAAAAAAAAAGCCAGGCGCTAGTGGCTCAGGCCTGTAATCCTAGCTACTCGGGAGGCTGAGCTCTGAGGATCGTGGTTCAAAGCCAGCTCAGGCAGGAAAGTCTGTGAGACTCTTATCTCCAATTAACTACCAGAAAGCTGGAAATGGCATTGTGGCTCAAGTGATAGAGTGCTGGCCTTTAGCTGAATTGCTGAGGGATAGTACCCAGGCCCAGAGTCCAAGCCCCACAACCAACAAAAAAAGAAAGAAAGAAAGGAAGAAAAAAAGAAAGAAAGGAAGAAAGAAAGAAAGAAAGTAAGACAAGGCCAGATGTACTGTGGCTTATGCCTATAATCTTTGCTACTGTGGAATCTGAGATCTGAATATCACAGTTTGAAGCTAGCTCAGACAGAAAAGACCGAGAGATTCTGTTTCCAGTTAACCAGCAAATGTGCTGGGCTGGAGGTGTGGATTAAATGGTAGAGCACCAGCTGTGAGCAAAAAGCTGAGCAAAAGCATGAGGCTCCATGTTCAAATGTTAGCACTGGCACACAAGAAAAATATAAAACAAAAAAGAACGGGATCACAGTGTATTGTGTTCGTTTGTGGCTTGTCTCCCCCACCCTATTTAATTGTTAAGTGGTAAACATCTTCCTGTGGTAAAAATTTCATTCCATATTATTTATTTATATATTTTGGTGGGGCTGGAGTTGAACCCAGAGCCTTGGTCATGCTAAGTATTTACTCTACCACTGAATTATACCTGGGCACCTCTACATTATTTTTAATAACTGCAGGGTACCACAAAGCTTTTTTCCTCAGGTCCTATTATGATTTAATTTTATAAATGAAGAGATGGAGATTCAGAAAAGTTGAGGAATTTCTAGTGAGTCACATGTCAATGAATGGGAAGATGCTGGTCTTTTTCTTCCATATGTGGTATTGTCTATGTTATCTTATTTTTAAACTTTTTTTTATTGTAGTAAGAACACTTAATATGAAATGTACTGCCTAAAGAAATTTTGGAGCATGCCACACCTTGTTGGCAACTCTAGGTACAATGTTGTGTGGTAGATTGCTAGAGCTTGTTCTTGCTTGATTGAAGCTTTTTGCCTATCGGGACATTTTGATGTCTGTAAATTTGACAATTTAGATACTTCATATAAGTAGAATTGGGTGGATTTCTGTGACTGGCTTATTTCACTTAGCATAATGTCATCAGTATTCATTCATGCTTTGCCTTTCTTTCCTTCCTTCCTTTCTTTCTTTCTTTCTTTCTTTCTTTCTTCTTTCTTTCTTTTGGATCCGGTTATGGGGCCTGAACTCTGGGCCTGGGCACTATCCCTCAGCTCTTCAGCTCAAGGCTAGTGCTCTACCACTTGAGCCACAGTGCCACTTCCGGCTTTTTCTTTTTGCTTATGTGGTGCTGAGGAATTGAACCCAGGGCCTCAGGCATGCAAGGCAAGCACTCTACCACTGAGCCACCTTCCCAGCCCCATCTTTTGTTCTTTCTTTCGTTCTTTCTTTCTTTCTTTTTGTACAAGTCCTGGGGCTTGAACTCAGGGCCTAGGTGCTGTCCCTGAGCTTTTGTGCTCAAGGCTAGCACTCTACCACTTGAGCCAGAGCTCTACTTTAGACTTCTTCTTGGTGCTTAATTGGAGATAAGAGTCTCACAGGCTTTCCTGCCTGGGCTGCTTCGCACCTCTATCCTCAGAGCTCAGCTTCCTGAGTAGCAAGGATTACAGACAGATGTGAGCCACTGGCACCTTGCACCTTCCTTCTTTTTAAAGGCTGAATAGTATTCCAATGTGTGTACACTTTACATTTTCCTTATCCATTCATCTATGGATGGACATTTAAGTTTCTCCTACACCCTGTCTATTGTACATAATGCTGAAATGAACATAGACACACTACGAGGTATTTAGAAACTAATTTGCTGACAGCACTGTCTGTTCCCTTGGATCTGTAGATAGTTAATAGATAACTAAGAGCAAGATAAAAGCTTTGCATTTCTGCCTCCGTTTTGTTTCTTGTCTCCTTTGCTCTGAACCATTCTGTCCTGCAGTCACCTTGGATTCTGTTTGACAGTCTGAATGACAGACAGACGTCTTTAGGAAAAGGAGCAACAGTGACAACAACTCCTGTAGATTTTTTCTTGCAAAACCAGAACTGAGATAATGATTGTTCGGACCAAGGTCACCTATAATGTCAGCTATGCACAATTCAACCACTCCTCTCCCTTTTCTATAAAACCTCAGAGTTCTCAGGAGCCCCTGGAAGGCAGGCTTGGAGTCACTGAACCTCTTTACTTGTTCTTCCCTATGTGACTATGTTGAATAAACATCTGTTCTCTGCCCTTGGCCACCACTCCTCTCTCTAATGGATGTATTGCTGGGGAGGGAGCTAAGCCTAGTCTATTGGAACTCTTGGAGCTGGGGGTTTTGCCCTATACTTTACTAATGGTACTAATATCTCCTTAAAAATTCTCATTTCAATTTTTTTTTTGGGGGGGGTACAGTTGTGGGGCCTGAACTCTGGGCCTGGGCACTGTCCCTCAGCTCTTCAGCTCAAGGCTAGCGCTCTACCACTTGAGCCACAGTGGCACTTCCGGCTTTTTTCTTTTTGCTTATGTGGTGCTGAGGAATCGAACCCAGGGCCTCAGGCATGCAAGGCAAGCGCTCTACCACTGAGCCACCTTCCTAGCCCCCTCATTTCAATTTTAAAAAAAATAAATACCCCTCCCATTTGTGTGTGTGTGTTTGTTGTGTGTGTGTGTATTCATGTGTTGGTACTGGGGTCTTTTCTGCTCAAGGCTAACTCTTATCACTTGAGCCATTGTTCTGTTTCCAGCTTTTTGGCAGTTATTTGGAGATAAGCCACTCCTGTCTGGCTGGCACTGAACTGTGATCCTCAGATCTCAGCTTCTTGGGTAGCTAGTGTAACAGGTGTGAGCCATCGGCACTCAGCCAAATTTTCATTCTGATAAATAAGATGGTAATGATTACCTTTGTTGCTAGGTTTTTGTTGTTGTTGCTAAGTTTTGTCTGTAATTTGAATTGTGTTCAAATAAAAGTCTAAACCAGATGTGGTGGCATACTTGTAATCCAAGAAGAGGCTGAGGCAGGAGGATCTCAGATTCAAGGCCAGCTTGGACTACCTAGCACAACTCTGTCTTTCAGGAAATGGAATTTCAGATGAGAGGACTTATTGCCGCATGTGACTTTCTCTTTCCAAATCTTCTGGGTATATGGGAGATTTGGGTTTCCCTATCATGACTAAGGGCAATTAGTAGAGTGAATAAATAGAAAAGGCCTGTGCCAAAGGCTATAGCAGTGGAAATGTACCTCCAGATTGTTTTCCAAAAGGGCACCAGTTTAATAGCCATTCTGATGGCTTAAACAGGATTTAGTGTGATTAGTTAAAGGAAGAAAAGCACAATCCACCATTAACCCATTATGCCATTTCCCACAGAGGACTCCTTGACCACAGTAAGACATACACGCCTGCCTCTCCTGGACCCAGAGCCAACATGCCCATCTGCCATCATGCGAGGGGCCAGGAGGGGAGCCTTCAGGGAACCTGCTTCTCGGGGCTTCCCAATTCCAGATCATTTACATTTGTATCTCTTGTCCAAAGTTCATGAGCCCTCGAGTGTTACTATGCTAGTGATCCTTCATCAGAAATTAGAATTGCTGGCCAGTCCAGGTCTGTGGGCACCATGTACATATTTCGCTTGCAAGCACATCTGAGCACCTGCCTCGTGCCAAGCATGGCCAGCAGTCATGTTCAGCGGAGCACTCAGCTCTTACGCAGACCTGTTCTGCCTATAGCAAGCACAAGACTAGGGTTCACAGACCCAGGCCTCACTTGTGGTGGCTGCTCCCTGCGCTGCAATAAATATACATGTAATGAGGGGCTAAGGAGCTGCTGGCACAAATTATGTAATGTTTGAAATGGTGAGTCCTGGATGTCCATCCTAATGAGTGCCGTTCTCTGCAGGCACGCGATAAGGGCCTCCGAGTGACCCAGGGAGGCGTGTCCAAACCCCTGGGCAGTCCTGGAAACTGCTTCATACACAGGTTAACTCACCGCCTAGTGAGTGGCTTGTGGACCAGCCCGAGGGCTTGACTGACAGCCCACGTCAGCTCTTCTTGACTTGATTAGCATGTCCTCTTTGACTAAGTTACTAAGTTAAAGCACTCAACATTGGGTGCTTTAGAAAAGGTTTTATTTATTTGTTTATTTTTGTCGGTTATGGGGCTTGAACTTGTAAGGTATACTAAATAGGTAGGTCTCGTTAGGTAGCCGATGAAGAGAACACTATGCAGCATTCAAGAGGAAAAGAAGTTTATTTACCGAATCCCCCATGCTTGGTAGAGAGGTATGCCCAAAAGAACAGCAAAGAAAAGCACACAAATGGCAAGAGGAAGGGTTCGCAGCAGGAAATTAAACATTGGATGACTTGGCTAGATTGGCTAGTTCTTAGCTCCTGCATTCTAGGTTGTCCTGGAGTTGGTGGCAACGTCCCTAGCTACTTCTGACATCTGGTGACTAGGTAGGGGAGAGCATCAGGTAACAAAGGCAAGAATGTAAATTCCTGTCCACTTAAAGGGTAGACAGGTATGAACATTAGATGGGCAGACTTCTTATTTCTATTGACCTCCTGGCTCTGGTTAATTTTGAAAGGGCAGGCACAAAGTGGCTGATGTGATATCTCCTCTTACTCCTCTCCATGATCCCTTGTTTCCCACACTGTCTGAGTCCGAGGGGTCTAGGTGCTCGTTGCTGGGATAGCTCATCCCAGTTGGAATTCATGGAGGTTTGAACTCAAGGCCTGGGCACTGTCCCTGAGCACTTGTGCTCGAGGCTAGCACTCTACCACTTTGAGTTAGTTACAGTACCACTTCCAGTGTTTGGCTGGTTAATTAGAGATAAGAGTCTCTTGAGCCATGCTTCCAGCCTGGCTCTTTGCTGGTTAGTTGGGAGATGGAGTCTCAGGGATTTTTCTGCCTGGGCTGGCTTTGAACTGCAGTCTTTGCCACAAAAAACCCTTTATTATTTCCAATTAGAGCAACAAGGAGATCAAATAGATATAAGTAGAGCTTACCTGCTCCTCATCAAGAACTGACCAACAAATATTCTGCAATGACAAAACTCGATAGATGTGATGAGAGTTTTAGCACAGATATGGTATTTATTTTTGATGGTCCTAACAATGCCTAAGTTAACCAAAGTTCACAAGAGGCTCTCCTGGCCTACACTTTTTCACTAACATAACAACATAGCCAGCCTTTTCCAGGTCAGGCTGGGTAAGATTTACAAATCTAATAGAACTCAGGGCAGGTGCTTGTCCTTGAGCTTTTTCTGCTCAAAGTTAGAGCTCTACAACTTGGAGCTACAGTGCTACTTCTGGTTTTTCTGGTGGTTAATTGGAGGTAAGATCTCACTGGCATCACTGCCTGGGCTGGCTTCTATCTATGATCCTCAGATCTCAGCCTCCAGGGTAGCCAGGATTATGGGTGTGAGCCACTGGGTGCACGGCTTAAATACTTTTAAAAATAAATAAATAGCCTAATATCTACACACCAGACAGCCAGCCTCCAAATATTCACTTATTTTTCCCACCTGAGGCTTTGTACTCTTTGATGGTCATCTTCTCATTCACCCTAGGCCCTGTGGACTGTACTCTAGTTCTAAGTCACAAGTGACAATCCAAATGACAGTTTCTTCCTTTTTAAAAGTTGAATAGTATTCCATATGTGAATGTACCCCATTTTTTGATATCCATTGATGCATGGGTAGACAGATACTTAAGCTGATTTCCTAGCCTGGTGAGTGAATATGGGTATGGGGACAGACCTGGTCCCACTCCTACCCTTTTGGTTGGTCTTCAGCTTGGGGAGCCATCAGTGATGAATGATGAATTGACCTGCAAAAGCACTGCCACTCCACACTGAGATTCAGCCCCTCCCCCCATGCTTCCCCCTCTGTCCTCCTTCCTTCCTCCTTGTAAACCACTCAGGGGCAGCTGTTGTGTCTGGCACCCTTGGGTGGAGCAGCCAAGGAGAGGCTTAGCTTTCATCTTTCATGGGTTTATTCACTCCTGAGGCTCACTCGCACACGCAGATGTTGGTGACACTGATTAGCTCAATCCTGTTATCTCAGGAAGGGAAGGATCAAAGTTCATTGTTACTTGATTTAAGGATGGAACTGATTTATTTTGGCTCAGGGTTTCAGTGGCTTCCCTCCTTCGGGCCCTTCTCCCCTTTCCCTTTGATTCCAGCTGGAGCCCCAGCCTCGGGGAGGTTGGTGGCTCCATGGGCAGGGCAGGCCCTCTTGGGACACGCTCCACAGACACCCTCACAGGTGTGCTTCTCAAGCCTAGCAAGTTGACTGTTTTGGAGACTGAGGTCTTGCCCTGTTGTACAGTGCTGGGATTACAGGTGCAACCTACCATGCCTTGCATACATTTTATTTTAAAATGTTATTCCTTTAGGGTTTCTTTTTGTCTTTTTTTTTTTTTTTGGCCTTTTCAGGAGAGGCAAAGTGGGTGAGTGCAGAAATGGAAGGAGAAAGGGTGAACAAATGCAGTCATGGTATTCAGTCTATACTATATGGAAAATGAACTGTGATGGGCAGGGACAGGAGGGAGAAACTGAGGGAAAGCGAAAGAAGGGGTGACATTGTCCAAAAAGAAAGATATTCATCACCTGGCTTATGAAATAGTAACCCCTCTGTACCACACTTTCACAAATAACAACAAAATTATATTAAAAATTATTAAAACATAAGCACTAATGTACATTTTGAAAACCCTGTCTGTATAAAGGAAAAGGCAGAATGCTACAGCGTCCCCAGCTCATTCCCATGCCCTGCTTTAGAGGTGCCCACTGTGGGGCATCTTGCCATGTAGTTTTCCAGATATACTCATGCATTTACAAATGTGTGATTTATGAACTGTTTATGCAGAGTGAATCGTTCTGTATATACCTGACTTACTCCTTCTACCATTCAGTTAATATTCTAATGTAAGGATAAGCCATCATTTATTTTATCAGGCCTCTGCTGAGAGAAATTTATCTCCAGCTTTTTCTCTTAGAATAATGCAGGCTTCACAGGGCTGGGGTGTGGCTTGCGTGGCAGCACACCTGTTGTAAAGTGGCTATGCCAGGCATTCGCGTCTTCCTGAGCTTTATCACTGAGCCAAGGCCTGGAAATGTAAGGTGATCATTCATTTTACCTCCTAAATCAGAACAGATGTAATCTTAGAGGGGTTCCTGAAAGTGCAGATGTAAAATGGGATTGTCTCAGACCAGTGTGTGTGTGTGTGTGTGTGTGTGTGTGTGTGTGTGTGTGTGTGTGTGTGTGTGTGTGTGTGTGTGTAATAAAACTTACGCTAGGGCTGGGAAGTTGGCTCAGTGGTAGAGCGCTTGCCTTGCATGCCTGAGGCCCTGGGTTCGATTCCTCAGAACCACATAAGCAAAAAGAAAAAAGTCAGAAGTGGCGCTGTGGCTCAAGTGGTAGAGCGCTAGCCTTGAGCTGAAGAGCTGAGGGACAGCACCCAGGCCCAGAGTTCAGGACCCATGACCGGACCCCCCCAAAAAAAAAAAACTTACGCTAAGTGAAAAGAATAAATAGTATTCTATCGTGACTGCAGTAGTTTTTTATTTTATTTTTTGTTGGTCATGGGACTTGAACTCTGGGCCTGGGCGCTGTCCCTCAGCTCTTCAGCTCAAGGCTAGTGCTCTACCACTTGAGCCACAGTACCACTTCTGGTTTTCTGGTGGTTTATTGGAGATAAGAATCTCATGGATTTTCCTTGCTCAGCCTGGCTTTGAACTGTGATCCTCAGATCTCAGCCTCCTGAGTAGCTGGGATTACAGGCATGAGCTACCAGCACTGGACAACTGCATTAGTTTAGAATCTACCGCCGTTGAAGAAGTTCTGTTTCTTCAAACTGTCCAGATTCTGAATGCTGGTAATTGTTCTTGAATTTTTCTTTGAATTTTTCTTGAGTAGCAAGAAATTATCTTATTTAAGCTCCACTTCTGGCTTTTGGGGGGTTATTAATTGAAGATAAGAATCTCACAGCCTGGGGCTGGGAAGGTGGCTCAGTGGTAGAGCACTTGCCTTGCATGCTTGAGGCCCTGGGTTCGATTCCTCAGCACCACATAAGCAAAAAGAAAAAAGCCAGAAGTGGCGCTGTGGCTCAAGTGGTAGGGCGCTAGCCTTGAGCTGAAGAGCTGAGGGACAGCGTCCAGGCTCAGAGTTCAGGCCCACGACTGGACAAAAAAAAAAAGAATCTCACAGCCAGCCTGCCTAAGGTGGCTTTGATCCTCAGATCTCAACCTCCTGAATAGTTAAGATTACAGGTTTCTTTCTTTCCTCCCTTCCCTTCCTTTCCCTTCCCTTTTCTTTTTTTCTTTTTTTTTGTAAAGATACTATACAGAGGGTTACACTTACATGAGTGAGGTAATGAGTACTCTTCCTCTTGATCCCTTCCCTTTTCTTCTTTCCTTTCCTCCCTTCCTTCATTCCTTCTTTCTTTTTTTGTTGGTTATGATCTCTGAGTCTGGGCGCTGACCATGAGTTTTTGTTTTTTTTTTTTGCCAGTCCTGGGGCTTGAACTCAGGGCCTGGACACTGTCCCAGAGCTTCCTTTACTCCAAGCTAGTATTCTACCACTTGAGCCACAGCAACACTCTGGCTTTTATCTGTTTATGTGGTTCTGAGGAATTGAACCCAAGGTTTCATGCATGCTAGGCAAGCACTGTACCACTAAGCCACATTCCCAGCCCTGACCCTGAGTTCTCTTTCTAGAGGCTAGCACTCTACCACTTTAAGCCACAGTGCTACTTCCAGTTTTCTGCTGTTTAATTGGAGTTAAGAGTCTCATGGACTTTTCTGCCCAGGCTGACTTCGAACCATGATCCTCAAATCTCAACCTTTTGAGTAACTAGGATTATAGACATGAGCCACTGGTGCCTGGCTGGCTGTTCCTTTTTTTGGGGGGGGAGGGGTGGTCCGGTCGTGGGGCCTGAACTCTGGGCCTGGGCGCTGTCCCTCAGCTCTTCAGCTCAAGGCTAGCGCTCTACCACTTGAGCCACAGTGCCACTTCCAGCTTTTTTTGTTTTTTCTGCTTATGTGGTGCTGAGGAATCGAACCCAGGGCCTCATGCATGCAAGGCAAGCACTCTACCACTGGGCCACCTTCCCAGCCGTGGCTGTTCCTTTTAACACTCAGAATAATCCCCATCTTGGATGAAGAAGCTGCTCAGAAGTGGTAAGTGACTCTCTGAGGTTCAAGGGCAGAAAGAATTGGCATTCCAGCCCATGACTGTCAGGTTTCAGAGGCCAAGTTAGCTCTGAACTACTCTTAACTACCGCTGTAACTATTATTCTCCCTTAAAAAAAAAAGAGAAACATCTATCACCTTAAATTATAGTATTTCTTTATACAGAGTCTATTCAAAATTCTCTCATCTATGTATTTGAAATATCCAGTGTGCTATTGTTAACAATACAACCCTACTGTGCCATACAGAGAACACCAGACCTCCTGCCTCCTAGCTCACTGCAACCTTGAACCTATTAACAAGCTCTTCCGGCTTTAATTCCCTCTTTGTAATTGAAGCAATATAGAGCCACAGATGGGAGCGTATCTGGAGCAGGCTCCTCAGGTATCTTCAAGGAAACCCTGACTCTAGGATCCTCTATACGGTCCCTGTTAGGATGAGAGCAGTGACAGATCTCAGGAAGGCGCTGAGCCACCTGCCATTTCCTATAGGAGCCAGAACCCAGACCTTGAGCTCAGGGAGATGTTGAGTCATGTGTTGAGCTTTCCAGTTCTCATAATGAATGGCAGTCTTTCAACCTGGGATGAAGCGTCGGCCGGCCGAGCCTCTCTCCCAGGAGGGGAGAGTGGTTTGGAATCACATTTTGTCCACCAGGTGTTTTTTGTTTATGGCAGACTCAGGAGAGGGGGGAAAAAGTCAAGAGCCATCCATAAAATAGGGCCAGAGCCTTTTTATTTGCAGTGTCATTGAAATTTAGTGGAAGGCAAAGCCAGCAGGTACCTGTTTTACTGGCAATAAAAGGAAATTGGGCAGCAATTATTTAAAGGGAGTTGGAGTTGTTTAAATCTAAAAGTTAGCAGTATGTGTATGTTTTAAGAGAAAATTTATAAGGCTTGGGGATTGGGGTTGAACTGTTCTTGACAAAAATGACATGGAAAATATTTTCGTTTCTTATTTTAAACCTTCCCCCTTTACTGTTTCTGTCTTTCTTCTCTCTAATTTTAGCAGTCCAAGAAGCAATAAGCAAATACAGCTGGGGGTGGGGAAACCATGAAACAAGTTAGACAACCCTCCAAATTCAATCAGTGACGGAGTGAAAATAAAACTCTTCAAGATGAGAAGCAATACTTCCCTTTTATGGAGCGCAGTCATTATGTCAACTTAAACCATTTCATATGTGATTGATCTTATTGGACATGGATGTGCTGGGTTTGGCATTCCCTAAAAAGGACAAAGACTGAGGAGAGAAGCAGCTGCCTAAACTTCAGCCAGGAGCTCTCTGCAGGGGCTGGAGGGGTGTGGGAGGCTCATCAGACCATCCCTCTCCAGCTCCCCAGCCCTCGTTCCTCACCATGGCAACACAAGGGCTTCCTAAGTGTGGTCCAGATGGAAGCCTGAATACAGTCCTGCTTGTTGGGGAACTCTGGGAATATCCCGCTCAGCTTTAGACTCTAGCTACTGGGCCAAATGCCAGAGACAAGTCTAGCCTAGTATCTTGCCGTGGATGGCTGCCACTACACCGTCATTGCCACTGGCAGCTCATTTGCTGAGTATTTTATTTTATTTTATTTTTTACTTTTGGGGAATGACTTTGTTCATTGAAAGAACTGATATCTCTGAACTTTTAGTTACTTAACATTCAACCCAAAGAAAAGAAAATGTAGAGAAAGAGACTGACACTAAGAGCTTATATAAGCCAGTGTGATGATTCACACCTGAAATTCTAGCTACTAGGAGCTGAGATCTGAGGATCACTGTACAAAGCCAGCCTGGGCAAAAGAGTCCATGAGACTTTTATTTCCAATTAACCACCTAATAACCGGAAGTGGAGCTATGGCTTAAAGTGGTAGAGCACTAGCCTCCAGCAAAAAAGCGCAGAGACAGTACCAGCCCTGAGATCAAGCTCCAGGACCAGTATACATACACAAAAAGAATGCATATAAAACTGTTGGAGCTACTGTTTCTTCTTTGTTTCTTTTATTTTTTTCCAGACAAAAATTCCCCGTGAGGTAAGCTAGAAGACTCTCGTTTCCCAAGCGTAGCAGAGCCAATGATAAAGAACTCATTGTCTTGAGGAAGATTCTGATTGGTCCAGATTGAATCAGATGACCATCCCCAAGCCAATTATTATTCAAGGGGTACAGTGGTCAGCCATAGACCAGGTCCTGTGCTCACTGCAGTGGGAATGCTTGGAGAGATGGGACAGGTAAAAGTGGATGATAGCCTTGCTAAGAACATGTAAGTGAGAAAGAAGATCCTCAAGATGGGCAATTTGCCTGCCGCTTGTCTACCTGTCACTGCAGTTTCAAGTGGTGTGCTTGGCCAAGTGTGGAGGGGTGGTGGAGGCCTTATAGCCTGGCATTTGTCCCTCACTTATTTATTAGCCATTGCCTTGAATGCTCGTGATCATCTGAGGCTCTAGGCTTTAGGAACCATCATTAAACAGAACAAATATTCCCTTCTGTGGTAAAGCTTACATTTTTGTGGCAAGAAATAGCTATAAGGATAAGTAACTAAAATATGTATAGACCATCAGATGATAAAAGGGGCTGAGAAGAAAAGTAAAGCAGGGCAGAGGACAGGTGAGATTTGGATCAGGGTGAGATTGGGGCAGGGATCAAGGTTTTACATAGGATGGTTGGGAAAGGTTCACAGGGGATGGAAGATTTAAGCAAAGCCCTGCAGGAAGCAAAGAACAAACTGTGCAGATGTCTGGAAAAAGAGCCTTCCAGAAGAAAGGTAGAAGAAACCAAGCTGAGGAGAGGGCACCTGCCAGGCTTAGGAACAGCAAGGAGGCAGTGTGGATAAGGGACAAGGAACAAAGCCCGTCTTGTGGACCACCCCACGCTGTGGAATTTATTCTGTGTGGGAGAGGCCACTGAATTACATGTGATGTGTCAGAGGATTTCATTTGTTTGTGGTTGTTTGCCCCTGAATAGTTACAGCAATCGATAGCAGGGACACTATCTTTGCTATTCATTCGTTCATCTATTCTTTTCAACACCCTTGTTGAGTACCTACTATGTATCAGATGCTGAGAGCTTACACCTGTAACCCTAGCTACTCAGATCTGAAGATCGCCGTTCAAAGCCAGCTCAGGCAGAAAAGTCTGTGAGACTCTTATCTTCAATAAACTACTCAGAAAAAGCCAAAAGTGGCACTGTGGCTCAAGTGATAGAGCGCTAGTCTTTAAAAAAAAACAAAAGAAACTTCACAATGATAGTCATCATTATCTTAATCTACATTATTTATGAACTCTATGACCTTTAACAATGAAACCATTTTTGTACAAATCGGGTGATACGTACATTTCTTTCCTTTTGCTTAATCTCTGC
Organism: Dipodomys spectabilis; assembly: GCF_019054845.1. NCBI lineage: Eukaryota > Metazoa > Chordata > Mammalia > Rodentia > Heteromyidae > Dipodomys > Dipodomys spectabilis. The sequence continues at coordinate 23,820,667 of NW_024870834.1, read as the reverse complement.
TGTTCCCCATCCCTCATTCCCTCTCTCCCATTACTGCCCTTGAGTTACAGTTCACTTTCATCAATGTCCACTGTAGCTGATGGGCCCCTCAGCTGTGTAATTTCACCCACTTTCCACAGATTCTGTGCTCTGCTCCCACCTTCCCTCAGACGTGCATGCGTATTCACCATATATGAGGTAAAGAATACAGAGTCATTTAAAACAATAGGACAAATTAAGAAGAGGTCTTTTGTTTCCTTATCTTTGAGGTTCTTTTCAGTATGCATATTATTTATATACAAATGAAGGGGTGCTTGGGTATTGCAGTTTGGTGCTTTGCTCCTGAGATTAGCCTCTTTTGGTTGCACTGTGTATGGATAACTTGAGTCCTGTTTTACTTTGTCTTATCTCATAGCATTTAAATTCTAACATCTGCATATCTGGGAGAACTCCTGCCATTTATCTCTCTGATCTTGGCTTACCTCACTCAATATGATTTGTTCTAGCTCCATCTATTTCCCTGTGAATGCCATTATTTTATCCTTTTTTTTTTTTTTTTGTCGATCATGGGGCCTGAACTCTGGGCCTGGGCACTGTCTCTGAGCTCTTCAGCTCAAGGCTAGTGCTCTACCACTTGAGCCACAGCACCACTTCTGGCTTTTTCTGCTTATGTGGTGCTGAGGAATCGAACCCAGGGTCTCATGCATGCAAGGCAAGCACTCTACCACTTAGCCACCTTCCCAGCCCTATTTTATCCTTTCTAATGGCTGTGTAAAATTTCATTGTGTGTAGGAACCACAATCTTTCAATCCATTCATCTGTAGTGGGGCATCTGGGTTGTTTCCATATCTTGGCTATTGTGAACAGTGCCGCAATGAACATGGACATGCAGGTGTCCTTGTTGTATCCTGGTGCCTGTGAGCACTAGTCTTGAACACAAAGAGGGTCAGGGATACCATCTAGACCCTCAGTTCAAGGCCCAGGACTGGCAAAAAAAGAAAAAGAAAAAGTGCAGTTCTTTTTGGACAGTGTCATTCCTTCCATTGTTCTCCCCCAGTTTTTCCCTCCTGTCCCCATGCACAAATTGTATAATTCACGTTCAACATAATGTCTAGTGAGTAGCACTACTGTGTTTGTTCACCCTGTGTGTATCCATTTCTGTGTCCTCTCTTACTCTCCCAAAAACAAATAAACAAACAAGATAAAAAGAAAACAAGCCAGGTACTGGTGGCTTACTCCTGTAATCCTAGCTATTCAGGAGGCTGAGATCTGAGGATTGCAGTTCAAAGCAAGCCCAGGCAGGAAAATCCATGAGACTCTTATCTCCAGTTAACCACCAGAAAACTGGAGTGGTGCTGTGGCTCAAGTGGTAGAGCACTAGCTTTGAGCTGAAGAGCTCAGGGACAGCACCCAGGCCCAGAGTTCAAGCCCTACCACCGACCAAAAAAAAAAAAAGAAAACAAAAACAATGAAGAGACTCTCGTTTCCATTTCTTAGAGTTCATTTTGGTAAATATTATTTTATATGATCAGATATACATAGGCATTGAATCTTTGTGTTCCTCTCACTGTGTGTGTAAATGCCTAGGGTCCTGTATAATTTATCATGTCTCAGTTCATTAAGACTTTAGCGTTAAGAGCTTGTCTTCCACTTCAACCATGAGGTACTTTTCTACCTCCTTCCCATTTCTCTTGTTACAGTAAAATAAATCCTTTCCAAAACTTCAAAAAATGTTATTAGGATTAATTATACTGAAGTAGGAATGGTTAAATATCTTGTGAGAATGCTTCCCAACTTTAAAATTTGTTACTGTCATGTTCAGGACCTTAATAACTTGAATTATCCTTAAGGTTTGTCTCATAGCATAGACTTATTTTTTTATTTAAAAAATTTTACTAGCATGCATTACTTGCACAAGGGTTGATTTTACTGGGACACGTCCACACAACCTTATAAATGCACCGCAATCAACCACACCCCTGCCACTTACTCTTACCCTCCCTCCCTCCTTCTTAGAACAATTTCAGCAGGTTTCAGTGTTCTATTTTCATATATGCCTATGAAGTACATCAATCATATTCATCTTCTCCATTCACCACCCTATATCCCTCTGTTACCTGCCCCCAAACAGAGTCTGTTTTACTTTCCTATCATTTTTTAGACTATATTAATTATGCCAAGGTGTTTCACGTGTGCATATATTATAGTTAAAACAGAATAACCTCCTTTATTACTGTGTCTTTCCTGATCCCCTCTACCCCTCTTGTTTAACAATGGTCAGTGGGATTCCTTGTGGAATCATCACACACACACACACACACACACACACACACACAATGTACTTGGATATTATTCACCCTTCATTGTTCTCTACCACTCCTCATCTCCCCAAACAATGGCATAGTTACAATCATATACTGTGTGTATGTGTGTAAATGTATATAGACATATATCCATGTTTATAAATAAGTATGTCTTTCAGATCTAAATTCCACAAATGAGCCAAAACATGTGATAAAGATCATCAGCATAATAATCTTCAGTTCCATCCATTTTCCTGCAAGTGACATTTCATTTTTCTTTATGGATGAATAATATTCCATGATATATATGCACCTTATCTTCTTAGTCCATTTATCAGTATCCATCAGTTGTCAGATACCTCAGCTGAATCTACCATTTGGTTCTTTTGAACAAAGCTACAATAATGGGTGAGTATGCAGGGTTTTTGTTTTTGTGCATTTTTTGGTGCCAGTCTTGGGGCTTGAACTCAGGGCCCGGGTGCTGCTGTCCCTGAGCTTTTATGCACAAGATTGTGCACTACTTGAGCCACAACTCCACTTCCAGCTTGAACTCTGGTGGTGAATTGGAGATAAGAGTCTCACAGACTCGGGCTGGGATGTAGCTCAGTGGCAAAGCACTTGCCTAGCAAGTGCAACGTCCTGGGTTCGATCCCCAGTACCAAAAAAGAAAAGACAAAAAAAAAAATACAGTTTTAAAAAAAAAAAGAGTCTCACAGACTTTACTGCCCAGGCTGGCTTTGAACCGCAACCCTGAGATCTCAGCCTCCTGAGTAGCTAGGATTACAGGCGTGAGCCACTGGCACCGGGCTGCACTTCCAGCTTTTTGATGGTTAATTGGAAATAAGAGTCATATAGATTTTCCTGCCCAGGCTGGCTTTGAACTGCAGTCCTCAGATCTCAGCCTCCTGAGTAGTTAGGATGATAGGCATGACCCAGTAGTGCCCCAGCTATATTTTTCTTGTATATTAATTTATAGTCCTTTGGATAAATTACTGGGAATGGTATGACAGGATCATAAGGCAGATCTATTTTTGAGCAACTTCTGTACTGATTTCCATAGTGAGATTAATGGGGAAGGGGTTCTTTTTTTTTTTTTTTTTTTGTACTATGGCTTGAACTCAGGGCTTTGTGCTTGCTAAACAGGAACTTTACCACTTGAGCCATACTTACAGCCTTGACTTACCTTGAGACTTAGAGGAATCCATGAGACATACAAAAGGCTGAAAGATTCAACATCAAAGAAGGTCTGTGAAGGCAAAACAGGAATTCAGAAGCCTGAAAGAAGTGACTGATGGTCTGGGCAGGTGAACTGGTCTGGAGATTGAAGGGCTCTGGTGGTGACTAGATCAAGACTAGGGGAGGGCAGAGGAATGTGAGCCCCACCGGGGGCATGGCATCACTATACTCCCGTGTCCTGCCCTCCCTCAGTCTCTCCTCCACTTAGGGGGGAGGTCACATGGTGTTTCTGCTTCAAATACCTGGGGCTGCTGGGTTAAGGTGGAAGGAGAGCTGAGAACTGTGGGAGGAAGTGGGCCTTCATTTCCATGGCCTCCTTCTTACTGGGGGACGCTTGAGCCACTCTGAAGCTATGGGTTTTCAGAGGGAGCTGCAGATTTTTCCTGAGAGCATCTTTGAGTTCTGAGGCATTGGGAGGAACTTTTGTAGGGGGGTCTATAGCCTGGGTGGATAATCTTCCACAACATTGCCCATGGTCCCGAGGAAGCTTCATACAGGGTGCGGGCATTTCCAGCTTCTCGGCAGTGCTCAGCACAGACCTATAGATGGACGGATGGGTGAGTGAGCGAGTAAGTGAGTGAATGGACAAATGAATGAATGAGTAGGTGAGTTCAAGTGTTGTCAAGTGAATGCATGCTCCGGTGATCCTGGGAGCTCACAGGGCCTTGGAACTCTCAGTGCTTGATGGGTGAGTGGTTCTCAATCAGTGTTTAATTGGCAGTGGGCAAGTGTGGAATGAGACTCAGAGGTTTTCTGAGCCCACAGAGTGGCCAGAAGTCCTAAATAAGTAAACAGGGTTATTTCCCACAGTTGTCTTACAGGATGATGAAGTGCTATACTTTCCCTTAGAGAGCTCAGAATCTCATCCCTTTTGCTTTTCTTTAATTTTGGCTCTGCAGCCATTAGCTGGAGGCTTCTTTCCATTCCCCTGACCCATGGCTGGGAGAGAGGAGGGGCAGCATTGGTGCCATTCTTGTGGGAAGGACACAAATAGCTACTCTTATTCTCATTCTAAGAACTGGAGAGCTCAGATTCTTCTAGTAATCCAAGGTTCAAGCCAGAACATTCCTCTCCCTCTCCCTCCTTCCTTTTTGAGCTCATGGGGCCCTCCTGCATCTGTTCAGTTCCTGGCATGTCACCAGCTCCAAAAATCACAGTACAGAGGCCATACCATGTCACCTCTGAGCGCACACGCCCTAAGCACCTGTGTGGGGGATGGGGTGAGGCCTGAGGACACCAGGACAGTTTCCCTGGGACTGGAGGTCACCTGAAAAGATGATAATAGCTCAGTACAGTGGCAGAAATGTAGGAGAGAAGAGCTCTTAAACCTGCACTATTCCTATCCACTGAGGCTCTGATGAGGATCCCAGTGTCACCCCCACACACAACAGACCCCTATCCTGCAGGTCCAGTTGCAATGTAGGGATTATCCCTTTAGGAGCAGGCATGCGATAGAATTCTCATTCTTGGTATCTGTGAGTGGGCAATTCTTACCCTTCTTCCTGCTGGGTTTTTTGTTTTGTTTTAGGCTTGGAGCCCTGGTCTAGGACAGCCCATGGGATGGAAGGGTTGGGGTTAGTATGCACTCACACTCTGTCTCAAGTAGTAAGATGTCAAGATGCATCCATCCACCCAGTCATCTGTGTCATTCTGCAGCCTCTCACCAGGGACTCAGCGAGCACAAGTTGGTGTGTGGCTGAGAAGCAGGTGGCAGGGCTGTGGTGTCTGTCATCCATCACTTCCCAGCACTTAGCGTCTGTGGGCCTCAGGGGATTAGACAGGAGGCCACTGAAGCAAGTGAACCAAAGTCGTGGGATGTGCTGGGAGGTTTGGCTTAGTGGTAGAGCAAGTGTGAGGTCCTGAGTTCAAACCCCAGTACCTGGGGGGAGAGGGAGAGGAAGTTGTAGAGAAGTTGAGCACTGTGCATTGAGTCCAGGGGGATCAGATATGAGCTTGTGACACCTTGCTTGTCCTGAAAGGCAGTTTCCTATGTAGCAGCCTGTTCAAATCTGGGGTTTTACCTATGTGCCTAGCCCAGTACCAGGTCCAAGTGCATGTCTAGGAGACTATAGGGTGCTAGGGGTGTCCACTGTACTTTCTAATCCCAAGGCTTTTCATCTTGGTGGGGGGTAGGGACTAGTGCACTCTGTAGTCCACCTTCCTCAAACCTAGAAGATTTAGAATGACTTAGAATGACTTGGTTGAATCTGGACCTTACAATTTATTAGCTCTCATCTTGGATACTTGGTTTGGGGGTATGGGTGTGTACGTGTGCACACTCATACACACATATGCCAATCCTGATGCTTGAACTCAGGCCTGGGTACTGTCCCTGAGTTTTTGTGCTCAGGGCTAGTGCTCTACCACTTGAGTCACAGCTCTACTTCCAGCTTTTTGGTAGTTAATTGGAGATAAGGGTCTCGGGGACTTTCCTGCCCAGAGTTGGCTTCGAATCATGATCCTCAGATCTCAGCCTCCTATGTAGCCAGGATTACAGGTGTGAGCCACCCGTGCCCCACTTGGACACTTTTCAGTCTCTTCAGACTCCGTTTCCTCATCTGTATATTAGCTGGGGTGAAATGTAAATGAGGGAATGCGTTAGATTCCTGCCACTGCTTGGTAGAACTCTCCCATATGTGGCCCCCTCTGATGCTGACCTTTGTCTCAGGTGACAGGAACACCCTCAAAAGGCTTTGATGAGAAGGCGTACCTGTCTGCCAAGCAGCTGAAGCCCGGAGAGGATCCTTACAGGCAGCATGCCTTCAACCAGCTGGAAAGTGACAAGCTGAGCCCAGACCGGCCCATCCGGGACACCCGTCATTACAGGTATGGCTGCCCTTGTGCCCATGATAAGGGAAAGCCAAGACAAGGTGAAACGTGCTCAGTTAGTTCCCTTTCACGCATGTGTATTTTCAGAAAGGAGTGTAGTGAGTTAACATTCAGAGTAACGCTCTGTCCCCCTCAGTGGCATTCAGTCACCCACCTGCTTCCTCTTGGCCTACTCAGAGCTGGCCAAGGCCAGCGAATCCCCCAGCTGGGGCCAAGGAAGCCCCTCCACTCAGCCTGGCATCACAGCAAGAATGGCCTGCCAGGGGACCACAAAGAAGTCTGAGGGGATGAGTGGACTAGGCAGCAGCAGAGGGCCCTCCACCTGCCTGGTGCAAAAAGTAAAGCATGGTGACCACCCCATCCTCACTTCTTTCCTTTCCTTCCCCTGCCACATTGTCCCTCCTCAGTCACTGCCAGAAATGCCTCCCTGTCTTATTCTTAGTTCTCCCATGTGGGAGGAGGCTGAGGTCTTAGACCAGCATGCTGGAGCCCTTTCTGATAGTCCCAGCTCTGACGCATCTCAGTGTGAGTGGCTGGCCTTGGGCAAGTCCTTGTGTGTCCTGTCTAGAGTATGAGTGGACTCCTCCAGTCTCCCTCCTTCCTGCCATCGCCTGTGGGGACAATCTCCTTATGTTGAAGCAGCCCTGTCCCTTTGTCCAGCCTCTTCTACCCTGCAGCTAGCACTTCGTGTTCCTGCCATCTTCCTCTTCCTTGTTTTCACTCATGCTGTTGCCTCTGTCTGAACATTCCCTCACCCCTGCAGCCACCTTCAAGACTTGGCTCCAGTCCTCTCCTCCCAGGAAGGCTCCTTGCCCTCCTCTGCACTTTATACAGACATCTATCTAGTGGAGCCTCATCCATGGTTCTACCCATCTGTGACTTTGAGTAACAAACAGGAGCTGCTTCAGACCCAGCCGCCAACACACAGCTGGGCTGGGCCTCCATCCATCTGGTCTTGGTTTGAGGGTAGGCGAGAATGACTTAGGGTTTCTGCTAGACTCCACACTGTAGGCTGCCTCCTGGTCCTGTCCTCCATCTAAGGACCCCTTACCCCTTTCTCAAGGGGCGCAAAGGGTGGCTAGCCACAGAAGACAAATTAACTGGGATCATGGTGGGGTGGGGATCACCAACCCAAACTCAAAGCTGGGTCTGAGACTCCTGGCTCCTGGGAGTTGGGAATCTCCATCTTTACAGATCTAAAATTCAGGAGCAGGAGGGTGTGGGAAAAGTTCAAGTCCATACTCCAAATGGGCACAGGAGAGGTTTGCCCTCTTAGGGAGTAATAAGCACTACTGGACAGTTTTCTCTAAGACAAGGACAGGTTGCTGGGGCCCTGGAGGTTGGTGTTGCCAGTCTGGGTGCCAAGTCCCTTCTCAGCCTGTTAATTAAGTTCGTTCTACCCGACCCCCCAACCCCCCCAACAGGCTTTTGGCAAAGGTACTTGGAAGGCATGGCAGAAGGAGAATGCCCCTCCTCCACCAATGCCCTATATCCTTCTCCAGAAATATTCTAAAGCTTCTCAGGCTGTCTCCCTTGGGGGTCTCAGGCTAGCGGGACTCCCGCCTGCCTGACCCAGCTGCTCTGCAGGGCAGGAAATAGGCCTGGGAATTCAGGCTGTGAGCTGCTGTCAGTGGAAAGGATGCTGTAATGAAAAAATAGCCACTGCTGGAATAGTCAGGGAGCGGTTGTAATAAAGATCACTTATGAAAACCAGCGGAGGCGGCTGCCTTCCAGGAGCCCAAATAAATGCCTTCACAGAAACAACAGAACAACAGAGGTAGGCAGGCAGGCGGGCAGGCAGGCGGGCAAGCAGGCAGGCAGGAATAGTGTATTCTAATTCTCTTTCCTGAGGATGGGGAGCCCAGGGTTGCTGGGAAGGGAGCAAGATGGCGAGAAATACCCTGGTATCTTCTCACAGAGCCTGGTTTCCTCAGGGCCTGCCTCTGCCTGGTGTTTGTAGCACGGTGTTCCTGCCCCAGAGACAGGAGGAAGTCCATGGCAGGCAAGGTAGAGGCAGTTCTTCCCCAGATCCTGGCAAATGTCCTGAGCTGGGACACAGGAAGAATGAAGCCTCAAGAGCATCAGAGGCAGAAACAGGGAGTCCCACTCCCCCATTTTGTCTCACTGGCCTTCCCCCATTGGCAGGGAGTTCTCTTTGACTCTGGGTGGTATACTAGAGCCTGGTTCAGGGCCTGCATTCAGGAGATAGTTGAAAGTGGGCAGTGGCTATGGGGTTCTGGCTCTTCTAGGTCTTTTGGTAAAGATCTTCTCTAGGTCCCTGGCACCTGTGAAGGACCCCCAACCTGCTGCTTCCCTTCTAGGATGTCAGTCACTATGACCGATGTGGGATGGAACATGGGTGTTAGGCTGTGTCCTGGCTCTGGGCATGCTCTTCTGCCTCACAGAACTGTTCTAGGGGGCAGCAGACCAAACAAAACAAAGTATGGAGTCTTCCTGGGTGTGCTCCCTCCCCCAATGGCTGGCCTCTGACCCCCCCTCCCCTGCTCCCCCTCCCCCCTATTTCCTTCTCAGTTGTCCATCTGTGTCCTATTCCCTGGACTTACCGGCCACCAGTGTCATCATCACTTTCCACAATGAGGCTCGTTCTACCCTCCTGCGCACAGTGAAGAGGTAAGCCCAGCCTTGGGACCTTGATTTGATGGTACTTCTTCCCTCCCCTCCCCCCTAGGCCTGGGGTAGACTGCAGGATCACTTTCTGGGAAGGACATTGAGACTGGGGACTGTGGCCATTGGGAAGATGTGAGCCTGGGGAGGGTGAGGCCTGTCCTTCTTGAAGCTGGGGCTGGTGAATCAGGGTCAAGAAGATGCCAGAAGTCTACAGTTGTCAAGTTCAGGATGAGGGCAGAAATGCAAGGGTCAGGAGCAAAGGGAGCCAGAGACAAATACGAGGCAAATCAGAAGAGCCCTTTCTGTCTTCCTCTAAACTGGTTGAAGCATTCACTTCCACTCCTTTGCTTAGTGAACTTTGACAAAGATAAGATTCAGATTGGAGCCTGGCCCTGGGGTCAAGCTTGAAATCCTAGCTACTCGGGAAGATGAGATCTGAGCATTGTGGTTTGAAACCATCAGGGATGGGAAAGCCTGTGAGATTCTTATCTCCAATTAACCACCAGAAACACTGGAAGTGTTTGCCTCAGCAAAAAAAAAAAAAAAAATCTCGAGAACAGTGCTCAGCCCTGAGTTCAAACTCCACAATTGACAAAAATAAAAAAAGATTCAGATAGGAGTAGATGCCAAGTAGCAGTGATATTCCATGGACTAAAGAAGCTTAGATGTCCCTTTCCTAGAGAGAGCAGGAAGAGGAGGAAGAGGAAGGGCAGAAGTAGAAGAATCCCTTGAGAACATCCCTCTATCCCTCTTGACCTCTGGGCCAGCAGAATCCTCACCTTCCACCCTTGTAGAGAGCTTCAGTCCAGCCGGCCTGTCCCTCAGCAGTTTTGTAGTCATATTTAGGCAGGTTGAGTAGCCAGAACTTCTGCCCTGGCAACTCAACTAGGGCATCCTTTATGCTCTGGGGTTGGTCTCACATGCCTGAAGGTCTGCGTGCAGCACCAGCTGGTTCTTTAGGCTCTTCCCAGGGCGTTTCAACCGTTGCCCATGTCTTATGGACTGGCTTTGGTTGGGGTGGTGCATGGGGGTAAGTAGGAGATGTCCCCTCAATCTGGGCTCCTTTTCTGTCCCCACTGCCACTCCAGTGTCCTGAACCGAACTCCTGCCAACTTGATCCATGAGATCATTTTAGTGGATGACTTCAGTTCAGATCGTAAGTGTTCACCGTCTTTTATTGCACCCCTTCCTGCCCTACCCCGCCCTGTTTTCCCAGAACACTGAGACAAGCTGTCTTCAGACCATTTTAGCCATTACACACTAGTCTCTCTGCCAACAACTAGGGATCTCTGAGCCTTTCTAGAACCTCCCACCCCCCAGCCCTGGAACTAAAGAAGGGGAGATTTGCTTTGAACTCAATATCAGTGACACGATATTTCTTAGAAATGGAAACAAAATGGACAGAATCTTTTTTCTTCCTTTCTTTCTTCTTTCTTTCTTTCTTTCTTTCTTTCTTTCTTTCTTTCTTTCTTTCTTTCTTTCTCTCTCTCTCTCTCTCTCTCTTTCTTTCTTTCTTTCTTTCTTCCTTTCTTCCTTTCTTTCTTTTTTTTGCCAGTACTGGGGGCGTTTGAACCCAGGGCCTAGGCACTGTCCCTGAGCTTCTTTTGCTGAAGGCTAGCTAGCACTCTACCACTTGAGCCACAGTGCCACTTCTGGCTTTTTCTGTTTATGTGATACTGAGGAATCGAACCCAGAGCTTCATGCATGCTGGGCACTCTGCCACTAAGCCACCGTTCCTAGCCCCCAGTATCCTTCTTAATTACAACTTGACATAGGCAAGAAAAATACCTCTTCTAAGTAGCTCAATGAGAATTGGAGAGCAAACCATTGCTGTTGCTCTCTGGCGCCCTCTGTGGTGGGATTGGGTAATATAGAAACAGACATTTTCTTAGTCTAAGTGGGAGCAGGGCAGCCCTTTGACTGGTAATGATGACCATAGCCTTGCCTCCTCCCCCATCCCAGCCCTTTCCCTGGCCTGACATGGATCAACTCCTGGGGACTTCCATGGCTGCCAGACCACTTTTGGTCTGATGCCCACATCTGAATGAACTTGCCTTCCTTCCCTCCACCCCCAGCTGAAGACTGCCTGCTCCTGACCAGGATCCCCAAGGTCAAGTGCCTGCGTAATGACCGGAGGGAAGGTGAGTGCTTAGACCCTGGGTACCAGGGTCTTGGGGTGATCCTCTCATCTTCCCCCTCCCTTTGGACACTATGCTGCCTTCCGGATGACAGGGACCATGGTCTGCAGAAGTTCCTCTCTGTCATAGCTCAGCCTCTTCCGAGTGCACTGTAGGCATATTGCTTTACCTCTGCCTGCCTTTGTCATTTGTTCTGAGAACTGGGTTGGGAACAGCTCCCTTTTGGCCTTACCAGGTTACTTACTATAAGATTCAGTGAAGTGGCTATGTAGCAAGGCTTTGAGAAAACCAAAAGGAAGGTGTGACCTCATTTCCAGTTGAGGGGTGGTTTAGAACATCAACTATGTCATAACATTGTGCACACCCTATAAGGGACACAAGAAAAGCCCTTAGAGGCCTTGCTATGTATCCAAAGGGTCAGAAACTATCACCGTCACAGGCAGGTTTTTATAAAGATGGAGGAGAGGGTACGGGGGTGAGCAAAGAGGGCTTCTGAGCAGATGTGGGTCTCAATGCAGGTACAGGGTGTTTCGTGAGATAGGTCAAGGAGAACAGTGGACAGAAGCCAGATCCAGGGACTCTGCAATCAAAGGCAGCAGTGAGCCACAGGCTCATGTGAGTAGCAGTTTGCCATGTGTGCACAAGATGTTCACATTGCGTCTGTGCTCACACTCAATCCTTATAACAGCCATCATCCCTATTCTCGGGTAGGGAAACAAGGGTTTCAGGAGGTTCTGTCATTTTACAAGGCTAATGGATGAAGAATCTAGGATCCAGCCTCTTAGCCTTCCTCCTCTACTTGCTTGTGTGGGGATCCAGGCCTGGTCAGCCTGGGGAACAAGTAGAGTGAGGTCTGATGAAAGACTTCAGAAGCCAAAAGAAAGCACTTAACCTTGGTAAGACAGCAGGAAGTGAGAGAGGGGTATGAGAGATGTTTAAGAAGGATTGGTCAGGCTAAAGGGCCGTGAGGAGATTGGTGGGGAAGACCTTCAAACCGTCATGCAGGCAGTAAAGAGAAATGTCTCCTAAGCCACTAAGTTTGTTTGTGGGGACCATTGGGCCTGAGATACACCGAGTTTTGTCAACATTGGGTGTAAATTCCTGACTAGCTGCTTTCTAGATGTCTTCTGAGTAGGAGGGTCAGGTGGCCTTTTGGATGGCTGGATGGTTAGACAGAGGCAGAGTGTTGATAGCTAGGTAGATAGAGGTGTGGCCAGGGGAATCTCTCCCAGAAGTGACTTGCATTCAGAGGTGTTAGTGAGAGACACTTCCCTTCCCATAGCTCACAGGACACAGATGGCTGCTTTTCCTAGGATGAGACCAGCAGGGCCTCCCTTCTACAGACCAGGCAGGTTCTGCACAGCAAAGCCATTCTCCACCAGTCAGTGCACAATTGGTGAGGTTAGTGGAGGGGGGGATAGAAGAAGAGCAGAAATGAGTATATGAATATATGTAGGTCCCCCAGGCACCAGGTTCTTTCCTTGTCTGGTTTGATGTGACAGGCAGGGTTATCATCTCTGAATCTTCTAGATAAGAAAACTGAAGCTCTTCAAGGTGACTAATAAGCTCAAGGTGAGCAAAGGCCTGGTGTTCAAACTCACGCTTCTCTCAGCCTAGAAGATTTAGTCTTTGTCACACCTGGTGGTTTGGCTGTAGGGGACCATGCAAAAGTTCTCAGGGGGCGTGGGTTTTGTTTCCTGGCTGTCTCTCAGTACCAAACCACACTTGACTGCATTTTCTTCTCGTTGAACTTGACCCTCCATCCGTGTCAGGTGCACAGAGGGCACAGGGGAATGACCAGGGTTGGGGATAGTGACGGGTGACTGGTACAGGAAGAAGAGAGGAGGGAGAGAGAGGAAACATGGAAGCACTAAGGGGAGACCAATCACAGGAACTCAGAGCAAACCTCAGCCCTGGGACTGGCCACTGGGACTTTGGGAAGCAAATTGGTTCAGTCCTATCCTCTTCTATTGCAGGATTGATCCGGTCTCGGGTTCGAGGAGCAGACGTGGCAGCGGCTGCTATCCTCACGTTTCTGGACAGCCACTGTGAGGTGAACACCGAGTGGCTGCAGCCCATGCTGCAGCGGGTGAAGGAGGTGAGTGGGAACTTGTCCTGGAGAGCGGGGCCTCAGGGACTCAGCCTTCATGTTACTGGCCTGAGGGCTGATGGACCATCTGGGAAGCTGCTGGCATTGTGGGAAGACTGCATGCTTCCCCTCAGTGCCTTCACCTGACTGAGCTTTCCCATTTGAAAATGGGAATAGTCATAATGTCTGTCCTGGTGGGTGGCTATGAGATATATCAGATGCCATCTTCCACGGTGGGTGGATATTTTTTTCCTCCCATGCTGGGAAGCCCAAGAGGAAGGCAGAAGAGACTGAGTTTCAGAAAGGGAAGGGGATGGATGGGAGGAGGGGAAGGAAGAAGAAAGGAGAGGAGAGGCGAAGAGAAAAGAGGAGGGGGAGGGGGTTCCTACCATATGTCTGCTATTTCCTAGAACTGGGAGTTTGGGCAGATGGCAGAAAAGGATGAGGCCATTACAACTCAACCAGATGAAAACAAATAGCCCAGTTAGAAAAATGGGCAAAGGATTTGAATAGACATTTCTTCAAGGAAGATACACAAATGGCCAATAAGCCCCATGAAAAGATGTTCAATATATTGATCATTCAGGAAGTACAACTCCTAAGTCATAATGAGATAACACTTCATCTCTGCTGGGATGGCTAGACTCTAAAAGATGGACAGTCATAGGTGCTAGCAGGATGTGGATAAATAGAGGCCCTCATATATGGCTAGTAGAAACGGAAACTAGTACAGCTGCTTTGGGAAACAGTCTGGCAGGTTCTTAAAAGTTTAAATAGAATTACCATGACTCAGACCCAGCAGAAAGGCAACAAAAACTACATGCACACGTGTTCAGAGCAATATCCTTCAGAACAACCAAAAGACAAAACTGTCTATCAGTCCATAAAATGTGTACATTCACACAACTGAATATTATCCCGCCACACAAATGAAGTCCTGATTGCTGTTGTAATAGGAATTAACTTTGGAAAGTTCCTGTGAGGAGGAAAGCCAGTCCCCAGAGGTTCTGTGCTACATGATTATTTGTAGAAGATGTGCACAATAAGCATGCCATAGAAATAGAAGTGGAGCCAGGCACCAGTGGCTCATGCCTGCAATCTTTACTCAGGAGGCTGAGATCTGAGAACTGTGAAGTTTGAAGCCAGTCCAGACAGACAAATCCATGAGACTCTTATCTCCAATTAATCAGCAAAATGCCAGAAGTAGAGGTATGGCCCAAATGATAGAGTGCTAGCATTGAGTGAAAAAGCCAAATGCGCATGAGCATGCACGCACGTGCACACACACACACACCATACACACACATACACACCACACACACACACACCATATACACACACAAAGAAACAGGAAATAGACATGACATTCCTATTGGGGTGATGAAAATGCGATAGCACTAAAAGTTGGTGATACTTGGGTGCATACCAAAGACCAAGGAACTGTGCTTTCTGAGTGAATTTGATGGCATGTGAATTCTATTTCAGTAGGAAAAATCAGTGTGTGAACCAATGAGGCAAGGCCCCCAGGTAACTCTGAAAAACCTTGGCAGCCTGCTTGTATCAGCTACCACCCCACCCCAAGCTTCCATTACTCTAGCTGGTGTAGTAGGTAGACAGATTCTAAGCTACAAATAAGAAGGTGGTGGTATTTGGAACAGGGTCTTACTACGTGGCCCACACTGGCCTTAAACTCATGATTCTCCCTCAGCCTGACTCTCCTGAATTCTGCTGGAATCACAGACATGTGCCACACCTGCCTCTGACAAGAGGCAGGACAGGGAAGGAAAAGAGAAAGGCTCTGCTGTGCAGTTCCCCATGGAGGGCAAGACCAAAGAGTCTTGCCCAAAGGACCAAAGGACAAGAGAGTCATTAGGTTTTGTGTGTGGAACCCCACATTAACCTACCTGTCCTCAAACACCCATGATTCCGCATTGCTCAGCAATGTTTTGGAGTTGGATTGTGTTCTGGGAGATGAGGAAGGAAGTGGCAGGTGGGGTGCCACCCCACTAGGCTCACTCAGCAGAGTCCCTGCCCCTAAGCCACTGGTGATCCAACTGGGAAGACTCAACCCAAAATGGCACAAAGGCAAATGATGGTGAGCCCTTCAACACAGCAACGGAGGAACCATCTTGGCCAACACCTTAGTCGCATCCCAGAATGATCTACAATGCTGTTACAAGAGCAGCTCACAACAAGAAAACCTTCAGCTAGCCCCTGTCAGGGAGGTCTTCGTGGAGGGGGTGAGATCCCAGAAGGGATCAAAATGGCACCAGAAGAAGAAGCAGGGAGAGTAGTACTGTGCCCAGGGGAGTAGTACTGTGCCCCAGGAGCCAGGCAGGACTTACCAGGATCCTAAGTGGAGTCATACAAGCATAGCTCCTGGAAGCTGGCCAGGCTAGGGTTTGGGGGTGGCCTTGGGGACATGCTCTGGAAGCACCTCTTACCTGTGCCCTGAAGAGGCCCTCTCTCCATAGTAGGCATGCAGCCTGCTGCTGTTGTGGAAGTCTGTGGCCTCATACCATCTTGTATCCCCTCTCCTAGGACCACACCCGAGTGGTGAGCCCCATCATCGATGTCATCAGTCTGGACAATTTTGCCTACCTGGCAGCATCTGCTGACCTTCGTGGAGGTGCGTCCTGCTCCCGGGAGAGGGCGTGCAAAGAGGCAGGTGCAGGCAGGCAGAAGTCTCTGCCTGAGTGGTATTCTTCTTGGCTATGGCAGAGTCTCACACTGCCCACAACCTTTTCCTTCCAAAGACAAAATGAAGAGGGATTGGAGAACAAAGGGCAGAGCTGGCAACTGCAGACTCCTGAGCACAGACAACCGCTTATCTTTAACTCTGACGCATCTCTCCCAAATGCTACTGTCAGGAACCCTGGCCATGGGTCCTGGCAGAAGGTCAGGATGTGACAGCTGTCCCTAAGGAAGGAGAGGAGAGCCCTCCACTTTCTGAATCCCTGGCATGTCCACCTCAGAGGTGGCCAAGACCTGGCTTGGGATGCAGTGAGCTCTTGCAGTGTGGATCATTGTGAAGTCACTGAAGTGTGCTATAAGTGTGTGTGCTTATATGTTTAGAAAAACTGCCATCATCTGGGTTTCTAAGGCTCAGTGTAAAAGAATGTGAAGTGTCTCCTTAGCATTCATTCATATTGATTATATTTTGAAATGCTATTACTCTAGATATAGTGTATAAAGATTTTTGGGAGTGCCAGTTCTGGGGCTTAAACTCAGGGCCTAGCCACTGTTCCTGAGCTTCTTTGCTTAAAGCTAATTCTCTACCTCTTAAGACACAGCTCTACTTTCTGGCCTTTTGGTGATTAATTTGGGGATAAGAGTCTCACAGACTTTCCTACCTGGGCTGGATTTGAACTGTGATCCTCAGATCTCAGCCTCTTGACTAGAGAGAGAGAAAGAGAGAGAGAAAGAGAAGCATATTTTACTCAAATTAACTTCATATATTTTTGTTCTTTTGTTTTATTTGGTAGGACCTCAGTCTTGCTAGGCAAGCAGTTTACCTCTTGAACTGTGTCCTAGCCCTTTTATTTGTATTTGTTTCTGAGATAGGGTTTCAGTAACTGCCCAAACTGGCCTCAAACCCAAGACTGGAATATCTTATTGACATGAATCACCATGCCTGATGTTGTGATTTTTTTTTCTTTTTGGTGCTGGTTCTAAAGGCCTTGCACTCTTGCTAGGCCTTTTTCTCTCATGGCTGGTGCTCTACCACTTGAGACACAGTTCCACTTCCAGCTTTTTGCTGATTAATTGCAGATATGAGTCTCATGTATTTGTATGCCTGGGCTGGCTTTATATCACAGTCTTCAGATCTCAGCCACCTGAGTAGGTAGGATTACAGGTGTGTGCCACCATACCCAGCTGTTTATGTGTGTGTGTATGTGTGTGTGTGTGTGTGAGAGAGAGAGAGAGAGAGAGCTTTTGTGCTCAAGATTAGCACTCTACCGCTTGAGCCACAGCTCCACTTCCAGCTTTTTGATAGTTCATTGGAGATAAGAGTCTCATGGACTTTCCTGCCCTGCCTGGCTTCAAACTGTGATCCTCAAATCTCAGCCTCTTGAGTAATTGCAGTAAGCATTGCAGGCCTGTGCCACCAACACCCAGCTGTGCTTATGTTTTGATGCGGCTTCTAGAAAAATTTAAAAATATATGGCTTAGGTTTGTGGCTTCACTTATTTTATTTTTTTGAGCATCAACCACAGTAGACAAGAATCACATTGGACTATTTAAGATTATAATTCACTTCCTTAGTTTTACTTGCCACATTCCAAGTGTACTATTCTGAGGTTTTGGCCACTGCTGTGGACAATACAGACACAAAACATTTCACCATGCTGCCAGTGCTACCAGCGACTGCTGCTCTCAGAAGCTGTGTCTGGGAGCCGGTGGGCACAGGGGATTTGCCGTCTGGGGCCCACCTATCAGTCAAATCTTGAGATTGGATGGGATTCTGAGAATCCTATTCTGAGGAATTACCTCAGAACCTCTGTACTTTCTGTTGTCCTGCCTGGAATTCCTTTTCCCCAGATACCTGCATGTATCTATCTGCCCTTTATTCAGGTCTCTGCTCAAATCACTTTGTCAGAAAGCCTTGTCCCAAACCCTCCATTAGGGGCCTCAGATCAAGGGAGCCGCCGAGGTGTCCAAGTGAGGAGCTCAGCTGCCCTGGTAGGCCCTGTCCTGAGCCTGCGCCATCCTCTCTGTCCTTTAGGATTTGACTGGAGCCTGCATTTCAAGTGGGAGCAGATACCCCTGGAGCAGAAGATGACCCGGACCGACCCCACCAAGCCCATCAGGTCAGGATTGCACTGGGGTTCCAGGAGCCCCTCCTTCCTTGGCCAGGAGTCTGGGAGGATGGATCAATCACCAGGACCCTGAAGGTGCACAGTTTGGGTACTGACTCTGTTCTAGGCCCTCAGATTTGCCTACAGACAGAGGACAGAAGCCATGGAAGTTGGGAAGGGTCTAAGAGCTGGCCAGGCATCCTAAGGACCCAGGGTCTAGGGGAAGAAACTTGGGGCAAATGGCCTTGGGTCCTGGGACCTTTGTAAGGGGCTTCTGGATCCTTCAGCTCACAGGTATCTCTTCCCTTTCCCTGCCTCTAGGACTCCTGTCATAGCCGGTGGAATCTTCGTGATTGACAAGTCCTGGTTTAACCACTTGGGAAAATATGATGCCCAGATGGACATCTGGGGGGGAGAGAATTTTGGTGAGTTGGGAAATAATGACAGTGAGCACTGCAGCTGCATTTGACAGCCCTGACTGAGCTAGGACTTGACACAAATTAAGTCCTTTAATCCTCACAAGGACTCTCTGAAGTAAGAGCTATGGTCTCCATTTCATTATAAAACAGAACCAGAGAGGTAAAGCAATTTGTCTATAACCACACAGCAAAACAACAAAATATTTAGGTTTTCAAGGGAACACCTATGTGACTAGATGTGTGGAGGAATGTATACACTGAATGTAGACCATAGCTTAACGAAGTGGCTGCTTCCCTAAGTGACAGGGTCCAGTCTGGGTGTAAGATCTGACCCAGTGGGTTCATGTTGTTTGGTCCTCAGTGAGTAGAGCCTTCCTGGGTCCTAGTTTCCTGCAGAGATTGCTCTGGGTAATGCATGAGAGGACAAGTTAAAATTCAGACACAGTGCTGGATACAGGTGGCTTACACCTAGAATCATTGCTGCTCAGGAGGCTGAGATCTGGGGATTGAGATTGGAACCCAGCCCAAGCAGACACATCCAAGAGACTCTTATCTCCAACTAACCAACAAAAAGCCAGAAGTGGAGTTGTGGCTTAGAAGTGGTAGAGTACTAGCCTTGAGCAGAAAAGATAAGCAAGAGTGCACAGCCCAGCTGGGTGCCAATGGTTCACGCCTATAGTCCTAGCTACTCAGGAGACTGAGATCTGAGGATCGTGGTTCAAAGCCAGCCCAGGCAGGAAAGTCTGTGAGACTCTTAGCTCTAATTAACCACTGGAAAACTGGAAGTGATGTTGTGGCTCAAAGTGATGGAGCACTAGCTTTGAATGAAAAAGCTCAGAGACAGTGCCCAAGCCCTGAGTTCAAGCCCCATGACTGACAAAAAAAAAAGTGCAAGACCCTGAGTTCAAGAGCCTCAGTACTGGCGCGTGTGCACACACACACACACACAAATTCAGTGCCAATGACCACCATCACTATGTAGGGGGCTGTTGGAATGTTCTAGACCCAGGAGAATAGGAGCTGCCTGACTTCCCTGAAGCAGCAGGAAGGAAAGCTCAGGGCTAAGCATTGATAGAGCAAACTTGCTTCATGACCCAGCCCTGTGTGAAGGCCACAGAGCACTGCAGACTGGTCACCACACTGCAGCTCCAACATGCATGCATGGGAAGTCAGCAGACAGTTTTTGGTGGTGGTGTTGTTTTGTTTTTTGCACAGTAGAAATCAAGATGTGGTGAAATGGAGGAGAGACTATTAGGTATTGGGCTGGGTCCTGGCGGGGTACGGATGTTGCTCCTGCCTGGGTATTTATAAAGGACCTGCTTACAGTGTGGGCAAGACACAAGGCTAGGGTCAGTACAGGTCTGGGTCAGTACAGGTCGGAAAGGCAGGGCGCTGCAGCTCAACACGTGCAGTGTTCTTATTGACACCCATTTTTGCCACCTCTGCCAAACCTATCAGAGGATAGAAAGAAGCCCACAGGGATAGCTCCCCCTCTAGTGGCCAGAGAGGGCAAAGGGTTGTCCCAAGAGGTCCCCACGAGCAACAGAGGGCACCCTGCAGTCTAAAACTCAAAGTGCTGCTCTTGCTCCTTCAGCCCTTTCCAACATCCTCTCCCATCCTGACCAGATTTCTCAGCAGTGGGTAGGGTCAATGCTGTCTCACCCATTTGACAGGTGGGAAGACTAAGTCCGGAGATGCTGCATCCTAAGGGCTAGTGCAAGGGGTATAGCAGAGTCCCTTCAGTATCCTGTGGGGTTATCAAGTCAAAGTCAGTGTCTGCAAGATGTTAGAAGTAGGGCTTCATCCTCTCTCCCTACTGGGACACCAGATACGCAGAAGGTTGGAGAACAGATCCACACCCCATGCCAGCCAACTGGGGTTCAAGAGACATGGGTCCTTCCCCACTTCTGGAACTAAATCTTGGAAAGTGTTGCCAGGCAAACATTTGGATGTGTGAATTCTGGGAGCTGGGGTGCACCCTGACTCCATTTTGTGTGTGTTGGGCTTACATGACCTTCCTTTGTGTCCTGGGTCTCAGCGCAAAGCAGTGTTGGCAGGTCAGTTTCCTGTCGACTTGGGAAGCAGAGAAGGAGCCAGAGGCTTTTTTCTGACCTTCTTGTTCTTCTACTTTTTATTTATTTATTTATATTTTTTTTGGCTGGGCACTGACAGAGAAATGAGCGGATGATCAAATAGCTCACTTCAAACTGCCTGAGGCCAGGGCTCAGGGCCGGGAAGCTTGAAAGGGGTGGCGTGGAGTAGCTTTGGTGAGGGGTTTTGTTTCTTAGAAGAATTCAGAATGTCTCAGCTTGCTGCAGCTTCACGCACTCACCACTGGGCCCGTTCGGAGCCGCAAGACTCCTGTCGCCGAGTCTTTCATTTTATTCCTTTGTGGAAGGAACAAAGATGTTCAAGCTGAGATGTGCTGTTGTGTCCTTGGAGACAACTCTGGCTCTCACGAGCTGGTGGATGTGGAAACCTTGAGAGTCACCTCAGCAATTCTTTTAAAATATACGCAGTTAGGCTGGCCCCCATTGGCTCATACCTAGAATCCTAGCTACTCAGGAGGCTGAGATCTGAGGATCACCGTTCAAAGCCAGCCTTAGCAGGATAGTCTGTGAGACTCTGACCTCCAGTTAAACCAGCAAAACAATCTGGAAGTAGAGCTGTGACTCAAGTGATAGAGCACTAGCCTTCAGCAAAAAACGCTGAGGTATTACTCTTAGAGGAGGAACACAAAAGTGCAATGTGTCTGTGCCTCTGATCTTATAAAATAATACTTAACAGAAAAAAAAAAACTGAAGGACAGCGGCCAAGTGGAGTTCAAGCCCCAGGACTGGCACCAGTAATAATAATAATAATAATAAAAGCTTATATAACTCAGCCATGACCCTCAGGAGGAACATGGCTCAAGAGGGCCAGAGATGGCCTCTCATGGAGACTACCTGGGTCTCAAGGTAAGCCTGGGGCCACCCAGAGAGATGCCAGTTAGAGCTGGCTGCAGCACTGTGTTCTTCAAGTATGGCCAGGGCCTTGTGAGCACAGGCTGGAAATGATGCTGCACCTTGGTGCAGTCTTCCTTCTCCCCATGGTCTTGGGGTTCCTTCATTAAGGAACAGGGAATTGTGTGTGTGTGTGTGTGTGTGTGTGTGTGAGAGAGAGAGAGAGAGAGAGGCTGTGTAAATTCACCCCTCATAACTTGTGGAGTGAGCATGTGAATGGAGTGGGAGCTGCCTGTTCTATCAGGCCCAAGACCTCTAATCCCAGGGAGCCAGCCCCTCACCAGCCCCTCACCACGGCCACCCTGCTGACGCTGCTGTTTCCTGCAGAGCTGTCCTTTAGGGTGTGGATGTGTGGCGGGAGCTTGGAGATCGTGCCCTGCAGCCGAGTGGGCCATGTCTTCAGGAAGCGGCATCCCTACAACTTCCCAGAGGGCAATGCCCTCACCTACATCAGGTAGGTTTTAGTGTAGAGGATGAACCACCTCCTCCCCCCCCACCCCACACACACACACAGACACTGCCCTCCTGGGCCAATTCATTACCATAGGACTTTGGGGCTTTCAGCCTACTTCTTGGGCCTTGGTTGCCCTATTTGCCCCTTCTAGAATGGACATTCTGGGATTCCAGGTGCTTCCAGAGGTAAAAGGATGAAGCTGGGACTTTGCCACCACATTTATTTTGACTCCCTTTGTCTGTGAGAGTCATGGCAAACTGACCAAATGACCAGCAAAGTGCTGCTCCCCTCTACTCACTGAACCCCAAGCACTGTCATGGCACCAGTGTCCTTGTCTAGACTCATGCAAGTGTCTGTCCATCCGAGACCCAGCCACAGGGAGTACCTAGTCTCACAGCACAACCACCCCATGCCCTGCTGTCTTGATGAGGTGGTGGGGGTTGGTGAGGGATGGTCCTGAGCATCTCTCCTAAG
This sequence comes from Dipodomys spectabilis, assembly GCF_019054845.1. NCBI lineage: Eukaryota > Metazoa > Chordata > Mammalia > Rodentia > Heteromyidae > Dipodomys > Dipodomys spectabilis. The sequence continues at coordinate 23,798,317 of NW_024870834.1, read as the reverse complement.
GATGAGGCTCTCCTCATCCATCCGTGGAGCAGGAGCAAGAGCTTCCCATGTCTAGTTTCCAAATGGCCTTTTCTTGTAATTGTTTTTATAATTATAAAAGTTGCTGGGTACCAGATTAAGATTACACTTGTAATCTTAGCTACTAAAGTGGCTGAGATCTGAAGACTGAGGTTAGGAAAGCCCATGAGATTCTTAGCTCCAGTTAACCACCAAAAATTGGAAAGTGGAGCTGTGGCTCAATTGGTAGAGTACTACCCTTGAGCAAAAAAGCTCAGAGTGAGCACCTAGGCTCTGAGTTCAAACCTCAGGACCAGAAAAAAGAAGTCACACAAGTTTACCACAAAAACTCAAATAAGGTGCACGTGCGCACGCATACACACACACACACACACACACACACACACACGCATACATCTACATATATATGTAGATAAATATTCGTATTTATCTTTATATTATTATAGAAAGAAAAGTGGAAGTCCTATTACCCGTTCTTGGTCCACACATTCTGTGTGTCTCACTTGCTTGTCTCTTCAGCACTACTGTTGTTTAACAATAGCTGTTAAATAACATAGCTACTATTTTTTGCCCTTAAAAGAATAGTTTATCCTTCTAGACCTTTACATAGAGTGCCTCCTGCTAGTAGGTGGCTGGTTTGTCACTTCCAGCTTTGTGCACGTTTCTGCATCTGCCGTGTGGTCTGTGTATAGTGACACACCAGTGCAGCATGGGTGTGGGCTTCTGTGTGAATGGGGCCTGCCTGTGACTTCAGTGCCACCTGTCTCCCAACACTGAATCATAGACATCTGAGCCTGCCAACTTATACTAGCCATGGCCTTCTTTTTCTCTTCTCTCCCTCTTCTTCATTTTGTAGAAATGATTCATTATTCTGTCAAAGAACATTTAGGTTACCATTTTGGTAAATCAATATTCTTGTGTTTGTCCTTTTTGCCTACATGTGGGCATTTCAGTGTATAGACTCAAATAGAGAGTCTCATAGATACTTCCCAACTTGATAGATTTGACAGCTAACCCTCACTTGTACTGTGCAGAACTCAAATTTTCTTAAACATAATCATAAAACATATATGCGCACACTTTTATTTTTGTCAGTCATGGGGCTTGAACTCAGGACCTGGGCACTGTCCCTGAGCTCTTTAGCTCAAGGCTAGTGCTTTTTGAGCCACAGCTCCACTTCCAGTTTTCTGGTGGTTAATTGGAGGTAAGAATCTCACAGGCTTTCCTGCCCAAGCTGGCTTTGAAACACAATCCTCAGATCTCAGCCTCCTGAGTAGCTAGGATTAAAGGCATGAGCCACCAGTACCTGGAAAAACATACATGTTAAATCAAAACATATATTTTTAATCCATTACGAATGAGCTCATCTTAATCATAACCCTGGCCCTGCCTGGTGATCTTATTTTGCTCTCTCCTCTCCCTGTAGGAATACGAAGCGGACTGCAGAGGTGTGGATGGATGAATACAAGCAGTACTACTATGAGGCCCGGCCCTCAGCCATCGGGAAGGCCTTTGGCAGGTGGGCCTCAACTTCTTGTTTACACCTCCGCCATGTTAGCACACCCCAGCAAAATACCAAGTAGTGTGCACATCAGGGGAGCCACTCACATTCTTCCTAGAAACTGAGTGTTGTCCCCGACCCTCCCTCACCCTGGGCTCCTCTAGGACTTGGGATGCAGGGATAAACCAAAGCTGGCAATGACAGCACTGCTCTTCCAAAGCTTGCAGGATAAGGGGCATCTGCGGGACTTCTTAGGGAAGGGCTGTGCACAGAAGACATTTGGGGTGTGGTCTCCACCTCCGTTCAAAATTGGAATCTGTCATGAACTGTTCTCAGCACAGTCTAGTTAAGCATTTTCAAAATGCAGATGGGTTGTGAAATCAATTTAGTGAGTCGTGACCAACATTAACAAAGAGGAAGAGAAAAACACTGTCGATTAGATTAGCACAGAACAGAATAGAAAATCAGTGTTGATTGCAGTTAAGGGTAAGTATTGTTTTATGAAAATCTCAGCTGTATGTGTGCTTGTACACATGAGCTTGTACATTTACATGGGGATGCTCCATCACAACGTAAGGTATATTTTACCTCCTACTCAAGATTGTGGTCAGAGAAGTTTGAAAACATGGGGAATGAATCATCTTCCCTCTATTCACTTAGATCTGTTTGTCATTACGTATTTCTTTTAATGGAGAGCTGATGGTAACTGAGCACCTATCTTGAACTAAACACTTCATATTCCCTGAAATTTATTTGATTGCCACCCACTTTAAAGTGAGTAGTCATTTGTATGCCTAGGTTATTATCATAGAAGAAACTAAAGCCCACATATGCAAGAAGTGTCCTCAGCCAGTGGCTATGGGGAAGAAGGTGAGAAGATTGACCTCATGTCCCAGATGGCTCTTCCTTGCTGGGACTCCTGACAGATTTTGTGTGTGTGTGTGTGTGTGTGTGTGTGTGTGTGTGTACTGGTACTAGAGCTTGAGCTTGGGACGTGGATGCTGTCTCTCAACTTTTTCCGCTCAAAGCTGCATTCTATCACTTGAGCACACCTCCACTTTCAGCTTTTTGCTGATTATTTGGAGATAAGAGGTTCATGGACTTTTCTGCCCAGGCTAGTTTTGAACCAGTCCTGAGTAACAAAGATTATAGGTATGAGCTACTAGCTCCTGGCTCTAAAGATATTTAAAGTTTACTCTTGTCCTTATACCCTTCCTCCTAAACTGCAAGGCATCAGCCAAGTGGCAGTGGCTCATGCCTGTAATCCTAGCTACTCAGGATGCTGAGATTGGAGGCTCACTGTTCAAAGCCAGCCGAAGCAGGCAAGTCCCCGTGAGACTCTTATCTCCAATTAACTGGAAAAAAACTGGAAGTGGAGTTATGGCTCCAAGTGGTAGAGCACTAGCCTCGAGCAAAAGAGCTCAGAGACAGCACCCAGGCTCTGAATTCAAGCCCCATGACCAACAACAATAAAAGAAATGCAAGGCGTGTAAGGAAAATTTCCACCCTCTGCAAAAATAAAGACCAAGCTATGGTTTGTGGCCTACAGTTTGTGTGGGGCCTGTGGTCTGGGCTCATCAGAGCAAGATTTGAGGGCGATCCTGGAGACTGGGGTGAGCACTCAGGTTAGAGAATGAATGAGGTGGTAGCTGAGGCTGGACAGGATAGCTCCATGGCAGGTGGTCTTCACCCACCTGAGGGGGCCCACAATGGGGCCTCTGTGTTCTCCTGGGGCTTCTTACCCAAGTTCTATCCCTCCTCCAGTGTGGCCTCACGGATTGAGCAGAGGAAGAAGATGGACTGCAAGTCGTTCCGTTGGTACCTAGAAAACGTCTATCCCGAGCTCACGTGAGTGTAGTCTGGTCACTGACTCTGGCCTGGTTGGGTGCCTTTATCTCCCTTGTGTGGTTTCTTCTAGCTACTGGCAGTTTATTTTTCTGGGAGAATGGATAAGTTATTAGTTATATTGTATTAAATTCTCCCTCCCTTTCTCTCTCTCTCTCTCTGAGAGAGAGAGAGAGAGAGAGAGTGTGTGTGTGTGTGTGTGTGTGTGTGTGTGTGTGTGTGTGTTGGTTCTGGGACTTGAACTCAGAGCCTCCTACTGTAACATAGCTATTTTGCTCAAGGCTGGCTCTCTACCACTTGAGCTAGGTCCATGTCTGGCTTTTTTTTTTTCAGTTGTAGGGTTTGAACTCCAGGCCTAGGCACTGTCCCTAAACTCTTTTTGCTTAAGGCAAGTGTTCCACCACTTTGAGCCACGGTGCCACTTCTGGTTTTCTGGTGATTAACTGGAGATAAGAATCTCTCAGATTTTTCTGCCCTGCCTGGCTTTGAACCAGATCCTCAGATCTCAGCCTCCTGAGTAGCAAAGATTATAGGCATGAGCTACCAGCAGCCAGCTTGTACTGATTTTTTTTGTGTAGTGTATGTACCAATCCTAGGGCTTGAACTCAGGGCCTGGCACTATCCATGAACTTTATCACTTAAGGCTAGGCTCTACCACTTGAGCCACAGCTCCTCTTCCAGTGTTTTTCTTTTTCTCCTTCCTTCCTACCTTCCTTCTTCATTCCTTCCTTCCCTCCTTTCCTCCCTCCCTCTCTCCCTCCCTCCCTCCCCCTTCTCTCTCTCTCTTTCTTTCTTTCTTTCTCTCTCTCTCTCTCTCTCTCTTTCTTCTTTGGGAGTGGTTAATTGAAGGTCTCTCAAGGACTTTCCTGTCCAGGCTAACTTCAAACCACGATCCTCAGATCTCAGCCTGCTGAGTAGCTAGGATTACTAGCATGAGCCATCAGCATCTGACTTGTATTGATTTTTTTTTCTGTCTGTTTAGAAGCTTGAACTCAGGCCCTGGGCCCTGTTGCTGAGCTTTTTGCTCAAAGCTATCACTCTACCACTTTGAACTACAGTGCCCCTTCTGGTTTTCTGGTAGTTAATTCAAGATAAGAGTCTCACAAACTTTCCTGCCTGGGCTTTGAACCATAATCCTCAGATCTCAGCCTCCTGAATAGCTAGGATTAAAGGCGTAAGCCACCAGCACCTGGTTAGTACTACATTTTTAACAGACTGACTCTTGGACCTAGAAATAGATACCTTTCTCTTAAGAAGACAGTGCTGCATGATGCAGAAAGGCTGAGAAACCCTCTCCCCTTGACTCTGCTCTCTCAGAGAGTGAGCAGCAGAGTGCTGTGCAGTGGCTGTGGGAAAGTGAGCAATGACTAAGGCATCCATTCAAACAAATACTACACATCCATCAGGTTACAGTCATGACTGCAGCAACACCCTGAGGAAGAATAATGCAGCATCTGAGTGGCTGGGATGGGCCACCTAAGGTCATTTTTTCCTGTTTCCAAGTCCTTTTCAGTGGTCCATTTCTTCTCCCTGAGATCTTGACTGTGTCCCTTCTCAGAGACACTTTTCCTCATTTGGACACTGTAGTCCCTCCCTAGGACTGAGTTTCTTCCATAGTCCATGTCAGCATCTCATATATATCTTGCCAGTTAACGTGTTGTCATTACTGACACTTCCCCAGGAACTCTGTGAGGACAGAGCCTTTGACCTATCTTGCCCATGGCTTCAGTTTTATGGCACCAGAGCCATAAAATTGGTACTCAGTAAACATTTTTAAAAAGGTCTGTGTGTGTGTGTGTGTGTGTGTGTGTGTGTGTGTGTGTGTGTGTGTGGTATTGGGAGTTTGAATTTAGGATCTTGTGCCTGAGCCATACCGTCAGTCCTGTTTTGCTTTTAGTCTTTCCACTAGGTTCTCATACTATCTTTGCTCAGGCTAACCTTAGAGCACAATTCCCCTATCTCTGCCTCCTGAGTATCTGGGACTACAAGCATGCACCCAGGTTTTTGTTTTTATTGGTCATGGGGCTTGAACTCAGGGCCTGGATGCTGTTCTTCAGTCTTTTTGCTCAGGGCTAGCACTCTATCACTTTGAGCCACAGTGCCACTTCTGGTTTCCTGGTGGTTAATTGGAGATAAGGGTCTCACGGTCTTTCCTGTCCAGGCTGTCTTCAGTCTCAGCCTCCTTAGTAGCTAGGATTATAGGTGTGAGCCACCAGCACCTGGCTCCCGGGTTTAATAAACATTTTTGAGTGAATAAATCATCAGCATGGCTTGATGGTATGAAGTTAGCATTCTCCATCCATAGCTGTCACATTGGGAAGCACTTTACCCCACCATTGCTAGCTTTCTCCCAAGGACCCCAGCATGACTTTCCAGAACATTCCACCCCTCAGAGCATGCATGACTTCCAAGGAAGCAAGTCTTTGCCTTGTGGTTTGTGGGAAGCAGCTACCACAAGGTGATAATCAAGCTCTGGACATAAGCTTGATGATTAATCTCTGTAACATAACCCAAAGTCTCCAATACAGTGTGCCTGGAAAGTAATGAGACCAAACTGATTCTGTGAACCATTTCCAAGCAAGTCCAGAAAAACTCGAACAACAGCAGCATCCTTGCAGGAAAGCTGGCAGCCTGGACAGTCCCAGTGCCCTGGACAATAGCTCTTCAGGGAACATTAATTTATAAAAAGGTAATAAGTAATTTCCCGAAGTGACTATAAGGGACTCTGAGAGGGTGAGGACAAGAGAACAACCATTTCTTTACATTCTGTCAGGATTCATCCAACCCCAGGAAGATGCCATTCAACGCCGGCCTAGGGGTAGGAGCTAGGAAGACTGTTGCAGGTGCTAGGGATACTAGAAATATGTCCTTTTCCATGTTCCAGTCCCCCCACTTCACTGACCCCATTTGTGAGGGGGCTGGTCAGAGTAGACATTGTATATTTATCACAATAATTCCAAGCAGGTGGCAGGAAACATTCTTCTAACTCAGCCAATCTGTTAAGACAGTTTCCTAGTAGATAGAAGTAAAGCATCCTGGGAAAGGGCATAGATCGCTGTGAAGGCAGTTTAGGTCTAATATCAGCCTTTTTAGGGGAGAGCCACAGAGAGAGACAAATGCAGGTGTAATGCAAACAGAAAAGCTCAGGCAGCGCTGCCAGGCAGTTGGGGAAGGTGACCAGGACTGCCATCTTGGCTGCACAGGACTGTGACCACAGAAGCAGTGCATCTGCTCTTCACTAGCCCCAGTCCTCCCAGGTTCCTCCAGCAAGCATCACTGGGCAGTCACACATGGACAGCACCCCCTGACTTCTGCCTGCTGCTCAGCAGGCACACCTCCCTCAACCACAGGGAATGGGGAGAATACAGGAGGGTCAGGCACAACCTAGACTTCTTGCAGCATTCCCCTGAGCACAGGTCTCAAGGAGGGCCCAGCAGGCATCTTGTCTCCACAGAGAGAGACAGAAGACATTGTCCCTGAACAAGGCAGAAAGAGTAGCGTGGCTATCCCCAACATCCTGGAATCTAACAGGAATTGTAAACTCAAATCCTTTCATTGGACAGACAAGTAATGTAAGAGTCAAGTGGTAGGGACTGGGGAGGTGGCTCAGTGGTAGAGCGCTTGCCTTGCATGCCTGAGGCCCTGGGTTTGATTCCTCAGCACCACAAAAGCAAAAAGAAAAAAAAAGCTGGAAGTGGCGCTGTGGCTCAAGAGGTAGAGCACTAGCCTTGAGCTGAAGAGCTGAGGGACAGCGCCCAGAGTTCAGGCCCCACGACCGGACCCCCCCCCCCCCCCAAAAAAAGAGTCAAGTGGTAGGATGAAGCAATAGGGAGTGGTGGGAACTGTGGAAAACTGGGATGCAAAGGTCTTACCCGGTGTAAGAGTGATTCTATTTTAGGGCTGGGAATGTGGCCCTGGGTTCAGCTCCTCAGTACCACATAACAGAAGAAACCGGAAGTGGTTCTGTGGCTCAGGCGGTAGAGTGCTACCCTTGAGCAAAAGAAGATCAGGGACCGACAGGCCCTGAGTTCAAGCCCCACAACTGGCAAAAAAAAAAAAAAAGTGATTCTTAGACAATTTGCCCCATGAAAGTTAGAATGTGTTTGTGACTTTAACTAAGCATCACTATCCCATAATACTATGAAATTTGGGGAATTATGTATCCACTTAATCACAATAAAGAATTTGAAAAAAAAAAAAAAGTGATTCTTTAGCACAAGCCAGATTCTCACTCGCTTGGTTCATCACTCCCTGGGAGGTCCAGAATCCAGAATCTTCGGAACTAGGAGAACACCTGCTAGAGCTGCAAATGTCACACTTCACCTTGTTACAAAATGCTTTAATAGAGCTGGGAAGGTGGCTCAGTGGTAGAGGCTTGCCTAGCATGCATGAGGCCCTGGGTTCGATTCCTCAGCACCACATAAGCAGAAAAAGCTGGAAGTGGTGCTGTGGCTCAAGTGGTAGAGTGCTAGCCTTGAGCTGAAGCGTTGAGGGACAGCGCCCAGGCCTAGAGTTCAGGCCACACCACTGACAAAAAAGAAAAAAGAAAATGCTTTCATAATATCATATTAAACATGTCTGCCTGGGTGCTGGTAGCTCATACCTATAGTCCTAGTTACTTGGGAAGCTGAGATCTGAGGATCCCACAGTTTGAAGCTAGCCTGGGGCAAGAAAGTCCATGAGACTCTTATCTCCAATAAATTACAAAAAAAAAAAAAAAAGCCAGAAGTGGAGCTGTGGCTCAACTGGTAGAACCCTAGCCTTAACCAAAAGAAGCCCAGGCCTCAAGTTCAAGCACCAGGACTGGCAAAATAATAATAATGATTCATAATAATAATAATAATAAACATGTCAGTGTAACTTATATCGTGAACATATTTCCATGTTACTACCAGATATTCTTTTTTTTTTCCGGTTGTGGGGCCTGAACTCTGGGCCTGGGCGCTGTCCCTCAGCTCTTTGAGCCACTGTCCCTCAGCTCTTTGAGCCACTTTGAGCCACAGCACCACTTCCAGCTTTTTCTGCTTATGTGGTGCTGAGGAATCGAACCCAGGGCCTCATGCATGCAAGGCAAGCGCTCTACCACTGAGCCACCTTCCCAGCCCCACCAGATATTCTTTCACAGTCCTTTGACTACAAATATCAGTTACTTTCTCAGCTCTTCATTTCTTTAGTCGTTAGTGAAACTAGTCACCTTTTTGTATTTGTGTATTTTCAGTTTGTTCCTCCCAAGAGCAACCCCTTCCTTGTCATTTTGAGGATGGGTGTTGAGTCCACCTTTGGCCACAGCCTCTCCTAGGCTGTAGACCCTTGTGTTTCCAGCCTCAGTCTCTCCCAAGGCTCCTCTGTGACTTGGGCCTAGCCTCCGGGGTAGTTTTTACACTTCAGAAGAACTTGCTGTGGACTGAGGTCATTCTCCTCTTGTCTTTCCCTCCTCTCCCTCCCTGCCAGCGAGCTGTACAGGTCTCAGAGATTTTGGTGACTAGATGCTGTCCTCTGGCAGAAGGGGTAGGTAATCAGAAGGGCAGGGAGCCAGCCTGACCGCTACCTTTTCTCTCAGTGTCCCCGTGAAAGAGGTTCTTCCTGGCATCATTAAGCAGGGGGTAAACTGCTTGGAATCCCAGGGCCAGGACACCACAGGCGACTTCTTGCTGGGAATGGGGATCTGCAGAGGATCTGCCAAGAGTCCCCCACCTGCCCAGGTAAGTTGCTTGGGGCCTCTGGGAGGCTCCATAGAGGCAGAGTTGCCTGGGCAATGGTCAGAGACCATTCTTATCCTCTATCCACACCCTCCACAAAGCCTCCTCCCTAGGGGCCCACAGTCTCCAGGTACACGCCCATCCCCCTCTCGGCCCTCTGTGCCACCCATTTCTTCCTTCCCCTTCTAGCAGGAGCCATGGGGCCTGGACAGCTCCCAGTTCTCTGCTGGGGTGCAGCTGTGGTTGTGCAGACAGATCAGAGACCTCTAGGACTCTGTGCATATGAGTATCACACGTTGACACTGGAGCAGACCCTGTCCTGCATCCTGACATTTTCCCCTGTCCTCAGAATACCTTGGTACCTCCTCGGCAACCCTCTGACAGGCTTCCACTGAGCTTCTCCATCGTAATAGCTGATTCTGGAAACTTGCAAACATACAGAAGAATGGAAAGAACTCTGCAGTAAATACCATCTACCTGCCCACAACGTCTACAATTGTTTGTAGAAGATTCTATAGAAATACACTATTTGCTTTGCCACCAATCTACCCATCTGTCCTTATTTTTTGTCTCACAGGCATGGCTGTTCAGCGACCACCTCATCCAGCAGCAGGGGAAGTGCCTGGCAGCCACCTCCACTTTAATGTCCTCCCCGGGGTCCCTGGTCACACTGCAGGTGTGCAACCCCAGAGAAGGCAAGCAGGTAAACCTCCCCCCTCCCACCCCACAGACAGCAGCCCTGGGAGGAGGGGGATGTGGTGGTGTGCCAGGTGCTAGTGGGGGTGTGCTAGCTTGATGAGCTCTCCAGAGTGAGGGTCTGTGGAGCCTAGAGGAGCATAAGGAAATCAATTCCTCCTGGAGGAGTTATACCTAGATCATTACCCACTCTCCCAGCCCCTGAATGAGGCAGTGCTACAACAAACCCCATCTTACAGGTAAGATTCACAGAGCACAGGCTGTCAGATCACATATATCCGGGAGGGGTAGAGCTGGGGTTTAAACCTGAGTCAGAGTGTCCTAAGCCCGTAGTCTTAAACCAACACAGAGCAGATGTCCAATAAATATTGCTCTGTGTGTGTGTCTGTGTGTGTGTGTGTGTGTGTGTGTGTGTGCGCACACGCGCGCGCTGGTACTGGAGTTTGAATTCAGGGTCTAATCCTTAGTTTCTTTCAAAAGCACGAGACTAGCACTCTCCCATTGAACGCCTTCAGTTCTGGCTTTCTAGTGGTGAATTGGAGACAAGAGTCTCATGGACTTTCCTGCCCTGGCTGGCTCCAAACCTCCATCCTCCTGAGTAGCGAGGATTACAATGGTGAGCCACCAGCTCAAGAAGTTATTTCTTGAGTGCTGCTTGGCTGGAGAAACTGAGGCACAGAGGCACTGAATTCCAGGCTGGTATAACCAGCCTCCAGCTCATTCATCTACCAATCACAGTATACCCAGGAGTCCTGCCCATGAAGTGGGGAACTGGAGCTCAGAGAGATGAAGTCCCTTGCTCAGGGCACAAAGCAACTGGTGACAGAAGCTAGGTGTCTGGAGTCAACCAGTCCCCTTCTCTATTGCTCCCCTTGGGGGCTCCCCACTCCCTGGGGAGTAGGACACAAGGCAGAGGCAAAGGCTGCTCCAGGCCTTCCCCTGACTACCATGCCAGGCAGCCGGCAGGTCAGTGCGGGGCTGAGGAGGGGCCTGGCTCTCACATTCAACCTGCAGGGCTTTCCCCCAGCCTACTTCTGTTGCTTGGATCAGCTCCTTCTTTAGGGATGACTGGAAGTTTGCTATTCCATTCTGGAAAAGCAGCCAGCTCCTCTCCTTTCAGCTGTGACTGTGCCCATGCGCATATGTGTGTGCATGCATGCACCTAATGAACGAAAGAGCTCTATGGCCTGACACTTCTGTAATGCTCTGTGACAGGATACATCTCCTGCTTTCTGCCCAGGGCTGAGTCCCTCTGCTCTTCAATAGGGCTGGTGCAGCCTGCCTGCACCTGGCAAAGCCTTGAGCCTACACCTGCCCTCTCTATGTTGAGGACAGAACTGGGGGTGTCCACTGGGGCAGCCTCCATTCACATGCTTCCCTAGGGCTGAGACCTCCATTTTCCCCTTTGTGTTGACCTGACTGCAGGGCTGTAGAGCTCTCCCTAGCCCCATTCATTCTGCTCCTGCAGGTCCTGCCAGGTTTCCTGGGCACGCTAGGGACCAGAACAGGATAAGCCCCTCTTCTACCACCAAAGCCTTCTGGAAATTCAGGCTTCCTGTGTTGAGTTCCATATTGGCCCTGATTCCAAGGCCTGATTGAGTTTCATGTATAAAGAGGCAGGAGGAGTCAGCAGGGCCAAGCTGAGCACCCTTTTCTCCTCTTGTATAGTGAAAGGCTCCCTCCATTGCCTTCCTAGAAGGAATCTGCAAACCCTGACATGCCGTGATAGGTTTGCAGCCAGTAGAGTCAGGCCCTAAGACTGCCTGGGAGAACTGGTCGGGAGTGAGAATCCTGTTCATCACACACCAAACTCTCACCTAGACATACAGTGTGCAGGGACTCCTGGGGAGAAGATGGCTGGAGGTTTAGCTAATGTGAGCATCTAAAAGAACAGGAAGCCATAGTTGCAGGGGGAGGTAGGGGGACACAGGGTCCTGTCCACCCACTACTCCTGACTGTGAAGCCAAGGGAGGCTGGTCTCAGCCTGGGTTCCATTTCCTAAGATTCTGCAGCTCCCTTCTTCCACCCTCCCCACCCCATACCCCCTCAGCAGCCCTGGGCCAGCACCTTTGGCTGGGTGCAGCTCATCTCTTCTAGGTAAGAACACAGATCCCACCAATGGGGGAGCTTGCTGGACTCCCTGCTTCTTCTGGAAGGCAAGGTGGACAATAGAACGAGGGACCATGGTTGCATGGAGAGACACCAAAAATAGCCTCTCGTTGGCCAGTCTTCCCCTGAGCTTTGAAACCTGGGTCTCGGCCTCTCATCCCTTCTTCATGATCCAAACAACACACAACCCTCCATGTAGGCCCTTGTAAAAATGTTCTGTACGAAAACGTTCCACCTTGTCCACTTGAGGGAAGAGGGTGCTGAGAGGTGAAAGTACTGACCCAGGAGTCCTTTTATTGCCTCTGAGAGGAGAACTCGAGCCCTCGGTGGCTAGGTCCGTTAGAGGGTAGATATTACCAGCCTCATGGCTTTTGGAAACACAGGACTACAAGAAGAACTCTTGCTCACTGAGGCTAGATATTCACCTTGAACAGAACTCCTAAACTGAGCTCCTCAGCTCAGCCCACAGGGAGCTGGTAGGGAAATACTCAGAGGACAAAAAATTAAGACCAGACAGGGAGTGTGGTGAACTGGAGAGGAAGAGCCCATTTAAAGCAAATAGCAGGCAAATCCCCCGCCCAGCAAATGACATCACGTGAGCAACTGGCACCCCAGTCCAGAAAGGGACCTGAGTTAGAAAGGCAGATGTGTAGGTGATCACTAAGGGAAATTTCCAATAAACACCATACCGCTCAAACAAAATACATCTTTGAGTTGGATTCATCCCATGAGCATCTGTGTTGCCTCCTCTAGAACTTGGTGCCAAACTACAGAAACAAACCCTGCTGGGAGGGAACGTGCCTGGAGCTTATGTGTGGCCCTTTATATAAGGGATGCAGGCTGCTCTCCATGAGAAATATGTGTCCTAGATTTATACAGGGCTGGGTACACAGGTGAAATGAGATACAAACTAACTTCCTCCCTCCCTCCATCCCTCCCTTCTTCCCTCCCTCTCTTCCTATCCCCCTATCTTCCTTCTTTCTTCCCTCCCTCCCTTCCTCCCCCCTCCTTCCTTTCTTCCTTTTGTTGGTGCCAGTAGTGGGGCTTGAACTGAGGACCTGAGCACTATCCCTTAGCTTTTTCACTTACACTCTTTACCACTTGAGCTACAGCTCCACTTCCGGCTTTGTTGCCAGTTATGTGGAGAAATGGACTTTGCTTTCCAGGCTTCAAACTCCCAATCCTCTGATCTCAGACTCTCAAATATTTAGGATTACAAGTGTGAGCTACTGTCACCCAGCTCCAAACTTATTCTTGCGATGCTGGGAATAGAACTTGCAGCCTTGTGCATACCACTAAGCCACAGAAGTGCATTTCTTTTTCTTTTCTTTTTTTTTTCTTTAACCGCGTGGTCTTTATTTCAGTGCTGGTGTGCATTTCTTTTTATAAAGAAAAAAAAAAACATTTTCTCCTTCCTTTCCCCTCTCCCTTCCTCTTAGAAATGGAGGAGAAAAGGATCTTTCATCCAGCATTCCGTCAGTGGCCTCTGCCTGGAGACGAAGCCCGCCCAGCTGGTGACCAGCAAGTGTCAGGCTGACGCCCAGGCCCAGCAGTGGCAGCTGCTGCCACATACATGATGGCAGCCCCTTGCCTCCTGGACCTTTTGCATGAGACATGGGGACTGGAAGGGGTTAGGGAGGGGGAGTGTCAAGCAGGCTGTTTCCATCTCCTTACATTTCTGCCAGATCATCAGCAAACACCCCTGCCACGACACATTTCTCCAAAGCTACTTATGGGGAGGCGGTGGTGGGGGTGGGGGCATACCCAATGTCCACTGTACCACCCAGGCTCTGCCCTGGGAGAGGAGATGGCCAGGTTGCAGACTGTTGCTGGGCAGACACTGGGCAGGTGCCCCTGGCCCTTTGTCCTCTCCCTTAGTTCTTCGTGGGGCCTGGCAGCGATGTATGGGCCCTCCCTTGCTGCCCATGGGAGCAAGGACATAAGTCCACACAGGAGTCACTTGTCCCCATGCCCACGGGGATAGCACAAGAGGAGAAAGTGGCCACATGTGTGAAGCGGCTGAAGGCTGGGGCAGGTGAACAGGAAGATGGCGAGAAAGCTCAGGGTCTGTCTGAGAGATGCCAGGCTTGGGTGTGTGTGGGGGGGAGGTAGGATCCTGGGAGCAAAGGATGAGGATTTTGCAGAACATGGATGGAGGAGCAGCAGCAAAGCACCAAAAGAACAAGATCTCTTTCCAGGACATTGTCGCACCCACCACACTCTGCCACCCCAGAGCTGGAGCCCATGTGTGCCTCTGGTCCCAACCCAGGGATAGCCACAGTCCTAGCAGAAGGCTTCAGAAAGAGCTGGGACTCTTTTTTTTTTTTTTTTTTTTTTTTATCAGACACCATTTCTTCTCCTCCCCCCCCCCCCCCGCCTCTCTTTTTTTTTTTTTGGTCCATCATGGGGCTTGAACTCTGGGCCTGGGTGCTGTCCCTCAGCTCTTCAGCTCAAGGCAAGCACTCTAATACTTGAGCCACAGCTCTACTTCCAGTTTTCTGGTGGTATTGGAGATAATAAGAGTCTTGCAGACTTTCCTGCCCAGCCTGTCTTTGAGCTGCAGTCCTCAGATCTCAGCCTCCTGAGTAGTTAGGATTACAGGCATGAGCCACCAGCACCTGGCATAAACTTCACTTCTATTTGGCCATGTGTCAGGCTGAGACCTCTCTCTTGGACCTTAATAGCCAGCTGATACTCTATTTTACCTGCCTGGCTTTGGATCCCCAGTTTCTCAAAGGTTCTTGCCTCTGTAAATAGACTGTCATAGGGCGGAAGGACCTCCTATCTTGAGCATGAACTGTCACTAGAGATTAAGTCACACAGACCAAGCCTCACCCTGGGTCTCTTCCTCAGGCTTCCCAATGACCAGCTCCAGCAGTGTGCTAGGAGACTGGCTGCTGGCTCCATGTGGCATAGACCAAGTTTCCTCTCCCAGCCACCAAGAACATGGCTGCCACACCTCCCCAGAGCCTTATCTGGAATCCTTCTGCTATTCCCTCATGGCTCTCCCCACTGCCACTGGCTTCAGTAGTGTGATCTTGGACAAAAGACTTTTTGTACCAGGTCCTAAGGGGTCTTTCTCCCCAAAGCAAGCAGGGTGGATACTCCTACCTGGTCTATGAAAAACTATAACTTCATAGAGGAAGTTCACAGATGCCAGAAGGTCTAAGACTCCCAAAATATTGCAGTCCACTTTTCTGCTTCATGGATTCCTGTTTCTTAAAACCATCCCTGATATGTGAAGGGTCTGAACCTTTGCTTTCTATTGGATCGGGGCCACCATTAGCTGACTGCTGCCCCCCAATTCCCTTCCCTGCTGTGCCCAAGCCACCATCCCCCTGTTCCCTCCACCTGGCCCATGGGGTTGGAAGCCAAGTGTCTGTGGTCCACAGCACCTGCTCTGGAAGGTTTCCTCAAACCTCTGGCTCTCACCAGCATCCTCTCTGCAATGCTTCTGCACCTGGGTACATGTGCACCCCTGCACTCAGCGCAGGGCCCTTTGCCTCCCTGACCATGTTTCTCGCATCCTCGGTGGTGATGTTATATCCACCACCATTTGCAGACCTCACCTTGGATCCTGTGTCCATCTGAGAAGCCTCCTGCTGCAGCCTAGGACAGAGCTGAAGCCAGGATGAAGGCTTTTCTCTGGAGGCCTGGGTTTGCTCCAGTGTGGACCTTCAGGCTGGGAGCCTGGACTTGTCTGGTGGTGATGAATGTAAGGGCTGCTGCTCAGAGGGCCTTTGAGAGAGTCTCCCCCAGAGCCTGTGATCAGATCAGGCTCTGCACATGTCAACTGTGGGACTCCGTTCATTCCTCCGTATGCTTTTCCTCTTCTTGACCAAAGCATGTGCCACTAGCTGTCCTTGAGGACGCTGTCTTTATGAAACACACCTGGAATAAAACCACTTCTTACATGTCCATGTGTACCAGTGCCTGCTTTTGACTTCAGTACAACTTCCCCTACCTGGAGGACCCAGGCCTCTGGTCTGTAAAAGTGAACTGAGCATGCTCCAGAACCCTCTCCTGCAGCTGGCAGCTGGATGCTTAGGGGGTGGGGAGGAGCCAGCAAACAGCCCTGACAGTAGGACAGTCTGGAACCAGTGCCAGACTGAGCCCAGGCTCCTCCTTATTTCATCACTCACAGGACTCTACTGGCTCTTAGAAATGGAAATCCAGGGGTTGGGAAGGTGGCTCAGTGGTAGAGCGCTTGCCTTGCATGCATGAGGCTCTGGGTTCGATTCCTCAGCACCACATAAGCAAAAAGAAAAAAGCCAGAAGTGGCGCTGTGGCTCAAGTGGTAGAGTGCCAGCCTTGAGCTGAAGAGCTGAGGGACAACACCCAGGCCCAGAGTTCAGGCCCCACGACCAGACCCAAAAAAAAAAAAGAAATGGAAATCCAATCCGGGTGCTGGCAGCTCACACCTGTAATCCTAGCTACTCAGGAAGCTGAGGTCTCAGGATCATGGTTCAAAGCCAGCCCAAGCAGGAAAGTCCATGAGACTCTTATCTCCACTAAACTACTGAAAAAAATGCAGAAGTAGAGCTGTGGCTCAAATGGTAGAGTTCTGGCTTTGAACAAAAGAAGTTCAGGAACAGCACCCAGGTCCTGAGTTCAAGCTTCAGGGTTCTCACACACACACACACACACACACACACACACACACACACACACACAGGCTTGACTAGATACTGATCTTCCACCAGGCTTGCCTTTGGCCAACCCTCTTACCTGTCTCTTGGAGCTAGCCTTGCCCCTCCCCCAAACTGCCCTTCTACTCTACATATAAGAAGGCAGTGGTAAATTCAGACAGTACATTCTCCCTGAATAAAACCAGCAAAAATACATCTAGAAAGACTCGTAACAGCCTAGGCTTGCTTGATCTTGTAGCAGATGCTCTGCCTAACATTTCCATGGAAACCAATAGGAATTCCCTGGCCCCCCCCCCATTTCTGTGATCAGAAGCTGAACCTCCCCAGGTAAAACTAAATGCTGCTTTGACACACATGAACTGTAGCAGGCAGGTGAGGGTGTCCCTGTCCCCTCCTGGATGCAGCTATTTCCATCCTGTCCCCATTTGCCTCAGTGTAGAACTCCCCAAAGATCCTGACCCCATGGGCCTCAGCAGCTTGTAACAAAACCCAACAGGCTGCAAAGCACACAACTTGGCTATAGCATTAGTGTGTGGTCTGGACTTAGGAAGCAAGTCACTACAGAAACCTCTGGCCATTGTCATCATTCTTTTGTTCATTCATCATCTCCTGGAGCCCAGTTCACAACTCAGCACTGAATTGGAACCTTCATAGCCAGGCTGGTAGCCTTTAGCCAGTCCCTGGAGGAACCAGCAAAGACCTTACCTAACAACGTGAGTGTCTCTCCAAGGGGAGAGGCTGGGATGGCAGGAGATACCTGCAAACTAGGGCCTCACACATAGTAGACAACCACTTTACCACTGAGTTACAATCCCAGCCTTTGGCTCTGGTTTTATTTGCCCCAGTGAGGTAGCTGGGGCTTGAATTCAGGGACTCACTCTTGCTTTGCTTTTTATCCAAGGCTAGTGATCTTCTACTTGAGTCATAAACTCTCCATTTCTAGCTTTTTGCTAGTTAATTGGAGGTAAGAGTCTTAGGGACTTTCCTGACTGGGCTGGTTTCAAACCTTAATCCTTAGCTCTCAGTCTCCTGAGTAGCTAGGAGTACAGGCATGAGCCACCAGTGCTCAGCTGGTCCCTTGGCTCTGGTTCTCACCAAGGCCCAGCTCTTCAACAGCATATGAACACATACTCTCTCATGTGCAGTTGGGAGAATTAAATCAAGGGGTCTTTCAAGAGGTTTAGCATCCCAAGGCCTGCAGGGAATGTGTTTTACTGCTCCAATGAGATGTGGGTCTCTCACACCAAGTGACAAGCAAGGAAATCTGGAAAGACCAGAGGTTGTAATGTCTCTTTTCAGAAATCCAACCCTGTTGTCAGCGTGGCTGGCATTTGTGTGTCCCTGTGCTGGTCTGAGTCAGTATTTCTAAAGAAGGAGGGAGAGGAGGGCCCAGCTGCTCTCATGGTAAAAAGTCTCCCCTGCTAGTTCTTTTTTTTTTTTTTTGGGGGGGGGGTCCAGTCCTGGGGCCTGAACTCTGGGCCTGGGCGCTGTCCCTCAGCTCTTAGCTCAAGGCTAGCGCTCTACCACTTGAGCTCAGCGCCACTTCTGGCTTTTTGCTTTTTGCTTATGTGGTGCTGGGGAATCGAACCCAGGGCCTCATGCATGCAAGGCAAACGCTCTACCACTGAGCTACCTCCCCAGCCCTCCTGCTAGTTCTTTATGGAAGACCTGGAGTTGGAACAAGGGAAGACTTCTCTGTCCATTGAGTAGCTGAGCTGGATTGAGGCTCCAGTGTTCTTACTGGATTCAACCCAAGAAGTCCAAGGAAGATTTATTTAAAGACATTATTTTCTTCTCAACCTTAATTTCTTGACCTGTAAAATGAAGGCACTCATAACTCTAAAGGATTTTTTTCTTTGTGAAGATTCGTTTATTTAACAATTGCAAGCATCTGCCCTTTCTAAATGCTTTGTAAATTTGTGTTGTTGCTACTACTACTGAGTATTTTCTATTCAAGTATGATATTACGTGCCTGTAATCCCAGCACTCAGGAGGCTAAGACAGCAGAATTGCAAGTTTGAAGCCAGCCTAGGCTACAGAGTATGACCTGTCTCAAAAAAAATTTCTGAAAGTATGATATACACCAGGGTCCTTTTCTCGGGCTGAGAGCCTGGGGCATCAGTCAGTAGCTCTGTCCCTCAAATGCTGCTGCTTCCAGGCAGCTTGAAATGATATCCTGGGAATACCTGCCTTGGTCTGGGAGGGTCCAGGGACGTCAGCCGGCCACCCCAGCTGGGCTGATGGTTCAGTGGGTCCCTTGCTGGGTGGCCTGGCTTTTCCCTTTGCGCATGCTGCATGGTGGGTGACACTGGATAGTCTAACCACAGAAGATTCTAAAAGGAAGTTAGAGAGGTCCAACTTCTTTAGCTAATGACCTTTTCTCTAGGTGGCTTTCTTCCTTCAGGGAAGGGTAGAGAATTCACTAACCCTGAATTAAGAGAATGTTTACAAGCCATCACACATGCCCAGGAGAAACTAGTTTCATCTTTGCTCTCAAGTTCTCTGATCTCAATCCATCTCAAAACCCAGACTGTCAGCTGGGCACAGGTGGCTCACACCTGCAGCTCTAGTTACTCAGGAGCCTGAGATCTGAGGATCACTGAAGCCAGCCTGGACAGGAAAGACCATGAGACTCTTATTTCCAAATAACCAGCAAAAAGCCAGTAGTGCAGCTATGGCTCAAGTGGTAGAGCACTAGCCTTGAGTGGAGAAAAAAGTCTTGAGTGGAAAAAAAGCTCAGGGACAGTGCCCAGGCCCTAAGTCCCAGTACTAGCACACACACATGCATGAACATGCACATGTACACACACACACACACACACACACACACGACTGTCTTGCAACATTTATCTCTCAATAAACGTCTCTCAACATGCCATCTCTTGTAACATGCTTGTAAATATTACCAGCCCCCACTCACACCAGCTGCTCACACTCTCCCCTTTGTGGTAAATGACCCCAGGTGATAGGACCTGCATTAACGGCCTCTGCGCACATGGAGGGAGAGCTGGTGGGCCTAGGAGGGCAGCCCTGCAGGAGAGAGCCAGGAGGCACAGCCTGGCCTCTGCATTGAGTGTACTTGCTAAGGGGAAAGGAAGCTGCTCTTCCCAAGGAGCCAGATGAGTGTGGGGAGCAGACCTAGAAGGCAGAGGCTCACCCCAACAGGTGAAGCCCTCCCCCCTCCCCACCACCGATCTTCAGCTGACCAGAACAAAGGACATCAAGAGTGTGGTGTTTTGATTCAGAACCAGAGGTGAGTCTCTTGGAGAGTCTTTGGTTGCAGTGGGGCACTGAGCTGGCCTGTCCTTCTGCCTGCGCAGGCAGGGCAGCTCACGGCATGGCAGGGGCCTTGCTGCTTTCCACCTTTGCAGCTACAGAGCTGTCCTCAGCGCAGAGTGCTGGTGTCCATGGGTAAGTGTGGAGTTGTTCAGGTTCATCAGGTCACAGTGCACCGGTAGCCCCGCAAACCAGCTTCATGAGCATCACCTGGGGACTCACTAGAGCTAGAACTCAGTCCCCAATCAGAGCTATCAAACCAGAGGCCTTAGAAGAGGGGTCCCAGGGAACTCTGATGCTGGCTCAGATTAGAGAACCATCAATTGGGTAACCCAGATGGGTTCTGGTCCCTTGATGGGTCCACAGATCACTGCTTGGTGTAGAAGGCTCAGGGAGCCATGTGCTGTGGGCCTGGCCTCTGCCAGGTGGGCTTCCTGCCCCCAAGCTCAGACAGTGGTGGATCCTCTGGGGCAGGGATGGGTGGGCACGAGGCAGGGCTGAGGACTGCCACTGAGCCAGCTGTGACATGCCAACCTTGCTTTGTGTGATTGATGAATCTTTTCTCCAACACTAGCCACATATGCTGACTTTATTCTAGAAGAGCGTCTGCTTGAGGTTTTCCATTAATCAAGTAATCAGTGCCGCATTTCCTGGCATGCAGGACAGGTGTGCAGTTACCTTAGTTGAGTGCTACATAGCAATGTCTTTTCTTTTTCTTCTCTCTCTTTTTTCTCTGTCTGTCTGTCTCCCTCCCTCTCTCCCTCACTCTTTCTCTTTCTCTTTCTCTTTGGGTGGAGGGGGAGCTGAGATGGAGTTTCACTACATAAGCCCAGGCTGATCTCAATTTTGCAATTCTTTTGCCTCAGTCACCTGAGTGCTGGGATTAAAGATGGGGATCGCTATGTTCAGCCAATGGCAATATCCTTTCTATGGGTCTGTCTGATGACCTTCATAGTCAGTCTACCATTTATTGACTAGATACACATTTGAACTTCTTTCGTCTTAACAGCAACTCTGTCAAGTAGGTGTTTTCAATATTAGTTGTAAACAAACCAGGAAACGGAAGCCCTGAGAGGTAAACAACACACTTGCTCAAGATGACCCAGCATGTAAGAGAGATGTGTGACCTGGGCTCCATGCTTTTTTATTGCCCTTTATTGCTTTTCATGTCCTTGACCTTCGGAGTTCCCACAAACCTGAAACTTCTGTGCTGTCATCCCTATGTGGGAAGACACTGGGACTCCACAAAATGCCCCCACATCCTACCTTCTTGTCTGGCAGAGTCTCAGAAGCCTAATGGGAGAGAGCAGGGCAGTGCCAGGCTCTTCTATATTTATCTTACAGATGTAGAAACAGGTGGACAGGTCCAAACACCTCAATGCATAGGGCAGGAAATTGGGAGCAGGGATTGTGGTTGTTGCTGGTGGTCTGTTTGGTGTCATCTACACTCCGGTGACACCAGAGTGATACTCTCACCAAGGTGATACTCTTGAGGGTCTGGCAACAGGAGTCCAGGGCTGCTGCAACTGCTTGTCCATGCATCCTAGTCAGGTTGTTTACCCCAAATGCCCACACAGCACTAAGGGTCTCTGTCCTCAGCCAGATGTTGGCAGCTCATGCCTGTTATCCTAACTACTCAGGAAGTTGAGATTTGAGAATCATGGTTTGAAGTCAGTCTGGGTAGGAAAAGCCATGAGATACTTAAATAGCCAGTAAAAATCTGGAAATGGAGGTGAGGCTCAATGGTAGAGATCTAGCCTTAAGCAAAAATGATAAGGGACAGTGACCAGACCCTGAGTTTATAAGCTCCAGTGTCCCTTCCTTCCCCCCCCCCCCCCCCCCCCCCCCCCCCCCCCGCTACACACAAAGGTTCTTTGTTCTCAGGCATTACTTCTGGGTTCCCTTCCTGTGGCTTTGTACATCTGAGTTGAGGACTGGGGTGCTTTATGCAACGTCAACAGGCTTACTCAGTTTTCACCAGGTACGTGGGGTTTTGCATGCTCATCTGCTTGATAAACCAGGCTTATTTGGAATTTATTCTAATTTATTTGTTGGCTGATTTACTAGGTGACTGCTGGGATAGACAGGAGAGAATACTAGCCTTGCAGAAAGAGAATAATCACTCCAACTCTATTGTAGCAATTTATGGGCAGGGAAGCCTGCAATGAGCTACTTGGGCCTCTTGAGCCTCAGAACTGAGGCTTCTTAAACAAAGTACAGGACACGATATGAGTCAGAAGTGGGAAGGTACCTGTGGCCTGGCCTTAACCACTTGAAAGTGTGCACAGCAGTCCAAGGACTACCAGGAAGTACCCCACTCCCACCCCAGGGTTGGCTGGAGCTGTGACAGCCAAATGTGGGGCTTTCTGACTGACCAGAACATTCTCCCAACCATCAGCATAAATTCTTCAGCACAGATACGGTGGTGACCCAAGGGCTAGAAATCAATGTGTGAAGTCCAGGTACCCACTTTGGTCCTGAGCTGAAGATTGCTGATCTCCTGGAGTAGGCTTGTTGTTGTTGGTGGTGGTTTTGTTTGGTTTTTAGGTATTGCCTTTGACCTTTGTGAAGCAAGAGCAACTAATTGAGCAGGGGACTTGATGTTTCAACTAGGCCCTAAAAATCCCCAGAATAACCAGGCATGGTGGTGTTTGATTGTAATCCCAGCTATTTGGGACATGGACATCAGGAGGATCACAGCTCAAGATCAGCCCTAGGAAAGTGTTTGTGAGATACTCCCCACCCCACCCCATCTCAACCAGTGGCTTGTGCCTGTTATTCTAGTGATGGGAAGATCACAGTCCAGGAAAGTGTGGGCAACAATGCAAGAACCTATCTGAAAAACAACTAAAGCAAAAAATGGCTAGACACTTGTCTCAAGCAGGATGCCTGCCTGCCTGCCAGTGTGAGGTCCTGAGTTCAAACTGAAGTACTACCAGAAACAAAATTGTCAGAATAATCAGGGCCAGGAAGGGGGTTAAGAAGCAGGAAGAAATGTTCTATTTGGGGTCTTGGGACAGAGCTGCTCTCTCTCGACTACAACCCCTGCCTGGTGTGCTTTTGGCTCCCTGGGCCTGACCTATAAAGCAAAGAGAGGGAGGCTGCGGTCCATTCCTGTGTCTGTGTGCTCCTCTGTGGAGGAGGCTGCTTCTCTACCAAACGGGAATGATCTCCTAACTTTCTAAAAGTCAGTCCCCTCACTGATAAAACTGAATGATCATACTTTTTTTTTTTTTTTTTGGCCAGTCCTGGGGCTTGAACTCAGGGCCTGGGTACTGTCCCTGAGTTTCTTTTTCTTTTGCTCAAGGCTAGCACTCTACCACTTCAGCCATAGCGCCACTTCTGTTTTTTTCTGTTTTATGTGGTACTGAGGAATCAAACCTGTGATAAACCCCCCAAAAAGAATATAAAATGTGAAATTAGAAACAGAACAAAATTATTGATTATCAAGAATAGTGCCAAACTTGAATGGCAGGCTCTGCCTGTAGAGAAGAAACTCCAGGCTAGTCATTAAAAGGAAAAATTCCAAAGATAAAGGCCTGAAGTAAATTAGTGAGTTAAACACCATGTCACTGGAATTCGTAAATTACAGTGAAACTCAGAAAGAGCCAGAAAACCTGGAAGGTGGTTTGATTTGGGGTGTGATAAGTGGAAAGTCTGGAATGTGGTTTTGCTTGGAGGACTTACCACTTTGCTTAATGAGACTATAATTGCTATTTCACGAACTTGCTTCTTTGCTGGGAAGATTTGGGATAAGAACTCTGCCTTGATGACTTATTGCCTTGGTTATTGGAATGACTGAAATTGTAATCGCCATCTCTAATCACTAACTGCTGGCCCTGCTTCTGTAACTTGCTTCTTTGTCAATTACAAAACTACCACTGACCACCTGTGAGTGCTGCCCCCTCCGTCTTCCCCGTGGATCTTGCCTTTAAATACCTTGAGATGTTTGACTATACTGCTGTTCTTCACTGTCCCAATAGAGTGGGAAGCAGTTGCCACAGCTAATAAAGATTCCTAGCCTGAGTGATGGTGATTCTTTTTGCCAATCGTGGGTTCGAGTCCCACCGGTCCAGGAAAATTGGGATACTTCAGGGTCCATGCTGGGCAAGCACTCTACCACTAAGCCACACTCACAGCTCCAGTAGGTAACATTTCTAAATGAGATAATGTAAATGGAAAAAAAAAAAAAAAAAGAGGCTGGTATGGCAAGGTGTGTACAGCTTTCTGAGGGAAGAGTATTTATTTTTCTGACAGCTGGATCACTGGAGCTTGGGATGGAAGATGGCATGGAAGCATTTGCAAATGAATGAATGAGGTTCTGTGCAAGGCAAAATGAGCTCTTCTGGAAAGGTCTTGCTTGACTCTCAGCCCTGGCCCAAAGTCTTCAGGACTGTAAAAATGTTCAAGACAAGCTGGTTGCCAATGTCAATCCTAGCTACTCAGGAGGCTGAGAACTGAGGATTGCGGTTCAAAGTCAGACCAGCAAGAAAGGCCATGAAAGAAAGGCCAAGAAAGGCTAGTCTCTGATTAGCCACCCGAAAACTATAATTGACACTGTGGCTCAAAGTGGTAGAGCATTGGCCTTGAGCAAAAGAAATCAGGGACAGCACCCAGGCCCTGAGTTCAAGCCCCATAACTGACCCCCCCACGTCCACCCCCCAAAAAAGTTCAGGACAGGAGCATGTCAAGCTTCTTACCTCTGGCAGGAATGGGCCTTAAGAGATGGGCGGATGATGTAGTTCACAAGCAAGAGGGCCAATTGCTTCTCTGAAATTGTCCATCCCATCCCCAGCCACTTGGATGAGAGGCCCTCAGAGGGTTCCTGAGAGCCGGCACTCTAACCTTGCATCAGGGTTATATTGGGATTGCCTGCACTTTTTTGTATTTTTATTTAATTGTAAGCAGCATGGAGACAAAGACACCCCTCACCCTACAGTAAATGCTTGTGTATGAGGGGATGGTATTCTCTTTCCATTTAGGGGCTTCGGGTTTGGGATGCATAGGACTTTTGTTCATAGCTTTCTTTTCTCATTTGTTAACTTGGGATTTCATAAAGTCAGGTAAGGTTTGACACCGTGAAGATTCTTTCTCATCAGGCCCCAGGAGATGATTGAGCATTTGCAAGTTAATGCTAAATCAGTGCCTGATTAAACAGACAATGAATAAGAGCAAGGATTGTACAGCAAGGGAGGATACAGCAAATACAGATGTGGACACACCTGGATGGTTAGCGTACTGTCTTTCTTACATACTAATGAATTCCTTAAATGGCTAAGGCAGTAAAGGCTGCAGCTTGGAATTATCTAAGTTTTTCTTTAACCTAGCAGCGAAGAGAAAGTGACAGAGTCTTCTCAGGTCCAAGCCAGTCTTCTTCAAGCATTTGCCTAGGGCCATGTCTCAGCTCAGGACAGAGGAGTCTTCTGTTGATTTGCATACAAATTGCAAGTGTCTTCAAAGTCTTGCTCAAGCAATTTTTCAGTGAAACGTGATTGTTTCCCTGAAGGCTATAATTCCTGAGGTTTTTCTTGTCAATATTCCTCTTAGTAGCTATTCATACTGACCCAGATTTTCCATTCCAGGAGTACACAGGAGACGGGGAGGGGCCAAAGGAAGGGAAGGGAGAGATGAGATGAATCCTGCCTTTTAGGACCCATAGACCCTTCCTTCCTGAAGTGTTTAAAGTAGTATTGAATTGAATTTTCAGGCCAAGTCGCTGGGCTAGGCACTAAGGTCACCTCCATTTGGAATGAGGAAATCAAAGTTCAGAGATGGCATCTGAGTCTTTCAAGGTCAAACAACTAAGCAATGGCAGGGCGGAGAATCTAAGGACACCTGACCTACAAAATTTATTCTTGTTTTTCTTGTTTTTTGTTGTTGTTGTTGTTTTAAATAGTATAAGAGTTTGAACTCAAAGCCAGGCACCAGTGGCTCACACCTGTAATCCTAGCTACTAAGAGAGGGTGAGATCTGAGGATCACGTTTCAAAGCCAGCCTGGGCAGGAAAGTCTGTGAGACTCTTATAATCTGTGAGACTCTCCAATAAACCACTAGAAAACTGGAAGTGACGCTGTGGCTCAAGCAGTATAGTGCTCACCTTGAGCTGGGCAGGGACAGTACCCAGGCCCCAGAGTTCAAGCCCCAGGACCGACCAAAAAAAAAAAAGTTTGAACTCAAGGCCTTGTACTAGTTGAGCAGGTGTTCTACCTTAAACCATAGCTTTGCTGCTGTTATTTTTCAAATAGGGTCTTACTTTTTGCTTAGGCAAACCTGGATGGTGATCAGCCTACCTAAAGCCTCTCTAGTAGCTGAGATGACATGGTTTACCACCAGCTTCAGCTTTTTTTTTTTTTTTTTGTCAGTCATGAGGCCTGAACTCTGGGCCTGGGCGCTATCCCTCAACTCTTCAGCTCAAGACTAGCATTGAGCCACAGCACCACTTCCAGCTTTTTCTGCTTATGTGATGCTGAGGAATCGAATCCAGGGTCTCATGCATGCGAGGCAAGTACTCTACCCCTGAGCCACCTTCCCAGCCCCCAGCCTCAGCTTTTTATTGGTTGAGATGGCATCTCATAGTTTTTTTGTCCTGGCCTTGAACCTTGATCCTCCTTATTTTAATCTCTAACTAGGATTACAGGTATATAAGCCAGCAGTTGTGGTTGGTTGTGGGGCCTGAACTCTGGGCCTAGGTGCTATCTCTCAGCTCTTCAGCTCAAGGCTAGCGTTCTACTACTTGAGCCACAGTGCCACTTCTGGCTTTTTCTGCTTTTGTGGTGCTGAAGAATTGAACCCAGGGCCTCATGCGTGCAAGGCAAGCACTTCACCACTGAGCCACCTTCCCAACCCCACAACCATTTATTCTTTATAGCTCTTTAAATATATTAGACAACTCTCTTAAAAATTATTCACAACTGTGTGCAAATCTACTATTTTTTTTCCTTAGCTATTTTCAAACCCCAAGTCAGAGTGGCATGAGGTACATGGTTTTTCAGTTCAGTACAAAATGAAAAAATGGGCCATCTAACACATAAATTATTAAGAGTTTCATAACAATGTCAGCAGCAGGACTATCTTAATCATTATACTATCCCCAGAGGTCTACTTTGTGTGTTGCACACAGTAAATATTTGTGGAAATGAGCAAATGAAGGCAGGGAGACAAAGGTGAAAAAGAAATTGCTGACCAGTAGGCAGGAAGAATGAGAAAGGAAGGCGTTAACCCTTACCCCAGCTGTCAAGCTTGCCTGTCTGGCTGAGGGCCAACACTCTGGAATGGTCCCGGGATGGGAGAGGAGTCCTGCTGGGAACTAATGGCATGCTCTCCAAGGGAGGGCATGAGGTTTGGGACAGGGTAGTTAGCTTATTTATAAGAGGAACCTTCCTGTCCTTGACTATCTTAGCTCTGTCCTTAAAGCCATGAGTGGCCCAACCACAGCACTGGAAGCCTCTTCTGCACTAGAGAAAGGCCTACTTTTCAAATAGGCCACCACCACAGCTACCTCAGGGACTGAGAGTCCATGATTAGAAATGGTCTAAGTTAGCATGACAAAGTCAGCTGTCAAGCGCCAGCTTAATGAGCCCCCTAGGGTGCTGTTCATGACAGCTTCCTCCCTGAGGGGGGAGGCTTCAGAAAATGCACTTGCTTTTCCCTTTGGGGATGCCAACCCTCAAGGCCAGGTATGATTGGCAGCTTCATAAAAACTGGCACTGTAAAGCTGTCCAGGTGGAAAATGCCTCCTTTTTACCTGCCCAGGTAAAATGTCTATCTAGCAACAGCCCCGGGAAGGGGTTCATCCATGGAATTAAGTGTCTCCAGGATTTAGTGTGAAGTGCTCTCTGGGTGGGACTCATTAGGGTATCAGAAATGCAGCTTCAGTGGCTCCAAACTTCTCCTGCTCCTAGGCTTGCAAAACGCCCCGCAGACACTCAGAGCTGCCTTGGCATCCTTCTGCCCAGCAGCCAGCAAAACAGTCCAGAGCAAGGGCTGCTTTTGTGGTCCAATAAGCCTTGCTGTAAGAATGCAGCATCCCTCTCAGGGTAACTTATCAAACAGGGCTCAGGGTAACTTATAAAACAACCTCATGGCCAGGTGCTGTTGGCTCATGCCTATAACTCTAGCTACTCAGGAAGCTGAGATCTGAGGATGGTGGTTCAAAGCCAGTCCAGGCAGGAAAGTCAAGAGAGAATCTTATCTCCAGTAAACTACTCAGAATAAGTCAGAGGTGGTGCTGTGGCGCAAGTGGTAGAGCTTTAGTCTTGAGCACAGAAAAATGCTCAGGGATAGAGCCAAGGCACTGAGTTCAAGCCCCAGAACTGGCAAAACAAACAAACAAACAAAACAACCTCACAAGGGTTGCACTGTAATTAAAAAAAAAAAAAAGAAACATATCACTATAACCACATTAATTAATCATGATGGAATCTTATGTAGGTACTACCACCTCATCCCATCATCTCTAATGGGATCACCATGTCAAAAGCAAAGCAGTACAGAGGGCAAAGGACCAAGGCTAGGAAACTTTACACCCACACTAAAATCATCAGTGATATGCTCAGCAAATTTAGCAACTGAAAACATTTCTTGAGCTGGGTTCCAGTGGCTCATGCCTGTAATCTCCTGTTTCTCAAGAGACAGAAATCTGAAGGTCTCATTTTGAAGTTAGCCCAAGCCAAAAAGGTGCTCGCTCCATCTTCAAAATAACTGGTAAAAAGCTAGACTGGAGGCATGGTTCAAGTGGTAGAGTACCAGCCACGAGCAATCACAACACCCTGAGGCCCAGGCCTCTGCTAAAAGGCAGAGGTAACTATGTTAATCTTAATTTTTTGTAGACTTCTTTCTGGTAGTACTGTATTAGTAATAGTATGAAGTAATCCTGTGGATTCATTTCTATTAAGGCATAATAATGTTGTCTTGTAACAATCATGATCACTTTCTGAGCTCTACATTTACTCCGAGGATTCAAGTAAACACAGTGAAAATGAGGTGGGAACAGCATGGCTGCTGTTTGGTCATATAAGCGTGAAGTCACCTGTGCAGATGAACAGTGAACAAACAGGGCATCCCCGTGCAGGATACAGGCTTAGAATGAGCATCTGAGCCCAAGCAGGGAGAAGAGATATTATGCAGAAGGGAGGCTGGGGGCAGGAGTGGTAGAGTCAAACCTCAGGTTTCTATCAAAACTTTGGGCAGTTAGCAGAGCCATAAGAACAGCTCATTAGCTGGGTGGCTCACACCTGTAATCTTAGTCACTCAGGAGGCTGAGATCTGATGATTGTGGTTCAAAGCCAGCCTGGGCAGGAAAAGTCCTTGAGACTCTTCTCTCCAATTACTTACCAAAAAGCTGAAACTGGAGCTGTGGCTCAAGTAGTAGAGTGCTGACTTTGAGCACAAAAGCTAAGGGACAGTGCCCAGATCCTGAGTTCAAGCCCCAGAACAGCATAAACAACAACAACAAACCCCAGCTCATTAGAGAACTACGCATAAGAGAGGAGGAAGATGCTGGGAGAGCCGGAATGATGTGCCCATCGGTGTCCTCCAGGACAGTGTGGTCTTGCTCCACTCTGGGACTCGCTCAGTGAGCCGGTGCAGGTGCAGGAATAACTGGGTGGTATTACAGAGATGCTCACTGCTCACACAAAGTTAACAGGTCTCCAGTACCTCATTGTCTCATTAGTCTTTCACATGTAGGAAGGAAGTCATTTCTCAAGCCAAGTAACTCCAGAAGGCTCAGAGAAGCCCTCCCCCCCCATTAGGGTGACCTTTGACCTGTAGATTTTTTAAACCACAGCAGGATCGTCTTTTCATGAACTTTTGTTCTCAACAGCCTTTCAGTACCAGCACCTTCAAACCCTTCCTTAATACCCCTCTATCATTGCACTATGACCTTTGCATTGGTGTAATAAGTGGACAAGCATTCTGGTAATCCTTCTTGGAACTGTGTTGGAGGTAGAAGGGAGCAGCCATGCTTCTAACAGACAACCCGGCTCACTGAGGTCAAGGGCAAGGAGATCTTTGAAAAAGCCGAGGCCACAGGGCTGCAGAAGGGCCCAGGATTGTTGGGTGTACCCGTCTGTTCAACCAGATGTGGACACTGGAAGCCTCAGCCATACTCTTTTTCTCTGAGAACAGATGGGCAATAGAGTTGGCCCAGCCCCTGGGGTCCTGCAGCAGAGCAGGTATTATACAACAAAAGCCTGGGGGCAGAAGTGGGGGTTAGTATTACCATGGCAACCCCCATCCCCAGACTTCCAAGAAGAAACCATGATCGATCTTGTTTCTCTTAAATTACAGTCCAGAACCTTACATTAAAACGTCTGTTGACAAAGACCCGGGGTCTATCTAGTTAAGTAATGCAATCGGTTTTTCTTAGCCTTTTCTCTACTCTCTTGAAAAGCATAAAGCAAATTACCTTTGGCAACCTTTTCACAGCATGTCTCAAAGTCAACATCCACTGGAAGCATACAATTGCAAAAAAGAGGCATGTGCTAAATGAGTTGGCACAGTCTCTCTCGGTGTAGCCAAAAGGATTTGCTATTGTCTTCAAAGGTAAAACATCTTTCTTAGAGCTCACTTACAATTCAAACTTGGGACTAAAGAAGACAGAAAGGAGAATCACTGCCGGAAATTATTCCCCTGTGAGGTTTCCATCAATGAAATTCCCCGCAGACCACCAGCAATCGTGTGTGTGTGTGTGTGTGTGTGTGTGTGTGTGCGCGCGTGCGTGCACACACGCGTGCATGCACGTGCCCACACATGCTAGAGGTTAAACTCCAGGCCTGAGTGCCGTCTCATTCAAGGCTGGCACCCTATTACTTAAGCCACTGCTCCACTTTAGCTTTTTGGTGGTTAATTATAGGTAAGAGTTTCACAGACTTTCCTGCCTGAGCTGACTTTGAACCTCAGGCCTCAGCTCTAAGCCTTCTGAGTAGCTGGGATTATAAGCATGAGTCATGGGTACACTACTTCAGCAGTAATCTTCCAGTTGTGCCATCTTGTCTGGATGACCTCAGGCTCTTGGCACCTTCTATTCTCTGCCCTTCACTCACTTGCCTCATGGCTGGTCTTTAGCTTGGTTAGCCTTTCCATGTTATGTTCACTATTTATTTCCTTGTCCCTTTCACATTCCTCCAATCCAACATGCTTTTCCAGAACAATTTTGTTTTGTCTTGATATTAACATTTGTGCTTTTCTCTATTCATACTGCAGTTACATTGTTTCATAGCCACTAAGTACCTTGCAAACTTTTGCCAGATATGATTACTAATTACAGTGCATCTAAACATACCAGGTATTTCCTTTATCTCATGGAAAATAGCATCATGTTTGTTTGTTTGTTTGTTTTGCCAGTTTTGTTTTGTTTGCCTATATATTCACAACTGCAATTTCCTCTTCTTTTGTTTTGTTTATATGTTTTTGGGAGTATGAAAAGAGGCACAGAAATGGAGGGACAAAGGCTGAAAAAAATATAGCAATAGTACTCATTGGACATGATAAAAAAAGAAAATGGGCTGGGAAGGTGGCTCAGTGGTAGAGTGTTTGCCTTGCATGCATGAGGCCCTGGGTTCGATTCCTCAGCACCACATAAGCAGAAAAAACTGGAAGTGGCGCTGTGGCTCAAGTGGTAGAGCACTAGCCTTGAGCTGAAGAGCTGAGGGACAGCGCCCAGGCCCAGAGTTCAGGCCCCATAACCAGCAAAAAAACCCAAAAAAACAGCATAATGTAGAGTACCTATTACTCAAAGTGTAGTTACTAGTTTGTTAAAAAATATACAATGCCTTCTGGGCACCAGTGCTCTTCTCTAATCCTAGCTACTCAGGAAGCTGAGATCTGAGGATCTCAGTTCAAAGCCAGCCCGAGCAAGAATGTGAGACTCTTATCTCTGATTAACCCTAGAAAACCTGAAGTGGCACTGTGGCTCAAGTGGTAGAGGGCTTGCCTTGAGCAGAAGAACTCAGGGACAGCGCCCAGGCCCAGAGTTCAAGCCCCACAAATATATATACACACACACACACACACATATATATATGATATATATATGTAATGTACAACATATATATGATGCCTAAGTCCTGCTCAGGCTAACTGAATAAACAAGATGTCCAATATTCAGAATGAGAAATACTGGCATTTCCATGAATCTCCTGATATTTATTTCATGTACTTTGAAGTGCCATTAGTGAGTTCATGTAAATTTACAGTTGTTTTGTCTCCTGAGGAATTTACCCATTTATCATTCAAATGTTCCTCTTTATCCACACTTGGCTGACTTGATATTAAGTGGAGCCATGGCAGCTCTTTTTGAGTTTTCAGGCATTCCCATGGCCCCCCCCCCCCATTCTTTTACTTTTAAATCATCTGCGACTTTCTATTATATATATATTTTTTTTATTTATTTATTTATTTTTGTCAGTCGTGGGACCTGAACTCTGGGCCTGGGCGCTGTCCCTCAGCTCTTCAGCTCCAGGCTAGCGCTCTACCACTTGAACCACAGTGCCACTTCCAGCTTTTTCTGCTTATGTGGTACTGAGGAATCGAACCCAGGGCCTCATGCATGCAAGGCAAGCACTCTACCACTGAGCCACCTTCCCAGCCCCTAAAATATTTTTTGTTAAGTTTAAGTGAGAAAGATTTCCTGCTCCCCACATAGGAAATGGGAGCTAAAGACTCAAAATGGTGGTTTCTAGTTGTAGTCTTTACATTTTCTGAGCTGTGGTCCTACTATATAGCCTTTATCATGTTAAGATACATTATTTGTATTCCTAGTTTCTTCAGAGCTTTAAGCTCTGTTTATGTTGAATTATGTCAAAGTTTTTTTTTTAGTGTCAATTGAGAGGATCAGATCATTTTTCTTCTTGATACTTTTTATGTGATGTATTACAGTTGATTTATATGTTGAAACATTCTTGCAACACTGAGATGAAGCCAACTTGATCATGGTATCCGATCCATATAATGTGTCTTTAAATTCAGTTTGCAAGAATTTTATTGAGAATTATTGCATAAATGTTCATCAAAGAGTTGTTCTATAATTCTCTTCTTTTGTCTGCTTTTGGAATGAGTATGATATTTACTTCATAGAATGTGTTCTGTAGCACTCTTTCCTTTTCTATTCCCTGGAAAAGCTTAAGAAGTGTTTGTGCTAGTTCTCTTTAAAGATCCGAAAGAAATCAGCAGTAAATCTGTCTGGTCCTGGGCTTTTCTTTGTTTGGAAACTCTTTATTACTGCTCACACACTTTTTATATATTTGCTAAAGTGGTTTATATTCTTATGGCTCGATGTTGGCAGGGCAATTGTATCTAGAAATGTATCCATTTCTTCTAGATTTTCCAGTTTATTTGATAATAGTCTTTCAAAACAATCCGTTATGTTGAGCGCCAGTGGCTCACGCCTGCAACCCTGTCAACTCAGGAGGATGAGATCTGAGGATCGTGGTTCAAAGTCAGCCAGGGGAGTCTATGAGACTCTTCTTTCCAATTAAGTACCAAAAAAGTTGGAAGAGGAGCAGTGGCTTAAGTGGTAGAGTGCTAACTTTAGCAAAGTGAAGCTCAGACACAGCATCCAGGCCCTGAATTCAAGCCCCAGAACTGACCCCCTCCCCCTCCCCCAAACACACACAAATTCCCTTATTATCCTTTGGATTTTATTAATATTTTTTGTGACTTTTCTTTTTTGCTAGTTGTGGGGCTTGAATTCTAGGCCTGGGTACTTACTGTCCCTTAGCTCTTAAGCTCAAGGATAGTGTTCTACCACTTGAGCCACAGTGCCACTTCCAGCTTTTTCTGTTTATGTGGTACTGAGGAATCAAACCCAGGGCTTCATGCATGCAAGGCAAGCACTCTACCACAAAGCCACATTCCCACACCTCCATTAGTTTTAAAATTATCTTCTAGCTTGTTATAGTGGCTCACAACTGTAATCTTCATACTTGGGAAGTAGAAGCAGGAGGGTCAAGAGAGTTCCATGCCAGCCTTGACAACATAGTAAGACCCTGTCTCAAAAGAAACTTGAATATACTTATGTGGTACATGTTTTGAACTATGCGTCACATGTTTAAAGCCCCGGGTTCAATCCCCATAACTGGAAAAAAAGAAGAAGAAGAAAGAAGGAAATAAAGGAAGAAAAAAAAGAAGAAGGCAAACTAGACAGGTAGGTGTGTTGGCAAACAGGTTTAATCCCAATATTTGGCAGGCAGAGAGACAGGAGGATTGCAAATTTGAGGCCAACCTAGGTTGTATAATAAATTCTAGGCCAGCCTGGGTTGCATAGTGAGAACTTGCCTCAAAACAACACAAATAAGGAAAACAAACAAAGGAAGAGGAAGAGAGATGTGAATGGCTAAGTTACACTAACTTTTTTTGGCAAGTACTTCAAATAAAAAACAAGAATGATTCAAAAATTTGCATGTCACCTTTGTGCAGAGGTCATACGACTACTATTTGTTCTATTTTTCCAATTTGAGTATATGTGCTGTCAAAGCTAGAGAACTGCATGGAGAATGGGAGAATCCTACTTTGCCTTTATTATCCTCTGGATTTTCATTTTTGGTGCAGCAGAGCATGCAGAGCATGTTAAATTTGTATTGAAAAACTGACTTACAACTGTAACTCACTGTTTTTCTACTTGTATATGTTCTTGTTTTTAAATTTCTAAGTTGACAGTCTTTCAGCATTAAAAAAATGCCATTCTATTATCTTTTAGCACGCATGGCTTCAGATGAGAAATCCATTATTACTCTTGTTTGTGTATGTAGTGTATTTTTCCTCTGGCTTCTAAGATTTTTCTTTATCATTACTTTCGGCAATCTTTTTTTTTTTTTTTGTCAGTTATGAGGCTTGAACTCAGGACTTGGGCGCTGACCCTGAGTTTTTTTTTTGCTCAAAGCTAGTGCTCTACCACTTTGAGCCTCAGCTCCTCTTTCGGTTTTCTAGTGGTTAACTGGATATGAGTTTCATGACTTTCCTGCCTGGGTTGGCTTCGACCACCATCCTTAGATCTCAGCATCCTGAGTAGATAGGATTACAAGAGTAAGCAACTAGTGCCAGGAAAATCCTGGGTTTTTGCTGGTTAACTGGAGATAAGAGTCTCTGGGGGGCTAGGAAGACGTCTCAGTGGTAGAGTGCTTGCCTTGCATGCGTGAGGCCCTGAGTTCGATTCCTCAATAACACATAAACAGAAAAAGCCGGAAGTGGTGCTGTGGCTCAAATGGTAGAACGCTAGCCTTGGAAGAGCTGAGGGATAGCATCCAGGCTCAGAGTTCAAGCCCTATGACCAACAACAACAAAAAGTCTCTGGGATGTTTCTTCGTGGGCTAGCTTTGAACTGAGATCCTCAGATAATATCAGCCTCCTTAGTAGCTAGGCCTAAAAGTGTGAACCTCTGGCACCCAGCTTACTTAGCAATTTAATTATGCTGGATGTTAGAGTATGTATTATTTGTTGCATTTATAATAATTGTGATTGGCTTAACCTTATAGATCTGAGTTAGGGTTTTCATTAACTGTAAAAACAATTGGGCCAGGTAGGTGATGAACACCTATAAACCAAGTTTTCTCTTGAAGCCAAAGAATGTGATAGCAGACAGGGACATGCTATTGTTGAATAGTAAAGTTAATATGAAGAACTAGATAATAGTGTAAACAAATGTGGTGTTTATTAATTTTGGTTTTTACTCATACTTCTTTTTATATAGTAAAGAAAATGAACTTCTAAAATATGTGATAATTTCATCAACAAAATCTTTTGTTCTCTCTGCCTCCACCTTATTTGTCTTCAGCAAATAAATTTTAAATTTCCATTGTTCTAATTTTACATTCACTACCCTTTGTTTTCTTTTTCCCTACAGGGTCTT
The DNA here is from genome assembly GCF_019054845.1 of Dipodomys spectabilis. Lineage (NCBI taxonomy): Eukaryota > Metazoa > Chordata > Mammalia > Rodentia > Heteromyidae > Dipodomys > Dipodomys spectabilis. The sequence continues at coordinate 23,762,677 of NW_024870834.1, read as the reverse complement.
ATCTGCTGTAAATCCCACAGATTATTCTTTTTTTTTTTTGGTCAGGTAGTGGGGCCTGAACTCTGGGCCTGGGCGCTGTCCCTCAGCTCTTCAGCTCAAGGCTATGCTCTACCACTTGAGCCATAGCGCCACTTCCGGCTTTTTCTGCTTATATTGGGCTGAGGAATCGAACTCAGGGCCTCATGCATGCAAGGCAAGCACTCTACCACTGAGCCACCTTCCTAGCTCCAGATTTTTCTTGTTGTTGTTGTTTGTTGGTTGTGGGACTTAAACTTTGGGCTTAGGAGCTGTCCCTCAGCTCTTCAGCGCAAAGCAAGCACTCTACCACTTGAGCTACAGCACCGCTTCTGGTTTTCTGGTGGTTTTATTAGAGATAGGAGTCTCATGGCCTTTCCTGCCCTGGATGGCTTTGAACTGTGATTCTCAGATCTCAGCCTCCTAAGTAGCTAGGATTACAAGGGTGAGCCACCAGCGCCTGGCCAGATTATTTTCCTAGATTTCAATACAGGTTTAGTATTAGTTTTGTTTCTAAACTTATTTTCTTTTTTCTTTTTGTTGGTCCTAGGGCTTGAACTCTGGGCTTGGGCACTATCCCTTCAGCATTTCAACTCAAGGCGAGTGCTCTACCATTTAAGCCACAGCGCCACTTCTGGTTTTCTGGAGGTTTACTGGAGATAAGAGTCTCACAGACTTTTCTGCCCAGGCTGGCTTTGAACTGAAATCCTCAGATCTCAGTCTCCTGAGTAGCTAGGATTATAGGCGTGAGCCACCAACACCTGGCTTCTAAACATTTCAACTGACAAAAATGTATATATTTATCATGTACATGTTTAAACATGTTATGATGTGTCTATATCAAGGCAATTAACATGCGTACCTCACAAACTTAATTTTTTTTTCTGTTTTTGTCAGTCATGGGGCTTGAACTCTGGGCCTGAGCTCTTCAGCCAAGCCACATCGCCACTTCCCATTTTCTAGTGGTTTGTTGGAGATAAGAATCTCATGGACTTTCCTGCCCAGGCTGGCTTTGAACTATAATCCTCAGATCTCAGCCTCCTAAGTAGCTAAGATTACAGGTGTGAGCCACCAAAGCTCGGCAACAAAGAATTTTTTGTATGTGAGAACACTTAAAAGTTTACTCTCAGTGACATTTCAAGAATAGATTTCATTGGTGTTGGGAAGGTGGCTCAGTGGTAGAGCGCTTGCCTTGCGTGCATGAGGCCCTGGGTTTGATTCCTCAGTACCACATAAGAAAAAAGAAAAAAGCTGGAAGAGGCGCTGTGGCTCAAGTGGTAGAGCGCTAGCCTTGAGCTGAAGAGCTGAGGGATATTGTCCAGGCCCAGAGTTCAGGCCCCATAACCGGACCCAAAAAAAAGAAAAGAAAAGAATAGCTTTTTATTAACTATAATGCAGTCTAGTTAGGAGAAAACCAATTGGATTCTAAATTATACACGCCTTAATGACAAGACTCCCCACCACTTGTGGATGTAAAACATTTAATTTAAAAACGTTGACACTACAATATATAAAATAGCTATTATAAATGCACATAGTGTATTCTATAGCTGCCAGGTTTATTTTTTTTTCTTAAGGAAACTGTAAGTTGCACTGTGGTTAAGACTTGTATCTTCACCCTTGAAAAAGCCCACATTCTATCACAGTGATGTATGATCAGACTTAACAGCCCCAGTTGTTAAACACTTGGATCAAGTCATAACCAGTTTTATTGCAGAAGGACCCTGTACACATTTATCAATTCTAGGACCTTAATAGCTACCCAACAAGTCCTTAACATACAGAAACATGCATCATGAGAAGCAAGAAGTATCACCCATCCCTTCTGCATATTAGCAACTTGTCACTCCTGAGCCCAGGGCGCACCACTGAGATCTGTGAACAGTCACTTTCCCATTCATCCTGAGTGAAGGATGGAATGACTTAAGTACAAATACAACATATTATAAACAATTTCTTACAAAAAAAGTCACAGATTAAACCAAAGTATTTTACAGAATTTACTACAAAACGCCATAAAAACTGCCTTCACTTAAGCTCTCTCTCCCCGTATCCGGCGAGCCAGCTGGATGTCTCTGGGCATGATGGTGACTCTCTTGGCGTGGATGGCACACAGACTGGTATCTTCAAACAAACCCACCAGGTACGCTTTACCAGCCTCCTGAAGCGCACGGATGGCCGCACTCTGAAACCTCAGGTCCGTTTTAAAATCCTGGGCAATCTCTCTCACCAACCTCTGGAAAGGCAGCTTTCGGATGAGCAGCTCAGTGGATTTCTGATAACGAATCTCTCCAAGAGCCACAGTGCCAGGCCTGTAGCGATGGGGCTTCTTCACCCCGCCGGTAGAGGGCGTGCTTTCCTGGCAGCCCTGGTGGCCAGCTGCTTGCGGGGGGCCTTCCCACCAGTGGATTTACGAGCAGTCTGCTTGGTTCGGGCCATTTTCTCTCACCCAAAGGCGAAGTTTCAGGCCGTTTTTCGGACCACCGCGCCGCCGCTGTTGCCCAGTGAAGAGCTGCAGTTGGCGAGCCTAGGGACGATACTACCCCAACGAACGACCAAACCGCTCTGCGCTCCCAGCGCCTGGTTTCTTTGAGCTAGGTTCTCACTATGTTGCTTAGGCTGGCCTTGAATCTTTTTTTCCAGTCCTGGGGCTTGAACTCTGGGCCTGGGTGCTGTCCCCAAGCTTCTTTTGATCCAGGCAAGCACTCTACTATTTGAGCCACAGAGCCACTTCTGGCTTTTTTGAGTAGTTTGTTAGAGATAAGAGTCTCAAGCAGTTTCCTGCCCACGCTGGCTTCAAACTACAATCCTTAGATCTCAGCTTCCTGAGTAGTAGCTAGGATTACAGGCGAGTGAGCCACCACCAGAGCCAGGCTGGCCTTGAATTCTTGATCCTGCTTCTACCTCCCAAATGAGATTACGTGTGTGTGTGTGCCACCTACCATGTCAAGCTAGGAGATCTTTTAAAGCTAATGAAATTTCTTTCTTTTTTCTTATTTGCCTATCCTGGGCCTTGAACTCTGAGCATAGGCGCTGTCCCTAAGCTCCTTTTGTCCAAGGCTAGCACTCTACCACTTGAGCTACAGTACCACTTCCAGCTTTTTCTGTGATTAATTGGAGATAAAGGGCTCACTGACTTTCTTGTCTAGGCTGACTTTGAACTGTGATCCTCAGTTCTCACCTCCTGAGCAGCTAGGATTATAGGCATGAGCCACCAGCACCCAGCTTAAAACTAATGTAATTTCTAGAAATGAAAATTACTGTCTTCTGTGCAAATTTCATTGGATGGCTGAGGGTGGAGGTATACCACAGTGTTCAGGTGATAGAGGCAAGAGGATTCTGAGTTCAAAGCTTGCCTGGGATACATTGTGATTTGAGACCAATTTGGATGACAAAGTGGTACTTTGCTTAAACAATACTAACAACAAACTTTTCTTTCTCTCCTACACTTATGTTTACTTTAAATATTTCTATATTTTTAAAAATCAGTCATGGGGCTTGAACTCTGGGCCTGAACGCTGTCCCTGAGCTCTTCAGCTCAAGGCTAGCACTATACCACTTGAGCCACAGCACCACTTCCTGTTTTCTGGTGGTTTATTAGAGATCAGAGTTTCATGGCCTTTCCTGCCCAGGAAGCTTTGAACCACTATCCTCAGATCTCAACCTCCTGAGTAGCTAGGATTATAGGCATGAGCCACTGGCACCCTGCTGAAATATTTCTACATATTTTTAAAATGTCCTATTTGGTAGTTCCATCATCTCTGTCACATCTAGGTTAGTTTCTATTGACTGATTTTATTATCTGGTTATGAATAATACTTTGCTGCTTCTTCCCATGGCTAGTAACTTGAATATGGACAAATATGTTACTTTGTTCATCTTTAATAACTGTTGGACTTTGTTTTGGCACAGAAATTATTCACAGATCAGTTTGACTCCTTGAAGACCTATTTTTTCAACTTTGCTATCAAAGTCTAGCATAGCCTTGACTCGAGGAAGAGTTGTTTTATTACTAAAGTGTGACATTTAGGGTCTTCATCAGTGTAGGCCCTGGATGGTCATTCAGGATCTTCATTCTGGTTAGGCAAGCAAATCTTTTATGTATCTTTCCTCATGCCATGTTGGTTCTAAGCAATGTTTTCTGACTCTTGTCATCTTTGTCTTGTCTTTTATTTATTTATTTATTTATTTTTAATCAGTCGTGGGGCTTGAACTCTGGGCCTGGGCACTGGTCCCTCAGCTCCTCCGCTCAAGGCTAGCACTCTTCCACTTGAGCCACAGCGCCACTTCTGGTTTTCTGGTAGTTAACTGGAGATGAGTCTCACCGACTTTCCTGCCTGAAAGGTGTGTGTGTGTGTTCCACTTGAGCCACAGCGCCATTTCTAGTTTTCTGATAGTTAATTGGAGATGAGTCTCACCGACTTTCCTGCTTGAAAGGAGTGTGTGTGTATGTGTGTGCCTGGACAGGAAAAGTCAGTGAGACCTTTATCTCCAATTAATCACAGAAAAATCTAGAAGTGGTGCTGTAGCTTGAGTAGTAGAGTGCTAGCCTTGAGCAAGAGGAACTTAAGAGACAGCACCTAGGCTCAGAGTTCAAGGCCCAGGACAAACAAATAAGAAAAACAAAACTCAGCCTCCTGAGTTGTTAGGATGACAGGCCTGAGCCACCATCGCCCAGCTGTCCTGTCAGCAAAGATGGCAGAGGTTCCACAGGTGTTCTTTTGGGGTTCTTTTTTGGTCTAAAACTATGCCCTGCAATCTCCACCTGCCTTGAGCTCTCTAAAATTGGTCTGTATCCTCCATTCAACAAAGCCACTGGCCTTTGTGGCTTCTCCCTCCTTTTCCTGTGTCTCAGAAAACTGCTGCCAGGCAGAAGGGTAGGCTTCCGCTCCTTTGCTTTCACTCAGGTTTATGGTCCTGGGCTGACTATTGTCGTGTCTGAAAAAAAGACTGCCTTCATTAATTTTGTCCTCATTTCCAGTGTTAAATCTGGTCCTCAATAAATGATAAAAGGAAAGGCTACTGATGAATAACACTAGAGAAAAACTCAAGCAACATCTTATAATAATCTCTAAATAATATCTGCTGGTGAATAAACTATTCCATGATTAAAACAAAAATCTGGTCCTTGTCACTCTAGCAGGGTTAGACATAGAAGTCTGAGAACATTTTTTTTTTTTGGTCCAGTCGTGGGGCCTGAACTCTGGGCCTGGGCGCTGTCCCTCAGCTCTTCAGCTCAAGGCTAGTGCTCTACCACTTGAGCCACAGCGCCACTTCCGGCTTTTTTCTTTTGCTTATGTGGTGCTGAGGAATCAAACCCAGGGCCTCAGGCATGCGCTCTACCACTGAGCCACCTTCCCAGCCTCAGAAGTCTGAGAGCTTTTTAAAGTTCCTTAATTTCCAAGGTCCTGTTGTATAGTCCAAGAACCAGTAGAGAGTCCCAATACAGACTGACTACATCCAATTTATTTATTTTTTGGAGCAAGGGTTGTAAATCTACAGCCCACAGGCCAGAGCCAGGCCATGAGTTATTTCTGTATGGCTGGCAAATGAGAATACCTTTTGCAGTTTTTACAGGATTGTGGGAAGAAAGAAGGACTGTGCGACAGAGACTACTTATCTATTATGGTAAGTAGTCTGTTATGGTCTAGGGGTCGGGTTTGTTGTAACAAAAACTTGAAGGAAAGGACACAAGAAGAGGGGTTAGAACTTAAGAGCTTTATTACAGGAGCCAAATCAGTTGAAAACAAAGTAACAGACTCCTGTAAAGAGTTCCACCAGACAGAGAATTATGAAGCAGGAAAAGTGGGAGTACAGACAAAGTTTATTTCAAAAGAAGAGTAAGATGCCAGGAGAACAGAGGAAAAGCCTTTTAGCTATTGGTGGGTTGATTAAACCCCCAAGCCAAACTTCTAACTAGAAGGTCTGCTTTATGTCATATGAGGTCTCCTCCATCTGCTTGGGAGAGGGGAAGGAGAATACAGACTTCTTGGTGTAAGAGCAAGAAGTGGGGCAAAGAAATAAGTAGCCCCACTGTGTGTGTGTAGGGCCCCTCTATAGTAGTCCCTCTGGTGTGTCTAGGCTGTTCAGGCATCTGATTGAATCACTACCTCACCCCAAGGGGTCTTCTTCCAGGGTTGTAAAGGTCTTTATTTTCTCAGAGCCACCATCTTGACTTTCCCAGGGGGAAGGAGTATAAACTCCACCCTTTAATCTCTGCTTTCCCAAGGTCTCTCAGAAGAGGAGGAGGTATTGGCTCCTCAGGCAGGCTCTGCTTTCCCAGAGTCCCCAGAGGAGGGGGAGGGGGAGGGTGGAAAGGGAAGATGGGGTGTTAGCTCCACTGGGTGGCTGTCTCTCCCTGTACTGCCAGCACAATTCTAAACCTCCCTTGTGACCAACAAAGATTAAAATGTTTACTCCTGGCCCTTGATAGAAAATGTTTGCTGACTCAATCTAGCAGGCGAGCCTGGGAACTTGGTTTTAAAAAGGTTTCAAAGTGATTGTGTTGCCTACAACACCAGGCCCCTTGATAGACTAGCATTTGGGATCACTAGACTATGGAGAAGAATGTGATCTTTGAAGCAGGATAGAGCTTATTATATGACTTTGCAGACCTGCTCTTCTCTCATTGGTTAAGCGCTTCTGATGAAAGCTACCAAGTGTCCTAGCTAGTATCACCTCCCCATGTCTGTTCCAAACCTTTCCACTATGCTCATAATTAGTCCATCAGTAGACTGAGCATGCATTTCCTTCAAATGACACTGCAATCTTTACACTCAGTAATTATAATAGTTTAAAATTTCATCTTATTGCATGGTATCAAAATGGATCAAACCCAGGGCCCTGTGTATGCTGAGCCATGTGCTGGCCCACTGGGGTTATTTCCAGAAGCAGTATTTTTGTGTTAGTACCAGGGCTTGAACTCATGCTCTCATTCAGTGTCACACTGGTGCTGTACCACTTGAGCCATGTGTCCACTTCTGACTTTTTGTTGGTTGATTGGAAGTAAGAGCCTCTTAGATTTGTGTGGCTGTGATAGCTTCAAACCAAGATTCTCAAATCTGTTTCCTGAGTACTAGGATGACAGGTGTGAGTCATCAGTACCAGGCTAACCAAGTTTGTTTTTTAAAACTTGAACCTTTCTTCTAACTACACACATAATTGTTACTTTTAGAAGAAAATCCATCTCCCCAACTTATGCCATATTGCCATTATCTTTCTTTCAAGTTTTCAATGAACTTTGACTTCCCTAATGTCATCATTTCCCTTCCTCTCTTACTTCTCTGTTAAACATAGTCCAGGATGGTCTGGAGCTCTTCATGCATCTGCCTTCCTAGTTCTGTGATTACAAGTTGTATCACTCTGCCTGGTACTCTTGAACTTTTTTTTTTGTCTGTTGTGGGGCTTGAACTCTGGGCCTGGACACTGTCCCTCTGCTCCTCAGCTCAAGACAAGCATTCTACCACTTGAGCCACAGCACCACTTTGTTTTCTGGTGGTTAATTGAAGAGACTCACAGACTTTCCTGCCTGGGCTAGCTTTGAACTGCAATCCGATCTCAGCCTCCTGAGTAGCTAGGATTACAGGCATGAGCCACTGGTGCTTGGATCTTCAACTCTTTTATCTGTAAATTTGCTGTTTGTATTCATATTCTATTATTAAAATGATCCAAATTGAAAGCCAAATTTCAAACACAAAACCTCTTGGCTTGTAGGATGTCATATTCTCCGGTTTTCCAAGCCTAGAGTATGTTTAATCCCCTTAGTGCAAAGATTTGACAGGTTATGATTGGAAAATCTTTTAATGCTACCTGCAGCCTAAGGAATTAAATTTGAGCCCCCAGCTTGATATATAAGGCACTGCAGCCGTAGCTTCCCTGGCCTCTATCCTGTACCTACTCCTTTATTCCAACATGATGGCTTGCTTACTGTTTTCTAAACATTGCTGGTGCTTTGTATTTTACTATATTTTTCTTTCAAAGCCCGATTTTTTTTTTTTTGTCGGTCATGGGGTCTGAACTCTGGGCCTGGGTGCTGTCCCTCAGCTCTTCAGCTCAAGACTCTACCACTACCACTACACTCCCACTACACAAGACTCTACACTCCCACTACACCACAGCGTCACTTTCAGCTTTTTCTGTTGTGGTGTTGAGGAATTGAACCCAGGGCCTCGTGCATACAAGGCAAGCACTACATCACTGGGCTACCTTTCCAGCCCCTTAAATGCTTCTTTCTGTTGTCCCAACCTATTCAGCGGCTTAAAGGAGGCTCACGTGAGTCTGAGCATTTAAGACCCACATAGGTAACATATTAAGACCTTGACTCTTTTCTCTGTAATATTAGGATGCTAGGGATGCGATCTACTGCTTGAGTCATGCCACCAGCCTTTTGCTCAGACCTCTGATATAAATAAATAAATATTTTTTGGTTGGTCATGGGGCTTAATCCAGGCCTGGGTGCTGTCCCTGCACTCTTCAGCTCAAGGTGAGTGCTCTACTGCTTGAGCCAATACGCCACTTCCAGTTTTCTAGTGGTTTATTGGAGATGAGTCTCATGGACTTTCCTGCCAGGGCTGGCTTTGAACTGCGATCCTCAGATCTCAGCTTCCTCAGATCCTGAGATCTGAGGATTACAGGCTTGAGCCACTGGCAGCTGGGTTCTGGCCTGTTTATAGGCCAGCATAAAACCTTAACTCTTGCTCCAAACCAAACGGTTCACCACCTGTTTCCTAAATGAGATGCCATGTGACCTACTTGAACATTTTGTGAGGTGCTGGAAATATCTGACACCAGAGAACTATAACAACTGTGAACTCCCACTGTCTCCTATACCAGTCAGTAAAGAATATCCATTATCAAGAAATATTTTAGTACAGGTGGACCCATTGCAACAATGAGATGTACAAGTCGTTATGTCAAAAACGAACTTTACAACTTTGGTGGGGGGGGAGGAGGGTTGGGTGGGGGGTGGGGGGGAGGATGGAATGGGAAGGGGAAACAGAGGAGGCTACAATGCTTATAAGAAATGTACTCATTATCTTGCCCATGTAATTATAACCCCGCTGTACAGTATTTTCACAATAAAAAAAATAAAAAATATTTTAGCTACTTGAGAGAATATAAAACAAGGCAGACTAGAAAATTAGGAATTTATTAACTGGTCTGCTAGGAAGTAAAACCCGGTTTATGAGAAGGGAAATAAAAAACCAAACACTACTCTAAGTCTCCCAACAGAGGGACAGTGGTCATTAGCTGGAGTACACTAGTTTCATCAAATTTCACTGGTCATCTTCAGCCACTGGTATTAGAGTTCAGTGTTTTTTCCTTATACTGGTGGCTCCTCTTTGTATGTCTCATGAATCACAATGCTGATCCCCTCCTCTGCTTACATCACACAATACCTAAGACCTAAATGTTCTTTCTACTGCCAGGCAGCGGTGGTTCACACCTGTAATCCTAGCTACTCAGAAGGCTGAGATCTGAGGATCACAGACTGAAGCCAGCCCCAGCAGGACCATTTGTGTGACTATCTCCAATTAACCACCAGAAAACTGGAAGTGGGCTGTGGCCCAAAGGGGTAGAGCCTGGAGCAAAAGAGCTTAGGGACACTGCCCAGGCCCTGAGTTCAACCAAAACTCAACCCCCCTTTTTCTCTGTAAGTCCAACACCAGAAACTGCATTGCCTTTGACAACAGATCCCATCCCTTACATACATGCTCTATTTTTTTTTTTTAAAACAAATGGTCACATGAGAGAAATACAACTTGAGTAACAGGGTATTATGAGGTTCATTTGACTTTTTGCATCTTTTCCTTTTTCTTTAGGATTTTAGCCTTACAATTTGGCTGACCCAGTAAACTTACTGCTATACTTACTTTTTTGCCAGGTATCTCATTTGAATAGCTCTTTGGTTCAGAATATTTGTCTGCTAAAAGATTTCTAGAGGGGCTGGGAAGGTGGCTCAGTGGTAGAGTGCTTGCCTTGCATGCCTGAGGCCCAGGGTTCGATTCCTCAGCACCACATAAGCAAAAAGAAAAAAGCTGGAGAGGCGCTGTGGCTCAAGTGGTAGAGCGCTAGCCTTGAGCTGAAGAGCTGAGGGACAGCCCCCAGGCCCCATGACCGGACCCCCACCCCTCAAAAAAAAAGATTTCTAGAATTTGGTTTTATGTAAAAGAAAAATAATTAAGCCTTAACTTGGCAAGTGCGATCAGGGCCAAGGAAAGTATTAAGTCAGCCAGAAGTTAGCCTGACTGCCAATCTGAAACCATCAGCAGAAAACCATCCTTAGAATTCTGATCTCATCCCAGGCCAGTGATATATAGCATTATACATTTTAGGGATGCGGGCACTGAGCCAGCCAGCCACCCACGTCACAAGGGGAACCCACACTCTACTATGTTGTTATGCTGTTCAGTTTATTTTTTTGTGCCATTCCCGGGCCTTCAACTTAGGGGCTAAACATTTTTTTCCTTTTTCGAAGGCTAGTGTTCAGCCACAGTTCCACTCCTGGCTTTTTGATGGTTAACTGGAGATAAGACTTATCAACTTTCCTGCTTGGGCTGGCTTCAATCCATGATCCTCAGATCTCAGCCTCCTCCTTGTACAGTAGCCAGTTACAGGCGTAAGATATCAGCACCTGACAAATTTACAGTTAATGCATTTGGACTTAACATTTTAAACTTGTGATAGATTTATTGGGACATCACTCCATCACAAGCAGAAAAGTATGTCTGTGTCAATAGTAGCCAGTTGGGCATGGCCACACATGCCTGTAACCCTAGCTACTTGAGAGGTAGAGATCCAGAAGTTTTACAATTTGAGGCTAGGCCAGGAAAAAAGCTAGTGAGACCCACATCAACAAACATCTGGGTGTGGTGGCTGAGGTCTTTAATCCCAACCTTTTAAGTAGACTCAGGTAGGAAGATCCAGGTAGGTGAGCTACAGGCAAATAATATAACCTTATCTTAAAAAAAAAAAAAAAAAATGTAGCAGTAGAGTGCTTGCCTGTGAGTTGCAGGCCCAGAGTTCAAAATCCAATATCTAGGAAAAAAAAAATAGGTATGAACACTGACACTCTGAGACTCATTAACTGTTGAAACAATGAGGTAGAAGCTTATTAGCTTCCTCTTAATCAAAACAAAATGATTAGCACACATAGAAACTTTCTTCAAATTCTTTGTGTGGAAGCCTACTGGTTTAAAAACTGGTAATGCTTTCCAAGAAAACATAATATGCGGCAAAGAAAAGTCACTCAGTAAGAAAATATAACTAAACAACATTTATTTACTTTGCACTAAGACTTTATCTGAGTACATAACTAAATTGTTTCCACCCCACCCCATCTTGAAGGGTTAGTTTGTGAATGTTATAAAGTAGATAGGAACAGTTTGAAGGACTGGAACCAACATTAACTGACAATGAACAACTTCCATCTAAATCATCATAAAAATGTTTAAGTAAAAAAAAAAAAGAAAAAGAAAAAAAAAGCTACAATGAGGGCCTTCAATAGAAAGATCCTCATTTCATCTAATACATTCGCTCTTGGCTAGACTGTAACAAAATGGAAACAGCATCACTGTTAATACAAACTCCCACGATAGCACATTGTACACACCTTTGTTCCAAGCCCACCCCCTGTGCCCTAATGCTTCCAACTCAATTATTTCCCAGCCTGTTGGGCCTGCCGACGAAGGAGTACGTAGATCTTCTCTTTGATCCAGTCTTTGTTATAAGGCTGGTATGTCTGGGTATCAGCTCGGTAACTGGGAAACAGAAAGGTAATAAGTTATAGTACTTGTTATATTTACAGCCTCAGTTTATAATGCCCAAATGATGGCCCTGATGTGCACATTTCCACACATGACCTACACTAAAATAATGGGAAAAGTTGCATACATAGCTGCTGAGTTTTAGCCAATATGAACTTTACATTATGTAGTGTAATCTTACAGTGGAGAAAGAAACCAAGGCCTAGAGCTCTTTAGTCACTCACTGTTTCTTATCTACTTCTCAACAGTTTGACTAAAAGCCATGTGTTCTTTCTCCCACACAGCTTCTATTTTCATAGTTCCTTTATTGATTACAAAACAAAAACCAAGCATTAGTACAAATGTTAGATTGGCTACACTGATTTTGAATTAGTAAATCTTTAATAAACACTAGATACCTATGGAAGAGAATTATCAGAACACATATAGCAAGAGCAAAAGCAGTCATATAACATGACATAGAACTGTAATCTTTCCATACATACTTAAAAAAAAAAAACATATAGCAAGCCCCAAAATATCTCTTATCAAAGCGAAGGGAGGGAAGCACTGGTGGCTCACACCTGTAATCCTAGCTACTCAGAAGATTGTGATCCAAGGATCTCAGATCAAAGCCAGTTTGGGCAGGAAAGGGCGTGAGACTCTTATCTCCAATCAATCACCAAAAAGCCAGTGGAGCTAGCTCGAGTGGTAGAGCTAGCCTTGAGTGGAAAAAAAAAAAAAAAAGACAAATCTTCCACCTGTCCCAAAACTGAACCCTAGCTGGCTAAGTAATATATTCTTTTTGAAGTCTCCAGCTAAAACATAGCATAAAAAAGTAGACATAAACCACCAGCTGTTGCATGAATACACAGCATATATTGCAACATTTCTAAGCTGTGTGCATGCACCACCTGGTGGGAACATCTGCATAGCATCCAAGAAAGGTCAAAGATGTAGTCTGAATTTAAAGCTCCACCTAGTTTGCCTAAAGACTCCTAAAAGATATCTCAGATTTATCAACGAATATTTCATTGCTGCCCCCTAAAAAATGTAAGTATGATAAGTGAAGCAACTTAGTAAAGTGATGCTGGGTGAGGAAGTAAGCAAAATATACCCCTGATGCTAGCGTGGTCCTTGTCGTGTGTGTTAGAAATCTAGATGGCAATTTTGGCAAGAGAAATAAACTCCAAAGCAGAAATGCTTTATATAATTAACATCCTATTTTTCCTATGAATGGTAAGATTAAAAGCTTGCTATTAAAAATGCACAAGGTGGGCTTGGAAGTTGGCTCAGTGGTAGAGTGCTTGCCTTGTATACATGAGGCCCTGGGTTCAATTCCTCAGCACCACATAAGCAGAAAAAGCTGGAAATAGTGCTGTGGCTCAAATGGTAGAGTGCTCGCCTTGAGCTGAAAGAAGAGCGGAGGGACAGGGCCCATGCCTAGAGTTCAAGCCCCACGAACAACAACAAAAACCAACCAACCAAACAAACAAACAAAAAAAGCACAAGCTTTCCATGTTACAAAATGCTTAACTAAATAAAAAGTAACATTCAGTTCTTTACTATTATCTTTGTTATGAAAAGCAAAATAAGTTTTAACCTTACTATTCATGTTTGCTTATTAAATAAGTGCTAATCTTGTCCATTTCAAGGAGTTGAGGATTTGTAGTAACATTGAAAAAAAAAAAACAACTACAAAAAGGAATAGTTTCTTAGAACTATGTTATCCATATCCCAATGATTGTCAACATTTAGGGATCCATCAATCTGCATGCTAGTTTCTAACTCATGGAATAGTAATGATGTCTTAAGGGCTGTTAACCCACACTTGAAAAATGAGACAATTAAATATAAGTACATTAGTAAAATTAATAGCTGTTGGTATGGACCTTTTTTTTACAGCTTTGCTATGGTTATGTAAGAACCAAATCTGAGGGTCTGAGCAGTGCTTCTACAGACCCCAAGCTGTCTTTCTGATCTGCAGTAGCTCTCCTTATTACATTAAGACAAGATGAAGATGCACCCCCATCTCTAAACAAGCAAAGCTTATACACTCAAAACACTTACTAAAAAAAAACTTACATTATGTAAGTGTAACCCCTCTGTACATTACCTTTTTCAAAACAATTTTTTTTCTCTTTTTATTTTTGTTTGTGTTTGTGTGTGTGAATTGTGAAGCTTGAACTCAGGGCCTGGGTGCTGTCCCTGCGCCTCTGTACTCAAGGCTAGAGCTCTACCATTTGAGCGACATTTCCACTTCTTAATTTTATTTATTTTTGTTTATGTGGTACTGAGGAATCAAACCCAGGGCTTCACGCATGCTAGGCAAGCACTCTACTACTAGGCCACATTCCCACCTCCTGTACACTACCTCTGTTGTAACAATAAAAACCCACAAAAAATCTTATAGCTCAGAAACCGAAAAATCCATATTGTAACTGTATATGATACCTAAGTTTTTACCTAAATTTTATTAATACACAGCCAGATTGTCTCAGGCTTATTTTATAAAAATAAAACCTTACTACAATTTCTCCTATACTGTTTTTTAGTCTAGACTTTCTTTTTGCCTTTCAGTGCCAGGGGGGACTGAACCCAGAATTTTGTGTGTGCTAGGCAAGTGCTTTTACCATACTAAACTACCACCAACTAGTGGCTCACACCTGTAAGTTTGGCTTTATAGTTTATGATCTATATGTAAATGAACATTCATTACTATAAAGTACATAAAATGCAAAGATTAGTGTCAGGCACCCAGGAAATTCCTAACACTACATAAATCACCTCAGACGGACGAGCAATACAAAACTACAAATGGAGAAATATAATGGCTAATACTCACACAAGGCAGCTGAGATCTGCCAGATCGTCGATAAAATCAAACAACTGACTGATATCATACGTAATCGAGGGGCTATTGGGATTCATTCTCTTCAGATGTTCTTCATACATTTTACAAACACCTAGGGAGAGAAAAAAAAACTCAAAACCTTATAACTGCATGAGTTCTACATGGGTTGTGCTGTATGTTAATACTAACTTTTTTTTTTGTGGTCATGGGGCTTGAACTCTGGGCCTAAGGCATTGTCCCTCTTCAGCTCAAGCCAAGTGCTCTACCACTTAGCCACAGTGCCACTTCCGGTTTTCTGGTGGTTTATTGAAGAGTCTCATAGACTTTCCTGCCCAACTGGCTTTGAACCTGACTTTAAACAGCAGTCCTCATATCTCAGCCTCCTGAGTAGCTAGGATTATAGGCGTGAGCCACTGGTGCCAGTATTAATACTACTTTTGTTTCATTATGCCCAGTAACTAAAACTCCACAAATTCACTAAAATGTTGGTAGCAGCTCTGTGGCTCAAAGTGGTAGACCTCTAGCCTTGAGCACAAAAGCTCAGGGACAGTGTTCAGGTCCTAAGTTCAAGCCCATGACCTACAAAAAAAAAAAAGTGTTAACACTGCACTATATAGGCAGACTGCTTGACCAGTATGCACAAAGCCCAAGGTTTGCTTCCAGGAACTTTTTTTGGGCAGTACTAAGGATTAAAGCCAGGGCCTCAAGAATACTAGACAAGTACTCTATCACTTGAGTGATGCCCCTAATCCTTTTGCTTTAGATATACATGGAGTGAGATCCTCCTACCTTTTCCTCAAGGGTAGCTTGGATTATAGGTGGTATATGTACCACCATGCCACTTATTTCTTTGTTTTGTTTTGTTTTTGGGTCCGGTCGTGGGGCCTGAACTCTGGGCCTGGGCGCTGTCCCTCAGCTCTTCAGCTCAAGGCTAGTGCTCTACCACTTGAGCCACAGCGCCACTTCCGGCTTTTTTTTTCCTTTTTGCTTATGTGGTACTGAGGGATTGAACCCAGGGCCTTGAGCATGCAAGGCAAGCGCTCTACCACTGAGCCACCTTCCCAGCCCGCCACTTATTTCTTACTAACAGGTTTCAGTAAATTTTTTAGCTATAAAGTACGTAAAGAAAAATACCACATTGGAATATGGGTAACAAATGAAAACTTTCTATTCCAATCTCAAATTTCATGAGTAAGAAAAAATTCAGCCTAAGACAAGAATAAAGTTCCTACTAATAAATTTAACAAAGAAGCAAGACTCCTGCTTGAAAATTACAAGATGTCACTGAAAGTAAAGATTGTGTCCATGGACTGGAACAGCATTAGGATGACAATGCCTACACTCTCCTCCTCTTATCACCTATATATATATATATATCAATGCAATTCATGTTAAAATCTGAGTGGCTGGGGATATGGCTCCATACCAGAGGACTTGTATAGTAAGTGTGAGGCTCTGGGTTCAATCACGAGAGAGAGAAAGAGAGAGAGACACAGACACAGAGAGAGAGAGAGAGAAAGAGAGAGACGGGGGGATAGAGAGAGAAGCAAAATTTATAAAAAAGGGAAACATCACCAGCTTTACAGAAATTATAAAGATATCATAAAACCTGAGCTGCTTTCACAGAAACTAATAAGCTAATCCTAAATGTGAGGTGGAAATGCAAGACACCCAGGATAACCTATATAATCCTGAAAAAGAACACTTTCCCATTTCCAAACTTACCACAAAACTACTATATTCAAAATAGAGTGATACTGGCTTAAGGACAGGCAAATGGTGATCAATAAAATGAAAATGAGAATCCTTCATATTTATGGTCAATTGCTTCTCACAGTGTTATGTCAATTGAAAAGCTACATACAAGTGAAACATTATCTATTCCTTATAGCATGTATGTTCAACATACATTATCATATGATATTGTATATTGTATTGTTACTATTACATATTATATGCATCACATATAATATGCATTAAGTTACATTATAAATGTTATATTGTATTACATGTATATCCATTCAAAATGTTGTGAATAAAAGTAATTGATGGAGTTGGGAAGGTGACTCAGTCATAGAGTGCTTGCCTTGCATGCATGAGGCCCTGGGTTCGATTCCTCAGAACCACAAAAGCAGAAAAAGCTGAAAGTGGCATTGTAGCTCAAGTGGTAGAGGGCTTGCCTTAAGCTGAAGAGCCGAGGGACAGCACCCAGGCTCAGAGTTCAGGCCCCACAATTCACAAAAAATAATAATAATAAAAAAAATTGCCAAGGCTATAATAACTTTAGAAAAAACACAAGCATTAATTTTTGTGACCCTGGGTGTGTACCTTATACTGAGACACCAAATATACTAGCAACAAAATAAGAAAATAAATTTTTTTCTGTTTGTGCTGGGCCTTGAACTGAGCCTGGAACTATACCATAGCTTTTCTGCTCAAGACTAACACTCTACCACTCAAGCCACAGTTCTACTTCTAGCTTGTTGGTGGCTAAGTCTCACAGGCTTTCCTGCTTGTGCTGGCTTAAGTCATGATCATTAAAGGGAACTGCAGGACAAAATGCAAATATGACAAAATAGTTTACTATTCTAAAATAGTGTTGACTTTAATGACAAGCAAGCATTGCAAAGGACTGGATTTGGACTTGAAAGTGTGAGGAAGTTCCTCAATCTCTAAAACTAGAGTAGAATTTGACAGCTTCTCCAAAGGAATTACACCAGCTATCTAAAAGTCATCTCGTCATCTCTAATTACAAGTAGTTTTGTTTTTATAAGCATATAGTATCATTGTTCTACAATGTACCAATCAGTTTTGAAGATCAGCCTAAGAATAAATCCAGTTTGTGAGCTCCAATCTATGCTTTTAATGGTTTACCTTCAGCTTGTCAAATGTAGAATAAATTATACTGACTTGGTTTCATTATTCTATCCTTTGGGCTAACTCTTTATTTTCTAATATTCTGATGGGCTATAACCAAATTTAAACAGCTTTTAATTTAATAGGTAGATTATTGGGCTCAAAAGACCATTCCCAAAGGTCTGCCTTAACAATCTAGTATTGGAATTTAATGACTATCTGAAATATATTTACATATTACAACACAACCAAACAACATAAGAAATAACATCTCAGGCTAGGAATGTGGCTTAGTGGTAGAGTGCTCTACAAGCATGCATGAAGCCCTGCGTTCCATTCCTTAATACCACATAAATATGAAAAGCCAGAAGTGGTGCTGTGGTTCAAGTGGTAGTGTGCTAGCCTTGAACAAAAGCAGCTCAGGGACAGTGTCCAGGCCAGAGTTCAAGCCCCAGGACTGGCCAAAAACAAACAAACAAACAATCTCAAATGTAAGTGATTATATACAGGAGCTTGATTTAAACAGTAAAGTAAGCTGGTGCTAGTAGGTCATGCCTGTAATCGTAGCTACACAGGCATTCTGAGCATCCTAGTTTGAAGGCAGCTCAAACTAGTCTCTTCTGAGCGAAGAAACTCTTTGCTCAGAAAACAAAAGAGCAACAACAACAAAAAGCTGGAAGTGGAGCTATGGCTCAAGTGGTAGAGCACCAGGTTTGAGCCAAAGAGTGAAGCAAGAATGTGAGGCCCTGATCTAAGCCCTGGAATACCATACAAATATGCAAACAGTAAAGTAGCATTTGTAATAATTTTAATACATAAAACATCTAATAAATGGGGCATACTCTAAATATCTATTTTCCCTGCTTAAATTGACAATTCAAGAAACCTAGAGTAAAAAAGAAACCCAGATCCTAAATGAAACACATTTTTAGAGTGTATGGGGTGAGAACTGCAGATTTCTTCCCCTTAATTAGTGTTAAGACTCACCTTCCATGCATTCATTCACAGATTCATAGTCAGCGTAAGTTCTGCCTTCTGGCCTCTTGGTAGGCTGCACCAGCAAAATGGTGTGAGACTGAAGGAGAAATATGAGAAATTCGCAACATGATATAAGGAGATGCAACAATGATTCAATGTTAGAATATTAAGTAGATATTAGCAGCGGGATTCACAACTCTCCTGGTAAGGCCTCTATAGTCTCTGGTCCTTAATGATGACAATTTTCTTAAATTCAAGAGTACATGTAATACCTACAAGTACTCAGTACACAATACCACATTATTCTTATCATTTCTTCCTAACCAGATTATATACCTGCTAAGATTTCCTGTCTCCATTGTCTCTTTGTATTTCTAGCCTTATTAAGACTCCAATAAAAAACCAGGATAAGGGAAGATGAAAGGGAAATACCATACCTAAGCACTGCAAGCACAATAATCAACCTATATTCTTTTTCCAATGTTAGTACATCAGTGGGGTCATTTTTTTTGCAAGGGTTAGACTCTTAACATTAAGGTATAAAATAAATTGGCAATATGAAATAAATACATATAGTAAATATTACCCTAAAAAACACCGAGAATTAGGTATGGTAAAGCACATCTGTAATTACAGCATTTGGGAGTGGAGCCTGGCCTGGGCTACAAAGTGAGTTAGAAGGCAGACAAACCGGGGCTGGGAAGGTGGCTCAGTGGTATAGCGCTTGCTTTGCATGCCTGAGGCCCTGGGTTTGATTCCTCAGCACCACATAAGCAAAAAGAGAAAAGCTGGAGAAAAGCTCAAGTGGTAGAGCGCTAGCTTTGAGCTGAAGAGCTGAGGGACAGCGCCCAGGCCCAGAGTTCAGGCCCCACAACCGGACCCCCACCCCCCAAAGGCAGACAAACCCTGTCTCAAATTAAAATTTAGAAAAGGGGGAGGATATAACCAGTAACACTTTGTCTAGCATGAATACAAGCAAGGTCCTAGAGGTCCACTCCTCATTACTGTAAAGAACTAAAAATGCCATTTACTATTTAATAGATGACTTGCCTTGGGGGCTATTTTGTACCTATGTTACTTATTTTTCAATACTATAATCACAAAAAATGGCTAGATGGTCTTATCACCAAGATATGTGAACACACTGAATAACAGCCATGGTCTGAGGGCTTTTCTTCTATCCTTACCAGGGAGGTTTGTTTTGGTTGGTAGGTCAATTTCAGAGTTTCTGAGCCTTCACACTATTTCACTTTGGGCTGGACGGTTCTTTGGCATTATCCTACGCATTGAAGGATGTTTAGCAGCATTCCTGGCCAGTATCCACTAAATGCTACTATTCCCCCGCCCCCCCACAGTTTTGGTAGTAAAAAAAAAAAAAAAAAAAGCCTACGGACATCACTCAAGTGTCATGCCAGGGTTTAAGTCATTGGTCTACTGAAATTGTAACCCCCTCCCCATTTGTTTCATTAGGTTGGCTAAATGATAACATGATGTAACTCCACTATAAACCCAATCCTAAATCAACTATTTACAATTATTTTCTTTTATATTACTAGGTTTGGGCTTAGAAAAAAGAATTTTTTAGCCCAGCTCCAGTGGCTCACACCTGTAGCTACCCAGAAGACAGACATCTGGATCACGATTCAAAGCCAGCCTTGGTTTTAGGAAAGTCTGTGAAACTCTTACTCTTATCTCTAATTAACTACCAAAACGCTGGAAATGAAGCTATGGCTCAAATAGTGGAGCACTAGCCTTGAACACAGAAGCTAAAGGACAGTGCCCAGGCCCTGAATTCAAGCCTAGGACCGGCACAATAAATAAAATTCATGACAGGATCCCCAAACTCTTGAAATTATCCAAGTTTCTATCAACAAATGCGAATGGAAATGGCTGACACCTAGACTTGCTGAAAACAAGCAGAAAACAGCACTTTTTTAAGCACTAATTTTCAGCTATAACCTGAACAGTGTTAATGTAATATAATAAAACAATTTCAATACTTTTAACTAATGATTAAAAGCCAGAGAAAATATTTCATTAATTTGTTATATAGAAATTTGTATAAATGAGCTACTGAAGCAGTTTCAGCCAGGCACCAGTGGTTTGATACCCCCGTAACCCTAACTATTAAGGAGGCTGAGATGTGAGGATTAAGGTTAGAAGCCAGCTGGGGCAGTCCCTTATCTCTAAGAGAGTGCTCTGAGTTCAGCTCCAATCTCATTTGCTGGGAAGAAAACAATCTCACAGAAAGAAACACTAGCATTCTTTGAAACATGGCTTGCCCTAGACTTACACCATTTTATTCTAGTGGAAACGAAGGACTAAGCATTTAAAGAGTAACACATGAAAAGTTATAAGGCAGTTTTTCACATTTTATCTTAAAATGAACCTGTGGGTAAAGTTCACTATTTTCAATAGTTACTGCCCAAAGAAAAGGCTTAAAAACTACTAAAGATAGAAAATGACATTTAAAAAAAAAAAAAAACTATAGCCAAATAGCTGTTTTTTAAATGGCGGTGCTTCCCTGTTACCAATGTGTGCTAGTCCTGGAGCTTGAGCACGGTTCCCGAGTTGTTCTGGCTACCACTTGAGCCACAGCTCTGCTCCTGGCTTCCCCGGCGTTTGGACTTCCTGTCCGAGCTGGTTTTGAACTGCGATCCTCAGTTTTCGACCTCCCGAGTAGCTTAGGATTAGACGTGAACCACCGGCTCCAGGCGGTTTATTTCCTAAAAACAACCCTTTCACCTCACCCTCACCGTGCTGTCTCGGGGCCTGGAGCCCGAACTGAGCCCATCTGCCCAGAGTCCCGTCCCTAGAGAACACACGCAAAGGCTATGAAGAGGATCGAGGGCGGAAAGGAAGGCCAAGTGGGAGCCCTGAAGAAGAAAACACTTTCTACGGACCCAACTTGCGAAGGGAAAGCGCGCCCTCCACGCCTGCCGCCACCAAGAGGAGGGGAGCCGCCGAGAGCTCTCCGTAGAGAGCGCTCCCGGACGCCCGCCGCGTGCCCGCGCAGCCGCAGAGCCGAGCCAGTCCGCGCGGCCTACAGCCAGGCCCCGAGCCTCCAAGGCGGGAAGGGGAAGGGTCGCCCTACAAGCCGCAGGAGTGAGAACCAGCACGCTTGCGATGGATCGTTAGGGTGAGAGGGGTAAGAAGCTCTCGGAAGCCTTAGGTGGCCGTTAAAGCCTTCCTCACCATCGCGCTAAACGCTTTGCTGCTGCCGCCGCTGCTGCCGCCAACACCGCCGCCGCACACGAGCTCAGCTACAACGCCGCCAACAGCCAATCCCCGCGAGAGGTGCCGCCGGAAGTGGTCGGAAGAGCGACGCCAGAGAGTCCTTTTTTTTGACCATAAAGATGCACACGTTTCCGGTAGCTAGAGCGGTGATTGACTCCGTTTCGGCCATCTTAGGTAAGGGCAATAGGGGGTACTTCAGGGAACGTGTGGAAGTTTTAGAAAGGATAATTCATCCAAAGACGCCGTCTTCAGTACTTGAAGCTGTTAGATATACGCCTGAAGTGATCATAAGTAGAGAGCGACGACGGTTATCCTTTGTTAGCCCTACTAAAAATGGCGGCAACCTAAGACTCCCGCCTTATAGGCTGGTTGTAACCCGGACGTGCCCTTCCACGGAGGGGGCGGGACACAATCCGGAAGTTGGTGTAATGAAGAGGTGCCACTTGGCGGCCATGGCCGCTGTGGGATCGGCGTTTCGGGGTCGAGGCCCGGAGGAGGGGAGTACCGTGGGCAACATCGGGTCTAGGGCAGGGACAGCCAGGTGTCTGCTTTGCTGCTGAACCCCTAGGACTCGTCGTTAGGGACCTGCAGGACGGCTTTGCCCATTCTAGACGCGGTGGGGACTTTGCGGGGGCCGGTGGGCTGGTCCCGACCCGAGGGGGGCGGATCACCGGCGTGGTCGCCGTCGGCAAGCCCGGGGTGAGCGGACGACGGCTTCGGCGGGGTTGTCCTCCTCCCCGCTGCCACCGGCGCGTTGGCTGTGTGCGGGAGGGGCGGCGGGGAGCGGGCCGTGGTACCGTCCTTGTCCCCACGATCCGTGCACCATTGCCCCGTCTCCACCCACGAGGAGCTAGTGACTGTCACCCAAGAACCCACGGACTGGCACTTAAGACTGGCTCAAAGTTTTCTCTGCTGCCAGTGTCAGGGGGGAAAAACAAGGTGTCGGGGGGTGGCGGGGAGGCAGCTGTTTCCTGGTGCGTTCAAGAGCAACGTGCTCCGTGAACACATCCGCGGCGGGGAGGCAGGAGCCACCGGAGAAGCCCACTTGTTCGTGGAACCCGCACACCTTTGGAAGTCACTGGAATTTTGAAGTCTGGCGGCGGTGGGTTGACTACAGGAGGGCAGAATGGATGATTTCATCTCCATTAGTCTGCTGTCTCTGTCTATGTTGGTGGGATGTTACGTGGCTGGGATCATTCCTTTGGCTGTGAATTTCTCAGAGGTAAGAAATTCTCAATTTTCTGTCGACTGTTAGGATGATGCCACGAAGTAGTGGTTACTTGTAAAGGAAAGATGCTTCTCTGGTTAAATCTCAGCGCCAGAGGGCTCATTAAGGAAGAGAGTATGTTAAAGATGCAGGACATTAACCGTGGAAACAAACTTCATATTCATCGCTGGAAATCTTAACTGGGGTGAGTGGAGGATGCTTCCACGGAAGGACCTGAAGTATTCTGAATCCCCCCGAAATGGCATACAAGGCTTGCTTAGCATAACTAGGCCTTGGTTTTAATATCCAGCACCAAAAAAAAAAAAAAAAAGCAAAAACACGTAGCAGTGACAACATAAACGTTAACTGAGGTTTAGATAGGACACTGAGACGCAGACAAGTTATATAATTTGGGCAAATTCATGAAGTACATTAGAATTTAAATTGAGATTTTTTTTTCTGACCCAGAGCAATTATTAACCACACTGTTCATTGTAGCAAAGTTATGTGACCATGTTCAAGATAGCCAACAGAGAAATCCAGCTCACAGACTTCCCTTGTTAGATTAACAACATGTCCGATTTTTTTCTTACTGTTTTTTTTCGGTGTGTACCTTCAAAGCAACAGCAGGTTGAGCTGGGGAGCCCCAGGTTGTCAGTTCTCCTTGGCCCGTGAACTCGTGTTCTAAGTTACTTCTCTCCCTAGTGCTTAGTGAGCCAGCTGTTTTTCTCTAACAAAAGGAATATATTATAACTACATTAGAATTGGATTGACGTTTTGTGGCTTGGGTTGATTGCATATTTGAAGACTTGAATTGAGGCAACACTTATAAAGAGTTATAATTCAGAAAAGCAACCCATAACTTATTTTTTATTTTTTTGCCAGTCCTGGGACTTGAACTCAGGGCCTGGACACTGTTCTCTTTGCTCAAGGTAGCACTCTTCTGCTTGAGCCACAGCGCTACTTCCAGCTTTTTCTGTTTATGTGGTACTGAGGAATTGAACCCAGGGCTTCATGCATGCTAGGCAAGCACTCTACCACTAAGCACAGTGCCAGCACCCATAACTTATTTTTTCAAGTAGTGTTTTGCTGGGTTGCCCAGTCTGATGAGGAACTCCTGGGCTTAAGCTGTTCTCCCCCCTCAGACTCTGGAGTAACTGGGACTGAAGGTGCACTTTGTTAAAACTTTTCATTTCTAAAAAAGAATTTATAACTTCAGTATTTTCTTAAATGATCGTCAGTGATTATTGGAATATGCAGGTATGTGCTGTTGTTTTTTTTTCACTAAAAGGAAATCTGTTATTAACGTTTATAAACATACTTGGTATGCCATATCATTTGTGTCTTTCCACCTGATGGTCAAGTTGCTTTTTTTTTTTTTGGTCTTGGGGCCTGAACTCTGGGCTTGGGCACTGGGTCCCTCAGCTCTTCAGTTCAAAGCTAGCGCTCTACCACTTGGGCTAAAGCGCCACTTCTGGCTTTTTCTGCATATGGGATGCCGAGGAATCGAACCCAGGGCCTCATGCATGCAAGGCAAGCACTTTACCACTGTGCCACCTTCCCAGCCCTCAAGTGGCCTTTTTCAATGGTGCACTCCTCCCTATCTCTCTCCTTCTCATTCTGTCTTCCTGTCTTTACTGGGGTTTGAACTTGGCTGGTGCTCTTGGTGTAGGTAGCACTCCATTATTTGAACCATGATCAGCCTCTGTTTTGCTTTTAGGTTATTTTTTAGGTAGGGGCTGGCTTTTTGCCTGGGCTGGCCCTAGACCACAGTCCTCCTACCTGCACCTCCCAGGTAATTGTGATCACAGGTGTATGCCACTATGCTCAGTGTATTTGTCTGTCTTGCTAATATTTTGCCCAGGCTGGCCTGAAATGGAGATCATTCTGCTCTCCATCTCCTGATTAGCTGAGATTACAAGTAGGAGCCACTGAACTAGAACTTGACTAGAGTTTTCATCTGCTAGGAATGAAACGTCTTTTTTAGGCAAGTTACACTCCTGTTGTAGACCAGTGTATCATGAAACTAGCAAGATAATGTTTGTAAAAATAAATGTTGTTTGTAGGGACTTTGAAGCACAATTTCTATCCTTAGCAAATAGGTCCCTAAACTTATACACTGGCTAAACAACTTCGCTTTTTAAGGAAGTCTAGCTTTTCTTAGTGTTGAGTGTTAATTATAAATATGAAAAGAGAAGCCAAGTTCTGGTGTCTCATGCCTGTAATCCTAGCTATTCAGAAGGCTGAGATCTGAGGATCACAATTGAAAGCCAGCCCAGGCAGGAAAGTCTGAGAGACTTTTGTCTCAATTTAGCACCAGAAAAACTGGAAGTGGAGCTGTGGCTCAAAGTGATAGAGTGCTGGTCTTGAGCAGAAAAGCTCAGAGACAGTGTTCAGGCCCTGACTTCACACCCATGACTGACAAAATAAATAAATAAAAATAAATAAATGTGAGAAGAGGACCAGGCAAGCCTATTTGATTTTACCACTTATTCTCATTTATATGAAAAAGAATGCTTTTTATTCATGTTCTTTTTTTGGGGGGAGGGGGGGTCTGGTCCTGGGGCCTGAACTCTGGGCATGGGCGCTGTCCTCAGCTCTTCAGCTCAAGGCTAGCGCTCTACCACTTGAGCCACAACGCTACTTCCGGCTTTTTTCTTTTTTGCTTATGTGGTGCTGAGGAATGGAACCCAGGGCCTCTGGCATGCAAGGCCAGCGCTCTACCACTGAGCCACCTTCCCAGCCCTTTATTCATATTCTTAATCTTGCTTTTTTTTTTTAGTCTGTTGTGGGGCTTGAACTCTGGGCTTGGGCCCTATCCCTGCGCTCTTCAGCTCAAGGCGAGTGCTCTACCACTTGACTTACTTGAGCCACAGCGCTGGTGGCTCAAGTGGTTTATTGGAAATAAGAGTCTCACAGACTTTCCTGCCCAGGCTCGCTTTGACCGTGATCCTCAGATCTCAACCTCTTAAGTAGCTAGGATTACAGGTGTAAGCCACCAGATCTCAACCTCTTAAGTAGCTAGGATTACAGGTGTGAGCCACCAGTGCCCGGCTCTTGGTACTATTTTGTCATTTGTATTTTAAAAAATTTCTTAGAGCAGGAATAAAGTTGCATGATCAATGCCACCGTTAATTACAGTGTTTAATTCTGGGATTGGTATTTAGAAACAAGTTAAAGTCAATCTGGAATTGCTGTAGCAAAGTCCACCTGCCAAATCTGCTAGTTAAAGTGTATAAGGCATTGATTTTTCTTTCACTTTGTCCCAGACTCCACTCCCCAAATCACCTCTCTTCATGCTTTCGTGGCATTTTTTTCCTTGCCCTTTGGCCTGGTCAACTGAACCTTCATGCCTAACAGTTTATAAAACAAAGGAAAAAAATTCTGTCAAATACAATTGTGTGTAACTATGATACTATGTAACTAATACTAAGTATTTTTAGCATATAACTTGCAATGGAAACCAAAGCATGCTTTCAGTAAATGGTATCCTATCTGGTAAAGAATCTCATGTTTTTCCCATTTAGTTACCAATGAGCAATTTTCTTTGCTCTTAACAGTACTGCTACATAAATAACTTTGGAACCTACTTTATCTAGTATAATGCTTTATTTTTCATCTATTAAAACAGCATAAAGCTGGGAATGTGGCTTAGTGGTAGAATGCTTGCCTAGCATTCATGAAGCCCTGGGTTTGATTCCTCTGTACCACATAAACAGAAAAAGTCAGAAGTGATGCTTTGGCTCAAGTTCAGGGACAGTACCCAGGCCCTGAGTTCTAGCCTCAGGACTGGAAAAAGAAAAAGAAAAAAAGCATAAATTCATAAATGAAAATAGTGCTATTCTCAGGATGATTTTAGAGTTTAGTTTGATGAGTATTGCACTGATTTCAAAAGGAACTGTCGGAGGCAGTGAAGTTCACATCAGTGCTCACCTGTACTTGTGGCATTTGGGGGGCTACGATTATAGATACAAGCCACCAGTGCTCAGCTCAGGAACATCCTTGACATTGGTAACATTTTACTTTCCACAGTTCTCAGGCCTTGTGCTAAGTCTGTGTAGAACAAACTTGGAATTCTGAAAGCAAATTGAATACTGAATACTGAAGCCTATGAAAAAAGAGATGTAAATGTCTTAGGTGCCCTTTAAGTTAATACCTGCTAAATTGGAATCTGAAAGAGTTCCCATTTTGAACTATCCAAGATTCATTGCAAATTTGACATCTTCACAATTTAATCAGTTCTAAGTTGTGCAGTTTAATCAGCTCTAAAATGGCATCCTTTTTGAGGGAAGATGTGAAATGGATTCAGAATATTCCTTTTTTCTTTTTGTTGGTTATGGGGCTTGAACTCTGGGCCTGGGTGCTGTCCCTGTGCTCTTCAGCTCAAGGCGAGCACTCTACTGCTTGAGTGGTTTATTGGAGATAAGAGTCTCACAGAGTTTCCTGCCCGGGCTGGCTTTGAACCATTATCCTCAGATCTCAGCTACTTGAGTAGCTAGGATTACAGACATG
This sequence comes from Dipodomys spectabilis, assembly GCF_019054845.1. Taxonomy (NCBI): domain Eukaryota; kingdom Metazoa; phylum Chordata; class Mammalia; order Rodentia; family Heteromyidae; genus Dipodomys; species Dipodomys spectabilis. The sequence goes on along the minus strand of NW_024870834.1, from coordinate 23,735,274 downwards.
AGCCACCAGTGCCTGGCCTGTTTCTGTATGTGACAATTGTGACTGACTATAATAGAAGAATTTAGAGGTGAGACTTTCATTGAATTTAGAGCTAAGACTGTCTTACAATTACATTGATGAGATTTAAAATCCATTACAGGAATTTGAAATTTCTGGTACCAAATAATAGTGCTGAGGTCAGTACTTTTTTTAAAACCTTTGACAGAGCCAGGTATAGCAGTGCATGACTCCAATCTCAGCTACAGGAGGTAGAGACAGGAGGATGAGGGCCCAATGCCAGTCTGGGGTAAGCATGAGAGACTGAAGAACCAAAAGCAAAAGTGGTTTAAGTGGTAAAATGCCGTAAGGCCCTGAGCTTAATTTCCTAATACTTCCAAAATGAAACAATGACAGAATTACAGAACCCTCAACCAGAAGTGGTGCTATAAATGTCTGTAATCCTAGCACCCTGGTAATAGAGGCAGGAGGTGAAGTTTGAGGCCAGCCTTAGCTGCTTAGCAAGTTTGGGGCCAGGCAAGCTACAAAAAACAAAAAAAGATGAAAGAAAAATACTGCTAGTACCTCTCATAGAGAAATTAATAATCCAGAAATCTCATTAACCTAAAGGACCAAGAAAGTATTGTATTTGTTCTTTGTAGTTCTAGATTCTCACTTGGCTCCTGTTTATCTTTTTATGTAATTTTAGTGGGCTAGTATACTACTTAGCAATTTATTACCTCTTGCTCCAAATTGATCCTTCATTAACTACTCTGCAAAAAGTGCATCTGGGCCTTTTAAATATCTATCTTCTGCCAGCTGGCAGGGTACTGATGAGCACTTGTAAGAGGAAGGATTTCCCCCTCTTGGTTCTGGCCTGCTTGTTCAGCAGACTTCTAGGAAGCATCTCTAGCACCTATTGTAGCAGAGGAGGCTCCTCTGCTCCTTTGTCCAGTTTCGACATGACACCCAGCTTCCAGGGTGCTGGCTCCTGCATTGAGCAGTCACACACACACACACACACACACACACACACACACACACACACACACACACACACACACACACACACACACACAGCGCCTGGCTTTGAGCAGGCAGCAGTTCCATTGACACCCCACTGGCCCCTGCCCCTTTACACACACACACACACACACACACACACACACACACACACACACACACACCTGCCTGGCTTTGAGCAGGCAGCAGTTCCATTGACACTCCACTGGCCCCTGCCCCTTTACACACACACACACACACACACACACACACACACACACCTGCCTGGCTTTGAGCAGGCAGAAGTTCCATTGACACCCCACTGGCCCCTGCCCCTTTACACACACACACACATCTTTACACACATACACCTTTACACACACACACACACACACACCCTGCCTGGCTTTGAGCAGGTAGCAGTTCCATTGACACCCCACTGGCCCCTGCCCCTTTACACACACACACACACACACACACACACACACACACACACACACACCTGCCTGGCTTTGAGCAGGCAGCAGTTCCATTGACACCCCACTGGCCCCTGCCCCTTTATACACACACACACACACACACACACACACACACACACCTGCCTGGCTTTGAGCAGGCAGCAGTTCCATTGACACCCCACTGGCCCCTGCCTCCTTACACACACACACACACACACACACACACACACACACACACACACACCTGCCTGGCTTTGAGCAGGCAGCAGTTCCATTGACACCCCACTGGCCCCTGTCCCTTTACACACGCACACACACACACCTGCCTGGCTTTGAGCAGGCAGCAGTTCCATTGACACCCCACTTAGGTGGTTTTATACCAGAGTCTGTAGTAGGCACAGTATTGCTCAACACCATGGAAGCAGATTCCCAGCACATTCTACCAGGTTGGCACCTAAGAACTTCTTCAGTCATCCATTTTGCTACAACCATTTGCTATTCTCCCGGGTTCGGCTCTCAGCCACTGTGGAGCTCTTTTGTACCTTGCTCCTTTGGTAGTAGCCGCTCCTGGTATTGGTTATTTTTCTAATCTCTGTCTCTCAGTTCCTCATTGCCCCCAGGCCTTTTGTTAAAATTACTCTTTTTTTTTGGTTGTGGGGCTTGAGGCCTAATTGGAAATAAGAGTTTCACAGACATTCTTGCCCAGACTGGCTTCAAACCAAGATTCTTAGTTCTCAGCCTCCTGAGTAGCTAGGATAATAGGTGTGAGCCACCAGCACTTGGCTTAAAGTTATTCTTTATATTAAACTTCCTTGTTCAAATTACTTTATGGTTTCTTTTTCCTTGTTGGACCTTGACTGATAGCTAGGTAATCGGCCATAAAATCAAATAACCAGTGAATCATTACTGGAAAAAGATAAAACAGCTCAGCCTAGGTACAGTGGCCTGTCAGCTACACTGAAGTCTGTGGCAGGATGATCACTTGAGCCCAAGAGTTTGACACTAGCCTATCAACATAGTGAGAACCTATCTTTAAAAGAAAAAAAATTAAAGATGGGCCCACATGGTGGCATACATTTGTAATTCTAGCACTGATTGAGGCAGAGGCAGGAGGATTAAGAGCCCAGACCAGCCTGGTCTCAGACTATTAATAAAACCAAGTCTTAAAACAAAAAACCTTCAAGAGGGATGGAGGGGGGAAGGGAGACAAGGAAGGAAGGAGGGGAGGGAGAAAGTGAAGGAAAGGAACCAAGTGTCACAGTCTCACAGTAATGAGAATTAAGACTACCTGTTGTTTGATAACACCAGCCCTGATAATGTCAAAACTTCCTATTTCTCCAGAGCTGGAAATCTGGATTTTATATGAAATCTCTTGAACTACAACTCATGTATTATTATATCACTGTGTGCCAGGTGACATGTTTGAGTTAGCAGTGTGGAAGCTCTGGAAGGACTGTTGGGTGTCTGAGCTATATGCAGAGAGGACTGTGGGAACTGGTAGAGATCAGTCACCTCTCACTGAGCCACAGCAAAAAGGGGGAGACTGGAAACATCCCATGTTTGTATGACTCCCAAAGTACAATTGCTTAAAAGTAGTCAAAGAGAACAGGTCTCTGAGTTTACATTAGGGACATTGTGCTCTCGACCACAGGAGAATAATTGCTAATAGCTTTACTGAGAACCCATGTGTCAGAACCAAAAGGAAGACTTCTGAACCTCTTTGTAGATGAGGAAACTGAACCTTAAGGTTTAATAAGTTCAAGGCCATTATTTATATAGCCTCTATTTAAATTAGCAGTTTCTTTGACAAAATCCTGGTTATATGCAATAAAAGTAGTTTTCTGGAAAATTTAAAATTTGGTAATTGTAAAAAGAAAAAAAATCATTTTCTTACTGTCCAGTTAAAATCACTAATAGCATTTCCTTTCCAGCTTTTTGTTTCCTTTTTTTTTTGGCCAGTCCTGAGGATTGAACTCAGGGCCTGGTGCTGCCCCTGAGCTTCTTTTGCTCAAGGCTAGCCACAGCGCCATTTCTGGCTTTTTCTGTTTATGTGGTACTGAGGAAGCCCAGAGCTTCATGCATGCAAGACAAGTACTCTACCACTAAGCCACATTCTCAGCCCTGTTTACATTTTTAACTTGGACAATTAGGTGATATAGAAGTAATTTTACATTGTCCCTTTTACCTGGTGCTGTATCATAAACATTTTCCTTTAATATAAAAACTTGTTCTAGGCATCTTTTGGTACAACTGTATATTGTATATTAGCTCAGCTCCACTATATCACCTGTTTACTCTTTTGACATTGTTCACTGACTAACATATTACAATATATGCTGGATAAAAACCTGAGGCTTGGGGGCTGGGAAGGTGGTTCAGTGGTAGAGTGCTTGCCTTGCATGCATGAGCAGAAAAAGCCGGAAGTGGCGCTGTGGCTCAAGTGGTAGAGTGCTAGCCTTGAGCTGAAGACCTGAGGGTTCAGAGTTCAGGCCCAGAGTTCAGGCCCCGAGACCGACCAAAAAAAAAAAAGGCCTGAGGCTTGAAAATGGTTCAGAGATCACAGGTCATACAGATTATAGATTATACTAGACAGCAGAGAAAATTGTGCCTGAGAAAACACGAAGAACAAAACACTAAAAATACATATAGTGTGCATTATACATATATATATAAGCAAAACCTTGTGTTCTAGGCTATTTTTGTTGTTGGTGATGGTGGTTGTGGGGCTTAAACGCTGGGCTTGGGCGCTGTCCCTGTAGCTTCAGCTTAAGGCTAGTGCTCTACCGGTTGTGCCCCAGCGTCACTTCTGGTTTTCTAGTGGTTTATTGGAGATAAGAGTCTCACGGACTTTCTGCTCGGGCTGGCTTTGAACCGCAATCCTCAGATCTCAGCCTCCTGAGTAGCTAGGATTACAGGTACGAGCCACTGGCACCTGACATTGTGTTCTAGACATTTTAAGTGCCTTCATTTCATGAAGTTTTTTTTATATACTAACATGATTATTATTTAAGTTTTTTTTTTGGTGCCTGAACTCTGGGCCTGGGTGCTGTCCCTCAGCTTTTCAGCTCAAGGCTAGTGCTCTACCACTTGAGCTACTGCACCACTTCTGGTCTTTTCTGCTTATGTGGTGATGAGGAATGGAACCCAGGGCCTCATGCATGCAAGGCAAGCATGCTACCACTGAGCCACCTTCCCAGCCCCTATTTAAGTTTTCTTGAGATTTTTGCCATGATAATATTGAATGGGTATTTTGACAGCTAAAGCTGTGGCCCTGTTTCCCACTATTTCATAGTGGTAGAATAATAGGGATCAAGAATATTAAATGTTCCTAAGAAAATGCTTCATATACCAACAGGTATACATTTTCAAGCTAATGCACATGACAGTTTATTCTTACCAATATTGAGTATTGTTTGTTTTTGGAATCTTATTAATTGGTTAGAGAAAATTGTGTTTTATGAATTTAATATGTGCAGTTCAGTTGGACTCATGTTACAGTATTTAGTGCCAGTGTTTCTCAGTTCTTTCCAAATGGTCTTCTGTTTGGTTTGCTTTTGTAGTCACATGAAAGAATTTTTTTTTTTTTGTCAGTCATGGGGTTTGAACTCTGGGCCTGAGTGCTGTCCCTCAGCTCTTCAGCTCAAGGCTACTGCTCTACCAGTTGAGCCATTTTCTGGTGGTTTATTGTGAATAAGTGTCTCATGGCTGGGCACCAGTGGCTCACGCTTGTAATCCTAGCTACTCAGGAAGCTGAGATATGACGATTGTGGTTCAAAGCCAGGAAATATCCATGAGACTCTTATCTCCAGTTAACCACCAGAAAACCAGAAGTGGTACTGTGGCTCAAATGGTAGAGTGCTAGCCTTGAGCTGAAAAGCTGAGGGACAGTGCCCAGACGCAGAGTTCAAGCCCCATGACCAACAGAAAAAATAGAGAGTCTCATGGACTTTCCTCCCTGGGGTTGGCTTTGAACCGTAATCTTCATCTCAGCCTCCTGAGTAGCTAGGATTACAGGCATAAACCACTGATGCCCGGCAAAATAATCTTATAATGAGATTCCCATTTATGCTTTTTTTCTTTTTCTTTTGTGGTACTGGGGATTAAATCGAGGGCCTCTTGTATGTTAGGCAAGCCATACCTATTTTTTATTTTTTATGTTTAGAAAACAGTGTTCTGTCACTGGCCTAATGGCTGGAAACGTTGCTAAGGGCACTGTGACCTAGGTGTCTGGGTGTATTTGTTTGCCTTTTCTGCCGAGGTGCTTAAAGGTCTTTGCACTTACAGCTGACGATGTTAAAGCGAGTAATTTACTCTGCACTGAAGGTGCTAATATCATATTGCTGTGCAGTAATCCTGATTGGAGCACCTTCCTACAGAGGAGGTCTGGAAGTCTAAGACTTGCCTAGCATGACACAGTTGCTATTTAGAGCCAGGAAGCATGGGTTTTTTTCTTCTAGTTAGGACTTGAAGAACAAAGTTCAGACCTGAGTTTTCTTCATTTGTTACTAACATTTCATAGCAAATGTAGTAACTAGATTAATATTAGAAAATATCTTCTTGAAGGTTTTTAAGCATGTGGAAAAATCTTCATTACCTTAACAAGAGTTATTCCATAGCTGATGGTATATCTATCTTTTCTTAGGACTTTAAAGGAATTGGCCTTTCAGTAAGATATACATCTCTGATTTTTTTTTAAACTGTAGTTGATGCTTTAAATACTAAAATGGGCATGAGTACAAGGATTGAGAAAAGCTGTTTTCTATTTTTTTTTTTTTTTGTCAGTCGTGGGGCTTGAACTCTGGGCCTGGGCGCTGTCCCTCAGCTCTTCAGCTCAAGGCGAGTGCTCTACTACTTGAGCTACAGCGCCACTTCCGAGAAAAGCTGTTTTCTATATAAAAGCTTTTAAGCCCAGTGCTTATATATAAAATATGTTATTATATATATTATATGTTATATAATATAGTATGCCTATAATCCTAGGTACTCTGGAGGCTGAGACCTGAGGATCAGGGTTCAAGGACAGAAAAGTTATTTTTTTGTTTTTTTATATTTAATGTTATTATATCCTATTACATCTATAATAAATGTACAATTTATTATGGAGTATAGATGGAGTAATATTTAGGATTTTTTGGGGGGGGAGGTCAGGTCATGGGACCTGAACTCTGGGCCTGGGTGCTGTCCCTCAACTCTTCAGCTCAAGGCTAGTGCTCTACCACTTAAGCCACAACGCCACTTCCAAGGAATTTTTTTTTTTAAGGACAGAAAAATTTATGAGACTCTTCTCTCCAATTAAACAACAATAACAACAATAAAAAAGGGAGAGTGTGGCTCAAGTGGTAGAGTGCCAGCCTTGAGCACAAAAGCTCAAGGACAGCGCCCAGCCCAGTGTTCAAGCCCTAGGACTGGCACCAAAAAAAAAAAAAAGAAAGAAAGAAAGCTTTTAACATTATTTACTATATTCAGTTGGACCAAATAATTTGTTGAGTATTTCTCTGAACAGGAAAAGAAAAACTATTTTAACTACCTTGATATCTGCCATTACAGTTAGACTGTCTTCAAAACTTTGTGCTGACAGTTAATGGCACTGAGTACAAGCTGTTGTTTTAATTAATCCAGCTGGTCGGTACTTTGGCTCAGTCAGCTAGAACTGTGAAGTTCTAAAATGAAGTAACATAAAACCAATGGCGCTGCACAGTTTATGCCTCTCTTGAGGAAATATATCATTATTCTGACAGAAACTGTGGCTTGGGGAACTCTCCTTCCATCTTGAACTACACTTGGAATTTGTAGTCTTTCATTTATATGTACCCTTTTAGTGATTTACCATAAGCAAAGGAGAGAAGCTGTCAGCATTTTGTTACCTTTGATAAACAGAGACGTAATTTGAGATTGAGTCTCAAGTGGGGAAGTGTGTGAAGGAACATAGCCACACACATACCGGAGCCCCATCTGTAGGCTGGGATGAATTAGACTGAGTCAGAAATGATTTAGGTGGTTCAGATGTTTGTTTTCAAATAAAAATTGAAAATGCAACCCATGGTAGTGATGACTTTTTTTTTTTTTGATTTGTGGCACTTCATTTCATTAGATGTGTTGGTCACCATCAAGACGGTTCAGACATATATCAAGGTGATAACTTTTATAGAGCCATTTTTGTATTGCTGTGCTGCAGATTGAAACTGAGCATATTTTGCCAGTAAAAATAGATGTCATGGAAGATATGTATAGTAATGAGACCAGTGACAATTGCTTTACATTTCCTGGTGTATCTGATTATGTTTTTTTCCTGAACATATATATACACCATGGGCCAAACCGTAAGTTTGGAATCAACTAAAAAAATCTTGATATAATTATACTTATGAGGACTATGTTAGGACTGTCTCCACTTTGTTCATAAATCTGTTAATATCAGGCCCAGAAGTGGCAGCTCCTACATCTTCACTGTCTTCTGAGATATTGAGTTTTAATTCAGTATTTTTTTTTCTTTTTTTTCTTGGTGCTGAGTTTAGACTCAGGGCCTCATGCTCACTTGGTTTGCTTGCTTTGTGGTTGCTCTATCACCTGAGTCATACCTCCAGCCCCTTTATTCTTTCTTTAAGTGCTTAGGGAAATCTTTTATGTGCCAGATACTACCTTATAAACTGAAAACTAAGCAATAAAAAATGAAAAAAAAATTGTCAGCCAGGCACTGGAGGCTCGTAGCTCCTACCTACTCAGAAAGTTGAGATCTGATAATCCCTATTTGAAGCAGCCCAAGCAGGAAAATCTATGAGACTCTTATTTCTGGTTAACCAGCAAACAGCTGAAAGTGGAGTTGTGGCTAAGTGGTAGAATGCCAGCCTTGAGGGAGAAAGCTGAGGAAGCATAAGGCCCTGAGTTTGAAGCCCCAGTATGGGCATAGGTAAACACATACAAAACACACATACAACACAGTTTTGGAGAAAACAGACACACAGTAAATACAGTGGAAGTTGAACTTCATTTGATGTACTAAACTTCAAGCTGAATTGAGAACATAATACAGTAATTTTATGTCATGCTGACTTTTTTGAAGGAAAAAAAATGTTAAAGTTAGATGATGTATTTGTTTGCCTTGATTATCTATCTCTTCCTACACACTCAGAAGCTTTGTTTCTGAGTTTTTAATGGCATTATAACCTGGGGTTCGCTTTTAGAGTTTTCTAGGTTTTTGAATTTCACAAATCATTATTAATTTTGAAATTGCAGAAAATTGACACAGGATTTCCTACCTTTAATTGCATTAAGTATGGACACTAAAAAAGGAAAACAGAAACTATTATCACTGTTCTTTTTTTTTTTTCTTAATAATCTTTTGGCAGTAGTGGGGTTTTAACTCAGGGCTTCATACTTGCTAGACAGGCAGGTGCTTTACACTTGAACCACCTATCCAGCCCCCATTATTTCTTTTCTTAATTAATTTTTTAAATTGAGATTAAGTGATTACATACTTTTCACAAATTTCACAGTATTGTGGGATAGTGATACTTAGTTAAAGTCAAACATTTTAACCTTCACAAAGTTATTTTATGGTTTATAAAGGTCTATGAGCTTTGACAGTACAACTATTTCTTCCACATTGAGTGATATGTACATCCAACCGATAGAATAATTTTACTATTGCTTAAATTTTTTATTGTTATTATAAAGAGCATGCACAGAGGGATTAGTTTCATAAGTCAGGTATTGAGTACATTTCTTTTTGAACGATGTCATCACTTCCTTTGTCTGCTCCTAGTTTTTCCCTCCCGTCCCCACACACGTTGTGTAGCTCATTTTCAGCATAGTGTCTAGTGAGTACCACTGCTACATTTGTTCGTCCCTTGTTCCTCAATTTCTGTGCTCCCTCCCCCCTCCCAAAGACAGCGAATAAACAAGATGAAAAGAAAAGCCTGGCACCAGTGGCTTGTGCCAGTAATTCTAGCTACTTATGATTGTAGTTTGAAGCCAGGGCAAAAAGTCCATGAGACTCTTTATCTCCAGTTAATCGCAGAAAAAGCTGGCAGCGGCGCTGTCGTTCAAGTGATAGTGTGCTAGTCTTGAGCAAAAGATACTCAGGAATAGTGTCCAGGCCCAGAGATCAAGCTGCAGGACTGGCCAAAAAAAAAAGAAAGAAAGAAAAGAAAAAGAACAAATGAACAAAAATCTCTTGTTTCCATTTCCTGGAGTTCATTTTGATAAATGTTATTCTATATGATCAGGGGCACATAGGCATTGTGCCTTTGTGTTCCTCCCCTAGGTGTATCCTCTTTTCGTCTCACTGTGTGAATGTCTGGAGTTCTGTATAATTTATCATATCCCAGTGTATTTTACTTCTAGTTTCTGCATATGAGAGAAAACATGCACCATTTGTCTTTCTGAGTGTGGCTTACCTCATTTTACGTGATTTGTTCTAGGTCCATCAGTTTCCCTGCAAATGACAATATTATTATTTCTAATTACTGTAAAATTCCATTGTGTATAAGTACCACATCTTTTAGATTCACTCATCTAATGTAGGCCATCTGGGCTGTTTCCACAACTTGGCTGTTATGAATAGTGCAGCAATGAATGTGAATGTGCAAGTGTCCTCCTTATGGTATCCTGGATAGTGAAATTCTGGGTAGATGCCTGGAGTGGTATGGCTGGGTCATAGATACTATTGCTTTAAAAATAAATAAATAAATTCTGGTGGGCTGGGAATGTGGCTTTGTGATAGAGTGCTTGCCTAATACATATGAAGTCCTAGGTTCGATTCCTCAGTACCACATAAACAGAAAAAGCCTGAATTGTTGCTGTGGCTCACTGCTAGCCTTGAGCAAAGGACGTTCAAGGACAGTGCCCAGGCCTTGAGTTCAAGCCCCAGGAATGGCTCACGTGCGTGTGCACATGCACACACACCACACATTCTGATACAGTGCTTGGTCCCTTGCTGACTTTGGGCTGGCGTTCAACCAGAATTTTTTTTTTTTTTTGGTGGTCGTGGGGCTTGAACTCTGGGCCTGGGCACTGTCCCTCAGCTCTTCAGCTCAAGGCGAGCACTCTACCACTTGAGCTACAGCACCACTTCCGGTTTTCTAGTGGTTTATTGGAGATGGGAGTCTCACGGTCTCTCCTGCTCGGGCTGGCTTTGAACCGAGATCCTCAGATCTCAGCCTCTTGAGTAGCTAGGATTACAGGCGTGAGCCACCGGCGCTCGGCTCAGAATTCTTTTTGCCTCTGCCTCCTGTTTACAGGTGTTTGCCACCACAACCGGCTAGTATTAACATCTAACTGCATTTTTTCATTGTAGAAGTAACACATTCATTGTAGATAAACTGTAAGTGTTTTGTTAATTAAATATTATAACTCTACTGCATATTATATGTTTATAGTTTATGAAGTCAAGTGTGTTCTGCTTTGTGCATACTTTTATAGCTATGTGATTATGAATATATATTGTTTTATCAGGTTTTCCTCACAGTAGTGCAGCATGAGCATATCCATGAGTAGAGGTTATGCTATATGATAACTTTCATGGCTAAGTGCTGTGGTTCTGTGATGAAGTAGTACCATTTATTTAAATAGTCTCCTCTCTTAGACATTAGATGAATTAGGTTTGCACTCATAGTAAGTGCCATGGTCATCTCTGCTTAATTCTTTTTTAGGATAAATTTCTAGAAGTAAAATTTCTAGATTAGAGAATTTATTTTTTATTTTACATGGAAGAAATGAGAAATGTGAAGGGAAAGGAGAAGAAAGGGAAAGTTGAACAAGAATTCACGCTTTTTTGGGGGGCGGTCATGGGTCTTGAACTCTGGGCCTGGGCACTGCCCCCCCACTCTTCAGCTCAAGGCAGGCACTGTACCACTTGAGCCACAGCCCATATCTGATTTTCTGGTAGTTAACTGGAGATAAGAGACTTTATTGCTCTGGCTGGCTTTGAGCTGGGATCCTCAGATCTCAGCCTCCTGAGTAGCTAGGAAACCAGGCATGAACCATCAGTGCCCAGCAAGAATTCATGCTTTTTGAGTATTAAGTCTAAATTACAAATTGTTCACCAGATAAGTTGTAGCAGTTCACATTCTTTCCAGGGCAAGGCAAAGCTAGTCATCTTTCCCTTTCATAGATAGCAGATGTCAATCTACATCATTGTTAATCTACTCTTTATTTTTCTTAAGACAGTGGTATTGATAGGTTACCTAGACTGGTCTTGAGTCTCTGGGCCCAGATGATCCTGCCTCAGCTTCCCATGCAGCCTGTATGATATTAGTTAATTGTGAGGCTGGCCATTTTTCATGTTTACTGCTTCAGAAACTGTTCCCCATTCATTGGTTAGTCTTTTCAGGGTTTCTTTTGTTTCTTTGTAGGAGCGACTGAAGCTGGTGACCGTTTTGGGTGCTGGCCTTCTCTGTGGCACTGCGCTGGCAGTCATCGTGCCTGAAGGAGTGCATGCACTTTATGAAGATATCCTGGAAGGTGAGAAAGAGAAGAGCCTTATATGAGATATGTTACTGACTTGGAGGTTTGGCAGGAGAATGTATTTTTTTTTTCTACCTTGAAAAGAGTTCTTGTATTTTTTGAGACATAGTGTCACTATGTACCTAGACTGTCTTTAAACTCACTAAGTAGCCCACGGTAGCCTCAAACTTGAAATCTTCTTGACTGTCCTCTTTGTATTTAGAGTACAGTAATGAGCCACCACAGGCAAAAGAAGAAATAGCTTTTGACATTTTTGACATTGAACATGTCGTTAGTAGTAGAGAGAAAATCCTAACTACTCAAAAAGCTGAAAACTGTAGAGTTAGCCTAGACAAAAAAGTCAAAAAGATTCCATTTCCAAATAATAGTAAAAAGCCAAGCTAGAGGTGTGCCTCCAGTAGTAGAGTCCTAGTCATGAGCAAGAAAGCTTAGCAAGAGTACAAGACTCTTGAGTTCAGTCCCTAGTACTTGTGTGCATGCACGCGTGCGTGTGCACGCATGCATGCACACACACACACACACACACACACACACACACACACACACACACACACACGGCTAATTTTCTACCACTTTGAGCCACAGTGCTACTTCTCTGTGCTTCTTTTCTGGAGATAAGAGTCTCAGGGACTTTCCTGCCCAGACTGGCTTTGAACCGTGATTCTCAGATCTCATCCTCTTGAGTAGCTAGCATTACAGGCATGATCCACCAGAACCTGGCTGGAGTGTTTTTTTTTTTTTGGGGGGGGGGCGGATGGGGACTTACTTTGAGACAGGATCTTGCTATAGCCCAAGATGGTTTTGAACTCAAGCTCATCTTGCATCAGCCTCCCAAATGCTGGTATTACTGATTTGTATGAGTCATCATGCCTGGCTTGTACTGGGATTCTGTTTGAGACTAAGTTGGATTTATTAATTTGAGATAGAGTCAACATTTCTTAAAAAATAAAGTTTTCCAGCTGGATGCTTATACTCATGGGAGACTTATCTCCAATTACCTGAAAACTAGAAGCAGGGCTGTGGCTCGAAGAGGTAGAGCATTTTGTGCTCTTAATTCTTCACTTTTGCAGAATAGCTCAGGGACTCAGTAGAGCACTAGTAGTAGAGCACTAGCCTTGAGCTGAAGAGCTGAGGGACAGCGCCCAGGCCCAGAGTTCAGGCCCATGACCAGACCCTCCCCAATCCCCTCCCCCCGCAAAAAAAAAAAAAAAAAAAAAAAAGATGTTTCTCTATTTATTTAGGTTATCTTTGATTTCTTACCTTAGTGCTAAATTTACCTTACCTTAGTGTTAAAATTTTTAGCGTATGTGCACAAATTTTATTTATTATATTTGTTCCTAAATATTTCACATTTGTATTGAAATAGTAAACAGTACTTCAAAATTTTTCCATTTTTAGTATTTTAGTAAATAGAAGTTTACTAAATTCATTTTATTATAGGTTATTGAATAGATTTCTTTGGATTTGCTATATAACAATCACATGATCTGTGAATTTCAGCAGCTGGATGCTTTCCTTTCAAATCTGCCTGTTTTTTCCTTTCCTTTTTGTCCTCCATGGACCATATAGAGTGAGGCTGATTATAAATGAAGGCAAGTATTCCTTGCTCTCATTCAATCTTTCATGATTAAGCTTGATGTTAGCTGTGGGTGGTTTACAGATTCCCCTTTTCAGATGAAGGAAGCTTTTTGCTGAGAGTGTTTAACTTAAGTGGATATTAAATTTCCTTGGATGATTCAGTCTGCAGTGATTGATTTTTACATGTTGGATTAGACAAATATACCTCCTCTCTTTAGTTATTACATATACTTTATATATTTTTATATTATATAGATGGTTGGACACAGTTTGTTAGCTGTTTGTTAAGGATTTTTGTGTTCCTTCTCTATTCATAAGGCATATTGGTCTGTGGTTTTTCTAATGGTAACTTTTAACAAACCTATGGTTTATTTCAAATAGCTTTGGAAGTTTATGTCTCTCAAAGAATGTGCTATGTTTTTATTTTCATTCTGTGCTTCATTGTGTTTCATGGAGTCCAAAGTATTTTGTACTTTCTTGCAACTTCCTTTTTTACCTATGTTTGTTTGTTTGTTTGTTCATGGTACTGAGGATTAAACTAGGGCTTGTACATACTAGACAAGCGCTCTACCAATAGTCTATATTCCTGGACTCTATATGTTATTTAGAAGTTTGTTGCTTAATTTTTAAATATTTGGGCTATGTCCTCTTTTCTTTTTGTTACCAATTTCTAGTTTAATTTCATTTTGGTTGGAGAACATACTTAGTATGATTTGAATACCTAGAAATTTTATTTTGCAGAGGTCAGACTGGAGTTTGAATTTGGGGCCTAACTCTTGCTAAGCAGGTGTTCTACCACTTGAACCATACATCCTGCCCTAAATAGTTGCAAGTTTTAAAGTTTTGTTTGTAGTTGGTTGATTGGTTGGTTGGTACATGGTACAAGGGTTAAACTCTCTGCATGCTAAGCATGTACTCTGCCACTTGAACCACATCTCCAGACCTTTTTTACCTTAATTATTTTTGAATAGGGTCTTATACTTTTGCCTAGATCTGCCAGGAACATGATCCTTCTATTTATGCTTCTATTTATTTAGCTGGGATAACAGGTACATACCACCCTGACCATCTTTTAGTTGAGATGGGAATTGTATTACTTTACAGTCCTTCACTTTTTTAATCTCCTCAAGAAGATAAGATTACAGGCATGAGCTGCTACACTTGGTTTAAGTGTTCTTTAATGGTGTAGAATGTGATTTATCTTGTTAGATGTTTCATATGCATTTTGTTAATACCCGGTATCATGATGTTTAGGTACCAATCACTGTAGTAATATTGGTCTTCTAGATCTTTGCTGATTTTCTGCTCATTCTATACATTGATGAGATAGAAATATTGAAGTCTTTTTGATTGTGGATTTGTCTATTCCTCCGTCCATTTCTATCAGGTTAAGTATATACACATTTGGGATTGCTATTCCTTCTTGGTGAGTTGACTATTTTAATTATTATGTAATAATAATTTTTCCTGGTAATGTTCCTTGTTGTGAAGTCTATTTTAGCTTAATTTAGCCATCTAGTTTCCTTTCAATCGATGTGTCACTGTATTTCATAGTATAGATTTTCCCATCCTTTCACTTTTAGCCTACCTGTGTTATTCCTTATACTGAAAGGGGGACTTCTTATAGACAACATATAACTCGATAATTTTTAAAAAATCCAGTTTAACCATCTTTTGCCTTTTGATTGCTGTGTTTATTAACCCAGGAGTCTACAAGAGCTATTATCTTTTAGGCCTTGTAAGCTATTGATCTCAGTTGATGCTCCCTAACTCTGAGAAAGATTCTTAACTCTTACCTTCATTCTGCTATAAATCTCATGAATTTGTTACTTCAGATACTATGTTTCTCTGTTGTAAAATTTCTGCATGGTTCCTTTTTACTGTTTTGGTTTCTCTGTTGAGGACATCCATGCATTTGATGTTTGTCCTCTATAGTCATACTAGCTATAACTGGATAGCTTTGGATGTCCTCGGATTTTCCAGTATCAGTTATCTTTGGATGTAATTGTCTTTTCCTTTGTTAATTGCTCAATTTTTCCTATGTATGTTGAGTAATTTTGAGTTATGTCTTAAAACATTTAGAACATTATAATTGGAGACTCTGGATCCCATCAAGTCCTCTAGAGAATAATTTAGTTTGTTTGAGGAGACAGTTAACCTATTTAGATTAGGACTACAAATTGTGTCTTGCCTTTTTTAGGGAGATAGTTCTGGTTTTAGTTGATTTTTGAAGATTTTTGTGTTGCCCCTTTTAGTGTTTCCTGTTCATGCAGAGTACAAGGATGAGCCTGGGATTTGTGCCATTAGTGCACAGGATTAGAGGGATCCCTGACTCAGCACTTGATCCTTTCCTCCTCAGTATCCTATACACTTGGACCCTAGGCTCCCCATTCTCAGTCCTCTGGTCAGAAAGGTTTCTCTAGGAGTTTTTGTTCTCTGTGCTGCCACTGCAGAGCTAGTGGCTTCAGCTACTCTCAGACAAAGTAAAGGTAATAAAGCAGAACAGAACACAGAACAGCGAGATTTCCCTTCTATATCACTACAGTTCCTTCTTCTAGCTGCTCTGGCCTAAAAAGTGTTTTGTTGTTGTTGGCGGTGGTGGTGACAGTTTTTTTTGTTTGTTTGTTTGTTTTTTGGGGTCCGGTCATGATGCCTGAACTCTGGGCCTGCCTGGGCACTGTTCCTCAGCTCTTCAGCTCAAGATAGTGCTCTACCACTTGAGCCACAGCACCACTTCTGGCTTTTTTCTTTTTGCTTATGTGGTGCTGAGGAATCGAACACAGGGCCTCAGGCATGCAAGGCAAACACTTTACCACTGAGCCACCTTCCCAGCCCCCTTTTCTTTTTTTTTTTTAACCACCTGTGTTTTGCTGCTAATCAGATCTGTAACTGGGCTACAACATGGGGAAAGAAAAAAAAGGAGAAAAAAGAAAACAAGTAGTACAGTTCCTCTACTCTAGTACCTCTCAGTAACTCCTGTTTCCTTTGAAGTTTTTTTCTGTGCTTGTTTGTAGCAATTTTGGGGGCGGGGGTATTGGAATGGGGGGTTGAATGTAGGGTCTTGAACTGTGTCTTAGATTTCTTGCTCGTAGCAGGCATTCTTCCACATGAGCCACATCTCTAGTCTGACATTTTGGTGGTTAATTGAGATAGGTTCCTAAGGACTTTGCCCAGGCTGACTTTGAGCTGTGATTGTCCAGATCTCAGCCTCCTAAGCAGCTAGGATTACAGGTGAGAGCCAGTGGCACCCTGCACAAGTTTTACTCTGTAGTCCTCCAGTGGTTTTTAAAAATGTGTTTTGTTGTAGTAATTTGTGGGTAATTGAGGATGAAATGAGCACATTCCATCTTGGTCAGTACTAGGTATCTCCACCATTCTTTTTCAAAAGCAGAATTTTAATACACCAGTGAATTCTTCATTATAGGTCAAACCAACCTTTTGCTATATTTCATGTGAAGAGATTGTTTGCATGTTACCACAGCCTATGATTTCACTCATCTGTGAGCCTTGTAATTACAATAATTAACAGATTTTTCTCAGATGCTTTAATATGCATTATTAAATACTAATTAATGTGAAAAGAATTTAACATACTCGTCTATAATTATACCTCTTAAAAATCACAAATTAGATGATAATCAGCTTTAATGTGTAGAGATTTTCTATAGAAAATAATTATAAGAACTTAGTTTATTGAGCATTGCATTGCTTGTTTGCTGTAGAATAAAAAATGGAATCATCATAATTCTTTGGATTTTTTTTAAATTGGCATGTTGAAGAAGGCAGACTATTGGGTCAGAGACCTAAATATGAATGCAAGTTGCCTCCTTAGTGCTCATCTGTCTCATAATCTAAATATAAATGTACTTATACTATGTGTTGTATTCATAACACATTTAATTGTCAAAACCTGCTGTTATCAGGAATTGTTTAGTATAGATAATCCATTAATTTTCACTTTAAGAATGTCACTTATCAGATTCCTTAGCAATAAAAGTTATCTGTGTCTTTTTTTCTGTTGTGCTTTACGTAAGGAAGGCCTTGCAATTAGGCAATAACTTAATAAGTGGCATCTAAATCAGAAAGAGGTAAAATGGTCTGTGTTGGCAGATGAGACTCCATCTCAATGAAATAAACTGAATGTGGTGTCTTATAATCTAACTATGCTCTCTGAACTAAAGAGAGAAACATACTTCAAATCAAATTCAACAGGTAAAGGATTAATATCTAGAATATACAAATACAAAAAAATACAAAACTTAGAAAGAACAAATAATTAATAAGTGGGTAAGCAAATTTAACAAATAGCTGTTAGGTAATTTCTTCTCTTAGGAGAAGAAATACAAATGGCTAGTAGATACATGAAGAAATGTTCAACATCATAGTAAGTCAAAACTACACTAAGATTCCATCTCACCCCAGTCAGAATGGCATTCATTAAGAAAACAAGTGTTGGAGCTGGGAAGGTGGCTCAGTGGTAGAGTGCTTGTCTTGCATGCATGAGGCCCTGGGTTAGATTCCTCAGTACCACATAAGCAGAAAAAGCCGGAAGTGGTGCTGTGGCTCAAGTGGTAGAGCATTAGCCTTGAGCTGAAGAGCTCAGGGACAGCACCCAGGCCCAGAGTTCAGGCCCCATGACCCACAAAAAAAAGAAAAGAAAAGAAAACAAGTATTGGGAAGTGTGTGTGTGTGTGTGTGTGTGTGTGTGTGTAAAGGAACACTTATACACTCCTCATGAAAATTTAAGTTAGTGCAACCACTATAGAAATCAATATGGAGGTGCCTTAAAATAATTGGTTCCTTAAAAGAGCCAGTGGCCCTAGCTACTCAGGAGGATGAGATCTGATGATCACAGTTTGAAGCTAGCCCAGGCAGGCAAATCTGTGAGAGTAAATACCAAAAAAGTAGGAAGTGGACATGTGGCTCAAGTAGTAGAGCACTAGGACTGGCATTTAAATTTAAAAAAAAAAAGGCTGAGATCTGAGTATTGTGGTTCAAAGGCAGCCCATGTAGGAAAGTCTGTGAGACTCTTATCTCCAGTTAACCGCCAGAAAAACAAAAGTGGCACTATGTCTCAAAGTGGTAGAGCACTAGCCTTGAGCAAGAAAGCTCAGGGACAGCACCTAGCCCCTGAGTTCAAGTCCCACAACTGGGGGTGGAGGAAGTAAAGTCAATTGAAAATAGGCTTGCCAATACTGCTATGGCCTACTTCCCCTTTTTTTTGCCAGTCCTGGGACTTGAACTCAGGGCCTAGGCACTGTCCCTGAGCTGTTTTTGCTCAAGGATAGCACTCTACCACTTGAGCTACACTGAGGGCTTCATGCATGCTAGGCAAGCACTCTGCCACTAAGCCACATTCCCAGCTCCTTCTATGCCTATTGAAAAGAGTTTAAATCATTATGTAAGAAAGATACCTGCATATCCATGTACATGAAAAATATTTGACAAAGTTAAATGCTGATGTATGAAAAGATTTTCAGCAAACTAGGAAAGAAAACATTTCTACTTACCTGTTTGCAGATGACATTATCATATATGTAAAAGTAGTTGAAGTTTAAAGCCTTGGCAGTATTTAATGACAATGCTGTAGAGCAACTGCAACTCATAATGCTGTTGGGTCTATGAATGGTATAACCACTTTGGAAAACATGTCGAGTAATATACACAGAAACTATTAACTCTGTTCCTAGGTATTTAACTGAGGGAAAAGAAAATGTATCAACATGAAGACTTGGACCTGAAAGTTTATAACCGCTTTATTTGTGATAGGTCAAAATTAGAATAGATTAGCAAATTGTATTATAGCCAAAAAATAAAACATTACTCAACAAAAACAAATGGGCTGCTCTTATTTGCAGAGCATAAATGAATCTGAAAACAACGTGCTAAGCCAAATAAGACTTGCTCAAAATAATATAATGAATTTTCTGATCCTATTTGTATGAAGTCCTAAAACAGGAAAAACTCCTTGGGGACCAAAAAAAGCACACCAAAACCGGCGCTGGTGGCTCAAGGCAGTAATCCTTGCTACTCAGAAGGCTGAGATCTGAGAATTTAGGTTCAAAGCCAGCCCAGGCAGGAAAGTCCATGAGGACTCTTATCTCCAGTAAACTTCTCAGAGAAAAACTGGAAGTGGTGCTGTGGCTCTTGTGTTAGAGCACTATCCTTGAGCAAAAAGAAGCTCAGGGTCAGGGCCCAGGTCCCCCCCCCCCCCCCCAAAAAAAAAAAAAAGACTTTGTAACTCCTTAATCAAACTGCTTAATTTAATTAGAAATGGTTGTGTTACCCTCTTCTATGAACTATAACAAAGATAAAGATTTTGTCCTTGAAGCATTTATTTGTTTGTTTGTTTATTGCCAGTCCTGGGGCTTGAACTCTGGTCCTGAGCAATGTCCCTGAGCTTCTTTTGCTCAAGGCTAGCACTTTACCACTTGAGCCACAGTGCCACTTCTGGCCTTTTCTGTTTATGTGGTACTGCGAAATCGAACCCAGGGCTTCGTGCATACTAGGCAAGCACTCTGCCACTAAGCCATATTCCCAACCCTGAAACATTTAAGTATCAAATACCTGAATATAAACTAGAAGAATAGGATAGGCGTCTCTTACTGTAATTTGGTCTCATAACAATTTTGATATACCTAGAACTGAATGTAGATTGAAGGATATACCTCTTTAACTGCTCTGTCCTTTTTGTTTTTCTGCTAGCGACTTTGGACTTTTCTTTCTTTGTTTTGTTGGTTGTGGGCCTTGAACTCAGGGGTTGGCCACACTGTCACTAAGCTTTTTTGTTCAAGGCTGGTGCCTTGAGTAACAGGTCCATTTCCGATTTTCTGGTGGTTATTTGGAGATCAGAGTCTCATGGACTTTCCTACTCAGGCTAAGTTTGAACCATGATCCTGAGATCTCAGACTCCTGAGTAGCTAAGATTACAGGTAAGAGCTGCCAGCACCCAGCCTCCCACTGATAGATTTTGAAGCTAAATTGTGTGTGTGTGTGTATGTATATGTGTATTTGTGTGTGTAGGTTAGAACTGGGACTTGAACTCAGGGCCTAGGTGCTTTCCCTGAGCTCTTTTTGCTCAAGGCTAGCACTGTACCACTTGAGCCACAGCACCACTTCTGGATTTTTCTGTTTTTATGTGGTACTGAGAAATCAAACCCATAACTTCATGCATACTAGGCACACTATCACTAAGCACATTCCCAGCCCCAGAGTATATTTCTTTTTGGACAAGGTCACTCTTCCCCTTGCTCTCTGCCAGTTTTTCTCTCTCCTCGCTATCTACCAGTTGTATACTTCATTTTCAATTTAGTATCCAGTAAGTACAATTGCTGCATTTGTTCACCCTTTATTCTATTTTTATTTGCAATTTTTTCTGTCAACCTATGTATAAAATTAGGTTCATTAGATTGTCATTGTTTTGTTACTGCTTTTCATTTGCTTGTTCTCATAAAAATGACCTAAGATAGATTCTGAGGAGACTGGCATAATTTTTGTTTTCTCAGATGAAAAGAAAGATTCAGAATTTATCTATAACTATGTTAATACTCCCAAAAATGATTTGTTTCCATGTCCCAGGTTTTGAGAATGCTAGGCAGTCAAAATGTCCATATGCCAGTAACAGAGGACACTCAGGAATTATTCCATCATAAACTTTAAGTTGAAGGAGTTTGATTGGCTCACAGTACAGAAATTGAATATTTTTACAGCAAACTAGGTAGAGCCTAAGATACAACAGAATGGAAGCTTCTACAGGAAACTGTTAAAGACATTTTTCTCATTGTTCTAGGGAAACACCACCAAGCCAGTGGATCGCAGAATGTGTTTGCATCAGACAAAGCAGTGGTCCATGAACATGAGCACAGCCACGACCACACGAAGCTGCATGCCTACATCGGTGTGTCTCTTGTCCTGGGCTTTGTTTTCATGTTGCTGGTGGATCAGATTGGCAGCTCCCATGTGCATTCCACTGATGGTGAGTGGTGGGTGAGTGGTGAGTGGCTTACTTCAAGGCTTTCTGGGCAGGGCAGTCAATTTGCAGTTTGGAAAGTTACAAACAACTGAATAACTCAACCTGTTTTTATGGCTTTATTTGTCTGCATAAGGTGGTGGGAATACTCATTTCATTCATAGTGAGTTCTGACATGGCACAAGGAAATGTTTATTAATCTGTAACCCCAATGGTCTTAAAGCTGCCATCTTTGGTTGAGAGGCTAGGGTAGAAGTTCTTCACCTGTTTTAATGCTGAGCCAATCCAAAACTTACAGACTTTTTCTTTTTTCTTTCTTTTCTTTTGGGTTTTCTTTTTTGGTACTGGGGATCAAACCCAGGAGGTTGCACTTGTTAGGCAAGCGCTTTGCCACTGAGCTACATCACAGCCCTAAACCTGTAAACTTTTTACCAGAATATTATTTGTAAATGTATAAAGTATAGTACATAGGATTACAGAGAAAACCAATTGTGTTGAAATTTAGTTACCAACACAGAACATATTTGTAGTATAGTAAGGTATAACTTCCTTATCAGTGTGTAAAATAATTAGATGATTTAAATCTCAAGCAAGTTAGAATTGAATTTTATTTTTTAGAACCTCAGTATGAGGGCTAATGTTTCAGAGTATTCAATTGTGTGGTGGTCTTTAACAAAATATGTACTGATTAGAGCATCAGTTGATTTGGGCGTCTTTCTTTTAGAGAATCCTGATTAACAAAAGATGCTTTCTTTTGAATGTTTTAAAATCCATTGTTTCCTAGGAAAAATAAGTCAAGGACAATCGGAGTTTGCAAACAGTTTTTATCTGTAATCCTATTCACAGTAACTTTTTTGTGTTAAAATCACATGAATTCATATTGGCTTAGTGAATATCTTTAATATGGCTTATAGTAAATAAAAAAGGATTCTGATACATAATTCACCTTTGATGTCATAGTGATGGAAATAAATTGAGTGTTATAAAATCTAAAGAGGAATTTATAGAGTCTGTGTCCGTATATGTTGACAAGGAATTTTGCAGACAGAAAATATTGGAAAGCAGCATAGATATCTCGGTCCCCAGTGGGAGATCCTACTTTCAGGTGGCAGAATATTTGACAGATCTCTAGCTCTATCACTAGAGTACTCACAGACAGGAAAACTATAATGCAGTGTACCAGCAAGTGTGTTAATTTCATGTGATGATTTGTGAAAACAATTTCAGATTGTCTATAGCTGGAAAATAGTATCAAATTATCTGATTTCTATTGGCAGTTAATTGCTAAATTTGCTGAATGCTGGAGGCTCATGCCTGTAATCCTAGTTCTTCAAAAGACTGAGATCAGAGTATTACAGTTCAAAGCCAGCCTGGGCAGACTCTTATTCCCAATTAACCCCCAGAAAACTGGAAACGGCACTGTGGTTCAAAGTGGTAGAACACCAGCCTTGAGCAAAAAGAGCTCAGGGGTAGTGCCCAGGCACTCAGAGTTGAACTCAGAGTTCAAGCTCCACAACTGACCAAAAAAAAAAAAAAAAAAGGTTAATATTCAATCAGAGATTAGTTTTAAAAAAGAAAAAGAGGGCTGGGAATGGCTTAGGGGTAGAGTGCTTGCCTAGCATATATGAAGCCCTGGATTTGATTCCTCAGCACCACATAAACAATAAAGACAGAAGTATTGCTCAGTGACAGTGCCCAGGCCCTGAGTTCAAGTAATTTTTTTGCAAGCTAAAGTCACTGACACCTCCTAAATTCTACTCATGTTCTCATCTGTGAACTGTAGGTGAATAGACTTTGATCTACTAAAATTGGGTAAAGATATGAACAGAAAATATACAAGTATAAGCAAAGATGTTTCCTTTCATTTAAAGGAATATATGTGAAAATTACACTGAAAGCCAGGCACAAGTGGCTCATGCCTGTAATCCTAGCTACTTAGGTCTGAGATCTGAGTATCAATACAGTTTGAAGTTAGCCAGAACAGAAAAGTCAATGAGCCTCTTATATCTAATAAACTACCAAAAAAAAGACTGGAAGTAGAGCTGTGGCTCAATTGGTAGAGTGCTAGCCTTGAGCAAACGAAGTTTAAGAACAACACCCATTCCCTGAGTTGAAAAAAAAATTGCATTGAGATACTATTTTTTTCTTGTCAAGAGAGGCAAAAACTCAAAAAAGTTTGACAATATACTCAGTTGACAAAAGCATGGTAAAACCAGGCACTCTGGTGTGCTGCAGTTCCAAAATGATATGCCAAATATACAGAGGGACTTGGCAGTATATGGGCTATGTATATATTCACACTTACCCCAGGTCCCTGATAACACATTTCCAGTGTGAAAGTACATATTTACACAATTATTCAATGCTGTTTTGTTTATCATTGTAAAATATCAGAAACTGCTTAATTCTGTAGTTGTGGAGATCAGTGTGATGAATAGAAAGGCTATTATGTAGCTGTGAAAGACTAAAGAAAAAAAATCAAAGCTGGGCGCCAGTGGCTCACGCCTGTAATCCTAGCTACTCTGAAGGCTGAGATCTGTGAGGATCATGGTTCAAAGCCAGCCTGGGCATGAAAGTCTGTGAGACTCTTATCTCCAATAAACCACTAGAAAACTGGAATTGGCTCTGATCTCCAATAAACCACTAGAAAACTGGAATTGGCTCTGTGGCTCAAGCAGTAGAGTGCTCGCCTTGAGTTGAAGAGCTGAGGGACAGCGCCCAAGCCCAGAGTTCAGGCCCACAACCGACAAAAAGAAAAAAAAAAAAAATCCAGTGTCTGTGAACTGGTAGAGGGAGGTCTTTAAGAGATTACTATAAGTGAAAAATATTGGAACATACATTAGCAACTAGCATATAAGAAAGGAAATTTTAAAAATATGTACATCTCTTGTCTTTGAGAAAAACATAGGAGAAGGCTTAGATACATGACAGTACAGTGGTCATCTGTACAAGATAGAGTGAAAGGAGTGGCACAACTCTGAGCATGCCTTCTTGGTATACTTTTGGCTTTGAGAGACATTAATCTACATTAAAAAAAAATAGACTGGGCTGGGAAGGTGGCTCAGTGGTAGAGTGCTTGCCTTGCATGCATGAGGTCCTGGGTTCGATTCCTCAGCACCACATAAGCAGAAAGAAAAAAGCCGGAAGTGGCGCTGTGGCTCAAGTAGTAGAGCGCTAGCCTTGAGCTGAAGAGCTGAGGGACAGCACCCAGGCCCAGAGTTCAGGCCCACGACCGGAATAAAAAAAAAAAAATAGACTGAAGCTGAGCACTGGTGGCTCATGCTTGTAATTCTAGCTATTCAGAAGGCTGAGATATGAGAATTGCAGTTCGAAGCCAGCCTGGCAAGGGAAGTCTGTGAGACTCTTATCTCCACTTGAGCTCTGGCTCAAGTGGTAGAGTGCTAGCCTTGAGCTGAAAAAGCTCAGGGACAGAGCCCAGTCCCTGACTTCAAGCCCAGGACCCGCAAAAAAAAAAAAAAAAAAAAAAAAGACTGAATCAACCAGGATGAGGGAGCTAGCTGAAACAGATGAACTGCATTTTAATGGACAATACAATTACATAGAAACAACTAATTCAACGAACACATCTATATGATGACAGATGAAGGGGAGAAAAGGAATTTGCTTACTGCCCAATGTCAGTTGGCAAATGTTGACTTGGAAAATGGCCATTTTTGTAATACTAATAGTATAGGATGGCCCAAGCAAAAATCATCAGTGAGGACCAGGTATGGTGATATATTCATATAATCTCAGCTACTTAAGAGAGAAAGATTGGCTGGGAAGGTGGCTTAGTGGTAGAGTGCTTGTCTTGAGGTCCTGGTTTGATTCCTTCAGCACTACATAAGCAGAAAAGGCTGGAAATGGCGTTGTGGCTCAAGTGGTAGAGCACTCGCCTTGATTGAAGAGCTGAGGGACAGCGCCCAGGCCCAGAGTTCAGGCCCCATGGCTGGCAAGAAAGAGGGCGGGGGGGGGGGGGGGTCCCACGGGGGCCGGGGGAAAAATAAAGTTCAAGACTAGCCCAGGCAAAAAATTAGCAAGACCTCATCTTAACAAATAAGCTGGGCCATAGTGGGTGTGTCTGTAATTTCAGCTATGAGAAAGACTTCAATAGGAGTGTTGTAGTTCAAGACCAGCCTGGGCAAAAGTGCAAGATCCTATCTGAAAATTAGTTGAAGGAAAAAGGGCTAGGAGCACAATCAGGTAGTAGAGCTTTTGAGTTCAAACCCTAGTACCTCCAAGAAAATGGCAAAAGAATCATCAGCAAATGTTAATTCTATCAGGTAAAACTTTATTTGTTTATTAGGTACAAAGGGAAAATAAGTGAGTGAAAGAAAAAAATTCAGCAATATTTTGACCACATGATCAAAATTAATGTCACCAGCATTTGGCTAAGCTGTCAGACCTGCTTCCTTGACAGTTGACCATAAACTCTGGACGAAAAAAATTTACAGCTACAACCTAAAAACAATGGACAGTACCTAAATTCTGGAAGAGAGTAGTACCTGAAAGAGGACTAAGATTTCCTAATTTTACTAATTTTAGCAGTCAGCATCCATGAAGCAGTTAAGATTCTCATATAAAATTCAGTTTTTCTGGCCTAAAGATGTAGAAGACTGAATTCAGGAGAATGAAAGCACTAGAAAGAAGGAAGATCTTAGAATGGAGATAGCCAGAGAAAAAACTCAGCCCCCAAATTCTGTACATTAACTGCTGAAGTCTCTTGCTAACCCTTTTATTTGTATGGGCAGATTCCAGAAAGCTCAAGAAGGTAAAAGAACTCAAATGAGATTTGAACAGCTTATAGTGTGAGCCAAAACACATGAATTAAGTGAAGCGAAAATTCTCTGGAGAAATACAGCAGAATGCAGAGTATTCATGAGATCACATTGACTGCATCTGGTGTCTTATCCAGCATACACCCCGAGCAGCAGCTATGCATCCTGTACTACAGAAGAATCCTGAACTGCATTCCATCCAAGAACACATAGTGAAACCAGATATCAGGGGGATGTCTGCAGGGGAGGATGGTTGTACTAAAAGAAAAGGAAGTGCAAGGGAATAATACTGTCTATGTTGATCAGTGAGATGTGTCATCAGAAATGCTCCCTGGGGACATTATTAGGCATTTGAGAGAATATGCAACAGAAATTAGAAAGCAGATCAGTGCTAAGTTTGCTGATGTTGATAACTATTATAATTATATGATTATATAATTATATAATATAAAAATATATAATATAGGGCTGGGAAGTGGCTCAGTGGTAGAGCGCTTGCCTTGCATGCATGAGGCCCTGGGTTCGATTCCTCAGCACCACATAAGCAAAAAGAATAAAAGCCGGAAGTGGCGCTGTGGCTCAAGTGGTAGAGTGCTAGCCTTGAGCTGAAGAACTGAGGGACAGCGCCCAGGCCCAGAGTTCAGGCCCCACAACCGGACCCAAAAAAAAAAAAAAAAATATATATATATATATATATAATATAATATAAAAATATATAATTTATAATTATATAATAGCCTTTCTGTTAGGAAATACATGTTTAAGTATATGGGGTTAAGCAATTATATTGTTTACAGCTTGTAAAAAAGTAGATTTGTATATATAGAGAAAGATCATGAATGCAAATGATGATGTAGATTGGATAAAATGTTAGCTGATTGGTCAGAGAAAAAATTTAAATGAGTCTTCATTTATTTCCCTGCCCAGTTACTTCAAGGTAACTTATTTTCAAAGCAAATTCTAAGCTCTGGCCCACTCTTCCATTATAGGAGCTACAAAATGTTTATTTGGCAGCCAATAGACACTTCAGTTGTATGTTAGAAAAGTGAATAAAAATCCATAGAAAACAAATATTCAAATACTTTCCATAAGAACCCAGATAAGTATAATCCCTTAAGTATAATCCCCTCCCATTACTGTATCTATGCAGCCATACTCTAACAAAGACACAGCAACACTAGCAATAATGAAGCTAAACGATCCCTTTAAATTCCTTAATTTAAAAATCACTTACAGTAAACAGCTACAAGGACGGTATTTACACATTGATACTAGCCTAAGCACAGGCTGCTAGGCAATGGTCCATCCCTTTTCCAGAGTACCACGATATGGGCAAAGTACTGACCCTCTGCTCTCTACTTAGGTCAAGAAGCTTTGTGTGGCCACTTTAGTCATGAAATCACATAATAAGTAGTCTTGGAATCCATTGAAGTAGAAGCAATAACAACAGTCTGTGTACCCATGTTTTCAGAGAACACCTAGAGAACACATGCATCTTGGGCAGTGAGTTGCCCAATATAAGCCATCACATGTTGGTCCTCATGTGCTAGGTGAATAATAGCTTCTTATCGGGCTTGAATCTCTTGCAGTAGGGGCTTTATATGTGTGTAATAGTAAAGGATGCAATTAAATAATTCCTGTATTCTATCACTCACATAAAACATAAAGTGCATGTATTAATACATAAGTGGACCCATCATCATCATTATCACCAGAACCTCTCAGCTCCATGAGTATGGTTCTTCTGGCAATGATATTAAGTGCAAGTGTGACAGCAGATGTGACATTATATCTGCCTGGCTCAGCTATGAGTCTTACTCCAGAGAAAAAAGCTTGTCCAGTACTGGTAAACATGCTGGTAATCTTCTAAGCTGCACATGCTTAGATCTGGTAAGCTACTACCAATATCAAGCAGATACATGCTAGAACCAATCCCAGTCCCTGTTAAAGACACAGTGGGCATCAGAAACTGCCTGTACAAAGGTTTTAAGATTGCTATAGCCACTTGCCACATGGAAGCTGACACCGATTGACATTAACATTTAGCTCTTTTTGCCCTTTCCAAAAGAAGTCCATGAGGTGACAGAATCATCAGTGGCAATCTGCAAAACCAGCTTTGCCCTGGAGTTTTCATCAACTCAACTGTTACTACCAAAAGCCATTTTCTTTGAGATGGAGTTGTGGCTCCAATGAGCAAAAGCAGCTTGTACCAAGTTTGAGTACTGATCTTGAAAAGTCATCATCTTGACTCCTTAGTGACAACCTATGAAACCTGGGACACTCATTTACAAGAATTTGCATAGATAATTCTCTCTGGAGGCATCCCGAGGCTCTGTACCAACTGTATTCCAGTCTTGTTAGCACATCACAACCCATCCCAATGGCAGCGAGGGTGCTCTGCTTTTATTACATTTGACTACATAGAAGGGAGAGACATGGGGAAGAGCTTATGACTATCTTAGATGTTTCCTTGGCAAGTCTCTTGATGTCTGTAACAGAAAAGGCATCCTTATCAGTGGAAGAAGAGACTTAGTTCATTTTTTTGGTCCAGAATGACCTTGGCAGTAAAGTTTCATCAAGGATGTGGCAGCCAAACCTTTACTAAAGTTGTTCCTGGTTTCTTGATGTGCTTCTGAAATGTACCAAACTCCAAAGAGGATGAGGGAATTCATGCCTTAGCAAAATTTTCTCTTTTTTTTTTTGGGTCCGGTCGTGGGGCTTGAATTCTGGGCCTGGGCACTATCCCTTAGCACTTCAGCTCAAGGCTAGCACTCTACCACTTGAGCCACAGCGCCACTTCCGGCTTTTTTCTTTTTGCTTATGTGGTGCTTAGGAATCAAACCCAGGGCCTCATGCATGCAAGGCAAGCGCTCTACCACTGAGCCACCTTCCCAGCCCCAGCAAAATGATTCTTAGTAAGACGAACCTTCAGAGCACCTGCTCACTTCAGGAAATGCCATTGTTCCACCTGGAGCTAGAGCTGAAGTTGAAGGAGTGTTTGGCTGGCTCCTTCTGTGTCTGTCAGCCAATTTCGCTCTGTTTGCCAGAGATGGGCTGGTCTCATGTGGCCCAGTGGACTCACACATAATGATGGTGTCTGCATGACATGGTTAATGCTGGTAGGAGACTGTGAAGTCTTCTTGGAGATGTGACTGGGTCTAAATAAAGTTAGCAAGAGTCATGAGTCTACTGAAAAGTTTTTAAAAATCGTAAATAAATTGTAGGCCTAATAATATCTTGTAAAATGTAGCATGTGTTTATTCTTGCTCCTGTTTTATCTCTGATGGCACTTTTTTCTGGCTTTCATATCTCCTATGACATGGTTTAACATAGTGCCTGCAGGGTTTTATGAGTTATTAAATACCAGTACAACTTAATTCATTCTTTTATTTATTTTGAAATACAATCTTTTCCTATAAGTAAAACAAACACACACACACACACACACACACACACACACACACACACACACACACACACACACTTAAACTAGGCATTTGTGGCTCACACCTGTAATCTTACCTACTCAGGAGGCTGACATTTGTGGATCACAGTTCAAAGCTATCCCAGGCAGGAAAGTCGTGAAACTCTTTTATCTTCAATTAGCCACTAAAAAAACTGGAAGTAGAGCTTGTGGCTCAAGGAGTAGAGTGCTAGCCTTGTGCAAAAAATGCTCAGGACTGTGCTATAGGCCCTGAGTGTAAGCCCAAGGACTGGCACCACTACCACCCCCCCCCCCACCACCACCACCAACAAACACCTTAATTTAAAAACCTCTAGTTTTTATTAAAAATGCTTTGGGAGGCCAAAACAAAAAGATTGCTTCAATGTCCCACTTCTAAGCCAGTGTGGGCAACCTAACAAGACCCTGTCTCAAAAACAGAACAAGCAAATAAAACTCCACCAAAGGAAAAATTAAATTACTTATGATATGCTTACAAGTAAACCACAAGGCTATTTGTTATGTATAAAGAAAGGCCAAAACAAGCTAATTTTCCTTACAGAGTAATAACAGTAGTCTTCCCATTTCACTGATAGAGAATTTTTTTCTTGTTTCAGTGATTAATGGGACTTTAACTTTCCTTCTTTGCATTGTTTTTAAATTTTGTTTTTAACAAAATTTGTTAGTAGAAAGTAACATACTACTTTTATTTAAAAAAAGACACAGCTTCTTATATTGTAAGCCTTTCTTTTTTCAAGATTAAACTATGAAATTTGTTTGACTAATGTCTGCGTGTCATTTCACCTAGCATTTCAATGTCTTCTCCTCTGCCTTTCCCTCCTCCTTCCCCTTGTCCCTACTTCTTATGCCAATACTAGGCTTGAACTCAGGGTCTTGGGCTCTCACTTATCTTTTTTATTCATGGCTGTTGCTTTTCTACTTGAGCCACAGCTCCACTTCTAGTTTTTTGGTGGTTAATTGGAGATAAGCGTCTCATAGACTTCTGCCTGGGCTAATTCAAACCTGAATCCTCAGATCTTTTGAAGATCTAGCATCACAAGTATGAGCCACCAGTACCTGGCTCCAGGTCTCCCATCCTTTCACATTACATCATTTGGACATATTTACTTACTGTACATCTCCTATAATCACAGTAGCATCTTTATGTGATACAGATAAAGACATTATTTTTTTTCATTCTCTAGAGCAAGAACTTATAGCAACCATTGGGTACCTATCACTATGCTATACTCCATGAGTATAGTACTATGCTATACTCCATGAGACACATTGAAAGAGAAAGAAGTAGAAAACAAATTCATTGAATGTAGTCAACAGAAGACATATTTAAGTTGAAAATATATTCATTGGTTACAGTCAACATAAGACATATTTAAGTGAAATGCTTTTATGTGTTTGAAGTAGAGATTCACAAGAATCTCTGATGCTACTTGTGACTTAACAACATTGTTTTGAATTGGAACTGATCTTTGCTTTCTTTGTTAATAGAGGTTGTCTTAGAATTAGGCTTAGAACAATTCCTAGGTTTTGAGTTGATGAACTGAGAAGGTTAGTACTTGTCAAGAATTTCAAGAGAAATTTTTAGGTGAAATTGATAGGTGAAAAAGAGAATAAGAATGTTTTGCTGTTAAAGAAACTGGTGTAACTGGTCTTGATAATGAGAAATATGATGGAAACAGTTGATGAATGATTTAAGAACCTTGTGGTTTGAGGCCAGCCTGGACATGTGGGGATGAAGACAGTTGGAGACTGGAAGGGGAAGAGGTAAGCAGTGACAATTAGATAGGACCAGAAAGAAGAATCAGGCAGTGGAACACTTCTGTAGAGGACTGGAGGATTAAGGAGTCTGAGGAAGCTGAGGCAGTTGAGGCTCATACAGTTCAAACATTTGTTTCTCTAGAGAAGCCTAGTTCAGATGAAGAGTTCCCATCTACCCACTTATTGAGGGTAAAGAGAACTTCTAAGACTTGATGCAAAAAGAAAAAGACAGTAGGGTATGATGGTACATGCCTGTAGTTTTATCACTGGGAGGCAGAGGCAGGAAAATGGCAAGTTCCCAGGACAGCCTGAGCTACAGAGTAAGACCCTTTCTCCCCCCACCCCCCCCCCCAAAAAAAAAGGGAAAATAAAAGAAATTGTGTGCTTTAAGATTAGTCTTTGAAAATTGTCTCACTTAATTCTTCTTTCTCATTTTCACTGCAGATCCAGAAACAGCAAGACCGATCAGTTCCAAAATCACTACCACACTGGGTCTGGTTGTCCATGCTGCAGGTAGGGTTGGATTGCAGTGAGACCTCTCCTTCCTGTCACACAGAGCAGCTTAGCACACTGATCATCCATATTGAATGTTCTTGGATTGGTTATTGGGGCAGGTTGCTTAGTAAATTCTGCTAGGATTACAAGAGTGACACATGCGTGCGTGCGTGCGTGCGTGCGTGCGTGCGTGCGTGCGTGCGTGTGTGTGTGTGTGTGTGTTTCATGGTTAAAAATGAAAAGAATGAGCTAGGTCTGCCTGTAGGCTCAGCACTCAGGAGGCTGAAGCAGGAGGACTGTAAGATTTAGGATAACCTGGGCTGTGTAGCAAGACCCTGTCTAAAAACAAAAGCTGAGCTGGGTGCCAGTGGCCTGTAATCCTAATTACTCGGGAGGCTGAGATCTGAGGGGTTTGAAGCCAGCCCAGATAGTAAAGTCTTTAAGACTCTTTTATTTCCAGTAAACTACCAAGAAACAAAAGCCAAAAGTGGAGCTGTGGCTTAAGTGGTAGAGAGTTAGCCTTGAACAAAAGAAGCTCAGGGACAGCACCCAGGCTCTGAATTCAAGCCCCAGGACTGGCAGCAAACAAACAAGTTGGAAGTGTAACATGGAACACTCTGTTTCCATGCCTAGCAAATCTTATGATACATGAAAATTATATAAATTGTTCTGATAGACTTGTATGAAAACAGCCATGCCCACATGTCTCTGTATCATTTGTGGCTGCTTTTTCACAATAGTAACAAGGTTGACTAGTTAGTAAATATTTCAGCTTTGTGGACCATTTAGTTTTTCCTATCTGAGCCTTTAAGTAGTTGGCAGCCCCCTCCTAAGAATCTCATCTGGGAAAGAGCCTTGGCAATTTTGTACCAAACAACTGCTGCCCACTGTAGGCCAAGGCAGTAGGTGGAATGCAGAAGACCCAGTGTTGCTAATGGCCTCATTTGCGAGCCACAACTCTGACCATGTCCAATAGTAGGGTTCTGTTAGTGACAAAGGCATATGAGGCTTGGTGTCTTTATGTGTAAGATGAAGACATGCTTCCTTTTTCATTCTTCTTGGGCAGTTTCTAATTGATGGACTAACCAGTAGCTTTTTTTAGTTTCATGCATTTTCCATTAACAACAATAAAAATTACTAACATGGAATATTCTGGGCCTCATGCTAAGCCTTTTACATATATTCTCATATAATCTCCATAAAATATCTAAAATATCTAAGAAAAATGTTTTTTTTATGAGCCTAGGTGCTGTCTCTGAGCTTTTTTGCTCAAAGCTAGTGCTCTGCCACTTGAGCTCCATTTTTTGGCTTTTTGATGATTTATTGGAGATAAAAGTCTCAAGGACTTGCCTGTGGTCCTCAGATGTCAGCCTCCTGAGTAGTTAGGATTAGAGGCATGATCCACCAGGGCCTGGCAGAAATATGTGTTACAAAGATGAGAAGGCTAGGGTTGGGATGTAGCTTAGTGGCAAAGCGCTTGACTAGCAAGTGCAACATCCTCGCCTCAATCTGCAGTATCAAAAAAGAAAAGGAAAAAAAATACAGTTAAAAAAACCAAGCGTAGCTCATGCCTGTAATCCTGGCTACTAAGAAGGCTGAGATCTGAGGATCACATTCAAAGCAAGCCCGGGCAGGAAAGTCCATGAGACTCTTATCTCCAGTAAACCACCAGAAAATTGGAAGTGGCACTGTAGTTCAAGTGGTAGAGCACTAAGCTTGAGCAGAAGAACCCAGGCTCAGCACCCAGGCCCAGAGTTCAAGCCCAACGACAGACAAGAAAAACAAAATGGGCTGGGAAGGTGGCTCAGTGGTAGAGTGCTTGCCTTGCATTCATGAGGCCCTAGGTTTGATTCCTCAGCACCACATAGGCAGAAAAAGCCGGAAGTGACACTGTGGCTCAAGTGATAGAGCGCTAGCCTTGAGCTGAAGAGCTGAGGGACAGCACCCAGACCCAGAGTTCAGGCCCCACGACCGGATCCAAAAAAAAAAAGAAAAAAGAAAAAGAAAAACAAAACAAGACCAAAAAAAAAAAAAAAAAAGATGAGAGGGCTAAACTTCAGAAAGATGAAGTAGCTCCAGCCTTAGGTCCAGCTCTACCTGCCTCTAAAGTCCACACACTCAGCCTATGCTATTGTTGTTGTTTATAGAAATCTTATGTTTTATTGTTTCCAAACTTAGCGGATGGTGTAGCTTTGGGAGCAGCAGCTTCTACTTCACAGACTAGTGTGCAGTTAATTGTGTTTGTGGCAATAATGCTACATAAGGTAAGCCAAGATTTGCTATTGAATATATTTGAAATTAAAACTTTTCTGGGTCCATATTGCCTTTCTGGAATGGGAAAAGTCTTTTAGCTTCTTAATTACTATCATTTTGGAGAATTGCATAATTCTGTTCACAGCTACTTTTTGCTATTTTCTTAAATTCCTACTTGAGGGTTTTGGTGGGCATACATCCGAACTATTAAATTCTCTTTAGATTTCTATATTTCATATATTTTTGTTTTATAAGTATTTTTCTCTCCTTGACTTTCTCTATCCAGCTAAAAAACACATACACAACATGTAGAATCTCTTCTTAGTTTAGAACATTAATTCTTAAAAGGGCTCAGTCTTGGTGCTATGGTTTTTGATAGGAGATTTCATATCATGACATGTACATATTGATGTAGAAGCAAGCCATCTCTGTAGGGTACTAATAAGGGGTACTTTGTCTTTCTCAGGCACCAGCAGCATTTGGGCTGGTTTCTTTCCTAATGCATGCTGGCCTGGAGCGGAATCGAATTAGAAAGCACTTGCTGGTCTTTGCACTGGCAGCACCAGTTATGTCCATGGTGACATTCTTAGGACTAAGTAAGGTAAGTCTGAGCACCCCTTGTTTTTCTAGACATGTGTCAGATCTACCAGAACTTAAAATCCCTAATGTTGGTTTTCCAACTACATTACTTTCTCAAACTAAAGACAAAAATTAGGTGTAGCTGGGCGCCGGTGGCTCACACCTGTAATCCTAGCTACTCAGGAGGCTGAGATCTGAGGACCGTGGTTCAAAGCCAGGTGGGCAGGAAAGTCCGTGAGACTCTTCTCTCCAATAAACCACTCAAAAACTGGAAGCAGCACTGTGGCCCAAGCCTTGAGCTGAAGGACAACGCCCAGGCCCAGAGTTCAAGCCCCATGACCGACCCCTCCCCCCCCCAAAAAAAATAAGTGTAAACACCTGTTCAAGGTAAATGTCTTAATTCCAAATCAGTCCTTCAACATTTCCTTGTTCATATTGGTTCTAATAGTGTTTACACAAATGCATACACAGTCACAATCATCTCTGTGTGGTACTGGGGTAGGCACATAAAGTACCTATGGCAGTCTTTCAGAGTAGGGGGTGAACAAAGATGGCTGTTTTCTGCTGACTCAGATTATTCTCTTCCCAGCAGTCATTAGCAGTCATTAGAATATCTAGTTCTTTTTCACTGAACATAGCTAGATCTGAAATGACATCTGTCATTTGTCAGCTCACAAGCACAAGCACCCTTTCTCCTCCAAGCTGGACCTTTCTGTCCCTTGTGATTGAGTCTACTTGGGCTGTAGTTCTTAGCAACAACCCTTCCCACTTTGCCTAAATATCAGTGGGCAAGCTTTAGGAGGAAAATCTTAGAAGCAAACTTAGTACTGGTTTGAAGGAACTACTTTCTTCCACTCCTCCTAGGGAGGAGATTCATTATTCTATAGTAAACTTTTTACTACAGAATAGAGGTTTTTACCTTTACTAAAAGGAATATAAAACAAAAAAGATAGTTAAGCAATGGTTAAGTTTGTTAGTGAAGATTTGTTGGTCTTGATTGCTAACAAACAAGTTATTGTTAAACAACCCTTTCCATTCACCTGAAGAGCTTGTGAGCAGTATAGAGTTCCTTTTAAATTATGACTGCTATTTCATTGAGCAGTATAAGTTTTACAACTTATTACAGGAAGGTCCTGATAATTCTGGAGGCATTGCAGTTACATACTGCATCTGTGCAAAGGTCTTAAAATTTGAATTGTTTATTAATCCATAGGCTTGCCTTTTTTAATGGAAAAGATAGAAATTAATTATATAAATATTCTAAGCTTAGAGGGGGTGGCTGTTGCATCTTGATTGCCACTGTACCTCAGGTACTTGGCTTATAGTCTAGTGTGTAGAGGACACTTTTTAAGTAGTAGTAGAATGAATGAATTGATTTCTGAAGTTGAATGTCTACATTAACCTGTTGATTTCATCCAAAGAGTGTAGGTAATAGGGGATGGTAGAGCGCCTGCCTAGTAAAGTTGTGGGTAAACTTCAAATGCTCTCACCACAAAGAAAAAGTATTTGAGGTAATGGATATATTAATTCGATTGATTTAATTACTCCATATTGTACTTCCATAAATCATAACATCACTTTGAACCCATAATATATATGTATATATATGTTTATGCATATGTATATATGTAAATTTAAAACATTTTTACTTTGATTAGCATACACCAATCTAGTACAAGGAGAGTTTATTGTGATAATTCCATAGATATATGCAGTATTTTGCTGTTATTGTTCTTGGTGGTGGTGGTGGTGGTGGTGATGGTAGCCATGGGGCTTGAACTCAGGGCCTGTGCACTGTCCCTCTGTCACTTGTAGCCACAGTACCACTTCCTGCACTATTCTTTGAACAAGTTTATACCCTCCATTATATTTCCTTTACTCTCTTCTCACCTTCCCCCAATCTAAAATAAAATTTTAAAGAGTGCTTGTGAGCTAGGCACTGGTGGTTATACCTGCAATCCTAGTTACTTGGGAGGTTGAGAAGGTGGGGGTCATGGTTTGAGGCCAGCCTGGACAGAAAAGTTTTTGAGACTCCTTTTCAATGGATAGCTAGGTGCAGTGTCACATGCTTGTCATCCCAAGCTGTGGGAAAGGCTGAAAACAGGATAATGGTTCCAGGCTGGTCTGGGCAGAAAAAAATATATGAAAGATTCCATCTCAGTGAGGCTGGCTATGGCTGCACACAGCTGTGATCCTAGCAACTATGGAAAGCCTAAAATGGACAGAATGTGCCTCATGCACACACCTGGTAGGAAAGTTAGACTACTGAAAGAAAAATGAGTGAAAAGGAGGCTAGGGGCGTGGCTCAGCAACAGAGTGCCTGCCTAGTAAGCAGAGGACTCTGAGTTCATACCCCAGTACCATCAACCAGACAGAATCAAGCAGTTATGTACATCACTGATGTTCCTCAGCTCTCCGTAAATGATTAGATCTACTTGCATGTCAAGATGTCTCCCATGCCTGAGACCATACCAGTTGTCAGGTGTGAATATTTAGTTTGGGGCTTAGCCTGAATTTTACTTGACTTAATGTTTCCTTTTTCTCTTTTATCTCATAGAGCAGTAAAGAAGCTCTTTCAGAGGTCAACGCTACTGGAGTAGCCATGCTTTTCTCTGCTGGGACATTTCTTTACGTTGCCACAGTACATGTCCTCCCTGAGGTGGGCGGAATGGGGCACAGCCACAAAGCTGACAGCACTGGAGGGAGAGGCCTCAGCCGCCTGGAGGTGGCAGCCCTGGTTCTGGGTTGTCTCATCCCACTCATCCTGTCAGTAGGACACCAGCATTAAATGTTCAGGTTCCAGCGTCAGTCCATGGTCGCTTGCCATCCAGTGAGAACAGCCAACCTGTGACAGCTGCTCACTTCCTCAGTGTCTTGTCTCACCTTGCCCATCTCCACCTGTGTTCCCAGAGTCCGGAGGGAGGTGAGAGTCAACCCCGGAGTAATGGAAAAGCTTGTAGAGTAGGAACAACACATTGTGATTAGGTAGAGACTTGTGTTGTCTTTTAAAGGGTCTTTGGCATATTGAGTACTGATGTTTCTCTTAACCCTATTCTCAGGGAAGATGGAATTTAATTTTAAAGAAAAGTGGAGAACTTCATACTCAGAAGGAAATAGTAATTATGAAAATACAGTGTTCTGTAATTAAGCTAAATGTCTTTCTCCTTAGAGGCTCTGCCATTTTACCCATTGATTTTTAACATTGTCCTCACCCTGGAAGACTGGTGCTTTAGCATGTATGCCACATGCCTTGATAGAAGGCCACAGCACCATTCTCTTACATGCGGAATGTGATTGCAGTTAATTTGAAATTAGAGAAGGAAAGTCAGAGCAAGACACATTGAAAGTTGAACTCATTCTCTAAAAGGAGATAGCCAGTGAAAGGGGATGTCTAAAGAATCTTAACCACCTCCTTTGCATATGCCTCTCTGAATGTAGCCTGCTATTCTTTCCACCGGTGCAGCAGATATGACTAGTGTTTAATAGCATCTCTTTCAAGTTTCCTTGGCAGAATACCTGCCTCCAGTCCATTTCTAAAGGACCCAAGTTCTCATAGGTTCAGGCTAGGCTTTAATTTTACTCCCATCACAAAGTATCTTTGGAAATTAAGGGATACTAAATTTTAAGTGAATTTGGATAGTTATTGACAATGTTTTAATGATCTTGCTAAAAGTAAGACTATCAAAATCTGTGTTGTTCTTTTTTCTTCTTTTAAGTATTTCTTTTAGCAGGTCGACAGTCCCTCTGGCAAGGCACTTGTCCAGCGTGGGAAGCATTGTGTCTGCTCACATAAGCAAGCACCTGTAGCATGAAGAAAGTCTAGCTGTATCATAAGTGAGAAGTGTCTGCCCGTTGGCTTAAAGCTTACTGAAATCATGTGTCTTGTGTCTTCATATTTCCCATACTTTTCTCCTAACTTTCTCCTCTAGCTCCTCCTCCCTATAATTTGCTGCTTACTGCTGGTGGTGATGTCAGTACTGTGTGAGACGAGTTCTCATCAGGACACCCACTCCTTGAACTGTGGTGATGAAGATAAAAGTGTCTCTGTCCTTTAGTCCCTTCAAATAAGTTATTTTTGTGTCCAGCACAGCTGTGTTCAGCTGTGGAAATATCACTTCCTCATGTGTGAGTTGACACAGTCACTAATACTCTGGTAATTTAAACAATTGAGACAGCAGAAGTGTTTAACAAACTAAGGTAATTTTCCATGTTTGCCAAAATCTGTATAAATCCTGTTTTGTCAATTAAGTGTGTAATACTGTATTAATAATTTATTTTTATTTTTTGTACCACTTGAAATCACATTACATTAAGAGGGAACCAAGAATAGTTTCTTGAGGACAGTGGATTTAGTCATTTGTACAAACATTTTGTGTGACACATAAGCCAGCATGCCTGTTTTCTTCTTTCCCATTTCATCACTGGGTCCGCAGCTGCAGAGTTACACTTGTGCGCCCTCTGCTGGCTCCAGGGAAAGAAGTGGCATAAATAGAATACGGTTTTTATATAGTGATGGGCGACCATGGCATCTAATGTTCAAGCCAAGAGAGAGTCTGAATGACTCTCCTGATTCATGGTAACAGTGGTCCTTCTAAAGTATGGTTGCCTTGATTCTTTCTAGAAACATACTTGTCAAATAAATAGCAGGTCTTTCTGTCTGGTTTGGTTTGGATAGAAGTAATTTCTATTACATAGTGTGTGTGATGATCAGAAATTTGTTCTGCTGGCCAAAGCCTCTTTCAGCAGTGCCTTGCCATCACGCTTAAAAAGTTTGGCCAGAATATCTTGCTGGACAGGGCCTTGAGCTCTGGCAGAGATTGAACATCATACTTTCAAATTTGCCTTCCCCTCTGGACCTCAATACTAACAGGCTCTCAGAAGTTGTGGGCTTTCCCAGATCCTAAAGCTGCTGCCTTGGGAGCTACTCATATTTCCCCTGGCCAGCAGGCAGAAATAGCCATACAAATTTTACAGGGCTCAATGCATCTTCAGGCAGTAGGGAACCACACCGTGTGGCAGAGGCCCCCTTCACTGGAGGAAGAGCTTGTTCAAGTGGCAGGCTGTGTCTCCCAGAAAGGCCATCTCAACGTTCGCTTCTTAGCATATTTTAGTACTGTTTCTTTTCCTGTTTAAAACTGCCTCCTTAGATGTGGATGCCTTAATGCTCAAATGCATTTGAAAACACTAGCAAATTTAGTTGCTGCCATGATTACAAATGAAATCATAGGCACAAAGAAATGCAGTAAATTATGAAAAACATGGTCCATCCTTCCTCATAACCAAAGTCAATCTGAATTTTGAGTCTTTTTTCTTGGTTAGGGCTAGACTTTCTTCAGGTTCCAAGTATTCTTTCAAGTGGCAAATTAAGGTGAAATCACTTCTACTACTCCCCTCATTTGTTCTCAAAGTAGTTGCTCATCAGTTCCCACATCATCACAGTGAGGTTGTGGGTTTGATTCTGGGGGTTTTTTGTCCGTGGTTTTGCACTGCAATGTGGAGAGTTTGGAAACACTCCTACCTACAGAGGCTGTGTGTTCTTATCAGCCTTCTTCTTCTTCTTCTTAGTTTCTAGTTCAAAACAGCCTGTTCTGGTAGTTTGAACCACTAAAGAAAAGGAAGAATATGGCTTTTTTGAGGCGTCACTTCTTACAGAAAGGAGACAATGTAATTGTGGTTTTTACCACTTCTAAATGTCACTGTCTAGTTTGTTGTTTTTCCCTTGAAGAGTCAAACTAGGGGGACACACAGGCATCTGAGTGTGTGAAGCCCCTGACACGGGTTCGATAGGTATTGACCCTGGGAACTATAGAATGTCAACAGCAGAAGCCCCTAAGGGATTCTTCTGTCTCTTGGGCTCTGAGCCCAAAAGATTAAGAATCACGACCACAATTGTCCCCAACTGCTGCAGTGCAGAGAACTACCCTTGGTAGTTGTATAGAGGACCCTTCTTTGCAAACAGAAATTTCTACTCAGTAGAGAAGGGTCCATGTTGCCCAAAGAGTGACATTAAAGATGCTATGAAATTAAAACCAATGATGTAACCTTTTTGTACCTGAGACATCTCATTTCACCTCAGGACACCTGAAGGAGGTGTGTGGCTTACAGAAAAGGACTAGTTAGCTGTTCAGGAGTCCAAGATTATGTTCCATCAAACACAGTTGCTTAACACAAAGAGACTAGCTTTGCTCTTTGCCTGGTAGTGTTTTCTGGCAAGCTGAGAGTCTCGTGGGATTACACTGCATTTTCTCTGGTTCTGTGGCCTAGACAGTGATCTTAAGTGTCTCTTTTTCTGGATACTTTGTACACATGAAATCATTCCATGGATGGCTGCCTTATAATTTTGTCTCTTTCCACTTTAATTGTGAATTGTTTAAAAATTTCTGATTTGTTTTCTGATAATAAATTTTTATTAGTGCATACCTTATATGAGTGTCTCTTATCTCTTGGTATTGTTTCTGTTTGATGACTAGACTTGACTCACATTTGAGCACCCAAAAGGTAATGAGAAGGAGAAGAAGGTGCTTACTATCTGCATGTCCTTTAGGGAAGGGAGGAGCAAGAACTGAGGGAAAATTGGGGGACTTGTCAAATGGGAAGTATCCAAAAGACACCAATCTATTGATGATTGTTTTTGTTTTTATTTTTGCCTTGCAAAAGAAATTAAATTTCTTAGTAACAAATAACACAACTTATAGTGGCGCTGTAGCTCAAGTGGTAGAGCGCTCGCCTTGAGTTGAAGAGCTGAGGGACAACGCCCAGGCCCAGAGTTCAAGCCCCACGACCGACAAAAAAAAAAAAAACTATATAGAGCAAATAACACCACTTATGGACAAGAGAAGCAGGCAACAGGTGCCAACCACCGTAGATGCATTTTCAAGAGCAGAGTTGTTCTGTGAACATATAATAAAGATGTTGGAAATAGCTGATTCTGGATTTAGAGATTTTTTTTAATTTGTTATTACAGAGGGGTTACAGTTACATAAGTCAGGTAAAGACTACATTTCTTTTTGGACAATGTTGCCGCTTCCCTCTGGATTTTGAGATTTAAATGGAAATACAACCTGGGGATTTTCTCCTGTCAAATTTAGCCTTGAAGGGGATTGGAGACATGGCTTATTTGGTATAGTGCTAACCAATGAGCAAAAGCATCATGTACTGAATTCAAGTCCAAGTCTTAGACCAAAAAAAGAAAACTGGAGGCTGATTTTAAGAAATACTAGGAAATACCAGTACAAAATAATTGACTTTACTATGACATACTCATATATAATGTACTTATATTCTATTATGAGAAGGTAATAGGGGCAATACTACACTTCATTGGCCTGCCTCCTCCTCCTCCTCTTCCCAAATAGTCTACCTTTTATTTCCATGTTTTTTTGGTTGGTTGGTTGTTTCTTTGGGTCTGGTCATGGGGCCTAAACTCTGGGCCTGGGCGCTGTCTCTCAGCTCTTCAGCTCAAGGCTAGCACTCTACCACTTGAGCCACAGTGCCACTTCCAGCTTTTTTCTTTTTGCTTATGTGGTGCTTAGGAATCGAACCCAGGGCCTCATGCATGCAAGGCAAGCGCTCTACCACTGAGCCACCTTCCCAGCCCCTATTTCCATGTTTTTTTAAAATCTTGATTACACCTATGAGAGAAAAGACTGAGTCTAGCTTATTTCATGAAACATGATCTCCAGCCCTTGAGGGGCCCATGATCAGCAGAGAAGTAATCACAGAGAAAACCTCCAATCCAGGCAGACAGACGTCTAGATGTGTGGAATTAAATGGGCAAAGGTCCACAGGAACTAAAAGAAAGGTGTCTTTTCACCTCAATTTGTTGCCACAGTGGGATGGGAGCTGAATGATGGAATTGGGGTGGGGGGAGGGAAGGAGGTTCCATGGAAGACTCATGCTGCCCCGGGGCCAAGTTGAGAGTCAAGATCTTTTTCCATTTGTGTTTTGTGGTCCTGTAGGGAAGCTTGGACCTAGCACAGGCATCAGGCTGACATTGGTGCTGGGTCAGCTTAAAGAAGCTAGAATAGCAGTGTTCCTGGATCATGCTACTAACCTCAAAATAATTGGAAAAGATTTGGCCTGTCTTCCTACCTGAAAAATGAGGTCAAGACTGAGGGGCAGGGAGCTGGGGAAGTGGCACTAGGGGAAGAACCATCTGCCTGGCTTGCTGGAAACATTTTTTTCTGTCATTGGGGCTTGAACTTTGGTTGTGAACGCTGTCCCTTAGCTCTTCAGCTTAAGGCTAGCGCTCTACCACTTCCGGTTTTCTGAGTGGTTTACTGGAAATAAGGGTCTCATGGACTGTCCTGCCTGGGCTGACGTTGAACTTCGATCCTCAGATCTCAGCCTCCTGAATAGTTAGGATTACAGGTGTGAGCCACCAGCGCCCAGCTGGAATTTTTTATGAGCCCATCATGATGTCACAATTTTCTGTTAGGGAATGTTTTTGCTCTGGTAGGTTGAATAGCCTTTGCCTCATTTCACCAGGGAGTTCAGTCACACAGGCTTCACACAGTTCTTCCCCCTAGACTGCTGAGGTGAAGCAGCCATGTAATACATGTTTTACTATCAGGAGCCATCTCTAAGCCCAGAGGAGAGGCGGGGGGTTGTACAATGCAAGCAAAGCAGTCTCTTTAGTTCTACAGGAACTCTGAGCCGGAGGTGAGCTGATGATTGAGAATCAGTGACAGTGGCAGGAGGACTGAGAAGGGTCTAGTGTCCCCCCACTGGTACTTCACTTAGTATGTCTGCAGCTGCAAGGATCCTGGCTTAGGATTCAAACGAAGACATCTGATCCCCCCACTTTTTCCTCATTTCACAAGTCCTGTGAGCCTATCATGTTTTAGCAACTAGCTGAGTGACCTTAAGTAAACAACTTTTTTTTAACGTGTTTTTTTCTCCTCTGGGAAAGTAAACATAGTATGTGCCTCCTGGCTTAGTTCAAAATTAACATTCAACAGGTAAGTAAGTTGAATTAACATTCAACAGGTAGGTGTGAAGCCAACGTTAAGACCCTGAGTTTCCATGCAAGCAGGTCTCCCTCTGTTGCCAATGAAATTAGACAGCTCTGACCCA
The DNA here is from genome assembly GCF_019054845.1 of Dipodomys spectabilis. Classification (NCBI taxonomy): domain Eukaryota; kingdom Metazoa; phylum Chordata; class Mammalia; order Rodentia; family Heteromyidae; genus Dipodomys; species Dipodomys spectabilis. The sequence goes on along the minus strand of NW_024870834.1, from coordinate 23,691,426 downwards.
CTTGGTGTGGGGCCCTGGATTGGCCTCCTGCTTGTTTTGTCTGCTCCAAAGTCTTGGCATTGGATGTTCCCTCCCACCCGCTGGGCAGAACAGTGGAAGCAGAAAAGCTTTTCCCTCAGCTGACCTGATAGCATCTGGGCTGTCAGTCAAGGGTTACAGAAGCAGAGTAGTAGTTAGTGGTTGGTTGAACATGTGTTCTTTGCCTCCCTCAGTCTTGCTACCCAGCCTTAGCCACTGATATGGTGGAGGACATAAAGATGGACTATGATTTTTACTTGGATTATGTAAAATGGATAATAAATGATTTTAAGATATAAATGTAAGGATGCTGTGGATAAGACTTCCCTGGTAACTTGTTACTTTAGCTAGTAACTGTAACTGTAACCCCGTAACCCTGTAACTGTAACTCTGCTTCTGCTGTTTTCTGAGCAATGCAAACCCTAACCCAATGGACCATCACCACCCTTTGTTCTATTCCCCTGCTTCCCACCAGCAAAACCTTGGCGGGAAATTTAAAGTAAAGGTGAGCATTTCTTGTAACAATCATTGGCTAAAACCAACACCCAGCCTCCCCCTTTCTCCAGCCTAGCCCAAAATGCTTAGAAGCAGATGTGAGCTGGCCCTCGGGGCATTTCCTGAGATCCCAACTCCAGGAGTGGTCTGGCACATCAGCACTTTTCGCTCAATAAAATCTTTTACATTTTCACTGCACACTGAGTGGTCCCACAAGGTCTGTCTACATGTTCCAGGTATAGACCGAATGAGCAAAGTTTAGTTTCTCTGCCATTGAAGAAACCTGGGATCCATTTCTCCTATCAAATGATCTTTGGGCTCACCCTACCCTCCATTTCCCCCTGGCTCACAAGCTTATCTTTGCCGTAAGTGTCCAAAACTGCTTCTGACCTGATTCAACAAAAAAGGAATAAATTGATATCAAGAGGGCCAGAGAGTCAGTTCTGAGGTGAAGCTCCCAGAATGGTACCCAAAATCTGCTGCAGAACAATCTGGGGTGGGGTGGGGTGGGGCAGGGTCGGGGTGGGGGGAAGGGAAGCTCAGTGCCATAGAACATTGGCTGCTGTGTACTGCCAGAGGCCTGTCTCCAGGTGGCTGCATTGGTGCCAGCTTTCTAAACACATAACATACATTATAGTCACGTTTAACCCTTCTTACACTGTGTATTAAAATTACTCCACTGCCTAAAGGAATTTGCCCCAAATGTTACCATCCCCTAATGTCTGGCATGCTGGCTCCTCCATGGAAGCTTTTGAGTTTGTGACCCTCCAGGCTATTTCTCATTTCAGTAGAGTAGCTAGTACTGGAGTTTGAATGCAAGGCCTCAAGCTTGTTCAGCTGGTATTCTAGCACTTAGGCCACACCTCCAGCTAGGTTTTTTGCTCTTTTTGGAGATGGAGGCTCAAGTACTTTTCTGACTGGGCTAGTTTGAACCATAATCTTCTGGATCTCAGCTCCTGGAGTTCCTAAGATTAGGAGTATGAGCTACCCATTCCCCAGTTAGGAGCCATCTAAACACTAAAAACCTTGCATTAGAAAGAAGTGTGTGATATGAACTTGCCTGTCAGAGGCACAGGGACAGGACTTTATTGCAGATGATAAGTGCAAGGTGAAGTAAGGAGGCTGTGTCTAAACTTCCCCTAGATAATTGGCTTTTGATTTCCCCTGATTGTTTCCCTAGATAGTTTGCTTTTCTATTAGGTTTAAATGTCCTTATCTGGTTTGCTTTGCTCCTGTGTAACACTTGTTGGGTTTGATTCAACACCCTGTGTGTGGTTTTGGCCTATATAAGCTTAGCGCTAGCTGCATTCCACCAGCAGTCCTCTGGCTCTCCAAAAAAGACTCATAATTTGGCCTTATACATGGTGGCATCTCTGCATCTTGCTGACTAGATTCACAGGTGCTTTTCTAGGGAAGGTGGCAAAAATTTCTGGGGTGATAGAAATATTTCACGTTTTGCTTTGGATGGTGGTGACCTGCTGTAAACTTCCATTAAATAAATACTTAAGATCTTATTTTTGGAGGTGAGGGTGTGGCTCATGTACAGGGCTTGTCTTGGATGCAAAAGACCCTGGGTTCAATCTCCAGTTCTGAAAAAAAAATTAGTGAATATAGAAAAACAATATGTGCTTTGAGACATTATATATGGCTCCATCCATGGTTTTCACTTGGGGCAAGTTAATAACATCCATCTGTAAACTGATTTGACTCTCCAGGCTAGTCATGTGTTAACTTCTGCTCCAATCTGACTTCTTTACTTCACGTGAGGAATCACAGATCTTCAGTGAGGAAAGTGTTTCCTAAAGGTACAGGTGAAATCGTGACTGCCCAGGGATGGCCTGGAAGAAGCAAGCCTTTCCAGGCTCCTGAGCCAGGCGGAGCGGAAGTGGAGCACGCATCCCCTAGGGAGCACCTGCCAGGTGCACCGATTAAATCACGAATACAGACTGCACTCGCTGACTAAGATCGTCACCGCCACAGCCTGCCAAGTTCCAGCCATGGGATCCCCGCACGGCGGAGGTGGAACCCACTTGCGGGGCGAGGAGGGGCGGGGCATCAACCTTGGTGGAACGTCGTCTCGGGTCGGGCACTAGTACAAAGTTGTACCCCGCCATCCTCCCGCCTGCCAAGTGCTTGGGGGCCTTTCCTCTTTGCGGGAGAGAAAAACCAAGGCTCCCTCCGCTGACAGAGGGAACTACGTGAAGGCTCTTCTGGAATCTCAAGTCCAGGACACCACGCCCTTGCTCCTTCCTCTCCCTCATGCAGAGATCGTGGCTATCTACGAAGGGAGCCCCGTTTCCACGAGGAGGGGCCGGGCGCCTGGGCGGACGTGGGGAGGTGCTGTGGCCGAATCCTGGAGCTGCCGGGGGCCGGGACCTTCCGGACGCCCTCCAGTCCGCGCCCGCCCTGATTGGCGCGCACCTGTCACTCCCAGCCAATCGGGGCCACCAGAACTGGGGCTGTCACGGGGGGGCGGGAGCGGGGGGGAGCGGGAAGGCTGCGGCTCCCGGCTGAGCTGCCGCCCTCCCCGCGGACTTCCCGCCCGGCCCGCAGCCATCCATCCCCAGCTCGGTCCCGGGCTCCGGCCGCGCGCCCCGCACCCCTCGGCGGCGCGCTCCGGGCTCGGCGCGCTTCAATGCAGCTGCTCCGAGCCGGCTCGCTGGGCCTCTCCGCTCGCCCGCTCTGGTGCTCGCTCGCACGCGCCCCGACGGTGCCCCGCGTCGACCCCGGCCGTCCTTCCGGTCCCCCGCGCCGGCGGCCGTCCCGCTGAGACATGATGTTCACGTCCAAGTCCAACTCGGTGTCGCCGTCGCCGTCCCTGGAGCAGACCGACTCGGACGCGCTGGACATCAGCACCAAAGTGCAGCTGTACGGGGTGCTGTGGAAGCGGCCCTTCGGGAGACCGTCGGCCAAGTGGTCCCGGCGGTGAGTGCGTCCCTTCACCCCCAGATGACCTCCGGGGAGGGAGCCCGGCCTCGGGCCCTCCCAGCCCCCTCCGGCCACTGCTGTCACCCTGGAAGATGGGGGGCTTGGCCAGGGACTCCCTCCTCCCAGGGCCCGGGTGGGACCACGGGCCTGGGAGCAGCAGGGCCTTGTCTGTGGAATGAGCTGAACCTCGAATGGGGACGCGGGGTGCGGACTGCAGACCTCACACTGTAGTGGGTCAAGTTTCACCGGACGGTACCCCCCCAAAAGTCCCACCTCCAGCCAGCAATATCCTCCTGGGACCCCCACAGCCAATTCCATCCCTTCATCCAGGTCTAGAGGGACAAACTCAAAAGTGGGGCACCAGTGTCTCCCTTCCCTCTGCCTCAACCTCTATGTACAACTTGAGCCACTGACCCTTCTCGAAGGTTCAGTCCAGCAGAGAGAGGAGGGGCCAGGAAGTGTAGGTGGGAAGAGGTGTTGGAAATCTTTCCAAACTGTCCCTTGAGCTATATGGAGGGAAGAGTCCAGCGCCTGGGGTGGAGGACCTGGAAAGGATCCATGAAGCTGGAGTGGAGGAGGGGTTGGACTGGTTCTGTCAAAAGTGAGGGGGAGAGGAGAACCAGAGCAGCCTCCATCCCCCAACCCCTCCCCCTCCCATCAGACAGCTCTTCAGATGTCCATAGCTTCTTTTCAATTCCTGAGGAGCCTGGGAAGTATTAGGATGAGGAAGAGTTCACAGGACTGACAGGAAGCTTCCAAAGCTGCAGGTGCAGGTCTCAAGCCAACTTCAGATCTAACATATGCTGCTCAGCACTCAGATGCTGTCCTGTCTGTTCCCTGGAGGGCTCATCCCCCTTCTAGGAAAGTAAGCATGCCTCCACATGCTCTTTCCCCATCCCACACCAGGAGTCTGCCCTGAGCAGAGGGGCCTCCAGTGTTCCCAGCAGACCATATGCACGTGGTAGTGCCTAGGATGTTCAATTTTGATAAATAATTTAATATCTCTATGAGACCACAGAACAATTGGAGCTCTGCATGCATTTTGCAATTTTACACAGCTGGTATTAGGTGCTTAATTTTATTCCTTCTTATATAGATTTCTCTCTGGGATTTAATGGGATGAAGATCCCTTGAATTTCTCTGAAGTTCAGTTTTATCTCTGGTGCTTTAACTGCGGGTTTGGAACAGCATGAAGGTTATGTGAGGGCTCTGGGGTTTGGCTGCCTGAGCTTCAGCTCCTGAAGGCCAGTGGAAAGCTGTCTGCCAGGACGGGGTGGGGGGGCTGGGGAGTGGGGACGAGACTGCTGCCTAGAGACTCAGGCACTATTAGCAGGATACCGCTGCCCCTCTTCTGCCTCAGCTGTTCCAGGAAGCCAACTCTCTTCTCCATCAGGTCTGGCTTCTGTCCCGAAGTATTCCTCTAGAGCTGTCATCCAGAATTTTTCTTGCCAGTCACTTTCACCTGGTTGCATCTGGTAAATGCAAAGGTGCCTGAGGGACACCCCCCACCCATCTTCCTGGAGTATGTTCCCTGACCCCCTAAATACTGTACATGCAGTGGATTCTTGCACCCACAGTTGATTTGGAGACTGTCAGGAGGAAAGCGCTCTCAGCTAAAAAGCACGATGATGAAGCTGAGGATAACCTGGGAAGCCTTAGCAGGGGGCTTGGGGCACCCAGAGATTCTCTATCCTCACAGCCACACAGAACCCAATCGGTCAAAGTCAGGACACTACACATGCTCTGCAAATACAGCTCCAAGTCAAGTCCTCCAACCCTCACTGAAGAAGATTGCCATCTTGGTGCCCTTTCTTCCTCTGTAACTGCCACTAAGCACAGACTCCCTCTCCTGGAAAGAATTAACATCTCACCTGCCCATCTAGGCCTGCTTATGCTCCCAACTCTGGTAACCACTCTCTCTCTTTCTCCCCCTCTCCCTCTCTCCTGTCTGGTTGGGGGAAGTGGGAGGCATGATGCTCAGCCCAGCCCCCACTTGCTCTCTACAGGGCCTCCTGGGTTCCAGTTTCCCATTTGTGATGTAGTCTTTGGATATCAGCTAATTAGCAGCCACAGGAAAGTACTGGGACAAGGCAGCCCAGGCCACTGCAGAGGTTTTCCATTAGAGCGATCGATGCCCTGGTGGTCAGCTGAGAGGAGGGGGCCTAGAAACCTCCGTGTGCATAAATAAGTGGTGGGCAGGGTGGAACCAGCTTCAGCTGGCCAGGCTCTATAAAACCTCTTCCTCTCAAGATCTGTTTTAGAATTATGGCCTCTATCCCCTACTGTCCAAGCAGTCCTGCCAATCTGGAGGAAGATGCCCTTGAACTCAGTTGCTAGCATATTTTTCCATGGGTAAAAAAAGGAAAAGGAAAAAAAAGTGAAGGTAAAAGCAGTAATTAAGAGTAAGGAAAGGATCTAGGAGGGGCAGCTAGCGGGTAAAAGGAATAACTGTCTTCCTCTTTGGTCTGACAGCAGGGAAGACACCTGGGCAACTCAATAAGGGGGCACGAGAGAGGTCTTAGCCTTGGCCAGTGCCAACATTGGGGTAGGCTGAACCCATAGCCTGGCTAGCTGGTTCCTGGGTTGCATGCTCTTTTCAGCACTCCATCCCTTCTCCCAAATCCCTGAGGAGAACCTAGCCAACTTCTTTCTGTGACAGAGACATCTATATTCCTTGTCCCTTTTCTCCACTGGTGCAAGATAGTCAGAGGGGACCAGCTGGGTCTGGGCCAGCGGTCTCCCCATTGTGGACCATCCATGGGCCCTCAGGGAGCTAGGACTCAGTGTTGCTTAAGTACCAAGGATTCCATGGGATAGTGTCCACGTGTTCCAGCTCTCAGGAGGCAACCTACACAGATGTGAAAAGATTATCTGTACAGATGGTGGTCATCATACCAAGGAGATTGGGGAGATTCTTCTTACATGGATTTGGGCTACAGTTATATTTTTGTCTTTGGCTCTGAGGTCCATTTCTCAAAGATCACACTGTAATAATGGGCTTGCCATTATTACAGAGAGGAATATTACAGAGGTGCTGAGAGGAAGAGCTTATCTGGTCAGCTCCACGACACCAGGCTCAGCCTCATTCTGTGACATAGATGTTTGCTCTCACAACTGGCTGTGTGAGGCATCCTATAACCATAGCTGCAGTGTTTCTACTATAGAGGGGTCCTGAACCCCCTCCCCAATCTACAGGTGTTCCCCAAACTTCTACCATATTGGCAGCATCGTTGGGGCTGAGAGGCAGGTATTCTCCTGTGAATGTGTATGGGAAGGCTAGGGGAGGAAGAACTGGCAGGAAGTTATCTTAGCATTGAAGAAGGGACAGGAATTGGGGAAGTAAGTATACCTTCCTCCCCCGCCCCCCTCCAACAAGTGATCAATTTATTTTACTCTGAAGATTCCATGGTGTTTTCACCCTCAAACTTTATCTTATCTTCTCCTTGTCCTGGAGATGTCATTCCCCTCAACCAATGGCTAGGAAACATGGGGTAAAGCAGGTGGAAGGTGCCTTGCTGGCCCTCCAGATTCCTGTCCCCTAGTCTAGGGAGATGTACATAATCTATGGACACCCTCCTCTCCCCCTTCACACAGGCAGGAAATGAAATGTGTTAACTCAGGTTCCATTGGGGTCACAGACTGCATCTGCCAAAGTCAAGGGAGTTAACTATGTGAACCAGCCTTTCTTCTGTTCCCCGCCCCTCCCTTAAGGACTGTTGATGCCTTGCTTGAGAATGAGTTCTTTCTGCGTGGGGCTAGACCTCACGCTCACAGGCAATTCAGCTTCTGTGTATCTGGGACTTGCACACGAGGGTATAATTTCTTCAGATAGCAGCTGTGGGAGAGTGGAGAGTAAATCTAGTCTGAGGCAGGAACTCTAAGTTCCAGTCCTGGTTCTGCCAGTGCCTAGGTACTAGTTCAGCCTGTGGAATATCCCCTCAGCCTCAGGGTCCACAGGGTCTCATCTGGAGATGGGGTGAATCCAACTGGTTTGTGTATGGAGGTGTGCTGGTCTTGGGGCTTAACTCAAGGCCCAGGCATTATCCCTGAGCTTTTTTGCTCAAGGAGAGCATCCTACTGCTTGAGCCACAGCTATACTCCCAGGTTTTTGATGGTTAATGGAGATAAAGGGTCTTACAAGCTTTTCTTCCTGGGATGATTTTGAACCTTGATCCTCACATCTCAGCCACCTGAGTAGTAGGGTTATAGGTATGAGCCACCAGTGCCCAGCTCTTGTGGACAACTTAACAGTAGGGGTATCAAATCCTTTACAAGTGTAAATTGTACACTAGTTTCCTGCTGATCCCTACGAGGCTGTAGACTCATGTTTCTTCCTTCATGAATGGCTTCACTGTTTGGTGTAGTAGCTCCTTGTTGCACAGCCAGAAGCGGAGCTCACCTTGTATCTCAGTCACCTCTCCCTCCCCACAGTTACCCCTCCCCAGCCTTTTGTACAAGGTCTTTTTTTTTTTTTTTTTGCCAGTCCTAGGGCTTGAACTTAGATCCTGGCACTGTCCCTGAGCTTCTTGTGCTCAAGGATAGCACTCTACCACTTGAGCCACATGCCACTTCTGGCTTTTTCTGTGTATGTATACCAAGGAATCGAACCCAGAGCTTCATGCATGCTAGGCAAGCACTCTACCAATAAACCACGTCCCCAGCGTGGGTCTTTATGGGTCAAGTGAACTTTGCTGAAAGGAAGATGTGGCACGGAGAAGCAGCTAGGCACAGTTCACGCACCCACTGACTGAGTCTTAGCTCCCCATTTTCTCAGACCTCCTCTGCTGGCCACTCTCTCTTGTCCCTGTAGAACTCAGTCTCATGTGTTTCGAGGTGAGGGGTCTTTCCTCTGCACTCACCACACCTCCTCCCCATTGCCCTGCAGGATTCCCTTAACTTCCAGTTTCTTAACTTCCAGTTTCTAGTACCCTGTCATACAAAACCCTTCCCAGCCAATACTCTCAAATTTAGCATTTTCATCTCCAAAACTTAAAGAGCTCAGATGAGTGTCCTAGTTGGGTCTTTCTGTGACAGGACCTGTCCCCAAGAGAAAGTGCTGGTGGTCTGATGGACATTTTTCTCATCTCAAGTCTGATCTCTCAGGAATCAGGTGTTATTAACTAGCAATAACTCTGGGAGAGACATTATTGCACTCTGAGCACAAGACTTCGAGGATAGGAGCCCTGTTGGGTAGGGTGGCTCATATCTTAGCTACATGGAGGCTGAGACCAAGAGGATAGTAGTGTGAGACCAGTTCAAGCAAAACAATGACAAGACTTTTTCTCAATCAGTAGCTAGGTATGGTGGTATATATCTGTCATTCTAGCTGATATGAGAAGCATGAAAGACACTTGCAGTCCAGACATAGACAGAGGCGGGGAAAGGGCTCTATCTAAAGAAAAACCAGTACAAAAAAACAAAGAAAGAAAAAGAAAAAGGCTGGTTCATCCATCAGTGTTAGAGTTGCATGCCTAGAAAGTATGAGGCTTTTGGGAAGGAAGGAAGGGAGAGAGGGAGGGAGGAAGGAAGGAAGGAAAGATGGAATCTGGAAGCTACCATGTCATCACAGTCAGTTCAACCTACCCTTGTTTAGTTATTTAATGAGCCTGTTGATACCTCCTAGTTGGTCACTTTGCCTGGCTGTGGATCCCTTTGTACCCCCTTCCTATAACTTGTTTAAAATCCTCTGGCAGCTCCTGGCCTGCAGTCCGAAGCCTGCCCTGCTCTGAACCCTGGTTCTCTGTCATCTACTCCTTTCTCCCCTCTCCCTCAGCTTCCCTGCCTTACTGGCTGTCCCTTTTGCACTTATCTGCATGTAATCCCAGATATAACTTCGATAACTTCTCCATATGCCTTTCTCTCTGTCTGTAATACATGTCTCCTTCTTCTACTTCTGGACAAATTTCTAAGCTACTCCTATTTCTTCTTTAAAGCTCTGCTTAGTTGTGACTTCTCAGAGAAGGTCCCTTGTCTGGGCCCCCTACATCATTCATTCCTGCCTCAACTTTTCCTGTGGCTCATATAAGCTTACTGTGTTGTCATGCATGCTGGTGCTTTACAATGTTGTGATATAATAACATAGTTTTTAAATGTTGTCATATGCTAATTTGCTGATTTGCACTGTTGTGATAGATATAACACTGGGACTTTGCAATGCTGTGGTGTAGCTTCCTGCTCCTTTATCTGTGCTTTTCAAGTCTTCTAGCACCCCCATTTCTGAGCCATGTAATTTGGGGCATAGTGCTTCTCCATGCTTCAGTTTCCTCTCCTACTTATGAATTAACACATAGAATGCTGTTACTACAACAGTGCCTGACACAAAATCAGAGCTGAAAATGAGCTACTTAAAATTTTTTTGCTGGCTGCATACTCTCATGGTTTCATTGGTAAACTCCTGACGATGGGGAGTTAACACACTCCAGAACTCAGCACAGTACCTGTCTATGCCTGGCGACTCCTTAAAGCTCTCTGGCCTGAGCTGACCAGCTTTCTGGAGACCAACAATTCCTGGTCAGAAGGGACAAGGAGCCCCAGGCCACACAGAGAACAAGCAGTCAAAATGTCAGCTTTGTCAGTAGAGAGAACTGAGTTCCAAGGATGCCACTGTTCCATTGCTTCATCTCTCTTTGTCTCAGTTTCTTCCCCAGTGAAGTAGAAAATATAGAAATAAAATCCCTCCATCTCAGGGTGTTTAAATAAGGCAATGTCAGTTAAACACTTAGCAAAGTGGATGTCTTGCTGCCTTCTAAATGTTTTGCCATCTAGGGGTAAAAATGCTGTTCTTTAAGACCAGAGAAGCTGGGCGCTGGTGGCTCAACCCTGTAATCCTAGCTACTCAGGAGGATGAGATCTCAAGATTACGATCTGAAAGCCAGACTGTGCTGACAAATCTGAAAGCCTCTTATTTCCAATGAACCAGCAAAACAACCAGAAATGGAGGTATGGCTCAAGGGCTAGCTTGAGTGAAAAACCAAGCAAGAAGAGCTCCAGGCCCTGAGCTCAAACCCCAGAATGAGAGGGAAAACAAACAAAAATCTCAATATATGCAGGGCTCAGGCTTGGAATGTGGTTTTGTGGTAGAGTACTTGCCTAGCATGCACTAGCCTAGCGCCTGGGTTCGATTTCTCAGTACCACATAAGCAGAAAAAGCCTGAAGTGGCACTGTGGCTCAAGTATAGAGTGCTAGCCTTAAACAAAAAGAACAGTGCAAAAAAATTATCTATATATGTACACACACACACACACACACACACACACACACACACACACATGCATGTAGAGCTCCCAGCATAGGAGAATGATGTGCCAGCCTTTACATACCCAGCTCAGCTCCACAAAGCCTGGAATGTGTTGGATCCCAGCTTTCAGCTGAGTGAGAGGACTTTGGGAGGAGGGGATGAGAACTGGTTCTTTCTCTGTGCAGGGCACATGGACTCTGGACCCCCAGCTGCTGAGCAGAGGCTGATAATCATGACAGTGGCCACCACTGAGGCAGGTTGATAAGCAAAGCTAGCCCTTTGGGTCTTAAAAGCATGTTTGCCAAATGAGCCAGTGGTGACTGATTCACATCACTGCTAGCTGGGAGGCTGCCCTCTTCCCCAGGACTGTGCCAGCACTCCTCCCCTTCCTCACCCCCACCAAGATGAAAACAGCTGCAGCTGGGCTAGGTGTGGCACCTGTGTGTGGGCCCTTAGCAATCCCTGCAGCCAGGGCAGCCCCGGGGCCTGCTGCAGTCCAGCTAACAAGGGGCAAAGGCTGCTCAGGACCTCCATCACTTGTCTGTCTCTATGCTGCACTTCACATGAAAGGGAGTGACATCTAGGGACCCAGCCTGTGTGCAGGGCAAATGCTAAGGATTGCCCACCAGTGTGATGTTGGGTGGCACTGACTCTTTAGCCGCTTTCCCCACCCTTACCCCAGTACTCCAGCTCTCAGTTCAACAGTCAGGACACACCTTTGCAATGTACGGTAGATCAGGCCCCTCCCGCTCAAAGCCCTCCCGCTCATTCCAGCCCATGTAAGCACCTGCGTGGTAGGATGCTGAAGAGTTAATACCTTGAATGTTAAGTGCACTGGCAGAGGTAACTGCGTGGAGGCAGGTGTGGCTTGTGGTAAGCGCTGAAGGAGTGTAAGCTGCCATTGTTATTTTAGTAGCTACAGCCTGCTGATTTCAACCTTGCAGATCCTTCCAGAGCCAGGCTCCTTCTCACCTCAGGACCTTTGCACTTGTGGGTTCTCTGCCTGGAACAACTTCTCCCTCCTCAAAAATCACCTTTTGTAAAATTCGAGTTAAGGTCTTGCAGCCCAGGCTGTCCTCACTCAAAATCCTCCTCAGCCTCCTAAGTGCCAGGATTACAGGAAGGTACCACCACATCTAGCAAAGATTAATTAGTCTTCTCTGCCCACCTTGGCTAATATCAACCCACTAATATCACCCAGCATCATTGGGTTCTGGTGAAGATGGGTCAACTTCTCAGTCTTGGTATGTTTCCATATAGCAGATGGGGCAAGGGATAGAGAAAGGAAGGAGAAAGGTAATTCCTCTTTTTATAGAGCTACAGCCCTATTGGATTAGAGCCTTGGCTTTATTAGCTTATTTAACTTTAGTTTCTCTTAAACGCCCTAGCCCCAAATACAGTCACTTGGGGTTAGGACTTCACTGTACTCATGGAGAGGCACCAGCAGTATTTCTGGTGCTGCTGAATGGGGCAGGCCAGAGGTGGCTCTGTGCCACTAGTTACCACAGATTTGGGTCTGGCAGAGTGAGGAGCCCACACTCAACTGCTTCTCACCATCCCCTTATAAGGCAGGTTTGTTTTTTTTTAATTGTTTTTAATTCAATTTTTTTTTGCCAGTCCTGGGGCTTGAACTTTTGGCCTGGGCACTGTCCCTGAGCTTTTTTTCTAAAGTGCTCTGCCACTTGAGCCACAGTGCCACTTCTGATTTTTTGAGGTTAATTGGAGATAAGAGTCTCATGGACTTTTTCTGCCTGGGTTGGCTTTGGACTGAGATCATCAGATCTCAGCCTCTTGAGTAGCTAGGATTACAGGTGTATGCCACTGGCATCTTCCTAAGGCAGGTATTTTTTTTTAAATTTTGTTAGTATAAAGGTGATGTACAAAGGGGTTAACAGTTGCATAAATCAGGTATAGAGTACATTTCTTTTTGGACAGTGTCACCCCTTCCCTCACTCCCAGATTTTTCCTCCTGTCCCCACCCACAAGCTGTATAGTTCATTTTTAACATAGTGTGCAGTGAGTCCCACTGCTGCATTTATTTATCCTTATCCCCCCATCTCTGTGCCTCCCCCTTGTACTCCCGAAGACATATAAATGGACAAACAGAACAAAAGAAAAAGAAAACTTCTTGCTTCCATTTGCTGGAGTTCATTTCAATATTTTGTGTGATCAGATAAGGCAGATGTTTTACCTTACTCTACTGGTGATTAAAAAAAACAAAACCCAAAGCTCAGAGAGCTGGGTGCGAATGTCTAATCCCTACCCCACCAGCCAGCCGGTGACAGGTGTATCTGGTACCACCTTACACCCTTACCTATTCTGTGATGTTTTCTGGAAACGGGTAGAAGATATCTACCTTACTCAGGGGAAGGCAGTGGCATGACCTTGCCTTCCAGAAGCCCAGTGACCTCCTTTGGACAAGAAAAGCACACGGAGTGTGCCAGTTGGTACTAAGAGCTAAGTGTACAGTCTGATCAGGAAGTGCCAGACATCACTGCGGGCTGGTCTGGGGATGAGAATTGGGTGAGGAGGGCTCAGCCAGAAGAAACATGGTGGGAGGCCAGGCCAGGTGAGCAGCACTGTCTCCATCTGAGTTCCACAGATCTCTAGAGCATAGACACACTGAAGGGCAGAAATGGTGGGAAAGTGGAGTGGTGGGTAGGTAGGAGGGCCAGAATGTCACCTAGTTCAGAAGTAGGTAGTATTCCTGTGCTCTCAGAATCGTTGGCATTAGCAGTGTCACCAGGTTCACAGGGTGTATTTGTTAAGTGATTGGGCAGAAAGGGTCAGACAAATAAAGAAAATAGGTTGAAGCCAAGTGCACTAGTGTGCATCTATAATTCCAGCTACTTGGGAAGCTGAAGTATAAGGATCGTGGGTTTGAAACGAGCCTTGATTCAGAAAACAAAACAGTCAAACCAACTCAAACCAATTAGTTGGCTTAGGCTCACACCAAAGCACTTCCCTCTGCTCAGGAGAGGAGAGATGGCAGTTCTCCCAGACCCAGGCCTGCCCCTCCACCTGCCGCCCAGCAGCTGTGTCCTCAGACGAGCCCCACGGCCCCACGGCTGGCAGGACCTACAGATTCTCTGGCTTGTTGATGCCCACCAGCAACTTCTCCAGCACCTCACAAGAAGGTGCTAGCTAGTGGTGTTAAGAGCAGGCTCTTAGTTGGGTGTTGGTGGCTCCTACCTGCAATCCTAACTACTCAAGAAGTTGAGGTCTAGAGAATAATGGTTCAAGGCCAGCTTGGGCAGAAAAGGGTCCATCTCCAAAATATCTAGGAAACGGTAAGACTGAATGTTGCTCAACTGGTTGAGCCTGAAAGCTGAGCTGGCACAAGTCTTGAGATCAAATCCCAGAAACAGGTTCTTGGGGTGGGGCTTAGCGATTCTGTAGCATTTGACTTTCTGATGTAAATATTCCATGGCTAATATCAAGTGGCTGACACCTTGTCACCAAATGCAGAGCAGGGGAGAGATGCCCACTGTTGGCTATTGTAAGCCATCCCAGCAAGTACAATGTGCCACTGCTTTGACTTCTCTCCCCCACCTCCCCACCCCCTGCATATGTATGACAAGAACAACTCAGAATCCTTATGCCTTTTGTTCACATTGCATCACTGCAACTGTGCCCTGGAAGAAGGAGTCAGCCATTCTGGGTGTCTGACTTTTGAGGCCCCATTGACTCTTCCCCCTGGAGAACACTTGATGCTCATCAGTTTTTTAAGAGGCCCCAGGGTAGGCTCAGTGCCGGAGCTGACACTGAGGAGTCACCACCCCAGCAGCTAGAAAGCGCTTAAGGGCACAATGGTCCTGCTAGACGTGAATTCTGGAGGGAGGCTGTGAGCGGTTTGAGACATAAGGGATGTTAAGGGACGGCCTTACCAGTTGGGTGCCTAGTTCCATTTGGTTGCCAGCTCCCAAGATGACACCAAAAGACCCCATCTTACAATCACATGCCTCCTGTCCTCTGCTCTGCAGGGGGAGCTCCTAAGTGACTGAGAGTGGTCACTCAAGGGGTGAGAGTACCCAAGGGGAAGGGCCAAAGGTGCTCTGCTGTGCCAGTGGTATCAGCTCAGGGGGCACAGAGGCAGGCAGCTCTGGCCTCCAGCCCTGGGCCTCCCTCCTCCCTGTCCTGGTGTGGGGACTGTGCTGTCTACAGCGGAGGATGGCCGGCCAACTGAGGCCTTTGTGCAATATGGAATGTAGGCTCTTGTTGTCCCGAGAGACCTCACCCCTTCTCTCCTGGTTACTCTTTTCTCCCCATCACTCACTATAGGTTTTTTATCATCAAAGAGAGCTTTCTGCTTTACTACTCTGAGAGCGAGAGAAAGAGCTTTGAATCCAATAAGTACTTCAATATACATCCCAAGGTGAGATGCCTCCGGCCACAGAGCCTCTGCGTGGGGGTGGGAGTGGGAACAGCAGGAGTTGTCCTGCTGTGGTCTAGCTGAGAGTCTGGAGAGAAAATTCCCTCCTGTACCCTCCTCTACCTCAAAGCCTGTTCATCCCTTCCTCTTTCTTCTGGGAGTCAGTGCTGGCCTCTGTCCAGTAGCGCTGGAGTCTAGAGTCTGGTCTGGGATGTTGGCAGCACCTGGCTTTCTCCAGGGGCCGCTGAGTGATGAGTTATCTGGGGTGAGAGCTGCCTATTCTGCTTCTTCTGCAGGGGGTCATTCCTCTGGGCGGCTGCCTGGTAGAGGCCAAGGAAGAGCCCAGCATGCCCTACGCCATGAAGATCTCACACCAGGACTTTCATGTGAGTGCCAGGGCAGAGCAGCTTCTTGTTTTTTATTCCCTCGGAACAGCCCTGCACAGCCTAGCCTGGGAGGCCTATCAGTGCCCTGGATGGCGGGGCGGGGGAGGGAGGAGAGGGCCTTCCTCGGCCTCAGTATGGCATACCCTGGCTCTTCTTCCTGGCAGGGGAACATCTTGCTGGCTGCTGAGTCCGAGTTTGAGCAGACGCAATGGCTGGAGATGCTGCAGGAGTCTGGGAAGGTGTAAGTATCTGCCAGGAGGGCTGTGGGTGAGCCAGGAGAGAAGGGGCTGGGCTGGGCCTGCCCAGAGCTCCCTGCCTCTCAGCTGGCATCCTGACACAGAGACTTGACTAGGGAGAGGGGAGGAGACACTTGTTATGTCCCATACGTGAGTGAGCAGTCACAGGTGGCAGGCCATTTGCCTCCAACTCTTGGGAGTGAATCCAGTGTCATTGGTTGTAAACTCTCCCTCCATCCAATTCACCTCCCCAGAACTGTAGTTAATCCTAGCAAAGACTAGAACTAAGATTTTATAAATCAGTCTAGATCATAGAAACCCCAGCCCAACACAGTCATCTACACACACACACACACACACACACACACACACACACACACACACACAGAGTCATCTACACACACACACACACACACACACACACACACACACACACACACACACACACACACACACACACACACACACACACACACACACACACACACACACTATTCAAATTCCTGTCCATGTGAGCTGAGTCATAACTTTGGTCTGACAAATAACAGTCATGCATGCCCCGTGCTTGGCTTTGTGTAGGTGCTAGGCATGCAGTGATACAGAAAGCTAACCAGGATGTAATCTCTGCTCTGCTCTGCTCTGCTTTGCAAGTGCTCTTGGCCCAGCCCCCATGGCCCACTTTGCAGCCCCGCCAGGCTCCAGTTACTGTAAGCGATCAATGCTGGTGGCTTGGAGCCCAGTGGCCAAAGTGAGTGCCGGCTGCGATTCTGGAGAGAATGAGCAGGCATAACGAACTGAACGTACATTCACCTTCTCCTCAGCCCTACTGCTTTAACGATTTTGGGTTTCTTTCTCTGTTCTCTTCTGTCCCATCTGCCCTCCCTCCTCAGGACTTGGAAAAATGCCCAGCTGGGAGAAGCCATGATCAAAAGCCTGGAAGCCCAGGGGCTGCAGTTGGCTAAGGAAAAGCAGGAATATTTAGGTTGGCTGAAGCAGGGGAGTGGGCTGGAATCTGAGGTTCCCTGGTGGCAGCGCTTGAGGTTCTAGGCAAGGGGTGGAGATGTCTCTGTTGGGGCTTAGCAGACAGTTTGATGCCTGGAGGGCTTTAAGGTGCAGAAAAGGTCTTTATGGCCAGCATAACTTGGGTAAAATAACCTGGGCTCTACCCTCAGTGTTAGAGCCCATCTCTTTTTTTTTTTTTTTTTTGGGTCTGGTAGTGGGGCCTGAACTCTGGGCCTGGGCGCTGTCCCTCAGCTCTTCAGCTCAAGGCTAGCGCTCTACCACTTGAGCCACAGCGCCACTTCCGGCTTTTTTTCTTTTTGCTTATGTGGTGCTAAGGAATCGAACCCAGGGCCTCGAGCATGCAAGGCAAGCGCTCTACCACTGAGCCACCTTCCCAGCCCCTAGAACCCATCTCTTAACTGTGTCCATCTTTAGACATACTAACTTCTCCAAGCCTCAGTTTCTACTTCTGTAATGTAGAGACCCACTCCTACCCCCAGCCATTGTCATGGCTGCAGGGGTCTAGGCTCCATACTCCCCCCACTGGCTGGTAAGCACAGAGGAAGTGAGGTGGGACCTGGTTTCTTTGCCTGGGACCTGTTCTCCTTCACCTCCTTAGACTCTGGCAGACCAGCACTGGTTCCCCTCTGCTGGCTCCAGTCACCACTCTCCTCACCCTCAGGATTCTGTCCTCCAGTGGGTAGGGACAGGAGACACCCACTTGAGCCTCCAACCTCATAGCCCCACCAATGCACAAAGCATTGTTCTCAATGACCAGAAAGGAGGCGAGCAGTTTGGGTCAGCAAGGCAGTTTCATTCAGCAGAGTTGGTCCCAAAGCCTGGCTATTAGAGGAGCTGACCTCTTCCCTGAGAGAGGGCAGGGGGCGGGTGATGGAGGTCACCCTCAGGCACCTGCCCCCTCAGGACCTCTTGTCTGAGTGAGCTTCTCATGTGTGCTTGCTTTGACAGACAAACTGATGGAAGAGACAGAAGAACTCTGCCTACAGAGGGAGCAGAGAGAGGTAGGAGTTCTGAGCATGCTCAGAATGGCACCCCTCCTTCCACGTCCCCTCCTTGGCAGCTGCATTTTGTATCCAGCTTAGGGACCATGCAGAGGGCTGGGCATCTCCAGTATAGAGAAATCAGGGTGGAACAGGGAGGCCAAGTGAGATTATAATGCTCTCAACTTGCTGTAGGCTCTTGGCAGGCAATGTTATGTTTCCTCATCAGCCCTCAAGAGGTGACCTTCTAGACAAATATCTACTCAAAACCTTTATCTGCTTGGCACTGATAGTCATGGGGCTCCAATGGCCTGGTATCTATATAGGCTTCTGGTGTCATAAGGGTGATTGGATTGAATGATCTTAGAGCTTCCTTCATCCTCCAAATGTTCACAATTGAGCTGTAAGTAGGCTCATCATAGGCCTGTGGAGTCATGGTGACTCTTGCTATATTTGAGCCAACAAAGTCCACTTCATATCAAATTCTATGTAGACTTGCCCTTGCCTGAACGGTAGGGCAGGGTTGTGATTAGCAGCTCAGACTCTGGGGTCAAGCTACCTGAGACTATATTTGACCTTACCAACTTCTAGCTGCGTGGCTTCAAGCAAGTTACTTAACCACTCTGAATACCAATAGTCTCATCTGAAGAACAAAGTAAAGATTAAACAAGATGGTACATATAAAATGCTTTGTGCTCAATGATTATCTGTGGGTTACTTTATTTGCAGTTCATGGGCTTGCATATACTAGGCAAAGTTTTACCACTGAGCTACACCTTTAGCCCATTTTTATTTTTACTTTGTGATACAGTCTTGCCAAGTTGCCCTGGCTGCCCCAGCCTCCTGAGTAGCTGGGATTATAGTGTGTGCCATCATGCCCATCTTAAGTAATTAATTTTGGGCCAATCCTGCACGATAACTGCCTGAGGTCCAAAGCTGCAGAGTTTTTTGTCCAGATAGATGAAAGGGTCAGACTTTGTCCACTTCTCTTTGCCTTGTCACTCACTATTGTCTGGGCAAGCCGCAGGGCTGGGGCCATCAGCCTTGCCTCAGAGCTGGACTCTGGTTCTGCTCTCATGAACTCCAGACCTTCCTCCTGGGGCTTCAAACACAGAAACACTATGTCCCTTTTGGACCTTAAGCCTTCTATTGCCTGATCCAGCATCTGCCCCAAGATAAGAGCTTACTGTCTATGGAACAAACCAATAAAATGAACAACTTGCAACTTTGTATTACATCTTGTTTGTTTATTCATTTACTTTACTTACTTATTTCAGTTATGGGGTTTGAACTCAGGCCCTGGACTCTATCCTTAAGGTTTTTTGCTCAAGGTTAGTGCTCTACCACTTTGAGCCAAAGCTCCATTTCTGGTTTTCTGGTGGTTAATTGGAGATTAGAGTCTCATGGACTTTCCTGCCTGGGCCAACTCTGAACTGAGATTCTCAGATCTCAGTCTCCTGAGTAACTAGGATTACAGGGGTAAGCCACCAATACTCAGCTTACATCTTAGTTTTAATCCAACACAACAATCCACCTTGATTTTCCTTCTTCAAAAATGCCATCAGTTATGCTTGCCATTTATTCTTCCAACTGGACTTCAGAGTCATGTTGTTGAATAAAAAGAAAAGAACAGGTTGAGAATTGTACATGGGGCATAGGTTGGAGATCTAGTTCCATGAGGTACCAAGTCTCTCCTTTGCCAGCTTTGGGCCCCTGTGTCTCCCAGCTCTCTCTCTCTCTCTCTCTTCTAGCTCTCAGTAGAATTTTGGCATTTTTCTTTACATATCCCTAGACATGGTAAGTGAGCCTTTGGTGCAATGTCAGTAACTTAAAGATGGGTGATCAAGGAAGCCTGGGATGGGATGGAGCAGCATCCATTAGCCACAGGAGGGGAAAGGAGACTTATCCATCAGAGAGGCTAAATCTAGGACAGCTGTCAGCCGGAGGAAAATTTAGACACTCTATCTAGGTCTTTAGCTGGGAAATTAGGACAGCAGAAACCCACTGAACACAATCCTTACTTATGCCATAGCCTGTTGATAGAGGAAGGTTGTTGAATGCAAACTCTTTCTAAAACAAGTTAGGAGTAAGGCTCAGGCCCAGCTGTACTTTTAAGGCTTCTCTGGGCAGGAAGGAGAAGAAAACTGCCAGGTTCTTTATCTGTGGCATGTTCTAGAGCAGGAATGGATCTCAGATTTAATTCCTGGGTGGACCACTGAGTTAGTAAGTTTTTCCTTCCCTAACTTGCTCCTCCATTAGAGGACTACCTGTCCTCTGCACCTTCTGCACCTCCTCTCCAGGTCAGAGATTATTGGATGTGCTTTGGACCACAGAAAGAGTGAGTGATAAGCTGAATATTCTCCTGATGATTTGTGAGGTCTATGGAGGACAGGAGACTGACTACAGGAAGACTCAGAGTCTAGAACCAGGAGATCTGGATCAGTGTCTCAGCTCTCTTGCTGGCTTCTTGGACATGTCTATTGACATCTCTGAAGTTCAGATTGTCCATCTGTTTTGTCTTAATAAAATAATGACAGTTTCTGCCAGCTTCTCAGGTTGCTGCAATGATCAATGAACTAGAATTCAGGAAAGTGCTTCATGTACTTCCAAGACCCATCTAGACATGCATCAATAACTGTGCAGCCCTGGCATCTTCCACATGGCAGGAAAGGCCTGAGACTCTGTGGCCTGAGCAGAGAATCTAGGAGGATCAATCCTGGGGGCATCTGTCTAGGCCCAAGACAATGCCCTCCATTAGGTGCACATTCCCCAGGGGTTCTTGGCTCCTTGTGGCCTCTTCTTTTTAACCCTGGAAGAGAGAGGCCTACCTAACTTTCTTTTTCTGAATGAACTTTGAGAGTTCAACCTTGAATGGAGATGGGCAAAGGGAAATCAGACAATGCCCAGGTCTGGTCTGATATAATACTTCTCTGCCCCCACCCCAATCATGGGGCTTGAACTCAGAGCCTTGGTTTTGTCCCTGAGCTCTTTTGCTCCAGACTAGCATGCTACCACTTTGAGCCACAATTCCACTTCCTGGTTTTTGAGTGGTTAATTGAAGATGAGAGTCTCACAGGGACTTTTCCCTGGCTCAGAGCTCAGCCTCCAGAATAGCTAGGATTAAAGGCATGAGCCATCAGGGCCTGGCTCTGATATAGTTCTTGCAGACTGAGTTGGAACCTCCCACTACAAATGTAAAGCTGTTTTCTGACCTCCCTTGTAAATGTTGAATAATGTCAGCATTATTTCTCTTTTCCCAATCTATGTACCATCTGCTGCTTTTTCTTGTCTTATTGCATTACCCAGAGAGTTCATAGCAATGCTGAGAAGCAGTGGTGAGCATCCATGCTCTGTTATTAGTCTTAGAGAAAATGTTCTATGGTGAAATGTTCCTTATCAAGTTGAGGAATCTCCTATTCTTAGATTGTTGAAGTGTGTGTGTGTGTGTGTGTGTGTGTGTGTGTGTGTTTAAAAACCATCATCAGGTACTGGATTTTGTCAAATACTTTTCATATGCTCACAGGATATGGCATTTCTTTATTAGCCATTATTGGTGTGACAGATTGTATAAATTGCTTTTTTTGGTATTGAACCAGCTTTGAATACCTGGAGAAAAATCCTACTTGGTTATGCTATCTAGTTCTTTCTATACATTGTTGGATTTAAAAAATATTTTGGCTGGGTGCCAGAAGCTCATGCCTGTAATCCTAGCTACTCAGGAAGCTGAGATCTGAGGTTACAGCTCAGAGCCAGCCTAGGCAGGAAAGGATAGTCCATGAGACACTTATCTCCAAAGAAACTACACAGAAAATGCTGAAAGTGGTGCTGTGGCTCAAGTGGTAAAGTGTTAGCCTTGAGTGCAAAGAATATCAGGGATAGGGGCTGGGAAGGTGGCTCAGTGGTAGAGCGCTTGCCTTGCAAGCATGAGGCCCTGGGTTCGATTCCTCAGCACCACATAAGCAAAAAGAAAAAAGCCAGAAGTGGCACCGTGGCTCAAGTGGTAGAGCGCTAGCCTTGAGCTGAAGAGCTGAGGGACAGTGCCCAGGCCCAGAGTTCAGGCCCCACGACCGGACCCAAAAAAAAAAAATATCAGGGATAGTGCCTAGGCCCTGAGTTCAAGCCCCAGGACTGACAAAAATAATACTTTGTTATGGACTTTTGCAACTATGCTCATGAATGATGCGGGTCTATAGTATGTAGTGTTTCTGTAATGTCTTCGTTGAATTTTAGCATTAGTGTAATGCTAGAAATGAGTTAGGAAATACTGCCCTTTCTTTTTTTGGAGATACCGAAGTTTAAGCTCAGGGCCTCAAACCTGCTTGGCTAGTGCTTTGCCACTTGAATCATACCTTTAACGTTGCTTTTTGCTGGTTATTTTGGAGATAAGGTCTCATGGACTTCCCTGCCTGGGCTGTCTTTGAACCATGATCCACTGGATCTCAGCCTTCTGAGCAGCTAGGATGACAGGTGTGCGTTACCAGTATCTGGTTCTTCTGCTTTAAATTCTAGAAGAGATTGTAGATCAAGACAGTATGTTGAAACAAAGTTTACAACTTTGGTAGGGTGGGGTGGGGGGAATGGAGGAGTTGGGGAGGTGGGGAGGAAAGAGATGGTAGGGGAAAAATAAAGGAGGGTGTAACAATGCTTGATAGGAAATGGACTCATTACCTTGCTCGTGTAACTGTAACCCCTCTGTATAGTATCTTTACAATAAAATATATATTAAGAACAAAAAAAGAGATTGTAGATAATTGGAATAATTTTTTCCCTTAAATGTTTGGTGGAATTCACCTGGGAACCAACCTGGGCCTGGTACTATTTGGTAGGTTAACTATCGATTTAATTTCTTTAATAGACATAGGTCTATTAAAGGATTAGAATCTGCCAAGCCACTTATCTCACTTTCTTGCTCTGGTTTACACAGCTATTAGGTCTCGCCTGGACTAGTCAGTGGCCTCCCATCTGGGCCTCCCTTTTCTGGACCCACTTCATCCATTTCTTTACACTGAAGCCAGATTCACTGTTTAAAGTTGAAATTAGAACTCCGTACTAGTGGCTCACATTTCTAATCCTACCTACTCAGAAAGCAGAGACTTGAAGATCTCAGTTCAAAGCCTGCATAGGCAGAAAAGTCTGTGAGACTCTTATCTTCGGTTAACCAGCAAAAAGCCAGAAATAGAGATAGTAGCTCCAGCCTTGAGTGAAAACATCCAGTGAGAGCTCAAAGCCCTGAGTGCGAGCCCTACTACCAGGACAAACAAAATTGAAATTAGATAATGTTCCCCCTTTTCTTCCCCTGCATTCTACTCAAAACTTTCATTGCTTTTTTTTTTTTTTTGCTCAGGAAGAAAAATGAAAACTGCATCATAGCCCAGGGGCCTACATGGTCTGTACTCTGTCAGTCCCTCTAACTCTTTCTCATCATATGTGCTTTTACTATGGGTCCAGCCTTATGGCCTGCCTGTCTTCCTATTTATTTAGCTTTGTCTGTGAGTTCAAGAATCAGATGATTTTCCCTCCCCCCTCATCTCCTCTACTCTTCTGCTCATCCAGGACAGCTTTACATAAAGTGGTTCCTGCCTTATTATGTATCTTGTTTTGTAATACCATTCTAATATGTCATTGTTTTAGTAATAATTGATTCCTGAATTTGATCAAAAATCCCAGTCTGGGGGCTGGGAATGTGGCCTAGTGGTATAGTGTTTGCCTAGCATGCATGAAGCCCTGGGTTCCATTCCTCAGTACACATAAACAGAAAAAGCCAGAAATGGCACTGTGGCTCAAGTAGTACAGTGCTAGCATTGAGCAAATGAAGCTTAGGTACAGTGCCCAGGCCCTGAGTTCAAGCCCCAGGACTGGCCAAAAAAAAATGCCAGTCTGATTTTTTTTTTTTTTTTTTGGGGTCCGGTCGTGGGGACTGAACTCTGGGCCTGGGCGCTGTCCCTCAGCTCTTCAGCTCAAGGCTAGTGCTCTACCACTTGAGCCACAGCGCCACTTCCAGCTTTTTTCTTTTTGCTTATGTGGTGCTGAGGAATCGAACCCAGGGCCTCAGGCATGCAAGGCAAGCACTCTACCACTGAGCCACCTTCCCAGCCCCACCAGTCTGATTTTATATATATATATATATATATATAGAAGATAATAAGCCCCAAGACAGTAACTTTGTATCCTCAATAAATTTATGTAGCGTAAATGAATAGGATGAAATATAAAGGAAAACATTTCACTGGGGCTTTTCCTAGAATTGGATTGAGCCTGCAAATTACTTGTGAAGAATCTTTACTGAATGAAGTCTTCCTAATCAGGAACCCGTCAGTACATTCTTTTCAAGGGCATAATTAGTTTTATTGAGAACTCGAAATCATGTCCAGTGAAGCATGGCAAACAGGAATTGTTTGGCTTGGAAGACAAGAAACTGGGGAATGGAACAGCTCTTTTAAACACTGGAAAGGAAAAGAATTTAGGTTTGTCCTGTGGCCCCCATGGGAAGAGACTGGACTCAGTAAAGAAAATTGGAAGGTAGATTGTGTCTCTAATTCTTTGTGGAAGGAACTACCCCCTTTCCCTATATGTGCTGGAACCACCAAGCATTGGCCAGGCATTTGCTGCCCCCTTAGCTTTGCCAGTCTAGGATTGTCTAAGAGTTGTCTGCTAGCCCTTTGTTTTTGGACTGTGGGGGCTAAGTCACAGAGAAAGTACAAGAAGTAAAGGTGATGCTGAAATGAGGGAGAGTTTGGGGCAAGGATAGAGGTGGTTTAAGCAATTAGGGCCCAGGAGGTAGGGGTAGGGGAAGAGATGGGACATGCAGCATAAATGATTTGTACCTCATCAGAACCTGCAAAGAATTCAACCAAATCTTCCATCACCATCCATTAATGCTTTTGTATTTGTGGCTTTCAGAACATCCAGCATTCAGCCTGGCAGGGGGTGGAGCTTGTAAAAAAGAGCTTTTCTGTCAGATTGCTCAAGGGTGAAATGGGCTGTCTTACCAAAGGAGCAAATTTCCTTTGGTAAGAACTACTCAAGCAGAGCTGGACCATTTCTGGCAGGAAATTCAGAGGGAAATTCAAGCATCTGATGGATAATGAATTGCTTTTAAAATTGCTTTGACCCTGGTGGGCTGTGGTTCATGGGTACCCATTTCTCAGCAAATACTGCCTGGACACAGCTCTGCCTGTGAATTTGTGTAAAGTATCTTATGCCTATGATGCTATAGGTTCATGCCTGTAATCTTAGAAGGTTAGATTGGGAGGACTGTAGTTCCAGACCAGACTGGGCAGAAAGAATCCCATCTCAATAAACTAGGCATGGTGGGACACATCTGTTACTCCAGCTACCCTAAAGTGTAACTAGGAAGATCGGGGTTCAGGCCTACCAGGACAGAAACCAGAGACCCTATTAAAAAAAAAATCACTAGAGCTTAAAAGGGCTAGGGCGTGACTTAAATGATAGAGCAATTGCTTAACAGGAACAAGGCCTTGGGTTCAAACCCCAGTACCACCCCTTCCCCAAAAGAGGAAGAAAAGGGAAAAGCACCTTAATCACATATTTTGGGACCACCAAAAGAGAAAAGCCAGAGGAAAAACTAGGTCCAGGTGGGTTAGCTTCCCTTTCTGCTTCTGGGAGGCTTAGCTGTAGAGAGAAGGAATGAGATTTTAATAACTGACCCTTCCCCATTTTCAAGTACAGAAAGATAGCCCAGTGCAATATTAAGTAGTGGGAGATATCTGCAAGTTGAATTGTCAAAGAGGCATTCTGGGGCTCTGTAATGGAAATATATACTCCCTCTTTTTTCTTTAGGCTTGAAGGTCAGCAAGCTACCCTTATGGTATAAGTCATTGGCGCTGCCTAGCAGAGTAGTCTTCACATCTGCCACAGGACCTGTGTCCTGATCATTTCCAAGTCCTGCTTAAATTGCTGTTTTGGTTTTTGTTTTTTGGTCAGTCCTGGGACTTGAAATCAGGGCTTGGGCACTGTCCTTGAGCCTTTTTGTGCTCAAGGCTAATGCGCTACCACTTGAGCCACAGCACCACTTCTGGCTTTTTCTGAGTAATTTATTGGAGATAGGAGTTTCATGGCCTTTCCTGCCTGGGCTGGCTTCAAACCTCAATTCTCAGCCCCCTGAGTAGCTAGGATTATAGGCATTAGCCACCAGCACCTGGATTTAGTTTGCTGTTTTGCTGCTGTTGTTTTTATTTTTTATTTTATTTTTTCTTGGTCATGGGGCCTGAACTCTGGGCCTGGGCTCTGTCCCTCAGCTCTTTACCTCAAGGCTAGCACTCTACCACTTGAGCCACAGTGCCACTTCCTGTTTTTTTCTGCTTATGTGGTGCTGAAGAATCGACCAGGGACTCATGCATGCAAGACAAGCACTCTACCACTGAGTCACCTTCCCAGCCCCTAGTTTGCTGTTTTAAGAGGTTGAGTTCATCCCAGACTTGGGGTTGGTTGAGATTGCATGTCTCTGAGTAGGGCCAGGATTCCTCAGTGATTAATTCAAATCTTGCTAAGCTATATTTGGCCATATTGAGCCAAATCCCAGAGGGTCTCCTTGATTAGTAGGGAGCCCCCAACTTCAGTGAACTCTCCTCCCTCCCCCCATAACTCTTCTCTTCCTGTCTGGTTGTCTGCAGGAGCTTGAACGCCTGAACCAGGTGCTGGAGGCTGAGAAGCAGCAGTTTGAGGAGGTGGTGCAGGAGCTGAGAGTGGAGCAGGAGCAGATCAAGAGGTGGTGGTGGGCCCCGGGAGGGTCCCGGAGGGGTGCCCCAGCACAGGGCATGCAGAGCAGTGTTCAGCCAGGTCTGGAGAGGCCTCCACCCAGGAGATAGCTCTTATGGCTTTGTCTCCCCTCCCAATGGTTCAGGCCTCTGTATACTCCAAGGAAGCGGTAGACACACAGCTTCCCACCCCCAGCAATGAGCTATTTCTACTCATTGATAATTATCCTCTTGCAGTGGGGGGAACTGGAACATGGAGGTATGGGCAAGTATAGACTGACCGGGACACAGCAGCTAGTCCTTCCTATCTTCATGCTCAAGTCAGGAGCAAGCTGGCCTGGCCTACAGATGCTGACAGCCTCAACCCCCAACATGCTCTGCCTCATCTGCAGAGCCAATCCTTTTCCCTTTTGGGCTAGGGATACCACTTGGGATCTTCGGTCCCCTGTCACTGTTTGCAAACATAGATACACATTATAATCACGAGCTGAATTATAATTACACGAAGCTAAGGCACCCAAATGTATAGCTTTAAAAAGTATCAGGTAGAGAAAGCCTCTTATGCCTATAATTTTACAGGTTTATGCTTGTAATTGAAGCTACTCAGAGGCTAAGATTGGGAGCACTGTGGTTGGAGGCCAGAGTGTGCAAGAAAGATTTCAAAATCCCATCTCAACAAACAAGCTAGGCATGATGGAAACTCGCTTCAGCCACGCCTGCTAAAATTGGAGCGATGCAGAGAGATTAGCATTGCCTCTGTGCAAGGATGACATGCAAATTCATGAAGTGTTCCACATTGTTTTAAAAAGCGGAGGGGACCCCTGGGGATTGGATGTATTCTATCCAGAATTTGGAGGCTACTACATTGGCCACCAGTGGTCATTATTATCCTCACCATCATCACTGACCATCAGTAACAGCCCAAGTAAAAATTGATCTTGCAAATAAATAAGTTCCCTTCCTTGAGATCTTGCCATCTTGGCTGAGAAAACTAGACTTGCACCCAGAGACATTTAACACAATTCTATATATAGTTGAGGCTAGAAGGTAGTGTAGATTTCCTGTGTCATAGGAATTAAGACACATGCATGACCCTGTGGGATGAATGGAACTAGCCCTTGAAGAGTGAAAGATTTTGAGAAATCGGCATAATAGCATGGATTTTAGTAGGTGCTGTCTTGGACAACAGGTGTGGCTGGGCCCTTATGGGTGCTGACCGTGCTGACCAGGGATGATGGTTGTGGAATGTCCCATAGACAGGGGAGAGGGGTGTGACATGAACTTATCCCACCCGACAGGTGTGTGAGCACCTGGAACAAATGACTCCAACTTTGTTGGTGGCTTTCCTTTCAGCCCTGGACCTGCAGCTGTTTGGGGGAGGGGGGAGTCTGGAGGTACAGAGGGCTGTCACCAAGGAGAGGCAGCAGTCTGTGTGCAGGGTTGGTGGTGGGGAGGTGGGCATTGCTATACAGCCCTCTGTTCTCACAGGGAGCTGGAGCTCACGGCCAGATGCCTCAAGGGTGTGGAACAAGAGAAAAAGGAGCTGAGGCACCTCACAGAGTCCTTGCAGCAGACGCTGGAGGTGAGGGGCTGCTGGTGGGCTGGTGGTCGGGCTCCCACCATTCTAGTTTTTCCAAGTGCTTCCCAGTGGGGTTCCTGCAAGGGGGAGGGAAGAGATGCTAATCTAAAAGATCTCTGTGGATGGCTGGCAACTACAGCTGATATGGAGGCCAAAGCAGGAACTGTTTGTTCCCCTACCCAGAGGGCAAATTCCAGCAGGCCCTGGCCACGACCATGGCCTTAGGAAACCAACTTTCTCTGGTGCCAGTATTTTTATAGAAGATGGAGAATCGATTAGGGTGGGCACCACATCCTTCTTGTGGCTCATTCGCCCAAGTGCTCCTGGGTAAAATCGAGCATGAAAGTAACTGCCAAATCATTTTTGTCTGGTACCACAAGAAACTGAAGGGAGAAGGGTGTGGCATGAATCAAGGACAAAGTACCCACTCCTTAGCATGATGTGTAAGTGCTAATTCTAGCCTTAGCAGGTCCTTCCCTGCTAGCCCCCCTCCCCCCACCTACAAAATGATACATCCAACTCGGCTCTAACCACTGAGCTCATGTGCCACAGAGATGACTTCTCTTGCTCCCCATACCTTTCCTCAGACTGTTTTTGTTTTCTTGTTTTTGTTTTTTGTCAGTTATGGGGCCTGAACTCTGGGCCTGGGCCCTGTCCCTCAGCTCTTCAGCTCAAGGCTAGCGCTCTACCACTGGAGCCACAGCACCACTTCCGGCTTTTTCTGTTCATGTGGTGCTGAGGAATCGAACCCAGGGCCTCATGCATGCAAGGCAAGCGCTCTACCACTGAGCCACCTTCCCAGGCCCCTCAGACTATTTTTTTATATAGCATGTCCTTTCCATCTCTCCTCTGCATGGAGAACTCCTACTCATTCTTTGAAGACCAACTCAAATCTCTTCTCTCTCTCTTTAAAACCTCCTTGTTAACCCAAGCCCCTTCTGCTAGCACTCACCCATGGATAGAGTCTATTTCCATCTCCCTGCCCTCAAATATATATATATATATATATATATATATATATATATATATATTTTTTTTTTTTTTTTTTTTTTTTTTAGTCAACCTTCCCTAATTCTTCTAGGCAGGTATTTGCTCTGAGCTCTGGGCTCATACAACATTTTGCACCTCTGTGTTGTGTTTTCCCAATTGTGTATTTCATTCTATTATGTCTTCATGGTCTCTCCAAACCCTGGTGTAACCACCATGGGGGTTTATGGCCTTGATGGTTGCCACGGTTTCCAGTCTCCCTTAACTGACTGGTGCTTTGTGGTGTCTTTATTTTTCCCTGCTTCTCATCATGGACGGTTGCAACTCTGTGTAGTATAAGATCCCAGTGGATATAGGAATCTAAATCTGCTCTTAGTCTGGTTCTGTTGGGTGTTTTATCAAGTGAACAGATGGAACCCCAGAAGATCATGGAGCTTTTGGGCCTTGGGACCTGGTTCTCCACTAGTAGCCATATTGGGCCCCACTTTGACTCCCTTGGTTGAGGAGTAAACTTGCCTTGTTGTGGGAAGAGAGCTATCTTGGAATGAGACATCATCTTAAGGTGTCCTTCAAAGAGGACTGAGAGAGGAGAGGTTTATTCCCTGAAATTGAAAGGCTGGTAAGCCGCCATGTTAAAAACTGAGCTCCTTCTCTTCTTTCCCTACTTCTGTATTAGGAACTCTCCATAGAAAAGAAGAAAACCCTTGAAATGCTAGAGGAGGACAAGAACCAGCCACAGTCCCTGGCCAGTCAGAGTGAGCAGCCACCTGCCAGTGGGGGTCTCCATAGCAACCTACGGCAGATCGAGGAGCGGATGCAGCAGCTGTTGGCAGAGAAGCACCTTGCAGAGAAGCGGTGAGACACCTGGGTCTTCCAGTGGCTTGGAATCTAGGAACTTTCTTCAAGCTGGACTCGAGTTCTAGCTGGTACTGAGCAGAGGGGCCACTTACTTCCTGTTGTCTAGGATTGTTTTCCCAGCAAGTTTTGCTCCCCAATGCTGACTTGATGATTCATTGTCTCTTGAAATGGTGAATCCTACAGAGCATCACTGTATGCTCAGAACTGTGTTTGTGGCCAGGTAGGCAGGTTCCCTTGGCCTCCTATCTCTGAGGAAACAGTCTTTGAGGGGTGATAGGGCTTTCTTAAGGTCACAGAACTGACCCGCCCTAGACCCAAGTCTGATGCCTCTAAGCCTAGGACTTCCATTATGGAACCAGGTCATTCCTCTCTTCACCTGAGTGGCTGGACCCAGGAAGTCCTGGGAGTTCAGAGTGTCTCCAGCCAGGTCTCGGAGGGATGACCCCCTTTGGTGCATGCACATTGAGTAAGGTCCTCTCTTGCTGGCAGGATGAAGGAGAATGAAGAGCGTTCACGGGCCCTGGAGGAGGAGCGGGAATTCTACTCCAGCCAGTCTCAGGCATTGCAGAACTCGCTGCAGGAGCTGACAGCAGAGAAGCAGCAGGCTGAGCGGGAGCTTAAGGTGAGCTCAAGGGCCCTTCCTCTTTCTTGGGGTTCCTGTCTGGTGCTGTCCAGTACAGGCTAGCTACCAGAATACTCTGCAACCTGACCAGCAGTCCAGATGTGGGCATGACACCACTATGAGGGAAAAGACACTGCCATATCATTAATAAATACCTCCTCTTGGGAGTAGGGACCAAGCCCAGGCTACCTGGGTTGGGGGTGAGAGATAGAAGCATGATGTGGAAACTTCCATTTGAGCCCATTGAGCCAGGAGTGATGAGGGAAGGCTTCTAGAGAGATGATAACTGCTTCCTAGCCCTTTCTTTCTCTCTCTCCCTCCTTCCCTCCCTCCACCCCCCTCTCCTGTCTCTGTCTCTGTCTCTCTGTCTCACTTGCCTCTGTCCAGGCTGAGGTCAAGGTCCGCATGGACCTGGAGCGGCGTCTGCGGGAGGCCGAGGGAGCCTTGCAGAGCCTGGAACAAGGGCTCAACTCCAAGGTGCGAAACAAGGAGAAGGAGGAGAGGATGCGGGCTGATGTGAGCCATCTGAAAAGTGAGTCCTCCCTCTGTGGACTGGCCCCCAGCCACGCAGCCACGGCAGCTTCCAGGCCCCATGGAGGCCTGCTTATTTATAAGTTTGGTCATTTGTGGGGTTTCTTCTACAGCTATTCAGTGCCCAAGGGTTCCCTTGGGCACTGCTGCCATTTGGAATTTTTAAAAGCTCAAACTGAGCTCTGTTCTCAGCAGACCTGCCCATGAGCTAGCAACAGATTTTGGTATAAGGGATGGAGGAAGCTCTGTCCCCTGCTGGCAGCAATGGTCTCAAAGGGATGGGACCAGCATATTTCCCCCTCAATCCCTTTATCCCTCCCCCATCCCTGGGAAGGGAAGGGAAGAAGGGGCTGAGGGAAGGAAGTAGCCAACTTGACCCATCTGATCTTGCCTCCACCACAGGGTTCTTTGAGGAGTGTATCCGAAACGCAGAGCTGGAGGCCAAGATGCCTGTCATCATGAAGAATTCGGTGTATATCCACAAGGCTGCCACTCGCCGCATCAAGAGCTGCCGCTTCCACCGGCGTCGGTCTAGCACCTCCTGGAATGACAGTGAGTGTGCTCAGCGGCTGCCACCCTGATGGGATCTGGTGGCACAAGTTATTAGTCACAAGGCAGGAAGAGGGCAGGGTGGGGGACAAGCAAGGCTGGCCCCGCTCTGGGGTTAAGCTGGACCGGTTGGCTCTACCGACCCAAGGTAAATTCTTGTACCCTGGGTCTCTTACAGGATTGTGGAAACCCACAGTCAGGAAGGGCTGGGAGAAGCTCAGTGGTCCATGGGGCTGAGAGGGGGCGGGGCTGGGAGGGGGGCCAGGGTCAGGACCAAGCCATGGTGGAGGGAGGGCTATTCCCGAGGTGATCGGGCCCTGTCTTCCCAGTGAAGCCATCCCAGTCCTTCATGACCTCCCAGCTGGAGGCCAACAACATAGAAGAGCTGAAGGAGGTGGCCAAGAGGCTCAGCCGAGACCAGCGCTTCCGGGAATCCATCTATCACATCATGGCCACCCAGCCTGGAGCATCCTCAGCGCTTCCCCGGGGCGGAAAGTGATAACACTACCCTGTCCCCTCCACTGCCTCCTCTCTTTCTCTGTTCTGCTGGTCTGACGCCACCTGAGGTCCAGTCTTACCCTTAAAGAACAGGGGTGCTACCCTCCCTTGGTTGCATTCCACACTCTGCCCTTGGTTCTACACCAGGTCCAGGCAGGCCCATGCTGGACACCTCCTGCCTGTCATGGTGAGGTGGTGAAGAGGCCTAGCTGTGTGTGGTTTTTGTTGGTCAGGAAGTAAGGTAGGGCCTAAAGACCACAGCCTCATTGGTGCCCACAGTCTCCCTTCTATGACTCTCCTGCTGTGCCCCTAATCCTCTTGTTTGATGAAGAGTCTCACCTCCCCACCGGCAGGCCTCTCTTCCCTATCTAACTCTTACCCAGCCTTTCCTGACCCCCTCAGCCAAGGCCCCTCATATTCCCCATCCTGGGGGAGAGAAGAGAAGACTCTAGAATAGCAGCCCCAGGCATATGGCATTTCGCGTAGTTAAATGGGCTGTAGGACCACTTGTGGGCTCCCTGGCTGCCTCTGCTGAGCTTACTTTCTGCAGGGCAGCACTCTGAGCCGGCATAGACCCCACCACATCCCTCTCAGGCTCTGACCGGAAGCTAGGGATAGCGCCAATATTGAAGGCTGTTCTAGAAGACACAGCAAAGCTCAGCAGTGGAAGGAAGCAGGCCGGGCTCCTGTGTTATCTACAGCCAGGCATTATCTCCAGCTGTCTCTGGCTGCAGTGACCCTGCTCGTTGTGAGAACATAGATGTCTCCCTCCTGCTCAACCACCTTGCTGCCTCCTCTCAACACAGATACTTCATCCACTGAAGCCACGAACCCAGCTACATGGGGAACTTGGGCATTAGTTGGCTGTGTGTCATTAGACCACCAATCTGAAGCTGGGCACCTGTGGCTCCCGCCTGTAATCCTAGCTACTCAAGAGACTGAGATCTGAGGATCACAGTTCAATACCAGTCTGGGCAGGAAAGTCTGTGAGACTCTTATCTCCAATAAACCACCAGAAAACCAGAAGTGGAGCTCTGGCTCTAGTGGTAGAGCGCTAGCCTTGAGCTGAAGAGCTGAGGGACAGCACCCAGGCCCAGAGTTCAAGCCCCCACCAATCAAAACAACAACAACAAAAAACCCCACCAATCTGAAGCTCTTATGGGAAAGCACCAACTTTCAGGAGGCTGAGAACTGGCACCCATACCTCCCCAGCCCTCTGGGCCCACCCTTCAAGGCTGCCCGAGTCTGTCCGTGTCTCAGCAAACAGGGGGTTTGCCTGAGATAAGGGTGCTGTGGGACACTGGGAACATTAATGGCTCCCATCTTCTGCTGCTCAGAAAACCATGATGTCCTGAGGGATGGGCAGATAGCTTCAGGGACAGCAGACAGCAAGTCCCTAGGAAGCTCAGCATATTTGCTTTTCTGCTGCTCAGCTAGCCAAAGCCAGGTGGGCTGCACACTGACGGTCCCTTCTCAGTGGGGGTGCGCATGAACTTCCATGGCTTCAGTGCATCCAGAGGGTCTTGTAGGGAGGGTATAATGTGCAATGCCTTTGAGTGTAAATGTAAAAGCTTTAAATACGTATAACCCAAACCTGGAACTTGTTTATCTAATATGTGTGTAGAATGAACTTTGCAAAGAGGAGGAATATTAATAAGCCAAGATGACTGGTTTCATCTGTCCGTAAGCTTGCTCTTGGAGAAAAATATCCTTTAGGAAAATTTCAAATGCGGTTGGTTTTCCTGGGCAAGCCAGAAAGGAAAGCACTTGTCCTCATCCATTTTGTGTTTCTGTAACAGACCACCTGAACCTGGGAAAGGTATAAACGGCAGGAACTTACTGGCTCACACTTTTGGAGATAAGGAAGTTCAAGAACAGGGTCTGGCTTCTGGTGAGGGCCTTCTTTCTGGATTGTCCTGGAGCAGAAGGGTAAGAGAGGGGTGGGATAAAGCAAGAGGAGACCCTACTTATATTTTTCTAAGGGACCCATCACCATGGTAACCCACTTCCGCAATAATGACATTAAACCTAGTCACCAAGGCAGACTTTACATCTCTTAAAGCTTCCACCTCTCAATGCAATTAAATTTTAACATGAGCTTGAGAGTAGACAGGCATTCAGATCATCGCAGTGCTTTTCCATGGCATTCGTCAGTCCCTAGTTCACTTCCTCCTAGTTCATCCTGCGCTTTCCATGCTCCAGGCAAATCTAGTTATCTTCAACCAACTGGTCAGTCTGTAAGTATGTAGTCATTAAAAGTTTACTCTTAGCTGGGCACCGGTGGCTCATGCCTGTAATTCTAGCTACTCAGGAAGCTGTGATCTGAGGATCACGGTTCAAAGCCAGCCCGGGCAAGAAAGTCCCTGAGACTCTTATCTCCAATAAATCACTAAAAAACCGCAAGTGGTGCTGTGGCTCACGTGATGGAGTGCTCCCCTTGAGCTGGACAGTGCCCAGGCCCAGTGTTCAAACCCTGCGACCGACCAAAAAAAAAAGTTTACTCTTTACCTAGCATAAAACACAGAGAAAATATCCAAATGTGAAAATATGTAGGAGTAGAAATTGCATACTGGAACACATCAAATTGATTTTAAAAAGGCTGGGAAGGTGGCTCAGTGATAGAGTGCTTGTCTCACATGCATGAGGCCCTGGGTTTTATTCCTCAGCACCACATAAGCTGAAAAAGCTGGAAGTGGTGCTGTGGCTCAAGTGGTAGAGCGCTAGCCTTGAGCAGAAAGGCGCATAGACAGCGCCCATACTCTGAGTTCAAGCTCCAGAACTGGCACAAAAACAAAACAACAACAACCAAAAACTTATTCCTTGGCTAACTAAATCCATTTTCTGAAGTAACCCCTAAGCACACACTATGGTCGTTTGTTTCTAGAGATATGCTGCCCCTTGCAGGCCAGATGTAAAATTGCAGGATGTCTTCTGTGTTCTACACGTATTTATGGACAAAGAACTTCCTGCTGCTTTACCTCCCAGCGAGTGGCTTCTTAATGATTAACTGAGGAATCTGTGTTCCCATCCAGAGGTTCTGGCTGTCCCAGGATAACAGACTATCAGTATGACTTTCTCCCGATCTGAGCACAGACTCTACCAGTGGGAACAGCCTGAAACAGACTAAGGCTTCCTAGTTTTACAGCCCATTAGTTTCAGTCTGTCCACCAGACATGGACAGTTTTACCTGCTCTGATGAGCTGGTGCTTTTGTCTAGTAATCACAGAAGGGAGACATGAGTGAGAAGTGGTAGATGGGGTTCTTCCCCTGCTCTTTGGTGTATCCTTATTGAGGATGGATGATTAGCATCACCCCAGGATTGTCCTGGAGTATGCCCTTTCCCAGATCATTAGTGGCTCCCTCTTCCCCTTTTGCATTCCTTCCAGGTGAGATATTCCTTCAGTGGTCACCCAGGTTGTAATGATGTGTTAAAAGTTAAGGCAAGAGATCTGGGAAGAACTGGGATTCTGACCTACTCCCCATCTCCCTGCCCCTGAGAAGGGGAGATGTCTGTCTCCATCTCTGGGAGGTTGTAATTCTTATTTCCATGCCATCCATCTCACCAGGCTCAACATGACCTCAGAGCCTGTGTGTGGAGCACCCAGAGCACGAGAATAGTGGGACAGACACTGGCTAGAGTCTCTGGGAGTGGCCCAGGGTATCTGGGGTGATCCAACTAGAAGACAGTATTACACTCATAGGACAAATCACTGGGACCATCAGCCCATAGAACCTGTACTTCTGTGATTGGCCAGGATGAAGCTGCTCAGATGCTCTCCTTCCCCTGCTCCCAAATCTCCCCCAACTCAGAAACCCTGCAGCTTTGACAGGGTGGGGGAGTGTCTGCCTTCTTGGTGAGCAGGGGAGGAGGGGACCTTTGCAGGGCTTTGGGAGAGGTGTCTGTCTCTTTGGATCCTCTCCAGACTTCCAGACAAGTGGGAGAAACTAGCTTTTCAAGCTTTGAAGAGAACATGGATGAGGGCCAGGTTCTGTTTTCTGACTTCGCACATCCTCCCTCCCCCTCTGTTCCCTGGACTTGGATTTCTCTTGTGACTATCAACTTTGCTGACCCAGAAATGAACTTCACCACCCCAATCCTGCTGATGTACAGGTATTCTGGGGGAAGATTAGGAAACATACTTCAAGCCTAGAAAGCCTAAGGAATGGAGACAGGGATTTTTATTTTCTTTTTGTGTGGGGGTCAGTACTCCATAGGCTGGCTTTGAACTGGGAATCTCAGCCTCCTTGGTAGCTAGAATTACAGGTGTCAGCTTGGGATGGAGATCTTAATAAACCAAATCCCCTTCTGGTGACTTTTCCTTGCCCCTGTCACCAAGTGTGTCTAAATACCATCTTTTCTCTCTGGCTTTGCCTCTGGGTGAGACTTAGTGATCAGGCAGGCAAGCTGGGGTGATTAAGGGCTTCTAAAAGCAGAAGGTCAACAATAAGAGTTCCAGGATCTTTGGGTCTTGGAGAACCTGACATCTGCTTCCTGCTTGCTACTTCTGTGAATAGACTCAACATGCCCCTGTTAACCTGGCATTGCTGTGGCTGGTGGGCCTTGGGTATCCTCATGAGGAAAGCTCCCTCCACTGGTGAGACCCTGGGGGAAGAATCTTGCCTCTTCACCTGTGACAAAGGGGTGGTGGGAAGGCTCTGGTGGGCAAGGTTAGGCTTCTGCCTGCTGACTTTTTGGCTTTTGAATAGTCATTGTAAACATTTTCTGTATTTCTGTTTTTTTTAATAAGGTAGGAGAGAAGTCCTTCAGTGTCACAAATTGCTCAGAGCCCTTGACTTTCTGGAATTCTGTAATCTGGAAACCCAAAGCCCCCAAAGCAAAAGGAAATTGGCTGTCTGCCAATGAGTGGTCAAGCACAGCCACCTCTTGGGGAGCAGGGGCTCTGGCTCAGCTGAACATAGTATTGTGCCATCCCCAAAATTGCCCATGAAAATGGGATATTTTGGCCTGGCACCAGGGGCTCATAACTATAATCCTAGCTACGTAGGAGGCTAAGATCTGAGGATTATGGCTCAAAGCCAGCCTAGGCAGGAAAGTCTGTGAGACTCTTATCTATAATTAATAAGCAAAAAGCTGGAAGTAGAGGTATGGTTCAAGTGGTAGAGCACCAGCCTTGAGCAAAAAAGAGCTCAGGGAGAGTGCTCAGGCCCTGAGCTCAACTTCAGGACCAGAAGAAATGAAAGAAAGAAGGAAAAAAGAAGGAAGGGAGGGAGGAAGGAAGGAAGGGAGGAAGGGAGGAAGGGAGGGAGGGAGGGAGGGAGGGAGGGAGGAATTGGTTTGGAAATGAGAACAGCAAAGATAATAGATTTATCACATCAAAGAAAGGATCCCTGTGGCCATCATGGGCATCGGGAGAGCTGTCCTTTAAAGGGAAGACATCCTTTGTCTTGTCCACCCTGTTTCTCAGGTCATCATGTGACGTATTTATTTCCATCTCCATTCAGTCTATGTTTGGGTGATTCTGTGGAGTGAACTCTTTCCTGAGATGTTCTGTAGTAAAATGTTACAAAACATAAAATGAATCATATCTATGTGTACAGTTCACTAGTAAATGTATCCACATCTCTGTGCAGATGTGCAGATCCATTCTAGAACTTTCTGGCAACACTCAAAACTGATACCCGTTAAGTGATAATTCTCCACTCCCCACCCTCACCCCTGTCTACCACCATATGTCCATATCATTATGAATTTGACAACTTTAGTTAGTGTAAGTGAAGCCACACAATATTAGACTGACTGGCATGTGTCATTTTGTATAATGTCTGCAAGATTCAGCCATGTTGAGAATTTCTTAAAGCTGAATAATATACTACCAGTTTAAAAAAAGAAAAATGGTTTGAAATCTTATTCTTCTGAGAAATTGATAGCTGGTTAGGGATGCCTCTGATGGTCTTCAAGGACAAGAGTCACAGCTGAATGGAAAGTTGGGGTCCTGCCCGCACGGGTGCGAAAGGATGCTTTGGTGTTTAGTTCCTCTTTCTTCCAGCAGATGGCAGCATGCTCTGACTGGCTAACAAATGCCCATGTGGAAGTGAGCCGAGGCTCCCAGAGAAAGGATAGGGAGGGCTTTGTGAAGCGGAATGTTCTGCATGATTGGCGTTGAGCCTCTCAGTTGTTCTCTCCTTTAAGATCCAAAACAAAAGACTTTCATACTGATTTTAATGTGTCCTCCGGATATTCCTTTGCTTGACTGGGGGGAGGGGGGAAGGGGAGGAGGGATGTGTAGGAATTTCATAGAAGATAAAAGACTTGCTCAAGGTCATATAGCTCAAAAATAGTTCAGGTATCTGAGCTCAAAGCCAGGGTTCTTTTTTAAAAATGTAAAAATTTAAGTGCATTTTCTCCATTTTTTTTTTTTAGTGAATATATCGTGCCCTCTTAAATCTGGAGGCCCTAGAATCTTCACTTAGATCTTTTAAAATCAAAATTTCTTAAGCGTTGATTTGCTAGTTGGTAGCTGACAGTCTCCTGAGAATTTTGCCCTGCAAAACTGGTGGGTCCAACATAGCAGGTCCTCAGGGCCAGGGTTTCTTTTCCTGAGGATGATGCAAAGATTAAAGATCTTTTCTTCCCACCCCTGAGCACTTCCAGGCTAGTACTATATTGACTTTCTCCTTCCTTTGTCCTTTCCTTCCATCCCTTGTCCAGTATCCTGTGGAACAGAAGCAACTTTGAAAGGAGGAGGTACTCTAATCATATAAAATAATATTTATCAGAATAAATTTTAAGAAATAGAAACCAGAGGGTTTTTTTTTTTGTCATTCCTGGGGCTTGAACTCAGGGCTTGGGTGCTGTCCCTGAGCTTTTTGCTCAAGCCTAGCTCACTACCACTTTGAGCCACAATGCCACTTCCAGTTTTCTGGTGGTTAATTGGAGATAAGATTCTCATGGACTTTCCTGCCCAAGCTAGCTTTGAGCCTTGATCCTCAAATCTCAGCTAGGCATGAGCCATTAGTGCCCAGCTTGCTTGCTTGTTTGCTTCCTTCCTTCCTTTCTTCCTTCCTAGAAAGGAGGAGGAGGCAGCCAATGGGATAGCCTGGGCTGGGAACTTGACAGCTGGGCTGGTACTGAAGAGCTTCCCTTTAAACTGATATGTGCAACTAAAGCATGGTCATGTGTCACTTAATGATTGAGATACATCTGCCATCATCACAGAATGCATCATCACAGAGTGTACTCACACAACTGAGATGGCTGTGATGTCACTGGAACAATCTCACTGGGCCACTGTGGTATACACAGACTTCAGATGCCAGGAGTGTCTTGTCATGACTCTATGAGGAAGCTGAGTCCCACAGTTTGGACGAAGAGGTGATCCTGACACTCACACCGCACAGCACTTGCAGGGTCTTGTGATCTGATGGGAACAGATTACACTACTTAGTTTTAACCAAGTTAACTCTCATAGAATGTCTACGTAGCATAAATATTTCCTTCAAAGAAGCCACAGACTAAAACTCATATATATATATATATATATGTATATATATATATGTATATATATATATATATGATATACTGTACTTTTTTTTTTTTTTGGATTAATCATTGGGCTTGAACTCAGGGCCTGGGCCCTGTCCCTGAGCTCTTTCTGCTCAAGGCTAGCACTCTACCAATTTGAGCCAGTGCCATTTCTAGTTTTTTTCTGGTGGTTAATTGGAGATACGAGTCTCACAGACTTTCCTATTCGGGCTGGCTTTGAATTGTGATCCTCAAATCTCAGCCTCCTGAGTAGCTAGGATTGCAGGCGTAAGCTACCAGTGCCTGGCTGATATACTATACTTTTTCCATCAGAATCTCATTACATAAGCCAAGGCTGACTTCGTATTTGTGATCCTTTTATTTCTGCTTCATGCCTGCTGGGATTGCAGACATGTACCACCACCCTGTTACAATAGGTAGGACCAAAGACGGTTTGGTCAGCTGACAGAAGTTAGCATGTATATTTGAAATGACCAAGAATACTTGGCTGGGAATGTGGCTCAGTGGTAGAGTGCTAGCCTTGAGCAAAAGAAGCTCAGGGAACAGTGCCTGGGCCCTGAGTTCAAACCCCAAGAATGGCAAAAACAAAAGAATTCTTAGAATAACATTCAGCTGCAAGAAGCACAGACATCAAGTCACAGCAACTTACCAAGCTGCACTTAAGACAGAAATATGATAGAAAAGAGATTAAAGACAGTATGAGAAGGGGGGCTGGAAAGTTGGCTCAGTGGTAGAGCGCTTGCCTTGCATGCCTGAGGCCCTGGGTTCGATTCCTCAGCACCACATAAGAAAAAAGAAAAAAGCCGGAAGTGGTGCTGTGGCTCAAGTGGTAGAGCGCTAGCCTTGAGCTGAAGAGCTGAGGGACAGTGCCCAGGCCCAGAGTTCAGGCCCCACGACCGGACCCCCCCCCCCAAAAAAAAAAAAAAAAAGAAAAAAAAAGACAGTATGAGAGCCTCTGAGCTATTAAAAAAAAAAAAAAAAGTCCCCAAACTCCCAGAAGGCATTTGCTTGTATCTTATTGACAAGACCTGGCTTACATGGTTACTTCCAGTTGCAAGGCATCTGGAAGGTGACTGTGAGGTGTTTTGTCTTTGTGGTTATGGTAACAAGCGAAACAGCAGCTTAGAGAGTGTAAGTCAGCTAGCACTAGTACCTGCCACAAAACCGTTAAGGATGGATTTACAGCACATATCCTCGTTGTTTGCCATCAAAAATAAGCATTAGACTAGTAGCTCATGCCTGTAGCCCTAGCTACTCTGGAGGTTGAGCACTAAGGATCTCGATTCAGACAAAGCCAGCCAGAGGAGAAAAGTCTGAGAAATTCAACTCCAGTTAACCAGTAAAAACACCAGATGTGACTTAAGTGGTAGAACCCAAGGTGTGAAAAAAAAAAAAAAAAGAGCAATAATACAAGATCCTGAAAATGAATAGTGATACTTTCTCTGCCAGCACAACACATCGATATGGGCAGTGAGGCTGGAAACAACCTTAATGTACAACCAGACATCTGACACTGGCTGTCTTACCACTCACCCACCATCTGTTCATTTCTTCCTTAATTTACTTTTCACATCCTCCCCTAAAGGGAAGGGGAACTCCATGCCATGTTCAAGAGTAAATCCTGAGCTGGGCACTGGTGGCTCACGCCTGCAATCCTAGGTAATCAGAAGGCTGAGATCTGAGGATCATGGTTCAAAGCCAGCAGGAAAGTCTGTGAGACTCTTATCTCCAGTAAACCACCAGAAAACCAGAGGTGGCGCTGTGACTCAAGTGGTAGAGCACTTGCCTTGAACTGAAGAGCTGAGGGACAGTGCTCAGGCCCAGAACTCCCCCCCCCCAAACAACAACAACAACAAAAAGTGAATTTTGATTGATCTAATCTAGTCAGGGCAATTTATACTTCTCTGCTACAGATTGCTTTAGTGGAAAGTACGGGACCCAGGCTGCCAATCAAACAAGAAGTTTGATGGAGGGCAGGTTTTCTCACTTAAAAACTCATAAAGAAGCGCTGGGAAGGTGGCTCAGTGGTAGAATGCTTGCCTTGCATTCATGAGACCCTGGGTTTGATTCTTCAGCACCACATAAATAGAAAAATCCAAGTGATGCTATGGCTCAAGCGGTAGAGCACTAACCTTGAGCTGAAGAGCCGAGGGACAGCGCCCAGGCCCAGTGTTCAAGCCCCATGACCGACTCCCCCCCCCCAAAAAAAAAAAGATTAGATTAAAAACTCATAGAGAAGATTCAATCCCTATATCCCCACTGGCTTTCCCATGTTTAGATGTGACGCTAGAACTAAGGCAATCAACTTGGGACCCTGAGGGCAGCTGGTCTGAGGACCAAGCCAGCAGCATGACTAGGATGGCAGAGCAGAGATATAGCAAGGAGCTCTGGTCTCTCCTCAGTTGCTGTGTCACTGAATTCACGATGCTGAATCAATCCTATTTTAGGACTTTGGGTTATGTGAGCGAATTTGCCTTTCCTTTTTTTTTTTTTTTGCCTTTTGATTGGATTTTAAGTTGTTGGCATCAAGAGCAGCTTAATCTTGATTCCTCTAAATCAAAGACTCCAAATTAAAGACTTTTTTTTTCTTTTTTTTGGTCCGGTCGTGGGGCCTGAACTCTGGGCCTGGGCGCTGTCCCTCAGCTCTTCAGCTCAAGGCTAGAGCTCTACCACTTGAGCTTATGTGGTGCTAAGGAATCGAACCCAGGGCCTCGTGAATGCAAGGCAAGCACTCTACCACTGAGCCACCTTCCCAGCCCACTAAAGACTTTTCTTTAAAATAGACAAAACATTTTTTTAATCATAAACTGGAAACTAGAATTTATCTGCTGCTTTAACACATATTTATTGAGAATTTATAAACGTATTTTTTTTTTTAAATCGGACATTTCTTTCCCTGTAATTCAAAAACCTCTGTAATTGCAGTGTATCACAAATGGATGGCATCTTATGTTCGCTGTCAGCTACTGGCAGCCTTGATGAGTTTATGATCATTTGTGTGAACATTTAAAAAAAAGTCCAGCATCAAAACATACAGAATAGCTGGGTGCTCTAATCCTAGCTACTCAGGAGGCTGAGATCTGAGGATCACGGTTCAAAGCCAGCCCAGGCAGGAAACTCTGTGAGACTCTTATCTCCAATAAACCATTAGAAAACTGGAAGTGGCACTTTGGCTCAAGTGGTAGAGCACTCGCCTTGAGCTGAAGAGCTGAGAGACAGTGCCCATGCCCAGAGTTCAAGCCCCAACAACAACAACAAAAAATACAGAGTAAACTGGGTGGCAATGGTGCACATTTGTAACCCTATCTACTCAAGAAGCTGAGCTATGAGGATCATGGTTCGAATCTAGCCTGGGCAGGAAAGTCTGTGAGACTCTTATATACAATGAACCACCAAAAAGACAAAAATGGTGCTTTAGCTCAAACAGTAGAATGCTATCCTTGAGTGAAAAAGCTATGGGACAGTGCCCAGATTCTGAGTACTGGTATGTGCGCGTGCACATGCGCATGCGCGCGCGCGCGCGCGCACACACACACACACACACACACACACACACACACACACACACACACACAAATTTGCTGAATATGTATTAGTAGTCTGGGGAAAATTCCCATACAATTGAGGAGCATGCTCTCTCTGATTACAAAAGAATGAAATGGTTGTGGAGAAGGTGGTGGATCAGATATGTTTGACAGCATTCAGATAGAATTCCAAAGTAAACTAATGCCATAAAACTATGGCTCTGTCTTAAAAGCCCAGTGTTTAGGACACTCAATCCTTTTATGGATTCCCCTGAGAAATGCTTCATCACCAACACTTCAGATGCTACAGGGCAGATGACAGCATATGAAGAAAACGATGGTCAAGTCTGATTCAAAGGGAGGAGTCAGTGACAAGAAATATCTTAGCCAATATTTTCATCTATGTTTCCTGTTTTATTATGCATGGGAGATGTAGGATTTAAAAAAAAATCTATGATTTGCAAAATCTATACAATGAAAGTTCTAAATGAAAGCATAGTGGCATAGCATTAATTGGTAGCATTTTTCTTTCTCAGTGGTGTAAAAAATAATGGTGCGTCACATCCCCAGTGGTGCCTCAAGCTGGGTGATACATGCATTTCATACAAACACTGCCATGGAGCTGGGATTACAGCAAGTGAGACAGCACCTGGTTAGTTGTGCAGGCTGATTCTGCAGTTCTTTACGTGTTATTCAGGGACTTATGTGGGTGTTGCTTCTCCATGATCAGCCCCAGACCTCCGAGGTTGCCCTGGGTTGATAGTCTCCACCTGGCTCTGATTTCTTCTCTTTCTTTGTGATTAGAAGTGGCACCCAGCACCTTTGTTTTCATTTCATTTCAGCTGAAGCCTATCCATATCTATGTGCAAAGGAGTTTGGGAAATGTAGTCCAGCTGAGCATCCAGAATAGAAGGAATGCTGGTGACTGTGAATGGGAACTGTGGTGCATACTGTAAGCAAGCTGTGGAGAGTGGGAGTATCTAGCAACCACAGCCTCCTCTAAGAAAACAAAATCCCAGTGAGCTGTTAGCTCACACCTGTAATCCTAGCTCCTCAAGGAGGCTGAGATCTGAGGATTGTGATTCAAAGCCAGCCCGAGCATGCAAATCCAAGAGACTAACTCCAATTAACCAGAAAAAAGCTACAAATGGAGGTGTGACTTAAGTGGAAGAGTGCCAGCCTTGAGCAGAAAATCCAAGTGTGAACACAGGCCCTGAATTCAAGCCCCAATACCAACACAAACAGGAAAAAGAAAAGAAACCAAAATCCCAAGCTGTCTGTCCTGCCATAGTTGCCATCTTTTCAGTGATGTCCTGCATAGAACACACCATTGAACAGAAAGTTGCTCGTGGCTCAGCAAACTAGCCTTGTGTGGTTAATGGAGTCTATGGTGCTCATCCTAAACCATGAATGGTTACTTGAGATATCTTTGTGCACAGAGCATTTTCAGGAGTAACCAGAAGCCCCATCCATCACTCAGCACAGCTGCCTCTGTTCACTCTGCAGCAGCCTGGCTTGCTTGCTCAGTGTAACAGGGACCAGAAACTCTAAACGCTGCCTCCTTCCCTTCACCTCCCTGTGTAGAACTTAGCAATGGGGCAGAAGCTCTGTGAGTGAATCTGGTTCCAACAATTGGGAAGAGTTCTGTGACTCAGGCAAATTATTTAACATTTCTGAGCACTGAAGTCCTCATTTGTAAGAATATATTTACCCAGTGTAGTTGGGGCTCCAGTGCCCTTACTACCTTATAAGTTGTTGCTATTGCCCA
Source organism: Dipodomys spectabilis (assembly GCF_019054845.1). Classification (NCBI taxonomy): domain Eukaryota; kingdom Metazoa; phylum Chordata; class Mammalia; order Rodentia; family Heteromyidae; genus Dipodomys; species Dipodomys spectabilis. The sequence continues at coordinate 23,646,613 of NW_024870834.1, read as the reverse complement.
GTGTGGGGCTTGAGCTCAGGGGCTGGGCAGCGTCCCTGAGCTCTTTTTGCTCAAGGCTAGCACTCTACCACTTTGAGCCACAGCACCACTTGTGGGGATTTCTTTGAGTGATTAATTGAAGAGTCTCATGGGGACTTTTCTGCCTGGGCTGGCTTCAAACCACAATCCTTAGATCTCAGCCTCCTGAGTAGTTAGGTTTACAGGTGTGAGCCATTGGCTCCTCACAGGTTTTTTGAGAAGACTTAGAAAAGTAGATAGAACCTTGTAGAATCTTCCTGAGGGAGAATTAGGCTTCCTCCACTAGAAAAAATCAGGATAAAAAATGGCAGATGTACCACAGCAGGTAACATGTAGACCATCACTTCTTGTTTCCATAGTACCTTGGGCTCCTCCTCAAATGCTTCTTTGTTTTTCCCCACAGTTCTGTGAGTTCTGGCTCAAACACTTCTTCCCATAATTCCCTGAGTGGCTGCTCAATTAATGAAAAGAACCAGGGTAGTTCATGTGCAAATCATCAAGCAATCAATGCACAGCCCAAAAGAGGAGGTGGGGGGAGGAGCCTTTACTATAAAGACTGGGAGAAGACGCCCTGGGACATCCCTTTGGGGACCCTCTCAAAGAGTCTCTCCTTTTGTAGGGTTCGATTTCAAGTAAACTTCCTCTGTCTGCTTTACTTTCTTGCCTTTTGGTTCTTTAATGGGTGAAGAAAATGAATCCAACTCCTTGGTGGCATCCTTCAGCTTCATACAGTTAGTACTTAACTTGCTGTTGGGGACTCCTTTTTTTGGGAGCCCCCTACTTTCATAGCTTTCCTTTCAGTGAAAGTTTGTGTACTTTAACACCTATCTGTATACCTGTATCTATATTAATCTGCTTTTGCTGAAAAGCACTATCTCCTTACTCAGGCCCATGAATTAACTAAAAGTCAGAGAAAAATCTGGAATTCCTGCCTCCCTTTTCTATGTATCTCTGCTGTAAGCTATTCTCTCTCTGCAATCACTTTGCAATTGTCCTGGGTTCCAAGAAAGATAAGACTGGTAACATCTTTATGACAAGGGACCTTTCCCTACAGGGACAGTAGACTCTTGCAGGACAGACTTCCTCCCCTCCGTGAAGACTGTTACCTACAATGATGATGCTGCACTTTGGAGCAGGGGAACCCTCTCATGGGAATCTGATGATTCCTCTCAAATGAGAATAACTTCTCGAGATCCAGGAGAACCAAATCATGATCAGCCAGGCCCCACCTGATCAATCTGAGACCACAGGCTGACAAACCATCTGCTGCTGTGGCTGATCACCAAACACACCTAGGACTGGGGCTACTTAAAAATTATGCACGCCATTCACCCTTTTCCCTAATTCTGTCCTTCTATCTAAAAGCTCAAGTCTGGACCCAGATCGATGGCTGCATTTGGGCCGAAGTGCTTACTTGGCCTCATCCTGCAGTATGTCCTGGGGCCATGAAATAACCTTCCTTTGCCCTTCACCCTCATCTGTCTGTTTAGCACATAGGGACCCATCCCAGGCATTTCTGCCTGGAGCCAGTTGAGAGCACCAGGGAAGGGCTGCATGAATGGATGCTGGCCGGCCTCGCTCTGCCTCACTTCCTTGGGGCTTGACATGTTTAAGCCACTGGCTTGAAAGCTGTTCTTATTCCCTCTGGATGTTTGAGCTCCATCCTTCCAGCACTCAGAGGAAAGCTAGGTCAGTGCTGAGGAACAGAGCCCAATTCAAACCAGACTTTGAGACCCCAGGCTCGAAGTATAGGAGTCCCAATTAGGTCCAGCCTTTTCACTCATGTGCCAAATAAAAAGACAGAGAAATAAAAAGGCAGAGAAAGGAGATTTACTACATGGCAGCCATGGGAAGACAGCATTTCAGTATATCTTCAGCCTTCAGAGATAGAGACGTTGGCCTAGATTAAACAGGGAGAATTGGGGGCAGGGAGTGAGAAAGGCATGCATAGTTAAAACAGTCCCCAGGACACAGGTGTGAGGTCTGGTTGGCCATTATCTGGGCCTTTGTTCTTGGAGGAGTTCTGGAGAAGTTTTATGACTTTATTACTGGAACGGAACAGGAGCAAGGTGATCTCCTGAGTTTGGGGCTGTTTTCTTTAAGATAATGATAAGAAGAAGGCATTTGAGGGAAAGTTTGCCTGCATACCTGATGGGTATCCATCTTTTTTTCTTCTGCAAACAAGGGGATTCCAGAGGGACTACAGCTGAGAATAGCTCAGATCAAAGGGCACACATACAAAATTGGGGGACTTTCCGTTAATGCACAGAACCCAGAAAAGACATCTTTTAAGTTGCCTCTTACAGAATCAGTGGTGAATCCCATAGGGAAGGGAGGAGGCTGGGACTACCTTCTCCCCTGTGTGGCAGCTGAGTGCATTCTTCATTGACAGCAGCTTAGCAGTGGCTCACAGTGCCAGGAGGAGCCTTATGCCAGGTGTGGGGCACAGCTCTGTCTCCTGGTCCCCAGGCCAGCTCTTCTTAATATCAGCGGCCCCATAATCCCCAAATTCCATGACAGTCCTGACATTAAGCCTTCCACTGTCTCCTCTTGCTCCTCTAAAACCTCCTGGAGTAGAGAGAGTTAGAACCTAGTTGCTTTCCCCCAGCTCTGGAGCTATGCTAGTTAAGGCACACAGAGGGGAAGCGATTTTTTCAGATGGGACCAGACAGGTAGATGGGAGCTAAAAGAAGAAATGGTTTGGGAAGAAGACACCAGGGACTGTGGTGATGGAGCATCATGGCTCCCAAAGCTGGCAAAGAACCAGACCCTACATACTATCATGGAGCCAGGGGCTTAGAACTCGAGACTCATTGTCACAGGAATGCTGGCTCTCTCTGCTTGCCTTTGCTTCTTCGAGTGATGACCTTGTTCTCTCTGGATGAGATCAAATACCTAGGCAAGGTCACAGCTAGAGAAATCCCAGTATGGCATAGATGGAGAAGGGGACTTCCTTCTTGAAGTCCCTAGAAGTTATTCCTGGGAATGAACTGGCTCTGCTGCTCAGGTCCTATGCCCACTACTCACTTGGTTGAATCACCATGGTGGGTGGGGAAGCATAGGCTGCTATAATTGTCCAGAAAACCCACCAGCATGGAGGTGGGGAATGTAAGAAAAATAATGTGCAAATATTCGCAGAAGTAAGAAAAATAATGTGCAAATATATGCAGAAGTGTGTGTGTGTGTGTGTGTGTGTGTGTGTGTGTGTGTGTGTGTTGCATCATAGACTGAGTAATGACTAGCAGCAGCCAGACCACATGCAGCCTTTCTGAGCTCTGGCTGGCTGTTGCTTCCTGAAGGTTGGGTCAGCAATGGTTGTCATGGCAACAGCCTGCTGGGAAGGTCTCAAGAAAAAGATGGAGATTGGGAGTGTTTTGAAGGATGTCTGCCTGCAGACAAGTCCTTCTCTTGCTAAGAGCCAAACAAAGACACAGCCTAGCTCTTGGGGCTGTCTGAACCTAAGTAGGAGGGTTAGCAGAGGGAGTCTGGCTTTCCTTCCCCAAGGCTGCAGGCCAGAACCCTTGCTCAATCTGCCTGTGCCTGGCTCTTAGGGGTTAACAAGGATATGTTCCTGAATCTAATCTTTCTCACAGAGTGCATATAATAAAAAGCTCACTGTGAGATTTGCCTGGTGGAATACCTCCCCGCTCCCCCAGGGCTCTCCCTGCCTCCAGCAGCTTCCTCATCAGTGGCTGCCCAAGAGATCTTTTTAACAAGTAGCCCTTCTCAGCTTGCTCCTCTGCTTCAGGGGCTCCAGATTCCCAGCGGAAATAAGTGAGCTGACAGTCTTAACCTTCTGCCTAATTTGGACCCTCTGCTTTATGTCAGTTTGCCAAAGCTGCTATAGAACGTCGTAGGCCAGGCGATGGGAGCAACAGAAACTTGCTTTCTGCAGTTCTGGAAGCTGCTGTCCAAGATCAAGGTGCTGGCGAAGCAGGTTTCACCGTGAGGCCTGGTGGCTTGTAGGTGGCTGCTATCTTCCCTATGCCTGTGCAACCTCTGCCTGCTTGCACAGGACTTTGGCAGCTCTTCTTCTTATAAGGATGCCAGCTCGTGTTAGGACCTTACCCCATGGCCTCAATTCACCTTCATTACCTCTTTGAAGACTCCAAAGAGGATCACGTTGGAAGTGAGGGCTCCAACCTGTGAATGGGAGGAGGGGAAATCAGTCCATCAGAAATCTCATTGAGAAGATCTGAGCATAGAAAGAAAGGAGAAAAGCGAATTCAAACGAGGGCTGGGGGGAGAACATTCTAGACAATGTTGGCTGTTGGTGGAATGGCAAAGAAGTCAATGTGGCTGGAGTGGGCTGAGCTAAGGGCACAGTAGCAGGAGATGAGATCTCAGAAGTGGTAGTGGAAGAGGTATTTAAACCACATTTTGCAGAGAAACACAGACTCCTTACTTGGGCGTATGAATTAACTAAGAGCAGAATACAAGCTAGGCAATCCCTGCCTCTTCCATTTTTGTAGCTACGTCCTTTGCCCTGTGCCATTCTCTCCTGCAGTTATTTGCAGCCATCTTGGGAGCCACGAAGGAGAGGACAGGAGTTAGACACCAGGCAGGAGTCAATGACTCTTATTGTAACAAAGACCTCCCTGGCCAATCCTGAGATGAACGACTGCTAGACCACCTTGGAGGCTACTTGTGGTCTCTTTTTTTGGCTTACGGAGGTGAGTGGCTGGAACTCACTTGTGGTACCCCTGGAGTTTGGGGCATGGGGTCTAAAACTCCAGTTTTAGTAGGGCTAACATATGCAGGGCCTTTTCCTCTAAGAGAAATAAGAGCCATTGCTGGGGGTTGAGCAGAGGAAAGATGTGACTCACCTGCCTTTAGCTTCAAAGGATCACCTGGTACCATACTGAGCACTTGCGGCCACTGGCGCCTGGGACCCCACCTGGGATGGCTTCTAGGAACTTGCAGAGCTCCAAGGGAAATGACCTCACTGCTTCCCATCCTGTGCAGTTATTTTTCAACATTCGTTTTCTCCTTCACAGCTAGCTAAAGCCTTGGGGGCTCATGGGATAATTAATAACGAGAAAGCTCCAGGGACCCTCTGGAGAAGGACACCATTAGTTACAATATTCCAGGCTGTTGCAGCCTGGTGAGTGAGGTAGAAGGCAGCAGCGATCCTCTGAAGGAATTTCTGTTGGGGGGAAAAGTATGCTTTGTTTGGACCCCATGGGAGGCCTGGTGAAGTCCTGGTTCTCCTTGCGGCTCGCCTGTCGGATCACTTGTTTCCACCAGGGGGCGCCTTTCACACTTCCCAAATGTTCCCCAGGCTCCCCGGGCAGGTCCAGCTGACCTCTAAAAATCACTTTTCCTGCTGTAGCTTAATGCCTACAGTGGGTTCCACACACACCTCAGCCCAGATTGCCTTTGGAGTTCTAAAACGGGGGAAAAGGCCTTTAGATACTAAGTCGTGTGGAAATAGTCTCCTGAATTTCTGCCCCCTGCACTCAAAGACAGGCTGGGCAGTGTTAGCACAGTCTTCTACCCCTAATGCTTGTGGAACTGTAGCACAGCAAGAAGGTTCACTTGAAGAGATCACTTAAAAGACATGGTAACTCGAGAGGGGGAGGAGTGAAAAGGAATAGTATCCCCCCAAAAAATGAAGGGTACCAGTATGCGGGCCCCCTGAATTGCAAAGTTTGAAACTGTCTCCACTATGCTAACATAATTTGCAATAATAATTATTATGACTGTAATAACAATAATAATTATTCTTTGTATTAGTGTTTTTGTATTCAAACCTCAGGTGGTAAAGCGTGATTGTTCCTTATTGGATGGGAGCTTAATGGTGTTGAGGGTTGGGGTGTGACTGTGGTAGAGGCCTGCCTCGCTTGCTTGAGGGCCTGGGTTTGATTCCCCAGATCCGCTCTACTTCACTATAAAAGCTGAGAGTGAGCCGGGTGTCGGTGGCTCATGCCTGCAATCCTAGCTACTCAGGAGGCTGAGATCTGAGTATGGCGATTGAAAACCAGCCCAGACAGGAAAGTCCGTGAGACTCTTACCTCCAATAAACCACTCAGAAAAAGCCGCAAGTGGCACTGTGGCTCAAGTGGTAAAGCTTGAGCTGAAGACCTGAGGGATAGCGCTCATGCCCAGAGTTCAAGCCCCACGACCACACACACACAGAGTTGAGAGTGAAGACCTCAGAGATTGTCTGCTGGTAAGTCCCCTGGCGGGGAGGGTGGCACTCCCCGCAAAGAGCAGCCTGAGAATGCTGCTCGTGGGGCTGGACGCTGGGCGAGATGTGAGAAAGATGGCTTCAGCATGGCGACATCAGGTGTTTACTATCTAACTCGCTGTGTGTTTTCTTCACGGGAAAAGCAAGCAAACAAGCAAGACAAAAAGACGGGGGAAAAAGGCAAAGGACGGTTAGGAGAGTATAACACTCAGGGAGAAGTAACTGGATGAAAAAGCCGGAGGCCATTCATTGCTGTCTTGCAGGAGGCCGCCTCTGTGAGGGAAACTTCTGGCGTCTTTACAATAGCCCTTGAGTGATGTATACTGTCACAAGGGGATGTGTGCTCGGTGCAGAAAAACAAAAGGTGCTCCTCTTGGGCAAAGATGCCACTGGCATTGGAGACAGAGGGGCTGATTGGCTGATTGGTTTTCCCCAGGGCAGATGGGTGGCTCACAGGGTTTGGGGAGCCTCAGAGTAAAGTGCTAGGCTGGGAGTCATGGTGACCTCGCCAAAGGGTGGAGAGTGTCAGGCACCTCATTGGCAGGGGCTAAACAACGCCTAAAACCTCATATTACTGCACACGCTGTCGGTAATGGGGAGCCAGCACCAGATTGTCCACCATCTGTATTGTCTTTCAGGCTGCTGTAGGAATGTGTTTTGCATTTAAGCAGTCTGTAGGCAGGGGACTGTGTTCCATACAGTGTGATCCCCAGGGTTCAGTGCAGCCAGGGCCTGCTTCCCTGAGAGTCCTTGCTGTTAACAATATCCCTTAACCTGAATTGCTCCCTCCCTCCCCAGCCTTCCCTTAGGCACCCTTCAGGTAGCAGGGCTATTGTTTTTACAATCTTCATGTGTATGCATGCGTGCCTGCATGTGTTCCAGTACTGGGGCTTAACTCAGAGCCGTGAGCTCTCTGTTTTTTTCTCTCACGGCTGGTATCCTGCCACTTGGGCCATGCCCCTAGTTTCAGCTTTTTGCTGGCTAATTGGAAATAAGAGCCTGTTGGATTTGTCTGCATGAACTGGCTTTGAACTGAGATCCCCAGATCTCAGCACACTGAGTAGCTAGGGTAAACCACCAATGCCTGGCTTATTATCCCCACGTTAAAGCTGAGACCCCAAGAGAACCAGTGCTTACCCCAAGAGAACTCACTCAAGCTAGTCTTTCCTACCCTCACTTCTATTCTAAGGAGCGACACCAGGAGTGAGCTGTCCAAGTGGGCCTGTAATATTGGGCCTTTGTGGTGGGCGGGAGGTGGAGCTCTTGCCTATTCTCTGTGATTGACGCAGGCATGAGGTGAGTGCCCTGGAGCTGCTCTGCTTGGATCTGGAGCAGGAATTCTTGCTCATCTTTTCTTAGCGTGCCTTTCCTTGGACTCTCTCCTCTTCACAATGAGAGTGTTAAGTAAGTTTGGAATTCAGCATAAAAGAAAAATAGGCTATTTATGTAGGCCTATGCTCTATATCAAGACATCCCCAGCTGGAAGCCCGTGACTCACTCCTGTAGTTCTAGCTACTCTGGAGGCTGAGAACTGAGAATCACAAATTGAAACCAGCCTGGGCTGGAAAGTCCAAGTAACCAGCAAAAAGCCCGAAGTAGGGGTGTGGCTCAGTCCAACCAATCAGCTAAAAGCTAGAAGTAGAGGAGTGGCTCAAGTGACAGCAAGGCCTGGAATGAAAAAGCCAAGCACAAGCATGAGACGGTGAATTCAAGCCCCAAAACTAGCACACAAAAGGAGGTGGGGAGCAGACCTGGTTCACCAAGACAAAACACCTCCAGTAAGAAAGAGTTTTCCTTAGCTGACCTGTTATGGGACCAGAGGTGACAATACAGGGTCACTGGCAGATCTGGTTATTTGGTTGTCACCTCATTCATACCATGTAAGTGTGTGTGACCTTCTCATGCTTCTACTGCCAGGAAAGGCAGAACTGGAGCTTAAACTTTCAACCCAAGCCCTCATCTCTCTCCTTTAACCTCTTCTAGTCCTGAAGCAATGCTGAGCCAAAATGGGATGGTTTGTGCCAGGGCACTCTGGGAGGATTGTTGCACCCTGGGCTAGGTTCCTACTTTGAGTTCATGATTCCTTAATGGAAGGGCTTTACAACTCAATCCACACACCATCATTATGTTCCTGAGGTTGAGGTGGCCTGTCATTCCAAGCAGCTCCCACAAGCCCGTGTCCCTGCTTTCCTCTAAGCCTGTTCTGTGGGGGGAGAGAAAGTCCTTGGGAGCTTCTAAGACAGACTGGAGGAAGAAATTGATTATCTTTCCACCTTCAGCTCCCTGCTTCCTTCCCTCCCTCCTCCCATCCACCCCCTCCAATCAGAGCAGATTCAGCCCCACAGTGGCTTGCTATCTATCTACTGTTTCTCTAGGTTCAGAAGCATCAGTAACCGAATACTTCCCCTGAGTCAGGAGCTGTGCTGAATTATTCATAGGCCAAATCTGTTGCACATTTTCAAAGTGATTTTTCTTCAAGGTTGTGGCTGTGAGGCTCTGGGAAAGGTAATGAACATGTCTGATGCTCATGGAAGTAAGAAATGCTGTCAGCCACCTGACATCAGGGGTCTCCATCTCATGGGTGGTACTGGGATGCTCCGCAGAGGGAAATGCTCTGGACAGGGACTCACACTGCTGTAACCACGGGGGTATGGAACTCTGGATATCTACAGACCATGGGTGGGTGGACTCAGTGCCTGAGCAGGGAGCTGAGTCTTATCCAACCTCTAGACCTGTGTGGATCTATCAGAAGAGCTCCAGAGGCTGAATGGGGTGGCACATGCCTTTCAGCCCAGTACTTAGGAGGCTGAGCCGAGGAGGATTGCTAGTCTGATGCCAGCCTGAGAGTCTGTTTCAAAAACAAGCAAATAAACATATTATTTTTTTAAAAGCCACCAGGCACTGATGGCTCACACCTGTAATACTAGCTACTCAGGAGGCTGAGATCTGAGGATCAAGGTTCAAAGCCAGCCCAGGCAGGAAAGTCCGTGAAACTCTTATCTCCAATAACCACCAGAAAACTGGAAAGTGGCCCTGGGGCTCAAGTAGTAGAGTGCTAGCCTTGAGCTGAAGAGCTGAGGGACAGCGCTAAGGCCCAGAAAAAAAAAAAAAAAAGCCAACAGTAACAAAAAAAACCAAAACTAAAAAACTTATAGGCCATCCAGAATGATCTTTCAGAGACGCTGCTGGGAGGTGGTAAGACCCTCCCAGCACTGAGCTTGAGTTGGCAATGACTGGCAACCTTCAGAGATGCTGAGGAGGAGCTCTCGCTCTGGGTGGGGTTGGACCAGATGCCTGGATTGATCATACTGAGGTCAAGATCCTCTTCTCATCTGAGCATCTGGCAACATTGCTCACAATTCTGAGACTCATCTGTGAGGAAGGATTTAGTCCCAGAATAGACTCTGAACTTTCACTCTCTTACATCCAAAAGTAGTGGGCTTAATCAGATGGTGCTTCTATGACTCACCTGCTGCCTTGTGCCAAGCCCACCCTTGCCTCCTAGGCCTCGTTCACTATCTGCAGCACCCTCGGGTTGGAATCGCTGTTCCCTCATCTCTCCTACTTGCTTGATAGCGTTGCAGAGAGGAAGTGTTACCTCCTGGAGAGACCAGTAACTGTGGAATTCAATGGACTTCCTGAACTATCTTGGCTTTGCTAGTACATCCCTGGAACCTTAGCTAAATCATCTGACCTTTGCTGTCTTCTAAAATAAAAATGGGAACACCATTTCCTTCCAGGATTTGGGGCTTAAATGAAACCCTGTTGATAAGAGACTTAGATCAGAGCTTATTAGTGCATCCCTCTGCATGTCTAGTGTTCTGTCTTGGGTGTCTTGTCCTTGACTGTGTTCATCCACAAGCCATTCCTCCCCTCTCTGACAGAGTTCTAATTGTCCACTAACATCTGTCACTCCATCTTCCCTTAGTGCTAGCCTGGCATATGGCTGTTCAGTTACACACTATCCGTCTTCCAGCCTTCCTCACAGCTAGAAGTTACCATAGGACTAAATTCAGGACAGGGAGAAGGAAGCCAAAGCATCTTCTCTTTTCCTGGTGTGGCTGGTGAGGTGGCTTTGATGACAAAGATGCTCTGAAAGATGAAAATGTAAGATTAAAAGGAGCTAGGCCCTGGATAACCAGGGCTAGCACTCCAGTCTGGGCCACTTGGCTACTGTGGATTGTCAGGCAAGAGAAAACAAATGTGGCCTCTCAGTCTCAGGCTCCATGTCTCTTCCCAGGAAAGCTATCCAGGGCTCCCTGTGACCAACCCTTCCTGTGAGCTCTCATCCATGTCCTCTTAAAGTCCATCCATAGTGTCCTATACAGACGTGATCGCTCATCTGCAAACTCCACTAGGCTAGGAGCACCATGAGGCAGGGATGGCAATCTCCTCTGCCCTCAGTCTCTCTGGCTCTTAGAAACAACAGGCACTTGGGAAATGTGGAGCAAATCAGTGCCTCAGACTTATAAACTGTCTTTATTCTCGCCAAAAGGGATCTTCAATGCTCACATGTAAAGATGAAAGAGCCATGTCCATTCTTTTCTTCTTTCCTCCCAGCCTATCTGGGGCTTTCTTCTGTGTGCAGTAGGTCAGGACAGATGTGCCACAGTGGAAAGGGCAAGGCTGGGTCGTGTTTAGACAAGGTCAAGAAATGTGGCAGGAGTTTCCCTCATTAGCTTAGTTTTGTCTTGAAAACCAAGACAAAAATAGTCTTTGATAAAAAAAAATAAGAAAGGAGGGAATTCATATATCAGATTTAATTGGAAGAGGTGTGCAGACTCTTATCATTTGTTTTCCGTTCACACACAGCTGTGGAGGTCGAGTTACAAGCCTGGGAGGGGAGGCTCCTGGCAGATTTTCCTGGCCACGGTGCAGAGGGAGCCGTGGTATTGCCTAAGCAGCAAGGCCTTGGCAGCCACGTCTGAAAGCCAGGGGTCTGGCCCTCAGCCAGCCTTTCCTTGAAGACACTTCTCAAGGTATTGGCCTTGGCAGCAGTTAAGGAAGCTGCTTTTTATTAGTGCTGCCCTCTCTTTGGCCAGGGCTGTCTTTGGAGTTCTTTTCTGCGCACGGTACCTCTCTTCATGGCCTGCAGTGTCAAACCCCATCCGCCCACTTCAGCGTCCAGCAGCTGAGCTCTGGAAACTGAGTGCATATCATCCTTCACCCTCTTAAGCTGACTTCCAGACACACACAGCTGTTACCTCACTGCTCAGGAGGGTTAGGAACCATGGTGAGTGGCTCTCTGGAAGGTTTGGTTGGACCCATCTTCTTCATCTGGGGGTTTCCAGGCAGGTCTTCAGGAGTGATTTTTGCCACCAAAAAGGTGGGTCTGTGTGTGTGTGTGTGTGTGTGTGTGTGTGTGTGTGTGTGTGTGTAAGCACGCACGCGTGTGCATGCATGTGTACTGGGGCTTGAATTCAAGGCCTGGATGCTGTTCCTGAGGTTTGTTTTTTTTTTTTCCTGAAGGCTAGCACTCTGCCTCTTGAGTACAGCTATACTTTAGCTTTTTTGTGTTTAGAGATAAAAAGCTCACAGACTTTCCTGCCCAGCTGGCTTCAAACCGAGATCCTCAGCCCTCAGCCTCCCGAGTAATTAGATTTCAGGTGTGAGCCACTGGTACCCTGCTAGAGGGGTCTATATCTTTTTGTATAAGAAGAAAGGAGTGAGGTTTTGAGATGCAAGCTCAGAGAGAAGGGATTCAGACCCCATGTTTGTCTCAGGTCTACCTGATGCAGTATGGGAGTTAACTGTCCTGGGTGTTGTGGACATGCCAATCACCTTTTATACTGACCTTGTTCTCTGTCATTCTGCCTTGATGGGCCATCTTAGATTCCCTCCCTGTTGAGCCCAGGTGAGGTGAGGTAGGAGGGAATACTTCCCTCACAGTGGCTTGTCTTAGTTTGCTTTCTGTAACTATTACCTAAGACTGGGAAATTTTTGAAGGAAAAATGTTTCCTTGCCTGACATTTCTGGAGGCTGGGGAATCCAAGAACATGGTGCTAGGGAGCAGCTCATGCTGCTTCAACTAAAGGTGGCAATGCTCCCTGGAGTCAGCTTGCTTTATAACAAGCCAGGTTAACAATTCAATCCCAAGAGAGTGAGCACTCACTTCCAAGAGCTAGGCATTCGATTCTCTTTATGACCCAGTCATCTGTTAAAAGTCCCTTCAAGTCTCAATACTATCACATTGAGGATTAATTTTTCAACATGAGTTCTAGAGGGACAGAGGCCATAGTTTGGATCTAGCATACCCCTTAAAGATTTACTCACCAGCTTGTGATGCCATTGGGAAATGGTGAGCTTTTAAGTGGTGGGTGTTAACAGAACGAAGTTAAGTCACTGGAGATGTGTTCTTGAAGGGAATATTCTCACTTTATCTCTTCTTCTCTTTGCTTCCAGCCTTCCTTGAGGTGAATACTTTGTTCTACCCAGCATTCCTTCCTGTGATATTCTGTCTCACCCCAGGCCTCCAAACAACAGTCAACTGAGACCTCTGAAACTGAAACAAAATAAATCTTTTCTCCTTATAATTTGTCTTTCTCAGATGTTTGGTCACAGCCATGGAAGGTAATTGGGCACACAGTGAAGCCATAGTAGAGGTCATCAAAGGGGAGGAGTCCCCTGGAGCCACTGAGGCTGTCTGCTCACTAATGTCAACTAACATTCATGCATGGTCACTGCTCAAAGTTCACGTTCGTCTTACTTCTACCTGTACAGGTGTGGAAGCCACTAAGGTCATTAATAATTGTGATATTAGACTTGCAAATACAGAAGCATGTACAAAGGTCTTAAGGAAAAGCATCGGGCCAAGACTGGTGACACACAGCAATACTTCCAGCACTTGAAGAGAGAAGATCATGAGTTTAAGGCTACCCTGGGCTACACAGTGAGAACTTGTCATGAAATACAAACAAGCATATCATTAAGGAAAAATCTAAAAGAGAGACTGTTTATACTTTGACTTGCTTTGTCTAGGACGTGAGAAGAAAAATTCCTTGTGGGGAGGAATTTTTTTCTGTCGTGGGGCTTGAACTCAGGGCTTGGGTGCTGTCCCTGAGCTCTTTTGCACAAGACTAGTCCTCTACCACTTTGAGCCACAGCTCTACTTCTGGTTTTCTAGTGGTTAATTAGAGATAAATTGGACTTTCCTGTCTGAGCTGACTTTGAACCTTGATCCTCAGATCTCAGCCTCCTGAATAGCTAGGACTACAGGTATGAGCCAACAGTGCCTGGCTTCAGGAGTTTAATTGAGGCTCAATGATCCCTCTTCTAATGAACTATGAGAGTCTGTGATCTGGATTGAACACAGACACTCCCAGACTCCTTCTCTATTTTTCTATCATTTTCTATAAAAGTAAAGCTAAGGGAAATAGTTCAGCTCATTGCTATCTATAGAGCTTAACTTTTAGAACTTTAAGATGGACACAGTATCCTGTACCCAGCGATTGACAGGTTAAGACAGGAGGATCATTTGAGTCCAGAAATTCAAAGCTAGTCTGGGCAACACTCTATCTCATAACAACAACAACAACAAGGATAAAGAAGAAAAGAAAACCAAACCAAAACAAACAACAACAAAAAGCCCAACTACCTGCTTTTTAAAAAGTAATGATGATATTGGTAATAAAGCTATTTATTGAGCACATTTTGCATGCCAAGCACTGTGCTGTTCTCTCTGCTTTTTTCTCTTTTAGTACACACAATAACCTGTGTCTATTTTACAGATAAGAAAACTAAGGCTCAGGGCTGGGAAGGTGGCTCAGTGGTAGAGCGCTTGCCTTGCATGCCTGAGTTCGATTCCTCAGCACCACATAAGCAAAAAGAAAAAAAGCTGGACGTGGCGCTGTGGCTCAAGTGGTAGAGCGCTAGCCTTGAGCTGAAGAGCTGAGGGACAGCGCCCAGGCCCAGAGTTCAGGCCCCACAACCGGACCCAAAAGAAAAAAAGAAAAAAGAAAACTAAGGCTCAGAAATTTTGTTCTGTGTCCAAGGTGATGTCTGACTTCACAGTTTTAAGCTCTGTAACAGTCTTCACCTCTCTCTCAACTCGTAGCTATACCCCTATTTGGGTCCTCTGGCTTTCTCGCCTGTTTAAAAGCTTTCTTGATGACCCCCCCCATTTCAACAACAAGCTGACACCCAGATGCTTCTCTGCATACTCTGCATCTAAAACAGCCATCTCCGCTGCGTCCAACATCCTGCCCTAGGGATTAATGTTGTCATTAAATATTAGCAAGAGAAGGAAGGAGGGAATCTGGTTTATATGAGGAATCTGGCCACTATAAGATCAGCTGGGCCTGGGGGTGTGGAGTATTGGGGAGGGGGTGACATCTGGACAGCACTTTAGATTTATGAAGAATTGATGTGAGGTATGGGTAGCGGTGAATGTCTGTAATCCCAGCACTTGGGAAGGAAAAGGAGGATCATAAATTCAAGGCCAGGCTAGGCTACAAAGCAAATTCCAGTCCCCTATAGCTCCTTCTCCTCCCAACTCCCCACAAAACAACAACAAAACTGCAATCCCAAGGCGCTGGCATCCTGTTCAGAAACTTGTCCTTCTTGCTGATACGTCATAATTTTTCTCCTTTTTTCAATTGCAACAAAAAGCTTTCAGGAAGCAAAGAAACCCAGCTGTCCTGCACTATTTGGCTTGTGTATTCAAGTAAAGGGTTATAAATGATCTAGAGCTGCATAATCTGCTTCCCTGTCCTGCTCGGGTCTCAAAGCTCTTCCCTGGATTTGGAATGTGCAATCCCGAGAGTGCCTTACAGTTGAGGCCAAATTGTAGGGTTTCCAGCTGTCCTGTGCTTCTGCATACTGTCTGCCCTAAGGGCCTCTCTTGGCTGGTTCCAAGCTGGCAGCCTGCTTCCCACTCCATGTTGTCATGGAGAAGGTTTTAGCAACATACTGTTGGATGGAGGGTGTATTTCTGTCACCTAGAAACAAGTGGGTTTGTAGAAAGGCAATGTGAGGAAGAGAAAGGGCTCTTTAGAGGGCAGAGCTGGTGCCAGGGAAGCTGGCTTGTGGTGTAGGGGCAGAAAGCCTGTGCGGCTGGATGCTATTTGGTATTCCAGGCAGGTAGCAGAGTGCTGATTGCCTGGATTCTGTAAGAATCCTGGGAGCTTCTGTCAGACAGAAGGCCACAGCCTCTGCAGAAAAGTTTACAGATTCTAGGGAAATTGAGCTGCAGTACAGCCTGATCTGCAAGAGGGAGAACGGGTGGCTCTCAGCCATCTAGACACATTGATACAAAGTTATGCTTCACACTGGGGGGAAAAAAGCTGTCATCTGCCCGAGTACGCCAGCAGGCTGCCCTTGACATGTCTGTTGGTAGATCCTCATGGGACCTGGATGTCCAGCCATCTGGGTACCCCTTGTATTATCTCCCTCCCCCACCCCACCCCACTTCTCCAATAGCTCATTTAGAGCATCTGCCACCCCGCTGTCCCTGCTGCTTTGTAGGTCAAAAACAGTTGAATATTGACAATTTCATATTGTTCAATCTAAATGAAAGCTTCACGGTGATTTGGCACTTTTAATCGGGATTAGATAAGAATATTAATGATAGTAAGCAATAGTGTTTTTTTTCTTGCTCTACAAATATAACCTATTGCCTTCTAAATCATTTCAAATTCTGGTTCTCCACATATATGTCAAACTATCAACTTCCAAATGTTGTAATGCTACCAATTTTCCTGGAGAAAGCTGGTTCACTTTCTCTGCTACCTGAAGTAGTGCCTACGTCTGTCCTGTTGCCACATAGAGAAGAGGCATCTCAAGTGTCCTCTAGTAGATTCCAAAGATTAACGGGCTTGATCGTAAGTACAAAAATCTATAAACTTTCCAGGTGGTGATGGCTCACACTTGTAACCCTAGCTACTCAAAAGACTAAGATCTATGGATTGTGGGCAGAATAATCTTCCAGATTCCATGTCCAATTAACCAACAAAGAGTTGGACAAGAGGTCTGGCTCAAGCATTAGCTGTGAGAGAAAAAGCTGAGCAAAAGAATCTATAAACTTTATTCATATATTCCTCATATATTCTTTTTTGTTGTTGTTGGTGGTGGTCGTGGGGCTTGAACCCTGGGCCTGAGTGCTGTCCCTGAACTCTGCTAGTCCCTGAGACTAGTGCTTTACCACTTGAGCCACAGCACTACTTCCGGCTTCTTTTGCTTATGTGGTGCTGAGGAATTGAACCCAGGGCCTCATGCATGCAAGGCAAGCACTCTACCACTGAGCCACTTCCTAGCCCCTCATGTGTATATATATATTATTTATTTATTTATTTATTTATTTTTTTGGTCAGTCGTGGGGCTTGAACTCTGGGCCTGGGCACTGTCCCTCAGCTCTTCAGCTCAAGGATAGTACTCTACCATTTGAGCCACAGCACCATTTCCAGTTTTCTGAGTGGTTTATTGGAGATAAGAGTCTCAAGGTCCTTCCTGCCCAGGCTGGCTTTGAACCGCAATCCTCAGATCTCAGCCTCCTGAGTTGCTAGGATTACAGGTGTGAGCCACTAGCACCCGGCCCTCATATATTCTTTTTACTAGAAGTTTTGGTAAATTTGAAAAGCCATTGGCTAACCTTACCTATATAGACCTGGTTTCTATAAACTATGAACATATCTTGAGTCAGGACCTAAACAGCAACTGCTTTCTCCTCTCCTCTTATTCATCCAGGAGCTACCTTGAGGTTATTTCTATTGAGTTTTGGAGTTGTTTCAACATCTTCAGGCTCACAAAATATTCATTTATACCTCCTGAATTTCTCTGTTTTCTCCTAGTATTCCCTAACTCTTCTTTCCCTCTTTACTTGTTTATTGTTACAGTCTCACATTTTCTCCTTTCTTTAACCTAAAGATGGTTTTTAAGCTGGATGGCTTATGCCTGTAATCCTAGCTACTCAGGAGGCTGGGTTCTGAGGATCGAGGTTCAAGTCTGCCTGGGCAGGAAAGTCTGTGAGATTCTTATCTCTAGTAAACCACTAGAAAACTGAAAGTGGCGCTGTGGCTCAAATGGTACAGTGCTAGCCTTGAGCTGAACAGCTAAGGGATAGTGCCCAAGCCCAGAGTTAAGCCCTATGACTGACAAAAAAAAAAAAAAAAGATGCTTTTTTAATAGCCTCTCATAAATCAGCCCTTTCTCTTACTACAGATTTTGCTCCTTTCTTTCTCTTTTGTTTCTCCCCCTAGGACTACCCCAGGCAGTACCATCAGAATGCATGGAGCATCGGGAGTGGGACCCAGAGCGCAATGTTTGTCAGAGGAGAGGCTCACTCATAACATTCAAATGGATAGATGAGTAGATGGTGTCTAACTACCTTTTTTGTTGTTGCTGTTGTTGTTTTTGGGGGGGGGTCCAGTCGTGGGGCCTGAGCTCTGAGCCTGGGCGCTGTCCCTCAGCTCTTCAGCTCAAGGCTAGCACTCTACCACTTGAGCCACAGCACCCCTTCCGGCTTTTTTCTTTTTGCTTATGTGGTGCTGAGGAATTGAAATCAGGGTCTCATGCATGCAAGGCAAGTGCTCTACCACTGAGCCACCTTCCCAGCTCCTACCCTTTGAGTTCTAAAATAGCATGGTCTAGTAGCCTAGAAAACTGTATAATGGAAATGATTGTACCCACCTCATAGTGGTCTTGTGAAAACTAAGTACTTAAAAATGTTACCTACAAGCTACTCAGGTGGATAAGTTTGGGAGGATCTCAGTTTGAGGAGAACATAGGCTGAAAAGTTCACAAGACATTTTCTCAATAGAGGGCTGGGGACATGGTGACACTCACCTGTTATCCTAGCTAGATGGGATGTCTAATAGTAGATTCTACCCAAGACAGCCATTGGAAAGGAAGCAAGACCCTATCTCAAAAAATAACCAGCAAAATTGAGGCCAAAGGTGTAGCTCAGTGGTAAGAGCAACTGTTTAGCAAGCACAAGTTCACAGGTCAAACCTCAGTGCTAAAATCACTTGCACAGTGTAAGAGCCTAGTAAACATTAGCTATCATCAATCCCTGAAACCCTAGCTTTAGCAATTTTTTCCCTTCTGCTATCCATTTTGCTTACCCAGGGAATTCTTTTCAAACTAGCAGATGTTCCTGAGAGGCACATTCTGATTATTTTATTTTGCTGAAGACTCTAGAGGACTCTGTGGCCCAAAGGGATTTCCTCCTAGGGCATCCAAGGGCAGATGAAAGGTGACAAAGTAGGAATATACTGGCAGCTTTCCCCCAGTTGTTTTTTTTTTATCCTCACTGTCCTCATGTGCAGCAAGAGCTAGCACAGCACACCGTTGTGCACCCCCATACTAGGCTTCTAGACATCCTGACATTAACCTCTACACAAAGTATGCAGGGGTTGGGAGCCAGGGAAGGAGACTGGGAACATTTGCTGAAGTCTCTTAGAGAAAGACATTTGCTAGGGATGGGTCAAGATAATGGAGCAGAATGAGAAAGGTGACGTACTGAACATCTCCTGCTATAGTGCTTTCATCAACATCCAACCAGATTGAGCTGGTTCCAGACCCACATCCTCATTCTATGTGGCTATAGGAGAGGTGGCTCCATATACCAGAATTCCTGCTAGGTGCCACCACATCTGGAAGTGCCACAACCTCCCAAAACAGTGGTTCTTCCCACTTGGTCCTGCCAGGGTGCTATCATAGGATCTGCTTATCACCAAGACAGTGGCACACCTTCCTTTACTTCAGAAAAATACAAACATTTTAAAAGCATTATGCCAGCAGAGCACTATTGGCTCACGCCTGTAATCCTAGCTACTCAGGAGGCTGGGATCTGAGGATCAAAGCCAGCCTGGGCAGGAAAGTCCATGACACTCTGATCTCCAATAAACCACCAGAAAACCAGAAGTGTGGTGCTGTGGCTTAAACTGGTAGAGCACTAGCCTTGAGCTGAAGAGCTGAGGGGCAACGCCCAGACCCAGAATTCAAGCCCCACAACTGACAAAAATAAATAAGCAAACAAATAAATAAACAAAAAAGCATTATGCCACTTTAGTCATCATTGAGGAAACCATAAAATAAAATGTCCTAAATTATCACCAGATGACAATTTTATTGCCACATAAACAAGACAATGTCCTCCCCCACAGCCACCAATCGAAGACAGCTGCATATTTCTAGGACAACCATTATTTTCAGGACCCTTCTTATGGTATGTTTGAGGTTTTCTACACAATGAAGGAAGCAGACAATCCCATAAGGGCTACCATCCAAACCTGGCATCTACCAGCACTACCTGGCTTAAGCTCAACCTACTTCTTTTCTTCTTTCCTTCCAAGTTGAGATCACAGGGTTCATGAATTGAGTGTCACTTGCTTTGTAAGTATTGGCTGACTTCACAGATCCTACCAAGTAGGATCTATTGTCCGCATTTTACAGATGACAAAAGATAATATAGAAGAGTAAAGAATTAGCTAAATCAAGTTATTAGGCCCTTTGGCAAACTCTTTGCTCTGGAGGTGTGGTAATCATGGGGACTGGATTTTCAGAGCTTTGTGGGTGTCATTCTGTTACAGAGATGGTGAACCTCTCCTAGTGAGAGAACACATTGGAAAGGTAGAGTGAAACAGCAACATGAAAATCCTTTGTCACCCATAAGGCTCACTACTGACTGAACAGACACCAAGCTTATATCACAGCTTTCATCCAAAGGCTGCTTCAGGCTATCAGCCTGCTGGAGATGGGGTAAGCCACAGACCCTCATCAAAGGGAGGCTCTATTTCCCTAGAGCTTCTGTTCTCTGAGATAGGAAGATGACAATAGATTCAATTCCTCTATAGGATGCTGATGCTGGGATTGGCAGGGAGTGAGTGTACACCCATGCTTGCTCAGTCGCAAGCATGCTCAGTCACTGTCATGAAAGTCCCATGAATTGTGCAAGTATCAGAGCAAAAACATGCTATCACTAATGTCCTAACAAGGAGGACTTTAAGCTAATTTAAGAGGACTTTAAGCTAATTTAAAAACCACCCTGGATCATGTTATGTGATCATGAGGGGCATGATTGTACAAGTGGAGAATACTAAGCTTGCAAACAGTAATGTGATTCCCAGAAAGAAACAATCCCATGCCCCACATCCCTACACCCGTAACTCACCCGTAACTAACTCTAGCCTTGGTTCTAGCTCTGACCAACTGGAAAGCAAAGCAGCATCAGGATGGTAGAGAAGAGCTGGGGCTCACTGGAGAGCAGATCAAGTAGAAGAACACCTAGCAAGTACAAAGATTTGAGTTCAAACTCCAGTACCACACACACACACACACACACACACACACACACACACACACACACACACACACACACACACACAGAGTCCATATAGCTAAGTATAATTAAAGCAAAACCAGGACAGAGAGAGGAAGGTTGCATCCAGGAGCTTTAATAACAGCACACATCGGAGTCAAGGAGGTGTAAACACACAGAACCCAAAGCACATGGCCAGGTGTAATACTCAGGCATATGCTAGACAACCAAAGCCAAATGTGCTACACAGAAAGCTTCAAGAGTTCTAGAACCAAGAGTTGTGTGCTGCTATGTCCCCGAAAGCCTTTTCAAAAAGAATCAAGAATGCCAAGTTCTGCTGAGAGTAGTGGTGAACACTGATAATCCCAGCACTCAGGAGGCCGAGGCAGGGAGACTATGAGTTTGAGGCTGGCTTGGACTACAACTGATATTTTTGTCTCAAAAATTAAAATAAAAAATAAAAGAGGAAGGAAGGAAATTAAAAAATCAGGGAAAAAATCAGGCTGAAAGTATGACTCATGTGGGTAGAGTTCTTGCCTACTAAGTGCAAAACCAAGAGTTTAAACCTCAGTATCACCAAAATAGTTATTAGGCTGGCTTCTGTGGTTCACATATGTAATCCTAGCTCCTTTGGAGGCAGATATCAGGAGGATTGTGATGCAAGGCCGGTACAGGTAAAAACGTTAGCAAGATCTCATCTCAACCATTAGAGCTGTGTGTGTGTGTGTGTGTGTGTGTGTGTGTGTGTGAGTGTGTGTGGGGGGGGGTAATATATATCTATCATCCCAGCTATGCAGGAGGCCTGAATAGTATGATGAAGATTCAGGCCTGCTGGGTCATAAATTCAAAACTTATTCAAAAGATAACTGAAACAAAAAGGTCTGGGAGTGTAACTTGTGGTTACCTATCTAGCAAGAGCAAGGCCTTGAGTTCAAATCCCAATACTTAGCCGGGCGCCGGTGGCTCACGCCTGTAATCCTAGTTACTCAGGAGGCTGAGATCTGAAGATCATGATTCAAAGCCAGCTCGGGCAGGAAAGTCCGTGAGACTCTTATCTCCAATAAACCACTAGAAAACCGGAAGTGGCGCTGTGGCTCAAGCGGTAGAGTGCTCGCCTTGAGCTGAAGAGCTGAGGGACAGTGCCCAGGCCCAGAGTTCAAGCCCCACAACTGACAATAAAAAGGGAGGGAGGGAAGAAACATGAAGTTTCCTCATATCCCTCTGCCTAGTATTCTTTTAGGACCACAGAGTAGAAACAGTCACATGATCTACATAGCAATCTGTGAGTAGCTTTGATTACTGAGAAGCCTTAAGAATGGGATATTATGGCTCACTAAACTTCATCAGCTCAGTATTAACCAGAATTTTCTTTGAGGGGGGGACTTTTTAAAGTTGAAAATGCTTATGAAATGTTGACTTTCTCCTCTCACCAGGAGCAGCTGAATGAGTCTGGAGGCTGTTTGGTGAATTGGGACTCTGCATGGCCTGAGGTTGTTCTCTAGGTTTGTGGTCATTATTTAGGTTGCCTCTGTAAAAGGAGGGCAGATGAAAGCCCTGGAAAGTGATTAATGTTGCTCCTTCCTCCCCACTTCACTAATTGAAAGTTGGTCACGTGTGTGACAGCACATATTTGACTTGATCAAGGTTCCTCTGGAGGACAAAGGGCAACAATGACCAGTTGGTGGCTAATTGGCAGATGGCTTGCTACCAGGAGACACCAAAAAGACTTGAATTTAGTGCAAGGGACAATTAGGTCTGCCTAAAAATAGGTACCAGACAGGAAGGTAGCTGAATCCAATAGACATCTGCTCATGACATTTCAGTGAAAGTGATATCCTGAGTCAAAGGTCAATGAGATTCCATTTTACTAATAGTGCCTGGCATGTTGCAGATGCTCAGCGAAAATGTGTTGAACAAATAGTGACCTCCCTACCTGATGTGTTCTATAAGATTTCCTCTGGATAGCATTCATTTGTCCATCATTCATATGCCCCATCTTTCCATCCAGGAATTACGTACATACTGTGTGTGAGGTGCTAAATCATGGCCCTAGGGGAGTCAATGGTAAGCAAGATCCAGTCCTCATGTAGTCACCTGTTTCAAGGAACTGTCTAGAGGAGAGGGATGAAGAGGTAGACTTTACAGAATAGCTTGAACACAGACTGTATTCTCTTTGCTAAGACTAGGATATGATTTGTATCCCCAAATGTTCATGTGCTGGAAGTTTGGTTTCCAGGATAATGGTGTTGAGGTGGCGGAGTCTTTAAATAAGAGGGCAGGCCCCTAACGGAAGGTAATTAGGTCATGGGTCTCCACCCTTACGGATGGACTAACTAGTCTTTCAGAATGGGTTGGCTTTTTATAGGAGTAGATGAGTTTAAGAGTAGGTTGTTATGAAGGTGTTTGTTCCCCTGCCCCCAGCACTTCCCCACCCCAACCTCTCCCTTTCTATCTTGCCATGTGACTCGTCCTGTTGTACACCCCTCTGCTAGGTTAGGTCATCCCCTTTGCAGTCCTCCCCAGAAGCCAAGATGCTAGTGTCATGTTTTCATAGACCTCAGAACTATAAGCTCAATATATTTTCTTTAATTTCCAAATTGTCCAGGCTTAAGTATTAGAGTAATGCAAAATGGTCTAAAATGTTCCTCTGTCTTCATTACTCCATAGGCTCTCCACTTTAGGCAAATCTGAGTTACTGCTTCCATTAGTCTACCCATAGTTGGTGTGCTTCTTAAAGGAAATATCCATTTTCTAGTCCAAGTGAAGTGTAAGCATTGGTCATTGCCTGAATAGAACATTGGACTAGCTCTACTGATGATTTTATCTAAAGTGTTTTTGTTTGTTTGGTCATGGGGTTTGAACTCTGGACCTGGACACTGTCCCTCAGCTCTTGAGCTCAAGGTGAGCACTCTACCACTTGGGCCACAGTGACACTTCTGGTTTTCTGAGTGGTTTATTGGAGATAAGAGTCTCACGGACTTTCCTGCCCGGACTGGCTCTGAACCATGATCTTCAGATCTCAGCCTCCTGAGTAGCTAGGATTACAGGTGTGAGCCACCGACGCCCAGCTCTCTAAAGTGGTTTTGTCCAGCTTACATCCTTGGTAACCAACCAGCATTACTTCTACCCCTTTTCCTACTTCACATTTTCTCTTTTCTGAATAAAGGGATGTTTCAAACAGTAAATGTGAAGGTCTGTGGCCACCGTTCAAGGCTGCAGTTCCAGTTCCTTGGATGGTAAGGAAACTTGCAACACGGTACTCTGAGATCAATTCCAGGCACCTGTTCAAATACTGTTTAGGGACGGTTCTTCCCAGCAGAATACATGGCAAGAACCAATCTCCATCCATCATCCTGGCCTCCTTCCAGTATTTCCTCTGTGTGTGTGTGTGTGTGTGTGTGTGTGTATGTGTGTTTGCGTCTGTGTGTCTGTGTAGGTCTTGGGGCCTGAACCTGGGCAATGTCCCTGAGATTTTTTTGCTCAAGGCTAGCATTCTACTGTTTGAGCCACAGCTCCATTTTGGCTTTTTTTTTTTTGTAGTTAATTGGAGATAAGAGTCTCACAGGCTTTCCTGCCTAGGCTGGCCTTGAATTGTGATCCTCAGATCTCAGCCTCCTGAGCAGGGAGAATTATAGGAGTGAGCCACTGGCACCTGGCTCTGCTGGTGTTTTCTTAATGCATTTCAGAATAAAACTTTTTTTCCTCTCTGTTATTTCAAAGACAGTCATTTAATTTTTAAGAATATGGCTAAATGGCACACACCTCTGATCCTGGCAGAAGGATACTGAGTTCAAGGGCAGCCTATGCTACATAGTGAGATCCTGCCACAACAACTAAACAAAGCTGGGTGCTGGTGGCTTACATCTGTAATCCTAAGTACTCAGGAGACTGAGATCTGAGGATCATGGTTTGAAGCCAGCCTGGGCAGAAATGTCCTTGTGAGAATCTTATCTCCAATTAATGGCACAAAACTGGAAGTGGTGCTGTGGCTCAAAGTGGTAGAGCACTAGCCTTGAGCAAAAGGAGTTTAGGGACAGCACCTAGGCCCTGAGTTCAATTGACTGACTCCACAATTGACCCATATATATATATATATATATATGGACCTAACAAAGAACAGAATATACAGGTAGATCTATGTTCTAGTGGATGTTCTGGAGCCTAGCAGAATCATTCCTTACTATCACTAGATTTGATTTCTGGTTTTGCTTTAATTATACTTAGCTATATGGATTTTGTGTATGTATGAATGTGTGTGGTTCTGGAGTTTGAACTCAAGTCTTCGTACTTGCTATGTGCTCTTCTACTTGAGCCATTCTGCTGGCTTTTTGTTGGATACTTTTCTTTTTAGGTAGGGTCTGGCCAGCTTGGACTGTGATCCTCCTATTTGTGCTTCTTCACCATCACAGGGATGACAAGCACACCATGGCCAGCCATTGGAGTCTCAAACTTTTTCTTGTGGACATGGGATGGCCTCTGATCTTTGTCTCCCAAGTAACTCAACCAATGTTATTATACTTGGCTTTTTGGATTCTTTAAAAAGTGATTCATAAGCATTTGCATTTATGTTTTTACATAATTACCCTTAGTGCAAGTCTTTACAACTTGGTGATATTAAACCTTGGCTTTTGTCAAGTCATATATGACCCTATGATCTTCAATATGCTTTTCAAAGTTACTCCTATATGACAGTATGGTCAGTGACCCTTCCTGTCTATGGTGAGTGTACCTGTGGTTCCAGAGTGATAGAACTTGGGAGTGTCACTTGTACATTTTCACAGTGTTTATATGAAAGGAGGTCAGGAATTATGACCTCCATTCCATAGGTGGGGGAAGTAAGACGTAGAAAGGTGATCTGCCAAAGTCACCAGGTAAATCAGAAAACAAACTTGGAAAAATCAGAAAACTTCCAGTGCCTTATCCTAAAAAGCAGATTGTCTCCTCAAGGAATATACATACTTGGAAGTAGTTCTGAGGGTGGAGCTTTCTTCAAAAAGAACTCAGAAACCACAAGGTAAAAGGACCAGAATCACATTAACTCTTTAGTTAAGTGCTCCTGACTCACAGACAATACCAATTGATACAGCTCACTGATAACCAGAAGAGAAAAATTCACCCATTCAAGAATAAGCCTTTGTTCACAGCTCCTTTCCCGGTTTCACAGCTCAAGTATAACATCTAACATGTAACATTCTTCTACACATCACTCCTTTTACATTTGTTAGTGATGGGGTGGGGATAGACAAGGGCTGTGTGTATGCATGCATGTGCATACGTATGCATACATACACACACATACACATAAAGAACCAGTCATGTTAGGGACAATTCTGTCCAGTGGAACACATATGAAATATGTATTATGTAGTTCTCTACCTTGATTTTGCTTTCTTTTTGGTAATTTAAAAATATCCTGACCTTGATTTAATGTCAAAAGTGATGTTCTTGTCATTTGATAAATATAGCTTGGGCTAACTTCTCTTCAAGGAAGAGAAGCCCTCTCAGGGTTAAAATTACCTGGTGATAACTGAACCTTTTGGGACATGAGTAGCCTGGTATTACAAGTGCTTCCCTCCAGAGCTAAATGATCATCTGTGATGCACCGTATGTCCAATGCAGGAATCCATATTCCCAGAAACAAACTGATAGCAGTCTACCTGCCTCCCAACTCCAGGTCAAGAAAGGCACAAAGAAGACCAAAAAGTAATACTGAAGTGGTGCTTTGGATCCAGGAGAACTTGAGGTACCAGAAAAGGAGTTCTAATGGCCCCATCTGGCCGATGGGAAAGTTGAGGCACCAAGAAACCACTTACATACTTTGTTATAGACGAGGGGGTATGGGAATTTTAGGGAAAGACCTTCTTTTTTCTTGGGAAGGGGAAACACACTACCAGCAATAGCAAGCACAATTCTCAAGAGAAAATTCCAACCCTGTTAGCCACCACAAGCAAGCAGCCAAGGATCACTTAATCAGCCTCTGAGTGTGGAACTGATTCCTTCACAGAGGGAATCCTTCAAATTCTCTGGGGCCCACCCTCAAGACTGCATTGAGGGCTGGAGCTTGAGGCAAGAATGGCCTGGGCAGGCACATAAGGTAGCTCTTCACTGTCTATAGGAGCCAGCCCACACTGGAAGGTGGGCATCAGATACTGCCTCCTCTGAAATAAATCACCCTGCAAGGACGCTTCATGGGGAAGAACACTGCTGCCTAAAGAAACCACCACTCCAAAGTCTGTGACTTCCATTAAAGCTAAACAGTATCACCAAACCAATCCATTTCCTGTGCCACATGGAAGAATAGAAGAAAGGGGGAGGGAGGGAGAGAGAGGGAGGGAGGGAAGAAGGGGAGAAAGAGAGAGAGAGAGAAAGTGACCATTATCAGCAGATGATTGTCTACAAAACCAAGACACCTCAACTGGAAAACTATGGGAACTGGATAATTGCTCAGATGTCCGATTATTGGACAAGCATACAAAGCCAGTCGCCTTTTCCATCACTTGTGCATGGCCTGACATTTTTCAGGAGCTGTGCTTTTTTGGGAGGCCTCAGGCTTTGTACAATTTGTCCTATTTTGAAAGATGGAAGTGAGTCACAGAGATGGCCCCTCGGCTGCCACCACTCAAAAGTTGTCTCAGACACCCAAATCCGAAAGATGCCTGGGGCGATCGCGAGCAGGGATTTTTCACCTCTGTGCTTTCTCCTGGGGAGCCCCTTCCTCCTCCAGAAAGTCTTATTTCAACCCAAAGACGCATAGGGGAAGAGGGTTGGCAAAGGCAGATGTTGGCAGATTGTCCCTCATCATCTCCAAATTTTGTTTTTTCTTTAAAAAAGGGGGCGGATTGAAAAGTTACTCTCTTTGCTTCATTGGTTAGAAGCCTAGAGAGTCCATGATGCTGTCCCTAAATTGGGCTCTCCCAGTTTGGTCAAAGTGGTCGGGAGGGCCCATCAAGGTTGTGTGTCCAGTCTGGCCGTCCTTCAGCGGTAGTCATTTGCGATCCAGGCTGGCATGTAGTTGGGCCTCCCGCACCATGCGGTCAAAGGAGCGCGTGTTGGTCTCCTCGCGCACCTTTTCGCGCACGTGGAAGGAGGCACGGGCAGTGGAGCGTGCGCTCTCCAGCGCGCTGCGCCGTTCCCTCGACAGCTGCTCGCTGCGCTCCAGCTTACGCCCAATGGCCTGGAGCAGCTCCCGCCGACGGCAGTCTTCATCCCTCTCCACTTTTTCCTTGTTGGCGCGCTGAGTCCGCTCTTTCTCCAGCCGGGTCTGGACCACGCGTCGAGCCTTCTGCTGCACGGCCTCTTCGGCCACCTGCGCTGCGTGCTGCAGTCGTCGCTCTCCCGCTCGGGCCAGCGCCTCGAGGTGCGCCTGATGCTCCCGCTCTTTGCGCTCCGCCGCTTCCTTGGCCCGTCGACTCTGCAGCTCCTCCCGCCGAGCCCTCTCTCGAAGCTCCCGGGTACGCTGCTCAACCAAATGCTCATAGTTCTCCTGCGCGCGGCCCAAGCTGGCCTCCAGGGAGCTCCGCAGACCCTCTCGCTCCTCGTGCTGCTGCCGTACTCGGCCCCGCAGCAGCGCCTCGTGGCGCGCCCTCTCGGCTCGACTCAGCTCTCGTTTCTCCCGCTGCACCTGGCCCTCCTGCCGCTGCTTGGCGCGGGCCGCGCGCTGGGCGCGCTCCCTGCGCACCTGCTCGGCCCGCTCGCGCCCTTCCTGCAGGCCCTCTTCTCGCTGCTTCAGGTTCTGCTCTTGATGCAGCTTGCGCAGTCGGTCCTCCCGGGCCGTGCGCTCGGCCCGCTCCCGCCGCAGCAAACCCTGGCGCTCCGCTAGCTCTCGTCGCCTCTCCTCGCTGCGCTCGCACTGCTGCTGTCGCCGCTGCGCAGCTTCGCGCTCTTCTCGGCCCCGGCGACCACGCCGCTCTTCCACCTGCGCCGCCCAGGCTCGGCGGCCTAGCTCCAAGGCGCGCTGCTTCTCTCGCTCCTCGCGCTCCCGCCGCTGCTCGGCGCGCACGCGCTGCTGCTCCCACTGGCCGTGGGCCGCGGCGCGCTGCTCCAGCAACAGGCGCTCCTCCTGGTGCCGCGCCAGCATGAGCGCCGCGATCTTCCGGTCGCGCTCGGGCACCCCGCGTAGGCCGCGCTCGGCGCGCACTTGGCGGACGATGCGCTCCACATGCCGAGCGGTCTGCGGAGAGTGGCTCAGGTCACCGAGGCTGAAGCTGCGGCCGGTGAGTGGAACCAGGGCAAGGGCGGAAGGGCGGCCCAGAGGGTTGGGTGCGGAGGACGCTGAGCCCGCGGGGTAGCTGTTCCTGGCCGAGGCTCGCGGAGGCCAGCGAAGCTCCCGCAGGCTCTCTCCACTGTAGGAGGAGGACGATGCTCCGGACT
This sequence comes from Dipodomys spectabilis, assembly GCF_019054845.1. Taxonomy (NCBI): domain Eukaryota; kingdom Metazoa; phylum Chordata; class Mammalia; order Rodentia; family Heteromyidae; genus Dipodomys; species Dipodomys spectabilis. The sequence continues at coordinate 23,617,781 of NW_024870834.1, read as the reverse complement.
CGGAGCTGAGGGCACCATCCCGCCGGCGGGAAAGGGAGTCCAGAGAGTGACTCTTCCTGCCTGTCCGGGACCCCGCGGGTGGAGGTTGGGTCCGTCCGGAGGAAGGATTTGGAGAGGTCTTTCGGGCGGCACGCGGCGCAGGCGAGGCCGGGAGGCTGGCGCTGCTGCAGCTACTGCTGCTGCCGCCGCCGCCCGCGCTCGGGGCGGAAGCCGAGGCCGAGGCGGCGGCCGCGGAGGCTGCGGGGCCCAACGGCGTGAAGAGGCGCCGCTTCTCCTCGCGCACGATGCGCTCGCGCTCCGCCCGGCACTGTTGTAACTTGGCGCGGCGCTCCGCCTCGTACGCCTCGTACAGCCCGGTGGCCACCCGCATGGAGCGCCCGGGGGCCTCCCGCACCAGGTCGGCCAGCGCCCGCGGCAGCAACTCCACTGGCTTGACGGCACAGCGGGCACAGGCCTCCAGCGAGCGGGGACTGGTGAGCACGTAGCGGCTGCCCTCGGCCTCAGGGCAGTCGAAGTTGAAGAGGTCGAGGTGCAGCAGCGGGGACTGCTCCCGCCGCCCGCCGTCGGCAGCGGCAGCGCACGGGACTTCTGCCTTGCGAGGCACCCCCGCCGAGGCGGAGGCCGAGGCCGAGGAGGCCGCGGGCTGCTGGGCGTCCTGGGCATCGGGAGGCACAGACGCTGTGGCCCCATCCCCTTCCGAGCCACCCGGCTCGGCTCCCTCTTTCTCCTCTTCAGGCACCGGGTCCACCATAGTGGAGCCTCTTCCCTTGTTGGAGTCTCTGGGGATGACAAGGAGGGACATAGAGGAATCCATCTGAGTGCTCTTCCCCCCCTTTTCAGCCATATTCATCCTCCCCAATTTAATCCTCTTTCGGATTAGGCCTGATGAAGCATAAATCCTAAAACAGACCCCCCCCTCCCCCCAACACACATTCCCAACCCGGGCTGGGCGGTGGATGGAGGGGATATGGAGGCTTGGAGAGCAGCCTCCCGTCTCCCTCAGTACTGGAATGCGGGGCCCGGGATGAGGCTCCCACGGCGAATGGCCCGCTAGATGCACCCCCTCTTCCTATTGAAAAGATCTCGGTGCAACCCGCAGCCGGGGAGGCCGGCGCTGGAGGATTCCCGGGAGGATTAGCGTGTTTGTTTGCAGCTTAGGCGGGCTCCCGTGGATGCAGCTGTTGGGGCGGGGGAGGAGAGGAGGCCTGTTCATCTAAAAGGGCATTGCAGTGAGGACCCTATTTGGCCTAGAAAGAAGTTTATGGTTGATTTTTTTTCCCCCACTGCCAAAAGGGACCGGGTGTGGGGCCCACAGGAGATGTAAAGGCTGAGAGGAGTCCCCGAAGGCCCTTCTGGGAGGGGTGATGGATTCTTGCTCCTGCCTCTCGGGCCGGGCTTGCTCTGAGCTCTGCCCGCCTCCTCCACATGCAACCCCCCCCCCCCTTCCTGCACCGGCTGTTTGCGGGGAATGCAGAAGGCGCCTAGATCTTCCTAGATGTATCCGATCTCCTTCAAATCTGAATTGCTCAATCTACCCTCCGCCCCAGTGAGGACTCGGACACCTGCCCCCAGATGCCCACCGGTTCCCTCACCGCATCTCATGGGCGGGGGAGGGCTACTAGAGCTCATCTAGCCGGGCCTCGCCAGTGCCCGCAGCTGCTAGGTCTCCCAAGTGGGTTCACTTACTCCAGGTCCAGAGCTTCGGCCCCACGCCCAGGGCTTTTGTTCGCTGCTCTCGCCTGTGCCTCTTCAATCCCTGCGCCGGCGGGGTCGGTTTACTGCCGGCTGCTGCAAGCGGGAATCCAACCCCAGCTGCCACCGCCAGCGTCTCTCCATGGGGTCTGCGAGCAGGGTGCACACACCCCAGACGCTACCTACAGGAGGGAGGGGGAGTGCGGCAAAGTCTCCCCAAAATAACGCAGCTTTGCTCCCTTTGCACGCACTGATTCTTAAAAAAGGAAGCCCGCTTCCATCCCGGCTGCATCCATCTCCACCGCTACCGTGAAGGTACCGCAGGTCTTTCGCTGCCCCTGGCGCCTCCTGGTGGACACTAAAGTGTGTTGGCCTGTTTGTTTAGAGGGCGATGTGAATAAATAAAAAAATGCAGCGGCTATCTATGATATTGATGTATATGTAACATTGAGGTACATGCACATATATCTTCTAACATGCATATCTGTGTGGATACTTACCATCAATAAAAGATCTTTCAGCACCTTAACTGGGTGAAATGAAGGGATTACTCAGCATATTTCTCTAGGACCCTGAGAAGCAAACAGACTTGATGGCAAATAATTGGGTAGAAATATGTTAACTGATTTAAACTGTGATTTTGTTTTGAAGAAAACTGTAGTTTTATTTTAAACCTGCCTGAATGGTCAAACAGGTTTGAGGCAGGCAGAACATAGGTGACTAGTTAATGCAACATCTTATGATTTACTAGTTTTTTGGTTGTTTTTTTTTTTGGGGGGGGTCCGGTCATGGGGTCTGAACTCTGGGCCTGGGCGCTGTCCCTCAGCTCTTCAGCTCAAGGCTAGCGCTCTACCACTTGAGCCACAGCGCCACTTCCGGCTTTTTTCTTTTTGCTTATGTGGTGCTGAGGAATCAAACCCAGGGCCTCAGCCATGCAAGGCAAGCGCTCTGCCACTGAGCCACCTTCCCAGCCCCTGATTTACTAGTTTGAGATAATAAAACTAAAACCATGAAGTGTTTTGAAATACATCCTCCTTCATTCCCCCCACACACACCATTTTGAGTAGTAGTGGCCATAGGAGATGGATGAGAGGAATTCTTTAAGGAGAGGAAACAAGTGGGCATTGCCCTTAAAAAGCACGATGAACTATGATGTTAAATTGCTTGACACTGTAGTGAAGCTGTGAGGAGCAAATGAAGAATTTTAAGCAAGACACAGGCATGATTTTACTTATATTTTAGAAACATAACTAGCAACAATAGGCTAGGGACTAAGAAGAAGCAGAAAGCTCAGTTAGAAGCCTGGTACCAGTGACTCACGATTATAATCCTAGCCACTCAGGAAACAATGACCACAGTTTGAAGAAAAGAGAGGCTGAGAAGTCTGTGAGACTATTATCTTCAATTAACCAGTAAAAAGCCAGAAGTGGAGCTGTGGCTCAAGTGGTAGTATTCCAGTCTTGAGCGAAAAGGCCAATCAAGAGTGCAAGGAAGGCCCTGAGTTCAAGCCTCAGTATCAAGATCAACTACAAAAAAGTTAGAAAACCACTGCAGTTAACAAAGGCAGTGATGATTGACACCAGATGAGGCAGAAAGGATTGGGACCAGTTAGAGAGCTATAGTATAAATAAAGGGATGTGGGGGGAGGGGCTGGAGTTTAGAAATACAGTAAAAGAAGCAGTACTCCAGAATATCTTGGCTCTGGCATATGAGGAAGGGTCAAGGATAGCCACCTAGAAGAATGAGATAGCTATGTTTACCCTACACAGATCTAGGAGGAAGGATTAATTTGTGGCACCAGGGATAGACAGGTTACTTTTTTTTTTTTTTTATTGCGGGATAGGGCTGCTTAACAGGTTTCTGGGTAAGTTGTGTCAGTTTTGGACTAGAGCTAGGATTTAGGGCATTATCCTATGTAAGGTTCCTAAGACTGTGTGTGAGATCACCCAGGGAGGAAAAATAGAATGGTAAGAAAGGCTGCAGGACATGGATGGGGCTGCTGAGGGGTAAGGAGTCAATGGAGGATAGCAATAAGGAGGGAGAGGAAAGTGGCCTTGTGTAAGCAGAGCACTTCAGGAGATTTGCCCTATCAAATGGCTATATATCCACTTAACGGTTAGGAGGATGGGCTTAAGAGTCTATAAATCAGAGTTCAAATCCCAGCCTGTTTGTGACCTAGCTGTATGATCTACGGTATTCAACTTCTCTGAATTGCTATTTGTTTGCTATAAAATGGATACAGTACATGTCTCTGAAGATAGTTGAGTGAATCCTTTTATTTCTTTTTTCTTTTTTTTTTGTCGGTCATGGGGCCTGAACTCTGGGCCTGGGTGCTGTCTCTCAGCTCTTCAGCTCAAGACTAGTGCTCTACCATTTGAGCCACAGCGCCACTTCTGGCTCTTTCTGCTTATGTGGTGCTGAGGAATCGAACCCAGGGCCTCATGCATGCGAGGCAAGCACTGTACCAGTGAGCCACCTTCCCAGCCCCTTATTTCTTACCTGGTCCCAATCCTCTCTGCCCTTATCTGGTCCCAATCATCACGGCCTTTGTTAACTTCCATGGTTTTGTAACTTTTTTGTTGTTGGACCTGATACTGGGACTTGAACTCAGGGCCTTCCTTGTACTCTTTTTCCACTCAAGATTGGAGATTGAATTAAGTGAGTTGAAACATGTCCAACTCATAGTACATTGTACCATTTATCTAGCACTATCATGGAAAGGAGATACTGTTAACTAAATTTCAGGGAAATGAAGAACATGTCCAAGCTTTCTTCTGGTTGGGTCCTTTATACTTATAGATCATGTGTCTCTAACTGGGAGTTCAGTTCCTCTGCTCAACTTGAAAACTTTGCCTTCTATTTTTCCATTTGCCCCTGGGAATCAGAGGGTTTCCCTTATGCTTAGCTCTTTCATAGAACTGAATAGGAACAAGGATTATTTTCTCCACCAAAGGCATATATTTCGACGGGCACTCAATGTTCATTCTACACTCCCACCTCCAGGTGGCGCCACAGCTCTGCTCATCTACACATAGTTCTGGGGTCAGGCCTGGAACAACGAATGAAAATTTTAATCCCCAGAAGATTGTAGAGCACAATAAAGGGACTCTAAAAAAGTTGTTGTCATAGTTTCCTAAGGAGATGGGGGTGTCCAGCAGGTGCCACTTTCCAGGCAATACACTGCCCCATGCTCTCTTGCCACCCTAATTTCTTCCTTTGTCAAAACTCAGTTCCAGTGTCACCTCCTCGGTGGAGCCTTCCTTGGTTGACTTTTCAGTTTGTGCTGGTTACCTCTCCACTGTGCACAGAATTTGGGTAGAACTGCAAGATGTAACTTTATTATTTGTGTGCTTGCATGTGTGCATGAGTGGGTATGATGGTACGTGTGCATGTGTGTGCATGTGCTAGTCCTAGGACTTGAGCTTAGGATCTGGACTCTGTCCCTGAGCTTGTTTTGCTCAAGAACAGCACTCTACCACTTGACCCACAGCTCTACTTCTGGCTTTTTGGTGGTTAATTGGAGACAACATTCTTATGGACTATCCTGTCCCAGCTGGCTTTGAACCACAGTCCTCAGATCTCAGCCTCCCGAGTAGCTAGGATTACAGGTGTGAGCCACTGGCACCTTGCTACGTTTTTAATGTTTCATCATAGGGAACTTCAAACATAAAAATAGAGTAATCCAATAACTTTCCACAATATCAGTCTGGCTAAACTATAATTTTCTACCTCTTACCTGCTCACTTGGTAGATAGTGGTCTCCGTAAGAAGAGGAAACACATTTGATGACATTTTGTCTGTAGCTCTTGTATAGGGTATAGGTAAAGATTTGAGGTAAAGAATGGAAGTATATTGATCCCATTTCTCCACTTATGCTTTTCTCCCTCTTCTTCTTTTCATCTATGCCTTAGTCTTTAAGAGGAGAACAGTTGTGAGGAGCCAGCTACGCTAAGGAACAAGGGAAGCTTACTAGGATGCCGTCTTCCCCCAAAGCTCTGGGTGTTAGAAATAGTGTGATCCATGGAAGTAGAGCTGTGGCTCAAAGTGGTAAAGTGCTAGCCTTGAGCAAAAGGGCTCAGAGACAGTGCCCAGGCTCTGAGTTCAAGCCCCACGACTGACCAAAAAGAAAAGATATAGTGTGACCCCCCCACATACAGCTCTTCCCCTCCTCTCTCCACCCCTCTACTCCCTTTATCTCTCCCTCCCTTTCTCTCTCCCCATTCTCCTCTCTCTTCCCTTCTTCTGAAGTTATTTAACATCTCTGAGTCTCAAATGTATTGTCCATCAAAATAGGAATTAATTTGCTTTGCAGAGTAGTGGTAAAAAATCACAAACATCTCAGTTGCTTGGTATGCAGTAGGATACTAATTTCCTTTCCTGTGGGTTTTATGTTGATTTCAAAGAATTTACTTCATCCCAGGGGAGGAAAGCTATTACTCTGTACAGCTGGGACAGTGCTGTGGGTCTTTGGGAAACATCAGCTTCCTCTGACCTGGAAGAAGAACTAGATATCACCCTTGCCATATCCAAGCTGTCTGTATATGATGACAGGCCATATTGAAATGAGACAGGGATACAGTGCCCTATCCTGTCCCGTGCCTCCCAATCTACTTATCCACTCTTCTAGTCACTTATCCTTTCATGTCCGACTCCATGTGTTTGAAGGCCTACTGAATAGCTCCAAAATCACTTTTTTGTTGTTGTTATGCTTCTAGAGATGGTGCAGCCCCCATTCTTCCCCCTCCCCCGCCCTGTACTGGGGTTTGAACTCAGTGCTTCCTACTTGCTAGGTTGGTGTTCTACTTCTGAGCCAGGCCTCCAGCCATTTTTTGTTGGGTTTTTTGTTTGTTTGTTTGTTTTTTAGAGTAGTATATTGCTTCCTGCCCAGGCTTGTGCCTGGACTTTGATAGGCTTGTTATTATTTCTGAGTTTGCCCCTCCACATCCAGTTTGAGAGGGAACCTATCAGACTTCTCTGTCTGGGCTAGCCTGACACCACAATCCTCCCAATTTTAGCGTTCCACACAGCTTGCGGTGACAGGCATGTGCCACTGTGCCCAGAGTGAGAAGGGCTCTTATGAGCTTTTTTGCCTGAGGCTGAGTTGGAACTATGATCCTCTGTATCACAGCCTCCTAAGTAGCTAGGGTTACAGGTGTGTGAGTCACCTGTAACAGGCTACAACTTTCACTTGTTAAAATTTTAAAAATGATATACTTAAGTATGTCTTGCCCTTTACGCTTAGTAAATATTCAAGACATTTCCTATGATTCCCAGCCACTTTAACGGCTGTATAGTACTTCTTGTCAGGGACAGACAGTAATTTAGCTAAGGATTTTAATGATGTTTGATGCATACCACTGATATGTTTTTATCAGAATCAAGCTCTGATTTATACTATTCCTCTGTAACTCGGCTAAATCAGAATTGAAACCTAGCATGGCTCAAAGCTATGCTTATCTCTGCAGAGATATTCAAAGACTATATAACAGTCTTTGCTTTGGGAAGGGAACCAATTGCTAGAGGACATCCCCTAAAGTCTTCTAGAGAAGATCTGACTGAACATGTTCAGATAGAAGCATCCTCCACAACAGGTTCTTGTGAGTGTGTGAGGTGTAGGGCAAGGCAGAATGGAGGGAGCCATGGCTGGATGACTGACATGCTCTCTCTTATGACAGTCATGTTCCAACACATTACCACAGCGCTGGGCAGACACCAGGCTGAGACCTTAAGATAGCAAAGAGATCACTGCATGCATGTAGCTGGCTAGGTAACTAGTTGTGATCTTTGCTGAGCCCTGAGTATCTATCTCTTCCAAGGATGCTTTCTGTAAGTCTTTCAGGTGAGGCATAGAGAGGAAGAAGCTCCTTGCCAAAGTGATGAGGAGAGGTGTGGGCCCATAGGGAGACTTCCTGAGGTTCTGAGGACATCTTGATCAGAGCTGGCTTCAGGGACTCCGCCCCACCTCCAGACTGCAGTTTCATGTGACTCTGGAGTTTGGTAGACTGTTTAGAGTATATATATCTCTCATAGGATTATAATCCTAGCTACTCAGAAGATTGAGAGCTGGAGATCAAGTCTCAAAGCCAACCCAGCCTTGGGCTGGGAAGGTGGCTCAGTCGTAGAGCGCTTGCCTTGCATGCCTGAGGCCCTGGGTTCGATTCCTCAGCACCATATAAGCAAAAAGAAAAAAGCCGGAAGTGGCGCTGTGGCTCAAGTGGTAGAGCGCTAGCCTTGAGCTGAAGAGCTGAGGGACAGTGCCCAGGCCCAGAGTTCAGGCCCCATGACCGGACCCAAAAAAGCAAAAGAAACAAAAACAAAAAAACAAAAAAGCCAACCCAGCCTGAAAAGTACATAAGACTTCCATCTCCAGTTAATCAGCAAAAAAAGCTGGACTGTAGGTATGACTCAAGTTGTAGAAAACTAGCCATGAACAAAAGAACCAAGCAAAAGTATGAGGCCTTGAGTTCGAGCTCTGGAACAGGTGTGCACACATGTGCTCCCACACAATGTTTTATGAAGCTTTGTTTTAAATGCAACTTCTGTAAAGGAGACCTCAGGCACTCTTACACTGTTTTAACAGGGCTCTGGGAACTAGCTTAGTAAGTTTGTTTTCCATAATCCTCTTCCCACTGTACATTCACCTTTGAGTTAGAAAACACAATAGAAAACCATTGCTTTTTTTCTACATAAAATGGAGATATGGTGCCATGATTTCCTATCAATAACTGTAAAATCCCTGAAGTCCTAAAAACTGAAAGTTACCTGTCTCAGGCAAGTGTGTAAGGCCTGGCATTCAATCCCCAGTCCCACAAACAAAACAAAACAAACAAACAAACAAAAAAAAACAGAGACAAAAATACAAAAAGGTGTACTTACGGGATATTTGTGCCTAGTAGGAAGGAATGAGCTGGCCACCCTTCTGCTTTCCTTGCCATAGGAAAGAAGTACTCAGAAGCTTCATTAGTGACCATTTTCCACCCAATGATGCCAATTTCAAAGAGATGAGGCCTCTAGGAGGTGGTTTAAGAACCCAGGAGGAACATGAGATTCCATCTCACTCCAGCGTTGTGAATTCTAACAACAAATGATGGTGGGGATGTGGGGACAAAGAACCCTATTGCACTGTTTGTGGGAATGTAAACTAGTACAACCACTCTAGGCAGCAATCTGCAGGTTCCACAAAAAAAACCTAAACGTATATCTTCCCTATGACTCAACCATACCACTCTTGGGAATCTGTCTGCCCAGAACATCGTAAGTCAGGATACTGTAAAGACGCTTGCACATCCATGTTCATTGCTGCACTAGTTACAATAGCCAAGTTGTGGAAACAGCTCCGATGCCCTACAATAGATGAGTAGATTTAAAAATGTGGTACTTATATGCAATGGAATTTTACCCAGCCATTAAACAGAATAATATGTCATTAGCAGAGAAATGAATGGACCTAGGACAAATCACGTTATATGAGGTTAGCCAAGCTCAGAGACACAAACAGCTCATGTTTTCTCTCATTTGTGGAAGCTAGGCTAGATTTAAAAATATAACGGGACATGATAAATTATACAAAACTCTAGTCATTCACATACAAAACTCTAGTTATTCACATGCAGTGAGACCAAAGGAAGATACTCATAGGGGAGGAGTATAAAGGCCCAGTGCCTCTATGCCTCTGATCATATATTAATCAAAATGAACTATAGGAAATGGGAACAAGTTTTTTTTTTGTCTTGTTTGTTCTTTTATCTGTCATTGGGAGGGTAAGAAGGGTACAGAAATGGAGGGACAAATGGTGAACAAATAGCAGTGGTACTCACTAGACATTATGTTGAAAATGAACTATATAACACGTGGGTGGGGATAGGAAGGAAAACTGGGAGAGTGAAGGAAGGGGTGACAGTGTCCAAAAAATTTACTCATTATCCGACTTATCTAACTGTACCCTTCTGTACATTACCTTTATGATAACAATAAAAATATTAAAAAAAAAAAAAAACAGGAGAGGCCAGGCATCAGTGGCTTATGCCTATAATTCTAGCTATTTAGAAGGCTGAGGTCCACAGGATTAAGCTTAACTAGGCAAAAAGTCTGTGAGACTCTATCTGCAAAATAACCAGCAAAAAGACTGCCTGGAGGCGTGGCTCGAGTGGTAGTGTACCATCTGAGCAAGGAAGCTAAGGATGAGGTCCTGAGTTCAAACCTTGGTGCTTAAAAAAAAAAAAAAAAGTTCAGGTGTTCTGGAGAATTTGCAAAAGCAACCAGAAGTGATAGCCTTTCACCTGCTCCTGCTCTTGAACCCAGTAAAAGAGCCAGTCCTACAAGAGTTGGGAAGGAGTTTGTGGGGGGTCAGAGAGCTTTGGCTTTGAGGGGTTCTGGAGAGAACTGGACATATAGAAGGCTAGGAACAGTGGACCAAGCCTTGAGCTGGCTTTAGGAATGTGTGGTAGGAGAAGCCTGAGGGGTCCTAGGAGAGTTTCACAGTGTGAACCCTCAGGGTTTCTACAAGGGTCCCAGGCCCACTGGGGACAAGTGTGAGTATCCTCCTGATGGAGGCTTCTGAGGCCCAAGTGACCTAAGAGAACTTGGATCCCTGAATTTTATGGGGTTCAGGACTCACTGAATTGTTAATTACATAGTCTTTCTCTGCAATATTGCTGTGATTTTTGCCAAATTACTTCTTGTGTTTGTTTTTCTCCATACTGGGGATGGAGCCCAGGGCCCTGTAGGCAAATGCAGTACCACTGAGCCAGATTCTTCTTGTTTTTGAGCATTCATGTCATCAATAATCACAAAACCCATGTCCTTTTCTTAGGCATTTATACAGCAATAATTTAGAATAATCTGTGATAAATCCAGACTATAGTACTATAGAAATAGTGTCTTGGTTACTACGATCACAAAATATTTAAAGGCCCAATAAATTAGATGAAAAAGATACCTTTGTGGATACTCCCTAACACCAAAAGATATCAAGGTGCATTTCTAGGCACCCTCCTTAACTCCAAATTCCACAATATACCGCTAGAATTGAGGACAATTTCTGCCTGAGGCTGAGTATCAAAGTTGAATGTTGAGTATGTAAATCAAATCTGTCAGTTCTTTAAGCTGTGCATTCTTCCATGCCTGGTGGAAAGGCTTGGGCTGGAGCAAGTGTGTGCAGGCCTTCCTTTCTTCCTGTCTTCATTCCTCTTCTCTCCATTCACAGCCCTTCCCCCAGCAACATGGAGATCAAAGTCACTCCTTGGGCCATACAAAGCCTCTGCTGGAAAAGCCACAGAAATGCTGCAGATCTTGCTGGCTGGGGCTGGGAGTGGTGCCAGGCCAAAGACTGGGGAAGGGAAACTTTCCCAATGCTGGCTTAAGCCTCTGGAACAGATGTTGCTGTGGATTGACAGCATTCAGAGAGCTGGGTGGGCATTAGGCATGGACTGGAGGATTGGAAGACTCCAGAAGCTCTTGAACAAAGACTTGTAGACACTGCACCAATGGAGAGACTGAGGAAGGGTCAGCTGTCAAGGATTCCCAGGGGAATTGCTTTGTTTCCCCTCCTCCTCTCAACCAGGAATCCTAGTGAGTCCTTTGAAATATGAAAGAAAGGGCTCATAACAAGGAGATTGTGGGATCATCTCCCTGGCATCTCACCCACAGAGTGCTGGATACAGAATCCTTCCTCTTCCAGCTTTGCACTCAGTCTTCCCATTTTTAGAATGGAGTTTGTGAAGGAGTCAGGATTTGAGTCACAGTAGAAATAATGTAGGCACCAGACCACAAACCACATCTGCATAAAAGCCTACCTGCTCAGGTATCTTTTCAAACAGGTGACTTGAGAGACAAGGGAGAAACTTCTTTCCCCACAGGCAAGCCTGAAGTGCTGCCTCTGACAATCTGAACCTCAAGGTTGCTGAGATGGAGCAAAGAAGAGAGTAAAAAGGATAAGACTCTGGTATAGTGCACGATGAGCATGTGAACAGTACACAGTCCAGTCCCAGCACTAGGATACTATCAGTTAATTGATGATAGATAGATTAGATAGGTAGATACATACATACATACATACATACATAGAAACTAGGAGACTGGAAAAGACATGAAGAAATGGCCAATTTGTGATTACACTGATCTGCTGAAGGGCCGTTTTAGAGAAAAGGCACATTATTCCATAGTATAGAGAAAAGAGTTCAGATTTGCCATCAGGCAGCTGTGGGTTTGAATCCTGGCTTTGACACTTTCTAGCTGGTGACTTTGAGGCTCTTGTTTGCCATTTCTGAGCCTCTGTGTCCCATTGCTAAAGTAGAGCTAATGATTCCTGCCACACGGGGTTGTTACCCATGCGGATCTGCTCTTTTAACTGAGACCTTGTGTGTGCACATGTGTCATTTGTTAGACTTCTATGGCCCCAGAGCCCTCACTGACAGTGTGTCTGGGGCCTGGGTGTTGTATTTGCTGAGCCACTTCTCTTTGCTGCCGTTGTTCTTCTCAGCTCAACAGCCAGGCTCGTTCTTGGGCAGTGACTTCAGAAGCTGCAGTGACATTCCCTGAGAGTTGTGGAAAGACTTGAGTTTCACTGAAGGCTTCAAACAGGACCGGCATTTTGAGGCCAGTTTCTCTATCATGTTGTTTCCATTTATTCTTGGCCTTTGAGAGAACACTTTTCATCTTTCTAGTTCCTCTGAAATTAATTTTTTTTCTCGGAAAAGATTTCTTACCACCAACGAAGGGCTGGGCTGGGGCCCCCAGGCCGCCTTCATGTGCGCAGAGGGAGTCAGGGAAAAGGTTGGAGTAAAGACGGCAAACACATCCCTGGGACAGCAGCAGTCACAGGGTGCTACTGGCTACAGGTGAGGGGCCTCATAAGAACAGGTCATGTCCTAAATAATGGGATCAGCAGTCCCTGTGGATGGGCTTTTGGTGACAACAGGGTGCAGAGCAGGCAGCTGTGTGCCATCTGGGTAGGAAGGGGATGCCTCTTAGATCTGAAAATAGACATGTTTTCTCTTCTAGCTTCCCTTCATGCCTCCTGCCCCTTCCAGAGGCCAGTGGATTCTTGGAGTAACAACTATTCTCAGTAAGCCCCTACCTCCTTCTCCTGCACTGCCTGTTATTGCCCAGTACAGGGCCAGCTGCCTGGCATGTGATCTACACAGTTGTAGATCTTGTGATTAGAAGGACATTGCCTTGGTTTAGTGCCTTCTCATCTTGAAACTTATTTTTTTTTCCCTTTTCACACAATGTCTCATGTAGCCCAGACAGGCCTCAAAGTCTGGATTTTTTTTCTGCCTCAGCCTCCTAAGTGTTGAGATTACAAGGTAGATACTATAACCATTTGGTCTCTGAACCTGTGTTTTTTGTTGTTGTTTAGTTTTTTTGTTTGTTTGTTTGTTTTGTCCAGGTCCTGAGTTTTTGCTCAAGGCTATTGCTCTACCACTTTGAGCCATAACTCCATTTCAGACTTTAGTGTTTAATTGGAGATGAGTCTCTCTGACTCTCCTACATGGGCTGGCTTTGTACTGTGATCCTCATATCTCAGCCCCCTGGGTAGTTAGAATGTAGGTTTGAGCCACCAATGCATGGCTGAAATTTGTGTTTGATAAGTAAAATCCAGTAGATCAACTTTGGGTGTGGGAAGTGAAGATAAGACCATCAGGGATGGGCCAAGGGGAGGTCAGGGCAGGTACCCAGGGCTTGGTGGCTCAAAGTATACACACATGACTGAGGCACTCTGGAGCACTGGACTCAGATTGGTGTTATCCTCAGCACAACAGCGGCAATGACATCAGAGAGAAGGAGCTACATAAGGGGATGGCGCTGGGTCTCCCCGTGGGAAGACTTCCTCCTTGTTCCTAGCTGCAAAAAATAATAAGAGGTCTAGATTTGAGGACAGGAAAAATTAAAAGTTCATTGTAATCCGTGGAAAAGAATGTTTTCAGAAGCTCCTGTTAAACAAGTTATTAACAAGCAAGGCAATTTCAAAATTAATTTTCCTCACTTGAGAACACAATGAAACAATGGCTAAATAGATGTTCGAATTATGCACAGAAGCTGAGGCCACTTTTAGTCTCCTGTATCCTCTAGAAATTATAGGAAATATCAGAAGAAGCCCTAAAAGGCCATTGTGTGCCTGACACAGTTGGCTTACGCTTGTAATCCTAGCTATTCAGGAGGAGGCTGAGATCTGAGGATTGTGGTTGGAAGCCAGCTCAGGCAGGAAAGTCTGTGAGACTCTTACCTACAATTAACCACCAAAAAGCTGGAAGTAGAAGTATGGCTCAAGTAGTTGAACACCAGCCTTGAGTGAAAAAGCTAAGGGCAGACTACTTAGGAGGCTGAGGTAGGAAGATCACTTGAGACCAGTAGCTTTTGTTGGGCAACATGGTGAGAAGCTGCCTGTAATCCTAGCTATGTAGGGCTCTAAGATCTAGGGGATTAAGGTTTAAGGCCAGTCCCAGGCAGAAAAGTCTGTAATATTCCATCTTCAAAATAACCAGCAAAGAGCAGGGCTAAAGGCACGCCTGAAGTGGTAGAACCTCAGCTGAGCAAGTAAGCTTAGTATGAGGCCCCAAGTTCAAGCTTCAGTTCTGTCAAAACAAAAAACAATAAAAAAAGATTGTTAGGTGCATGGCTTAAGTGGTGGAGTACTTGATTTCAAACTTCAGTACCAAGAACAAAAAAAATAGACAAACCGGAGAGGGAGAGGAAGAGGATGAAAGGAAGAAAAGAGTAAGGAGAAAGAGAAAACTGGATAGAGCATTTGGCTAGTGTGTGTGAGGCCCTGGGTTCCATCCTCAGCACCAGAGTGGGAGGGGTAAGACTAGCATAAAACTAGTTTGTGTCTAGAATTAAATTTGTTTGGAAAAATAGTTCCATGAGATTCATTGATTCTAAATGCATTAAAATTTATATTTGGGAGTGATTTATCAAGTTTTTAGAATGATTTATAAGTATTCCAAGATTGTTTTAGTCCATAGAACATCAGCAACAAAAGTTTAGTAGCAGAAAATGCCTTCACAAAATTAAAACTTATTTGTGCTCTTGCATTTGTCAAGAACAACTGACATTGCTTCCAACTAATTGAAAGTAAGTTCACTAAAATGATAAATTGTGATGACCTAATAACATAAATGTGCAGAAAAATCAACCATAAAAATATTTTAATCACTGGGTACCAATGGCTCATGCCTGTAATCCTCATGCCTGTAATCGGGAGGCTGAGTCTGAGGATCATGGTTCGAAGCCAGCCCTGACAGCAAGGTCCCTGTGAGACTCTTATCTCCAATTAACCACATAATTAACAGGAGGTGGAGCTGTGGCTCAAAGTGATAGAACACTAGCCTTGAGCGAAAGAGCTCAGGGATAATTGCCCAGGTTCCCCCCCCCCCCCCCCCCGTGACTGACCCCTCCTCCCCCTAGCCCCCCCAAACATGCTCAGCATATATTAGGCTTGTGTTTGCTGAAGGAGGAAGAAGGAAGGAAGAAGGAAGAGAAGAGGAGGAATGGAGGAGAAAAAGAAGTAGGACCAAGAATAAAGAAGTACTTGTAGTCTATTCCCAATCATAACTCCTCCTCAAGTTAAATATGATCCTGACTTCTAAAGTCTTAAGTTTGCCTGTTTTTAAGCTTGACATAAACAGTAATATAAAAATGAAAATGGCTACTGAACAGTCAAAAAGAGTAAAAAAACCCTTTTCTAATTCTTCTGGTTTTTGCCACACAGACATCATGTCTGGAACTGAAACTGTCAGAGGGAACACTTTTCTGGAATCTAGCAATATTTTGCAAGGTTTGAGAAATTCTAGATTAGCCAAATTGCCCCTGGACTTAGACATTCCAACAGTCTTTGCAACCATCCTGGCTCCCAGGGGAACTTACCTCAATCCTGTTTATCTTCTCCAAACAATGTTCTTTGTCTTGAAAGCCTCAGTCTTTCTTATCTTCTGTGGACACTCACCTGCTGTCTTACTTGAGCAGGTGTTCCCAATTTGCAAATCTATTCTGTACCCGGTTTTGCTTTTATTTTAGCCCCTTCTATGATTTCTTTATGTACAGTGAAACATACAGTACATGCTTTATTTGGTGTCTGGCTTCTTTCGGTCAAAATTCTGTTTATGCAAGATGTAGTAGTATATGCCTATAATCTTAGGTCTACAGTCAAGAGGATCACTGGTTTGAGGCAGGAAGAACATGTGTTTGAGGGCCAGATTGGGCTATAGAGAGAGACCAAGTCTCAAAACAGGACTGGGTATGGAGGCTCAAAGGAGTCTGTAACTAGGAAGATTGAGGTCTGAGGCCCATCACAGGCAAAAATGATGACCTTATAAAAAAGGATTTAGGGGCATAGTTCAAGTGATAGAATAGCAAGAGGTACTGAATATAAACCCCAATACTGCCTGCCAAATTCTATTTGGGGAGATTTCTCACATGTGAATTGGAAGTTTGCACATTTTTGCCTGCTGTGTAATATTTTACCATATTAATACACACAGACTGTGTATCCATTCTTCTGTTGGTAGACATTTGGGTTGTCTTTTTTGGCTTTTGTGAGTTATAGTGTTATAAACGCTATTGTCTTTTGATGAAGATATACATGCATTTGTTTATTTTCTGCCATTAGTGTATGGGCAGATTCTGTTACCTAAGATCTTCATTTCATGGTAGTAAAGAATGCAGTTAGTAATGGGATGTTTGTAAATGCTTGCTATCCAAAGGGGCCATAGGTTCTGAGGCTCTCTGGTTTGAATGAAGTGCTTCTTTCCATGGTCCATTTATCTGTCTTAGAAGATTTTTTCCCTGTTGCCCTGTGTTCTGTGCTGGGGATCTTGTGGTTGTGCTCTGGAGGGAGAGGGTTTGACAATCTTGCCAGTCTAAAGAGCAGAGGTCTGCATTCTCACTCTCACCACTAGAGGTCAGGCATTCACAAAGGCTGAGGACCAACTCCTCACTCCAAGCAGTCTTCCTCTCAGACTGCTACACCTTTATCTCCTTTGATAACTAGAGATTCAACTCCATGGAGGAAAAGAGAGAAACAAAGAAAGTGCAGGCAGGACTGGCTGTTTAGTAATGGTGGCCTGAGCCCTATCTTTAATTTTCCTGAACTTTAGTTTCCTCATGTACAAAATGGAAGTAATAGATTACTGTAAGGTTTGAAAGCATCAGTAGTAGGGCGCTTGGCAGGCAGTATAAATTTAATCCATGAAGCTTCTCTGTGTGGTGTTGACTAACACAGCTGGGGTAAAGCTACACTTTGGATTTCATCCTCAGCACCTTTAAAATAGCTGAGGTTATAGCCTGTGACCAGCCAAAAAAGGGGCCTGTTCCTTGAGTGCCAGCCAACACGATCTGGAGCCAAGAGCTAGGCTAGCAAGAGCCTTACCATCAGGCCCTGCTTTCCACCAAAGATTGGAGGAGAAGGCCACCCTATTCCTCCGTTCCTCCCACCACTTCCTCTTACAGGAAAATGAGACACTAGGGCCATCTCTTGGAAGACAGGCACCACAAGAATGCATTGTCACATAACTGGAAGCAGTATGGGGTATGGACTTTACTGCCTGGGTTGTACTGCCTGGCTTTGAACCACAATCCTCAGATCTCAGCCTCAGCCTGCATAGCTAGGATTATAGACACTAGCCATGGGTACCTGCTTCTCTTTTTCTGAGACAAGGTTTCACTCTGTTGCCCAGTCTATTGGTTGTTTGGATTTTCTGGTGTAAAAAGTGGTTAGAGCGGGGGCTGGGAAGGTAGCTCAGCGGTAGAGTGCATGCTTTGCAAGCATGAGGCCCTGCGTTCGATTCCTCAGCACCACATAAACAGAAAAAGCCAGAAGTGGCACTGTGGCTTGAGTGGTAGAGTGCTTGCCTTGAGCTGAAGAGCTGAGGGACAGCGCCCAGAACCAGAGTTCAAGCCCCAGGACCGACCAAAAAAAAAAAGAGGTTGGGGGTGGGGAGAGGGGGGAAGGGCTGAGGGTATGCTTGTTAGGAAAAATGGAAGAGAAAGGAAGGAAACAGGCCGGACTTGATCTTCCACAGGTGAGGACTGTTTATTGAGATATAGCAGTGAGAGGGCAGCAACCCATGGGATCATGGGTGTGCAGGAGGTGGAGCCTGAATTGGGCTTTTTATGGGGTCTGAGCAAGGAGGCAGAGATGAATGAAAAAGCCATTAGGTCTAGGGAGGTGGGGGGCTTTTGGTTGGGCCCACAGTGGAATGTTTACAGCCAGGCTTAGGTGGATTGTCCTGCCTGCAGGACAAGCCTGTCCATGCATGCCGGGGCTTTTGCCCGGCATCCTTATGTGCCTGGGATACTAGGGTGGGGATCAATCCTTCATATTCCATCTTTAGATACATAAAACATTTGGGCCAAGAGGGGAGAGGCAAGTCCTTTATATAGAGTCTTTGGATACATAAAAAGATTAGGCCAAGAAGCAAGTCCTTCAATGCTCAAGTGATAGAATATATGAAGCCCTGGGGTAAAGTACTGGAAAAAAAAAAAGCCAACACTGTTACCTAGCTTACCTAGTGTGTATTATGAATGAAAATACTGCCACAGTGTTTATTGCTTCTGAACAGTGTGAGGGAAGGTTGCCCACATTGGCTTGGCTAGGCAGCCTCTAGTGCACATCCAGGGCTGGGGTCATAATTGCTGGTTTGGGCAGGTGCCTTTCTCAGCTCTGACCTCTACAAAGCCCCCCCTGACCAGGGGCCTATGGGGTTTGGGAACTTGGCTCTCTTAGGCTCCCAACAAGCTCTAAGGAGGAGTGTCCACTGATGGTGAAGGTTCATGTACTCAAACAGCTAGTTCAACTCAGGATCTTCCTCTTCTAGAATGGGAGCGGCCCATAGCTTAGGCCTTAGAGTCATTGTGTCTGGCCTTCCTGTGTGGACTTTGACTTTCTGTGCCACCTAAGGGTGGCAGAACACATTCACCTCACCTGAGTTTACTTTCTTGGGCGTTGAAGCCTGCCCAGGAATCTTGAATTAAAATATGAAACCAGACTAATTCCTGTGTGAGACTAGATAAGCAAACATGCTGAGGGGCCTTAACTTCCTTATAGGTAAAATTTTTATAGGGCTGTTGTGAGAAGAAAATTCTGGATGTACAAAGAAGCACTTTGAGACAGATCAAGAGAAATGTAGAGACATTTTTGCTATTCTTGTTGGGGGTAGGAAGCACCACATGATTTGTTGGAAAAATTTGACCTTTGGAACAAGCAAGAACGAATTCTGGTTTTACAACATACCTGCTATGTGGTTTTTGATGTCATAAATATCTCTCCAAACTGCCTGTGTAAGTGGTGTTGATGATCCAGGACTTGAAGGATTGTTGCCAGAATTAGAGGTTATAAGGATAAAGCTCCTAACAAGCACCTGACACACAGTAGTGGCTGCCATTATTGCTCTTAAATGTAATAACCATGGCAACATAGACACTGTGGACTTATTCTGAGCCTTCACTCTGATGGAGTCAAGCTTCTCTGCCCTGATACTGGCAAAAGCACACACTCCAAGAGCAATATCTGCCTACTGACTCTTTTCAAAGGACGGACCAGTTCATCCCACTTTGTCTAGGACTGTCCTAGCTTAAGCTCTGGAAGCGCCATGTGTGAGTAACCCTCTCAGCCCCAGGCAAACAGGGATGGTTGGCATCTCTGCTTGACACTCTCTGGAGTTAGTCTAACCCTGCTGACATTTGCCAGAGTTTTTTTTGGGGGGCTGCAGGTGTAGCTCAGTGATAGATCTGTCTTAGCCTGCTTGTAGACTCTAGATTCTATCTTCAGCACAACCTCTCCCCTAGAAAAAAAGAAAAAGATTGTGAAATCTAAGAAGACCCAGCCATAAGCAATATTGGCTGGAAGAACCACCACAAATCCATTTAGAATAAGGCAGGGTCTAAATAAATGAAAAAATAGCCTTTAAATTAAAATTTATTAGGTTGGACGTAAGAAACCAAAAAAATCAGTCATAAAGACTACATATTGAACAATTCCATTTATATGAAGTTTTTAGAATAAACAAATGTAGAGAGACAAAAAGTAGGTTATTGGTTGCTAAGGGCAGAAGATTTGGGAGGACCCCCAGAAGTAACTGTATATAAAAGTGGCTGTGGTAGTGGTTTTGCAATGTTGTGAATATATAATAAGATCTTGAATTGTACATATTAAGTGTATAACTGTGTATTTAAACTGCAAATTAGTGGGAGTTATATCTCAAAATTTTGTGGCAATATTAAGGTTGAATTAAAAAAAATCATTAAATTTTTAGAAATATTGTCAGGCATGGTGGCTCATGCCTGTAATCCTAGCTAATTAGGAGGTGGGGATCAGGAACATGGCTGTTCAAAACCAGCTATATTAAAAAGTTAGAGACTCTATCCCAGCAAAAAAGCTGGGCATACAGGCTTGTCATTCCAGCTATTTGGGAAGTATAGTAAGTAGGCTTGCCATCCAGTCCAGCTCAGGCAAAAAAAAAACCAAACAAAAAAAAAATTGCAAGACCCTTCTTGAAAAACAACTAGCACAAAAATGGCTGGAGGTATGGCTCAAATAGTAGAGCACCTGCCTAACAAGCATTAGGCCCTGAGTTCAAACCTCAGTAACACACAGAAAGAAAAGAAAGAAGGGAGAAAGGAAGGCAAGGAAGGAAGAGAAAAAAGTTTTTAAACAATTTTTTAAAAATTAAAAACAACTAGGGTGGGTTGAGAAGGTTGAGTGGCAATGCTGGAAGGAGTGACATTGCTCAACATGCACTGCATTCACAAACTGCTTTGTTGAATGGCTGCTCCTTTGTACAACTACTTATGGGTAATTTTTTTTAATTGGTAATGCTGGGTACTGGTGGCTAGTTACTTAGGAGGCTGAGATCTGAGGGTTGTGATTTGAAGCCAGCCAGAGCAGGAAAATCCATGAGAAGTGAAGCTGTGGCTCAAAGTGGTAGAGCAGTAGCATTGAAGAACAAGCTAAAGGACAGTGCCCGGGTCCTGAGTTCAAGCCCCAGTACCAACACACACACACACACACACACACACACACACACACACACTTGGCAAGATGTGCATGCCTGCAATCCTAGCATTCAGGAGGTAGAGGTAGGCTAGCCTGGGCCAAATAGCAAGACTAAATCTGTCAGGTGGGGGATATAGCTCAGTCATAAATCATTTGCCTATCACATAGTGCTCTGAGTTTGAGACTCAGTGGCATTACAAAATAACAAACCAAATAACAAAAAGCCTAATGTTTCCTTCTATTTGAGCATCTGCAAGTCTAAGTTATTCTTAACCGCCATCTTTGGGATATCATTTTAGTGACATAAAAATATCACTTACCCTGAGCAATGGAGGATAAATCCTATTTTTTAGGTTAGAAGACCAAGGCCCATATGCAGATTAATAGGGGGCTTGGCCAGGTCTATAAGGAGAGCAGGAGAGCTAAGGAAGGGAGGGGAGAGGCTTGTGATCCGACATTTGCCAAGGTAGAAATGTACTCTGATGCTGGCAATGCAGAGAAGAAGGAAATAAATATTGAACAGAGAAGCTCAAGTCACACAGAAGGGCAGAAGGAAAAGTCCTAGAGAGGTTGTGTGAAGGCCAGGCACTGGTGGTTCACACCCGTAATCCTAGCTATTTAGGAGGCTGGAATCCAAGGATTAATGTTTGAGGCCAGCCTGTGCAGAAAAGTCTGTGAAACTCTTTATCTCTAGTTAACCAGCAAAAAGCTGGAAATGGAAGTGTGGCTCAAGTGATAGAGTAACAACTTTGAGCAAAAAAGCCAAATGAGAGCTTGAGGTCCTGAGTTCAAGCAGTACTCTCTCTCTCTCTCTCTCTCTCTCACACACACACACACACACACACATGTTGTGTGAAGGTTTAAGTAGGGTAGGACATTGCAGATAGAAGGAAGAGCAGGCATAGGCTGCGACATGACTGCAATGGCTTGTTAGAGTTCATCAAGAAGGATGGGGAGACTGAACAGGAGGCTATGTGGAGGGGTAGGAGATTTGAGTACTGGGTGTAGTCACAGTGGGGAGATTGTTTTCTTTCTGAGGACTCAGGAGTGATTAGCAGAACCAAGTAGGGTGCCAGATTCTTTTGTGAGCCGGGGGCTCACTTGCCTTTTCAGATGATCTGACCACTACTTAGGCTTTTCTACCCTTCTATCCATTTGTCTTCTTCCAATTCTTTTTGTATTCTTTTCCCTTGCTCCCTTTCCTCTTGTTCTTCCTGAACCTTACATCTGCTTTGGGGTGCTACTGCCAGGGTTACAGGTTTTACTAAGCTTTTCTGCAGAGCCAGGCAGTTCTCTTGTTTATCAACCCTCTAAGGTCCCCCTCCCCCCCATCCCATCCCCTCCCTCCTCCTTCCCTCCCCCCCCCCCCACGAGGGGGGAAATAAACTGGAAGGCAGGGAAGGCAAGGAAGAAAAAGCAAAAAGACAAGGCAAGGATAGGCTTGTGGAAAAAGCAGCAATAAGCTGTGGGGTCTAGTAGGGGGAGGACTTTCTTGGTGATCAGTGTGTTTATTGGTGAGGGGGGAAGGTAAAGATCTAGGTGGGGCGGGGGGGGGGGGAGAACTACTCCTATTCTGTTTGTTGCTTATTTAACATGCTGTTAATTCATAGCACTTTCCCCCAATGCCTGGTAGAACTCGATGAGGTGAGAAGTCCTGAGGGAATGTAGTCTTATCAAAAGAAGAAAGAAAAAAATTTCGAGTGAAAAGCTCATGTAGTATGCATCAGTTAGGCCCTGGTTCAGTCCCCAGCACCAAAAAAAAAAGCATCTGGTAAAACAAGCCCACCTGGTAGGATGACGCCCCCTATCCCACCCCTAGCCGCAGGAGCACTTGAACGAATAAATGTACGGGTTTATCTCGGAGACAAAGTACAAGGGCCTGGGGCACAAAGATAAAACGCCACAGAGAAACATCACCAGTAAATGACGTAACCATCCAATGAACAAAGTGCTCACATAAGATGTGCTGGAAAGTAGTCCCAGGGAGGCAGGGTTCAGGAACAGAGCGAGGAACCTGGCCAGGATCTGGCTCCAGAATGGAACTTCAGTTGTTTCAACCTTAAGTGTCCCGAAGTAAGACTTCCGAAGATTAGTTAAAATAGAGAGAGGCAGACCCCTGCTTTGGTGGGACTCCAGATCTGCATTCCCGCGCTCAGACCTCCGTTAGGGGCAATTTTGAGGCAGGCAGGCTAGGCACCATAATACTGCTTCATAAGGATGTCAACCTGCGTCAGCGACAGGTCGGAAGGAGCTAACAGGGGAGTCGTGGGCGGAAGAGCACAGCTGTCCACTTCTTTGCAAATGACAGTGTTCCAAATAATATCCAAGTGACAATAATAGCCAAAGAACCGACGAACGTACAGAAGACATCTTGGCGAAAAGCCTCAAGTCGGCAACACTGCGGGACCTCACCAGCTCGGTCAGCGCGACTGTCTCTTTAAGGACCCTCCCCAAGTCTTCTCCTTCCGCAGGACGTCCGACTAGACCTGCGGCGCGCATGCGCCTGGGGCCTCCCTTTCGGGAGGTCAGCCCCCTCCCCCCTCCGCCCCCTCCCCCCTCCGCCCCCTCGGCGGCCCAACGCCGGCGTTTGTGGCGTGCGCGCATGGCCCCGCCCCTCGCCCCGCCCCTTCCCCTCCTCCATCTTCAGAAGGGGCCTCCCCCGCCCGCGCCGTACAGCTGGGCCAGTGACGCTGGCGCCGCCGCCGAGTTCTATTCTCTGAAGCCGGCGACTGCCTCGCCGCCCCGCCGCCCGCCCGCCCGCCTCCTTCCCTCTTTCCCTCCCTCCCTCCCTCCCGTTCGCCTCCCGCTCCTCTCCCAGCGCCGACCAGCGCGAGCCAGACCAGGGCAAGCGGGGGCTCGTCCGAGACCCTAGAGGATCGCGAGCGGGCGCGCGCCGCGGCGGAGCGCCCCCCTTCCCGGAGGTCCCCGCGCGGCTCCCTGGTGAGTTGTCACCGAGGCCCGGGGCCAGCGGGGCCGGCTTTGTGTCACCCGCGCGCCGGGTCGGCTGTCAGGGCGAGGGTCAGTCTGAGGGACGCCGGCCCGAGCCCGGCCGTCCTTGCTCCGCGCTCCGGCCCGTGTCATCCGGTCACCAGCGGCGCCGCCCGGAACCCTGAGCGGAGGCAGCCCCGGTCCGGCGGCCGGAGGGGCCGGCGCCCAGGGGCAGGAGGCCGAGGACTTGAAGGTGTCCGGGCAGAGCCGGGCGGTGCGCGGGGCGGTCGCGGCCGTCCGTGTGGCCGCCGTTCTTGCCTGTCTGCGATGCGAGGGAAGCTGCGGGTCCTGGGCCGGGCCGGGCCGGGCCGGGCGGTCTCGGGCGGGGGTGGAATTTCCTGAGGAAACCTTGCCGCCGCGGGCGCTCGTGCGGGAGCTTTCGGGTGTCCCGCGCCTCCTCCGCTCTGCAGTCTCAACAACTTATTTTCTGAGCCGAAACTTAGGGAAACCACTTCCTGTTTTGTGTCTTTGAATATGCATGTGCATATAGACTTTTTTGACGCCTTTTTAAAAAGAGAAACTGCAAATATTAGTGCCAGTCTGACTCTTCTGCACAGTTGTGGTTAAGTTCCCCGTAACGGTATTGGAAGGGAAGGGCAGGTAGTGCTGGGGACGGCAGGGACTCCAGGAGAGCAGAGGCTGCTCACCGGGAACTTGGGCTGATTGTACTGAACTTCAGGTGGCTAAAGAGAGGCCTGCTGCTGCTGTTGCTACAGAATTGTTTCTGGGTGACAGACAATGTGCTGGGCTTTGTTACTCTTGCTGAGGTTTTGTGTGCTTGCTCTAGCTACCCAAATACATTTATAACTCCCTTCCTAGATCTGCAGATCGACAGTGTCTTTACACTCTTCACAGTGACTACTTCACTTCTTACTGTTTGGATTCCTTTGGCTTTAAAAAAAAAAAAAAAGTATAATGCACAACACACATACACTCATACACTCACACTTTTTTTCTGCTTTGGGAATTCCATACCCAATTGTCACCATTTAGTTGAGGCTAGTAGAGACATGCCCTCGGCACTTAGTTCTGGGTTTTCTGAGCTTTGTATTTTTTTTTTTTTAGGTGTATATTTAAGCAGAAACAGTGTTTTTTCCCCCCAGTGTTAGGGGAATATCATTACACCTCAGTAATAAAATAATTTGGTAGAGCAATAATAATAATAATAATAATAATATGGAAATGTTCTTGGTTTACTATGTGCCAAGGTTGTACCAAGAGTTCGCTTTTGAAAATCTCCCTTAACATTATCCCCATTTTTCCAATTGAGACCAGCACTGCACAACCTGCTCAAAGTCACAAAGGTAGCTTCTAGAGTCTTCCTAGAATCTTTTCAAAGCCATTTCTCATGTTGTAAACATTATATCAAGTTTGCACGCTTACTTTTTTCATTAATTCAGTTTTACAAATATTTGTGTGATACATAATGTCTTCTCAATACTGAAAGGTTTTGGAGATACTGTGAATAAGATAGAACCCAGTCAGGTCTTCATGATTCACAGTCTTCAATTTATTCTGGCTCATGTTGTTAGCTTTCATTGGTGGCCACTTATTGCTTAAGGAATTTATTATGCACAGTAAGCATAGGGACACAGAAGATATTGGTATGAAACTTGCAGATGGGATCCCTGTTTAAAGAGTGACTTTTGGGTACTTCAGTAGAGATGGTACATGAGGCAAATCCTTACCTGCTACATGGAGGGAGATGTCTGGATGCTTAGCGTTAATCTTGACAACAAACCACCATTTCATGACACAGTTGGATATACTTGCTAAGACTAACTTTCTCAAAGCCTAGAAATTGGGTGCATTCAAAGAAGAGTTAGAGAATGAGGTGCTGCAGATGCAGGCTGGCAGGTGACAAGACCTCAGCACTTTGTGGTTTCCTGGCTAGGCTCCATGCTGTGGTGATTGAATTTTGTGCTCTTATGTAATGATGTGTCTTCTGTCTGGGGATTTCCTCCTTGGCTGTTGCTGGGACAGCAGTTCCTGCTGCTTCTGCTTCCTCTACTCTTGCATACATACATCCTCCAAAGGTAGATGACTTCTTTCAAGTTCCTTGCTACTAAACAATGTTTCACTCCCTCCAAGCTTGTCTACTTCTCAGATAAAAATTTACCCTTGACTGGGCTTGGTGGGTTCTGCCTGGGATCCTAGCACTAAGGAAGGCTAAGGCAGGAGGATTGTATGTTAGGGTCTCTCTAGGTAGCCCATGGTTGACACAGTCTTAAAACAAACTCTCCCACCGTCCCCACCCCCACCCCTATCCCTACCCCCACCCCCAATCCTTGACTTTTGTTTCAAACATTTCCTTATGCCTTTCCGTATCCTTAACTTTCATGACACCCAGATTGGTGGTGTGAGGAATATAATCTTTCTCATTTCAATATTCAAACAGATAAACTGGGAAAATGAAGCAGAACTGGCAGTGCTGGCAGTGAGAGAGCCAGGGAGCCTAGGTCTTTCCCCTTTAACTCTTCATTTACCAAGAGAAAATTCACTATAGGCAGTGGCAGGGTCACATAGCCCACTTGAACAGCCATTGAACTGGCTTGCAGAACTGCTATACGTGAAGCATTTTACCATGTCTCTTCTGAGTTGACATGCGATCTCTTAAGCTGAAGATGACAAAACAGGATTCATTTTCCCTCATCTATCTGGACTGCAAAATTCTTATTTAGGGAATATTCTTTCAAACAGCAGGATGATGGGAAGGAGCAAATAGAAGAAAGAATCCTCTGTTTGTTTTGCTGATTACCAGGGCCTAGACAAAGCACCTTGTCTTTTGCTTGGCTTCATTGCTCACCACTGATGTTCTACCACTTGAATCACTGCCTCTAATCCAGCACTTTGCTGATTAATTGGAGAAGGAATATGAAGACTTTTTCTGTTGGACTGGCATTGAATGGCAATACCTAAGCTCTCTCAGCCTTCTGAATAGCTAGGATTACAAGCATGAGCCACCAATGCCCACTGTTGTTGTTTTTAAACTTTGAAAGCAAACATTGCTCTGTTGCATACTTGCTATTGAAGATTAGAGCATTTGGGTTAAGGGTAAACATGAAGAAGTGCATATGTGGTACAAGAGATTCCTCTAGGGCTGGGGATGTAGCTTAACAGTAGAGTGCTTACCTAGCATGCACAAAGCCTTGGATTCGATTCCTCATCACTACATAAACAGAAAAGGCTGGAAGTGGCACTGTGGCTCAGTTGGTAGAATGCTAGCCTTGAACAAAAAGAAGCATTAGGGACAGTGCTCAGGCCCTGAGTTCAAGCCCCACGATTGGCAAAAAACAACAACAAAAAATTCCTCTAGTTTCTCTTTAAGATCACTTTCTTTATATTTCCCCTGTTCTTGGGCTTGAACTCTGGCCTCACACTCCCATTCATCATTTTCAATTATAGCTGGTGCTCTACCACTTGAGCCAACTGTCTACTTCCAGCTTTTTTGCTCATTAATTGGAGTTAAGAGTCTCAAGCCAAGAGCTTGACATCATCAGTATCCTAAATCATATTATAGTACAGGAAATCACAGAGTAAAAGGAGAAACCTTGATAGCTTGGATTTCTCTTCCTCTTCTTGTGAAGGCACTAATGCTATCTTGGGGCCACACCCTGGTGACCTCACCTAATCCTAGTAACCTTTCAGTGCCCCCAGCTTCTGTCTCTACCTCCAAATAGCATTAAAATACAAATTTGAGGATTAAATTTCTAACATGAGCTTTTAGGAGACACATTTAAACCCTAGTAATCTTGGGAGGCAAAGCAGGAGGATCTATTCCCCCTTCCCCAAATAAGACATATCAGCCTCTTCAAAAATATCCCCTCCTAGTGAAGTTTTATGTAGTAGAATAGATTTCACAAAATACATATTCTTAGAATACGTTGCAGCGGGCCACCAGTGGCTCACGCCTGTAATCCTAGCTACTCAGGAGGCTGAGATCTGAGGACTGTGGTTCAAAGCCAGCCCGGGCAGTAAAGTCTATGAGACTCTTATCTCCAATAAACCACCAGAAAACCAGAAGTGTAGCTCAAGTGGTAGAGTGCTAGCCTTGAGCTGAAGAGCTGAGAGACAGCACCTAAGCCCAGAGTTCAAGCTCCATGACCCACAAAAAAAAAAAAAAAAAAAAAAAAGATTTTGCCACATTGCAATATACTTGGAAACTAGACAAATGAGAATTATTTTTATAATTTTTATTGTAGTTAAGTGATTACATAAATTTCACAAATTTCACAACATTGTGAGATAGTGACATTTAGTTAAAGTCACAACACCTAACCTTCACTAGGCAAATTGTCATCGTGGTCTATAAAGTGCAAATTCTGTGAGCTTTGACAATACAACTATTTCTTCCACATTGGGTGATATGTACATTTCTTTCCTTTTGTTTAGTGTAAGCTCTTCCCTCTTTCCCTCTCATTCTTTCCTTCCCATTGCTGCCCTTGAGTTGTTTAGTTCATTTTCATCAATGTCCAGTGTGGCTGATGGACCCCTCTGTTGTATATTTTCCCCTGTTTCCCTCCTTTTTTGTGCCTTCCTAGCTTCCCTCAGATGTGTGCATATATATATATATATATATATATACACACACACATATATATGTATATATATATATATACACACACACATATATATGTATATATATATATATATATATATATATATACCATATATGTGGTTAAGAACATGGGGTCATTTGGTAATGATACAACAAAATGAGTGGAGGTCCTTTGTTTTTCGAGTCCCTGTTTACTTTGTCATATCTCCTTGCATTTTGGATTTAACATTCACATATCAGGGAAACCATGTGCTGTTTGTCTTTGCTCTTGGCTTACCTCTCTCAAAATGATTTTTTCTAGTTCCATCCATTTCACTGCGAATGCCATTATTTTATCCTTTGTAATGGCTGTATAATATTCCATTGTATGTAGGTACCACAAATTTTGGGTCCATTCATATGTAGTGGGCATCTGGGTTGTTTCCATGTCTTGGCTATTGTGCACCGTGTGAACAATGTAATGTGGGAAAGTTATTCTCCTGTTAATAAAAGTGAAAGATGCAGCTGGTGGTTGAGAGCTCCATGCTTTGTGATTGGTATTTGAAGCTCTCAGCAGCTGGGATGGGAATCTGAGACACCCAGGAAGCAGTCAGGCAAGCCATGGAGTAACTGACCTTGAGCATCAAGATATGTACTGTAGACCCCTCAGATTCAAGGTGACAGCCATTGTTCTCTTGGATGATTGTAAGTTTATGAGTATTTCTGTGTAAAAAACCTTTTATGTGAGAATGTAGAGGTTCTGGAAGGCATCAGTGTCTTCTTGCTTCTCGTGCTCATGTCTGTCTTGTGACTGACTGTATCTTTCTTCTTTCCATTTTAGTTTTTTGTCTTAGAAACCATTAGTACTTCTCTATTTGCTTTCTTATCCTCTGGTTCTCACCTGGGTATGGAAGTCACTCCAGTCTGCTAGTAGTCCTCACAGTGGTACTGAGCTGGGTCACTGCAGCTGTGAAAGGCCAGCTGTGCTACTGTCAAGGCAAAGGGACAGTTGAGCCTCTGTGAAGGTACTGGGTATAGAAGCAGCAGGGTGTATAATAGCCATAGTGAGAACTGAGCTGAGTTTCACAGACTCTGGTGTTGTCTGTGATGTATGCTCCCATCCTAGCTCTTACATCTCTAAAAAGAAAAATAGCCACCCTGGAAACATCTGAAGGCCACATGCCAAGAATTCGTGCAGTACTCCCGAAACAGGATATTACCAAAGCATTTTTCTCAAGCAGAAACAGATGTAGTTGCCTATTACTGTTGCTGGTGTTAGTAGAACCTTTAGATTACCTGATAGCTGTGTACCCTAATGTACTATACCCCTATACAAACACATTTGTATTTTTTTGTGGAATCCCATTGCTTGATTTGGGGGAGGTTAGCCTGAGGTTCCTAAAGACAGTAGATAGTGGGTAGGCAGACTGTAGAGGTGGTGACTGACAGTTACTTATTACTCAGAAGAGAAGCTTCTCTGGTGAAAAATTAAAATTAAGTGATTCAGGGCTTTCCTGTAGTTGGAGATTAGATATATGTTCCTCCTCCTTGAGAAAGTGATACAAAGGGAGAGTCTCTATTCACATTTCTTCTCTGGAGTTTTATTTCTAATCTGCTCAAATTCAGTCCACTGTCAGAATAGCTTGCCTGCACTTTCAGAAGTTTAAAATTAGAGTATGGAATCGCTCTTTACATCGATGACTTTGCTGAGGTTTTCTTTGGCTGGAATAGGCTTTGGCTTCTGACAAGGCCAATAAAATGAAAGTGGCTTCTGGGAATGGGATAGGAGCCTGTTTATCCTATTCTTCCTTCTTTGGGCTGTTTTCAGTTGCTATCAATAAACTAAGTGGGTGGAAATCTGAAAAAGAGAATAAGATAGTTTTGCTTATTTTACATTTTAAATTATAGTAATCTCTGCAAAAAGTTTGAGGGAAGATAGAGGGAGAACTTTTTCTTAGTTGCCCATGTAATGGGAAAAAATTACAGGAATCTTGGATTATAGAAGGGCAAACAATTTTCATGATTCTGCTACACTAACACATTCTTTTTATGAATTCTGTTTTTTCCATCTTTTTATGCTAATCTGTGCACATTAATTTTATATTTTTTTCACTTAACATTATTTTAGGAACATTTTCTGTTATATCCTGTATATAGCTATTTTAATTGGCTTTAGTATTCCATTAAATAAATGAGCTATGATTCAACTATTTTCATTTATATGTCAACATAATTTCTAAGTTTATCCAAGATTGTTTTGAGGAATTTTCTGTTTTCTTTTGTTACATGGGCCTTCAAAAAAAATGAACCCGCTTTGTTGACAGATTTACATATCATAAAATGTATCCATTCTTTTATACAGTCTGGTGAGCAGTGGCTCAAACCTGTAATCCTATCTACTTGAGAGGCAGATGTCAGAGGATCGTAGTTCAAGGCCAGCCCTGGCAAACACAAAAAAACTTCATGAGATTCCCATCATATCCAATGACTGGGTGTGGTGATTTATACCTGTTGTCCTAATGAAAAGGGCCAGAGGAATGCTCAATTGGTAAATCACCTGCTGAGCAAACCTAAGACCTGAGTTCAAGTCCCAGACTGCCAAAAAATAGTGCATGGAGTAACTATTTTTAGCATATTTTATAGAGTTGTATGACATCACCATATCTGATTTTAGAATACTTTCATCCATACCAGTGAAACCCACAACCCTGGGCCACCTATGTGTTTGCCTATTTGGACATCTTATGTTAATAAAATCATGACCTGTAGTCGTTAGGATTATTCTCTCTCTCTCTCTCTCTCTCTCTCTCTCTCTCTCTCTCTCACACACACACACACACACACACACACACACACACAGAGTATGTACTGTAATTAATTACTCATTTTATTGAGGAATATTCTTTGTATAGATATACCACATTTTTGGGGTTAATTAATGGGTTATTTACCTTTTTTAGTTATGAATAATGTTGCCAAGAGCATACTGTGTAAGTTTTTGTGTGACATGTATTATCATTTTTCAGGAAGATATTTTATTTTATTTTTTTGGGTCCGGTCGTGGGCCTGAACTCTGGGCCTGGGCTCTGTCCCTCAGCTCTTCAGCTCAAGGCTAGCGTTCTACCACTTGAGCCACAGCGCCACTTCCGGCTTTTTTCTTTTTGCTTATGTGGTGCTGAGGAATTGAACCCAGGGCCTCATGCATGCAAGGCAAGCGCTCTACCACTGAGCCACCTTCCCAGCCCCAGGAAGATATTTTAAAGCTACACCTGTATTTCTACTTTCATGTTAATATTCTACTTGGCTATGCAATTTGTTTGAGGAAGAAGAGTACTAGAGCCAAGTCTTTTGGTCCTATCATGTTGAAGAATTGCACTGAATTCTTTGGGGGAAAACCTTATCTAGTTCAGCATTTTTCAAAATAAAGAGGATAAAGAGGGTTTTTGATGTGAAACCTCAGTTCTAAATTGTGCCATTGTGAGTTTTCTGTTTTTGTGACTGTATGGGGACTTGAACTCAGGGCCAAGGTGCTTTCTCTTAGCTTTTTAGCTCAAGGTTGGGGCTGTACCACTTTAGCCAAAGCTTCACTTCTGACTTTTTGCTGGAGAGATAAGACTCTCAAAGACTTTCCTGTACCGGCTGGCTTTGAACTGAGACCCTGAATAGCTAGGGTTACAGGTTTGACCCATTAGTTCCTGGCTCACCCATTGTTTTTTGTGTATCTTGGGGCTTGAACTCAGGGACTGGGCACTGTCCCTGAATTCCTTTTGCTCAAGGCTAGCACTTTACCACTGGAGCTACAGCTTTACTTCTGTCTTTTTGGTAGTTTATTGGAAATAAGAGTCTTAAGGACTTTCCTGCTCAGGCTGGCTTTGAATCGTGATCCTCAGATCTCAGCCTCTTGAGTAGGATTTTAGGAGTTAGCCATCAGCTCCTGGGCTCTGTCCCTGAGCTTTTGTTTGCTTAAGGCCTAGTGCTCTGCCTCTTGAGCTACAGCTCTGCTTCTGGCTTTTTGGTGGTTAATTAGAGATTCTTACTGGCTTTCCTACTTTGGCTTCAAACTGTAATCCTCAGATCTAAGCCTCCTGAGTAGCTAGGATTTCAAGCTTTGAGCTATTGTGCCCAGCAGCCATTATATTTTAAAGAGTGAATCTTACTTGTTTGCCATAGAGCTGTCCATATCAAATGTAATTTGTAATTCTCAGAAGTGTCTTGTGAAAAATTCTGTGCCTGGGCTCTATGTACCTGCTTCTGCTAATCCTATAAGTCATCCAGCAAGTTAAGGAGGACCTAGTAGGGAATGCAATGAAAACGCATATATAGCCACTCTATGTCTAAAGGATAATGCTAGTTAGAACTGCATTCACAAGGCTCTTATGGTGGACCTTGGATATAGCTGAGGTTAAAAATACAGATCAGACTAGACATCAGGAGCAGCAGATGGTGCTGCTGAGAGTGTCATTTCCTCTACAGGATCTATCCCTGGGTGGTTTCATCATGCCAGCCATCTTACTGAAATAATGCAACAGCACGTCTCCTTTTGTCCTTGTCCTAATTAGAACTAGCATTTGTGATCAATAGCTGGTCCTGCAATCCCTGCTCCTAGAGTCTCTACTAAAAGCTCTTGAAAGTACACTTGTGCAGATTTCCTTTCATCAAAGACAAAACAAAGAACTTACCTGTCTCTGCATTTCTCTACCTAGAACCAAACCCAAAGATTAGTCCCTACAGAAAGTTTCCTCCTGTGTGTATCTACATGTGTATGAAAATGTGTATGAATACAGCCATAACGTCCCTTGGAAAAATTCACTTTCTAAAGTTTTGGGATTTGGAGCAGGCCCTATGGGTTAACACAATCTAGTCCCAGGTCCTAGCAGCTTTATAGGCTGAGGTGAGACTTTTATCTGAAGATTTAAGTTCTTGAATATAGGTATCAAGATGTTATTAAAAACTCTTTGTACAACAAAACAAAGTGTGAAGAGAGACTCTGACATTTCATGAGCCTACAGAGTCTCTCAGAGTGGGAAGAAAAGAATGAAAATCATCTTACTTTACTTCTCCATTTTGTAGAAAAGAAAAATGGGAAATGAATGCTCAAAGCTGAATTTGAAAGGGCCCATGGCGAAGCTAGGCTCTTGATTCTGTCTAGTGCTTTTTTTATGCCAGTATGATCACTTTGTTTCTCCTCTTCCTTAGGCCTGTCCCAGGAAGGGGTCTGGGAGCCAGCAGGGTTTTTCCCTCCCTCCCTCCCTCCCTTCCTCCCTCCCTCCCTCCCTCCCTCCCTCCCTTCCTCCCTCCCTCCCTCCCTCCCTCCCTTCCTCCCTTCCTTCCTTCCTTCCTTCCTTCCTTCCTTCCTTCCTTCTTTTTGCCAGTCCTGGTACTTGAACTCAGGGCCTGGGCACTGTCCCTGAGCTGCTTTTGCTGAAGGCTAGCACTTCACTACTTGAGCCACGGCTTTTTCTGTTTATGTGATGTCCAACCCAGGGCTTCGTGCATGCTAGTCAACACTCTACCATTAAGTCACATTCCTAGCTCTGTGTGTGTGTGTGTGTGTGTGTGTGTGTGTGCGCGCGCACACGCGCGCGCGTGTGCGCACGCACGTGACGCTACTGGGGCTTGAGCTCAGTACCTCATGCCATTATTTGGCTTTTTCTACTCTAGGCTGGTGCTCTACCTCTTGAGCCATACCTCCACTGCAGCTTTTGTTGTTAATTGGAGACAGGTCTCCAGGGTTTGTCTGCCTAGGATGGCCTTGAACGTTGATCCTCAGATCTCAACTTCCTGAATAGCTAGGATTGCAGGGTATAAGCCACTGGTGCTTGTCTGTTCTGTGCTTCTTTATAGTCAAAGAACATTATCTGACCCCAGTCCAGTGGAATGTCTTGTCATTTTTTCCTCAGGGCCTTCAAATGGGACAATGGCAGGTGCTGTTAGCTTCCTAGGCATAATAGGATTGCTTGAAGATCACTAATTTCACTCTTCCTCAGCATCCCATGAGTAGACCCAACCTTTTCACGGCTGTGAATTTGACTTCTTTATTTTTGTGGAATCTCTAACTATATGTTTCTAATGAGCTAGGAAGGAAACAGTTCATAAATGCTACCATTCCCCCATCCTAGTAAGCCAGTGAGCAGAATTTTTGTTAAGTGGATAATGAGGTTTCAGTTGGCATGCTCTGGACATTTCTAGAGAATGAACAAATGGTGTGTTGGCAGGTGCACACCTTTATCAATCTTTGATTTCCCATCTGCCTCTAGGTAGAGACTCTGCCGTGGGAAGGCTATCCACCTCCTTATTTTGCTTGTTACAGAGAAGGATAGCAAGAAAAACAGGCTCTGGTTTTCATAAGAGTTCATTGATCCTTTTTGTCCTATTTACACATACCCTCAAGCCATAATAATTTGTGAGCTGATAATCTGGTTAGGTTGAGACGTTGGGCTAGTGGGAGGCGGTAGGTAGTTGCTACCGAAACCAGAGGCAAGTAAATTTAGTCATTTGTTTGGAATATAGTGAATGCATACCTGTACTGGGTACTAGGTATATAATTGTAACAAAAGAATGGGCACAGTAACTTGGAGTTTACAGTCTAGGGGATCCCAGGAGTTCATGTGGTATAACACCAAAGAACTCTGTTGTGAGCAGTAGACTCACTCTGTCAGGATAACCTCCATGGCTTTGTGAGTAACTTCTATGCTCCTAAGCAGCAGTTACTCTGAGAAGAAGGAAGAGGAGGCTTGGAGAAGTATCCTTAGAGAGCTCCCTAGCAAGCAAGCAAGTTGCTTTTATCTGTAGAGTGGACTAGGTCTAGACATTTCATCTGGTGTAAAGATTCCTGCTGTGATTTTAGACCCTGAATATTCCCTCCCTCCATTAGGAAAGAAGAGAAGGTGAGAGTTAAGTAGAAAGAAATTAGAAGCCAGGCACTGGTGGCTCATGCCTGTAATCGTATCTACTCAGGAGGCTGAGATCTGAGGATCGCACTTCAAAGCCAGCCCAGGCAGGAAAGTCCACGAGACTCTTAATTCCAGTTAACCACCAGAAAGCCGGAAGTGGCAATGTGGCTCAAGTGGTAGCGCACTCACCTTGAGCTGAAGAGCTGAGGGCCAGTGCCCAGGTCCAGAGTTCAAAACCCATGACAGACAAAAAAAGAAAAAAAGAAAAAATAGATTAGGAGAAGGGAGTACATAGGATCAGTGATGTGAATACCTTAGGGTGTCTTTCTTCCTTTTCTCATTGTCCCTACACTTCAATTTTAATGTTAAAGGTATTGATCTTTTTTCAGTACTAGGGATTGAATTCTGATTGATGGCAGCTAGAACTCTTCCACTGAACTACATCCCCAGAATTTTTGTTTGTACCTACCCTGACTGAAAACTCAAGATACTTCTAACTGGTCCTCCTGAGCAATTATAATGTCTGGTTAGAAATGTTGATTTGTAAGGTTTCCTCTCTTAATACTGTG
Organism: Dipodomys spectabilis; assembly: GCF_019054845.1. Taxonomy (NCBI): domain Eukaryota; kingdom Metazoa; phylum Chordata; class Mammalia; order Rodentia; family Heteromyidae; genus Dipodomys; species Dipodomys spectabilis. The sequence continues at coordinate 23,582,111 of NW_024870834.1, read as the reverse complement.
TATCTGTGGCTATGTAACTCCTTAGAACAGTTAAAGATTCAAGTTCCCATATATTTTACTTCTGACTAGTTATTTCTGGGCAGGCCTAGGTTCTAGGCTGGCATTGGAAATTCCCTGAAACTAATGACTGCCTCATCACCTACTCTTAGTTAGATCAGTTGGCTAATAATTGACAGACCAGATGTAGAAGGTTAAAATATAAAAACTATGGTTTTGGTATGGTGTTGCAGACCTTTAACCTCAGTACATTAGACTATGAGCCAGGAGGATGGCCAGTTCAAGGCTAGCTTTGGTTATGTAACAAGACCCTGTCTCAAAAAATAACAACAGAAAAAGTGTGATGTGTGATGGAGGGGTAGGGGAGTTGGGCAAAGTGACATTGAGTCCCTGAACCTTAATGACTAAGAATGAAACAATATTATGAAATTCTAAAATCAAGACATGTGGTAAGAGACTTGGTTTGATTGAAAAACAAATGTAAACAAATTCACACCCAGACTGGTAGCAGAGAAAGAAGACAACTCAAGAACGGTGGTGGCGGGAGGCAAAGGAAAAAAGAAGTATTAGAAGTTCTCTAAAATGGTTAGCAAGGCTCCGAACTCTTTTAAGTGATAATAGTTGAAGACCAGAGAAGTAGCTCTGCTTATTTTCAGGTAAATGTCTTTGCGTCTAGAATCCTGTTGCTTTTATAAAAACTTTAGAAGACAAGAGCTAAAAAACTACCTTACATATTTGCCTCTGCAGTTTGGAGAAATAAATATATTTAATGTCCAGTATGAATTTAGTTGTAGACAAAGAAGTACTTAATACAGGATGACTTATTTCCCTCTTTGTGTTCAGAATTGAGCTTTATAGTGGCACTTTTATTATTTCTACAGTTATAGAATAGAATTACATGGCCCATCATGTTTTAAAAGCATATTTTGAAAAAAAGGGCTGCTCTGTTGAAATGTTGGTATGATTTTTCTAGGAATATAGATGAACAGCGGTAGCATGAACAAATTTCAGAGCTGTTGGTATTGGTGTCACTGTGAATATGAAAGATTTTCATAGGGTGAAAGTAAGGTGACAAGAGGAGGAATTTTTTAAGTTGTGCATATGAATTCATTTGTTAATTGAACAGATATTTACTGAATATCTTCTGCCCTGTAGTTATCTCCACTCAGGGATTCTTTGTAACACACAGTTTAACACTTAATGATGCATTTTGGGGGAGGGGGGAATTGTTCTCCATTGGTTGATTAGATTGGTTAAATTGGTTAGATTTTTCTCGTAGATTTCAGATTCCCTGAGGATGGATTATGATGGCTGGATATACATAATAACAACAAGGATTTCTTTGTTTTAAAAGTGATTTCACATAAGACACAATGAACCTTCCACATACTCTTGAGTTCTGATCTCTCTCTTTTTTTTTTTTTTTTTGGGTCCGGTCATGGGGCCTGAACTCTAGGCCTGGGCGCTGTCCCTCAGCTCTTCAGCTCAAGGCTAACACTCTACTGCTTGAACCACAGCACCATTTCCGACTTTTTCTTTTTGCTTATGTGGTGCTGAGGAATCAAACCCAGGGCCTCATGCATGCAAGGCAAGCGCTCTACCACTGAGCCACCTTCCCAGCCCATGATCTCTTTTTTCAATACTGAGTTTGAATCTGTCCCTAGCTACCTTTGGATTCTGAATCTACATGGATAGAAATTTTTTTTTGGCTGGGGGTGGGTTGGGGGAGGGAATTGTATCTGTACTGAACTACATGTATCAACCTTCCTCCCCTGCCCACTGCCCCATTCCCTAAATGATGCAGTGTAACAACAATTTGCTTTTACATTGTACTAGTCTAGAGATGTAATCTAGAGATGATTACACACACACACACACACACGGGAGTATGCATGTAGGTTATTTGTATATAAGGGACTTCAGCATTCTCAGGTTTTGTTTATCCATGGGATTCTTGGAAGCAATCCCTGTACAGATACCAAGGGGATCTGCACTATAAGGAAGATATTAAGTGGAAAGACAAGATTTTTGGCAACTACTAGGCATATAGCAACTATTGTAATTGTAAAATAGGAATGTTGAGTCAAGCTTGGGGCTCAAATCCTAAATCCAATATTGGTAGCTCATGCTAGGGAACCTCCAGAGATTGTAGACTTGACTTGCTGAGCAACAGCAGTAGAATAGTAGTATCTCATTTCATATCTCTACCCTGTCTCAACACTGTTACTTCAAGATTGATATATCTGTATGATTTTGTGTACCGATAGTATGAAAATATGTGTGTGTACCTAATTTTCTGGAGGAAAATGTTCCCATATAATACAAAGGTTTGTAGTTTTACTTTTTTGGGGGAGGTGGGTATTGCCTTAGGGATAACAACCCTACTATCTAGAAATCCATGCCAGTCATTAAATGGTCCAGGTTGAAATAAAGCAGAACAGAATTTTTTTTTTGGTGGTGGTGGCACTGGAGTTTGAACTTGAGGTTGGAACCTAGGAACTTGTACATGCTAGGCAGGCATTCTACTGCTGAGTCATACCCCAGCTAAGACTCATTATTCTAAATACCTTCTGCAGGAATATTCTGACTCTAAGACGGAACGGTCTCCTCTGAGATGTTCCCATGATGTTTCCAAAGGGAAACATTTTCACCTCAGAACTTATGAGGACTCCTGAAGTTGCCTCCTCCTTTTTGCCGCTTCTAGGAAGAGTCCAGCATTTCCTGTAAGCCAGGTTTCTCTTCTCTGTCACCCTGCCCTTTTTTTCAGAGGCCAGAGATGAGCCTGTATAGCAAGTGAAGTAGGTTAGAGACTGAGATATCCCACCTTACCCATGGCCAGAGTAAAAGGAATATGAAGCAGTGCTAATGTTCTTGTGCAGAGATTTGCTTGCACAACCCATTTTTCCCATTTAGATGGAAAAGTGGAAGAGTAAGACTGTGGGCCAGGTACTGGCGCTTTGCTGTGTTCAATGAAAATGAACAGTTGTTTTCAGAAGTAGGTACTTAGTTGAGGCAGTAGAGGGCAGTGGGCTTTGGGATCTGAATGGCCCCGCTTTCATTCTCAGCTCTGCTACTTACCAGCTGTATGGCCTTAAGCAAATTTAACCTCTTTGATCCTCAGGTTGGTTGGTTGTTTTTGTAAAATGGAAATGATGTTACACTCCCTATCTTTGGAAAGTTTTGCTATGAAAATATTAATGAATACCTGGATAAGGCATTCTGAATCAGAGGGTAAATTAGTGGTATGTATAATTTGAGTAGTTTATTAAGACTACTTTTAAAGATATCCCCTAGGGGCTGGGAAAGTGGCTCAGTGGTAGAGCGCTTGCCTTGCATGCCTGAGGCCTTGGGTTCGATTCCTCAGCACCACATAAGCAAAAAGAAAAAAGCCAGAAGTGGCACTATGGCTCAAGTGGTAGAGCCCTAGCCTTGAGCTGAAGAGCACCCAGGCCCAGATTTCAGGCCCCACGACCGGACCCAAAAAACAAAATATCCCCTAATAGAATTGTTATGAAAATCAAATGAAAGAAAATATTTAAAGCAGGAGGCATGGTCTGACAACTAGAAGATGTTAAGTTTGGGGAAGAAGTGTTGGGGTTTCTGTTGGTGCATGCCAGGGGTTTGTCTTTTTGCTAAGTCACAACTTCTTCAACTGAAAGTGGAGGATAACATGTACTAGTGCTTTTTTTTTTTGTCTTTTAGTCTTTTTGTGCCAGTCTTGAGTCTTGAACTCAGGACATGGACACTGTCCCTAAGCATTTCTTTACTCAAGGCTGATGCTCTACTGAGCCACAGATTCACTTCTGGCTTTTCTGGTGGTTAATTGGGAGATGAGTCTCATAGGGTTTCCTTCTTGGGCTAGTTTCAAACTGTGATCCTCAGATCTTAGTTTTTTGAGTAGCTAGGATTACAGGATTGAGTCACAGGTGCCCAGAGTACATGCATGGGTTTTGAGGAGTAAATAAGGTGGAACATGCAAAACGTGGTATTTGACCTGGTATTTGGCACCTAGTAAATATTCAGTAAGTACTAGTGTTTTCAGCTGTTCTCCTCACAGTTATGTTTGAGTGAGGAAGGAGTTATACTCACTTTAAACTTACTGAAAGTGAGGATCAGAGTGACTAGGTAACTTGTTTGTTTTTTTTCATTTTGTGGGGCTTGAACTCAGGGGCTTGGGCCTGAGCTCTTTTGCTCAAGGCTAGTACTTTATAACTTTGAGCCACTGCTCCACTTTAGGTTTTTGCGTGACTAATTGGAGATAAGAGTCTTAGGGGGGCTTTTCTGCTTGAGCTGACTTCAAACCATGATCCTCATCTCAGCTTCCTGAGTAGCTAGGATAACAGGTGAGAGCCACTGGCACCTGGCCTTTTTTTTTTTTTTTGAGACAGGGTCTCACTATAGAGCCCAAGTTGTCCTTGAACTTGTGATCTTTCTGCCTCAGCCTCCTGATTAGAAGCATGGGCCATGCCTCACTTCATGCTTAGGTGCCTTTTCTTAAGGGCCCATGTTGATTACAACAGAAATAGGGCTAAGACTGTCAAGAGTGGAAAACAGCCAATTGGAGGTCTCACTGATGTGTATATAGAAACACTGACCATGGACTTACGATGTAGCAGAGCACTGTTGATCTGATCAGAGAGGTTAACACTGGTCAGTTTGTTTGGTAGAACCTAGGCCAGCTACAGACCACATCCTTGCCCCACTTCCCATGGCAGATGGACCACATCCTGAGTGACTAAAGGGAGGAGCTTGTTTTCTTTTTCTTCTTTTCTTCTATATCTACCTGGCATGGTAAGTTGACAGCTTTCCTACCACTGTCTTCATTGTTGTTCAAGTATATAATTGTGAGGTTCAGTCCATTAAGATCTAGCCTTCTCTGTGAAGCTGTCCCTGATGATGAGGTTACTGTGACATTCATACTGCCCAAACCTGCACAATCTCTCTCTCCTCTATCCTGGCATGTGCAGCTTTTTATTTTTTATTTTTATTTTTTATTGTAAAGATACTATACAGAGGGTTACAGTTACATGAGTGAGGTAATGAGTACACTTCCTCTTGAACATTGTTACCCCCTCCATTGTTTTCCCCCTAGCTTTTCTGGGGGAAGTTTTCTCTTGACATCCACTTTAGTGGTCCCATGACTGTCTACCTGTTTGGGGTCCTGAATGGTGGAGTTGAAGCCATTCTTGGTAGCAAATAGGTTCTGAGCTTTGCTGTGGCCTTCTGTTCCATGTATTTACATTTTGAGAAGAAAAAGCCCTTAACAATTTCTGCCCTATGACTGTTTTTAGAGAGCAATAAATTCTTGTCCCCAAGCTCAATCCTGAGGCCAAGAGCAGATTAAGCCCCTGAGCTTCCCACCTTAGGTTTTTACCATAAAATTCTCACCCTTCTTCTTTCCTTTCTCCTTATCAGACAGTTCCACATTTGCCCACTGTCTTCCTTCTTCACAGGGGTCATGAACGTTTTACTGATTAGGAACAAATACAGACAGTGTAGTGCCAAAAGTTTTACCAGTCAGTATAGTGAACTCATAGAAGCAGTGTCTTTTTTGTTGGTGGTGGTGGTTGTGGGGCTTGAACTCTTGGCCTAGGTGCTGTCCCTCAGCTCTTCAGCTCAAGGCAAGCTCTCTACCACTTGAGAGCCACAGTGCCATTTCCAGTCTTCTGGTGGTTAATTGGAGATACAAGTCTCACAGACTTTGGTGCCCGGTGTGGCTTTGAACTGTGATCCTTAGATCTCAGCCTCTTGAGTAGCTAGGATTACAGGCATGAGCCACTGATGCCTGGCAGTGGTGTCTTTTTATACCAAATTTTGCACTTGGTGATTTTCATATTGTTTATATTTCAAATGCACTTTTTTCCAAATTTTCATTCGGTGGTGGTTGGCAAACCACATAAGGTATTTTTGTTTGGAATAACTCCTTGCTCTGAGTACTGGGTTCCCCATTAATTATTCCCCTCCAGGGTTTGAAAAATCTGACAGGCTACCCTTGAATCACACCATTTTTCATACTTAGTATCATCCAAGTGCCCTCACCTCTTCAGACAAGTCTGTTCCCGCTTTTATTTTTTTTATGCTGGGCCTGGGACTTGAGCAAAAGAGCTCAGGGACAGTGCCCATGCCCTGAGTTCAAGACTAGTGTTCTACCACTTGTGCCACAGCTTCACTTACAGTTGTTTTTGTGGTTATCTAGAGATGAGTCTCACAGCCTTCCTGCCTGGGCTGGCTTCAAATCACTATTCTCTGATCTCAGCCTCCTGAGTAGCTAGGATTATAGACATGAGCTACTGGCACCCAACTTATTCTCATTCTTCTTGGTTTTCATTCTAGGAAAGATCTTAAAGACATCATGGAAAGGTACCTCTTATTCTTAGCTAATTACAAAATAGAATCTTCAATGGAGAAGGTACCCTCTCTCCCCCTTTGTAAAAGTCTCTCTGAAAAACAAATTACTTAGGACCTTTATCGTGTTTCTCTAGTATTCATCTGGTTTTTGAAGATAGTCTTGCTTAACCTAATTCTGGTTTTAAGGGTGATGATTGAAAGATTTAGAGAAGGTAACTTAAGAAGACCTGAGTTCTGGTTTTATTTTAAAGCTAATTGTGAGTTTGCAGGAGCAGCTTCAGGATATCAGGGGAGAGGAATGCCACCCTGCCATGAAGCTGTCATCAAGGATGGCACTTTTGGGAACTATATATTGAAGACAATCCCTGGCCTACGTAAAGTCATGCCTGAACCAGATTGTATTTCTTACAAAACCAGCAGATGTTCTTGCTGTGAGAATTAGTTTTAAAAATTTTTGTATGTAAATGTGGAATTAGGAGACACTTGCTTTTTACCTTATAGAGACTCAGTAACTCTTATCTTTTTATCTTATAGAGACTCAGTAACTCTTATCTCCATTTCCCTATTCTTTCTGATTACTTTTTCTTCCTAAATAGATCACTTCTCTGGGGCAGGTACAATGAACTAGTGTTGGTTGAAGATTCCTAATTGAAGCACATGCTGACTAGAGAGATACCATTAATGATAAAAGTGCTCATCATTTGGGTCACTCCTTTAGGTTAAGATTTTTGGATTTAGCAAATCTGATAACATGAAAAGAGTGACTATATTGAGTAGCCCAGGAAGAGAGAAAAGGCCCATGGGAAGTTGGACATACAGGAAGTATTAAATGGGTAATACTGTTCTAGGTGCTTTGCCTTGGTGGGGTCTTTGTAGATTAGGACACCAAAGTAGACGTTAAGTACTGTAATGAGCTGTGTTGAAGCTTGAACCAAAATTGGAGTGGTTCCAACAATTGCATTTCTTTCAAGGCAGATAGTAAGCATTAGGGAGATTAGAAAGTTGGGATAGGGGATGATGAGATGAGGAGACAGAATATGCCTAGAGAAAGGAAAAAGGGTTAGCGGGAATTACAGTGCAGTGGTGCTTGGGCGTGGGTTGTCTAGGTGAAGGATGTAGAGAGGAAAGGTCAGCAAAATTAAGCTAAATAGAAAAGAGAGGTTGAAGCGTATATGAGGGGGGTACTCTTCTCTAAGGGATGCTCCCTTGGATTTATTTGAGACCTGAAGCACCAAATAGGTTTTGTGTTTAGGCAGGTGTATTTGAGCCCCCACAGGAAGCATTTTAATCCCTGGTATTTATAGACTGGTCTGTGCTCTACTGAAAAGCAACTTCCATTTAGGAAGGCAGCATTATGTGCCTTTGAAATACCATATTTATGCATTTCCATTTGGCCCACTGGGAGGGCTTGGGTAATACCCCATTATCCTTATTTCCTGCTGCTTCAGAGGTCATTTGAGCTGGGACAGTTTTGACATTTCTTTCTCAGTGACCTCTGGCTCTTCCCTTTCTTCTCATGGATGAGTTAGAGTCAGCCTGGGAAAGACAGTCCTCTTGTCTGTGTTCTAGTTGACTAGCAATACCCAGGAAACAGTATGATTCTGGCTATCCCTTAGCCTCTGACCACAAGTTGTTTTGTTTACAGATTGACCATCTCTGTAGTTAGTCCAATTTAATGAGAATTTATTGAGTACCTGCTAGTACATGTGTGTTGGGATTGGTGTATAGAGTTGATGGAGACAGGTCTCAGATCTAATGAGAAAATGGTGTATAATCAGCTCCTCCAGTCTAGCTAGTTCTTTTTCCTTATTACAGGAAGTGTCTGTGAGCTTTTCAGTGTGGTCTAATTTATGTGGTTATTGTGAGGCTTATATGCAGTCAAAAATGAATTGAACCTGCTTCAAAAAGCATAATGCTCTAAATGTATGTAAAAGTTAGTATTGTAAGGTAGGCTGATAAAAAGGTTAGCATGTATTTATTTGTTTCTTTTGAAATAAAAGTTTGGAAATAGAACCCAGGCTGGCCTCAGATTCCTGAGTGCTGCAATTATAGGCATGTATCACCATTCCTAACTGTATTGAATGTTTTCTTTCTGGTAGCCACTTTCAGTCATGGGGCTTGAACTCAGGGCTTGGGCACTGTCCCTGAGCTCTTTTGCTCTCGAGGCTAGCACTCTACTCCTTGGAGCCACAGCTCATCTTCTGGTTTTCTGGTGGTTAATTGGAGGTAAGAATCTCAGAGACTTTCCTGCCCAGGCTGGTTTTGAACCTCGATTCCTAGATCTCAGCCTCCTGAGTAGTTAGGATTAAATGTATGAACCACCAGCACCCGGTATATGTGTTAATCCTGACAGCAACTTTGCAGAAGTTATTTGTATCAATCTTACAGTTAAAAGAAGACTTAGAAATCTTGTCTATATCGCACAGCTGACAAATAGCAGAATCCGGCTGTTCGAACTCTTGACCACACACTGTGCCTCCTGTAATGACCTTATAGAAGTCCCATCCCAAGGGGAGGCAGCAGTCAGGACTTAAGAGAAATCAGAAAGGAGCAGAGGAAGGTCAGCCTGGTGCCCAAGAAAGAATCATTATTTCTGTACTAAATAATTCAATTATTGGAACTGTTTCTTAGTTTGGAACCATCTTTCTTAGAAAGCAACGTAAATGAAATAAATAAGTTGAGCCGCGGTGAAAAGACACAGTAAGTTCAAATATGTGGTGGATTTTAACTGATGGGGAGGCAAAAGTGAGGGCATGTTTACTCAGTTTATAAACAAGTGAGGAGACCCCAGCAAAATGCTTTGTCCTCTAGCAAAACCAAAACACCTCCTCTTCTGTCAATTGAGTTTTGAAGAATGACTGAATTGGATTATCAACATGCAATGAACCATCTGTGACAGTTATTTTCCAGAGAATCCAGGCACATTGTGTGTGTGTGTGTGTGTGTGTGTGTGTGTGTGTGTGTGTGTGTGTGTGTGTGTACTGGGCTTGAACTCAAGGCCTGCCTGTTGTCCCTTAGTTGTTTCATTCAAGGTTGGTGCTCTGCCAGTCTGGCTTTTTGGTGTGTAATTGGAGATGAGTCTTAATTGGGCTTTCCTGCCTAGGTTAACTTTGAATTGCTATCCTCAAATCTCATCGTCCTGAGCTTCTAGAATTAGAAGGGTTAGTGGCATGAATCACTAGTGCCTGATCAGGCTCATTTTTTGAGGTAATTTCTAGTCACGGAATTTCAGAGGTGAAAGATTTTGCATAAATGTATATACAGACCATGGAAAAGGCAATCTCAGACGAAGGCTGTTAAAGAGAGCACTGTGAATTCTGTTTTACTCCACTCCATTTTGTCAATGGCTTTCTTAACATGTGACATGTATTACTGAAAGTGATAGCAATTCAGGGGAATTACCCATCATCTACTGATCTATATTCTCAAGTCTTATGGTAGCTTTAGAAGTCTCCTAGAATGTCACAAAGCAGAATCTCTCAAGTGTGTTTTGACAATTATCTGGCCAGGTGTGGTGGTATGTGCTTAGACATTTGGCACTTAGGAAGTGGAGGCAAGGAGGATCCATGGGTTCCAGGTCAGCCTGAGCTACATAGTAAAAACCTGCCTCAAAACAAAAACAAAAATTAAACCAAAAGAAAAAAGCATCTAGCCCCACTGTAGACCTTCAGAATTAACCCTCTCCTGGATGTGGCCCTGGCATTTATATGTTCAGTAGGATTTCTTATGTTTGAATTCTGAAGCAGAGTTGGGAAGCCAAGTTCCCCCTCCCAGGTTCCCCACTCCCAGGGTGTATTGCTACAAACAGTGGGTTCACACCTATAATCCTAGCTTGTGGAGTGCTTGTATTGAACAAAAAAGCTCAGGGACAGTGTCTAGGCCCTGAGTTGAATGAAGCTCCAGGACTGGCATGCATGCACGTGTGTGGGCACATGCACACGTACACACACACACACACACACACACACACACACACACTCTCTCTCTCTCTCTCTCTTTCTCTCTCTCTCTACTCTCTCTCTCTTCCTGTTTTCTTTCTTTTTTCTTTTTTCAATTTTTTTTTTGGTTGTGGGTTTGAACTCTGGGCCTGGGCGCTGTCCCTCAACTCTTCATCTCAAGGCTAGTGCTCTACCACTTGAGCCACAGCACCACTTCTGGTTTTCCAGTGGTTTATTGGAGGTAAATCTCATGGACTTTCCTCCCCAGGCTAGCTTTGAACCATGGTCCTTAGATCTCAGCCTCCTGAATAGCTAGGATTGCAGGCATGAGCCACTGGCACCTGGCTTGTTTTCTTTTTAAAAAATGTATTTTATTGTTGTCATAGAGGTGATATAAAGAGGGGTTAACCGTTACATAAATGTGTTAATGGGTACATTTCTTTTGGGACCATGTCACCCCTTCCCTCACTCTTTTCCAGTTTTTCCCTTAACATTCCATTCCTCCTGACAAATTGTAGCATTCATTTTGCACATGGCATCTAGTGCCTGTTTTCTTTTTATGAGAGTGCCTCCTAGATTACAACTTCTTCTGGTTAGTGTTAACATTTAAAATGCATTGCATTATATGATGTGGAGTAAATTTGTACCTCTAACAAGAATGCATGTTTTGGGTGAGACTGCTTGGTTTGAAATCTTGGTCTTACCACTTTCTGTGAGACTTTGGACAGATAATCTAATATTTTGTACTTGGTTCCTTGCCTAAAAATGGAAATGATAGTAATGCCTTTTTAAGGTTATTGTGAGGATTAAATCAGATGCTAGATGTGAAATTCTTAGATTCATGGCCAGTGAATAAGCACTCAGGTATCAGTTAATAATAATGATGATGTTATTGCTGTCTGAGATTTTGTGTTACTGGGGTAGGATTTTTATTAATTTTTTTGTTTTTGGGTCCGGTCCTGGGGCCTGAACTCTGGGCCTGGGTGCTGTCCCTCAGCTCTTCAGCTCAAGGCTAGTGCTCTACCACTTGAGCCACAGCACCACTTCTTGCTTTTTTCTTTTTGCTTATGTGGTGCTGAGGAATCGAACCCAGGGCCTTATGCATGCAAGGCAAGCACTCTACCACTGAGCCACTTTCCCAGCCCCTGGGGTGGGATTTTGAGCACATCTTTCCCCCTATTTGTACAACCAGGCCACAGACTTGTAAAGGTCTGTTTGCCATCTCTCAGAGGATTGATCCTTGGAAATGCTTGCAATCACAGATATTCTCAGGTTGCTTTTTAGTTCTAGTTTTCTGAGGCCCCTGTTTGGAAGGATACAGCATGACTTTCTAGAGTATCCAGAATATGTCACAGGTGGGAGGGAAGTACTTATTTTTAAAATGTCAGAGAACTCACCAACTTGTTATTACTAACAATATGTTCTTCATTCAGTCTGGCCTCTTTTTCCCTTATGCTTATTTATGGCTAGAAAAGAGGGCCAAACTGCACTTTTCCTCTGCAAAAATGTACATTTCAAATTTGTTCCTTCTAGGAACTGACTTAGAAGCAAAAAGAGAGAGAGGGAGGTATAGTCTTCCTATGTAGGTAGCCCAGTTTTGCCTCAAAATCACTATATAGCTCCTGTTGTCTTTGAATTCTTCCTGTCTCAACTTCTCTAGTGCTGGAATCACAAGTATGTGCCACCATGTTCACCTTTAGGCTTGTTCCTTGATAAAAATAACTAGGAAAACACAGGTTAATCATTCCAGAGAAGGCCTTATTCACCCTGTCTTTGTGCTGCTATTTTCTCTGCTTTAGGAGGATCAAAGATGGCATTTTGGCCAGCTGGCCAGAGGGGCTGTATTTCTGGGAGCTAGGCTCGCCCTCCGGTGGCTCATACATAGCCTTTCATTACCAAAGCACCTACTTTTGGACAAGCAGTTGGCAATGTCCATGTAAGGACTACTCCCAGTGCTCAGGCTGAACTCTTGTCAGCCTCTTCCCTGCCTTTTACTAAATGCAGCTGGGATAGCACAGACTAGAAGGGGAAACACTTTCTGTGTAAGGATAGCATTTCTCTTATGCCTTTCAAAATGTAATGCTTCTTTTATCTGTTCTCTTCTTCCCAGAAGAGCTGGCAGTAAAACTATAGTACAGGACTCTTGAGATGTGTTTATCCCAGTGTGATGGACAGACAAATTGTCAGTGCCTCCTGTCCTTATCTTCCCATCGATCCCCTTGTAAATGGAAATTACAGGAAATCACAGCTAGCCCATAAAACCACAGTCAGATGGGAAGGATGGAATGTGTATCCCCCATTCCCAGAAACAAGCAGAATGCTGAACTGATTGACCTTAGTTATCACTTGGCACCTGCTGACCCAGACCATTGCATGAAGATACTGGTAGTTTTCTTGCGTTTCTTCTGAGCCTCTCAGTGACTAAATCTGGCTACTTCTACAGCCTTGCTGACTGGACATTATTGTCCTGTCTGGCTTTCCAGGCTGCTTTTAGACTCTTCTTGCCAGGCTAACCTTCCTTTCACATAATGCTTATCTCAAGGGACTAAGTAAGACAATAAGGCCTATATGTAAAGTGTGGTGGCACTGCTGTCCCTTCTTATGGTGGGTGCTCTTCAAACGCCTCTAGTAGATGCTGTGGAATTGAATTATGTCAACATTATTGATCCTTATTGCCTAATACCCCCTTGGCTGAATTTCTCTGCCTGTGTATCATGGTTGTGTAAACTGGCCTTACTTAAAGGTTCAGCTAGATACTTAATACTTTGTGGATTAACCAGAGTCTGCTAGGTAGCAAAAACTAGAAAACCAGCAAGAACTGTCTTTTGCACTGAAAAATTTAAAAATGGAATTTCTTTTCTATTTGTCCTTGATCTTCCATGTAGTATGCATACTTAAGCATTCCTTCCACAGAAGGAATATTCTCTGTTTATAGCCTCCCGCCCCCCCTCCCCCACTTCTTCATACTTTTTCAGTCCTTCAAAGCAAGATTTAATCAGTAAATTATCTCTGATTATCTTAATTCACATCAGCTTCTCTGGTCTCCTTTTTATTATTTTATCCACTGCCAGTTTATTCATATTATCTCATTATTTAGATCTCTTAATTCAGTGTTTATTACACCTATTGAAATAGTTATCTTGTCTTTTGTGTGTTTTGGCTATTTTTGTCTGGATAATACAGACTTCTAGCCTCCAGAGGTAACAATGCTCGATAGGAAATGTACTGATTACCTTACTCATGTAACTGTAACCCCTCTGTATACTATTTTTACAATAAAAAAAATTTAAAAAAGCTCTGGTGGGGTAGGTGTCTCCTTACATTTTGTAAGCTGTATAAGTAGAAAACGGTTAGGAAATGACAAAACACAGAAAAAGGTAAACCATGTGCTTTCTAACATGGTTTTAGGTAGCCTAGAGCAGAGCAGGGGTTGGAGACGGAGTGCTACCCTGGGAACCAAGACCTGAGGGAAAAAACTAGAAAGGGCAGGCAGAGTCAGACATCTGCCCTAAGAGTTTGTCCAAGCTTGAGAGTCTCTTTGAAGTTATATAGGGTTCACAGAAGAAATGTTTTTATCCTAGAAACTAGGATTTTTAGAGAATGGTGATAAGGACAGATGCTTCCGTTTGAACTGGGTTCTTTGGTGAATCACCCCACAGGGGAACTTTCTGGCCACAGGGGAACTTGTAGCTAATGGAATGGACATGTAGAGGCAACATCGAACAGGCTTGTTAGACTGTTTTGCATTGATTTCTTTGGAGATTTGAATGTGTTCTGCAAATATAGTCATTTTTCTTTGCTTTTATCTTTCTGTCCGTCTGTGTCTTCTTGTCTCTTTTTGTCTCTCTTTAAAGTTCAAATCAGTACGGAGGCTTTGAACTCAGGGCTTCTCCCTTGTTTTTTTTTTTCTGCTCAAGGTTGTTGGTATTCTTACTACTTGAGCCATTCCTCTGCTTCTGGTTTTTACTGGTTAATTGGATATAAGAGTTTCACAGACTTTTCTGGCTTTTGAATTAAGATCCTTAGAGCTCAGCCTCTTGAGTGAGTAGTTAGGATTATAGGTGAGAGCTACCAGTGCCCCGCCTTTTTTTGCTTCTTCACTGATGGGCTTATATATGGGGTTGTTGCCCCACTATTGTTCTGATGGCGGGATACAGTTACCAACACAAGCACAAATGGGTGATTTCCCAGAATTATGAGCCTTTGAAAAATGCTGGTTGTTTTTTTTTTTTTGTTGGTCATGGGGCTTGAACTCTGGGCCTGGGTGCTGTCCCTGAACTCCTCAGCTCAAGACTAGCACTCTACCACTTGAGCCACAGCACTACTTCCAGTTTTCTGGTATTAATTGGAGATAAGATTCTCACAGACTTTCTTTCCCCTGCTGGCTTTGAACCGTGATCCTCAGATCTCAGCCTCCTAATTAGCTAGAATTATAGGTGTGAGCCACGGGTGCCTGGCTTGCTGTTGGTTTTTTAAAGCAATCTAGCCAGGCTACCTGTCTGAATATAGACACATAGTACAATTCTTCTTGGACAATATCACCCACTCCCCCTCATCCCTGACACAAATTTCATAGTTCATTTTTTTATATAATATATATTGAATTCTATGACTCAATTTGTTAACCCTGCCTCTGTTCATTCCCATGCCTCCCATATGCCCCTTCTAAAAAGGCAACAAAAAAACCCAAAAATAAACACCAACAATAACAACAAAAACCTGTTTCCATTTCGTTGAATTCATTTTGATAAGTAGTATTTTAGATGTTCAGAGGAGTTACACCTGTGGGTTCCCCCCAAAGAGTATCTTCCTCCTTTGGTCTCTTTGGGCATAGATGCATAGAGCCTTGTATAAATGATCATGTCCAGTTGTATTTTAGTTCTAGCTTCTACATAAGGGAGAAAACACATGTGCCATTTGTCTCTCTGAGCATGGCTTACCTCACTTAACATGATTTGTTCTAGGTCCATCCATTTCCCTGCAGGTGACATGTGGATGAGTAAAATCCCATTGTGTATATATACTACATTTGTTGATCCACACATCTATTGTAGAGCATCTGGGCTGTTTCCATAATTTGGCTATTGTGAATAGTGCAACAATGAACATGGGTGTGCAAGTGTCTACCCAAAAGTGGTATGGTTGAATCATCGGAAGTTCTGTGTTTCATTTTTTGAGGAACCTTCTCACTGCCATCTAGAGTAGTTATACTAGTTTATATTCCTACCAAGAGTGTAATAGGATTCCTTTTTCAGTTCTCAATCATGATGTTAGCCAATCTAACTGGAGTGAGATAGAATTTCAATGTTGTTGCATGGAAATCAGGGTTTTTTTGGTTACCATTTTTTTTTTTCCTTTGGGTCCGGTTGTGGGGCCTGAACTCTGGGCCTGGGCGCTGTCCCTCAGCTCTTCAGCTCAAGGCTAGCGCTCTACCACTTGAGCCACAGCGCCACTTCCGGCTTTTTTCATTTTGCTTTATGTGGTGCTGAGGAATCAAACCCAGGGCCTCAGGCATGCAAGGCAAGCGCTCTACCCCTGCGCCACCTTCCCAGCCCCAGGTTACCATTTTTTAAAAAATTAGATAGGCTATTATCTGTAGTCCAGGGGGCTGGATGCATGGCTCAAGGGGTAGAGTGCTTGCCTTGCAAACTTGAGGCCCTAATTTCAAACTCCAGTACTGGGGAGAAAAATGCTGCTCAGAAAGCAAGAAATTCTCTGGAAGTTGGTATTGCATTGCCTTCAGGAAGTCAAGTTCTGAAGTATTAGTATAGAGAAGGCAATCTGGATATAACCAGACTTTCTTCTCCCCTTCCCCCTTTCTCCTTCTGTCTCTCCCCAGAGGTTTCCTATGATAGCTTTAAAAGAACTTACTTTTAGGATACAAAGTGCCTCTTCTGACTTTTGTATTAGACCAAACATGGATTTTCAGCCCTTGAGTCAGTTTTTCTGACAGGCTACTTCCATGCCTTGGATATCCCAACCTGGTGTTGACCCTGAAGATCAGGGCCAAGCATTTGTGAAACATATTTTTTTCCTTATGATGCTGGGAATGGAATTCAGGACCTGTGAATACTAATAATCAAGTGCTTTCCCACTTCAGCCCCCATGGTCAGCCTTTAGTGACTGCACCAAAGAGAGAACAGTCAGAGGGAACAGAGGACAACATCTGAGGTAATTTTAGGCAGCAATGATTTCTGCTCATTAGGGTGTTTTCCTCACCCTTGCTTTAAGGTCTCAGAGCTGAGGACCAACAGGCAGGAAGTCGACTCATAAATGGACTTAGCCCTTATGCTCCTTAGCTTTTTTCTGCAGTTTAATTAGCTAGCCAGGTGTTGACATGTTGCTTGGCTTTGTTATGAGCAGGAGGAATCCTGCAGGCATTCAACACAGTTGAATAATGGTCTTCTCTTAGATCTATTGAAAGTTTTACTAGAAAAGCAAAGGAGTGCATTCTTCCACTTTGTACATGCTCTGATCCAGAGTGGGTAGCAGCCTTGAGTGCTAGGGCCTACAGTTGACCAAATGTTGTAGTCAGGGATTGAGGTGACTGTATAGACAGCTTAGGGCTGATGAGATAGACTGATGGCGCCCATCCCTGAAGACTGTATCAAGAGGATGCAGGCAACTTCTCAGAAGTGACTTGTACTCACAGCTAGGTTAGTGTAACCAGCCAGAGAAGGTGGGCCCTTGGGAGATAAGGTTGGAGAGTCTTAATTCAGTCTGCTTGGTTTGGCACACCTCAGACTTTCTGAACTGACAGATCATTTCTCTCAGCTCTCATAACACCCCGTTTTGTTTCTAAGGGGAACCGATTTCTGACAGTATTGTGTATGCACACACACACACACACACACACACACACACACACACACACACACACACACAGAGCATCTTGGGTACTGCTGTATGTACCTTCTGCTTCCTTCCCAAAGAGGCATGTAGCCACTGCTATTTTCTCATGATTCATTGCTGCCATTCTGGAGTTCCTGAGGCCAGTGCTGCTGACTTTGTCTGGGAAAAAGGCCTGAACAACAGTCATTCCTAAGTTGCTCAGAGCAGAACTAGCCCAGTGAGAAGAGTGATGGGACTGCCACTTTGTCCCAGGGGATTAGTCAGAGATCTGGTCCTGATTGGAAGATAACTGAGAGAACTTGGTTCAATGAAAGGTAGAAGAATTGTGTTTTGATTCAGCCATTCATAAGCTTTGATTCTGTGGGCAAGTCTTGATACTCTCTAGGGCAACAGTTTCCTTTTCTAAAATTTGTTAGGAACCTCCGACATACCAGAATTTGTTCCTGGTGAGGGTGACAGAACTCTGTAGCAGAGTCTAGGCAGCATCTACTCTCTCCTGCTTCCTAGCTTAGACATGTGTAGTTTCACCTTGGATGCCCCCTACCTACCTCTTTCTTCTCTGCCCAGCAACCTTCCCAGGTTAAGTTTGAACTGCTGTGGAACTGTGTGTGGATGTGGGTGCCCTTCTTCTAGGCTGCCTTACTACCCTGTGCTCAGCACTTCCCCATTGCATGGCCATCTGTTTCCTTGTTCATCCCGACCTTACTGTGGAGCTTCCTGTGGATAGAGTGTCTTTTATCACCATTGTTTACCTAGCTGCTGGTGCAGTGCCTGGAATGTGGCATAGACATAGTACCAAATAAATGAATGAATGACCCCTCCTAGGCTAGCACATCCCAGTGCAATCTGGGAGCTGTGTTGGGTCTTCCCCTCAACATCTGCTTCCTTACCCCTACCTAGGCTCTCCTTCTGAACTCTGGGTGCTACAGAACCATGAATGACCCAGAGTATTGTTGGCTGCACTCTGTTTTACTGGTACCAAGCTTCAGTGAATTTGCCACCCCAACCTTCCTCCAGGCCAGTCTTGCAAACCAAAGTGGGCCTTGACTCTGTCCTGCTTTTCTTAGTCTGCAGCGCTGGGGGAAGGGCCCACCGGCACTTACAGATTGCTGTGCTGTCAACTGCCTGGGGCTGGGCCATCTGTTGCCTGTGGCGAACAACTTGAGTGGGGGCTAAAGTACAGGGTGAGCAGGGCATTGATTGCATGGCATGGTGCAGCCTCCTTACCCTGACTGTTTTCACTTGGAGTGCTCCACTATGTTTCACTTCTTTTTGGTCTTGGTTTTGTTGCAGCTGCTGCTCCCCACTACTTTGCTAGAACCCTTGCTGTGGCTTATTGTTTACTCTGTGTGTGTGCTTTGCCCTTTTGTCCAGAACTCTTAAGAATCTTTATGTAATATAAGACAGCTGCAACAGAAGGGGTTGAGGAACAAAAAACAAACAAAAAAAAAACAACAAAAAAACTTTAGAAACTTTGGACTTCTATTGATCTCTGTTCAGATGCAAATGATGAGCCTCTTCCCATCAGAGATTATATCTGGGTTCACTGGGAGGTTTTTCATCTCATCTCTTGGAGGAGCTGTGAAACTGTAGGTGTGGGCTGAAATCACCTAAAGAGTTCTAATGGCCAGTGCTTCAAGGCTTACCTCTCTGGCTTTCTGTGGACCATAGAAAGGTTCAAGGGGAATGTTAACTGTCCTCATTATTCTTGGTAACTAACTCTAGGTTTGGAGGTTCTCAGCTGGTAGCTGGTATGTTTGAGTGCATGCCATATAAATGATGTAAAAATGTGGGATTAAGAGAGAGTTACAGAATTGTAGAGTTTGAACTCAGGGCCCGAGTGCTGTCCCTGAGCTTTTTTTGCTCAAGGCCAATGTTCTACCACTTTGATCCACAGCTCCACTCTGGTTTTTAGGTGGTTCTTTGGAGATAAAAGTCTCACAGCCTTTCCTGCCTGGGCAGGAAAAGAGCTGGAATGGAGCTGAAAGTTTGAATTTGGGGGCTTGCACTTGTCCTGCCACCGTGCCAGCCTCCAGCCATTATTTGGTTTCATTTGCTTTTCAGATAAAAGACTTTTAAGTCTGGCCTTGGACTGTGGTACTCCTACCTTCACTCCTGGATAGCTAGGATTACATGTAACTTCCATCATGCTTGCCTTGTCTTGAGATAGAGGTCTGACGTTTTGCCTAGGTTGGTTTTGAACCTCAGTCCTCCTGTCTCTGCTTCCATGGTAGCTGGAATTATAGATGTGAGCTACAACATTAGCTAGACAGATTTTTCTGTTTCTAGAGTTTAAACTTAGGGCCTTTGCATGGTTAGTGTCCTACCACTTAGGCTACACCTTCAGCCTGGATTTTTGTTGTTGTTGTTGGCTTGTTTTTCTTTCTTTCTTTCTTTTTTTTGGTTGGTTGTGGGGCTTGGACTCGGCCTGGGTGCTGTCCCTCAGCTCTTCAGCTCAAGGCTAGTAGTGCTCTACCACTTGAGCCACTGCACCACTTTGGCGTTTTCTGTTTATATGGTACTGAGGAATTGAACTCAGGCCCTAGATTTCCCTAAGAACTATTTGGATACACAAAGTTCAAGCCCCATATTGATACATGGACACACACACATGCTAGTGCGTGCACACACACACATACATATGCACACAGATACATACATTAGTGCTAGGTGCCAGTGGGTCAAGCCTATAAGCCTAGCTGTTCAGGAGGCTGAGATTTGAGGATTGAGATTCAGAGCTAACTCAAGCAGGAAAGTCCATGAGACTCATCTCCAATTAGTCATCAAAAAGCTGGAAGTAGAGCTGTAGTTCAAGTGCTAGAGCACTAGCCTTGAGCAAAAAAGCTAGGGGATAGTGCTCAGGCCCTGAGTTCAAGCCCCAGGACTGTCATACACACACACTCACACACAAAATACTAGTGATGGGGAGTAAGAGCCTCTATTTCCTCCTGGCTTGTATTATTTGAAACAGTAAATCTACTATAATTCCTTGCTCCTCTTATCTTGTGTGTTTGCTTCTCATCCTTCAGTATCCCACAGCTGCTTTTATGGTTTTGCTTTTAGCATTAATATTCAATACTTTGATTGTGTTCTTTTGTTTATTCTTGTGGTTTGATGAATATATCTAGTATGTATGTTTTTATAGTTTTCATCAATTTTTGAAAATCTTTTATCAAATTTTCCTGAACATATTTCTCTGATTCCTTGCTTGCTCACTCTCTCATTAGCTCTTTTTTAAATTTTTATTTTTGGTGCTGGTCCTGAAGCTTCTCAGGGCCTAGGCATGGTTGCTGAAATTTTTTTGTTCTTTTTTTGTTGTTGTTCAAAACTAGTGCTCTACCAATTGAGATACAGCTTAACTTCCCACTTTTCGATGTTTAATTAGAGAGAAGTCTCACAACTTTCCTGCCTGGACTGCTTCTAACTGCTGAGATCTTAGTAGCTAGGATTACAAGGTGTGAGCCACCAGTACCCACTTATATCTGGTTTGTTTTGTCTTTTTTTTTCCCCTGTGGGAATCATTTTGAATAGTGTCTATTGCTGTATTTTCTCTGTTTTTTTCTTCTGCATTGTCTTATCAGTCCCCTCCTATATACTTTTCATTTTAGATACTTTTTTTCCCTCTAGAATTTCAATTCAAATTTTCTTAATATCTTCCATTTTTCTCCCCATCATATTTATACTTTTTTCTTTTCTCTTGAACAGATATTTAAGAGTTTTGTTTGTTTTTGTGCCAGTACTGGTGTTTGAACTCAGTGCCTTACACTGTCACTTGGCTTTTTTGCTCTAAGCTGACCCTCTTCCACTTGACCCAAACTTTCACTTCCATTTTTTTTCTCTGGTTAATTGGACATAAGAGTCTTAGGGACTTTTCTGCTCGCCCTCGCTTTGAACCATGCTCCTTAAGATCTTAGCCTCTGAGTAGCTAGGATTACAGGTATGAGCCATTAGTTTCTTTTTTTTTTTTTTGTCAGTTGTGGGGCTTGAACTCTGGGCCTGAGCGCTGTCCCTCAGCTCTTTAGCTCAAGGATAGCGCTCTACCACTTGAGCTACAGCGCCACTTCCGGTTTTCTGGTGGTTTATTGGAGATAAGAGTTTCACGGACTTTCTTGCCCTGGCTGGCTTTGAACCTCCATCCTCAGATCTCAGCCTCCTAAGCAGCTAGGATTACAGGTGTGAGCCACTGGCGCCCGGCCATCTGTTTGTTTTTGAGCCAGGACCTAGCTGGTCTGGAACTCTGGATCCTCCTGTCTCTTGGGTGCTGGAATTAAATATGTGTGTCCCTTTGTCTGGCTCTATAATAGAAGTTTTAAAATCCTCTTTACTAATTCTATGGTCCTTGTAATTTCTTGATCTGTTTCGATTATTGATTGTTTTTCTAGTTTGGGATGATGTTTTTGTTTCTTTGTATACTTGTTTTATTTAGTTATTTATTTAGCCAGTCCTGGGGCTTAAACTCAGAGACTGGGCACTGTCCCTGAGCTGCTTTTGCTCAAGGCTAGCACACTACCACATGAACCACAGTGCTACTTATGGCTTTTTCTGTTTATGTGGTACGGAGGAATCGAATGCAGGGCTTCATGCATGCTAGGCAAGCACTCTACTGCTAAGCACATTCCCAGCCCTGCTTGCTATTTTTTTTATTGGGCACCAGAATAACTTTTATTTACCTTGGTGGGATCTGAAACTTTGTTTTGCTTTAGATATATGCTTTAGGGAGGTTTTAAGTCAAGGCCTCAAGCTTGCTAGGCAGGTAGGTACTCTACCACTTGAGTCATGCTCCCAGCCCTGGCTTTGTTCTCATAAGCAGTTCACTTATTTGAATTCATTTGAATTTCTTTCTCTTCCTTCCTTTCTTTTTTTAAAATAATAATTGTAAGAGACAGCAATAAGAAAAAATTATATTTGTGTCAGAAATATTGTGCTGGAGGATATGGTGAAAAGGACTAGGATAGAGGCAAGCACAAGGCCCTGGGTTCAATCACCAGTACTGGGATGGGGCACAAAGTTCTGTTAGAACAAATTAAAATCATTGATGCTAGTGAGACTAATATGCAAAGGTATTATGAGGCAAAATAAACTTTCGGGGCAACTAATTTTATTTTCATTACCTGTTACAAGTATTCCACCTTTCTTAGGACTTATACATATAACCTCACTATGTCTAGACTATTGCAATTTAAAATGTATCTATAGGCAGCATATTATTGCAGCCTTAAAAACCTTCATTTCTTTCTTTAAAAGCTCACCTTTATGATTTGTTGAGGCTGGTACAGGACAGCATTTGATTTCCATTATGATGGTCCTGCTGCAAGGCAAAGTCCTGCTGAAGATTCTACCCAAGATTTTTCTGTTTTGGATAGTGAGAGCATGAACCATTTCTGATTCTGAGTAAGCTTGGAAGTTGTGCTGCCCATTTCTTCCCAGTGGTTATTTCCCCAGCTTTGCTAGTTCCTCAGACACACAGATCTACACTCAGCCAAAATCCTTGTCAAAGTTATATAGGAATCTATGCACATCTCTTCAGCCTTTACTCTTTGAAGCTCCTTTCTCTTAGTTATTCTGCTTGGAAATTCTCGCTCTAGATTACTGACTCAACACAGAGAGATTGCTGAACTCTCAGGTCTTTCCTTCCCAATCTGGCATAGAACTCTGTAGGTGCTCAGTATATGTGTTGAATAAAGTCAGTGAATTCCTTTAAAAAGTATGTTAGGAATGAGTCTAGAAGCCATGTCTGGAGGAAAATAACAGAATTCTTCACTAATTAATGGTATTTCTTTCTCATTGGCTATTGTATCACAATGTCTCCCAACATCTTCCAGGATATTTCTGTAACTTTATGAAGAAAACAACAGCAACTCCTCCTCCTCTTCCTCTTCTCTACTCTCTTCTCTTGGAGGGTCTTGCTTTGTAGCCTAGACTGTCCTTGAACTGATCCTCCTGCCTCTTCCAAGTACAGATGAAGTTCTTTTGGTGTCTCTGCCTGAACTTTGACAAAGTTTTTCAAATTACGTTTGGAGTCTCTATTTGAAGTTAATGGAGTATATCCCTTTGATGTATTAGGTTAATGGAATTTCTTCTCAGTGCTTGAATTTAGATCCTGTGTGGAGAGAAGTGGTAGTATGATTGGGGCTAGAATGAACATGTACCCCTTGTTGGAAGACTTCATACTATTTAGGGGCAGGAACTTGGGAGTAATCAAAGAAAAGAACAATTGGCTAGTTCTTATTTTTTGCTTGGGCCTCACAGTCCACTCTGACAGTTTACAGAGTTAATTTGGGAGGAAGAGGACAGGAGGAGTCATGGTTTGGTTATAAATTAGGAGACATACTGAAACTCACACAAGGTAGAGAATTCTGGATGCCAGAAGATACAACTCTTGTCTGGCTAGAGTGTGTGCCTTATTAAGGGCTTATTAAGCTTTGGTAGATGGAGCTCACAAAGGCCTGATCCTCAGGAGAAAATACTCTGGTGACATTTGAGTAGGAAGGAGGGACATGGCAAGAACTGGGACCATATTTGTAGAGAACTTTAACATCTGAGAGACGTTAGGGAGATCACTTCTTGAGGCTCTAGAAATTAGGTTGCAGGAGAGGTAGCAGTTTCAGAAAGAAGGTGTGATGGACTGGCTTTTTTCTGTTGCTGCTGAACATGCCTCTTTTGGTATTGGTCCTGGGGTTTGCATTCAGGTTCTGGGCACTGTCCCTGTGCTTTTTTCTTCAGTTAGTGCTCTACCACTTGAGCCACAGCTCCACTTCCAGCTTTTTTTTTTTTTTTTTTGGTGGTTAACTGAAGAAAGTTTCATTTTTCCTGGGCTGGCTTCTCAGATCTCAGTGTCCTAAACAGTTAGGATTATAGCTGGTGCCTGGTTGTTTTTGATATATTAAATATGGTCAGTTGTGGCAATAGAAAACAGACTAAAGTGCACTGTCCTATAACATTTGGTATGTCAAAGACACTGAATGAATGTATTATTGTATCTAAATTTAATTGCACTTAATACCTTGCCTTTGGTAAAGGTGTAAACACTCCTAATTATACTCTGTCTTTGGGAATGTCATTGGATCTTAGGCATTAAAGTTGTATTAAGTAGACTTTTTTTTTTAAGGGGGGAGTACTAGGGCTTGAATTCAGAGCCTTGAGCTGTCATTCTACCACTTGAACCACACCTTTACTTCTAGCATTTTGCTGGTTAATTAGAGATAAGAGCTTCAAGGACTTTTCTTCTCCAACTAGCTTCTAACCTCAATCCTCAGATCTCAGATCCTGAGTAGTTAGGATTATAGGTATGACCCACTAGCCCACCAGCAGAGAGACTTACCTTTAAACAAATAGTGGAAGGATTACTATTAAAAATGGGTGGATTGTCACTATGCTTTAACAGCTGCCTGAAGATGCTGGGGAAATCTTTAATATAGTTAAATGTGAGGGTAGATAAAGTTAGTTTATGTTGGTTCAGGAGTTGATGTTAGTGGCATTCATGGGAGTATGGATGGTACAGTGGGTATACTTGTTACAGTTCTGTGGATTTACTGCAAGAAATGGTCAAAACCATCCATTGAGGAGCATTGATATGTTTTCTAATTGTCTCATACTACTTCTAAGGTTGAGGATGTATGTTTAACTATACTTTACCTAGTTTAATCTCCCTTTTCTTGTTCCCCACAGTTAGAGAAAGAGAAGGAAAGGATATTTAAAGAATCATAGGATTTGATGCCAGAGAAGTTCAAGATCATCTGTCCTAACCCTATGTTTTCAGTGATGATGACAAAATGATGTACATGACTGTTAAAGTTTTGATGATTCAGTGTGTCAGGCAGTATACTGCTTGTGTACATTTCCCTGTATAGTACTTACAAAGCCCTGTGAAATGGGTATTTTAGTGCCATTTTACAGATAGGGGAACTGGAGGTTCAGATAGATTGGATAACTACAGGGGGGATTTAAGGAATTCATTTCTGTACTTATAGCCTGAAGCAGCTATTAGTGAAGAGTTAAAACAGTAGCTTGTTCGAAGTCAGTTTCTCTAGTTAGGAGGAAAAACATACAATCCCAGTCTCTTTTCCCTGAACTCAGTTTAGTTTTTTTTTGTTTTTTTTTGACTTGATGATTCATTTTCTGTGGTCATTTTGTCTCATTCTTGGTCTTTGCCCCTTTTAATTTCAATGAAATTGATTGAAACAGAGGGGAGGGTGGTTTAGGGCTGTGGTTTTTGGTGACTTTTTAATGTTTATTTTTAAATAGGCATTCTTCCCAGGCTGACTGGGAATGAAACACAAGGCCTGAGAACCAGGAAGTGACACAGACCTGTTTATACTATCCCACTTGGGGGCCTTTGGAAAGCTATCCACAGATGGTAAAAAGTAAACACAACTGTAGCATCTCTTTCCCTTGGGTTTGCTATTTTTGACTTGGAGAAGGTATTTCCTACGCAGCTCCTGATATCTAGCTCCTAAGTATCCCCTCCATTGAAGTTATGTAGATATATTTATTCCTTGTTACCAGACAACAGCTTTTAGTGGTTCTATGCAGACAAAATGATCAGGGTCCTCCACCCACATCCTTTTTGGCGAATTGTTCTTTTGAATGTAACTCTTCGTGCAAGAACACTGTCCTGGGAGTTCACTAGTGTGCATTGAGTTCAGGGTCAGCTCAAAGCTGTTTCCCTTCTTTCTTGTTCCTATCGGAATTCTTTGTTCCTGACTCATTTGCTTTTTCACAGCACTTAAAAAAACAAAAACACTTTAGGGCTCCAGTAACAATTTGAGTGTTACACAGATAAGTATATATTTACTCTCTTAATATATTGTGAATTCCTTGGGTGTAAGAACTATTTTCCACTTTATCTCTGTGGTCATCTTGCATTGAAGAATACAATCAATGGAAGCACAGATCCCTAAGAAGTCAAATTGAGCAAATCAGCTTCTTGTGTTATCGGACAGAGGTGAGGTTTAGTGAAGCTCCCCTTTAAATATAGGAACTCTTCACTTAGGGTTCTTGACGTCAATTGCAAAATAAGAAATTTTGGACAAGTCACAATGGTAAGAAAACTTGGCAGAACTTTAGTAAGTAAACAAGCAAGGAAACAGACAAACAGACAAAAAAGCAGACAAATAGAAGAAGCAGAGTGTGGGTGCTCTCATAGTAACCCAAAGACACACACACAGACTAGGAGACACCCAGAGAGACCCCAGTTCCTTGGGATGTTGGGTATTTATAGGTTAAAGGCAGGTGGTGTGACATTAAGTTATGCAAAGCTTAAGTGCTTTGTCTTTGCTTTATCTGAGTTTCCAGGTAAGAATGCATCCTGCCATAAAACAGATCCTTATCCTTGAAACAAGGAGACATCCTGCTATCTGCATTTTGGGGGCATCTGACCAGGCAGTTGTGAATCCTTGGGCGAGAAATGCATCCCTCAGGAAAGAATGCACTCAGTTGTTCTTTGAAGCAAAGATAGCATTTCTAAGTTTTTAGATACCATATTTCTGAGTTGGCTACACCAGGCCTCAGTTTCCCTAAGTTATCCTGCTTCATTTCCCCCAAAATGACTTTTGTTCCCATAATCTTAAGGGAAGTACATGAAGGAATATCTCCTGTATTTGCTATTAGCTGACCATACCTCATTTTTCCTAGTCTATCTGGCTTCACCTGGACTTTATATGCAAAGTGGGTATTGAA
Source organism: Dipodomys spectabilis (assembly GCF_019054845.1). NCBI lineage: Eukaryota > Metazoa > Chordata > Mammalia > Rodentia > Heteromyidae > Dipodomys > Dipodomys spectabilis. The sequence goes on along the minus strand of NW_024870834.1, from coordinate 23,555,298 downwards.
GCCTGTTCCACTCAGCTCTGGCTAAAAACAAAGCAGAGGGTATGATGAAACATAAGGATGTATCGCTGGGACCCAGAACCAATTACAGTCACTTCTGCTTAAGCATCTGTTCTGCTACCTGCCAAAACTTTGAAAATTCATACTCTTTTCCCCTCCTGTTTTATATCTGCTGCTTCCTTGCCATATTGTGTTTTCTACATAAATTATCTCTCCTGGGTGTATATTTTCCCCCTTCATTCAACAAGTATTTGTTGAACATTGAATGAGGCATAGTTGGTGGTCTCTGTAGGCATTGGTTATCTGTAGTAAATCTTGTAGTAAATGCTCAGTAGCTTGAGTGTGCTTCATGGAAAGGATGTACTTGATTGTCCCAAGATAGAATTCAGCTTGATCTTGTATTTAGAGAACAAAAGAGCAGTGAGCCCTTTTCAGCAGGGAAATGGAAAGGGGAAATGTCTAGGTCCTTTGAATGTCCATTTATTTGTAATATAATACAGATATTCTTATCTGTAATACCCGCTATTTAATGAAGTAATGAGTGTGTCTATGTAGATATATTTCCTAGGTCCCCAGATAAAAACAAATATTACTTCAGTCACCAACAGGTATTTATTTAATTTTGGGTGGAAAAAAGGCAGTGCTTAAATACCTTAAAAAATATTTTTGTAACTGGACACTGGTGGATTACACCTGTAATCTAGCTATTCAGGAGGCTGAGAGCTGGGAATGATAGAGTGGCTTAATAGTAGAGTGCTTGCCTAGCATGCATGAAGCCCTGGGTTTGATTCCTCAGTACCACATAAACAGAAAAAACCAGAAATGGCACTGTAGCTCAAGTGATAAAGTACTAGCCTTGAGCCAGAGAAGCTCAGAAACAGTGTCCAGTCCCTGAGTTCAAGTCCCAGAACTGGCCAAAAATCAACTTAAAAAAGGAGGTTGAGATTTGAGGATCACAATTTGAAGCCAGCCTACTACAGAAAAACTTGTGAGATTCTTATCTCCAATTAACCAGCAAAAAGCCAGATGTGTAGTTCAAGCCCCAAGACTGGCCAAAAAATAAATTTTAAAAAAGGAGGTTGAGATCTGAGAATCATAATTTGAAACCAGCCTACTACAGAAAAACCTGTGAGACTCTTTATCTCCAATTAACCAGCAAAAAGCCAGATGTGTAGGTATAGCTCAAGTGAAACAGTGTCAGCCTTGAGCAGAAAAGCCAAACAAGAACATGAGGCCTTAAGTTCAAGGCCCAGTCCCAGCACCCCTGGTGCTGGTTGTACTTATGCTGATAGCCCTAGCTAATTGAGAGGCAGAGATCTGCAAGATCTGGAGGATCACAGTTCAACCAGACAAATAGTTTATAATCCCAGCCACACAGAAAGTATAAATAGGAGCAACATGGTCCAATTGAAGCCTAGGCATAAATGTAAAATCCTACATTAGAAATAACTGAAACTCACTCTCTCTCTCTCTCTCTCTCTCTCTCTCACTCTCTCACATGCAGGGTTGGGAATGTGGCTCAAGTGATAGAGTGCCTCCCTGGCAAGTGTAGGGCTCTAAGTTTAAATTCTAATACTGCTAAAAAATAAAAGTAGCAAGTGCACTTGTTTAACCTGTTGGCTGTTCTTTTGTCTGAACTGACCTTGCGTTTTGAGCAGTCTCAAAGGGATATGTTTCCATACCAGCTTCAGGGGTGCCTATTGGGGATCAGCCCTAGACTGCTAGAACAGGAAGAAAGAGACTTCCCAGGCACTGATTTGAGTGTGCTCATGTTATATTTCATGTTTATCTCTTTCCCACCTCACCCAGACCCAATGAGATTGGTATCATTTATCCAGTTTACAAATGGGAACTGAAACTAACTTGCATTTAATAATATTTAAGCGGTTTAAAGATTCTAGTCCAGTTTGTCCTTCTGTGATCCAACTTCCCCATTGAGCTGCTTTCTTTTATACCAGAGGCATGGAAAGTAAAATGTTTGTTATAGGCCAGCTGGTCAGTCCATGGTGTATTGAAGCTGGGCCAAGAAAACTACTTTCCTGCCTTCATGTTGGAAATTTATGGCAGGCCAAGTTCCTGCTTCCAGTTGCTATCTCCTTGTTCTTTTCCCGAGTCTTTCTTGTTTTGTTCTCTTCCACCCTTCACTCTTGTATCTTCCCTTCTCTACTCTACCCTGCTTCTGCAGTACTGCAGTGATCCTTGTCTGTGGAAGCTGGTGTTTTTTTGTTTGTTTGTTTTTTTAGATGTTTGTTATTTTTGGAAAGTACTTTAGGAACACTGTGTACGGATGGCCCGTACAAATGTGCTGGTGGATTGATTAAGCTCTAAATGGGAAAGTGGATTTTGCTGCACTGCAGAGGAAGATGCTAGAGATTAGTCTTGGAGGATGAAAAAGGGAAAGGCTGCTTTTGTACATCAGTAATATTTCTTCCTTTTAGTTAGAACTTATTTTGACTTATATTTTCAGGAGAAATACTTTTGGGCCTCTCCTGTTTCCTAGAAGACTTTGAATTCCTTAGAACTGAAAGGGACTTTGAGAGTCCATCCAGGTTCATCCCTGAGCTGACTTGCTGAAAGCTAAACACTGCTTCATGGTGGAGCTGCTGTCTTCAGAGTTCAAAGCCCTGCTGTAGTGGTCTTACTGTTAGATTCTAGAAGAGAACCTGAAGGTAGTAATGGAGGAATGTATGATACCCAGAGGGTATGGTGAGCAATTCTGGGGAACAGTATAAGTATGTGGTAAGTATTGCCACAGTTCATGAAAACTTCTGACACCCTGTAGTAGCTTTCAGATGCCTTTAAAAGCTGAGGTTATTTTTGTAATTTGGAGGAGGTAAAAATCTCAACATGCCTATAATCCCAGTATTCAGGAGGTGAAACAGGAGTATATTTAAGGCCAGCCTGGGTTATATGGTGAGACTCTGTTGGTATTTGTGCCTTTTGGACTAGGATCTGGAGTCAAAGGAAAGAATAAGATAATTTTATGCCCAATAATCTCAATTCCAAAGAAGAATGTGTGGCTGTTTAATCACTCAGATATTAGTAGCACAGTGAAAATAGAGATAATATTCCACAGAGGGAAGAAAATAGACTGCATCTCCAAAACTTTAATTTTGGTCTTCTTAGAAGGGCACAACAGGAAGTATTTAGATGTCACCTTGATTGTTTCAGAGTTAGTGGGAGTAAAGAGGGATGACATTCTCTAGACCTTGTGAAAAAAGATGAGGAGAACTTGGAAGGGCCTGGGGAGCTTAGCTATTTGTTAGTCATATTTCTTACCACTCCCCTCTGTCTTATCTGAAATGTAATTTGCTTGCTAAATTCTATTTATACTTAAAGAACTGATTTGTTTCCTACTATCACATGATAGCAAGTTAGTAAAGATGGTTGATCAAAGTTATAAACCTTCTTATATGAGACTCATCCCTTCACATTCCTCCTTTTCTAGCGTAATATGAAGCAAGAAAAGGATTCAAGTTGGTTTTCACTTCCTAGGTTTCACTCCTAATAGATAGATTTGCTTTGGTTTAATAAATAATTTGTTCTAAAAATTACATGTCTGTTGACGCTGACTGTCCACCAAGCATATGGAAACCAAATCTCAGTCCTTCCTCTTCTTGACTCAATGGAGGAGAACTCAATGTGGCATGACCTTGCACCTGCAGGACTGTGACATTCCCCACAGTGTAGGCCTGGACAGCTAAGAAACAGGATGACTTAGCTGCATCCTCAGGCTAGGAGCCCATTTTGAAGGTGACTCTAAGGCACCTTTAATCTTAGCAGGCTCTTGAGTTAATCTGGAAGCATCTGTAGCAACAGCAAGCAACCAAACCATATGAACTTTGGGCTTGATTTGCAGGTTCTCCCTAACAGCAAGAAGCCATTTGTGCTTGGTATCATTTTTCAGGTAGCTCTCTGTTGTGCTGGTTTCTGGCTAAGATTGTAAATAGAAGCACTGGGTCTTACTAGTTTATAGAGTTTTTTCTTGTCTTTTGTCTCCTTTCAGCTGTACCTGAGCCTAGAGAGATAGTTGAAGCAAGCAACAACTTCATTTGGCAAAGGAGGAAACAGGGGGGCTGGGAAGGTGGCTCAGTGGTAGAGCGCTTGTCTTGCATGCCTGGGGCCCTGGGTTCGATTCCTCAGCACCACATAAGCAAAAAGAAAAAAGCCGGAAGTGACGCTTTGCCTCAAGTGGTAGAGCTCTAGCCTTGAGCTGAAGAGCTGAGGGACAGTGCCCAGGCCCAGAGTTCAGGCCCCACGACCGGACCAAAAAAAAAAGGAGGAAACAGGCAGAGAGAAGTTTTTCCCAAAGTCTGAGCCATGGTTCAAGGATACTGGAAGTGAATGTCACGGTTACACTGTGTAGTTAAGTAGTTTTTGGTGTATGGATTCATAACAGGTGGGGAAATCCAGCTTCTGATCTTGCAGTGCTAACAGTCTAGCTCATAGGCCTTTCTGCACCTGCCCACAGTTGGAGCAACAGCTATGTTCATGAGAAAAACACAACAAAAAAACAGAAAGTAAAATTCAGGTTTTCCATGTCTGTTCCTCATCTGTGTTTTAGAGTGGAAAATGGCTGCTTTAGGAAAACCTAAAGAGAAATCTAGAAGTGGTAGACAATTCTATGGCTGAGCCAAGAGACCTTTGAGCCATTTTCAGAACTAGAAACAGAAGCAAAGGGAGTCTTTTTGACCAGCAGAGGTGGACTTAACTTAGGCAGCTCAGACTCTTCTCTGGTCACCTATAAGTTATCTTCCCGTGAGACTAGTGAGTACTCACTTTGAAAAGGAAGCTTAGTTCTTATTCTCTTCAATGACTTTTAAAAATCACTAATATACCAAAAGAATACTGAAATAAAATGCATTATACCCCCTTTTTGTACAAGTTTGAATATCATTATTTCTCTAGGATAACGAATACTCAGTCTTAATTTGTTCTGAAACGTTTTTACTTTTCCTAAGTATGCTAATGCTACAACTTGCAGGGCTTAAAAAAGTTATGTTCAAGCCGGGCACCAGTGGTTTATGCCTGTAATCCTAGCTACTTAGGAGGCTGAGATCTGAGGATTGAGGTTTAAAACCAGCCTGGACAGGAAAGTCCATGAGACTCTTATCTCCAATTAACCACCAGAAAACCAAAAGTAACGCTGTGGCTCAAGTGGTAGAGTGCTCACCTTGAGATGAAGAGCTGAGGGACAGTGCCTAGACCCAGAATTCAAGCCCCACAACCAACCAAAAAATCAGTTCAAAACAGATTTCTAAAAATGATCAGGTTTATAGTATTATCCTTTTTGCACAGTAGTTGGGTTCTCTGGGGGGCTTGGAAGGTTGGCTTTCCTCTGTATTATTTCTGAAATAGTAACCCTTAGAGTGGCATTATACAAAGGCTCTTTTAACTATGCTCTATTTTTTCTTTTCTCTTTCTTTATGCACATTCTTCACTTCTATCACTGTCCATTCTGTACTTGACCAGGTCCTAGGCTTCATGGTGGAGTTAGTCCCTTGGCTAGGGTATCTGCTTAAGCAGTAGGAGAGGAGTCATTTGTTTGTGTAACAAACCAAAACAAAACTCAGGAGCTCATATATGTACATCCTTTCCACAGTTCTGGCTCCTCCCACAGTATACATAAATTTGGCAAATATTTGTGACCTGCTTGTCAGGTGCCAGGCCTCATGCTAGCTGATGAAGATTCCAAATTGAGTATTCACAGTTAACTGCCTTCAAGGAACTCTGGTGAAGTGAGGAAGATAAACAAATAGACTCTTAAAGGTGCAGTCATAGCAGGATAATAACCTGTTAAAGGTGCAGTCATAGCACGGTAGTAGAAGACCAGTTTTTCTGGGAGTGTGCATGGCAGGAAGTGTCAGGAAAAGGTTCCTCCCAGAGATGACCCTGATACTAGGCCCTTAAAGTGATAGTACTCCTGGCAGAGGGAGAAGTCAGGTTCTTAAGGTTTATTTAATGCCACTTTGTTTAGGGAACAGATAGGTTCTCTATAGAAAGGCCTGGTTATATTAACTTGATTTATATATTTTTCTCTTTGAATAACTAATGTGGGTTTTGGCTTTTTTTGTTTGTTTGTTTGGTTGGTTGGTTGTGAGGCCTGAACTCTGGGCCTGGGCGCTGTGTCCCTCAGCTCTACCACTTGAGCCGCAGCGCCACTACCAGCTTTTTCTGCTTATGTGGTGCTGAGGAATCGAACTCAGGGCCTCATGCATGCAAGGCAAGCACTCTATCACTGAGCCACCTTCCCCGCCCCTAATGTGGGTATTAAATATGGAGCTCAAGTGGAGTAAGAGAATAAACAGTGAAAAATGTTCTTCTCCTATTAATAACTTGATTCCCTTTCCTAAAGGCAATATTTAGCATTTTCTTTATATCATTCCCAAAGGATTTTTCAGTGTATGCTTGTATTTGTTCAACATGTATCCTTTGAAAATATAAGCATGATGAGGGACAGTGCCCAAGCCCAGAGTAAGTTAAAAAAAAATCTATATATAGATATATGCATGAGTTCTCTATGGTGTTGAGCTCTGATAATCCTAGCACTTGGGAGGCTGAGGAAGAAGAATCTTGAGTTTGAAGTCAACCTGGGCAGCACATCAAGGTTGGGACCAGCTCAGAAAGTACCGCCCAGTTTTCAGGGTAATGTTTAAATCCCTCAACTTATCCCTGTCCCAAGACTCTATCCAGTAGTACTAGCTTGTACAGTCCTCTGTTCCATTTATATTTGGTACTTCCTCCCTCCCACCACTCCATATAGTCCTATACATCCCTTAGGATTCAATCTAGCATAAGCTCTTCTGGAGTGTAGGTAGCCTTTCCTGACTACCTACACTTGTGCACAAGACTCCTAAGCACAATTTGATGTTGCCTTATCTACTTGAGTATGTGCTGTGCATATGTTGTTCTTTTTTTTTTTTTTCCCTGGTGCCAGTTCTGGGGCTTCAAAGCAGGGTTTGTACTCTGCCTTAGCTTTTTCTCTTACTTGTAAATTGTTTAGAATACTGGTTATAACAGCTGGCACTCTATTACTTGAGGCATACCTCCACTACCAGTTTTTTGCTAGCTAATTGGAGATAACCAGCAGGCCGACTTCAAACCTTAATCCTCAGATCTTAGCCCCCAAAGTAGCTAAGATTACAGGTATGAGCCATGACTGCTCGGTACATGTGCTGTTCTGAGTTGTTGCCTTGGGAGGATAATGGATGCCTCATAGGCATTTCTAGTATGGCTGCATCTGAAAAGGCAGTACCATAGGCCGATTGCTAATCTCTCACTACTCAGTTGGAACCCTGGGCACATCCTTCAGCCTCTTTAGACCTGGGCTTCAGTATCTGTCAATTAGAAGTGTCCCTGTTGCTCAGGTCTTACTGGTAATTATAGTAATGGCAGCCAGGGATTACTGGGGATTCACATATTACATAGGGCCACTTTGTCAAGCATTTGCCTGCCCTTAATTTTTACATCAATCCAATGAAAACTATGTAGTTAATATCCCGAGTTCACAGATGAGGAAACTGGGGCTATGAGGTTCAGTGGCAGCCACAATTGTCCATGACAGAGAAGTATATTTGAATGTAAGCATTCTGACACTCCTATTCTCAGTCACATACACATCCTACACATTTATACATACAGTTTTGTGGACTGTTTGGATCTCTCACAGGCTTCTCCTCCAGACCACTCCCTGAATTACCCCATCTACAGCTTTAAAGGCTCAAGTTAGAGGGGATAAAAGCTGGGGACAGGGCTGGGAAGGTGGCTCAGTGGTAGAGTGCTTGCCTTGCATGCATTAAGCCGTGGGTTCAGTACCTCAGAACCATCTAAGTAGAAAAAGCCAGAAGTAGCACTGTGGCTCAAGTAGTAGAGTGCTAGCCTTGAGCTGAAGAGCAGAGGGACAGTGCCCAGGCTCAGAGTTCAAACTCCACAACTGACAAAAAAAAGACAAAAAGAAAAAAAAAAAGCTGGGGACAGAAGATGTTACAGTCACAGTTATCAAAGAAAGAAGGTCTGACCAGTGTTCTTGGTTCCTGGATAATGCTTACTAAAGGCTCTTGTAGCTGTCCCTCCTTCCAACTGAGAAAACTCATATTGGTATTTGCAGTGGCTTTCTAGAACAGGATTTAAGCCTGAGTCAAGTCATTGGACTGATTAAAGTCAGGTCTACTTAATATCTCTTGGTGGTTCCAAGAGCATTCTTAATTTTATTTTTTTATTTTTTTGGTCAGCCGTGGGGCTTGAACTCTGGGCCTGGGTGCTGTCCTTCAGCTCTTCAGCTCAAGGCGAGCGCTCTACCACTTGAGCTACAGCGCCACTTCCAGTTTTCTGGTGGTTTATTGGAGATAGGAGTCTCATGGTCTCTCCTGCCCGGGCTGGCTTTGAACCGCGATCCTCAGATCTCAGCCTCCTGAGTAGCGAGGATTACAGGCGTGAGCCACCAGCGCCCAGCTCCCAAGAGCATTCTTTATTAGGTGGCAGATGGCAGGTTCCCTTATGTGTGCATATAAAGCCATCTTAGTAGAAAAGGAAGTATATGGGATTTTTAATATGGAAGTATGATATTATGTACAATACTGCCTATAAACTAGAATATATTAATAACTAGGAAATGAAGTCAAATAAGTTAACTAAAATATAGTAGACCACCATTATAATGTATCATCAATCCAACCTTTCCCTAATGACACATAGAAAATAATGTCTATTATTTGTCCATTTGTCCATTAATTGATTTTATTTTTATCTTATTTTATTTATTTTTGTCAGTTGTGGAGCTTGAACTCTGGGCCTACGTGCTGTCCCTGAGCTCTACACTTGAGCCACAGTACCACTTCTGGTTCTCTGGTGGTTAATTGGAGATAAGAATTTCATGGACTTTCCTGCCCAGTCTGGCTTTGAACCTCTATGTTGAGATTTCAGCCTCCTGAGTAGCTAGGATTACAGGTGTGAGCCACTGGTACCTAGCTTGATTGATTGATTGATTGATTGATTGTCGGTCTTGGGGCCTGAGCTCTGGGCCTAGGAGCATCCCTCAGCTCTTCAGCTCAAGGCTAGCATACCACCACTTGAGCCACAGTGCCACTTCCAGCTTTTTTTTTCTGCTTATATGGTGCTGAGGAATCGAACCCAGGGTCTCATGCATGCAAGCCAGGAACTCTACCACCTAGCCAACTTCCCAGCCCTTGATTTTATTTTTTAAAGATAGTTTCTACTCTTCTGAAGTCAGACTGGGCTGGGTGCTGGTGACTTATGCCTGTAATTTTATCTGCTCAGGAAGTTGATCATAGTTGATCACGGTTCAAAGCCTGGCTGTGCAAGAAACTCCATGAGACTTTTATCTCCAATTAACTACCAAAAAGCCAAACGAAGAGCTATGGCTCAAGTGGTAGAATGCTAACAAGAAAGCTCTGGGACAGCATCCAGGCACTGAGTAAGAAGTCAGCCTGAACTAGAGTGGTAGGATTAATTACCAACCACAGTTTGTCCCATTATTGTCGGGGATAGCCAGCAGAATGCTGCGCTTCTTGTCACAGGCTTGTCAGGTGAGCCTTGATTAATTAGTCCATTTTTGAAATTCATTGCTGTGGAGTCAGATCTTCAGAGACTCCTCCAGCCTCTGCCAGGTTAGCAGCAGACTGTGTGGCCTTGGCTCCTGTGGTGCATTCCTTCTCTAGGTGGTGTATTTCTCCCTTTAAAGCACATGCTTTCTCTCTCCTCCCCACTCCTTTCTCTCTTTTTCCCCTTTGGGTTAGTTGAACTTGTTCTGAGTCCAAGTGGCAAAGGTAGAGCCTGTAGCAGCTCTGTCTCTGCTGGAACCACTGAAGCCAGCAGTGGGATAGAGCTTAAAAGTCTGAAAGCTCCACAATGCCTGACAGACATCAAGTTGATGTCCAGGTGAGCTGGAGCTGACTCCTGGCCCTATCATAAGGATCTGTCTCCTGTACAGGACTCTGATGGTAGCTGACTGCAGACTTTTGCATTTCCCCAGGAGGCTAAAAAGCCACTTCTGTGCTTGTCTATTCTCTTGACAGCAGGGATTCAATTGTTACAATTCTTTCAACTTTGTGATTATGACTGCCTTACCAAAGTGCATGTTTCCAACTAAGTTCTGACTGAAGTTTTCTTTACTTACCTTCTTGTTTTTTTGTTTTGTTACAGGTGAATCTACTCCTTGGCTGACTTTGGAATTCTTCTGTACTTAAATTTTTTTCTTTAAAAAAACACTTGGACGGATAAAAGATGTGCCATGGCAGGATAGCACCAAAGAGCAGCTCAGCATTTGCCGTGGCCTCTGTGGGACATGGAGTGTTCCTTCCACTGCTAATCCTTAGTACCCTGCTTGGAGACGGACTTGCCTCTGGTAAGTCCAGATCTGTCTTCGGTGTATTGGAGAGAGGGCCTTAGATAGAGGACTCTTTGGCAAGGAGCTGTGGAGAAAGTAGAGGATGTGTGTTGGAGGTGAGGGTGGGGTGCTGTGATATACAGCAGAGATTCAAGGGAGTCTTACCTCACAGTAGGTAAAGGTATCTGATGGTGATTACATTATTTTTTCATTTCCTCAGCAGGCAAGGTCTGGGACCTGAGGCATGATATACAGTGTTTGGAATCAGATTACCTGAATTCATAGTTTGTTCTTAGTCTTGTTCTGTTCTATGACCACCCTGAATAAGTCACTTTGTTCCCAAGAGCCTTTATCCTCCCCAGCTGTAGAGATAGTAAGTAGTAAGATAGTAATAGTACCTACCTCATAGGGGAAGTACTATAGAGGTACTGAGATAATACAGTTAGTACTTAATGATGGTTCACCCTGTGTATATGTGATGTGCATATGTGCTGGTCTTGAACTTGAATTTAGGATCTAGGCACTGTCCCTGAGCTTTTTTTGCTCAAGGCTAGCACTCTTAACCACTTAAGCCACATTCCACTGCAGCTTTTTAGTTGGTTTCTTATCTTTCAGTCCTTTTCCTTAAACTAGGTAAATCATTGAGGTATGTGACTTAGTGAAACTAGGACCTGGTAACCAACACAAACATCTTAGGCAAGTCATAGGATGCTATGGTATAGTTTTATCTGTCTGTTAATGAAAGGGTTGATCTGGGCAAACTTGAAGCTACTTCAAACCTCCTTAGTCTGTATGTACATGATTTTTAATGATTTGTGCTGTCTGTGCCTTTGACAATGCTCTGAAGACCCTTCTTACATATCTTCATGTGATCCTCCAGACCTGGCATCCTTTCTAAAAAGAATATACTTGGGTGTATCCAGTAGGCGTATGGGTGATATGCTAGAACTGCTTCTCTACCTATAAGTTCTGGTATGATCACATCACTGAGATCAACAGTAATGGTTGGTGCCTTTGCCAGACTTCATTAGAAAGGAGATGGCGATTTCTTGGAGCATGATCTCGGACCTAGATTCTGGAAGGAAACTTTCTTTAGTGGTGTTGGTAATAAGGAGTGGCATGTTGTAACTATTGAGTCCCCATAGCTCAGCATTATTTCTTTCATTACCTTTCTGTCAACTTCTACCCACTTCATAGCACATACAGATAACAATGCAAAGCAATTTTTTTCTTCAGAATTATTGTGAGAAACAATAATTGATTTGTTCTTGTCCTTTGATCATAGCATTTCCCATCATACACATACCTGTTTCTTTTTCTGCTGCTTCTCCTTCTAACCCATTCTGATATTAAACTTATACCTCCTTGTTAGGCATGAGGATTCCTAACACTCCTGGACCATGATGGTTAGGATCCTATAGTAATGAGGATCATGGTTGTATGAAGATTTCAAAGGAAAGAAAGACCAGACTATGTCAGTGCACATGTACAATATCAACAACATGAAGCAGGGCTTATATTAAATAGGCCATTTCAAAGCCAGAGAAGGCCTTTAGAAGTGGTAGTTACAGTATCACAGAGTGTAAAGTCTGTCTTTCTTACCATACTAACTCTATAGCAGAAGTTAGCAAACAGTGGTCTATGGGCCATATACTGCTTTTTTTTTTTTGGAGGGGGTGGGAGGCAGGTTATCTGCTTTTTAATTTTTTTTTTTAATTTAATTTTGTGTGTGTGTGTGTGTGTGTTAATACTAGGGCTTGAACTCAGAGCCTGGATGCTGTCTCTGAGCTTTTTTTTTTTTTTGGTCAGTCCTGGGGCTTGACCTCTGGGCCTGAGTGCTGTCCCTGCACTCTTGAGCTCAAGGCGAGCACTCTACCACATGAACCACAGTGTCACTTCCAGTTTTCTAGTGGTTTATTGAAGATAAGAGTCTCACAGACTTTGTGCCTGGGCTGGCTTTGAACCACGATCCTCAGATCTCAACCTCCTGAATAGCTAGGATTATAGGTATGAGCCACCAGCTCTCTGAGCTTTTTTTTCTTAAGATGTCATGCGTGTGTGTGTGTGTGTGTGTGTGTGTGTGTGTGTGTGTGTGTGTGTGTTGTGTGTGTGTTTGTGTTTGTGTGTTGGGCCACGTAGTTCTTGACCACGGCACCATGATGATCCTTGGGGGATTCCGTCCTCCAGAGCTAGACTTGGTGCTTCATGTCGAGAGACAGACTATCCAGCATAGTCCCTAGCATGGTACCTTCCCAAGTGAAGATGCTGAAGTAGGCCAGCATCTTTGGCTCTTGAGTGGTCAGCAGTTACTATAGTAGAGCTAGTATTATATGGGCTTGTGCCACCATGCCTGGTTTACCATCTGCTTTGTATATTTTTGCAGGCTATTTATATATATATATATATATATATATATATTTTTTTTATTTATTTTTATTTTTTTTTTGCTAGTCCTGGGTCTTGAACTCAGGGCCTGGGTGCTGTCCATGAACTTCTTTTCTCAAGGCTGGCCCTCTACCACTTGAGTCATAGCACCAATTCTGTATGTGGTACTGAGGAATCGAACCCAGGGCTTCATGTATGGTAGGCAAGCACTCTACCACTGAGCCATATTCCCAGCCCTGTATTTTTAACTGAATAGAAAAATTAGAAGAGTGCTATTTCATGACATGTGGAAATTATATGAAATTCAAATTTGTGTCCATAAATTAAGGTTGAGAGGAAACTAGCATGCTCATGACTATATTGCCCATCGCTACTTTTGTGCAACAGAGCTGAAAAGATATGACAAAGATGTCATACCTTTCAAAATCTAAAATATTTAGGCCTTAAAATACTTTTTTTTTCTTTTTATAAAAGAGCACCCTCCCAATCTCCAGCCAGCCAGCGTAGAACAGTTGGTACTCAGTAGGTATGTGCATGAATGGAAGCATTATCAAAGTAGAAAGGAGAGGAGGAAGGACTTCTCAGAGCTATGTCAGACTTGAGGTTAGGTACTTGTTTAGGGCCTTAAGGTTAATGGTAGACTAGTTCCAGAACCTGGCCTAGTACCTGGCATAGGGTTGAATCCTGCCTCTTCTAGGGCTCCTCTAGAGAAGCTGTCTTAGTATGTTAGGCAGCAGTATCAGTAGCAGAACATGAGAAGTCTTTAGCCTCTTTAGCTTCATTAAGCTGCTTTACATAGCCATCCTCTTTTTGTTTGTTTGTTTGTTTGAGACTGGGACTCAAACTTGGTATCAGGTAGGGTGCTTTCCTTCCATTCTCCACCCCATTTTTCTTTTTTTTTTTTTTTTATTTTATTTTATTTTTTTATTGTAAAGCTACTATACAGAGGGTCACAGTTACATGAGTGAGGTTATGAGTACACTTCCTCTTGAACATTGTTACCCCCTCCATTGTTTTCCCCCTACCATCCCCTCCCTCCCTCCCTTCCCCGAGGTTCTTTTTTTTTTTTTTTTTGATTCCACCCCATTTTTCATCTGCCCATACCTTTCCTACTTTCCACCCAAGGTCTGAAATCAATGATCAGGTTCCAGACTAGCTGGATAAAGGGATTATTATTCTCTAATGTGGAAAAAAAAAGTATCTGCAGTGTAGGCTAAAACTGAGATGGGAAAGTTGGCTCTGTTGTGTTGTGTTTTCTTTCCCCTCCCCTATTGCAAATATTTCTCTTATCACCCCAACACCCAGGTCTTTTTTTATTCCCCATAAAACATACTGGCATGAAGCAGAGTATAGGCAAGGAGAAGGGGATTCATTATTCACCACAGTGATGAGAATGTTTTTTCTTCTCTCTGGAGTGGTTTCTGTGGGAGAGAGATACCCATCCTTCAGCCTAAAACCTGGACACACCTGTATAATTGTGACTACCATAAGCAACATGCCAAGCAAGCTTGCCAGGAAGCCAAGACTTACTGTGAAGGCACAAGGAAAGGCAGTTTCTTTCAGGAAAAGTCCCGTCTTCTCTTTCCTGCATTTCTTGCCTCTTCCTTTTGCTGCTCTTAAACACTCATTCAAGAGACATTTTTAACTGGTGCTTGTAACATACATGGCCTTATTACCAATGGCACTAGTAGACTCTAGACATGTTCTTATGACATATAAATTCATGACTATGAGACTCCCACTGGACCATAGGTAAAATGAACTTCCCAGGGGCAATTTGCTGCCATTGTATCTCATCGTAAATATCACAGTCACATTCCAGTCAGTCATGAGCTCAGATTGAGTAGAAAAGAATTATGTGTGAACAGACACTTGAGCGGTCTGGGGTAAAATTATATTGTGTTTGGGTTTCAGTTAACATTCTTGTTTCTCCTCCTTTCCTCTCCCCCCTCCTTTTTTGTGGGTTGTAGGGCTTGAATTCTGCCTAGGTACTGTCTTGAGCCTCTTTATGCTCAAGGCTAGTGCTCTACTATTTGAGCCACAGTGCTCCTTCTGGTTTTTGAGTGCTTTATTGGAGATAAGAGTCTCATAGGGACTTTTCTGCCCACGTTGGCTTTGAACCGTGATCTTCATATCTTAGCCTCCTGAGTAGCTAGGATTACAGGCATGAGCCATGGCACCCAGTGATCCCCTCCCATTTTTTGAGACAGGGTCTCATCTTGTAGCTCAGATTGGCCTTCCCAACATGCTAGGACTATCTGTATGCACTGCCACACTTGACTGGTTTTTCTTTCTTTTCTTTTTTCCTTTCTTTTCTTTGCCATTCATGGGCAAAGAACTTGAACTCAGGGCCTGGGCACTGTTCCTGAGCTTCTTTGGCTCAAGGCTAGCGCTCTACCACTTGAGCTATAGCACCACTCTGGCTTTTTCTGTGTATGTAGTGAGGAATCGAACCCAGGGCTTCATGTGTACTAGGAAAGTACTCTACCACTGAGCCACATTCCCAGCCCTGGTTTTTCCCTCCCCTTCCCTTCCTCCTTCCCTCCCTCCCTCCTTCTCTTCCTGCCTCTGTCTCTTTCTTCCTTCCTTCCTTCCTTCCTTCCTTCCTTCCTTCCTTCCTTCCTTTCCTTTCCTTTCCTTTCCTTTCCCTTTCCCTTTCTTTCTTTCTTTCTTTCTTTCTTTCTTTCTTTCTTTCTTTCTTTCTTTCTTTCTTTCTTTCTTTCTTTCTTCCTTTCTTTCTTTCTTTCTTTCTTTCTTCCTTTCTTTCTTTCTTTCTTTCTTTCTTTCTTTTTGTCAGTCATGGGGCTTGAACTCTGGGTCTGGGCACTGCCCCTCAGCTCTTTAGCACAAGGCTAGCACTCTACCACTTGAGCCACAGTGCCACTTCCAGTTTTCTGGTGGTTTATTAGAGATAAAGAGTCTCATGGACTTCACTGCCTGGGCTGGCATTAAACTTCCATCCTCAGATCTTAGCACCTGAGTAGCTAGGATTACAGGCATGAACCACTCGCACTCAATCATGGTTTTTCTTTCTACAGCTTGGGAATTAGAAGTGTTAGAGAAGCATTGGCCAAGGTTCTTCTTTTCTTGGTCTTTGGGGAGAAATACTAAAAAGATTTTTTTAGGAATAGCAAAAGGAAATATATCTTGTTCTTTATACTTAGTCTCATCATGTAGTGAGAAGATTAGAGTTAAACATAAAATATTTGCACATGCTGCCCAACTTGTCTTCCTTGGACTACCAAGGGACTAGGACCCAGCTGTGTAGCAGCCTCTCCCAGATTTCACAGCTATTTCCCTCTGCCTGTGATCTTAAGAAACCTGCTATATGACCCTAGGCAAATCATTTGACCTCTTCATGTCACCTGTTAAACAGAAAAACAATCCTTAAGAATGTTAGGTTAGTGTTGTTGTGTAGACTAATAAAAATGATTGGCAGACATTTAGCATATAAAACATGTGACGCAATTCTTATATAATAACTACAGAGTTGGTATGCGACCTACTGTTGAATCATGCTGTGCAAGAGACTTCATAATCTTTGCTGTCAATAAAAACACAAAACAGGAAGTATAAAGTTACTGTGAGTTATGGAGAAGAGATTTGGAAGCAGGTGTCAAATATGACCAGTGAGGAAGGAATGATTACTTCAGGAATTCCCTTTGCTTTCCAGAAAGCTCTGTGTACATTGTTTGAGCATACCCAGATGGCTTGCTGACTCATAAAAACCTTTTGCCTTCCATCCTTTTCCCTTAAATTTATTAAACAAACTTGATACTTTCCTTTTTTCTGATTTTTTTCCATGTTGCCATGACACATTAGATCATGTGTAACCTCAGTCACTTAAAACAATTTTAAAACAACAGGGAAATTAGCCAACTGTTTCCACACTACAGAGCAAGAAAGCCAGGAAATTTTTGTTAAAGATGGAAAATATTGAGAACCAGGTTCTTTGGGAGATGATATGCCTTTGGCCTTTAGTATTGCTATGAAAGAGAAATGTTGTCAGGCAGCCTGGCTTACCTGGCCATCTCTGAAAGGACCTGGAGCTGGAGGGGAGAGGCCGATGGGAAACTGACACATAGGAGCATCATTTATGTGTCAGGCTCTGTGATGTTATCACAGGTAAAACTCTCAAAACATGTAGGCAAAGTGAATGAGAAACTGAGGCAGAAAGATGTTAGATAGCTTACTTGGAGACCTGATTGTTAGTAGTAAAGCTGACAAGGATTTGTACCCAGTCTGTCTGACTTTGCTTTGCTACCTGTGGTCTTTGCTAGATGTCTCTGAGACCAATTTCCTGTACTCTGACCAGTCTTCAGAGAATTATTATGATAGAGAAGTAAAGACCTTGGCTGTGTTCTCTCTGTGTGGATAAAAAGGATACAGGAGTCATCTCTGGGTTACCCTTTTTCACTCTGTGGTTGTTTCTCATCCACAGTGGCCCTTGGTTGTTTGGTTCCAGTGGAGGCACAAGGTTGCCAAGGCAGCTAGTTCTATTCTTGGAAAGGAACAATAGGGACCATAGCAAAGTGTTTGCTAAATGAGGATGTAGTTCCAAAACATCCCTAAAGCATCTTCCTGTCAACTGCAATTCCTACTGACAAGTGATGTAATCTCTCCATTTCATAATTACCTGTGACTATAAAAAGCTTTGGAGGTTGTGGCAGAAGGCTGGATGGGTCATTATTTGGCTTCTTGAGCCCTGGTGTCATGAAAAGACATTGAGAAGTTTCCATCTGCAGACTAATTGGTATGTCAGGTTTAGAAAATGGCAAGTATGTGGCACTGCCCTTGCACTGTAACTTTCTAACAAAAGATATCTGAACCAAACTGAACACTTACTTGGATCACACTTGTATTAAAACCATCTATAAATATAAACTCCCACTTGTTAAGCAATGAATGATATGCTCCATTACCCTGGCCTAACTTGCTAGCTTGGAAGTTACTCTTATCTGCTAACTCTTTCAGCAAAGGAGGATTGGGGCTGCTAAAAGAGCAAATTAGGGTCGATACTCAGTCTTTAATGCAGATGAACTCTGCATTACTTCCTTCACATTCTTCTGTGTTGCACAAGAGCATGAGGCTGCAGGAGATGTAAGCAACCTCCAATTCAGATTTCCTGTGCTGATGGGGCTGATGTGACTTGGCCAGAGTGATCTTACCTACCTTATGGTTAGCTTTAGTGTCCAGAGCAGTGTTTCTGTTCTACAATGTATTGTGCACTGCTGACCAACTCCACTAAGCCAGTTTAACAAAAAGAATCTGAATTTTGAATTCACTGGAAGGTGATGGTAAGATTATAATTTTATTTTAAAGAATTGTCCCTAGAATTTGTTTATCCAGCTGTATCTTGCTCTGTGGGATGAGATTCAATTCATATACACCTTAAAATAGCAAATACTACCTACAGCTCTCATAGAGCTACTGAGATCTCTAATGTAGCACTGAATTTCATCTAGCTATCACTTGGTTTCTTCTAACTTTTTTTTTTCCCAGACCTGGGGCTTGAACTCAGGGACTAGGCTCTGTCCTTGAGCCTCCAGGTTTCAAGGTTAGCGCTCTACCACTTGAGCCACAATGCCACTTGTGGCTTTTTCTGTTTATGTGGAACTGAGGAATCGAACCCAGGGTTTCATGCATGCTAGGCAAGCACTCTACCACTAAGCCACATTACCAGCCCCTATCTTGTTTTTGGAAAGGCATTGTAGTCTGATTTCAAAGCATGGCCTGTAGAGCCAGGATGTCTGGGTTTGATTGAGTACGGCCATTATTCCTTGGTATTATCCTTGAATAACTTTACCCTGCATTTCCCCAGAATGGTGATATAATGCAGCCTTCTTCATAAGATCATTGTGAAGGATTTAGTGAAATAACATATGTAATGCAGTTGGACCATTGCCTAGCATACAGAAAAGTAATCCCAGTTCAGACTATTAGAGTTCAGACCCTAATACCATTTTATACCATTCTACACTTCTGACTTTTGTTATGCCACAGCAAATAGGTTCAGACAGATGTGGGAATTAAAAGGCATTCCTTATTCCTTCAGTATCTTAAATTCTACTTCACTCAATTCAGTAGAATACTGAGTAGAATTACTCTAGATTTTCATTTAGATGCCACGCTCTACATGTACATAAATAGAAAAGGACAATTAATGCCTTTTTGAGACGTTGGTGCGTGAGTGAGCTAGGTGAGCTCACAGTAAGCCATTCTCTTCCATGAGGCTGTCTTGGTACTTCAGAACTGCTGCTTGTTAGAACTTGGAGAATTATTTTTGAAATGTTACTGAATTTGAGAATGACAAGCATAGTGACTGAAGGATTACATTGGAATTAAAGAAAAAAGAAATCTCAGCCGGGCACCAGTGGCTCATGTCCGTAATTCTAGCTACTCAGAAGGCTGAGATCTAGGATCCCTGGCAGGAACGTCTATGAAACTTTTTTTTTGTTGTTGGTCATGGGGCTTGAACTCTGGGCCTGGGCGCTCTCCCTCAGCTCTTCAGCTCAAGGCGAGCGCTCTACCACTTGAGCTACAGTGCCACTTCCGGTTTTCTGGTGGTTTATTGGAGATAGGAGTCTCACAGTCTCTCCTGCCCGGGCTGGCTTTGAACCGTGATCCTCAGATCTCAGCCTCCTGAGTAGCTAGGATTACAGGCGTGAGCCACCAGCGCCCGGCTTGAAACTTTTATCTCTAGTTAACCACAGAAAACCAGAAGTGGCACTGTGGCTCAAGTGGTAGAGTACTAACCTTGAGCTGAAGAGCTCAGGGACAGCGCCTAGGCCCAGAATTCAAGACCCACAACTGACAAAAGAAAAGAAAAAAATCTCATCTGTTCTTTCCATTTTGGTTGTCTTTTTGCCTCCCAACCCTCTCTTAAAAACAGGATCTTGTTACAAACTTAGACTGGCCTTGAACTGCCTCAGCCTCCTGAGTACTCCTGAAGAAGGAGTGCATTACCATACCCAGCTCTTACTACTTTCCTTAGCTATCTTTATCAACATTTCTTCTTTTATGAACTTTTCCTACTTGGATTCATTGGCATTTCCAAGATGGAGGGGTTTTTTCCCATTTCATTTAACTTTTTTGACTTGTTAGCGTTGCCAGTAGCCGAATCTTTTTTTTTTTTTGGTTGGCCGTGGGGCTTGAACTCTGGGCCTGGGCGCTGTCCCTCAGCTCTTCAGCTCAAGGCAAGCGCTCTACCACTTGAGCTACAGCGCCACTTCTGGTTTTCTGGTGGTTTATTGGAGATAGGAGTCTCACGGTCTCTCCTGCCCGGGCTGGCTTTGAACCTCGATCCTCAGATCTCAGCCTCGTGAGTAGCTAGGATTACAGGTGTGAGCCACCAGCTCCCAGCTAGCCGAATCTTTTAAAGTACAGTTCTTTAATTATTCAAAATTCTGGGTGGCAGTGCAGGAAAGATAAACAGACTGTCTTTAAGATTTCTTCTTTGTAAAGGTCCTTTTTGTCTTTTTAAATACATGAAAGTATTTTTAGCATTGTAACCTGTAACCACACAGTGGGGGAAAATGGGTTTCAGAAAGTTATGACTGAGTACAAGCAGGGGTATAAAATTTCTGTTGTATGTACCCTTTGTTATTCCTAGTAACAAGTGACACTGAAACACAAAGGTCAAGATCAATTCTTCACGTATATGTGGACACATGTCTCCTTGGAAAAGGACAGGACCTGTATTTGTTGTCACTGGCTAGAACTCTTGACAGTTTGGCCTTGTTGACTGTGGAATGGCAAGAAGCTTAAGAGAATGTTGCTGAGATATTATGGATCAGACAAGGACCTTGCAAACATGAGAACTGATAGGGTTGCCTGAGCTCAGAGGTAGGCTTAGCACGTTTGGGGACAGATGGGAGAAAAGTCTGTCACTATGTATTGTTAAGTGAGATACACCAAATTCAAAAAGCCAAATAGTGTACAGTATGTTTTTTGTTCATATGTGGAAGCTAGACCTAAAAGATACTCTCTCTGTGTCTCTCTCTCTCTCTCTCTCTCTCTCTCGGACATGTACTGGACTGTTGAGCAAGAAAGGGAAAAAGACATAAGGATGAATAATTTTGAAATACATTAATTGCTCATGCCATCTGCGTACCTAACTGCAGTTTCAAAGAGAGCTGTTGATCAATAGTTGATAGGGGGTGGGGAAAGAGAAAGCAATAGAGAGAGAGGGTTATTCTGATCTGAAATACCATGGTGAAACCAGCAGGAGGGGAGAAGCCTTGCAAAGAAGGTGAATGTGGATGAATATTGTTAAAGTATTTTATTTGCATCTATGAAAAATAGAACAACAAAGCCTACTGAAATTGTTTTAAGAGGTAAGGATGAGAGAGTGGTCAAGGAAGTACGTTTGATGTGTGTGTGGAAGTGTTACAATAAAACTCTACTTGTACAACTAATGTATGCTAATTTTTTAAAAAAAGAAAACTGGGGGCTGGGAAGGTGGCTCAGTGGTAGAGCGCTTGCCTTGCATGCCTGAGTCCCTGGGTTCAATTCCTCAGCACCACATAAGCAAAAAGAAAAAAGCCGGAAGTGGCACTGTGGCTCAAGTGGTAGAGCGCTCACCTTCCTTGAGCTGAAGAGCTGAGGGACAGCGCCTAGGCCCAGAGTTCAGGCTCCACGACGGGACCCCCCCCCCCCACACACCCCAAAAAAAAAAGAAAGAAAGAAAACTGTGTCTCTGTTCATCTTACTACTCTGGAGTTTGTATTGCAAAGGACCCAGTAGTGTCTTGAGCCAGTATAGCCTACTAAAGGCTCTTTTTTTTTTTAAGCAAGGTATTTTCTTTTTATTATTTATTTCATTGTTATTATAAAAGTGATATACACAGGGGTTATAGTTACATAAGGTAGGCAATGAGGTACATTTCTTTTTTTTTGGGTCCGGTTGTGGGGCCTGAACTCTGGGCCTGGTCGCTGTCCCTCAGCTCTTCAGCTCATGAGCCACAGCGCCACTTCTGGCTTATTTTTTTCTGCTTATGTGGTGCTGAGGAATCAAACCCAGGGCCTCATGCATGCAAGGCAAGCGCTCTACCACTGAGCCACCTTCCCAGCCCAGCCCTACATTTCTTTTTTAACTGTTACCTCTTACATGTTTTCTCCCAGTTTTTCCTTCCTGACCCCTCTCCCTCACAAGTTTTTTTTTTTTTTTTGAGTCCGGTCGTGGGGCCTGAATTCTGGGCCTGGGTGCTGTCCCTCAGCTCTTCAGCTCAAGGCTAGCGCTCTACCACTTGAGCCACAGTGCCACTTCCGGCTTTCTTTTTCTTTTTGCTTATGTGGTGCTGGGGAATCAAACCCAGGGCTTCATGCATGCAAGGCAAGCGCTCTACCACTGAGCCACCTTCCCAGCCCCTCCCTCACAAGTTGTATAGTTCATAGTGTCTAGTTCGACATAGTGTCTAGTGAGTATCACTACTGCATTTGCTTACCCTTTGTCCTACAATTTCTGTACTCCTCCTTCCCCTCCCCCAAACAGATAAATTTACATACATGACAAAAGGTGAAGAAATAAAAAATGGTGAACAGGAAGAAAAATTTAAAAAGAAGCAAAATAACATAACACTTATTGTTTCCATTTCTTGGAGTTCATTTGGATAATCACTTTATATGATCATATGTCATAGCTATTGAACCTTTGTGATCCTCTCCTAAAATGTGCCATCCTTTGGTCTCACTGTAAATATCTAGAGCCCTTATAATTTATCATGTCCAAATGTATTTTTTATTTTTTACCATCCAGTAGAGATTTATAGGAATTTTCTAGTTACAACAAATGAGGGAAACCATGCCACCTATGTTTCTTTGGCTCTGACTTACTTTGCTTAATGTAATTTTTTCAAAGTCTTTATATTTCTTTACAAAAGATACAATATCATTTTTGGATGGAAGTACAGAAGTCCACTGTGTATATATATATATGCCACATTTTCTTGATCCATTTGTCTGCTGAGGGGCATCTGGGTTGATTCTATACTTAGCTATGGCAAACAGTTATGCAGTGAACATGGTTGTGCTGGTAGCTTTAGTGTGGCCTTGTTTGTGGTCTGTTAGATAAATGCCCAGGAGTGGAATTGCTGGGAAGCAGGGAAGCTCTATGTTTAGTCTTTTGAAGAACCTCCATTCTACTTTCCAGAGTAGTTGAACAAGTTTACATTTCCACCAACAGTGTAGTAGTGTTCCCTTTTGGCCACATCCCTGCCAGCATTTGTTACTGTTAGTTTTCTTGATAATAGCCATTCTAACTGGGGTGCGGAGAAATCTCAATGTTGTCTTGGTTTGCATTTCTTTTATGGCCAGAGATGTTAAGCATTTCTTCATGTGTCTACTGGCCATGCTTCTGAGAAGTCTCTTTAACTTTTTATCCCACTTATTAATTGGGTTGTTGTTTCTTTGAGGGTTTATTGGGAAGGTTGATTTTTGAGCTCTAAGTATATTTTAGCTATAAAGCCCTTGTCTGATGTATAGCTAGTATAAAAAAAAAAAAAACAACTTCTATTCCATGCATACTTATCAAAATTCCAACAACATTCTTCAGTGATATAAAGAAAGCAATCCAGAAATTCATATGGAATAATAAAAGACCCCAAATAACAAAACAATCCTTAGCTGGAAGAACAGTGTTAGAAGAATATCAATACCAAACTTCAAACTCTATTACAAAGCCATAGTAATAAAAACAGCTTGCTACTGACACAAGAATAGGCCTGAGGACTAATGGAACAGAATAGAAGACTCAGAAATAAACCCACAGAACTATAACTACCTAATATTGATAAGGAAGCCAAAAGTGGCGCTGTAGCTCAAGTGGTAGAGCATTCGCCTTGAGCTGAAGAGCTGAGGGACAGCGCCGAGGCCCAGAGTTCAAGCCCCATGACCGACAAAAAAACAAACAAAGATCAAATGGAAGTGGCGCTGTAGCTCAAGTGGTAGAGCGCTCGCCTTGAGTTGAAGAGCTGAGGGACAACGCCCAGGCCCAGAGTTCAAGCCCCACGACCGACAAAAAAAAAAAAAAAAAACACTCGCCGGGCGCTGGTGGCTCATGCCTGTAATCCTAGCTACTCAGGAGGCTGAGATCTGAGGATCGCGGTTCAAAGCCAGCCGGAGCAGGAGAGACCGTGAGACTCCTATCTCCAATAAACCACCAGAAAACCGGAAGTGGCGCTGTAGCTCAAGTGGTAGAGCGCTTGCCTTGAGCTGAAGAGCTGAGGGACAGCGCCCAGGCCCAGAGTTCAAGCCCCCCAACCGACAAAAAAAAAAAAAAAAAAAAGGAAGCCAAAAACACGGAATAGAAGAAAGATAGCCTCTTCAACAAATGGTGCTGGTAGAATTGGCTGTACACATGCATAAAACTAAAGCTACAGAATCAATTCTTTTTTTTATTTTTATTATTTTTATTTTTTTGGGGGGGGGTCCAGTCATGGGGCCTTAACTCTGGGTCTGGGTGCTGTACCACTTGAGCCACAGCACCATTCTGGCTTTTTTCTTTTTTCTTATGTGGTGCTGAGGAATCGAACCCAGGGCCTCAGGCATGCAAGGCAAGCGCTCTACCACTGAGTCACCTTCCCAGCCCCACCAGAATCAATTCTAAATGTAAGGCCAGATACCATGAAAATATTACAGGAAGGGGCCAAAGAAATACTAAGGCTCCTGGGCTCAGGTTTAGGCTTTCTAAATAAAGATCCAGAATCCCAAATAAATCAAAGACTGGATAAATGGGATTACATCAAACTAAAGAAGAGTTTCTGCATGGCAAAGGAAAACCCACTAAGGCTCCTTGATAATGATACAGTCTTTCTCACTTGCTGATCCCTGGCCTATGAAGTTAAATTGGAGACTGCTATAGGCTATATGGCTTTTTGTCCTCACACAAGAGACCATGTTTGTATCTGATGTCTCTCAGTTCTGTTCTGTTCTTGTCTCTTAGTTCTATATGTGTTTACACATAAGGTTATTGAAGGTAGGACAGGCTATGTTGCCTTTTGCTGTAACCAGATCAATAATTGTCCTCAGCAGACCCAACAGATGTGCTGGGGAAAGTGCCTTATGCATAGGGTTGCTCAATGGAAAGGTTATACAGGTTATAGCTTGTCTTCTATGCGAGGAGAAGCAGGACCAACTCCAGAGCCCTGGGAACAGTAGCAGCCTGGAAGCTTTCCTGTTGATTTATGGCTTCTCCTGGGATCCTGTTCCTAGCCTTCTGGCAAGAGAGTGGAGAAGCATGTGAAGTATCTTTAGGCTTCAGGGATGCAGGTGGTGGGGCTCTTTTGCCAGAAAAGGAGAGGACCCCAGAATACTGCCAGAATCCAATACAGAGTGCTGCTGACTGACATACTGAGTGAGGATCTTAGAGCCTAGGATGGGTTCCTGTGACAAGAAGGAAAAAGAAGTCTGCCAGCCATCATTGCCTCAGGAGCCTGGCAGAGTGAAGGTGGAGGAGTATAGATGGAACTAAATGGAAACCATTCTGACACTGGAGAGGAGCTTAGGAGAGTTCAGCTTGTAGGAGTTTGGCTTTATTTTCTCACCCATGCATTTGCA
This sequence comes from Dipodomys spectabilis, assembly GCF_019054845.1. Taxonomy (NCBI): domain Eukaryota; kingdom Metazoa; phylum Chordata; class Mammalia; order Rodentia; family Heteromyidae; genus Dipodomys; species Dipodomys spectabilis. The sequence goes on along the minus strand of NW_024870834.1, from coordinate 23,530,017 downwards.
ACCATAGTTCCCTCATTCTATTGTGTTTCCTTATCCTCTATCGGTAAAAGTCAGGACTGATGGAACCTCCCTATTCCCCTTTCCTTGAAAATTAGCATCTTCAAGCTATTCTTGTCCTATTTTTCCTGTGGCTAGAGTGCTACTTTTTCCCCATCACTCCCATGTTCTTCAAGGCCCAGTTTAGTCACTTCTACCTGTCCTCTTACGCCTGCAGTTAAAATGGGCCACAGAAAGAAAGTAGGATTTGTATAGCTTCTAAATCCTGGTTCTTTCTCTAGGAACATCAGAAGTTTTCCTCAGAAGATGATTCTAACACCTAGACTCTTGCTGTCTTTAATTTGAATGAATTAGCTAGCTTAATAAGATTTTAAGGAGTTGCAGCTTTGGGAAACTTCTGTTCTGCACATTCTAGTACATAAATCAAATTCACTTCAAACTCTGGTAACCCATAGTTGCCAGAGTTGCTGTGGGACAGATTGAGTGTGGTCTCTTCCTAATCAGTATTAAGTCCTTTAGCAAGAGTGTGCTGACTTGAAGGGCAGGGAGGATAGCAGGTGGTATGTAAATGACATGGAGGATTTTCTGAGAACTTAGTACTAGAATGATTCATGGTGGAAGCTAACACCCAGTCAGCTTGTGAGTAGAGGACAGCAGTAGCCAGGAGCGGTGTTCTGCCCTGGGAAGAAGGTGGAGCTGTGATTTAGTGGAGCTTGATTGTTCCACAAGGACTTGGTGAGCTCCTACTGCCACTACTGTGAAGCTATAGTAGTACTATGTTACACCTGCTTTGGTCAGAGAATTCATGTGCCTTACACTGGAATGCACCCAGGAGGGTGTCCCTGGCACAAATTGGGATGCTCATGGAAGGCTTTACTGAGGGAGGAAAGTCTACACTGAGACCTGAAGTTAAAGAGTTAGAAAGCATGGGAGGTAAGATGGCATAGGAAGATTAAGAATGTAATCTTTTGCACCAGACTGTTCTGATTCTTAGTTCTGCTATGAACTTGTTGTATAATTATTTTGAGGCAAGTTTCACAAAATCTGCCCTCAATGTTTCACTCTGGGATGGTACCATATATACCACATAGGGTGGTGATGGTGGTAGTGTTAGAGATTAATTGCTTTTATTAAGTTATTGTATAGTAACTTGCTGTAGCAAGCACAGACAGCATGGGACATTGGCAGAGAGAGAGAAGAGTTAGTGTAGCATCTGCTGTGCTTACCTTTCCTTGAACTTGCTTTACTATTTCTGTTGAAACTTTGGAACCATTTGCTCTGGTGGGTGAATGTGGTTACCTCCACCTTGATATTCAGAAGTTGAGATTTCCTAAAAAGAAAAATGAAGTCTGATCTTGGCCTGAAAATATAGGGATTTAGGCTGAATGTTGCCAAAAGAACTTTTGGGGAAAGCACTCAGAAGCTATGCTGTGGGTGAAGGTAGTCTTCCCCACCCCCAAGCTGAACATCTGAGTTGGGGGAGGCAGGGAAAAGAGAGGAGAAAGTAACTGCTGAAATATTTGAAGGAGTAAAGGATGCAAGAAAAACAAACATGAGTAGATCCAGGAAATAAATGAGTAAATTCAAGTAAAGAGAGTTAGCAGAGGATAATTTTACATACAATTTATGGGAGAAGATTGGGGATGATAAGAATGGTAGGTAAGCCTCTGTTTGCACAAGAATGGGAAGTGACAGGCTAAGTGACTGTCAGGAAAGCCCAGAGTTCATGCTTCTGGAAATACTCTTGCCTCTGCCTCATCAGCTCCTAGGAAGTGTGTTTGACAAGGACCCCATATTTCTCTGATGCACTGCAAGGGGTCCCCTGTGGTTCTTAGTTGTAGCTGGTGTCACAGGTTCCATGGGGAGAGAGGTGTGTGTGTGTGTCTGTGTGTGTGTGTGTGTCTCTGTGTGTGTGTGTTTGTGAGTGTGTGTCTCTGTGAGTGTATCATCCACTGATTGGGGGAGGAAGAAAAGTAGAAGAGCAGCTGGTCTCAGGGGCCTGTGGATTTAGTCCAGGATTTATCATCTTGAATCAACTGGGGTAATTGGAGAAGTTGGGGTGAGGGTTGTGTGATTTGATGTGTTTTGGGGTTCAAAAAACTATTGTGATTTTCAACCAGTGATATGTCTAGGGTTTTAGAGTGGCTTTCAGCAAAGGAACCCATTCTTTTTCCTGTTGTTCTCAGTACCTTATTGTTAGGCAGTTCAGAAGCTTTGCAGTTCAACTAGCCTCAACTAGCTCTTTTACTTGCAGTAGTAGCAGACCTTGGCTTTGCAGGAGTAGTTAAGATTGTGAATAGAGGGATTAGTGAGATTATATAAAAATACGGGTTAAACTGTAAATGTATATTGCAAGTGACCTTATAGGTCACCTTGGACATCTCCTCCTTCTACTTATTCTGTCTGTCCTAGGCAGAGTGAGCTCTAAAAGCCTGCTTTTAGGGAGTCTTTCTTCAACTTGAGCTCTGCAGTATAAGCAGCAGAAACCTGAGCTGGGGTCCTGACCATCAGCTCCAGCACCATCCCCAAAGAGTACCTCACTGCTTAAGGGAAATGATACTCTGATCCCAATATACGAAGACAATTCCTCCTCCAGAGTCAGAAACTTCTTCCTTGTTATTTGCTTTTCATTTTCATGTGTGTGAGGAATTCTGTTGGTAGGGACTCTGTTTCAGAATACCATCCAAAGACTGACTTTCCAAAAGTAAAAACTTAATTGTGCTTCTTTCCTGCCACTTGCCTCCAGAGACAAAGGATTTAGCGTTCTTTAATCATATCTCTGTCCTACTGAAGATCATAACACTTAATGCAAGGCTTCACTGGCTGTCTAATCTATTCTAACTTCTAAAGTGCCCAGAATTGGTTTTCCACAGTTCTTACTAGGAAATTGCTGTTTTCATAGTTGGCTTGTATAGTGTTGAAGTGATGGGAAAAAGGAAGTGGTAGCCAAGACTTTCTTTTATCTTTTTCTTTTTTTCCACAAACCCCAGGCAGTACTAGGAAATGAACGCTGGTCTGTGTTAACTAGGCAAGCATTGTACCACTGGAACCATGCCCTCAATTCTTTTTTCTTAGTTTTTAGATAGGACTTCACACTTTTGCTTGGGCCAGCCTTGGACTGCAATCCTCTGCCGGCCTGAATAGCCACCGTCACAGACTTTTATCACCATGCCTGGCAACTTTCCTGCAGTTTCTCCTTTCTTAATGGGACTTGCTTGCTACAGTTGTCTTCCTCTGTCCTAGTCCCCTTCCATTCTTCCCCCATCCATCTTCCTTACTCACCATAATTCCTCAGCACTCGGGCAGACCTGGTCATGTGTTTTGGATGTGTTAGGGGTTGAGGCATGTTCAGAATCATCAAAAACCCTGCGTGAGAGGTCCCTCCAGGGTTCTCAGTTCTTCCCCACTTCTCTTCTGTCCACTTTATCCTAGGGTAACAGTGAGTTGCAGACTGTTTTATCCTAGAGGAGTTTGCCACTCTACAGGCTTAGTCTGAACCTGTTTTCTTTCTGCCTTTGTTTCCCTCTGGTGCCTGATGGTGTTTATGTATACAGGCTTTGATGGCATTAGCATGCTTGCCTCAGAACCATTGTCTGGCCCTCTCTTTCCAACCTATGTCTGAGGGGGAAAAAGGAAGATTTCCCAGCCTTAGTTAATTGTCACATAACTTCCCTGATCCAGCCTGGGCAGCTTTCAGGCAGTTCAAGCACTAACTAGCCTGAAGTGTGTCTGTTGAAACAAGGAAAGACTGAGGTTGATTTAATTCATTTTAAGTAAAGTCCACCAGTCTTTTGATGTTTCCATTAATTTCCTTCCTTCTGAACACTCTCCTATTAGCAGTAATTGGAATCCTGACTGTTTTTCATTTCCCCCACCACACTGCTTTAATCTGAGGCAGCTGGATACTGTAGTCTGCTTTTTCATTTACTGAAAGAGTGGTTTGAAGATGATTTTTAATGACTGGCTTTGGGAGTATTTCCTAAAGCTAAGACTGTTGCTGTGTTTAAGTTCACACCCACCTGAGGCCTCAATCTTCTTCACATTGTTCCTATATGACTACTTATACTTAGTTCTTTGTAGACAGATAGGAAAGGGTCCCCATAAGAACACTTTTTATCCCAGGCTGTATATCTACAAGCTTTTCAATGCTCACTTTTATCTTTTAGCACTTATAGACTTCATGGGTATGTCTGACACTGTTCTAATACACATAGGTTCTCTAGTACAAACTCCTGGCCTGTGTGGGAGTACAGAAGCCTAAGCAGATGAGATTCCAGCAGGATGATGGCTACACAGAAACCTTAGGACCTATAGTCCCTGGACATTCTTTCTTTGTCGGTTTTCATAGTTGCAGTTCCTGTATCTTACCCTTTTTCTTCTTTGACTCTCAAATAAAGTAAATAATATAACCAGTTCTTGAGGCCAGAAAAGTAACAGCTAATCACCACTGACAAGCAGTAAAGCAGTTCTTGTATATCATCATATTATCTTCATAATCAATATGTCACAGCCCATAAAGAACAAAGCTAGGATTTGAACCTAGATCCTCCAATTTTAAATTTAAAAAATTAGTAGTAGTAGTAGTAGTATTTTTGGTGCTAGTAGTGGTACTTAGACGTAGAGCCTCTTCTTCTTGCTTGATTTTTTTTTTTTTTTTTTTTGCTTACAATTGGTTTTGTACAACTTGAGCCATACCTCCATTTCCAGATTTTTGCTGGTTATTTGAAAATAAAAATCTCTCAGTTTTGTCTTCCTGAACTGTTTCTGAACCTCAATCATCAGATCTTAGCATCTTGAGTAACTAGGATTATAGGCATGTTCCACCAGCACCCAGCTTCAAATACTTTTTGTAGTATATTGCTTGGTCTGTTGGGGTTTTTTGGGGGGTGGTACTGTGGTTTAAACCCAGGGCTTTGGGTTTGCAAAGTAACCACTCTACCATTTGAACCATATCTCTAGTCCTTTTTGCTTTCCTTTTTTTTTGTAATAGTGTCTTGATTTTTTGCCCCAGCTGTAATCCTCCTATTTCATCCTCCTGTCTCAGCCTCTAAAACTGCCAGGATTACAACTGTATTATCATGCCCTGCTCATTTCCAGCTTTTCAATGAAAATTTGTAAGCCTTCTCAAAAATACTTACACAGTTTAAATGGAATATTTCCGTATCTAGCCTTATAATTTGTGTGTGTACATGTGTGAGAGCAGCGTAAGCAGGGATTCAGCTACAATCTCCAGACCTGCTTTGTTTTTGGTGTTTTTGTGTGTGTTTGTTTCTGTGTACACGTGCATGTGTGCGTGCGTGTGTGCGTGTGTGTGTGTGTGTGTGTGTGTGTGTGTGTGTGTGTGTGTGTGAGATTGGTCGTGGGGCCTGAACTCTGGGCCTGGGCGCTGTCCCTCAGCTCTTCAGCTCAAGGCTAGCCCTCTACCAATTGAGTCACAGTGCCACTTCTGGCTTTTTCTGCTTATGTGGTGCTGAGGAATCGAACCCAGGGCCTCAGGCATGCAAGGCAAGCACTCTACCACTGAGCCACCTTCCCAGCCCAAGACTTGTTTGTTTAAGAGAATCTCCTGGCATTTTCTAGAGCACAGTTGTCCATCCCTGTGATGGTGCACATTATCATCTTGAATCCTTGGGATCATTGTTTTTGTAGCTTGTGTCCAAAGACCAGAGCCCACCAATGATAGAAAACCCAGAAACAACCCTGTATACTAACATTCTTACTCCTGGTGGTATTTTCATTGAAGTAGATGGGTAGATAGCCAGCCAGTTTGTGTCTCCCTCCAAGCAAAAAATAGCGCTATTGACCATGCAAGGCTTCCTCATCTCTTAGTGGTTTTCTTGTCTCTACAAATCTATCATGCTACCAGAGTAACTAAAAATCTCATATTTGACGTGACACACACACAAAAAAATCTCAGGATTCACTGTAAGACTTACGATAAGCTGGGAGCCCGTGGCTCACGCCTGTAATCCTAGTTATTCAGGACGCTGAGATCTGAGGATCGAGGTTCAAAGTCAGCCCAGGCAGGAAAATCTGTGAGACTCTTATCTCCTGTTGGAGATAAGAAAACTGAAAGTGGTGCAGTGGCTCAAGTGGTGGAGTACTTGCCTTGAGCTAAAGAGCTGAGGGACAGCGCCCAGGCCCAGAGTTCAAGCCCCATGACCGACCCCCCCCCCCCCCAAAAAAAGAGAGACTTATGATAAAGGCCATAAATCATAGCAGCATACCCTCACCTGTGCCCTCAGCTTTTGCTCAGTTGCTTCCCTGCTTCCCTGCCTTATCCTTTGTCCCTGGAATCTGCCCAGGCACTGCATTATTTACTCATACACCATGTCAAGAACCCCCAGTAGTTTGCTTATACTAGCCCCTCCAAATCAAATGTTATTTTTCAGTTGTCTGAGGAACTCTGTTTTGTCTCTCAGACCCCACAAAACTCAACAAATATAAATTTTTTGTGGGGGGGAGTCTGGTTGTGGGTCCTGAACTCTGGGCCTGGGCGCTGTCCCTCAGCTCTTCAGCTCAAGGCTAGCACTCTACCACTTGAGCCACAGCGCCACTTCCGGCTTTTTTCTTTTTGCTTATGTGGTGCTGAGTAATTGAACCCAGGACCTCTTTTTGCTTATGTGGTGCTGAGTAATTGAACCCAGGGCCTTATGTATATGCAAGGCAAGCGCTCCACCACTGAGCCACCTTCCCAGCACCAGCAAATATAAATTTTAAGAGGATGAATCCCTTATTGTTTCTACTAGCTCAGCCTTTCCAAGTAAAATGAAACTTCCAAGTTAATATCTGTGTCTTTCTTTCTAGCTGATATTTTTCCACAAGTTCCTATAAATTACTTGCGGGGTTGGCCCCTGTCATTTTGCAATTCAGTTCTTTAGTAGCTGTAGGAAAGGAGGGTGTGTGTGTGTGTGTGTGTGTGTAGCTAAGAAGCTGATATAGACACCCTAATAAATTGCTCTCTAGAGTCTGACCCAAGATTTACCGTTCAGAATGAATGTAGAAGTGTTCCTGAAAGCCAGGCACCAATGGCTCACAGCTATAATCAGGAGGCTGAGATCTGAGGATTGTAGTTCAAAGCCAGCCCAGGCAGGAAGGTCTGGTCCGTGAGACTCATTTTTATCTCCAGTTAGCGATCTCCAGAAGTGGAACTATAGCCCAAGTGCCAAGTGGTAGAGCACTAGCCTTGACCAAAAGGGCTCAGGCCTGAGTTAAAGCCCCAAGACTGGCACCCAAAAAAAAAAAAGTTCCTAAGGAAGACCCTGACTTTCTTCTGTTGGATTATAACTAAGATAGAATGGAGTCAGGGTTTATTACTGCCATCTTTACTAGGAGGATGAGCCTGGATAAGAGGAGCAGCTTGGAACTATAAGTCTAGATCTCACCTTGACTAAGACAGGCTTATCAACTATGTAAACTCAATTCCCCTTTATGTTAGTTCTTAGGTTTGTCTGAGTTGTTTAGCCATCACCTGCAACATCATGAAATGAATACTGTCAAGACTATTAACCAGAATTGTTGTTTAAAAAATTGTCTCTTAAGGGCTGGGAAGGTGGCTCAGTGGTAGAGCGCTTGCCTTGCATGCCTGAGGCCCTGGGTTCGATTCTTCAGCACCACATAAGCAAAAAGAAAAAAGCTGGAAGTGGCGCTGTGGCTCAAGTGGTAGAGTGCTAGCCTTGAGCTGAAGAGCTGAGGGACAGCGCCCAGGCCCAGAGTTCAGGCCCCACGACCGGACCAAAAAAAAAAAAAAATTCTCTTAATCCATTTTGTCTGCAAGGGAATGGTGCACTTAACAGATGACAGCAATACTAGATCTCCTAGATGGAATATAAATTTTCAAGTTCAATGGAAGGACTTTGATGCACCAAGAAGTAGGGTCTGAACCCTCATAAATGTTGTAAACTATGTTAAATATTCTGTTAAATGCTATTGGAATATTAGGTCTTCATGAAACTTCATAGACTTGACAGAAGTTTCCTTAATTGGTCATGTTTACCTTCCTTCCTTCCCTCCTTCCTCCCTCCCTCCCACCTGCCCTCCTTCCCTTCATACCTCTTTTCTTTCTTTTTCTTCCTTTTTTGGTCGGAGGCACGGTGCGGGGGAGCTTGAACTCAGGGCTTTGGCACAGTCCTTGAACTTTTTAATTCAAGGCTGACACTCTACCACTTTGAGCCATGATGCCATTTCTGTTTTCTGGTGGCTAATTGGAGATAAGGGTCTTTCCTGCCTAGGCTGACTTTGAACTGCGATCCTCAGATCTTAGCCTTCTAAGTAGCTTGGATAATAGGTGCATGAACTATAGGCACCTGGTGATGATGCTTTTCTTTCATCTTACTTGAGTACTGGTAGTGTTGTCCAATTTACAATAAGTAATCATTTTAACAATGAAATATGAGAAATCAAGCATATGAACTTATACCTTGCATACCTAGCAGAATGATAGGAATTTTCCTCCTACTCAAGTTTTCATATGTCTCCTCCCATGTGAAACATAGGTACTGTGGTATATGTAAGAATAAATCTTGTAATGAAACCAAATGTATGAAATACAAAATTTAAAATGAGGGTATGGTAATTATGAATTTTACCACCTTCTGAGAAAGTAACTGTGCATTTATTTTTAAATAGCAAGTGCTTTGGTGGTTGTATTTGCCCCCACCTTTTTGGGTCACATGTGTGAAAGAAAGAGAAATTAGGGAGCTAAGATTTCCAAGATGGAACATTTGGTGGGGCTTGGGACTTTAGAAACTAGGATGGGTTTCACATCTGGCCAGATGGAACTACCTCTCTTTCCCTTGCAGCTCCCTTCTGTTCCTGCATGGAAGCAGGCTTTGCCAAGCATGAAAGGCCTAATGTCATTCCTTTTTCTCTGTCCTGGCAAGGAAGCTGTTCTGTTTGTTCCAAGAAGCCATTTTGCACTTGGGGAATTTTTTCTTTTCTCTTATGGGAAGTTGCTTCATCATTTCCCAAAAATATACGGTACCTCTTGTTTAAACAGAGTGCCTATCAGGAGCTCTGGACCCTGCTGCGGGGGTGAGGTGTTGTGAAATCCTTTGTTCAGTGCTTTGATGCAAACTAGAATGTGGGCTGTGTGTCAGTAAAAGTCTCAGAGCTGTCTGAGACAAGCAGAAAGGTCAGATAAGATGATGTTAGGCGAAATGAATCCCGATAAGGACACAAGTGTTTCTTTTTCTTTCTTGCTATTGTTTCTAATGTATTTATAAGGTGATTTTTTTGTTGCTTTGTATACCCCTCCCCCACGGTATAACCCGTTTTCACTATATTTGATATTGGTGTAATTTGGGGAGAGGAAGGAAAAAAACAACTTGTTTAAATAGGGATACGGGTGGACTAAGTGCAACAATGAGACATACAAGATGCTATGTCAAAAAAACGAACTTTACAACTTTGGCTTGGGGGGGTGGGGTGTAGTCCTGGAGATGAGAAGGCAGGGATGGTAGGGGAAAAACAAAGGAGGAGGCAACAATGCTTGATAAGAAATGTACTCATTACCTTGCTCATGTAATTGTAACCCCTCTGTATGTTTTGGGTTTTTGTTTTTGTTTTGTCATGGGGCTTGAACTCTGGGCTTAGGCGCTGTCCCTGCACTCTTCAGCTCAAGGCGAGTGCTCTACTGCTTGAGCCACAGCGCCACTTCCAATTTTCTAGTGGTTTTGTTGTAGATAAGAGTCTCACGGACTTTCCTGCCTGGGCTGCTTTGAACTGTGATCCTCAGATCTCAGCCTCCTGAGTAGCTAGGATTACAGGCGTGAGCCACCGGCACCCAGTTTGTATGGTATTTTCACAATAAAAAACTTATTGAAAAAAAAAGTCTCAGAACTTGCCAAGACTTGGTCAAATATGGGTGTTAGGAGGAGAGACTCCCTAGGACACAAGAGCTAAGGCATTTGTGAGCATTTGGTGTTTCCATATTATAAAAAATGTTAACCCTTCTGGGCAAAGGCTCATTCCATTAGGTGCTTGTCCAATAACCTTATTTTTATGTGCCTAGGATAGTGATGGTGGATGCTTTGCCTTTTGAGAAGCTCATAAGTACCCTGGAGATGAAGATTTAGAAGTGGTGATCACAGTGAATGGGATGTAACTATTTGCCAGATTGTCTTGACATTAATGGTTTAGTTCACTGAGGAAGGAAGTTCTGCCAAAGAGGGTATTGAAATCTGCCTTTGCTGTTAGGTTGAATTGATAGAAGAAAAAGTAGAGGAGGATGTTGAGGAAGAGGGAAAGGAAAAAAAAAAACAACAGTTGGGAGAGCCAGGAGACTGAGCTGAGACCATTCATGATCATGATTTCCTATTTGTTTATTTATTATTAATAATTATTTTTGTCAGTCATGGGGCTTAAACTCTGGGCCTGGGCCCTGTCCCTGAGCTCTTTAGTTCAAGGCCAATGCTCTACCACTTGAGCCACAGCGCCACTTCTGGTTTTCTGGAGATAAGAGTCTCATGGACTTTCCTTCCCCCTGCTAGCTTTGAAGCATGATCCTCAGCTCTCAACCTCCTGAGTAGGATTACAGGCATGAGCCACTGGCTCCTGGTGTTCCCCTTTAAAATTTTTAAAAAAGAAACTGAGTAACTTTGGATTATTATAAGTAAAATAAGAAATTATATTTTAAAAAATGTTATTCTAAAAAAAATGTTATTCTGCCAGGTGCTATGGCTCACACCTATAATCAATCCTAGCTACTCAGGACACTAAGGTCGAAGGACCATGGTTCAAAGCCATGCCTGGGCAGGAAAGTCTTTGAGACTCCTTTTCCAATTATTAACCACCAAAAAGCTGGAATCATAAACATGCTGATCTCAAGATCATTTTATTTCCCGAAGAAGTATAGAAAGTAAATAATGGCTGACAGAAGGTACTGACAATAGCCAGAAAATGCATGACAGTTTCCATTCTAGCTGCTGGGCCTGGAAAGGGTTGTCACTTCCAGTGGACCTGCCCCAAGTGACTGGCACAGACCTATGACAGCCATAGAAAATGAATGGTTCCTCTTTGTGAGACCAGCCTCTAGCCTGTTGGTAGGCCAGGGTGCAGACCAGAATTAGGCTCTCCTGCTAGCCTTGCTACTTTCTGCCATGAGTTTACAGAGAACCAAGGGTTACAGGGAAGAGGTGCTAAGGAGGAAAGTTTTGAGTCTTCAACTTTCACCTCAGTTATTGCCCTTAAAAATAAAGGCTTTCAGGGCTGGGAAGGTGGCTCAGTGGTAGAGCGCTTGCCTTGCATGCATGAGGCCCTGGGTTCGATTCCTCAGCACCACATAAGCAAAAAGAAAAAAGCCAGAAGTGGCGCTGTGGCTCAAAGTGGTAGAGCACTAGCTAGCCTTGAGCTGAAGAGCTGAGGGACAGCGCCCAGGCCCAGAGTTCAGGCCCCACGACCCGACCCCCAAAAATAAAAAATAAAAAAAAAAATAAAGGCTTTCTTCCCATCCCCTCCCCCAGATGTGTGTGCATGCACATGTGCATGTATGCATATACATGTGTCAGTATTGAGGCTTTAAAGTTAGACTTTACACCCTCATTTAGTTTTTCTGTTCAAAGCTGGCACTCTACCACTTAAGCCACAGTTCTACTTCCAGCTTTTTGGTAGTTAAATGGAGATAAGAGTCTTATGGACTTTCCTGCCAGGGCCGGCTTCAAACCATGATCCTCAGATCTCCTTAGCTTCTTAAGTAGCTAGGATTACAGGTGTGAGTCCCTGACACCTGGCTTCTTCCCCTTCTCTTCAAAGCTACTTTTTTGGATTTCTGACAAACTATTCTGAGGAATCTCTTTGTTCTGTTGAGTAACAGAGTACCCCTCCAAAACAGGTTTGACTTTCCATGGCTCTGCCCACATTTGCAGAAGTCTTGTTTTGTTTTTTCTTTGTCTTGAAACAGGAAGATTTGAGGGAACTTGGCAAGCATTGAAGGAGAAAGCTTCAGGCCCAGAGTTCAGCATGCAGCATGCATACTTTTCTGAGTAAGGTGGTTCTGTTTGGTTTTTCAGGGTAAGGACTGTAGGCACAGATAGATTGGCCCTACAGGACATTATCCACTTGCATGGGGTGCTTGAGGCACATTGGTTCTTTACCACAGACCAATTTGTTCCCAGCTGGGAAAGGGATTTTTATGATACTAGGTCTGCTGCAAGGTCTGGTTGGAGGCATCTACGAAGTCTTCAGGGTCATGATTACACATTTAACAAGTCTTTTCATCAACAAGCCACAGAAGCTGGAGAAATCTGAGATGAGCTATCATCTAAGTAACAGGCTCATGCAGGTGCTGACTAGCTTGACTTTTCTGGTGTGGCATTGTAAACCTCTGGCTCTTGATCAGACCTGGTCTCTGTAAAATGCATGTGTGTATGCTTTGTCATGGACATATTTCCCATTTTCATGTGAGCCTGCCTAAGAATATATTTTCTCTAGGTTTGCCACAATGATTCTAGGCTTGTGGGGCCAGGAGAGTGAGTGGGTGTAAGAAATCTGAGTTTGAATAATAACCTATGAGGTAACTCCAAAGCAACATCAAGCAGTCTACTTCTGAGCATTTGTCCTAGTAACAACCTCTATTCTGATTCACTATAAATGAATTTGAACTTTTGTGTGGCAGCTGAGAAAGAACCTCTTAGTGGCTGTGAGGAATGACCTCTTGCCAGCCAACTCCTATACCCTGAGCAGTGTTGTCCATTTCATCTATGCAGATGTGTATGCTGTGGAAGGAACTTGAATTATTAGAGATTTAATGTGAAAGGTAGAGTTTAAAATGGAAATTGAAATGATTGACAGTAGTTAGAAATTAAAGTAATTGAGGGGCTGGAAAGGTGGCTCAGTAGTAGAGCGCTTGCCTTGCATGCATGAGGTCCTGGGTTCGATTCCTCAGCACCACATAAGCAAAAAGAAAAAAGCCGGAAGTGATGCTGTGGCTCAAGTGGTAGAGTGCTAGCCTTGAGCTGAAGAGCTGAGGGACAATGCCAGGGCTAGAGTTCAGGCCCCATGACCGGACCCCCCCCCCCCAAAAAAAAAAAATTAAAGTAATTGAGAGATTTTGGAATTGAGTAAGCATGCCAGAGGTGGGGAGGCTAAGTGGAATACTCACTAACTTAAAGTCTGTAGACCTGCCCACTATGAAGAAGGAAACACACGTTAACGGGTGCTAGTGGCTCACACCTGTAATCCTAGCTACTCAGGAGGCTGAGAGCTGAGGATCGAGGTTCAAAGCCAGCCTGGGCAGGAAAGTCCATGAGACTCTTATGGTAGAGCACTTGCCTTGAGCTGAAAAGCGCAGGGTCAGCGCCCAAGCCCAGAATTCAAGCCCCACGACCGACCAAAAAAAAAGAATAGTGTCTAAGCTGGGTTCCAGTGGCTCACACCTGTAATCCTAGCTACTCAGGAGGCTGAGATCTGAGGGTCAAGGTTCAAAGATAGCCCAGGAAAGTCCATCAGACTCTTATCTCCAATTAACCACCAGAAAACCAGAAGTGGTGCTATGGCTCAAGTGGTAGATTGCTTTGAGCTGAAGAGTTCAGCAACAGTGCCCAGGCCCAGAGTTCAAGCCCCACAACTGACAAAAAAGAATAGTGTCTAAAATGCCCAGATTTCACTGTCCAGGATTGTGCCTAAGAGGTAAAGTATGATCAGGCGCGTGCGCGCAAGCACGCGCGCACACACACACACACACACACACACAGAGTTTGACTTTGAGGAGGGGCCCTTTCAGGAAGAAAGGAGGAAACTACCACACACACACACACACACACACACACACACACACACACACACACACAGAGTTTGACTTTGAGGGGCCCTTTCAAGAAGAAAGGAGGAAACTACCATACACACACACACACACAGAGTTTGACTTTGAGGGGCCCTTTCAAGAAGAAAGGAGGACACACACACACACACACACACACACACACACACACACACACACACACACACACACACACACACACACACACACACACACACACACGAAACTACCATACACACACACACACATACAGAGTTTGACTTTGAGGGGCCCTTTCAAGAAGAAAGGAGGACACACACACACACACACACACACACACACACTTTGACTTTGAGGAGCCCTTTCAGGAAGAAAGGAGGAAACTACCTGGAACCGGTTCTGCTATGATTTACAGTCATGCAGGAACAAAACCTCTTTGTAAATGTAAAAGGCTTTTCTAGACTGTGAGAGTCTGTTCCCTAGAGTATATTCCTTATTGACCTAGTGTCCTGTGTATTAATGTTCCCCCATTAATACTCATTTATATGTTAATTTAAATCATTTTTATTCTGCTTAGATAGATTAACTTACGATTTTAAACTGTGAGGTGAGCTTTTATTTTAAAGGCTAGCTTGTTCAAACATGGCTAGCCTTCTCAAACTGAAAGCCTTTGTTGGGGAGGTAAAACCATCTCTGGGGCTGGGAATGTGGCTTCGTGGTAGAGTACTTGCCTTGCCAGGCATAAAGCCCTGGGGTTCAATTCCTCAGTACCAAATAAACAGAAAAAACCAGAAGTAGCACTGTGGCTTAGAGGGTTATCCTTGAGCAAAAGAAGCCCAGGGACAGTGCCCAGCTCCTGAGTTCGATCCCCAAGACTGGCAAAAAAAAAAGAAAGGAAAGAAAACCGGCTCCTATATTGTGAACAACTTCTTATTCTCCAGCCCAAGTCTCTAAACTTATATGTGTAGAGTTGCTGTATATCTGCTTTAAACATTTTAAGAAAACTAATCAATATCTCACGCTGGATACAATTATAATAGAAAAGATTAAAAATTAATTATAGCAGTATTTTGGGCCCCTTCTATGCCTGCCTTGCTGGCCACCACATGCAGTTGATGAGCATATAGTATCTTTCATACTTGCTGTTACAACATGTTAATTAAGAGAATTCAGCTGTGGCACCAGCTGGGGATGTCTGACTTTGTGGAAGATTGCAATTAGATGTTTTATTTTCTATTTTCTTTTTCCCCTTTCAACTTTGGTGGAATGCCTTTGAGAAAGGGCTTTTAGTCTCAGCAGCATAAATACTTTAATGTGCCTAATTATGTAATCATACAGCTATACTCCTCTGTGTACATACATATCATTTTAGAGATTTTTATTCCCTCTTCTAATACATGAAACATCTAGTCTGATTTTTGGGTGTAGCCAGACTTTTCTGTGCATTTAGCAGGAAAAAGAGGAATGCCAGAGGCATTTAGTGACTTTTCTCTGACTATAATCAACTCTTCTATCTCTTGTCCTCTCGCTGTGGGTATGTCTTTTATCTCCTAAATAAGTAGCAGCTCAGTATTTTTCTAGCACAGTCAGGATAATTTATATAAGATTTGATTTAATAATACTCTATCTTTCCATTAATTTACAAGTACAGTCTTTCAGAATGTATAGTGTTATTTTTCCTTGTCCTGTGTTCCAGGCAGGCAAAGGGCATGAGATGGGAGACGAGAGCTCTACATATAGACACAATGGGACCCATTGATTTCTGGCATTCAGCTTGTGTGTGGAGGGAGGACCTGTGACCTCAGCTGTTAGGACCAGGACCTGAGAGCAGCTGCTTTCTGGGATCTAGTCCTCCAGGGATACACCATCTGTTGCCATGTGAGAGAACCCTGGGAAAGAAATCGACCACAAGACGTCTTTGTATTATTTTCTTTCCACCAGCCTCTCCAGTTCTTTTCTGTCTCCTTTCACTTAGGCAAACCTGAGAAGAAAGATGAATCTGTACTGGAAAACTCATAGTCTCTCCCTTTTCTTCCCCCTTTCCCTACTTTACCACACCAGCTCATCCAACTCCATTGGAAAATACTAGTTTCAGGTGTAGGCAGGCTGATCTATTTTCGTGGCTTCTTTAGCAAAATTAACACTATAGAATAGGTTTTTATTTTATTATAAACAATATAACCACACATTAGGACTGGAAGAATCATTAAAATTTCATCTCTTGTAAGAGGAACCCAATATTTAACATTCTTTTTTTTTTTTTTTTTTTTTTTGTCGGTCGTGGGGCTTGAACTCTGGGCCTGGGCGCTGTCCCTCAGCTCTTCAGCTCAAGGCGAGCGCTCTACACTTGAGCTACAGCGCCACTTCCGGTTTTCTGGTGGTTTATTGGAGATAGGAGTCTCACGGTCTCTCCTGTCCAGGCTGGCTTTGAACCGCGATCCTCAGATCTCAGCCTCCTGAGTAGCTAGGATTACAGGCGTGAGCCACCAGCGCCCGGCCGTATTTAACATTCTTTATGGGCTTGTTTGTGTTGTTTGTTTTTTTCCCTGCCTATTCTGAGGTTTGAACTCTGGGCCTGGGCACTGTCCTAGCTCCTTTTGCTAAAAAATTCTGTACTACTTGAACCACAGTGCTACTTCCAGCTTTTTCTGTGATTTAATTGGAGATAAGAATCTCATAGACTTTCCTAGCTGGGTTGGGTTTGAACTTTGATCCTCAGATCTCAGCCTCTTGAGTACAAGTGGATTACAAACCTCTAGGATTACAAGTATGAGCTATCAACACCTGGCTCACATCCTTTAGTTTTGCATTCAGAGCCTTCCCTGGATTTCTAAATCACTGGCTATCTCCTGCCAATTCTGGATATGTTTGTTACTTCTTCCAAACTACCTCTGGCTTGTTCTTTTCCTAGTTTATCCTTTCCACTCTCCTTTATCTCTGTCACAATTACTTATCTTGTTAAAATCCTCCTTATTCTCCAGTTAGAGCTCCGGTACCATATCTTCCATCTCCATTGATCTCTTCCCCTATTAGATTAATGTTTCAGAACCTCCTGTACTCCATATTGATTTATGTTATGGTCATCTATTAGACAGGAGAAATAATAGTGTTCCAACCAAGCAGACAAGCCAAGTATTAAGCCCAGAGTTCAAGCCCCAGTACTGGTGGTAAAGCGAGGGGTGGGGGGAGCCAGGGGAGGAAGGCAGGGGGGTGGGGAATGAATAGATAGGTAGATAGGGCTGGAAGCATGGCTCAAGTTGTATTGCACTTGCTTGGCAAGTGTACAAGCCTGAATTTAAAACCCAGCATTGCTTCTCCCCCCCCCCCCCCCAAACAATGGATAGAATAAATAGAATCTTTACATAAACTCTGGAAATAAATGGAGAGTAGATATTACTGTCATTATAACCTGATTGGGACTTCTAGTCTATATCCCTAGAAAGATTGGAGTCAAGGAACAGATCTGTAGTAATCTGCTCTTAAGGGGCTGGGAAGGTGACTCAGTGGTAGAGTGCTTGCCTTGCATGCATGAGGCCCTGGGTTCGATTCCTCAGCACCACATAAGCAGAAAAAGCCAGAAGTGGTGCTGTGGCTCAAGTGGGAGCACTAGCCTTGAGCTGAAGAACTGAGGGACAGCGCCCAGGCCCAGAGTTCAGGCCCCACGACTGGCAAAAAAATAAAAATAAAATAAAATAAATCTGCTCTTAAGTTTTTAGTACCACCAAGACATAGATATGCAATTGATGCTGGCTGAATTAAGAAATTTTGGTTAAGAAAGTGAAATGGTCTTGTATGTGCATTTATCTGATTTGGGGAAGGGAAGTGGAATCACAAAATGGTAGACAGAGGACAAAGGATGAACAGTGTGAAGTGTAACAGTGATACTCACAAGACATTATGTTGGAAATTAACTTTACAGCTTGGTAAGGAGAGGGGAATCCGGGAAGGAAAGTGGTAGAAAATGACGGAGGGGGTAACACTTCAACAAGACATGTACTTATCACATTACTTATGTAATCCCTCTGTATATCACCTTTCCAATAAAATTAAATTTAAAAAAAAAGTGAAACCCAGAACCAGAGAGAAACAAGGGAAAACATACAAAAGCAGGACCCATCAGCTGGTTAAAACGAACTAAGCAACTCAATGGCAGTGATAAGAGGGAGGGAATGAGTGGGAAAGAAGGAACAGCTGACACTAAGCAAAAGGAAAGAAATGTATAGATCACCCGACGTCCAAGAAATAACTGTATTGTCAAAGCTCATACAACTCACAAACTCTATAGTCCATGATAAAGACAATTTGCCCCACAAAGGTTAGAATATGTTTGTAACTTTAAGTATCACTATCCCACAATACTGTGAAATTTATGTAATCACTTAATCACAATAAAAAAATTGCAAAAAAAAAAAGTGTAACCAGCTGGGCACCAGTGTCCTACATATATAATCCTAGCTACTCAAAAGCCTGAGCTCAGGGCTGGGAAGGTGACTCAGTGGGTGGTAGAGTGCTTGCCTTGCTTGCATGAGGCCCTGAGTTCGATTTCCTCAGCACCACATAAGCAAAAAAAGCCAGAAGTGGTGCTGTGGCTCAAGTGGTAGAGTGCTAGCCTTGAGCTGAAGAGCTGAGGGACAGTGCCCAGGCCCAGAGTTCAAACCCCACAACCAACCAAAAAAAAAAAAAAAAAAAAGCTGAGCTCCCAGGACCAAAGTTTAAAGCCAGCTGGGTCAGGAAAGTCTGTAGGACTCTTATCTCCAGTTAACCAGAAAAAAGCCAGAAGTGGAGCTGTGGCTCAAGTGGTAGAATGCCACCTTTGAATGAAAAAGCTAAGGGACAGCACCCAGACCCTAAGTTCAAGACCTAAGTGCCAGCATAAAAAGAAAAGGAAAAGGAAAAAAAGACCAAAGGACAATAAGATCTATAGTTATAAATAGTTTTTTTATAATTTATTATCTAATGAAACCATGGTTGGGAGGACAGGAGATAAAAGGGAATTTTTGTTTCGTTATCAGGCATTTAGGCAGTTATCTATAGATACATAGTGTAGATGAAGCTACACCAGACAATCTCCTGACCAGGACTCGAAATTTACCAGAAGCCAGGCACAGTGGCACATAGTATAATCCCAACCATTTGGGAGGTGGAAGCAAGGGGATGATGGGATACAGGCCAGCCTGGGACTACATAGAAAAATTGGGGGAGAGGACACAGAAAATCAAAAGAAGCCAAAGAAGGTGAGAGAAGCATGGTCCTCATCCTGGTAAATGAAAAATGTAGTTGACTCAGTCCAGGTTCACAAATCAGGTGGTTTTTGTTGTTTTGTTTTGTTCTGTTTTGTTTTGAGACAGTCTTACTATGTAGCCTAGACTATCCTAGAACTTGAGATCCTCCTGCCTTAGAACCCCAAGTATTGGGATTACAGGCTTGTGTTATGACTGGTTAGAAATTGGTGTTTTGTAGTTCCTGGGAGCTGGGGCAATTATGCCAGAGTGAGACTGATAAACACAGGTTACATACCACAGACAAATCTTAGTCCTTGAAGGTAGGGCACCTTGCTATGGACTTTGTAGCATGTTAGAATGGATTGTTGCCATTTTAAAAGGTCCTTGAAAGATTTAAGTGTGGCTTCCACAGAGAAAAGCACAGGAAGGAACTCACAGGACAGAGCAAGAAGGAACAATGGGATCTTTGCACTGTGTGCAAAGCAGTCTTACGATCACCTCTCCGGCCTCATCTAGACTGAAGGGAAAAATGAATGTTAAAAACACCTAGGGGAGGGGGTTTGAGAAGGTGGCTCAGTAGTAGAGTGCTTGCCTTGCATGCATGAGGCCCTGGGTTCGATTCCACAGCACCACATAAGCAGAAAAAGCTGGAAGTGGGACTGAAGCTCAAGTCGTAGAGCGCTAACCTTGAGCTGAAGAGCTGAGGGACAGTGCCCAGGCCCAGAGTTCAGGCCTCACGACCAGAAAAAAAAAAAACACCTAGGGGATCTGACTTCTTACTGTCCTTAATCAGCTGATGAAAGTTACACTTCTGGGGTGTGCAAAGCAAACAACAGACTGCTTTTCTAGGGTAGCTTCTTGAGGGAATGTGGTCTGAAATTTTGTGGCTTCAGATTGTTTAAAGCAGCTGGGAAGGTAGCTCAGTGGTAGAGTGCTTGGCTTGCATGCATGAGGCCCTGGGTTCAATTCCTCACCACCATATAAGCAGAAAAAGCCGGAAGTAGCACTGTGGCTCAAGTGGCAGAGCACTAGCCTTGAGCTGAAGAGCTGAGGGACAGCTCCTAGGCCCAGAGTTCAGGCCCCATAACTGAAAATTTTTTTAAGAACATTGTTTAAAGCAGACAATCTCATCCTGCAAAGGATGGAGAGGGAAGAATATTCAGATGGATGGACCTTGTACCTTTTGACTCCTCCTACCCATGCACTTTGATCACTGTTCTTAAGACTTGTTGGTTCACAAGTGCTAAAGACAATACTGCTTAGTCCTGGCAGCTTCAGCTCTGCCCCCTTTTATTGTCCCTTTCCTATTTCATTGCACTGACTAATGGTAGGGCCAGGGCAAAACAACCAGTATATGTCCTAGATCCAGTTTCATTTTGTTTTTCTCCAGAAAAGACCACTCTAATGTCTGTCCCTCTACTACTGCGAGTACTTTTCAAAGACCAGTGATGTTTAGACTACTGCCTCTGTGACTCAGGATCTCTGCAACTGTCCATACCATAATGAGTTACAGAGACTTTCATTTCTATGCAGTTGTCCCTACCTGAGTGAGTAGCAATGGCCTCTTGAGTACTTAGGAGAAATATACACTGTATAGCTCACTGGTGATACATGGCAGGCCCTGTTTATTTGGAGCTTTGGCAGAAATGCCCTAGTGGCCCTATGTATTTTGGGCAGCAGCTAGAAAGGTCACAGCCTGGGACTGGGAATGTGGCTTAGTGGTATAGTGCTTGCCTAGTATGTATGACGCCCAAGGTTTGATTCCTCATTACTACAAAAACAGAGAGAGCCAGAAGTGACACTATGGCTCAAGTGGTAGAGCACTAGCCTTGAGCAAAAGAAGCTCAGGGACAGTGCCCAGACTCTGAGTTTAAGCGTCAGGATTGGCAAAACAAAGAAAGAAAGCAAGAGAAAGAAAGAAAGCAAGTAAGGAAGCAAGGAAGGGAAGGAAGGAAGAAGAGAGGGAGGAAGGAGAATAGGAAGGAAGGAAGCAAGGGAGGGAGGGAAGGAAGGAAAGAGAAAGAAGTCAGATGCTGGTGGCTCACGCCTGTAATCCTAGCAACTCAGGAGACTAAGATCTGAGGATTGCAGTTGAAAGTCAGCCTGGGCAAGGAAAGTCCATGAAACTTTGATCTCCAATAAACCACCAGAAAACTGGAAGTGGTGCTGTGGCTCAAGTGGTAGAGTGCTAGCCTTGAGCCGAAGAGCTGAGGAACATTGCCCAGGCCCAGAGTTCAAGCACCACGACCGAAAAAAGAAAGAAAGAAAAGAAAGGGAAGGAAGAGAAAAGTCATATCCTCATTCTGCATTTCACGGCAACCTTCCTTTCACATTTCCCTCTTAGAAGACTTGAATTCTCAGTTCAAAATTATCCCCATGTCTTCCCCCAATTGCAGTCTTGGTATCTGTGATCCTTAAATAGCTCAATTGTGTGTAGTACGCAAAGATTAGTAAAGGAAACTAGCCTTTTCCTTCCATCACTTTGGGAAAAAGTAGCCCACTGAGATAGGAATAATGTCCTCTGTGAACAGGTAAACTCCCAGTCCATATTCCTCCCCAGATAGAAGTGACAGCAGCTTGGGGCTAGGAAGGTGGCTCAGTGGTAGAGCGCTTGCCTTGCATGCCTGAGGCCCTGGGTTCAATTCCTCAGCACCACATAAGCAAAAAGAAAAAAACTGGAAGTGGCGCTGTGGCTCAAGTGGTAGAGCGGATAGCCTTGAGCTGAAGAGCTGAAGGATAGCACCCAGGCCCAGAGTTCAGGTCCTATGACCGGACCCTGCCCCCCCCCCCCAAAAAAAAGAAGTGACAGCAGCTTGCATCCATATTCTCCACCCTTATGTTAGGCTTTGTAAGTTTGGGGGTGAGGTTTTCCAGTGGCTTGTAATCAGAGAGCTTTCCTATAATAGGGAAAAGGACAAACCAGAACTCAAAACTATACTTCAGTACTTAGTACCTCAGGCCATTACTAAATTTTTCAGAGCCGTACTTTCTTCATCTGAACAAATTGTCATACCACCTTCTTTGTAGGTTGGGAGAATTAAATAGGATGACAAGTTTGAGGTACCAGTGTGCCTGTTGATAAATGTTGATTCCCTTCCTCAGTTTCATCCTCTTAACCAACATAGTTGTTGACATTTGTTTTAAATTCTAGTGTGTGTTTGCAAGCCTGCTGTGTATGTGTGGCTCTAGACTTGGCATTAGAAGTTACTATTAAATGGTAAAGGAAATGAAACCACTACTTGAACCTTTGTACCCAGGAATCCAACTCTGTTTTAAACTCTAAACCCTCAGTTAATTATCACCAGCTCCTGAGGTTGGACAATACCTGAGCACAGCTGACTGAGGCAGTTCTGGAAGTACTTCTTCCTGCAGGTGGGGAACTTCACCTAGACAGCTTAAGGAGATGAACATGATGATAAAAATTAATTTCGGGGCTGGGAAGGTGGCTCAGTGGTAGAGCACTTGCCTTGCATGCATGAGGCCCTGAGTTCAATTCCTCAGCACCACATAAGCAAAAAGAAAAAAAGCCAGAAGTGGTACTGTGGCTCAAGTGGTAGAGCGCTAGCCTTGAGCTAAAGAGCTGAGGGACAGACAGCACCCAGGCCCAGAGTTCAGGCCCCACGACCAGACCCCTTCCCCCCCCAAAAAAAATTAATTTCCTCTGTTTTTTCTTAACCCATCTCTACCATTTTCAAGGGAAGTATGGTAATGTTTGTTAACATACAGGAAATAGCCTTACTTTTGTAGCCATCTTGCCATTCTAGAGATTGAAATAGGTTCAGCTTTGTGAGTCACTGTACTGGGAAGTGGGTAGCTTTAGCACCAGATCTAGAGCAGCAAGATGGAGCAGTGTCCTCTTGCCTGTCCCTTCTGTTAGCATTCCTAACAGTGAGGGGAGGGGCCTGTCTAGCCTGGTAGGAAGCTAAAAGGTAATAGGCCATATGGGCCACATGGAAGCCATTTGTCAACCAGAAACAGCCTAGGGTTCACAGAATTTTGTTGCTTAGCTGAAGCAAGAGGAAAGCAAAGAAAAAGATTGCCCTATTTCTATCCTGTTTTCTGCTGCCCCTCTCCAAATGCCCAGAAATTTCTGAAACAATCCTTTATCTTTGCTTTTAAGCCTTTGGCCTACTCCATTACAAAAATTAGTAGGAGAAAGACCTAGTTTACTGTGTGAAATCACACAGCAAAATGTAAAAAATGTATCAGTGCCTTTTAGGAGCTGGCATCATATAAGACATTTTTACTTAGGTAGTTTTATTACTTGACTCAAGAGTCCCATGGAGCTAGACATCGCTGTTGAATAAGGCTCAGTGGAGACAGAGTAGTTGACAGGCCATAAAACTGACCTCTGGGTCAAACTCAGATTTATCTTCCAATACCCAAGGCCGTATTCTGACCCCACATGGCTGGATGTTGTTAGGACAGTATTTTTTTTGGGGGGGGGGTCCAGACGTGGGGCCTCAACTCTAGGCCTGGGCGCTATCCCTCAGCTCTTCAGCTCAAGGCTAGCGCTCTACCACTTGAGCCACAGTGCCACTTCTGGTTTTTTTCTTTTTGCTAATGTGGTGCTGAGGAATCGAACCCAGGGCCTCAGGCATGCGAGGCTAGCACTCTACCACTGAGCCACCTTCCCAGCCCCATAGGATAGTATATTTTGTTGTTGTTGTTGTTGTTGTTGTTGTTGTGGAGCTTGAACTCTGGGCCTCAGCGCTGTTTCTCAGCTCTTCAGGTGAAGGCTACCATTCTACTACTTGAGCTACAGCACCACTTCCGGTTTTCTGGTGGTTAATTGGAGATAAGAGTTTCACGGACTTTCCTGCCCAGGCTGGCTTTGAACCGTGATACTCAGATCTCAGCCTCTTGAGTAGCTAGGATTACAGGTGTGAGCCACTGGCACCTAGCTGAGAGTATTTTTTTTTTTTTTTGGTCAGTTGTGGGGCTTGAACTCTGGGCCTGAGCGCTGTCCCTCAGCTCTTCAGCTCAAGGCGAGCGCTCTACCACTTGAGCTACAGCGTCACTTCCGGTTTTCTGGTGGTTTATTGGAGATAGGAGTCTCACAGTCTTTCCTGCCCGGGCTGGCTTTGAACCGCGATCCTCAGATCTCAGCCTCCTGAGTAGCTAGGATTACAGGCGTGAGCCACCAGCGCCCGGCTCCGAGAGTATATTTTTATAGTTAGATACCAAGTTAGAGAATAAGAAGTAAACCCTGGAGGAAGAATTTCTTTGTTGTTATTTAACTCATCCCAAATCAGAAAACTTTGTGGCCCATTGTCATTAAAAATAAGACATAATTTGCAAGTGTCTAAAATATAGCAAGCACCATGCAGCTACTATCTTAAGCATCTACTCCCTGCTAGATTCTATGTCAAGTACTAAAAGTACAAAACTGAGGTGATGGTGGTAGAGTACTTGCCTAGCATGAATGAAGCCCTGGGTTCAATTCCTCAGTACCACATAAACAGGAAAATCCAGAAATGGTGCTCAAGTGGTAGATTGCTAGCATTGAGCAAAAGAAGCTCAGAGACAGTGCCTAGTCCCTGAGTTCAAGTTCCAGGACTTGCATAATAATAATGATGATAATGCTAATAATAATAATAATAAACTGAGGCAACAAGCCCCTTCCATACAGTGTGAATAGGCCTTTAGTGGAGAAATGGGGAGGAGGACCACGTGTTTGAAAGTAAGTGCTGAGCCAACAATATGGTAGTAGTCTACAGAGAGTAATGATAGTGTATGGGAACAAAGAAGACAAAGTTACATTTAACATATGACAGACAGTACCAGATACTAGTCCTGCATTATTGTGATTAATCAACATAGAAACTATGTGAAATACATACCTTTTGTATCCTGCTTCAGATGAGGAAATTGAGGAATAGAAGATCTCCCTGAGCTTGTACAGTGTAACTAATATTAGGGCAGCATGCAAGCTGAGCGTCTAATTCTGTATCCGTTGCTAGCAAGCTCTCTGATGTTCTGTCTAGTGATGACTGGAAAGTTGTCCTGGGGTAGGTGGTCTTGGAAACTTGATATGGAGAAGGGTGACTTTGTGTGCTTCAGGTAGGGATCCAGGCCAAGTAGAGGGAAATACACTTTTCTCCAAGTGATTAAGGACTTTTGTGGCTATATCCAGGTGACAAGAGCTTCCATACAAACAAAGAAAACATTCTTCCTTCTTACTGCCTCTGAGACTATTGGCTATGAGTAGAGAGTGAAGGACCTTCTAAAACAAGACAGACAGGCTTTGGGCCAGACAGACTCCTGTCATTTACTGATTTCCCAAAGTAAGTTTTAAACTGAGCTTCTCTTAAGAAAATGGGGTTGGGGACCGAGAAGAACAACAAAAAGCAGCCTATGCCAGGGTGATTTCTCCCTGTGTTCTCCCACTCCAGCACCAGTCCCATACCCCAAGAAAGACTTAAGCTACTACTAGTTGGCCCTCTACCCAGTGTGTGGGAAGTTCTCATGAGAAAAGGGATTCTTTTTTTTTTTTTTTTTTTTTTTTTGTCGGCCGTGGGGCTTGAACTCTGGGCCTGGGCGCTGTCCCTCAGCTCTTCAGCTCAAGGCGAGTGCTCTACCACTTGAGCTACAGCACCACTTCCGGTTTTCTGGTGGTTTATTGGAGATAGGAGTCTCACAGTCTTTCTTGCCCGGGCTGGCTTTGAACAGCGATCCTCAGATCTCAGCCTCCTGAGTAGCTAGGATTACAGGCGTGAGCCACCAGCGCCCGGCGAGAAAAGGGATTCTTACTGGACAATGGGCTTCCTGTCTGGCTGCTTGCAAATGACATGAGAAATCTCTCACTGCAGCCTGTTGTAGACTTTTGACTATTTGACTTGAGGGTCAGGAAGGCAGAAGTCCAAGAGAGCCATGCAAAAGCAGCCCTGGATGTCTCCTAAGTAATGGAACTTTTCCCTTTTTTCCTGAATCAACAGGATCCTTTTCTAGCCCCTCATGTCCTGTGCTCTGTTCAAAACTACATGTCTGCAGGACTTTAACAAGTGAACCTCAGAGAAGTAGTGAGGCTAGTACCCAGTCAGCTTTAGCATGGACATGAGCATGTGCACACATGAGTGCATGTGTACATGCGCGCATGCACACACAGCTTTAAATTTGTCAAATGCTTAAAATAGTGCCTGGCATATAGTAGTCAATGAGCATGAACTGTTATTACTGAGTTTTTAAGGCTTCCTTAGAAAAATACCTTTTGATGACAATCAGCCAGCCATTCCTCCCTGCCCCCCCTCTCCTCCTATATTTGTATTTGTCTGGAAGGAGCACTACCTTTCCTTTGAACACAGCATTTATATGTGTGCCTTGGGGAAAATTACCCAAGTCAGTTGAGCCAATGTCCTCGTTTATAAAATGAGAGGAGTACTTGCTTCATGTAGAGCTAACTCAAGAGAATGCTTAGAACAATGACAGTAATTTCCAGTAACTGCTGTTTTCCTTGTTAGGTTCAAAACAACAAACTCAGGTGTAAGCCATTGTTCTTTGTGTTCTCCCTGACCTTTTTTTTTTTTTTTTGCTGGTCTTGGGACCCGATGTCTGGGCCTGGGCGCTGTCCCTCAGCTCTTCATCTCAAGGCTAGAGCTCTCCCACTTGAGCCACAGCACCACTTCTGGCTTTTTCTGCTTGTGTGGTGCTTAGGAATCGAACCCAGGGCCTCATGCATGCAAGGCAAGCGCTCTACCACTGAGCTACCTTCCCAGCCCCTCTCCCTCCTTTCCTGTGCCTCTGCTCCTAATAGGCCATTGGGGCTAAAAGTAAAAATTTGGATCTTCATATGCCAAGAAAGGATTTTGAAACCAAGCATATAAGGTCTTTTCCTAAACAGTCTTAAGGGGCCCTCAGTTTCAAATACTATCTTCTTTCCACATCTTCCCCTTCCCCCATCTCTCTCACTTTCTCTTTCTCTGGTAGTACTAGGGTTTGAACTCAGTCTTCCTGTTTGCTAGGCATGTGCTGTCCCACTGATCTGTGTTCTGGTTATTTTTGAGGTATCTCACTTTTTGCCCCAGTCTGCAGTTGGAGCATAATCGGCCTGTTTTAGCTTCCTATCCTTGCTGGGATGACACCTGTACACACCATCATGGCAAGTCTTGGAGATTTTTTTTGCCCTGACTGGCTTAGAACAGCAATTCTATCTCAGCCTCCCAAATAGCTGCTAGTATTATAGGCATGAGCCATCCACCCTTGTTTTTCTTTTGCTGTCATTGTTTTGTTTTGTTTGTTTTGACAGGATCTCGCTACATAGCCCAGGTTGTCCTAGAACTCATGATGTATCCCTAGCTTCAGCTTCCTGATTGCTGGAATTATAGGAATGTGTCACCATACCAGTCCATGTTAGCTTGTTAATCCCAATTTCATGACAATTTTTATGACATCATTTTTATGGCTAAATAGTGTTCTGTTGTATTTATGTACTATATTTCCTTTATTTATCAGCTGATGGATACTTAGGTTACTTCCATTTCTTCACAAGTGTATATACTGCTTCAATGAACGTGGGATTCCAGATGCCTGTTCAGTATATTGATTTAGTTTTCATGTAGATATATATCCAGTAGCAAGAGTGCTAAGTCTTATAGTAATCCTGTTTCCATTTTTTTAAGGAATCTCCATACTATTTTCCATACTATTTTCATTGGTGTTTTGATTTTTGATGGATTTATAATGACATAAGCCTTTATCAGGTTAAATACATTATTAAAATTAACTTTATCTTTTAATCTGCCTATAAGAAAACTTAAAATTACCTCTTCCACTTTCCTCTCATAATTTTTGCCTGTTTCTCTTCTTTGTCCTAGGCCCTTCTCTGCCCAGAACAGCTTGAATCAATAAAAAAGCTTGCATTTGAGCCATTTGCATTGTATCTCTGATTTATGTTAAAAGTTGGCAGTGTATGTGTCCTCTACAGATTATAAACTCTTGGCATGGCTCTGTCCCATTTACATCCATCGCCCTCCTGGAAAGCTATGTGTAGAGATTGTTTACTGGAATTAGGACCCAGGAGCACATTTAGAAAACCACCTCCACTGTGCTCATGATTAGTGACAGCCATGGAGCTAGGGCTTGCCTCTTTCTAAAGTGTTCCCAGGAAAGCCTTCCCCTAGCCATCCTTCCTTTCAATATCTTTTTTTTGGGGGGGGGGGGGTGGGTTGTGGGGCTTGAACTCTAGGCCTAGCACTGTCAGTGTTAGAGTGCTTGCCTTGCATGCATGAGGCCCTGGGTTCGATTCCCCAGCACCACATAAACAGAAAAAGCCAGGAGTGGCGCTGTGGCTCAAGTGGTGGAGTGCTCGCCTTGACCTTAGAGCTGAGGGACAGTACCCAGGCCCAGAGTTCAGGCTCCACAACTGACACAAAAGAAAAAAAGAAAAAAATGATGCCTGTCAGAGGATGTAATGTTTGTGGAGCTTGGGAAATCCCCAGAAAAAAATATCAGAAATCCCCACTGAGATGAAATGTACATTTTTATTATACTATGGAGTCTTTTCTGGCCTTGATGTCAGAAACAAGCTAATACTTGTCCCTCATGCTTATTAGCAGTATTTTATCTCCTCTCACTTTGACTCATTATGTTAGTAGGTTTTATTAAAACCAGAACTCTGGGACTGGGAATGTGACTTAGTGGTAGTGTGGCTTGCCTAGTATGCATGAAGCCCTGAGTTCCATTCCTCAGCACCACCTAAACAGAAAAGGCCAGAAGTGGTGCTGTGACTCAAGTGGTAGAGTGCTAGCTTTGAGCAAAAAGCTCAGGGATAGTGCCCAGGCCCTGAATTCAAGCCCCAGAACTCGCCAAAACAAAACCAAACAAAACCAGGACTCCATTGCAATAGGCTCAGGACTTTGTTAGAGTCTGTTGTTAAGTTGTAGATACAGTTTTCTTCAGGCATGATAGGGAAGTATTATAAGTGGCAAGACTTTCTTGTTGCCAGCAGACTTCCCTCTCTGCCTTTGAAAACCAGAATTCCAGAGTTTGGTCAACAGCCTTCTCTAAGAGATGGCTCATGTGCTTCTTGTTGAGGTCTTCAGAGCTGTATCACTGAGAAGACTCCAGTTGAAAGCCTCACTATAGTACTACCATTCTGTGTTTGCAGTGTGTCCCTTGCCTCCAGAGCCAGAGAATGGTGGCTACATCTGTCACCCTCAACCCTGCAGAGACCCCTTGACAGCGGGCAGTGTCATTGAGTACCTGTGTGCAGAAGGCTACATGTTAAAGGGCGACTACAAATACTTGACCTGTAAGGATGGCGAGTGGAAGCCAGCCATGGAGATTAGCTGCCACCTCAATGAGGGTGAGTCGTTAAGTAAGAAAGGGGTTGGGGATCTGTCTGGGTTCTGGGTTCTGCTTTCTTTCAATTTCTGTGGAGTAGTGCGTGCTATGTACAGAGTGCCCTTGGCTGTACTGCAGCCCTGTAGCCTCAATCCTTTGGGATTTCATGTTTTTGTGAAAGACATTGGGGTTGCTGGTGCATGTCACCTTGCATTCCACTGATCCTCTAAAGGGCTCTGTGTCTTTACTGAGGCATCTGCCCTGCTATATAAAGTTCCTTGGATGTTCAGGAACTCTTGTTTTCCTAGACAAGTACTGGTGACCTTGGCAACATTTTACTAGCACAGCGAGCACAATGCTAACACCTTCTCTGGGGTCTCTCATTTCATTTTTCCTTGAATGGAAAGGGACTATTTTGTTATGGAGCAACAGTCCAGCTGGACAGAAGCCCCTCTCCCATCTTGTCTTACATGACAGTAAAAGCTAGATGCTTGATAGGAAGTGTATATTATATAGTCATCTTCAGGTTCCATATTTGGGCTTCTGTACCTGAGCATATTTAACTCAGGACACATAAAAAGAAGGCAGAAACTAATTTGAGATTTACAACAAAGGCTGAGGATAAAGATGGACTTACCACATAGTTATCCTGTCACATGGGGGAAAGCGTGATGGAACATGAGATAGTACAATGACACGTTCACCAGGGTGCTATTGAGAGTGTGATCAGAGTGGTTTATAAAGGTAAGATCCCCTGGGTTAAATGAGTTTAGTTATAATATGGACCTCAATAACTAAAAGTGAGGGGGATTTCTTATTCAGGAAGCAGGAGAGGAAACCTTCCAAGAGCAGCATGTGTACATAGGTTGCTTCATGCTGTCTTCCTGAAAAGACGAGGCTGTGAATTATCTCTATAGCACTGTGCATGGGGTATTTGACTGCATCAGCTCTGGGGCCCATTTTTGTGTATCTGGATAAAATCTGCATCTGGCAATGACTTGTTTTCCGTAGACAAAGAAACCCACACATCACTTGGAGTCCCTGCACTGTCAATAGTGGCTTCCACTGCCAGCTCTGTGGCACTCATTCTCCTCCTCGTGGTGCTGTTTGTGCTGCTGCAGCCAAAGCTGAAGTCTTTCCATCATAGCAGGTAAACCCAGTGCTGCTTTGGGGTAGGCAGCGCAAGCATCCCTGTGGGTCCAGTCTTGGATTAACTGCAGAAGGCTGGTGGTGTACCTCCCTCTACTGGTCTGTGTGTCCTGGGTAACAGAAGGAGAAGGCCCTGCCATGTGTTAAACTCCTGGCACTGTGCTTGTTGATTCATATTACCTAAATCCTCACAGGAGCATTATAGACAAAACACTGAGGCTAAGGGAAGTTGAGTCATGCATTCAGGGTCATACCTTAGGACAATAGAGCTGGCTCAGTTGTGAATCTAAATCTTCTCAACTCCAAAGCAGTGTCATTTCCTCTTTATCAGTGGTATTCATGGTATTGTTCCAGAAGCATTGGCATTACCAGGAACTTGTTAGGAATGTGTGCTTTTAGGCCCAGACCTGCAGGGATAGGGTTTACAGCCCTCCAAGTAAGTAATGCTGACACATGCCCATATTTTTGAGCTACTACCCTAATTCCTGGTTCTAATACTTGCTGTACCTGGGCAGCTCTGACGAACATTCTGATTTATTTGGTTTAGATAGGACTCTAGCTTTAGCCTTTCATAGAAAGCTTCTCAGGTAGTTTTAATGAAGGAAGTGAGGGTTTTTTGCCCATTTATCAGTCTCCTTTTCCCCAGTAGTGCACTATCTATGAATTATCCCAGTCTAGGGTGGGTAAGGTGGCAAGTTTAGGGGAGGGGAAATAGAGGTGAGGCCCTGATGGGAGTGGCCCTGGCCCTGACTGCATCACTAGTCGTGGACTTCCCTCCCACATTGTCTTGGCTCCTGAGGTGTTAGTCTCTCTGTCCCTCTCTCTCTGAGGAGTACATCTTTTATATTTAGTCATAGTTCTACATCAGTCACTGTTGTGGTCCACAGGTGAAGAGGCTCCAAAGTAAACTACGTTCAGTAAAATTCTCCCGGTTTAGAACTTTAAGACAAGGACCAGTCTAAATTTAGGTTTTTTGTACAGTTTGTGATTTTTTTTTCTTCCTTTTATTTTGTTTGGAGGGATAATGTAGCTGTTATTTTTAAAGCTTGTTAATAAAAGAAAAATAATTCAAAAGGGGGTGTTTACTTAAAAAATCAGCTGTTTCCACATGAAGTCAGACCTATATAATCTGCATTTCATGTATGCTAGGGAGTTTTATTTCCTCTATAGTTAGCCAATATGTCTGTTAAAAGTAACCAGTTGATTTTTTGCCTGAGTAGAAGAG
The DNA here is from genome assembly GCF_019054845.1 of Dipodomys spectabilis. Lineage (NCBI taxonomy): Eukaryota > Metazoa > Chordata > Mammalia > Rodentia > Heteromyidae > Dipodomys > Dipodomys spectabilis. The sequence continues at coordinate 23,498,408 of NW_024870834.1, read as the reverse complement.
AGGTTTGGTTTTTATTATAGACCCCCCCCCATTTAAATTTTTATTTCATACCATGTACATGTGTTCCTTTTTATGTAGTAACAACTTATTTTGAATAACATAAGGTAGACACGTGCCAGGTATACCACTGCTTCTTAGCTCTACTGCTATCAGTTTCCCTCCTTTCAAAACCTGAGCATTGGGAATGAGAATGTGGCTTAGTGGTAGATTGATTGCCTAGCATGCATGAAGCCCTGGGTTCCATTCCTCAGTGCCATATGAACATAAAAGGCCAGAAGTGGCACTGTGGCTCAAGTGATAAAAGTACTAGCCTTGAGCAAAAGAAGCTCAAATGCAGTGCCCAGATTCTGAGTTCAAGCCTCAGGACTAGTTAAAAAAAAAAAAAAAAGTGAGGGGCTGGGAAGGTGGCTCAGTGGTAGAGTGCTTGCCTTGCATGCATGAGGCCCTGGTTCGATTCCTCAGCACTACATAAACAGAAAAGAAAAAAAAAAAAGCTAGAAGTGGCTCTGTGGCTTAAGTGGTAAAATGCTAGCCTTGAGCTGAAGAGCTGAGGGATGGTGCTAAGGCCCAGAGTTCAGGCCCCAGAACCAAAAAAAAAAAAAAAAAAAAAAACCCCAAACCAGAAAAGTGACACCTTTCTGGGCATTATGGCACATGTTTGTAATCCCATCATTCAGTAGGGTAAGCTGGAGGATTGTAGTTCAAGGCCAACCTGGACTATATCTCAAGCCCTTGTCTCAAGGCAAAAGAATGTTCCCCAGACACAATTTCTCACATGAAATTGAATTAGAGAAGCCAGAGACATGCTTATCTACACACAGATTTACTGTGTATCTCATTCATATATAGATGAGAAAGATCAGCACTACTAAACTACAAGTGTTGGTAGACTCATGTTTAGGTAATAAAACTGTTAAAAAGCAAAAGCAAAAGAATGTCTGGGCATTGTCTGCAATCTCTCGTTGGGAGGCAGTAATCAGGGGGATTGGGGTTAGAGGCCAGTCCTGACAAAAAGCAGCACTTAGCTCCAAAAAAAATGGAATGTAGTAGTACATTTCCTGTTATCCCAGCTATGAGGAATTGTAAGCATGAGAATCAGTCTAAAGCCAGCCAGGGCACAAAGCACAAGACCCTATCTGAAAAATATGAAAAATAACTAAAACTGAAAGAACTAAGGGCATAGTTCTAGTAGTAGAGTCCCTGCCTTGCAAGTATAAGGCCCCAAGTTCATACTTCCAATAGTACCAAAAAGGGGGCGGGGGGACCAAAGGAGTGATTTCCATGCATGGTAAGAAAGGAGGAGTGGCTGAGACAGGCACTGGCAGCAGCTGGGCAGTGGGCAGTGCCTCACCTTGATAGAGTTGTCTATCAGCGTTACCTTTGAAACAAACCAGTAAGCTGTCTGTAGACTTTTCTATGCATTCTTCCCTGTATTTGTGTTATAATTAATATTTTTAAGTTTATTTAAAGGGCAAAAGAAGCTTAGAAGTATGAAATTCTGATTTCCAGCCCAGTATCCCATTTGAAGACCATAGTGCTTTTCTCTTTTGCCCTGTCCCTCTCCCTTCACCCCCTTCCTCTCACTCTATCTATGTCAGTCTTCTCACCCAGCTCTTTAAAAGTTTTATAGAGGGCGGCATAATTCATAGACCATAGAATGCACCCATTTGAAGTATACATTAAGTGGTTTTAGGATCTGCATGGTTTGTGCCATGTGTGTACTCTCTTCTTACCCCAGCTATGTTGAATGAATGGCTCTGTTTGAAGGTTGCTAGGTTCTTAGCATTTGCACAGAACACACGTCCAGATGCCTGTAGTACTCAGTGTCTGGAAGTAGGTAGACCTGGATTAAAATTCCAAGCCCATGTCTTACCAGTTCTGTGGCTGTGGCCAACTTACTTCTCTGAATTTTTTGGTGGGCTCAGATGAGGATCTAGTATGATAAATGTTTAAAACACTTAGTTGCTGGATGCTGGTGACTCACGCCTGTAATCCTAGCTACTCAGTAAGCTGACATCTGAGGATTGCAGTTCAAAGCCAGCCCGGGCAGGAAAGTCCATGAGACTCTTATCTCCAGTAAACCACCAGAAAACTGCAAGTGGCACTGTGGCTCCTAAAGTGCTCGCCTTGAGCTGAAGAGCTGAGGGACAGCTCCCAGGCCCAGAGTTCAGGCCCCATAACTGACAAAAACAAAACAAAACAAAAAACAGTGCTATAACTAAAAATACACTAAGTGCTCAAAAAATGGCAGCTTTTGATGGTATTGATGGTGTTTACTTATCTGTGTGTTTATTCTGATTCTTTTTTTGTCTTTTCTTCCTCTGATCCAGGCGTGACCAGGGGGTATCTGGGGACCAGGTCTCCATCATGGTAGATGGCGTTCAAGTTGCATTACCTTCATATGAAGAGGCTGTGTATGGCAGTTCTGGTCACTGTATGCCACCTGCTGACCCCAGAGTGCAGATCGTGCTGTCAGAAGGATCTGGGCCCAGTGGGAGGAGCCTGCCGAGAGACCAGCAGCTGCAAGTCCAAGGGGCCTGCTCCTCTGCCAGTATGGAGGATGAGACTCCTGGCCAGTCAGGACTGTGTGAAGCCTGGGGCTCCCGGGGCTCAGAAGCTGTGATGGTGCATCAGGCAACCACCTCTTCCTGGGTGGCCGGATCAGGGAGCAGCCGACTCGCACACAAAGACACTGCAGACTCAGAGAACAGTGACATACAAAGCCTTTTATCCCTCACATCGGAGGAGTACACAGACGGTAGGTGGTCTGTGCTGAACTTGAATTGTTAGCTGTTTTTCACAGTCCTTGCTGGGAGTGAGAAAAGACTATAAAGCTCTCTAGTAATTGTCATATATTTAACAAAAATTTAACAGTGTCCATACTATTAGCATACAAAACAGGATTTCATCCTTAGGGTCAAGTAGGGACACTTTATTGTCATCTATGAATTTTGAGTTTGTACTCTTTGAGATTATTTATGACCATAGGACTTTGCTAAACCAAAAGATAGACAGCTGAGTAGGGATAGGGTTGCACCTATTCTATTGCTATAATTTTTATGTTCCTGAAAAGTCAGGAATGACAGGAGACCAGGGGTTGTATTACAGAGAGAACAGGAGCCTGTATGTCTCCCAGAGTAGATAACTGCTTTCTTCTAAACAAGAGTAAATCAGGTACTCTGATATTCTCAGTTAACCTCACAATGATTCTGAGTGTAGATAATAAATACCTATTGTCCCCTTTACAGATGGGTGAACTAAGGCCTAAGGGGGACAAATCTCTTGCCTTCTGGTGAATGACAGAGCTAGGATATGAAACCACCTGGTTCTGACTCTAAAACCTGCATTTTAACCCTGCACTACCATGGTATCTCTAGGTAACACTAACTCCTTTGTAGCAGCAAGCCAGCCCTATGGCTGAATTTATTGCTTCCTGACAGTGGTGGCTTAGTCCTGTAATCCTAGCTATTCTGGAGGATGAGATCTGAGGGTCATGGTTTGAAGCCAGCTGGGGCTAGAAAGTCCATGAGACTCTAATCTCCAGTTAATTACTTAAAAATCAAAAACCGAAACAGAAGTGGAACTGTGGGTCAAATAGTATGGTGGTAGCCTTGAGCAAAAATGCTCAGGGACAGCACCAGGACTTGAGTTCAAGCCCCAGCAATGCCAAGAAAAACAAGAAATTAAGTGAAATCCCAGTGTAGTTGAGGATGCAGACTAAGCCTAGAAGCTCCCTCTGACAGTAGCTTTTTCTGTGCTCATGAGACCTTTTAAGAAAAGAGCCCTAGAAGAAACTGTGCTTCCTGAGTGTGCTGGGTGAAATACATGTCTATAAGGTGGAAATTTTTGAATGTAGGTCATGTTTATGGTTTTCAGTCAACAGCTTGCTTTTTTTTCTTTCTTTTTTTTTTTTGGGGGGGGGGGGGGAGAATGTCAGAGGACATGGAAAGGGTCCACTAAATAGTTGATCCAGATTTGAATGAGGGAAGCCACTGACTGCCCTGGAGAGGTCAGCCACACATATGAGCAGATATGTCTAAGGACATCATAGCAACCCTTGTCTCTCAAAGGTGCCATTGAGGTGCCCTACTCCTCCTCTGCTAACTCACACCTTGGTTTGTTTTTGCTTTTGAGAGAAGGCCTCATTTTGTAGTCTAGGCTGGGTTCATGATCTACCTGCCTTGATCTTCTACTTGCTAAGGATGCTTGAACAAGCATTTTTGAGAGCCCATCTTGTACTTGGTGCTGAATAAGGAACAGAAAACACTCTGCTGCAAGGAAAATCAGTTAATTGGGGCATATATGTAGGATTAGTGGGTATGGTGTCACACACCTGCAATCCCAGCCTTTGGAAGACTCAGGCAAGATCACTGAATTTTAAGCCAACCTGCTACACAGTGAGGTTTTTGTCTCAATAATAATAGTTATCATCATCATCATCAAGGAGGGATCATAATGAGGCATTCAGAAAACAAGACACATAGGTTAGTAAGTTAGTGAGTTTATAACAGGCCATCCCTGGGACTGGGAAGGTGGCTCAGTGGTAGAGCACTTGCCTTGCATGCTTGAGGCCCTGGGTTCGATTCCTCAGCACCACATAAGATAAAAGCCGGAAGTGGCGCTGTGGCTCAAGTGGTAGAGCGCTAGCCTTGAGCTGAAGAGCTGATGGACAGCGCCCAGGCCCAGAGTTCAGGCCCCACGACCGGACCCAAAAAAAATAAAATAAAATAAAAATAACAGGCCATCCCTGAGATGTCAGGGCCTGATGTTATAGGAAGCTGGGTGCTTGAATCACAGGCCTAACATCCAGCAAATACTACCAATTAACATAAGACTGAAACTTAGAGAGGAAATGTGATTTGTCCAAGATCCCAAAGCTGACAACTAGCTTTAAGGAGGAGGAAGAACTTAAGTATAGTGGAGATGGAGAGACTAGGAGAAAAATGAAAATGACCGGATCAGCAAAGAGGAATATTTATGTTGATGGAACCAAAAGGAGTTTGGATACCAGGCTGACTGTTGAGGCTTTATAACAAAGGCAGTAGGAAAGATGAGCCAGAAAGGGCTAGAAAAGAGACAGGGAACTGACTAGCTAGAAGTGTGTATGATTAGGACTTTTTTTGGTGTGTGTGAAAATACCGTACAGAGGGGTTACAATTACATGGACAAGGTAATGAGTACATTGCTTATCAAACATTGTTGTCTCCTCCTCTGTTTCCCCTTCCCAACCCTTCCCATCTCCCCGCCGCCACCCCCCACCCCCCCCATTAGGACATTTTATTTGTTCACACAAACTATGGGCCCCTTGTAGTATGGGAAGAAAGCTGTTTGAGTAACCACTGTGATTTTCCTTTGTCTTCCTATAGATATTCCACTGTTGAAGGAAGCATGAGGGCTACTGCTGGCCTCTCTCCTGTCTGCGAGGATCCTCTCTGCCCTTCTTCCTTCTCCCTGTGGGTTGGAGCACCTTCTCCACTCCAGTCACCCCACCAGGATACCTAAGCTGCCATCTGTATCTGTCTGAGGGCCTGCAGGCCACCTTGCTGGAAACTCAAGGAAGATTCTTGCTATCTGCCTGCTAGACAGCTAGAGAAGCTGGCTGTTTGCCTGGCCCAGCCTTCCCATCTGTTGGGGACATATTTGAATGTGCTGGATCGAACCTTCCCTTCCCCTGAGCCTCTGGGTCCCTTCCAGCTAGCACTCTCTGGCAGCAGCCCCCATAGCTATGTGGGCCTGAGTGCTGCTGTGTTTACTTGTGCCTTTCCCCACCCTGTTCAGTTTCCCTATCATGCAGGTGTGTTGCTGTCTACAGGCCTTAGTGGCTCCTGGCCACCTGCATACAGGTTGGACCTGGGGCTGGCATTGCTGCCCCTTGCAGAAGCAGATCCAAGAATGAGAGGTCTTAAATGGTTCTCTTTAGGTTCAGGAGTATGACTCCCTGGGCTTTTCCTGTACTGACTCCAGTCAGCATATTTCTTTTGACTAAGGATAGTGGATTTGAAAAATTATGCCAAAGCCATCCCAGCACCCAGATGTCCAGCTCAGGTGCGGGCTCCTGGCCTGATTTGTGTTGAGAATTTCCAAGAAGCATCCAGAAGATCTCAAGGGAGAGAAAGATGTCTGATATCTGTCTTCCTAATATGCAAGTCCTCACTTCCTGCTTCTAGTATTGACTGCCTTGGCTTGTTTGGTTTTTTTGTTTTTTTTTTTTGTTCCCTGGATGAAGGGAAGTTGCTTGAGGCCCCCTGGGCTTCATCCTAGACAGCTCTGGTTTCTTTGCTGCCTACAGTGCCCTGAGATTTGCTAAAATACCATCAAATGCTCATCTGGGCTTTGGCAGTCCAGGCAGGCTGTTTCTGGGTTTGTGGTGATGGAGGGGAGGCTGAGAGGCACAGACTAAGTCCCCTGGTGGCTGCAGGCAGCTCCAGCCCGGTCCTGAGGATCCTCCTCACCACGGTCATGTGCCTTAGTAACTGTGCCCAGGAAGTAGCCCACTGCATCGCTGCTTTTCCTGCTTCTGCCCTTCCCTATGCCTCTTTGCATGTTGTTGCTGACAGGCCACTCCTTGTCTTCCCTGAACCCTGAGGGATGGGCTGAGAAACAGTCTCCCAGCCCCCTAGCCTTTCTAGTTGAGATAAGCTGATGGTGCCTAGCATCCGGTTCCCAAAGCCCCTTTAGGATGAAGCTTGGAGTATAGGCCCTGAGAGGGGGAGCTGTGGTGATAAGGAAATGCTCCAGTCACTGTGATGGGCCTCTTCGGCTTCACATTGAATGCTAAACTGGTTAGACAGCTGAGCTTCGCCAGGCTGCTCCCATCTCCAGAAGATAGATGTGGCATTAAGGAATGTTTGCTTTTGCTTTTTTTGTCCCTGAGCTCGGCGGGGCTGGGAAACTTAGAAGCTGACCCTGTTCTGCACCTCTGCTCCTCCTGAAAGCCTCTCTAGGACAGTAAAAATAAAAGGCCCACTGTATTTTCAGTACCTGACTTAACAGAGTTAGCTCCAGGTATAAGTGGCCTCAAAGATAGGAGAATGGTTTCCTCCCAGCCAACCACTCTCTACCCTCACAACGCACTTTACTCTCTGGTCATCCTGGCCTCCTGCTTCCCTTGTCTTCTTTCCTCTCAGGGTAAGGGCTGTGCCTGCTGTGCCTGCTGGCCACTCCCACATGTCCCCATCCAGGAATCCTGTCTCCTGTGCCCAAAGTCCAAGCATGGTTGGCTAGGAAAAGGGCTAGAAAAGGTGCCGAACTCAAGCCTGGAGAGATGTGAGACTCAACTTCTTAGTGGGAGCTGGCATAGGCCCATCTGGGAGAGTTCAAGGACCCAGCTGTCTTACCACACATGGCTCTCTTTCACCTTCATAGCACCCTTCCTCTTTCTCCTAGAAGGAAGCAGGGAGAAGTGGGGAGCTGAGCCTTCCATGTACATTCTCCTATCTTCCAAAACCTGGTTTCTATTCTAGAACAGTTTTAAAATGGAAAATCCTACTACCCTTTTCGATCTCTAACCTGGGTGTTTCCCCCTAAGAGATTGCACTTTGTTTCAGGTTTATTCAGCCACATAGGCTTGGCCTTTGATTACATGAACCTCCTTCCTTTCCCTGGTGCCTCCTTCCATCTCACCATCTATTAAACTGCTCTGGGGATTACAAACCCTGGTTTGTATATCTGCTAGGGAGTAAGAAGTTGGTACAAATGAACTCCACTACCTTCTCTTTTACTGGTTTTGAGGAGGCTCACTGGCTAGTGTGGGCACCACAGCTCACAAGATTACAGTTGTTTCCTCCCTTCCCACCCCACCCCCACCATTGCCCCAAACAGTTGTTGTTGTTGTCGTTGTTGTTTGTTTTGTTTTTTTTTGTTTGTTTGTTTAATCACCATCCATGTGCTGCTGCTTCTGGGGCTTTGGGGCTTCATACCTGGCAGAGTGCTGGGGACTCCACAAATGCCTTGGGATGGGACTTGGCTAGAGAGGCAGGACAAGTAGCAAGTTGCAGTCTGTTGGGAAGGAACCTGGAGCAAGAGCAAAGAAACTAGCCACAGCCCAGCTTTTCTGGGCTCACCTCTAGGAGAATCCCACACAAGACTTGTCCAAGAGATGGTCAGCACCAAAGGACTTTTCTAAAGGTTGTTTTGAGTGGGTTTTGTTTTGGTTTTTTGTTTTGGCACAGGTTTTGTTTTTGCAGGTTTTATATCTTGGTGACTTAAAGTCACACTCTTAATCAACTTTCAAGGGCCAGAATATGGTGAAAATCACTTAAAATTTCCGTCCCTCCCATGCCTTAGTTTATTAGCAAGTAGTCATTTGTATGTTGTGTTCCTGTTTCACTGGATATAAACTGTGAAATGGGCTGAATCCTGGCCACTTTGTTTTGTTTTATAAGGCATTTCAGTGTACACTCTACAAGCACTCCATTTGAAAGAAAAAAAATACACCGTAATACTATCTTCCTCATTCACCTTGCCCTCCTACGCCCACCCTCAGCTTTAAATTTCTGTGGAGAAGCCAGATGGCAAGACAGACAAAGGTATACTTTTCCTGCTTTATGAATGGGGACTAGGGATAGATTGGCGCTTGGCCTTTTTCCTCTTAATCCCATTGGAGCTCAAACACTGGCTTCCTGCCTAACAATGTCACCTCCGTTTCTGGGAACATCCTTGCATAGAGAATGGAATTTAGGGCAGACATTTTGAGGTTCCATCCCCCCATTTCCTCTTCTTAAAGAGCAAAGAGGGGCAACAAGGAAGTGGCATACAGTTGTTGAGGCTTATTTCCAGATGTGTTTGCCAAGGGCAGCAAGGCCAGGGTTTCTCTCCTGGGGCCTGCCAAGTCTCCTGCAGAGCTTGGAGAATATTTTTCTTGTCAGATATTTGGGTTGAGTGCTCTGATTTCTGACTCCTTGGAAGGAGAAAGGTGGTAAGCTCGGCTTTATTAGCTTTACTTAATTTCCAGTTCAAAGCAGTAGAATTTTGAACAAAGCCCCCAATGGTGAGCCCTCTACCAAGCTGCAGAGCTAGCCAGAAAGGATGCTAAGGCCAAGCTCTTGGGTTGCTGAGTAGGAAAGGGAGAGTGTCATGGTTTGTGTGGTTGAACCCATATCTGCCCTGGCTTCCTTTGGTTGTTGCACCACTATGGGATTCTTTGCAGAATGGTACTCGTATCATGGATTAAAACAACACATGCAGAAATGACAGCGCAGGATGTCACTCAATCAGTTTGGGTTTGCTTTATTTTATTTTATATATATATATTTTTTGGTATCCTGTACATTGCAGTGGGTGTGAAGATAGTATTTTAATATTTGTACAAAGTTTAATTTAATTTTAATTGTTCTATGTATATAACTGCATTTCTAAATAATAATAATAAAAAAATTCTTATGAAACCAGCTGTGGAAGATGTGATCCTTCCAGAAAGTTTTTGTAGAAACCCTGTGTTGAAAAGTGCATGTAGACAAAAGCTCATGAAATGATGAAACAGTAACTGTGGGGGAGGCTGCCTGACGAGACGGAGGAATCAGCCAGGAGGTGCTCAGGGCACAGAGATGGTGACCACCAACCGTCATCAGTAGAAATCTGCCTCTTGTTCTGGTGATCTTAAAGTGCCAGCCACTGTACTCAGACTCTACAGTAACCTGGACATTGTAGTTTGGACCTACGTGAAATAACACATTGGCTAGGAGGTCAGTTACAAGTGTGTGTTGATGAGAGGATCGGGGACATACAAGGTAGGGTGAGGCTGCAAGAGAGCACCCCTGGCTGAAATGACATCTGAGTTGAGAGGCAAAGGGCCAATACACAGAGTCTTAAGTGGCATTGCTACCTGTTGCAGGTGCAAGTGGAGTAGAGTACAAACTCAATGGAAGCAACCAGGAGCCTACATTAAGGGGCCAGTGATTCAGAAAGAGCTGGGGGCCATAGGGAGGATGGAAAGTGAAGACTCTCCTCAGCCTAGCAGGGAGATTTGCACTGTACCCTAAGGCAGTAGGAAGCATCTTGGTGTTTTGCAGCAGAGTGTTTCACTACGAACTATAGTGTGGGGGACATCTGCTTATGAAGAATGGATTCAAGGGGATATTGTAAGGGAAGCCCATGTAAGAAGTTATTGGCCTTGTTTAAGACTATGATGGTTTCTACTAGGGTGAAAGCAGGATGGAGAGAAGTTGGTGGATTGGAAAGGTATTAAGATAGAATAACAGTATGGTGTCTGGATGTGAGAGGAAAAAAGCATCATAAGGTCTCATGAATGTCACTGCTAGCGGTGCAGAAGAGAGTTTTTTTTTTTTTTTTTTTTTTTTTAGGCAAATGGCAGCAATAGCTGATGTAATGGTTGGTTCTAGACACAGCTCTTAAGTTCTTTGTGTACATAAACTCATGGTATCTGCATAGCAACTCCACTAGGAAGGACCCCACACTGTGTTCTGAAACAGTTACAGAGAACACATGGTTCATTCCAGGTACAGCTAGATCCCGTTCAAAAGCAGGTAGTTCTGCTAGAGTGACCATTTTCCATTCATCAGCTACTGCTTTCAGGCTCTCCTCACCAAGGCCCTAATAGAAGTTACCACCACCCTCTACCTTCCTGAGTTTTCTAGCCAGTGAGCTCCAAATAGAAGAAAAACTCATTTCAAGGCAGGGAAATGGCTCTCATGAAGAGGGGGCCATGCACAGTGTGGTGGTGGGGAGGAGGAGGGACGGCTAAGTGATGGAGAATATGATAAGGCATGAGCTCACAAAGAAGCAGGCATTGTTCCTCAGTAAGAAAAGTAGAGAAGGAAAGCCTACTTCAGTGACAGGTGAGCCTGTCAGCCATCACAAGTGCAGCCTCATGTCCCAGGTTAGGAATGCTGATCCCATCCATACAAGCAGGAGAGAGGCTGGCTCTGTGTGTGTGTGTGTGTGTGACAAAGGAATCCCTCACTCCTGCGCCCCCTTCTCCCCCCCCCCCCAAACCACCACTTCCTATTTTGCAAAGTGGAGAACTGCAAATAACAACAAAGAAATAACAAGCTCAGGTAGGTGTTTGAACTGAGGGCCTTATGCTTGCTAGGCAGGCACTCTGCTACTGGAATCATGCCCCTGCCCCCAGCCCTTTATGCTTTTATTTTCTTGATAGGGTCTCATTTTCTGCCCAGACTAGCCTGAAACACGATCCTCTTATTTATGCTTCCTGAATATCTGGGATGACAGATGTGGCCTCCATTGCACCCAGATTTTTACTGATTGAGATGGAATCTTGCTAACTTTTTTTCCCTAGGCTGGCCTCAGAAACACAATCTCAGCCTCCCAAGTAGCTAGGATTGCAGGCATGAGCTACCAGGCCCAGCTTAGTGACAAATACTTATAAGTCCACAAAAACTATATAGACATTTCAGATAATCCAGAAGGAAAATTACCTATATGTATATAGGTAAAAGGTAATGTATCTTTTCTTCTATACCTATTTATATTTTCCTCAAAAAAGAGCATTTATTTTGCAATTTCAAAAATGACAGCATGGTTTGGTGAAACTAGGTTTTTGGGTTTGGGTGGAGTTTTTTGTTGTCTTGGTGCCAGCCCTAGGTGCTAGCCTTGAGCTTTTGTGCTCAAGGCTAGTGTTCTACCATTGGAGCCACAGCTCTGCTTTTGGCTTTTTGGCTAATTGGAGATTTAAAAAAAAAAGTCTTAAGGGCTTTTCCTGCAGGGGCTGACTTTTGAATCATGATCCTCAGATCCCAGCCTCCTGAGTAGCTGGGATTACAGGCATGAGCCATTGTGCCTGGCCTTGGTGATGTTTCTTAAGAGAAGAAATGAATTTACTATGACTGAAAAACATAAATGTAGGTATAGAGCATCATATTTTGTAGTTTTTACAATCTATTGCAATCTCACAAAACAACCACACATCATTTTAAAGTCTATATAATGTTAGTAATTAAGAATGAAGGTTATCAAAAATTCTTATGCTTTTTTCCTTAGGATACGATATTGGAAATAAAAAAAAATGTCAATTTTAATGATGTGATATATCTCAAATTGCCCACCAGGAAATTATTCCAAATTACATATTCATTGGCAGAGTGGTCATTTTCTTTCTCACAATCTCAATAGCACTAGGAAAAATGTGATTTTAAAAACATACATGGTGTTGGGCTGGGAAGGTGGCTCAGTGGTAGAGCGCTTGCCTTGCATGCCTGAGGCCCTGGATTCGATTCCTCAGCACCACATAAGCAAAAAGAAAAAAAGCCGGAAGTGGCGCTGTGGCTCAGGTGGTAGAGCACTAGCCTTGAGCTGAAGAGCTGAGGGACAGTGCCCAGGCCCAGAGTTCAGGCCCCACGACCGGACCCAAAAACAAACAAACAAAAAAAACCATACATGGGGCTGGGAAGGTGGCTCAGTGGTAGAGTGCTTGCCTTGCATGCATGAGGCCCTGGGTTTGATTCCTCAGCACCACATAAGCACTGGAAGTGGCACTGTGGTTCAAGTGGTAGAGTGCTAGCCTTGAGCTGAAGAACTTACGGATAGTGCCCAGGCCTAGAGTTCAGGCCCAACGACTAACAAAAAAAAAAAAAGGCTGAGTTCTGAGGACCACGGTTCAAAGCCAGCCAGGGCAGGAAAGTCCATGAGACTCTTATCTCCAATAAACCATTAGAAAACCAGAAGTGGTACTGTGGCTCAAGTGGTAGAGCGCTACCCTTGAGCTGAAGAGCTGAGGGACAGCACCCAGGCCCAGAATTCAAGCCCCACAACTGACAAAAAAAAGAAAAAAATGACACTGTTTTACTTCACTTTTGCTCTCTGTTCCTGAAGTTGGTTTTTAAAAATACGCTTGCTAACTCACTTTGCAATTTAAAGTGCAGAGTTGCAAGCAAAGTTGCAAGTTTGTTGTAAGGAGTAAGCAAGCATATTTTTAAACTTTGAGTTAAAAAGACAAAACAGGATTCCTCCTTTTCCCATACAGTGTGTGTGTGTGTGTGTGTGTGTGTGTGTGTGTGTGTGTGTGTGTGTGTGTGTGTGTGTGTGTGTGTGTGTGTGTGTGTGTGTTCCTACACATCTGTGTGCATACAAAGCCTGCAAGCTTCCAAAAAGGGAGCTCTTTCCTCTGGTACTTCAGACAGAATTACTCATTCACAAAGATTTCCTGGTAGCATTTTTTCATTCCAGTTTGATAAAGAGAAGCCATACTTTGGAGTTGAGTGTTAAGAAAACATACTGTCTTGAGAATTTTTCTTGGGAAAATTATCTGAGGTTAGTTTGAATTTAAAAATAAGGAACCAAAGGAAGGGATTCTGAAAGGAACACAAAGGTGCAATGCCTGTGTGCACTGACCATATAAAATAATACTTACCAAAAAGAACTCCCAAGAAATTGAAAGAAGTAGTTTTTTCTTTGTTGCTGTTTTTGTTTTCTTTTTGTCTTGTGTGTTTATCTGTCTGAGAGGGTAAAGGGCGGGCATTACACAGAAATGGAAGGAGAAAGGGTGAACAAATGCAGCAGTGATACTAGATATTATGTTAAAAATGAACTATCCAACTTGTGGATAGGTATGGGAGGGAAAAAACTGGGAGAGAGTGAAGGAAGGGGTGACATTGTACAAAAAGAAATGTGCTCTAAACCTGACTTCTGTAACTGTAACCCCTCTGTACATCACCTTTAAAATAACAATCCAGTGTCTTAATATCCACCTCAAAGAATACTGCTCACAACAGGCTTCCTTGTGATGCCAAAATAGAAACCAACTGCTGAACACACACACCCAAACTGGACAGCTAGCTCTACCAAGACAGCTTGAATAACTTCATTTTTTTCCCCAATGGAAACGCATCATGAGACTCAACTCAGTGTTCAGAGCAAGAAAGACAATAAGCCACATCCTCATTGGTCATTGCTTTCGAATGTCCAGTTTCATAGCTGAGGACACTGGTATGCAAAGCCACAGGGCCAGTGGGTGGCAGCGCTGAGAGGAAATTCTAGGCCACTTGCCAGGTTCAGTGTGTGAACCGGTCCTACCACCCCGAGACCAGTCTTCTGCTTGACTTTTGAGTCCAGATCCATCTTCCTCTCCAACCCAGCTCCCCTCTGCATCCAGAGCACTCACTGCACATTGCCCCAGGGTTGGCCCAAGGTCACCAGAGCCTCCAGCTGGTTCCAAGAGGCCTTTCAGCGGAGAATCAAGCATTCTCCAACACCAGTGAGCTCTCCACTTCCTTGCTGCTTCCTTCAGACAAGAGCCAGGGCAGGAAGCCTAGAGAAGGAAAAGTGGAGATAGCAAATGAATCCCAGGCTGGGGACAACTTTCATTTTAATCCCTGCCTCCTCCAGGTTAGATCTCTCGGCCTCAAGGCTGTGGCTCATCTGCAGCTTAGACGAGAACAAGAAGATGCTGGAGTGGAGGGAGCTGCCCACAGAGTGACAGTGTCTGTCCTCTGGACTGGAAGTGGTAGATTCTTCATGAGGGCAGGAGAAGAGGGAGCTGAAAGGTCTGCTAGTTTTATTCTGGCTGACCAGAAGCAGTGCCAGGGAGTCCCATACAGGTAGTGCCTCGGCCTGGCCCAGCCCGGCCCAGCTGCCTGGGCCTTGGATGGAGAAGGGGCCGGGAGGAGGGGAGGAGCGGGGGGGGGGGGGGGGGGGGGGGGGTCTGCTCACTCCAAGGCAGGAGCTAAGCATGTGCCCTGCTTTCTTACCACTGGCCCAGACAGGGAAATGCTTTGTGCAGGAAGCACAGACTCAGGTCTGTCTGCAAGATAAGAGATAGCAGAGTACAACTCAATTGTGCCCCCAGTAGGAACACTGGTCTTAGGAAAATGGCACTCTTGCAAGGTAGGCATCATTCACCTCATAGTCCAGGTAAAACAAACAAACTCAGCTTCCAATGCAGCCCAAGATCACAGCTAAGATTTGAATCCCAACCTGTCACCCTGAACTCTTGATCCTACACTGCTCAGCTGCTCACCTCTTCTACACCCAAACTTTCCTCCCTGGCTTCCTGGTCCCTACCCCTCAGAAATTTCCCCAACACCTGCCCTGCCCTAGAAACCCTCCTAGGAATTCTCCAAGCCAGAACACCAACCCACTTAAAAGTAAATATCTACACACCAGGAGCAGAGCTCAGCCTCAATGGTCAACATGGTTCCAGGTCTCTAAAGAGTCTGGTATTTATTCCTGCATTCCACCTGACCCACCAAGTAAAGGCATGCCCTGAAGAGCCTCTGTATTCCCAGGTCTTCCTGCCCCTAGGCAGGATCCAAGCTTAGAGACCTACAGGGCTTTTCTCTTCCAGATACTCAACAGGGTCCTTCCCTGTGAATGAAATGCACTGCAAGGCGTGGGAAATGTCTCATCCACACGCTGGAGGGAAACAGGCCTAGGGTTTTGGATTTCCCCTGACACCCTAGTGTCCCCAGAACAGGAAATTTCACAATATAGACATGACCCAAGCCATGTGTCTGAGCAGCTTAGCCTTTCTAAGCCTGGGGGAGCAGATGATTCTATGGTTCTCAACTTGACTGGGCATAGTGGGAGATTTGGCAAGTGTGGACATCCCCACAGGAGCACCTCCCTGCGAGCAGCAGCCTGGCAGCCTCCAGCATGGGAGCTAGCTGGCTGAGCCTGTATGCCTGGAGGGACATGATTGAGGTATGTGAAGGAGGGCCTAAGCTTCAATCCAAACTCATTGTGGGGCTGCCTGACTTTTTGGGGCTACTCTCCTGAGGCTCTTGAGCAACTGAGCTCCAAAGCATTAGCAGGATTTTTGGTGCCATAGCCTGTCTAATAGGATGGCCATTTCCCACTCTTGCTTCAATTGTTTCATTCACTTTTGAATTTGTTCAACAGACTATTGTTTTGACATTATGTAAAGCCTGGTACTAAGTTAAGGGCATAGTGATTCGTAAGACTCATTATATGCTCCCAAAGCATTTATAGACTAATGCAGAAGAAAGATTAAACAGCTATTTTAAGGTTAAGGCAGGACTTGTTAAATCTGCTGCAATGAGCCAGGCACTGGTGATTCATACCTGTAATCCTAGCTACTCAGGTAGCTGATATCTGAGGATTGTGGTTCAAAGCCACCCTGGGCAGAAAGTCTTCTCTTCAATTAACCACCAGAAAAGCAGAAGTAGTGCTGTTGCTCTAAGTGGTAGAGTGTTAGCCTTGAGCAAAATTGCTCAAGGACAGCACCCAGGTCCCAAGTTCAAACCCCACAACTAAAAAAATGCTGCAATGACAGATAGGCAAATTGCTTAGAGTGTGAAGATAAAAGGAAGCAAATTTCTTTGGGAGGTGAGCAGAGTCCTCAGGAGAAAGTGAGACTTGCTGTGGGTCAAGGTTGAATTATGTTTTAAAGAAGTGAACAGGGGTGCTTGGGTGAAAAGAAGAGAACTTTTCAGTCTATAGAGACACATAGGGAACATGTAAAAATAGGAACAAGAAAACTCCATTTTTTTATTAAAAAAAGAAAAAAATCAAGTCAGGTGACTATATGATTCAAGCCTATAATCCTAGCTACTTAGAAGGCTGAGATCTGAGAATCTTGGCTCAAAGCCAGCTTGGACAGGGAACTCCATGAGACCCTTGTGCCCAAATAACCAGCAAAAAGCCAGAAGTGGAGCTATGGCTCAACGTAGTAGAGTGCTAGGTTTGAGCAGAAAAAGTTAAAGGATACTACCTAGGTCGTGAAATTAAGCTTCAGTCCTGGTATCCCCCTAAAAAGTCAGTTATAAGCAATTTCAACCACATACATAACTGTCTTAGTATCTACTCAAATTGAAACATGCGACTTGTGTTTCTAATCAATGCCCTGCCTTCTGACAGCATCCAAAATTCCGCAACCAGCTCAAGTCTCCATTATAAGCCAGCTCATCCACTCTTTGGAGTCAACAACACAAGGGTACTCACTGGTTGCAACTAAGTTCCCATCACTAACAGCTAGGTGATTCCAGGTTAACCTTTCATTTCTTAACCTTTTCTTTTTTTCTTTTTTCTTTTCTTTTTCTTTCTTTTTTTTTTTTTTTTTGCCAGTCCTGGGGCTTGAACTCAGGACCTGGGCACTGTCCCTGAGCTTCTTTTTGCTCAAGGCTAGTACTCTACCACTTGAGCCACAGTGCCACTTCCATTTTTTTCTGCTTATATGATGCTGAGGAATCAAACCCAGGGCCTGCGAGTTAAGCACTCTACCACTGAACCACCTTCCCAATCCCCAAATTCTTCTAATTTTATCAGAGGCATTCAAAAATAAGCAAGCTTTCTTATAAAAATAGACATTTCCTTTGGCTTATCAGAAGGTCTTTTCTTGTATCAAAACTCAAGTGCTGAGCATGGTGGCATGTACTTGTATTCTCAGCTATCTGGAAAGCTGAGCTATAAAGACTGTAGTTTGGGGGTGGCCCTGGGGGAAAGATAGGAAACCTTATCTGAAAAACATAATGAAAGAATACTAAAGTCTGATGTCATGGGTCAAGTAGTAGAGTGTTTGTCTGGCAAGTGTGAAGACCTGAGTTCAAACCCCAGTACTGCTAATGCAAGAAAGTAGTACTTAAAGAATGATGTGTCTATGTCTGAAGGACACCCCCATTCAAATGGATTTCTATTGGCCAAATCAGGGATGATTTGATCATCAAAATAATGAAAACAGTGTTAAAAAAATTCTGTTGAGGGGCTGGGAAGTTGGCTCAGTGGTAGAGCGCTTGCCTTGCATGCCTGAGGTCCTGGGTTCAATTCCTCAGCACCACATAAGAAAAAAGCCGGAAGTGGCGCTGTGGCTCAAGTGGTAGAGTGCTAGCCTTGAGCTGAAGAGCTGAAGGACAGCACCCAGGCCCAGAGTTCAGGCCCCACGACCGGACCCCCCCCAAAAAAATCTGTTGAATAAAACATGAGACTATGCATCCATATAGCCAAACTTTATGGAGAAGCCTGGCAGATGTCACTTTAATCAAGGGGACAAATCAAAATTGTGGACCACCTCCATAGTATCACTTTCATAACATTCCTACAGAAATGCAACCTAAATCTACTCATGCAAAGAAAGAAAACATACAAACCCAAACAGTGATCCTTGACAGAACAACTAGCCTGCCATCTCCAAAAGACAAGGTTAAGGAAAGGTTCCAGACTTAAAGAACAAGAAGAAAGAGAAGTATGGCCCATAGTTCTTAACTGGGTCCTTTGGCTCTAAAAGGTATTGATTATTAGTGCAAAACTTGAACTGGATATGGGAATGGATGGTGGTAACATGTCAATGGTAATTCCCTGACTTGATGGCTCTGTTGTGCTTATGTTCTTGCTTGTAGGAAACACACATTAAACTATTTGGAGAGGATTGGGCAATATATTCTCAAGTTGTTCAAGAAGTTTTCTGTAGGGTTGTGATTATTTATACAGTTATTTGCCTCAATTAAAAATATTATAATGAGGGCTGGGAAGGTGGCTCAGTGGTAGAGCGCTTGCCTTGCATGCCTGAGGCCCTGGGTTTGATTGCTCAGCACCACATAAGCAAAAAGAAAAAAGCCGGAAGTAGCGCTGTGGCTCAAGTGGTAGAGCGCTAGCCTTGAACTGAAGGGCTGAGGGACAGCGCCCAGGCCCAGAGTTCTGGCCCCACAACTGGACCCCCCCAAAAAATATTATAATGAACCCTTCACCTGATAACTCTATGTCTTAGTCTGTTCCTGTTGCTCTACACAATCTCTTTTTTTTTTTTTTTATTTGGGTCCAGTCATGGGGCCTGAACTCTGGGCCTGGGTGCTGTCCCTCAGCTCTTCAGCTCAAGGCTAGCGCTCTACCCCTTGAGCCACAGCGCCACTTCTGGCTTTTTCCTTTTTGCTTATGTGGTGTTGAGGAATCAAACCCAGGGCCTTAGGCATGCAAGGCAAGCGCTCTACCACTGAGCCATCTTCCCAGCCCTACTCTACACAATCTCTTAAGACTGGGTTATTGGTTTAATTTTTTGTTTTTGTCCTGGGGTTCATGCATAATAGGCAAGCACTCTACCACTAAGCCACATTCCCAGCCCCAGTTATGTTTTTGTTTTTATGAGACAAGACCTTACTGTATAGCCTAGGTTGGACTCACACTTACTCTGCAGTCTAGGATAGCCTTGAAATCACAGTCCTTCTACCTCAGACTCCCAAGTGCTGAGATTACAGGCATTCACCACCACAGCTGGCTTTCGGTAAACAATAAGCAATTTACTTCTTACAGTGTGGATTCTGGGAAGTTCAAGATTTAGACCCTGGCATTTCAGTGTCTGGTAAAATCTTTGTCCCCACACCTCTTGTTGAACCCTCCCTTTGTCATAGAAGAATAGTTGAGGTTGCAAAAGAGACAACTACTGTATCTTTGCATGGCAGAGTAGATGGAAGGGCTGATGATGGTCTAGCTAGTTCTCTCCAGCCCTTTGATAAGAGTGCTAATGTTAGGGCTTAAACACCTCTCACAGCCCTCACCTTGGACCTTCACCTTGGCTCTAACCTATGAATTTTGAAGGGACACATACATTCAAATCATAGTATTTCTACTTGCAATAATTTCCTCTACAACAACCTTTGCTCCTCTGTAAGTTATTTATAGCAATGATTTAGGAAAATAAGCATTTGAGAGTAACCTAAATAATAGTCACCATGGGCTGCCTAACATATGATATATAGAGATATGAAATGGATTCAGGGGAAAAAATGAGAAAGTAGATTGCAACCAAGCAGCATGATGCACTGCTGTATGACAAAAACAAATAAATAAAAACACACACATCCAAACAACCACCACAAAGGTAGAGAGAAAGGCAGGGTGGACAGAATGCCTGCTCATGATCTTAGGTTTGAGTTCCCAACCAGCCAGTTGGTGATGCAACTCCAGCAGGAATCCCCTTAGCTGATTTATGCCACAAAGCCAGGAAGGCTCAGCCTGCTGGTGCCATCTAGTGTCCGTGAGAAGGTAAGAAGGGCCAAAGTTGAGATCCAGCCTTATGTTTTGGGCAGCTGGGACCTACGGGTCAAGGGATGTGACCCAGAAGTCAAGGAGACATAGACTCTTATTTGGACTCTATTAATAGATTATTAACCCTAGCAAATCACTACTAGCAGAGTGGCTTATTGACAACCAAACCAAGAAATCCAAAATCAAGCGGCCAACAGGTTTATTCCATCTCTGAAAGCTCTAGAAGAACCTATTCTTGACTCTTCCTAGCTTCTGGTGACTGCTGCCACTCTAGGTGTTTGTTTCTAAGCACATCACTCAATTTCTGTCTCCATCCTTCCAGGCGCTCTTTCCTATGTGTGTTGTGGCCCAAATTTCCCTCATCCCCTAGGGACACAGTAGCATTGGAGTTGGTCCACCCAGTCCAGTATGATTTCATTTAACTCCCAATCCTTCTGTTTTTACTTCCCATGTGCTAGGATTAAAAGTGTGTGGTAATGCAGGTAAGTTTGGAAATTTTAAAAATCAAGGTATCTATTTGAATTGGTATGTGATTTCCCTAATTAGTGGCAGATTCAGGGTATTGTTTTGATTTTTCACGTTTTACTCTCTATAATCAGGTCATTGATTATGTTTATAAATTTCTAGTATTGTTTACTTGTATGACTTGTTTCTTTCTTTGCTTTGTCAGGCTCACCAGAGGCTCAGTCTTTTTCATTAGCTTAGTCAACTTCACTTTATTAATGTGTAAGTTAAATATAGTACAATTCACCCACTTTTATTTTTTATTGTCTTTTAAGTCATTGTGCAAAGGGGTTGTGATTCAGCATGTCCAATTTGTTGTTGTTGTTTTTTTTAATTTTTCAAGAGACAAGCTTTTACTATGTTGCCCAGGCTGGTCGCAAACTCCTGGGTTCAAGTAGTCCTCCTGTCTCAGCCTCCAGAGTACTGGGAGTACAGGCTGTACTCATTGTACCTGGCTTGAACTTTCTTGGTTTCTTTCAAAGAGCAATGTCTTTCATTTGTTATTTGTTTTGTTGTTTTGGTGGTACTAGAACTCAGGACCTTGTCTTTGCTGAATAAGCATTCTACCACCTGAACTATACCCCCAATTTTTAATTTAATTTTTAAATTCGCTTTTTCAAATAACTAGTTTTGGAGTTTAAAACTAAAAAGAAAAGGGGCTGGGAAGGTGGCTCAGTGGTAGAGCGCTTGCCTTGCATGCATGAGGCCCTGGGTTTGATTCCTCAGCACCACATAAGCAAAAAGAAAAAAGCCGGAAGTGGCGCTGTGGCTCAAGTGTTAGAGTGTTAGCCTTGAGCTGAAGAGCTGAGGGACAGAGCCCAGGCCCAGAGTTCAGGCCCCATGACTGGACAAAAAAAAACTAAAAAGAAAAGTTTTAGAGTTTGTTGATCCCTCCTTTTTATTGTTTTCTGTTTCACTAATTTGCTCTCATTTTTAAAAATTCCTTCCTTGTTCTTTCTTTAGATTTACTGTTTCATTTCCTTTGACTTTATGACTTGGACACACTTATTTTCCCTTGTTGTCAATAACTGCAATGAAAGTCATAAATTTCCCCAAATATCCATAAAATTTCACTAGTAGCATTTCCAATGTTCAATTTCAGATAAGTGTAATTTCTCCTTTAACCATGAATTATTAAGGAGTAAAACCTTGCTTCCAACTATGGATTAAAATACTTCAGTTATTTTTCACCTAATTGCATGTGTATGATAAAGACTATAAGAAATATATTGCATACAATTTGAAATATGTTGAGATGTCTGTTGTGATCCTACCACAGGTCAATATTCTGTTCTTTTCACATTTGAAGAAATGATGTATGCTTGGCATTTCTATTCAAGATATGTATGCAAGGGTAATATTTAGAAGACTTCTTGGCACAGAAGTTCTTGATAGTGTGTGTGTGTGTGTGTGTGTGTGTGTGTGTGTGTGTGTGTGTGTGTGCAGGTCCTGAGGTTTGATTCTCCCTTGGCTTTTTTGCTCATAGCTAGCTCTTTACCACTCAAGCCACATCTCCACTTCCAGATTTTTTTGGGGGGGGTCCGGTCGTGGGGCCTGAACTCTGGGCCTGGGCGCTGTCCCTCAGCTCTTCAGCTCAAGGCTAGCGCCCTACCACTTGAGCCACAGTGCCACTTCTGGCTTTTTCCTTTTTGCTTATGTGGTGCTGAGGAATCGAACCCAGGGCCTCAGGCATGCAAGGCAAGCGCTCTACCACTGAGTCACCTTCCCAGCCCCCACTTCCAGATTTTTTGATGGTGAATTAGATAGGTGTCTCAGGAAACTTTCTGCTAGATGGGTTCTTTACCATTTGAGCTACTTGGCTTTATGCTCTAGCAAGCCTGGATTATGATCCTCCTATTTGCACTTCCTAGTATTACTTGATGACAGGCATGTACCAGCGTGCCCAGCCATTGACTGAGATAGAGTCTTGTGACTTATTTTTTCCAGGCTGGCCTTCAGCTATGATATATCTCTGCCTCTGCACTGTTTGTTTTTAAGACAGGGTTTCATTGTATAGCTCAGGCTCTTCCTGAACTCTTGATCCTCTGGCCTCAATTTCCTTAGTGCTGGTATTACAGGTATGTATCACCACGCCCTGCAAACAATTGCTAGCTTACCTACTCAAGCCCAGAAGTGTGTCTGTTGCGGCTTTCTCTATGCCCTGGAATACTTTAAACATGTGCCAGGTTATTGTTCATTGTGTTTATTTAATTTTCATGCCAAGATTTCTTTCTGGCTCCAGGTGTTTGGTGTGTTGCTTAGGCATATGGTTGTCTTTCAGGGTGAAATTAAGAATAGGCTGAAGTTCACATAGGAGTGGTCATGCAAGGAGGACAATACTTGTTTCAGAACTTTTTTTTTTTTCTTGTCGGTTGTAGGGCTTGAACTCTGGGCCTGGGCGCTGTCCCTCAGCTTTTCAGCTCAAGGCAAGTGTTCTACCTCTTGAGCCACAGCACCACTTCTGGTTTTCTAGTGGTTTCTTGGAGATAAGAGTCTCACGGACTTTCCTGCCTGGGCTGGCTTTGAACCGTGATCCTCAGATCTCAGCCTCCTGAGTAGCTAGGATTACAGGCGTGAGCCACTGGCGCCCGGCTTGTTTCAGAACATTTGAAGAATTTACTAAAGTTTACTAAAACCTTGGAAGTGGGCTGTCTTCCCTAGAGGACTAATATAATGCAGGTGCTCCAGCAGGGGGCACACTAAGCATATGGTGTGGAGCTCAGTAAGACTTGGCCTACCTGGACTAGGAAAAAGATGGCCGCTGAGAAATAACAGGGAAGGAAGGATTTTCAATGACAGATGGCAATCTGCCCAGAGAGAGACACACACAGAGACAGAGAGACACACAGAGAGAGACAGAGACACAGAGAGAGACACAGAGAGAGACAGGCAGACAGACAGATGGACAGACAGACTAGGGCCAGAACCTTATTTTGTAGTCTAAGCTGGCCTTGAACTCTCAATCCTCCAACTTCAAATTGTGAGTTGCTGGAATTACAGGCCTATATCCCCAGGCCCTGTAGGACTGGGACTTATAACAGAAAGTGAGATGTGGATGGGTCCTCTGACTGGCTCTTTTTTATAAAGATAATCCATCAAGAGTGTGCAAATACAATCACTAGTTTTCTCATCCGTGTATCTGCTCATCATCCACTCCTCATTAATGAGCATCACCAAGGACTTGCCAAGATTTGTTAGTAGAAGAACCTAATTAAGGACAGACCTCCTAGTGAGATAATGTCTCAGAATACCTCAGAATACCTCCAGATTCAGTTTGCTTTTGGAAAAGATTTTGGCAGTCATTTGTAAGTATGTTTAATGTTTTAGAAATACGCAGTTGGTCAAAGAAGTCACATTCTCCCTTGTATGGTGGGGGAGGGGTGGACAGCCCCAGATCTACTCCTTTTCCACAGCGGAAGGCCACTGGTGGGATGAGAAACATTAACAAAACATAAACAAGCACCTGTAATGAGTGAATTTTGATTGGCTCCTAGATGGGAAGGGACAATTCTCAAAGACATTTTGTGGCCAATTAGGGAAATTCAAGTATGGCAGAATCTGGGGTGATGTTAAAGATAAGAGGACAGGGAATGGTGACCGATTGTACTTAGGAAAGTATCTGTGACTTGAACATGGTATAGTTCAATAAATCGACGTGCATTAATTAACTCAGAAATGCTCATGGGTTTCATTGATCATGTAAGTGGCACTTTAATTCCAAGCCTCCTCTGTTTTGCTGGTGGGCCCTTTTGAGTAGCCATGGCACCCAGACCATCCTGGCAAACCCCTTCCCCTTTAGTTACCTAGATAACATCCAGGAAGGAGCAGGTATGCATCCCAACCGTTCTCATCCATTTGGAGATTGGTGGAGGGGAAGCAAGAAAGATGGGCATGGGCGTACCAAGGACCAAGGAGTGCTCAGTATACATTAGGCACTCAAGAAATATTCCCTGGGTGGTAACTATTCATTGGACACCCACTATGTTCCAGGGGTTCTTTAAATCCTCACACAACCCTGCAGAGTGGGACTCGTGGTTCTGGTTTTAGAGACTAGTGTACTCTAGGAGGAACAGTGGGAAGGAGAGGGCAGAGGAGGCCAGGACACATAGACTGCAGCTTTGTTCTAGGCCAGAGGTTTTGTGTGTGTGTGTCGGGTGTGTGTGTGCGTGTGCGTGTGCGTGCGTGTGTGTGTGTGTGTGTGTGTGTGTGTGTGGTGTGTTGTGCTGGTCCTGGGGCTTGAACTCAGGGCCTGAGCATTATTCCTGAGCTTTTTTGTTTTTCTTTGCCAAGGCTAGTGCTAGTGCTCTACCAATTGAGCCACAGCTTCATATCTGGCTTTTGGTTTCCTGCCTGGGCTGGTTTCAAACTATAATCCTCAGACCTCAGCCTTCTGAGTAGCTAGGATTATAGGCATGAGCCACCAGTACCTGGACCACAGGTTTTCATCTTAGGTAGATCAGTCAGGTCTGACCCCAGGGCCCCTCCTGGGTGGGTGGGAGGGGGGGAGAGATGGGGGGGGGGGGAAGAGGAAGCAGACATCCATCTGAAGCTCCTTTATCTTCCTATCCAGAGCACCTTACCTTCCTAGCACCACCTCTTGCATTTTTTTTCTTCCTTTAGGACTCAGTACTTTTTCTTTTCACAAAGTTAAGTCACATGTTGGCTTAGTTGGTGATATAAAAAATACTATCCTCTGTGGAACTGAAGAAAGGGAGTTTACAGAGACTATAAGACATTCTGGAGCCTTCTTTCGCCAGGCGTCCTCGTGAGAGTGACCTCGTCTTTAAACCCTACGTGGCAATCCCTGACGCACCGCCGTGATGCCCAGGGAAGACAGATAAAAAAAAAAAAAAATCAAAAAAAAAAAAAAAAAGACATTCTGGATCCTAAAGAAAAATCACGGAGCAGTTTACATCTTAATGATCAAGACAGGATTTCCCTTCCGCCAAGGGATTAGGGAAGGTGTGGCCAGGATAATTTCAGAGGACCCTGAATATTCCCTGCAGCCCTCACCACAGAGGTACTGGTTAGCTTAGCCACACCAGGGCCTGGAAACCATAGAAGAGCTCCATCTCTATCCAGCTTGGGAATCAAAGTCCCACAGCAGGGCAAAGGTGAAGCCACCCAGGAGCAACTACCTCAGGTTAACCTCTGGGTGCTGACAGGTCTGGGCAGCCAAGAGCCTAGAGGAGGCCAGCTGTCTCCTGCTCTGCTTGGCCAGGTGAACAGGAATTCCCTTCCCCTCCTCTCTCTCTCCTCTACATTCCTCTCTTCTTTTTCATTAAAAACAAAAAGGGGTAAGCCAAGTGTAGGGGTGCTCATGCCTGAAATTCCAGTACTCAAGAGGCTGATATAGGAGGATCTAGAATTTGAGACCAGCTTGGGCCTCAAAACCCTGTCTAAAAAATAAAAAAAAGAGGATGAGAAAGAAATAAGAAGGGAGAAAGAGAGAGAGGAGGTAAGAGGGAGGGAAGAAGAGAGGGAAGGAAGGAAGAAAAGGAAGAAAAGGAAGGAAGGAAGGAAGGAAGGAAGGAAGGAAGGAAGGAAGGAAGGAAGGAAGGAAGGAAGGACAGTAGCGGCTTATGCCTGGAGTCCTAGCTACTCAGGAGGCTGAGCAGAAAAGCCCAAGAGACTCCTATCTCCTCTTAACCAGCAGAAAGCCAGAAGTGAAGATGTGGTAGATCTCCAACCATGAGTTGGGGAAAGCTTAGTGAAAGCAAAAGGCCCTGAGTTCAAGCCCCAGTATGAAATAAGAGCTTGTCTTGTTTAGAGGGACACTGATTTGACGGACAGAGGAAGGAAGTCTGCTGTCTGGGCACACAACAATCACCTTCCAAAACACTCTGCTCTCCACTATTCACTCCAAGTATTTTAAACACACTTTGCTTCAGTGTTGTGTTTCTGGGATGCAGACATCATACATCGCTTGGACAAAAAACAAACAAACAAACAAGCAGGACTTCAGCAATGATATAAATTGGATTCATAAATGAAGTGACAAAATGTATCTGAGTTGGTGTCTTTGGAATATTAAGAATAAAAACAATTGCCATACTGTTATCTGGGTGACCCTACTTTGGTTTTGATAAAAGACTAGTATCACAGGGCTGGGAAGTTGGCTCAGTGGTAGAGTGCTTGCCTCGCATGCATGAGGCCCTGAGTTCAATTCCTTAGCAGCATGTAAGCAGAAAAAGCTGGAAGTGGTGCTGTGGCTCAAGTGGTAGGGTGCTAGCCTTGAGCTGAAGAGCTAAGAGACAGCACTCAGACCCAGAGTTCAGGCTCCACGACCAACAACAACAACAAAAATAAAGAAGAAAAAAGAATAGCATCACAGGAGGAGGGTCTACAAGGAGCCAACAGGTTATCAGTGATGGTAGTGTCACTGGCTCATAATATATGTAGTATTCTTCTACATAGAATATGTAGCATTCTTGCCAACCATATACTTTACTTTTCCCCCATGACGTCCATATTAGAAAATTGAAAGCCATATAACAATCACAATAAATACATTTTTACTTTATGAGTCTTAGTATCATTGCATTTCAAAATACAAAACAGCGGGCTGGGAATGTGACTTAGGGGTAGAGTGCTTGCCTAGCACGCAGGAAGCACTGGGTTTGATTCCTCAGGACCACATAAACAGAAAAGGCCAGAAGTGGTGTTGTGGCTCAAGTGGTAGAGTGCTGGCCTTAAGCAAAAGAAGCTCAGGGACAGTGTCCAGGCCCTGAATTCAAAGCCCCAGGACTGGCGAAAAAAGAAAAAGCAACCCTGTCACTATAGTCAGAGAAAGAAGGTCCTTGAGCTGGTAGAACCTGCCTGGCAAAGAGCTTTGCCTGACTGGTTTGGGGAAGATACTAAAAAGTATGTTGTTTCCTCAGGTGTGGAGGAAGGTGTGGGCTGGGGTTTCAGGTGTGGGTGTGAAGAATCAAACACTCATAGAGCCTGGGGGATCCTTTGGTATTGTGTGTGTGTGTGTGTGTGTGTGTGTGTGTGTGTGTGTGTAGGGGGGTGTGTTTGTATGTGTGTGTGTGTGTGTATGTGTAGGTGTGTGTGTGTGTGTAGGGGTGTGTGTGTGTGTGTGTGTGTGTGTGTGTGTAGGGGGTGTGTTTGTGTGTGTGTGTATGTGTAGGTGTGTGTGTGTAGGGGTGTGTGTGTGTGTGTGTGTGTGTTGTGCTCAGGAGACCCTTGGACTTCTGACGTGGTGGCTCAAGGTGTAATCTTAGTTACTTGTGGGCGGAGATTATGATTTAAGTTTAACCAGGGCAGACATTTCAGGAGACTGCATCTTGACCAATGGCTGAGCACAGTGGTAAATTCCTGTCATTCCTCCCAACATGGGGAAACACAAATAAAAGGATTGTAGGATTGTAGCCTAGGCTGACCCTGGCGTAAAACAAGACTATTTCAAAAAAATAAGCAACACAGCCAGGCACGGATGTCTTACAACTGCATTCTTACCTAATTGGGAGGTTGAGACTGGGAAGATTATGGTTCAAAACCTGCCTGGGTAGAAAAGTTTGAGGGATTTCCTCTCCCTTCTCAACTCATAGCTGGGTCCAGTGGCAGGCACCTGTACCCCAGCTACTTCAGGAAGCCTAAAATAGGCAGATGGAGGTCTGTGACAGTTCCTGGGCAGGAAGTAAGACCCTCTTTCAAAAATAATCAGTGCACTACTCAAGAGGCTGAGATCTGAGGATCCTGGTTCAAAACCAATCCAAGAAGAAAAGTTCAAGAGACTCTTTATCTCCAATTAACCAGCAAAAGGCTGGAAGTCGAAGTGTGGTTCAAGTGATAGAGCCTTGAGTGAAAAAGCCAAGTGAGAGAGGGAAGCCCTAAATTCAAGACCTAGAACCAACACACACACACACACACACACACATACACACACACACACACACACACACACACACACACACACACACACACACACACACACACACCAAAACAAAAAAGAGCAAACAAACAAAAGTTCTCTGGACATGGTCTTTTCTTCAGCCCACATCCAGGTCCTACCTTTGTCAGGGAAGTAAAAGTTTGAGTTCTTTGAGTTAAAGCTACTTATTCAAAATGCTAACTTGCTGTTGAACTTTCAATGCTTTCCTTTCTCACAACCACTTATCTTGTTTTATTTCAAGGGGAGGCTAATTTTGATATGTCAAGAAGCTCTGATTAGGTCAGGAACAGTAAGCAAGCATGCAACAGGTATGTGGCCTTTTACATCTTCTGGGGTAGGCTATACTCATAAAATACTATGAGACTCAAAAGTGAAGTCATTGCTCAAAAATCTGAAGTTTCGTTGCTCCAATCACTTTAATTCTGTCCTTACAGTCCCTTCTTTACAAGGGAAGTTTGAGTCAGAGCCATGTTGTAAGTTAGGACCACAAGAAGTTTCAGAATTTTAGAAACTACCCTCCAGGTTTGAGGCTCTCAGTGTCTGTTTTAGTCTCTGCTTCCCTCACCTGGCACCCAGCTCCACTCTGCCCATCCCTGCAGTCCATAATGCAGTTGACCTTGGCTGGGTAGAGAGAAGAAATGAGCTTTTAGTTTGAATCTCAAACTGTCATGTGGCTAAGTTAGCAATAGAGCGCTTGCCTAACATGCATGAAACCCCACGTTCTTTTCTTCAGTACCACATAAACCAAAAAGACCAGAAGTGGCACTGTGGCTCAAGTGGTAGTGTTAGCCTTGAACAAAAGAAGCTCAGGGACAGTGCCCAGGCCCTGAGTTCAAGCCCCAGGACTGGGTCAACACACACACACACACACACACACACACACACACACACACACACACACACACACACACACAAAACAAACAAACAAAATAGTTACTGAACTTGGGAGATAAGAGTCTTGGATTATATTTCCTCTTCCATGAAACAAGGTTAGCAATATTCATCTTAAAGTATTAAAATGCTACTACTACTATTATAATTGTTGCTTTTATTATAGTTTGTGTGTGTGCTCTTGCCGGTACTAGGACTTGAACTCAGAGCATCAAGCTTTCACTTAGCTTTTTCACTCAAAGCTGGTATTCTACTTAAGCAACACTCCCATTGCTACCTTTTGGTGGTTAGTTGGAGATAAGAGTCTCTCAGATTTATCTGTCCAGTCTGGCTTTGAAAACACAATCCTCAGATCTCAGTCTCCTGATTAGCTAGTATAGGTGTGAGCCACACCAGCACCAGCCCATCTTAGAGTTCTTAAGGGCCCTCAAGAAATGAGAAAAAATTAATGAAACTGTTTTTAGCACTATCTGGCACATAACACACCTTCAATTATTCTTGAATGTTACTAACCTATCTTCCTGTGCTGGTCCTGATGTGGAAAATAGGCATGACTCAGGGAGATAAGATGGTTTCATGCATCTTTGCCAAAGCAGAGTCTAGTGTTGGATGGCAGATAAGTTGGTCTGCTCTGCTAGTAGGCTGATTGGAAATTCGACTTTAAGCTCTAGTTGGAGGTAGGTCATCTTGAGGTGGAGCTACTTGTTTATTTAGGCTGCTGGCCTAAGTGACCATGATCCTCTTAAACATCATCCTTCTGTTTGAGCTGGGCATGTTTGGCTGACAGCCATGCTTATACTGTGTGACCCTTCTGATTGGCCTAAACTGAGCCAATCAGATTTTCCTTGCTAGGGAACTTGAAATTGGAGTAAGAGATTCTACTTTGATTGTCAGATTTACTTTTGAATGAAGAAGACATAAAAATTGGGTAATATTAGCCAGGCACCGGTGGCTCACACTTGTAATCTGAGCCACTCAGGAGACCGAGATCTGAGGATCATGGTTCAAAGCCAGTCTGGGCTGGAAAAGCCATGAAATTCTCATCTCCAGTAAACCACCAGAAAACTTGAAGTGGCTATGGCTTAAGAGCTAGAGTGCTCAAGTTTGAAGGTAACTAAGATTATAGGCTTGAGCCACTGGTGCACAACTCTTTTTTTTTTGTTTTAGTGTATACTAATGGTTCAAACAAGTGTTACATGGTAGTTCTCACATATATGCACATATTGTGCTTTAATCAGATTAACCCACCGCTTTATGAAACTCTTCTGAGTTATTAATGACAAACCTACCTTTTTAATTGCTGATCATATTGTGTATTAATCTAATTTTCTTTCAAGCTATAGAAGTTAGCTTAATCTAGCTTGAGCAAAGAAGAAGGTGCTGTGGGAACCTCACAAGATCTAGAATGTTTGCTGGAGGTCCCGCACCAGAGCAGGTGTGAGTCCTTCAGCCAGAGAAGAGAAAGCTGGCTTCCTTCTAGCATGCTGCCATGGTGCTCCTTCAGTTTTGCTCCTCAGTTCAAAATCACAATTTCCGTAATTGAGAGAAACTCATGGATCTCGGATTAGCCAATTAGTAATGGCTAGCTGGTAGCTTCAGGCAGCAAAACCTAGCTGCTTAACCAGGAAGACAGAATGTGCTGTTCTGAAGACTAGGAAGTTGGAGCTGATCAGCCAACCCAAATGATGTCCTCGTACAAGCTGGTCTGTGCACGTGTCTGTGACTTGCTGTGAGCGGGAAACTGTGCTTCATTCTGAGACGGGTGTAGAAATTTGGAAAATGGTCTGACATCAAAAAAATCTCTAAGTTGCCTCAAAAAGACAAATGGTGCATGTTTTCTCTCATGTGCAGAAGCTAGATCTAAAATACACCAGGACGTGATAAATTATACAGGACTCTAGGCATTCCTATACAGTGAGACCAAAGGAGGATAGTCTTAGGGGAGGGACACAAAGACACACTGCCCTTGTGCCTCTGATCGTATCAAATAGTATTTATCAACATGAATTTCTGAAATTCAGGGGTAAGCTGGGTACCTTCGAGCCAATGGCTCAGCTATCAAAACATGTCAAGGTTGCCAAATGGCTTCCTAAGCAATGTACTAAAAATACACTTAGCCTGCCGTTAGTGTTTATGTAAAATCAAATGTAAAACATGGCGAAGCAAGATGTGCTTCTGGTTGTCTAATTCACAGTGTGAGCCATGCTGACATATGCAGATACACCAAATAAACAGTAAATACAAATTGTGCCAGTGTTCTGTCTGAATTCTAAGTAAGTAAATCAGCATCTTGTAATCCTTGGTCTTAGTCCTGATTATAAGTAGGCCTTTGCTTAGCTAGTCACACTTGAATTGGCATCTCCACGGCATCCCTGCTCAGGCTCTTTTGGGCTTATGAGCCTTTCTCCACTGGTTGTTGAAAGGTTATTTTCTAAGACACATTGTCTTTCTTTTGTGCCAGAACTGGGGCTTGATCTCCGGGCCTTCTGTTCTCACTTAGCTTTTTCACTCAAGGCTGGTCTTCTATTACTTTAGCCACACCTCTACTTCCAGCTTTTTGCCATTTGATTGGAGAAAAGAATCTCACAGACTTTTCTGCCCAGGTTAACTCTAAACCACAATCCTCAGATCTAGCTTGAGTAGCTAGGATGACAGGCACGAACTGCTAACACTGAGTTTAAAAACATTTTTCAAAAAAAAATAAAAACCAAAACATTTTTCCCCCAGGCAGGATCTTGTTATATAGTCCAGACTGGTTTGCAACTCCTAATCCTCTTGCCTCCAGCTCTCAAGTGTGGGGATTACAGGTATGTGTTACACTGCTCAGTACAAAGTTATTCTTAATCTCCTCAGAGAGTACCCTTTCCGTATCTTTGCCTAACCAAACTTGGGTGATTTATTCTGTTTGTATGAACTCAAATGTTACCCATGTGACAACTGATTTTGTCTAACGTGACTTCACCAGTGGGAAGTCTTAGAACAATTCTCATCTCAAGACATGAGTCATTTGCACTAATAATACTCAATCTCCAAGCTTTTAAAATAGGTTGTTTACCTGAGAGGTGCCATGTCCAGGTAGAATACATGATAGTTTCTCATTCCTTTCTGTATTCTCTGTCCAACAGTAAACCATTCCTTTTGGGCTAAAATGGAGCCATCTGGCTTATCAAACAAAATGTTAAGTATTCTTCACTGTATTGGTTCGGTATGTCTTGATCCTAATTATTGTGTTATAGAATTATTGTGTTATTTCCAGGATTGACACTGGTTTTTCAGGTCTCTACAATGATCCCATTAGAAATTAGTTTGGGGATTCATGCATTTGAGGCTTACCTCTTAATAGCAAAGATGAGAATAACTCAGTAATGATTCAGTCTCTAGTCCCTGACAGTGGGAGTGAGGCGTGGCGAAGGCTAGAGGGTAGTACTGGGGGTTGGCTTTTGGATAGCTGTGGCTCTTGTCCCGTTCTTTCTGTGTCTCTGGTTCGCTCATGTCACCTTCCTCCTCCTCCTCTTCCTCCTCCTCCTCCTCCTTTTTCTTCTTCCTTCTCCTCTTCCTCCTCTTCCTCCTCCTCCTCCTTCTTTTTTTTAACAAATACCCTTAGTGGTTTGGTCTTTGGAATTTTTACATTTTAACTGCAGAGGATTTGCAGACATAAGATAGACATTTCCATTTCTTTTTTTTTGGGTCCGGTCCTGGGGCCTGAACTCTGGGCCTGGGCGCTGTCCCTTAGCTCTTCAGCTCAAGGCTAGAGCTCTACCACTTGAGCCACAGTGCCACTTCCAGCTTTTTTCTTTTTGCTTATGTGGTGCTGAGGAATCAAACCCAGGGCCTCAGGCATGCAAGGCAAGCGCTCTACCACTGAGCCACCTTCCCTGCCCAGACATTTTCATTTCTTGACTTTTTTCTTTTTCTTTTTGCTTATGTGGTGCTGGGGAATCGAACCCAGGGCCTCATGCATGCAAGGCAAGTGCTCTACCACTGAGCCACCTTCCCAGCCCACATTTCCATTTCTTTAAGCCACTGTCTTATTTCTGTTACAGCAGCTTAACCTCTACTATAATTTTTGTTCTTTCTGACTAAAGTGGCAGAACATTTATCTAGCAAACGTGAGACCCTCGCCAATCCTCAATACTGTGGAAAAAAAGAAAAAAGGAAAAGGAAAAGAGAGAGATTAAGAGAGAGTAATCTGTGTGTGTGTGTGTGTGTGTGTGTGTGTGTGTGTGTGTATGTTTATAGGGTAGCTAAAGTGTTGATCTAGGTTTGGATCAAATACATTCCCTTTTCTCACTTAAGTCTCATAACAACTCTATGAATGAAATTTTGTCAGTGACCTACTTCCAACAACAGGACATGTCTGCAGTCACAGATCTACTCCTCAAAGCTTGGAGCAGTAAGTGTTGATTCTATCTCTGGATGTCTTAGCTCATAGGCTCTATAGCTTCTCTTGTGTGACTCAGCTTGTGGAAGTCATTTGTAACTCAGCCTACATGCTTTGTTCTCTGTAACCAATGGCTTATGCTGAATTCATTTACACATGCTCGGCCATACTTTTGTAACACAAAAACAAAAATGCGGGGCTGGGAAGGTGGTTCAGTGGTAGAGTGCTCACCTTGCACGCATGAAGCCCTGGGTTCAATTCCTCAGCACCACAGAAGCAAAAAAAAGACAGAAGTGGCGCTGTGGCTCAAGTGGTAGAGTGATAGCCTTGAGCTGAAGAGCTGAGGGACAGCGCCCAGGCCCAGAATTCAGGCCCAACGACCAACAAACAAACAAAACAAAATGGCTCACACTTGAACTTACTCACCAGTAATGGGAAATGTTCTCTCTTGGCCTAAATAATAAACCTTTTTTTTTTCTCTTGTCAGTCGTGGGGCTTGAACTCTGGGCCTGGGTGCTGTCCCCTGAGCTCTTCAGCTCAAGCTAGTACTCTATCACTTGAGCCACAGGGCCACTTCTGGTTTTCTGGTGGTTAATTGGAAATAAGAATCTCATGGACTTTCCTGCCTGGACTGGGCTTTGAACTGCAATCCTCAGATCTAAGCCTCCTGAGTAGCTAGAGATTATAGGCCTGAGCCACTGGCGCCCAGATCATAAAGCTTTCTGATAACATTTTTGAGTTACTCTTTGGACTCTGGGAAGAAAATCTTTTAGTACCACAGAGTTGCAAAAAATGTCCTGGCTTCAATTCATTATTCCACCATTTCCCCGCTATGTAACTCTCAGCTTTGGTTTCAACATTTTTTTTTTTAAAAGGAGACTATTAGCAGACATTAGAGAGTTGTATAAGGGCTTAAATGGGCGAATAAATCTAAAACCCCAAGCACTGTGCTAGGCGTATAGTAAGGTGAATGGTAGTTTTTATGTAATGATGCCACTGGATTTTGCAATTAGGATAAAGGTGGCCTTTGAGAGCAGAGGGCAGGAGTGGAGACCGAATGGCTCTCAGCAAGTGAGAGCTTGAGCAAGTGCATCTAGTGGAGTAAAGACCCCTTAACTGCTCTGTTAAAAGTATGACTTCAGCCGGGCACCCGTGGCTCATGTCTGTAAAGCTAGCTACTCAGGAGGCTGAGATCTGAGGATCGTGGTTCAAAGCCAGCCTGGGCAGGAAAGTCCATGAGACTACACTCAGAAAACCGGAAGTGGCTCTGTGACTCAAGTGGTACAGCACTTGCTTTGAGCTGAAGAGCTTAAGGACAGCATTTAAGCCCAGAGTTCAAGCCCCATGACTCTGCCCCCTCCCCCCAAAAAAGTGTGACTTAGAAAAGGAGAGATGGGGCAGTCTGAAGGTGATACATGTTAAGAGGTTTTGGTAGGTTTCAGTTGTAAAATGGAAACTAAACATTTGAAAGCTTATACAACTTGTGGATAGGGAAGGGAGGGAAAAACTGGGAGAGAGTGAGGGAAGGGGTAACATTGTCCAAAAAGAAATATACTACCTGACTTATGTAACTGTAATACCTCTGTACACCACCTTTTAGTAATAATATATTTTTAAATGAAAGACTAAAAGTAATAGAAAAGGTAGGATTGAAGATAGAAAAGAATTAGAGAGATATGTGGAATCTGGTTCATCAAGAATCAAAGAGGAGGCTGGGCGCTGGTGGCTCATGCCTATAATCCTAGCTACTCAGGAGGCTGAGATGTGAGGATTGTGGTTCAAAGCCAGCCTGGGCAGGAAAGTCCATGAGACTCTTATCTCCAATTAATCACCAGAAAACCGGAAGTCGTGTTATGGCTCAAGTGGTAGAGTGCTCACTTTGAGCTGAAGAGCTCAGGAACAGCACCCAGGCCCAGAGTTCAAGCCCCATGACCAAAAGAAAAAAAAAATCAAAATGGAGGTTGAAGTATGGCTCAAGTATAGAGTGCCAGCTTACCAAGAGGAAGGCCCTGAGTTCAAACCTTCAAAAACAAATACAGCAAAACAATAACAATACTCCAAAGTCTTGGAACCAGAAATTATGGTACATTCCTGCAATCCTAAGACTCAGGCTAAGATAGAAAGATCACAAGGTTGGGGCCAGCCTGGACTATACAGTCAGAATCTGTCTAAAAACAAACCAAATAAAACAAACCCCAAACCAGAAAAATCAAAACAAAAGCCTTGGGAAGACTGAATTTTTTACTTTGAGACAATTAAGAGATGATGGGTGAGGGTATAAATACTTGAGGATGGAGGTGAGAGGGCAGCCTGATCATTTGTTTTTTGTTGTTGTTGTTGTTGGTTGTGGGGCTTGAACTCTGGGCCTGGCAATTGTCCAGCTCTTCAGCTTAAGCCTAGCACTCTACCACTTGAGCCACAGCGCCGCTTCCAGTTTTCTGATGGTTAATTGGAGATAAAAGTCTCATGGACTTTCCTACCCAGGCTGGCTTTGAACTGCAATCTTCAGATCTCAGCCTCCTGAGTAGCTAGGATTACAGGTGTGAGCCATTGGTGCTGGCTATTACTTCCATTTTCTAAGGGAAGTGCCAAGTACCACGTTAGCTAAACTCCAAGGTGACCTCCAGTCACCCTCAACTTCCTGGTTCTCTCTGTGTAGTTCATTCCCATACTGGACCAGAGTTGGGCTGAGCACCCTATAATATTTGCAGGAGCTAGGTAGTATCTGTTAAATTGTGTCTTGCAAAAAGGTATAAGCTGAAGTCTTAATCCCCAGTCCCATTGAATATGACATTTGGAAATACAATCTTCACAGAACTCATCACATTTAAATGAAGTCTTTAGAGTGAACACTAGTCTAATGTGACAATAGTCCATACATAAAAGGAGAAATTTGGACCCAAGGACAGATATGCTTAAAGGGAACATAACACGAAGGCACATGGGAAGAGAGTCATTTGACTGTCATAAATCTATAAATCAGGATTGTCAAAAAAGTGCCAGAAAGGCAAGGGAAGATCCTCCTTAGAGTGATCAGAGGGACTGTGACCCTCCTGGGACTTTGCCTTTGGATCTCTAGCTTTCAGAACTTCAAGACACGGAATTTCTGTCTCAAGTCACCAGTTTTTCTTGCTATGTTGTAGCAGTCCTATGGAATGAATATACTACCATAGTGTATTAGTATATTATTCCTGAAAATAGAATGTAAAGACCATAGTTTCCATTTTGGATGCATTCTCTTTAGATAATCCATTGTGGGCTCAGCCAGCTGCTATGTAGTGAGGATAAGATGGAGATGTCTGTATGGGAAGGACCTTGGCTATAGTCAGCAGCCAGCATGGATCTGAGGTGAGTCCTATACATGTTATATGATTGAGTTTGGAAGGAGATACCCCCAGCTGAGACATCAGATGAGACTTTAGCCCTAGCTAATATCTTGGTTACAGCTTTAGGAGAGATTCTAACCCAGAACCACCCAGTTACACCATTTCTGACTACCTGACAAGTAGGAACTGTGAGATAGTGTGTGTTGCTTTATCTTCTGTTTATAATAATAGAAAAATGGTAGCTTAAGAAAGAGAATGTAAAAAGAAAAGAAAAAAAAAGCATGGAATGGCTGATGAGCTAGAGGCAGGAACTGAATGACGTGGGTTGCATTAGTATTTGCAAACAAGTTGGGAACCACCTGACCAGGTACTAGTTAAATATGTGGACTCCTGCATCTAGTTCTTTGGGAAAGCAGTCTTGAGAATCTGGACTTGGAATAAGGTTCATATGGCTTGTTCAAATAACCACCGAGTTAGAGGATTGAGAGGAAAGGTAAAAGTGGATCAGGGGATACTAACACTGAATTTAAAATAGAGTATTAATTTATAGCACAAACATTTCAAATATCATGCTATGGGTTTATAAAGAATTTCTAACTGGAGACCATGTTAAGCAAGATAAGCCCAGAAACATAAATATTGTATTTTTGTATATGCAGAATCTACACCTAAAAGGTATAACATGATACGATTGTAAAAGTGTGACCCAGGCAACAGCATATAAAGCCACCTGGCACAGGTGGATTTAATGGCATTGAGAAACATGGATCTTGGTCAAGTGAGAACTTTGTCATGAGGTAGGTTCTAGCACTGAGTGGACATCATAGAAGATCTCATGCAAACCTGGATGGAACACTAGATGCACGGGGCTACTGAGGTATGGCATGCAGTTTCTGATAAAGGTTTTTCATTCTTTGTAAGTAGATATATGCTCTAGAATAATGAAAAATGTATAATACATATATTAACAGTCACTTGTAACATCTATATTAAGTGCTATATATATATATATATATATATTTTTTTTTTTTGTCAGTCATGAGGCTTGAACTCTGGGCCTGGGTGCTGTCCCTCAGCGTGCTCTACCACTAGAGCCACAGCGCCACACTTCTGGCTTTTTCTGCTTATGTGGTGCTGAGGAATCGAACCCAGGGCCTCATGCATGCAAGGCAAACTACCATTGAGCCACCTTCCCAGCCCCCATAAGTGCTATATTTTTACACATCTGTCAGCACAGTAGATTTACTTACACAAGCATCACCATAGACACAAGGGTATTGTATTGTGCTTTGATGTTGCAACCTCACTAGGTATGAGATAATCTCATAAGATCACAGTTGCTTATGTGGTTCATTGTTAATGGAAATGAAATGCTGGATGTACTGTACAACTATAGTGGGTTCACACGTATTTTAAACGTTATGCAGCGGGCTGGGAAGGTGGCTCAGTGGTAGAGCACTTGCCTTGCATGCATGAGGCCCTGGGTTCGATTCCTCAGCACCACATAAGCAAAAAGAAAAAAGCCGGAAGTGGCGTTGTGGCTCAAGTGGTAGAGTGCTAACCTTTAGCTAAAGAGTTGAGGGAGAGCACCCAGGCCCAGAGTTCAGGCCCCACGACCAGACCCAAAAAAATAAAAAATAAAAATAAACGTCGTGCAGGTTTTTATAATTAGATAAAACACCAGTGTTCAACAATAGAAAGACTGTTATGTAGGGGTGAATTTAAGTAAAAAACACATCATTTTTAAAGCATGTATTTTTGACAAATAGTTTAAGGAAGCTTACTCTTTTGTAACATCTTCAGAATCATAAGCAGGAAGCAAGGAAAGGACATTTTTTTTTCCTTTGAGATTTTTGGATAGAAATTATTAAGCATCTGGTGATATTTAGGAGATTTTCGGAAAAACAGAATATCTGATCAGAATGAATGTTTTCCCCCAGCATGTAGTAGTGTGAGGTTAAGTGGAAAAACAGTAGGTATTTGACTGTACACTTAAAATATAAATACATAATAACAAACATTATTCGATAAAAACTCTGATACCTAATTATATAAACGATTTATAACTTGAAAGTACAATTGCCTTATAGAAAAACAGTGAAACAAATAATGCAAAGTAGTTATTTGCTAGGAGTTAGGAATAAGGATTTTTAAAATGTTATATCTCTGTTTTGAAAAAAATTGATGTATTACTTTAGTACTAGGAAGGAAAACATGTATCAAGGATTGTGGATATAGCTCAGTTGGTAGAGGACTTCCTAGCATGCAGAAGGCTCTGGATTTTTTAACTTGAAAAACAGAAAAACAAAACCAGAAAAACCAAGCAAGCAACCAACCAACCAATACTGCAGAAAATGAAAAAAAAGTCAGAATGTAGCAAAAATATGATCAGGATGCTTTGGTGAGATAAGATTGGGAGCATTTTCCTCTCTTATATTTTCCTATCCAACATTTTTTCTATATATTTCTCCTTATGAGAATCAAATGTGTTATTTTAAAATAGATCAGATCCTGTTTACATGCTTGCAATTTTATCTCAAAGAGAGATTTAGGGGAGTATCCATAGAGTAGTAACGTCTACGAATCTGTTCAGAGGATGGCAAACATTTTTTGTAAAGAGCCATATGGTAAATATCTTCAGTTTTGGAGACCACATGGCCTTGGTCACAGCTATTCAGCCCTGTTGTTGTAACACGACAACATATGTAGACAACAAGCAAACAAGCAGGAGGACCTGTGTTCTGACCAAAGTTAGTTAATGGATACTAACCTATATGAAAGAAATTATAGTTCATATAATTTTTGTGTCTTATCAAGTATTTTTCTTTTGATCCTACCCCCTAAACAAAAAATGTAAAACTGCTGGGCGCTGGAGGCTCACACCTGTAATTCTAGCTACTCAGGAGGCTGAGATTTGAGAACCAAGGTTCAGAGCGAGTCTGGGCAGGGAAGCCTGTCTTTTATCTCCAATTAGTCATCCAAAAGTAGGAAGTGGAGCTATGGCTCAAGTGGTAGGGCACCAGCCTTGAACAAAAAAGTTCTGAGTTCAAGCCTTAAGAGTCCAGGCTCTGAGTTCAAGCCCCAGGACTGGAACACCAACAACAAAAAAACTATTTTGGGGTCATGTAAGAACAAAGATAGGCTGGTCCACAGGCTATAATTTACTAATCCTTAAATTAGATGAAATTAGGATTGTATAACTGACATATACCAGTGAGGCAGAAAGTTCCTAGCAGATAGGGACTGCGTTTTTCTTTTCTTTTTCTTTCCCTCCCTCCCTCTCCCTTTTCTTTCCTTCCTTCCCTCTCTTTCTCCCTCCCTCCTTCCTTCCTTCCTTCCTTTTCTTTCTTTCCTTCCTTCTTCTGGTCCTGAGGTTTGAACTTTGAGTCTGGGCTGTCCCTGAGCTCTTTTATGCTCAAGGCTAGAACTCTACCACTTGAGCCACAGTGCCATAATGGATTTTTCTGTGATTTAGATATAAGAATCTTACAGATTTTCCTGCCCTGGCTGCCTTCAAACAGAGATCTTCAAATATCAGCCTCCCAAGTAGCTAGAATTGCAGACATGAGCCACTAGCATCTGGATTTTTTTTTTTTTTTTTGGGTCAAATGTGAGGCTTGAACTCAGGGCCTGGGTTCTACCCCTGAGCTTTTTGGGTCAAGGCTAGCATTCTACCACTTAAAGCCAGAGAACCACTTCTGTTTTTCTGGTGGTTAACTAGAGATAAGAGTCTCACGGACTTTCTTGCTTGGGCTGGCTTTGAACTGTGATCCTCAGATCTCAGCCTCTTGAGTAGCTAGGATTACAGGCATCAGTTACTGGCATCCAGCTTGTGTTTATCTTAATCTGTGATCTCTCTGCATCTTTTTCTGTTTTTGCTTTTATTTTTATCTTTTGTCAGTTGTGGGGCTTAAACTCAAGGCCTGGGCGCTGTACCTGAGCTCTTTTGCTCAAGACTAATACTCTATCACTTTGAGCCACAGTGCCACTTCCTGCATTTTTCTTTATGTTTAAGGATTTGCTACTCACTTGTATGTTGTAGGAAAAGGATGCCACAACATTTTGTTCCAACATCGATAAAAGGAACAGAAGCTGGAAAAAGTGCTCATGCAAATCTAGGTGTATAAATAGAGGTTTTTCTGTGTTAGTTATTTCTGGCATGATGAATAACATTTTTAATGTCAGTGATGAAGGAATTATAAGAATATAAAAAGGATATTGTAGGATCAGGTTAGGAGGGAAGTAGTTCTGCTCTTGGGAGATGACTGTTTATTAAAGGAAATAAGTATACAACAATCTTGAAGGCAAATGATATTTATCATGGAAAAAACTACAGGAGACAAACACTTTAAAATACCATTATACATGATTATAATATCAATATACATTGTTATAATTTTCACAATCCTAAGGAAAAATTCTTTTTGGAAACATGCAAACTTTTAAAACTGTGGGGCTGGGGAGGGGGCTCAGTGGTAGAGCGCTTGCCTTGCAAGCATGAAGCCCTGGGTTCGATCCCTTAGCACCACATAAGCAGAAAAAGCTGGAAGTGGCGCTATGGCTCAAGTGGTAGAACGCTAGCCTTGAGCTGAAGAGCTCAGGGACAACGTCCAGGCCCAGAGTTCAGGCCCCATAACTGACCGAAAAACAACAACAACAACAAAAAACAGAAAACAAAGAGAAAACAGTTTGATGAAAGAATTAGATCTGAAGAAAAATTATACTTTAGAATAAAGGCAGGAACTTTTTCCATGGTGTACTACATCTTTCTTATTTCTCACTCCCCAAAAACCTTTTCCATGACTTTTATCAAAACAAAAATAGTAGTGAGATCACAAGTAGTTGCTTCTACACTCAACACAAAATGTAGAAAATATTTGGAAGACTGATTTGTTTTCTAAGTATGCAGAAACAAATATAGTTGAGTAAGAACTGTTTTAGGACAATTTGTACATAACAAATGCTAATGCTTATCAAGCCAACAGCTGAATTGTTTTGTTTTTTTTTCCATTTAAAAGATACATGTCCTCTTTTAAATCTATTTTTTAACTCTCCACACCACAGATATTTTGTTGTGCATCTACTGGAGCTGCTTCTATTGGCACATTAACTGTGAATGGACAAGTTCATCCCATACAAACTGTCTGAGTTCCCAAGGGCCCTGAGGCTGGAATAAGGGCTGACTACTATGGGTCCTCAACTACTTTATCTCTATAGAACTATAGGTCTACAAGGCCTCGGTTCTGGGCACTTCTTTACAAAGGAATGCTTTGGGTTCCACTAAAAAGCATCAAAGAAAGGAACATTTCACCATCCTTATCTTTATGCCTACCTAAGTTTCTATTAATTTCTACCAATCTTACTAGGAAATCTCTGGAGCGAAGCCTATGGAGTGCTGTGTTTCACACCATGAAAGCACCTTCTCCATTTCAGAAGAATGGTAGACGTTCATGTTACATTACAGAAAC
Organism: Dipodomys spectabilis; assembly: GCF_019054845.1. NCBI lineage: Eukaryota > Metazoa > Chordata > Mammalia > Rodentia > Heteromyidae > Dipodomys > Dipodomys spectabilis. The sequence continues at coordinate 23,456,033 of NW_024870834.1, read as the reverse complement.
CTGAACAGGGAGGATTAACAAAATGCCATTTGGACTTAGGCATCTTGAAACCTGCTCCAGCCAGCTTAGTTCTGTAGAAATTCAAAATCTGTATTCGGCTCTCCATCCATCTAGCTGCAGTCCCAATTGCAGTATTTTATCACGAAAACGCCCTCCATCTGAAGAAATAATCCAGTTCCTTAGACTCTTCACTACAACTAGGGCATACATTGAGCACACAGCACCTTGGCCTTGAATTGCACACAAAAAGTCAGGTATTTTTGCGAAGCTTGTGTTTCTTTTTGCTGAGCAATCTTCAGGGTATCTAGAAAAAATGTTAGAATCAAAAGAGGTTCTCGGCCCAGCGTCAGTGGCTCACTCCTGTAATTCTAGCTACTCAGGAGGTGGTGATTCTGGGAATCAAGTCTCCAAGACTCATCTCCAATTAACAACCAAAAAGCCAGAAGTGGAGTTGGGTTCAAGTTGTAGAGCAACAGCCTTAGGTGGAAAAAGACTAAGGGATAGGTTGGAAGCCAGGGTCTCATGCATGTAATCCTAGCTACTCAGGAGGCTGAGATCTGAGGATCATGGTTCAAAGCCAGCCCTGGCAGTTAAGTCCGTGAGACTTATCTCCAATTAACTACCAGAAAGCCAGAAATGGAGCTGTGGCTCAAAGTGGTAGAGCACTAGCCTTGAGGAGAAGAGCTCAGGGACAGTGCGCAGGCCTTGAGTTCAGGCCCCCATGACCAGCTCAAAAAGATGAGGGCAGGCTATCGTTTGTCCTAAGATATTTTTGCTCTGGGGAGGTGGATGAACCTGACCAGAACATCCAAGAGTGAACCTTGGCAAACTGCTGCCCCCCAGCGCCCGCCACCTCCGCCCCCAGTTCCGTCCCTCCCTCTAGCTCCACCCACCGCGGCCGGAACATCGCTGACTGGGTCACGGTGAGGAAGCCCCGCCCCCAGCGACTTCCGGCCCCGCAGGAACTTCCGTCCCGGGTAAAAACCGGGCGGTGTCCCAAAGCCTTAGGGGCGGCCCCGGAAGTGACGCAGAGGGACGACTTCCATTTTGTGGAACGCCGGAGCTGCTAAGTGCGTCAGTTGTGGAGAGACGAGCCGAGCTGTGTCCCGGTCTGTGGGGAGGCAGACGGCTCCGTCGCAGACTGCGGGCCTCTCCAGGTCTCCGCCGCCGAGGACCGCGTCCGGCAGGTAAGGGGCCCGCTTTGGGGGCCGGGATCGCGGGTTGAGACTTCTCCCCGGCCGCGCTGGTGGCGAGTGGCCGGGGCTGCTCTCCCGGCGGAGGACGGAGGCCAGCGGGCGCGGGCCCCCGGGGGCCTCGCTTGCGGGGCGCCGGCCGTGGGAGGCGGCGGTGTTGGCGGTCGTTGGCACGGCGCGGCTGCGCGCCCCTCCCCGTCGTTGTCAGGCTTAGGTGATGTCCCGGCCCCCGGGGCCCCCGGCGTGGCCCGCGGGGCCGTTAGGGCTCGCTGCGGGCGGGCCCCGTGAGCGGCGGCCGCGGGGCCGGGCGCGAGGAGGGCGTTTGGCACGCGGACTCCTCCCCCGCCGCTGTCTTTGCAGTAGCCATTTTGTGTCGCCCGGCGCCCGCCGGCCCGCTCGCCCGCTGCCGTGTGCGCTTGCGCGGCTGTGGCGTCGCCGGATTCCGTCTTCCAGCCCCCTGTGACGCGGCGCGGGGCGGGTGGGCGGCGACGCGCGCGCGGCCGGTCGCCATTGGGCCTGCCTGGCGGAGGGCGGGGTCGCCCCGCCCGCACTTCTCGGTTTTTCCTAACTGCGGCAGATGGGAGGGGGCCCCGGAGCCGAGCGCAGAGTGCGGCTGCGCAGTTCCCAGAGGTGGCAGTGGGCGTTGCGGTGGTTGCGGTCTGGGACCCGGGAAAGGGGGAGGAGGAATCGGGTATTGGACGCTATCCGCAAGGGTCCTGGCCTAAATTAAGAGGCTTTTATTGGTAGTCCCGTTTAAAATAGCTCTGGGTAAACACTTACGTAGTTAAGGTGTTTTGGCCGCTTGGCCAAGGCGTTCCTCATAGCCATTCATTGGTGGTGTTTGGATTGAATTGTATCCCAACAGGAAATACTAGCCGGACATCATGAGTGGCTGTCGGGTGTTCATTGGGCGGCTAAACCCAGCGGCGAGGGAGAAAGACGTAGAAAGATTCTTCAAGGGTTATGGACGGATCAGAGATATCGATCTGAAAAGAGGTTTTGGTTTTGTGGTAAGTATTTAGAACTGGGTAAGGTATTTCTTGTTGGGTACCAGGCAGTGCTCTTGTTGATCAGTGTTTTTGATCTTAGCATTGAGTCCAGTCAGAATGTTTCCAGAAACTTCAGCGATCTTGAGGTAGTAAATTTTATAATGGGTTTGAATAACCTAATATCTGACTTGGTAGAAACCACTCCCAGTCACTCCATTGAGTTATCTGTGTCCTGATGTTGATTCTTTTTCTCCTGACTCAACGTTTTTGGTGCTCTTAAATATGTTGTACTGTTCATGTTCAAAGCCCCGCCTAAGCATCATATACTTACATTTTAGGAATTTGAGGATCCAAGGGATGCAGATGATGCTGTATATGAACTTGATGGAAAAGAACTTTGCAGTGAAAGGTGAGAACCTTATGGGGTAATAGAGCAGATCATCTAAGCAGAATTTTTTTCCCAGTAGATGCATATGGCACAAGTATACAGTGCTGTGTTCTTTTTTTTGCCCTCCTCCTCTCCTATAGGGTTACTATTGAACATGCTAGGGCTCGATCCCGAGGTGGACGGGGTAGAGGACGTTACTCTGACCGTTTTAGCAGTCGCAGACCTCGAAATGATAGACGGTATGTGATGGGTCAATGGATAATCGATAGATAATCATTCCTACAGATGCAATTAAGGTTTAGGAAGCATTAGAAGAACAGACCCACTAGTCTGTTCCAGTCTGTATTAAAGTGCTATTCCTAAAGAGTCCATGATAATAACAAACTCGGTGGCAGTTGTTTGAATCACTTGGCATCTCTGAACTTTCCACAAACACAAGAAAAGTAACTGAGTTTTTCCATTGTGAATATTCATTTTCTTCTTCAGAAATGCTCCACCTGTAAGAACAGAAAATCGACTTATAGTTGAGAATTTATCCTCAAGAGTCAGCTGGCAGGTTTGTTGAAATTCAGTTTTGAGTTAATTCAAATTTGGATTTTTAAAATGTTCATGGGTAGTTAATAATTTTTAAAATAATTTTTTATTAAAAGTAGTTAAATATAAATTTAATTAAATTAATGGATTTAATTGATGTAGTTTTAAATTTTAATTAACTGTAACTGGGGGAATGTTTTAAATTTTAATATAAGTGATCTAATGTTAATGTTTTGAGGATATTTTTTCATGTTTTTAAAATCAATTTTAACCAAATATTAAACCCTTTATTTGCCAGCCTATCTGTGTCGTTGGCCTTATGACGAGGAGTGCCTGTGGGTTATCCTAATCGTTGTCTTGGTCACTCTTGGTTGGGCCTGGTTGACTTTGCCAGTCAGCTCCTACAGTGATCAATTGGCCACCTCTAGATCTGTGTTTGCCGGTCTAGACGTAATCGGTGCACTTACTTGAAGTGCGGGTTGCAGCGATCCCAGAGCGCTGATAACGTGATCTGATCCCTAAGTTGAGAGCTGTCTTCCTGTAACGCTTCCGAATAAGAGGTCCTGGTCGAAAAGAGTTGAAAGATACGAAATTAGTTGGTCGTTGGAATCCTGATCGCAGTAAAGTGGTCCCTGGTAACTGCACAAGAGTAAAACATGTCTGCATCGCCAGTAGTCTGCTAATAGGGAGGGCTGTGCGATTAAAGGCTTCCATCGATTGGGTAGTATCCTTCAAGTGGGTGGCGAAGAGCCAGTCGGGCTTATGTCATGAAGGTTTCTCCGACCGATTAATGGTTTGCTGCTTGACTAGCCTAGGGAAATATTAATAAAGGTAAAGTAAAATTTTTTAATGACATATGGGGCACAAAATAACTGGTGTCTTTGTAAATGTTCTTTTTTTTATATAAACTTCTACTTTAGTCTTTACTTTAAAAATATGTACTGTTCCCTTTTTTGTTTTGTTTTCTGTTTGTTTTTTTTCTTTTTGTACTGAGCTCAGTATAGACTAATACTCTTTAATGTTAAAATCTAAATTTCCTCTGGCATTTTGCTTAAAAGCAATATGCTATATGATTATTTCGTGCCCTGACATAATTTTTGAAATCTGATAGAATACAAGTGTGGTATATGCCATGTTTGTACTTTATCTAACAACTTCTCTTTCAGTAGTCTTGTTTTTTACCATGTGGTTGTTTTTTGTGTCACCTTTCCTTTTCTCTCCTTAACATGATTGTCTTGTGTTAAGGATCTCAAAGATTTCATGAGACAAGCTGGGGAAGTAACCTTTGCGGATGCACATCGACCTAAATTAAATGAAGGGTGAGTATGCCCTGGAACTTGAGAGCCTTTTGAAACATATTCAAGATTTGCTTTGAACGTTTCTGAAGACTTAAATTTGCACATATTTGATGGGTAGTTTCCATCTAGGACAGTTTTGATCACTAGGCACAATGTTTGGAGACTGTCACAAATGGTTATTGGTATTACTGGCATCTAGTGGTTAGAGGCTTGTCATGGTTATGCATCCCACAATAACAGAAGAGTTCTTCACGGGAAAGAACTAACTGGCTCAAAAGGTCAGCAGTGCCAAAACCTTTCTATATATGCCATGTTGTCCACCATAAAAAAGATTTAATAGCGTGTGATAGCAAAAGGAGTTATTTTAGACTGATGTGTACAGTGGTAAAGATGCTGGGAGTATTTGTGTTTTAAAGTAAATAGGTTTTTGTCATTTCTCTTCTTCTCCCTCCCCCATTTCAGGGTGGTTGAATTTGCCTCTTATGGTGATTTAAAAAATGCTATTGAAAAACTTTCTGGAAAGGAAATAAATGGAAGGAAAATTAAGTTAATTGAAGGCAGCAAAAGGCACAGGTATCTTTTAATATTTTTAAGGGAAAGTTATATTTAGTGGATTTGTAGGACCTGTTATGTAGGCTAATTTTTTCTTGCCCCTTTTTTTGCCCTTTTCATAGTAGGTCAAGAAGCAGGTCTCGATCTCGGACCAGGAGTTCCTCTAGGTCTCGGAGCCGATCTCGTTCCCGTAGTCGCAAGTCTTACAGCCGGTCCAGAAGCAGGAGCCGGAGCCGGAGCAAGTCTCGTTCTGTTAGTAGGTCTCCTGTGCCTGAGAAGAGCCAGAAACGTGGTTCTTCAAGTAGATCTAAGTCTCCAGCTTCTGTGGATCGTCAGAGGTCCCGATCCCGGTCCCGGTCCCGGTCGAGGTCCAGATCAGTTGACAGTGGCAATTAAACTGTAAATAACTTGCCCTGGGGGCCTTTTTAAAAAAAATTCCCAAACCATACTTGCTAAAAATTCTGGTAAGTATGTGCTTTTCAGTGGGGGTGGGATTTGGATGGGGTTGGGTTGGGCTGGATTTCTTTGTAGATGTGGACCACCAAGGGGTTGTTGAAAGCTAATTGTATTAAATGTCTTTTGATAAGCCTTCTGCTCACATTTTTGTGAATGTCTGAAGTATATAGTTTGTGTATATTGACAGAGCTCTTTTATAACTAAAGCAACATTAATTTTTTTGTACTAGAAAAAATTTGAATATTTTAGTTTCTGTTTGTTCAAATATGTTGATTAAGAATTAGTTTAATACCTCAATTAAACTAATTGTTGGCTTTGGACACTTAAAAGAGCTCTAAATTTGCTTGTATATAAAGGCTTGAGTTTTCCTTGTTTGGTCAAGGGTCCTTCCACCTACCTATTAACAGCTGCAGGACAAAAACATTAAAGCAGCTGTTTGTTATTGATAATAAAATATTATAAAAAATACTTGTGTCTCTGTGAAAATGTCCTATTTACTATTTAACCATTCTTTTCTACATCTATCACATAAAATCCTGATCTTTTATTTATTTTTAGTCTGTCGTGGGCCTGAACTCTGGGCCTGCGCTCTATCACTTGAGCCACAGCACCACTTCCGGCTTTTTCTGCTTATGTGATGCTGAGGAATCGACCCCAGGGCCTCATGCATGCAAGGCAAGCACTCTACCACAACCACCTTCCCAGCCCATCCTGATCTTTTAAATAGTACTTCTGGTATTTCCAATCCAGCAGTCAGTAAGCTGTTGGCAACTGACAACTCTTGTTCTTGGTTCTGTTGAAGTAAGCAAATTAGCATTTCTTATTGCTTTAATGATTTTAATATAGTTCTGGAGTTAGAAATTACAATTAAAAACTTAGTAATACACATGTTGCTTTTTGGAGACTTGAATGCAGTTAAGAGGAAATAAACTGAAAATTGCTTAAGATCCTATATCTAAATCAAAAGTGTCATAGCCCTGTACTTTGAGCCATCAAACTGAAATGGACTTTAGTTTTGAATGCTAGCTCTCTCCCTAAGTGTCTTAGGCTTCAATACTGAACATAGAATCTGCTGTGGGGCTTGAATTTAGAATCTGTTTTTTTGCTCAATACTGGTGCTCATTTGAGCCCATAATCTTTAGTGCATTCTACATTTCTGGCTTTTTAATGGTTAATTGGAGGTGAGTTACTTCCAGCCAGTTACTTCCTGGCTGGCTTCAAAAAGTGATCCTTGCTGGGTGCAGGTGGCTTATGCCTGTAAGCTCAGGAGGCTGAGATCTGAGGATCGTGGTTCAGAGCCAGCCTAGGTAGGAAAGTCAGACTTATTTCCAATTGACCACCAGAAAACCAGAAGTGCTGTGAATCAAGTGGTAGCGCACTAGCTAACCTTGAGCTGAAGATCTGAGGGACAGTGCCCAGGGCTCAGAGTTCAAGCCCCATGACCAATACTTCCCCCCACCCCCCTCCAAAAAAATTCTCGTAGCTTCTTGAGTAGGCTCACATGCATGAGCCACCAGTGCCTTAGCTGAGTTCATTTCTTTGATCTCTGGACTAATAAGGTTTACTACTTTAATGTTTACAAGTGTTGGGAAGGGAATATAACATTCTCTTTGGAAAATGCCAGAGGTAAAAGTAATTAAAAAACAACCCTTCTGGATGGTTATCCTGAATAAACCTGATAAAGGACATGAGGACTGGATATAAGGCTAAGAAATTTAAACGGTCTTATGGAATGGTATGTGTAGCCTTTGTTTTATGTTCCTTTCATCTTTTTCTGTTTGGTGGTACTGGGGTTAGAACTTGGTCCTTTACATGTTCTATACTCACTGAACCACAACACCCCATGTATTGTGGTCATTTTTGAGATGGGGGTCTCAATTTTTTTGGGGGGAGGGTCTGGTTGTGGGGCCTGAACTCTGGGCCTGGGCGCTGTCCCTCAGCTCTTCAGCTCAAGGCTACGCTCTACCATTTAAGCCACAGCGCCACTTCTGGCTTTTTTTTTCTGCTTATGTGGTGCTGAGGAATCGAACCCAGGGCCTCAGGCATGCAAGGCAAGGGCTCTACCACTGAGCCACCTTCCCAGCCCCTAGGGTCTCAATTTTTGACTGGGATTACCTGGATCATAGTTAACTCTCCTCCTGGCTGACAGGCCTGTGTCAACATGCCCAGCTTTTTCTGTTGAGATGAGGGCCTGGGACCCAGGCCCACAGAGGGGCCGGTACAAGTGCATTCCTACACCCAGTTACTGATTGATACGTGGTGTTTGTGTATAGGCCTGGCCACTAACTAGCATTGGGTTCTTTATGGATAGTTTTAGAGTGATAATTTTGACTTCAATCATAACTTTCCTCAGACTAGTTTTTACATAATTTTGTTCTGGGTAACCAGGTTTTTGAGCAGATAGCAGCTGGATGCTAGAGAAAACAGTTGGAACAAACTGCACAAATACAATGTGTAAAAATATAGGGAGATCTTGGCAGGGTGCTGGTGACTACCCAGGAAGCTGTGATCTGAGGATCACGGTTCAAACGCAGCCTGGATAGAAAGTCCATGAGACTCATCTCCAATAAGCCACTAGAAAACCGGAAGTGGCACTGTGGCTCAAGCAGTAGAGCTTCCCTTGAGCTGAAGAGCGCAGGGACAGCGCCAAGGCCCAGAGTTCGAGCCCGACAATCAGCAACAAAAAAAAGGGAGATGTTTAAAAACACTTGGATGGTATAGTGGTCCCAGCCCAGTAATCTCAGCCACACATGCTAAAATGTTAGAAGACATCTCAAATACAAACTGGGCATGGTGGGACATTGCTGTACTGCCAGTTTTGTGGGAGGTAGAGGTAGGAGTTTGAGACAGTCCCTGGGCAAAATGCAAGACGTTTTCCTGAGAAAAAGGACTGAGGAGTGCTGCTTTCAGTGCAAGCCCCTAAATGGGTGATTCTTGGGAGAAGAGTACCAAGCCAGTCAATTTGCACATTTGCCAAAACTGGTTCTCTAAACTTGTGGTTTCAATTGTAGCTGATCATAAATGATATAGAAGATTCATAAGTATATGAAAGTATTAATTTCCATGTGAGTAATGTGCAGAATGTATAGATTTTATGAGGAAAAAAATTTGAGTATTTCCACTTGAATCAACTATTCTTTGGCAATCATTTAGAGTTTTTAGGATGCTTGATAGCACTGAAAAGTAATGAATGTGCTGGGCGCTGGTGGCTCACACCTGTAATCCTTGCTACTCAGGAGGCTGAGATCTGATCGTGGTTCAAAGCCAGCCCGGGCAGGAAAGTCCGTGAGACTCTCATCTCCACTAAACCACCAGGAAACCAGAAGTAGTGCTGTGGCTCAAGTGGTAGTGCTAGCCTTGAGCTGAAGAGCTGAAGGACAGCGCGCAGGCCCAGAGTTCAAGCCCCATGACAAAAAAAAAAAAAGGCTAGAATAGTTAAGTGAACTGCTATTTCGTATTTATTCATGGTAATTGTTCTGATATTCAAGTATCTGCATTTTATTAAGGCACTACCTATTTTGAATTTGTCAATTGTTTTTACATTTTACGAATCTACTTTTGCATATTTGATTTACCAAGGATTTTAATCTGAATGGTATAAAAGGGAAGAACATTTGAACTCAGGGCCTAGGTTCTATTCCTGAGCTTGTTTTGCTCAAGGCTAGCACGCTACCACTTGAGCCACAATTTCACTTCTGGCTTTTTACTTGGTGGTTTATTGGAGGTAAGAGTCTCAAGGACTTTACTACCCAAGCTGGTTTTGAATGGCTATCCTCAGATCTCAGCCTTCTGAGTAGGATTACAGACATGAGCCACTGGTGCACAGCCTGAACAGTTTTTTAAGTTGAGTTTCTGTAGTGTACTAATTTTCTTTTGGGTGACAAAATTTGAAGTGAGGTTTGGATATTTGATTAATCTTGGACCATCCACTTACTGATTAACTCTGAATACAGCATGACTTTTAGATACTTATCAGGCACTGTTGCTGAGATCCAGAGGCACAAGACATTTATTTCTGTGTTGGTAGAGTTCATAATCACTGAATAGTCCTTTTATTTCTTAAATTCGTACACATTCTGAGTTGGAGATGGGTGGGGCTTCCTGGTAGATGGCCTTCTGTCCTTCATCAAGGGTTGATGATTCTGTACAGAGGTTTCTTGGAAGTGCTGTACAAAAGACTCAGGCAAGCTTGGTGTTTCTTGTTTGCTGCTCTGTCACACTTGTTTTCCTATGTGCCATTAGGCTACAATCCATGCCATGGTGGTGTGGGCTAAGCTGTGCTAGGAGAAGACTCCCCTTTGAGACTGCCATTACTCAGAACTTCTGCAATTGCTTCTTCAGTTGTGGCAACCTTATAGATTACTTTTGTTTTCTCTGTGAAGTGAAAAAGGATTAAAGGTAAGGAGGAAGAGTAACAAAATAACAAAGCTTGTTCAAGCTGAAAAGCACAGGAATATTGACCTATTCCTAAGATATGCTATATGTGTCTATTTTTTTTATCCTTCCCATGATTCAGTTTTGTAGGATTTGCTTTCCTCTTAGCCTCTCTAGTGATAGTACTAGTAAGTAACATACCTAATAAATCATCTCCAACTTTGTATGTAGAATAAAGCAATAGGAAGGTGTCACCTGCATTCTGAAAGAGTGGGTTGAGAACAGCTTTAGGGGCATCTGACCAGAAAAGTTTAGAAACAGGCCCCACAGCCTGGTTATCTGGCTTTTCTGTCTTCTGAAAGTAGAAGCCTTTGAAAGTTGGATTGACAGGGCCCATCTTCCAGTTCAACAGAAGGGCCCAGAAGCCAAGAGCACAAATACTTTTCTGATAGATCTATACTCTGAGAATCTGGTTGGGCCACTGGCTGGAAAAGATGCACTACTTTTACTTAGTTTTGCCATTATAGTCTTTCAAGGATTACAGTGTTGATGTCTTAAGAGCTGAAAACCCAGGTAGTATCCTCCTTTCTTGTGTGTGGTGTTAGGGGTTGAACTTGGAATATTTCTCCAGTGACCGTCAAGTTCACTCCAGGCCTTTTTAGAACAAAAGCCTGAAACCTGGTTAATGTTTCTAGAAATTTCTCTCCCATTCCTTTTCATTTTGAACTAGGTGAGAATCTCTCAGGCAACAAATCTCCATTTTCTCTCAGTATTAGGTTCTTTGCTAAAACTTCTGTAGTGAGGTTTGGTTTTGACTGTTTGATGGCCAAGGTTGCATCTTAAGCTAAATCACAAAGGGAGAATCTACATTTGCTAGTATAAATTCCATAGTCCCCAAGCAAAGGATTGGAAAAGGTCTTGAAGAGGCCTCAATACCATGGGAAGTAAGGGTCAGTCAAGGAATTGGGTGATAAGGAAAAATATACTGATTTAGAGTTAGGAAATACTGAGATGTTAAGCTGAGTACTGGTGAATCCTAGATACAAAGGAGGCTGCAATCAGATGATCAGTGTTCAAATCCAGCTGAGGCAGGAAATGAGACTCTTAGCTCCAATTAATTACCAAAAAGCCAGAAGTAGAGTTGTGGCTCAAGTGATATACTTCTAGCCCTGGGTAAAAAAGAGCAGCACACAAACTCTTGACTTCAAGCTCCAGTACCAGTACCAAAAATCAACAAAAACTATACAAGCCAAATGAATTGGTTTGGAAAAGACATGGTCTGAGGATATAGCTCTTACTCTGGTAGATCACGTGCCTTGCATAAGTGAGGCCCTTTGTTGAATGCCTAGCACTTGAAAAATTGCAATCTAAATGCCCTTCTGAAAAGTAGTGCTAGGCTTTGCTGAAGTTATATATATTTTCTCTCTCTCTTCCTCTCTTCCTCTTTCCTTCCTTCCTTCCTTCCTTCCTTCCTTCCTTCCTTCCTTCCTTCCTTCCTTCCTTCCTTCCTTCCTTCCTCCCCCCTCCCTCCTTTCCCCCCTCCCTCCCTCCCTCCCTCCCTCTTTCTTTCTTTCTTTCTTTCTAACTCTGGGCCTGGGTGTTGTCCCTCAGCGCTTCAGCTCAAGGCTAGTGCTCTACCACTTGAGCCACAGTGCCACTTCTGGCTTTTTCTGCTTATGTGGTGCTGAGGAATTGAACCCAGGGCCTCATGCATGCAAGCCAAGCACTCTACCATTGATCCACTTTCCCAGCCCTGAAGTTATATTTTTAATGAACAGTGAGCAGTAATCAAATTATAAGTCATCAAGTTTATTGTGATATAGCTACTGTTTTAACTATCTGGTGTTTACTGTATAACCAGAAATGAACCCATTTTTTTGGATTTTGGATTATAAGGGCTGCATTTCTTTAATGTACTTTCCGCAGTGAGGAGAAGAATAATAGTGCTAATTCCAGGTCAAGAACTCAGTCTTGCCGGGCGCTGGTGGCTCACGCCTGTAATCCTAGCTACTCAGGAGGCTGAGATCTGAGGATCGCAGTTCAAAGCCAGCCCGGGCAGGAGAGACCGTGAGACTCCTATCTCCAATAAACCACCAGAAAACCGGAAGTGGCGCTGTAGCTCAAGTGATGGAGTGCTCGCCTTGAGCTGAAGAGCTGAGGGACAGCGCCCAGGCCCAGAGTTCAAGCCCCACGACCGACCAAAAAAAAAAAAAAAAAAAAAGAACTCAGTCTTAAAGAGTACAGAAACTTTATGAACTGTGAGTAGAGGGCTTTCCCTCAATCTCAGAATTAATTGTCTCATGTCCAGGGTAGTTGTGTTCTATTTCCTGAATGAGAAAATGGCCTTTGACAAAGCAGCCAAATGCCTCCATCCCATGAGATAACTGAGTCCATCTGAAGGTTGTTTTTTTTTTTCCCCCAGTCTTGGGGCTTGAGCTGGGTGCTGTCTCTGAGCCTCTCTGTGCTCAAGGCTAGCACTCTGCCACTTGAACCACAGTGTAACTTCTCCTTTTTACTGTTTATGTGGTGCTGAGGAATCAAACCCAGGGCTTCATACATGCTAGGCAAGCACTCTACTGCTAAGCCACATTCCCAGCCCCCCCTGAGTTTTTTACAAAGTCAGAAATGATGGAAGTCAATAGGCTTTTTTTTTTTAAGATCATATGCACTTTTTTCTTGGTGATACTTGTTTCCTAGTGTCTTGATAAAGAGTTAAAAGCAAAATTCTAAGAGCCCTTGCTACAAACTGCCTTGTTGGTAAGCTCAGGTCTAATATGGAAGCAGAATTAGAAAGGGGTTGGTAGTACTCACCTTCGGGAGCTTTGACTTTCTCATAGCACCGAAAGATAACAATGATGAGAAATGCTTCAGCAAGTTGGAAAATCATATAGAGGAGAGGAAAGAAGAAAAGTGGACCGATGACTTCAGGGGGAAAAGTCACATTAAGGATGGTAGAACAGAGCTGGATGTTTTGGAATCCTGTCTCCATGCTGATGGTGCGTCTGCCCCTATGTAAAAGAAAAAGCCAACAATCCTGTATGTGCTCAGAAGGAGGGCATAAGGGAGCCAACTGTGTTTGGATCTTTGGACCTAATGTGGTCTAACGTAGGAAGATGGAAGGATTGCTTTCTTTTGTTCTTGGGCATTTTTTTTTTTTTTTGCCAGTCCTGCGGCTTGAACTCAGGGCCTGGTCACTGTCCCTGAGCTAGCACTCTACCACTTGAGCCACAGCATCACTTTCAGCTTTTTCTGTATATGTGGTACTGAGGAATTGAATCCAGGGCTTCATACATGCTAGGCAAGCACTCTACCAATAAGCCACATTCCCAGCCCCATCTTGGGTGATTTTGTTTTTTCCCAAGAGCTAAGGACTGAACATGGCCTAGTACAAGTGCTCTTCCACTGACCTAAATCCCCACCCCCATTAGGAGATTATAAAATTGGACTTAGAGCCTCACACATAAATGCTAGATGCTCTACCTCTTGAACCACTGCCATTGATGATTTCTGAGATAGTGTTAATTTTTTTTTTCCCATGAGGCCAGAATCCTCCTGTTATTCCTGGACTGCTGTTCTTACTTGTGCTTCCTTGTGTCATTGGGTTGACAGATGTGTGCCAGTGTGCCCAGTTCAGAATTGGCATAACAGACAAGTGCCACTGCTTCTAATGGAGTCTCAAGGACACTTTCTTGCCTGAGCTGGTCTTCCATGTATTGAGATCCCCTAGTGTTTGCCTCCCAAGAAGCTAAGATTACATACTTTTTTTTTCCTTTTTCTTTTTTGTCATGGGGCCTGGGTGTTGTCCCTAAGATCTTTTGCTAGACTAGTGCTCTACCACTGTGAGCCACAGCTCCACTTCGAGTTTTTGAGTGGTTAATTGGAGGTAAGAGTTTCATAGGGACTTTTCTGTCTGGGGGGGGGGGGCTTTGAACTGCCATCCTCAGATCTCGGCTTCCTAAGTAGCTAGAATTACAGGTGTGAGCCATGGGTGCCCAGCTAGTTCAGTTCTTTTGTTGTTATTGAGTGCTGGTCATGGGCTTGAACTCTGGGCCTGAATGCTGTCCCTCAGCTTTTCAGCTCAAGGCTAGCACTCTACCACTTGAGCCACTGTGCAACTTCCGGTTTTCTAGTGGTTTATGGGAGATAAGAGTCTCATGGACTTTCCTGCCCAGGCTGGTTTTGAACTGCAATCTTCAGATCTCAGCCTCCTGAGTAGCTAGGATTACAGGCATGAGCCACCAGCGCCTGGCTGGTTCAGTTTTTTTTTGGGGGGGGGAGGCAGGGTAATTCTAATATTTGAACTCTTACATTAATATTTTGTCTACTAGAGCTGAAAAGTCCTTATATCGCTTGGCATAGGTGTGCTGCCTGATGTTCCTACACCTTGCCTTCAAATCAACTTTTCACGCAGCAGCCGTGTTTGTGAATTGACTGGACTGTAGCCAAGGACCACAACTGCATCAGCTTGGATTACCAGAGTTGAAGAGAACTATCCCCCAGGGGTATCCTTTGTCAAGACTAAAGCCTGGATAGAAATGGAGGAAAAATGGGAAAGGAAGTAGGGACTATTAACAATGGGATGAAGCCACCTCAGTACTATTAACTACCAGGGAATTGGGCAAGAGATGGGATCTAGATTCTGGTAGGGGGTGGACTTTGCCATTGGCTTTTGCTGTTTGATTAGACCTTTGGTATTGGCATTTAATTTAAGCTTCTATTCCCTCTCTTCCCCCCCCCTCAATATTTCTCACAGTCTCTAATTCCTTGTTTAGTTGGTGGCCCTGAACATACTTCTAGGAAAATGCTTTGCCCAGATCTTGGGTTCCTAATTCCTTGTCTTTTTTTGTGAAAGACTAGGACAAGGAAGAAACCCACGGGACAGTGAGATCTAAGAGAGTACCTACCGTTCATCAACGCAGAAGAGAGCAGAGAGAAGATAACCCATCAGGAAGCCAATGAAAGGCATCAGGGAGGAGGTAGTCAGCAAAGGTGGTGTCATGGCAAACAGGATGCTATTGCCCACGTTGATGACAGAGAGGGCTGTGACGGCCACACAGAATATGAGAGTGATAATCATCCCTCCCTGGACAAGAGGACAAAAAGAGCCAATTAGGAGGGTGGGAGAAGTGTGTGTGCTGGTTTCTGCAGTTGGAACTCTGGGAATCATTTTAACATAACAATGGTGTTTGAAGTGGGCAGGAACAAGAAAAACCTTTTGTTTTTATTTTGTGATAAGCTTTTGCTGTGTAGCTTGGGCTGGCCTTGAGCTCATAGTCATACTTCCACCTTGCTGAGATTGATCAAAGGTGAGTACCACCAAGCCCATTAGCTAGCACACATAAAAGGACAGAGATTTGGCTAAGCTTTGATCACAGCACTCTCAGGCACAGCTGCGTTTGACACCTCTCCAGACAAACAGATTTTCAGTGAGGTATTGTAGCTTATGTTCAGACCTCCTGTAAAGTTGATGTAAGTGAGAAGTTTGTCATGTTTTCAGGGTCTATACACATATTTTACAATACCATCCTTGTTTCAAATAGAGAGCTGACATTTTGAATTGCTCCTTTTGAATTCTTAATTTTTGCTCTCTACAATGACAAAGTAAATTTTACTCCTGTCCAAAAAGGAGAATGGGTAATCTAGACACACTGGACTACAGAAACTGTGCAACTAAAATCCTTCCTCTGTGTGGTTATTCACTGTCATTCCCCTGTGTCCTTGTACTCTTAAGGACTACATAATAGTGGTTATAAACACACATTGGCATGGTTCAGGTAGGAAGGCTGTCTCTTGTCAGTCTAAGTGTAAAGTTTAGTCATATCACTGAGTGAGGTTGATGGCACCGGATCTGGCATCTAAACTACTGTGGTTGCCCATAGATAAAGGAGAGTCCTGTCACTCCTACCATCCGGAAAATCTACCATGTCTGCCACCTGCTGAGATAGTGATCCTGGGTAGCTGCTGCTTCATAGGCCACCATGTTTTATACTGACTTCACTGTGCCATCACAGCCAGAATAAGTGTCCATTCAAAGGCACCAATCCATTCACTTGCCTATGATCCCTGAGATGGCGTTGCTTACATGACCCAGGTGGCCCACACAGGTTGGTGAGTGGTAAAACTGAGCAGATCTTCTTTTATAGGGATTTTGTAGGATTACAGAGAGAAGCAGTTGCAAGGACAAGTGTGAGAAGACAGGAGCTATAGAAGGTACAAATTTAAGGAAAAAATAGACCAAAGTGGGTCAGAGGACAGTTTATCAGTGTACAGCAAGTATGGGGGGGAAAAAAGCTAAGCTAAACTGGTGTAACTGGACCCTTACTAAAGTGGTTCATGTTTATGGTGAAAAGTGGCTGCTTGATCATGTCATGTTCTGATTCATCAACTTAGCCACATAGTCTTTAGACAAACCATTGATGGCTAACTTAAAAGTTTCGTAAATTGTTTTTCAAAATGGAACTTCCTTAAACTTGTATCTTGGCATATTGAAGTGTGCCCTTCTGCCAGGAAAAGCAACTGATGATTGAACAGAAACTGATGATAACAGACCTCTAGAATGTTGGGGGCCAGGGATGTGGAACATTCTGGACAGAACAGAGGCTGATGGGGCTTCAAGCACCAAGGTCAAAAAAGCTGGTGGAGGTTACAGTCTCAGATTCTTCTGAGGGTGAGGTAGTGATGTTGTGCTCTCTCTATGACTCCAGATCCCCTGTGGCTTTAATTTACTCTTCTTCCATCTCCTGAAATGTTGAAATGCTCTCTGGTGCTCTCTCTATTCTGTCAATCAGTCAAGATTGCCCTGATGCCCTGTGTTTGGCCTCCTGATATTTGGCTTACCTAAATCCTAACATTCCTGCTTGGTCTAGTTCAAGCTCCTCTCCTCCAATGAGCCTCTTTGACCACCTTGGCTCTCAGTAATCTCTTTCCCTTCTGCCTTGGATCTCACGTCTCATGCTGTCTCACTTTCTGTAGAGAACCAACAGCAGAAAGTCTAGCATTTAGAAGGAACATGATACAAATTTATAAAAAGTTATTCTTTGCAGTCGCATATAGTGTTTTACTTTTTTCTCCTTCAAAAGTATTTTCAGGCTGGGAAGGTGGCTCAGTGGCAGAGTGCTTGCCCTGCATGCATGAGGCCCTGGGTTCGATTCCTCAGCACCACATAAGCAGAAAAAGCTAGAAGTGGCGCTGTGGCTCAAGTGGTAGAGTGCTAGCCTTGAGCTGAAGAGCTGAGGGACAGAGCCCAGGCCCAGAGTTCAGGCCCCACGTCCAGCAAAAAAAAAAAAAAAATTTTATGCACATTATGATCCCACAAAGTATTAGAGGTACCAAGAATAGACCTCTAAAAAAAGAAAAAAAGAAAAAGAAGGAAACTGACACAGCAGCCTGCTTGCTCTACTTTGGCGGAATTTCCCTAGGGCCCAAAGGCTTTGTCCCTAGAGTGTGACACTGTTGGGAGGTGCTGTGGACTTTTAAGAGATGAGTTCTCATGAGAAGACTTTCAGTCACTGGGGGTATTCCCTCAGCAGGGATTGGGGGACACTGTCCTCACTTCAGAATGTGAGAACATAAACATGCTTCTGTTACTCGACACCTTTGTTAGATGCCCAAACCAATGGTGCAACCTTACATTGGACTTGAACTTCCAGAATTGTGGTCAAAAATAAAACTCATTATAGTATAGCCGTTGCTATTGCTCCCATCCCATGGCTCTGTAGTACAAACATGACCCATAGGTTCTTACCTTCATGATATAGGGTACATATTGTGGTCGTTTGGTTTTGAGGATGATCCCAATGGTGCAAGGAATGAGAACCATGACTAGTGATATCATGATGCCCTTATAGGGTATTTTGTCCTTTAGGTCTCCCTCATAGATTCCTCTGGAGTAGATGTACAAAAGCAGGGGCATCATGCCCAAGGCAAAGAAGGTAGAGCAAGTGGTCATCACGATGCTGGGTGGGTGACATGAAAAGTGTGGAGAGAAGCCATGAACAGACTTGAGTGCTTGCTATGAGCTGGGCAGGCACTATGCTAAACACTTTACGTTAAACCATTTGAAAAGTAAGCATACTTACTTATTTTTTTTTTCTTTTGGTCGGTCCTGGGCTTGAACTCTGAGCCTGGGCACTGTCCCTGAGCTCTTCAGCTCAAGCCAAGTGCTCTGCCACTTTCTGGTGGTTCATTGGAGATAAGAGTCTCACGGACTTTCCTGTCTTGGCTCATACTTACTTTTTGCTTATAATAAAGAAGTTGAAGTCTGAAAGAATTATGACTTACCAGAATCACACAAGAAAGTAGCTGAGGCAGGATTTGACCTATGACTGTTCAACTGATGTGAGCATACGTGCTTAATTGAGGAAGGAGTTATTCTTATTTTCTGTGTAATAAATAAAACTCTGAACACCTGCCATGTGCATAATCCATTTTGAATATAATTGTGATCCCATTACCCTGACTATGGAATAGCTTTTGGCCCACATTGGCTAGATGTCTGCC
This sequence comes from Dipodomys spectabilis, assembly GCF_019054845.1. Classification (NCBI taxonomy): domain Eukaryota; kingdom Metazoa; phylum Chordata; class Mammalia; order Rodentia; family Heteromyidae; genus Dipodomys; species Dipodomys spectabilis. The sequence continues at coordinate 23,437,750 of NW_024870834.1, read as the reverse complement.
ATGGAACAAAGGGACTAACTGGATGTAGAGCCATCGCCCAAATGGAGACAGTATCAACTGTATCAAGTGTGTTTTGCCACTTGGGGAATTTAAGTGTGAGACACAGTGACAAAGTGCTTGCTGTTTGGGAATGTTAGAGTGGGCCAAAAAGCATATAGAGAAATCAGCTGTCTGGGAGTGCTTGCAGTAATTGCCCGACAGTCACAAGATCCTGTTTTCAAAACCCCAATACTACCCAAACAACAACAACAGCAACAAACCCCACCAAAAAACAAACCCACCATAATTAGGACTATAAAAACAAATAACATCCAATCAGCAGAAAGTATAATTAAAAAGCTAGAATAGTAGAATAGTAGAGAATACAGCAATTACCCAGATTAAAGAAAAAAACAGCCAGGTGCTAGTGGCTCACACCTGTAATCCTAGCTACTCAGGAGACTGATATCTGAGGAGCACAGTTCGAAGCCAGCTTGAGCTGGAAGTAAAGCTGGGGTTGAAGTGGTAAAGCATTTCTTGAACAAAAGAAGCTCAAGGACAGAGCCCAGTCCCTAAGGCCAGCTCTCTCTCTCTCTCTCTCTCTCTCTCTCTCTCTCTCTCTCTCTCACACACACACACACACACACACATGTATAATTTCATAGTTGTAAAACAATAAAGTTCAATGTTCTTTAGCATACTAGCAACAGCATGGAAATTTTTAATGCTAAAGAGATATTAAATAGGAAGCAATTGAAGGATTGCCTTTCCTAAAGAAATGAACACTAAATGTTATCACCTCTTTTATAAATTATATCATATATAGGCCCTCACTAGAACGAAAGAGAAATAAAGAATTTAGAGATGGGGAAAAATTTCTATTTTTTGCTAATGACAGGAATGTTTATAGTTTTTTCATTATGATAAGAATCCACAGGATTCCAAACATAATAATAGAAAATAAGTTGGGACCTGATATACTATGAAAAAATAGCAAATAATTGTTTTAAAAAGATATATTCAGAGGCTGGGAAGGTGACTCAGTGGTAGAGTGCTTGCCTTGCTTGCATGCATGAGGCCCTGAGTTTTATTCCTCAGCACCACAGAAGAAGCTGGAAGTGGCACTTGGCTCAAGTAGTAGAATGCTAGCTTTGAGCGGAAGAGTTGAGGCACAGTGTCCAGCCCCAGAGTTCAGGCCCCATGACTACCACCACCAACAACAAAAGATATATTCAAGCTAGGCACTGGTGGTTCAGGCCTGTAATCCTAGCTACAGAAGAGGCTGAGATCTGAGGGTCACGGTTCAAAGCTAGTCAGGGCATGAAAGTCCATGAGACTTTTATCTCCAATTAGACACCAAAAATCTGGAAGTGGAACAGTGGCTTAAGAGGTAGGGCACTAGCCTTGAGCAAGAAAAGCTCAGGGACAATGTTCAGGTCCTGAGTTCAAGCCCTAGGAATGGCACACACACAAGACATTCAAAAAACCACAAAATCTTTAGATCTTCCAGGGGCTGGGAAGGTGGCTCAGTGGCAAAGCGCTTGCCTTGCATGCTTGAGGCCCTGGGTTCGATTCCTCAGCACCCATAAGCAAAAAAAAAAGCTGGAAGTGGTGCTGTGGCTCAAGTGGTAGAGTGCTAACCTTGAGCTAAAGAGCTGAGGGGCAGCGCCCAGGCTCAGAATTCAGGCCCACGACTGGACCCAAAATAAAAACAAAAACTAAATGAGATGAGAGCTCTTTAATGAAGAAATAAAACATAGAAAAGTATGAAAGAAGGCCCAAGTCAAAGCAAAGCTACTAAATTCATGGATGAATGGGAAGACTCATTATAGAGATGGTATACAAATCTGTGTATAAATGCAATGCAAATTTAATAAAAATTCCATAATTTACTTGGTAGACTTGAAAGCTGATTTTAAAATTCAAATGAAATAGCACAAAGGCAAAGAATAACTTTTCAAGAATAATAATGTAGGATGACTTTATTTTCAGATATCAAGACTTAGCCATCATGATTAAGAAAGGGTGGTAGTGTCATGAACATAGCCACAAAGACCAGTAAGAGAGATTTCAACCTGGCGCTGGTGGCTCACACCTGTAATCCTAGCTACTCAGGAGGCTGAGATCTGAGAATTGCAGTTCAAAGCCAGTCAAGGCAGGAGAGTCTGTGAGACTCTTTTCTCCAATTAACCACCAGAAAACTGCAAGTGGCACTGTGGCTCAAGTAGTAGAGCACTAGCCTTGAGCTGAAGAGCTGAGGGACAGCGCCCAGGCCCAGAATTCAGGCCGCATGACCAACAACAACAACAAAAAATCTGCAAGGATAGCAGTCTCCCTTGTTTATGGTATATACACATGGGATAATAGTTTACAGGAATGCTGAACACAAAGTCACAGGAGATGCTTCCTTTGGGGTGCAGTAGAGAGGAGTGAGGTTGAGGAGGGGGCCTAGAGGGCCTTCAGTGGTAGCTATTGATCTCTTTGTACAACTCCTTCCACCCCCCTCCCCCCCCCCCCCCCCCCCCCCCCCCCGTAACTTGTTTGTTTTGTGTCCTGGAGCACCAAAGTTGTGCTTGCTTTGGCCTGGTGTGCTAGGAGTTTTGGAATTTGCTCTGAGACTTGGTGTGCTTGTCTACTTAGCTATGGGAGAGTCATGTGTCTACATCCCCATGTTGGGAACTCGGCCCCTAACTTGATGGTATCTGTGAGTGTTCTGCTTCTCAGTGTACTGAGAAGGACAACCACAGTAAGTAACTCAGAGATTCGTTCCCGGGTTGGAAACATAAGTCATTGTTTTCATTTTTCTTTCATCTGTAAGTTCTTTTTATTTAGTTTTTGAAATATTTCCTAGGCTGGCCTTGACCTCCTGGGCTCAAATATCCACCCACTACAACTAGCTGGAACTGCTACAGGCCTGTTCCTACATAGGTCCTGAAAGTGTTGACAGACTCTGCTTTGGAATGTTAGAACCTCTGTTTAAGGAACTGGTTTGTGCCCCTGTTAAGGGAGAGATTGGAGGCAGAAGCTGAGGGATGTGCAAGGCCCCTGCCCCTCCCACCTCTCAAGCCTTTCTGGTAAAGTAGGAAACTTCTGGGAACCCCCAGTGGCTTCCATCTCATCTTGGTTAGCCTTCATCCCTGGGGTGACCTGCAGAAACCCTTGGCTTTTTCTTTCTCTTTCTTTCTTTCTTTCTTTCTTTCTTTCTTTCTTTCTTTCTTTCTTTCTTTCTTTCTTTCTTTCTTTCTTTCTTTCTTTCTTTCTTTCTTTCTTTCTTTCTTTCTTTCTTCCCTTCTTCCTTCCTTCCTTCCTTTCTTTCTTTCTTGTCAGTTGTGGGGCTTGAACTCTGGGCCTGAGTGCTGTCCCTCAGCTCTTCAGCTCAAGGCGAGCACTCTACCACTTGAGCCACAGCACCACTTCTGGCCTTTTCTGTTAATATGGTGCTGAGGAATCGAACCCAGGGCCTCATGCACGCAAGGCAAGCACTCTACCACTGAGCCATCTTCCCAGCCCTCCTTGGCCTTTTATCCAGACCTATGGTCCACCCAAGTGTTGGTTCTAGTTTCTGCTGCAGACCTAGTGGGGTGAGGGGAGTGAAGGAGCCCGAGGGACAGCTGAGGATGGTCAAAGGTGGCCAGGTCCTGCTGTCAGTCTCTCCTCTGACCCAGACAGCCACACTCCCTTTACAGGCATTTTCTCTTGCCTGTGTGTCTTTAAGGGGTGGCTGTGCCTCCCTGCTTGTGGGACCCACCAGGTAGCCCAGCCTCCTTGATGGTCGGTTGGCCTCAGACTGTGAAATTGGGGGTGGGGGTGGGGAGCATAGCCATGGGAGAGGGCCTTGAGCTGACTCTAGATAACGTCTTCACAGATTTGGGAAAACGTTTGGGAAATATCTGGATTTTCCACTTCCCCCCAGCTCTAAAGTGGAATTGTTGTGCTTCAAGAAAGGTCTCAAAGTGGACCTTGGGCCTTTGGCCATGTATTGTTTGCTTTGCATCATCTTTTAAACAGATTTAGATGGGTTTGGACATTTAAAAATTTGGAGATTGCAACCTAGTGCTGGTGGCTCACGCCTGTAACCCTCGCTACTCAGGAAGCTGAGATCTGAGGATCGTTATTCAAAGCCAGCCCAGGCAGGAAAGTCCATGAGACTCTTGTCTTCAATTAACCACTAGAATGCTGGAAGTAGAGCTGTGGCTTAAAGTGGTAGGACACTAGCCTTGAGCAAAAAAGCTCAGGGACAGTGGCCAAGCCCTAAGTTCAAGCCCCATGACCACTACTACCACCAACAAAAAAAAAAAATTAGGAGATTCTATTCCTGAAAAGCAGAAAGCCTGAGAGAATGAGGGAAGAGGTGACATTGTCCAAAAAGAAATGTGCTCTTTCCCTGACTTGAGTAACTGTAACTCACTGTGTATCACCTTTATGATAATAATAAAAATTAAAAAGAAAAGAAAGGCAGAAAGCTGTGGCAGCTGCGGCCCTCCTCCTGTTGAATCTCTCCATTTGCCCTGGTCAGCCCCCTTTGAGGCTGGCAGGCAGCGGGTCCTGAAAATATTTGAGTAAAAGCCCACGCTCGAGAGCCAGCCAGGTGTGGAGCAAAGGTGTTAAGCCCTCCAAGATTCAAGATTCCGCATTGCTAAATGTGAGTAGTTCTTTTATCTTTCCAGGGTACTGTCTGAGGGTCAGGTGCCCTTATGCAGGTAAAGCATGTAGTGTAGACTCATCACTGTCATTACTATACATGTAGCACGTTGATCCAGGTGAACTCAAATTGGAATTCATACTGAGGCAGTAGATGAATGTGGGTGCTAAGATTCCTGCTCTCCCAGTGGGGTCTGAGGCCCAGGTCACTTCTTGTGGAGAAATGACGGTCACCAGGTACCTGGACAAGGAGGCTGAGTAGCGGAGCATGGAAGATCTTATGAAGGACTGCTGCAGTTGGGGGTCTCAAGCCTCAGAAATGCAGGTGCTATGAGGCCGCCTCAGTATTCACTGGCAGGGAGGCCAGATTATCTGGTAACTCACACTTAAAAAATAAAACTAACCCATTACTCCTTCACCCTGCTCACTCTGTTCTACTCAGTCACGATTCACACATTCCCCGGGGAGTCTCTTCCCTCACACCTGACGCTGGTTCTTTTTTCACTGGATTTGAGGTAGTGTCTGGTTTGCTTAGACTACAGAGGCTGGAACAAACCTTATCCAAGGCCCAGATCTGTGAGCGTGGGCTTGCTTTGCAGCAGGAAGGATTTGGATTGGACAGAGGGAAGAATTTCCTAATAGTGAGGTGATCCAATATTGCAATATATTCCCAGTCCCTTGGTGGCTCTCTGCCCATCCACTGTATTGAGTAGGTAGAGTCTAGACCACAGATTCTGGCTAACCATGGTTATTTCATTTAGAAATCTGCAACACCAACACCAAGAACATTAATAAAGTAAAAAAGGACCCGCGCAGTAGAGTACCTGCCTACCATGCTCCAGGTTCCTGAATTCAATTTCCAGGGTCATTAGGAGAAAACAGCGTGTGCTAGGGGCTGAGAAATACAGTTCAGTGGTAGAGTACTTGGGTACCATGCATAAGGTCTTGGGTTCTATCCTCAGCATCACAAAAATATTAAAAAAAATTTGATGTCAGAATCCTGCATCACTAGGATAGATTTTTTTTTTTTGGCCAGTCCTGGCGCTTGAACTCAGGACCTGGGCACTGTCCCTGAGTTTCTTTTGCTCAAGGCTAGCACTCTACCACTTGAGCCACAGTGCCACTTCCAGCTTTTTCTATAAATGTGAGACTGAGGAATTGAACCCAGGGCTTCATGCATGCAAGGAAAGCACTCTATCACTAAGCCACATTCCCAGTCCCACTAGAATGGATTTCATGGGTACTTTTCTTGTAAAGTTGGGCTCTTTGTAAAGTTCTCTTTAGCCCTGGCACAGGCTGCTGGGGCAGGTGTAAGATAACCTCTGTGGGAGGTGTTCAAGGATAGAGTCATGTCTGTTTGGAAGGACAAGCTCTCAAGCAGCACCCATGAACATGTGGCCCAGGAGATAAGCCTCTCAGGTTGCTGCTCAGGCTTCTTTGGGCAAGGTAGTGGGTGGTCTCCAGACCAGTTGGGTTGAGGTAGGGCCCAGCCCCACTGGGCCTGTGCTGGGATCACAGTGTTTACCTTGCGTGACTTAGCAGGCAGGTGTCACTGCATCTGATGGTGGCTGAGGCATCTTAGAGGGAAGGAGATACATTAGAGGACGTGGGGAAAACTTTTGGAGTTCTTGCTTACTCTTTAGAACTTTTATTTTTGTCATGGGGCTTGAACTCTGGGCCTGGGTGCTATCCCTCAGCTTTTTAGCTTAAGGCGAGCTCTCTACTGCTTGAGCCACAGCACCACTTCTAGTTTTTTTTTTCTGGTGATTAATTGGAGATAAGAGTCTCATGGATTTTCCTTGCCTGGGCTGGCTTTGAACCATGATCCTCAGATCTCAGCCTCCTTAGTAGCTAGGATAACAGGCATGAGCCACTGGCGCCAAACTAGTCTTTAGAACTTTGAGGTGCTCATTTGGTTCCAGATCTTCCTGATATCCCTGGCCATGTTCAGTACCCATCTTACCCCCTTTCAGATCTCTAGTCTCAGTACTGACAACTTACCCACCCACTCACCCAGTTACATCAGTGTCGTTCTTCAGGGGCTCATTGGTTGATGTCAATACTCCTTTGAGGCAATATTCCTGCCACACTTGTGATGCCTCTGGGAGATCAACTTTGCCCAGGAAGCCCCTGAACTAGATTAGTGCCTTTGACTTGGTGCTTAAACCAGAGGGGAACCCTATCCCCTTTACCTAGCCCAACATAAGCTCTTGGCTATAAATGCCAGTCCTCACCCCAGAACCCACTTCTTTCTCTCTCCCCCCCCCCCCCCCGCCCCCGGCTTCAGCCCAATTGTGACATTTCCACAGTGGCCTTGTCCAGAACTGCTATCTTCTTAACCTTAGTCCTACCTGAGGTTCATGTCTCCTTTCACAGCCAGGGTGAAGATATTGGACAGGCTTCCTCCTGGTGAGCAGCCACAGATCAAGATAGCCAGTGCCTCAATGTTGTTCAGCTTGAGGACCTTGCCAAGCACAAAAGCAGTGAGGGGCATGATGCCATACTGGGCCACCAGGGCGATGATTGCTCCTTTAGGTTTCCAGAAGTGAGCCTTGATTTTGCTGAATTCCATGGTGCAGCCTAGTGAAAGCATCATTATCAGCAGCATAAGCACTAGGATGATGCTCAGGGCCAGGTCAGTAGGACGCTTGCCAAAGTCAGGCGGCAGGGAGAAATTGAAGTGGGCAGACACATTATGCAGCTCCATTGTTCCAGGAGACAGTAATGATCTTGTGTCTTGTTTCCACCTTTGCTTGTTGGATGCCTTCTTTGAATCACCTCTCTGGACAGAATTTCTGACAAAATGTTGCTCTGGTCAAATAGAAGGATTATGCAATGAACACAGCTATGTGGCTGTGACTCTTCAGGGAAAAGAGCCCAAAACCTTATCTATCTGGCTTTCCCTACCTCCCTTAAGTTCTCTGACCTCTGCCACTCTGCCAGGTACTGCTCACATGCCTCCTTTACCATCTATCTGGATATTTCTGACCAGGGGCCTCTTTCCCTCCCCTGTCTGCCTCTGATCTGGCCTTCCTGGCATTAGTCCTGAGATCAGTCTTGGTCCCAAACCAACCTGGTTCCAGCCTTTCTCCTTGACCGAGCACCTGCTTCCTGCTCAGTCCCAGACACCTCAGGTTCCCCACTGAGAAAGTGCCTTCCCCAATCCATGGTCAGTGGATTACCCATTTGTCCCCAAAGACCACATGAGAAAAAGTATCTTTGGATCTTCCTTGTAGGTGTCACAGCCCAAGATTTTAGGACAAGAGGGGGCACAGGGTAGGTGTGGGACTGCTTCCAGGATAGGGTGTGTCTAGTAGTCTCTTGGAGAAAAGGATGGCATCACCTTTTTCCTGTACTGGAGAATCTTGTCTTCTTCCCACACCCAGGTCTAGGGGAGCACTGATGGCTGCCTGCAAAGCTTCCTCCTTGGGGAGCAGATGGGCTCTCAGAAGCTCTCCCCAAAGGTTGGCTCAGTGAGACCCAGGTCAAGGGAGTCTGGTTTGTGCATGGGGACCCCATTGCTTGGGAACCTTGTGGAGAAGGAAACAAGAAGGCACAAGCTTTTCCTTCTGTCTACTGCTGTGTTCTTGTACCGAACCTGTGTGTCTCAGGTTGGAGCCAGGCCCACAGAAAACTATGGCAGCAGCAGCAGAGAGGCAAGAATGGTTCTCTTGAGTTTTGTTCTCTTTGTCCTTGTTTCTTGCTGCAGGGATGGACAAGGAACGGGTCCTACAGAAACATGGCTACCTCTTGGAGTGGTAAGATCTACCATTTCCTATTTACTGAAGGAGGCTTGGTGTATAGGACTCCATGGGGGAGAACAGATGTGTGAAGCACTATGGGGTAAGAATTTTTTATTTTTCATTTGGTGTGAGAAACGATCTGAAAATTTTCCAAAAATCTAACATAGCTAAAAGATTGGATTCCAGGATCTTTATTAATCCCTGTTGCATCATGAGAAGAATGGGTGACCTGAGGTTGAAGTCCCTTTTCCTTTTTTTTTTTTTGGTTGGTCATGGGGGCTGAACTCTGGGCCTGGGCACTGTCCCTAAGCTCTTCAGCTCAAGGCTAGCACTCTACCACTTGAGCACCACTTCCGGCTTTTTCTGCTTATGTGGTGCTGAGGAATTGAACCCAGGGCCTCATGCATGTAAGGCAAGCACTGTACCACGGAGCCACCTTCCCAGCCTCTTACCCTGTCTTCTTAATTACCTTGTTTGTAAGGTTTGGGACATTAACTGGAGAAGTCTATGTGGTTAAATATTGGATCTAAGCCGGACACCGGTGGCTCACGTTTGTAATCCTAGCTACTCAGGAAGCTGAGATCTGAGGATTGAGGTTCAAAGCTAGCCCAGGCAGGAAAGTCCATGAGATTCTTATCTCCAAAAAAAAAAACTACTCAGAAAACTGGAGGTGGTGCTGTGGCTCAAGTGGCAGAGCACTAGCCTTGAGCTGAAGAGCTCAGGGACAGCACCCAGGTCCAGAGTTCAAGCCCCACAACTGACCCTCCCCCCAAATATATATACATATATATGTATATATACATACAAATAATCCATATATCCATATGCACACATATATGTATATATGTATTTATACATATGATCCAAACTGTCCTAGACTAATTCAAGCAACACAGCAATTTCACAAAGGCAATAATGGTTGCATTGCAGCTCAGGCAAATTTTAGTGATCAAGTGTCTCCCCAGATTCTTGCTGATGTGTGAGCACTATCAAGTTGCCAAGCAAGCCATTCACTTGGGTTGCCATTTGTAAATGTGTGTGTGTGTGTGTGTGTATGTACATATGCACAAACATGGTCCAGTACTGGGGCTTGTACTTAGGGCCTGGGCTAAGAGACAGTTTCTTAGCTTTTTCACTCAAGTCTAGCACTCTACCAATTGAGCCATAGCTCCATTTTGCCTTTCTGGTGGTTAATTGAAAATAAGAGGCTCATGGACATCCCTTCCTGAGCTGGTTTTGAACCATGATCTTCAGATCTCAGCCTCCTGAGTAGCTAGGATTATGGACATGACCCAGTGGCACCTGGCTGCTTTTTAAGGTAGGGAGTAGTGTCTTCCAAGAAGGGTGTCTGTGTGTCCCAGGACCCAGTGCTGACAACAAGCATATGCCCAACCTTCACAGACTATGGAAGGAACAGTCTTCTGGGGACATTCCCTTTGTTCCTTACCACTGGGGTGTTTCTTCATGGTCACCCCCACTGCCCCTGGAGCTCCTGTCTGCTTCCCTGTCACACGAGCATGTTTGAATGACTGCAGAAGACTTGGCCCACATATGAGACTGGGTCAGTTGGGTGCTGTAATGGGAAGACTGGTGGGTGGAGGGCCCTAGGCGGTGCCTGATTTGATGATTATGAACTAGGAGCGGGTGGGAAGGGAGCCCTTTGTGTTGGTCAATGTTACCTGTCACGTGTCATATCAGTGACATCCTGGTGTGTGATATTGGGCTGCTCTATCCCTTTTAACACAATTGCTATATTTGTGTTGAGGATTGAGCCTGGGCCTTCATGCATGCTAAGTACATACTTCACTACTGGGCTGCATCACCAGCCCATATTACTCCTTAGTCCCACTCCTACCTTCTTTCTTCTTTTCTTTTCTGGTACTGGGGCATGAAGTCAGGACTCCGCTGGTATTCTACCACTTAAGCGATGCCTCCAGCCTTGCTTTTTGTCATTTACTTTAGAGATGGAATCAGTCTAGCAGCCTTTTTTTGGGGTGGGATGGGGGGGGGGTGCTGGCTGGCTTAGAATTGCAATTCTCCAGATCTTAACCTCCTGAGTAGCTAGGATTATGTGTGTAAGCCAGTGTCACTCTCTCTGTTTCTGTCTCTGTCTCTCTTTGTCTCTTTGCCAGTACGCAGGGCCTGGTTGCTGTTCCTTAGTTATTTCACTCAAGGCTGGCATTTTACCACTTAACCTACAGCTTTCCTTCTGGCTTTTTGCTGGTTAATTGGAGATAAGAGTCTCACAGACTTTCCTGCTCAGGCCAGCTTTGAATTAGGATCCTTAGATCTCAGCCTCCTGAATAGCTGGAATTACAGGTGTGAGCCACTGGTGCCCTGTTCCTTATTTCTTTTTTTAAAAAATTTCCTTAGTACTCAGTCACTGGCTTTATACTGGGAAAGTTCTTTCAGTTATCTTCCTGGAATTCTTCAAGTTGTTCTCTTGGTTTCCACCCATTTTGACATGGAGAATGGTTAGGCTATAGGGCAGAGGTGAGCTCTGCCCTCAAATAAATTGATCCCTTTGCAAATTTAAAGACTACTGTGAGGTCAGTCAGTCCAGAGCAAAGTACACTGGAGGACAGAGGGCATCAGGTCCATGAGGTCTGAAGTCCTTTCCAGCATTGATTTCTTTCCATCTTGCTTTTAAATAAACCCCCAAACCAAGGCCCACTACAAAGGCTCATCTTAGAGGCAGAACATAAACATGAGAGAGAAAATAAAAATCTCACCACCAACAGATAAGCACTGTTTGTGGTTTAGCCTGGTAGTTTTTATGGGTTGCCTGGAGCCACTGGTATTCTGGAAGGCCTCCTGGCTGCTTCTGAAACCTCTCTATGTGCTAGTGAGCTTTGACTCTCAGCAGTAGAAAAGCCCACAAGCCAAGGGACACGGAAGCCTGGACCCGCTCGGCATTCACCGTGCATTCACCCTTGGTGGGCTGCTCCTGTGGTTTAGTCTGTATCTCTGAAGTGCATACACATCCGAAGCCGGAGGCCCTACAGGCCTGTTGCTCTGGGTGGGTGCGCTCACCTTCCTGGGGATGTGTCACACAGCGCAGTGGGACTTCCCGTCCTCACCATCATTACCACCACCACCACCACCACCACCACCATCATCATCATTTGAATTGGTCCTAGGGCTTGCACTCAGGGCCCTGGGCTCTGTCCCTTAGCTTTTTTTTTTCTCAAGGCTGGTACTCTACCACTTGAGCCACAACTCTACTTTCAGCTTTTTGCTGGTTAAGTGGAATAATATCTAATTTCATGGCCCTCCATTCCCACTCCCCGGCCCTCCAACTGGCAGATCGCAGTTTTTTGAGTAGCTAGGAATACAGATGTGAGTTGCCGGCGCCTGGCTTCATTTGTCTCCTTATTATTGAGAAATGAAAAATACCTCTTAATAGACCTTCCTTTCAGAAGTATCAGGGTCATAACTTTGGATGCTGCCTTCTACATCTTCCCCACCCTGGGCTCCACCAGAGGCTGCATTCTGCCTGTCTTGGGCCTGGCTGGTAGTTTCTGTCACCTTTGGGAGGAAGATTCAGAGATATCTAGAGAAAGATTCACTCAGCTTCTAAAGGAGACTCAAGAATGGGAAGGAGGGTCTGCGAATGTGGCTTAGTGGTAGAGTGCTTGCCTAGCATGCATGAAGCCCTGGGTTCCATTCCTCAGTCTCACATAAACAGAAAAAGCCAGGAGTGGTGCTGTGGCTCAAGTGGTAGAGTGCTAGCCTTGAGCAAAAGAAGCTCAGGGATAGTGCCTAAGCCCTGAGTTCAAGCCCCAGGATTGGCAAAAAATAAAATAAATAAATAAAAATGAAGTTTAGCCATTGATGTCTGGGTACCTCTAAAAAATAATAATAATAAAAGAAAGAGAATGGGGAGGAGTGTTGATGGCTTGACCCCTGCAGGTCAAGAATACAAGAACCCTGGTTTTAGAACATCTGAATGGCAGAAGGGATGGGAGACATAAGGTCCCTGCTACTCTATTTCCGCCTTCCCACTTGGGTTCCGGATAGTCACTAAGGAAGCCTGGGGACTCTGGGGCTAGAGTGGTGCTCCCTTTCAGGCATGTCTTGGGAAAGTTGGCTGATATTGTAGAGTCCCCTCAAGACTCAACCTGTCATGTAGAGATGGCAGGGTGGCACATCTTGGGGAGAGGGTCCTAGTAGACGAGTCCTCTTGGAGACTACTGTGAGGCAGTCACAGCTCATACCCTTCACTGGTTGTGAGGGGTGTGTGACGGGGGGGAGGAAGAGCAGGTGTGGACAGATCGAGTGGGAAAGAGTGTTTCTGAGCAGAGGGAACAGCCATGGTAGAGCGGCTGGGCTGGGGTACACTGGATAACTGGAAGGCACCATGGGGCCAGACCTGAAGCAGCTACGTGGGGAGAAGGAGAGGGAGCTGAGTGACACTGGCCAGAGAGAGGACCTTGGATTTTAGTCTGAGGAGTGATAATACACTGACGGCTGTTGTGGTGGTTTTTCTTTTGCCAGTACCAGAACTTGAGCTGAGGGCCTTGTATTGCTTGCTTTCTTGCTCATGGCTGGCATGCTACCACTTGAGCCATGCCTCTAGTCCAGGATTTTAGGGTTAACTGGAGAGAGAGTCTCAGGACTGGCTTTGAACTTGATCCTCCAGGTTCTAGTCTCCTAAGTAACTAGGATTACAAATGTGAGCCACCAGGGCTTGACTCCACTGGAGGTTCTGAAGAGGAACGTGACATGATATGAGCTGACAGTTCCACCCTGGCTGCATTTGTGTGCAAAAGTTTCACTCCAAAAGAACAAGACTGGGTGTGCAGACCCACCATGATGGCCAGTAACGTGGACTAACCCCCAAGTATGTTGAGTTGAGTCAGACACCAGGCCCTGAAAAGGAAGGAAGGAAGGAAGGAAAGAAGGAAAGAAGGAAGGAAGGAAGGAAGGAAGGAGAGAAGGAAAGAAGAGCAAGACTGGAAGCAGAGGGATGATCATGATAAACCAAACTAGAGATGCAGTGTGGGAAGGCAGCCCTGAGCCTCCTGCTGGCCATGAACTCTTGAAATGTAGATGTGCTGAAATGAAGTATAAGAAACATGCTCAGTACAAAGTTTAGTACAAAAATAAGGGAGTAAGAGGTCCCATTGGCAGTTTTTACAAAATATTGATACACATTGAAATAACTGTTTTGATTATGTTGGATAAAAGATATGCTTCTAAAATCAATCTAGCTCGCTTGACGGATGGTGTGCTGGTTCTAGGGCTTGAATTTAGGGTGTGGGTGCTGTCTCTGAGTTTTTTTTTCTGTTCAAGGGTAGTGCTATATAACACTTGAGCCACAATGTCACTTCTGGCATTTTTTCTTCCTTTTTAATGATTATTAAGTAGCTGCACAAAGGGGTTACAATTCCACAGGTCAGGTAATGAGTACAAAGCTTCCCATTGGACAATGTCACCCTTTCCTTCACTTTCCCCTCTTTTCCCTTCTGTAAGTTGCTCAGTTTGTTTTCCACAGTGTCTACTTAATACTGTCACTGCATTTGTTCAACCTTCCTTCCTCCATTCCTGTGCCCCTTGGCTTTTTCAAAAATGATTGTTATGTGAACACCATTATATGTTACAGACTGTGATAGACAATTTGCTCCAGGAAAGTTAGAATGAACTTGTGACTTTAAATGAGCATCATTATTCCACAATACTGTGAAATTCCGGAAATTACTAATCACTTAATCACAATCAAAAAAAAAAAAAAAAAAAAGAACCTCGGGGAAGGGAGGGAGGGAGGGGATGGTAGGGGGAAAACAATGGAGGGGGTAACAATGTTCAAGAGGAAGTGTACTCATTACCTCACTCATGTAACTGTAACCCTCTGTATAGTATCTTTACAATAAAAAAAAAAAAAGATTGTTAATTGGAGGTAAGAGTCTTACAGACATTCTGCGGTCTTCAGATCTCATCTTCCCCAATAGCTAGGATTACAGGCATGAGCCATGGAGCTTGGCTCATTTGACTTTTAAACCATGACTTCCAGAAAGCCTGAAGTTACCCTGCTGCAGGCATTGCCTTTCTGTTGGAGGGAAGTGAATGACTATTGTACAGCAAAACCACAAGAAAGGGTTGAGTTCTGCACTGGTTCTGAAAGGAGAGCTGTGGAAGGCGGTGAGGACTTGGGGCCAAGCCAGCTTTGAGGTTTTATAGAGATGAGGAAAAGGAATGCTGGGTAAGAGGCTCTTGGCGTTGGCTATTTACAGTTGGGATGGGAGGATACAAGAGGAGGCAAACACGGATACAGCTCCTGCTCTTAGGGGAAAGGAAGCAGACCATGGGAGAATGAAGACCAGGAAGGAGCTGTGCTATCTGAAGACTTGGAGAAGCCTGCTATGTAAAGGTCAGGCCTGGACAATGACCACCGCCAGCTAGTGCCCAAGAACAGGAGGCAGGAAAAGTGTCTTTGTTTTCTGGTCCCAGCTCACTGTTCCCCACAGTTACTGCACATCCTGGGGGACAGTGACTGGGCGATTGGGCTGGGGATGGAGACACCCCCACATCCCTTCTGATTCTCTTCTAAGGGCTGGATGCCTTGCTGAGTCTGCTGAGCCAACTCCATTCCAGTCTGTTCTACACTGTGTTGTCTTCATGGGCTGTGCAGAGAGCTCTGCTCAACACACACACACATACACACACACACACACACAGACACACACACACACACACACAGACACACACACACACCATTTAGTAGCCCCTCTTGTGTGCCACTGGATTGAAATCCAAACTCATGTACAAGACGCTCCACGATCTGGTCCTGTTTTGAAACCCTTCCTTCCTCCTGCACAGCTCAGCTCTCCTCGGAGGGGAGAATTTCGTCCCTCTCGGAGTGTTCACTGCCTTTATGAGTGCACAGTGAAGGCGAGCAGGAAACATCTGGAAAGGCCTGGAAACCTCACCGCCCTTCCCAGTTCTTTGTTTCCTGGCTTCTCTACCACACACAAGAGCACAGGTGGGTCTAGGGGTACCAGAGCAGCTCTCGGGGAACCTCTGGGCACCCGTACTCCTGCCAGATGTGGGCACAGGATGCAGGTTTTGCTATAAGTGGCGGAGGCACGGCAAAGTAAGGAGGTGTCTGTCCTCGGGGGCAGTGTCTAGCTCCGCCACCTCCTGTCCTTCCAAGGCTGACCTACAGCCTCTTCTTAATTCTGTAATGGTCCCTTTCTTCTTGGAACAAGCCCTCCACCTTTTGGTTAAGGCCCCTCAAAGTTGATTTCTGTGGTCTCAGCTGGGCTTGGACTGGCACAGGGTACACAACTATTCCTGAACTATTGGTAGGACAGGTATGGTGGGAACAGCACATATTTAAAACTCATCCTTCTACAAGGGGTGACATTATCCAAGATGAATTGTACTTATTACCTGACTTATGCAATTGTAAGCCCTCCATTCAACATCTTAATAATAATACAGGGCTGGGAGAGTGGCTCAGTGGTAGAGCGCTTGCTTTGTATACATGAGGCCCTGGGTTCGATTCCTCAGCACCACATAAGCAGAAAAAAAAAGCCGGAAGTGGTGCTGTGGCTCAAGAGGTAGAGCGCTCGCCTTGAGCTGAAGAGCTGAGAGACAGTGCCCAGGCCCAGAGTTCAGGCCCCACAACCAGACCCCCCCCCAAAAAAAAATAATTATATTAATACAAAACCCTTATCCTTCCTCCATCTTCTCTTTCTTTCTTGGTAGTACTGGGGTTTAAACTCAGGTCTTCACACTTGTTCGGCTTGCTAGGATGGTACTCTACCACTTGAGCCATATCTCCAGCCTGTTTTTTGTGTGCCAATCCTGGGGCTTGAACTCAGTACTGTCCCTGAGTTTTTTGTTGTTGTTGTTGTTTATCTTGTTGCTCAAGGCTAGCCCTCTACTTGTGCTGTACTTCCACTTCTGGCTTTTTGGTGGTTAGTCAGAGATGAGAGTCTCACTCTTTTCTTCTTAGGGTACCGTGGAATCATGATCTCAGATCTCAGCCTCCTGAGTGACTAGGAGGCATGAATCACAGGTACTCAGCACTCCAGCTGAGCTTTTTGCTAGTTATTTTGGAGCTGGAATCTCTTGGCCTTTGAGTAGTTAGGATAACATATGTGAGCCCCCAGCCCCCAGAAGTCTTCTCTTTCTTCATCTGTATATTTGGGTACATATTTTATTATTTGTTCTACTATTACTTATAGGCAGGAGATATTTCATGATAAATATAACAAAGACTCACTGGAATGAGCTGGAAATCTACAGTCAGTTACCCAAGGTTTCCACTTAGTAACTCTGTGCAGATGGAGGGGGGAGGCGGGGGTAAATGAGTTCTGCTTGTACTGATTCATCATTTTGGATCAGTAATTCAAGTCTTTGGCAGCACCCAGTTAGATCTGGAAAGTATTTCTGTGACCTGGAAACACAATTTGCATAGTGTGATACTAAGTCAAGGACGGTTAGTGGAAGCCAACAGACATTCTGAAATCTAATAACCCTAACAAAGTGTTACCAGTAAGGAATGCTTTCTTATCTGTGTTGGGTTGTGGGCACCTGCATGCTCCTTCTGATGTGTGTGCTGATACTGGAGCTTGAACCCAGGACCTTGTACTCTCCCTTAGCCTTTTCACTCAAAACGAATGCACTGACCATTGAGCAACTTCCAGCTTTTTGCTGGCTTAATTGGAGATAAAAATCTCACTGACCTTTCTGTGGCTTCTAACCAGGAGCCTCAGATCTCGGTCTCCTGCGTAGCTAAGATTACAGGAGTAATCTTACAGGAGTGAAAAAACCAGCGCCCAACTCATTTAATAAAAATTGCTCTAAAAAAGTTGCTTGAGTTAGAGAATTCCTAAAGAAAAAAAAAAGAATAAAGAAGAAATACAAGAAGGCTGTGATAGTTTAGTGACTGAAAAGGCATTTTTTTTTAGCACTTTTGGACATTGCTTTTTAGCTAAGTACTTATTAATGATTAAAGCATTGTGTGGTTACATATGAGAAATTCCTTATTTGAGCAAAGTTTTTTTTTTAAAAAAAATAGTATTAGATATAATATTAGAAAATTTCTACTCCAACTAAATATATATTGAACTCAAAATGGAGGGATCTTCAAGTTATCATCATCTCCAAGAAACCCTGCATCGTGGTGGGCTGGCCCACTTTTATGTTCCCCGGAGTTCCTAGGACACTGCTAAGCAAATGTTTGTGCTGTGAGTGGTAGTTCAATTCCAAGTTTACTGGAAGAATCAAATCAGTGGATATACTCTTAGCTGCTCTTACCAATTCTGCCACTAGATGGCAGTAAAGCTCCTCTGATGGATTGCCCTGTACTTGGTTTTGCTTGGGCAAAGAGGTTTGGAGGTTAGGGGTGTGAAGGCACAGGTGGAAAACAGCACCTTTCTAGAAATATAACTCATCTTTATACAATCGACAACTTCTTCATGCATCGTGTATACACATACCTTTCTCAATAACTTTTCTATATCTTACATCGCTGCGCATCCATCTCTTTTTGGTGCTGGTACTCACAATCCTGCTTGGCTTTTTCACTCCAAGCTAGTGCAACCGGGGCACTTGGGGCACACCTCCACTTCTAGCTTTTTGATGGTTAATTGAGATGACAGTCTGTCTCCCAGACTCTCTTGCTGGAGCAGGCTTTGAACCATCATCCTCAGATCTCAGTTTCCTGAGTAGCTAAGATTACAAGCATGACCTGTTCCACCCACCTTTCTCCCTCAAACTTAAAAAAAAATTAAGATATATTTTAAAATCATCACTATAAAGGTGATGTACAGAGGGGTTATCGTTTCATAAGTAAGGTGATGACTACATTGCTTTTTGGTCACCCCTTATTTTACTGCCTCCCAGTCCCTGCCCACAAGTTGCATAGTTCATTTTCAATATAGTGTCCCTTTAGTATTTTGTCTATTGAACTTCAGAAGTAATACAAGTGTCTCTTGCTTACAAAGTCCAAATCTTATTTTTTAAACTCCAAGGCTTTATTTGGTTTAAGGATTCAGTCTTCTTCTTTTTCTCATTCAAGGAACACCTGTATTTATTTATAACCTAACTATAGGTAGATATTTTTATATGTTGAGTTCTGCATGTGTTGTGTGTGTGTGTTAATAATGGTTGATCCCACAATCTTACATGTGTTAGACAAGTACTCTACCACTGTGTCACCCTCCCACTCATTTTGTATTTTATTTTGAGACAGGGTCTCACACTAAGTTGCTCAGGCTAACCTTAAACTTGCAATCAATAATGTTGACTCAGTCTCCCAAGCAGCTGGGGTGATAGATGGGAACCATCACACCCAGCCATTGTGAACTATTTCTATTTCTCACAACCTTGTGAAACACTTGCCATTAAGCCCAGGTACAAATGAGAAAACTGAGACACAGGGAAAATACTTGATCCTAGAACAAGATAGTGGTGACTCATAATCTATTGACACCCCCCCCCCCACATACACTTTGCATTTATCTATCATAGGATTTCTCCGCCTTGGTGCTGCCTAATTCCTTGTTGATGTGAGCACTGTAGGCTGTGTATTGCCGGATGCTGAATAACATTATTGGTCCGTAGCTACTAGGTAACAGTTATGGCAACTGGGAATATCTCTGGTCATTAGCAAATATCCCCTTGGCAACACAACCATCATCAGTTGAGAAACATTGCTGAGTAGAAGCATTGGCTGAGTTTCTCCTTGCTGCAGAGTAGTGTTGTCTTAGTGCAGGAAGATAGGCTCTACCTACCATCTACCACAGTCAGAAGTCCACAGAGCCAAAGACACATGCCTGCCTTCAGCTTCTCTACTTTTCTACATAACATCTATCTTCCAGGGCCTACAGGGGATCTGTAGCTGCCAGAGCATTACACTTCTACCCCTGATGCAGTCTTCTGAGGGCAGGAGGAGAGGTTAGAACTGGACAGGTGAATTAGGTTGTCTGTTCTCAGAGGTGCATGCAAGGGCCCCTCGGGCAGAGAACAGTGGTAGTGAGAGAAGAGAGAGGTGTGGTGCAGGCTGAGGGCTCCCACGTGTATCTCCATTCAGCCTGCAGGTAGTAGGGACCTCCACAGATGGGGTAGTGAGGGAGAGGAGGTTGTAGCACACACGAATTTGACATGTTCTCATTGTGAAGACCTCAGAGTTGCCATATTTGGCAATAGAGAAGTGTTCTTTGGGCTCCAGGCTTTCTCCAGAATCACTTTTTTTTTTTTTTTTGGTAGAGAAACTTCCATTAAATTTACTTTTTTCTTGGTGGTCATTTCCTACTAAGGAATAGCTACTTGATTTTTTTTTTTCCTCCTGGAAAATCAGAAAGGAATCAAATCCGTGAAGGCTCAGCCAGGATCCCAGCAGCTGAGCAGCTGCCTGCCACAGCCTTCCAGCAGAGGTGTCATCAGAACTCTGGTTCTCTGTCACCATGGAAATATCCAGTCATTCTCACCGAAACAAGTTGATTGTAAGTATATTTGGTCACAAATAATATGGGTTTAGCGGGGCGCCGTGGCTCACGCCTGTAATCTGAGCTACTCAGGAGGCTGAGATCTGAGGATCATGGTTCAAAGCCAGCCCGGGCAGGAAAGTCCATGAGACTCTTATCTCCAATAAAACCACTAGAAAACCGGAAGTGGTGCTGTGGCTCAAGCAGTAGAGCGCTCGCCTTGAACTGAAGAGCACAGGAACAGCACCTAAGCCCAGAGTTCAAGCCCCGCCACGACTGACCAAAAAAAAAAAAAAAAAAAGCAAAACAAAAACAAATAATATGGGTATGGAAATATTTCCATTCATTTGGAATTACTTAAAGTTCTAAGTCTGTCTGTATCTCTTTTAATGGGCATGTCTAATTTTCCTTTTATTTTTTGGACATGATCAAGAATACATGTTTACCAATGGAGGAGAGGTTATTAATTTACCTTTGCAATCAATAGCCACCTTAAAATGATATTAATTTCTATTAATAACTATTCTGAATGCATGGAATGTATTGGTGCTAGGTTAACTACTGGATAATAACATATGCTTTGACTTGTAAAGATGCCTGTCATGGAGCCTTAATATAAAAAACGAGCTCATGGTGTATTTAATAGTCATAGATGTGTGGTAAGATATTTATATAGATGAAGCTGGGCACCAGTGTCTCATGACTGTAATCCTACCTACTCAAAAGGCTGAGCTCTGAGTATCATGACTTGAAGCCAGCCCAAGCAGGAAAGCCAGTGAGACTCTTTTTTTCCAGTTAACCAGCCAAAAGCTGTAGTTCAAATGCTAGCGCACCAGCAGTGGGCCAAAAACAAATAAAACCTCCCCAAACAGTAAGGGACATTTCGATTAAGAAAACTTTTTATAGAGTACTTCACTTATTTTGTAGAGTTATCTGCATATTTAGAATTTCTTCCTAGGATTATGGCAACATTTCCATAAATATTCAAGGTCTTCCTCCCCCCCATCCTTATATTAACTGTGATGTTTAAAATAATTGTAATGCATAGTTCAACACATTTCTTGTTTAATTGTAGGCATGTCATAGATAGTTCTGGTTGCTGCTGTAAATTTCTAACCTGGACATGCTGGCAGCAGGTTCTTGGGTATGAATTCTCCGCTTAGTTGCTGAATTGGAGAATGACATTTTCTTAACATCTAGTTAAACGGTGTTTAAAGGGGTTAGCATTGAACGCCTCAGTTTACCAGCACACTGCGTCTTGATCAGCAGCCCCCCCCCACCGGGGGAGGAGCTGTCAGGAGCCAGGGTAACCCCGGCGAGCCGTGGCCGCCGCCCGGTGCGGGCCGTGTGCCCCGGGCCCCGCGGCGAGCAGCACCAGCCCGCGAGGCCTCGGCCGCCTGCCGCCCCGGGGCGCCCCGGGCTGGGCTCGAGGTGGTGCGGTGTCTCGAAGCCTTGCACGCACGTGCCGCTGCCCGCTTGGCAGCTCCGCCCCAGCGGACCCCGGGGACCTGCGGTCACCAGCTCGGGGGTGGCAGCCCGGAGTCCGGGCGCTTCCGCACGGCTGGAGCGCAGTACGTGCGGACCAGCGGGGGGCGGGGGGCGGGGGGGCGTGGCGTGACCGGGGGCGTGGACAGCGCGGGGGCGTGGACAGCGCGGGGGCGGGGCGGGGCGGGGGCGTGCGGGGGCGGGGCGTGGACGGCGGGGGCGTGGCGGGGGCGTGGCGTGGCGGGGCGGGGCGGGGCGGGGCGGGGCGGGGCGGGGCGGGGGCGCCGCACAGCCAGCTCGCACAGACCCTTCCTTTTGCTGTTTTACGGCTATTGTAACTTTTTCTTTTAAATTCATATTTTATGCTTGGCTGTCACTGGGTCCAGGTGTGTGTGTGTGTGTGTGTGTGTGTGTGTGTGTGTGTGTGTGTGTGTGTGTGTGTGTGTGTGTGTGTGTGTGTGTGTGTGTGTGTGTGTGTGTGTGTGTGTGTGTGTGTGTGGAGTTGGGTGTCACGCCCTGCCTTCCCCCCCCTTTGTATCTTTTTATTAGCATCCACCAGCCGTACTAGGGGTGAAAGTTCACGGTAACATTCCCACACACCAGTACATGCCACGGATCCCATCCACTGCGCTCCGAGCACTCTCCCTCATTCCCTTTCCTTTTCTTAAAACAATTTTAACAGGTTTCACCCGTCTCTGTGTCCCCTCCTTCCTCCCTCCCTCCCTCCCACCTTTCCCTCCCTCCCTCTCCTCCCTCCCTCCCTCCCTCCTTCCCTTCCTTCCTCGCTTCCTTCCTCCCTCCCTCCCTCCCTCCTTCCCTTCCTTCCTTCCTTCCTCCCTTCCTTCCTTCCTCGCTTCCTTCCTCCCTCCCTCCCTCCCTCCCTCCTTCCTTCCTTCCTTCCTGTCCCCCCACCCCTATTCTTTAAGTTTTTTTCTATGCTGGCATTGGGGCTTGATCTTAGGGCCTGACATTCTTGTTCCCCCCACCTCCCCCACTCAAGATTGCTCTGCCACTTGACTTATACCTCCACTTCTGTCTTTTTGCTGGTTAGTTGGAGATAAAAGAGTCTCTAGGATATCTTCTGGGCTGATTTTGAACCTTGATCTCAGCCTCCCAAGGATTATAAGCAGGAGTCAATGGTACCTGGCCTTCATTTTTTTTTTTTTTCTTTTTCTTTTTTATTGTGAAAATACTGTACAGAGGGGTTACAATTACATGGGCAAGATAAACGGCCATTTAAACCGAGCTTTTGGAGAGATTTAATGTGTTCACTGTTCTACAGCTTGCCAGTTTGATAGTTGGTTATAGAAAGTGGAGTGGAGCAACAGGAAGCTTCAGGGCCAGCAAGGATTTCCAGAGGTGAAGACTGGGCCCTGCCTTGAGATCTCAGGTGCTGGAGGTACGTCAGCTTGTTGCCTTGTGTCTAGTGTTGTGCCAGCATGTTACAGTCAATAGGAAGAGTCTGAGAACAACACCCTTGACTTGACACTAACTGGGATATAGTAATAGTTACTTCCCCTTGTGTGAATGTGTTTGTCAGGGATGCTGGCAGATACCCCCCACTCCGCCCCTACTTTGCCTTTCTGTTTAAATTCTTTTAAAGAGGAATTTAAAACATATATTAACATAGAAAACTAGTTTGTTGTTCTTGATTTCTTTGTTACTCAACTTCAATAGCTATGAATGACCAAGGTTTTAAAAATATTTTATTAGCTTTAAGCAGTTATACAAAGGAATTGCCATCCAACCAAGCAGTTTATGAAGACAGGACATCTTTATTTATTTATTTTTTGGGTCGGGTCATGGGGCCTGAACTCTGGGCCTGGGCGCTGTCCCTCAGCTCTTCAGCTCAAGGCTAGTGCTCTACCACTTGAGCCACAGTGCTACTTCCGGCTTTTTTCTTTTTGCTTATGTGGTGCTGAGGAATCGAACCCAGGGCCTCAGGCATGCAAGGCAAGCGCTCTACCACTGAGCCATCTTCTCAGCCCAAGACAGGACATCTTGATTAATGCCACCCACCTCTCCCACCCCACCTCTTCCCTCACTTTTAAAATTTGTTGGTCATTTAACAAAGCAGTTTGTGTGTATGATACATCTTGATCTGTGTCATCAACATCTTCCCTTGTTTTTCTCTCAACTCCGTGGTATGTACGATGAATTCTTGTCTGCATTCTCTCCCTTCCCCCTTCGTTCCTCTACCCTTCTCTTCTTAGCCCACCCTCCCCCATCTTGCAAGCATCCATTGTTTTGGTCTGGGAATGTGGTTGAGTGGTAGTAATGCTTGCCTAGCATGCATGAAGCCCTGGCTTCCATTCCTCAGGACCACATTAAAAAAAAAAAAAAAAAAGCAGAAGTGGCTCTGTGGGTCAAGTGGTAGAGTACCAGCCTTGAGCAAATGAAGCTCAAGGGCAGTGCCCCAGCCCTGAGTTTATGCTGCAGGACTGGCAAAAAAAAAGTCTAGAAAGTATCCATTTCCTGGTATATATTTTGCAGGGCTCTGACTTAGTCTTTCTAAAGAATATACTGAGCTCTCCATAGCTCTATTATACTTCATTCAATGACGAAGCTTGTGGTTTCTCTACCCTATTACTTTCCCCACTTCCTTATTTTCAGGCAATTTGAAGGCATTATATCATGTCATCTGTAAATATTCTGTGATGAATTGCTGAAAGGTAAAGATTCTCAAAATCCAATGCCATCTCCACAAGTAATGTCACAAATAACTCCTTCAACACTAGTGTACACAGTTGCAATAACTCCTTCAACACTAGTGTACACAGTTGCAATAACTCCAACACTAGTGTACACAGTTGTCTTGTCTTATAGTTTTTCCAGGTGAGCATGGCATCAAGTCAATGCTAATCTGTATGTTCCATGACCATTTCTGTTTTTTCCCCTCATAGTTTTGTTGAAGACAGTTCTTTGTCCTGTAACATTCCTATTGGAAGTTTCTTCCTTTATGATGTCATCACTACGCTGTTGCTTGACAGGCTCCTCTGTCTCCTGTGTTTCTTTTAATTGAATCTTGGAAGCTGGGCGCCAGTGGCTCATACCTGTAATCCTAGCTACTCGGGAGGCTAAGATCTGAGGATAGCAGTTCAAACCAGCCTGGGCAGGAAAGTCTGTGAGACTGTTACCTCCAGTAAACCACTAGAAAACTGGAAATGGTGCTGTGGCTCAAGTGTTAGAGTACTAGCCTTGAGCTGAAGAACTGAGGGACAGCGCCCAAGCCCAGAGTTCAAGCCCCACGACCAACAAAAAAACAAAAAAAAATTGAATCTTGGAAATGAAAGTCAGATTCACTTCAGAGATTGTTTCTCCTGTTCTTTTCTTCTTGCTTTTTTCTTTTTCTTCTAGATGATCTCATCTACTAGTTATACTAAGTATAAATGTTAAAGGAAACCTTGCTTTCCATTTGTTTTCAGTATTTGTTTATTTTACAGTCTGGGGGTTTGGAGGTAATGGATTTGCTACACAAGCACTCTACCACTGAAAACATACTTCTAGCCCTTTTTCTTTAGGTTACTTTTCAGATACTTGTATCTTTTGATGCTCCTACTATGCTTCCCAAGTAGCTGGGACAAGTATGAACTACCATGCCTGGCTTGTTTGAGATGGGGGATTTTGATAACTTTTGCCTGAGTTGGCCTCTAATCTCTACCTCCAATCTTTGCAGCTCTCCCAATCTCTGCCTGTAGAGTAGGTGGAGGCATATGTGCTGGGCCTATTTGTCAGTTTTGAGGGTGATTATCTTGTTCGCTAGTATTTTCCAAAGGTCACCAGTGATTTTCTTGTCATTATGAATTCATGAGTTATATATATATATATATATATATATATACATATATACATATATATAATATGCTTCAATATATAGCTATTATTGCTATTATTATTATTTATTTATTTATTTATTTTTTTGGTCCGGTCATGGAGCCTGAACTCTGGGCCTGGGCGCTGTCCCTCAGCTCTTTAGCTCAAGGCTAGCGCTCTACCACTTGAGCCACAGCGCCACTTCCGGCTTTTTTCTTTTTGCTTATGTGGTGCTGAAGAATTGAACCCAGGGCCTCAGGCATGCAAGGCAAGTGCTCTACCACTGAGCCACCTTCCCAGCCCATTATTATTATTATTATTATTATTTGTGTATGTGCCAGCTTGAAATTGGTCTGGATGCTGTTCCTAAACTTTTTCACTTGAGGCTAGAGCTCTACCACTTGAGCTACACCTCCATTTCCACATTTTTGCTGGTTAATTAGAGATGTGTCTCATGTTCTTTCCTGACCAGGCTGGCTTCAAAAATGTGACCCTCAGATCTCAGCCTATGGAGTAGGTAGGATTACAGTTGTGAGCCACTGGTACCCAACTTATCATCGTTTTTTTTTTAAATTATTTGATTTTTAAAAAAAATCAGTGATTAAATTGTTCCATCTTTGGCTAGTGAAAATTCATGCAAGTTGGCTCTGAGTCTTTTTGATGTAATCTTGGTTGTCTTTGACAGTTGCCTTGCTTTTTGGTATGGTTAAATATTTCAGATTTATTTTGTACCCTTCCTGCCTAGGAATTGGCATCAGACATTACCCAAGAGTACTGATTTCTTTTAATGGGAATAATATTTACAAATCCCAATCTGTGTGCTTGGGTGCGCACTGCTGTTGAGCTGGTTTTGCGAGGGCTTTTGAGTAGGAAGAATTAGAAAGTAAATCAATTTGTCCATGTGTGTATTTAAGCTAAAATTAAATTAGTTCATATGTAGACTTTTGAAAATACATCATTAATTTTTTTAATGTTTTTAAAATTTTTATTGTGAAAATACTGTACAGAGGGGTTACAATTACATGGGCAAGAATGAGTACATTTCTTCGCAAGCATTGTAGCCTCCTCCTTTGTTTCCCCTTCTAATCCCTTCCCATCCTTCCCCCGCCCCCCAGCCAATCCTCCTCCCCTCTCCCCACCAAAGTTGTAAAGTTTGTTTTTCCATGTAATGACTTGTACATCTCATTGTTGCAATGGATCCACCTGTATCTCTATTTAAATGATTTGTTTTTTCCCTTCCCCTCCACAAATTATACCAACCTCAAATACAGTGAAAGCAGGGGTTATACCATGGGGGAGGGACATACAAAACAACAAAGAAATAATCTTATAAATGTGTTAGAAACAATCACTTGAAAGAAAAAAAACCATTTGAATACATATCTTAGGGTTCATTTCCCTAACATCAACTTATCTGACCTTTTCTGCTTGACTCAGACATATACTAGTTATTGCAAATAAGGGAAACCATGGGACCTATGTTTCTTTGGGCCTGGCTTACTTCACTTAATATAATTTTTTCCAAGCCTTTCCATTTCCTAACAAATGGGGCAATGTCATTCTTTCTGATGGAGGCATAGAATTCCATTGTATATATATACCACATTTTCTTGATCCATTCATCTACTGAGGGGCATCTGGGTTGGTTCCATATCTTACATCATTAATTTTTTTTTATCAATATCACTTATTAATTTTTGGTTTTCAGTGACACTGACAAGTTACTTATTTGTTTCATATCACACACATACATATACACATTAAAGAACAAAAACATATATATATATATATGCACCAAATTTCAAATTCTGAAAACCATTTAAAAGGTTGTTGGTTTTCTTGTTGTTCTTAGGGTTTATTCTATTAGAATGTATGCAGTTTTTGTGTTGTCATTTGGAAATATTTTCCCTTTGTGGTTCTTCTACCTACTGAATGTGTAGTTGGGTTCACGCATTTCATTTTATTAATGATTTTTGGATATTATTTTTATTGACATATATTTTTGGTTATATAAATAAATAGTTTCATTCCATAGTCAAGTATTATAACTGAAGGTATAGTGAAAGAAATCTGTTTTAAATTCCAGTATTCTTGACTCCATTATCCATTACCTCTTAGGTAATTGTTTAAAAACTGTTATGATTTCTCCTTTCATTTAAAAAACCAGACAAGTGGCTGGGAATGTGGCTTAGTGGGAGAGTGCTTGCCTAGCATGCATGAAGCCCTGGGTTCCATTCCTCAGTACCACATAGACAGAAAAAGCTGGAAGTGGTGCTGTGGATCAAGTAGTAGAGCGCTAGCCTTGAGCACAGAGACTCAAGGACAGTGCCCAGGCCCTGGGTTCAAGACAGGCAAAACAAAACAAAACAACAAAAAAACACCCCAGACAAGTGTATGTATTCATAGTCTACTTTTTTCTTAAAACATGGTAAAAAGCATGCTATGTAAATTTCTTCAAAGTCTCTTGTCTCTTTTTCATGCCTCTATACAAAATATAGGCACTAAGTGTGTATATACATGTATATATGTATAAAATTTAGGAGATTAAAGTTAGGGGCTCCTGTTCACTAGGCAGGTTCTCTATTCCTGCAGCCACACCTATAGTCTTTCAGTTGGTTTTCAGATGGGATCTCACCCTTTTCCTTGGGCCACCTGATGTTCCTACCTTTGCCTCCCAAATAGCTGGAATTATAGGCATTTGTCATCACTCCTGGCCATGCAGCTAGCATATAACTTTCTTCCCCTGGGCCATGACTCTGTACTGCTGTCTTCGTGGCCACCAGATTATTAAGCCTGAGTAGAACCCAGGTAGACGAAGGTCTACTTATCCTGCTCGCTTCTTCTGTCCTCAAAACACTTTACCTTTTGCTGTTTGCTTCTCTGTTTATTTAGACTCCTTTGCCCACTCAGAGGAACAAAGACCCAGGAGGGTTAGATGTTGAAGAGGATCCCAGAGTTAAAAAGGAGCAGAGCCAGAATAAAACAGAAGATCTGTTTTGCCTGGGAGTCTGTCCTCCAAATCCCTTTGCCTTGCTGGTCCTGGGGACAGGTGCACCTAGGCCATATACCATCACTGGCGCATCTACAGGCAAGACCCTGGACCATCTTCCATCCAGTTCCTGCTCCCCAAGCTTTGGTTCCTTTTCCAAAGCCCTCTCACGAAGGGGTCCCTCATCCTCCTTTTATCCTTACTTTCAATGCAGAGGCCAGGCCATTTCCTCCTTGCCCATCTCCTGCCATCAAGCCCAAAGGAGCCCAGTGATGGATGGGCAGGGAAAGCGGAAGGAGGAGGGAACAGGAGGGGGAGGTGAGAGGAGGAGGCTGCAGGAGTGAGGCAGAGAGGGACCTACCAGAGGGTGAGCAGAGAACCAGAGCCACAGACCTTAATTTAATCACAAGGCCCCACGCTCAATTAAGCAGACACAAGGGCTCTGAATGAGGTCTGGGTGTGGTGGGGGTGGCGGGGCAATCAGCCGCTGCAGTTCCTGGGAAAGCATTAATTGCGGATGACAATGTGTAAACAGCAGGGAAGAATGGAGTGTGCAGGTGTGAGTCGCTGGGCCCCAGGAGGCTTTTCACACGAAGCCAGCCCTACTCTACTGCTCAGCTCCCAGACCCCCAGTTAGAGGAACTCTTGGGAAACTGAAGGGTATTGGAGCTTGGTGGAGACTAGAGAGGCACTGGAAGGGTGGAGGCCTAGGTGGGGATGTATAGGGGTGTGTGTGTGTGTGTGTGTGTGTGTGTGTGTGTGTGTGTGCATGCACACGTGTGCACGCGCACACACGTGCCAATACTGGGCTTGAACTCAGGTCTTGGATGCTGTCCCTTAGTTTTTTTTTTGCTTAAAGCTGGCATTCTACCACTCCAGTCACATCTTCACTTCCAGCCTTTTAATTAGAGACAAGAGTCTCTTGAGGATTTTTCTGCCCTAGGCTGGCTTCAAATTGCAATCTTCAGATCTCAGTTTCCTGAGTAGCTAGGATTACAGGTGTGAGCCACAGGCAACTGGCATTGGGTCTGCCATTCTTGAGGTAAAGGAAGAGTGGGTAGGAAAGTTGGAGGAGTTCCCAGAGGCCTGGCTCTCGCCTCTGTCTCTAGAGACTGGAGATGAGCTGGGAGAAGGCCAGGCAATACTGTGGCCCCCAACCTGATCCGAGTGGAGAGATGTCAGCAGTGGAGGGTTGCTCAGAGATGAGCCCAGAAAAGAGATTAGAACATCTTTCATTGGAGGATCTCCAAACCCCTTTCTGAAGCTGTCTCCACAAAGCAGATGTAAAAATGGAGGCCCACAGTATAGAAGAGGGGCACGTGTCTGGCTCAGTATACCTGGTGTCTGGAACTACCTACGATTGTACCTGGCAATCTATTATAAATGACAAGATGATGGGATGGGGGTTGTTGTTATTACTGCAGATGCGACTTATTATAACGAACTATAACAATGTACCAGGCACTGCACTCAACACAGCCCTTATGTAAATAAAGCTTTGGGCATGCTTCATGTGTAGTTTCTTTTTCTTGCTGTCTCAGCCTTGTTGTGACTCTGGAAAAGGTAATGGTCCCATTTCTCTTCCTTCTCCCATGACTCTAGAACAATCTAGACCCTAAGGAGTCCCACCAGTAGAGGCTTTATCCTGAAGGCAGCGGACAGGATCTGTGGACTGTTCCGGAAATCTGATTGTCACTGAGTGTTTGGAAAAGTAACACGTGCCTCTCTTTGGTGCCTCAAAGTGTGGAGGAGTCGTCACAAACCAGGCAAGGAACTAGAGGAATCTGACCTGTGGACTTAGGGTGGGTTAGGGAGGAGATGAGTTCTCAGGACTGGGTGGCCTTGGGGACTGTGTGCGGTCCTGGGGCTCTGAAGGCTGGATGGCAGCACCTGTTTTGGTGGCAGGGGACACAGACTGAGGAGCAGGCTCACAGGGGAAGACAGTAAGGAGGGTTTTGAATGACCTTTCTGAAGATGACTAAGAACTCAAGGTTGTAATAGCGAGGACCAGAACGCCAGCGAGAAACCCAGGAGAAAGAGCATGAGCATGTCTGAGCCCAGCATCTATTGACAGGCAGAAGCACTGCACTGAGCTGAGTGTGCCTGCAGGGGGCGCTGCTTCCCGCTGAGGCCGAGCTCCCTCTGAACACACACAAGGCCACTGGGTGGTGCAAACTGGTGATGATAGGCTTAGGAGAGGAAAAACTTCAGGTTGGCTCTAAAAATATCTCATGCACAATACACAAGTGTCAGTGGACTTTTCCTCATTGATTTGCTTTCTTCAGGTACCTGCCAGTCCTTCCTCTGACTTGTTTTTATTTTACTTTTTAGAGAGAGATTACCCCTCCCCTTTCCCCCATCTCTCCAGGCAATTGAACTGGTTAAAAACTTTTTCCCAGTCAAAGAAAGATCAGTTGTAACCCAGAATTGAGAACCTGGGGTAAGAAACGATACTATTAGCTGGGGCTCTGGTGACTTAAACCTGTAACCCTAGCTACTTAAGGGGGCTGGGGTCAGGAGGACCACAGTTCAAGGCTAGCAGGGGCAGAAAAATCCTTGAGACTCCATCTTGAGGTAAGCTGGACACAATGGTGCATGCTGCTTCTAGCAGCTACACAAGCCAAGTGGATTGTGGCTCAGTTATATGCCTGAGCAGGAGGGGAGGCCCCATCCTAAAAATAGTCAGTGGAAAAAAACCAACAATGAGCAACAGGGCTGGAGGTATGGCTCAGGAGTATTTTACCAGTCTACTAGAGTCCTGAGATCAAACCCTAGTTCTCTCTCTCTCTTTCTTTCTCTCTCTCTCTCACACACACAAACACAAAGTTTTAGGTTTACAGAAGAAAATGGTGAAAATATTTGAGTTCTCATGTACTTGATTCCCACTTTCCCTGTTATTATTATCTTATATTAATATGCACATTTGTCACAACTAATAAAGTAATATTCATACATTGTTGTTAAATAAAGTCCACATTCATTCAAGTGTTCTTGCTTGAGTGAATGCCTCTTTTCTGTTCTATGATGCCTCCAGGATACATATTACAGTCAGTCATCATGTTTTGTTGGACTCCTGTTTACCTCGGATGGCTTCAAACCGTGATCCTCAGATCTCAGTCTCCCAAGTCGCTAGGATTACAGGTGTCAGCCACTGGTGCCTAGCCCAATCTTTTTTACATTGTGTGTGTGTGTGTGTGTGTGTGTGTGCGCCAGTCCTGGGGCTTGAACTCAGGCTTGAGTGCTGTTCCTGAGTTCTTTTTGCTCAAGGCTAGTGCTCTAGCACTTTGAGCCATAGTGCTACTTCCGGTTTTCTGGTGGTTAATTGGAGATAAGAGTCTCACGGACTTTTCTGCCCATGCTGGCTTTGAACTGCAATCCTCAGATCTCAGCCTTCTGTAGCTAGGATTACAGGTCTGAGCCACCAGTGCCTGGCTTACCTTGGTTATTTTTACGTAGGGTCTCGCTTTATGACTGAGTCGACCAGGGCTATCGAATGTCTTACTTGTGCTTTCCTGTGTTGCTAGGATGCCAGGCCTATGCCACTGTGCTCAGCCACTGTACTTCTGCTGCATCTGGCATAAGAGGTGAATGCCACCACCCCTGGCCATCGGTTGAGTGAAGTTTTAACCGACTTTTACTCCATGATCTCCTGATCTCTGCCTCGCAAATAGCGAGGATGACAGTCTTGAGCTACCACTCCAGGCTGTGATGCCATTCTTAACCAGTGGCAGTTATGTCCTTCCCCTTGTAGGGTACAGTATAAGTTATTTAGCATTCTTCTGCATAGAAGAAAGATTGACTCTATACTAATTCACTCAATCACTTATTTAACATTTTAGTTTTTTGAGGTAGCGTCTCCTTATGTAGCCCAAGCTAGCTTTGAACTCACAGTACTCCTAACTCAGCCTCTGAGTGCTGAGATTACAGGCAGGCACCACCATACCTGGCTTTTAATTGCTTATTTATCTAACTATCGGATCCTAGATGAAAAAAAATATTTTGGGTTGTTATGCAGTGCTACTTTATTTTGCACTCAAATTGTTCCAGCTTTGGGCTCGGGGAGATCATTCAGGTGGACTAAAATTCCCCCTTTGGCATGTCCAAACCATTGTGGGCATCTGGGCTTTTCAGTTGATATGTACTATCAATTCCTTTCTAGTTGAAGTAAGTTTAGGTCAAGGGATCTGTCACCTGTAACTAAAAGAGTCTTTGATGTCCAGAGAAGAGATAGCTCATAGGTTTTATTACTTATTGAAAATGTCACACAGTACTCATGTTTTTCTGTCAGCGCAGCTGAATGACAATTTTATGCTGAAAAGCACCGATTCTCTCCTTGGCTTCTGACCATTTTGTTAGGCACTGGCATAATTTCAGGGGGTGATATGTGACTCAAATTCAAGCCTGGAATCTTAAGTCTGGAATCCTAGGCAAGTCACTTAACTTCTGAACTGTGAGGAGAGAGATATCATCGCTGTGAGGTAATGCTCAGGCCATTATGCTGACTGCTGTGGGAGTATAATGAAGCCCCCATATTAGTGTTGTCAGATAAAACACAGGACACCCAGTTGATGTGGAATTTCAGATAATTGATGAAGAACTTGTACCGTTGCTTCAAAATGTCACTTAGGAATATACTTACACTAAGATTTGTTCATTGTTTAACTAAATTGCATAATGGATGTCCTGTTCCTTTCTTGTTTGTTTGTTTTTGTGTGTGTGTGTGTGTGTGTGCCAGTACTGGGACTTGAACTTAGGGCCTAGGGGCTGGCATTAGCTTTTTCTGCTCAAGGCTGGTGCTCTACCACTTGAGCCATAGTTCCACTTCTGATCTTTTGGTGGTTAATTGGAGATAAGAGTCTCACAGACTTTCCTGCTTGGATTGGCTTCAAATCAGGATCCTCAGATCTCAGCCTTCAGAGTAAGTAGCTGGGATTATAGGTGCTTGGCCATGTCCAGTATTTTTATTTGCTAAATCTAACAAACCTACCTCAAATACCAATCCAGCCCCAGTTTTAGGTTCTTTATGGTATAAAGGGTACTCCAAGAACTGTGACTCTGCAACTTGAATTTCATGAGTATCAGCTGGACACTGGTGGCTCATGCCTATAATCCTAGCTACTCAGGAGGCTGAGATCTGGGGATTGCTGCTGGAAACTATTCTGGCAGGAAAGACTAGGAGACTCCTATCTCCAATTAAGCACCAAAGAGCCCAAAGTGGAGCTGTGGCTCAAACGGTAGAGTGCTAGCCTTGAGCCAAAAAGCTCAAGGACAGTACCTAGGCCCTGAGTTCAAGACCCAGGACCAGCACACAAAAAATAAAGGAATGGTATTGAGTCATATGATACTCTAGGAAGAACAGGACTTTGTGGCTAGACTATCCTGAGATTAATTCTCTGCTCCACTCCTTCAAGCAAGTTCTTAAGCCATCTGCTTCAGTATTCTTACTTGGTTGTACAAGGAGTTGATAATTCACAGATGCCATTATAACGACACATTCTCAGGGCCTACGATCTTATGGGGACTTGGTCAGTGGTGGCTGCTGTTGATGGCACTCTTATCTGGACAAACATACCAAAGGGTAATGGTAAGACAACTCCTTCACTCCTACTATTCTTTTCTCTGGGCCAATGGGAATGTCGAATCCTAGAAGCTGGTCTCTGTGTGTGTGTGTGTGTGTGTGAACAGACCAGGCAGGCACACAATTTTGACAGCTACAGTTACTGAGTAGTTAATATGTGCTGAGCAGTTTTATGTTCTTCTCACACAATCTTCCCTTCTCTCCTCACGGCTCCCATGTTGAAGGTGGAGAGATGGAGGCACAAAAGGGACGAGGAAACTTGCCTGGGGTCGCACAGAGACACAGAACAGCCAGATAGCTGTGTCCTTACTCACAGGCATAGGCCCTCGCATACCTCATTGAACCCAGTGCTTGTAACAGCCCTCTGAGATTGCATCTTCATTGTGCAGCAGAGGACTCTGAGGTTATACAATTTACAGGCCATAATTTACAGGGGCCCTGCGGCTTCACATGTGAATTTCCAGCTTGCAGGTGCCTGGAGGTGTCAGGCAGGAGAGGAGGGGGCCAGTGGCGACCTTTCCCCTCTGGGGCAGCCCTCGGAAGAGGTGGATGGGTTTGTTTTATGCCTTTGATTTATAAGAGGGTCAGTCTTCCACCCAGCTGTCAACTTGAGGAAGGAAGCTACTTGAGGATTCGATTTTTAAAATTGCCTAGTGAGTTGTAACAGTGGGTGAACACCACTCAATTCCAAACTGGAGGGACCATTGTGGATTATGGCACAAGGCTAGGCTGATAGATTTTGCAGTTGCTTAAAAACATCACATATTTAAGAACGATGAACGTTAGAAAATGCCTCCAGATATACATAAAAGCAGGAGATAGAACTGTCTACACAAAGGGATCCCGATTAAGCAATGGTAATTTTGTTCATGACTTATACATAGAAAATAAAAGGAAACATTCCAGGATACTGATGTGTGCTCTCACCAGGCTGGGAAAGACAATTTAAGTTGTCTTAATTCTTCTGTTATATACTTTGCCACAGGTCAAACAAGTTTGTTGGCTTTTTATTTTTTATTTTTATTTTGGCCAGTCCTGAGGTTTGAACTCAGGGTCTGTGCACTGTTACTGAGCTTCTTTTGCTCAAGACCAGCACTCTACCACTTGAGCCACAGCACCACTTCCCGCTTTTTTCTGTTTATGTGGTACTGAGGAACTGAACCCCAGGGCTTTATGCATGCTAGGCAAGCACTCTACCACTGAGCCACATTCCCAGCCCCTATTTTTTAATTTTTTGAATTGCATAACTTTGGCATTGGAAGACACCAACCAAGGAAGCATTCAACCATCACATCTAATTAATGAATGAATGCTGGTACTGGGGCTTGATCTCAGGGCCCTGAGTGCTGTTCCTTAGCTTTTGTGCTCAAGCCTGGCACTCTACCACTTGAGCCACAGCTTTCTGGTGGTTCCTTGGAGATCAGAGTCGCACAGACTTCCTTGCCCAGGCTGGCTTTGAACTCTGAACCTTACATCTCCGCCTCCCGAATAGCTGGGATGACAGGCAGTGAAGCATAGGCGTCTGACAAAACCATGACATTTTAAAGAAATGAGGTCCAGGTCCGGGAAGGAGGCACAGGGTGACCAGCAAACCTCGTGCGTGCGCCTGCCCGGCTGGTCCTGGGCCTCCATGTGCAATTCTGCAGGGGCGTGGGGAAGCACACACCTCTCCCACGCGCGAGGGGGGGGAACCTGGGTGGAAGCGTGGGGCGCTCCCTCCCCTTCCCGCACAGCTGGAGCAGGAGGAGGAGCCAGGAAGGTGGGGAGGGGAGCTGGGTGGAAGGGAAGATCGGGGAACCTTTCAGCAATAGAAACCAGATGAGCCTTTCAAAGGGGAGCAAATTCTCCACGGCGCGCTCCTTTGTTGGGGTCTGGGAGGCGGCGGCAGCTGCGCCCTCGGCCCCAGCCCACGGCCCGATGGGGCGGACACGGATAACTGCATTAGATGCACTCAGCTCTTTTCAATAAAACCCCCTTGACGGCGGCACAATGAGGCGGGGAGGGGTGGGGGACCAGACAGCAACCCCAGGCTGGGCGGGGGGGCGGGGGGCGCCCTGCCTCCAACCCCCCAGCGGATCACGCACTCATTTTTCAGGCTCAGCTCACTGACCTTGGGCTGCGGCTGGTCTCAGGGCCAAGGCCACCTCGGGAAGCCTGGAAGTCCCACTGTTATCCACACGCGCATGGGGTCTCTGCGCCGCCCAGGACCGCAGCTCCGCGGGTCCCCGCAGAAAGCGCACCTGGGTTGCCCTGACCCCCGCTGGAAGATAAGGAAGGGGTCCTGAAGGCTGTCCCAAAGGGGTTCATGAAGGGTCCACCCTTCGTGTTTCCAAACATGGGGCGAGGGGGGGGGGGAGGGGGGGCGGAGCAGGCCCCTGACAGCGCTGTGGACCAGGTAATTTCAAGGCTGGAACATTTCATTTGTGAATGTCCAAATGCCACACCTTTGACTGACTCTCACGGAACTATCCAGAGCATTCTCCTAAGGTGTTTTATTTTTCTGAATGAATGAATGAATTTTTAGAGAGACTTTTTGTGTGTGTGTGTGTGTGTGTGATTGCTTTAACTGCCCATGATGAGGCCCATCCTTTGAGGTTCGCAGCTGTGGAGAGAGAGGCTCGCTGAGGCTGCAGACTTGCTGAGTTTTGCAGTCAAAAGGTGGTGAAGCTGGAAGTTGAACCCAGGTGTGTTTGACTTGAAAGCTGGGGTGGGGGTGGGGTGTCTTGACCTTGGCACTGTTGACATAAGCCTAGGTCAGTCTTGTGGCAGGGTAGGCTCTGCAGACAGTTTGACAGCACCCCTGGCCTCTGCCCTCTAGGGGCAGTCACAGAACTCATGATGTTGTAGACACTGTCCTGTGTCCCCCAGGAGGGGAGGGTGGGGGCAGGGAGTTGCCCCCAGTTGAGAACCATTAGCATGCATGTCTTGTTGGGGCTCAGAGCCTTCCTCTTGGGGAGCTTGTGAACTAGCTATGTGGAAATCTTAAAGTTCAGTCTTAAAGTTCAGTCTTGTGGTTTGTGGTAGATGTGAGTGTGGTGGAAATCAGACACTGCATGCCAGAACCCAAAGTAGTGCTTAGTGCTAGAGTCTGTGTGTGTGTGTGTGTGTGTGTGTGTGTGTGTGTGCATGTGCATGTGCCAGTCCTGGGTCTTGAACTCAGGGCCTGGGTCCTGTCCCTGAGCTGTTTGTGCTCACGGCTAGTGCTCTACTACTTCAGCCACAGCACCAACATGTGCCTTTTTCCCAGTAGTTTATTGGAAATAAGAGTCTCATGGACTTTCCTCCCTGGGGTGGCATGGAACCATGATTCTCAGATCTCAGCCTCCTGAGTAGGTCGGTTTATGGGCATGAACCACCAGCACCCAGTGCTAAAGGCATTTTGAACTCCACATTCGTTGGGTCGAGAGTGGCTGCAGTCCTCCCAACTGCTTTTCCCATTTTACTTGAACTCAGGGCCTGAAGCTCTCCCTTGGCTTTCTTGCTTTACCACTTGAGCCAGCCCTCTAGTCTGGCTTTTTCACTGGTTACTTGAAGCTAAGAGTCACATAGGTTTGTCTGTCCTGGTTGGCTCTGAACCAACATCCTCACATATCAGCCCCTGAGTAGCTAAGATTATAGGTGTGGGCCACCAGGCCTGGCTACTCCTCCCAGTTTTCTAGGCCAAGGCTGACACACAGGGACAGGTGAGCCAGCCCTTCCTCCACTCACTGTTCCAGATACAGGAATAGCGTTGGCCACTGGAAATGCTAAAACGTCAGAGGAAATAGTGGTGATGGTGGCATGAAGGAAGGGAACATCACTGCGATAGACAGGGAGCCTCAGTCGACAATGCAATTGGCAGGGAGAGGACATTGTAGGGAGTTGCTGCTGGCCCATCATGCTGGGAGGAAGGTTTACACTGACTTTCATATTTGGCTGCATCTTGCGTGTGACCACACGTCCACCTCCACCTCCACCTCCACCTTTACTGTGGCCTGCTGTCTCTGTAGCTGACTGGATGCTTCACTCCCCAGGCCCCAAAGCCCACCCCAGGCTTTGGGGCTACACTGACCAGAGGCCCATTTCAGTTCAACGGACATACATCTATTTGTTTTTTCCATTCTGGCCTTCCAACTTCCCACCTGGTGGAACTGACCTGCTGTGGATGCCCTGGACCAA
Source organism: Dipodomys spectabilis (assembly GCF_019054845.1). Taxonomy (NCBI): domain Eukaryota; kingdom Metazoa; phylum Chordata; class Mammalia; order Rodentia; family Heteromyidae; genus Dipodomys; species Dipodomys spectabilis. The sequence goes on along the minus strand of NW_024870834.1, from coordinate 23,399,926 downwards.
ATGCATCTCTGCAACAGGATCAGGTCTATAGGGACTTGAGAGGCATCAAGGCTTTCCTGGCTGTAGTCTGGTTCCAGAGTCCCTGATGTGGCCTGCACATCATCGAGCATGTGCAGGGGTGAGGGGCTCAGAGACTTGGGGATGGGAATATCTCAAGCATAGAGGAAGCCCAAGTGCTGTGGCATGTTTGTAATTCTAGCTACTCAGGAGGCAGAGGTAGGATTGTAGTCTGAGGTCACTTGTGCAAAAAACATGAGACCTTATCTAAAAACAACAACAAAAGCAAAAAAATTTTGTGTGTGTGTGTGTGTGTGTGTGTGTGTGTGTGAGTGTGTGTGTGTTTCTTGTGGAGGTTCTGAGCTGAACCCTAGAACCACACAAATGCAAAGAGTGCATAGAAAGGAGGGGCTAGCAGAGTTAAAAGACATCTGGAGAGAAAGAGAAATGAGAGATTGAGGTAGAAGGGGTTGGGTCAGCACTTCAGATGATGAAGGGCTAAGGATTTCTTTCTTTGGGACCTCTCACAGATACATTTACCCACGCCATGTTGGCTAAGGTGCTGTTCCCAGTTCCCATCTAACACAGTCTGTTTACATTTACACGTGCATTCAAGTAAAGCTGGCTAATGAGAACCATGAGTAGGCCCAGGACATGAGTCTTTCAGAGCTTTTCTTCTTTTATCAGCAGTCCTGATTTATAAATGAAGTTCAACGACCCTCTTCCTCCCCCAGACTTCGGCTGAACTTGATTGTAACAGAGCCTCACAAACCTCCCACATCTTAAATAATTCATTGAAGCATTCCTTATTAGCTCAGCCTTATAGCGGACTTGAACACATCACCAAGTGCTGGGTTAGGACTTTTGGCTTTTGGTTTCTGAGCCCATGCTGGTCTTGAACTCATAGCCTCAGACTTCTAAGTGGTGGAATGACAGGCATGTACTATCGCACCTGGCAGGACTTTTGATAATTGAAGTTTATCTCTGTAGCTCTTTCTCTCGTGAATGAGTCATTGAGGGTAGTCTTAAAAACCTATTATGTGCATAATACACTGCCTCATGCTATCCCCAACACTTAGTTTACTTTGGCATAACAGACACATCTTTTCTGTTTCCCCTCGGAGACAATCATGCATATTTGGTGGCTATGACTGCTACAAGGACTTTTTTTTTTTTTCTAAAAAAGACTCGAAAACAAGTGTGTGAGAATGCATGTGTCTCCACTATATGTAGCTGCCTTCTTTTCTTTCTTTTGAGTGTCCCTCCCCTGGCTGGTTTCCATTTGCCCTCCTTTTGCTGAGATAATTTGCACTCTTCAGCTTCATTAGCTGCAACCCCCCTCCTGTCTTGGGACAAAAAAAATGGGGCCAAACTCTTCAAAAGAACACATGGAGACCCCATTAATGATGGCCCTAATTGTGCCAATTCAAACCCCTCAATAACTCTAATTAAAACCTGTCTTGTATCAGGCCATGAATGGCAACACAGCTGCCGCTCCAGACAATCGCATAACAGAGCGAGGAGGAAAAGGGTTCTCTCTCTGCAAATGGTGGTGGTGGTGGTTGTTATGGAAAGGGTCAGTGGAGGAGGATTAAGACAGGGGTGCAATCAGAATGGGCAACCTTGAAAAAGTCTTCCATGTCAGGTCACAGTTTGAAGTCAGAAGACCTTTAGCTTTTCCCCTTAGCTTCCCCCTTCTCTCCCCACCCCCCAGCAGGAACACCTGCACACTGACTGCAAAGGGGCCGTGACCACCAGACACATGGATACCACAAGTTGACTAAAACATCTGAAAGAAGGAGGGGCAAACCCAGCCCCCCAAGCCCCCCAAAATCTTAACTAGAAAAATCACATACCCCAAACTAAAGACTCCCCCCTCCCCACCCCTGCTTGCAACCTTGCCTTCAGTATCCAGCTGCACTTTGCTGGGCACCATAAATAACTCTGCAATTACATTAATTGGTTGCATATTTGTTGACACTGAAGGAGAAGCCTTTCTCTGGGGAAGGTGGGTTTCAGCTGCAAGAGAACACTCTTCCTCTCTGCCACACCTCCATGTCTGATTTCCAGCCTTTCAGTTGAGATTTTCTACATGTGGGGGAAGTGGTGGGCTGACAGGCCCATTTTTGGAATCAGGTTTGATAGCCAGACTGTTGGCTGTCCATGTGTGTGTGTGTGTGTGTGTGTGTGTGTGCGTGTGTATGTGTGTGTGTGTGTGTGTGTGTGTGTGTGTGTTGGTACCAGGGCTTAGAACTCAGGGCCTGCTCACTGTCCCTTAGCTATTTTGCTCAAGGCTAGCACTTTACCACTTGATCCATAGCTCCACTTCTGGCTTATTTTGCTAGTAAATTGGATATAAGAGTCTCACAATCTTTCCTTCCCAGGCTGGCTCTGAACCTGGATCCTTAGATCTCAGTCTCCTGAGAAGCTAGGATTATAGATGTGAGTCACCAGCTCCTGGCTATTCCCTGGCTCTACTGATCCACCAGACTTAGGTATATCCTAGTATGGGAGAACTGGAGATATGTTCTGGAAATACGTGATGGAATTTACTTTCTTCTGGAGGCAAAGAATACAACAGGCTTATTGATAAGCACATTGCTTTGATTAAATGGAAACTTGGTAGACCTTTGCCTGGATATTCAAGCCCATCTTTGATTCTTCCAAAGGCTTGGCTCACCCTACAGGGTATCTTGAATTCCATTCCTTTGGAAGCAATTAGGATGTCAACTTGTTCACTCTTACCTCCATCTGTGAGCACAGACTGGAGAGGCTTGAAAACCAGAGCTCTGTTAGTTGGAGGACTTCACAGAATAGGATGGAGGTTGATGAGTGAGGGCTGGTAGTGGAGACGGAGCTCCAATCAGAAGCTCATTGTTGGCTGAGGATCAGAAACTCAGGATTCATTTTCCCTCAGTTGGAACTGAGATTGGGGAAATCCCTCTGGGGTCCTGCCACGTGCTGGTAAGCATGGGGGGAGCATGCCACGTGCAGGGGAAACTTGCCTTGGAAGCTGTCCCCTCCACAGGCCCTGTGGAGTGGGATGCTTGGGAGGAGGGCCAGGTTTCTTTGGTGTATCACTGTGTCCTCAAAGTACCCAGCATGAAACTGGCACATGGAAGGGGCTCAGCTAATACAAGCAGATGAATGGCTGGATGATCGGTGAAAGGAAAGATGGCTGGAAGGTAGGAAGGATATATGGATGAATGGACGGTTGGGTGTGTAGGTGATGATGAGAAGATGGATGAAGATCTGAAGTTTTGGTTCCCAGTGCTCTGAGCTCTTAAAGAAGAAGACACCACATAAGTCTGAAGTCATGATGTGGTGGAAACAGCTGGAGCTACAAATCACAGCATGAATACACCTACAGTTCAGAGCCACCGGGATAAAGAAGCTCATATTAGTCAATGCAAATGAAGTTACTTCCTTTTGCTTTCTCTGTGACTAGAGTAGGCAGAATGACTTTCTGAATCTGGGCCTCTGATTTCCTCACTGCAAAGTAAGGGGAACATAGTCCTAGACATCAGCAGAGAGAAGTTGGCTTGCGAACCTAAAAGCTCGGGCAACACTGGCCTCTGGCATGCTCTTATCCTTAGGAGTTTTTCTTCCCTCCACTTGCAAAGCTCTTCTCTCAGACTTATGTGTGGTTTTGCGCCCCGCCCCCCAATTTCAGATCTTTGAATACACGTCCCTTTTTATCAGAGTGGTCTACCTTAGGCATCTCATTCAAAATAGTAACTTCCTCACCTCTCTCCATCTATTTTTTCTTACAGTGCTTCCCACCCTGGGCATAAGGTAAGTCAGATGATTTATTATCTGTCTTCCTTTATTCCTTTTTGAGATGTATGAGAACAGGAACTTTTTTTTTTTTTTGCCAGTCCTGGGGCTTGAACTCAGAGCCTGGGCAGTGTCTGAGCTTCTTTTGCTCAAGGCTAGCACTCTACCACTTGAGTCACAGCACCACTTCCAGCTTTTTCTGTTTATGTGGTACTGAGGAATCGAACCCAGGGCTTCATGTGTGCTAGGTAAGCACTCTACCACTAAGCCACATTTCCAGACCTAGGAACTTGTTTTGTTCCTTGCCATTTCTGCACATGGAACTGTGTCTGACGTAGAGTAGATGTTCAGTATTTATTGAATGAGTGGATAGAGGAAGAAGTGAGGACACTTCCTGATCAATTTCAGGGAAAAGAAAGCCTGGCTGGCCCTGAACATTTGTTGTGTCAAGTTATGCCATGATAAATGCCTTGTAAAAGAGTGGCTCTTCTTTCCTTGATTTCCAACCTGAATCCTGAGATTACTGGCTAAAGCTGTAGCTTTTGGAGCCAAATAGATGTGAATTCCAATACTAGCTTTACCTCCCAATGTCAGTGCAAACCTCTAAGCTCAGTTCCTCATCTGAAATAAGAATAATTGCTATGGGGCTGGGAAGGTGGCTCAGTGGTAGAGCGCTTGCCTTGTATGCATGAGGCCCTGGGTTTGATTCCTCAGCACTACATAAGCAGAAAAAAAATCCGAAAGTGGCGCTGTGGCTCAAGTGGTAGAGCACTAGCCTTGAGCTGAAGAGCTGAGGGACAGCGCCCAGGCCCAGAGTTCAGCCCCACGACCGGACCCTCCCCCCCCAAAAAGAATAATTGTTATCTCCTAAGACTGTTGGGTGAATGAACACACTAACTGTAAAGTTCTTACAATTCTAAGCACAAAGTAGGTGTTGGAAAAATGGTGGTCGCTGCCATCGTGGTCATGGTTACCATTTTATCTTAATGCTAAGACTCACCATTCAACCTTATCTGATGGGGGGGGGGCAGAACTATGAGGGGAGGCAAAGACCAGGAGTGTAGACTTTCGTTTGGAACCATTTCCCCAGCTATCCTACTGAAAGAGAAGGAGCCAAGCCCTGCTGTTTGAAACTTGCACTTAGTTGCCAGACACATAGCCTCATAGATGCACAAGGACCACAAATTCCTCACTAAGTTCCCTCCAGCCAGGAGAGCTGGTGCCAAGATCTCTAAATGGCATTTGGGTCATTACGACCTTGACAAAGAATCTGACTCATCTTCAAACTAGAATGGACCTCTATCAAGGTCAGAGCAAATGCCCTGCCTTCAGAGGCTGAGTAGATGAGTCAAAAGCACACAAGCTGGCAGGATGCTAGTGGCTTACACCTGTAATCCTAGCTACTCAGGAGGCTGACAACTGAGGATTGTGGTTTGAAGCCAGCCCAGTCAGAAAAGTCTGTGAGACTCTTATTTCCAATAAACTCAGAAAAAGCTGGAAGTGGTGCTGTGGCTCAAGTGGTAGAGCACTAGCCTTGAGCACAAAGAGGCTCAGGGACAGTGCCCAGGCCCTTAGTTCAAGCTCCAGGACTGGTTTAAAAAAATAATTAAAAAAAGCACACAAGCCTGAGCCTTGTTCTCAGTTTTGTTAGGGTATAGTAGGTGGTCACACCCTGTCTCTCACCACTACCAAAAGCTGGCTTCAGGAGCGGGAAGGCAGAGTGACTGGGTAGGATGTATGGATCTGTGACTTTTCTGGAACATGTCAGGCAGCCTTGTCCTATTGCAACTATTTATCTGCCCAGGTGCCATGTACTCAGTCATATCATATGACTGTGTATGTACACTTATGTACACGTGTGGGAACATGTGGGGTACAAGTACAAACTGCCATCGCCTGCTTTGGGAGAGCTGGAAACAGTGTGGCTTTGGAGCAATCTTAACTTCAATGGCTAATTCTGACTTTGTCATGGAATACCTTTGGAACCTGGTAAGTCACTTCTCCTTAGAAGCATCAGTAGGAATTTTTTAAAAAAAGTCCCAGGTGGGAAATAAAAGGGAAAAGGACATGTGCTTTGGGGAAGGGAATGGTTGTGCTTAAAGAGAGAAGTGAAGAATGCTCTCGGAGAGCAAGCTCCCCATACACGGTGGAGCAGCTTTGCCCATAGATGCCAAATGCAGATCCCTGGATGCTCTAGCCCTTCACAGTTTGTAGATGGCACAAGATGTTACTTTGGCTTTGACTCAGAAGCAGGTAAAAGGAACTGCCAAGAGAGATTTCATCTCTGGATATATTGGGGATTGAACCCACGTCTTTATTCATACTAGGCAAGCACTCTGCCACTGAACCATATCCTCAACCCACAAAGTTTTCTTTTGATAAGGGATTCTAAGGAGTGGTCACAAAAGAGGACCTCAAGACAAATCCTTGGGATGGTGGGAAAAGATTAGGAAAACTCCTAGTTCTTTTGGAAATGTATCGAAAGACAAGAGACAAATGTATCAGGGATTAATCACAGAATAGTTGTCATGGCCTCCTCCTGTCCACACGTGGCGTGCTTCATGCAGGGTGTGTGGGTAGAAGTCCCAGGATCAGGAATGGCTGGCTTTATCCTCCCCTATACTTTTAGCATATCATGGGTGTCACCGCATAAGTGGGCTCATTAGCATATTGTTTAGTTTTTTGTTGTTGTTGGTCACGGTGCTTGAACTCAGAGCCTGAGCACTGGCCCTTAGATTTTTTGCTAGTGCTCTGCCACTTTGAACCACAGTGCCACTTCTGATTTTCTGGTGGTTATTTGGAGATAAGAGTCTCATGGAATTTCCTGCCCATGCTTGCTTCAAACTGTGATCCTCGATCTCAGCCAACTGAGTAGCTAGGATTACAGGTGTGAGCCACTAGCATCCTGCCAGCTTGTGTGCTTTTGACTCATCTATTCAGCCTGGTCAGGTGTAACTAATGACTCTCATCATGAAAGAGCATAAGAAAAGATTCCTGCAGAAACCGTTTCAAGGTAAAATTTAACTTTACAGCATGAATATCAAAAAGGTAAAATGATATTAAACCACAACAATGGCTGACCTGACACGTCTCTAATTTCTCTTATGAGTTCTCCTTTTCCCATGGTATATGGTAAAATAACAATGATCAAGAAAGAAACCCAGTGGCTGGAACAAATTGAAATGATCTCGAAGTCTACTTGGAATGTAGATTTTCAGCAACTCTCATTAGTGATGAGTCTTGCTCTAAGTAAATATTTTGCTTTGAAATATCACTAAGTGATAAATTGAAGCCTCGTGATTAATCAAACAAAAATTTTTCATGTTTATTTTATGTACAAAGTATTTTCTATATACCTCCACATCATATGTTCAGAGTTTTTTCCTTCTCAGTCTTACCTACATCTGGAAAAAAAATGAGGTGGCCATGCTAAACAGATTATATCTAAGAATTGTTAGTCACTTCAAGAATGAAACCTTTCCTCAGGTGCTGATGCCTCACACCTGTTAAGTCTAGCTACTCAAGAGGCTGAGATCTGAGCATCATGATTCCAAGCCAGCCTGGGCAGGAAAGTTCATGAGACTCTTTATCTCCAATTAATCACCAAAAAGCTGGAAGTGGAACTGTGGCTAAAGTGGTAGAATGCCAGCCTTGACTGGAGAAAGCTAAGGGTCAGTGCCCAGGCCCTGAGTTCAAGCCCAGTACCTATACAAAAAGAAAGAAAGGTGAAAAAAAGAAAAGAAAGAAAGAAAAGAAAAAGAAAACTTCAGTAGAATGATTGGGAGTTTAAGATCAGCTTGGGCATCATAGGGAGACTCTGTCTCAAAAAAAAGCTTTTTTTTATGGTACTACTTGCTACTAATTGATAGATAAATTGTACTTAATCTGTATATGTTGAAGACTTTGCAGTGCTGTTATTTTATACCTAACAATATGGAGTTTCTTTAGGAATATTCCATTCCTCAGAGTTTGAAGTAATCAGAGTGCTCTTCCTTTAATTAGGGAAGAAAAAGAACATTTTACAAGGGCTGAGAAAATGCTGGAAATAGAGGGTGTTAGGTTTGAGCTGGAAGATAAGACAGGAAGAAAAGGGCAGAATGGCGTGAGGAGAGTGAGAGACAGAAGAGAGGAGGGAAGGGAGGGGAAGGAGAGCTGAGAGGAGGGAGCTGAGCATGGAAAAGGGACCGGGGGAGAAGGGGGTGGGAGGAAGGGTTGTGGGCTCACTCACTGCTTATATTAATCCAATTAAAGTGTTGAAAATCAGATCCCATGTGAAGCTTTGAACATGAATTTTTCATTACAGCACTGGGAAGGGGGAAGGGAGGGGTGAGGAGGAAGAACGCATGGGGGGAAGCAGTGGAGTTGTGGCAGGAAGGCCTCCCAGCTTTCCCCAGGACATCTGGTCTGTGTGATACCTGCCCAAGCCTGATCTTCTGCCCCACATCCTTCTCCTGAAACACTGGCCTCCCTCCTTGTGTACCTTCTGTCCGATTTTACTTCCTTTATCCCTTCTCGACACCATTTTGTTGGTGGGATGCTTGGCGGGTAGGATCAGAAAGAGCAATCCTTGGAAGTGGCCACAGAAAGAAGCCACGTGTGTCATGTCCTCCAGGCAGCCCCCCACCTGTTCATTGGCTTCACCGCGTGGAGAAAGAGAAATAGCTAAGGAACTCCAAGCATATGCTGCCTTCGGATTCTAAGGAAAATAGGTCACTAGGAGGTGTGCCCTAGATGGAAGGACACCCTCACCTCTACTTCCCTTCCTCACACCCCTTTCCTCCAACTACAGACTGTACTGGTGCCTGTCACTGCTAGCAACTCAGTGTCCAGTCTCAAGTGACGGGGCCGTGTGGCTCCCATCTTAGTGCAGATGAGCCAGCGGACAGAGAAGCAGACCAACCTACTGCTCCATTCGGAGTGTCCTAAGTAGGGCAAAGGTAATTAACCCAACCATGTCCTTCTGCTTTGCAGTCTTGGTTCATGGCCTTTTGATTAGAAAGCTAGTCAAATGGCAAGCTAGGTAGGCTCTCTACCATCTTTTTAGCTAGTAGGAAGAATAGAGGTGAAAACCCAGACTGTGTTTCCTTTCTATCACCTTCCCCCTGGACTCCCTTCCATATCAAGTTCAAGTTTGTTATGTGCTCAATAAATTAAATAAAATATATTTCTCTCTCTCTCCATATCTATCTATCTATCTATCTATCTATCTATCTATCTATCTATCTATCTATCTATCTATCTATCTATCTATCTATCTATCTATCTATCTATCTATCCATCTGGGTTGCACGGGTGGCTCTTCCCTCCTTTCCTCCATGCTCAGTTCCCTCGCTGCACCAGGGCTTCCCAGGGCCGCCTGCTCCCTGGAAGGGGGCCTCCCCCATGTCTGCCTGGCGTTTAATCTCCACCAGGCCTCCCCTTGCCTTGCGCACTGGTTGCTGGTGTGTGGTCCAGCACAGTGATGCGCTTTAGCAGCTGGAAACAGCAAGAAGGGAAGTGGGACCTCGAGCAGAAAACCCTGGCACTTCTCAAAACAAAATGAAGGACTTCAGCTTTTAATCAGTTTAGGGTGGAGGCCAGGAAATTTGCGTTTTTTTTTTTTTTGAGTGTTGTTTGTTTTATTGAGACAAGATCTTGCTATATAGTTTGAGGTTGGCCTTGAACTCTCAGCCCTCCATTGCTTGATGTTATATGGACAAAGCCCTTTAGAGACTGCTTTTGGGTGGGTCTGTGATGGCCCTTTATATAGATGATTACAGTAGCTGGGATGAGGTACAGAGGCTGTTCAGCAGGGCCTGCGGGAGGAGACCAGGCCCTGTGGGTGTCAGGCAGAAATTTGGCCCTTATTAACCAGACCTTTCTGAAGTAGAATTGAGTTAAGTTACTGCCTCTTCTTCTCTCAGGAGCTGGAAGAATGGCCACTTCGGGGACTGTGGTTTATCCTGCCTTATGCTTTGACTTCAAAAGTGGGACTGAACATTTAAGTTTCAGAAACTGATTTCTATATGAAGTCTTGTTAAGGAAACTTGCTATTTATAGGCCTTGAAAGGCTAAATTTGCAAGAACATCATCTCCCTCCCTGGTCTCCATCCATGGCCCTGTCTAGATCTTTAAATACATGATGTCAGAAACAATCATCCTAGTGTAAAACTTCAGGGGGAGCTTTGTTTCCTGCCTAGGATGGCCAGATGTATCAAAAAAAATATAGGATGGCTGGGTGCTGGTAATTAATTTCTGTAATCCTAGCTATTCAGGAGGCTGAGATCTGAGGATTACAAATTCGAAGACAGCCCAGTCAAAAAAGTCTGTGACATTCCTATTTCCAATGAACCAGGCAAAAGCCAGGAGAGGTGTGGCTCAAGTGGTAGAACACAAATCTTGAGAAAAAAGGCCAAGCATGAGTGTGAGGCCCTGAGTTTGTCAAGCCCTAATACCGGCACACATGCACGCATGCACACACAAAGACATAGGATGCACAACTGTTTGAACCAAATACAATTTTAGTATAAGTATACCCCATGCAATAAAACAAGATTAGGGACATTTTTAATATACTTGCACTATTTTTTCTCTTTATCATTCAGATGTAACAAGGCATCCTGTACTTGATCTGGTGACTCTGCTCTGGCCCTCTTCTGCATGGCTAGTCAGTTTTATCATGACTGATTCCAATACCTGAGCAAACCAGTTTAAAAGGAAGAATTGGCTTGGAGTGAGTGAGGGATGGGATGATATGGTCCATAAATAAAAGTACTTCTTACCTGACATGTAACTGTAACCCCTCTGTATATCACCTTTATAATAACAATAAAAAATAGAAGTTTCAGTCCATCATAGAGGGAAGGGCATGGAAAAGCACCGCAGCTCACATCCTGGCTATTTATAGACAGACAGACAGACAGACCACACTAATGGGCTTTCCTGTTTTTCCCTTTTTATGGGTCCCAGTGCACAGCCAGGACAGACATTACCCCCTAATTTAAAAGTAGCTTTAAGTATTCACATTATTCACATTGCACTGGGACAACCTGGAAAGTGGATCTCAGAAAAGCTATGAAAGCTATCATCCAGTTTCAGTCATATAGCTTCAATTCCCCATCAAATCCAAGGGAAGATTTGAAAAGAGACTGTCCCCAAACTCATTATTTGGGCAGCTATTCTCCCATGTCCCACTTTCTTTCGAAACTTTGGATGATGGCATCTTCAATTATTCTGGAAACGTAGTTGTTCATATGTTAGCATGAACTTCTGTCTGAGATGGCATGGCTCAGTGGCTAAGAGCATGACCTCTCAGCTTTGGCCATGGAGTTCAGTATGACTGCATCCTGCCAAGCAAGTGTCCTTGGGTGCTAATCATGTCTTGTGCCTTGGTTTTGGTTTAGGATATTATAAAACAAATGTTTTCTGGATCTTATAGAGATGATGTGAAGAAGCATTCAAACAGTTTGAAGAAATTGCAGAGAAAGATAATCAAGCAACTTACCAGCTAAGAGTGAGGCATCATTATGGGTTGGGAACCACTACAAATGCTATGTTATTGTTGGTTCACAGTGTCTTAGATTCCATTGTCAATGGATTGATACGATAGAATTTATATGTATATATACACTTATATAGTATATATAAATTTATATATTATATATAAACTATGTATATGTATATATATATATATATATATATATATATATATATATATAATTTTTCTGGTACTGGGGCTTGAACTCAGAGCCTCACTCTCTTGCTTGACTGTTTTGTTCAAGGCTGGTGATCTAGCATGTGAGCCACACCTCTACTTTTGACTTTTTGCTGATTAGTTGGAGGTAAGAGTCTCACGGGCTTTTCTATCTGAGCTGGATTTGAACTTCAGTCCTCAGATCTCAGCTTCATGAGTAGCTAGGATTCCAGGTATGAGCCACCAGTGCTCAGCTCATTCTGAATTTGACTACTCTACATCTCATACAATGCCTATCTTTTGGACACTGGCTTATTCTACATAGCATAATGTCCTCAAGGTTTATCTATGTTGTAGCACAGATCAGACTCTCCTTAGTTTCCACTTCCTTTTTATGGCTGAATAATACTGATTTTATGTATATGCCACATTTTGTTTGTCTGTTTACCTTTCAATGGGCCTTTGGGTCTCTCCTGCATTTTGGCTATTATAAAAAAAGTTGCTATAAACTTTAGTGTACAAATGTCTCTCTAAGTTCCTGCTTTCAATTCTTTTGGGCATATTCACAGAAGTGGAATTGCTAGGCCATATGGTAATTCTACATTTAATTTTTTGAGGGCTTGCCACGCTGCTTTTCATAGCAGCTGTGTCATCTTTCATTCTAATCAGCAATGCAAAAGGGTTCCAATTTATCCATATCCTTGCCAGCACTTTTTTTTTTTTTTGCTGTTGTTTTGTGTTTGAATAATAGCCACCCTGATAGGACAAAGGAAGATGCTTTTAATGACTATATCCATGTAAGACAACAGAGGCTCAGAGAGGTCGAATGAGTTGTTCAAGGACAGCTAGCCCAGACAGCCAGTCACAGAGACAGAACTGGAATCAAAGTCTATCGCTCCAACTGGGACTTGTAGCCATTGTGGTATGTTTCTTGCTTCTAATATGAGCATCCAAATGCAAACATTTCTGTCTTTGGACAGATCTCTAGTTGTGCAAGACATCTGGTGAAGGCACAAATGTAGGAACAAAACATGTTCCTACATGTACACATGCTCTTATTGAAACTACTCTACATGGGAAAGCAGCAATAACAACTTCCCCTCCATTTGCATTTCATCCTACTTAATTTAAAAATAGTCTAGTCTTTCTGGCCACCCTGTAGTCCTTTACCTTGATGTTACTGAGCTTTATTTTCTGCTTGTTTGTTTTCAGGGCTGAGGACTGAACTCAGGGCCTTGACTTGCTAGGCAAGTGCTCTTCCACTGAACTAAATCCACAAGTCCTTGGCTAGCTTCTTTAATAGCCTGCAAACATGATTGGGCCAGTCTTTGACCTTGTTGGGAATGGGAATAGAGAAGCTAAAAAGTAGAAGATGGCCCTCAGATTGCACCATTGTCTTTGAACCAAGTTTCTATGGAAACCACTCTGGTGGAAGTTGAGTCCTTAGAGTGAGGGTCTTAGTTCCACTCCTGTATTGGTTTCCTATTACTTCTATAATTAAGACGAGTTCTTCCAACATAGTAGAGTAAGTATATGGGGTTAGTGCATTCATGTTAGAAAATAGCTCTGCCACTTGGGCCTGTGTGTATACACATAAGTGTCTCTCTGAGCTCTGGTTTCCTTATTTGACATACAGAAAGGATACAGGGGATTATATGGTTGTCATGAGGATGAAAAGTGATGATTATAAGTGCTTGGTTATGTTGTAAAACCCCAGTAAGTAACAAATGTTAAAATAAATGCTAGGTAGGGTGGCTCACAACTGTAAGCCTGAATACTTGAGAGGCAGAGATTGGAAGGATCTTGGTTTTAGGCTAGCCCAGGAATAGGAGGATGGCAGTCCAGGATGATCAGGGCAGAAAGTGTTTATTTAAAAAAAATAAGTAAAGGAAAAAAGACTGGAGGCAAGACTTAAGTGGTAGAGCAATTGCCTAGCAAGGTCAAGGCTATGAGTTCACCTCCCACACCAAGTACATATGTGTGTAATGGGCATAGGAAAACCCACAGGATTTATGTTATTTCTCACTGTTGTCGAGCAGCTTTGTGCTTTTTGCTATATCATCATGATCAGCCTGTGTGAGCGGCCAGGCTCCTGCAGTGCGGATGAGGAGATGCTGATGAAAGGGAGGCTGAGTTCTGGTAAATTCTGCAAGGTATGTGTGCCATGGAGTATGTTGGCTGAACCAGCACCTCCGCTGAATCAGAAGCGGGCTTCTGATGGGGCGTGAGAGTGAAGAGCATGGGACTTAAAGCATCAGTGTGTGTTGGAAGAGCAGAAGAGCCAGGATGTCATCTGGGCTATCCTTGGTACAGATACATAATGTGCTCATTGTAGAAAAAGGTATAGAAAATTTCCCTTCCTTTCCCTTCCTTTCTTTTCCTCTCTTTTTTTTTTTTAAATTTTATTTTATTTTATTTGAGAACATACTGTACAGAGGGGTTACAATTACATGGTCAGGATAATGCATACATTTCTTACCAAGCATTGCAGCCTCCTCCTTTGTTTACCCTTTACCTCCCTTCCTCTCTTTTTCTTTTCCTCTCCTCCCTTTTCCTTCTCCTCCCTCCCTCCATTCCTTCCCTCTCTTCCTTCCATCCCTCCCTCCCTTCCTTCCCTACCTCCATCCTTCCTCCCTCCCTCCCTTCCTTCCCCCTTCCCTTCTTCCCTCCCTCCCTCCCTCCCTCCCTCTTTCTTTCCTCCCTCCCTCCCTCCTTTCTTTCCTTCCTTCCTTCCTTCCTCCCTCCCTCCCTCCCTCCCTCCCTTCCTTCCTTCCTTCCTTCCTTCCTCCCTCTCTCCCTTCCTCCCTCCCTCCCTCCCTCCCTCCCTTCCTTCCTTCCTTCCTTCCTTCCTTCCTGTCTTTGGTCTGGGGACAGAATCCAGTGTCTAGTGCTAGGTAAGCCCTAAGGACATTGTCTTTGTTTGTTAGGGCTGCTATATCTTGGACTGAGTGAGTTATAAACAACAGACATTTATTTCTCTCATATCAGGAAGTTGGAAATCTAAGACCAAGGTGTCAGCATGGCAGGGTTGTGGTGAGCCACCTGGTTGAAGTCGCTTATTTTGACAAGATAATAATTGGGGGAGTCTGGATGAGAGGGAACTTCTCTAAATGAAATTTGTATACAGAAGAGTAAAACAAGCTTCTAAATTGTCACTAATTATTTCAGGAATGAGCTTGATAAGGTTAATTTCCATGGGTAAGGCTCATTTACATGATGGGATTCATGATAATCGACTTTAGCCAAATGCTAAGGTTCTAGGACGTTGGTTATAAATTCAAGAACAGAATTCAGGGTTCTTGGTGTCCTAAGCTCCTGGGTACAGTGTTATTATGTGACAAGACACAACTCACCTTTTTGCATTGGTTACTGTGAACAAGTGAGGCAAACATATATCAGCGTGCATTTACAGTGCAGAAACACTTTGGTTCGGACCTCACCCAAGATCCATTATTTCATGAGAGCTGCCTTCCCTTTTGGTCTATCATGAATCCTCATTCTCTAAGTTCTTTCACACAGTGCAGTTTCACGTTTAGATATGATCTCCAGGTATCTTTTTGCTCTGTTTTAACTAGATCACTGCCTCTCAGAGCACAGAGTAGGTGCTCTTAACAATGAGCATTGTCTCAGAGAGAGGAGATGCAGTCAAAATGCTTGTTAGTGTAAGCACAGAGGTGCTATTCTGAATATGAGAAAAGGCGAGACTCCTATAAATTATTATAGAAACACAGACATGTTTGTAACTGGTGTTCCTCACTAGGGCTATATATTTGAGC
Organism: Dipodomys spectabilis; assembly: GCF_019054845.1. Classification (NCBI taxonomy): domain Eukaryota; kingdom Metazoa; phylum Chordata; class Mammalia; order Rodentia; family Heteromyidae; genus Dipodomys; species Dipodomys spectabilis. Next base: position 23,384,704 of record NW_024870834.1, on the reverse strand, counting down.
CCCCTAGTCTTAGTGTGTGATATAAAATATTATTTTGCTTCTACTGAAATATCCTCTTGCAAACAGAGGTCCCACAGGACAGGGAGTGTGACTGGAAGTGGGTAGACCAGTTGCCAGGTTAGCTTGATTTACTTTTCAGTCATAAACTCAGGTCTCCAGGGAAAGAACTGGTCAATTTCACTTTATTTTTTGGCTTAGATCAGAAGATTGATCCTGGCAGAGAGATGTTATGTGGGACTAGGAGGTCTCTTGGAATTTCTAAACTTTCTCTGGGCCTGGGGAGTAGTCAAGAGAAGGAAATGCATCATTTGAATGCTGGCCATGGCTATGATAGGTCCTGTGTGCCAACCAGAGGGAAAGAAAATACTTGCTTGAGCAAATGAACTGGAAAGTAGTTGCTCATATTTTAAACTAAGCTACAGGGTTGAAGTCCAAAGTAATATAGAGTTTTGGACCAATGACCACTTGGAAATACGTTTTCTGGCTGGAAAGCAGCATCTGGTGTCAGGGCGGGAGAGGGTGATTCGAATGCTTTTTCCCTACGGGTTTTGTGCTGCCAAATACGAAGGGGCCATCTGAGCATATTTGCTTACTCCAACAGATTTCTCAGTAATTCTAACACCAGAAAGAAAATTGACGGGCTTGATGGATGCTGGTGGCCAGGTGCTAGAGTTGAGAAAAACTTTCCCAGCTACTGCTGAGCCCAGTGTAGCATTTGACATCTTGTTGGACCCCTGGTAGCCGCTCTAAGGGCTGTTGGTGGCACACAACTGGACAAATGTCACATATCTAGGTGCAACAATTCCCAGGATGCCAGATCACAAGGATTGTTTCCAGGAAGACATGTTTTTATCTTCTTCCCTGGAAGCTTAGCCAAACTTGCACACAAGTCTCACCTGTGTAGGCTGCTGGAGAAATTGCCAATGAACACTCAGGCAGGGACTGGAGGTGGCAGCTCTCTTATGGCAGAAGCAGATGCAGACTCCGAAAAACTGACCTCAATCTGGGCCCTGTCAGCTAATGAACAAGTGAAGGCCAGGTAAGCTGCAGCCTCAAGGATTGCCTATTTGCCTGCCTGTGATCAGGGACATAGGAAACATTTTTGCAAGATTGTTCTGAGGGGAAATGAATCTGGGCATTGTGCTTTCCTCTTCAAATGCAAAGGTTGGTATTTATTTGTGTCACTTGTTTGAATTGTTATATAGGTGATGTTATATAGGTGATGTATATAGTGGGTTACAATCACATGTCAGGTAATGAGTACAGTACATTTCTTTTTGGACAATTTCACTCTTTCTTCACTCACTCTTAGTATATCCCTCCTGTCCTCACCCACAAGTTGTATAGTTCATTTTCAATATAGTGTCTAGTGAGTACCACTGTTGTATTTGTTCACCCTGGAGGATGGTATTTATAACTTAACCCCTCTAAGGGTTTTACCTACTCTTATGTGTTTTAATCCTGGCAACAATTTATGGCACGCATGCTATCTTTTCTCCCATTTTACAGAGGGAGAAAACTGGACCCCGGGCAAGGGAAATCTTGTTTCAGGTTATACCACTAGGTGGCAGACCCACGATTTAGTAGGCTGCGGAGTGGCTCCAGAGGCCGCGGGATCAGGGCCTCAGTCCACAGTAGGGGAAGACTAGTTCTGTGACAGGTGTTCTTCAGTTTTGATTGGCGATCCAAAAGGACTTTGCTCTTGTTCCAGCACCCAGGGCCCAGTCTGGGCCTCTTTTGTGTTGGGGGAGGGTTCTGAGGAGTGGGGGCAAGGCAAAGCCCCTGGCAAAAGTGGCTGCACCGTGTGGCCGGCAAAGCCGGTGTGTGTGTGTGGGGGGGGGGGGTGTTCGTATAATCGGGGAGAAAACACCCCTCGAGAGCGGAGCTCATCTTTGTCAGGAGCTCCGAGGACAGACGCGGAGCTAAACTTCGGGTTTACAATCTGGTGGGAGGAAAGAGCCCCTCCCGGTGAAGAACATGGGAGTAAAGCAAGGGCTGTGTCCCACAAGGGCCGGCCATCACGGACCTCTGCGGGCGACGGCACTGGACCACCTCGCGCTGGGGGGGGGGGGCTGCGTGTGGCAGCTGCGACCGTTCCCAGGCCGGCCCGGGACCACCCTGCGCAGGCCGCCCCCTCCCAGCGCGGCCGGGCCCAGGGAGATCTATCCCCCCTCCTCTCCTGCCCCCTCCTCTCCTGCCCCCTCCTCCCCTCCCCCCTCCTCCCCTCCCCCCCCTCCTCCCCTCCCCCTCCTCCCCTCCCCCCTCCTCCCCTCCCCCCTCCTCTCCTCCCCCCTCCTCCCCTCCCCCCTCCTCCCCTGCCCCCCTCCTCCCCTGCCCCCTCCTCCCCTGCCCCCCTCCTCCCCTCCTCCCCTCCCCCCTCCTCTCCTCCCCCCTCCTCTCCTCCCCCCTCCTCCCCTCCCCCCTCCTCTCCTCCCCCCCTCCTCTCCTCCCCCCTCCTCCCCTTCCCCCTCCTCCCCTCCCCCCTCCTCTCCTCCCCCCTCCTCTCTCTCCATCCTCTCTTCTTTCTCCCGGTCCCCTCCCTTCCTCTCTTTTCCCCTTCCTCTCTTTCTCTCTCCTCTCATGTCTTCTCTCTCTCCCCCTCCCTCTCCCTCCCCCTCTCTTTTCTCTCCTCTCTCTTGTCTTCTCTCTTCTCTCCCTCTCTGTACTCTCTCCTCTCTCTCCCTATCCTCTCTTCTGTCTCCCAGTCCCTCTCTTCCTCTCTTCTCCCTTCCTCTCTTTTGCTCTCTGCTCTTCTCTCCTCTCCCCTCCTCTTCTCCTCTTCCTCCCCTCCTCTCCTCTCTTCTGTCTCTCTCCCCCTCCCTCTTCCCCTTCTCTCCCCCTCCTCTCCTTGGACGGTTCACGGGGGGGGGGGTGTCTCTGCACCCACAGAGGGCCCCTCCTCACCCAAGCCTGTCTTTCTTTCTGGGCCCCGCCCCCCGCCCCCTTCCGCCCCCTCCCCGTCTCCCCTGGGCCGCCCGGAGGCTGGCTGCCCCGCGGTCTCCAGCTCGGAGCGGGGGTCGGGGTGCCGGGGCCGCTCGGGGTCCCGCGTGCAGCCCCGGTGGCCGCTGGGTGGGCGGGCCGCTGTGGGGCTCGGTGTCACCCCCAGGGAGCTCCCTGGGGAACACTCGTCCCTCCAGCGCCCTGGCAGCCACCTGCGCCCCGGCGCTGTCATCCGAAAAAAGGGGCTTTCTGGAGGATTTTCCTTCCCCGGGCGGCTGTGACAACTGCACTTGAGTTTCAAATCAGCAACAACGGCCACCACAGCCCGAACCCGGCATGCTGTCGGCCAGGTGGCCATTCTGCCGTGTGTGAGGCCGTCGGGGCTGCCTGCGGCTTCCGCGGGGGCCCGGGAGCCAAGAGCAAGTTACTTTTTACCCGAGTGCCTCCGGGAGCCCGCTCGGAGCCGGGCGGACGAGCGTCGCTCCCCGGCGGGGGCGCGGAGCGCCAGACGCCCCTCTTGCGCTTCTCCCATTGGCTCTCACCTGCCAGAGGCGCGGCTGCGATGGGCCTCTCGGCCCGTCAATCAGGCCTTCCGAGCCCCGCCCCACCCCTCCCGGGGCTTTATAACGGGAATTCCCATGGCCCAGGCTCCCGCATCCAACCTGCTGCCGCCGCGGCCGGGCCGACGCGGGCGCCGCGCTCCGAGCACTCGCCCGCGCTCCGGTTCCGGCTTCGGCCTCCGCGGTGGATGACCGTGTCCTTCGGACGCAAAGCCTCTACCAGCCACAACTCGCTGCCCACTCCTCGCCTTCGCGTGGGGTCCCCGAGTGAAGGAAGGCAGAGGCCCGCGTGCGCCCGGCCCCACCCCGCCTGCGACCCCCCGCCCCGCCGCCCCGCCGCCCCGCTGCCCAGCCCGACCCGGCCCGGCCCGGCTGGCACCATGCTGCCCGCGCGCTGCGTCCCGTTGCTCACGCCCCACTTGCTACTCGCGTTGGTGCAGCTGTCCCCGGCGGGTGGCCATCGCACGACGGGTCCCAGGGTAAGTGCGTCCCCAGCCGCGCGCCCACCTGCGCGGAGGGGGGCGAGGTTGCTGCTCCCGGGTGGGGAGGGAGGAGGGCAGAGGGAGGTGTCAGACTTTGCCCCCCTCCCCACACGATCCAGTGTCCGGAGGGGTTCTTGGAGAAGGTGCTAAAATTCCAGTGCCTTCCCTCTCTTGCACCCCCCAAAACTGTCACCGGTGAGCGTTCTTCCCACACCCCTCCTCCGAGGGCATTTTGCTCCCGAATCTCCCTCCAAGGCGCCTCCGGTGCCCGGGGGAACCTTGCCCCGGGCTCAAGCAGGGCGCCCCTGCGGTCTCTCTGCACCCGGCCCCCGTGAGCTGGCGTTCTTGGCAGGCGGCGGGAGAGGGGGTGATGGGGAGGGGGAGGGGGAGGCCTGCCTGGAGAGTTTTAGGTTACCCGCGAGACACACAAGGACCTTGTGTTGTTGTTGTTGAAAAAAAAAATAAAAAGCGATCGCTGCTCATAAAACTCATAGCAGATAATTTTAATGCTCCCTCCCGCTAGCGTGGCTCCCGGAGGAGGGGTGGCGGTGGAGCGGCGGGGAAGAGCTGCGCGGGGTCTTCTTCTTCCCCTGGGTTGGTTGCTGGGAAAGTTGAGTGACGACTTGTTGAACCTTGGTCTGATTGGAGTTTCTGAACGACCTCAAACGTGCCAATTCTGTGCACAGGACAGGCTGTCCAGGGCATTGTAAAATCTCCTGGAACCCACTGTATTGCGTTCATTTCTGGTCTAGATTATTGCTTTCCCCACCCCCTCCAATTGGTCTAATAAAGAATTTCACTGCTTAAAAAAATGTACTGTTAAATCACGCAGTGGTTCGCTTGGCTAAACTTAAGTCAGGCATTCTCTGGTCAAACTTCAGTTTAGGTGCAGGCAAGGGTTATTAGGGAGAAGCTATTTGTCCCCAACAGGTAGCATCGAGAGTCTTCTTGAAGGTAGCTAGAATCTCTATGAAAATAGTTAGCTCCTCAACCAACTTTCTTTCCTGGATGTTCTCCACCCCCATTCCCTGGATGGTTAGCATCATTACCACCTGTTCAGATTGTAGTTTCTTTCTCCCCCTCCCTTTTCTTTTTCTATAGCTTTTGCTATATGAGAATCATCTTTATCACTATCCTGGGTGGAGGAAAAGCTTTGCAAGGCCTGATGAGCTGAATTGGTTACATCCCAGTCCAGCAATCACTGAGAGATCAGATTTGTAGCCACTTAGGAAAGAAAAGTGTTTGTCCTCAGTGTTGGGCCGGCCCTTGCTTTTATGACCAGATGTGCAACAGCAGCAGTTAAAGTGCAGCAGATTAGATCCAGGGCGTGTCATAAATCCTCGACAGCAGGCATTCCCAAAGCCAGGGCAAGTTGGGGCTCTGGGAGTGACTTTTATGGATGCAGTTGAGGATGCCTTTTAAATAAAGCTGCTTGGTTCGATATTAGGACTTGAAGCTCTTAAACTCTGAGGTCAGGCAAACGAGTCATGGTGTTCTCTCCAATAATTAGGAACAGTCAAGACAGAGATGCAGACCAGAGCACCCCGACTGCAATCTGGATACCCGCCCACAGGAGGGTCGAAAGGAGAGAGGCCCTCCGACAAATGGTGGGGGGCTCGTTTGCTGTGGGCCATGTCTAATGTCTCAAGCCATATGGCTCTGCTTCCCAGTCCCTTGAAACCAAAGAAAGCCTAGGCTGAAAGCTGGGGACTTTAAGGGAAACAGAGTTTTGTTAGGTTTCTCTTCTTCTCGCTCTGAATGAGAGAGAGAGAGAGAGAGAGAGAGAGAGAGAGAGAGAGAGAGAGAGAGAGAGAGAGAGAGAAACAGACAGACAGACAGACAGACAGTGGACAGAGACAGAGGAACAGAGAGAGAAAAAGAGAGAGGGAGAAAGAGAAACACTCAGAAAGAGGCTCATTATGTAATCCAGGTTATCTAGCCTTTTGATCCTGTCTTAGCCTCCCAGGTGCCACAGTTACAGGTGAACATTACCTGGCTGCTTCCAACTTATTTAGTTTACTAATTTGTTAGATGCAGTAGAGCAGAGGCAAAAGCACTAAATAGGCTTGTTATGATCCCAACTACTTCTCTTTCTCCCTCTTGCTCTTTTCTTGTTCTCTTTCTTCGACACACACATACTTATATACATGCACACGTGTGCATGTATTTAGAGAATACTAAGGGGAAGCTGCTGTCACAAGCACTTTTAGAGGCAATCATAAGAACTACTGTTGATGAGTGTTTGGGCATTTTACACAATCTCTTATGCTTACAAGAACAAAAATGAGAAAGCAAGTCGTTTTAGTGCCATTTGACAGATAGGGAAGTGACTTGGGCTCACAGCATTGCTTGCATCACTCCCAGTGCATATGTGCCTCCGTGAGTGGCTACCAGTCTGCATGGGTATCAAGGTTGTGTGTTTTCTACACTGCTCAACAGCTACAGGGAGTGTTTATTCAACAAGGGACACTGTTGGTTCTTGTTGAAGACACAGATGGCTCAATGAGGAAATTCTGAACCCGGATGCACCAGGAGGGTCCGCAGAGAAAGTGATAAGAACATCCTTTGGTGCCTGTTTTGATAAAGGATGATGTTGAAATTCCCATCTATCATCTCAAAAGACTCCAGCTTCCTTCTATGACTTTTTTGGTGGTCCAAGAAGTTGTGGCTCCAGTTGCAAGCAGTGAAGTCATAGGAAGAATAGAAACATCTGGTTGGTGCGGAATTCCATTTGGGTACCCCTAGATCTCTTCTGCTAATCTGAGCGACAGAGGCTTAAGGATTGGCATCTTTTCCCAGCTGGCTTTCTAGGAAATCGAGAACATGCCCTTTTGGTTTAACTTTATCTGCTTCACTAATTGAGCTCCCAGGAGGCCTAGTAGACTCCAATCCTTGCTCCCTTATTTGCTTCCTGCCTTCCTTCATAAAATTCTTGACATTTGTTTGACTCTGGAAGCCAGCAGCTATCAAGTATCAGATGGGAGGCTGTTATGTAGGAAGCACCTGATTTTGGCGGGGGTGGGGAGGGTCTCTCAACAATCACTTGCCTCTATCTAGGATGCTGGTCAGGATTCTTATAATTACTGAACAGGCAGCCATTTCTTTAATCCTGCACCATTTACTGAAAATTGTTCCAGGAGGAGGGGGTGGGGGAGGGGCTCTACTAGGCTGATAGAGTCTGGCTGATGGTCAGGCCAAGTCAACTGCCTGTCAATATTTAGCCCTCTATCTGCCCTTGAAGATGGGTGGGGGGGGTGAGGAATGAAATAATCTTGTCCAACCATGTATCCCCAGAGCTCAGCACAGGACCAGGCACTTGGTAGATACTGACTTTGCCAGTATTTGTGGAGTGTAAAAAGCAATGCAGTGAATGCCTGTTGGACAGTGATCCTCAGGCTCCACTTTTTCAATTCTTTAGCCTAACTGAGGCAGGTAGTGGATTTAGGCAGTCTAAGAAATTGGAGAAAGCAGAAAAGTCAAGGGGTCTGAGTCAGAAATTGACTTTTTTCATTTTGTTTCAGGTCCACTCTTCTTTCTTCTCCAGCCTTCAAACCCCACTCCAACATAAGACTCTAAAACCTTTTCTGTAGTTCTTGATTTGGTTAGAATCAAATTACCTTGAATGATTTCTGCATTTGGTCCTTTCTCTTTGACTTTCTAATTAACTTTTTTTTTCCTGATTATATTCTCAGGGTTAGCTTGTTGTTCAGATAATGTCTCTTGCTTTTTTATGGGCTAGCCTCAGAACATGATCCTCCTACCTTTGCCTCCCCAGTAGCTGGGATTACAGGAATGAGCCACCATGCCCAACGAACCCTTGGTCTTCTTGAGTTCTAACTTCTACCAGCACTTCTAATGTGAGCATCTTAATACTGAGCTGTTGTCTTCAAATTCTCCACACCTATTCTTCCCTCTTTGGTACCTCATACATGCTTCTGTCTTGGAAACCAGCTAATTGACAAGCTCCTTGTGGAAAGAGATCTTACTCATCAGTGGGCTTGTCACATTATAAAAGCATTCTGCTCACATGCATTGCAATGAATTGGACTGTCACCTGGAGCACCTACTCTTGCTTAAATATGGTTTTTGTTTCTTAAAAATGGAGATTTCTATTTTAAGTTTTTGTTCTCTTTAAGTTTTTGTTCTCTTTAGTGGCTCATGCCTTTAATCGTAATTACACAGGAGACTGAGATCTGAGGACCAGGTTTGAAGCCAGCCTTAATAGAAAAGTCCAAGAGACACAATCTTCTATTAATCAGCAAAGATGCTGGACTGGAGGTGTGGCTCAAGTGATAGAGCTCCAGTCATGAGCAAAAAAGTCAATAAAAAATGTGAGGCCTGAGTTCAACCTTTGGTACCAACACACACACACACACACACACACACACACACACACACACACACACACACACACACACACACACACATGGGAGTTTGTGGCAATTATGAAAAGCTTGAAGAAGAGGCATTGAGCAATTCCATTGTGTACTAGAAAGCTGGCTTTAGCCATTCCATTTTCCCTTTTTGTACCATGTATTTACCAAGTGTGAAGCAGCTTCTAGACTATTTCTATTGCATCAGCCTACCCCAGAATCTGGACCAGAGTGTGTCTTTGTTTTGCCTACATGCTGTTCCTACAATATGTGTGCTCAAGAGGAACCTTTTTTTCATATACAGAGGGCGTTTTATCTCAGTTGCTACTCAGATGGTAAGCCAAGAACCTAATTCAAATATTTTGGTAGAGCTGATATGTGAAACTTAAAATAACAGAATTGAGGAGGCTGGGAAGAGGAAACAATTTCCATAGAATCTCTAAGAAATGCCATCACAATGGCAGAGACATCAGTATCATTTCATCATGTCCTGAAGTTGAAGTTCTTTTTTCCTTTTTGTGCTGGACCAGAGCTTGAACTCAGGGCCTTATATATATTTTTTTGGCTTTCCTTCCACATGGTTGTTGCTTTACCTCCTGGCATTGACCTTCAGTCTGGCTCTTTGTCGATAGTTAATTGGAGATAGAGTCTTGAGGACATTTCTGTCTGGACTGGCTTCTGTCATCTGAGTAGCTAGGATTACAGGTTGGAGCTACTAGCATCCAGCCTTGAGGTTGAATTTCTTATGACCCAGCAATTACCATGAATAAGAGAAACTACATCTAGTAGGAGACATGCAACTCTGTTCATAAGCCTAGAAGGAGCCCAATTGCCCTTCAAGGGAGAGCAGATGAATTGTGATAGATTCACACAATGGAAAATTATACACAGCCAAAACAACTGAGACATAGAAAAATATTGAACATTGGGGGCTGGGAAGTTGGCTCAGTGGTAGAGTGCTTGCCTTGCATGCTAGAGGCCCTGGGTTCGATTCCTCAGCACCACATAAGCAAAAATTAAATAAATAAATAAAAAATAAATAAAATAGATCAGCCTTAGGGACAATTTCTACTGTTTTATAAAAAAAAAAAAAATATTGAACATTGGCAATATAATGTTAAGTAAAAAGTATGTTAAGGGATGATATCTTTTATAAACTTATAGATAACTAAAATAAAAATGAAATATTATATACAGCTACAATAAGATGCTTTGAAAAGAAAAATCAAAGTAATGGTGGACATGATCAAGGTGAAGTCAGGCAAGGCAGAATGGTAGATTAATGGAGAACCTATAGGGTGAGTATGAGTTAAAGTCAGTAGTTTTCCCTTTGTGGTAAGAAGGATAGCTCTGAAGATATTTACCCATTATTAAAGTTCTCATGGCTGATGAAGTAAAAAAAAAGTCAACACTGTATAAATCAATATTAAGTGTGTCATGAACCAAGGATTACAAATAATTTAGTTCTTTGCACCTGAGGCCTAATGAACAAAAATTTGTTGGGTCAGGGAAGCCTTTCTTACCTCCTGCTTCTCTAGCCAAGATACTCCACTGGAGAATGGTCATTGTTTCCATTGTGTGTGTGTGTGTGTGTGTGTGTGTGTGTGTGTGTGTGTGTGTGTGTGTGTGTATGTGTTGATACTGGAGCTTGAACTCAGGGCCTGGAGGCTATCCCTTAGCTTTTTCATTCAAATCTGGCACTCTAATATTTGAGCCACAGTTCCACTTACGGCTTTTTCCTGGTTAATTGGCAGTAGAGTCTCACGGACTTTCTTGCCTAGGTGGCTTTAAACCATGATCCTAGATCTCAGCCTCCTGAGTAGCTGTGATTACAGATGTGAGCCACTGGTATCTGGCTGGTTATTGTCTTTTGCAGGCCCAGGTCTTGGCATACTAACATCAGGTGGCTGAAGCTAATAGGCAGTGGGCAATCTTTCCTGTCCTTTGCTCAGAGAATCAATCTGGTGTATCTGAACCCCCAGCCCTGCCCAACAGAATGGTTCACTAGCTGGTGGGGTTCAGAAGTCCTATTTGCCAGTGGGAGTAGAAGTCGAGGGTGGAGGCATGAGGCCTGTTTCTAGTTTGACACCTATCTGCCTTCTCCCTTCTTTGCAGGGGCTAGAGGGGTGGGGGAGAAGGAGGAGGTGGCGTGCATGGCTCTGCATAGCAGGTACAGAACAGCCTTTCTCTCCAAACCACATAGAGATTTATTGTTCAGGCAGCCAAGTGCTGGCAATGCTGCCAGTGGTGGGACATGTCAACATGGAGGGCCCCTCCTTCTGTGTTTGTCACTGCTGAGCTGTTTGGGAGAGGACAGGGGTTGAGTTGCTGATGAGAAATTGATTGGAGCTGCTGGCAAGGCCTGCCAGACAGGGTTAGCATTGTGCATGCTATGTGCTCTGCACAGACTAGAGTCACTGAGGGGATAAGAGAAGTGGGTCTCTATGAGCATTTTGAGCTATTTCCATAAGGACCCAAAGCAACACAGGTAATTGTAGCAATGAATCGAGCTTTCCTTTGCATCTGACATCATTCTGGACTAAATTGCTCAATCACACATTAACCTTCCCTTTGGCCACCATGGAGCTCTGTGAGTTTCCAGACATTGTTTCAGCCTCTCTTTTTGGTGGGGAAGAGAGGCAGAGAGGGGCAGCCTCTACGCAGCTCTGGTCTCAGTGGAGCCTGTCCCCACATTGGGAAGACTAGGACAGAGTGAGGTCCCATGAGGTAATGTGTCAGGTGCATTGAAGCCAGACAAATACACTGCTTGTGCCAGCAGCTTTGCCCACGCTCCTTGAAAAAAACAGGTTTCCTCCTCCTCCTCCTCCTTCTCCTCCTCCTCCTGCTCCTCCTCCTCCTCCTCTTCCTCCTCCTCCTCTTCCTCCTCCTCCTCCTCCTCCTCCTCTTCCTCCTCCTCTTCCTCCTCTTCTTCTTCTTCCTAGAATGCCTTAGTTTTAGGACTAGACAAATATTTCTAGGACAACTCTGGGAGTTTGTGAATGTATTTGGATTTGGATCTATGTATTTTTGAAAACTCTGCAAAGCCCCTGGAGGAGGGGACACAAAAATAGGTAATAAGTGAGTGAGGTGGAAAGTGTTGTAAAAAAATGTAAATCACTCCTGGTATGCAGTGTCATTGCCTTACTTAAAAACAATGGTATAGGCTGTCTAATAGAGATTTTTGAAAGGCAGAAAATTGGGCCTGCACTGTCCTATATATTAGCCATATGTGGCTATTACAAGAAATGTGGCTAGTAGAACTGAGGCTAGTGGCCACTATATAGATAGCGCTGATCTCTGCCCAATGTGCCCAGCTCCAGCCTTACCTCCTATGATGTCCCAGACTCCAGCTGCATGGAACCATGTCCTGTTCTCTCCTCCTCTTCCCTTTCTGTCCCTCAAAATCCTGCCAATGGTTTGGAAGATCCTATGCTGTCTCTAATCCTCTTCAATCTGTCCCCCCCCCCCCCCCTTCCCCCAGGGTGTTAAATCCTTTCAACTTCTTGTGCTTTGCCTCCTCTTGTGACAGTGTATATGTTCCTACCTGCTCTGGGGGCCAGCCCACCAGGGCAGCTTCAGCACAGGTGTGGATGCAGCAGACAGAATCAGCTTACCATCAGAACCTGCTCCTCTGAGCCTGGCCTAGTCATTAAACCTCTTGGCCTTTCAGATCTCTGGTTTGTTCAGTGGAGGACTCAGCATCTAGATTAAGGAGGGGTGTGGTGGCAATGCAGTCTCTTTCTTTAGCTGTAGTAACAACTTATCCCTATTTAATGACACCAAGTTCTACAGATCAGAAATCCAGTGAGGGTCTCAATGAGCTAGAAAACCAGCATGTGTGAATTTCTCATGGGAGGCTTTAGTGGAGAATCTATTTTCTTGCCTTTTTCAGTTTCTAGAACCTGCCTGCATTCTTTGCCTCACTGAATAAACCAATGAACCTCATGGCGCCACCTTCAGAGCCAGTAGTGGCTGGTCAGGTCATCTGTCTGTCTGTCTGTCTTTCTTCCTCCTATTACTGAATTAAGAACCCTTTTGATTATAAGAGGTTGATTTGGGTAATGGAGATTAATCTTATTTTAAGGTTGCCTGATTAGTAGATTTAGTTCAGTTAGCAACCTAATTCCTGGTCATGTACAATGACATTATTAGGGCTAGGAAATGCATACTTTTGGGGACCAAGACTCTGCTTTCCACATTTACTATTTATTTTTATTTTTATATTTTGTGTTGGTACTGAAGATATTTGCTCAATGATAGCACTCTACCACTTGAGCCACACCTCTACTTTTGGCTTTTTGGTGGTTAATTGGAGATAAGAGTCTCATGGACTTCCCTGCCCAGAGTGGCTTTGAACTTTAATCTTCAGATCTCAGCCTCCTTAGTATTACAGGCCTAAGTTTTGCTTCCTTCCATATTTATTAAAGGTCTAGTACAGTACCTGTACTAGAAAATATCATGCACATGGAAAGCACATGGAAAATTGGAGCATTCTTATGACTTGTATTTTGCTTCTTTTAGAGTGTAAGGCTCTTATGGAGAATTGGCTTGTTTTCTTTATAGACTCCATCTTTACCCAAGAGCAGGTGCTTAGTAAATGTTTATTGAATAATGGAATTTTCAATAAATGCAGATGTTTTCTCTCCTCATAAATATATATTAGACAGTAAAGAGAAGTAAAATGCAAACCAGAATATACCAGCGTCCTTTTGCAAAAGAAGTTGGTGTCATATAGAAAGCAGGTGGATTACAGGCCATGCTTTAGTGGTGGTTATGCCTAATTTCTGTGACATATATTTTTAGCAATTCTTAAACTAATTCAGTTTATAATGACTGTCTTTTAATCCTAGAGGAAAATATTGAGATTCATCAAACAACACCAGACATGTCCCAATCCAGAGCAATTCTTAACCTGAAACCTAGTCTTCGTCAGATCCAACTGGTTGTATTCACATTGGCCTGGCTTTTAGGGCTAGTAACTATTAGTGCCAGGCCTCCCACTTCTTTTCAGCTGGCTTTGAACTCAGTCTGTTTGAAAGGAGAGTTTTCAATTAACCTCAGCAGGACATACCTGTAAAAATTTATTTATTGCTGCTGGTGGGAATATAAATTAGTACAATCACTTTGTAGAATTATGCTTGAAGCTGTATGTACTTCTTGACCTTGTAATTCTGCTCTGTTACATACCCTAGAGAAATGTACCTAAATGCCTATGAAGACACATGTACAGGGACATTCATAACAGCATTCTTGGGTGCTAGAAAATATTGGAAACGAGTTAAATGTCTGTCACAGGAGAATAGGACAATACATTGCGGTTCAGTACATCCAAGTAATAGACTACTATATAGCACTGAAAACAATTACCTAAAGCTATCCTTAGTGTGCCTCAATTTCATAACTGAAAAAGTGAGTGAAAAAAGGCAAATTTTGGAAGAATACATATACCATACTACTATTTACATAAGGGTTGAAAGTATGCAAAGACTATCCATTGCTTAGGGGTACAAACAGATATGAAAATATATAGGATAAAAGGATGAAGGAGGAGAAGAATATGGAGGGATGTATAAAAGACTTGCAGTGCACTGATAATGTTTTTTATTTCTAAATTGGGTGATTAGTAAGGATTTTTAAATTTTAATTTTTTTTACATGTGTTGAATAAAACATAATGAAGTTTGAGTAAAGGATTAAAGCACATTAAATATATTCCAACAAGGAATCTTTTTTTTCTTTTCTTTTTTTATTGCCAGTTGGAGGAACGCAGGGCCTAGGTGCTGCCCCCGAGCCTTATTGCTCAAGGCTGACATTCAACTACTTGAGCCATAGCTCTGCTTCAGGCTTTTTGGTAGATAATTAGAGATAAGAGTCGCGTGGACTTCCCTGCCTGCTTGGCTTTGAACTGTGAACCTCAGATCTCAGATAGGATTACAGATGTGAGCCACTAGCCCCAGCCTAATGAGATTTTTAAGAACAAATAGAAATGGTGTTTCTGTGAGGCTTCTCTGCTAAGTCCTGTTCAAGCTGTGTCTGCTCTCTTGGGAAGGCCAGTGATCTTCAACCCACCTTGGAGCCCTTCTCTTCTCCCACCCCACTGGATCTGCTAGCCACTTCCTTCTAGCTTTCCTGAGACCCTGAGGCCACATTTCCTCCCCTGAGCTCTGGCCCTGTTGCAGGCTGCTGTCTCTTGTCTGTCCCTTGTCCTTTGGGTGTTTTACAGTGTTAGTGTCCCTCCCTGCAAGTCCCAGACTAATACTCTTCTATGTGCTTGCTCTCCCTGGATGGTTATGAATGAGGTCCGTTATTTTCTCAGTTTTTTTTTTTTACTATTAGTTTTGAATTTTCAGAGTTGTCAAATAAAAACCCAAGTTAAATCTGAATTGCAGATACAAATGCCACGTTCATATAAGTAAGTATGACCCCAATTAAAAAATGGCTTAGGTCTGGGATGCAATGTCCTAGGATGCAATATCTCCAGCACCAAAAAAAAATAACAACAACTTTGGCTGGCGGGGTAGTGGGGGGGGGGGGGCGGGGAGAGGATGGGAAGGGATGGGAAGGGGAAACAAAGGAGGAGGCTACAATGCTTGATAAGAAATGTACTCATTATCTTGCCAATGTAGTTGTAACCCCTCTATATGGTATTCTCACAATAAAAAAAAAAACCGAAAAGAGGGCTGGGAAGGTGGCTCAGTGGTAGAGCACTTGCCTTGCATGCTCGAGGCCCTGGGTTTGATTCCTTAGCACCACATAAGCAAAAAGAAAAAAGCCGGAAGTGGCTCAAGTGGTAGAGCGCTAGCCTTGAGCTGAAGAGCTGAGAGATAGCGCCCAGGCCCAGAGTTCAGGCCCCACTACCGGACCCAAAAAAAAAAAAAAAAAAACCAACGAAAAGACAAAAGAAATTATGTTAAAATCAAAACCCCAAACAGCAATTTATCACTTACCTGAAATTCAATTTAATTGAATATCCTCTGTGGACCTGACAATTCTACATTAATTCCTTTTCACTTGTGAATTATCTGCCTAGGTGTATGTTTGTCTATTATTGTTTTTGCTAATTTAAAAATTAGGACGATTAATTGGTTTTTCTGTCATGTCTGGCTATTGCCTTTCTTAGTATATGATATTAAAAGGTGATGATTTGAGGTACTAAAGTTTTACATCTTTATGTAGATAATATATCAGGTGATTCTTTCATGTCAGGCTGAGAAAGGTCTTTCCTTATTAAGATTATAGAAACTAGGGTGAATAAGTTTCTGTATAAGTAGCAACAACTGCTTTACACACAGATCAATGATTGTTGTTTGCTATGAATTTGTACAGCATTTTCTGTATGTAGACTTCTTAACAACACTATGGAACATCCCTGTGTTTTAGAAGTTTCTGGTAACACTGATGTGTCAGCTGGAAGTATTCTGTGAAATTTATATAAAAAGTATTACTTGGTGACCAGCCTTGTTCTGAAAATGACATTAGAATTTTGGCAAAGAATTAGACTGTCTTCATCTGTAAATCATTTCCACTCATTAAGAAAATCTTTTTTTGGGGGGGCCTGGGAAGGTGACTCAGTGGTAGAGTGCTTGCCTCGCATGCATGAGGCCCTGGGTTCAATTCCTCAGCACCACATAAGCAAAAAAAGCCAGAAGTGGCAATGTAGCTCAAGTGGTAGAGTTCCAGCCTTGAGCTCAAGAGCTGAAATGTGGGGCCTGTGTGCATTGTCCCTTAGCTTTTTTTTTTGTTGTTCAAGGTTAGTGCTTGACCACTTGAGCCACAGCTCCACTTCTGGCTTTTTGGTGGCTAGTTGGAGATAAGAGTCTCATGGACTTTTCTACCCTGGCTGGTT
The DNA here is from genome assembly GCF_019054845.1 of Dipodomys spectabilis. Taxonomy (NCBI): domain Eukaryota; kingdom Metazoa; phylum Chordata; class Mammalia; order Rodentia; family Heteromyidae; genus Dipodomys; species Dipodomys spectabilis. Next base: position 23,368,504 of record NW_024870834.1, on the reverse strand, counting down.
TTGAACTGTGATCAGATTTCAGTTTCCAAGTAGTTAGGATTATAGATGTGTGCCGCTGGTGCCCTGTGAAAAGTTTTTTTTTTTTATTTTAAGGCATGATACCTCCAAAGATATATACACACAACAGATAGTTTAACAAATTCCTGTGGGACCTTACCCAGCTTCAACAATGACCACTCACAGTCTCATTTTTTCTACCAGACTTTTTAGTCCTCAGCTTAGATTATGTGGAAGCAAATTGGAATTTTATCTTACCATCTATAAATATTTTCTTGGACAGATGAGTCCTGACTTGTTTTACTTAAGGAAGTTTTTCAGTGATCAAAAGCCATAGGCTTTCAGTTGAAACACTACTTCAAATTTTGGATTTTAGGCTGGGTTCTAGGGGCTCACACCTGTAATCCTAGCTACTTAGGAGGCTGAGATCTGAGGATCATGGGTTGAAGCCAGGCCAGGCAGGCAAATCCAAGAGACTCTTACCTCCAAGGAACTAGCAAAACGGTGGAAGTAGAAATATGGCTCAAGTGGTAGATAGCCTTGAGTAAAAAAGTTAACTGAGAGCATGAGGTCCTGAATTCAAGCCCTAGGATCAACACACACACACACACACACACACACACACACACACACACACACACACACACACACACACACACACACACACACACACAGATAGGTCTGATACATCCTTTTGGTGGATTAATATGTATTTCCACTAGGAGGCATGTGACATATGTGTTTCCAACACCCATAGTGATCATTGTTAATTTTTCTTCCTTTCTTCCTTTCTTTCTTTCCTTCTTCCTTTCTTTCTTTCCTTCTTCCTTTCTTTCTTTCTTTTTCTTTCTCTCTCTCTCCCCCTTCCTCCCTCTCTCTCTTTCTTTCTCTCTCCCCCTCCCTCTCTCTCTCTTTCTTTCTTTCTCTCTCTTTCTTTCCTTCTTTCTCTCTTTTTTTCTCCCCCCTCTCACTTGCTTTTATTATTATTTTTTAAACAGGGTCTCACTATATGACCCATGTTGACTTGAGATCTTCTCTAAGTAGGACAGGGTACTGGGAATACTGATGTGTGCTACCATGCCCTGTTAATTCATTGACTTTTTTTAAACAATGACTATAATAGGACATCTAAGCTTTCTGTGACATTGCTACCATCTTCCTTGTCTCTCTTGCCCAGGAAGGGTACAGAAGAGAGCTCTGGTGCCAACATTCCTCTGGCAGGTATCTCTGGGAAAGGCTGTGAGGGAATACAGAGCTATGATAGGTAGATGCTACCTTGAGTTCTTGGCTGGGGCAGAGGTTTCTGTTTAAGTGGTAAGGACATGGAAAGTATACTGTACTTTCTGGTGCTAATTGGGAGGCCTTTAAGGTGTAAGTAGGTAGGTTTGTGGGGTCTTTGGTGTGTTTCTGTTAGTTGGGAGCTTATAGTACAAGAAACAGATAACACACTTTTGAGCTGATTTACATGAGGAAGAGGTCGCATTTGGTTGAAGTAACAGCAGGGACTCATGTAAGGCAGGTGTGCTAGGCTGAACTGTCTTCTGCAAATTCATATGTATATTGAAGCCTAATGCCCCCAGAAACTGGAATGTGACTATGGAGCTAGAACTTGTATGTTTTTCATTTTAAATTTGTATAGTTTAATATTATGGCATATATATATGTTTGTAGATATGCATATAAATAAACACCATATGTTACCTTGTTACTATGAACAGCCTTTATGTTTATAAAGCAGTTAAATTTAAGCAAAAATAGGTTTTAAGCTGGGTGTCAGTGGCTCATGCCTGTAATCCTAGCTACTTAGGAGGCTGACATTTGAGGGTTGTGGTCCAAAGCCAGCCTGGGCAGGAAAGTCTATGAGATTCTGATCTCCAATGAACTACTAAGGAAGCTGGAAGTGGAGTTGTAGCTCAAGTGGTAGAGAGTGCTAACCTTGAGCAAAAGAAGCACAGAGACAGTGCCTGGGCCCTGAGTTCAAGCCTCAGGTTGACATAATTAAAAAAGAATACTTAAAAACTGACAGAAAAACTTCGCCAGTAATAATGAGATAGAGCCTTTAAAAAGGTAATCAAGGTTAAATGAGACTATTTTAGTGGGTCCTACTCCAATCTGATTGAAGTCCTTATAAGAAGAGATCAGGATACATGGAGAGACATGAGGAGCATGAGAGCCTGCAGGAAGGCTGCTAGAAGACAGCCATCTGCAAGCCAAGGAGAGGGGCTCAGAGGAGACCAACCCCCTAGCACCTTAATAGTGGACTTACAACCTCCAGAGCTATGAGAGAAATGGATTTCAGTTGTTTGTGGTCCTTTCTATGGCTGTCCTAGCAAACGAACTCAATGGCTTTAAGGATTAGTTTGATTCAGGGGCCTCTCTCTTTTGTCTTTTGTGATGTCTGTTTTTGTTCTAACTCCAGCTTTCCTCGTGGTGCCAAATGGCTGCAGTGGTTAGATGCTTCATATCTCAACACCATAATTGCCAGTAGCCCTCTCAGAAAGGGAGAGCCTTCGTTTCTGGATGGTCTTAGAACACTTAGCTCTTGCTTATGATGATCCAATTTAACTCAAATGCCTGTTTATCTAATCTGTCCTTCTGGCCAGGAGAATGCTATGTGTGAGTTCCTTAGTCCCATCATTGTGGCTGGGTAGGGAGAGGATTTCCCATTTCTAGAATTGAGGCTTATTTTACTCCTTTTTTTCTAATTTAATTTTATTGTAAAGGTGATGTACAGAGAGGTTACAGTTACATAGATAAGGTAATGAGTACATTTCTTGTCGAACGTTGCTACCCCTCCCTCATTTTTCTTCCACTTTCCCTCCCCCAACTCCCCTCTAGCCAAGTTATAAAGTTCATTTTCAACATAGTGTCTTGGTTCACCCTTTGTCCTTTGTCTTACCATTTTGTTATTCTCTTTCCCTTCTCCAAAATACAAGGTACCAAAATTAAAAACAACAACAACAACAACAGTGACAATAGCGATAAACCGAAGGGAAAAATATCAAAAGAAAAAAGAAATAACCTCACACAGTACATTAACCACAACAACAGCAAAAGAATTCTCTTATTTCCATATCTTGAAGCTCATTTTGATTAGCATCATTTTATATGGTCATATACACATAGTTATTGGGCTATTGTGATCCTCTGCTAGGACTCTCCTAGATATATACTCATTATTACAAATGAGGGAAACCATGGAGTCCATGTTTCTTTGAGTCTGGCTTACTTCACTTAATATGATTTTTTTCCTAAGTCTGTCCATTTCCTTATGAATGGGTGATGCCATTCTTTCTAATGGAAGCATAGAATTCCATTGTGTATATATACTACATTTTTTCAACCCATTCATCTGCTGAGGGGCATCTGGGTTGGTTCCATTTCTTAGCTATGGTAAATAATGCTGCAGTGAATATGGTTGTTGTTGTAGCTTTAGTGTGGCCTTGTTGTGTTCATTTGGGAAAATGCCCTGGAGTGGGGTTGCTGAATCATAGGGGAGCTCTATGTTTAGTCTTTTGAGGAACCTCCATACTTGTTTCCAGAGTGGTTGAACCAGTTTATATTCCCACCAACAGTAGTAGCATTCCCTTTTGACCACGTCCCCATCAGCATATATTATTTCTTGTTTTCTTGACAATGGCATTCTAATGGGTGAGGTGGCATCTTTTTTCCTTATGCACATGGCTACTAGATAAGCTAGGAGAGCAAGGTGACAAACACATTGCTCATTTGAAACTTGGGGCACAGTGCATTGGTGGGTAAGATGTGTGTTGGTGGTCAGAGCCCAGCAAAGGGCCCTTCTTTCACTACGTGGCCAGTTCCTTCCTCAAGTAAATGGCCCCCAGGTTAGTTGCAGTGCAGATAATCTAAGTATAGCTGCTGATGGGAAAAAGAAAACATATAGCTGGGCACCGGTGGCTCAGGCCTGTAATTCTAGCTACCCAGGACGCTGAAATTTTAGGATTCAAAGCCAACACTGGCAGACAAATCTGTGAGACTCTTACCAGCAAAAAGCTAGAAGTAGAGGTATGTGTCTCAAGTGACAGATTACCACCTTTGAGCAAAAAAGCCAAATAAGGGCCTGAGTTCAAGCTCCAGTTCTGAGGAGAAAAAAGAAAGTGTGAAAGAAAGGAAGAAAAAAAGAAAAGGAAAAGGAAGGAAGAGAGAAAAAATACAAAAAGTACATGCAAAATACCATGGTGAAATCTCTTGGTGCAATTAATACACATTAAAAAAGAAAAAAGAAAGAATAACAGGAAAATAAAACAGTCTCTGTTGGAGGGGGTGGATCCCAGCAAGAGTGAATGAGGATGCATGTGGAGGTAGTCTGTAGCCTGCTTGAAAACACAACAATGAAACCTGCTGAAATTATTTTAAGAAGGGAGGAAGGCGTTCGGGAGAGAGATGGGGTCAGGTTGATTGGGATACACTGTATGTGTGTGGAAGCAGTCACAATGAAACCTCCTTTGTAAATATAACTATGCTAAGAAAACAAACCCCAACAAAAATAATAGAACATCTCCTTCCCACCCCCAAATAAACCCTAACACAAATGTACAAACTTTTAAAGTAGAATAAATGGTCCATATGAAGATGATTCCAGAAGTCTGAAACAAGACTGGATCATCCAGGTGAGCAGTTGGAGGATGCCTTTCCTTTATCATGAGGTTGGGGACCATCCTGAGTGTCCTCGGAACAGAACCAGACCTCTCTTTTCATGACTTTTCCCTTCAAAAATGCCCTGGAACACTTAGGAAGGTGGCAGAATTCCAGCCAAGAAGAGGAAATAGCTTGCATTTTTATAGCAGATTGTGTTTCTGAGTTGCCTTTGGCCAGTTCTGCAATTTCCCGTGGTTGGGACCTGTGGCCAAAACCTCAGGACATGTGGAATCTTCACCGTTGGTGCCACCTGACTTTAAATGTATTTCTCGAATTCCCATTTCCCTCAAAGGGGCCAGTTTCTGGGTTCTGCTGGTGTGAGAAGTTTCAGTTAGAAGTAGATGGCACAAGTGGCCAGCAGCAGTTTGAAGATGTCAAGGTAGATCTTGGTGTCAGACTCACAGAGCTTGCTTGTAGCAACGAAATCCATGCAGACATGCACCAAGCTCAATGGGTAGTCTGTCTGGAGTGGAGGGGCTGTGGTTATTGGTTTGGTGGTTTTTCTTAAACAGGGTCTAGAGGTATTCAGGAACTCTTCTGTGGACACTGCCTGTCCCTCCGGCAGTGCCTGCAGAAAGCCTTAGGGATGTATCACCTCCATCCTTTTAGTTAATCTTTTCCTTCACTCTAGGACCACCTCCGTAGCCTCTCTGTTGTTGATTCATTTGTAGCTTTCTTTCCTTAGCGTTGCAGCCATTTTAAGAATAAAATGTTCTCTCATCTCATTGCTGGCTGGCAGGGAGATCTGAGCTGTTGCTGTTGGACTGGTTGCCACTCTCTCTGGCCCACGCAGAAGTCAGTGTAGCTTAGTGATCTGGGACAAGAGTGACCTGAGATTAGGGGACAGTTCTGCAGTTTTCTAGTGGTATGGCCGTGAACAAATTAACTAGATCTACCTTCAGCTTTTCAGTTTTGGAAGACAGAATCTTAAGCTCAGAGATTCTTTCCTCTGTCCTGCTCATTAGGCATTGTTCATTTCTGTTACAGTGTTTTTTGATCTTCTGTATTTCTTTTTGATTCTTTCTTCACCTTTCCATTTCTCTTCATTCATTACTCATCTGCCCTTGCACGCTGCCTACTTTTGTCCCCCCTTCACCATTGGAACCATTACTATATTGATCAGAGTTTAAGAAATTCTTGATCTGATCATTCTAACATCCCTGATATATTTAAGTTGGGTCCTGAAGCTTGCTGTGTCTCTTCAAACTGTGATTTTTTTTTTTGCCTATTAGTATGCCTTCTAAGTTTTTGTTGAAAGCTAGACAGTTGTATTGGGTGAAAGATCTTGTGGTAAATAAGACTCATTTCATGCTAATCACATTCACTGTTATTTTCTCACACACACACACACACACATGTGTGCTTGTGGAAACTTCTTTTCAGTCACTGCTCAGGTAGGTGATGGTGCTTTGCAAATGCCAGTGTGGAGGGAGCCTAGGAGGAAAGCAGAGAAGACAGCTGCGTCTTTTCATGCCAGCTATAGCCACTACTTAGTCTCTAAAGGACATGGCTGAGGGTAGGGACTATGATCCATTGACTTGTCCATGTTGTTGCATAGATCACAGAACCACATACAAAGCTGGTGTTTTCTAACTATCCAGATCAACAAACTCTGTAAACATTGATTGCATTGTTAGTCTTTATTAGCTAGTGTTCCAGGCATTGGGGAACAACAGAACAAAACATGGAATAGGATCATCTCTGAGTTTATGGAACTGTAGGGAGAAAAAGAAGGGCTGATGACACTGATATAACCCTTATTCTGTGCCGTGTACTCACCTAAGCCATTTACTCATACTAACCCATTTTATTCTTAAGACAACCTTAGGAAGAAAGTGTTGTTATTATCCTCATTCACAGATGAGGACACTGAAGCACAGAAAACTTCATTGACCTGAGATGCTCACTTTGGCTAACAGGACATTTTATTCATGATGCAAATAGGGAAAAAAGACATATTCTTGTCTTTCCCCACCATACAAAGACTCCCCCCTTGTATTAATCATGAAAAACCAGTAATATGCTATTTCCCTGAGCAAAGCAGGTGTGGTGTGGTGTATATTACAGTGAAGTGTGTTCTTGTGCTCCAGCTACTGATTGGGCTTAATGACCACAGTCTTTAGGCCTGGATTTGTATGCACTCTTCAGTCATACCAGACTATAGCTAAACATCATTAGCAAAAACTTGGCCTCTTTTCAGAGGAAATGAAATAGTAGGTAAGGGTCTTATTACATCTTGTATCCCTGTATTTCTCCAAGAGTATATTTTCCTGAAGTGTGATCTAGCTCTCCTGAGATCCCACAGGACCAGTATACTGCATGTCTCCCAAATTCTAGATAATTCTTAGACACATTAGCTTAAGGCTGCTTTTTTAAGCTAAAATTGCAGGAGGGAATAAGTTCTATCAGGCAAGGTGTGGAACCCATAGCCTGTGCAGCTGTGATTTAAAAGAATATGAATGATTACAAATTTCATTTGCTCTTTCTTGTAGCTACCTACACATACCAAAACAAACTCCAGGGAAGCAAAAGACATTTGGAAATGTATAACCTCTCTTTTCCCAGAGTTATGTTCATGTCTAGGGGTAGAATAGAATAGCATTTTGTTTGTGGGTTGGATCTGTCCCTACATGAACATGAAATTGGGAATCTTCATAAGGCAACTGTAGTCCTAAAAAAAAAAAAGACCTCCAATTCCACAGGAGACCAAGACTTAAGGGCTACCACATGCAACTGCTATTACTATGCAATAAAAATTTAAAATGACATTAATCACAATGCATTGTATTCATAAACTGCATTGTTAAATCATGACTCCTTTATGCAACTACTTAAATTTAATAAATTTATCCAGAATTATATCTTATTTATTTATTAAGATTTTATTCATTTAAGATTTCATACTCTGGGAAATTTAGACTTTAAAGATTTTGGTCTTTTAGGATTTCAGCATTGAGATTATGGTATTTGGTGTTGTGCCTTTTATATTGTGTTTATCACTTTGGTCAGCTTTCTGCCACCATGACAATACTTGAGATAAAGAGAAAAGGTTTATTTTGGGCTCATGATTTTAGAGTTTCCATTTCATCTTTGGACAGACCATTATTTTGGCCTCTGGAGAGGGGATATTGGATAGAGATGACAGGGAGGACATAGGGGAGCAAACCACTCACCTCATGGCAAAGAAGCAAAAGAGGAAAAAGAAAGAGACCCTTTAAGGCACACCCTCAATGACTTAGGTCCTCTCAGAAGGCCCCACCACCTAAATGTTTCACAGTGTTCTAATATCATCACCCTGGGAACCAAACTTTTAACATATGGTCCTTTGGGGGCATTCTACATGCAGACTATAACAAGGCAAAAACCCAAAGACAGGTGCTACAATATAAATCAGTACAAGCCAAAGAGGTTTCAAAGAGATGGACTGGTTGGATTGCTAAGGTGCATTTGCTAATAATAATAATAATTAGTGATCTTTTCTTTAGGACTTTTAGGCTTCGAACTGAACTATAATTTGAGCTATAATTAGGAAGGCATTTAGTTATTCCTTCTTTTATTCATTCCATGGCTCATTCATTCACTTATTTGTTGTTGGGGGTAGAAGTTCTGCAGGTTATGCTATTATACTTGGGGATGCAAACATCTGAGGTGGTGTGGGAGTTAATATTTTACTAGTGGCATACATCTGTATCATGATCTTTCAACCTTCTTGTAGTGGTGGCCCAGTTATTTCCAAGATTTATAAGTTGTTCTGTGATGGGGCTGTGGGAGGGAAGAGGGAAGTGGTTTTAAATTTAGTGGAAAACCATACAATTAAAAGACAAAGCATTCTGATTCCTATTAGGGTGGGGGCCTCTTAGGGAACAACTTGACAAATGTCTTAGAAAAGACGTCCTTTGCCAGACTTAAGAATTGTGCAAGTACATGTTGCACAAGGCTTTGTTCTACATCTCCCATTCCCCCCCCCCCCCAACACATAAGCAAGTTATTCAGTGGTGCACACACCACCCTACTGGGTGACTGGGATTTGTCAGCTGGCAAAGTTGCATATTGCCTTGCAATAAGGCAATGTGGCATTTTTTTTTGCCTTGTCACCAGCCTATTGTTGGAAACATCTGTTGTTTTGGTCTGCCTTGCATCTATTTTCTTCCCTGAAGTTAGAATCTTTACTTTCCTGCAGGGAACACCCCTCTATCACTCACTGTTAACACCCTACCTCTCAATTCCATAGTGAGTTTGGGATCCAGGCTGGGCCAATCAGTGTCTGGCCTCTCTTGGTTCAGGAATAGTCATACAACCCAGTATGGGCCAATGGATTTCATTTTGGAATTTTTCATAGCTAGAAGTTCTGAACTTCGTATGCTCTGAACTGGTTGGTGGTCACTGTGTCACAACAAAGGAAAGTTCTTCCTCAGAATAAAGCCAACACAGCAAACCCAAGCCAAAGAGGAAAAGAGAGGTTTCTGATGATGGAACTCAATACCTGAATCCAGCCACACTGGATTTAATTTCCCATTAAGATGGGCCACTGACCTTCTGTGGTGGATTAAATATGGCCCCTCATTTTGTTGTGGCTCCTTATATTTAGAGGTAACGTTTGCTTCTCCATCTCTAAATGTAAGATGCTTTTGTGACTTGCTTTGGCTCTGACTTTGGTGAGAGTAACATCGTGTGTTACTGTTGAGAGCCTTGCAGCTGCTTCCTTAATCCTCTGGGACCTCTGCCCTGAGAACTTCAATCCCCTAGTCAACGGCCAGCACAAGTTTCCTAACATGCAAATGAGGCCATCTTGGACTTCTAGTCTCAATGATCCTCCAGCTGAAGGCAGCTACATTGGTGAGCCCAGGTAGACAAGCAAATGAACTTCCCAGTCAACTCTCAGAATCAGAGTTGTTATTTTATGCCACTAAATTCTGAGTTGGTTTGTCAGAAATATATAAATAGTTGATATGATATGCTTCCTTTTTTTTTTGCTTGTCAGTTTGATTTTCTGTTCAGTCAATGCAATGGAGAAGGTTCTGATTGATATATTTAAACACCTTAAATTTTTAAAAAAATTGTTATTATAAAGGTTATGTACAGAGGGGTTGCAGTTATACAAGTCAGGTAAAGAAATACACTTCTGTAGACCTTCTTTCCTTTGAATGAGGCTACTGCCTTTATGTAGAACTTCATGTATGATACACACAAGTGTGTGTGTGTGTGTGTCCTCTTGCTGAGTAATAATTACATGTTCTCCAAAAGTGAGACTTTCTAGCCAGCACCACATGCCCCTACCACAGGAAGACTATTCAACAACTCTTTATTGGTCACTTTTGGGATTAACACTGCCATTCCTTGGCCTCAATAGTAGATCCTTTTTATCGGTTTTCATCTCATAGAGTTGTCCATTGGCATTACTAATCTGTCTTGAAAATGCCCCAAAGGAATGGAGCATCAGTTATTTGAGAAGGTGGTAGAGACAGAAAAAAGCATGGGTCCTGGAGTTGGACATAAACGGGTACAAAACCTGGCTCTACCACCTGATAGTTGAGAGCCTTGGACATCCTACTTTAATCAACATAAACCTTGGTTTCCTTCTAGGAAAAAATGGAAGTAGTTATGTTTTCATGGGGTTGTGGTGACCAATACAAAAAGGCATAGGAATGCATTCTCTAATGTAGCAAGTTTGGAGAAAAGACATGGCACACAGCATTGTTAGCCTAGATTTCACAATGACCCTTCATCATGGCTGCTCTTGAAAGAGGGAGGCTATCTATCATAAGCACCTACCCTATTTCATTTCAACAACAGAAAGAATCATGTCTTGCTTGGCTTGTTATCAGGTTGTAATGGGTTGTTGCAGATGAAGAGAATCTTTTCTGTTAGTGTATTTACTTATATTTACTTTCATCTCCAATGTAGACATACAGTCACAGTGTCAGATTGTGATACTAACATGAGCAAATTATAGTATCCAGTGATCATGTCATGGGCAATGGAAATATGGGTAACAGAGGTCAGAGTGCCTAATATTTTTCTGGGAGTGGAATTACAGCAGACCCACACTTGATGTAGGTTTTTGACAATGAGTAGGAGTTGCTAAGGCAAGGGTTGGAGAGGAATTTCCAGGCAGAGGGACCATGTGCAAAGGCATGGAAATATAAAGAAGAGCAGTAAGCTCTAGAGAGGGCCAGGAGGCCAGTGTGTGTGATTCCGGGTAATGGTGAGACAATAGAGGGAGGGAAACTGGGAAGGGAGGTGGCGGCTAATCGTGAGGGACAATGCATTTATGTGCTAAGGAATTTGGACCTGATACTGCAGGTTGTGGCCATCGCTGAAGGATTGTAGTCAGGGGAATGTCGTGATTAATGTTTAAGAAACATCAGGTGGTGAAGAATCTGGAGAAGACTAGAAGCTGGTAGACCAGAATTAATTTCCAAAGGTCATCTCAAGATGACAATTTGGCTTTATGTGATTAAGATGATAGCAAGGGTATGGAAAAGAAGGGCTGAAATGTCAAGCAAGCAGCAATTAGATGTGGAAGACAAGGAGAAGTTGAGGATGCCTACTTGTTTTCTTACTCAGATGACTTCAGACATTAGATAGTGTCAGGAGTCACACTGGGGAGTCCTGGAAGAGGAGCAGCTCATATGATGCTCAAGGAAGGACTATTATATGTTGAATTTGAGATTCCTTAAGAAATGCTGGTGAAGGGCTGGGAAGGTGACTCAGTGGTAGAGCGCTTGCCTTGTATGCATGAGGCCCTGGGTTCGATTCCTCAGCACCACATAACCAAAAAGGAAAAAAAAAGCTGGAAGTGGCGCTGTGGCTCAAGTGGTAGAGTGCTAGCCTTGAGCTGAAGAGCTGAGGGACAGCGCCCAGGCCCAGAGTTCAGGCCCCACAACTGGCCCCCCTCCCCCACAAAAAAAAAAAGAAATGCTGGTGAAGATATTAATTCATATTCTATGTTATATGTACACCAAGAGCCACTAATCTGTAGGTGAGAGATGAAGATAAAACTGAGAAAATGTGCAACGTGAGGGACCATCTAGTAATCAAACTCTGCAGAAGGCTACCATTTAGTTGAGCATAAGAAAAATCATGGAGGAAGATGACAGCAGATTGCATTTTCTCAAGATGGCAGAACCAATAACCTTCTTCCCACATGTTGGGACACTCCTTCTAGAAGAAGGAGGGGTCCACTGTTCCTTTCCCATGATCTGGGAAAGCTCATCACTCCAGTTGAGACAATGATATGACTTTTAAAACTAGATAATAAAAGAAGACACAATGTCCAATGGTTCATTGGACATTCACCTTTGGAGCCCTGAGCCATGGAAAAATCTGAGGCTGCTATGAGTTGAAGAAGCTTATCAAGAGGAAGAAGCTATATGTAGGTTCTGACCAACATTCCCAGCTGAGACCCTAGTATGAGCTACCCCCAAGTACCATGAGTAAGTGAAAACACCAATAGATGATTCTGTCCCCAGCTGCAAATTCTCTCTCTGTGGAGCAGAGACAAGCTATCCCCTCTGGATGCTTTCTGAATTCCTGGTCCACAGAATCTGGAGCTTTAAGTTAAGGGACTTTTTTTTTTTTTGGTGGGGGGAAGAGCAATTGGGAGAGCAAAAGGAAATAGTCCTAACATTGAGGAAAAGGGAGAGCCAAGAGAAGGTAGAAGCTGTAGGGGTGTGGGGGAGTCCTTGAGGGGGCTGTGACAGTAGAGGGCCCACCAGGTCTGACTGTCAAAAATCCATGAATGACCTTTAGTTGGTATAAAAGCTGGAGTCATGAAGGCGATATGAGGAAACAGGGCAGGCAACTTTTTCAAAGGTTGGTCATGATTAGATGGAGGTGAAGGTCAAAGAATTTTCTTGAAAAGATGATAGGAATATCCTGAAGGAGACAAGAGGAACTGGATAAAAACCACCAGCCTTGAAGAGTCTCAGGCTGGGAATGTGGCTTAGTGGTAGAGTGCTAGCCTAGCTAGCATGCATGAAGCCCTGGGTTCCATTCCTCAGTACCACATAAACAGAAAAAGCCAGAAGTGGTGCTGTGGCTCAAGTGGTAGAGTGCTAGCCTTAGAGCAAAAGAAGCTCAGGGACAGTACTCAGGCCCTGAGTTCAATTCACAGGACTGGCAAAAATAGCAAAAAAGAAAAAGAAAGCATCTTGAAAAACCTTTGGTTAAGAATGAATGAAATTTAACAGGTGGTGGAAAAGGTTGTTTCTGAGGCTGGGAGAGCTGTATCTATGTTTACTTTTGGTGGCTTCCATGAGCTTCATGGAACAAGAATCTCCTTAGAATGTTCAGGGACTGACAACCACAGGAAACAGTACTGCTGCACTGAATGCCACATCTGAGGAATTATATTACTGTCTTCCTGGCAGAAATCAGTGATTTTCACTAATTTTTAATGGGAGGCCTTTCCATCAGATATGATCTCCTTCCCTCTCATCTTTCAGTGGTTTACAGTTTGTTTTTTTTTTGGGGGGGGGGTCCAATCGTGGGGCCTGAACTCTGAGCGCTCTACCACTTGAGCCACAGTGCCACTTCTGGCTTTTTTTTTCTTTTTGCTTATGTGGTGCTGAGGAATCGAACCCAGGGCCTTATGCATGCAAGGCAAGCACTCTACCACTGAGCCACCTTCCCAGCCCCTGTTTTAGTTTTTATGGTAGAGGTCTTTTAATGCTTTTGGTAGGTTTATTTCTGGATTTTTTTTCTTTCTGGTCCTGGGCGCTGTCACTGAACTTTTTTGTGCTGAAGGCTAGCATTACCACAGCATCACTTCTGCCTTTTTCTGAGTAGTTTATTTGAGATAAGAGTCTTAAGGGGGCTGGGAAGGTGGCTCAGTGGTAGAGCGCTTGCATTGCATGCCTGAGGCCCTGAATTGGATTCCTCAGCACCACATAAGCAAAAAGAAAAAAGCCAGAAGTGGCGCTATGGCTCAAGTGGTAGAGCACTAGCCTTGAGCTGAAGAGCTGAGGGACAGCACCCGGGCCCAGAGTTCAGGCCCCACGACTGACCAAAAAAAAAAAAAAAAACACCAGAGTCTCAAGGACTTTTCTTTCTGGGCTGGTTTCAAACTGCAATCCTCAGTAGCCTCCTGAGTAGCTAGAGTTCTAGGCATGAGCTACCAGTGCCTGGTCTCTTTTTTTCTTTTTTTTTTAATCTATTATAAGGAGGATTCTGTTCCTGATTTCTTTCTCAGCATGTTTGTTATTGGTATGTAGGAAAGCTACTGATTTTTGTGGGTTGATTTTATGTCTTGCTATACTTTGCAGAAAGCATTTTTGTCAGATCCTAAGAGTCCGTAGGATTTTTAAGGATAGGATTTATAAGTAGGGATAATTTTTACTTCTTTCTTTTCTATTTTTATCTCATGGTTTTCTTTCTCTTGCTTTATTGCTCTGGCTAAGAATTCAAGGACATGGCAAAATTGGTTCAACACCTGTAGACTAAAGCTAGATCCGTATATATCACCCGGCACCAGAATCAACTTCAAATGGATCAAAGACCTCAAAGTCAAAGCAGACACCTTGAAAACATTACAGGAAAGAATAGGAGAAACTCTAGGACTCCTTGGCACAGGCCAAAATTTTCTCAATAGAGACCCAGAATTACAACAAATCAAAGAAAGGTTGGACAAATGGGATTGCATGAAACTGCAGAGCTTCTGCATGGCAAAGGATATAGCAAGCATGATCAATAGAAAGCCCATGGATTGAGAGAAGATCTTCACTAGCCATATAACAGACAAGGGCTTCATATCTAAAATATACTTAGAACTCAAAAAATTAAATCCCCCAACAACAAATCCTCAAAGAAACATCTGCCCAATAAATAAGTGGGCTAAAGACTTAAATTTAGAGAAACTTCTCTGAAGAGGAAATAAGAATGACCAATAGACACATGAAGAAATGCTCAACTTCTCTAGTCATAAAAGAAATGAAAATCAAAACAACATTGAGATTCCACCTCACCCCAGTTAGAATGACTATAATCAAGGAATCTAATAATAACATGCTGGAGGGATGTGGCCAAAAGGGAACCCTACTACATTGTTGGTGGGAGTATAAACTTGTTCAACCACTTTGGAAAACAATAGAGTTCCCCTATGACCCAGCAATCCCAAATTTTGGGCATTTACCCAAATGATCACAAACAAGGCTATATACTAAAGCTACCAGCACAACTATGTTTATCACAGCATTATTTACCATAGCTAAGATATGGAACCAACCCAGATGCCCCTCAGTAGATGAATGGATCAAGAAAATGTGATATATATATATACACACACACACACACACACACACACACACACACACACACAATGGAATTCTATGTCTCCATCAGAAAGAATGATATTGCCCCATTTGTTAGGAAATGGAAAGACTTGGAAAAAATTATATTAAGTGAAGTAAGCCAGGCCCAAAGAAACATAGGTCCCATGGTTTCCCTTATTTGCAATAACTAGTATATGTCTAGGACAAGCAGAAAAGGTCAGAAGCTATGTACATATGACCATATAAGATGATGTTAAGTGAAATGAACCCCAAGATAGGGACACAGTGGTTTTTTCTTTCTTGCTATTGTTTTTTTTTTTTAACGTATTTATAATGTACTATGTGATTTTTTTTTTTTGTTTCTTTGATATGTTCCTCCCCCACAGTATAACCCCTGTTTTCACTGTATTTGATGTTGGTGCCTTGCATCTTGTATATACAGTTTTCTAATTTGGGAAGAGGAAGGGAAAAAAATAAAATGCTTAAATAGGGATACAGGTTGACCCATTGTAACAATGAGATGTACAAGACACTGTGTTGAAAACGACTCAACTTCAGGCATGGTGGAGGGAGGAGTTGGGAGGTGGGATAGGATGGGGTGGTAGGGGAAAAACAAAGGAAAGGATAACAATGCTGGACAGGAAATGTACTCGTTACCTTACACATGTAACTGTAACCCCTCTGTGCAGTAGCTTTACAATAAAAATATATATTAAAAAAAGAATTCAAGCACAATCTCAAATAATAGTCAGAGAGTGACCACCTTCGTCTTGCTCCTGATTTTAGAGGAAATGCTTTCAATTTCAACCCCAGTTCAGCCTAGTGTTGGTGAACAATCTGTTGTACGTGGCTTTTATTATATGAATTCCACTACCTGTAACAGGTAGACTCTACCACATGGAATCTTCAATACCATCTTTCAGTTTCTACTCTGATAAAGAAATTCTATAATATTCTTAACTGATTTCTTGTGCAAATGAATAGTGATTGCTTTTCTATTTGATGCAATTCTATTCGATGACTATTCTACCCATTTGCTCAGATTCTCCCCTTGTTGCTATGAAAGAGTAGACTTTCAGATTCCATTTTATCTTGTAATTTAACCAAGGGTAGAGAGAGAGAGAAGTAAGAACCTGGGGTTTTAAGGTGTCTTGTTTTTTTCCTTTATGGGTGATATGCCTCTCATTTGGTGATATTCATTAACAGTGGGGGATGGGTGAAATGGAAGCAAAAAAGAACTAAGAAAGCATGTAAGTAGAATAGGTGTCTTGGCCCATTTAAGCTGCTATAATAAAATGGCACAGACTGGTTGGCTTATAAGTAAAAATAGCAGGAATTTATTTCTTACAGTTCTGGAAGAGGCTAGGAAGTACAAGGACAAAGTATCAGCAGTTTTGGTGTCTGGTGAGGTCCCCATTCTTCATAGACAGCCATGTGTTCATTCCATCCTCACAGGTAGATACACCAGCGCTAATCCCATTTGTGAGAGCTCTGTCCCTAAGACCTTGTCACCTCCACAGGCCCCACCTCTTAATGCTATTGCCTTGGGGTAGAGATTTTACTATTTGAGAATTGGAGGGCCACAGATATTGAGGTCTGAGACCCTAACAGTAGGTGAATGTTTGTGGTTTAGGTATATGGCACAAAATCAATAAAAATGACTTGTGGGTTGTTATTTTTTTGTTGGAGACCAGTACTTGAACTCCATATCTGATACTTTGGCCCAATGGCAGGCACCCTACCACCCAAGCCAAGCCTCTAACCCCATGGCTTGTGTTTTTGACATAAGTAAATTCATAATGGATACACGTAGGAAAAAAGTTATGTCATTATACTATATAGTCCTACTTTGTAAGTGACAAACGAGCATAGAAAAAAAGAATTACACCAGGACCTTAATGGTTTTAGGTGGGTGGTGACATTTTGGAGTGTTCCCTTTTCCTTGTTTAAAAGAACACATATTATACCTGGTGCTGGTGGCTCTTGCCTGTAATCCTACCTACTCAGGAGACTGAGAACTGAGAATTATGGTTCAAAACTAGCACACAGGAAAGTCCCTGAGATTCTTATCACCAATTAACTATTCAGAAAAAGCTGGAAGTGGTATTGTGACTCAAGTGGTAGAGTATTAACCTTGAGCAAAAATGCTCAGGGACAGCACCAAGACCCAGAGTTCAGGCCCCAGGACTGGCCAAAAAAAAAAAAAAAAGAACATACATTTCTTGTGTAAATAAACACAATTGGTTAAAAAAAAACAACAATAGCAAACACTGAATCTGCATATCTGTTGGATAGTTATCCGCATTCAGGTGGGGAAATCTGTGGCTGTCCCCTTTCTTGACATTTTGCACCCTTAGATGGAGTGACATCATGTTGTCAAGGTGACTGCTGCTGCAGAGGGTTGCACTTAGACAAAGAAAAGAGGAAGAACATAGCTAGACTCCAGCCAGGGCTGGGAGAGCCTGGGCCTCAGCATCCTCTCGCTCCTCTTCGTCTGGCCTCTGTTCCATTTCCTTAACAAATATGTATATTTTGGATGTGGGTCTCATCCTGACAGTGCCTTGGTTCTGGGGATGCTGGCTGGTGCCCTCTGACTGCTCTTCCTGTTAGTGTTGGAGGCTGCATGAGGAGACCAATCTGGTTGATTGTGGTAACTTCTGAAAGTGAGTGAGGACTTGCAGCAGACTGGGCTCAGACACTGCAAGGGAGTTGTTTTCTTTCTTCTTTCTTTCTTTTTTTGTTTTCTCTTTTTCTTTTAAGTGTGTGTGTGTGTGTGTGTAAAAGAGAGAGTGAAAAGAGAGGGAGAGATTGAGACTTATTTAGGAGAACTCTACTTTTCTAATTATTTCTTTGAAATGTCAGTCTCTCTTTCCTTTCTACCCTCCAGTACTTAATTTTAATCTGTCTGTCTGTCTGTCCATCCGTCCATCCGTCTGCCTGCCTGCCTGCCTGCCCGCCTGCCCGCTTGACTATATACTTGCAGTTCTAACTTTCTAACTCAGGGCCTTTTACATGTTAGGCAGGGGCTGTATCACTGAGCTACATTCCCAGCGCCCAGCACTGTCTCCTCACCTCTGCTAAAACCCTCTATGATGATAGATTGACTTGTTTGTATCTTTGCCCAATTAGGCTGGGAGTGGACTCTTTGAGGGCAGGGATCTCTATTTCAAAACATCATTCAAAGATATATTCCAATAGATGGCTGAAGACAGTGACTTGTTTTAAGTCCCTGCCCTCCCAGGGATCAGCATTGTATTTGTATTAAGTGCTGAGTAATTATCTATTGGTAATGGAATCAAGTGGCCTTTCAGCGTAAACATGGACTTCCTGTGTTCCTGAATCACTGTGCATATTTACTCTCTATCCAGTATTATTTTGGTCTGTGAAATGATCTGAGTAGGTAACGCACTATATTTGATAACAGGAGTTGGTTGACCCTTGCCTGCAGCACTGTTCTGTGAAGTTCCCACTGTGGTGTTCAGCAAGTTTGGCCTAAGTGGGAGGCAGGACCCAGCTCAGAATGTATCTCCTAAGAAGCACAGACTTCTATGGAGGGCTTAGGTAAGACCTTTTCAGAGATGAGACTATTTAGAATGAAGGGTAGTCTTTTTTTTTTTGTGAGGAACTATTTTCCACTATAAAACAAACGTGCATTTAAAGTAAAAAGATTCCAGAAAATCTCTATGGGTACTCTAGAAAGTATGAGCCATTAAGACACTTTAAAAAATTCTTAGCCTGGTGGTGACGGCTCATCCTTGCAATCCTAGCTTCTCAGGAGGCTGAAATCTAAGGATCATGGTTCAAAGCCAGTCTGGGCATGAAAATACGTGAGATACTTTTTTTGTGTGTGTGTTGGTTGTGGGGCTTGAACTCTGGGCTTGGGCACTGTCACTGTGCTCTTCAGCTCGAGGTGAGTGCTCTACTACTTGAGCTACAGCACCACTTCCAATTTTCTAGTAGTTTATTGGAGATAAGAGTCTCACAGACTTTCCTGCCTGGGCTGGCTTTGAACCGTGATCCTCAGATCTCAGCTTCCTGAGTAGTTAAGATTACAGGCATGAGTCACTGGCACCAGGCTATGTGAGATTCGTATCTCCAATTAGTTACCAAGAAACTCAGGAGTAGACCTGTGGCTCAAGTGGTAGAGTACTAGGTTTAAGCAAAAGAGCTCAGGGACAGCACCCAAACTCTAAATTCAAGCCCTAGGACCAGCACACATACAAAAAATGTGTAGTCTTATGGACACTGACAATTTTTCATAGATTCTGAGGCCAAAAGAATTCTGACTGGATATGAATGAGGTCGGAGAGTGAGATAGGTTTATGGAACTTGCTCTCAGATGAGACTCCCCAGATTACAAATCCAATAGACACAGTCAGAGCCCCAGTCCACCTTCTTCACTTGCATTTCATTCCTTCCTTTAGCCATGGCCCCCATAACCTGGAACAAACATGTGGTTCCTGCATTGTACCATAGACCCTTGCATTCTGGACTGGCTAATGTTTCCTGGTTCATGTGGAAAAGCTCCAGGGAGAGAAGCTTAACTAGGGGAAAGGAAAGGACTTAATACCATAGATTTATGGATTGAGTTTTATGGACGGAGTCCCATGCTGGGTATTTTACTCTTTTATTTATGTTAACTGTCCTATGAAGGGGATCAATTGTATTATTGTCACTTCTGGATGAAAAACTGAGGTTCAGGGAGTTTTAAGGAGTGCTTTGAGAAGGACAAACAAATGCTGTCATGGTACTCAGGAGACACTATGCAGAAAATAAACTATGCAACTTGTAGGCAGGGGTGGGAGGGACAAACGTGGGGGAAAGCAAAAGAAGAGATGAGATTGTCCAAAGGAGAAATGGACTCATAGCCTGACTTACGAAATGCTAACCCCTCTGTGCAATACCTTAATGATAATAGTAAAATTATATATTTTTAAAAAGTGCTTAGTACGCCTTAGAAAAGTGTGAATTTGACCCTTGGGCTTCCTAGGTGCAATGTCATTGTGCTTTCTAGTTTCCTCACTGCTATACTAATTCTTTACAGCAAGGTCCAGGTTACTTATGCAGGTGAGTGGAAATAAAGAGTTGGGGAAAAACTTTCCTGTGCAGGCTTTGATTATATTTTGAGCATCTAGGGTGGAGTATTTGATGGCCAGACGGGAGGCATAAAGTTGGCAAAGCTACTCTGGCACTTTTCCCCTACAAGACAGGCTCTGTTTATTTCATGCCAGCTAATGTGGAGGGTGGCTTAAATGATTTATGTTTGAAGAATTTTTTTTGGTTGACAAAAATGCCCCTATTGCAATAACCCTTGGATACTCAATTTTAATAAACCAGGCCTAACAGCTGCATAAGGTCAAGAGAGACAGACTGTGTTTATGCCACAGAGGTGTCAAGTCAAATGTGCTCTTGGTCAGCATCCCTTCGGAGCAGATGGATTTTCCATGGCTCCACTCTTAGGATTAACCCTGGATATTAAAAAGTTTAGGGTACAGTCAGAATGGTGACTAATTAATGTTTAGCTTCCTTCCCTCCTTCTTTCCTTCCTTGCTTCCTTCCTTGCTTCCTTCCTTCCTTCCTTCCCTCCTTCCCTCCTTCCCTCCCTTCCTTCCTTCCTTCCCTCCTTCCCTCCTTCCCTCCCTTCCTTCCCTCCCTCCCTCCCTCCCTCCTTCCTTCCTTCCCTCCTTCCCTCCTTCCTTCCGTCCCTTCCTCCCTCCCTCCTTCCTCCCTTCCTTCCTTCCCTCCCTCTCTCCCTCCCTCCCTCCCTCCCTCTCTCCCTCCCTCCCTCCCTCCCTCCCTCCCTCCCTCCCTCCCTCCCTCCCTCCCTCCCTCCCTCCCTCCCTTCCTTCCTTCCTTCCTTCCTTCCTTCCTTCCTTCCTTCCTTCCTTCCTTCCTCACTCCCTTCCTTCCTTCCTCCTTTCTGTCAGTGTCTCTGTCTCTGTCTTTGGTGGGGTAGATATTCCCTAGATGATCTTCAAGGACAGCTATTAGGAAGACTGAAACTGGGGACAATGGTGGGAGTGTATTATTATACTGCATTATTATTATTACTAGGGAGTTTTTAAGCACTGAGATTGTTATGAGCTATCGATGTAAGACTGACACATTGAATAATATCTGGACTCCATACATTACCCTGGGCCGATCCTCAAGGCCTGGGAACTGGGGAGCTGCAAAGGCCAGTAGCAGAGATATGGAACTTGTTGCTAATGTTTATGCAGTGGCTGGTATGGAGCAGAGGACAAAATAGCTATTGTTCTGCATCTCAGGAGTGCTAGTTAGTGACTAGGATTAAAACGTATCCAGGATTTGGATGGAGAATCCTTTCTGCTGCTATTGTATTAGAGTTTGAAGGGATATCCAGACAGTGCCTGGAGATAGAGGGTGGGGATAGACTAGATAAGGTAGATGCTAACATGGGCCCCAAGGTGGACAGTTCAAGACAGCCATGTGACTCAGCCTTGTTTTCTCATAGAGCCACTCTAATTTCTATATTTCTATATTTATTTAATTTGGTGCTGGCCTTGAGGCTTGAACTTGGCCTCTAAGCTGTCCCTGAGCATTTTTGCTCAAGGCTAGCACTCTACCACTTGAACCACAGCTCAACTTCTGGCTTTTTGCTGGTTAATTGGAGATAAGAGTCTCATGGACTTTCCTGCCCCAGTTGGTTTGGAACCACAATCCTCAGATCTCAGTTTCCAAAGTAGTTGAGATGATAGGAGTGAGCCTTTGGCATCTGGCTGATTTATATACTCCTAATTTATGTACTTCTTGGTGGGACTGGGAATCAAACCTATGGCCTTAGGCTAAGTAAGTACTCTGAAACTGAGCTGTACCCAGTCCTTAGGTATAGGAGTTTTGACAAGTGCACAAGGTTATTTGTGTAACTATCACAGCCCCAGTACAGAACAGCTCCACCACTTCCTCTCCCCAATTCCTTTATGCTGCTCCTTTTAATTAATCCTATTTAACCCCTGGGAAACCTTTTCCAAAAGAATGTCACATAAGTGGACTTAGGCTTTCTTTTAAGTCTGGCTCCTTTCATGTGTTTAACGTATTTGGCAGTCATCTATATTATTACATATGTAAATAGTTTGTTCCCCTTTATTACTGTGTAGTAGTCCGTGGTCTGGAGCTATCATGGTTTATCTGTTTACCAATTAAAGGACATTTGGGTCATTTCCCATTTGTGATCATTATGAAAAGCATTCAGGTATTAGTTTTTTATGAACATAAGTTTTCATTTCTCTTGGGTCAATGTCTTGAGAGGGATTGCTGGCCATAAACTAACTGTATGAGAAACTCCCAAACTTAGAGAAGTTATACCATTCTGAGTTCCCTTTGGAATTGTATGAATGTTCAGTGGCTTTGCATCCTTGCTGGCATTTGATAATGGCATTATTTTAGATGTATTCATACTTATTTTTAGCATTCTAAATAAGTGTATTGGCAATGCATTATAGTTCTAACTTGCATTTCTATTTAAATGTTTTGAATATCACTTTCAAATGAGGTCCATGTGGACAGTCACCATTTTCGGGACTAAAAAAGTAAATGGCACAGTTATATTGAATTGTATCTTTGTATATGGAAAAAACCATTCATTTTTCAAGTGTGTGTATTTAAAATTCACCATAATTTTGGTATTTTTTGTTGTGGTGTTTCTTTATATTTTAACATACCCTGAGCCTGTGGCAGTTGAGAATGGTATCTGGCTGTCATTAACAGATACCCAAGCATAGTTGAAGCATAATTATACATAATTCACATAAAAGAATTCCAGATGTAGACGGCACAAGGCTGGGAAGAAGGCTCCATAAAGTCATCTGGGACCCAGTTCTTCATCTTGCTCTGCCATCATCATTTGTAAATTGTGGCTTGCTTCAAGGTCATAAGATGGTCTCTTGAGCTCTAGCCACATTTGCTTTCCAGACAGGAGGGAAAGACTAGAAACAGGTCCTTGTCGTTTATTTTCATAGAGGAAGAACCTTATATTTCTTTACCATCCTTACCGTGTCCCTGTTCAAGAGGGGGTTTATCTTCAGCCTAGCCATTCACTAGGAAATAGCCAGGCCTGCTTATTTTCTGTTTAAACTGGTCTGCTACTTAAATTCATTGGAAAATTAAAATAATCACATTGGAAAGTTGGAGGGACACTTAGAGGCTGGCATGTGGAGACACTGATTGTGGACCATTTGATCATGAAGAAATAGGAGGGAAAGCCCAGATAAAGAGCTAAGGCCATCTAGAATATAAGGACATTAAAAACTCTATGTGGCTGTGTGTTTTTCAAAGCCTCTGACATCTTGATATGCAGTTCCATTTGTGGGGTTGGCTTGCTGGGTAACCAAATCATCTTGTATGTCTTTTTCTTTCTACTAGACTGTGACAGGAAAATGGTGGATTTTCCACCTCTAATCAGTTCTGTGCACTCACACTTGTACATTGTGTACACTTGCCAGCTTCCTAGGGAGACCAATAATGCATAATTTAAATCGGATGTTCTGGGGAATCCTTAGAGGCAAGGATGCCAGATAAAATACAGGACAGCAAGTTAAATTTGAGTTTCAGATGACCAGTGAATTTTTTTGGTCTAAGTATATGCATGAGACATACACAGCTGTACACACACACACATACACATATGTATATACATAGTTACTGCTCATCTGAAATTCAGATGAACTAGTTAATTCAGTATTTTTCTTTGCTAAGCCTGTCTACCTCCAGGAGCTGAGTGGATTAGGCCAAAGACCGAATGTGGCTGATGGAGTAGAAATGATTTTAATGAATAACTCCAACCTGGCACGGTGATGAAAGTATGTGTTGATCTGATTGTACTGAATGTGGGAGCCCTGATGTTCAGCTGAAGCAAACACAGTTTCTCTTTTCATACTTGCTGCGTAGCTAGTTTAGTACAGAAACCCTTGGAGAAGCCATAGTTCAGAATGTCAAGAGATCAGAGGGACAACATGAGGTTTAGGTTCTCTTGTCTCTTTGGCATGTCCATCGCTGTTTAGAGAAGTGTGTGTGCATGTGTGTGCGTGTGTGCCCGTGCACGCCAGTACTGGGGCTTGAACTCAGGGCATGGGCACTGTCCCTGAGCTGTTTTTTTTCTTTTTTGCTGAAGGCTAGCTTTTATTTATTTATTCTGAAGGCTAATGTTCTACCACTTGAGCCACAGCTCCACTACCAAATTTTTGTGGTTAATTGGCAATAAGAGTCTCATGGATTTTCCTGCTCAGGCTGGCTTCAAACTATGATCCTTAGATCTAAACCTCCTGAGTAGCTAAGATTACAGGCGTAAGTGACCAGTGCTTGGTTTGTATAGCATTTCTATTCCTTGCTTCAGGTCTGTGAAATGCTATATAGTCACATAATCAACAAACAGAACAACGCAAAATCAATATAGTAGAGAGGCTTCATCTGGTGAAAGAGCTACTACCATCTAAGAAGTTTTCTGTGACTAGAAGTGTGTGTGTGTGTGTGTGTGTGTGTGTGTGTGTGTGTGTGTGTGTGTGTTTGTGGATTACCCTGATTATAGCTGTTGTACTCATTCATGAGACCATTATGGCTTTTCTTACAAGAAATTTGTTCCTACTTGTCCCAAGTTCTATGGAACAATTTTCTTCTTTTTCCTCTAGTCCATTCATACTTTCATTGTTCTAGAAGACTTGTTTGCATATTTACTCCATCAACCTACAACACATGGGTCCTCTCTTCTCCCTCTTAGCCAATGATGTTGCTTCTTTTATAGACAATACAGAGAGCAAAGAGAATTTCTACAGTCTGCCATTGCCCCATCTCTGGATCTCCCCCATATCCACACACAAACACCTGTCACTGAAACTTGCCCAGAACTGTGTCTGTGCATGCTTCCTTCAATCTTTTATTTCTGTCTTCTCTCAGTCTTTTGTGTCCATTACTTCCTGGAAATCAACTCTCATTGTCACCAGTGATGTCCAGGTGGACTTTCTTGGTGGATGTTCAAGGACCACTGTACTGGGCTTTCAGCAATACTTGGCACAATTGATCACTGCCTTCTCCCTTCATCAAATTTGGGTCATCATTCTCTATTTATTTTAAACCTTCTTGGATACTATAGTATCTCATCACCTTTCCTCCTCATGTCTTGATTTCTTCTCATTTCTCCTACCTCTAAATGTTGGAGCTCCTCGGGTCTTAACCCTTTGAACATTCTGTACTCATGCCTTTACTGATCTCATCATGACTTAAATACCATCCAGGGATACACCTAGCTCAATCTGTCTCACTAGTCTGGAGATATCCATGCCAGCATACTGAGTTTCTAACTCTGAGTGCAGAGCTCCAATAATCTAAAAGTTAAACTGAAACACAAAGCCCCAGATTTTCCCTACCAACTCTACCAACTCCTTAAGTGACAGCTCCATCTTTTCAGTTGTGACAAAACTTCTGCAATTGTAGGTTAGGGAAAACTTTCCCTCTATCCATTGTAGGTGTGGAATAAACTGACACTATCAGGCCGATAAGAGGATAAAAGAGATGCAAAGTTATCACACGAAAGGTGAATGAGCTCATACCCAGAGAGAACTAGCGATCTGTATACCCTCTGCATTGAAGTGGGAGAGGATGGATGTAGACAATGTAAGAGGAAAGTAAATGATTCCCAGGAAAGATCAATGGGCCCTCAGAAGAGTAGATAGTAGTGTAACAAAGTCTGGGTATGATGTTTGACCTCTTGTCCCCTCTCCTTTGATACTTGCTCAACCTCCTCGGGTTGATGAGTGTCTTAGGGATGGGTCTGTGACAGTTGAGTTGCTGTAGGACCCAACTGTCTCTAGGCAGATAGAGCAGGAAGTTTTACATTTGGTCCCAAACTCAGTTTAAAGTCCAAACTAGCACAACGTGTGTGTGTGTGTGTGTGTGTGTGTGTGTGTGTGTGTGTGTGTGTGTGTGTGTGTGTGTGATGTCCCCTGACTGAAACTTCCCTACAAGTTTCGTACTCTAAAGTTGAATTGGAGGTGGGAGAGAAAATGAAGTTGGTACTGAATGGTAAGAGATGTGGGATTAAGGCAACCCAGTTGCATCTTACTTTAGGAGGTTGTAATATAGGGGATTCCATCAATTTAGTCTTTTGTGGTGTGTACATACAGGCATTCATAAGAAGATTTTCCATGGAAGCCAAAGAAAACCAAGGATTAATGTGTATAGCTGTCTCTATAATAGTCTCTGAGTCTGAGGGAAGCCAGCTGAGCTTCCTAGATGTTGGGCTCAAAGCAACTTTGGTAGGAATGGGGACAGGCCAGATATAACATGACTGATACAATTTGCAATTTGCATTGGTGTCCCAGGGAACTCTTTGAGTAGTTCAGCAGGTACAAAGGCTGACCATTCAAAAGATGTCGCAATTCTTAAAATCTATATCCTACTTCTCCTTTTTTTTTTCATTTCCTTCTCTCCCTCTTCCTTCTCTACCAGCCTGGGCTACATACCTAGATAGAGGAGGAGGAGAAAGACAAAGTATGAAACACAGTTGTTTTTTTTTTTCAGGCAGGCAGATCACTCAAAAGGTGAAAAAAATGTTCGCTGTCTATAAGAAAAAACTGTCATTTTAAGAGAGATCAAATTCTAGTAGTTTTAAGAACATATTAGAATTTTAAGTCTTAGTGACTGAAATTTCCAGCAAAAACCTAGGAAGTAAAATTTAGATTGTTATATACCAACATTTTGTGAGTATATGTTTTATAATTTCTAGAAAGGTAGGCTTCTTCATGGAACAACTTTTTCATCTTTATTAATGACTCAACTATTTTTAGCTACTTTGAAGAAGTTAAAATAATAAATGTAAACCTTATGTTCAGTAATTAATGTTTTAGCATTTATCTAACTTGGAAATGATCTAGATATCCAGTGGATATAATTTAATTTAGCTTAACAAAACTAAGCTGGGCATAGTGCTATACACTTGTAATCTCAGCATTTCAGAGACTGAGATAGGAGGATTATAATTTTGAGGCCAGGCTTGGCTAATAATAAAATCCTGTCTCAATACAAAACAAAAATGTGTAAAATGTTTATTTACCAAAGATATTTGTGTATTTGTTTTCAGTAAACATAATATGAAACATAGTTATTGTAAAAACATTTATTTGTGAGCTTCTATTCCACTCACATTTTATTTAATTGTTCTTAACATTGAATGCTTAGATTACTTATGAAACTATTACAACACATTAGACAAAACTAGCCATTTTCTCCTTATTTTCCTGTTAGCAATGAAATGAAAAAGCATATACAAACAAGTCAGTTTTTACCGGAGTAAGAGCTCTACAGTTAAATAAGTGGGTATTTTTTCTGATAACTCAGGAGCTAATCCAATATGTCAAACTGATAATCTACTATGTCAGACTAGTCTGCTATCATGTGAACTTGAAAAGCACTGGAGTTAGTTTTAATACTTCTCCTAGATTTAGGTATATTTAATTAATATGAACACTCATTTATCTCTAAGCCAATCTGATTCAACCTGTTTAAAGAACTTTATACCATGTAAATACAACATATAAATAGACACATATATATACACACACACACACACATATATATATATAAACATGTAAGCAGAAAGATCTGACCATTTTCCTTTTTAAAAATCTTATATTTTAGCCAGAAGACAAGCACAACAATATAAAAGCAAATGAGGACTAATTTTGATTCTGCAAATGGAACAAACTAAGATTATTATGTTCACATATCTAGAGGTTTTTTTTGCTAATAGTAGAAGAAAAGACCTTAAGAAATATTTTTTTTTTTTTTGTGCCTGTCCTGGGGCTTGAACTCAGGGCCTGGGCACTGTCACTGAGCTTTTTTTTTGCTCAAGGCTTGCACTCTACCACTTGAGCCACAGTGCCACTTCTGGATTTTTTGGGGGGTAGTTTATTGGAAATAAGAGAGTCATAGACTTTCCTTCCCATGCTGCCTTTGAATCATGGTCTCAGATCTCAGCTGCCTGAGAGCTAGGATTATAGGCATGAGGCACCAGCAACTGGAAACCTTAAGATTTTTCATTTGTCAGTTTTTGAATAGTTTTTTTTCCCTCTCTCTCCATTTGAGAATTATCTTCTTGATGTTCTAGATTGGTATGGTTCTCAGGTAAGATAAGTATTCAATTAACATCTCAGTGGGGGCAGAGAAAGAATGTGAGTTGTCATGTCTTAGGGGTTTTGGGAGCCTGTGTTTGCCTTTTACATTGATGGCTAGGGCATTTATCAACTAAAATTTCCTTTTATTTTTCTTAAGTGCAAGACAGTTCTGTTTGTAATGTTTTGAATTTTTTTTAAAATTCCCACAAGGTCTTGAGGTGCATTGATGAAGTTTGGAGATGGTAAATATCTGTGGGCTTGGGATGATTTCTGGAAGCATATTCCTATTTTTTGTAAAGACCCCATTTGGAAGACAGGACAGTTATTTTAATTCTCCAAAGAATTTGGTTGCAGTTGAATAAAACCTGTGAGCTGACCTGTACAGTAATTGCATTAGCTTTAATTTTCTCCTTTATTTCAGGGAGCAGATTTCCAAATAAGCTAGAAAACAAAACATCTCTCCAGTCCAGATTATAGCCAGCCCTTCATCTTCAGGAGTTTGTTTGTTTGTTTGTTTGTTTGGTCGGTTGTGGGGCCTGAACTTTGAGCCTGGGCACTGCCCCTGAGCTCTTCAGCTCAAGGCTAATGGTCTACCACTTGAGCCACAGCACCACTTCTGGCTTTTTCTGCTTATGTGGTGCTGAGGAATTGAACCCAGGGCCTCATGCATACAAAGCAAGCGCTGTACCACTGAGCTACCTTCCCAGCCCTCAGAATTTTTTTTTTTTTTTTTGGGGTTCCGGTCGTGGGGCCTGAACTCTGGGCCTGGGCGCTGTCCCTCAGCTCTTCAGCTCAAGGCTAGCGCTCTACCACGTGAGCCACAGCGCCACTTCCGGCTTTTTTCTTATGTGGTGCTGAGGAATCGAACCCAGGGCCTTGAGCATGCAAGGCAAGTGCTCTACCACTGCGCCACCTTCCCAGCCCTCAGAATTTTTTTTAATGAATCCCCTTCCTCCCTTCCCTCCTCTCTCTCCCTCCTTTCCTTTCCTTTCCTTTCCTTTCCTTTCCTTTCCTTTCCTTTCCTTTCCTTTTTCTTATGCTGTTCTTGGGACTTGAACTCAGAGCCTTGGTGCTATCCCTGAGCACTTTTGCTCAAGGCTAATGCTCTACCACTTGAGCCACAAGTCCACTTCTTTTTGGTGGTTGATGGAGATAAGAGTCTCAAAGGCTTTTCTGCCTGTGCTGGCTTCAACCCATGATCTCAGATCTCAGCCTCCTGAGTAGCGAGGATTACAGATGTGAGCCATCTGTGCCTGGCTCATTTTCCTTCTTTTTATATATTGCATTTCACTTTTGCTCAGAAGAGAAGACATCATGCTGAGGATGAATCCAAAGTTCTAAACCAAAGATATACTTAACAAGTAACTGAAGACCTTTCATGACTGTAACCACAGACCCATGAGATGCCTCCAAAGAAGGAGAGAGTACAGAGGCAGCCCTTCTACCATCTGGAGCCACTCCTAAATACAGCCAAAAGAAATACAGACTCAAACATAGCCCCCACGTGCTCCACAGTTGGTGTTTGGTTGTGCAGTAATCACAAATGGGGCCCAGTCCTCATGTCCATCCAATCATTCTTGGGGGCTCCCAGTCTTTTGGTTGGCTTACGCTAATCCATATGTCCCTGATAAGTAGGAAGTCAAACCAAGTTCTCTGAACAACAAACAAGCACTCAAAATACGGAGAGAAACAGGAAATAGACAAACAGGTTTTGGATACCCCCAAACCAAGGGCTGTGATTCAAGCTAATGCTTTCAAATGTTTCTCTTCTAAAATGAGAGTTTGCTAAAGAAATGAGCTGGAGCTGGAGAAGGGGAGCCCAGAGATCCTCATACGGTCAAAGATGGGGAGTTGCATGATAAAGGAGGGCAGAGAAGTGAATTTAAAGTTGTTGTTGTTGTTTTAATGTCTGTATGTGCTGGGGTTGGAGCTCAGATCTTCATGAATGTTAGGCTAATGCTCTTCCACTGAGTCACAACCCTAGTCCCAGAAGTTTTAGCTTTGTTTCTAAATCTTATTTCTTCTTTTTAACATTACTAAAGAGGTCTCTAAGACCAGTTGTTATATCCCCTTTATAGCCTCTTTGCAGTTTGATCTTCCCATAGGTATCAATATCAACTTTAATGATTCTGTACAAAAATTTGTTTTAACAAATAGCTAATTTATTTATTCTCTCTCCCTTTCCCTCCTGTCTCTTTCCTTCCCTGCCCCCTGCCTCTGGCCTTGTATTTCTTTGGCAAATGCTCTTCCACTTGAGCCGTACCTCTAGTCCTAAACCTTAAGTTTTTCTTTTTTTATTTGGTGAGGTTTGAGCCCAGGGCCTCATGTTTCTGTAACTCGAGCCAAGTGATTCAAACCAGTCTTTTCTTCATGCTAAGGCCAGGAGAAACATACCAGGTTTAGAATTGTGGGATTCAAGAGGCAGTTCCAAAGTAGAGGCAGAAGGTTCCAAGGTAGAGACAGACTGAGAGAGAAGAGCCCTCATGACCATAGGTGGCTAGGGTTAGTATTATGAAAACTGGGTCTCTGGTCTCCCCCAGAATGTGGGATGGCTCTAGTCCCAGACCTGTTAATTTGTGCTGTGGGGTGGGAGACTGGGTTGGAAGTTTCTCAGCACTAACCGAGCCATGACGGTTGTAATGACAAAGCCTTTTAGGATCTAAGACTCCTTTTAAGACCAACTCCCCTGAGAGCTGGGATAGTGGAACAGAAAATGCTGCTTGTTGTCTGTTTGACTAGCTGCCTAAGCTGGCTTGTGTCTCCTGCTGGCAGAGACAGATTGTTCTCACTGGTCAAAAGCCAGGCTCCTTAGGATATAAAACAAGACAAAAAGAGTACTCCTTCCAGTTTTTGTCTAGAGGACCCATAACAAAGTTTGCCTAGAGAGAGAGACCAGGCTGAGCAAATGCAATCATTATATCCAATGTATATTATGTAAAAACTAAACTATGTAACTTGAGAGTAGTGATGGGAGGGGGGTAAATGGGGAAGGATGATGGAAGAGTGACATTCATCAACAAATATTGTTACCTCCTTGTACAACTACATCATCATCATCATCATCATCATCATCATCATCATCATCATGAGCAACCCGTACACTGAAGAACTGTGAACTTATGAGCATCTGAGGCCAGCTTGAATAGCAGTGATCTTGTCCCATTATTCTCCTATCACACATGACATGAACCACAGAGACAGAAAAGCAATGGCTATTTTTAGGAGGGAAGTGATCAGAGAACAAGAGTACTCATTCATCCTAAATCCCTTTACCCAAGTCCCTTTACCAACTTGTTCAAGTTACCCAAGGTTGAGTTTACCCAAATGTTCTCTGCTAATCTAAATTTGGAAGGAGAGAGTGCAAATAGAGACTCGTAACATCCTTGCTTGACAGTATCTATGGGGCAAGATTTGTGGACTGAGCTGATGAAAACTCTTAGCTTTCTGCCAGCCTTATCAAGTTGTGAGCTCCAGTGAGATCACAGTGATGGTATCCCATCTGCATCTCCAGAACTGGGAATAGGAAGTCATTTCCTCTATGTTCTGAGGGTGAGTCTAAAAATAAAAGGATACTAGGATGACTGAGGTTCTTGAGAAAACTGATTATATGCAGAAGGACATCACATAAAGAAAAGGGAGTATAGTGCTCTATGTCCAGCCAGAGCTAGAAGCTTCTATATACTCTTCACAGGGGAGAAGGGAGGGTCATAGGCAACTTAAGGGAGAGTAAATGATTCCTAGGAGAGTAGGCAAGAGCCTGTCACAAAGTCTGCTTGGGTGTAGTGTCAACTTCCAGGCTGGAGTTTAATCCTCTATTCAGGGAAAGGATTGGGGACAGTTGAGCTCCTTTTGGAGGCTCTGTGTCTAGGCAGATTAGAGAGTTCAGAGAAATATCCACCCTGCATTTGCTATTTCCCAAGTGCCTTCAGTGTGAAGTCCATGTCTTACATTTTGGGATGGCCCTACCTGAACTCCTTTGGAGTCATATCTATCCACTAGTGCCTTTCAGTGACTCCACTTTGAAGATGTATCTTGAATCCACCCACTTCTTTCTGCAAATGGTACCTCACCCTAGACCAATCTCTTTGCAGGATTAGTGCAGCCACTGCCCTGTTGCTTTCCTTTCTCCAGCCTTTGCCCCCACAGCAGCCCAGTGGACTTTTTACAATGCAGTGAGCATAGTGATCCCCTGTAGAATCTCCTTCTGTGCCTTCTAGGGCTCCTTGTTCCCTCTGTTGTCTCTGATCTGTTTTCCAGCTGCTTGTACTGCTCTGGGCTGTCCCCTGAGCTCGTGGGCATGTTGCGTCTTTAGGGCTTTGCCCTCAGCATTCCCTCGGTGTGGAATGTTCTTGTCATAGAAAACTGCATAATTCACTTGTTCACTTCCTGCAAGCTTTGGCTCCAATGTTGCATTTCAGAGTAACTTCCTAGACCAACTGATGGGTAAGAACTGACACCCTTAAGTCCCTAGCACCCTTTTCCCTTTATTTCTCACAATTGCACTTCTCATCACCTGCCAGATCACACAGGTATTTGCCTAGTGGCTCTCTGGACTGAGTGCCTCTCAGAGTGGGGTCCCTGTAGCTTGAATGACTTTTGCCTGTGATTACAGACATGCTTGAGGCATGTTGAATGTATGTTTTTTCACTTCTCAGACTTCTAGTCTGTCAGGAGTTTTCAGACCTCTAAGTAATAGGCCAACTCTTTTCCCCACTCTCAAAAGGAGCCTGAATTTGCGGAAACAGATACACACGAGATTTGAGCTGTTGGAATTTATCTAGTTTTTATCTTGTTTTGTTGTCTTTCTGCAAAGTGTTGAGAAAGTCCTGATTTACATTGCAAACAATATCAGCTCATTGTGCAAGAGCAGAATACTCTTTGGTTAAACTGGACCCAGAAGTTTCAAGGAAGGGTAGTAAGATATTTTTATTTCAAAGTTGAATGTTTGTGGGTAAGCAATTGTCCGGGATACCTTGATGACAGTACTTGCTGAGCACGTGAGCCAGTGTTTGAGTGTCTCAGCACCCAGGCTGTTGTGGGGAACTTAATCTGCTTCTGGAATTTTACACAAACAGACACATCCAATCTGAATTAAAAACACAACACAACACAATACAGAGAACTATAGCTTCTTAATCAATGAATGGCATGTTTAGAAAACAGTTAAGTGAATACATTGGGAAACGACATGCAAGTTTTGTTCTAAGTGTTGTGCAGAAACTTTGGGAGTATAAGACAGCATAGTGTTTGTCTGCATGTGTTACACTCACATGATAGTTCTTGGTTTAAAAAAATGGTTTGAAAGTAGTTTTACTATTTTACTTATTTCTTAGCTTTTTTTTTCTTTTTGGACCAGTACTGGGGCTTGAACTTAGGTTCTTAATCAAACTTTTTGAACGAGGATAGTGGTCTACCACTGAGCCACACCTCCACTTCTGGCTTTTTTACTGGCTAATTTGAGATAAGAGTCTCTCAGGCATGTCTGCCTGGGCTGACTTTGAATTGCTTTTACAAAGCAAATGGCAGAAATGAAATGAAATGGCAGATACTTGTTTTTTTCTTTTTTTTCCCTCCTCCTCCTCTTCCTCCTCCTCCCCTTCTTCTTCCTTCCTTCCTTCCTTCCTTCCTTCCTTCCTTCCTTCCTTCCTTCCTTCCTTCCTACCTTTCTTCCTTCCTTCCTTCCTACCTTCCTACCTTCTTTCCTTTCCTCCTCCTCCTCCTCTTCCTCCTTCTCTTCCTCCTTCTGGTTTCTATATGAATAAAGTCTGCTGAGTAGGTCTGTGATATCTTAGTGTCTTTTTAG
Source organism: Dipodomys spectabilis (assembly GCF_019054845.1). Classification (NCBI taxonomy): domain Eukaryota; kingdom Metazoa; phylum Chordata; class Mammalia; order Rodentia; family Heteromyidae; genus Dipodomys; species Dipodomys spectabilis. The sequence goes on along the minus strand of NW_024870834.1, from coordinate 23,334,650 downwards.
AAATCCCTCAGGGGTGGTACCAATGCAGCTCCTAGGCACATAGTAAACACTTAGTAAGTGTTGAGAGCTCAGTGGACATGGCTGACATCAGAAGGGGAGGCAACCTGAAGTGGCCAATAAGGAATGAAACTGGTGGCTTACACCTGTAATCCTAACTCTTCAGGGGAATGAGGCCTGAAGGATCTTGATTTGAAGCCAATTGGAGCAGAAAGTCTGTGAGATTCCATCTCCAGCTAACCAGACAAAAGCTGGATTAGAGGTATGACTTGAGTGGTAGAAAGCCAGTATGAGCAAGAAAGCCAAGAGAGAAGCAAGACTCTGAGTTCAAGCCCTGGGTAAATGTAACAAACCCCCAAATAAACAAACCAACAAAACTCCACTCAACCTCCTTTCTTGCCTGCAGTAATATATATATATATATATATATATATATATATATATATATAGTCCTCAGCACTGCCTACTAGTTTCTCTAAGGTATAATTGACAAAACAAAAACACAAACAATAAAAAGCCCAAACAACAACAGCATCAACAACACATTATGGATATGTTGCAGAATGTTTAAATCAAGCTAATCAATAAATTTCTTACCTTACAAATTCTTTTTTTTTGGTGGAGAGAATGTTCGCAGCCATTTCCAAGCATACAGCGCCTCGTTAGCTGTAGTCGCCCATCATGTTGTATCCCAGACCTCCCGAACCTTTTCCTCCTGTCTGTTTTGATATGAACTCTAGGAACAGACTGGCTGGAATCTAACCGAGGATGAATAGCCATGCTATAGACCTGTGCCTCAGTTTCTTCATCTTTAAAAAACACCTACCTATTTTCATAGGATAGTTTTGAGGGGTACGTGAATTAAATGCTTGAAACACCTAGGACAGTGCCTGGCAATAAAACATTAAAAAAATTATTGTGTGATGGTTATCATTCTGAAATGTGACACTTTTCATCGCGGTCCAGCTGACCACAGATTACTGTGAGAACACAGCTTCGCCATCTCTTCTGAGTGGCAGCATGTTGAAGGCTTCAGGTAATTCAAGCCCAGGACAACCTGACAATCTATCCATAGAGACCTTGGGAAATGCACATGGTAGTCAAGGGGTGGCAATGCAGGAGTTGTCCGCAGGGTGCTTTCTTCGCTGCTGTCTTGGAAGGCACATGCACCTGAGATGGGGTGGAGAAGTAGGGATGTGTGCTGATTGTTTGTAGAGGGGTGAAAAGTGCCAGGACACCAGTACTTCCCACTGAGAAATCCTGCTCCTCCCTTGCGCAGCCAGGTCAGTCCTGTGGGAGTGCTGGGCTGAGCACTCCTCTCTTATTCTAGAAGAGTGTTCAGAAGTCCAGACGTTTCCTTGGCAGCTGGGAAGTTCTCACAGTCCTTCCCATTTTGTACTCTACCTTTCCAGCCCCAAGTCCTGTCCAGTCAACGGGCTTACTTCACGTTCACATTATCTCCTGGATCTTTTCCTTTCTAAAAAGGAAATGCTTATTATTTTAACCACAGAAACTATGACATTTCTACTAATATTTACTGATATCTAGAAGGTACCAGGCATATGTAATATAACACTTTATGAGTATGCAGGGGAAACTGGGTTATTAAACTTGGCCTGTAAATGTGAAGCTGGGCTCGGCTCTGGTCGGTGTGACTGGGAATACCGTGCTACTAACTAACTCACAGTGTGAAGCCACCATGGGAGTTGGGTGGGCCTAAGACCTACCAGGAATCCAGTTTCACTTACTTTCTTGGCTCTGCGAAAATCAGTGGAAATCTGCCAGGAATAGATTTTTCAAAAAATTTTGTTTTAATTATGTAATTGTTCAACATAACTTTAAATAACTTACGCTGGATAAAGATTTCTAATATTAAATTAATGTAGCCATCTGGACCAAATCATCTTACTAATGCTAATAATAATAATAATACTTCTCCTCCCTTTCCTCTCTTTCCCTCTCTTCCCCCTCTCTCATCCCTCCCTCTTGCCTTCCTTTTCCCCCCATCCCTTCCCCTGTTACTGTCCATCTCTCTTGGAGTTAAAAGTACACAGGCTTGAACTCAGGGCCTGGGTGCTGTTCCTTAGCTTTTTTCCCTGAAGGTTGGCACTCTACCACTTGAACCACAGCTCCGCTTCGGGCTTTTTTACTTGATGATTGGAGATGAGAGCTTCATTGACTTTCTTGCCTGAGTTGGCTTCCAGCTGTGATCCTCAAATCACAGCCTCCTAAGTAGTTGTGATTTCAGGCATGAACCTCCTGGTGTCTGGCTGGTAGTATACTTAAAGGTAGAGGTGCATACCTGCCATCATGGAAAGCAGGAACACACCCTCTTTGAGGTGGCTTTCCAGGATGCTGCTGTGGGTTGCATTCAACTTAAGGGCATTCATTACAGCCTGACCCAGAGCCTCTAGTGGGGACGTGATCTTCAGGCAGAAGGCAGCATGGCTGTAGCCTAGGGACCAGTGCCAGTGAGCCCGGGAGCCCTTAGATCCCTGAGGATATCCAGGACTTTGCTGTGATTGCTCCTGTGTCATTGAGTGACCTCCAAATGTGTTGATGGCAGACATGATTGGTGGCATGTAGTGCTGGCTCTGGATATGTGAATTGGGCAGTAAGGAGAAGCTGTGGGGCAGGACGCCCCTGCTATTCTTAATAAGGAGTCTTGAAGAGCAAGGACTTGGAATCATAATTCATGCACTCATACATTTAGCAGCCATAGTCCAGCTGTCCCCTCCCCCACATGCCATTATTCTGTGCTCTCAAGCCATTTCCAATATTCTTTCAGCATGCTTAAGCCGAGCTTCTGCTCTCTGCCAGACGCACCCCCAGGCAAGGACGTGGGGATAACAGAGTTGCTGTAATTTGGGGTGGGAAGAGACAATAAAATAATCACAGAGCATACAATGTCACCTGAGGAAGGGACTGTGTGGGAGATGCCCTTGGTCAGGGGGCTTGGGGCATGCCTGGCAGGTCAGGGCTGCCCTCGGGAGCATGCTTGAGACAAATCTAGAGGGTAGAGACAGGCAGGAGCTCTAGGCAGAGGACAAAGTTCATGGGAAGACCTGGTAGCTGGAGGTGGACTGTAAAAATCCTACCCCCCTCCCTCAAACTTGTGATCCTCCTGCCTCAGCCTCCTGCATGCAGAGATTACAGGCATGTGCCACTATGCCTGGCTCTTCCGGTTCTTAAACTTGTTCAACATTGCTATTCAGATGGAAAGCTGTGCTCTAGGTTCCTCAACACTGGATCCCTTCCCTTCCCTCCCCTCCCTTCCCCTCGCCTCCCCTCCCCTCCCCTCCCCTCCCCTCCCCTCCCTTTCCCTTCCCTTCCTTTCCCTTCCCCACTCCTTTTCCCTCCCTTTCCTTCCCTTCCCCACTCCTTTTCCCTCCCTTCTTCCCTTCCCCTCCATTCTCCTTCCCTCCTCTCCCTTCCCTTCCCAGTGTATCAATACTGGGGCCTGAATTCAGTACTCATGCTCTCCCTTGGCTCTTTTGCATTGTACCATTTGAACCACATCTCTACTTCTGGCTAAAGCTGGTTAGTTGGCGATAACACCAACAGACTTTTCTGCCCAGGCTGACTTCAAACTGCCATCCTCAGATCTCAGCCTCCTGAAAAGCTAGAACTACCGATGTGAGCCACCAGCATGTCTGGATTACTTTCTATTTTCTTTTTGTCAGTTCTGAGCTCAGTCTTATGCTTACAAGGCTGACACTTTACCACGTGAGCTATGCTTTCAGCTTAGCTTTTTGTTGGTCATTTTGGAGATGGGATACCATGAACTTTTCAGCTCAGGTTGACTTCCAACCACAGTCCTCTGGATTTCAGCCTTTTGAGTAGCTAGGACCACAGACATGAGCCATCAGTGTCCAGCAGTACTGTATTTCTTAGGGTTCTGATGTACTCTGGCTCCTGAGAGATACTGGATGTTTTGGGGTGAAGCCCACACTTGGTTTCTGGGGACTGAAGACTTCCTGGTGAGTCAAGAGCTCTTTGGAGCACCCAGGCCATAAACTTCCCCCTCTCACATCAGCTTCCTGCCACAGGACTGACCAGAGGCCTTCCAAGTCTCGCCTCCTGTGTGAATCACAGCCTGAGGAGAACAGGGTCAGGAAGGGGGGTAGTACAAGCTTGACTGTGTGGCCCTGAGCAATGCAGACTTCCGTGCTGGTTGCTATGTCGGGGGCAAGATTTGGCAGGCTGGGAAGAGGAGGAGGCCTGACCGGCCCCTCATGTCTCATATAATGTGCTTACTCCTTCATAGGGTAGACTGTTGACACACGAGGCTCCCAACCGACACAGTTTTTCCTTTCCACTTACTCATTGCAGATTTAGTGTTGAGTTCCCTGTTCTGGGCCAGGTTTCTCACTCAGTAGAGCAGAGGAGGACATTGATTCACTCAACAAACCCCTGACGTGTCACATTCCTAGTCCCTGAACTCTGGGTCCCAAGGCCTCAGAGGTAAACAGGCTCTATTCCTTGTCCTCAGGAACTCCATCCAGGTGACAATGCTTCCATTCTCCTTCTCTGTGCACTCGTTTGCAGGAAGGATGAGTGAATCCCATATCTGTGCGGGCCTTTGGACTATGTTACAGGAGAGAGCTGATCTGTACTCCAGAAGAATCTTGTTAGTTTTCTGTTTCTGAGGCTATAGCAGGTTGTCTGAGACTAGATAGTTTATAATGAACAGAAATTTATTTGGTTCATGGTTCTGGAAGCTGGGAAGTCTTAAAGGGGTAGTGTCAACATCTGATGCAGAACTTCATGCCATGGCAGAAAGCAGAAGGGCAAGAAAGGGCAAGAACAAAAGGATGCAGGCCTCCACTCCCATTCCCCACCCTCCCATGTGCTCTGGGTTAACCTGATTGGCTGTGGCGATGGACCCCCTCACTTGAACACACTACATGCCTGGCTTGACTTCTTCCTTCTTCCATCCCAATGATCTGTTAGCACAGGCAGCACCCAACTTGGAGCCTCTGGCTTCATCTCTTACTTCATTGAAGTGGCAGCTCACTTGTCATGTAAGAGTTCAGCTTTATAGTGGAACCGCCATGTTGTCATGGGCTAGTAGTGTAACCTCTGAGGATAGATTGAAACTGCACTTAGAACTACTTAGGCCTGATATAAAGTCAGTAAGCTCAGTGGACACTGGTGATGTTATCTGCTTTTCTGACTCTTCGCATCCTCCTTCAGGCAAGAAGGCCAGGTACACCATTACACACTCAAGCACAATATGTGATCCTGATGGAACAGTGACCTGGAGTGTGGCCAGGGTTCCCTTCCTGCTGCAGGACCTGGCTTCCCTGACTCTCCCTGGCTCAGTGTGACCTCCTGCTGTTGCCCTTGCGACTGCTGTTAGGAGGGAGGAGGGTTTCTCTGCACACTGAGGTCCAGTACAGCCACTGACCAGCACCTCTGGCACCACGTACATAATAATAATTATTATTACTGTGATGTTGTTAGTCATGGAGCTTGAACTCAGGGCCTGGACACGGTCCCTCAGCTCTTCAGCTCAAGGCTAGTGCTCTACCACTTGAGCCACAGTGATACTTCTGGTTTTCTGGTGGTTTATGGAGATCAGAGTCTCACAGACTTTCCTGCCCAGGCTGACTTTGAACCCAGATCCTCAGATCTCAGCCTCTTGAGTAGCTAGGATTACAGGTGTGAGCCACCAATGCCTGGCTCACATGTGCATTATTAACAATGTCGCATCCTAAGTCCCTCCAGACCTACTGAGAGAACCTCCATGTTTACAGTGGAGGGGGGCAGTTTGAGTGATTTGTGTGTTCATGTGTACCTTAGATTTGAGAGGTGATGAGTGATCAGCTTCTAGCACAGAGCTCTTGCTGAGTATGTGAGCATGTGTGTCTGTTAGGGCAGAGGAAGGAGTCCGGTGAACAGATGTGGAACTGTAAACTGACAGAACTTGACCTGTGGCTTTGTGCACCTCCACTTGGCATCCAGCCTCATTCCTTTGTTGCCACCTCTCCTGGGTGAGCCTGGGACTGGGTCTTTACTGCATCCCTGCCTTTCCAGCTCCCTGCAGGGCTCACAGTAGTACCCCATAAACCTCTGAGCAAAAGCAGCAAAATTATTTCCATGCAATCATGTGTGCCTCCCATTGCTTGTAAAGCTCGGGCTCAAAAGGGGCTGGGATGGGGATGTAAATGTGAGCTTAATGTGGGCTAGGTGATGAGAGACTGACCAGCTCCTTCAGCTCACTGGAGAGCCTCATGCCTTCATGCGATTGCTTCTAACGTATTTATAAGACGATTTCTTTGTTGCTTTGTATGTCCCTCCCCCATGGTATAACTCCTGCTTTCACTGTATTTGATGTTGGTATAATCTGTGGAGGGGAAGGGAAAAAACAAATCATTTAAATAGGGATACAGGTGGCTCCATTGCAACAATGAGATGTTCAAGTCGTTATGTCGAAAAGCGAACTTTACAACTTTTTTTTTTGGCGGGGAAGGGGGGGGGCGAGGAAGGGGGAGAGATGGGACGGGATTGGAAGGGGAAACAAAGGAGGAGGCAACAATGCTTGATAAGAAATGTACTCATTAAGGGCTGGGAAGGTGGCTCAGTGGTAGAGTGCTTGCCTTGCATGCATGAGGCCCTGGGTTCGATTCCTCAGCACCACATAAGCAAAAAGGAAAAAGCCAGAAGTGGTGCTGTGGCTCAAGTGGTAGAGCGCTAGCTTGAGCTGAAGAGCTGAGGGACAGCGCCCAGGCCCAGAGTTCAGGCCCCACAACCAGCCCCCCCCCCCCAAAAATGTACTAATTATCTTGCCCATGTAATTGTAACCCCTCTGTACAGTATTTTCACAATTTTAAAAAAAATGCTCTGTCACCAGGTAGACTTTCTCCACTTGGTTTTGTTGTCTTTTGGCTTCAAGTGTATGCCCCCTGGTAACTTTTCTTTCTTTCTTTCTTTCTTTCTTTCTTTCTTTCTTTCTTTCTTTCTTTCTTTCTTTCTTTCTTTCTTTCTTTCTTTCTTTCTTTCTTTCTTTCTTTCTTTCTTTCTTTCTTTTCCTTCGTTCCTTCCTTCCTTCCTTCCTTTCTTCCTTTTTTTTTTTTTTTTTTGTTTTTTTTGTCACTCACGGGGCTTGAACTCTGGGCCTGGTCACTGTCCCTCAGTTCTTCAGCTCAAAGCGAGCACTCTATCACTAGCGCCATAGCACCACTTCCAGTTTTTCTGAGTGGTTTATTTGAGATAAGAATCTCACAGACAGCTGGGCCCAGTGGCTCACAACTGTAATCCTAGCGACTCTGTAGGCTGAGATCTGCTGATCTTGTTTCAAAGCCAGCTAGGGGCAGGAAAGTCCGTGAAACTCTTATCTCCAATAAACCACCAGAAAAGCGGAAGTGGCGCTGTAGCTCAAGTGGTAGAGCACTTGCCTTGAGCTGAAGAGCTGAAAGATAGCGCTGAGCCCAGAGTTTAAGCCCCATGACCGACCAAAAAAAAAAAAGAATATCACAGACTTTCCTGCCTGGGCTGGCCTTGAACCAAGATCCTCAGATCTGAGCCTCCTGAGTAGCTAGGGTTATAGGCGTGAGCCACTGGCGCCTGGCTAAAATAGGAGAAACATGTACTTCTCTCAGTGATGGGTGTGTAGAATTCACACTAAGGCTGACTGAAGGATTACTTGTTTGTTTGTTTGTTTGTTGGTCGTGGGGCTTGAACTCTGGACTTGGGTGCTGTCCTTCAGCAGTTCAGCTCAAGGCGAGCACTCTACCACTTGAGCCACAGTGCCACTTCCTCTTTTTCTTTTTATTGGTCATAGGGCTTGAACTCTGGGCCTGGGCACTGTCCCTCAGCTCTTCAGCTCAAGGCAAGCGCCCTACCACTTGAGCCACAGCACCACTTCTGGCTTTTTCCTTTTTGCTTATGTGGTGCTGAGGAATCGAACCCAGGGCCTCATGCATGCAAGGCAAGCACTCTACCACTGAGCCAACTTCCCAGCCCCCTTTGTTTTCTTTTTTTGAGACAAGGTCTTGCTATGTAACAAATACTAGGCTTGCTTGAGCTCACTATGTAGCTCAGGCTGCCCTCAAGCTGCTGATCCTCTTGCTTCAGCCTCCAGAGGGCTGGGATTACAGAGGGTCTCACCATGCTTGTCCTGATGCCTATTTATTGGACATGGTCATTTATATGTTGTTTGAGTTTCAGGCAGAGTCTGAGGCAGACATTCCAATTCATGAGATTGATTGAGTCAGCAACCTATGTGGAAAATGCAAAAGGGAGTCAGGACAGGGTAGACAAAGAGGCAAAGTAAGGATGTAATTAATGTTCAGTAGTACCTCACTCAGTGTCAGGGAGGCGTTGGTCTGTCTGGTCTGTTAGGAGGGGTGGGTAAAATCTCCCTGTGTCTCCGGGTGGGGTGGCTGTTTCTCAAGGTAGTGCTGTGGAAGGAGGAGCTGCAGTGCTTGGTCACCTGGGAAGGCACCAGTCGGGAGGGGAGCTGGGAGGGCTGCCAACAGCATTCACTTGTGGTGTTCCAGTAAGCATGTTGCTCTTCCTTTGTGAGCTTTTCTTCCCTGAAGTTCCTGCTTCAGCAAGTGGCACACCACTCACCTTTGCTAAGCCCAGATCTAGACATTACCCCTAACCTTGTTTGTTCACTCTTTCTCCCATCTGGTCAATGAGAAAATCCTGTTGACTCTACCCTCCAAATATATTCCATCTGCCGGGCACTGGTGGCTTATGCTTGTAATCCTAGCGACTAGAAGGCTGAGATATGAGGATCATGGTTCAAGGCTAGCCCAGGCAGAAAAGTTAATCTAATTAACAACCAAAAAGTCAGAATTGGCTCAAGTGGTAGAGCTTTGAATAAAAAAGCTAAGGGACGGGGCTGGGAAGGTGGCTCAGTGGTAGAGCGCTTGCCTTGCAAGCCTGAGGCCCTGGGTTCAATTCCTCAGCACCACATAAGCAAAAAAGAAAAAAGCCAGAAGTGGTGCTGTGGCTCAAATGATAGAGCACTAGCCTTGAGCTGAAGAGCTGAGGGACAGCGCCCAGGCCCAGAGTTCAGGCCCCACGACTGGAGGCGCCCCCCCCCAAAAAAAAAAAAAAGCTAAGGGAAAGAGTTCAGGCCATGAATACACACAAAAACTTCTATTTGCAGGCCTCTCTCTCTCTCTCTTTCTCTCTCTTTTTTATTGTGAAAATACTGTACAGAGGGGTTGCAATTACATGGGCAAGATAATGAGTACATTTCTTATCAAGCATTGTAGCCTCCTCCTTTGTTTCCCCTTCCCATCCCTTCCCAGCCTCCCCCACCCCTCCACCTAATCCTCCGCCCCCACCCCCAAAGTTGTAAAGTTTGTTTTCAACATGACACCTTGAACTTCTCATTGTTGTAACGGGTCCACCTGTATCCTTATTTAAACGACTTATTTAAAACATTTTTTTAACAGACAAAATTGTCTTTGTTTATCCTATACCTTAAGATGCTACAAAAAATACAGGCATTATAGATGGCTCAATTGAGCTAAATAACCTCTGCATTACTCATAAGTATCACCTGGGAAAACACTGGGAAATGTATTCTCAGCAATTTTTCTGAATTAAATACACCTGTAGTAACAGTACCTAGCAGGATGTGCCAAAGGTCTCTGGAGATAGCAACTCCTATCAAACTGAGATTGTTGTGTCTTTGACCATCTTCCTCATCCTCTTCTCTCTCCCATGCTACTCTTCCCTCTCTCTCTTCCTTCTCATGTCTTTTTTTCTCTTTTCTTCCTTTGCTTCTCTTCACTTCTTTGTTTTTCTGTGCCAGTGCTAGGATTTGAACTCAAAGCCTTGTCCTCTTGCTTAGCTGTGCCATCACCGGTTTTCTTCAGGGCATAAATTACTATCTAATATAGTTTTCTCCAGTTATTTCAGATACTTGTGTTTCTTAATCATTGATGTGTCTCCAGTATTAGGAACTTTGCTAATAAGCACATAGTAGGTTCAAATAATTGTTGGCAGAATAACTTACCAAGAGAAACAAATAGATAAGGGCTGCCAGCCCCCTGGAATCCCGAGGGTCCCATTCAAGGCCAGGCAGCCTCACTCAGAAGGTTCACTGCAGGTTAGAGGTTCTGCTTTTTCCAACTTTCTTCTTATCAAAATGAGCAGAGCAGGAAATGAAGTCCAGGTTCCTGCACGTATCTCAGACCACCAGGAAAGACAGAGAACTCTGGAAAAGCTGAGCATATACTAAAGAGTCTACTGGCTCTTTCCAGCCTCCCCTGAGATGTGCTCTGTTCTTTCAGAAGCTCTTGGAGTAGAAGCCAAGGAGCTGGTGAACATCACAAGCCTCTCCCCAATCCCGTTTTTTTCCCCAGTCTGCTGAACGGGCTCCTGACTCAGTATTACCAAAACTGACAGCTGGAGCTGTGTATCCAGTGGGCAAATATGAATGAGCCTTAGTCTCCTGATGACAACTTAGAAGAAGAAGAAGGGTTTCCTGATGGGACTTTCTGAGGACAGGGATGAAGGGAAGCTTGTCAGACCCCTGGATTGTGTCTGAGGGGAAGCTGTACTCAGGAGGCCCAGCCAGAGCCCATGGCACCTCTGTGGGCAACTAGGATGGAGTTCTGCATTGAGTTTTGTGCTGGGGCCCAGGGAGACCCAGCACATAAACAACAATGATAGGCTGTGGAATGATGGGAAATACATTGACATCAGAAGACCTCATTGAGAACCATGTAGGTCTTTAGATGGTGACCTTGAGGAAATAGCTTGACTTCTCCTATCCTCAGTTCTTTAGCTCTGGATTGCATCTGGGTTGCCATGAGAACCCGAATGCGGTGAGGAAGAGGAAGAAGAAGGGAGGATGTGGAGGTTGGAGATGGGAAAGAGAATGAGGAGGACCTAATATCTGATATTAACTAAGCACTTAATCTGTGCCAGGCCTGATTGTGAATTTTAAAAATATGTCTCCATTTGCATTTTACCATGCTCAGAATATGGTTATGTGGTGATCCTATTATCACACCCATTTTATAGTCAAGGCCATAAACTAGGGCTCATGTGATTTATGTCAGGTGACTGGTCTGTGCAAAATATACTTTATTGGGTGCATGCTGATTTCCCATTGCTTTATATTACACAAGGAGCTTTCAGTGGGCTGGGCTTTTGGGTGTGGTTGTGGAGGCCATCCTCTTTGGAGAGTTGATTGTGGAGGTCATCCCCCTTGCAGCATTTTTCTGCATGTGCCAGGCCCATAAATGCTACACAGGAAGGACTAGGCAGTTGCTCCAGAATGTGAGGGGCTGGGAGGATTGGGATCTGGACTCAGCACAACGATGTGAGGAAACCTTAGCCATGCCAGAAACTCTCAGTGGAGGAGTGTAATAGTTTGGGGTGAAGACATCTCTCCAGCCATGGCATGGCTTTCTGAATGGAGTGGGAAGGGCCTGGTCTTCCTTGCCTGCTCATATCCAAGCAGTTGATAGAACCAAGTGGCCAGCAGGGAAGTTCAGGCTATCTTGACCAGGGGTAATGGAACAGAGTTCTCTCCTGTCCTGTAAGGTGAAGCTAAGAAGGAGCAATGGAGGAAACTAGAAGAGGAAACACACCAGAGGGGGGAAGAATCAGTGTAGGGAACAGAGGGCATCAAGGGAACCCGGCTAGAAGGGGAAGGAGGGATGCTGGACTCTGCAGTGGACTTTCTGCCCTCACTACCCAGAATGAAGTCCAGAGTGCTGCAGACCTGAGGCCAAGGGAGAAACAGGGATGGGCTGGCCCTGCTTTCTATCTGTGAAGCTGCAGGTTGCCCCCCAGATGCCTGGTGCTGGCCACCGGCTTGCCCGGCCAGGAGGCGGGAGGTTGGGCTGACCTTGAGACAGCCCTCCTCCTCCAGGAAGCAGCCTGTGTGCCCCTCTGATTTATTTCAAGATTTTCTTTGTCTAAATCAGAGATGGTTTTTCTTGGCAAAATGCAACTTTTTCAGAAAGCAAAAATGCAGTCTCCTCATAGTCTGGGTCAGTGTAATCCCTTGTTTGTTTATGCAGGCTCAGTGTGTTGGAGGCCAGAGCCAGAGCCGGCCGGGTTGAGGGTCCGGCCCAGCCCAGGCAGCTTTATGGATAGATTTGTAGCCTTTAGTGAGGCTCCGGCTCTGGATCCTGTGACCCTTGGGGTAGGGTGGCTGGGTGCATTCGGCTTTCTATATGCCCTACTTTGGAGGTGCTGTTTGGTGAGCCCCTTTCCTGTTTCCTGGAATCTTATTTCACACTGTCAGTGAAACAATAGCTTGCCTTACATATTCATTTGGAAGAAAAATCTAGATTATTCCAGAATTCTTGGTTAGTGTATCTGAGTAGAGTTCTTAATACCACCTGTCTTCAGAGTCTGAATAGTTCAACTCTATGTATGCATATATACACATATATGTATATATGTATGTACAGATATACACACATATACATGTATATGTATATATATCTATATCTCTATGTACATATATACATGAGGGCACACACATACTTATATGCCCTCTTCTTATGCTTGCTCTTATTTTCCACCATTATCATAAATTCCCCGTGGGTGGTTAGGAAAACAACCTTGCCCAGCTGCCAATTGTTAGATGGGTGCAGGAAGGGCTTGGCTTTCTGGGAGGTTCTTCACTGGTGGGACAGCTCTCAGGAGATCCTGGGTCCTGCAGTGGAACTTGTGCTAGAAACAGCAAGCTCATGGATGGCACGGGACCAGCTTGAGGTGGAATCTTCCGGCTTTGTGGCGACTGGCCAGCATCTGCCACATCAGCAGTCCCTGGAGACTCTACATTGATCTGTTATAGGAGGCAGAGCTGGAAGCCAGCTGGAACTCTTCCATTTGTTTAAAGTCCTTCTATTTCTTACTCTCTCTGCCTTCCCTATCCAATTTCCGCCTAAAGGCTGTGGAAAAGTCCTCAGTGGCAACCGCAGTGCCCACATAACTGGGCATTGTGCTCAGTGTGCTGTAGCATCCCCTAACTCCTCATGACCAATCCATGGAATGGGAAGAATTCTTACTTTGTAGATGAATTTGAAGTGTAGATAGGTTACATGAATCTAAGGTCACATGGCCAGTAAGTGTGGTCTGATGCTAAAGGTTATGCTGCTCGGATCTGATGTTAAAGGTCATGCTCTTAAATATTATACTGCATTGGCCATTGCGAGGTCTGAGAAACTTGGTGCTTCCCAGGACATTGGTGTTTTTGTTTTAGGCAGATTTTTCTAGAAGCCATATTAAAGACTGGGCTCAGGAGAAGCTGGAGGATTGATGCTTGGAGACCTCCTTAAGAATTTGGGCTTCCCATGGGCTGGGAAGGTGGCTCAGTGCTTGCCTTGCATGCATGAGGCCCTGGGTTCAATTCCGCAGCACCACATAAGCAAAAAGAAAAAAGCCAGAAGTCATGCTGTGGCTCAAGTGGTAGAGCGCTAGCCTTGAGCTGAAGAGCTGAGGGACAGTGCCCAGGCCCAGAGTTCAGGCCCACAACAGGACCCCCCCCCCCCAAAAAAAAAGAATTGGGGCTTCCCAGGAAGATAAGTACAATGTAGTAAAGAGCCTATGGAGTCTGGGTTAGACACAGAGGGGAACTACCTCTCAGGGATACTTGCAAGCTTGGACAGACCATGGGCTTGTTTGTTGGTATAGATGGAGAAAGAGGCAGCCCTAGAGGCATAAGGCTGAGGATGAAGAAGAGAATCTTTCTTACAAGATGACCTCTCTCTGGGCTAAGCTGTAGTCTCGTTTCTGAATTCAGGTGGGGTCTTATATGAAGTCTGGTTTCACACTGTAGAGACTATCACATCCCCAAGGGAGTAGGGGCAGGAATGGGGGGAGGGGCCAGGCTTGACTCTGAAATGTTCCATGGCAATAGCTGCAAAACTTATTTATTCTTCTGTGGCCTTGCTTCTGAATTATTCCTGGTTCTATTCCATCCCCGGCTTGCACCTCCCTGTGTCACTAATGCCCATCCCCTGGTAGTGCCAGTCCCTCCTCTGCCCTTCTCCAAGCTGGGGTTCTGAGTAACTACACTGTGGATGCCACAGCTCAGAGCTGGTCTCCCTCCCCAGAGAGGCCCATGGCCCCCTGGTGTGCCAGAACCAGTTCTGAGACTAAAGGATGTGCTCTCTGGGATGGGTACCAGGGAGGCCCAGTCCTCCTTTGTAGAATATTATGTTTAAATTGCCTGAACCACGTTGTGGCTTTGGGGAAGGCCCATCGTTTTTCCCTTGGCAGCTGACTGGTTGTGGAGTCACAACAGGGACCAGTTCTAACCACTTCTGGGTAGATGACAGCTGCTGGGTTTCCTGGGCTGGACTTTTGGGAGGAGGTCTGAAGAAGGCGTCTGGGGACACTGGAGAATGGGTCACAGGCACTTGGGCCTTGGAAGCTGTCTAAAGGAAGACAGCCCACTGGTCAGAGATTAGCTTCAGAAACTGGCTCCCAGGCAAAGCCACCCCTTCCCCACTCCCCCCCCCCTGCCCCCAGCCAGGGCCTTAGGCCACTCTTGGCCTGGTGTGGGGAATGCAGGTGGTGACCCAATTCCATCCCATTTACTGAAGTAGACTAGAACCTGAGATGTTGCCAGACGCTTCCTCCAAGCCATCTCCTACACTGATGTTTTCTTTCCATCTCCACTGCCCCTGAGCTGCCCAGGCCCCTGTCAACACTTCTAGCTTGGAGTGGTGCCAGCACCCCGTCACTGTCCATCTTGAATTCTCTTTTCCTTTTGGTCACTTCTTCCTCTGTCCAAACACCAGGGCTGTGAGTGGCTTTCCTGCCCCAAACTCCTCCAGACACAGTGGCCATCCATCCTGAGGGACCCCTCCCACCTGCCACAGCCATGTGGACCCTTCTCTGCTCCCTTCTGAACACACTTTTTCAAGGTGATCTTCTCAACCAGCACACCCTCCTTGCAGCCTCCCACAGACTCCTCACTTCCTCAACCTCTCCCTTTCTGTGGCCCAGCCACCCTGTGCTGTGGATAGTTGGTGACTAATCGGGCAGTATATGGCTCTTTCAGCCAGAGCATTGGCTTTGGGCAGGAAGGAGCCTTTGGCAGCAGCACAGAACCTGGGCCAGGCCTCAAATGGGTACTCAGGAAATCATGGGTGAATTAATCAGCAAGATATAAGCTTAAACTGCGATGTGAGGGATTTAGAGGAAAAGAAGCGTTGGTAGAGAGTGGTCAGCTGGTCAGAAAGGACCATTGGAGTGGCTATTAACAGTGCTAGGAAGATAACTTAGTAGTCTGGAGCTGTGTGGTTGGTGGTGGTGATGGCAGTAGAGGTTTATGTGCAGAAAGGAGGGAGGCAAGGAATGGTTACACATTAACATGTATTAACAGGTAAGGGCTCCACATTCCAGCTGGCCTCAGCTACTCTCTTCCTGTGTCTTGCCATTGGCTCAGGCTTTTCTCCTCTCCTCTCTCCACGACACAGCCACGTCAGGCAGTAACTGAGGGCTGTGGAGAAAGGGAAGCAGGATCCACTGTGAAAGGAGTAACAGCCTAATCAAGGCCACTGCCACCATTTACCACATCCTTAACCAGAGTGGCTTTGCCATCCAGTTGCCCGAAGCCAGAGCTAGTTTTCAGCTTCCATCCAGGCACAAGTACCTCATGCTCAACAGAAGGGAGACACATGATGCCAGGTGATTGCATTTCTCTAAGCACAACTTTACCAGCCTGGGGGCTTCAGGGCCTGGAAACACAAAAGCCCTCATACAGCCTCCTGAAGTGTAGGGATTTTGTGTTCAGGACACTTCTGGCTTTTTTGCTGGTCAATTATTTGGAGATAGAGTCTCTTAGTTTTATCTTCTTGGGCTGGCTTTGAACCTCAGTTCTCAGCTCTTAGCCTACTGAGTAGCTAGGATTACAGGCCCTTGGTGCCCAGACCCATCTGAACAATTCTGAGATAAGATGGGCAAAAGTAGGGAAGTTAGGGCAACAGTTTTCAAACTTCTTGATGATGACTCGAACCTTTCTTTCGTCAAATCAAATTTTATTCTCAGACAAATCAGGCATGATGTTGCATGCCTGTTAAGTCCAGCACTTTGGAGGGTGAGGCAGGAGGATCTTGAGTTCAAGATCAGTTTGGGCTACAGAGTGAGATCTTGTTACAGAAAACAAAAACAGCATTATTCTCAGCGGCAGATGATGAGAGAGGAGCCATGATTAGTATGGGTGGGGTGCAAAATCAGACTTACACTTGAGACAGTTCTCTGCGTTTTTATCTATAACACAGCATAAGCAAAAAAAAGAAAAGAAAAAATAAAATTCTGTTGCAAAACTCATCCTTCAGATAAAAGATTTCTTCCTCTTCCCCTCTATCCTCCTTTCCTCTTTTCCTTCCTCCTTCTCTCTCATTCCTTCCTTCCGTTCTCTTCCTTTTTAAAATCCTTTTTCTCTCCTTTCTCTCTTTCTCTTTCTTCCTTTCTTTCTCTCTCTCCTTTTTTCTTTCTCTCTTCCTTTCCTTTCTCTCTTCTTTCTTTTTCTTCCTCTCTCTCTTTTTTCTCTTTCTCCTTTTTCCCTCCAGTACTTGTACTTGAATTCAGAGTCTGGACACTATTTCTTAGCTTTCTCAGACTGGCACTTTATATACCACTTGAGCCATAGCCCCACTTCCAGCTTTTTGTTGGTTAATTATAAATAAGAGATTCATGGACTCTATTGCTCAGAGTGGCTTCAAACCTTTCTCATGCCTCAGCCTCCTGCGTACTAGGATTACAGGCATGAGCCAACACTTCCTGGCTTTCTTTCTTGCTCTCTTTTGTGGTACTGGTGACAGAACACAGCTTCTTCTTCTTGGTAGGCAGGCATGTATCACTGAGCTACATTCCTCAGCCCAATGTAAGTTTTTGTCTTATTATTATTATTATTATACTACCAGCCAGTGAACCTCATTGGAAAGCTCTAAAATAATAAATAAATGTTTACAGTAATAATACTGATTTATGGTAACATTTAGGTTAGCAGTTGTGGGTCTGAAATAACATTGTTCTTCCATTTAAAATAGTTATTATTTCCACCTTTGAAAAGTAAACAAGACATTTTCTCCTACAGTCACATGTGTACTGTTTTCTAATTTAAAACTTTTTGGAATTTAAAATAGTTTCCACTTCTTTTTACCATGGTTTATTCATACTGCTGTTGGGGTAAAAACCACTATAATATGGAATTAGAAAAACATGCACTCAGGAAAATGTAAATGTAAAGCACCTAGAAAACTTGCAATTTCTCAAAGTATCCAAAAGTGTGTTTTTTGTTTTTTTGGGGCAAACCAATTCCTAGAGTCTTTGCTTAGCTTCACTGGGAATATGTTGAACTATGGAAAATGTCTTAAAAGCCCTACCTTAGCTGATAGCAGCAGTAATAATATAATGTCTAGGATTATTGGGTCTTTTTTGTGCCGGCAATGGGGCTTGAACTCTGGGCCTGGGTGCTGTCTTTGAGCTTTTGTGCTCAAGGCCAGTGCTCTAACACTTGAGCCACAGTTCCTTTTAGGTTTTTTTGGTAGTTAATCATAGACAAGAGTCTCATGGGCTTTCCTTCCCTAGCTGGCTTCAAACTGTGATCCTTAGATCTTAGCTTCCTGAGTAACTAGGATTACAGGCCTGAGTCCTAGTGCCCAGCTTTTAGGTATTTTTGTTTTTGTTTTTGTCGGTTATGGAGCTTGAACTCTGGGCTTGGGTGCTATCCCAGCGCTCTTCAGCTCAAGGCAAGTACTCTACTGCTTGAGCCACAGCACCACTTCTGGTTTTCTAGTGGTTAATTGGAAATAAGAGTCTCATAGACTTTTCTGCCTGGGCTGGCTTTGAACCATAATCCTCAGATCTCAGCCTCCTCAGTAGCTAGGATTACAGGCGTAAACCACCTAGTAAGCCCTGCTTACTAGGATTTTTATGTGTTGGCTTGCTCTTGTCCCCAGAGCAACCATTGATGCCAAAAGAGCTGAATTTCATTGCCTTAACAAATGAGGAAATTGAGGCTCAGAGAAGCAGTAACCTGAACCAAGTCTACAGTTCCAAGGCCTGGGTACCAGATCTGGAACTAGAAGCCCAGCTTTCCATGATTGTCTGTGTCTGCATTCTTCCAGCATAAGACCTCTTATAACACCACTGCTGTACTGTGTCTTTCCAAAGCCTCAGCTCGGTTTTGTGTTAGCAATATCATAGCTGATTGGCAGCTGGGGTACTGAGTTAGCCTGGCATCCATCTCCCCAACCTGTTTCCTTTCTACTAGATGAGAAATAGGAAGAATTGACTCTGATTTTTATTCCTCATATTTTTATCTTGCCATGTTAAAGGGTAGCCAAGAAACAGAGGGTGGAGGTAGAATACAGGCCTGGAAGTGCTGGCTCCCTGGAGGTGTAGACTCAAAAATCTCTGTGTTGTCCTGTTCTTCCTCACAGCCTTCCTGTCCCATCTTTTCTGGTCTTTTTTATTATTGTCTTCAATTTACCATGTCCATTCATATGTACAATGTATCTTGGTCAGAGTCACACCTTCACCATTCTTCTCCCTCTTCCATCTATTCCAATTTCATCTCTCCCCTCCAGTGTCCATTGTCACTTATGGACGTTGGGTATTATGACTGTATTCACCTACCATTACTCTTTCTGTTCCTTTATCCCCCCCCCCCCCAAAGAAAGAAACAATAAATAAATAAATAAATCCACCTTTACTTAATTGTTCAAGAATATGACCACATCAGACTGCTCAAAGGGTGCTTTAGCATATCCCTATCTCTAAACTCTGGTGGGGACCTGACTCTGTAGCTTAGTGGTACCAAATACTTTTTTTTGGGGGGGGGGGTCCGGTCGTGGGGCCTGAACTCTGGGCCTGGGTGCTGTCCCTCAGCTCTTCAGCTCAAGGCTAGTGCTCTACTACTTGAGCCTCAGCGCCACTTCCGGCTTTTTTCTTTTTGCTTATGTGGTGCTGAGGAATCGAACCCAGGGCCTCATGTATGCAAGGCAAGCACGCTACCACTGAGCCACCTTCTAGCCCCTGGTACCAAATACTTTGAAGCATGTCATCTGCAAGTGAAATATAAATTGAAGGATTGTGCAGACCATGGCTCATGAGGCCATGATCACTCCTGACAAGTACAGTTAGTACCCAGTTCAATACCTGATACTCAGAGGGAGGCTAATGAACGTTTGTCATATGAATGAATGGGGTAAATGATGGAGCTAGGATGAGGAATTACCTTGCAGATTTTAATCATTTTGCAAGGAAGTAAATAAAAGGGAATTACTGTTCTCAGGGCATCTTTCTGGAGTAATAGGCATCAGTTAGCCTCTGCTTCCCTTCCAGGCTAGACCTGGAGCTGTAGGTCTTATTTTTAGCCATGGTACTTCCCATTCCTCCTCTTTTTTTTTTTTGGGTCCAGTCATGGGGCCTGAACTCTGGGCCTGGGCGCTGTCCCTCAGCTCTTCAGCTCAAGGCTAGCGCTCTACCACTTGAGCCACAGCGCCACTTCTGGCTTTGTTTTTTCATTTTGCTTATGTGGTGCTGAGAAATCGAACCCAGGGCCTCAGGCATGCAAGGCAAGCACTCTACCACTGAGCCACCTTCCCAGCCCTCATTCCTCCTCTTAATTGACAGCATACTCACCCCTCATCACAGCCCTCAGTCTGATGGCAGATACAGGGGACATGTGTGCCATTGGGAGGCAGTTGGATCCTTCTGGTATCCCCTTCCCAACACTTCTCTCCGTGTGAAGATCAGAGATCATCCTGATGGGAAACACTCAGAAAGGTGCTTCCATAGAGAAGGTGGGAGACTGGCTATACCAATTGCACTGCAGAAGGGAATCTTGCTGCCTGAAGGATCACCTAGGCCCTGTGCAGCTAATCACACTGTCTGGGAAAGAGGCCGTCTGGCTCCATGCCAGTGTTGTGAAAGCAGTGAGAGTGTGATGCATCAGAACAGGAAGCCCGATGGGCAGAAAGAAGCCAAGCAGGCCTCCTCCCCCCGTCCCCCCCACCCCGCCCCCCTGCCCCACTAGGCCTAGGAAAGTGTCCTCCAATCTCCAATCTCGGGCTTTGCATGGACAATCCATTGACCATAGATCATCCTGAGGTAGCACTGGAGTTGAGAGCAAGACTTTGGTTGCAAGCTTGTTTAGAGGCAAGACTGGACCAAACTGTTTAGAGTTTTGTGGGAGTCTTACATCCTCATCCTTTATAACAGACATATTGTAGGCAAATTGGAAACTATAGAGATGTACAAATACCAAACCCACATATCATCCCCCTTCCCTTCCCTCCTCTCTCCTCCCTTCCTTTCCCTTTCTTTTGCTTTCATATATGTGTTCGTACTGGGGCTTGAACTCAAGACTTGGGCACTATTTCTTAGCTTTTTTTTTGCTCGAGGCTGGTGTTCTGTCATTTGACTCACAACTCTATTTCTGGCTTTTTGATGGTTAATTGGAGATAAGAGTCTCACAGACTTTGCTGTTCAGGCTGGTTTCAAACTTCAGTCCTCAGATCTCAGCCTCCTCAGTAGCTAGGATTATAGGCATGAACAATCAGTGCCTTATCTCTTGTTTTTTTTTCTCTCTGTGAATCAGAGGAAGATATACATGTGTACATGTGTATGTATAAACATGTATTAGACACACATTTGATACTCTGCTTTGTTTTTGCCATATTGTAAGCTTCTCTCTAGTTAGTGAAAAGGCTTGTGAATCCTGGTTTGAAATTCTTCAGTAGTGACCCTTTGAGGACAGTTTCTCGTGTCAGAAAGCTACAAAGCACAGATCACTAAGAGCAGACAGTCTTGTTTTGTATCCCCCCTCAGGCTTTCCCGAGTAGCTTCAGCCTGCCTTTGCTATCTTGTTTCCCCAGGATAGCTTGACAGATGGGACCTGCTATGTGCAAAAACTTAAATGTTTCTTCCATCAGGCCACTTAATCCTATGTTGGGGGCAATTTGAACCTAAGGGTTACAAATGTCTCTGTGCTAACAGAAAAAGAAAGACCCTCAAAAATCCAATACAGGTTTCCTTCCTCCAAAGAAAGATGATGTCTCTGCCTGGGAACTGAAAGGGTTAGAACACGGCCGAATCATTCTTTCTCTCCCTCCGGAGTGGGTTTGATTTGCTTTTCCACCGATTCCTTCATTCCCGCCTGTAGAATTTGACATGGTTTTATTTACTTTTCCTTGGCCCAGTTTGGATCAACAGGATT
Organism: Dipodomys spectabilis; assembly: GCF_019054845.1. Taxonomy (NCBI): domain Eukaryota; kingdom Metazoa; phylum Chordata; class Mammalia; order Rodentia; family Heteromyidae; genus Dipodomys; species Dipodomys spectabilis. The sequence continues at coordinate 23,313,484 of NW_024870834.1, read as the reverse complement.
TCTCTCCTGCTCAGAACAGCCTCACACTTGTGTGGAGTAAGATGAGCCTGAGCTCTGAACAGCCGTAATCAATCCTTGTCTGAGCTACGCAGTGGGGATTTTCAGCTGGAGATAGTCTGACAGTCCCAGGTTCTACGTGGCACATGGCAGCTCCACAGGGGCCAAACTATTTCTTCTTCTCTTCTGCCTCTAAATGATAGTGAAAGCATTTTGAGTGTGTGTAGGTGCATGTGTGTATGCATGCATGCTCACATGTGTGTATGTGTACGTGCTGTTTGGAAATCTGAAGCCAGAAGTACAACAGGATCTTAAGATGACAGGGGAAACGGCAATAAACAGAAGTCCAATTTAAACACACATAAACACACACAGCCTCAGTTGAATTCCACAATATGGCAAGACTGGGGTTTCCTCTTTTGATTGTTTTTGTCTGCACTTGCTCAGTTTTATCCCTAAGGCCTCGGGCTGGAAGGGAGTGGATTTTCCTCAAGTGCTGGGGATAAAGCATTTCCTCTTCTATCTCCATTGTCTATATAAATCTCTCTTACTGTGCAACTGGAGAGGAAGATGAGCCTCTGTGTGTGTGTGTGTGTGTGTGTGTGTGTGTGTGTGTGTGATCTTGCTTGAGGGAAAGGGTGCTCACTGACAGTCCCACAGTACTGAAGTGTAATATTTCTCCACTTAGTTATAAAGTAACCATGAAATAATTCCCAAGGGCTGGGAAGTGGGGAATGTTTCTATTATTTCTTCTTACTCAGCTTACTACTATGTGGATCATTTGTGGCGGGTGGGCTAGGGCAAAGCTGTTGTGGGTTGTGTCGATTAGAAAAATAGTAAGTGGGAATGGCAGGAGGATTCACAGCAGAGTACACAAGTACTATATACATAGTACAGGAGTAGATAGATTCTTTCCAAGATCAGAAACACCGTGATCGCCAAGGAGGGGACTTGTGAGGGCTAAGTGCAGGATGGGAAAGGAGGTGCAGGAGTGTCTCTCAGGGTAAGTGCCATGGGGCTTGGGGGACGGGGTCTGTCTGGCACAACTAGCTCAACTGAAGCTAGGACTACAAGTGTTCAGTGACTTCTGTGGGTGGTAAAAGTATCACTAAAATAAGATTTTATTTATCTCCTGTGGGACTGTATTGTCATGTCAAAGGGCTTAATCTGACAGCACAGATCTGCCAAGAGAGAAAAAACAAAGACTTCCAGCGCTATTGTTTGTTTCAGTCCTAAGGGCTGTTCCGAGCTGGCTTATTTGTGTGTTCATATGTGCAGACATTCACATTCATGTATCTGTATAAGGAACATCCACATGCCACTGCTCATAAATGGGTCCGGCTAATCAGCTGATTTGTTTGAGGAACTATCCAAGTCCCACCTCCTCTACTCTTCCCATCTACTCAGGACCAAGTGTTGCTAGATTTATCTCAGAGACATTAGGAGTTCCCTGCCTGGGAATTACCATTTCCAGCGTGGTCTTTATGGAAAGTTGACCTCTAGATCTATGGCTGGTTTCTGTAAGTTCTTCCGAAAGCCAAGGTTGCCTGTCTGAAACCCATCAACCTGCCAGGTGGGCTTGTGTTCCTATTAACAACTAAATTTTTGTGCAATTTTTTTGTCAGTTGTGGAGCTTGAACTCTGGGCCTGGGCTCTGTCCCTCAGCTCTTCAGCTCAAGGTGAGCGCTCTACCACTTGAGCCACAGCTCCACTTCCTTTTTGTGCATTTTAATAGGCTTCATGATGACATTTTCATAAATGCATATAATGCATTTTGGTCATTTTCCACTCTCAACCTCATTATCTTCTTCTGTCCTTTTTCCCTTCCTCCCTCTTCCCACAGGTCCCTTTTCTCTTCCCAAATAGTCTCTCTTCCACTTTCAAACTTTCTTTCTTCCTCCTTCTTCTTTCCTCCCCCTTCTCCTCCCCTTCCTCCTCTTCCTCCCACCCCCTCCTACTCCTTCTTCTTGTGACAGTTCTGGGGGTTGAACTTAGGGCTTAGGCCTTGTCCCTGAGCTTTTGTACTCAAGGCCAGCACTCTACCACTTGAGCCACAGCTCTACTTTTATTGGAGATAAGAGTCTCATGGACTTTCCTGCTCAGTCTGTCTTTAAACTATGATCCTCAGATCTCAAGTCAGCCTCCTGAGTAGCTAGGATTACAGGTGTGAGTTACTTTTGCCTAGCTTCTTCTTTAAAAAAAAATCAAAATTCTAAACTGAGAGAGAGAAAGAGAAGGGGGTGACATTGCCCAAAAAGAAATGTACTCTTTACCTAACTCAGGTAACTGTATCCCCTCTATACATCATGTTATGATAACAAAAATTTAAGTCTAAATTCTGCATCTGTTCTTATAACTAATATTCCAGCCTTTCCTGTCAAATTAGTGGTGCTACAGTAAAAAATTAACAGACAAAATTTATTTATTTATTTATTGTTGGTTGTGGAGATTGAACTCAGGACCTAGAGACTGTCCCTGCACCTCTTGTGCCCAGGCCTAGTGCCTTACCACATCACTACTTCTGGTTTTCTGGTGGTTAATTGGAGGTAAGAGTCTCACTGACTGGCATCTAACCACAATCCTCAGATCTCAGACTCCTGAGTAGCTAGGATTACAGGTGTGAGCCACCAGTGCCTGGCGAAAATTTACATTTAATCCCAGATTGCAATCACTTTAAGTTGCCTTCAGCTGAAATAATAATCTCTCTGTCTCTCCTTTGGGATCTCTTAAATACTTGCACAAGCTAGTCATATATTTGGCAGTGTCATTATGAGACCATGCTGGTCTGGGCTAGGGGAACCATCTCAACCTTCTACCAAAATTGGTAATTGAGGCTATGAGAAGACTTGGCCTCATGTCCATTTGTCACCTAAGCCCTGACAGTTCTGTGTGCCAGAATCTCTCAAAGGGGTCAGAACCTTTGGCTTCTGTGCCTCCTGCGTTATCCAGGATTCCACCAATAGTCTCTATTTCAGGAACTCTTCTTTCCAGCCAGAGAGGTTCAGTCACTACACAGGACCCAGCTGTACTGGGGCCAAACCCCATCCTATCCATACACCTTCCATAGTCATTAATCCCAATGAATCCCCTCTCTCATTCCTCCAGTTGTGAAACACACATCACATATCACGGGGAGCAAAACACTACTGACGATGGAAGCACACGGTATGGTGGGGCAGGGATGATTGGCACAGGAGTGTGGGGCTGTTGTAGCCACATGCCAGGATACTCAGTGACATGTTAGATATTTCTGTTCTTAGTAATCATCTAAGGAAACTTTCGAGCATGTCACTGGGCAGAGCTTGCAGAGTGTTCGGGATAACCTTGTAAGGAGCACTAGCCTTGGCAGAATAAAATGCTCCTGCCAGCTGGAGAGGTCATGCTAATTTTGCAATCCCTTATAACCTTTCATGTGTCATAGGGCTGAGGGGGCAGGGCACTTAGCACCAACTTAGGAAGTCTTTCTTTGTCCTTTGTATCCACATCATTCCCCTCCACATGTCTGAGCTTCTCTGTCTCTGTCTCTCTCTGTCTCTGTCTCTGTCTCTCTCTGTGTCTCTGTCTCTGTCTCTGTCTCTGTCTGTCTCTCTCTCTCTTTCTCTCTCTCTCTCTCTCTCTCTCTCTCTCTCTCTCTCTCTCTCGCTTTGTCAGTCATGGGGCTCGAGGCACTTCCGATTTTCTGGTGTTTACTGGAGATAAGAGTTTCACGGACTTTCCTGCCTGGGCTGGTTTTGAACCACAATCCTCAGATCTCAACCTCCTGAGAGGTTGGATTACAGGCGTGAGTCACCAGTGCCCTGCTCAGCTTCTTATATTATCAACAATCTTTTGGATGCACCCAAGTAGAAGACCATTTTGTGGCCCCTTGATCACACGGTCAACTTAATTTGCACTCTTTTTCTGGTGCTAATAGGCTGTGAAGATTAGAACAATCAAGAGCCCTATATTTGATCTGGAATAAGAGACATTTTTATTTACTCTGGTGGCAGAGTTTGTAGGACAAGAAAGAGGTGGGCACATGACTGTCTCTTAGCTTTTGCTTCCTGAGTTTTATAGGTTGGTGTTTAGTGATTGGGGTGCAAGCAGGGAACAAAAATAAAGGGTGCCATCGGTGATGAAAAGGTTTGATGCCCTGTAGGTGCTTGAGGAGAATGGAAACCTAAAGGGTATTTAAGCTGCAGGACTGAACTCATTCAGTGAAAAAGATGCTGTGACACCCCAACTTCCCTTTCCTTCTGGAAGTCCCATAGGCAAGCTGTGATGAAATGTTACCATTTCCTGCAGACAGCTATTTGGTCCTTATAGTGGTCTTAGTTTATACAATGGTTTCAGCTTCCACCCAGTACATTTGTTTGATGGCCTGGGAAACCAGCTCTCAGGGAGAAAGCAACACAGCTGAGCCTCGATCATCACTTGCTGTGTTGAGGCTGCAGTTCTTGTAGGCTGCTAACAGGTTTGAGTCTGCTAAACTCATCACCTGCAGTGTGGCCATGCTTACCAGGATACTATGCCACTTCCTTGGTCCACATATGCCCCTGAACTGCCATATTCAGGCATAGGATCCTCCTGCTCTGTTATGTTTATAACCCTGCTGGAGATTTGAAGAACTCAGAGCTGATCCTGTCCTTTACTTCCTTCAGTGACTTATAATTCTAAAAACAAATAAACAAGAGCCTAGCTGTGGGTTTCTAAGACCTTCCTCAATCTCAAGATCTCACCTATAACCTGGCCTTAGAACCTTGCTTTTCTGCATTAATTGTTACTTCTTTACTTATTTTGAAGTTGGCTTGCTCATCCACTTATGTCTGTTTCTGTAGCTTAGAATGTCCTTTAGACGTCCCTTCCTAGTCGTAGAAATTCTCCATTGTCCAGTTTACAGCCCCTTCCATGATAAATCATCTAGACTCCTTCTAGTCTGAATTAACCTCTCCCTCTGAAACCTACAGAACACCCGGGAGTTACTCTGCCTGGCATTCACTGGGCATAGCCCTGAGGCATAGTAGGGGGTTGGCCATTTATAGATGACTCTCCCCAAATCTTTTCCTTGTATAAGAATTAGGCATCCCATTTTTCACATATTCTATTCTTTGATCTGTTGTTTGAGACTCAGGTTTTATTTCCTGGCTGCTGATTTCAAAAACAGTCCCCATGGAGTTAGCTGTAACCCGCTCAGTCTTTGCAACTAGATCAGCAAAGCCTGTGTTCTTGTTTATTTTTGTAACTCCCAATGCACCTAATTCAATGCTTTGTAATTGAAGAGGGTTAATGGAGAATTTTAGGAACCTCTGAGCATGCCTGTTGGAGTCTGATGAATCTTAAAAGGTGAACAGCCTTTAGAATTATTATTAATACTGCCATTAGTATTAGTTTTGTTTTTTATGTTGTTCACTTTTTTATTGAAATTTATTTATTGATAGTTTACATGTTCTACAATAGCCTTTTTTTTTCTTTAGTCAGTTGAACTCAGGGCCTGGGCACTGTCCCTGAGCTCTTTTTCTCAGGGCTAGTGCTCTGCCACTTTGAGTCACAATGCCACTCCTGATTTTCTTGTGGTTAATTGGAGATAAAAATTTCACACACTTTCCTGCGTGGGCTGGCTTTGAATCATGATCCTGAGACCTCAGCCTCCTGAGTAAATAGGATTACGGGCATGAGTCACTAGCTAGCTCCTGGCTTACAATAGCCTTTTGAGGAACACTTTTTATGAATTTTAGCAAATTTTTATGGTTGTATAGTCATCACCATGATCAAAAAAATTTTCATTTCTCAAACATTCTCTCATGCTTCTCCTCATACTTCCAGTCCCTGATAATAATTGTTGTGGTTTTTGTCTGTTTAGGTTGGTCTTTATAAGAATGTCATAGAAATTGAATCATTTTACTACATGACAAGAGTTTTTAGTCTGGCTTCTTACATATAGAATAAGGCTTCATGTTTGGGAAATTTTATGACCTGGGCCCTGACCTACACTTTCGAAAACTAGCATGGGATGTGAGTTTGGGTATAGACAGATTGGTAAAGCTGGGGTCTCAGCTGCTTTATCAAATGTACTCCTACCCCATTGTGGCACCTGGCGAAAGACAGTCCCCTCCCCTGGGCTTTGACAGGTCATCCCATGGCTATGGAGGAGGGAAGCTGGCTGGGGGTAGGGGTGAAGTGACCACTAAATTCCTCCCTAGGGGAGGGGAGGGTGGTGGGGTGACAAAGGTCAAGCTTCTCCTGGCTAAAACAACAGAAGTGGTTCCAGCTGCCCCACAGCTGGAGGGGGGTGTCTGCTTTCCTTCAGCAGTGTGAAAAGCCCATTAATGGGGGCATGCTGTTGTCAGGCCCGCCAGGGAGGTGTGCCGAGGGAGAGCAGACGCTGCTGCTCCCAGACCTCCCCTTCCCTTTGACCTCCCTTATCTCCCCTCCTTCATCTCCACCAGCCCTCTCTGAAGCTGCAGGCTGGGAGGGAGGGTGCTCCTTCGCACCTGTGTAAATGCAGGGGTGATGGGGGCAGGGAAGGGTGAGTGTGAGTGAGGATGTGGGTGTTCAGTGTCATGATGGATTTGATAGTGGTGGGTGAGCCCAGTTTTTATGTGAAACTGCCCTTTGGTCCTATGCAGCCCAGGAGGAAAAGGGCAATGACTAGTGTTGCAGATGGTGAAGCAAGTATCTAGAGACTGGCTGGAGAGGAAGAGGCTGGGCTGCAAGCACACAGCCCTGGAAAGTGATGCTTCAGGCATTGGTCCCAGGAGGGCTATTTTCCTTTCAGTAGATTGACCTTCCACTAAGGCCCTCTTTTAAAAGCCATTTTACCTATCTATCTATCTATCTATCTATCTATCTATCTATCTATCTATCTATCTATCTATCTATCTATCTATCTATCTATCTATCTATCTATCTATCTATCTATCTATCTATCTATCTATCTATCTATCTTATCTATCTATCTATCTATCTATCTATCTATCTATCTATCTATCTATCTATCTATCTATCTATCTATCTATCTATCTATCTATCTTGGTGCTGGTATTGGGGCTTGAACTGACCTCCAGGTTTTTTTTCTCCTGAGGTTAGTGCTCTACCACTTGAGCCACATGTCCACTTCTGGCTTTTTGGTGGTAAATTGGATATAAGAGTCTTATAAACTTTCCTGCCCAAATGGGCTGCAATTCTCAGATCTCAGCCTCCTGAGTAGCTAGAACTGCAGGCATGAGCCACCAGCACCTGGCCCTTAAATGCCTTTTAGTGCTTAACTTGCTTAATCTTGAGCTTGTGTACTTAAAAAAAAAAAATCTCCTCTTGGAGAGAAACTCTTTTTGTTTCCCAAGCCTTTTTCTCTAATATTTATTTCCAGACGTGCCACCCATTGTTCCCAGAGTTCACAGCAGAGCCCCTGCCCCTGGTCAAGCCTAGGGACCCACGGCCTGTAGCCCCATACTTGGCTGGCATGGACTTGATGTGCCTGGCTTCATCCTCATTCATCTATGCAATGAGTATTTATGCAGATCATTTTAGACAAGACCCTTGCTGGGTACCAGGCATACAATGTTAAGACACTAGATCTTGAATCCTGCCCACAGGGAGCTTTTAGCCTAGATGAAGAGGTTAGGCAAGAAATGTGTAACTACCCAATTATTTATTTAACCACGATGTGGCCCAGGCCACAATGGGAAGTAAGGCGGGGGGCTTGCCACAAGGATCCTGACCTGCTTTGGAAGTCAGACACTCTCAGAGAGCAGCATTTGCACTGAGATAAGAGTCTATAAGGAGGAGGCACTTTTTCTGGAGAGTGGCCAGTATGTGCCAAGTTCTATGACAGGAAAGAACCATCTGGTAAGGCTAGGATTGTACCATGCCTCTGGCCTAGCCAGCAAACATACAAATAAGTGGTTTGGTTATTTTCTTTTTCCTTCCAAATAGACAGATTGGATGTTTGCAGTTGCTGCAAACTCACTGTTGCTTTCAACATTGAATCTGGGAAAAAAAATGAATAAGGGGGAAAAATGGTCTTAATAATGAATCCGTTTTTATCATCTGGACATTGTTTTCAATCAGTGCATATGGTAGCTGCTGGAGAAGTCAGTGCTAACCACATTGGCTTTAATGGCCAGTTGCTACCTTGACATATAGTTCTTTGGGCCTCAGCACATTGAGGTATCAGCTTACTGCCTGATTTGCAAAAGAGCTTTTGGTGGGAATTGGACAAAGAACATGTCTTTTCACTATACATGATAGAATAGGAGATGCTTATTTGTGATATGTTTTAGGTTTGGTTTGCATTCATTGATTCTGAACAATGATTTGGGGTCAGGCACTGTGCTAAGACCCATGTATAGATGAAAGGAATAGCATGTATGTAGTCTTTTGTAGACATGCTTGCAGATAAGTGATAATGCAGAATATTGGGGGGGGGGGTTGGTAGAAGTTTGAATAGAATGCAGCAGGAACTCCAAAGAAGGTAATGATGGTATTTAAAACAGGAAAACATTTGCTTTTTAGGTTGATAACCCCAGTGGCTATGTGGAATCTGAGTGTGAATAGGGAAAGAAGGCTGGGGGCAAAGAGTCATACATTTAGGTGGGATGTAAAAAATTAAAGGAAGACACTGTGGATAAGAGAGGAGAGGCAAAGCCAGTTCACAGGCATTCCAGCCAGCTTAGGTGAAGCTTAGCTAATGAAGTCATCGTGGACATCCCAGCACCAGCCAAACTCTATAGCACGTTGAGGTATGACAGTCAGGTTCATTACCTCAGCAGCCACCAATGAGAAAGAAGAGTCTTCCTGCCGAGCCTTGCTGACCCACCAAATTATAAGGAATGATCCTTTATTGTTCAAAGGTTCTAAGCTGAGGATGATATGCTTTGCAGCAATAGATAAGTGAAGCAAAAAACGTCGAAAGCAAGAATTTGAGGTTGTGTTACATATGAATTTATTAGAGGAAAATCTCAAATTCTGCTCTTTGACCTGTACTTTTTGAGTTTGATGTTATTTGTGAAGGATTTGTGGATTTTATACTTCCCAACCCACCAAATAGATTGTTTAGCATGGTTCCTGCTTCCTCCTCTATAGGCACCTGGGAAAAATAAAGACATATGGATGTTACCAGAGTTAAAAATCTGTTTAGAGTTTTGGCTGCTGGTTCAATCAGCACAGTGCTAGCAGGTGGAAGTTAAATGTGTGAGAACTGCTCTGTGTTAGAAAGAATTGAACATCTCCTCCCAGATGGAGCCTTAGGCTGGCTCTGTTGTTCCTTACATTGTCATGGAAACTTGGCAGTCAGTCAAAACTAACACAGCTTGTGGTATTGGGGTGGTCTCTCTGGGCTCTGGGCAAAAGCTGTGGTAGGGTTTGTATTTTGCTTTGCTGGAGACTGGAGGGCAGGGGCCAGTGTGTGCTCATTTCAGATGAAAAGGATTATTGGTCCAACACTGATTTTTGTCTGTCCTGATCCCTGCCCATGACAAAGGCAGCTTCTGTCAGTAGCTTACTCTTCCAGTAGGGAGGATGACTTGTTTATATGTATATCAAGTGCCCATCCCACTTTACCAGAATGTTTGGAGGCATCCATTCCCCAAGGAGAAAGGATGGGAGAGACAAACTCAGATGTTCAATTGTCCTGGTCCCTTTTGTTTGGTTTCCGTATTATGCAATTGTATTTAACGTTATTATTTTGCTTTCATTGTCTTCTGGTTAGGGAGAAGGAAGGGAAATCTATGTGGAGATGGTTATAAAAAATACAATTTCCCTTCTAGAGGGAAATGGCCCAGTGCCCAGTGTTTGCCTTGTTGGGGAGACTGCTTGCCTCTGCCCATCTTCAAGAATCTCCACCAATTACGGTTGTACTTGAACCCATGGCAAGTATTTATGTGACTTCTGTTCATATCCTACTAGCATAACTCCCATTCTTTTGGGTTTTATCTGTGCTAAGGATTCTTATCGTCGCCACAGGCTGATGTTGATTACTTCTAGCCTGTGGCTCCTGTACCCTGTAAAAGAGGAGGATAAAACTACCTTTGTAACTTCATTTGGACTGTGACAAACGCCTGAGATATTCTGGCTGTTGGCCCATAAGTAATGGCCTAATTTACTGTCTAGTTTCAAAAGGCAGAAATGACTTCCAGAGTCTGTTTCTTTTTTTCCTTCATCGAATCAGTCTTAGTCTGGCTCAACTAGGAAAAACTCTGTTGAGGCAGGGTGTGGTGGCCTATACATGTAGTCCTAGGAAGCTTGAGGTAGGAAAATTGTGAGTTTCAGGCCAGCCTGGGCTACATAGCAAGGCCTTATCTCAAAAAAATAAATAAAGACAGGCACTGGTGGCTCACACCTGTAATCCTAGCTGCTCAGAATGTTGAGATCTGAGTATTGCAATCCCATTAGAAGTCAGCCCAGACAGAAAAGTCAATGAGCCTCTTATCTTTAATTAAACAGCAAAAAGTTAAAAATAGAGGTATAGCTCAAGTGGTAGAGCACCAGCCTTGACTGACCTAGAGTGTGGAGGCTCTGAACTCAAGACCCAGCACCAGCACACATGCACACACAAAAACATGCACACACAAAACCAAACAACAACCAAACGAACAACAGAATCTCAGTTGAAGACCACCCTCTCCTTCAGGTCTTGGTCTGTTAATTTTATAGCTAGATTATTACATATGGCAGCCACTATCCACATGTGGTCTCTTAAAATTAACTAAAATCAAATGCAAGCTACATATTTGGTCCTTGGTTGTATTTGCTATATTTCAGTGCTTAATATCCACCCAGAGCTTATGGCTACTGTATCAGCACAAACATCCTGGAAAAGTGGCTTTATAGCACTGTAGATTTCCTAGGATCATGTCCTTCTATCACACTGTGTGGAACTTCTTAATCTGTATTGCACCCTAGGGTGGAAACTTTTGGTGGGCAGGTGCCCTGCTGGTTGTGTTGTCTGGGGTCCCAGCAGATTGGGGCTCCTACTACAGAGTAGCTATGCAGATGGACAAGCAGACTGGAGATTTGCCTCATCCTCCATGTTTGTGTGGACCCAGAGTAATGTCTTCTGTGAAGTCACTCTATTAAAGCTCCATTTTATAGAGCTTGGCTTGTTTTTTTAAAAGCAGTCACAAATACACACAGTTCCCAAGCAGATGAAAATGAGGCAGCATAGGCGATTCAAGATCGTCTTTAGCGATGGCCCTGTGCTGTCTCCGAACATTTTACAGGGCCTCAAGGGCCAGTAATTTCCAAACTGAATCTTTTGAGAGTTCCTCTGAAGATGAGGACCATCTCCGTGGGTTGGGATAGGTGGGGAATGGAGGCTCTTTAACCTGTCTGGTTTTAGACAGGGTGTTCTCCTTGTTATTAAGCTGGTCTCTGGCATAGCTACCATGAGTCTTTGTGGTAAAGAGCAAGCCACTTTCCAACTGGATTTTTGTCCTGTGGTTCAATGCCACGGTGATACCTGTGGCTCTCCTCTTCCAGGGGCAGCAGAGCAGACAAGGCAACCTCTGCAGGTTTGAAAAGCAATGTTGTCTTTCTCTATCCATCTTTTGTTCTCTCTCTCTCTCTCTCTCTCTCTCTTAAAGCCAGTTAGGTTAAAAAAGACATGGCAAGAACTTTCTATAAGACTTGTATTAACTTTGTTATTATTGTTGTTGTTGTTGTTGTTGATGATGATGATTGCTATTACTTAGGTTTGAACTTTGGGCAAGGTTGGCTTGCTTACTAGGCTGGTGCTCTATCATTTGAGCCATCTCTCTAGTTGGCTTTTTGTTGTTGTTAATTTGGAGACAAACTCTTGTGGACTTTTCTGCCCTGGGCTGGCTTTGAACTATGATCCTCATATCTCATTCTAGGATAGCTAGGTTTACAGGCGTGAGCCACTGGCACCTGGGTTGATGTTGACTAATTTTATAAAAGAAGCAGGATGAGTAGCGTCTTCATGAGAAAATTAGTTTTCTCATGAAACTTCCCCAACATTAAACAATGTGCATGTGTGCGTGCTGGGATCTGTCCCCATGGCTCGGCCTGATGCCCAGGCTTCTAGGACCAAGCTGCACTACGCTTAGTTGCTGTAAACTGATACCACCAGCAAAGACATTGACCAAGCTGAAAAACATGAATCAGAAGCTGTTCACCAAGAGTCTACTGTGGGAGCAGACACCAAATATGACCTCCAGAGAAGACAGCCCTGTCCGCCAGGCACATCAAGCCCACTGAGGCTTGGCATGATTATAGAGTCAACGTCAGCATTGCCAGCAACCCCAGGTGTGCCTGTGACATTGGCAGGTGTTGCTCCTTCCAGCCCCACTGAGAGAGTCCAGTGTGCTCAGGGCTCTGCTGAGTGAGGTGGACAGTAGACCCTGGTCTCCAGACCCAGACAGTTGCCTTGTGGGTTAGGCATTTGGTTGCTGTGACAAAAATACCTGACAAAACAACTTAAAAAGGGCAAGGATTTATTCTGGCTCACAGTTTCAAATGTTTTAGTCAATAATTGGCTAGCTCCATTGCTTTGGATCTGAGGTAAGTGTGCATGGAAGAGGTTTTCTATCTCATGGAAGACAGGAAACAGATGGGAGGGGGCAAGAACAGAGAGGGAAGGAGGAAAGAAGGAGAGTGGAGGGGGAGGTGGAGAGGGAGAGAGAGAAAAGTAAGGCTTGGAACAATATATAGTTCCTTAGGACATGCCACCAGCTTCTTCCAGGTGGGCTCCACCTTCTAAGGTTTCTAGAACCTCCCCAAATAGTACCAAGCCTTAAATACATCAATCTTTTGGTGCAGGGTGTGTGGGGAGGTGTCACTTCATATCCAAACTTCTGGATTATACTGGTCCAATTACTGTTTTCTGGCTGTGTCCTGTAGTTGTCAACAGAGATTCACTAACAAACAGGCTTGCGGTTAAATTAGATTTGGAAGATGCATAATTGTATATGCTACTTGGTCTGGTTATTGATGGCTTTGTGACGAATGATCATAAAAGGTAATAGCTCAACACAGTGGAGTGGGAAGGTGGCTCAGTGGTAGAGTGCTTGCCTTGCATGCATGAGGCCCTGGGTTCGATTCCCTAGTACCACATAAGCAAAAAGAAAAAAAAAAGCCGGAAGTGGTGCTGTGGCTCAAGTGGTAGAGCGCTAGCCTTGAGCTGAAGAGCTGAGGGACAGCACCCAGGCCCAGAGTTCAGGCCCCACGACTGGACCAAAAAAAAAAAAAAAAAAACACAGTGGAATATTATTACTGCTCACAAGTCTGTGGTTGCCTGGGCTCAGCTGGATGGTTCTTCTGGGAGTGTCTTGTACAGTTACTTATTTTACTTATTTTCATGTCTGTTGGTTGCAGTCAGGTGCCAGGTGGACTTGGGTTGATAGCATGTTTCTTTCTCCATGTGGTTTGGACACGTGCTGACTTGGACTTCTTACAGTGTGGTATCTCAAGGTCGTTTGGTTTCTTACTGGCAGCCATTTCCCCCATAGTGGGAACTGGAACAGGCTTAGCAAGAAGCTGCAGACTTCTGCATAGCCTAGCACAGAAGTCCTCAAATAGCACTTCACTTCTACAGCATTTTCCTAGTCAGGTAAGTCTGAATCAAGGTTTGACACTAACACAAAGGGAGAAGTAGCAAATCATTTGCAGGTTTGGTCAATTCACTGTACCTCTTGGAGAGTCATAGTTCCTAAGAGTGAATCAAAGGTGCCTGAGAATTCCTGTACCGAAGAAGTATGTTTAGCTTGGCCTTTCTCAAGCTGATTCTTATTGCTGTTTTTAAAATCAGGAAATACCTTTCTCACAGAAAATAACTCACATTCTGCCAGAGGGCAGTCAGCAGAATGGGAGGATGATGGATGTGGGGCTCGATTCTATTGTCTAATAAAGAAAAATGAGTCCAAAGAAGGAATTTGGATCTAGATAGTGGATGGTTGATTTGAAGAAGTACAAGTAGACATCCTTGTGGATAGGGAGCATGAATGTCCTAGAGATTAGAGCTTTAACCTTATTTTCAACAGATTTAGGTTCAAATTCTTCTATTCTTCAGAACTACATGACATTGGACTAGTTATCTCTCTCTAGTCTTTAGTTTCCTTATTGACAGAGAGTTTCTATTGTACAGAAAGCATTTCTATTGTACTGGATGGATGTGGTGACCAGTGTGGTACTTTATATGGTTTCTTTGCATAGGACTTCCTCATGAAGAGTAAACACCTCTCTGTTAGACTTTGTGTTGTTCAGTTCCTTTCACTTCCTTTTTTTTTTGAATCAGTCATGGGGCTTGAACTTGGGGCCTGGGCGCTGGCCCTGAGCTCTTTTGCTCAAGGCTAGCATTCTACCACTTAGAGCCACAGAGCTACTTCTAGTTTCCTGGTGGTTAATTGGAGATGAGAGTCTCATGGACTTTTCTTCCCAGACTGGCTTTGAACTATAATCCTCAGATCTCAGCCTCCTGATTAGCTAGGATTATAAGTGTGAGCCACCAGCCCCTGGCTTACCTCTAGAGTTTTCTGACTTTGCATTTCTTTGAAATTTGCTTTCCAGGGGCAAGTTAGTACTGTAAGTCATGGCCTTCCCACCACTTTTCTTGCAAAAGTAACCTCTGTGCCCTTTAATGTTTTTTTTTAAATCTAGTTTCTAATAAGTGACCGGGACCCTCAGTGCAACCTCCACTGCTCCAGGACCCAACCTAAACCCATCTGTGCCTCCGATGGCAGGTCCTACGAGTCGATGTGTGAGTACCAGCGAGCCAAGTGCAGAGACCCGACCCTGGGTGTGGTCCATCGCGGCAGATGCAAAGGTGAGTGCATGTACACAGTGTTAGCCCATAGGAGCACACTAGGACTCAGCTCGTATACTGAGCTGTGTGCATGTGGATGTATCTGGTCATTTGGTTTGCTGTGATTTCTCTTTGGCCCTTTCCATCAGGAAGTAAAGGAAGACAGGACAACCATTTTCTCATCCTTTAGACACTGCCAACAGCCTAGGACTTAAATGTGCTGTTCTCTGGCTGCTTTCTTGTTTGCCTTTGGCTTGTTTTAAAATAGAGCTAAAAGCATTATTGGTAGCTCTGAATAGGGATTCCAAAATGTTGGCCAACAGATGTGCTTTGTTTGAGCTGCTCTAAAACATAAAAACATTTGAGACAGCATCTTAAAAATGGAAGGATTTAAAAATGGAAGAATTCAATGTAAAAAAAAATCTAGGTTTTTTTTTTGTGTGTGTATCTCTTCCCAAATTGAAAGTTATTAGGAATATTAAGTCTGTGCTTCTGCAAATGGCACACCACAGGGGATCCTATTCTCCAATTTGCCATAGTCATCAGAGCGTCCTACGGGCTCTCAGAACTGATGGCATCTCTTCTCAGGCCAATTTATATCACTTTCCTGGTTCCTGTGGATAGTTATGTTTGAGACCCGAGATTTCTGAGAGGAATGATAAAAGGTTAAGCAGAGTGCCTCAGAAATATTGGTTTTTCTAAAGAATGTGCTGGCAATTCTTTCACTATAAAGTATCTTTTAGGTCCCGTTGGCTTACATGTTTTAGAATAAATCTGGGAAAAATAATGGGAGGGGAACATTTTTTCTGCCCCCCCCCCCAGTGAGTGTAGGAATATTTGGGAGAAAAATATGGGCAACCTGGTTTCCACTGCCCCTCTCCCCCACTGCGTTTTCTAAACATCAAGTTAAGAGGAAGATGTGGCTAGCCTGCTATCATCTTATCACGAGAAACCGTGGTTGTGTGTGGACACTTCACATCGGGGCAGGGGTTTTTGCATTCCTGCCACCGGGCAGCCATTTGGGGCCATGGTGTCCAGCGTGGATTCCAAGTGAAACAAGAAATACGCTCCTCTCCCCTTTTAGATGCTGGCCAGAGCAAGTGTCGCCTGGAGCGGGCTCAAGCCCTGGAGCAGGCCAAGAAGCCTCAGGAGGCTGTGTTTGTCCCGGAGTGTGGTGAGGATGGCTCCTTCACCCAGGTAAGGCTTTGGCCAGTTCTCTGGGGACTGGGGCTGGCCTGAGGCAGAGGAGACTCACTCTGAGAGTGCAAGGCCCACTAGGGACCTTCACTTCCTGGGAAGCAGCTGAACGAGTGGCTCTTCCAGTCCCCCCCTCACTGCCTTCCCCCTCCTGGCCCTCCGTACTACCCCTTGCCAACTGGCAGTGGGCCCTGACAGACGCAAGGAAGTTGGAGCCAGGAAACTGGCATTGCGATGGTCCCCGTCCTTGCTGCTGGCAGTCTCTTCCAAGGGCCAGACCTGAGTTTTTCTCTTCTGTCAAATATGAGCTGATTATGTTTTCTTTGCCCTGCCAGTTTCCATGGGCAACCCCAGTATTCCCTTCACTGCCACCTCTGAGCACACTGCTGCTTGCTACCCCTGTCCATGAACACACTAGAGCCCTCTATGGGCACGAAGCATGACATGGCTCCTAGAATGTTCTTTGCATACACACATGAGTGTGTGAACACTTGGATTTTTAATTTCAATTTTATTGTGGTGTGTGTGTGTGTGTGTGTGTGTGTGCTGGTTCTGAGACTTGAACTCAGGGCCTAGACACTGTCTCTGAGCTTTTGTGTTCAAGGCTAGCACTCTACCACTTGAGCCCACAGCTCAACTTTCAGCTTTTTGGTGATTAACTGGAGATAAGAGTCTCATGGACTTTTCCCACCGGGGCTGCCTTGGAACAGTAAACCTCAAATGACAGCCTCCTGAGTAGCTTGGATTACAGGCGTGAGCCACTGGGGCCTGGTTATACTTACCTTCTAACGTCTCTTTTCAGGCCCTCCCACCCCTCATCCTACAGGGTCTTCTCTGTAGTGTTTTGTGTAGAAATAATGCTGACCATGTTGAGGTTGGGGCACGTTGTTGATGCTGATTGTGGAAGCACTTCCAAGATGCTTCCTCCTACACAGGGTCTTGTGGCTGGGAGGGGGAAGGGGCTTCTGTGAGACTTGGGCCACGTGCCTGCTGCATGAAGTGCTGTCTTGATGGGAATGGGAAAGGTCATTGAACAGGATGAATTCAGTGGTATTAAATCATCCCTGTAATTCTGGGTCAGTGAGGTAAAGGGTGGGCCTTGTCTTTAGTGTGAGGGGCTTCAGGCTTCATTCCTGGGCTGGCTTTAAATAGGAGATTATTGATTTCATACTGACTCCTTGTTCAGGCAGAATTGTCCAAGGGCAATGGGAACTGGACATAAGCCCTCTAAAAGTGTCCCTGTGGATTCCAGTGTACAGCCAGGCTCAAGCACTGGGATAAACTGGCCTTGGCCACTGACTTTGGGCCAAGGGCTTTGATCAATTTCTTGTTTAAAGCTCACCACAAGCCTGCAGGTAGGGTCATTATCCCCATTTATGGCTGGTACAACCAGCACTAGGAGGGGAATGGAGAGCTGGGTTCAAGCCCAGAGTCCTTCAGAGAACTATGCTCTGCTGTTCTCTGGACTGGCAGCTTCAGAGGAGGCTCTGAGGTGGGCGCTGGTAGTACGAGGCTGTGGCTAGCGCTCTGTTGCTGAAGCCAGATGTCCTGGGAATGATGCCCACCCCACCACCTCATGCTTTGTATGTGGGGGGGGAGTGCGGGGGGGGGGGGAGAAAGGGAGTGTCACAGTTTCATTATCTGAAAAAATGCAGCTAATTATCTCCATTACTACTATATGTTATACATATGTTAAGTACTATCATTTACATTGTCATTTACATGATGAATTGCCCTTATGACTTTACATATTGTGTATTGCTATTGTTATTCCCCTTGCTATGATTACTGTAACTTCTTTCATAGGGTTGTGGGGAGGAATGGATGCGTTAGCATGTGTAAAACACTTGGAACACAGGAACTCCCTACAAGTGTTTGTCATTATCATCATCAAGATTGCCATCTCCATGATGATTCTGCTATTCAGATTTTCCTAAAAATTTTATGGATGATGCCGCTTAATAGAATAACAAAATAACCCCCAAAACCTTTTGTGGGAACTTTCCAAGCTGATCAATTTAAAAACAAATCATTTATTCCAATAAAAATGCAGGTTGGCTGGGTATCGTGGCTCATATCTGGAATCCCAGCTACTTAGGAAGTGGAGATCAGGAGGATTGTTGTTTGAGGCCAGCCAGGACAGCCAGGGCAAAAAGTTAACAAGAAGGACAGCCCCCTCCCCCAACCATCTCAAGCAAGAAGGCAAACATGGTGGTATATACCTATTATCCAAACTACTCAGGAGGCCATAGGTAGAGGGATTGGGGTCTGAGGCCCATCCTAGGCAAAAGCGAAAGGTCCTATCTGAAAAGTAAGAAAAAAGGCCCAAGTGGTAGAATGTCCACCTAGTAAACATGAAGCATTGGATTAAAAACCCAGTAAGGACAGAGGCTGGGAAAGAGGGGTGGGAGAAGGAGATGGGGGGGGGGAGAGAAAGAAAGAGGAAGAGACAGGAGGGAGGAAGAGAAGGAGAGAGGGAGAGAGAGGTATCTATTTGAAACAGCATTGCAAGCATCCTTCAGTTATCCCTGTCTGGGGAAAGGAAATTAAACCTTTCTCAGATGAGTTTGGGGGCTGGTGTGGGGGGAGGGGAGGTGATGGAGAGGAGGGGAGAGTGGAAGGCAGCTGGTTTTCCTGCTTCTCTAGGCTTGTATGGTCCTGGGTGTGGTGCTTATGAGAATGGTTGACCCTTGCCCTCCTGATTCTGACGTGCTGCTGCCTTGTGATGGACAGCTGCCGCCCAGCTTTTGTTTTGTGGAGGCTGGGCTAGCCAGGTGGTGTTTGCTGAGGGAACGAAACATCCAGATTAGTCCAGGTGGACTTGCTAAATGAGAGTGCCCTGAAACTCCACAGAGGTTGCCCAGCCAGGTATCCTTTGCTCTGTGGCATGTTAAGTATTACCATGTGTCCATGGCTTTCCCCTCCCCCCTCCACTGTCCCAGACTTGTGGACATCTACACAGCTGCCCATCCCAGCTCAAGTGATGGAAATGGATGCACTTTTCTCCTGATCAAAGACAATGCAAGCACTTCACATGTGCTTCAGTGACAGGGACAGGCAGCTCCAATTGCTGTGAGGCTGAAAGCGCTTGCTTTGCCCCCCACCCTCCATGAGCCCTTAGCTGGACAATTTTCAAGACCAAAGTTAGAGAGGAGGGACATTGTTTCAATATTGCTTAGAATATTGACACATCTGCATCCTGGTGTTAATAACCTGCCATAGCCCTGGGAATTACGCAGAGGAACTCTCTTGAAGTTGATGGAGTGGGGTGGGGTTAATCTGGTGTGAGCCACAGCTTGAGGCCACATGACTGGGCTGGCTTTAATGGGGTTCATGTGAGACTCGGTGGCTTTTGTTCTCTTCCTTTGTTTCCCCTTGTCCTCTTTCTTCCCTCCTCCCAACTTAGTGCATACACACAAGCGGCTCTTCTTCCTTCTCCAGCAGCGGCAATAAAGCTGCACACAGATCACATTTGATTTTTAAAGCTCAATATGTCAGCCATGTTGCAGTCCATTAAGTCAAATTTCGAGAACAATACCCAGATACTGTATTTTTTTAGTCTCCCTCCCACTCCTAACCCCAAGTGATACAAGTATTTGGTCAAAGTTCCAAACGCTGTAGGAAGGACAGGGCTTTGTTGCTGTGGTTCTTGATTGATGGTTGGGATGTAGAGTTAAGGCTTTTTGGTGACTTGTTGAGTAAAGTCAAGAGCCACAGGTGCTGCTCTTGGTTGTGGTCTTAGCTATTTTCTCTTCTGGGTATCAGGAATATAATTCATGGCATCTGTTGTACCAAGTCCTTTGCCAGGTAGTTGTGTGGTACCCAAGATGATGGCCTGGAACCTCAATGGCAGGGCATGGATGTTGGATTGCTACCATGAGGAAGTGCCAGCAGGAGCTTGGCACCTGTGGGCATCACTGAATACAATAGGGTCACTACTGGCGGCTGCCAGGTGCCAGGCAGCCAGGTTAACTGAAGGTGGAGTTTTAGTTCTGTCAATCTCCACACAGGCTTTTTGAGTTATTAATACCTGTATTTACAAATACTCTATTTACAAAGAAAAAATGTGTTTCAGAGGGAGAGAATCACAGTACGAAGTCACTGAGCTAGAAAAAAAAATTGTCTCCATGCCTGCTTAGCTTCAAGCCCTGTGTTTGTAATGTTTTTGTGCTCCAAAAGTGGCCTTGATGCATATGTATTTCATTTCCATCACCATTGTTATTCCAGAAGTTCCCTCTCGTTGCCCAATCAATCAAACTCACATTAAAAAAACCTTTTGATTATGGAAATTAAAAAAGTAGGCATAATAGCATAATGAACTCCATGTACCCAACACGAGCTTCCACAATGATTGACACGTGGCCAATTTTGTTTCATCTGAGCCCCATTTTTGTCTCCCATCCCACACTGAAGTGCTTCAAAGCAAATCCCCAGGCACAATATCTTTTCATTCCAAACAGGCATTTTTGAGCTCCACTATGTTCCAGGCTGTGTGCTTGTTATTATGGGGCATTAATAAGATGTTGTGACCTTTGCCTTCAAAGAGGTTATGTGAAAAAAAAAAACTGCCGAGTAACTATATAAAAGATCAGATACATACAATATACTTACATTCTGTCATGGTGGCTGTAATCCTAGCTATTCAGGAGGCTGAAATCTGAGTTCTTGGTGTAAAACCATTCTTCTGGGCAGAAAAGCCTATGAGACTCCATCTCCAGTTAACCAGCAAAAAGCCCAATTGGAGGCTTGGCACAAGTGGTAAAGCACCAGCCATGAGCAAGCAAATAGGTCAAGAGGCAAGGCCCTGAGATCTATATAAATTAAATTATATTAAGTGAAGTAAGCCAGGCCCAAAGAAACATAGGTCCCATGGTTTCCCTTATTTGCAATAACTAGTATATGTCTGAGGCAAGCAGAAAAGGTCAGATAAGATGATGTTAGGTGAAATGAACCCCAAGATAAGGACACAAGTGGTTTTTTTCTTGCTTGCTATTGTTTCTAATGTTTTTATAAAGGTGATTTTTTTTGTTGCTTTGTATGTCTCTCCCCCACGGTATAACCCCTGTTTTCACTGTATTTCATGTTGATATAATTTGGGGAGGGGAAGGGAAAAAACAGATTTAAATAGGGGTACAGGTGGACCCATTGCAACAATGAGATGTTCAAGACGCTATGTTGAAAAATGAACTTTACAACTTTGGCACTAAAGGTGCGGGGGCGGGGGGAGTGTAGTTGTGAACATAGGAGGGATGGGATGGTAGGGAAAAGCAAAGGAGGAGGCAACAATACTTGATAAGAAATGTACTCATTACCTTGCTCATGTAACTGTAACCCCTCTGTACAGTATTTTCACAATAAAAAACTTATTTATTTAAAAAAGCAAGTGACAATAGTTGCCTTAATGACAAGGAGCTAGTATTGTATAAATAACTCTTACAATTTGCAAAGAAAAAGAATATCACAGGAAAAGTAGTCCAGAAGTGTCAACAAGCAGGCCACAAAATGCTCATTAATAAGCAATAAATGAATATGGATGGCATAATGAAGATGGTTCATTGTGCTTACTAATTTGGTAAGCATTAGAAAAGATGATCATATTGGAGGTTGGGTGGGAGAAAAGAGTCCTCTGATGTTGCTGTTGGAGAAATAAGTTGGCACTGACTTTTTAATGGGGTATTTTTGCCGTCGGGGTCAAAAGTCCTTTTTTTTTTTGTTCTGGCATTTGAATACAAGGTCTTGTGCAAGTACTGTGCCACTTGAGCCATGGATCTAGACTTTTTTACTTTTAGGTTATTTATTATTTACTTTTAAATAGGGTCTATATTTTTAACCTGAGCTTGCTTAGGCTGAGATGCTTCTGTATACAGCTTCCCACATTGCTAATACCACTGGCACTCACTGCCATGCTTGGTGTATTGATAGAGATTGGGTCTCCTTAATTATTTTGGCTGGGCTGGCTCCAGACCATGAGCCTCCTCCCAATCTCTCCCTCCTGGGTTTTTGGAATTATAGGCATGAACACCA
The DNA here is from genome assembly GCF_019054845.1 of Dipodomys spectabilis. Classification (NCBI taxonomy): domain Eukaryota; kingdom Metazoa; phylum Chordata; class Mammalia; order Rodentia; family Heteromyidae; genus Dipodomys; species Dipodomys spectabilis. The sequence goes on along the minus strand of NW_024870834.1, from coordinate 23,291,532 downwards.
GGCTTGGCCAAAGGTCCTTAATTACACCCACGTATGGGCCTGTAGTTCTACTTCTAGGAATTTCTTCTTAGGAAATTATGTAAAAATATGTGAAAATATCTAGTCACAAAGATTTCCACCTAAGTTCTATTTATAGTGGTAAAAGTTGGGAAGCAACCTAAATATTTAATAACAGAATTACTTAAACAAATTATGATATAACCACACTATGGAGCTGTTAAAACAGTATTATAGAGGTTTGTTTTATAGATGTATATGTGAATGTATATTTAGAGACTTAACCAAATAACTAACTAAAAATAAATATTTTTATTCTTTTTTTTCTAAATAGAAAAGCTATCAAGAATGGATGCCAGTGGTTCATGTGTATAATCTTAGCTACTCACGAGACTGAGATCCAGAGGATTGTGGCTTAAAGCTACTCGGGGCAGAAAAATCTATCACATAGCCTCCAAAAGTAAAGAGTAGGGCTTAAGGCATGGGTCAAGTGGTAGAATGCCACACAAGCAAACTAAGCAAGTGCGTGGCCTTGCATTAAAACATCAGTGCCAACAATCATACTAATTAATTAATTTAATTAAAGATACCACATCCTGTAAAAAAATTTTTGACAATGTAAGTATGTAGGATAGAAATAGTAATTTCATCTTTCAGAAAACAGCAACAACTAGGCCTATACTCCTAGATTTCTTCCTTCTATGTAGTTAGTACAATTACTTGAGAAAACCATAGTATAATATATATTGTTTAATAACATTTTCTTTATTTGTATTTTGGGATTATGTTCTAGTTAAATTACATATAGTTTTACTTAAAGAATAAAATCTCTGTATTGTATTCCACTGTAGGGATATACCATCAGTTGGATCATTTATTCCCATCCTGTGTGTGTGTGTGGCTGTGTGTGTACATGTGCTGAGTCTGGGGCTTGAAGTTGGAGCCTGTCCCTAGGCTTTTTTTGTTTCAGGCTGACATTCTACCACTTGAGCCACAGGTCCATTTCCAGCTTTTCATTAGCTGGAAATAAGAGTTGAGCATACTTTCCTGCCCCACTGGCTTGGAACCATGGTCCTCAGATCTCAGCCTCTTGAGTATCTAGGATTATAGGCATGAGTCACTGGCTCTCAGCTTTCCATCTTTTTTTTTTTTTTTTTAATAACAGCTCTAGTAAGATAAAATTGCAAAAATAAAAGTTGCCCCTTAAATTGTACAATTGAGTGGGGTTTAGTATATTTTCAGAGTTGTGCAACCATCACTACTATCTATAGCCAGAAAAATTTCATCACCCAAGAAGAAATTGTACACTCACACTTAGTCACTCCCTATGGTTCCTCAGCTAGGCCCCAGACAACCACTAATCTACTTGCTATTTCTGTCATGTACTTATTCTGGATATTTCTTATAAATAGCATCATAATAGGTGGTCTTTTGTAATTGTCTTAGCTTAATGTTTTCAAGATACATCCATGTGGTAGCACAAATTGGTATTTCATTCTTTTTTATTGTCACATAATATTATATGGATATGCTTCATTTGGCTTATGCATTTATCAGTTGATAGATATTTAGGTTGTTTCTATCTATTTTTTTGCTATCATAAATAATGTTGTCATAAGCCAGGCACAGGTGGCTGTGCATGCCTTTAATCCTAGCTACTCAGGAGGTTATAATCTCAGTCAAGATTCAAAGCCAGCCAATTCAGGAAACTCTGTGAGACTCCTCTCTTTAATCAACACCAAAAATCTAAATGTGGAGCTGAGGCTCATATATGGTAGAATGCTAGCCTTGAGCAAAAACCTAAGGTACAGTACACAGGCCCTGAGTTCAAGCCCTATTACCTACATAAAAATGAATGATGGGCTGGAGGCATGGCTCAAGTGGTAGAGCACCAGCTGAGCAGATCAAGCCGAGTGTATACCCAGCAAGCATGAGGCCCTGAGTTCAAATCCCAGTACTAAAAATTTTTTAAAAGGGAAAGAACCAAAAATGAGCTTTGACACTGTCCTTTTTGCTAGACACACTGATGGTTCACACCTATAATCTTTGCTATTCAGGAGACTGAGAACCAGAGGATTATCATTTGAAGCCAGTCTGGGAAAAAAATGTCCACAAAACTCCATCTCCAAAATAGCCAGAAAAAAGCAGGACTGGAGGGATGCTCAAGTGGTAGAGTGATAGCTGAACAAGCAACTAAACAAGGGGAAATCTCTGAGTTCAAACCCCAGTACCAGAAAATGAAAAACAAAACAGTCCTATTACCGCCATGGAGATTTGTGTATTTTTTTGGTGTGGACATATGTTTTCAATTTTCTTGGTTTACTCCTAGGAATGGATTGGTGGGCCATATGGTAACTCCATGTTTAAGCTTTTGGAGTTTTGAGAGACTGCTTTCCAGTACCCCCAGCAATGTGTGAAGGTTCCAATTTCTCTACATCTGTGTCAACATTTGTTCTCACCTGTCTTCTTGTTATAGCCATCCTGGGAGTATGAATTGGTATCTTAGTGTGCTTCCAATGTGTATTTTTGTAATGAGTGAAAAGTGACAAGATGTGGAATATCTTTTCATATGCTGTTTTGCCATTTGTAAGTCTTTGGAGAAATGTCTGTTCAGATCCTTTTCCCCTTTCTTCATATAGTTATTTGTCTTTTATTATTGTTGAGTTATTAGAGTTATTTATATATTCTAGGCACAAGACTTTAACAGGCATATGATTTACAAATGTGTTCTTCCCTCTTTTGAGTTATTTTTTTCCACTTTCTTTGAGGCAGGAAAGTATCAATTTCGAAGCCCAGTTTGCCTATGCTTTTTTCTTTTATTGCTTATGCTATTGCTGTCATACTTTAGAAACCATTTCATAATCCAGGTTAGCAATGATTTCCTGTAGCATGTTCCTCCAAGAATGTTATTATTTTAGCTCCCATATTTAGGTCTTTGATCCTTATTTAGTTAATTGTCGTATATAGTGTGAGGCAGAGGTATGAGTTTATTCTTTTCCATGTATCTATACAGTTGTCTCAACAATTATTTATGAGAAAATTATTATTCCCCTTCAATTGTTTTGGTGTCCTGGTGAAAATCAGTTGATCATAAATGTGAGGGTTTATGTCTGGACTTTTAGTTCTATTCCTTTATGTTAGTACCCCCCAGTCTGTGTGTGTGTGTGTGTGTGTGTATGTGTGTGTGTGTGTGTGGTATTAGGTTTTGAACTCAGGGCTTTGTACTGGTTTGTTTGCTTAGCTAGTACTTTACTACTTGAGCCATGCCTTTCTTGATTACTTTAACTTTGCATTAAGATTTGAAATCGCCTTCATTTTCCAATGAGGAATGGGAAGAGACTTGTTTGGCACTATATGCTGAGCTGATTCCAGCCCCCTCACCAGGGTAGTTCGTCTGGGAGGGGTGGGACCTAGCCAGAAACCTATCATCTGCGCTGTGATGTCAGGCTTTGTGACAGCATCCATATGTTTGGTGGGATATTTGCAAGGAAAGAGAATGGTAGGCAGAAAGACGTGCAAATTGGGGCTGGGAAACTCTAGAGTAACTAAGGATGAGACTTGTATATATTCAACAACTCTCCATCCCTGACAGGCTATTATTTTTTTTTTTGGAATCTCCAATCAGGGGAAGCTCCTCTTCTCAAATGAAGAACTGTAGGCTAGTGAGCTATGATGCCTTAGGGAGACATGTTGTATGTCTCAGCAGAGAACTGGGCTTGCGCTGGCTCTTCTACCCAGCTCACGACCCGCTGTTCTACTTGGATGAAGAAGAGGTAGAAGCTGGAGCCTCAGTGAGCAGCCACCAACAGCAAGTTTACTGAGGGAGCTTTCCTTTTGGTGAAAAGGCTAGGTGGTATATAATTGTTAGCAAGTAGATCATTAAGCTGTACAGCTATGGAAGTAAAATTTGAATTTTATGAGCAGCAGCAGGAAAAAGGCCAGACCGAGTTACACGCAGGAAAATCTTTGTGTGATCTCTCACACATTGGAGGTGCCAGAACTCTTTTGTCTTTTCAATGGGAGACTGACTATCCCTGGCTTCCCATCAGGGACAAGAATGTGCAAGAAGCTGAGGGTGGATAGAGTGTGCTTTGTGTTCAGAACGCTGTGTTCACTGTGTTCTGTGGGGAATAGTCTATTCCAGCCTGTGCCTGGCCTGCTCTTCATAGCCTATCTCCTGCTGAATGGCCACTGTGCTTCCTCTCCTGTATTGGCTGATGATATTTGCTTTGGGGAAAGCAAGCAGGACTTGGTTGCTTCCAGCTGGGCATGGAAGCTTCCTGGAGCCCTGGGGATTCCATCCCTTTTTTGTCCCTTGTGGAAATGAAAGGTACATACTTGGAGGTATGTATAGCTGCTCTTCACTGTACTTGAAGGGGGTAGAAATCAAGGCTTCTTCTCTGGCCTTCCTCCTGCCAACAGGAGAGCAGATGATCTGTGATGGGAGGCTTCAATTATTTTCTCTGATATTCTTTATTGTTATTATCATCATCATTGTTATTATTGGCAATACTAGGATTTGACCTCAAGGCCTTGGTTTTGCCAGGCAGGTACTCTGCCATTTGAGCCACGCCTCCAGTTCTTCTCAGCTATTCTTCCTTTTGCAGATAATAATTATCTTCGGCAGCAACACTACTTTTTAAATTTTATATAGCATTTACCCTGTGCTAGGAAGTTTTATACATGCCCAGCATGTCCTTACTACACCTATGAGGTAGGTCCTGTTATAGTCCTATTTTATAGATGAGAAACTGAAGGACAGAGGAACTAAGTAGCTTGCTCAGGTCACACAGCATGAAAGGCATGGAGTCTGAATTCAAACCTAAGCAGATGGACTCCAGAGTTTCTGGTCCCAGGAGGGATCACCCTCAGCAGGACACTGCCATCTTTTAGAGTAATAGGGTCAAACTGGGACACATCCAGAAGGGCAGCTCAGGTGAGTCGGGTAAGGAAGTTATGCCACATAAGGAATATTCAGTGGAGCCAGAGATCATTTGGTATGGAGATTAGAGTAGAACCAGGGATGCAGGGGGAAGAAATCACCAGTGGGTTACAGGCGAACCATTGTCATACCTTTGTCTGTGAATGACAATAGGCTTTTTCTGTATAGCCCTCAAAGCTGACCCAACATCACTGAGTGAAGATGGAGGATTCTAGTCCAGAATAGAGAGGGACTTTACAAGTAGAGCGGCCTACAGATGGGACATCTGGCTGAAACAGGACTTGATTTTCTAACCTGGGAAGTAGGTAAATGGAGAACCAATGGGCATCCCACAGGAAGAGTTATACTGTAGGGCAGGGCAAGGAGATGGAGCCAATGATCCCCAAAGAGGAAAATCCCGTGCTTTTTAGGATTTTGTCACTCAGCACCTCACATTCAGATGACTACTCACACAGTAGGCCCATGGTCAACACTTACCAGACAGAACTATTAATAAACACATGCGTAGTCTATTGCTACACTTCCATGAGCCTATATAATGCCAGGAGGTGACCAACTAAACGCTGGCAAAATGGAAGGGACCAGGATGTTTTCTTCTATGTCAATATAGGTCAAGGTGGTAGAAACACAGGCGTGGGCTGGGAAGACAGTTTCATTAAACGTGAGGTCAACCATGGGAGGAAGAAAGGGCTCCCACTCACGCAGGTCACCTCTGTTTCACTACCAACCAGATTTTTTCCCAGATCTGATCTGAACAAAGCTCCTAACAAGAAGAACTTTGTTCTTGGTTATTTTATAAACATGAAAGCATATTTGATGTTTCCCTCACAAAATGGGGAAAAATGGTATTTGAATAAAGGGTGTCATATTTGCCATTAATGCCTGGTCCATTCTCTGCATCAAAGTGAGGATAAGACTCCAAAAAATAAGACTCCTTGGGGTTCAGCTCTGGGCAAATATGTTAATGTGTGTGTGTTGGGGGAGGCATAGTATTCATGCTTGTTGGAAAATCAGAAAAAGAACAATTATCATAGGTTAGGAAGAGTGGTCTTAACACTAATGATGGGGCATAGTTTATAATTTTTTCCCTTTCTTTTAAATAGTAAAAGTCTGACTTAAAGAAAGTAGGGACATAAAATTACAGAGCTTCTGAATTAAAAGGGACCTCAGAGGCATTTGCTTTGTGTATTTTCCTCTCTCACCTGCTTAACACAAGGATCAGTTCCCCTTTGTAATCTTATATCAAGTAACTATCCACTTTCTGCTTGATGGACAACAGGGGCAAGAAGTTTAGTTTCTCAATGACAAAAATCTAAAGAGGAATTTTTGTGGGTTTTTTGGTTCTGTTGTTTTTGTTGTCTTGTTTTTTTGGTGTCTATCCTGGGGCTTGAACTCAGGATCTGGATGCTGTCTCTGAGCATTTTTTGCTCAAGGCTAGTATTCTACCACTCGAGTCATAACTCCACTTCTGACTATCTTGATAGTTAATTGGAAACAAGAGTCTCATGGATTTTCTGGCCCCGGCTGGTTGGCTTTAAACCACGATCTTTAGCTCTCAGCTTCCTAGTGGTTAGGATTACAGGTGTGAGCCACCAGTGCCCAACCAAGTTCTAATTCTTTATATTAATTTGAGAGCTGACCTCCTATAATTCCCAACAGATCACCAGAGTTCCAGCCATCTTGCTTTTGATAGAAAGGGTGGAAGATGGGCACTATTATTTCCATGTGAAATTCTCTCTTTCAGTTAATGAATATTTCTTTTCTTCCTGGAAAAAAAATCCTAAGTTCCATCACTTATTCCTATATCATATGGATTTATGTCTCTTCTCCCCCACCCCCAGCTTCTTTCTTCTGAATCCAATTTGGCAAGGCCTTTCTTGAAACACTGGACACAAGACTTCAGATGTGCTCATGAATAGCCCAGAGATGAATGGAGCTTTCTCTGGTTCTAACTAATGTCATGTGGGTAGCCATGGTGCAGCATCAGCTTATAAAAATGTAGTCAACAACCATATTTGGGTGAATTTGAAATAAAAGAATCATCTCCTTTGCATTGCCTCTTAAATTCTGGAGGATGACATTAATTCTCAAAAAGGAAATTCCTCATTGAACAGACAATACTCCCTCAACCTGGCAGAGAGTCCAAGATGATGCCTGAAGCCTAGCAGAATGGCGGTACTTGGAGGCTGTCGTCTACTACATCTTCCTTACTCAAAGGAATGGGAAAGGACAAACAACCCTCACAAGATGCTTTACATCATCTTGCCTCAGTTCATCTTCTCCATAACAAGGTTACCTCTATTTCACAGATAAACTCAGTGTGTTGAGTACTACCAGATTTAGAATAAAGTGCAGATCAAAAACAAGTATCATATTCCCATGCTCAGAAGAAAGTTAGGAAGCTTGGTGTGGTGGCTCATGCCTATAATCCTGGGTACTCAGGAGGCCTTGAGATCTGAGGATTATGGTTCAAAGTCAGTCCCAGAATTAAACTCCCTGAGACTCTTCAATTAATCAGCAAAGAGCAAGAAGTGGAGCTGTGGTCATCTGTTGGGGGGGGGGGGAGAGGGAGAGAGGGTAGGAGGGAGAGGGAGAGGAAGAGATCCGTATATCTTCTTTCAATTTAACCTTTTTTTTGTACTAGGAACTGTTCGTGTACATGTACTTTAGTTGCCACTAAGAATGATGAACTCAAGCCTGTTCTTTTTCCTACAGTCCATGGTTTCTATTTTGCAAAAGAGGCACAAAGAAATAGATGGGGAAAATTAAGCCATGGAATGAGAAGGTCTTGTGAGTTGGAGCGAATGCCAAATGTCATTGAGGTCTGAGGCTATTCAAGATGGATTTCTCAATAGAGAATGCTCGAGGAAGCCTATAAAAGGAGAGGAAGAGTTGTAGCTGGAGGGAAGGTATTCCAGAGAACTAAATGAAAACCTGATATCTAGACTGTTAGATGGTATGACTGGGGCAAAGCAAAGAAATAAAGCAAGACTTGTTGGCAATTCCTTGCCCTGTCTACCTTCTTCCAAGTCTCTTAACATGCCCTACGTAGAGCATGTTGACAGGAACTTGAGTATCGTCAAATGCTTCTTGCACAAAATTTATAGGAGTTCTTTAAGAAGTTTAGGAATCGCTACAAATGAGATCTTCCTTTTAAAGTCAAATCATCCATGAAGTTAAAGCTACAGGGAGTTCTGCAGTCGTCAAGTCTTTGGACTTAATTTAACTCAGTATTACTAAACTTAGTTGACATATCCATAGACTCCCAATTGTGTTCATCAGTAGATAAACAAGGCAGGAGTAAAGGCCACCAAAACAGCAGCATCCCTATCCTTGGAAGAAGTAGAAGGAAGTAGACATGTGTGAAACATTTTCATCATGTTTCCTCAGGGGTAGTGCATGTTAGGAAGGGGCACAAAAGGGTAACCAATAAAGAGGCTGCTCTGGGAAGTGAGATATAAACCTGAGGAATGGGAAGGCAGCCAGTGGGCACAGTGAAGACCCCAAACTGTTCCCCAGGCCTTCCCAGGAAAGACCTCTAGGAAAGACCTCTCATTCATATTGGAGTTCATATTGGAGTTTATGGCTCTCTTCCAGCTACCTCCAGGAGAGAATTTACCTCATCTGGCCCTACCCAGAGAATTACAAGGCATGAAGAGACTCTACTAATCCCCTGAGACACCAGCCCTTGGAACCACTTCCTTTGTCAGTATCCAAGGGACTTCATCTACCAGGCCTAGGAACAGGGGGTCATACTACTCCTCTGTCTCTGAGCCTCAGTTTCCTTACTTATAAGATATTTGGGTTAGATTGGCGCTCTCTAAGCCTTTTGTCAGCTGTGCCATGAAGTATATGAGTCCTGGGATATTGAAATTCTAATTTCCTCTTATTAGCTAGTTGTGATATTTGAATAACTGCCTCTCCCGTGTAGAACTTGGCATGCAGGGTGATTTTCAGGCTCAATTGAGGCAATACAGAGATCCTCAATGAGGACTGAAAAGCTGCTGGGAAGGTAGAAGAGGGCATTTTTACTTTGGGGATAGTCCCCACAAGTGATGTTTGGCTACATGCATAGCTCATCTGGCCCCTGTTTTTCTCAGCACTCTCCTCCCACTCATCCTCTATGAGCTGGTGTCTTCTTGACCTCTCTCCCATCATCCATAATTCCTTTGCTTTTGTTGGGAGTGCTGGCCTCCCACATTCTCCCAGGTGGTCAAGAGTTGGGCTAATGGTGAAGATTAACAGGCTTAGAATAATTTCATATTTATCTTAATTTGGACAAAGATTGAACTGCAAATACCACTGGGATGTTTATATAAAAGACTTCTTGCCAATAATATTAAAGGATGTGAGTCAGATGAAACTCGTTTACCGAAGGACACACTGTTTTCAAGTACCTGGAGGAACACGAGATATGCCCAACAGGATAGTGACAGCAGAAAGCCATCTCATCTGGGTTGTTTACTTTGTCTCTAAGGAGAACCTGTCAGTGTGTCACTTCAGCTTTGGTAGGATGTTCCAGAGTAGGTGAGGATCCAGTTCCTTGTTTTCTATCTGTATCTGTGGATCCAGCACAAGCATGGGTTTTGACTGCTGCCCAGCAAGCTATATGGCAAATTTCAAGCTAGGCATTGGTGGCTCACATCTGTAAACCTAGCTACTCAGGAGGCTGAGATCTGAGGATCATCAATCATACTTTGAAGCCAGCCCAGGCAGAGAAGTCCAAGGGGCTTTTTATCATCAACTAACCAGCAAAAAGCTGGAAGTAGAGCTGTGGCTCAAGTGGTAGAGTGACAGCCTAGACTTAAAAAAGCTAAGTTGGAGTGCAAGGCCCTGAGTTCAAGTGCATATGCACACATGCACGTGTGAGTGCGCACATGTGTGCATGCATGCGCGCATGTGCCCCCCCCCCCCATTGTCTCAGTTCTTCTTAGCTCCAGCTTTTCCTGAGACTGATCAATTCAAGGCTCTTGAGGAATAAGAGCTAGAAGAACATTTGCAAAGGAGGAAGTTGAGCCAAGTAGAGCTTGCATTTTAGTTGTGTTTAAATTCCTAAGTCTATGGGCTTTACACCTGCTTGCTGAAAATATCGTACAGAGGGGTTACAATTACATGGGCAAGTAATGAGTACATTTCTTATCAAGCATTGTTGCCTGCTCTTTTGTTTCCCCTTACCATCCCTGCCATCCCACCCCCGCCAAAGTTGTAAAGTTCATTTTTCGACATAACGACTTGTACATCTCATTGTTGCAATGGGTCCGCCTGTATCCCTTTTAAACAATTTGTTTTTTCCCTTCCCCAAATTATACCAACATCAAATACAGTGAAAACAGGGGTCATACCGTGGGGGAGGGACATACAAAGCAACAAAGAAATCATCTCATAAATACATTAGAAACAATAGCAAAAAAGAAAAGCATTTGAGTCCTTATCTTGGGGGTCATTTTGCCTAACATCAACTTATCTGACTGTTCCTGCTTGTCTCAGACATATACCTGGTTGCTTTTCTGCAGGAAGTTGTGCTTCTCTTCTCTGAGTGCATTCATTAGAACAATCTCTATAGAAAAACAGACCTCTTCTTCCATCCAAACTTTCTAAGTCCTTTTGCTGATTTCAGACTGCTTCTTCTCAGGCTACTCAAGAAGATGGATATTCTTTGTTCCCTATCAGGGAGTCTGGCTGTAAAGTCTAGAGTGGTCTTTTAGAGTGTACCATTTTTTGCTGAAAACAACAACAACCTGATGCTATCAGTGCTAATGGTTCATGCTTGTAATCCTACTCATGCAGGAGGCTGAGATCCAGAGAATTATAGTTTGAAGCCAGCCCAGGCATAAAAATCCATGAGATTCCATTTCCAAAAACACCAGCAAAAAGTTCAGCTGGGAGCATTGTTTAAGTGTTCAGTGTCAGTCAAACAAGTGTGAGACCTGAAGTTCAAGCTATAGTACTAGGGGTGGGGGGGCAGGCAGAGATGATACTAAAAATAAACAGCAAAGGCTAACAACACTTCATTTGTAAGCAAAGTGCTTATCTATATTATCTAATTTAATTCTCCCAACTGAAATAGGTATAACAATATACCTATTAATGTTATTATCTTCTCTTTTTTAATAAATGCAGGCCGTCCAGGGCTTTGTCTGATGAAGCAGCTTTCCAAGGCTGCACAGTCTGCCTCCATGTAGCTTCTTTTTCTACAAGAAGATACTTTAAAAACTCCCCAAAGCAACTTAAAAATAACCTTTTAGTTTTTAATTATGAGCTGATATTCTCAGGACTCCTTTAGCAAAGAAATTTGACTTTGTTCCTTCTACAACAGCCCCCTCTCAACCCTGAGAGATTTCTGTGCTTTTTTTTCTCCCCCTCTTTCTGCCTCTGCTTCTCCTTGGAATCATACCTGGGAGGTGTGCCCACTAGTGCTCATTCAGTTTCAGATTTACAGAATTTGGCCCAAGCTGCCAACCTGAAAATTTTGTCACCTGGGATCTGCTCCTTGGAGCATGGATGGGTAAAGTGCTCAGGCCCCTGGAGAGAAAGAAGCTGTGTTTAGATCAGTGGCACTGACTGGGGGCTGGGAGGCAGTGCCCATGTGTCCAAAGGGAGACAAAGGACACACTCAGTGAGAATGTGGCCTCAGGACCCACTGAGTCCAGAGGTCAGATTATATCTCCTGAGACCAAGCTTTGGGCCTGGCCTTTTACTTGTGCATTAAAGTTCTGCCCTTAGTAACTTAGGCAGGACTCTTAAGTATGACCCAGAACACAGCCTTTCAAACAGGCCAATTCTCTGCAGCCTGCTTGATGTTAGTGACCCCCTCCCCCCCCTTCCCCGCACTCCAGCATGAAGCACTGGGCTATTAAAATACTTGGGGTGCTGACTTGGAGCACAGTGGCCACTCACTTCAGCTATGGGATCCTAGAGCCCAGGGAAAGTCAGTGTGGCTGCCCAGCCCCTTAGCTCAGATTCCACAGAAGTGATTGAGAAAGCAGCCTGCCAGGCCTCACTAAAGTGCTTTTGGTGAGGAACCCCTCAAGGAATACCCCCTGCAGGCTGACAGGCTCTTTCAGGCACAGCTCAAAGTTTTCTGCAAAGCTGCCTATTGAAGCCTGCTAGAGGATCTCTGGCTGGCGAGGAGGCAACTGCCAGATGTTGCCTGAAGGCACCCACCAGATGTTGCTGGGCAGTCACCACCACAGTCATTCTGGATCTGGCCTTTACCATGTGTCACAGACTGGGCTGCCTCCCCAGACCATCCAGCACAGACCTTGATGTCCATATCGTTTCGATGGGACATAATCAGCTAAGTTAATGTGCCTTGGTTCATGACTGGCTGGACCAGGATTTATATATACCCTGGTCTGTCAGGATTTCTTCCCCTTCCAATATTAGGCCTCTTCAAAAGGTAGTGCCGACCCAACCTGATCTTGGGTGAGCATCTGAGTAGCATCATGACTACAGAGCAAATAGGAGGAAACATGGTTCTAGGGTCCAGGTACTGGGAACGGGAGTCATTGCAGAGATAGTCAAGGCAAAAGCCATCCTACTAGGAAGAGCAGGAGGTACTTTTCCCTTGTCCTACATTCGTCCTACTTTTACCTCTATGGACCAGCCTGTGCTGAAACAACCTGCTGGGGGAGGGGTGGCGAATTACAGTGTTTGATATCCAGACAAGAGCAGAAGTCTTTCTGTAGCTTTTCTGCCTTAGTAATAACTTCTGGCTCTCACCCAGTCTATCAAACCACTCTCCACTATATCTTTTGTTGAATTTCACGTGATGACTGCCTAGACTCAATTCCAATATGTCCTTGATCCCTAGACACATTATTTTTCCCCCCTCACATTTTAGTATGTTTGCAGCTGGCATACATCTTTTAGTGGAGATCTGCAATGAATTTTGTGTGGCTGTTTAAATTGCTGTTGCAGAAGGGAACCTTACTGCCTTGTTGGTGGAAGTGTAAACTTGTTCAACCACTTTGGAAAGCAGTATGGAGGTTCCTCAAAAGACTCCACATAGAGTTCCCCTATGACCCAGCAATCCCACTTTTGGGCATTTACCCAAAACAAGGCCACATTAAAGCTACCAGTATGACTATGTTTATTGCAGCATTATTTACCATAGCTAAGATATGGAACCAACCCAGATGTCCCTCAGTAGATGAATGGATCAAGAAAATGTGGTGTATATACACAATGGAATTCTATGCTTCCATCAGAAAGAATGACATTGCCCCATTTGTTAGGAAATGGAAAGACTTGGAAAAATTATATTAAGTGAAGTAAGCCAGACCCAAAGAAGCATAGGTCCCATGGTTTCCCTTATTTGCAATAACTAGTATATGTCTGAGTCAAGCATAAAAGGTCAGATAAGTTGATGTTAGGGAAATGAACCCTAAGATATGTATTCAAATGTTTATTTCTTTCAGGTGATTGTTTCTAACACATTTATAAGATTATTTCTTTGTTGCTTTGTATGTCCCTCCCCCACGGTATAACCCCTGCTTTCACTGTATTTGAGAATGGTATAAACAAAGGGGAAACAAAGGAGGAGGCTACAATGCTTGATAAGAAATGTACTCATCATCTTGCCCATTGTAATTGTAATTGTAATTGTAATCCCTTTGTACAGTATTTTCACAATAAAAAAAAATTTGATGGTAAAAAAAAAAAAAGTGCCTTGAGCACAAAAGCTCGAGGACAGTGTCCAGGATCTGAGTTCAAGCCCCATGAAAAGAAAGCAAGAAAGCAAAAAAGTAAGCAAGGAAACAAGCAAGCAAGAAAGATGATGTTGGTATAATTTGTGGAGGGGAAGGGCAAAAACAAGTTGTTTAACTAGGGATACAGGTGGACCCATTGCAACAATGAGACGAACAAGTCATGTCGAAAAATGAACTTTACAACTTTGGTGGGGGGGGGGGGAGGATCAAGTGGGGGGTGGGGGGGAGTATGGGAAGGGATTGGAAGGGGAAACAAAGGAGGAGGCAACAATGTTTGCCCATGTAATTTTAACTCCTCTGTACGGTATTCTCACAATAAAAAAATAAATTAAAATTAAAATTAAAAAAATTAAATTGCTGTTGCATTTGTAGAATTGAGAGAGACCAAGCAGGAAAGAGGAAAGAGGAGAATTCAAGTCTTTACTCAACCCATCAATTGCTTTCAAGCAATTTCAGGTGTTAATGTAATTATAGAAGTTAACTAGTGTACAATCCTTGAGGTTCTAGCCTAGAGTTGAGGAGCTGGACTAGTCATATCAACAGCGAGAGCTTGCTGTGGCCAGGACTGTAAATTTGGGGAAGGATCACGGGAGGGCTGGTGGGACTGTTTAGGGAGAAAGTGTGTCATGCAGGATGGGGTAATAGAGGGCTTGAAGGGAGGTTAGAATGGATTGGGGAATGGTATTCCAGACAAATTAAATCATTGGGGGCAAACAAAGGTTGAGATTCAGGAGAAAATGGGGTGCATTTGGAATCATCAAAGGTTCTTTGCAGTAGGAATACAGGTGTGTAGGAGGCTGGGGAGCCATGGCATAAAATGACACTGCAAGGATAGATAGGGCCAGATCTGGGGGACCTTGAGCACAGTAGAGATTAGATTAATCTCTATCATGGGTTCAAATGTGAATCATTCTAAGTTAGGGAATCTGACTTGTATGTTCAGGAATTCCACAAAGAAAACAGATGGGAAGAGGCCGGTGGATGGGAGCAGATGGATAAGGTGACAGTGACTGATAAGGAAAGAGGACTTACTCTGGGAGACGCACAAGGCTTCCTTTTCATTTACTATTCCTACACAAGTTGGCCTAGTTTTAAATGTGTGTGTGTGTGTGTGTGTGTGTGTGTGTGTGGCTTGAAGAAGATCACCCAGTGGTGCAGCTAAGCAACTAACAATTGAACCTGCAGCCACCAGGGGCTTTGGTCTGGTCTTAATCTTATGACACATGTCCTTGTCTGAGGAGAGCCCCAGGATCAGTTGGCAGACTGATCTATGATTGTCCAGAAAGTTAGAACAAGAAAAAAATCTTACTATTTGTCTCTACTGTTGAAAGATGTGTTACATAAGCCTACAATAGTGGCCTTCCAACTGGTACTTCCCAGTTGGAAGTACCAAGCCACTGGTGTGTGTGTGTGTGTGTGTGTGTGTGTGTGTGTACCAGGACTGGGGCTTGGACTTAAGGCCTCTCCATTTTGCTTGGCTTTTTTGCTCAAGGCTGGCCTCTAATATAAAGGCTCTACTTTTGGCTTTTTGCTGATTAATTGGAGGTATGAGTTTAATGGACTTTTCTGCGTGGGCTAGTTTTGAACTGTGATCTTCAGATCTCAGACTCTTGAGTAGCTAGGTTTACAGGTGTGAACCACCAGTGCCCGCCCTAATTAGAATTTATTTTTCTTTTCATAATTGGATGGGAGATGTGCCAGCGCTTGGGAAAACAAGTGCAAGTATTGGTGAAATCCTCATAGGAAAGTCACAGTGAACCTATCTCAGTCTGGTATCAGATATGAGTGTTTTGAGTCTCAAGAAAGACTGAGATAAGTTGCCATAGTTGTACATTAGGGTCCAGATAGCAAATACGTAACTATAATTGCTGCTGGTAATTTACAGGTGCACCTGTGAGAGATATTCTGGAGACAGATGGGATGAGAGGTAGAAGGAACCCTTCCATTGAATGAGATGCTTGGTGAGGGATGGAAGAATGACGTGATATTGTGACCCTAGACTTACCATTTTCTTTTCTTCCTGCTTCTCTGCACAGGTGCAATGCCATACTTACACGGGGTACTGCTGGTGTGTCACCCCAGATGGAAAGCCCATCAGTGGCTCTTCTGTGCAGAATAAAACTCCTGTATGTTCAGGTACCGTAGAGAGGGGCGGGGAGGATGTGACAAGGTTGGAGAGAGACCTCTTGGTTGTTCTCTACATCTTATGGGGGAACCTTTGGAAGGTTAGGTGGTAGTTTTGGGTTCTTTTCCAGGTCAGGGGGATTCTAATCTACTGCATTTACTCAGTAATCAGCTGGGTGAAGAGGGTCTATATGTGCCTGCAAGTGTACATTAAAACATTTTTTACAGGGTACATTTTTGGTTCAATACTCCTTTCCTAAGCATTGAAACTCTTAGAGTTAGGATGGGATACCATTTTTTAGCTTGTATGATGACTGATAGATTTAGAGATGACATGGGACTTTGGCCTCAAAGGTGCAGCAATCGATTAGTAATGTCTCTCATGGGCACAGGATAGGAGTCTCTGTGCCATAGATTTGTTACCCCTGAATAATGTAATGGAAAACTTTTTTCATAATAGCGATTCTTAAACCTAGCTGATTATCAGAAGTGTCTTGAGAGTTAAAAGCCAGATGTCAACACTCTTCTTTGTATATTCTGTCAGTTGATCTGCAGTAAGACCTGAAGTCCTTATTTCTATGGGGCTTTCCAGGTAGTTCTGATGATTAGATAAATTAGCTAATCTGTAGCACAAAGGAAATCTTTTCTATTTTCTACTTTATCACTATAAAGGAGTGTTGCTATTTGGTCAGTGTTAAGGGATTGAGGATTATGGATTTATGCAAACCCCATACCTCACACCTCTATTTATTAGTAAGGGATTCATGAGCCACTCCTCTGAATTCACTCTGTAGCTCAGCCCTTATTCCAAAAAGCCCATCTCATCCATCCAGGGCTTCACATTTATCCACATTGGTGTTTGGCAGGCTTTATTCATTTACTTTTTTTTTTTTTTTTTTTTTTTTTTGGGTCCGGTTGTGGGGCCTGAACTCTGGGCCTGAGCACTGTCCCTCAGCTCTTCAGCTCAAGGCTAGCGCTCTACCACTTGAGCCACAGCGCCACTTCCGGCTTTTTTTTTTTCTTTTTGCTTATGTGGTGCTGAGGAATCGAACCCAGGCATGCAAGGCAAGCGCTCTACCACTGAGCCAACTTCCCAGCCCCATTTACTTTTTTTTAAGTACAAAGTATACAACACTATGTTAAAACCTATGGAAAATAATCAAAGACCCCAAGTCTTAGTGAAGTCTTACTTCTTTTTGTCTACTGGCCCATCTATATCCAGGGGAAAGTAAGCAGAAAGAGCAATAAGAATGTATGTTAGGAAACCAAAATTTACAGACCAAAAGGAAAGTTTACTTTATTTGTGGACTACATGGAAACTGGAAACCTTAATTGGGGTTGGAGTGGGGAAGGGCAGGAATTAGCCCTCCTTGTAAGTGACCTGGAAAGTTTCATTTAAAACAAACAACTGAAGTTGGAAATAAGCGACACAGGGTAATATAGTGGATTGCTCACAAAACTAGTAGCTAGAGTAAGGCTATTATATGTATCTGAAAAATACTGATTCTCTCTTTTCTTTTGGTGGGACCTCCACAGATGGCTTTCTGTAGGTGATTAGTTTTGCCCTACATGTGTGAAGTTGAGATTCATGGAAAAAGACAGGTGACATGGAGTTAGATCTGGAGGATGGGTACATACGGCATCCAACATACAGGACAAATGTTTGGCCCAAAACACATGCTCCCCACTCTGAGGAAGGGGCTGTGTGCTGAAAATTGTTTCCATGCCTCAGACTATTTTGGCCCATTCAGTACAATTGGGCCAACAATTTTCTCCTTAATGCAGATGGAAAATTGCTGATTTCCTGCCCTAACCAGCAAGGGATGTCAATCAATGTATTTGTAGTATGAAGGGGTTTCTTTTCCTTTGGCCCTGCTGACAGGATATGGGTCAGAACATGGAGCTGGTGAGAAGTGGGGGACTCAGGAGGCCTGGAGTTAAGGAGCAGATATTGGAATGCTCAGCAGGGGAACTAATTGTATGTGGAATATTGTAAAAGCTTAGTCAAGACCATTGCCAGGGAACCTGGAAATCATAGTTCATCTCAAAACAGTGCTGGGATATCAGTGACATTGATGTTAAACAAACCCCAACTCGACATGTTCGTATGTACCAACTGTGTATATAATAGCCCTGGATGTGTATACAATACTTATATACATGGCCATATGCTCACCATGTCAGGCTTTGCCAACTCTTTGAAAAAAACCAACCACAGTGCATTCTGAATGGCTGTGTTTCTGTTTCCCTTCTCACCCAAGGTTCAGTCACCGACAAGCCCTTGAGCCAGGGTAACTCAGGACGGAAAGGTGAGTGGAGTTTTATGCTTTATCTAAATGTTTGTTTCTACAGCTAGTCCATGCAGGGGCTCTTACACGAGATACAAAGAGCTCCACAGAAAAGTCATCTCCAATCTCCTTCCTTCTTTCCTCCCAGAAGCAATGGAGGTAAGTAAGGTTCCCAGGGTGGTGGCCATCAAGATCTTAGAATGTCCAAGGGAGGAGAGCAAAGTGTGTATGATCTCTGAGAATCCAGGCTTCGTGGGGATTCAGTAGGTCTATTCCAGAGGATGATGCAGGTGGGACACCCATCTCTGCCTTTGGCTCTTTTGTTTGGTCAGTTTTTATTTGAGTACCCCCCCCCACCCCCATGGAGTCTCCTTAATAATATGCTCCAGTGCATCTAGAATCTCCTCACCAAGGCCAGGCTGGCTTCATGGATGTACAGCTTGTGAAACTGTTTTCCTGATATTTGGAATCACATTGCTTTGAGGCTGAGCAGGCTCAGAGTTCTAGCATCTACCACCAGCCCTGATATCCAGTCACACGTGGCATGTATAATGCATGCTGGGGCTTCCATAGCCCATGTTAGGTTTTTTAAACTCTCCTCTATCCAGAACAACACCAAATAGCAAACTAAAAACCACTACAGTAAGTCAAGAGCCAGAAACTGTGTACAAGAGGGTAAAGCTTTTTGTTTTAGTACGTTTAATGCCATTTTTCTTCCTTTTTTGTGTGTTATGTGTGTGCTAGTCCCAGGGCTTGAACTCAGGGCCTAGGTATTGCCCATTAGCTTTTTTTTGCTCAAGGCTGACACTTTGCCATTTAAGCCACAGCTTCACTTCTGGCTTTTTACTAGTTAATTAGAGAGAAGAGTCTCTTGGACTTTCCTGGACTGGCTTTGAGCCGCAATTCTCAGATCAGCACCCTGAGTAACTAGGCACCTAAGTTAGGTGCATTTTGTACAAAGGGGCCCACACCTTCCTTTTATATACAGTGCCCCACAAGTTGTATAACTGGTATTCCTTCCAGTGCTGCTGAAAGGGCCAACAATAGGTACATGGGATTTGCTACCCGCCATTTCCAGTGTGGCCCGAGGTTGACAGACAACTGGTGGTGGCATGGAAGTCCGGTATCCATCGCATTGCATGTTCAGGCACTGGAGAGCTACTATCTCAGGCTGAGTCTGCGGCTTTCTACCTATACTTTAAGTTGGAATTGCTGAAGATGAACATGAAGGCCACAAGCTTGTCCTTCACAGGCAGTTACAGGGAGACAAGGTACCCTGGGCTTGTATCATGGGGATAGGAGAAGAGGAAAAGCTATCCATTCTGAGTGCAGGAATTAAGACTCTGGAGAACCTCTTGTCCTGAAATGCATGTGCTCCAAGAAGGCGTGAAGGTGGAGTCCTGCCACCCCTGAGAAACATGGACCCAAAGGCCAGGTAGGCAGCTGTTCTTCCTCTGGTAGGAATGCATGTGAAGGTGAAAGAAAGACCTTTTCCATACCTGTCCCAGAGCAGGAGAAGACCTGCTGATGGGTGAGCTAGAACCTAGAACAACACTAGGTAGCAAATTGAAAACCACCCTGAAAACCAGGCACTGATGGCTCATGCCTATAATCTTAGTTACTCAGAAGGCTGAGATCTGAGGATCACAGATTAAAGCTAGCCCAGGCAGGAAGGTCCATGAGACTTAGCTCTAATAAAACTAATCAGAAAAAGCTAGACGTGGTACCATGGCTCAAATGGTAGAGTGCTAGCCTTAAGCACAAAGAGGCTCAGGTACCCATGCCCTGAGTTCAAGTACCAGGACCAGCAAAAACCAAACCAAACCAAACCAAAAAAAAAAACCCACCGTGAAGTGAGGTAAGCCAAGATCAGAGAGACAAGACACATGTTTTCTCTCATCTGTGAAAACTCAATCTAAAATACCCTGGGGCATGATAAATTATACAGGACTCTAGATATTCACATGCAGTGAGACCAAAGGAGGATACCCTTAGGGGAGGAACACAAAGACTCCCTGTCTAAGTGCTTCCAATCATATAAAATAATATAGCTAGAAACGAACTCAAAGCAATGGAAAACAAAACAAAACAACCACAACAAAATGGCAAGTTGAGAGAAAGGATGTAAGTGGCCTGGTGGCTCCCACCCCTATGGGACCGTGGAGAAGGCTCAGGAAAGTATCTGCAAAGGCTAGCAGTGGATGTGTGTCTGTAGGGATTGGAAGCAGGAACTACCTTCAGTTTTGATTACAGCAGCATATTTTCCCCAATTATTTTTTAAAATGGTCATTATAAAGGTGATGCACAGAGGGGTCACCATTTCATAAGTCAGGAAACGAGTGCATTTCTTTTTGGATAATGTCACCCCTTACTTCCCTCTCTTTCAGTTTTTCCCTCCCACCACCACCCACAAGTTTTTTTTCTCTTCATTTAAGTCCATTTTATTGCTTACCATAATAAACAGGATTTATAACTTCCGATGCTATCTCCCTCTTGTTCTTTGCTACATTAAAAAAATTTAATTTTATTGTCAAAGTGATCTACAGAGGGGTTACAGTTACATAAGTAAGGTAGTGAGTACATTTGTTGTTGAACTTGTTATCCCCTCCCTCATTTTTCTCCCACTTTCCCTCCCCCCAGCCTCCCCCAATTTGTACAGGTCATTATAGTTCATTTTCAACATAGTGTTTACTGAGTACCCCATAGCAGCTGAAATCTGAAGGAGCAGTGCCTTTGTTTCTGAGCATGAAGTCCTGTTTAATGACAAGGAGAAAAAAAAATCAGCAATCATGTAAAATGACTGCCCAGATTTTCCTCACCCCAAGCCAGAGACTCTTTATCGCCTATGAACCACCAAAAAGTGGGAACTAGAGGTGGGGCTCATGTGGTGGACAGCCAGCCTTGAGCAAAAAGCCTCAGGGACAACGCCTAGGCTCTGAGTTGGAGCCCCAGTACCAGCACAAAAGAGAGAGAAAGAGAGGGATGAGGGTATGATGCTGATAAAGCATATACACCAAGAAAGGCCATTCGGGATCTTAACCTAGAAAAGCACTTTCTAGGTTGCTGTGGCTTCAGACCCTATGGATAACAATGAGAGGTCGGCCTGTGGGTGCCCTGTGTTCTCACTGAGCTGGAAGAGAGGCAGGTGGGCACTGGATGACACAGTAGACAACAGTGAACACTTCATGTCCTCTCTTAGCTCTGAGGTCAGCCACTAGATCCAAAAGAAGACAGAGGAGCCATGCCTGTGGGGGTGATGCAGGGACTGGGATAAAACTTGAAATCTCCTATGGAAGGGAAAAGTTGCTGTCAGTCCCCCAGCTCTTTGCTTCCTGTCTCCCCCTCTTCCCGCCCCCCCCCCCACGACTTCTTTCCTTTTGTGCAGTTCTATAAGGGTGCAAAGGTCAGTACATGGCCTGGAGTGGAAGATGCTAGGGCTTGCTCTCCCTTGAAGAACTCTTCCTGGCTATTTCCCCCCCTCTGTCTGGAGGAACAAATGAGGGATTGAATCCTCTTCTCTTTGTCTGCCCTGGTCAGGCAGGGAAGAGCAGCAGGTTCAGGCCATCTGTAGGAAGGGCCACCTGAAGCCACACCTGTCCAGGAAGCTGGAGTTGAATGGGGACAGGGTGTGAGGGGGCATTTGTAATATCCTGTGTCGACCTGCCTGCTGAGGTTCCTCTTTCAGCTGCACTTAAGAAAGGAATGTGCTCGGCAGGGCAGCAGGTGGGAAGACACAAAGGCCCCTTGTCTGAGCTTGTGCCCACACGTGGCTTCCCCCCAGAAGGCACCTCCCCAGAGACCTGCCACAAAGCATTGTTGGCCTGGTCCCCTGGGCAGTGTGAGGGGTATGGCCGAAAAGGAGGTGAGGCAAGAGGTTTGCAAGGGGGGAGGGTGCAAAGGCACAGAGGACACCCAGCCTCCTCCTTCCTGACCATCTTGCCTTTTTGAATATGCCCCACTGATGGGGCTGGGAAGGATCGGTTCTCTCTGCCTGACTCGGATGAAAAGATGCATTGTGTGGTCCCAGAGTCTGGTTGCCAGCCAGGAATCAGTCCTCTAACAAGGAGGAGAGGAGAAAGGCGTAATGCAAAAAGCCAGGGGAGAAGGCCCTGAGAGATAGAGGGAGGAAGGAGGGAGTGAGGAAGGCCAGGCTGTAGCAGGTCATAGCTGCTCGAGGCCTGGGTTTCTGTGGTTCCTGGGTCCACAGGTGTGGGGCCCCTGAGGGAAGAAGTAGGGGAGGAGGGGCCCACTGCTATCTTCCCCAGATGTACGTGTTTGGGGAGGGGAGGAGGGTCAGAACTTCAGACTATTTACTTAATCCCTTGGAATGTCTTTTCCTCGCTCCGTTCTTTGGGCCCCTTGTGTTTAACGGACTTCTTTATAGGCACATGTGTGGTAATTAACACGTGCCATGTAGGTCCTGGGCCATGTGTGTGAGTTTCAAATATCCATTGATCCTGGACAATCTCATCCTGGCCACCCCTCCCCTTCTCTGGCCATAGCCCTTGAAGAAAGATGGAAAGGAGGGGGGTGTTAGGGTGGGGGTACACACGTGCGTGCACATGTGTATTACTGATGGCACTGAGAAATATCTAAAGACAGGAAGAGGGCCCCAGGCAGCAACTTTTGTTGTGAACCTCTGCCACTAAAACAGCTGAGGGCTGCAGGAGTTGATAGATGGAGACTAATTTGGGGTTTGCACTGCAGCAGTCCTAATGAAAGTAGCTGGGTAATGGACTGTGTTTAGAGGTTATTGACTTGGCATCTTCATTTGGCTGTGCTAAGGCCTGAGGATTTTCTTGAGCTGCTTCTTTCTGGGGTCTTGAGTCTAAGGAGTATAGCTGAGCTTCCTGGATAACTATGCTATAGTATGTGCGTGTGCGTGTGTGTGTGTGTGTGTGTGTGTGTGTACACGTACACACACACACACACACACACGCACACGCACACGCACACACACACACTCTCTCCCCAGACCTCTGTTGGTTCTCATCTGGCTTCCAGGCTGAAGGTAGGCCTGCCCTTCATGGCTTCCCATCCTATTAGGGACTGGCGGTTGTGGTGGTAAAAAGTAATAAATGCCAGAACATAGGAGCTTACTTGTGAGATGATTATTTTTTCTCCCTCCCTCCCTTCCTTCCTTTTTTTCTTCCTTTCTTCCTTCCTTCCTTCCTTTCCTTTCCTCTCTTTCTCTCTTTTCTCTTTTCTCTTTCTCTTTCTCTTTCCTTCCTTCCTTCCTTCCTTCCTTCTTTCCTTCCTTCCTTCCTTCCTCCCTCCCTCCCTCTCTCTCTCTTTCTTTCTCTCTCTCTTTCTTTCTTTCCTTCTTTCTCTCTCTCTCCCTTTCTTTCTTTCTTTCTTGTATGCTGGTACTGGGACTTAAACTCAAGGCTGGGCATTGTCCCTTAGCTTTTTTGCTCAAGGCTAATAATGCTCTACCACTCGAACCACAGCTCTATTTTTGGCTTTTTGCAAGTTAATTGGAGATAAGAGTCTCACCGACTTTCCTGCCTAGGCTGGCTTTGAACCACAATCCTCAAATGTCAGCCTCTGGAACAGCTAAGATTATAGGCACAAGCCACCTGCACCACACATGAGATGGTTTCTAGCATCTCTGGGAGCTTCCACCTTCCAAGTACCCAGAATTAGAGGCCCCACAGGCTGATGCTGTAATAAACAGCAAGTGAAGTTTGCAGGTTATTAGAGGGCTTTCTGCAAATTTGCTTGTTTTCCTGCAAGATGTCTGAGTTTTTGTTGTTTAAGGAAAGTTAGAGAAAAATAAAAGCATGAATGTACTGTACTTAAAAATTTCCTGCATAGATTGTATTTGTTAAACCAGTCTTGGAGAAATGCAAAACTTTTAATTGGCAGAGAGGTTAACCCCTTCCCCCATCTTACTGGCTACTCCATAATATATGCCCCAAGTAAAGTATGACTCACATTCATTCCCCCCACAGTCCCTGTCTGTGTCTCTATTTTTAGTGTCTTACTGAGCCTGGTTTGCAGATTGGTGCCAACTTGGAACCCTTGTCTCTCTAGGGATGCCAGGGTGATGGACCACAGGCATTCTAGGTGAAGGAGACTGGGTGGTCTCCATCCAGCCTTGGCCTCATGGAAGTTTAGTACACCTGATGGAGATGGGCCTCAGTGTCCTGAGCTGGACTGAGAGGTGTGCCAGGCTGGCTGTCCACACAAGGAATGTTACTCCTGCTCACATGGCTTTAACCTGAATGGAGATGGGCAACCAATGGCCTCTGCTCATGGTATTTTTCCCTCATGAAAAAGCATTGCTTTGATATTGTCCTGCTGAAACAGAAGTGTGCTTGGACAGCTCCAAGCCCCTAGGAGGCAGCTCCCTTGGCAAGCTATGTGCATGTTGCTGTTGTGTTCTGGTATCTGAGCTTCCTTAACCTTGCCAGCTCTATCCATTGATCAGGTTAGCTAAGATCAGTTTCAGAAGATCTGCGCTTGGGTGTACATGGATGTTCATACATGAATCATGTGTCTCTGCTTCCCACAGTTACCTGTTTCTCCAGCTCTGCTCCCTGCCCCACATTTAAACCAGTATTCCAGATCTCTAACACTTAGCATGTGAAGGGCACTAGACTAAAAACGTGAGTCCCTGCCATATTCTCACCTCCAAGGACTGGAGTGGAAATGGGATTTGAGTATCTGGTGAAAGGCCTCTTAACTATAGAGTTATTTGAGTGTCAGGTGGTATTAGTAACCATTGGTATTGTATACTTATTTTTAAGCTGAATACACATTATTCAGAACTTACTGAGAACCATGCTTTTCACAGTCACTGAGGTTCTAGTGATGAGTAAAACTCTTTCCCCATCTCATGGAGCCTACACTAAATGGCTCTCAGCCTTTCATGGTGGACATAGTCTTCAGATCAATGCGAACCACCCAGAAAGCAACAGTCTTCTGAGTGGTCCAAAGTTGACCCCTCTGCAGGGAGGGAAGACAAGGAACCCTTCCAAATAGCCCCCGGGTAGCTGCTGTCACTAGAACTTCTAAGGAAAGACCCTGGGAGGGGGTTCTGGGAGGAGTGTCACTTACTTCCATGTTCTGGCTGGTACCTTCATGGATCGTCTGAAGTCTAGCTGAGAGGGCTCAGAGCCTGCCAGGTCTATGAGATTAGGTTTGTTCCTGCATTGTTCCTTGCCTGAGTTCAGCTCCAGGTGTGGCCCAGCAACTTGGCAATAGCCAGGATGTGGGCACCTGGGTGGACAGGACTTGGAGTCATTACTGATCCCTTGCTCTGGGAGTCATATGGTTCCTGAGGTGACTGGCTGAGGAATTGTTACTCTCTAGTCCTGTTGCCCAGTTCCAAATTTCTATGGGCAGGCAAGGAACTAGATTAGCTATAACATATTTTTTAAAGAAAAATAAAGTAGAATCATTTTTTGATTTGAAGATGTATAAAGCTGCAGAAATCAAGACTGTGGTGTTGGTAGGAAAGACACACAAAAGTCAATGGAAGATAGAGCGCCCAGAGGAAGGTCCATACTAGGACAACCCACCAATATTTTCAATGGTACAAAAGCAGCCCCTCGAAGGCATGCTGCCAGACATCCATAGACTTTCAGATAAAGAACAAAAATCAAAATAAACTCTAGCCCCTTAACCTAAACTGTATGCATATAGGAATTCAAGGCCTGGTATTGGTGGCTCACATTTGAATCCTAGCTACCCAAGGAGGCTGAGATCTGAGGATCATGGTTCAAAGCCATTCTGGGAAGATAAAACCAAGAGACTCTTATTTCCCATTAATCAACAAAAAGCCCAAGTGAAAGTGTGACTCAAATGGTAGAGTGCTAGTCTTTAGTGAA
Source organism: Dipodomys spectabilis (assembly GCF_019054845.1). NCBI lineage: Eukaryota > Metazoa > Chordata > Mammalia > Rodentia > Heteromyidae > Dipodomys > Dipodomys spectabilis. The sequence continues at coordinate 23,265,635 of NW_024870834.1, read as the reverse complement.
AAAGCTAAGCAAGAGCTCTGGGCCCTGAGTTCAAGCCCCAGTACTGGCAAAAAGAAAAAGGAAGACAAAAGCAATTCAAATGAGTCATAGACTTAAGTGTAGAATGTACAACTTTTTTTTTTTTGGTCCAGTTGCGGGGCCTGAACTCTGGGCCTGGGCGCTGTCCCTCAGCTCTTCAGCTCAAGGCTAGCGCTCTACCATTTGAGCTACAGCGCCACTTCCGGCTTTTTTCTTTTTGCTTATGTGGTGCTGAGGAATCGAACCCAGGGCCTCATGCATGCAAGGCAAGTGCTCTACCACTGAGCCACCTTCCCAGCCCCAGAATGTACAACTTTTAAAAGAAAATGTGACAAATTTTTACCAAAGACATGAATCAAAAAGGTGTGTATAGGGTGCGGGGGGGAGGATAGGAAGGGATGGGAAGGGGAAACAAAGGAGGAGGCTACAATGCTTGAAAAGAAATGTGCTCATTATCTTGTCTATTTAATTGTAACCCCTCTGTACAGTATTTTCACAATAAAAAAATAAAAATAAAAATTTTAAAAAGGTGTGTATGTATATATGTATACATATATTTATATATGTATATAAATTTTATATATAAAATATAAATTATGTGTATAAAATTTATATAAATTTTACATATACATGTATACATATTTATACACACATGTCATATATATTTATATACAAGTACAAATTTTGGACTTAAAATTTGGCCTACAAAATAGTCTGTGACTAGAATAAAAAAAATCTATAGACTACTCAGAGAAAATGTTTTAAAAACACATATCTGAATGCTGGGTGCTGGTGGCTCATAATTGTAATCTTAGCTGCTTGGGAGGCTGAGATCTGAGGATTTCAGCTCAAAGCCAGCCAGCCAGGGAAGTCCCATGAAACTCCTATCTCCAATTAACCACCAGAAAACTGGAAGTGGTGCTGTGGCTCAAAGTGGTAGAACATTTGCCTTGGGCAAAAGAGCTCAGGGACAGTGCCCAAGTCTTGAGTTCAAGCCTCATGACCGACAAAAAACAAGCAACACATATCTGATATCAGACTTGTGTTTTGAATAAAGGACTCTCAAAACTCAACTGTTAAAAACAAAAACTTGTTTAATTAAAAAATGGACAGGTTATATCAGTTTATATTTCCCTGAAGCAGATATTCACAGGGTAGTTAAGCACTCACAGAGGTTTACCATTATCAGCCAAAAAAGGGCAAATGAACACTGTAGAGAGAGATCACTAGTAGAAGAGCTAAAAAAAAAAAAAAATTCCTGTTCATTTCTAAATGCTGATGAGGCTGCAGAGAAAATGGGCTCCTCACATGTTGCTGGCCAGGATGCAAAAGAGCCCTGCCAACTGGAACATAATTTGGAAGTTTTTTTTTTCAATAAGAATATACTTAATGCTAATCCAACAAGTCTTTATGAACATTTATTTTAGAGGAAAAATAAAAATGTATACATGAATTGAATAGCAATTTTGCCTATAATACCCATGTCGAAACAATCCAAACATTCTCTAGTAGGTTAAGCAAACTGTGGTACATCCATGTCATGGGCAAATACTCAGCGAAGAAAAGGAATACATTTCTGATACAGGCAACAGCTTGTAGGGCTTTCAAGGGAATTGTGTAACGTAAAAAAAATATTGACCAAATACTGCATTATTCCATTTATGCAACATTCTAGAGAGGAGAAGATCATAGAGACAGAGCACAAGAGAGTGGCTGCCAGGCGGAAGGTCAGGGAGGATGAAGAATAGGACCACATAGAAGTAGCAGCTGTGGTCAAATGGTTCCGTATGGATTGTGGTGATGTCACACATCTACATATAGATGAATGGCAGAGAGCAGCACACACAGAAATGAGTGTCTGGAAGTTGGGATCTGAATATTGTTCATGGATGTGACCAGTATTTGTTTCCTGAGTTTGATTTTATAATATGTTACCTACATAATTATATGCCCTTCAGTACCCATCCATAGGGGATAGTTTCCAGAATAGCCTCTTCCCAATGCATACCATATTTATATAAACTTACTTCCAGGCTGTTTCCAAGTCTTTGTCAGGAGGCATGTGGTCTCAGGAAATATGAGGTTGGTTGATACTCTATTTCCCCCCTGATAGGAGTTGGGCCAAGTTTGAGAGGAACTTCTGGAACAGGTAGAGTTGTCTCCTAACAATTCCTCAAATAAATCCTTCTGACTTTTTCACACTGGGCCCCGAGTCACGAGCTGAGATTGCAGTGGCATAAATGTGGTCCCTTCATTCATATCCACTTTTTTGCACTTCTGCTAGGCTGAAATGTATCTCAGTGTCTGTTTAAAAGATGGACACTGGCAGAATATGAGGGAGAGGGTCACCAGGAGTGGATGTGGTTTGGGAAGAGCTCAGGAATTGAAGAGAACTTGGGCTTATTGGGGGACTTTCCAAACTCAGGATGCTCATAGAGGCTTTCCTTCCTCCCTTCCTTTCTCTCTCTCTCTCCCCCTTTTCCTCTCTCCCTCTCTCCCTTCCTTCCTTCCTTCCTTCCTTCCTTCCTTCCTTCTTTCCTTCCTTCCTTCTTTCCTTCCTTCCATCCTTATTTTTTCTCTTTATTTTTTCTCTCATTCCCCAATACTCCTTCCTCTCAGGAAACCCCAAGAGATGCCATTAATACAGATTTCTCCTCTGGCCCCCTTTGACACACTTGCTTTTGAAGGACCTGGAAGAGAAAGCTCTTTGTATGTGGTCAGAATAAACTCATTGTACACCCAGACAATTAACTCCTCAATGGGCTTGCCAGCCCCCTGGAAGGGCCAGCCCTGCTTCCCTTGGACCTCTTGGGCTCTATTCAGTCCCTTAAGCACACCAATGTTTGGGGGGTTTTGTTTTGTTTTGTTTGTTATTCTGAAAAGTCTTTCCTTGAGAATAGTCAGAGAGTGGATCAACATTGTCCCCCAGCCCCGCATTTATCTCCCCTCGCCAGCAAATGTCAATCAGGAATCAAAAAGCCAAACAGAGGAGGCTTTGAACGGTGTCATCAGGGGTCGAAGTGACTTCCAGCTGTCTGTGCCTGGGCCAGGCCTTCTCGCAGGGCGAGGAATTGTGCTGTCATACAAACCCATCGTCTGTATAGGCTCTCAGAGCCCATGTGAGGGCTGCACCTGCAAGGCATGGGTGGGGGCTGGGGAACTGGGAAGGCCAGAGCTCTGCATCTGGGCAGTTTCCAATGCTGCTCCCTGCCTCTGGGGCCTTGAACACATCACTCACTTGCACTGACACTGCATTCTCTTTTTATCTGCCTGATTACTTCCTTTTCCCTTGCTGGTGGTACTAATAGATGAGGAGAGCCACCTGCATGAGAGGAAGCATTGCAAAATATGAAAATGCTGTTATTATTGTTGATCATGACTTCATCCTCTGAGAAATTCTCTCAGGTTTGCCTTCTTAATGTATTTAATATTTCCAAATTATTTTTTTTTCCCTCCTGGAAAAAAAGTGATAATCTTTGAATTAGCTTTTTTTTCAGTGTTCTATATTTTTCCCCTTTTAATATTTGGCTGTGAGAGAGAGAGTCTTACTATTTCAGATCCAAGAAAAGTACCACACATCAGATATCAAACCATGATGTATACATGTTATATTTATTTAACTCAAGGCCTCACACTTGCTAGGCTGGCATGATACTGCTGAGCCATGCTTACAGCCTTGTTTCTTCCCTTCTCCCCCCCACACTGGTTAATTTTAGTATAGGGGTCTCCCTTTCTGCTTAGCGTATGCCTGACCCACAATCATCTACTGCAGGCTTGCTTGCTGGAATTATTGGCTCACTAAGTCATCCCATGGAGATGGGAGTCTCAGGACATTTCTGTCCAGGATGGCCTGGTCCTATGATCCTACTCTCTGCCTCTCTTTGTAGCTTGGGATGACAGATATGTGTCACTACAACTTTTTACGGGTTGAGAAGGCACCTCAAAAACTTTTCTGCCTGTTTTAACCTCAAACTGCAATCCTCCCATTCTTAGCCTTCCAAGTATCAGATTTATTTTTCTTTAAAATGTATGGAACAGGGCTGGGAAGGTGGCTCAGTGGTAGAGTGCTTGCCTTGCATGTATGAGGCCCTTGGTTTGATTCCTCAGCACCACATAAGCAGGAAAAAAAAAATGTATGGAACGATCTTACTCCCAAGTTAAGGATTGCTTAAATCATCTAGCTGCTGCCACCTGTTGATCTATCTCTGATGACTTTGGCACTTCCTCCCTTTTTGTATTAAGAATTTATTGAAGCATAACAAAACGTTTCACTCAATGTGAATGTACAGTCCAATGAAATTTAGTTACAGAGTTGTGAAGCCATCAAGAGAGACCATTTCCATTGCCCCAAAAGGAAACTTTGAGCCTATGATAGTAAGGGCCCACTGCTGCCTTCAGCTCTAGAGCCTCTTCTTTCTTTGTGGATTTACCTTTATTAGTAATATATATAATTACATATAATTGTAATTATACAATATTTATATCTGCTTCTTTCATTTATCATAATATTTTTGAAGTTCTTTATCTACACTGCCACAGACATTAGCTGCTTATTCCTTTACATTGCTGAGTAGTATCCTACTGTTATTATTTGGGCATACCACAATTTATTTACAGGTTGAGAGACATTTTGGATCATTTCAAATTTGAGGCTCTAGTTAACAATGTTGCTATGAATATTTGTGTATATGTCATTACATTTTTATTAATCTCTGATGGATTCCTAGGAGCAGAATTTGAGGGTTGAGTGCTAAGGTTATGCTTAGTTTTTTTTTTTAAAGAAATTGCCCAAATTCTATCTGTCCAATTGTGCATTCCCTACTAGCAAGGAACAAGGGTTCCAGTTTGTCCACATCTTTGCCAACACTTGGTATTATCTATCATTTTTACTATAGCCATTCTAGTGTGAGCTTAATGGTATCTCATTGTAGTTATAATTTGTACTTTCCTAAAAGATATTGATCATCTTTTCATGTATTTATTTCCCATCTGGGGTGAATTATCTGTTACAATACTTTTGCCTATTTTATATACTTCTTTGTCATCTTATTGAACTGTAAAGTTTATCTCATTTTAAAACCTTGATAAGATTTTAATTTTGTAAATCTAATGTTAAACACGAACAGATGAATAAGATGGTAGCATTCATGGGATCATATAGTTCCTGGAAAGTTTTCTTAAATTTGTTGTTAGTATAAAGGTTATACTCAGAGGGGTTATAGTTATATAAGTTGGATAAATAGTACCTTTCTTTTTGGACAATGTCACCCCTTCCCTTGCTCTCTCCCAGTTTTTCCTGGAAAGGGTTTTATACTTACATGGCATCCTGAGTCCTGGTAGGCAGGCATCCTTCACTTTTAGAAGAACCTATTGTTGCCCAAATATGCAAAATAAGGGGTTCAGGTTAATCAATTCCTTGTCCCTTGGGACAAGGAAGTCAGGGGTACTGGTAGAAACCTGCCTAGGGCCTATGGCAGGGCCTGGTGCTATTCCAAGGTGTGCCTGGAAACAGAATTGCTGTGGAACTTGGACCCAGGCCTTGGACATATGTTTGGTAGTAGAGTTGTGCTTCTTTGCTGTGTCAGAAGCCAGGTGCCCGGGTGTCCGGAGATGATGGTTAGAAGGTCCTGTTGGCTTTGGCTTGGCTTCCTGGCCTTTGGGCATGCTGGATTTCATAGGTGGCTGCTGGCAGCAGGACATTTTGTCTTTTCTCACTTCATAAATATTTCCATCTAGGGCCTTCCCTGTGGCAGAGCAGCTGTATCTCTTCACCCTTGGTGACCCTGCCCTGCAGGACTCATTCCTGCATCTGGCTTCACACTCTGTAGGCTTCTGTGCCTGTGTCTGTAAGCCATGGCAGCTTTCCACCTGCAGAAGTGTGCATCTTCCCTGGGAATCCTTCCTGACTTCTTTGGGCATAGACATCTGCTGATGGCCAGACCAGATGGGCAGTCCCAGGCTCTCATCTGGATAACAGGAGAGGGGAACAGAATGTTTTCAGTTATCTTTCTCTAGACAGAGATAATAGTTTTTATACTATGAAAGGATTTAAGTGTCTCCTGAATATTAAAACATTGCACAAGCCACTTTACATTTGAGTTCTCACCATCCTCTCTCAGAATATTTTGATCTCTCCCTTTCCCTTTGTTAACTCGTAAGACTCCTGTGAGAAGTATTTACACTGTGAGCTCTGCTTCCCGCCCAAAGCAACTAAATGAGCATTGCAGCTGCCAAAAGACTCCACTCGGTGGCTTGTTGAATTCAATGGAACGAGGTGTTAATAGAGTCAGGGGAAGTGATGCTAGTTTAAAAAATGACATTGTGTGGCTCTTTTCTGCATTTATTCTTCCTCTGTGACTTCCAGATCAAGCTCTTTCAGTTTGACATCAAAAGACGCCTATTTGGAATCCAATTTAGGACAATGCAGTAATCAGTGCCGTACCTTCTCTCTTCTTGCTACCTCTCATTCCTTGGGATGATTGTCAGGGTTTGGGGTTGCTCTGGCCCCTATGAGACTTGGGTCTCTGTGTCAGCTCATGACAATAATCAGGTCAGGTGTCACACAGTTGTCAAGTTATGGGTTTCAGCCTTCAGGAAGGGTGTGGTTCTGCATACTCTTAAGATTCCATTGGTCAGCTTGACAGTGGGAGCTCCTGCCTGTAATCCCATCTACCTAAGAGCCTCAGATCTGAGGATCTTGGTTCAAAGCTAGACCAGGCAGACAAATCTGTGAGACTCTTATCTTCAGTGAACCAGAAAAAAGAAAACAAACCAAAACAAACAAACAAGTGGAGGTGTGGCTCAAGTATCAAAGGTCCAGTCTTGAGTGAAAAAACTAAGGGAAAACATGAGGCCCAGGGTTCAAGCCCCAGTACTAATATAAATAAACAAATAAATAAGGAAGTAAATAGGATAGATTCCAAGGGCAGAGATCACAGTTCTATTCTGTGTCCCTCTTCTGATAAGATACAGGGAAGTGAGCCGAGGATACTGGGGTAGAATGACTGAGTTGTTAATGATGGGCTGACTAGTTAATGCCCAGAGAACATAGTGCTCTGTTGTAAATGATGTCTGGGGGTCTTGGGAGAGGAGGAATGGTGTAATCATCAAACCTTGTGAAAAAGTAGTGCTCAGCCTTTCTCCTCCCACTGAGGGAGAAAACAAAGCGAAATCTCTAAATCATGTCTTCTGCAAATGGGTGAGGATACCTGCTCTCAAGCTTCACCAAGGAAGTGAAATTGTTTCTTGGGAGGTTATAAGTGTGGAAACATATCGTTTTACTTATAAACCACAAATATCTATATTTAGCACATGAACAGATATATTAATCTCATTAAAATTTTGCAACAGGGATTGGAGGCATGACTCAGTTGGTAGAGCACCAGCATCAGGTACTGTGTTTGAGTCCTAGTCTCAGACCTAAAAAAAAAAAAAAAAAAGAGGGGCTGGGAAGGTGGCTCAGTGGTAGAGCGCTTGCCTTGCATGCATGAGGCCCTGGGTTTGATTCCTCAGCACCACATAAGCAAACAGAAAAAAGCCGGAAGTGGCGCTGTGGCTCAAGGGGTAGAGCGCTAGCCTTGAGCTGAATTGCTGAGGGACAGCGCCCAGGCCCAGAGTTCAGGCCCCATGACCGGACCCAAAAAAAAAAAAAGAACAGAAAAGGAAAGGAAAGGACATTTTATTATGGAGGTGATTAGGAAAATAATTGGTTAAAAATATGTCTAAATGGGTGTTGATGAAAAAAAGACAACGTGCTAAAGATTTGGGACATTGATGGAAGTAAGTCAGAATCCTGGGAAGTAACAAAACTGGCCCTAATTCTTGACTGCAGAGGTTCTGCAGAAGGAGCTGCCAACACCACTGGAATGATAAGCATTAGGACTTTCCACAGGGAACTCCCCATTCCTGTCTTTGAAATTAGAACTTTGAAAGCCACACTGGGGTAGTTTCTGTGATTTCCCATATCATCTGCCATTTGATTTGCCATACCTCCAGTTGGAAATTGGTGTTCATGCTGCTTCTGTGTTAAAAATGGTCTCTTTGGCTGGGCACTGGTGGCTCATGCCTGTAGTCCTAGCCTCAGGAAGCTGAGATCTGAGGATCAAGGTTCAAAGTCAGCCTGGATAGGAAAGACCATGGGACTCTTCTCTCCAATAATCTACCTACCCCGCCCCCTGAAAATTCTGGAAGTGGAGCTGTGACTCTGAGTTTGAGCCCCAGGATGGACACTTAAAAAATAAACAAAACTATTTTTTTTAAATGATCTCTTTAATGTGCTGGAGAAAGTATTCTTTTCTTCCTTCTTGTCCCTTTTAAGTGAGAAGGAGAAACAGCTAGGATTTTGAAAAGGAATAGCACTCAAGTCTCTTATTTTTCTTAAACTTTTTAATCAGGGCCACTAGAGAAAGATTCTGAGCAATGTGCTGGTGGCTGGCACCTATAATCCTAACTACTCAAGAGGTTGAGATCTGAGGGTGGAGGTTTGAAGCCAGCCTGGATAGGAAAGTCTGTGAGACTCTTATCTCCAATTAATGACCAAAAAATACCTGCCAGTGGAGCTATGGCTCAAGCGGTAGAGCATCAGACTTGAGCGAAACACAAGAATGAGACCCTGAGTTCAAGCCCCAGTATTAGCACCAAAAAAAAAAAAAATCTGAGCCAGTATTTTTCAGAAGAGGATAGGACCAATTCTGGGGACATCTGGTTTTGATGTCTTAAGGACTGCCAGTATTATTCTAGCATACCTGGCCAAAGCTCCAGGCTGCTGGAGAGGAGGCCCCTCCTCATTCTGCATAGGCATAGGAGGAACACAGCTGGCAGAGACATCTGGGTCTCCTCAGATTCATGAGAAAGGGCCCTCTGTCACCATGGGACTAGCATGTGCTAGTGCCCTGGTATGGTGTGCACACACCTGGATTCCTGGATTTGGTTTACTCTTTATATCTCTCTGATTCTCTCTTCTTTTTCTTCCTCCTCCTCCTCCTTCTCCTCCTCCTCCTCCTCCTCCTCTGCTGCTGCTGCTACTGCTGCTGCTTCCACTTCTGCTTCTGCTTCCACTTCCGCTTCACCTTCTGCTTCCTTAGTCTTTTTGTCTTCTTCTTCGTTGGTCTCTTCATTGGGACCGGGCCATGTACAAATCCCAACCATTCAACAGTGCTGGAGAGTAGATAGTATTTACCTCAATAATGGTAGTCTCTTTTCGCTTCTTTCTAACCCTCAATTCAGATGATGGTTCCAAGCCGACACCCACGATGGAGACCCAGCCCATGTTTGATGGAGATGGTAAGTCTGAACTACTTCCAGTTCTCCTTCCAGCCATTTTCAGATTGGGGAAAAGGCCTTACCTTTAAATGGTTGCTTCAGCCTCATTACCATTATTTTCTACTTTAATTTCAATCTTTTTTCCAGTGTAAGCTGAATTGTTTTAACCTTTTAAAAAATATGAAACCTCCAAGGAGTTCATATTGCTACACTCCCATTGGCACAATGCACCTTCCTACTGGTACATGTTCCACTTCTGGAAAGGTCTTCTGCTCTCCTCAGGCTTCCTGTTTCCTGTTGTCCAACAACCACACAGAGCCTGGTCAGACCCTCTGAGCTGCCAAGACCAGGAAATCATGGTCTGAAAAGCCAAAAGGCCAGCAAAGCCAGCAGTGCCCCTTCTGTACCTGAATTAGCACTTTCAAATGTCTGCCTTGTGCCTTACATGGGGCAAGGTCCCTAGGGGATGAGAGGAAGAGTCTATGAATACCAACTTTTACTCTCAAGACAGTGGCAACCCTAGAGAGCTTTGCAGGCTAAATTCTATGGTCTCCATTTTCATTTATGGGAGATAGGGGTTACAGTGATTAGGGAAGAGCATCTGTAGAGAGGTGGGTCTTGAACTAGATACTGCAAAGGAAGGGGAATTCTAGTCAGTGAAGGGGGGGAAACTAGGAGGGAGAGTGACCGGATGGGACACAGAGAAGGAAGTGACTGGTCAGTGGGGCTGGTCTGGCTGGGATTGTACAGACTTGGAGAAGGAGGAATTCTAGTGCAGGTGAAAGAGTACTCATGATAGAATAGAGAGGGATGTCCCTGGAGGTAAGATAGAAGACTTGGGTGCTGAGGTCTGGCCTTCATTCAAGGAGGTGCTCCTCAGGGCCTCTAATCTTCAGGGACTTTCCTGACAACTGCAGATTGCCCTGAGCAAGAACAGGCAGCTTGACAAAGTGAGTTCCAGGAAGCCTGACAAGGTTCAGTGTCTAGGGCAATGTGAAGCAAACACGAAACAGTAGATGAGTGTATCCAGGCCTGGATCATGAGATATAGGACAGAGAGATAAAAGGAAAGAATACCACTGGTTGACCTCACTGCTAAAGATGTTCCTAGAACAGGCTCATCTTTGGGAAGGACTGAAAGGTAAAATATCCTTTGCCATTGGTTCAGTTAGTGGAGCATGGGCGAGTCTGTGACTAAAAATTCAGATGTCTTCATGATTCACAAAGGTCCTTGGTTATTGGAAAATGTGGATCCTGGAATGCTAGGGAGGAAATGGAGATCATAGCATCTTTGGAGACCTGCCCAGAATCTTCACTGAAGGCCTGTCACTCTACAGTATTTTTAGGGCCACTAAAGAACACCAAACCTGCTGTCCATGGGGTAACCAGGTCCTGATTATCCTTGGGGTGACCAGGTCCTGAGAGCTTGGCGGGACCCTCGAGCACTCAGTAAAAGCACTCAGCCTGAAACTTCTCGAGGAAACCGTGAGAAGGGAGTTAGAGCATGTGTTAGATCCAGTCCTTTCTTGCCCATGTGGAGCAGAGACTCAGCAAGCTGAGTCTGCTGTGGTTCAACTATTTCCTCTGAAATGGTCTCTGTGGTTGGTTTGGCGTTTGCTTGTTGATTTACCCCCTTTAAATCTTCTTCCCGGGAAGCAGCTGAGAGGGACTTGGCTTGGCCTGTGTTCCTCACCTCCTGGGATAATATTTTTATTCCTGGATGGAGTGGCTCAGGGCCTCGGGACTCTGACTACTCTGCCTTCCACTACAGGATGCCCTGGCTGGCTCTTGTGAGCCAGTGGGGAGAAGAGCTTCCGTTGTGAGGCATGGAGAAAGTGCTGGCCCTGGGACTAGGGGGCTATGTTATGAGGGTGGTATCGATGAAGCCCTATATCTCAGACTTTTTTTTTTTTAAAGCTTATTAAAAGTCTAGCCGGGCGCTGGTGGCTCACGCCTGTAATCCTAGCTACTCAGGAGGCTGAGATCTGAGGATCGAGGTTCAAAGCCAGCCCGGGCAGGAGAGACCGTGAGACTCCTATCTCCAATAAACCACCAGAAAACCGGAAGTGGCGCTGTAGCTCAAGTGGTAGAGCGCTCGCCTTGAGCTGAAGAGCTGAGGGACAGCGCCCAGGCCCAGAGTTCAAGCCCCACGACCAACAAAAAAAAAAAAAGCTTATTAAAAGTCTCTTACACTCTATGACATATGTTTCTCTTTTCCCAGATCTTCTTTCTCTCTTGAATCTCTCTCTCTCTCTTTTTTCTAGAAATCACAGCTCCTACCCTGTGGATTAAGCATTTGGTAATCAAAGATTCCAAGCTGAACAACACCAATGTAAGAAATTCAGGTAAATAATCTTCCTTGGATTATATAAACCTAAATCAGCCAGGACTCCATTCCCCCATGTTGCTTTATGACTACCTATTATGGTATTTTTTTAAAAAAGAATAAGGTCTTTCTCATGTGACCCAGAACAGCCTTGAACGTGAAATATTGCTGAATTCACCCTCCTAAGGGCTGGGATTACAGGTTATACTACCAAGCCTGGCTTTATTTTGTGGCTTTTAAATCTTGTTGGTCTTTCATTTCTACAGCTATAAAACAAGGAGTTTGAATAAGTTCATCTCTTTCAACTTTAATTTTCTTCAGTTATTCTCTCAGGTAGTTGAAGCTTGTAGCTAAAATAGTATGTTGGCTGTATGTTTTAACATTCTGATCTACGAGTTCTATATGCTATGTGGAAGAGTTTGAAAGAAGAATGGCTGGATGTAAGAAGTTGAACTTTAAGTCTGGAGAGGCCTGCTTTGGTATGTTTCTAAACTCTATGTACAGTCATCTCTTTTCTGATATGATCTTTCGGGGATTTTTGTGAGTGGTCAGGTTTTGGTATGATTTAACTCTGAAGGAAGCCGACAGTTTCTGAAGGGTGATCAGATTTGTAGAATTTATTTGTAGAGTTTATTTACCATTGACAAAGACCAAAGGCAATCAAGTTCATTTGCCATAAATAAAGACTAAATTTCATCCACAGGAAATGTATTAACAAACCAAATCTGTATCTCTTACAGAGAAGATCCTTCTTTCAGCTTCAGTATTTCTCTGTTGTGAGAAATACTACTTTGTATAATTTATGTCTGGTGGTTGAATTTAGCTGTCATGCTATATGCCAGCTCTGTCCTACAGGGGGCAGTGTGGGAGCTAAAGTGCAGGGTCTGGGGCAAGAGGTGAATCCAATAGGAACTTGTGGATTTTATCTGTGACTTGACTGGTCTTCATGTGCCTGACTCTGTTGGGTACAAGATGAGTGTGGAAAGGTAAGATAGATGGAGACAGTGTGAACTCCTTTAGACCAGAGTCTGTGACAGAATAATACAGTGGTCAAAGCACAAGCGTGTGAATCAGCAAGATCTAGGTTCATATTCTGGATCCAACATTTAGTGGTGATTCTATTAACTCCAATAATCCCTGCAGGACCTCAGTTCTTATCTGTAGATCATTTTTCAAATGATTGTAGTTAAAAGTTTGCCAAACTGATGTTCTGAATGGTACTTGACTGAAGCCTGGCTGAGTGACAGATAGTAAGTATATGATAAGTTGTATGTGCATCTATTATAATCATCATTGTTAGTAAGAACAACATAGATCTTAATGATTGTGCTTATTGTGAGAATTCTTCAACTTAGAAAGACTGTCTGATTGGCACATCAAGCAAAGGTATCATCACACAGGCTTCTTCTAAAGATTTCCCTCTTCTTCTCATTACTAATTATGCAAATAGGATAAGCTTACGTAAGAGATGTAGGTTTGGTGCCTGTAGTACCACATGCTGGAAATGACAGTTGCAAATGATCTTCTCTGTCCCTGAGACCCTGCAAGGCCCCAGAGAGAGGATTAATTCTCATTCTGTGACCAAGTGGGGGACAGGACGCTGAATGCTCTGAATGCATTACCTTTTGCTGGAAACACTCACTTGGCATTTAGCAATTGTTTTCAGGAATTTCTTTTCCATCTACTCAGGTTATAGGGTCTGCAAAGGCAAGAGCTTAAATGTCTTTTACTGTCTATTATAGAATATAGCTCAATGGATTCCTTTGCTTCAAGGATGGTAGAAAATCAGACTAACACTGTCATAGTAGCTCATCTTGTCAAATCCTGAAGAACTTTACATTTGTTATCTTAACCAAGCCTCTTTTACCATAATCCTATGAGATAACTATCATTTCTGCCACCATCTTATACAAGAGATAAAGGCAGAAAGAGAGAAGAAGTGACATGACTTGGGTCATAGCTTGTAAGTATTTGGACTAGAAAAAGCTAGTCATATGTGGGAATCAAATACCTGTCTTCTTAAGCTGCATTCTCTGAGTGGATGAATTGGTGATATCAAGTTCTGTTTCCCTTCCCTACTCTGCTTATGTTGCTTCCTATTGGATGAGTATAGGGTCATGCTGAGAGATGGTTCCCAGGTAGATGCAACCACTTCCTTTTTGGAGTGACCTAGCCACCTTTATTGTTTTTCCTCAGAGTCTCAGGTATGTCTGTTTTCACATAGGTCAGGACAGTGGCCAAAGAACGGAGAGTTCCCTGGGAATAACTGAGACCAAACATAATTATGAAATATCAATCCTAGTAATCTTCATCATGGTCACCTGGCCATAATGATTAAGTGCCTGCCAACCTTTTTGATGTAATTATAGATAGAAGACACAGTTTCACAAAGGGCATGTACCAGGTATTTTGGCAAATGAAGTTGTATTGGAATATAGGCACACTCATTTTATCTAATATTATCTGTGGCTGTTTCCATCTATGTAAGTTTGAATGGCTGTGGTAGAGCCTGTATAATGTGCAAGGCTTAAAGTATGGACTTCATGATCTTTTACAGAGAAACTTTGCTGCCCCCTAGCATAAATGATTGACTAGAGGAATTGGATAGGAGTGTGTATATGGGGTTGTCTCTCAAGGGTTTTTGGTCCCTTTGTAGACCAAGCAGAAGTAGGAGTTGTGGCTCCTGAGCTGCTTCTTGACCTGCCCAGGTAAGCCTGCATTAGTACAGGAACTCCCAAGACTGCTCACAAGGTTTCATCATCTCATATGGACCATTCTCAAGCTCTGCCATCTCATTCCCACATGTCCTTGGGTTGCTAAGAAACATCCTAAGGGTCTGGTTTTTGTAGGCAGTGGGGCATAAACCCGTGTAATAGTCAAGTATGGCTTTGGAATCAGATGTACCCACAGGCCCAGTTTCAAAGCTAGCTTCTCACTGATAGGATGGGTGATCTTGGGAGGGTTAAACAACTTCCCAAGTCTTGGCTTACTTTCACAACAAATGAAATAGCTACCTTGAAGGATTTCTGTAAGAATTCATGCAGATATATAATTTTAGGCACATAGTAGGTGCATTCTTGTGACTTAAAAACAAAACAAAGCAATGGCTGCCCCAATAAAGGGTATTTATTTATTATGCTAGTCCCTTTTCACATGTTGGTCCTGTAGGTTTAATGAAGAGTCAGATATACTTTGATGAAAACTTGTATCTGGACAGCTAACTTTGGGAAGGACTGGAGGCTTGGGGGTCAAATGCCTGACAGTGTTTTCTGTAAAAGTTGAATGGAGGATTCTGCATTCAAGCAAATGTCTGATGCTTGTAGGGGAAGTTCGGCCCCAACTCTGTGAAGTCTACCTGGGTGAGAACTCTACTTCTCAACTGTCTCAGAGGAGAAGCAAGAAGGATATTCCAGTTTCTTTTACACCCCAAACATCCTTTTTTCACACTCAGACCCTGTGACGCCAGTTTTGGGTTTTGGCCTGGGGACTGTTGATGTTGGAAATGTTCCACTGGGTGCCTGAAGTTGTGCAATAACATGACACACATGCCTGCAGACATATCCAGTCTCTCCTCCTGGAGGTTTTGGTCCTTGTTTTAAAGGCTTTGTCACATGCTTAAATTATGGGCAATGTCACCCATAGGTGTTTAGGTGTCTACAGATTTGGCCTTCTCTTCCATTCTTATCTCCATTGTCCTTTTCCTGCGTGTACCATGGCATGACCCCCATTCATGGAGCCATAAACCCTTTTATGTGAAGAGGAATATGTACCTGGCCAGCAAACACCCTGGACTCACCATAGATGAAGGCTGGATAGAACCTCTACTGCTTTTATAAGAAAATAAAGCCAGGCGCTGGTGGCTCATGCCTGTAACCCTAGCTATTCAGAAAGCTGAGATCTGAGGATTGCAGTTCAAAGCCAGCCCGGGGAAGGAATGTCCTTGAGACTCTTATCTCCATTTAACCACCAGAAAACTTGAAGTGGCACTGTGGCTTAAGTGGTAGAATGCTTGCCTTGAGCTGAAGATCTCAGGGACAGCACCCAGGCCAAGTTCAAGCCCCACAGCTGACAAAAACAAAAAACAAAACAAAACAAAAACCTGATTTTATACCAGGGATTATCCACCAAGGCATTTTTTGAAAAACTCTTAGAGCTTAAACTGGTTTTTTTAAAAACATTTTTTACCATCTACATTTTATTGAAGAGTATAAAGAGATGAAATAAATGACAAGAAATAAGCTTCATCTCATTCTTTCTCTCCTCTTTTCTTCTCTTCTTTCCTCTCTTCTTACTTCTCTCTTCTCTTCTTTCTTCTTTTCCCCTCTCCTCCCCGTCTTCCTCTTCTCTTCATCTTCCCCCTCCTCTTCCTCCTCCTCCTCTTCCCTCTCCTCCTCTTCTTCCTCCTCCTCCTCCTCTTCCTCCTCCTCTTCTTCCTCCTTTTCCTTTTCCTTCTCCACCCCTTTCTCCTTCTCCACCCCTTTCTTCTTCTTCTTTCCCCTTCTCCCTCCTCCTCCTCCTCCTCCTTATTTTCCCCACATGCACATACACACAGCACAGACTCAGGGCCTAGTACTTGCTCTGTTTCTGAACCACATACTCAAGCCCCAGGGCTCTTCTTTGGCTTCTAATTTGACCATATGCAGACTTTATGTCTCTTTGTGTCTGTATGTAATATATTTGTCTTTTCCCCCTATATGACAAAATTCTGTGATTCCGCCCCAGAGAAATCCAGGGTGTCAAGAAATGGGGTCATGTACATTTCCTTCTCTTCATGCATCACAACAATCTTCCCTAGGCCCACATCTAATAACCCTCTACGCAAGGGGTTGGACTATATCTCATAATCTCTAGTTCAGTGCTTTGATTTTCCCTCTTGTATCCCTATCTCTTTCTCTCCTTTCTTCCTGTCCTTTCTAGTTCAATGGTGATCAGATTGGGAACTTCAAGAAGGTTCTAGAATGTGACCCTGTGAGTTAAACCCAAGAGCACCATGACTTTCCTCCCTCGCCTTCTTGGCCAGTAAAGCTTCTGCTGGTACATCAGTGAATGAAGCAGCTCGTGATAACTCTGTTTCCTGGAGACAGTCACCAGCAGGGACACAGGTGGAAATGCATGTCTTACAGGTTTTGCCATGAAAAAAATATTCCCATCTCTAACATGAGAGTGTCAGTGTGTTCCCAGGACACCACAATGTGTGTCACAGGAAAGCTTTCCTCAGCTGCCCTGCCATTACCTGTTGGGGCAGATCCTTGCTCTTCTAGGCCTGTTTTGGGCCTATCGGCCACATCATGGACCTTTTTTCCTCATCCAGGAAGTTCTTGATGGGTTCGTTGCTATGCTTGGTATATGGGGTCACTGAGGCAACAGCACCTCCTGGCTGGATTGCCCAACTCCCAAGCCTGCCCTCCTGGCCCACGGAGAAACCACAGGCTGATGTAATGACCTGGAGCCTGGAAAAATAAACAGCTCGCAAGGAAACCAGCAGTAGCCGTCGTAAGCAAATACTCCACAACCACCTGGAATCTCGCACATGACGTGATTGGAAGGAAGAATGAGTAATCCGCTAACGTTAGCAATTGAGGACGGGTCTGGGCTTGTGTGCATTTAAAATATCTCTATAAAAACAAACTGGGGATATTTATTTCTATAACTGGCCTTCTGGATACCTGCCCATTGATCTCTTGCAGGTGCCTTGGTCAATTCTGGCCAATAAAATTGGTATGGGGATGGGACCAGGTGGTCATCCCTAGAGCTTTCTCCATAGCAACAAAGACTTTTTTTTTTTTTTTTACCCTTTCTCTAGTTTTCTCTTTATTGAGAATCAAAAGGGAAAAGCTCCATGATCAAAAGCCCCATAGTTGAATTGGGGGTTTTAATCACACTTAGAGGCCCCAGAGAGCCTAGCTTACCATCTATTTTTTACCTCATTTGAGAATCAGCCTTCTTAGTTCCCCAGCTCCTGCATCCCCATTGTCTTCTTGGAACACAGATGTAGTAGTGGGATGGGAGGTGTGTGGATGCTGATCCAACCTCTGGGACTCACTCCCCCAGCAAAGGTCTTATTTCTGGCAATGAGTTTATATACTGTTTGGTATTTGACAGCAAAAACATATGTCCAAATATTTTCTTTTTCTTTGTTACTAAGATCCTGCTCAGGATTTTATAGTTGGCTTGTTCCAATTTGCAGGAAGTCAGTGATGGTCTCTGCTTTGGTCTGAACATCCTCATTTTGTATTTATTTGTACAATGACTTTGGAAGTAAACATTGTATATCTATCTATCTATACATATATACATATGTGTATGTTTATGATATATGTCATATATATATATATATATATATATATATATATATACATATATGCAACACTGGGGAATAAAGTTAGGATATTTCTTTTTGCTTGTGTCCTGGCACTGGGCCTTGAATTGAAGGAGTGGGCACTGTCTCTTAGTTTTTTGTTCAAGGTTGGTAACTCTACCAGTTGAGCCACAGCTCCACTTCTAGCTTTTCAGTTATTTTTTTAAATTGGAGCAAGGAATCTCATAGATTTTTCTTGCCTGGGCTAGTTTTGAACTGTGATTCTCAGATCTTAGGCTTTTGAGTAGCTTTGACATTTCACCTTAACAATTTTTTAAAAGTATCTTTTCCATCTTCCTTTTGTGCCCTCTTTTCCTTCATGTTTGAAATTTTGTCTTCTAACTTTTTTTTCTTTTTCTTTTTCTTTTTTTTGTCAGTCACTGGGCTTGAACTCTGGGCCTGAACACTGTCCCTCAGCTCTTCACCTCAAGGCTAGTGCTCTACCACTTGAGCCACTGCACCACTTCAGTTTTCTGAGTGGTTTATTGGAGATAAGAATCTCTTGGATTTTACTTCCCGGGTTGGCTTAGAACTGTGATCCTCAGATCTCAGCCTCCTGAGTATCTAGGATTACAGGCATGAGCCACTGGCACCTGGCTGTCTTCTAACTCTTGTTCCTTAAAGTACAGAGCCTGTCAAGTCAACTTAGTTATTGGGAAAAACTAAGAGACAATTTGCTATTTTTTAGAACCTGTCATTGCAAAACTGCTTTGAAGCATTTCCTATTCTTTTTGGAGGATGGGCCATATCTGCTTGCTTCATGGCATGAGTCAAAAGAAACAGGAAGGTATCTAAAACTTTGGATCTGAGTCAGATGATGCTTTGGGGAAAGAGCTCAGAAGAAAAATGACTATAAATGCTATATGGAGGCAATCATCCCAGAGGAATTTCTATCTTGTTTTCTCTCTGCCCTTTGGAGCTCAGCAGCTGTCTGTGTGGGAAGGAGAGAGTTACCACTTCAGACCATGTTGAGCTGTACCATGGCCATTTTAGGTTCTGCAGGGAGAAACTATTTAGACAGGCTGGTTGGTTTGTAATTTTTCCCTTACACCTCCTCACCATGGCATTTCATCCAACCGCATGCCCTATTTACAGGGACAATTGCAAACATCCCTGGGGAGATGTGGCCTCATCCAGCATCAGGGATGTGAGATGGGCAGTGTTTGTTCTGCCTGAAGATGCCACCTTTGAGACATGCCAGGTTAGGTGTGGCTCACAAGGCACACAGATGTGCTGTGAGAAGAGGTAAGTGATACCAGAAAAATTCAGAGAGCGTAGAGCAGGCTTACCCTTGACTTGGCCCCCTTCCTGTGCTTTTCTTCCCCTGGGACTTAGGAAGCTAAGTTTGGCACAGAGCCCTGGTCCATGAGAAAGAGCACCTGATCCTATCTAACTGTCAGTTGTGAGCCATTAGTGTGGGAAACATCTGGGAATCAGTACCATCACTTTATTTTCAACAAGAGAACACTGAGTCCATACTTTTTGGAGGGCTCTGTCCAGAGTCCCAGGGCTTACCAACAACTATGATGTGCCAAGATCTCCGTTTGGGGGTCATGGGTAAGCGAAGCAAAACAGTGTGTCTAAGGGAGGAGCTGGCCATAGGGCATAAGTTCAACAAGGAGGGGGGCATGGTGCAGCCTATTACAGTAGGAAAAATACTTTATCACTAATATTGTTTTGAAGTTCTGGCACAGTAAGTATGAAATTCTATTTCATCCCATCTGTCTGTCTATCCATCTCTCTATCTGTCATTCTTTTTTGTACCAGTACTGGAGCTTTCACTTAAGACCTCATATTCTCATTTGGGTTTCTTTTCATTCAAATCTGGCACTCTATCACTTGGACCACATTTCCACTTCTGGCTTCTTCCTAGTTAATTTGAGATTAGAGTCTTTCGGATTTGTTTGCCCTGGCTGGCCTCAAACTGCAATTCTCATATCTCAGTCTACTGAGTAGCTAGGATCACGGGCAGCAGACACCAGCACTAGGCTAGTTACACACATTTTTTTTAACTCACCTATATGAAGTGTAGCTCTTTTGGCAGTGGAGTAAACTGATCCTATTATCTGTCATTGGTCAGCCACTGCCATCCAGTTAAGGAGTCTGGTCATTCACAGGGGTAGTCAGAGGCCCAGACTTACTCCACATATCCCTGAGGACACTGCCATCTCAGACCAGCTGCCATTGCAGCTGCCGTTTTTCAATGTACTTTAGACACTAGGTTAAATGCTTTACATCTGCTATTATACTTTTTTATTTCCCCAGCTACATGTTTTATTGCATCAACTCTTCACAAGGACCCCATGAAACGTGCTCAGGCTACCCGACTTTTACATTATGACATTATGAAACTAAAGTCAACTGGCCCAGGTCACAGAACTAACAAGCGGGGAGGCCTGACCCATTGATCCTAAAAGTCCATGCTCTCACTTGCCATGCAAGATGACCTCTCTTCCAGCTGTTGTTGACTTCTATGAAAGCTTCCAACCAGTCCCTTTGGTGGAGCAAGTAAGAGTGAGTGTGATCTGCATGGGTACTCTTGCTTTCAGCCTGGCAGAGGACTCCTAGGTCTCCCCACCCCCAACTGCAGCTCCTGGGACATTCCCTGTGAATGAATGAATGCCTTTAGATCCTTCTGGCATTGGGGAAATGGTCATCTGGCTGAAATTTGATACTACCTCTACTCCTCCCCCTTGGGGGAAGCTGAGGAGGACCCTTGGGTAGTTCCTTCATCAGAAGGGGTGCCTTCTCTAGAGTGTTCTGCAAGGTCCCCTGGAGGCTACACCTGGCAGATGATGTAATCTTTCTCACTCCCCTTTGCTGCAGATTCTGTGGAGGAAGAGCTTTTTAGCTAAAAGGAGCCAAAGAAACCAATTCCGATGGAAGAAACAACTTTATTAAGTTAGGACAAATTCTTTTTCTAATGTCCCCCCCCCCATACCACTCCCTGCTACACACCTGGGCACAATCCTATGGGCTGATTTTGTTCTGTTTGCTAGGGTGATTTGCTTTTTCTTCCACCCTGGCAGGGATTCTCTTCTTAGCCAGTTATCTGCCCTCTGTCCTGAAGGGAACTCAGAGCAATTGTTGTGTGGACTCCCCTCCTCTTCAGGCTTGTCAGAGTCACTGGGTGACTCTGAGTCACATGGACGTGAAGGCTTGGGAATTGACTCTGGCCAAGTGGCACTGAGTGACACGGGTGATGGAAAGCCCATGGTGAAAGAGCAGGGCCAGTTCAGCAAATGGTGCTTGGAAAAATGACCCTCCAGAGACCACTTAGCTCCTCCTGTGAAAAAATTCAAAGTCTGCAAGTAAGAAAAATAACCTATTCACGTAGTTGGCTTAAAACCATAGGTGCTAAAACCCCATGTGGCAAAATAAACAGCAAGGGCCTGCTCGGTGATGTACCATAAATCACTGCCAAAGATTATGATTCTAGCAGGCCCCTCTCCCCAGCACCACGGTCCAGCCCCTGCACTGGCCTTCCCTGAGCAACAGAGCCAGTTCCTTAAAACTGGGCCCCTTCTTTCTTTCCTTGTGTTTTTTTTTTGGTGTTGTGTGTGTGTGTGTGTGTGTGTGTAGGCCTGCGTACATGCACCAATACTAGGTTCTTAAACTTCCTCTGGGTACTGTCTCTTAGCTTTTCCACTCTATGATTGTGTTGTACTACTTGATCCATCACTTCATTTCCAGCTTTTTGGTGGCTAATTAGAGATGAGAATCTCAGGGGCTTTCTTTCCCAGTCTGGGTTTCAAACTGATCCTTAGATCCCGCTCTCCTGAGGAGCTGGCATTACAGGCATGAGTCACTAGCCCCCTGCCCCCTCAACAATCCTTGCTTTTGTCCACTAAGTTCTCAGCCACTGGACAGTTCTGGACTAGTTCTGGCAACATTTACCCACATGCATGCACAGGCTTGAAGAATCCTGAAGCAGGAGCCACACAATTCCTCCCACCTCTGGAATTTCAGGTTGTGACTTAGAAAGGTTGTTCTTAATGCACGGCTTGTTATTTTGGGTTATTGTACAGCATTTTATTCATTTTTGATAAGAGGTGGGGTGAGCGGGAGGCATTTGAAGGGGTTTCAGGGTCATTGTAGGTGACACAATGTTAGTGTTCTCCATAATATTCTTGGCCCGGCAGTATGATTCCTTTTGCAATGAAATTTAAGTAAGCTTCTCTCATTTTTCAAACTGGGTAACCTTTTATTGATATTTCCCCCTAAGAAAATGCAGTCTTGATGGTCTGAGGGTTGGGTGTAGCGTTTCTCAGAATGAGTCAAGAAGTAGAGATTCATTTTCAGCCCCTGTGGTCTCATTCTCTCCCCACCCCCAACCCGAGTCTGGCAATTATTCCACAGTGGGCAGCTCCATCTCTGGAGCAAAGTTCTTGGGCTAGATGTTCTTCATGGGTTCTTCCTTTTTCCCTGCAGTTCCATGGCTCTTTGACACCAGGGATAGGGGTGCTGAAGGACCAGGAAGGATGTGACAAGCCCTTGCCATCAGTCTGGATAAGAGCTTGAGTCCGCCAAGACCCCAGGCTTTCTTTGTATCCTCTTCTCTTTATCTCAATCTCCTGTATTCTTTGGAATTTCTCCTCTCCCAGGAAGTGGCCTTGAGCCCTGCCTGCATCCATTGCCTTTTCTAAGCAACTCTGTCAGGATGGCCTGAGTAGCGGCCCTTGATTATCAACAGAGCCTCCTCTGGGAGAGCCGCTGGGTGTTTCTCTGGGGAGTCTGAGTCCTTGGTGGAGTTACCTCCCAGCTCACGTCTTTTCAGTCACAAAGGTTCATGACTCTTCCTGGTCCTTTGGTATGTGGTTCTGTACAAGACTCGTTTGTTTCCTTGCATTCATCTTTCTTACAGAACTTATTACCATTTCTTCAGTATGTCTGTCTCATATTTGGTCAAATGTTGTCTAGCTGTTACTATGACAATATTTTTGTTCCCTAGGTGCTAGGGTTTGAAGGCCTCATGTTTGATAGGTGCCCATATTTTTTTAAAATTATTTCTCAAGCAGAGTCATGTATTTTCCCCCTATTAGAACTGGCCTCATATCTCAGTCACTAGCCTCCTGCATTGCTGGGATTACCATGCCTGGCTTGTTGATTGAGATGGTAGTCTTGCTAATTGTGCCCAGCCTGACACTGAACCAAGATCCTCTCAATCTCTGCCTCTTGAGTAGCTAGGATTCAGCTATAAGCCACAGCACCTAATCAAACTATGTGGATATGGTGACTATGTACAGTCAATTCACTTTAATTAGAGTATATTTCCCCTCCCCCTTAATATGGGTAGCTTTCATGCAGTCAACTGAAGGACTTATGAGCAAAGATGGGGGGGGTTCCTGAAGAAGAAGGAATTCTGACTTAAGACTGTAACATAGAAATCCTGCCAGAGTGTTCTGGCCTGTGGACTTGCCCTACTAATTTTGTTGAATTTCATCTACTGGCCTGCCTGCATCTTTCAGACCTGCCAGCCCCCACAATCATGCAAGCCAGTTACTCAAAATTGTTATCTCTTTCTGAGAGAGAGAGAGAGAAGAGAGAGAGAGAGAGAGAGTATCCATGTGTTGTTTGCTAGGTTTCTTTCTCAGAGAATCTCCAATCTCAATTGATACAGACCTTCTCTTGCCACGACTTCTTCTCTCTATCTCCCCCCCCCACACACACACATGTACCACCACTATATTACCATTTTCTGTCTCTGCAAAACCTCATAGTGTGGCCATCACACCCATCACTGCTGACTCCATGTCCTGAAGGTGCTTGGGTGCTGGTACCCAGGACCTCAGCTTGTCTGTCTGGGTCACCTTTCAGCATTTCCCCTCTGCCAGGCAGCAATTAGAAAGGAAGCCTAGCCCAAGAAAGCTGAAACTCCAATCTTGAAATGCTTATGTTTGTTAGCCATTTATTCTTGGAAAAAATAAAGAAGAGAAAAGGAAAAGATGATAAGACAGACAGATAGACAGGAAAAAAAAAAGGTTCCCAGGAGGAAAGGATAAACTCTGGGCTCAAATGGAGATTGGGGATTAGCTGAGAATTTTGTTTTTTCATGCACGCCTTGCTCCTAATTATCATGGGCAATTGAGAGCACAGGGGCATGGGCCAGACAGAGCTGTTCTCCATGCTGATCCCATCTTGGCGGCCATGTAATGACCTGGGCTCTGGGCCTGCAGACAGGGTTTATGTTTGTCTGGTTCAACCTGACCTTTCCTCTCCTGTCTCTTGTCCCACCCACTTTTGCTCAGTTTTGGTCCCTACTTTCCCCCATGCCATGTGTACTTGGTGAAAGAGAGAGCTCTGTGTTTTCTGGTGGCAAAGTCTAGGTGCTTTTCTCTGTGTTTCTTCTTTGAGACAGTCGAAGGCTAAGTGAGTGAAGCTTTAGTCATTCATTGCTCAGGAAAAAGTGACCTAGCTCTCACTTTTCCTCTGTGCCATGTGGACATGTGTGAGTATGTGTGTTCATGTATTTCTACATCCTGAATGTTCTCTCTCTCCTGTTATTTATTGTGTCTTTCAAGGGCATATAGATGGCCCTGGCCCATTATCCCAGCAACAGGCTAGACCTTCCCATTTTGTTCTTCTTCCTTGGTTTTCCCAAGAAGAGATGGGGTGTATTCATGCCAGGGTTTATCCACTTTGGGGGAGCTCCTTCCCCTCCAAACTGATAAGGACCCCCTGCCCTGCATTCCAGAAAATGATTTATGGATGCTTGTTGTCTATTGACATATAACAAACTACTCTAAACCTATTGTCTTACTTTATTCTTGCACATGTATCTGTGGGTTGGTCCAGTGGTTCTTTATCTGGTTTTAAATTAGCTGCTTGGCTCATCCAGATGGAGGATTCATGGGGCTAGAGCATCCAAGATGGTTTCTGTCAAGTCTCAGCAGGTGTGGGCTATAGGCAGAACCACTTCTGCTTCCCTCTCTGTGGCCCCTCCTCCCCCAGGAGGCTAAACCAGCTTCCTTATATGGGGGTCTCTGGGAAGCTTCCAAGAAAATTAAGATAGAAGCCGCAAGTCTCTGACACTTCCATCATTTTCATCAGAGCCCAGTGTATGGCTGTAAAGAAGGCATGGAGATAGGGTGGCACAATTTCTTGGGATCACTTCCTAGTAATCTACTGTATTTACTGAGTAAAAGAAAAGTTCAGATAAAGATCACATTAGTCTTACTTCAGTGAAAGATGTTACTGTAAAAGAGGAAGAACATAGCTGGGCTCGAATCCCAACCCTGCCCTCATCCTAGTTGTATGATCTTGACCATCAGCCAGTCTGTGTTCCTGGTAGGAACAGTATGTAATCACACTTGTCCTAGAGCCTTGGGATGAGTGCGAAACCATAAATATAAGTAGAACTCCTAGTACCCAGTCTGTCACATTAGATAAAGACTCAAATGCTAGCTGTTGTTATTGAAGTTATAGATCTCTAGTGGTAGGTGAGTTACATATTTGATTTTAGGCTTTCTAGTTCTGAGGAAGAAAGATATTAATGCACAATCTTTGTTTGTACGATTAAGCCAGAAGGATGTGGTTAGTTCAGAAATAGCTGTGCTGTGTGAACACATTTGATCTTGAACATGGCAGATTTGGGGTAGCCTGTGACCTGGAAGAGCTCACTGTGATGGGGGGGTGGGGGAGGGTGGATATTTTCCTAGAACAAGTAGCTAGAGATTAGCAAAGTAAACTTGGCTGTCAGAAGCCTTGAGTAGAATCTCAGTCCTCTTTCTTCCTGTCTGAGTGAATTTGGGAATATTTATAATCTCCAAAATTCAACTTCCCTGCCTACAAAGAGTTCATAGTAATAGTGACTAGAGCCATATGCTGGTGGCTCACTCCTTTAATCCTAGATACTCAGGAATCTGCGATCGGAGGATTATGATTCTATGCCAGCCTGAGCAAGAAAGTCTATGAGACTCTTCAATTAATCAGTGAAAAGTTGGAAGTAGAGTCATAGTGCTAGTAGTGAAGCACCAGCCTTGAGCATAAAAGCCCAGGCCCTGGGTTCAAGCTCCAGTACTGACACCAAAAATAATAAAGACTAGGTGGAGAAGCCCTTAGTCTATTGCCTGGAACATTTACTTAAGGAATATTTATTTTAATTGTATTAGTTTTTAAAATAACTTTAAGATATACTTATAATGTAGTATGTAATTTTTTTTGCTTCTCTTGAATGTTCTTCCCTCATGGTGTAACCACTGTTGTCACTGTATTTAATTTCGGTATACTGCATCTTGTATATACATTTTTCTGATTTGGGGAGGGGAAGAGAAATAACAAAATGCTGAAATAAGGATACAGGATGACCCATTGTCATCGAGATGTACAAGACACTATGTTGAAAATGAATTACAACTTTGTGGGAGTGGGGGGGAGGGGAAAGGGGAGGGAGGAGTTATGAAGGTAGGGAGGAAAGGGATGGTAGGGGAAAAACAAAGGAGGGGGTAACAATGCTCGATAGGAAAAGGACTTATTACCTTGCTCATGTAACTGTAACTCCTCTGTACAGTATCTTTACAAATATGTATGTGTGTGTGTAAAAGAACTTTAAGAGAGATTTTCCTCTTTCTGGAAGACAAGCTGTGTACTCTTCACAAATGATTTGTGCTGTTTCAATAAACCATTCTTGTCTCTTTCTTAGAGGCCCCAGGCTTGTAGGGACTATAATGAAGTGATAGATACATATGAAAGTATAAAGTGATACACTCTGCGTTTAGCATTTTTCTCAATTCTATGCTATGCTCCATGTTTCCAAATTAGAGAACTTTGTCCTTTTCATGATTTAATTCTCCATCACAGAAGTTGACTGGACATTTCTGAATAGCCTCCAAGGAATTCCAGAAGCCCGTTAACAGACCCCAAACTCTGGGTTTGTATTTCTCCTATCCAGTTCCTGTCCACATGTCCACAGGCTTCAGAACTCCAGGAGTATGAAGCTAGGTTCATCTCTCTTGCTACACTGGGGGTTTCCTCCTCCTCTTCTGGCTTCTCAACTTAGTCTGGTTTATGGCTCCGGAAGACTGGCCTGGAGAAGCCTGTCAGCAGTTGTTACATGAATGTGGTGGTGGTACCAATAAAAAGCTCTTTTCCTTTACCTTTGTTCCTCCATTACCTCCCTAATGGCATGAAATATGAGGTAGGAAGCAAGGCTACCAAATAGAGATTGGGGGAACTATTGCAAACTTCTGGGGTAATCACCTAGAAATTGCCCTGTCTCTGTCCCAGCCAGGGGTCAAAGTCAACACCAAGGTTCTCCAGTTCCTCTGTCTCCCATTCGGTTTCTATTTCTTTCATAAGCGGCCTCTGGATGTTGTCCTGAGGTAGTTATCATGGGCAGGGAATCCCTAATCTGATGTTCATCAACTGCTTTAAACTCAAAGTCCTCAGCCAAGGAAATGCTCTTTAAGGTTTGCTATAGCTACATTATGAATACAACAGTTGCTTTTTCTTTCCGAAGTTTGGAAATTGTATTTCAGTATTGAATATGCTATACCCACCTGTCTATTAACTCTGAGACTTTTCAGATTCCTAGAGAAATATTCAGCATTTTTCCCAGCAGTGAGAACAAGAATGGTTTCTGCATCATCTAATCTCATGTGTGTGTATGTGTGTGTGTGAGCGAGAGAATCAGACAGACAGAGTAAGTATTGGGCCCTGAAATCAGGGTCTCATTTGGCTTTTTCACTCAAGGCTATCACTCTACCACTTGATCCACCCCTCTACTTCCAGCTTTTTGCTGGTTCCTTGGAGATAAGATTCTCACATGCAGCATCTTCAGATCTCAGCCTCTGGATATAGCTAGGATTATAGGCATGCACACCAATGCTTGGCTCATCTATTTTTTATGACAGCATTATGCTTATTTGTATCTGTGTCCATCTACTACGTCATATGCTTCCTTGGGGCCTTAGGTATATTGCATCATTATTTCTGGCACCAGTTTGTGTTGCTCATTTGTGTTGTGTTTAGAGGGCAGAATGGCTCTCAAGGTTCCCAATACCATAACAAAACTACAAAGGAAAAAAAAAAGGGTGCCAGGTGGGTTGATTGGCAACATTTTTCAGATAAGAGGCCCTGCAGGTGTGAGGCTCTCTGCAGCTGACCAGGCCTGGCACTGGTCCACTGTCTCTGCTTGGGTCTGGCTGCAGGGAGACCCAGTTTGGTTGTTCAGACACGTTCACCTATTTCTGAGGCTGCTGAGTGCAGACATCTTCCTGCTGGGCCTGTTTTCTCTCCCAATGGACAGAAACAGCATTGTGAAATGGATTCAAGCCCATCAGCCTACCTCATCCAGCCAGTGCAGAGACTGGAAGGAGCCAACATTGGATCTTATTTTTGTTCCTCTTGGGTGCATAGCACAGGTCTGTCTGAAGCTGGTGGCCTGTGGCTGTGTCCTGCCGTGTCTGGGCTTAGGAGCATCTACTTACACAGGCATTCCCGCATTAGCTTGCAGGGCAGCCTGGCTCCTGTACTTACCTCTCCTGGAGCCAGTAGACAGTGTATCAGCAGGAGCTCCTCCGAAAACAGTGAAGAAATTCCAGCCTTGAGGCAAACCACAGCTTTGAGGAAGAGCAGCCTTAGAGCCCCGGCTGTGGGAGTGTTGATGAGCCCTGACAGCAGCGGTGGCCACGGGGACTGGGGGTGGGTGGAGGAGTGTTTCTTGCCTTTTTATCATGTCTCTTGCCTTCCACACCTTTTTACCAGGTGTGGGAGACATAGCTGTCAGTGAGGTTTCATCAGCCAAGCCCTCAGCTCCTTGGGCCTGGGACCTGGTCCTTGCTGGGCTAGAAGGAGAGGATGGTATACCCCAGGAGTGAACATTATCAGAGGCTATGTCTTCTCTTACAGAGAAAATCCACTCGTGTGACCAGGAGAGGCAGAGCGCCCTGGAAGAAGCCAGGCAGAACCCCAGAGAGGGCATTGTCATTCCCGAGTGTGCCCCTGGGGGGCTTTATAAGCCAGTGCAGTGCCACCAGTCCACTGGCTACTGCTGGTGTGTGCTGGTGGATACTGGGCGCCCACTGCCTGGGACCTCCACACGGTAAGCCCACTCAGAGCCTATCCTGAGCCTCAGGCTGAGTCCTGGGACAAAGGGACCAGCTCCTAGTTATGCTGGCCTGTCTCAGCTTTACCTCTCTCAGGTTCCATGAGAGTCAGGTCACATCACAGGAGATCAGTGTTTCCATTCTTGAGCAGATGAGGACCTGAATGCTGGTTGTAGATCTGTCCCTTTCTGGTTGTAGAAAAGTATTTAATTACTCTGAAGCTTCATTTCTTGATAAAAGTATCTTACTAACTAAGTCCTTAAGTTCCATAGATTAAAAAAAAAAAAAAAGTCCTGTGCCAGGTGCAGGTGGCTCAAGCCTGTAATCCTAGCTACTCAGGAGGCTGAGATCTGAAGACTGAAATTTGAAGCCAGCCAGGCAGGAAAGTCTGTGAGACTCTTTTTTTGGGGGGGGTGGGGGGTGGGGGTCTGGTCGTGGGCCTGAACTCTGGGCCAGGGTGCTGTCCCTCAGCTCTTCACCTCAAGGCTAGCACTCTACCCCTTGAGCCACAGTGCCACTTCCGGCTTTTTTTTTTCTACTTATATGGTGCTGAGGAATTGAACCCAGGGCCTCATGCATGCAAGGCAAGCACTCTACCACTGGACCACCTTCCCAGCCCTCTGTGAGACTCTTATTCTAACTAACCACCAAAATGCCAGAAGTGGAGATGTGGCTCAAGTGGTAGGACTCTAGGCTTGAGCAAAAAAGCTAGGGGACAGTGCCCAGGCCTAGAGTTAAGCCTCAGGACATGCACACACACACACACACATACACACACACACACACACACACACACACACACAGAGTCCAATATGCATATCTGATATTGACACCATTATCATGCTTGAGTGGTTCAAAGACATGCCTTTACATGTCTCAGTGGGAACATTTATGTTAGATTAACTTGTAGCTGCTGGACAGTGCAGGGGATCTTATGTTATTAACCCTTAGTGACAGCACAGCATTGTTGGATAGTAGTAGCTGAAGTAGGCTTGGTTACCGTCCTTTCTTAACCCCTCATCTCTCTCCTCAGATATGTGATGCCCAGTTGTGAGAGTGATGCCAGAGCAAAGAGCACGGAGGTGGAAGACCCCTTCAAGGACAGGGAGCTACCAGGTGGGGAGATGCTACCCTTTTGGTACCTACTTTTCCCCCTTCCAATCTACTCTGGGGCCATTTCTTGATCTAAAACAGGGAGCAGGAATGCTGGGCAGGTGGACCACAAGGAGGAGGGATGCTGGGCAGGTGGACCATAAGGAACATGGGATCAGAAGCCATGGAATCTGTAGAGAAGTTTGCTTACAGAGGTGGCTGTCTTGTGGGGCCTGGGCAGCATCTGCCACCTGCTCCACAGAATGTTTTCATGATGATCTGAGTGATTGAGGATGGCCACAGGGATATTGTGGGTAAGGGAATGGCATGAGACCCATGGAGAGGGGCCCTGGATCTTGGAAGGACTCGTGGGCTGTACTTCCCCTTATTTATAGTGAACTCTGCTAGGGGTCACAATAAGATGAGTAAATACCAATGACTTGGAATACCATAGTCTTTACTCAGTACAAAATTAGGTGGGTACAGGTGGGAATTTGCATTCTACCCTCATGATCCATTCCAGAGCAAAAACTGAAGGTAGAGAGTCCTGCAAGTCAGGCTTTCCACGTGAGCTTTGTAGAAATCACAAAAATAGAGCTGTGGCCTCCGGGACCCTTGCTTCTAGCCATCCCTGCAACAGATAAGAATGGGGGATTCCATTGTTCAACAGGCAATAGATATAATCTAGTACCCAAAATTGGCATGAGGTTCATAGCATGCATGAGGCAGATTGTGTGCAGATAAAGGAAGGCACGTATATGCAAGTAGTCATGAAGTCATCCTGGGGGCTAAAAGCAAGGAGATGTGAGGGAAAACCCTCCTTAGAGCCCATGCTTCTTATGAGAAGTAGTATTTAGTAGAAGACCTGTACGTTTGGAGAGAGAAGAGAAGGTCCTAGAAGCTGCAGAGAGGTCACCATGGGTAGATTGAGGGCCCATTCACGTTGATGAATGTGAGTTTTAAGGCTCCCATCTATGTGGTTGTGTGGGGGGGGTTTTCCTAGCCATGCTCTTTTATGTGGGTGTAGACATGGAACAGGAATATATGTGATGTGCATAGGGTTTTTCTGGAACACTAAGATAAGACAAGGAACAAAGGTCTTGGGACTATTTCCAAGGGAGAGTCTAATCAGCTGGAGAAGGAGGGGAGAGAGTAAAGGAGGAGGTTCTTGATAGATCTACTCATGTCAACTTGATAACCAGTGGGATTCCTCCCCACCCCACCATACCCTGTACTCCAACAGTAATGTTTCTTACTCTCAGAGCAGCATTTTTTATAACCTATAATAACTCCCCGGACATTAACCTGAGCATATTAGCCCAGTATATTGTGAAGTTTCTCAGGTTAAGAACCTTGTGCATTGTTTCCCTAGCTTTTAACATAGTACCTGAGTTGATACTCAGCAAAAAAAAATGTGTGAGATGCAGGAAAATTGAAAGCATTACTATCCATTTAGTCTGATGATACCTTGTGGGCTCTGGGTAGAGGAATGTTGAAGGTCTATGAGCGTCATCTGGGCAGTAAATACATTCCCCAAAATGGATCAAGCTGAATAAGGATTTCCAGAAACTTGGGAAGGAATGATAGCTGAGAAAGCCATTTATTTGGTTACTTATTGGACATCTGCCTTCAAATCTCATTTTATCTTTTAGGCTGTCCAGAAGGGAAGAAATTGGAATTTATCACCAGCCTACTGGATGCTCTTACCACTGACATGGTTCAGGCCATTAACTCCGCAGCACCCACTGGAGGTGGGAGGTGAGAATGAGCAGGACTCAAGTCCAATAGGAAATGTGGGGCTGTGGACAGATGCTACATTCTGGAGGTTAGGAAAGCCTGGGAAGTTTGACCAGGGCAAGAGTTGGACTTCTGTCCTTTTCCTGAAAACATATGCCCATGGCTTTGTCTCACCTTCTGACAAAAATTCCTCCTGCTCCTCAACCTTTCTTTTTTTTTTTTTTTGAGTTGTTTATCTCCAGCATTTGGTTACCTGGTAACAGGGCTGTCTGAAAATGTCCAGCTGTTTAATCTCAGAAGAAGGAGTGTTGAATAACAGGATGGGTGATGGGCATCTGATGAGGACCAGGAGGGAGTACAAAGCACTCTGTGATGTTTCTTCTCCTTTGAGAAGGAGAAGCCATATGCCTTTGTGGCCTTCGGAGAATTCCAAGGAGCTCTGAGTAATGAAATTGGATACTTCACAATCACATCCAACTTTGTTCCGGAGTTACATGAAAATCCTTACCTGAGGCCTAAATGTACTACTACCTGGTGAACCAGGATCTCTGGAGCCTGCTAGTTTAGGTCCGTTGGGCTGGTCAGGTGGAGAATGCATGTATCCATCCCCTGAGTACCTTTTGAATGTATATGACATACCAAGTCCTTTGCTAAGGACTAGCTACCCAGGAATGCAAAGCATTTTCTTACCTTCAAAGTAGGCAGCTTATTTGGGACACTGGACCCTAGACAGATACTTGCAGACTGTGTGGTCCATGCTAGGCAGAGGTAGAAGAACAGAGGATTGTCTAGCACCAGTGCACAGGAGGCAGTGAAAGCTTCCTGGAGGAGATGATAACTGAGCTGGGTTTTGAAAGCTAGGTAAGATTTAGTCAAAGGAAGAAGAAAGCCATTCATGAAGGAAGAAAGAATATAGTGACTCCAGGAAAAGTGCACACTTGTAGTTCAGAACGGCTGGGCCTGGATGGAGAAGGAGGAAGAGTAGAAGAGTGGTAATAAAGAGATGAGATGGGCAGTGGGGAACAAGAAAGGGCCTGAGGACATACGAACGAAGACTTCCAGTTATAAAACAAGGGCACAGCAGGGGTTGGGCAGGAGCCAGGGAGGGGAAGGTGGGCGTGTTCGGGTTCCTGACAGCAGCGGCCAAGGTGCCATGAGCTTGCCAAGGATATGCAGCCTGACTCTCAGTTCAGATGGCTTCTCAAAGAGGGAATGCTAGTTTCTAATCACTAACCATCTGCTGGCAGCAGAGCTGTTATCTGCAAGGCAACTAGGTAGACAGGCCTAGGTCCCCAGGACCCACAGAAGTGGCAGGTATGGCAGAGACCACTGGCAGGACCCCTGGGTATGCATTTGGACTTGGGGGGGGCGGTCAGGATTTCAAGCATAACTATCAACTATTTGGCATTCTCCCATCCAAGTACTAACCAGGCCCGACCCTGCTTAGCTTCCGAGATCAGACGAGATCGGGCACGTTCAGGGTGGTATGGCCGTAGACAACTATTTGGCATTCTGAAGTGGACAAATGTTTTCATTTTGACACTTCCCTCCCTTTTTTGAATCATATCAAAGTGATTGTGTACATGGTCAAGATATGGTAATGTCACTAGTAGATGAAAAGAATATAATAGATGCGTACAGCAAGCTAGATATTCAGTTGAGAGAGAGAGAGAGAAAGAGAGATGGTACATTGAGGACATTGTGCCTGGTGAAATAAGCCAGTGGCAGAAGGGCAAATACTATATGATATTTTTCTTGCACAAACTATCTGAAATCTCCAAATGTGGAAAATCAGGGAGGAAAGGTAGCCTCTAGGGGACATGGAGAGAAGGAAAAGGGAGATTTTAATCAACAGACATCAAGTTTCAATCAACATTATCCTTATAGTCCACTGTCCTGCTGCCCTGTACAGTTTGAGTTTTGCTAAGAAGATAGATTATGTGCTCTTAGTACAGCAAAATGCAATTTTAGAAAAAAAAAAAGACAAAAAGGAGAAAAAGAAAGGAAAAAGAAAATGAGTGTAGTGGTCATCACCCTTGGTCAGGGTGCTTACTCCTAGCACCCCTTGGTTGGGAGAGCCTGCAGGCTGGTTTCTAAGCATAGCACTATTGCTTCTTACCCTGCGGGCATGGGCCAGGCCTTCGCATAAAGGAGCACAGCAAAAGAGCTGAGAAAATGGGGGAGGGGGGCGGGCAGGGAGTGGGGCCACACACAGTGCTCAGCAGCTCAGTAACTAAGAGATTGCACCCCAATTGCCAAGCAGAGGGGAAGGGTGAGTTTTGACAAGGCATACTCCGTGTTACATGCCTTTTTGTGATTTATGCTTAGAATATGCAAAAATACCTGTGGTTTCATGCAAAACCAGGAATGAGATTCAGGAGTCCCGCTTTTTCCTCTATGAGCTGAAAATACTCAAAGGAAAAAAAAGTAAACAATTCATAACTTTCATTGCAGTATATTGTTTAACTGCTTTATTACTGTTGTTGATTGCCTACTGAGCCTTAATTTATCAATTAAGCTTTACCATAGTCCACAGGTTATATATAAAGAATAAAAACAACTGGGCACCGGTGGCTCACACTTAAAAAACGAGCCACTCAGGCGGCTGAGATCTGAGGATTATGGTTCAAAGACAGCCCTGGCAGGAAAGTCTGTGAAATGCTTATCTTCAATTAAACACCACAAAGCTGGAAGTGGAGCTGTAGCTCAAGTGGTAGAGTACTAGCTTTGAGCAAAAGAGCTTAGAGACAGGGCCCAGGCCCTGAGTTCAAGCCTCAAGACCACCACCTCCCCTAAAAAAATAAAGAAAGAAATCTATCAGTGATTTCAAACATTGAGGGCTTGGAAGTATTCCCAATATATTTATGTTGACTAGAAAAATGGGAGAAAACTGGCATCTCAGCTGACTAGGTTAGTAGAAGTTAGCAAGACCCTATCTCAAAAACAAAATACAAACAAAAAGGCTGAGGTATAACTCAAGTGGTAGGGTACTTGACTAGCATGTGCATGGCCCTGGGTTCATTCCCAAGTCCCATAGAAGTCTCAGGTATGGGTGGTCCCCTCCATGACTTCCTGAAGGTTGCTAGCTTTGACCATCAGCTCATGGATCTAGCCTCTCTATTCTACTTTAGATCCATAGAGACAAGACTTCAAGCTCCACCCCAGTGACCTCCGTAGGAACCCCAGTGCTTTTGTTCCTTAGGGCCTTGGTTACATGGAGGGACCGTGGATGGACCATGGATGGACCCTGTAGCCAAGGGAAGTTAGAGTTACTGCCTAACCCACATGGTACAGGTCAAAGAGATACATACAGATAATAAACAAAGAAATGTACGCTTTTTCATGCCAGAATATCCTTAGGGAAGGGGCTTTGCATAAAATCTTCTCTTTCAGGTTAGGTATAATTTAGAGTTGGGAGATACTTTTAAAAATATTTCCAAAAACATGCGTTTTTGTATTTTTTTAAAAAATTATAATAAGCTTCTCTTAGCTTGGCCATGCTTGGTTCTAATAGGTACAAAAGGTTTAGACTGCTTTGAGTAGTTGTGTTACCTGGAGGCTGGACTTCTAATCACAGGAAGACAAAATATACCAGAATAGTTTTTAAATCAAGAAAGATCAAAGAAGTGTGTGTGTGTGTGTGTGTGTGTGTGTGTGTGTGTGTGTATGGGGGGGGAGAGGGAGAAGAGAGGGAGACTGGGAGAGAGAGAGGAAGGGAAAGAAAAGGGAAAGAGAGAGAGAGAGAGAGGAAACTTTATTGAGAAGTGCCTGGTCTGTGTTGCCAAATTTCCAGAGGGTTTAAATCCCTCTGGGTCTTCCCCTTACATGTAGCCTAAGCTTTAGCGCATGCCTGAATGACCTTGCAATATGGTCTTCATGGTGTCTGGCTCTTCTTGGATAATTTTCTTCCCACCATTGTGTGTCCTCCTCATTGCCTCTAGGAAGCCACCCTGCCTGCCTGCCTGGGCCCACCTCCAACCAGCAGTACCTTCATCCTACAAAGCAGTTCTCCTTTTTCCTATACTGGCTCCTGCTTATCCACTGAAACCTCACCTCTCAGAGACTACCCAGCCTAGAGGAGCTATTACTCAGACACCCTCTGCCTCTGTGCCCCTTGTTAACTCTTGGCCTTGTGCTTGTCGTGATGTGACATCTACCCAGCTCATCTATGTGTCATCTGTTTTACCCACTGAGAACTTGAGTTCCACCAGAGAAGGAGCATTCACCCCCCTTTCCCCTGCTGTGTCCTCAGAATTTGCAATATTGCCTGACACATAGGAGACAATGAAGAAAATGTGTCAACAAATAGCAGTGTGCGTGATGGGTAGGTAGGGTGGATTCCCGAGGGTTCACTGACTACTGCAGGACTCAGTATAAGGTTTGGTGCAGCTGTCAGGTTCTCTGTGGTAGATCTTTGTAGAGCTCTAAGGCACCGTCCCTGGGCCTAAGGGATTTAAGACACTGCTGAGACCGTTATTTCTCTTGTGTGATGAAGGAGCAGAGGCACAGGACAGCTGGAGATTGGGTAACGCATCTGGGACAGGGCTGAGGAAGAGAGGAAATCCAGGCTCCCTTGGGGTTTTGCCTTGGCTTTGGAATTCAGGCAGAGTTGGCATTGCAGGGCATGAAGTTGAAGAAGCTGTGTTTGAGTCCTCACACTCAGGGTCTGACCATTGAATTGACAATTAATGGACATCAGCTGAGACCTGTGGGAAGCAAGACCACATGAACACGGTGGGAGAAAGGACGGAAGGCATCTCTCCATCTCACATTTTAGCCTGCCCCTGGTATAAGCTTCATGTTGGGTTCTGGGGACATTCCAAGAAACAGGCACAGTCTCTAGCCTGGAGGAGGAATATGAACTATAGAACCGTGTTAAAAGGCTAGTGTGAGCTAGCTGCTGGGACTCAGGGGAGGGAGGGCGCGTGAGGCTTAATATAGGAAGTGAAATTGGAGCCTCATCTTCACCTACAGCTGGGACACCCTCCCCCTCACCCCACAGACCACAGGTAAAGGCATCTCAGCATAGGACACACAGTATTGAGGGATGAGGGAGGATGGAGGGGCCTGTGAAAGAATGGTAAGAGCAGTGTGGTTTGGCTCGGGAGGCAGGCTTTTGGATAGGCAGGAATGGAGACTGCAGAACTGGGCAGAGCCCAGGAGATGCCCGGTTTCCTGTCTCATGCCAGGAGGCATCAGGAACCATAGGAGTACAGGGCACTTTTGTACAATCATCCTAATAGCCCTATGGGTTGTAAGGAAGTAAGAAAAGGGACAGGAAGGTTACAGCAGTTGTGACATAAGCCACAGTGACACTGTGGCTCAGAGGGGAGGTGAAGCTCTGAAGCATTTGCAAAGAAATCAGAGCCACGGGAGCCTCTCTTCTCTGGCTTCAGCCTGAATGAGTGATGAGATCTGACACTAGACAAAGCAGAATGAGGTGTTTGCATAAACATCTGTGGTTGGTCATGGTAGGAGGCACCAACAGATACTGAACGGCATCTATCATCCGAGAGCACTTGCTGGATGATTGAGTTATACCCTTAATTCTTCCCACCAGAGCTCCTAGGAGCAGCTCTCTGCCTTAGCTCAGCCCACCCAGAGCACCACAGGCTTTATCAGTCTGGAAGCAAGACTTCCGAGATCCCGGGGAAGTAGAATACTTGGAGCAGGGGAACTCTCTCTCTCTCTCTCTTTCTTTCTCTCTCTCTCTCTCTCTTTGCTCTGCCTGCCCTAGGGAAAGCCAGTCTTGAGGGGAGACTGGCAGGATGAGCCCTGTGAACCCCCTAGTCCTTCATGTAGCCCTAAGCCTCCTGTACAGTGTCTTTACTCTCCCTGCTCAACATGGATGCCCCTTGATGTCTTCACACAAAAGAGGCTGGAATGTGGCTGACTTGGCATTTCCCAGCCCCACTCGCACAGCTAGCGGGGCTGGGACCCAGCTCCAGATGGGGCTCAGTCAGTCTGCTTGGCTTGGCTCGTGCCTTCCTGCCATCCCGCCTTACCTTCTCTAAAATTGCTTAAGGCAGCAGAACTGGGCCCACGATCCTGGCCGAAGCAGGTTGTGGTAAACGGGGCTGGCTGTTGGGCTGTGTGGTGCAGCCAAGGCCTGGCAGGGATGAGGCTGCAGAAACAAAACTGAAAGTGCTGCTCAGGAGAGGCCTCTGTACCTCTGGGCCACAGCTCTGGGGCTGTGCAGGGAGGGACCTGGCTCCTGTGGTTTTTCCCATCCCTGGAGGTGGGAGTTACTAAAATAACTCAGAGGCAGGCAGCAATATGGCACTGAACCATGGTCATCCCAAGTCTGGAAGGAGGTATTGTTTGGGTATGTTTTTTCTACACACCATATCCAAGGAAATGTGGGCATTCTGTCTACCTGATGAGCTCTTCGAGCAGAAGCATAATGTCACCTATGGGGGAGGGGTGGTCATAGTGTAGTTGATTTTTAGGAGCCACTGCACCCCCTCATTGAGGAGGGTCCCAGCTCCAGCCTGAGGAACAGCTTTGAACCCCAGCAGTCCTGACCCCAGTGGTTGTGTATGTGCGTGTTTGGGCAGGAGGGAGAATGATGTGGGAATCTATACCAGCATCTGCCCAGTGCCAGAGTGCAAGCTTCAGATGTTTTAAAAAGGAAACTTCCAGAAGGTTGTGAGAGCTGGAGAAATCAGTGGGGTATGGATTTGAGGCCAAGGAATAAAGAGTGGGGAGTGGTCAGTGATAAGATGGATTCTGGCAAAGATAACCTGGGAGACTGTTGGAAAGTCGGGGTAAGATTGTTATATCCTTCCCTATCTAGTATTCCCCTGTTGGGGGGAAATCTCTCAATCTATGCCATTAATGAAGGGGAAGGGGAGAACATGGAGTTTCCTTTCACACATGCGCACTGCTGGTTTGGTGATTCCAGGACTCCTGATAACTTAGCAAGAGTTTGTACAAGCCATAGGAGGCCCTTGCTGTCAACATTGCCTGCAACTAGGGCTACTGTGGAACTGGAGATTTGATTTCGAGTTCTAAATCAGATGCCTTCAGTGGTTTTCTTTTCTCTATTATGTTTCTTTTCTTCAGAAGTATGGAAACCATCCCAAATCACACACAGAGACTGTCTTTTGGTCTCTCTCTTCTTTCAGGAGTATCATACTTAACTGATCCTCTGGAACCATGGCTGGAGTTTCTACCCCTGTGGATCAAGGGCTCTTTTACCTAAGTCCATAGACTTTGAATGGGTGTTAGGGAATCATTAATCCCTTAAAATGTATAGACTTCAGTGTATACAAATGGTTTACTTAGAGGCCTAGACCTTGGGCTTTGTTTAGGTTGTCAGATGTTTCCCCCATAGACACAAAACCAAGGAGTTCTCCATACCAAAGCACTTGGAGTTTAGCTAAGCCAAGGTGTTGAGTTCCCAAGTATGGCACTAGCTCTTCTCAGCCCTAGAGTTTTCTTAATGGAAGCTTCTGGAAGTCTAAGGAATTCACACTATGTGGGACAGAAGGGGCCAAGGGAAGGGGCTATGGGCCCCATAGAGGAGGGTGTGGGTCATGGCTTGGAGGGCCTCTCCCAAGGAAGTGTGTCTTGTATTTAGCCCAGCAACCAGCTAAGGGATCTGACAGGGACCTGGGTATGCAGGCCAGCAGTGGATAGTCTAGGCTGCTCTGTACAGGGTATGAGAGAGGAGTGAAAATCTCTAATTCTCCTGAGAAGAAAGACAGGGCAGCAAAGGAGAGTCAGAGGCCAGGAAGGGAGAAGGAGTCGGGGCCAGGTGATGACCACTGTCTGGCACAGAAGGAAAACCTTGGAAGCAAAACTAGTTCTTGCTGCAAACTAGCCTGAAGGAGGGTGGAGGGGGTAGCTCTATCAATAGAATTGCTGAAAACTGGACAGGCAGGAGCCCCAGGAACACGTGTTGGAGGGAGCGAACCTTCCCTGGCAGGGCCTCTGGGTGGGATGACTTCATCCCTTCCCGTCTGAGCGACTGAGGCTTTATTATTCCAGCCTCAAGGTAGACATGACGCTATACTGAACCTAAAGGTTAAAGGAAGTTGTCTTCCCCTTGGAGTGCTCCTGGCCCCCTGGCAGGAGGGGGCTGGGGGTGGGGGCATCTCTGACCACCTCACACAGCCTTCCGAGTCTCTCCTCCTGCCTCCTCCACAGCTCAAGTCCTCCCCAGTGTCCAGGCCAGAGAATTTCTGCCCGTTCACCTGACACGCACTGCAGGGACAGTCTTGAGAGTGAATGTTACAGATAAATGGAGGAAGAGTAACGACACCAAAACACTTGCAGCGCAATCTGAGCTCTGCAGCCCAAAACCACCTGCGCCTGGTTTCCCTGGCAAACTAACCAGATCCCCCAAAGAGTCGGTGGCCAGCAGTTCTGCATGACTCCCTCACATCTTCTCCCAGGGACAAACTGAGTTAAGCCAGTCAAGATAACCTCCGCTGGGTACTGCCAGTTACACCCTTCTAGAATCTTTCTAGGATGCCCAGAGGAGCATACCAGAATTGAAGTCCAGCTCCTTTGGAACAGAATGGGTACCTAGCTGGGATGACTGGCTTAATTTTTTGTTGTTGTTAACAAAACTTTTTTGTGTCCCCTTGAACTTATTTTTCCCCCCAGTCCTGGGGCTTGAACTCAGGGCCTGGGCACTGTCCCTAAGCTGCTTTTGCTCAAGGCTAGCCCTCTACCACGTGAGCCACTGTGCCACTTCTGGCTTT
Organism: Dipodomys spectabilis; assembly: GCF_019054845.1. NCBI lineage: Eukaryota > Metazoa > Chordata > Mammalia > Rodentia > Heteromyidae > Dipodomys > Dipodomys spectabilis. The sequence goes on along the minus strand of NW_024870834.1, from coordinate 23,225,088 downwards.
TTCTGCTTATGTGGTACGGAGGAAAGGAACCCAGGGCTCCATGCATGCTAGGCAAGCACTCTACCACTCAGCCATCTTCCCGGCCCTTGCCCTTGAACTTTGAAGTTGCTTGGGAGGTGTGTCACAGGGGAGGGAGTTTGCTGGCTCAGTCATGAGAGAGGGATCAGAAATAGTCACCTTCTCCTCAGCACAACCCAGAAAAGAAGGTAGCATGAGTAATCACCTTGGACATTTTCTTGCCAAGTACGATTTCAGCATGTGCTGGCAGACGCCGTTCTTGTGGTGCTCATGCGTGCTCTGTCCAAGTACACAATGTGTGAGACTCTCATCCTTAATGTATTCCCCTCCCAAGGGCAAGGTACCAGGCCTTTGAACATGGGGCCTGGTTCACATTCACTCATTGTCAAGCCCTGGGAACAGTAGCCCAGAACAAGTATGTGTCTGTTTTTCTGGTTAGGTGGTCCAGCTAGCCCCTCTGGAATAGATCCATCATTGGCTTTAAAGAACAAAAGTATTGTTATCATCTTGAATCCTTTTCTTTTTCTTTCTTTCTTTTTTTTTGTACTGGTCCTGGGGCTTGAACTCAGGCCCTGAGCACTGTCCCTGAGCTTCTATGCTCATGGCTAATACTCTACCACTTGAGCCACAGCTCTACTTGTGGCATTTTGGTAGTTAATTGGAGACAAGTCTAATGGGCTTTCCTGCTCAGGCTGGCTTTCAATCCTGATCCTCAGATTTAAGTCTTCTGAATAACTAAGATTATAGGCATGAACCACCAGTACCCAACTGGCTCCTTTTTATAGGAAGAGATGGTGTGTAAATAAATAAAATAGATGGGTAGGCAATGCATAGCATTATATGCATAAACATTGGCTGTATCACTTCACAGTCATAAGAGCTAGTGTGGGCTGTGCTACATGTGGTTATTACTGTATGTTTGGACACCAGAACATTTCCCTGGTCATTCTAGTCCAGTGTTTTTCAGCAGACTCACCTGGAGGTAGGTGCTAGTTAATAGCTAGTCTCCTGAGCTCACCTTGGACCTCTTGACCCAAAACCTCAGGTTGGAGAGTCTTGCCCCAGAAAGTCTGGGATCTACTTATTTTAGAATCTGGACCAACTGTCCTCTTCTCTCAGTTCTTCCTATAACGTACCCCGCAACAATGCCGTGAGAGCATTAGCCTTTCCAGTTAATTGTCACTGCTATTTCCATCTCTTTGAGACAGTGAACAGCATGACGTTAGGGTTAACCTTCCCTCTTTGGGCACTTTCTCAGGGTCTGGCCTGGCACTGAGTATGTGTTACATACTCAGAGTATGTGAGGGTGGGCACATAAATGAGAAGAGTGTCTTGTCTGACAGTAAGCAAGTCAGGAGAAGGCACATAGGTCTACTCACGTGGGTTAAATCCAGCCAATGTATCTTGAGTACTCATCTTGTACCAGACTATTCCTGGCTGCAACAGAGAGTGCGGCAGGTCCATGTAATAGAGATCACTCACTTGAAGACTCTAAGAATTATCCAGTCTTGGGATTGGACAAGCTTTTATATTGAAAAGGATGGCTTGATGCTGCCAATTTCTGAGCTGCTCTGGGAGGTTTTGTCTTAGAGGAGCCATTTTTACTTGAGTGCTGGCAGCCTATACCACAATACCTGAGACTGGGCAATTTCTTGATAAGAGAGGTTTATTTTGACTCATGGTTCTGGAAGGCCAAGAGCAGACTATCAGCATCTGCTTGGCTTCAAATGAGGGCCTCATGCAACCTGAACATGATGTAGACAGCAAAAGGGAAGCAGTCACGGGCAAAGACAGGAGAGAAAGAACAAATCCAGCCTCTTGAGAAAGACATTAATCGTGCTTCAAGGTTCTGCTTCTACCTCCCAACGGAGCTACACTAAAAACCGAATTTAGCGTGAATTTTGGCAGGACAAACCACATTCAAACCATAGCAAATACCTTGGCATTTGGCCATTGGGGTGAGAGTTTCATGGTGCTGATGGTCCCAAAAAGACTCTAAGTGGTGTTTTCTGGGATGGGGATTTCTGTTCATGGCTAGGTTCTCAGAGCCAGATCCCAGCCACACGCTGGAGGAGCGAGTGGTGCACTGGTATTTTGGTCAGCTGGACAGCAACAGCAGCAATGACATTAACAAGCGTGAGATGAAGCCCTTTAAGCGCTACGTGAAGAAGAAAGCCAAGCCCAAGAAATGCGCCCGGCGCTTCACCGACTACTGTGACCTGAACAAGGACAAGGTCATCTCCCTGCCGGAGCTGAAGGGCTGCTTAGGGGTTAGCAAAGAAGGTGAGTGCTGGGCCCCCCAATGCTTCTGGCCTTTTCACACTTGCCCTGCCCTGGCACAGGGCCGAAGGGCCTTCCCGAGAAATGAGGTTCCACGCTTTCATTTATTCAACAGCTGGGAGCGTGCTGTTCACATACATTGTGCTCTTGTATGAGGTTGCATTCGTAGGGTTGGCCAGGCTGTAGAAGAAGTAGAGCCACACCTGTCATGCCTCAGTGTAGCAGAAGATGTTTTGTCTTCCCACGGAAGAGTGAAGAATGTGCCAGGTAGTGTTGGTGGTCGATGTGTGTGTGTGTGTGTGTGTGTGTGTGTGTGTGTGTGTGTGTGTGTGTAGGAAGAACAGGAAGTGAAGTAGGGATTGCTCCATGGAGTCACTCTGGGATGACTAACCTTCCAAGGTCACTGTGGAGGTCATCTCAATTCTCAGTCAACCAGATTGAGTAAACAATGCATATGAGGAACATTATGGGACAGTTCTAAAAGGGACATACCTAGCACTTCCTATAGTTCGCTGGCTAGTGCTCAGGCACTAGACCATATCAACAGGTAGGGAAGGGTGACAGGCAAGGTAAAGTGGGAGAGCCTTTGAATCCAGCTGGAAGGCCTAATGAAAGGTAGTTGGAGAGGTCCAGCCAGAGAAATGATATGATCAGTTTTGCCTTCAAAAGTTCTTCTGGCTGCACTGGAGGAAATGGAGTAGAGAAGATCAAGGCCACCATCATCTAACAGGCATAGCACAGTCCAGGCGAGAAGCAGTGGAGGGCCAAGTTATGAAGTCCCAAGGGGAAGAGGGAGAGATGGTGGCCTGGTAGCTGAGTGGACAAGGGAACACAGGTTTGTGAGTGTATGTAGGCTAGGGTCGTTCACTGAGATGGGAGTCATGGAAAAGCTGACCGATGTTAGGGTGGGGAAAGATGGTGAGTGGGCTGGAGAAGAGAGGTGTGCGATGAAGATACGGGTTGGGGTGATGCTGATTTACTGGAAATGGAAGCTTTGGCGAGGCTTATATTGGTCAGGGAGGGTTTGCCATAAGCAGACACAAGGGCTTCTCCTTTTTTCTGGTTGTCAGTGTCCAGGGAGCCTTTCTGGACTTCCTCTGAAGCCTTGCTGGGTACCAGATGTCTGCCAGGCCCAGCAGAGGCACAGGGCCTGAAGGAAGCAGCTGCAGAAAGCGGTGAAGCAGAGTGGGGTGGGAATGCAAGAATCACGGGTCATCCGGGTCATCCGGACACCTCTCAACCCAGATGCAGCTGGGGGTTAGGCTTTAGTTTCAAGTCACTTCACAGCATAGCCCATAGGCCTTAGGGTGCTTTGGAGCACATCTGCTCAGTTTCTTGACTGAAATTAACCTCCTGACCTTTCTCCCCAAAGGTGGCATTAGGGGGACCAGAGAAGAACCACCAGTGACTGACTCCTGACCATGCTTCCTTTGGAAGTGCCTGTGTCTGTGCAGGCCTGAGACATGTCTGTGCATGTGTCTGTAATGCCCATGCCTGTCTGGCCTGGCATGTCTCTGTACATGTGTGCCTATCTGTGTGCATCTCCCTATGTGTGCGTACACAGGTGCACATGTCTTTTCCTTTGTCTTTCCAGGGTGCATGCACACATAGCTATACACTTGTGTACACATTGCACATGTATATGCATGAATGTGTGTGATGGAGTAGTGTGTGCGATAGGACATGGAGATAAGAGAAAGACAACATACTGAAAGCTCTCGGTAAACCTTAAATGTTGCTATGCTGCCTGAGGTCATTGCTTTGCTCAAGGGCACTTAGCACACTGTGTTACAATTTTCTTTCCTGATTCCCCCTTGGAACCATGGACTCTCATCTCGGTTCCTAACCTCTAGCACAGTACATGGCATCTCATAGCTGCTCATTAAATCCCTGTCAGATACACAGGTGAGCAAATGAATGGCTTGGTGTGGGGTTGCTCTGGGCAGTGATAGCTCACAACAGTACTCACCTACAGGGTTGGGTGGAGAGGAGGCTGTGAAGATGTAAAGCCCACAAGGACGCAGAGCAGAATTCCTCTCTCTGCAGCTCCACATCTACACATAGCACAGCATATAGTACTTTAGCCCACGGGAGCTTGCAGCCAAAAGACTCCCTCAGTTCTCTCTCCATGTTGCAATTGAGGAGCCGGGGCAAGTCTAGAGAGGCGTTGTGATTTGCACACATGAAGTAGCACCATTGACAGTCCCTGGCGCACCTGAAGGACCCTAGGGCCTGACGGCTGAGCCTTCCACAAAGAGGACCATAGCGAGTTTGAACACAATGCCCTTTACAAGCAGGTGACTTTTGTTGTCTGTGGAAGCCGAAGGAGTGGCCTATGGTAAGTCCAGGGCAGTGAGGGGCAGATGCGGCCTTGGGGCAGTGTGAACTGGAGCAGAGGCTTCTGGGGGCAGGGTGATGCCAGCCCCGTGGAGAGAAAGCTATGATTTTCAGCCAAGAAGTGCCTATCCAGAAGCCTAGGGGAGGGGTAAGGACAATGGACTAGGCAAGTTGGGACTCCCTTGAAGTCTGATAGGCCTGCCTCTGCTACCTGCCAGCTGTCTCATTGAGTCATTTAAACTCTCTGGGCATCAGTTTCCTTGTCTGCAAAATGGAGATAATAGTGCCCATCTCACAGATTGGATATGAAGATTTAACACTACAAAGCATGTAAAGAATGTAGCACAGGGCCTCTCTCACAGAAGAAATCAGTCATAGTGCAGACACTCTCCTTTTGTCTTTTTGCTCTAGCTGTTCTTGGGGCAACAAAAAAAGCCACTTGAGTGGTAGGTGAGTAGCTGCTTCAGGGAATGGAGCACCTGCCTGGGTCATCTGGTGTCATGTGGTGCCCTCTGGTGGCATGATCTGGGCTTGCACCCTGAGTGAGGGCACAAGGTGTTTGTGGAGAGGATCCACAGATTGTAGTTTTGAGTCTGAAGGACCAAAATGTCATAGATGCCACGTGAACACAGCTGGGTTTTTGTTGTTGTTGTTTGTTTACCATATCAGTCTTTCCATTGGAGAGCCGACTTGGTTTTCCAGAATGGAAAAGCTAAACATTCTGAAATCAGGGGCCTCTTTCTTAACTGGAATTTTCCAATTTATAAAGCATTTTCAGGACTGTTGCCACCATCCTGAGAAGCAAGCGAGATGGGTGGAGACCAGCGCCTCCACGCATCAGAAATGCTAGCTCTCCCTGAAAATTGCCTGAGGATACCTCCTCCCCCTGGCTTCCCGCTCTGGCCTCCGTGGTGGTCCAGAGTACAGGTGCAGAGTCAGATAGCCAGGTCTGAATCTGCTTATCCATCCTGAGTAGTTAATTGGCATGTCTGAGCATCTGTTTTATCATCATAAGATGGGAATATTTTTATCCCTAGCAGTTAAACTTGCCCTGAGATTGCAGAGACACCCTCCTGACTATCCATTTTGTTTCTTGAGTCTCAGCTTGGTGGTGAGGACTGCTGTATGCCCCGTGGGGTGTGTGTGTGTGTGTGTGTGTGTGTGTGTGTGTGTGTGTGTGTGTGTGTGTGTGTGTGTGTGTGTGTGTGTGTGTGTGTGTGTGTGTGTGTGTGTGTGTGTGTGTAGATCTTTCTGCCCACCACTTAGAAGAATAGCTGTTGGGTGAAGAAATAGGATTTAAAGCCAGGCCGCCTAGCTCTGCCCCTTCCCACCCTCCTGCCTTGGGGGTCTATCCATCTTAATGAGTTTGTGTCCTCATCTGAAAAGTCAGTTACATTAATTACTGTTTCCTGTCCACCCCATGTTCTGTTTCTCTTGGGTTTTAAGAAATGTTGGGGGATGCTGACTTAGGGAGTCACGTGACCCATGGATAGGCTTTGCTTCCACAGCACTGGAAATTCCCCCAGAGCCTTTTGTCCTCCAAGAATTGAGCTGCTCCTTGGGGACAATCCTGTCAGGAAGGCAGAGCAGAGGCTATGTGCTGAGATTCCCTTTTCCACCCTCAGAGACGTGGTAAGAGCTGTAGAGAGCTGGCCTGGCTTTCAATGTGTTTCCCAAGCTCCCTGCTTCTCCTTTGGATAGCCAGGCCCCTACAAGAGCAGCCATGACCAGTTTCCAGAACTGCCTGGCACTGCATGACCAGGAGCTAGGTGCAAGCAGAGTGGGGTTGGACCATGAGACAGCCACTTTGAGCCTCTGCCTCCAGATTTAGTAGATAAAAGGGCTGTGATTCCTTCTACCTCTGACATCTGTGACTTGGAGAACCAAGACCAAGAAAGTTCTAGAAATGTCCATCAGCATCGCTTTGTTAATAGCTGAGGGAACTCCAAAGAAACACTCCAAGCCAGGTGTGGTAAGTCGCTGCTGTAATCCCAGCTCTTGGGAAGCTGAATCAGGAGGATCACGAGTTTGAGAGCATCTTGGGATTCATAGGAAGACTCCGGTTTCAAAAAGTAAAAGCAAAACCAAACAAACCAACAAAACCCCCAAAGGACTCCCCAACAGGTGCCTGGCCATATGAGAAAGAGATTTTGGTCGACAGTGGGTTCACCAGGCAGAAGAAACTGGCCACAGACACCCACAGCACTGAAGGCTGACCCATACCGCCTCTGACTGTTTCCCAAGCCCATCGTTACACTCCGGTTAGAATTGGGGTGGGGACGTGGCACAGATACAGAAGCCCGGCTAGTTTCGGCTCAGGGCCTTACCCTTGTCACATGTTCCTGTTTGTTGCAGGTGGTAGCCTTGGCAGCTTCCCCCAGGAAAAACGAGCAGGCACCAACCCATTCAGTAAGTGGCCTTCTTTCTGGGCTCCCTCCTTTCCTGTCCAGACCCCCTGCTGAAGCTTTGATAGCTCAGGTAGAATGAACAGCCTTTAGCCAAGTCCCTTAAAGCTGCATGTTCAATGTCTTTACTGAGAACATAAGAGAAAGATAGAGTCTGTGCTAAGAGGATTCTGCCATTTCTACCCGTCAACAAGCACAGCCATTTCCTCCTAGCCCTAGACTGCAAGGCTGGCATCTGGAGGTAGTGTGACTTACGCAGGATGCCCTCCACCCTGGGCTTAGTAGGCCATGTCATGTGGTTCCAGGTGCCACCCAGCTGCCTCAGAGTGGCAAAGGATGGGCTGTGAAACTCTTACCTGCAAGTCAGGTCACCTGTGCCTCACCTGGCCCAAGTCTAAAAGGCTGCTCTTAGGGGAAATGGATTTCTATAGCTAGGCCTTTTTGTATTCCCACCTCTTAACTTCTGCTTTTTCACACCTGTTTCTTTTTGCACTCTCCTTTCCCCTCCCAGTAGGACGCCTTGTTTAAGGAGCAGAAAAATCAAAGGGCTGGTGGAGAGTCCGTGGAGACAAGAGGACCATCAGACACCTCGCCCTCAGCACTGCCGACGGCCCGGCCACATCCCGTGTCACAGAAGTGATGTCCACTGTGTTTGCACTTTTAATTACTCGTCTCTGTGTGTTTTGTTTCTGGTTTCCTTTGTAAACACCGATATGTAATACCACAGTGGGGAAAGGAAAGGGAAGAAAGATTTGTTTACTCTCTCTCTCTCTCTCTCTCTCTCTCTCTCTCTCTCTCTCTCTCTCATTGTATGTTTTTTGGATCTGCTACTGACAACTTTTAGGGTTTTGGGGGGGGAGGGGAGGGAGGGTGTTGTTGGAATGGAGAAGAAAGAGATTTATATACTGTATATAAATATATATGTAAATTGTATAGTTCTTTTGTACAGGCATTGGTGTTGCGGTCTATTTCTTTCCTTCTCCCTGCTGTGGGTTGTAGGTTTTCAGGACTCATAATCCAGCTTTTAGAACCTAGGACTTTATCCTCAACCTACCTGGATTGCATCAGAGATAGCACCTGGGCATGGATAGATGGAAGCTTGTGATTACATTTCCAACGTTGTGAGGAGTGTACGGCCCTGCAAGTCAAAATTGACTCTCAAGGGGAGTTGGACTGCGAAGAGGAGGCAGCCCAGGTCAGGTGACAGCCAACATGGGTTCCAATTCTGCCCCAGGCTATGTGTTTCTGGGTACTGGACCCCACCAGAGGACTGAGGCCTGTAGGTGGGCAAGGCTTTGCGCTAGGTTAGTGTAAACATTTCATATAGGCTTCGTACTGTGTGCAGGACAGAAAGGTGAAACCCAGGACATAGGAAGAAAGAGATGCACAGTTGGGGCTTTTGTTTAGAGGATGTTTGGTATTTAGCAACACAGGGAGAGGGTTAGAAGCCTGGACAGGTGAAGGTTGCTCAGCAATCCACACATGAGACTCCCAAGCCTCATGTTGGGGCTAGATGGGTTTTTACCTCCACTAGCTCTCAGTGCTGTCCTCAGCACAGGCCCGAGGGAAGAGGTGGACCAATCATCTTGTTGATAACACAGGAGTTTTGTTGTTTTGTTTTCTTTCTTTCCTTTTTCTTTTCGCGCTGGCATTGGGACTTGAACTCAGGGCTTGGGCTCTATCCTTTAGCTTTTTTGCTCAAGGTTGGTGCTCTACCACTTGAGCCACACTTCTTCTCTGGCTTTCTGATAGTTATTTGGAAATAAGAGTTTCATGGGCTTTCCTGCTCAGCATGGCTTTGAACCATGATCTTCAGATCTTAATCTCCTAAGTAGCAAGGATTATAGGCATATGCTGCCAGCACTCAGCTTCTAGTTTTATTGTTTTTAAAGCCAAGATTGGAGTTCCTCCTATTCCTTTAATTTCTCTTATGAGCTCCACAGCCTAAAGGGCAATTCTAGAAATAAAATTGATCTTGGATCTATTTCTGCTTTCCCCAGAAAAGGAATAATGACCCAGTTAAAGAGAAATCCAGGCCTCGCTTTTGACAGACTGTTGCCAGGATGCCAGTGTAGGCTGACCAGCCTCAAGGCGGGCACTCAGCTACCTCTACTCAGGTGGCATGCACGTTTTTATGGCCTTCGGAAGGAGCATGGGACTCCTTCTCTTAGTGTCGCTTCCCATAGGCAGCCATGGCTGCAGCATGAGGGGTCATGTAGTCCAGGAACGCATCAGACCGTTCTTGGTACTCAGCCTTCCAGCATCCTCTTAGAGATGATTTTCCATGTGGGGTCTGGGAGGTATGGGTCCTGTCATCACTGCTCGAGTAGGAGGGGCCTGGTCTTCGCAGGATTTGACCTGGTAGAGTCTTGGACTAGCGAAGGTTCCTGCTGATCTTGGAGGAAGTTGAACGGGTTGTCTCAGGGATGCCTGATGGCTTCATCCTGATGTGGTGAGGTAGAAAGGAAGCCCTCTCCCAGATCCATGTCTAGAAAACAGTGTGCTAGAGCTGGTGTAGAGCTAGAGCTGGAGCTGGAGCTAGGGCTAGAGTAGATCTAGAGCTAGAGCTGGACCTGGAGCTAGAGGTAGATAGGGCTGGTGCTAGATGGACCTTGAAGGAGACCATAGACTCACTCTCTAGCCTGGAGGAAGCAGAGAAGACTCTTTGTAGCCATTTGTAATCTTCCCCAGCCATCTCCTCTCTCACATATATGTGTAGACTGTGTTGTATGTTTTTCCTTTGTGAGGGAGGGAGGGAAGGAGGGAGGGAAGGAGGGAGGGAGGGACACTATTTGTAGCTTGTTTTATAAAAAATTAAATAAATAAATAAAAATGAACAAACCTTGGCAGCTGTTGCCTCTTCCTCTGGGTGGCCACCTCTGATGAAAGTCTCTATTTCCTAGAAGGCTTTGTCATCACAGCAGGGTATCCAGAAGTGGCCACTAGGGTGCTCTTAGCCGGTGTTTACCGTGCGTGTATGTTCTGTAATTGTCCCTCTATCTTCCACCCATGCAGTTGGCCCCTGGCATCTCCCTTCCTGATGCTCTCCCTCCTTCCAGCCCTGGCATTTCAGGGATACTGCTGGCAGAGCTGTGAGGATGGACCTGGGGACAAGACCATTCCACAGCATCAGGGCTGGTGTGGGGGTGGGTGGGTGGACATGTCTGCCATGATCCAGATCACAAGAACCCTGGGCTGGGAGGCAGGTAGGAGGCAGACCCTCCGTGGGGCTCCTGTGCTCCAATTCTGTGGGGGGATATTTCAGGTGGAAGCTGTGGCTGAGGTCTGCAGAATGCCTTTCTGGATGGGGCTTGACAGTGGGGATGGGCGCTTAGATTTCATCCTGTGTGATGCCTTCTGGCCATGCAAGGTTGCCCCTGGAAATGACTCCTCCCACAACTACAAAACTCAGTTACTCAGGTAACTTTTGCCACCCTAGCCCTTGTCCTTTGAAGAGAAGTGCACAGAAGATAATTCCCCTGCGTCCTCTTCTCCATTAAGCATTCCTGGGGCAGGGTCTGTGCCCTTGACTATGGGTGCACAGGGACCTCCTCATCCACAGCTGCACCCCTCCCCTGTCCCTTCTCTGCTTCAGAAGACACACACACACACACACACACACACACTAGTCTTAGGGCTTGAACTCAGAGTTTGGCACTATCCCTGAGCTTCTTTTTTGCTCAAGGCTAGCACCCTACCACTTAAGCCAGAGCTCCACTTCTGGCTTATTTGAGGAGATAGTTTATTGGAGATAAGAGTCTCATGGACTTTGTGCCCTGGCTGACATTGAACCTCAATTATCAGATCTCAGCTTCCTGTGTAGCTGGGATTGCAGGTGTGAGCCCCTGGCTCCAGAAGAGAACTTTTAGTGATGTGACATGAAGCTGCACATGGGAAATCCAATCTTTTCCCTCCCTGTATCCTTTCCCACTGCCTAGTTTTAGCCATTCTCTCCTGCATCATACCTCCTCCCTATTCAAAATGAGAACTCTGATTTTTGAGGAGTCACTCTTGAAACCTAGAGAGAAGCCATCCTGGGCTGAGTTGGCCCCAAAAGGTATGACATGACTCCCTTGAGCATAAGACCCCTTTAAATCCTTGACTGGATATGACATGAGCTTGCTGGAGACTCTCCAATCTCTTCAAAGCCCAGAAACTAGAGCTGGCATAGAGAAGGAGGACCGAGAAAGCTTCACAACATTCTTCTTGAGATATAGGCTGGAGATTGTAAGAAGAACCACAGGGTTATGGCAGGAACCTCACTAAGGTGAAAGAGTAGGGGTCTGGCAGACCTAACTACCCACAGAGACCTTGACTTAGATCCAGAAGGTCCACTTCTCCCTCTAGTTCAGCCACTGAATTATTCCCTTCTGCCTGGGTAACTCCCTTTACCTTCTATGGATTTGGATTGCTTGTGTCCACAGCTTTCTCTGCCACACGTGGGGCAAGTGTGAGTTGCATTGAAGGAAACTTGTTTTCAGGAGAGGGAGGCACTTGCAGAGAGAGGGGGAAAGGCCAAGACAGGCTAAGGATCAAACAGGTGAAGGAGGGTTGGCAGAGAATGGTGAGAAAGGAAGAAGTACATGTTCGAGATGTCAAGCAAAGGAGAAAATAGCTGTGAGAGGAGCCATGCAGTCAGGCTGTGCTTCACAGAATCGGAAGGAAAAAGCGAGAAGCAGATGGACCAAAGGTGGAGAGACAGGCAAAGAGAGGGAAAGGAAGTAAGGAGGCGTGTCAAAAGGAGCCTTGAGGAAGGATCACATTGAATGGAGGAAAGCTGTGATTGGCTGGCTAGAAGGATGGAGGGTGGCCCAGGCAGGGGACAGTGCAGGGCAGAGCATGAGAGGAATGTAAGATGTGGGAAGGGTGGAGAAATAAGGCTTGGGGGGAATGGGAAGCAAGCTAGGTGTCTCTGATATGCTGATGGTGTTTGAGACTTTCATATAGTAGCTAGAAAGTTCCACAGGGAAGCATATGGACTGCTTCTATTCAGAATAGACAAGCAAGTGAACTGTGCTTAAAATCTGCTGCCTGATTTCAGATTGAGATTTCAGCCCGTGTCACTTCCAAATCCAGGCTTCTGGATGCTTCCACCTAACTGCCCTACAAACCTTGCCAACCAATTATGCCTAACACTGAACAAGAAGTATCTTCACCTGCTATCAGTACTGGGCACCTTGAAATCTCAGAGCTGACTTCCCCTCCTCCTTCAAATGACTAGTTCAGCACCAAGTCCTGTAAATTCTCCCTCTTTATTCTCTCTTCTCTATGGCCTCCCCTCCATCTTCCCTGTCACCATCCCAGCTTATGTCGGAAGTAACTTACATAAGCTGGGATGTAGGAAGTAAGTTACTTCCTACATAAGCTGGTGGTGTAAATGGCCTCTGGTGTTCACATCTTCCACTCCCTGCCTTTACTGTGCTCACAATGTGGACAGCCCAGACCTCACTAATAAAAGCAAGTCAGATTGGGATACTCTCCTGCTTAAAGTGTCCTGTTGACTTAGAACATTGAAGCTCTAATCCCCCAATGTGGCTGGTACTGCATCTAGGCTTTTCAGAAGGGTGATTTGACTGGGACTCTAATCTAGGGCTAGTATCCTTATAAGAAGAAACACCAGAGGTATCTCTCTCCACAGCCAGAGGAATGCAGTGACAGGTGGCCCTCTAGATGAGCTAGGAAGACAAGCCTCACCAGAAACCAATTCTGATAGCACTTTGACCTTGAACTTTTAGCTCCCAACACAGTAAAGAAATAAACTTGTTATTTATGCCACCTAGCCTGTAATAACTACGGTACCATGACCGTAATCCCTTTCAGGATCATTAGAACTGTTTTAGTGTAGTCCACAGGGCTACACATCTTTGGTGGTCCTGACCTTCTCCCATGCACACATTCATGTAAAATGCATAAGTCACTATGGTACCATCCATGTGCTACATTGCTGAGTATCCAGCTAAAGCCTGCCCCATTCATATCCAGAGCACTTTTTAAGTTAGATGCGTTCTTTGTCACTATTCTCTAAACAATACATTGCTATACTGTGTGTAACAATGATTTACATAGCATTTCCATTTTGTTAGGTTTCATATATAATCTGGAGATGTTGATTTAAAGTGTTCAAGAAGATATGAGCAGATTGTATGCCAATATTGTACCATTTTATATCAGGGACTTGAACATCCACAGATTTTGTTTTCCATAGGGAGAGAAGGTTCTGGAACCAATCCCCCTCAAATACTATGAGATAATGATTCTATGTCAAGCACTTTGCCAGGCTTGTTATCTCTTGAAATTATTGTGCAACTCAATATGTAGTGTCAGATGACTCCTGCCTGCATCTCTAGATCCATTCTTCCCTCTCCCTACCTGCTGTCAATTCTGCTAGGGAGGCTGACTCGTATACACTGCAGCAATGGAGCTCCTGGGTCCTTTGGATGACCAAGAGTTCAGCAAGAGACAGGAGAGTACAAAGAAGGAAAGACAGGGCATTGATTCCTCTGGCTCTTAGCTGTGAGGCTGCCTTTGATTGGCTGCCTTTGATTAAGAGGCGTTGCTCCTCTTTAAGTAGAATGGTTTCTTGATGCTTCTGTGTTCTGAAAGATTTTTCTCCTTGCAGTTTGGGCCTTGGGATGATAGGCCCAAGTTGTCCATACTTTTGGAAGATTGTATTCTGAATGTTTCATTCATTTCTATTGAGATTCTGACTGATACAGGTACTTGCTAGAAGCGGCTCCATGAAATAGTTTATAAAATGGACCTAGATTTGGGATGTCTATTTGGGCATATCAAGAATAATGTCTTTGATTCTCTTAGGAGAGGAACACAAGGGCACAATGCCTATGTGCATCTGATCATGTAAAATAGAATCTATTGAAATGAACGCTAGGAAATGGAAACAGAAGGGTTTTTTTCTCTGTTATTCTTTTTTTTTCTTTTGGTCTTGTTTGTTCGTTTATCTGTCTTTGGGAGGGTAAGGGGAGGCACAGAGGCACAGAAATGGAGGGACAAAGGGTAAACAAATGAAGCAATGGTACTCACTGGATACTATGTTGAGAATGAACTGTACAACTTGTGGGTGATAATGGGAGGAAAAAAACTGGAAGAGTGTGAGGGAAGGAGTGACATTGTCCACAAAGAAATGTACTCTTTATCTGACCTGTAACTTGAACTCCCTTATGTATCACCTTTATGATAACAATAACAATTAGAATAACTTCTTTGATGAAAGCAAATGGAACACTGGCAGCTTGTGGAAGAAGGTTAAGCTAGGATACTTCAACAATTGCTGGAGATAGTTTCTAGTCAAGTGAAGGGCAAGGTGTTGGGAGATCAAGTGATTCTAGTATTTAGTCTTTAGAGCAATAACAGTTATTATAACAAATCATTTAAATAAACAGTTTCTGGTTTGTCAAAAAAAAAAGCCAGGTACCAGTACAATCCTAGCTACTTCAGGAGACTGAAATCTGAGAATTGCAGTTCAAAGCCAGCCCAAGCACGTAAATCCGTAAGACTCTTAGTTCCAACTAACCAGCAAAAAAGCTGGAAGTAGAGCTGTGGCTCAAGTGGTAGAGTGCCAGCCTTGAGTGAAAAAGCTGAGGGACTGTGCCCAGGCCTGGAGTTCAGTCCCAAGTAACTTACAAGCACACCAAAAAATTATTTTGGAATCATCTGATTCTTTTTGTGGCTTTAGAGATCATTTGGTGGTAGAGAGAAGACTATGAAAAGTTATGAATATGTGTGTGGAAACTGGCAGTTTACCCAGGAAGCTTTAAAGGAGTTCCTTCCTTCCTACAGCCACAAAACAGATAAAATACAGACCACATCCAAGTTGTACCATGAATAAAGCACTCAACCCTCTTGGAAGAGTTCAGGTCATTGGCAGAGGAGCAATGCAACTAGGTGACCTAAGCTACCCATGCACAGCCAGGTATTTTATCACCAAAGTCATAAAACTAGATGTGTGCAGCAGTTCATTACAAAATGGAAGCAGTATAAAGAGAATCCAGCCCAGTGAGGTCATGAAAACACATGACCTCATAGATCATAAACATGTAAGCTGCATAAACAGGCAGCTTTTCACCTGGGGTAAATGGTCTATGGCTTTGCTGTCTTACCCTCAGTCATACTTTGGCTTCCTAGGGAATTCCCTCCAACCGGTTTACAAACAAGAGAAAAACAGACCAACGTTAACTCAAGAATGCATTAGTCATGGTGGCCAGTACCATCCAGAAGTGGATAGTTTCATATGATAGCCTGATTCTGTGTGACCTCCTAAGGCTGTGATGGGTAGAAATGTTGTAGGTGGGCAGAACTCCGGGCGCTACCTCTGCCTGTCTACTTTGGCCTGAATTACAGACCTACACTGCCTCATACTAAAGATTTCAAAGAAAGCTAAATTGGTGACAAAGAATTGTGGCCTGGGTGTTTGTCCTTCCCCAAACCCACATAGAAGCTTAGTCCTAAAAGTCAAAATGCTAATAAGATTGCCATGTCGGAGTCCCATGATTCCATGATGGCCTTTTAAGAAGGGGAAGAGAAGATCAAGTCAGTGAGCTTGGACCATATTGCCACGTGATGAACTGTGCCCACTTAGAACTCTGCGTGCAAGTACCCCACCCACAACAAGGCTCTCCCTAGATGTGGCCTCTTAACCTTGGACTTCCTGAGTTCTAGAACAGTAAGAAATGCCTTGTCTTTTTATACAAAAAGAAACCCAGTCTGTGGTATTGTTATAGCAACAGAAAACAGGCACAGAATGTCAAAGGTAAGGAAGGAATGAGTTCTGCAGTGTGAAGATATTAGCATCCCACACAAATGCCCACCAGAGAGCATCCATGGTGGTCAAAAATCACGAGCTACAAGATGCATGGTAGTTAGCTGCCCCCTCTGTAGCCACCCCGGTCCTTGTGCAACGAATCCATGTATAAGAAGGCATCATGATGGAGTCTGCCCTCGAGCTCAACAACATGGGTGTGCCCTCCTCAAAGCTCATTTGGTCACTACCACTAATGAGTATGTGACATGCTAACAACAGGAACAGCAGATGAACCACTAATCTGACACCTCTCAAGAAGGCCAGTTACCTAGTATCGGGTGGATTACATTAGACCAATTCCCTCATGAAAGAGGTAGAAGTTAGTCTTCACAGAGGTTAGGCCTGTATTCTGTGTGGATTAGTATTTCTTGCCCATAGTGTTTCTGCTCATCTTCATTTATGGGTTCAGAATGCCTTACCCATTGCCATACTCACTTCCACGACATCTAACTGGGGGCACTAGCCTTGTCACATTTTCTATTACTCAACAGTGGCTTGACATGATCTGAACATTGTAAGGCACTGGGAGAGTTTGCTTTGAGTCAACTCCTTTCCAGAAAATGTTTTTAAAGACAGGGTCTTGTTATATAGCCCAGACTGGCCTTGAACTTTTGAACATCCTGTTTCCATCTCTCAAGTGCTAGCATTACAGATGTGAAACACCATGTCCAGTCTTCCTTTCCTGTCCAGATTTTTTTTTTTGTCACTTGCAGGGCCTGAACTCTGGGCCTGGGTGCTGTCACTCGGCTCTTCAGCTCCAGGCTAGCGCTCTACCACTTGAGCCACAGCACCACTTCTGGCTTTTTCTGCTTATGTGGTGTTGAGGAACCCAGGGCCTCATGCATGCAAGGCAAGCACTCTCTGCTGAGCCATCTTCCCAACCCCCTTGTCCAGATTTTAATGATTCAATTTCATGTCCAGGCATTCACGCATACGCGCGCGCGCACGCACACACACACACACACACACACACACACACACACACACACACACACACACAGAATGGAAATGAAGTCAGTCGTGAGGCAATATCTGTGTACCCATGTCTATTCCAGCATTATTCCCAACAGTCCAAACATGGTCTATCAGCAGAGGAGTGAATAATGAAATGGAATGTTACCCATGGTTAAAAAAAGAAATCTTGCCATTTGTGGAACATGAATGATCTAAAAGACATCATGCTAAAAAACAAACAAACAAAATATCCAGAGGCAGGGGCTGGAAATGTGCTTGTCTTGCATGCATGAAGCCCTAGGTTAAATTCCTTGATAACCACATTTACAGAAAAATCTGGAAGTGGCGCTGGGACTCAAGTGGTAGAGTGCTAGCCTTGAGCAAAAGAAGCTCAGGGACAGTGCCTTTGCCCAGAGTTCAAGCTTCCAGACTGGCAAAAAAGAAAAAAAGAAAAGAAATAGCCAGGGGCAGAAAGATGAATGCTGTATGATCTCCTGGACACACAGGATCTACAGAAATTGTATTCAGGGAACAGAATAGAGGAGTGGGTACCAGGGCCTGGGGGAGAGGTGGAGAGGATGGGAGGATAATATTCAAAAGGAAAAAAAAAGTGTAGTTACAAGTTTGGAGACAATGGAGAGCACAGTGGTAATAATAACATACAGTATATATATATATTGAAGTTTCCTGAGGATACACTGTCACACAGAAAAGGCAATTACATGGAGATATCTACATCTCAGTGCAAGGATCTACCCAAACACTGCGTTACAGACTGAATATGGACCAACTTATTCATCTATGAAATTTCAAAATGTGTAAATAAACAGAAGAGCAAGAAAAGAGGATTATCTTTAAGTGTATAGGAAAGACTGATTTTTAAAAAAATAAAGTCAGTTTGCTTCTTCCCTAGCTAATATTTATTACAATATACCTTTCTTGTTCCCTTCCCCAAACTTCCAGGACAATTTTCCAGTAGTGCTTTTCTAAATATCCTCGTCCAAGAGGTCTTTAGTATCATCTTTGCTTCAGATTGGATGACTCATCATTACCAGCAATTAGTTTTCTCAATCAAGATAATTTTGTTAACACCAAATTTCAGCCTCCTGCCATTGTCTGTTTCTATTATACTAGCCCCCATTCAGGTGCATCTAGAGGAAGTTTGTCACTCAGCAAGGTTGGAGACAAAGCAGAGAATGATGCTTCAGGAGGGTAGGAGAACCAGCTGAAGCAAGCTTCCCCCCCCCCCCATTTCTTCCAGACAATGTCTACCTCTCTGTGGAACTCTTTTATTGATTAGATCTGGCCTCATTCACTCTAGCAGCCCCCTTCCTCCCTCCCCCCTCCCCCCTCCCCTTCTGCCCCCTCCCCACCTCCCCCGCCTGGCCCTACCAGGCCAGCTCCCTTCCTGGTGTTTGTCATAAGGGGTCAAGAAAAATTTGGAATCAGAAGACCTGGCATTTACTATCTGCTTGTTCCTGGGCAGTCAATCATATAATCTCTTATAACTTGGTTGGTAAAATGAATATAATGTCCACCTTCTATGGCTTCAACACATGACTATGAAAGGTTTTGAAAACGAAGAGACATAGGTCAGATTGCACTTTGCCATTGATATTAAAACATCTGAATCACAAAGGGATTGTTGGCAGGGACAAAGATTTATTTATTCATTATTTTTTTATGTGCCAGTCCTGGGGCTTAAACTGAGGGTCTGGCACTGTCCCTGGTCTTTTCTTTTTCTTTTGCTTAAGGCTAGTGCTCTGGTACTTGAGCCACAGCTTCACACGCACCTTTTTTTGGTGCTTAATTGGAGATAAGAATCTCATGGACTTTTCTGCTGGGCTGTGATCCTCAGATCTCAGTCTCCTGAGTAGCTAGATTCATAGGTGTGAGCCACCAGTGCTGGGCTCAAACATCTCTTTTTAAAATGTCCTTGGTAATATAGAGTGACATTAAAGAGTGTCTGTGAAGCTAAGGACTATATTGCTCAGTCTCCTTTGAATTTGGGAGGAGGGGAGGCAGTGAAGTTTATTTGCTTTTAATAATAAGATGTGAGCTGAAGAGTGTGACTTTGGAGTCCAGGCAGTTAGAAGTGTATGCACCTTCTCTAATTGTTTTCCTATCTGATGCTGAATGAAAAAACACCAAGGGCCAGAGGTTACAGAGTATAAAATAGAGGGAAACTGAGTCCCTGAACCACTACATGGAAAACAGTTACCTACTGGTCAAGAAAATTCTCATTGGATTAGTATATGAGTAAGAAATACATTTTTATTTTACTGATCCACTGAAGTATTAGGGTTGATTTATTACAGCAGCTAGGTAGTAGAGCTCAGTCAATAAAAGGGGCGGAAACTCAGCACATGACATGAATAGCAGGCAAGATCTAGGCCATTCATGTCCATCTGTGACTAATAAAGTGGCCATCCGGCCACGGCAGTGAAAAAGGATTTATTTTTTTCCCCTTTTCTTCTTTTTATCTTTTCTTTTTTCTTTATTTTTCCTTTCCCTCCCTCCCTCCCTCCCTCCCTTCCTTCCTTTCTTCCTTCCTTCCTTCCTTTTGCTGATCCTGGGGCTTGAACTCAGGGCCTGGACATTCCCTGAGCTTTTTTTGCTCAAGGTTTGTGCTCTACCACTTTATCCACAGCACTGAGATAAAGGTCTCACAGACTTTCTTGCCCAGGCTGGCTTCAAACCACAATCCTCAGATCTTAGCCTCCTGAGTAATTAGGATTACAGGCCTGAGCCACCAGCAACCAGCACAAAAGGATGTCTTTATGCCATATCAAACAGGATTGTCAGGCTGTTTGATGTGTGTTTCTACACATCACTTTTGGACACATTGTAGAACCTCAGTATTGAAGCTAGGAGTAAATAGTGTTGTTACTGTGATCGAACAGAATCTGTGGCTTGAGACCACAGAACTAGTTCTGGGTGGATCTGGACTCTCTGGACCTTCAGGTTCCTGGGCAGCCCCCTTCAGCCCTTTTTCCCATTCTCTGGGGTTTATCCTAGCATCTCTCTTGATTAAAGTCTAACCTCTGGACAATCCAGAAATGACTCCAAAAAATAGAGATGACGCTTCAAATGGATTTTATGATTTTTTTCATCGACCATTTAATCAGCTAAAAGATACTTTTTCATTTTCCACTTGGTATGCTGTGAAAAACAGAATGAACCTTTGAACCAAGACCTTTCCTCAGCTCCTGCTGGTTTTTAAATTTTGCTTCGGTTTGCTTACAGATTTCATGGTTCTGTAATTACTACTTCTGTAGCAGAACTTGTTACTAATACTGCTTTTGTAGTCTCTCTCTCTCTCTCTCCCCCCCCCCCCCCAATGTGTGTGTGTGTTAGTCCTGGGGCTTAACTTCAGGGTCTGATTACTGGCCTTGAGATTTTTTTTTGCCCAAGTTTAGTACTCTATCATCACTTGAACCATAGCTCTACTTCTGGCTTTTAAGTAGTTAATTGGAGATAAGAATCTCATAGACTTTTCTGTCAAGTCTAGCTTTGAACCACGATCCTCAGATCACAGCTTCTTGAGTAGTTAGGATGATAAGCATGAGCCATGGGCACCTAGCTCTTAGCCTCATTTTTTTTACTGGGTGTTTAAACTTAGGCAAGGGCTAAAAGCTCACAGTCCAGAGAGAAAGTGAGAAAGAGCCTTCAATATAAGCTGGCGACCACTCTTTTGTCAGAAGCACAAGTTGGCCACAGTTAGAATCCAGCTCCTTTCCCCCTTCCCTCTTGTATGTTATACCCTGCCACGCCAACAACTGTAGTCATTCTGTGACTACCCTGTGCCTTTAGAATGCACTTCCTTCAAAAAGCAAGACTTCTCACCAATGTAAACCACCATGTAGTCTACTGAAATGTTCTCATCTCCATGAAATCTTTCCCAGTCCCTCCAGGTTGAGTTGTTTTTCACTGGGCTCCCATGATAGTCTGTCTATACCACTTGTAAGTGGGGGAGGGCACTCAGGGCTAGAATTGCCATTTTTATTTGCACATTGGTGTTTATAGGCTTCATGAGCTGCTTCTTCGGACGGAGCAATCACACACAGTAAGGCTCCTCACCTGTCATCTGGATCAGTAGTAGACACAGCACTCAGCAACCACTCCCAGGTATTCCAACCACTAAACCTCCTGCAGGGGTTTCTGCGTTATGGAAATGGCCTCCTTCGGGAATGGGGAATTGGAAACTGCATTCTCTCTGTTGAAGACTTTTGTACCCAGGCACTGAATGGAAGTTTTAGTTGTGAGGAGGAGCTTTGAGGTCGTGGAATAGCATCAGGGCTGAAGACAAGCAAAGCAGAAGAAACCCCTTGGGAGATGAATAGGCTGGGCTCCCTTGGCAGAGAGAAGCAAGTCTGGGAGAGATCATGTGGCACTGGGGGAAGGCAGGATGCGTAGGCCTAGGTCTTAAGGGCTCTTAGGCCCCTATGGCAGAGCTGTGCTTCTTTTTGTTCCACAAGACCGACCCCCACCCCAAAAACCAAGCCTTCATGGTATTGCCCTCCTCTCCTGTTGCTCTTTATTTTTCATGGTTTCTGTTTTTTGTAACTCAAAGGACCTTGATTAAAAGAAATTTGTCTTCCTCTCTCTAAACTGGAGATGTCTTAGGAACTATACTCTTCTATTACCAGATTATGGGGCAATGCCTGGAAAGTGTTCAAATATGTTCACTGAATGAATGATGCATCAGTAAGTGAATGTTGGCTACGCATCTACTGGAAATAAGGGTACCGTTTTCCTGCTGTGCCTTTCTCATACAAAAAGCTCCTTCTTTATCATCACAGTTTCTTTAACCACAAATGTCCCCCAGCTTCTGAACTTCCAAGGCTTGACAGCTAGCATTTCCTTGAAATGTTTCTTTTTTCCTTGAAATATTTTGCTAAAAAAAATGGCTGGCACATTGTCACCTGAGCATGATGGGAGATGACACTTTCTCCTGCATTGCATTTGCTTTAGAAGAGACCGGAGATGGCCTCTGTTCTGTTTGCTGGAGAAACACAGGGAGAAGCAAGCAGAGAGATATAAGTTGAGCTTTTATTTTTTTTTTTTAAACCAACCCAACATTTCCACCGGCAACTGTCAACATAGCTTATGACACAAGCACTATTTCTTTTTTAGTTATTTTTTTTTCTTAAAAAATGTGTTTAAAATTAAACAGCTGTTATTATTATATTTTTCCCCTTAGAAAATGTATTTATGTCAATGCAGAAAGCCTAAAGACCTGTGGGCAGTTTGTGGTGATGTGGTGTGTATTTATCTGTGTTTCTATGTGTATTTTAAAGCCAAGTTCTTTTGAAATTTGTTGGGAAAAGGTTCACAGGACATGTCAATCCATTAAAAAACAAACAAACCCAGGTTCCATGGGGTTATGGTGACTAGGATTCCACTTAAGGGGTGTGTGTGTCAAGAAATGCCCCCCACAGATTGGAAAAGAGCTTCATGAGATTTGAAAACAAGCAGGCACATGGGAGCGGGGAGGATGTAGGGAATTTCAGCCCCTATCTTGTGAAAATGTTTTCAAATGTGGCCTAAGGGCCAGGAGACAAGGAAGGGATCCTATACTCTGTTCTCTTATAAACCTACAAATTCTTCCATGGCTTCAGGAAAGCTATGTCAGCCCTGTTGGTGTGGTGCTTTAGTTGGTGTGGGGGTGATGTTGATATTTCTTAGAAACACTGACATGTTTAATAACAATCTTTTCCCTTACAGAGCTCACTGGTTGAATACCTCTTCTCTTCTGCTTCAGATCCCAGACCAAAGAGATTTGAGAGGCACGAATCCCTTTTGTGTCCCCATTCCTCTTTTTGTCCCACAACCCCCACTTGATAGGTTTTCCTGTTGGCGGTCACGTGTACAGATATGGGCACCACAAGATGCGTAAAGGCTTGGACAGGGAAGTGGACAATTGCTTTTTTTGTTTGTTGTTGTTGTGTGTTTTTATTTGTGCCAGTACTGGGTCTTGAGCTCAGGGCCTCCTGCTCTTGCTTGGCTTTTTCCTCTGAAAGCTGGTACTCTACAGCTTGAGCCACAGCTCCAATGCTGGCTTTTTGTTAGTTAACTGTAGGTAAGAGTCTCACAAGTTTTCCGCCTGGGCTGGCTACTCAGTTTCCTGAGTAGCTAAGATTACAGGTGTGAGCCACTGGCACCCAGCGCTTTGTGTTTGACTTGATTTCAATACAAGTAGTCAAAGCTCCTCCTGCTCCCCAAGTTGATATGTAAGTGTATTTCCACTCAACTTCCATCCCCCATCAAGAGAAGGGGGACAGGAAGACCTCATGGGGGCTAAGGGATAGCTGTGACCCAAATGATGGGAAGATGTTTGTGTCTGAAAGTTCATGCCTCTATCTGTTGGCTCATTTCTGAAGTTCCTTCAGTGGCATCTTTGTTGCTGACATCAGAAAGAAGGCAATAAGCAAAACCTGATGGAAAAACAAAAGCAAGCACAAGAATGATTACAACAAAAAGAACATCTAGACCAGCCACGTGGAGATGATTCATTCTCAGCTGAATGAGAGAATCACAATGTGTCGCATTGGAGACAGGAGGAGGCATCCTGCCCTCAGAGAAACTAGAGACAAAGGAACAGTTGGAAGGTGGGACAGGAGAGGGTTTGACCTTGGCTATGGGTCAAGGACATGAGGGAAAGGATGGAGTAGAGGTGGATTTGTTGCTGTGGTTGGTTTGTAGTTAATTAAATACTTTGGAAAGTGGGTGTTTCCTCCATTCTGCTTGATTAAGACTTGCCCTTTTGGTGACTGCCAGGGCCTAGGTCAGGTGAAGTTCCTGGGGCTCGAGTTCTGATGCTGCCTCTCCAGGGCTGCTCACCCTGGCCCAGGGACTGGTGTGGAAGTGCCCTTCTCTTAGGAGAAGTCCTGGGCCTGCCCTGTAGGAGGCCTTTTTTGGTGGCTCAGAACCCTTTGATGTAGCAATAGGCTTCCAGGGTGGCAAAGAGTATGTAGAGGAGCCACAGGCTCACAAAGAGCCACGTCGTGGCAAGCTTGCAGCCATGAGGGCCTCCGAGCTCCCCGCCCAAGTGGGGTCGCCGTCGGTACAAGAGCACACTGATGCACACAAATGCAAAGATGGTGAAGAGAGTGACGGAGAAGGCCAGTGTGCCCGCTGACACGTGGAATTCCTGTCCCTGCAGGGCCCAGTAGATGGCAGCCACGGACCAGGCCAGGCCAATACCCAGGAAGACATTGACGGCATTGCTGCCTGTGACGTTGCCAATGGAGGCATCGGCGTACACGTCCTGCAGGGCAGCAGCTTTGCTGGCAAATGTATCTGGAAAAAGACAGAGACAGATGACTGGGTAGCAAGAGCTAAGAGACCACTACCAGCTCTGTCAGTCAGGAGCTGAGCGGTCTTGGGCAAGTCACATTACTGATCTGGGTTTCTTGTTCCTGGTCTGCAGAAGCCTGGAAGATTCCCAAGAGCCATTGCAGCCCTGATATTTGCCAAGTGGGCTTATTCTTCTTCCCCACCTCCCACCTCCCACCCCGCCCAACCCCCCCCCCCAGGGGTGGGGGTGTTGTCATTTTATGTCTTCCCAGGAAACTTTGTCATTCTGGGAAGCTGGTTAGAAACAGATTGTAACTGTCATATGTCACTTAACTCTGAGAATACCTATGGATTTAGGACTGGACTTAAGACTCTGATCCTCTGTTATTTCTTCTATCTATTCTTCCCTCCACTTTTCCCCTTTCCTGTTAGGTCTCTTAAGACCTACATAATAGTGATTCTAGGCATCTCATCCAGGAAACCTTCCCTTTCTTATCATTTCTTATCCATTTCTTTCTTTTTTTGGGGGGGGGGGTCCGGTCGTGGGGCCTGAACTCTGGGCCTGGGCGCTGTCCCTCAGCTCTTCAGCTCAAGACTAGCGCTCTACCACTTGAGCCACAGCGCCACTTCCAGTTTCCTGAGTGGTAAGATAAGAGTCTCATGGACATT
The DNA here is from genome assembly GCF_019054845.1 of Dipodomys spectabilis. Lineage (NCBI taxonomy): Eukaryota > Metazoa > Chordata > Mammalia > Rodentia > Heteromyidae > Dipodomys > Dipodomys spectabilis. Next base: position 23,200,308 of record NW_024870834.1, on the reverse strand, counting down.
CCTACCTGGGCTGGCTTTGAACCATGATCCTCAGGTCTCAGCCTCTTGAGTAGCTAGGATTACAGGTGTGAGCCAGCAGTGCCCAGCCCTACCTCATCCTTCACTGGGTAGGACAGAGTACATGCTGGAGAACCATGATGGGGATATCCAAAGAGACACGAGAAAGATGCTGTCTGCCTAACAATGTGTGGGACCACAGGACCTTGAAAGATGTTTGGTTTTAAGTCTTAAACTGTAGGAAAAGGAAGACTACCAGAGATACCAGCCCAACCATTTTGTTTCACAGGTAAACAAAGCAAGGACCAAAAAATTTGTGCAGGATTACACAGTAAGGTAACCAAAACTTGATTCTAAAACCCTCACATTAGGGTATTTTCCAAACAGCTTCAGCCAAAGCCATGAAATCAGTTGTATGGGCCATATAGTAACCTTCTTAAAGCTCCTCAATACTGTCAGCTATGTGTTTTATTTTCTGGAGCAAATGCCAGGACATGGAAGTGCCCCAAGCTATCTGCCTGCCTAGTTTGCCCTGACTTGTCTCATCATTGTCAACATTCTCAGACCTTCCGGAGGAAATTTCTTGCTCTTTCTTGCCTATGACCTTGCCTTTTTTTTTTTTTTGCCTCTGATCCTTTGTTATTTCTCCTCCCATCTATTCCTTTCCCAGAATCTGCCTCTTTCCCTCTAATGGTTTATGTCTCTGAAGGCTTGAATAATAGTGATTATAGGGAATCTCACCCACAAAACCTTCCCTATAGCATTACATTTCTTATCACCTGATTTATGTTCATGTTAGCCAGACCTCTTCATCACTAGTGTACAAATCACTCCACAGATTTGCGTTTGGTTGGGAGAAGAAGTTTTCCTAGACTGTGATGTAGGCTCATACTTCTTCTAGTATTGAACACACTCAGTGTGTCTCCTGAGTACAGAAAGGGTTTTCTTGGTCAAGCCAGCAGACTGATCCCTGATAGTTCAGCCCAACCTTCTGTAGGAGAGTTGTTTGGAGAAACAACTCAGAGCTGGCCAGAACTCAGAGTTTGGGTGTGCTGAAGACCTCAACTGAATTAAATAAGGAATGTGGCCTAATGTAGCCCCTCTATACCTGCTACCTCTACTTGCCATACAGGTTGAGCTTTCATAACAACATTCCTTGAGATCTATCCCTGATCCCATCCTAGCCTAAGTCTCCCTGTTTTACACTTTTGCTTCATGGAATTGATTAGAATTATATTAGAGAGAGTATTAAATATAGAACCCTTTACTAGATTACAAACTCAGGGTGAAGAAGGAAACATACCACTCTCGCCTCTTTCCCTAGCAACTAACACAAAATTGTATCAGGCCCATCAGGAGCTCAGTAAATAGTTGCCCAAGGAATGACCTAAAGGGTGCCTACTCCTGTTTGTAGGTATTTAGAATAAGAAGAGTACGTCATTCATCCTTTGAAAGGACAAATCTCAGTAAGCTTCCCTCTCTCATCTTACTAGGAGACACTTTGCACTCATTGGTCCATACAAGCAGAGAAGGCCAAGAATGCCTGCAGGCGCAAACATTAACTTCTTCAAGCAGATTAAACGTTAGTGTGTTGGAGAGGTATATAGAAGGACATTAGCTGTATTCTTTGCCTTACATTTTAGTGTCCTAATAATACGTTGTAGAGGTTAAGAAAGTAGGACCTTATATTTGAGCAGGTAGCTTAACCTGGTGGAAAGGAACCTCAGTTTCCTCATCTGTCATAAGGAGATAAGCTTCCCTAATTGGTAGGGTTTTGGTGATCGTTGCAAGGACTGAATGTATAAATAAATGGTGAACATCAGTAGTGTTCAGGGAGTGTTGGCTATCACCATTAATACTATCATTAATCTCTTGGATTAACTTTTGTGTAGTGTTAGAACAGCTCTGTGTTAAGCTCAGATCTGAGTTGCCAAAAAGGCAGAAGCAGAATGCAGGGATCAGTTGAAGCAGACACTATCCTCTTTACAAACAAATGCCTCCTGCTCTCACCTGGTACAGAGGTGCCAAATGCCACAAAAATAACAGCAGTGACTGAATCCTTGAGACCAATAGTGCAGCCAAAGTGAGAGGCCAGGTCCCCAATGATGGCGGTGAGCATGCCGATGATGAGGATGGAGACGACGAAACAGGCCCAGCCATGGCAGTACTCGGTGGGGGGCACACAGGCAAATAGCACCTTCCAGAAGACCGTCAGGAAGTGCATGACATAGTCAAAGCAAGATGGCAGCCTCTCCTCCCCTGATTCATCTTCATCCTCTTCCCCTGCTGGAGTCAAGATAAAGAAGCCCAGGAAAGGTCAGAAAGATCATTCATTTATGAGAAAATCAAGTCTAACCCACATTATAAACACCTTTGGCCAGAAGAGTGTAACTTTGCCCGGGCAGCTGGTGAGGCCCAGTCTATGGGAAGCAGAAAACATGAGACTAGGATCCAAATCAGTCATTTGTTTATTGGTCAACTTGAATCCAGAGCACCTGAGTGAGTGTGATAGTTCAGTGAAATAGAAAAGAGGGACAAACAAGCTATAAAGACATAGGGCAGGAAACACGGAAGAAGAGAGAAGAGGAGAAAGAAAGAAAGAAGGCTGGGCTGGCTGCGTTAATTGCCTAGGAAAGGAAAAAAAAGAAAGAAACGGGTCATATGCTCGCTCTCTTTACTGAATACCAACAGGACTCCTCTTGAATTTTCTACCCTGACTTCTATATTAACCATCCAGACTCTGGTCATTTCTGTCCTCAGAGATGGCTGTCATTTCAGATGCTGCAGGTACAACAGAGAGCCAGTACCAGCTTCCCAAGGGCCCCATGGGGGAAGAGCAGAGATGGGTCCCCATTGTCTTTGCCAGAGACTGCAGGCAGATTTGCCCATTCAGCAGCCCAGAAAAAGGTGTGCTGAGGCACACTGGTCACATAAAAGCCAACTGCTTATGTTTGGAAAAAGAAGTCAAAGCCAGGAATCTGGATTCTAAGTCTAATTTTGCATGAAGAAAATCTTCTCTGAGATATATGACTTGTTGTTTCTGGACCTCATTTCCTTTGTGTGTAAAAGTAGGAAGGGTGGATCATGTGGCCTTTTATTCCACTTGTCTCTCAAGGGACACAGGTAGGGCATCTGAGTGAGCACTGGAAGGAGCCAGGTGAAAGTAGGGCGGCAGTAGCAGCAGCCATCCGCCTTCCTGGCAGTACTGTTTTGCTCTGCCTCTAGGACCTTGGGGATGTGACCCTTAGGTTGCCATGACAACAAAGCCTCATGAAAAAGACAAGGCCAGTGGTTCTCTGCAGTACAAGGAGGGCTCAGTGGTGCTGAGAGGCAATGGAAGGGTGGCTTGGAGATACTATCCATCCTCATTCCAGCACCTCTGGGGCCTACCAGTAAATCCAAAAGAGAGTGGCAATCACCCAGGGTGGAGATTGGTCAGAATCAATGTGAAGCATTTTTGCAAATTCCTGTTCCGACAACTCTAAATCATAGTCATTCACAACTTTATAGAAAAGAGAGACCAAACAAGAAAAAAGAAAGGCATGATAGAAATCAGAATCTACTGGGTGCTTATTATTATTATTATTATTATCATTAGTAGTAGTAGTAGTGGTGGTGGTGGTGGTAATAGTATTTTGTGATGATACTGGGGCTTGAACTCAAAGCCTGGGCATTGTCCCTTAGCTTTTCTGTTCATCACTGATGCTTTACCACTAGAGCCACAGCTCCACATCTGGCTTTTTGGTGGTTAACTGGAGATTAGAGTCTCTAGGGAGTTGGAGGCATGGCTCAGTTGGTAGAGTGCCAGCCAATAAGTGAATCATCAGGTACTGAGTTCAAGTCTCAGTCTCAGATCTAAAAAAAAAAAAATCAGAGTTTTATGGACTTTCCTGCTTGAGTTGGCTTCCTCAGATCTCTACTTTCTGGGTAGCTAGGATCACAAGCTTGGACTACTAGCACCTGGCTTAGTGGGTGCTAACTACAGAGTTAGATATGTCTTTCTGAGGAAGGTAGCAATAGTTCTTTGGGGAAAAGGACAATGATGGCAGTGAGGATACTCACTCTTGTTCCCGTTGCAGATCAGGATTTGAAGGCAGACATAACCATATTCTTTAGTTTACTCTCTGATTCTTCCAATAAGACATAGTGAAACATGTGAACATCTAGGACCAGAGCCTTGAAGACTGGATACATCCATGAAGACTGACCCTTCCTGGAACTGGTGGACAGCTGATCGGGTTACACCCTTCCTTCTCAGGGAATTGTGTAATTCCTTCAGTGAGGATATCTTGGGGCCTTGCTTACCTGCACTGACTGTGATTGCCTCCATGAACTGGTCCCTCCAGGAATGAGTTCCCACAACCAAGGCTAGATTTGTCTTCTTTATCAGTTTGTCCACTGTAGTCTGTTAGAGAGAGAAAAACTTGGAACTGTGAGGTTAGAACACTCAGAACCAATGTGGAATCTGGCGCTTTAGAGGAATGAAAGGTGTCTGTCATTCCAGGGGTTCAGAAAGTTCTGTCTGGAATGGACTTGGGTGATATCCTCAGGGACAACCCTCTTATTTCTTTTTCTAAGATTGTAACTTCTGTTCTTGAGTATTCAGAAATATGATAAAGAATAAGAATATGTTGTCAATAAACCTTGCCCTGCAGTAATGAGTTTTGGTGTCTATATTTTTAAAATACAGTTAAACAATTTTGATGGTGCATCTGGGGATTTTCTAGCCCATTGATTCCATAGTCTGTATTATGTGTCCTTACAACATTCTAGCCTACAAATAGCCAGCACTATTTGCTGTGTGTAAGAAATGAGGAAACTGAGCCCTGGCTGGAGGGGAGGGGAACTGATTTGTCTGGTTTAACTTCATATATTTAGCGATGGAAATGGAACAATAACATGTGTTTTCTGTCCTTCATCCTATTATTCAACTAGACTTTACTGATGGCCTGACCTTGAACTCATAGGATTCTTCAATGATGACCTCTAGTTTGGGATGTTCTCCCAAGACTGGTTTTCCCATCTCTGCTATCCTCTTGGCCTCCTCTTCCTCCACAGTCAGCTTCCTGTCTGTTACCTCTGCAAAAAAAATAAAATAAAATAATCAGACTAGGATTCTCTAGGATTCTAAAGCTCAGACTTTTAGACCTGGTCATTGGAAACAGCAAATATCTTTCAGGAATGGGGGCTTTGTATACTTTTCAATGCATCATTCTGTGAGATTCTGAACATGTCATGACCGTCAGACTGTGACAAGGCTTATCCTAGGCCTCGGATAAGCACATCTCTATCTTATACCTGGGTGCACCATCTGAGTCAAAGGCTTTCCCAGAAAGAGGACCAAGTGAAGTCTGCAAGTCATTCAGTGAGATGTGGAGTGGGAAAGAAAAGCCAACTCTCTTGACTTGGTCTAACTGTTGGGTCTGATTCTTTTTCCAGCCACTTCATGGAAGAGTTCTAGGGCCTTCCTACATTCATCCAATGGGAATGTCTAGTAGTTGACAACTGTTTCCAATGTTGTTGACACTATTCTTTCCATGAAAGAGGAAGGGGGCATAATTCTAGGGATATCTACATCTCATATAAAAAAGTGACTACTATCCTCACAATGGGAAACTTGGAAGATTTCCTCCAGAAACTTCCTGGTGCTTCACTGAAAGATTTCCCAGGATTTTGCTACAATTCAAGCACATTTCTTCAGGAACACAAACACTTTGTTCAAAAACAGAAACAGAAGAGAGGTATTCCTTTACTTTCTTCTGGGGCCTCCTCTGTGTCCCCCAGCATCTTGACTCATTTACCAGTGATCCTTTCTCACACTGACTAGTTAAAGATACTTTCTGCTTCAGCTGGTGAGTCCATTTTAAGACTACTTCACCATGAAGACATGTTTTCTGGATTAGAGTGAAATAGAGATTGAATCTTTTTATTCCCCTTTGATTAGAAAATCACTCTTGGTAGCCTGTTTCTTTCAGAGCTCATTTAAGCACCCTCCCATCCCAGGCTACATTCTCACATGCAATTAATTCTTTTATTCAGCTCCATAATTGCTTTCATCCCACACAGTAAACCTCCAAGGGGGACCCTCCAGCCCTTGGATAATCTCAAGGACAAAAATGGGTCAGAGGCTACGAATGGATTCTTTTCTTTTTAGCTGGAGAATTTGTGAAGACAGGTGTGTGTGTGTGTGTGTGTGTGTGTGTGTGTGTGTGTGTGTGTGTGTGCGCGCGCGCAAGAGAGAGAGAAAGAGAGAGAGAGAGAGAGAGAGGATGCCAATTCTTGAGATTTCGATTAAAAAGAATTCACTGAAAAGGCTATAAGCCAAAAGTATAAGTTACTGAGCAGATATTTTATGTAAAGATTTCCTTGGTTGATCTGGATGATGAAGATAATGTGAGAGTCTTCAGGCTCTGATTCCTGAGTATGGTGAGATATTTCACTCAGTGTTTCTAGTAATCTAAAAAAAAAAAAAAAAAAAAAAAAGGTTTGGGAGCTGTCCATGGTGCTGTATCCCTGTAGTAAACAATTATTTCTTGAGGGCCTATGTCCTTTTGTATGTTTCCAAGTCAGCAAGTAGCCTGACTTCAGTAATGTCATTGAATCTGAGTCTTTTATTATTTAAGCCTAGAAGCAAATTTGTGTGCATCTAGGTGTTTGGTTATCTTTGAGACCAACAATACTAGAAACAAGATTGCAAGTCACACTGGGATAAAGCCCTTAGAAAGAGCTACATAGATTCCTTTTGCAAAAATAGGTAGTCTCTTCCTCGGCCTGTAGCTTTAGGCACCATATCATACTGCCTATCTTAGAAGTGACAGTGTTTTTCTATTACTCCCCTCCTAGATTCCCCCATATCATCTTTTACATGTGCCACAGGAAGTTTATACCAATATAATGAGCTCTCCAGTGACACATAAATGTACCTGTCTAACCTCTTGTCTAGCTATCAATCTAGCAGTATATTTATCTGGCAGATTATTGATCAACCTGCTGACCTGCCCACCCCTGTGGTGACAGTTTTTCCATCTACCTTTCCTCAAAAGTCTCATTGGCAAATAACTACTCCTCTAGCTTTGGATATCCACAGCCCCACAGGTACTCTGAATATATCTGTTAACTGATTTGGGACATATACCTTTATGTAAATTCTGATTCAGTGTCTTGAAAGTAATTCCTGCCTTTTCCTACTTTTGTAATGATCATTGCTTTAAATTTCTTGACAGAATGTTAAGTCCGAACTTAAAGCCTAATTAAGGTCTTCTAAATTAACGGCTTCCAGACTGAATGATATAGAAACCTCTAATGGAACAAGAAAACTTTAATAATTCTTTTTTTTTTTTTTTGGGTCCGGTTGTGGGGCCTGAACTCTGGGCCTGGGCGCTGTCCCTCAGCTCTTCAGCTCAAGGCTAGAGCTCTACCACTTGAGCCACAGTGCCACTTCCGGCTTTTTTCTTTTTGCTTATGTGGTACTGAGGAATCGAACCCAGGGCCTCAAGCATGCAAGGCAAGCGCTCTACCACTGAGCCACCTTCCCAGCCCCTTTAATAATTCTTATAACTTATTTATGTAGCTTCTTAGAATTTCAAGTGCCGAGGACTTGTGATCTTGGTATAAAGGACAGGTGATCTTGATTTGGACACTGGCTAATCAAACTCTCAGTTCCAGAGACAGATGTGGAAGAAGGAAAGAGAGGTAGAATATGAGTATGGTGGAAGATTGGACAAGTACTGGAAGAACATGCACTTCTTAGGTCAGACAGTGAATGGGTTATGAATGCTTAGCAGGCATCCTCAAAAAGAAGTGGGGGTATGTGACTGAGATTCTCACTCCAAGTCCCCTGTACTGGCAGAGTAGCTCAGGATTAGCATACTCTCTGTCTTTTACTACCAAATGTTATTAATCATGTTGGCCTTTTTCCCCAGAAAATCAAAATAAAGATTTGAAATTTCCAGGGGATTTAAAGCCTTTATTTAAAGGCTTAAAGATGTAAAAACAATGTCATTTTAGCTTCCATTGGTATTTGAAAGTATGTTACAAATATAATGAAGCTTAAATTAAGTCACAATCATATATATGTATATATATATATGAATGAAGTGGAACAAAAAACCTAATTATCTTACATATGAATAGATATTTTTCACATACAAGAGGATTATTTTCACATACAAGAGGATAAGTAGAGAAGAAGTAGAGTGGGAAAAAGATCAAAACCTTGAGGGAAGAATGAAGAACAGGGTTAGGGACAGATCTTAACCTGCTGGTATACGTAGGAATCAGCACGACAAGGAAGGTGAAGTAATTTTCTTCACAAAAGAAAAATGGAGAAATGTCCTACATTATTTTGTTTAAGGCTATAAGAAGGTAAATGACTTTCCTGTTTACATCGCCTCTTCCTAATCTTAGGGTATAGCCTGAATACCAATAAACTCTGTAAGATAGTTTGCCTTTGAAATGACCTTACACTTTTACTATGTTCAAAGAACTGATGGAATGTAAGATGTTCTTTTGAACGTACTGGAGTGATATCCAAGAGCCTGCTTTGCCTGTACCAAGAGTTATTATTTGCCAGATCTGGGGAGATGCCTGACTAGTTTCTACGCATATAAACTTACCAACAAAGTAGCTGTACGTCCTATGTAGAACCTAGTTCTACACAAGAATCTCTCCAAAATAAAGGCCCCTAAATCTCTATTTTTGGCCCTATCCTTCTTCTTCTTGGTCATAACATACAATGAAAAAAAATGAACCAAATTCTTAGCTATTTAGATGTTAGCTGTGATAAGTTAGAAACTTTCCAGGATCAGTAAAATTCCAAATTACTTAAAAAATTGCTTTTCATGTTCTCATAGCAGCTCTTGATCATTTCCCTTAGGTCACCTGGGATCAAGTATGTTCTTTTGCAATATCTCATTACAATTCTATTGGAAGATTGCTGGTTAGACTTTCTCCATCTCTTTCCCAGCAACCGGAGGTGCAGATGAATCAAGACATAAGAGATGTACCACCATCTTTTGGTAAGTTTCATTTTTTTCTTTCTAGTCCCAGAGAGAATTAGCTATGCATGTACCCACATCCACTGATAGAAATGATGCTCAAGAAATAGTGTACTTCCTTACAATTACTTCATATAGGGAGATAAGTCTTCCAGTCCTTAGGAGAACTTGTCAGGTTAACAAGAGCCTGCTGTTCTTATTAAACAAATCAATGGCCATTGATCTGAAACCAAATAATAGCCTTGGCAAGAAGTAGAACAGAGGAGGAAGATACCTCTTACCTGGAGATAACAGGAGCGCTGTTGGTAAGTGGATACCAGACAAGGGGAAAAAAGAAAAGGAAAGAGTATTAAGGTTCCATCTCGAAAGTATTCCCAAGCTTTTTTCTGGCCAAGTAAGGAAAGCAGTGAGTTTAGTAGGTGAGGGCTCAGGAATACATGCACAAGGCAGCATTTTGGAGCATGCGCAGCAATAGCAGCAGCAAGAGGCATGGGCAGCTGGAAAGGCTGCAGAGCAGTTAAAAGAGAGTTATTCCCACATTTCCCTCCAACTTGAAAATTTCGGAAATGGAGGAGTGAGGACAGGAAGACCAGGTGAGAAGGATATAAACTGATTTGTGATCCACTGGAAAAAGGAGTGAGAATCCAGTTATCATGAAAACTGTCTTAATCACCACAGTGGTTAAGCATGACCATAGGGTTTGAATGGGAACGTGGGGCTTTCGATGTTTGAATGAGTTTGAATGGTACCAGAGTGAAACGGTGTCTGTCTACACTTAGACTCCTACCTCTAACCTCACAATCAGATCATGCTACATTTCCCAGGGCCCACTAAGGTTTTCATGGCTACAAATGACACCTGAGCTACCATGTTGGCCAAAATTTTGATTCCATCCTAAAAGAAGGACCTAGTGAAAAGATAAGTCCTATAAAACGCTTCCTAGAAATGGTTTGTCTTTTTTTTTTTAAATCGTGATTTCCTGGAGGTGAGAGCCATGGGCTCCTCTCATGTTGTATCACTTACAACTACCAAAGTCCCTGTACCTTGTAGTGTTCTATCAAGCTTGGTTGTTTGCTATCTATTTTGGCAATTGCCTTTTCCATAGATCTCACCTAGATTCTCTACCTCTATGTGGCTTTTTGTTTCAGAAAGAGAAGACAACGATCCAGATATTCTGAAACAGAGAGACTATCAGACATAGATGCGAGATGACGAGTACAAGTTTCCCATGTGGCTTGAGAAACGGAGTCAAAGACATATTCAGGCACTGCTTAGGCATTTAATTTGTACTTATGCTAAACTTCCTTAGACTTCAAGGCTCCAACATTTAAAAAAAAATAGACCAATCTTGTGACACACCATGCTTCATCTTGATGGTGTTGTGGTGCATCCTTTATTCCTTGGCACTTGTCAGATAGAAGTTGGGAAACATTCTGCCACATACCCTTGGTACAGCTGGCGACTAATGGAGATTGATGAGAAAGAAATATGTGTGTATGTGTGTGGGAGTTCTGTCAATTGTTACTTCTAGTCATCCCTATGAACGCAACTCAGACCTGGGATCCATCATTCCATATTTACAATCACTGAAGACTTAGAATCTGCATGGTATATAATCAGATGGATGGTAGTTGACTTTTCTCATCTATATCAAGGAAGTAATAGGCCAAGGGATCGCCTCACTACATTGAGATGATTTTCCAAGAGAGATTATTTATTCTGCTTCTTCCATGGGTCTGCATGGAATAAACTGTTCCTGGCCCTCAAGTTACACTGAAGGTGGGAGACTTCCACACATTACTGTACTCAGCTACACCATGTCTCTATGAATCTGAGACTTCCCACTGAGTGCTCACAGACGTGTCTGTGAGATCCAGGAAGGCCAACTTTGAGTGACATGATGCCTTCAGGGTGTTTTTCTTGCTGCTGCTGCTGTGAGAAACTGGAACTGAACTTTCCCCTGTACTGATCCCCAGGGTCGAATGAGAGTCATTTATTTCTGCCTAGCCACTCCAGGGACAAGCAGGAAAGAATAGATCTCTGTGAATCATTAGAAGCCTTTGGGGGCACTTCTCAAGGTGAGTCCCTAGGTATGGAAAGAAGAGGAAAAAACAGGTTCTATTAGTGGAGGGCAGTATTTTCCTTTCCTGTCTGATTCTTCCAGTGATGTAGCTCAGGCCCAACAACCTTGATGGTACTTGGTGTTCTCAGAAGTTTACATTTAGGACCTACTCCACTGCAAGGCAATGTGTTTCCTACTTATTCTTCCATTTATCTCTCACCCCAGATTGTCTAGAGCTTTTAATAACATGTCTGAAATCTGTTTTGTTTACTCAGAATAGAGTCTCCTATTTCAAATCCAGTGCTTTTTTTTTTAAAAAAAAAAAAGAATGCAATTGTCATTTTGACCATGCAGCGTCTACATCATTCTGAATGCCTAAGATGCTCCTATATAGCAGTGATAATGAAAAGCAATTTCCACTATACCGTCTCTCAATCTGAGAACAGCAGGGAATTCTGCAAATCAATAATGGTTTTCACTTGATTCGGAGTCTAGACAATTAGGGTTTATGACCTTTCACCCTATAGTCCAATGCCAGTATCTGAGAAGAACTGAAGAAACTGAAAATTACTTCCCCCCCCCCCCAGACTATAGAGCAGGAGGTTGGATGAGTGAACGTTTTCTTATTGGCAGGTTCCATCTGGGCATCTTCCACACAGGCTTGCTGAAATCTTTGTCTTCTCACATACTCCATTCCCTGGGTCTAACCTCCCCTAGAAATTTGCTGCAATCTCCTTAGGCAGAGAATCCAGCACAAATAGGAAAGTGCCTTCAAATGGGGAGTAACCACAGGCATTTCCATTTAGTCGGGTTTCTTTCCTTTCTTTTACTTATTTTTTCTTTTTTTCTTGTGCTGGTCCTAGGGCTTGAATTCAGGGCCTAAGGCTATCCCTGAGCTTTTTTTGCTCAAGGTTAGCATTCCACCAGTTGAATCACAGCTCCACATGGGGCTTTTTGATGGTTAATTGGAGATAAAAGTCTCATGGGCTTTCCTGCCTAGGCTAACTTCAAACTATGATCCTCCAGTTTCAGCCCCCTGAGTAGTTAAGGTTACAGGCATGAACCACTAGAACCTGGCAAGGTCAAGTTTCTTGAAGAGCACAAGGCTTATTTTAACCCACTCTATGTCTTGCTATTGGTAGGAGGTCTTAGGGGAGGCAGAAAAGAATAGCTCCTTTGTTGGTAGAATAAAGGTATAAATGGACCTTCAAATCCTTCCTCCTATTTGGAGTCTCCGCCTTCCCTCCAGTGCCTTATACCACCCTTTATGAAGCTTTCATCTGCACCTAAGTAGTTGGGAATTGTAGAAATTGATAACTGTAGTTTCCAACAGCCTTGGGTAGTGTATGTTTCCAACCAATCCTGAAGATGTGGGGGTACATGCACAAGAGAGGTAGGAATGAAGTAGGGAAGGTATGGAGGAAACTTCTGAGAATATTACTGGTGACAAGAACTGGATTATTGGCTGGCATATAATGTGAGAAGCAACAGCATAAGAGACCCTCTTCTGGCATTCTCCAGTAGTCAGGTTGATGGCAACATTATATTTGGTGAAGAAGAAGGCAGGCAATGCAGATGGGGAGGAATTCTTCCTCTAGAGCACCACATGGACAGATGTGTCCAAAACAGTGGTGCAGAAAATATCCATAGACAGAATCCAGTAGATGAGGGTGATGGCCAATCAAGTCTGAGAGACCTGTAAAGGAGCTTTGGAAGTGTTGTTGCTAATCCTCTTAGCTTATTGGCTATTTGCTGCTCCCCATCATGCAACTATGAAGTAGTTGCAGACTGACCACTCCTTTTGGGCAAACAAGTGGATTTCACTGCTCCATTCTTTGCAAGTATATCTCTCCTGAAGGATAGCCTGAAGGCCCTTTTCTTGGTCCCCCTCAAAGGCATTCTTACTCACTACCATATCTGTTTCTCTAGCACTTTTACACTGGTAGTGGCTATCAATCATTTTCTCTGAGAGGAAACAAAACAAAAACAAAAACAAAAATCTTTCCTTATATCCTTACATCTATACCCTGGTCACAACACCAAAAGGCTTTGAGGCATGGTGTTGAGATGAACCCATTGGGATGGACCCATGGCAGTTACTGAGGAAAGAAGAGGAGGGCCCACTGCTCTAGTGTGAGATCTCTAGTATCTTGGGATGTGAGCAGTGTCCTCACTTGCAGATGCCAGACAACAGCAGGTGGTCCATGAACCATCTATCAGCCATCTTCAATAGCTGTCTCTCAAAGATCAGCAGCACCACCATCCTATTTCAGAGTCCCTTCCATTGGAAATTCCCTTCCTCTTGCAGACTTTCTAATGCAGAGGTGGCATTATCCTAAAATGGTCTGAAAAAGGACTGAAAAAAAAAAAAACTCGTAGAAGAGGGAAGATAAGAAGCCAGGCAGAGGAAGATTGGCTCAGGGTTTCTGGCTTCAGGACTACCTTTGGAGCCAGCTCTCTTGCTCTCAGAAGCTATGGCCTCTGACTCTTGGTGTTAACACCTCATGCCATAGTCTGTCGACTCAACACTCAACTGGGAAATAACTACATCATGCACTTACCTCCACGAAGGATAGAGGGCCTATGGGCCACTCTACAAGCAAATAGCCTGCCAAGCATTCAGGTTGAGGAATGCAGCAGGAAACAATCAGAACATCATGACACTATGGGCCCCAGCCCCCAGCCCTGGCCCTCCCTTCCCATATTGAATCTCTACTAGAAGAGTGAGGGGTAGCAGGACCAGGGCAGGGTAGAGGCAAGGCATGCAAGATGTCACGTTCCTTTCTTTTATTTTCTCCTCCCCACCGAGGAAGTTTCACATTTACAGGCTACAGTATGGGGGTGGAGGGTAGGGAAAACAGTGGCAATTGGGTAACTGGATAATTGTAGTGTCTGACAGGAAGTAACTCATTAGGGAAATGAAGAGTTGAGGCTGCAGTGCTGCCCAGAAGGCGGGAAAGGAGGAATTTGGAACTAAATTATGACTAAGAAGGCAGAGATGACACCGAAACAGGGTGAGAGCGAGAATATAGGAGGGAAAAGACTTTTTAAATGTCTGTTGGTTGAAAGGAGGAAGAGGAAAGGGAGGGGAGAGGGAGAGAAAGAAAAATAGAGTTGCTTTTGGTTTTTTAATATTTGTTTTCCAGTTTGCTGAACGTTTTCCTTTCCTTTTATTTGTTATTGTTTTGTTTTTAAAGAATCTCACACCTGATATTCCACGTTCCATCCATTTCGGTTCACCAAGGGCAATGAAGAAATTCTCTTGCCTTTCGTATTCCTCCTCATCTACTATTTTAACCCTTATGGTTTTCCTGTAGGGACAACAAGAGAGAGAGAGAATGTGTCGACTGGGTGGGCAGGTTGATGGATCACCTGGAGAACAGCCTTTACAACCATCCCCCATCACTCGGCACATGCAGCCCCGGCCCACCACGGTGCTCTGTGACAGGACTATGGTGGATTATGTTGTTCTCATGTTTTAAAAAAAATAGCCTTAGCTTTTCTTGTCTCCTTGGTCATAATCGTTCTTAGGGGTGAGAGGGAAAAGGAACCAGGAGCCAAGGACAGGTGGGCAAAGGAAAGGAGGATAGGAAGGGAATAAAGGAAGATCTGGGTGATTGGGTGATGGTGGGGAGGAGTGGTTTTAGATCCTGCCAAGGTTAGTAGGAAATGAGTTGGGCAGCACATTCCGGGTGTCACATGGTAACAGTGGCATTTCTTTGGCCAACAGGTAAATGACCTGCCCACTAGAAATGACCCAGAGCCCTTTCACAACAGGCAATATATCCATGGAATCCAGGACCCTGCCCCTTCTTTGTAGCTGTGTCCACTTCTCACATGAGCCTGGTAAAGTTTTCAAATGAAAGTACTTCTGAGGAAGGGAAATTAGAGAAGGAGGGGTGGGAGAGAGAGAGAGAAAGGGGTAGAGAAAGTGAGGCAAGTTCTATTACCTTTCTCATTTTTTAAAAAAATCTCCTAGTGAGTAGTGGGAACCAAAATAGCTAAGTAGGATACAGGAATCCCTTACCATGCCTTTCCCTGTTGGAAAGGGACGCTATAACCCTGGGCTGACCTCCTCTGTGCTGATTAATCTGGGATTGGATTTTCAGGGGTTGAAAGTTTCTTCTCATCTCTGGGTATCTTAAGATAGCATAAAGTCTTTTTATAAATAAGCCACCAGGGAACAATTTTATTTGGAAGTTAGTCCCCTCCAAGAACTGGTTTGAGATTGGGATGTGAGCCTGGTTCTTTTGTGTGGCTTCTCCTGGGCCTTTCTGGAACTCCAGTGTGAGCAAGGGAGTCCCATTAATGAGCCAGCTGGAATTGCCATTCTATTTGGGGGGTGGTAGTAGAGGAACAGGAGGAGGGTCTGGGCTCTAAATGCTGTTAAAGGGCAAAGAGTGAATGAATGAAGGCCTATGTATCTTCAGATCCTCTGAGATTTTTATGACAGTAGGAAGACATGCTTTGCTTTGCTGCCAGAAAAATAGCAAACTGATTTGACCTGATTTGTGGTGCACAGGACTCACTGTACACTCTGTGTGTATGTGTGTTTGTGTGTGTGTGTGTGTGTGTGTGTGTGTGTGTGTGTGTGTGTTTATAAGTACATTTTGGTTGCTTTTGGCATCCTTTGTGGAATATTTTTTCATAGCCTTCTCAGTATTTGTGAGGGCATTTCTCTCTTGGTCCTAAATTTGGGGCCATGGGCTGTGTACAAGATATGAGTCTGGTATCTGCAGCAGGGACTCTAGTGAGGGATGGGGCTGAGACTCTGCACCCATCAATCTGGCCTACAGGGATATGATGACAGCTGGGCAAAGGAATTGGCAGCTCCCTTTCCACACAATGGTCTATCCAGGAACAAATTCTCCAACTTGTGTAGTGGAGACTTTGGGATATGTGAGGTCAATTAACTCTGAAGTGACTTTTACCCTGAAAAGTGCTGTGGACGTGCCGGGGAAGCCTCCACCCAGACCAGAGTTCTCTCTCCCATTTTCCCAGCCTTTTCTATCTCTCTGTCTCTCCCCCTAGCTGTTCTTAAAAGGGAAAGTAGAAGAAGGCAGGCAGGTCTTTGACTAACATCTGGAATGTAAGCCTATACTTTCAGCTCAGTGAAGGTCAGGGAAAGAAATAAGCTTTGATATTAGGAGTGTGACAGATAAGATAGCTCCAGAGGGCTATTTTGGGAAGTAGGATGAACCACAGTCCATATACATTGATTCTCCAACTTCCTGGAGCAATAAGCTTAGCCTTAAGAATAGCTGCTCCGTGGGAATCTGTGCTGAGAGCCTCTTTCCCTCTAGTGCTATCTCTTGCCAGGTGATATCTGGCCATTCTCTTTCCCCTGTGCAAAGCCACTCAGGAGAAGCTGAGAGTTTCATGTATGATATTCTCAGAGTGCTTTCTCTCTCTCTCATTCATACTAACTCTCTCTCTCTCTCTCTCTCTCTCTCTCTCTCTCTCTCTCTCTCTCTCTGCCTTTCTCTCTCTCTCTCTCTTTATCCCAGAGAATTTTTGATTGGTTCTTGAGCATTCCTCTTCTATTTACCATGTGACAGGTTGGCCGGTGTTAGGACAGATTGAGGAGCACAGAGAGGAGAGAGGAGAGGGAGAAGAGAAAAACAGAGTGAGAAGAAGAAACAAGGGAATCAATCAGAAAGGTGGAAGGCAAGAGGAAGAGATTTTGAGAAAGAAAGAAAGAAAGAAACAATAGAAAAGAAGAATGTTAATGTTAGTGTGGAGGACAGGGTACTACACCTTTCTGAATACTCATATCCACCATGCGGGGGCCCATCATCTCAATGAAGTAATTCTTGTTTTTCTCATACGCCTCATCACCAATTACCTTGATGTGAATTGTTTTGCTGTGGATGGAAAAAATAAGTATCATAAACAAAGAGCAAAGTGGGGTGAGCCAGCCAGGAGAAGAAACAGGAGAAGAAAAAAAAACGAACAGAAAAATAAAACAAAAAGAGATTCAGAAAGGTCCAAGTCTACCCTCAAATCACAGGCGTAGGGAAGAGGGTGGCTGCCCCAGACTCCTCTTCAGCCTCAGTGGGCTCTTCTTCTAGGACTTCATGTGGCTTGATGGCATGACCATACCTGAAAGCTGGAGAGAAATTGGGCTATACAGCCAAAGGCTCTAGGTTCTAGGTCTACATAGGCTTCGTGATCTTGGACAAATAATTTAACAATTATATAAAAAGAATGAATAATGCTTACACCATCCCAGGACAGTTATGAGAGCAATCAAATAAATAAGACACAATCCCCCCTGTTTTCTGGAGAGATGTTCCAAGAGCTTCTTGGACACTAAAACCATAGACAGTACTAAGGCCCGGTATATGCTATGACTTCCCCCCTCCCGGCCCTATACATAGCTATGATAAAGTTAAGCACAATGAGAGATACACATAATAATAAAATAGAATAATTATAACAATTTGCTATAATAAAAGACATTTACAACTTACACATTGTATTTCTGGAGTTTTCCATTTAATATTTTCTGACTGGCTGACTGTAGTTGACTGAAAGTGTTTTTCCCCACTTTAAAATTACAATTACTAGTGCATATTAATTGTACATGTTAATGGGGTTTACTTTGACATTTCCATAGCCTGTGTTTTGGTAGTATCTGCCTTTTCCAGGCAATTCCTTTTACCTTCTCCTCCCTGCCTCTCCCTGTAGTCTCCTCTAAAACTGTTCATGAGGAGGACTACTACACAGAGATAAAGGTTTAGGCAATGAGCTTTGCATCCTTATCCCTCTTATTGTTTGGACAAGAAAGAGGTTTTTTTTAGTTTTCAAAATCAGCTGATGTTGACTTAAATGTTTACGTAATAGTAAGAGCCGGAGGGACAAATAGGGTGTGAGAATCTCACCCAGAAATATCATTTCTTCCTTTCTGTATGGCAGTGACAATCTCCAGAACCAGGAGGGTTCAAGTCCTGGAGAAGAGACAGGAGGAGAGAAAAACAAAGAAAAACAACTCACACCAGTCATAGGAAGCCTCAAAGATACTGTCTATAAACAGGCTTCTGCAGTTATCTGGTTGCTGTGGGGTTGCACTAGTGAGAACATATTCTCTCTCTTCTAAGCCCCACAATAATCTCCACAATTAGATTGCTTTGTATGTGAAAGAATACTGTTTTGTAAATGTGAATATAAACTCTTCTTCTTTCTTCTTCTTCTTCTTCTTCTTCTTCTTCTTCTTCTTCTTCTTCTTCTTCTTCTTCTTCTTCTTCCTTCTTCTTCTTCTTCTTCTTCTTCTTCTTCTTCTTCTTCTTCTTCTTCTTCTTCTTCTTCTTCTTCTTCTTCTTCTTCTTCTTCTTCTTCTTCTTCTTCTTCTTCTCTTCTTCTTCTTCTTCTTTTCCTTTTCTTCATTGAGAGATGCTTTGAAACCAGATAGAGTTGGGTCTCTCCCTAGATGTTGCGGATGAGAGCTTTCTGCAGAGTGTGAGGCACTGCTAATGGAGCGGCAGGGAGCAGTGGAGATGAAGAGGTCCCCCAGGATCCCTGGCCTGCACCCACACATATCTCCACTTCCAGACTGCCACCTGAGGCCGGATCTTTGCTTACATGCCTTCATCTTCAGCTTTTTTTTTTTTTTTGCCAGTCCTGGAGTTTGAACTCAGGGCCTGGGTGGTGACTCTGAGCTCCTTTTTGTTCAAGGCTGGCACTCTAACATGTGAGCCACAGCTTCACTTCCTGCTTTTTTCTGTGAGTAATTGGAGATAAGAGTCTCAGGGACTTTCTTGCCTGGGCTGGCTTTGAACCCCAATCCTCAGACCTCAGCTCCTCAGTAGGTAAGATTACAGATGTGAGCCACTGGCACTTGGCTTAGCTCTTTTTTTTTCTTTTGAAGCAATATATTTACACTGTAATTTGGGACAGACTCTCTGCTCTCCTGAACTTCTGCAAGTCCCCTTCAGCACTGGGGTTGGGTGGTTCCAGTGCCTCTGTAGTCTACCCGGATAATCTCATAGAACCAGGCCTGGTTGCATCGCTTCTAAAATGAATGTAATGGCAGTTACTAATATGTCCTGTCCCTGTACCAACTGCTTATACGGACCAAGACTCATCATCTCTCTATACCCACCCCACTCACTTTAAAACCTGGCTAGCCCCCACTGGAAGCAGGTCTGGGAAACATGAAAGCCAGGGCACTTCAGCCTTCCTTCCTGGGCGGTGAGGGAATCTGATGACTTGTGTTGAAATCTCTCCTTGATCCTTTGCTGTCTGGGTGGCCTTGAGATTCGCTAAAAACCCTCCCAGTCTCATGTATAAAATGGGATGATACCAATGCCTTCATAGCCTTCTTAAATGAACCAAACATGGGAAGCACTTGGGAGGAAGTGTGTTTTCTCTACTGAGTGTTGAATAAATAGCAACTATTATTACTGAGAGTGATAATGACCACAGTTTTAGAGTAATATGGAAGAGACTCTTGTCATCTCTAGCCATTAAACCAGAAAATAAGGGGAAATCAATAACTAGTACAGGGAACTAGAAGTCAGGTCAAGCAAGAGAAGACTGGATAAAGCAAGATGCTTGATTCCCAGGGGGGTTATTAGAGGGAATTGGTGTACTAAGAGGAGCCACAGAGAGCATCCCCTCACATTCTCTCAAAACTCACTCTCTGCATCTGTCAGCGATGAGCTGGGGGCAGGACAGAATGTGCGTGGCACCACACAGTAGGGCTCGTGCTTGCTTTGTTTAGTGAACAGAGATGCCCCTGGCATCTCAGTTGAGTTGAAGAGAAGTGAGGACTGGCAGTAAGTAACATCACGAGGAATTCTAGTTTGCTGTTTGGAAAGCAACTGCTGAAGGGTGGGGTGAGAGGAAGAGGAACATGGGGTTCCCCAACTGAGATCATTTGTGGAGAAGGCTTAAGGTGCTATGGCGACTGGAGGCTAGAGGATTCTCTTCCAGCTCTTGAAAAATGAGACATTTCTCACTTCTCAATTCACATGCAAAGCCACAAGAACATTTAAATTTAGAAGAGCCACCAATCTGGTTTTGAGTTCTCTTTCCATACCTATTCCCAAGCTTATTCCCATTTTAGTCAAGGCTACCAAATGACCCGAGCCCCAAATCTGACATCACCCCTAGATTCCCTCATTGCTTCATCCTTCCACCTCAGCCTCTGCCCTGCCATTAACACCTTGATGGTTACTTTTCCCTCAAGATCAAAGTACCACCTCTCCCTTGGACTGCTGCAGCCTCCTGAGACTTTCCTGTCCCTGCCTTTCCTCCCTTCCTTCAGCTCCTCCTCCACATTACAGTCAGTGTTAATGGATTAAAAATGCAGTCCAGTCAGGCATGGCCGGGCTTGCTTGTAATCTTAGCACTCAGGAGGCTAAGGAAAGTTCAACAGAACGTTTGAGGCCAGTGTTGGCTGTATAGAGAGACTCTCTGCCCTTCCAAAAATAAATGCCATCCAGGTTCTATCACACCCATGCAGTTGGAATAAACCAGAAGCCCTTGCAATGGCCCACAGGAGTTTGCAGGAGCCATGCATGTTGACTTCAGACCTTAGATATCACATACTCCTTTTTCTGTCTTCCAGACTCACTGGGCTTCCTACTCCTCAAATCAGGCTCTTTCCCACGCATCCCTCTCCTTACTGCTACCTCTGCCTGCAATGCTCTTCACTCAGGCCTCATCCTTTGGGTCTCCTCTCCATCACCGCTTAGGGGAGGCCTTCCATGGCCTCCTTGGATCAAGGACTTCCCCATGGTCCGGCACATTTCTCTGTTCCCTTCAATGCACAAATCACAGCGTGAAGTGAGTCTGTTAGTTACTTGTTTACTGTCTCTCTGTCTCCAATCACAAATAAAGTCCATGGGACAGGGAACCAGGGAACTTGTCTTTCTGAGTGTATTAAAAACCTAGCAGAAGAGCCAGGCATAGTGTTGTATACTTGCAATCCCAGCATTCTGGAGGCTGAGGCTCAGGAGGATCTCTGTGAATTCCAGGCTGGCCTGGGCTACCCAGTCAAATTCTGTCTCATAAAATGAACAAGAACAACAAAAAACACCTTAGGGGGAGAGAATCAGCTGTTCCTGTCAGTCAGGGGCTAGAGATTGGAGTCAAAGCCTAACATTTCAGCCAAAGACTGGAGAAACTGGGCAAATGCTGACATTACGTTTTGGTTGAGGTAGTAGCCCAGCATAGAGTGACTATGGTGAGGAGGAGTACAAAGACTACATTTCTGATTGATTTAGTCACATCTACATAGTGCTTACCTTGTTCTGGGCATAGTTCTAACTAATTTACTTAGAATTAAGTTAATCATTGTAAGGAGTAAGTAATTTAATCCTCCCAACAAACTCAGGAGTTAGATGTAGGCCTGGTAAGATACTATTCTCTCTGCATATGATTTCTTATTTAATTTTCACTATCACTCATGAGGTAGGTGCTATTTTCATCTCCATCCCTAGAGATGACGTCCTGTGGGACCAGAGGAGTTTAGAATTGCACAAGATCATAGCCAGGGAAATGACAGGACTGGGCTTTTGACTCTGATAATATGTCTTGGGTCTCAAATGTAGATGCGGTGGGGAAGATAGCTCCCCAGGGAAACAGCACCTATTCTAAAGGGCATTGGAGTTGTGGCAGGACAACTTCCCATTGGTGGGAAGTCTCAGGGAGCTGGGTTTGAGTGCTGGCTAACAAGGGGGAGTGGTCACATTAAACATTAAGAAGCATTAAACAATAAGAAGATGACCACACCTGAAGAACTATGTTCAAAAGTTCCTCATGCTGCCAGAGGTCAAGCAAATGACCTCTAAAGGGTTCATCCGGTGGTGTGATGATAACTAGCGATCTGGGGTGGGGGTAGAGAGGACAAGTCCTATTTCAGAGCATCTGCTTGCCATAGTGAAAAGACTCACAGTGCAGTCAACAAGAAACAATCTACAAAATTTCCACACATATAAGAGTCAGCTCTAGGGACTTGCCAGGAGCCTCTTCCAGCATACCACTGACAGGGTCAGACTTGGCCCAAATGTTTGAAAGAGGTTACAATGGGAAAGGTAGATGGATTTGTGAATTATTGACCCATTTTGAAAGTTTGCTCCAAGTGGGTGAGTATTTGATGACTTGCGGCACGAATGTACTTACTCAAAACAGCCTCTGGAAAAATGGCTTAGAGAGATTATTGGTGAAAGAGAAAGACATCATCTTTTAAAAGACTATAGGAAAGATGTGGCAGTAAGAATTTCTGAAAGGCTCCCCCAGAGATGCTTGGTCTAAATCTTTGGAACCTGCCAACATGCTGATGTGAATCCCATTGGCTTCCACAGGCTGGCAAATGACATGGCATAGGCAACTGAAAATAGGGACATTATCCAGGTGATGATGATCTAATTATATAAGCCAAAGAAAAAGGGGAAGTTAGAAGGAGGTGAAGCAGGAGGGGGATTCAACCTGTTGCTTTTAGTTTGAAGATGGGAAGGCTTTCTGCTATAAGAAACATAGGCAGCAAGAGTGGTCCCAGATGACCATCATCAATGAGATGGGGATCAGACCTACAGCCACCAGCAACTGGATTCTACCAACACCAACCGAACTTGGAAACTGATCAAGCCCATGAATCTCCAGATTAAGATTCCAGCCTGGCCAACACTGTGATTTCAATCCTGGGAGACTTTGAGTTGAGGCCTAGTCAAGCCTATCTAGCCTTCTCTGTACAGAACTGTGAGATAGCACTGGGTATTTCTCTAAGCCTCTAACTTCCTGGGGATTTGTTACTCAGCCACACACAACAATAGGACAAGCTTAATGATTTTATGGAGGCAAGAACTGAGCTAGATGATCTTTTGGAACCAACTTGCTGCATCTATTTTGTAATCAGAATACTTTGTCCTGACAGAAAGGCTTTTTGTGTAAAGTAGAACAAGAATTTAGTCCTGAAGATACATAGCCTGGCAAGAATAGTGTTCTGTTTTCTGGCACTGTGCCATGATGCAGGGTTTGGTGTATAGAGCATGGGCTAGATTTTAGCCATCACTCGAGAAGCTCGTGCAATGCACAGTTTTCACCACTGTGTGCATCAGCTCTGATAGGCAGACTGTTGACTACTCCATTGTTCTAAACACATGCCTGAACCAATGAGCTGAGGTAGATAGATGGGTCTCATTGGAAAATGTCCTTCAGTTTGGAGGATGGGAGGGAAGGGTGTCCAGAAGTGGATGGGGAAGAATGACAGGATCTTCATTGTTGTCTTGCTTATCCTGGATCCCCTGAGCCCTCTGCTGCTGCCTGCAGCTTCCCTGTACCTACGACTATCTGAGCTGATCAGAGAAAACCTAGGAGGATATGACTTCCCCTAGGCAAACTGTAAGAACACTTTGTCTCTATTGACAATTAGGACTTAACTGTGAGACAAGGCCATAAGTGTATGCTCACAGTGCTGGGGACTTGATACTTCTCTGCTCCAGGATGTCTGCATTCATACTGAGCATCAGAGCTCATGATTGACAGTTCTGCTCTCCTGCTTGTCTGCTTTCTGGGCTGGAGCTGGAGCTCAATGCTATAGCTTATGCTTAGCATGCTGAAGGCCCTTTGTTTGATTCCCATCACCAAAAAGTAGCTGTAAACTGTGTGAGTGAGGAGGTGGGGAGAGGGAGAGAGTGTACTTTCCTAGAGTCTGAAGAGCTTATTGCTTTGGCTGCAGAGAAAAGGGTATGTGATGTAACTATGTGACCACAGGCTTAGGCTATAGGAGTGATCAGATGCAAAGTGGTGTCTCCACCCCAAAGAGGCCACTCACTCTATTCCTCAAATGTCAAGATGAAATGAGAAAATTTCTAACTTAGAAAACAGCCTTTTAAAGTAGGTACCTCTTTTTTTTAAGGCTGCAGGAAAACTATATTGGGAAGAACAGATTTTTGAATCATACATTTTCATTCCTTCTTTCCTTTCTTAGCAGGTGAAGACTTAATCTTTCATCCAGGAATTGGTAATTCTCTGTAATTTTCACCCATCCATCCATCCATGTATGTCTGCAAATTGTCCAACAAACTACACTCCAGTTACCCTTGTTCTATTTTAAATACATTATCTCTTTCCTCAACTTGGAAGCCTTCCTTCCTTCCTTCCTTTTTTTTCTTCCTCTAGCCATCCATCAATCCATGTACCTATTCATCCATTCCTTTCATTCAATGAATACTTATTAAGCACCTAATATGTGCCAGGCATAATTATCAAAGAAAAAAGACATAGTTCCTGCCCTTAAAGAGTCTTCTGTGTTATGGGAAGGCAGATAATTAATCAAGTAATTATTGTGAAATCTGATAAGTACAATGATGGAACAAAAGCAGGGCTGGGGAAGTACATGGCCTAGAATAATGAGATCCATAGAGCTTTTCCACAGGAAAAAATATTTAATCAGAGTCCTGAATGACGTCTTCAACTGGTCTGACCAGCGAGAGAGACAGCATGTGTTTTCTGGGGAGCACAAACATGGTGGCTTCAAGGGAGTGATGGGTTTAATCTGGCTATGACATCAGGAGTGTAAGCCATCCTGGGAGTCTGGGATGCCTGCTCTGCTCTCCTCCTAGCCAGATTGCCCTTGCACCATTAGCATAGAGCCAAGATACCCTGCAGGCCAGGGTTAGGGGAGAGGAGGGATGCTTCTGCACACAAAGTCTAGGCTCAGCTTCTTACATGTACTGCCTGATACATTCATTTCCTGGCTATGTAATTATCTTGCCTTTTGAGCCAAGTATTTCAGGAGCTCAGAAGGTCTTTCCTCCATCTTCTTTGTTTTCTTTTCAGTGTTTATCTCAGCTCTGGGAATGGGTCTCTGAAATGCCTACATTGCCTCTGATTCTTTCATTCATCTACCCCTTACCCATTCATTGTTTGCTTTACTGTTTCCTGCTCTCATGGAGCTTATAGTCCTGTGGTGGGATACGGGTATTATACGCACAGAAAATATTCCTTCAGAGACTCAGGATACAACTCAGTTACAGTTAGTACATGTTGGGCCCTGAGTTTGATCCTCTGGCAACCCTTTTATTGCTCCCCTTTGCTTGCTTATGTGAAATTTCCATGAGGCAGGGAGTGATGTTGACTTTTAGGAGGCTGAGTGTCTCTATGGAAGGAAATAGCTTATTCAGATTCCTTAGGCAGCTCAAATACATCTTGAGTATACAACCAACCTAAAGAAGGCCCCTCAATTTGTGTATTTCTTATGGCTACCAAGAAAGTTTTTTTAAGTGTGTGTGTGTGTGTGTGTGTGTGTGTGTGTATGTACACACACACACATGGGGATCTCTCCTTGCTATTCATGATGGTAAAAGCATCATATTCCTGAATGAACATGCATGTGAATGGGGATTGAAGGGTTGAGAATCAGGAAATTATACCATGATTAGAAGGAGAATTATGCCTCCTTGAAGACATAAAACTAGAATAAAATGTCCAGTCTCCTTAATTTGCCCTGATTCACCCAAGCAAATGGGGTGGGGAAAGACAAAGAGATTCACAGCTCCCATTCACTCTCTCTTCTAAGTCAAGAAGGAAAGAATAAAAGCATCAGTGGTCTAGGAATAAATGGCCACTGTGCCCTGAAATTGATAAATCAGCTTCCTGGAAAGGCAGTGGGAATAATCTATAAAATAATTTATTTAACAGTGTGTCTGCTCCCAGCAGTGAAGGGAACAAGTGGCTGGTTATCAGATTCATGGCTCTGGAGATGCTGAAATTTCTCTTTCTGGCTTTCTTTCTCTGCTGGGGATCTCATTTTTAAAGGATGATTTTGATCCAAACAGAAAAGAGATGTTTGTATTGCGTAGACAGGAAATTTCAAGTCCAAGATAAAGCTTCTAATAATTAGGAAAATAGAAGAGCTGTCTCCACAGGACCTAAGTCAAAGTGAATCAAAAACTCCTTGTCTTTCACCTTAAATACCTGTCCACTTGAGTATTCACAAAACCCCTATTTCTGCTGGGTAATTTCTAGAGCTCCCAGTAAGTAGCAAATCCAGTGCCTGCATTGGGCAGAGAAAATCATTCAGTTAAAGATATAACTGCACAGAATACTAGGTGATTCTATAGAAGTTTTCTTGACTGAACATGGTCAGGATTAAACAAGGAAGAACTAGCATTGCACCGTGTCTGTGGGCTCCATGTACACAAAGGCCCATGAGAGTACAGGAATGTGTAGGACAGTGGCCAGCAGTGGCTCTGGATGACAGCTTAGCATAAAGATTGCCTGTCAGCCACTGTGGTTTGTGTTGAATTGTGGGTCCCCAAGGGGTTGTCGGAAATTTCCATCTGTGAACCTTCTATATAATCTGTGTTCTAATTCAGGATTCTTCTCTTGTTCTCCTAGTCAAATGGTGGATTTAGTTTGGCCCTACCTAGGGACAAAATGGGGCTCCAATGATCACAGGGCTGCAGGCTGAGGGTATACTCCAGTCCCATCTCAGTTAAAGAAGCCAGGTAGCTGTTGTTCTCTTGAGACAATCAAGATAGTGCTAATTTGACAGAGTCTACCGATTGTGGAAGGAGTGCAACAGCGAAAGTTCTGGAGTCTAAAAGCAAAAGCCAGGATTTTCACCAGGGTGAAGAGTGAAAATCTTATTTCCCTTCTATCTAAAGGCTGGAAGCTTTGGTAGCTCACACAGAAGCTGGCGTGTCGAGACTAGGGAGTAATAGATCCAGGACCAAGTTGAGGATGAGGCAGTAGGGCACAAGGGAACACCAGAGAACTCAGCACTCACACCGAGGGATGTCTTAATGGCAGGTTTAAAAAATCAGAGCTAATGGAAGCAGGGTTTCTGATTCACCCTCCAGTGCTAATCCCTAAGTCTTTCAGAATCAGATGTCTGTCCCAGCCTTACAGCCTATTTCTCCATGGCTTCCTCCATTTTCCATTGGTTCCTCTTCCTCACTAGAGGAAGTACCTGCTCTCTGCAGAGTCTAGCTCCCACGTGTCTGCGCATGATGTGTCTATCATGGGCTAGATTTCCGGCGGGTTCTCTATTTTTAGACATTAGGGAGGGAATGGTTGAAGGGCACATTGGCTTTTGAACGTGATTTAGATAGAGAGCGGCCAGTTCTCTGTGGCTCCTTGTACTTGTCAGGAAGTTGAAGGCTTAATAAGCCCAGAATACCAAGTTCCTAACTCAGCAGACCTCCCTGAGACCTGAGAATGTGCATTGCTAAAAAGTCCCTGGGTGCTGCCATTGGCTACAGACCCACAGACAATTGCTGCCGATCACAACTGCAAAGCTCAACCTTGTTTGTCTCCCAAAGCATCTTCTACCACTCTTACTCCATCCACTCTACCCTAGCTAGATTTGCCTTCTTCCTCTTTGTCTAAGTGCATAGACCTTATTCCTATTTCAGGGCCTTTGTACTAGCTGGAGGAACTTGCCTCCTCCTTACAACTAGTTTCTTTGGAAATGCCTCATTTCCATGCTACTTCCTTATATGCCCAATTGGAATGGCCCTCCAGCAATTCTACATACCATTACTCTGTTTCATTTTCAATCTTATTTATCTGTTTATCTTTTTAAAATATTTTTGTCATTATTGTAGAGGTAATATACAGAGGGGTTACAGTTACTTAAGTCAGATAATGAGTACATGTCTTTATGGACCCTGTCACCCCTTCCCTTGCTCTCTCCCAGCTTTTCCCTCCTGTTCCCACTCACAAGTAATATAGTTCATTTTCCACATACTGTCTAGTAAGGACCACTTCTGTATTTGTCTCCCTTTGTCTCACCTTTTCTGTCCCCCCCCCTAAAAATTATACCAGGACATGATAAATTATACAGGTCTCTAGACAATCACACAGTGAGACCTAAGGAAGATATTCTTAGGAGTGGATCGCAAAGGCTCAATAGCCATGTGCATATGATCATATAAAATAATGCTTTAGGGGCTGGGAAGGTGGCTCAGTGGTAGAGCCCTTGCCTTGCATGCATGAGACCCTGGGTTCAATTCCTCAGCACTACATAAGCAAAAAGAAAAAAGCCGGAAGCGGCGCTGTGGCTCAAGTGGTAGAGCGCTAGCCTTGAGCTGAAGAGCTGAGGGACAGCGCCCAGGCCCAGAGTTCAGGCCCCATGACCGGACCCCCCCCCCAAAAAAAATAATACTTTATGAAATGAACTCCAAGAAATAAAACAAAAGATTGTGTTGTTGCTGCTCTGCTTTTGTTGTCGTTTCCTTTTTTCTGTTTATCTTGTGTATGCTCTGCTTCTTCTATCAGAATGAAAGTTCTACAAAGAGTAGAAACTTGGCTATCTCATTTGCCATCTCCTAGCACATAAACAGTAGCTACCATTTATTTGTTGAATGAATGATCTGTGAATACTAGTAAGTAGTGGAGACAGAATTCGAACCCAAGACTGTCTGCTTAAGAGCCATGTCTAACAGTTACCACATGGTTATAAGAAGGGAAGTTGAGGAACTCTTAGCTGTCTCCCTGACGCCATTCTGGTACATGCTACTCCAATGAGAGGACCGATATTAAGCTACTTGTATAAAAAGATTTTTTTAATAGTTTCCTTTCTTTTCTGCAGCAAGTCTAAATTCCTCTTCCTGGCCTTCAAAACATGCACAAGAGGAGTCACCGTGGCTGGAATCCTGGCTCTGCTATCACCTCAATTGCTCAATAATGACGTTAGTTCAGCATACCCTCCATTGTTCTTTCCTGTTACCGATGACCGTGAAAATAAGTATCTGCTCCATTGTTTGGAGCATGAACCTTAGGTTAAGAAATCTCTATGTGCAGTTCTTAAAGCTTTAGGACTTTGAGCAAATTACTCAATAAGGTTGTCTATGGGCCCCAGTTTCCTCATCTGAAGATGAAGGTGATAAGATCTGTTTTGTGGGATCTTTAAAAGGATAAGACAAGGTAATGCAAGGACCAGGTACAACACAATAACTGCCAAAGAATAAGCAGTCATTATCAAATTTGATGATGCTCTCTTTAAGCAACCAATAGAGGCTCATTCTTTCTGTAGTTCTCAGGATAGGGTTAGAAGAAGTGGTTTGGGATCAGACAGGATATTTTCTGAACTCTGATCTGAAGAATTATAGATAAAGGAATATGACATCATACAACACTGAAAATGAAATGAATATCTTGTGGGTGGAGACCGGAAGGAAAATCTGGCAGAGAGCAACAAAAGGGGAGACATGGTTCAAAAAAGAATTGAATTCATTACTTATCACCTGATTCAGGTACCTGATTCATTCTCTGTATGATAATAAATACAAAATAAAAATAAAAGTAAAAAAAGAATTATAGATAAAGGAATATGCCCTGACAAGTCTTCAACATCATTTCTCATTGTCATAACACTGCTTATTGGCCTTACCTTTCCTAGGAAGTCAGTTAGGGAATGGAGCCTATAGCTTCCTGCACCTGCATCCCCAATATTAGTGGAATACCTTTCTAAGGAATTATAGAAATACCTTCCCCATTATCCAACCCTGACCTATGTTATCTTCTAGGGCAGTCGAAGAGGCACCTCATTTGTATATCCACATACTATTGGTCAGATCTCAGTCTCCTGTGTAGCTAGGATTACGGGTGTGAACCACCAGAGTCTAGCTTGTATTAGAGAGAGAGAGAGAGAGAGAGAGAGAGAGAGCGAGAGCATGCGTTTTGAGGGCTCCTCAGCCTTGGATAAAGAGTTTTTCATGCACAGCCAATGCGGGTTTTTTTTGGTTTTTAAATCTATTTTTAATTAATTTTTTTGAGATAGGGTCTTGCTATATAGTCCAAGCTGGCCTCAAACTTCTAATTCTCTTGCCTCTTTCTCCCAAGTGCTAGGATTACAAGAATGTGCATCTCTTCCTGCTCTAAAGATGTCACAATCTAACTTCATAGGGTGAATGTTATGTTCCCAAGTCCCCAGCCGGTCCCCAACTGCAAGGAGTCCTTCTAAGCTCTGCTCCCTCATTCTATCAGCCTGACTGAGTGAGAGGTGGGAGAGTCTGTTCTACTTTTTTTTTTGGGGGGGGGTGGGGGGTCCGGTCGTGGGGCCTGAACTCCGGGCCTGGGCACTGTCCCTCAGCTCTTCAGCTCAAGGCTAGCACTCTACCACTTGAGCCACAGCACCACTTCTGGCTTTTTTCTTTTTGCTTATGTGGTGCTGAGGAATTGAACCCAGGGCCTCAGGCATACAAGGTGAGCGCTCTACCACTGAGCCACCTTCCCAGCCCCAAGTCTGTTCTACTTTTAACACAGCTGTTCCTCCTCTGGTTTCTACCTCCTAGATCTGTCCGGGGCAAAAGGTTTACAGCCAATAATTATTTCCAGTGGGACATCTATATAGTCTTTCCTATAGAAGGAAATGAAGTGATCTTGGGCAAGCCTAAGTTACAGAGAGGGGAGGACCAGCTGACAGAAGGCAGCCTGGTTACATATTTGTGCATCCTTCACATATGGGGGCCACTGCCTTCCAGATGATACCCAGGGCACAGAGCAGTCAGACAGTCATTCATCTGAAACAGAAGGGCGTGACGCCCAGAGTGATAAAAGAAAACATAACCATACTGACAAGAATATAATACCTTTTAAACTCTACATCTGCCTGGAGGGTCCTTAATCAAGGATTTCAAAGCACTTTCCCCAAATCTTGCCCATTCATCTTGGCCACATCCCTAGGAAATGGCTGGCAGGTAGGTAGCGAAGTGCTATAAATAGAGCACTGTATCATTATCTTTGATGTGAACACTATGTATTTAGACAGCATTTTCTCAGAAAGAGCTGAAGAGCTCCACACACATTATATTATCCAATTCTAACTCATTCATAGGACATCCCCCAGATTTGCTGCCTAACAACGAGTTGGGGAAGGTTTAGACCCACAGAAATTCACGACTTAATTCTTACTCTTCTCCCTCCCACGCCTGCAGATTCACAGGCATTTCTCAAGGCTGTTTTCACTGTCTTTTAAGTAGCCAATAGCAGAGTTCAATCATCTCATCTATGCACCATGGTGGCATAGGTGCCCTAAAATGCACACTCAGTTTTATGTCCCTGATACCAAGGGCTAGAAGAAAAAAAGACATAATGTGTTTCCTTACTACCAAGTTTCATGCAGGTTCTAGTTTGTTGGGTTTTAAAGCCTTGCATGTATGGCTATTAGATAAACTAATTTTTATGGAGATACAGGGTAGAGATCGGTTTGGCAGTGTGCACAGATGATCCAAGCCCACTGCGGAAGCTAAGCTCCTCATACAGTCTGTGTTCCTATAAAAAAAAAAAAAAATGGACATCACCTGTAAAATGGGCCCAGGGGATTTCTTTTATTCATCAGAGTGTCCGTATTTTCCTCCCACTGATAGAACTAGGCAGGTGATAGTCTCTTGGTATGTACTTACAGCACATGTCCCAGTTGGAAGGACTTGACCCATTGTATAATTTTTTTTGGTCTCGTCCACTGTCGTCCTAAGCTCTGTGGGGACAATAACTATATTTGTTTTCCTCATGTCTATATCACTATAGTTGAACACATGCTAGATGTTCAGTTAAAATGTTTGTTGAAAAGAGTAATGAATGAATGAATGAGAATGAATGATGGCAGAAATCACAGTGAGCATTCTCTAGGTTAGGACTTTCAATCATAGCCTTTTGCACAGGTATATATTCTACCTTAGGGCTTCATAAGGGCTCCAGACTCCACTCCTTGTTCTTATGTACCCCCAGGAACTGCAGTCTCACTGTGCCTTCTCATCACTCTCCTTAGTTTTTCAGGACACACAGTAGAAGTTGTACATCTCATTTTAATAATCCAGTAATTTGGTTGACTTTGGATTCAGCTTGTTTCTATGACCTGCTCCAAAAGCCCAGGGCCTCCAGTAACACCTTCCACCTGCACCTGTCTATCTGGTATGTGAGAAGGGAGACTCATAAAATCTAGAGAAGGAAAAACTTGAGTTACAAAAATCTTCACTCCATTGCTTACAGCTGTATGACCTTGGCTATATTCCTAACCTTTCTGAGCGGCAGACAGCACCCACACAGAATGGTTGTGGAAGCTACATGAGAAAGTACAGGTGGCAGATGCAGTAAATAACAGTCCAATTCCTTCCTTCTGGCTCTGACCCCTTCCTTGGACTCATTCTCCTTTCTGGTGGCTGGATATCTTATGGATGCTTCTACTTGTCACCCCCTAGGTTTTAGGCTCCATGCTGAAAAGTGTTGAGACTCAGACTATATTTAGATGCCTTAGCTCTTTTATTTATTTATTTTTACACCACTGTGTTGCTATAGTGATGGTGGGGAGGGGAGGAGGAGGACAGCTTGAAGGGAAGGATGGAGTTCAGCCATGAAGATCAGTGGCTCTGGCTGTGGATTGTTCTAGTGAGCTAGTGCCTCTCCAAGGAGCCTGAGCTGCGCTTTCCATCAGGAGATGCCACAAGGAGATAGGCAAAAGTGCTGCTGGTAAAGGCTCCAAGGAACAGACAGGCTAAAAAGTATTGTGCTGAAGACTGCTCACTCCACTGATCTGGACACAATCTTAACCTCTGGAGCCTTTCTCAGATGGCTTCTATCCTTTAAGTCAGGCGAGAGCAAATGAGGCCAGACTGAGGAATGACATTGGTTATATTGGAGTTTAGAAATACCAAACCAGACTCTTCCTCTGGAAGAAAGCCTGGTCTCTATAGTCATGGCCTGGGCTTGTCCTGGGTTCAGTCAACCAAAGGCAGAAATAAAAAAGTCCTTTTATATTTGTATAGACCTCTTACACACATGCTGGATTTAAATGTGGAGGGGCAAGTTGATGATAAAAACTTGCGGCATGATCCAGTGTTCTTAAGTACTCATTTCATTGAGTCCTTAAAATGGCCTGGCCAAGTCATATTAGCTTTTCACAAGGAAATGACACAGAGAGGTTGGCAATGTGCCCAAATTCACACAGCTGGTAAATGGCAGGATGGAAATTGAACCCAAGCCACCTGGAATCCAAATCCAATGTTCTTTCCAATATACCAATGTCTACCAAAGGCAATGTATTCAAACAAAGTAATTTATATGAAGCAGGTCAGTGAAACACAAGCAACAAAGCAGCTAGAATATAGCAACTACAATAGGTTTGGAGAGTTGTCTTGGAGAGTCCTCCCCACCCCACACCTCACCTGTAGGAATAGACAGTTTAAGCAGTGCCTCTCAAAGTGTGGCAACTGAAAACTGAAGCACCTGGGCTAATTGTAACACTCAACCAGAGCTCCCAGTCTCCAATTCTGATGCAGTAGTTCTAGGTTACTTGCATTTGGACAAGTAAGCAGGAGCTTCTCATCACTGGAGATAACCTGGCAACTCCTAAGTCAGAGAACTAGGAGAGGGAACCTAACTGGATCACCCATCTCTTTTTCCCCACCTGACCCCACAGGCCCCTCTGAAGCAGCTTGAGGTCAGGTATCACGAAACAATCGGGCTGGATGGTTCTGCAGTTTTTTAACCTCCCCCTGGGCCTGAGCTGGTTGCTGAGCCCTGGGCTCTAATCTATGGCATCATCAAGGTCCAAAGGAAGCACCACCACGGTCTGATGGTAGTGGGAACATCATGGTGCCGAAATGAGCAGGAGCCCTTGGAAGGAGATTGAGTGGGAAGCCCAAAGGCCAGAGTCAAGAACACCAAAGGGACATTTGCTAAGCAAAAAGTCAAAAAGGATCTCGTGGGATTCAACCTGAAAATAATTTCATAGCCAAGCACAGAGTCTGGAAAAATATGCAAGATAATGAATGTTTCTTTCTCATTTACTGAAAGGTTGAAAGGCCCTTGAGACATAGTAAGGGGAGGGGGAGGGGGAGGGGGAGGGCAGATTGGTTCCTCCAACCTTAGGGTAATTCCCTCTATACAGATAATAGTGTCCCCCAGTTCAGACCCTCTGACACAAATAACTCATTTATTCCTTTCTGCAACCTTATAAATAATATTAGCACTCCTGTTTTGAAGATAAAGAAAAGAACTATTGGAAGCTGAGTAATCTTACCTGGCTTCACCCAACTAGCATACAACAGAATCGGGGGTTGGTCCCAGTGGTTTGATTCCAAGGCCTGTGTGTAATTTTATTCCAAACTAACCTATAAAAATAAGTGTACACGCCACACGCCAGTGGCTCACGCCTGTAATCCTAGCTACTCAGGAGGCTGAGATCTGAGGATCACGGTTCAAAGCCAGCCAGGGCAGGAAAGTCTGTAAGACTCTTATCTCCAATAAACCACTAGAAAACCAGAAGTGGCACTGTGGCTCAAGCAGTAGCATGCTAGCCTTGAGCTGAAGAGCTGTGGGACAACGCCCAGGTCCTGAGTTCAAGCCCCATGACCAACCAAAACAAAAAAAGTGTACAAAGTCCAGTTGTGATCTCATGATAAGAATTTTTAAAATACCTAATGATTTCCATTCTTTTTTCTAACTTTGGGGATGACCCTACCTAATGGATGCTTTGGGGTAAAACAACAGCAGGTGACTGAAGAAATATCTCCAAGAGAGTTAATTTTACAATTTTATCATCTGCTGCTTTCTGGTATTTCAGCAGATTTATTTATTTATTTTTTTGCCAGTCCTGGGGCTTGAACTCAGGAGCTGGGGCACTGTCCCTAAGCCTCTTTGGCTCAAGGCTAATACTCTACCACTTGAGCCACAGAGCCACTTCTGGCCTTTTCTGTGTATGTGGTACTGAGGAATCGAACCCAGGGCTTCATGTATGCTAGGCAAGCACTCTACCACTAAGGCACATTCCCAGCCCAGCAGAATGTATTTTAAAAATTCATTTTTACTACATACTTGCAGTGTGCAAGTATGCCATGCACTGCACACCAGTACTGAGGCTTGAAATCAGGGCCTCACCCTCTTGGTTTTATTCACTCAAGGCTGGCACTCTACCACTTGAACTACACCTCCATTTCTGGATTTTTGCTGGTTAATTAGAGTTAAGAATCTTTCTAATTTGTCTTTGCTGGCTTTAAACTGTAATCTTCAGATCTCAGCCCCCTTTGAATTTAGGATTATAGGCCACTGGTGCCTGGCTTTACTAAATTTTATTAAAACAACAAAAGACTACAACTCATTTACTATTAAGCCCTGCTTCCAGGCAGAGCCAGGATCCATATCCCTGGAAATCTTCACCTGTGACTACCTGAAGACCGAACACCTTCTCTGAACATGGTCTCATTTGTGTAGCTACCATTTGCACCCAGTATCTACTTCTCTCCTCTCTCAGACTTGTTGCCCTGTGAGCCCACACTGGCATGACCATGTCATATACCTCTCTGTCTCTCTAGTATTTGGCAGAGTGTGGTTAACCTAAGCCATCAAGCATTCCACACAGGAGCAAGAACTAGAAATGAAGAGAAAATGCAACTGAGAGAAGTCAAAGAATTGTGGGCCCAGTGGGAAGTGATAACGGGCAACCTGAATTCACCAGTCTCCCATGCAATTTCAGCATTGTGGAAATGCTCATGACTACATTGCTTTCTTCCTCCATTGCATGATTCCCTTGGGTTATAATCTACTTTGATAGTGTAGCATATAGCTACCACTCAAGAGACAACCTCATGGTCTAAAGGAAAGTGACTGCTTCTGGCTTTAAGGTTCCACATAATTAGTTTCTACTGTTTCATGTTGGAGACCTAGTTTCAGATTGGGCCACAAAAATGGAACGATTAATTTTCTAAGACTGCATGCCTCACTCGTGAACCCCTCAGATTGAGACTTCTTCTCTCTGGATAGCTCTTTATTGTTTATGAAAGCTGCTTCCTCATGCATGACCATTCAAGAGCTTCCCAACTCTGCTTATAGTGGGAATGGCAGTTCTAAGACATCTTTATTTCCTGATGAAAATAGAATTATAGAGTTAGTTTTGAGGCACCTTAGTCCAAGTCCCTCTCTCTTGATGGAAAACAACATGGTGTTGAAGAGCCAGCTACAAATGTCTTAAGATTTGGATGAGAAAGAGAGGCAAGTAGTCCTTTTTCTACAGAGCCAAAATTAAATATAGCACCAGTCAGCAGACAATTGACCATATTTCCATTCCCCAGTTGCCTACTACCAACCTCTAGTCCCTGAAGGGCAAAGTGTACCAATAATTCTTTGCATTCATGCTTAATTTTAATCCTTTTCAGACATGCTTAATTTTCTCTTCACAAAAGCCCAGACATCCATGGAGTTACACTAGTACTCACTAGAGGAGTGTGACAATTAAGATCCTGAGGGGTCAGGACCTTGCTAGACTCCCACAGTTGGTAAATGGCATAGTATAGATCTATCTTCATCTAATGGGTTAGGGATCTTTTCAATACTCTTCTGTCACCCTGCCTATGCAAGCCTTATCCAATCCATATCTGGATATTCTGAGGGTAGTAAAGGAAGTATAGAAGTTGGTCCATGTAAATGGAGCAGTGTATTCTGGGCAGAGATATGTTATCAGTAAAGATCTTGTGGACATGCTGACCTACTTGTGAGGCTTGGCTCTACACTTCCAGCTGGACAATAATGGCAGGGGAGCTAATAACCATTTCACCACTATCTATGAAAAGATGATGTGCAGACTGAGATAACCTCTTGTAAATCACTTAGCATAACTTGTTCAATACATACTCATTGCTATGTTGTTGACAATGCTGGCATCAATCACTGAATCTGCTTTAATGAAAATATGCTGAATAAGATTGAAGCCAGATGACTAGAAAAAATGAGTTATGGTCAACGAACAGCAAATACAAGAGATAATCCTTCATGTACTTCCCTTAAGATTAAGGGAACAAAAGTCATTTGGGGGGAAATGAAGCAGGATAACATAGAAACTGAGGCCTGATGTAGGCAACTCAGAAATATAGTACCTAGAAACTTAGAAATGCTATCTTTGCTTCAAAGAGCAACTGAATGCATTCTTTCCTAAGGGATGCATTTCTCACCCAAGAATTCACAACTGCCTGACTGGATGTCCCAAAATGCAGATAACAGGGTGTCTCCTTGTTTCAAGGATAAGGATCTGTTTTTATGGCAGGATGCATTCTTACCTGGAAACTCAGAAAATAACACCAGGTGTAGTTAAAGCAAACACAAAGCACTTAGTTTTGCATAACTTAAAGCCAGACCCCCTGCCTGTACCCTATAATTACCCAACAGCCCAAGGACCTGCGTGTCTCTCTAGGTGTCTCCTTGTGTGTGTCTGTGTCTTTGTGTCCCTATGAGAGCACCCACACTCTAATAGAGTGTGCCCCTGTCCTTCTGTTTGTCTGCTTTTTTGTCTGTCTGTTTCCTTGCTTGTTTGCCTAATACAGCTCTGCCAAGTTTTCTTACCATTGTGACTTGTCCAGAAATTCTTATTCTGTGATCGAAGTCAAGAACCCTAAGTGAAGAGTTCCTATATTTAAAGGAGAGATTCACTAAATCTCACCTCTGTCCAGTGACAAGATAGTATCCTTTTGGTCATTTTTTAAGATTAAAGTTTTCCCCGCTGGTTTAGACATCGTGTTTTTTTTTGTAATATATATTTTTTATTGTAAACATACTGTACAGAGGGGTTACAGTTACATGAACAAGGTAATGAGTCCATTTCCCATTGAGCATTGTTACACCCTCCTTTATATTTCCCTTACCATCCTTTCTTCCCCACCTCCCCAACTCCTCCCTCCCCTCTCCCACCTCTGCAAAGTTGTAAAGTTCGTTTTCAACATACTGTCTTGTACATCTCATTGTTACAGGTCATCCTGTATCCTTATTTCAGCATTTTGTTATTTCCCTTCCCCTCCCCAAATTAGAAAAATGTATATACAAGATACAGGGCACCAGAATCAAATACAGTGACAACAGG
Organism: Dipodomys spectabilis; assembly: GCF_019054845.1. Taxonomy (NCBI): domain Eukaryota; kingdom Metazoa; phylum Chordata; class Mammalia; order Rodentia; family Heteromyidae; genus Dipodomys; species Dipodomys spectabilis. Next base: position 23,162,456 of record NW_024870834.1, on the reverse strand, counting down.
GGTTATACCATGGAGGAAAAACCTACAAAAGAAATAAAAAAATCAAATAGTACATTATAAGTACATTAAGAAGAACAGCAACAAAGATAAAACCTCTTGTGTCCCTATCTTGGGGTTCATTTTGCTTAGCATCAAGTTATATGGTCATATGTGTAAGGTCCACTCCTGGATGGCGCACAGACTCCACCCTCCTTGCAGCAAGGTCTCTGCCCAGTACCTGCGTTACCTAGGCAACTGGCACACCTGGAAGAGGTCACATCTGGATTCTATGTGGCCACACCTTTACCCGCCCCTACCCTAGATAAGGCCTAGCCCCGGGCCAGCCACCCTCTTTCCCAGATCTCTCCCAACTGGGTGGAGGGCCAACATGGCCTGGTGCCAGCCAGAACAATGAATAAACTACCTCTTACCTGAATACCACGTGTGTGGTGTGGTTCTTACTCGGCCACCTCTTTTTAAAAACCTAACAATATGTACTTAGCTTTTGACCTCTTCTGCTTGTCCTAGACTTATACTAGTTATTGCAGATAAGGGAAACCATGGGACCCATGTTTCTTTGAGTCTGGCTTACTTCACTTAATATAATTTTTTCCAAGTCTTTCCATTTCCTAACAAATGGGGTAATATCATTCTTTCTGATGGAGGCATAAAATTCCATTTTATATATCACATTTTCTTGATCCATTCATGTACTGATGGGCATCTGGGTTGGTTCCATATCTAACTATGGTGAATAATGCTGAGATCAGCTTTACCACCCAGTTTCCTCGAAGTGGTCATAACATAGCTTTTGTAGCATGTCCGCCAGTAAAAGTAGTTTCAATGTTGGTTGTTATCAGTCTTCTTGGGCTTAAAGAGAAGAACCCAGTGTGGGTGGTTATCTTATCTCTTCATCCTGATGGTCATTGTTCAGCCAAGTTTACAATATTTCTGTCTTTACATTCTCTCACACTCTGTTTAGCCAAGTCCCTAAAGAAGCCATCTTGCCATTGAAGTGATGGGACAAATCACTGAGCATTTTTCTCACATGCACATGCTTTCAAAGGACTTCTCCATCTCCCTCCAACATTCAGTCTCTAGGGAATGTCATGTCCAGAAGCATGGTAGTAAGAGAGGGCAAAAAGGAATATTTTCTAGACTTGCTATATACCTGTGGAGAATCAGAGCATATTCATGGAGGAAGAGGAAACACAAGAATTTACAGAGAAATTGGGACCTCTCTTGGCTCAGAAAACTGGATTGTAGGTCTTCAGAATCCTAGAACTCCATTTCCCAAATGGTACTTATAATTTTTGATATGGCAGTATCAAGAAAAATGATGGAGAGCTAAGATCCTTGGGAGGCTATCCATGCTGTTCATACAGATGGATGAAGAAAAAGAAGGCATGGTTAGATAAACGGCATAGAAGAATAAGAATAGTAAAGGGTGAGTGACTTTCTGGACTTCTGGAAATTCCATTCTATTTATAAATGCTTATTGTTTTCCATAGCAAGTGGTAGAGCGCTAGCCTTGAGCAAAAGAAGCTCAAGGACAGTGCCTAGACCCTGCACACTCAAACTAGGAGCAGCGCACGTGCGCACGTGCGCACGTGCACGCACACACACACACACACACACACACACACACACACACACACACACACACACACAAGGTAAGACATGGTCGTTCACCTTAAAGAGCCTGGTATTGGGGCTGGGAATGTGGCTTAGTGGTAGAGTGCTTGCCTAGCATGCATGAAGCCCTGGGTTTGATTCCTCAGCACCACATAAACAGAAAAGGCTGGAAGTGGCACTGTGGCTCAAGTGACAGAGTGCTAGCCTTGAGCAAAAGAAACTAAGGGACAGTGCTCAGGCTCTGAGTTCCAGCCCCAGGACTGGCAAAAAAATTTTTTTTTAAGTTAAAGATCCTTGTATTAAGTCAGGTGCTTACAAAAATGGCCTTTTACATGTAATACCAGCTATTCAGGAGGCTGAGATCCAGAGGATCTCAGTTCAAAACCAGCCCAGGCAGAAGTCTAAGTCTACTTGGACTCCATCTTGAGCAAGGGCTGTATGGGTGTTGCAAGTGGTAGAGCACCAGCTGAGCTAGTAAGCCAAGCAAGCATGAGGCCCTGAGTTTAAAACCTAGTATTGGCAACAACAACACCACTAAATAATAATAATAGCTTGCTATGACCCGGATTACAAATATTGAGAAACAGTGATCTTATTGTCAGATTCATAACTTATAGACCCCTGTTTGTGGCAGCTTTCACAGAGCTCTAGTCGAGAAAAGGAGTTCATTTTCCAGGTACATCAGAACAAAACACACAAACACTATATAAAATAATCGTGCACATACAGATGCATTACAGTCTCTCCCATCCCTCTGCACATTTTCCTTAGCCTCTAATGGTGTTTACATGAAGGTAGACTAAGGTAGACTATTAGCCCCTTCCTTGGAGAAAGCAATGTCTGCATTGGCACATGACTGCCATGTGACTTGCTCAGGTCCTCCCCTCACCTTTGTTTGTTTTTTTCTTGGTCATGGGGCTTGAACTCTGGGCCTGAATGTTGTCCCTCAGCTCTTCAGCTCAAGGCGAGTGCTCTACCACTTGAGCCACAGTACCACTTCTGGTGTTCTGAGTGGTTTATTGGAGATAAGAGTCTCACAGACTTTTCTGCCTGAGCTGGCTTTGAACCTCAATCCTCAGATCTCAGCCTCCTGAGCAGCTAGGAATATAGGCATGAGCCACTGGCACCTGCCCCTCCCCCCTTTAACTTGACTCCCCTCCTTACCTCCATTGACCCACACTGACTAAATCCCTACCATATACTCTGTGCTGAGTTTAGGTCCTAAAAAATATCATCCTACTCAAATGTTACACTATGCAAAGGGGAACACAAGTTCCCTTGCCTTTTAATAATTCACAATTCCAAAAAGGAAAAGCAGACATGGAAGCAAATATTTATCCTGGAAAAGCTATGATTTATGAAACTGGGAAAGACCTCAAAGACTGAAATTGCTAAATGTCCTCCACCACAAATCATTTAATCATAACAACAGCTAATACTTGCATGTGAATTCATATGGTCCAGACACTGTTCTAAATGTTTTCTTTATGGGTACTAATCCATCAAACCTCTACAACCCAATAGAAGAGAAACTGTTTTTATTCTTCTTTTATAGTTGATAAAGCCAAGACACAGGAAGGTTAAATCACAAAAGAAGGTCATACAGAGAAAAAGATTGAACTGAGGAGGTCTAACTCTATTGTCAATGAGAGAGAGCAAAAAGGAGGTTATGGCCTCTGCTATAACCTCTGGAGAGGATATAACTTCTGGGTCTCTCTAATTCCTCCTCTCCTCCTCCTCCTCCTTTTAGCAGGCAGGGCTTTGATCTTACTAGGCAAATGTCTACCACAGTACAGCCATAGCCATAGCCTTGTTGGCTGTATGTATTTCTTTTTGTTTTCAGATAGAGCCTCTTCTTTTGCCCAGAGCTAACTTCAGATTGAGATCCTCCTACTTCCCTTCCTCCTGAGCAGCTTGTATTATACTCTGAGCTCCCACACTCAGTCTCTGGCTTCTTTGCAATCACCATTCATTAAGTGTTCCTTATGTTCCAGACAATGTGCTAAGTACTTTCAACATATCTCACTTAATTCCCATTACAACTACATGAGACAGGGACTATGGTTACTTTCATTTTACAGAGAAGGAAATTGGAAATTGGAGAGATTTAGTAAACTGACCAAAGTGGCACAGAGAAGTGAGATGAAGCCAGGATTCTATCCCAGCTTAGTCTGATTCCAAACGTAAAACGTTCTCTGATCTGCACTTCTTTTTTCCTATGCAATGGGCTGCTTTTGCTAGACTTTCAAGAACAGTAGGATTAGTATTGCTAGTTCTTCCCTTAAGCCTAATACCAGACCTGCCCAGAGAGTTCTCTGCTCTGGGAATTCCTTTACATCCCTATCCTGCTGAGGTAGATCAAACTCCATAAACTGAACCCTGCATTACACACAGCCAGTACTGAGCGAGGAAGCTGGAAGGAAGAGGATAAAGATATCAGAAGATGAGCCCACCTCAATTTTGCAGGCCATGACTGACTGGAGCCATTGTCCTGACACAGCTACTTTCCATAGTCACCAGTACCCAAAACACAAGCTTCCTTCTCTCTGATGATTATTCAAAAGAATCAGAAATTCTTCAAGCATCTCTAGTCACCTAACTTGTTTTTTTTTAATTGCTACAAATGCTCAAAGGGATTTAGAAATAAAATAAATCAAGATCTTTCTTAACTCCAGATGTCTTGGCCAAAGTCCAGGCTTCAGTATTATTAAAAATAACCATCACAGAAATGGAAAAAGAAAGATAATTTAATGTGACAAGTAAAGAAAGAGCAGACAGGTGGATGGTGCTCTGAGGGCGTACTGCCTTCCCACAAAGGCTCTCAGGGTACCAGGCACCTCCCATCCTCTCAGACTTCCACACCATGTATTGTTGATGCCATTATCTACCTAGTGATGACCCAGCAGTACATAAACACTGTTTATCAATGACTGCAGGAGCTTGTGTCCAACAGGTTCACATACTTGCCATCCAATCTCATTTATCTTCACTTTCAGAAAAAAAAAATGCTCTGCTGTAAAAATATCTTGAGAACTACTCTCTTCCCTTCCTCCTGTCTTAAGCAGTTACTCTCTATCAAATATTCAATTCTACTTTCTGGATGTACAGGGAAATCACTTGAACTGCCATTCACAATTTCAGTTCTCAGGCAAATTCAAAACAGTTGCTTCAAGAGTCAAAATGGAAAAAAGAAAAATTCAGCACCTTCCTTCATATGCTTTTGCTCTGTGGAATTTGATCTCTGTGTACCATCTGTCATTTCCATTTTATAAAAGACACACATGGTTCCAGAACTTTGAGACCCATGTCAATTAGGAAATCAACCAACCAATCTTCTCAGTATCTGTGGTGTACCTATGTGTAAGGAAATAGGGGAGAAACTGACAAAGAATAAATAAGATTCTCTCTGACTGTCAAAAGGTTGCTACTTGGGTGCATAATAAATAGTATTTGATAGCTACAAAGCAAGTGGGAGCTATAGAAAGTACATAGTGGAGAGAATGATCACTTGGTTCATACTTAAGCGTTCCTGAAGAGATAGTGAAAGAGTAATTCTAGTTAAAAAGCTGAAAGACTTGGTAGGTTAAATTAATTAAGAGTCCAAGAACCCTAGGGAACATCTTGCAATGGAAGGCATTGCTGGCTTGGCAATCCGAGACCCACCTAAGATTGTAGAGAATATCTGAACTCTGTCCTTCTTTGTTCCTCATAATCTTGGTTGAGGATGGAGACTTGAAGAAGACAAACCTACTTGAGAACTACCATTTCAGATCTGCAGACTCAAAGTGACTCAGCACGTCTTCTCTGATTGGCTGTTTTATGCTTCATTTGCCTAGGGGTGACCAATCAGAGCACATTCCAGGGTATAAAATCCTCTAGACACATAAAGAGAAAGGGAGAGGAAGGGAGAAAGGGAGGGAGGAAGAGAGAGAAAGAAAGAGAGAGGGGCAAAGAAGGGATCACCCAATGGACTGGGAGAGCAGACACACAGACAAGAGCAACAGAGGCCTTGACCAAGATAATATTTCTTTGAATAAAGCTCTTCACAACGATCCTCCATTGTTCCTGGACTTCACTGAGTTCCTGGCACAAGAACCAGAGAAAGCTACAGCAGCAGCACTGGCAGTGGAACTGCAACACTAGCAGGCCATGTCTGCTGTTGAAACTGCAACCCTAATGATTACTGCCAGCTATGGAGCCAGAGGGCTATAAAGCCAAAACCATGAGCAACATCAGAAGAAAATTCTGATTCACCAGGACAGTGCTGGTCATCAATAATACAGGAGGCTCAGATAGCTAATGGAGAGGTGAAAATGTTATGAACAGTGAGGTATTGAAAGAGGAAAATGAGAAGAGCATTCAGCAGACAATGGGTAGAGATGCACATCTTCTTGGTGATGGTGAGAGAATCAACAAACCTCTTCCCTAGATCAAAGTCCTTTGAGAAGAGAATTCCTCTAGGTGGGCTTTCTGGGGAAACCAGGGCCTACTGAACTCAATACTGCTCCCTCGCCCGCCCCCCCTCCCACCCCCGCCAGCCCTCCCATCCTACCTCCATCCCAGCCCTGCCCCCAAGGATTGCTTTGGAAGCAAATTCCTCCAAGCTGTGTCAGCTGGGTATGGTTATGCTGTCCCTGCTATCCTCAAGTAATGACTTTTTCTCCACCAGGTTATAAAGCCTGTCCTGCTGCTTCCTGTCTCCTGACATCTGCATCACTTGCCTCACCAGAGATGTTTTTGGTACTTGGCTGACAGGCTTCCTGCCAGCATCCTGAGTGATGTTAGTGCCCAAGATGACTAATTAAAAATCCTTAGCCCTCAGTCGCTTCATCTTTTCTTTTCTTTTGCCAGTACTGGTTTTTTGAACTCAGGGTGTCACGCTTGCTCAGCTTACTTGCTCAGTTGGTGCTCTACCACCTGAGCCACACCTTCAGCCCTTCTTTGTGTAATTTTAGAAATGGAGTCTAAAGAACTTTTTAGGCTGTGTTGGCTTCACACTGGCGACCAGCAATGTTTTCATTTTCAGTGACCATAACCTTTGCTTCAGCCATCCACTCTCAAGTCTATACCATGAGCCTAATCACTTAGAACTGCTTCATCTTCTGAATAGCAAACTCAACCATCCCATAGTCCAATTTATGATTTTTAGCAAAGATATTTCTTTTTCAAGACCCACATCAATAGATTGTATCACTTTCCATTCATTTCTGCCTACTACCTCCTCTTTGGCTTCTTTAGCCAATTTACAATCCTATTGCCTACTTACATCTCACAAATACACACTCGCCTTTTTATTTCCTACTAAAGCTCTCTTGCACTGGTCACCAATGTCTTTGGTCAAGACATTCATTCCCTTGAGCAGATTCCTGCCACTCAACTTCATGCTCTTCATCTGCTTGGGTTGCAAAGCTGGTCATTCCCTTCCTTCCCTCCCAATCTTTTAATTGTTCTCCACTGTCCTCCAGATGTCTTAGCATGCTGCAAGGCTCCTACTTCTGCAATGTTGTTACTTTCCCTCTTTCTTGTTCAGTTCCTGTGCCTCCTCCAATCTCAGTAACTTTCTCCAAGAAGCTTTTCCCAACCTCCTTCAGACAGGGATGATAGACCCCCAGTGCCTGTGCTGGTCTCTGTGAGGGCATTTATCACACACAACTGAAATCACAGCACAGGACTATCACTGGTACCATGACCACTTTCTAGAGCACAGTAGGAGCCCTGCGCAATGAATGGATAAAGATGGGTGTAAGAATGCAGAAATGAATGAATGCAGAAATGCTGGGTAAGACAACATAAAAGATAAACATAAGAAAGTGAAAGAGGTGGGGATCATACAGCAAGGATGACAAGAAGAACTTCCAGAAGAGAAGGAGCTGGGTATGAAAATGACCCTTACTATCTGGGCATCTTGACATGGAGAATGGCTAGACACAAGGAAACAGAACACCAGGGACACAGATTTAGGGCTTATACACCAAGAAGACACCTTCAAATCCCTGGAAACAGATGAAATCTTTAACAGAATGTAGAAGTCTTTTCCTTTAATTCAGATAATTCAAATCTAAATGATCTTTCTCCCTTAGCTGTCTAAATAATGGTTTTCCTTTTTGGGGTGTTTTACATATAATAATTGTACACATTCATGGAGTAAAAATGTTTTGACATACATATACAATATGCAAAGACAAAATGAAAGTAATTGGCATATCCATCTCCTCAAATATTGATCATTTCTTGGAGTTGGGGACATTACACATTCAATCCTCTCTTCTAGCGATTCTGAAGTACATGACAAATTACTGTTAACTCTGGCTGCCACTGAAGATCTTCGAGGATTTTTTTCTATCCTATCGGCTCCCTGTTTTAAATGTATTTTGCTAACTCCTGCTGTTAATTCCCTCATCACATAATCAAGCTGTTATAATCTGCTTGCTGTTTTTGTGCAACTTGATGCTTGTTTATCCATTGGCTTCTATTGTTTTCCCCCAAAAGATAATTGCTTTGATCAACACATTGGCTGGCTATTGATTCATCAAGGTTTTCTGCCAGAGATATTTCTGTTCACTCTCCCTCTGCAGCCTCTAAGTTGATTTTCCATTAAAAAAAAAAATCCTGTGTTCTGAATTATCTTTTCCACCATAGCAACTGATTTTGCTATCCCTTAAACACATTGCATAATATATGCATGTATATTCATTCTGTGGCTTGTCAATTTCAAAAGCTCTGCTTGTTAGTAGATAAAACTACACTGCATTAGTATTTTGTAAGGATTCCATTTTACTCCCTTGAAGCCCAAACTGGCCAATGTTTTCTTAATGAAGGTGTAAAGGTTTGATTTAGTGAAGTCATACTTATCTTTAAGGGCTATAAACATAAAACCACCTCATGAGCCAGGCACCGATGGCTCATGTCTGTAATCCTAGCTACTCAGGAGGCTGAGAACTGAGGATTGAGTTCAAAGCCAGCCTAGGCAAAAAAGTCTGTGAGACTCTTAACTCCTAGTAATTACCAGAAAACTGGAAGTGGTACTGTGGCTCAAATTGGTAGAGCACTAGCCTTGAGCAGAAAAGCTCAGAGACAGTGCCCAGGCCCATGATAGATAAAAACAAAAACAAAAAAACAAAACCCTGTCATGAATCTAGTTATGATCTTTCTTGCCAAAGGTGGAACTCTGGGTCATTTGGAGGGACATATACATAGTGGTTTTTATGCCAAATAAGCTCAATACATTGAATTTCTAATTTTTATAGAATTATTGTAATACATACCTGTTCGAAGCAGATTTTCTATTCAAGTATGAAACTGAATACCTAGTTGAATTTCATGTGACTTTTGCTCTGGAAGCAGTCTCAGCCTTTTTGAGGGCCATGAACTGCCTATTACCCGCCTCCCCAATGCATAATTCACAAATACAATTTTGTATGAAGTTTTGGGGAGGGAGGTCACAGACTCTATAAAAATCCAGCTATTATTGATCCCTTACATATTCATGGATTCCGGGTTAATAACCCCTGGCCTAACTGCTATAGACCAACTACAGGAGAGAGATTTTACAAACCACAGAACATGCAGAAAACAGCTGCAAGGGAGATGTGAATGGCCAGGCAGTAGCTCCAGCTCCCAGCAGGAGACGCATGGCTGTGTACAATCAAGCCCAGCATGGCACTGAGTGTGCGGCCATCTTTCCTTCTGCAGGATATCAACTTTGCTACTCATTCTATTATGACATTTTTATTTTATGGCAACAGAGCTCTGATTTTATGATGGAAGTCAGCAGCACAAAATAGCTCTTATTTTAGAAAAAATAAAGCCCACAAAAGTTTGTTTTATAATCATTCCAGTTCAAACAAACCAGCATTTTAGCAGGAAGGAGGAACAGAAAAGAAGAAGTTCCTGTGTTGAAAGATCTCCTTTTTTGTCCCTCCCTCCCTCCCTTCTTTCCTTTCTTCCTTCCTTCTTTTTTTCCATCCTCCAATCCTCCCTCCTTCCCTTTCTCCCTCCCTACAAACCCCAGCTCTGTTTTCTCCCATCTATCACTTACCTAAAGGTAAGTGATTAGGTCTCTTTTCCTTTTCTTGAAGCTGGCATATAAAGATCTTCTATTATTTCCAGTCTTTTCAATGTCTACTATTTATCTGTTCCCATGCTACTTTGCATGTCTTTGCTTTCAAGTTACCCCTTGTTCCCTTGAGTCCTAATGGGCAGCTTGAAGCTTTTGATCATTTGAATCACCATTTCCTTCCTAGGCTCATTTTATCTTTAACTTGAGGCAACATAATCTCCCTCTTTCAATAATTTTTTTCAAACTTAACTGACCTTTGATTTTTTTTCAAGTCATGTTTAGAAACTTGACCTGAAAGAAGAACCCATCTAATAACCCCTAATGACAAACTCCACTGGCATTTTGCTTAGCTCACCATTATCCTTCTAACAGTATTTAACATGTCATGTGTACCAGAAAGTTCATTAGTTACTGAGGTAATTTGAGACTTCTTTCCTCCCTTCCAAAAGTTCTCTAAACTACCCCATATTACAGAGAGTTTTCAAATTAACGTTTCCCATGTTACTTTCTAACATACATAACTTCTATCCTTTGTTCTCTGTGTGTGTGTATGTATGTGTATGTGTGTGTGTGTGTATATGTGCCAGTACTAGGAATTGAACTCAGCTCCAAATCTACTTCCTTCTTTGTTGACCTACGCACATGTTTTTACAGCTGCTCCCAGAATTACTTCTCCTTGCCTTTCCCTTCTTGCTTGGCTTTTTACAGTTAAACCTGGCACTCTACCACTTGAGTCATACCTCTACTTCCAGCTTTTTGCTGGTTAATTGGAGATAAGTCTCTCAGATTTGCCTCCACAGACTGGATTCAAACTGCGATCCTCAGGTCTCAGTCTCCTGAGTAGCCAGGATGACCGGTGTGAGCCCCCACCTCCTGGCTGGGCTATTCTTTGATTCTAGTCTAAATAAATCCTTTCATAGTGCATGAGATCCTAAGTCCACAAGTGTTTTCAAGGACTTTCTTTTTTTTTTTTTTCTATGAATAAAAGCATGGCCTTACCACTCACCCTTCTGCAATTGACATCCAACAATACTGAGTACTTGCTTTTCTTGGGCACTCAAACTCTTCTCCCATTTTTTTTTTCTTGGGTCTGGTTGTGGGGCCTGAACTCTGAGCCTGGGCGCTGTCCCTCAGCTCTTCAGCTCAAGGCTAGCGCTCTACCACTTGAGCCACAGCACAACTTCTGGCTTTTTTCTTTTTGCTTATGTGGTGCTGAGGAATCGAACCCAGGGCCTCATGCATGCAAGGCAAGGGCTCTACCACTGAGCCACCTTCCCAGCCCCTCCCATTTTTTTAAAAGTCATTATTGCTGCTCTTTGGCGTTCTCTTCCTCCCCTTGTACTACCAGTGGCTTCCGGGCATCCTCTTAGGCTGTGTCCACACGTCTCTCAGTTCCACTGGAATGTTCTCCTGGTACCACTTCTCACCCTTACCACACCAGCACAGACAGCCCTCTTCCAGACTCTCAGGGCTCTTTGCTACAGTCCATGTCTTTGTAGTAGGACTGCTGACTTTTCCTTGCCTACAACCCCCACTGGATTGAAAGTTCCTTTAGGCCAGTCACTGGGTATTGTTTATCACCCAGAACCACAGATACCTTCTTCCACATCCCCTGATTTGGGGTATGTTATTCCTGTTACCTTATGTGGCTCAAATGGAAGTTGTATCTTTTTATTTAGCCTGAATTCTCCTACAAAGCACATGGCCTAAGCAATCTCTGACACAAGAAGGCCCATTCATGGGTAAGCAGAGGATAGAGACCTACTAGCTGAGTAGCCCTATGTCTCTAGCCTACTGGAAGAAACCAATCTGAGAGAAAGAAAAGAAGTTGGCATGGAAGAAGAAGGAAGAATCCTGAAACTGTCTGAAAGTCCTTGTCCTGGTCATCCTTTGGACTTTCCTTCCTTCTTATAACTTGCTTCTATGAGCCAATGAATCCTCTTTCTCTAAAGTGAAATCAAGATGGTCATTTTGCTATGTGCAACTGAAGAATTTTCTTGAGTCATACTGACCAGCTTATTTATATCTCTACCTCCAGTAACTGACACAAGATTTAGTAACTTGATAAGGGCTCCATAACAGCCATCATTAGTTTAAAGCTTGAACTAAAACTTGTTGCAATGGAGAATCAGAGACTGAGATGAGCGAATGTATGTCACTCTATCATCGATGTGTGAGGGCCAAAGCTGGACACAGATGTCTCACATCTGTAATCCCAACTACTCAGGAGACAGAGATTGGGAGAATTATGGTTTGAGACCAAACCCAGTATACCCCTCTCAAAAAAAAAAAAAAAAAAAAGTCAAGACCTTGGTCCCTGCCCTAATTGGTGAGCTGGGTTGAGCCTCAGTGAAACCTTCACAGAACCCTATGAACTACTCCAATGTCCCGAATGTGTTTTGTAAGACACAGTCCATCCTGTGTACGGCTGAGTGAGGACAGCTGGCTGTCTGGTATGGACTGCCATGGGCAAGTTGCCTGGGGGTAGAAGGGCGGGGGGCAGGGGAAGGAAGCATCTAACTCCAACTCTACTTCCTTCCTTATTAACCTTGGCAAAAGTTTTTCCAGCTGCTCCTAGTCTGTTAGACTGGAAAGAGACCTCTCTGGCACGTAGCCCCAGGCCTTGTCTTCAATAGAAGGCAGTATGGAAAAGATGGAAGATTTGGAGATTTGGGCTTCAATCCCAGCCCCACTGCCATCTCCCTGCAGGAAGTATGTGGAACACAGCTTGGCTGGGTCAAATTCTGAGTCTGTGAAATGGGAATCTGTAAGAATGCTTAACATCCAACAGGCTTACCAATATACAGCAGGTGTCGAGTTAATGTTAGCTCCCATTTCCATCCTTCAATCAGAAAACAATCCGTGCCATCGAAAAAGCTCCTATTTCAGGAAAGGACACTGCATGTACAACTGGAACCCTCAAATGAAAATATTTCAATAAGAAATCTTGGGAGAAACAATGCATTGGCTTTGCTCTCCCCCCTTGTAGCCATCCAAATCCTGGGTTCCATATTCCCTCAGCAACAAAGGAGGATGCAAATAGGAGCTACTGCATGCTCCTTCTCAGCATGAAGATGCGGGGGAGGTATGGGGCTCAGTTCGTCAGCCTCACTCAGGGAGAGGACAGACTGTCCTCCCCTCCTCCGCTGCCTCCCCAGGGCTGAGCTGGGTACCACTGAGCAAAGCCCCAGGGGGCTGGTGGTATGTGACAGCAAGAAAAATAACTCCCATCTACAGGGGCTGCGTACATTTTCAAAGCACTTTCCCTGCTTTTATCTGATTTTCCCCTACAATGTCCATGTGAGATGGGTGTTATCACTCCCATCTGACAGACAAGGAAATGAAGCAAGAGCTGGCATATTGCAAGTGGCAAAAGCACAGGCTCTTAGGAATCAGACACTGAGCTGTGTCCACATCCGGACTCAACAGGGTGACCTTGAGCCAGCTGCTCACCCTCTTAGCCCCAATTTTCCCATCTGTAATCTGCTCTGAGAGCACCCATCTCTAGAGGCTTGCTTGTCACATAGTACTAAGAACAAAAGCTTTGGAGTCCCAATTCCAAATGCAGGTGCATTCAGTTTTAGTGCGGTGAAGGATTAGCAAACAGACAGTGCACAACAGAGGAGCAAAAAGCTGCTCCTTAGACGCTGTGTCCGTGTTCTAGCTTATAATTCCTAGAACTTTTTTTTGGATGTTTTTGTCCTGTGGGCCTTGACCTGAGTCTATTCTAAGGGGGTCCCAGGATCCTCTGGACACATAAAAGTAGGCCAAGTGAACAAACCCCATTTGCCATAGAAATCAGATGCCTGTCCAAGGGACCCTGTTATGGCACAGGGGCCAAGGATCTGGATCCCTACCAGCTTCCTTTTGTGTCCCAGTTTCTCCACCTATAAAGAGGACATGACTTTCTTCTGCCCTGACCTTTTGCACTGGCCACATCAATGGTTTCCTTTCCAGCCTTCTGGCTGCACATGTGTCTGACACTTGTGTCTTTTACTTCATTTCCCTGCAATTATCCCTACCATGTGGAGTGTTAAGAATACCAGGCTACCTGAAATGGGAATATATAAACTTGGGAATGGTGGTGCACATTTTTCCATGAGCAGGAAGAAGCAAGCAAAGACAGTCTGAATTGAGAGAAAGAGAAAAAAAAAATGAGACACGCAGAGAAAAAAAGGTAAAGACTCATTTGGTTCCAGGAAAATCCAGGGAAATGAGGGGTCTGGGTAACTTCCTATCTCTGTGTGTGTGTGTGTGTGTGTGACAGTATGGGAGCTTGAACTCAGGACCTCATGCTCTTGCTTAGCTCTGTCACTCAAGGCTGGTGCTCAACCACTCAAGCCATATCTCCACTTCAGGATTCCTGCTGGTTTATCAGAGATAAGAATCTCATGGATTTTTCTGCTTAGGCTGACTTCAAACAGAAATCCTTAGATCTCAGCCTCCTGAGTAGCTAGGATTACATGTGTGAGCCATTGGCGGCTGGCCCCATTTCCGAAGGCCCAGTTTGCTTTTCTTCAGGTTCTGTAAGATATCCTTCCATCTTCTTCACCCCTCAGCCACCTTTAGTGGGTTCCTGCTTCTTATAACCAGGAGAATCACAGGCTAATATACATGTGTTCTTCCCACCCTGCTGTTGGATGGGCTTCATCACCAATGAAATCATTGGTCACAGGTGTTCCTAATGTTGTTCAATTGTCACCGTACCCAGAGAAGTCCTTGGACTTTCAAGGTTATCATTAAACACAAGCCATTAACCATGAGTAAAGAATGCTCATTTAACCCTAGCAGAACTGGCCTCTTTAGGTTTGAACTGCCTTATCTCAAACTTCCCTTAGTTATTTTCAAGTGGGACACAATAAAGCGCCACAACTCCCAGAGTCAGATAGCCCAGATTTGTATCACATTTTCAACAACTTTCTAGGTGGAACAAGTTACTCCATCTTAGGTGCTTTGGTTTATTCACCTTCCTAAAGAGGGTATTTATGATATGGCATTCATAAGGAACTTGTAGAGATGGAGGTGCAGAGCAGAGTTACCCCTAAGTACACAACGCCCATTGCTTTCATGTCATGAACTTAGTATGCATTTAAAGAGGCTGTGGCAGGTGGTGCTGTGAATGGATCTGGGTTCCATCCTCTCTACTCTGTTCTTATTTGTTTGTCTGTTTTAGGAACGTGGAGGAGAAAACTAACAGCTTGAAGAGAGGTGGGTCAACAAAGCAATAAAGAAATTGGTAGACAAAAATGGGTAGCAGCCTGCCAAAGCATTGCTTGGGGAAGTGATTAGGAAAAGTGTGAGAAATTAAATGCTGTCCTGAGAAGGGGGAAGCAGTAAGAAAGACAATGGAGCTGGGAAAAAGAGAGACTCCTAATGTCCAGGAAGCAATGGTGGAGAGTTATTGGGGCCTCAGGAAAAAGAAAGCAGTAAAACACAATGGGAAGTGCAGAGGAATGGCAGTATTAGAGAACCAGAATGAAGCCTGATCAGAAAGACTTTTATAAATTTAGATACCGCCCTCAGAAAAGCAAAAAAAAAAAAAACCCATCTCTTGAAGGATGAATGAAATCCCAGCAGCACATCTGTGACTACTTTCAGCTCATCCATACAAAGTTACTAAAAATGGTTCTGTGTACAGCAAGGTGTTTAAGATGTATAACAGTCCAATGCACAGTATTGATTTTAGTCTGCTGCTTCTCAGATCAGGTTGCTTGGGTACCAAACCTGGCTCTACCACCAATTAAATAGATGAGTTTTAAAATAAGTTAAGCTACTTCTCTGTGCCTCAGATTCCCCCTGGTCTAGTGGAAATAATAAGCATCTAGTCCATGGAATTGGAGCACAAGGGAAAAAATTGAATGAAATAGTCTAGAAGGCCTAAGACACTGGGAGCAAAGAAAAGTCTCCATGTGCATCACCTATCATTTCTGCCTGTGGCTTTTTACCTCTTTATAGGTTGTTATACATATACACATGCACAAGCACACACATAGTCCAAAAACTCCTATACAAATGGGTAGTTCAGCTTCTCATGCTCTCTGTAGTATAGGGAAAGGTGAGACCAGTATCTGGATAAAGAGTGGAGATGAGCATCCTCAGAATCTAAGCAGCCAAGAACTGTACTTGTATCTATTTCAAATGCCAGTCACACTATCTGCCCCCTCTAACCCCCGAATCCTGCTTTGGGTACAAGCTTCCAATGTCTTACCACTCCCATCTCCTCCCTGCTGTGATCTGCTGTCCTTACACATGCAGAGTCTACAGAGCACCAGCCTTCTACTCTACTGCTAATCCTGCCTATACTCTGGCCCAGGAGGGAAAACTCATGAGCAGCAGCATTAGTCACACTCCCTGGCTTAAGTGTCACCCTGGCTGGCGCCAACTGAACTCACAGAAAGGGAGACCAGAGGTTCCCCTGACATGTGACCAGGACAGTTGTCAAAGTGAGTATCCATGGGTTGGCTTCCAGTGAGAAGGAGCCAGCTAGGGAGCAACAGTCTCAACTGCTGAAGAGAAATGCTCCACACTCCATGAAACCCTCTCCTGAGATTTTTGTTCTCTTTCTTTCTCTTTCTTCTCTGTGTCTATAAGGTCCCCCTGCCCCCTCTCCAGTTTCTATCTCATTACAAAACTGCATGGGCTAAAAATACTTCTGGCAGCCGTGATCAGACCCAAACTGAGCAAGATGCAGATTTAATGAGGCTTCCATGGAAACAAGATTCCTTTTGCCAGGCAGAAGAACGCGTCTGTGCCAGGAAAGGAAGGGTCACAGGAACATGTGGAGAGGAGATGGAGGTGTTGGTTAGAGGGGGCAGTGGGGACTCACAGGAAGCCTCTTCGCCCAGCAACTATTTCTGGAAGGGGTTCAGCCAATAGCCAGGGGCTTCATTCACCCTCTGGGGACAGTGAGCTGTCATGGTCAGCAACATTCTAAGAGGCATACCGTGTGAACCTAGCAAGGGGGAAACACAGCTTCTTCCCTACTAAAGATGAAAATTTACCACTGGAGTGCCTTAAACAAACACCTTGCAGTTGGGGAAAAAATTAGTAAAGTGTAAAAATAAAAAAGCTGCTGACTCCAAGGTTCTTACTTTGATTATGCTCAAGAAAGCACAGAGAAAAAAATAACTGGGGAAGGGCAGCCAGATGCAAAGACACTTTCTACCTTGCAGGTTTTCTACTCCCTTGAGGAGTCATTTCCCTCCAACTATTTCTCTAGGCTGCTGGAAGTATTAGGGTTCCTGAAAGAATGTCAAAAGAAGGCTGAAACCTATCTTGTCCCAACTTCCAGGTGGATGAGTGATACTTAGTTTCATTGAGCCTTGTCAGCTCAAATTCTTTCCCAGACCCCTACCATTTTCTTGCAATTTTCCACTGCACTCGCAAGTTTTCATATCCTGAGAGGTCATGTGTACATTCATTTAAAAATGGAGGTCAGAAAACTATGTACCCATTTGGGTCCCTTTGGGCCCAATACACTGTTCTTACAAAGTTTGTGAATCTAAAGTGGTTTTCACAGTGTTTCAAAGTTGTAAAAAAAGAGGCAATGAGAGAGACCACATGTTGACCACAAAGACATCTTTACATTTTATAAATGACTAGGTATGTTAATGAGTTTGAATGAGCCAAAGAGTCAGTAACATTACATTTAATCATCTGGTGGACTAAATAACTAAGCTGAGCCAAAGGGATGCTGGAAAGGTAGTGCTATGAGGTCAAGGTTAAATTTGGATCAGTCACTCAACTATGAGGTCAACAATACAGACAGTGTCAAACTCTGCACATTCCTGTTTCTCCAGGGACACCAGCACAAACATCACTTCAGGGTTACTAAATGGAGAGCTGGGGGGATGGGGGGGAAGGAGGGGCAGAGGGTGGGCATAATCTTAATCGTCTTTAATACTAGCTACTCAGAAGGCTGAGATCTGAGGATCACTGTTGAAAGCCCAAGCAGAAAAAGTGCATGAGATGCTTATCTCCAATTAACAAGTTAAAAAAAAAAAAAAAAAAGAAGTTGAGATGTGGCTCAAGTAGAAAAGCATCAGCTTTGAGGGGAAAAGCCAATCAAGAGTGTGAGATCCCACGTACAAGCCCTAGTACTGGCTGCCTCCTCTCACCCCCAACCCCCCCCCCCCCCCCCGCCCACACACGCTATCAGAATGTGTGAGATGCATTTTTGCAACAACAATTAAAAGAAAAAAACAAGTAATTATACATTTTAATAGAAATGTCAAAGGACTCCTCTCCCCAGGCATGAATGGAAATGGGCTTCCCCTGCACCTTATGGGAATTGACAAGAGAGATGTGATTGTCAGTTCACAGTTTCCTTTGTGCTTACTTGTATTTTTTGAGAACCTGAAAATCCAGTTTGATTCCAATCTGAAAAAAAAAGTGAACACTTGCTTCAAACAAGGATTCTGCTTTACACAATACTTTGCTCTACGAAATAATGGTAGAAAAATACCCAAGAGAGTAAGAGACTAAGGAGTCTTCTGAAAAGAACTTCTTATTAGACTTGTGGAGACAGGTCTAGCCATGTTCCTGCCTCTTGTAGTTTTGGCAAATTATACTCTTCGTCTGTGTCTCAAAATCTTTATCTGATAATATCCACAATCTTTTTCCCCTCCCCAGGATTCTGTGAAGTTCAAAGGAGCTATACAGGAAAGGGTTTCTACGAATGTGAAGTATTACAGTTATTATCAATGATTTTTTAAAATCAGTGAAATATCCAAAAGACAGAGGTAGATTTATCTTTTCAAAAAATATATTTAGCCCAAAAGGTTAGGTGATACGACAAAACTAACAGGACTTAAGAAACAAAGAACTCCCGCTCATCTGGTTGAACCACTACTAAATATCCTCATGCTGCTGATCACAAATATGGTATATAACATGTGAACACTGTTATATATTACAGACTGTGGTAGACAATTTGCTCCAGGGAAGTTAGAATGAACTTGTGACTTTGAAATTATGTAATCATTTAATCACAATCAAAAAAAAAAAAAAAGAACCTCGGGGAAGGGAGGGAGGGAGGGGATGGTAGGGGGAAAACAATGGAGGGGGTAACAATGTTCAAGAGGAAGTGTACTCATAACCTCACTCATGTAACTGTAACCCTCTGTATAGTAACTTTACAATAAAAAAAAAAAAAGAAAAAAAAATATATTTAGCTAGATGCCAGTGACTCACACTGTAATCTTAGCTACTCAGGAGGCTGAGATCTGAGGATCACAGTTCAAAATCAGCCCGTGCAGGAAAGTCAATGAGACTTTTATCTCCAATTAACCTGAAAAAGCTGGAAGTAGAGCTGTGGCTCAAGTGGTAGAAAGCTAGTCTTGGGCACAAAAGCTCAATGACAGCACCCAGGCCTAGAGTTCAAGCCCTAGGAGTGGGGGGGGGGGGGCGGGGAGGGAGATAAAACATGTATTAAGTAACTATGAGGTACTGGACACTAATAAATATTTGAGATACAGTACAAATAAGAAACTAAATCTCTGTTGTGGAGTATGTATTCTAGAGAAGACCTCAGATGAAAATCACATAGTTACAATTTAAATAGGTGCTTTGGACAAATACAGGATGAAATAAGAATATACAACAAGAGTGTATAATATTTCATTTCCACATCTAGTAAATGACAATTATTAGACAGATGAACAATAGAAAAATATGACCAACAGGTTAAAAATTGTTTAGTAAAAATGATCCAAAGATGTTACAGATGTTGGAATTAATTGACAAGAATTTGAAAGCAGGCAGTCATTACTTATTTATGTATGTATATAATTTTTATATATTTATATTTATTTAGATATTTATATGTGTGTTTGTTTATTTTGTATATATGTTGAAGATATTCAAGAAAAATGTAGTCATAATGAATGAACAGATGATGGACCTAGAATGGCTGGTCTAGGAATGGCCATACTTAGAAAACGACATTTCACTTGAAATATAAGGATGAGTGTGAGTAGTGAAGGAAGAAAGCTAGGACAGAACATTTTCAAGGCAACAAAAACAAAAAAAATGTTAAAATGACCTTTGTAATAGAAGCTAAAGGAAAGAGAATAATACAAAGCGGTATGTGATATAAAAAAAAAAGTTAAGGACAATAAAGTTGCAAAAACCAAAGGTTTGGGGGCAGCCTATGACATGACCTAATTTGTATTATTAGAAGGATTCAAACTGAACTTGTGTCTTTGGCACTGACCTCTGACTGTTGGCCCTTCCCTCTGTGTAGCTGCTAGTAGAATTGGCCTCTCATTGATGAATAGAACTGTAAAACTGAAAGAAAAAAATTTTTTTGAAAAAATCTTTTTCAAGCATTGAACAACAAGCAGCACAAATTCGTGATCCTTACAAGAAAGGAAGTATATAAAAGGAAATATGTAAAATCAGTTCCTAATTGTCCAACCTTTTTGTCCTAGAGAAAACTTCCTGTTTTGAAGCCCAAATACAGTGGCAGTTGAGCTCCAGTGAGGAGGCAGGGATAAGAGTTGTGGTTCCTTGAAGTGGGTGATGTTTGCAAGGTTGGATCCCTGAGAAGAGGAAGGTTTAATAGTAGTATGAAAGAACATAGACTGCTGAAGAATTCTTACATTTTATCTGGAGCACAGCCAATAAAAAATAATTCGCATTGTGAACTAGTAGCTCTTACTCACTACTCAAGAGGCTGAGATTAGGAGGATTGAAGTTTTAACTCAGTCAAGGGCATTATATATCATCTCCAAAATAACCAGCAAAAAGCTAGGCTGGCATGGTTCAAGTGGTAGAACACCAGCCAAAGTCAGCATGCTGATGGCCCACAAGACTTTGAATTCAAAATCCCAGTTCTACCACCACCAAAAATATTATTTCTACTACTACTACTACTACTACTACAACTACTACTAACGACAGCAACAACAACAACAATAGTTCAAAGAGGTAAGGCTAAAAAGTCAACAGAGGAATCAAAATGCAGCCCTAAAAATTAATTAAAAATGAAAAGCAAGGAATTGAGGAATAACAATAATAAATAATAGAAAGTATAGCAAAGCAAAAAAGCGAACTTCAACCCAACTATATTAACACACATTTTAAAGGAAAAGGCAGAAGATATCAGATAGAAGTAAAAATACTCAAGACACAATAAACTGCATTGCCTGCAAAATATCCACTTTAAAGTACAAGTAAGTGAAAAGCAAAATAATAAGATGCAAACTATGCAAATAGTAAGCATAAAAATGATGAAATTATTATATGAATGCCAATCAGAAAATACATCAAAACAAGGAATATCCCCAGGAATAAAGAGGGACATTTCATCTGTGATAGAAACTTTATCAAGGTTGTAACAATGCTCATAAATGTCTGTGTTGAATAATGGAGTTTCAAATTACATGGGCCAAAACTGACAGAACTGAAAAAGAGATGACCAAGTCCCTAATCATAGATATAGATTTTTAAACATCTTCGTCTTGGTCATTCTTAAAAGGCTATAGATAATCTAACATTATCAACCACCTCATTATCATCTATATAATTATATTTCTAGTAATTATGACATACTTTCTTCAAAGAGTACAATAGTGGTTCACAGAGCTAAACCACCTCAGATCAGAAAATAGTCTTAATAAATTTTAAAAGGTTACATTTTTATAGAGTACATATTCAGACTGTAACGGAATTAAATTTGAAAATCAATAATAAGATATCTGTGAAAGCCCCAAGTATACACTTGGAAAATTACAGACTTCTAAGTAGCCTGTGGGTCAAAGAAGAAATCATGAGGAAAATCAGAATATGTTGTGTTTAATGATAAGAAAAGTAGAACCAAGATTTGTGAGATATAGCTCATAAAGTGCTTAGAGAATTTTTTTTATGAATTCCAATATGTTCATTAGAAAAGAAGAAAGTTTCAAAATCAGTGATCTAGCCCAGGAGACAGAGAAAAGACTAACCAGTTAAACCTAAAGAAAAATAAGAGGAAGAAAAGAAAAAAGAATGGAATTCAGTATAATGTAAAATAGATAAGTAAACTGAACACTGAAGCTCCTATCTATGATCCTAGCTACAAGGGAGATTGAGATCTGAAGATCACAACTTGAAGCTAGCCAGGGCAAAAAAAGTCCATGAGACTCTTATCTCCAATTAACCAACAAAATCCCAAAAGTGGAGGTTTAGCTCTAGTAATAGAGCACCAGACTTGAATGAAAAAGACAAATAAGAACATGAAGCCCTGAGTTCAAACCACAGTAATGGCAAAAGAGAGAGATCAAAATACAGTTTTTCAAATATGTTAATAAACTCCATTTTCACAAAAACGTCATTAAAAACTGAAGGAATATTATTATGGATTGTAAAGATAATCAAAGGATAATATAGAAATATTATGGAAGATTTTATGCTAATGAATATAATAGTTTAGATAACATAATTTCTTCAAAAACCTAATTTACCAAAATTGGCATATGATGATATAGAAAATAAGTACTATGTATTAGAGAAAGTAGATTCTTTACCAAAAACCTTCCTACAAAGTTCAAATGATTTCACTACGATATCTCGTTAACCATCTAAAGAAGAAATAATTGCAATCTAACACAAAATCCTTCAGGAAACAAAGGGCATTACTTCTTGACTTAAATTGTGAAGTCTGTAGCCTAATTTTGCTACTCTGTACCTTCATAGAAACCTTATAAAGAAAGAAAACTCCAGGCCACTATCTCTCATGAAAATAGCCAGAAATTTCCTAACAAAACAATATCAGATTAATGCCAATAGCATATAGAAAAGATAATACATTAATTACCAAGTAGGGTTGGTTTATAGCACTAATAGAAGTAGATGAGCCAATAAATGTAACTAAATTGCACCAATAGCTTTAAAACAAGCAAATCACTTCAATAGACACAGGAAAGTATTGGTAAAATTCAGTCCTAGTCATTGTTTAAAAAAATGAGGAAATAGAAATATAAATAAAAATTTAAATCCAAACCAATGCAATAAAACAAGAAAAAAGAAATGAAAGACATGAAAAGTTAGCTCTTTGCTAACAGTGGGATCAGCTGTGTAAAAATACTAATATATATGTATATATGCATATATATAAAGCAACTATGAATTTCTAAGTGGATCTAGCAAGGTCACAGGATACAAGGAAAAAAATTAGCTGTATTTCATACACTAACAGCAAACATCAAAAACACATTATCATGAAATAATTTTAACAAAATCTGTTCAAGTTATCCACACTAAAAGCCACAAAACATGTCTAAGAGAAATTAAAGATCTAAGCAAATGAAGAAATAATCATGTTCATAGATTAAAAGCTTCAGCATCATTAAAATTTTAATTCTAGTTGAAGTGATTGATAAATTGACATATTCCTAATTATAATTATGCTTAGTTTTTCCAAAATAAAAATGGGTAAGCTAATTCTAGAATGTATATGGAGATGTAAGGGATCTAGAATAATCTTTGAACAAGAAGAATAAAATCGAAGAACTCACACTACTTATTAAAATGCCACATTAACCAAGCCAGTACAGTATTCACAAAAGGATAGACAGATCAACGTAGCAAAAGCCTGAGTTTCTAGTCCCAAGTGAAGGTAGATGGGATGAAATGGATTGCATATGTTTTTTTAAGAAAAATAGGCTACCTGGAATACAAGAAGACCATTCTCCAATACAGAACAGCTGGTACTCTATGAAATAATTGTGACCTTTAAAACTACTAAGAATTGGAAAACTTATTATTATAGTTCTATTCCTGTTATAGGCAGGAGCAAGCCACCATCACTTTCTCATTCTCAAATATTATGAATCTTCTTTTGCATCAGAAAAATACAATTAGTTTTGCAAACCCTTTGCACTTAACACTCTCCTGTACCTTTTATTTGATTTTCAGAAAGGGAAATATTCTTGGAAGAAATATATTTAATATTTATAACTGGACCCAAGTTTCATGAGGTCCAATAAAATAATTTTCAGAATATTGAGAGTCATCTTACACAATGTCGGTTTGGAAAGTTCACAAAGTGCAACTCTTTCACTAATTTTTGTGATAATGGTGGTAGCCAGGTTAATGCTTATGGTAATGAGAAGATGATAAGTTTTATTTAAGAACAGAATGGGCCAGGCCAGGTGCCAGTGGCTCTTACCTGTAATTTCAGCTACTCAAGAGACTGAGAGCTAAGGATCAAAGTCCCCAGCCAGCCCAGGCAGAAAAGTCTGTGAGACTCTTATCTTTAATTAACTACCCAAAAGTTAGAGCTGTGGCTTTAAAAGTGGAGCTGTGGTTCAAGTGGTAAAGTACCAGCTTTAAGAAAAAAGAACCCTAAGAGATAGATAGTGCACAAGCCCTAAATTCAAGCCCCAGTACCAGCACAATAAGAGTGGGGGCTAGTGTGCCTAGATGATGTCAGGATCAGGCAGTATTATCACTATAGCAACCAGGACCTAACATGATGGTATACCTCAGAGTTAAAGCCTGGGTTCAACTTGACTTTATTTGATTCAGTTAAACTCTTTAGAATACATTTCTTTTATACCTTTGTTATAGGAAGTTGCACATATGCATTTACCTGTGTCTGCTTCCCTACCAGATTTTGAGGACTTGAGGACACAGATATTACTACTGCTTGACTTTGTATCCCCAGTGCCAAGCATAGAATCTGACCTACAAGAAGCCAGAAGAAAGGAGAAGCTCTCTGATGGGGGCAGGAAGAATTTGCAGAGGTGTTGAAATGTCAACCAGGTCACCGAAGATGAGAGAACACTCCCCTGGTAGGGAAGAGTAGGAAGACCAGCCTGAGCAAAGGTAACAAGTTCAGGATCCCACATGTAGCGTGGAGGAGCAAGGGAACAGAGCACAGGAAGGAATGGGGCCTGAACAGGCAGGCTGAGGCCAGATGGTAGGACCCTAAGGCTCAAACTGATGGGTTTCTCTAGAGGAAACCAACTCAATCACACCTGAGGTCTGAGAAGAGACCACATTGGAGGAAGAACTTCCTGTTTGCTCCCCAGCCTGGAAATGGGAAATGGGAAAACTCCAGCCACTCACAGCAAAGCCAGGTTCTACTGTGGCTGATCTTTTTTTTCCCCTCAGAATCCCTGAATAGAACAGCACATTTCACATTCAGGTTGTAATAAATGTTGGCAGTAGTCGTTATGTGCTTGTACACACGGATCTATACATTAGACCCTATCAGCAAGGGCACCTGAGGCATTTTCAGTCTCATTGTGGAGAGATATTTGGCTTGCCCTATGCACATAGCCTTGGGATTTTTCCAAGAGAAGCCAGCTTTTGGATCTGTAGAGTGGCTGCAGTAGGTAACTCATGCCAATTCTGTCCAGTGGGGTCTTGATACAATCACAGCAGCCCAAAGAGACTACAATCCAAATTTAAGCTGCTTTACACCATAGGGAGAAAAGCCTAGGAAATTCTACAGATGCAGAACAGGTCTTCCTTTCTGTACACTATCCCAGAAACTGGAAGCTTTTCAAACTTGGGTCTGGGGTAGAAATGGTGATGATGATGGTGGTGGTGGTGGTGATCATGGTTGTGACAGTGATGACGATGATGATGATGATGATGATGATGATGATGATGATATAGCAAGAGAGGGAGAGAGAAAACTCTAGCAGACAAATGTTGCTACTTACATAGTTTCCCTTCCCCTTGTCCTTTTCCCACAATATTTTTTTTAAAAAAAACCAACCTTTTATTATTCAAGGCAGGTCCTAAAATTCCTCTTTTTCCTGCCTCTGATAGATGTTTGGCATTAGTGAATGTGTTTGTCCTTCATCTTTCCTCTCTTGGACGTGTTCACAATGACTTCCTGTAAGTGTTGCTTTCAACTCTCTTATGCCCACTGCAACAATGGCCAGGGTTTACCTATCTTGTTTACTGTCAAATTCTAGTGCCCTGTGGAGCTCAAAACATCATAAAAGTTCAATAAAAACTTACTGAACAACTAGATGAACAGCCAAAGTCATTTCTAAGACTTTCTTCTAAGTTCCCTCCAGCCATTGAATGGAGACGGTGAACACAAGTTCCCTGGTACAACACCCCCTCTCCCTCCCCCCATCCCTCACCCCCAACACACTCAATTATGAACTATAGATCAGAGAAGGGAACTCAGCATCTCCTTTCCTCTTGTCATTCCTACCACTCCCCTACCCAAACTGGATGCTTCTGTTTCTGCCTTGTCTCCTACACTCGGGTACTTCTCCAGATGGATTGTCCCTAGGTTCCTCCTGGAGAAAAATGTCCCCTTTTTGAATCACAGCTTTGTCCACACAGTGCTTGGCTAGAGGACTTGCTCTGAATTAGAACAGCTGCTGCTCACAGCGGTGTGGTCCAAGTGTACACAGCTTATTTAAGAACCTTCCATCCTTAGATAAATTAGTTTTTATAAAAATAGCAATAATATTATGGCAGAATGCAGAGCTCCCTTCAATCGCCCATGTTTCCAACTGCATTGAGAACTATGAATTACTTACTGTGTCCCAGCAGGCTCGCTCTACCTATCCACCCTCCCTCCTGTCCTGCCATCCTGGCCTGCTTCCATTCCACTGTCATCTCTTTCTGGGGCTCTGCTCTACCTTGGGCCTTTGATGTTCTCTCTCCTCAGATTGCTCTTTCCTCCATAACTGCCTGTTTTGTTTCTACTACTCTTTCAGGCTTACCCCTAAATGCTGCTTTGTCAAGAGGCCTCTCCACTAAGGTTCATATATTATACTCCATTTCAACACCCTTTTTAAATGTTATTATAGGACTTTTTACTCTGTGTGTGTATGTGTATGTGTACGTGCATGCACATGCACATGCATGCACGTGTTAAAAATATTCCTCACTAAACTGAAAATTTCTCAAGGGATAGATTCTGTTTTTATTACCACTGCATCCTAACCACTTAGCAAAGTTACTAGTACATAGAAGCTTCTTAATTATGATTTTTAAAATAAAGGAGTAATTAAGGACTATATCCAATGTAGCCATTTTGTTTTCTTTTTGTGGTACTTGGTCTTGAACTTAGGGCCTCACACTCTTGCTTGGCTTTTCTACTCAAGGCTGGTGCTCTCCCACTTGAACCACATCTCTACTTCTACTTTGCTGGCCAATTGGAGATAAAAGTCTCACAGACATTTCTGTTCAGGTTGGCTTTCACTGCAGCCTCTTGAGTAGCTTGGATTATAGGCATAAGCCAACAGCATCTGGCCTCCTCCTTGGCGAGAAGTTTCCTTCCATGGAAGGTAACAACATCTACAATATCCCTAACATAGAAATAAACAGCTTGCTGCATCTTGGAGCAGTGAAAGGATAAGATGATCTCAGAATCATTTTTTTTCAAGTCTGCAATGATCTTCCTCTAACATCCACTGACTGAAACAAGGAAATTAAGCCAAATAACACACATACATATGCTAAAGAGGGATCACCATTCTTAAATGATGGATATCTTAATCTTGTAAACCACTAAGTATGATATAAAGGCAAACCATTCTTATATTTATTATACTAAGTAAGGTCCAATATAGAAGGAGGTATGGTCAATAGAAATAATTACAATAGGGAAAGGGGCGCTGTGGCTCAAGTGATAGAGCACTTGCCTTGAGCTGAAGAGCTGAGGGACAGCGCCCAGGCCCAGAGTTCAAGCCCCATGACCGACAAAAAAAAAAAAAATCACCTTTGACTCCAGAAATAATTACAATAGGAAGAATATAATAAGACAAGAAAAATACAGGGGAGTCCAAGGACAGTGACAAAATGGCCAGCCATTTATCTTTGATTTTTTTTGTGCTGGTACTAGGGCTTGAACTCAGAGCTTTAAGCTCTTGCTTGGCTTTTTCGCTCAAGGTTGCTGCTCTACCACTTGAGCCACCCCTCCACTCCACTTACCATTTCTGATCTCAGCTTCCATATTGTCAAAGGACCAAGTAGTCCTCACTCTTCCCAGGCCCAGAGTTTGGGGGGGGGGGCTCTATTGAGAAAGTGCATGTGAAACATTGTGGAAACCATGGAAACATTCACCCATAAGGTGACATGGTAAGGATGGCAATGCTGACGTGGGATAAGGTTTAAAGCCAGTCTGGACTTCAATCGAGTGCTACATGGGGAAGGAACAGGTAGAAGGCTACCACACAGAGGTAGAAAGCATCAGGACTACCAAGAAAGGTGAGCAGGAGACAGGTACAGCTGAAGCATGAGGGGTTTGCCTGGACCCCTGGAGCGTGGCGTATAGGCCAGCTTGAGACTCCCATTATGAAAACGTTGTTTTTTTAACTTAACATTTTAACATGTTTTTATTACTTTAAGTAGTTAAGAATTTTATTATCTTAAGGAGTTAGCATTCGACAAAGCAGTGTATGAAAACCTCACCTTTTCATCATTTCTCCCCATCTCTCCCACCCAACTCTACCGGTTCCCAGCTTCCTCTCTTCATTTGTCTATCCCACCTTTCCTGACTCCACCCACCTTTCTAGTATCTAATTCCTGATGTTTATGTTGTTGAACTATGAGTTAGCCTTTCTAAGGAATTACACTGTTTTGAGTTCTCTTCTTGAATCTACCATATTTTGGAAAATAAATTTTTTAAATTTTTATTTATTTTTATTGTGAAAATACTGTACAGAGGGGTTACAATTACATGGGCAAGATAATGAGTACATTTCTTATCAAGCATTGTAGCCTCCTCCTTTGTTTCCCCTTTGGATAATAAATTGTGTATGTTTTCATACCACCTTGAAATGTTTACTGTTGTTCTGTTTTTAGTGGGATGGAGTTATTGCTCCCTCCAACTCAGACCTGAAGTAGTACTTTGGAATTTTTTTTTTCTACTGGCTCAGAGGGAAACTCAGGTCCCAAGGTCTAGTTAGTAATTCTCTGTAATGGCTTAGAATGTAATTAGGACCTCTTTGGTGGTATTAGGATCTTTTAAAATCCCCCAAAACCTAGTTTTGTGGAATAATAGGGGACTAGACGTAGGAAATTAGATCATCTATCACATGTGAGGAGTGGTGGAGATGAAAATCAAAATTGATTTCAGTGTGGTCAAGAAAGTGTTGCTTGCAGCCGGGTGCAGATGGCTCATGCCTGTAATCCTAGCTACTCAGGAGGCTAAGATCTGAGGATCGCAGTTCAAAGCCAGCCTGGGCAGGAAAAGCCGTGAAACTCTTATCTCCAATAAACCACCAGAAAAACCACAAGAGGGCCTGTGTCTCAAGTGGTAGAGCACTAGCCTTGAGCTGAAAAGCTGAGGGACAGCGCCCAAGCCCAGAGTTCAAGCCTTATGACCAATCCAAAAAAAAAAAAAAAAAAGTGTTGCTTGCCAGCTCAGGCAGACAAATCCATGATCCTTCTTATCTCCAATTAACCAGCAAAAGGCCAGAGCTGGAGGTATAGCTCAAGGGGCAGAATACCAGCCCTGAGAAAAAAAATAAAAATAAAAAGCTGAGAAGAGAGGCGAAGTCCTCAGTTCAAGTCCCAATACGGAACAGAAAGGGTAGCTCCTGGCCTACTTGGGAGGGTGGCAGCATGGATGAAGGTCCATGGTGCATATTAGAAGAGGAAAAACTTGAGAAAAGATAGTAAGCCCAACTTCAGGGAAGCTAAGAATGAGGGGTGTGTGTGTGTGTGTGTGTGTGGGGTGTGTGTGTGTGTGTGTGTGTGTGTGTGTGTGTGTGTGTGTGTGTGTGTGTGTGTGTGTGTGTGTGTGTGTGTGTGTGTGTGCCGCCTGGTGGAAGGTTGGTAAGGCAAGTGTGGAGATCAGCAGGGAGGTCTAGATTAATAATGGGAAACGAAGCCCCTGGCATGGAAGTATTCATCAAAAGCATAGTACAGTCAGATGATCCATGTGTTAGAAAATTTTTAAAGAAGAGGCAGAAAATACTACCGGAAATACATAAATACATGAATCATGATACAAGTTGCAAAAACTCAAAAAGTTTTATGCTCAGGTATAAGGCTAAATGTGGTGCTCATGGACCACTAGATGTCTGAAAATTAATAAGATCTCTTTAGTGTCACTAGAGAGAAGACCATTTGGGCTTGTTGATTTGGACAAACGTATAGCTTTTGAGATAGCTATATGACAGAAGTCTGAGGGCAGACGTCTGTCTGTAAGAGTTCACTGAAGTGGAAGGAGTTGTGAAAGGGAATGGCCAAGTAGCAATGCAAGGAATGTATTTGTTTGTGCCTTGATTTGGAATCTGCTTGTTAGAGTATTCCTAAGAATGGAGAGGAAGGAAGACAAGAGAGATGAAGAGACTGAGATCAGCTGCTGGATGAGTAGTGCAGGTAAAGCAGGTTTGCAGAGATGCTTAGCATCCAGGCCATGTGTTGCAGGTCAGGAAAAGCCGCATGCCTTCCTTCCGCCATAGGAAGCATGGAGGAGTCTGAGGTAGGGAGAGAAGTATGAGTTTAATCCTGTCAAATAATAAACCCTTTACTGAGGTGAGGCAGGTGATAACAGATTTTGAACCCCAAGAAAGGTTAAAAAGGATTTGGAACAGTTCCTGAGAGGGTAGGAGACCCATCTAAAAGGGAAGAGAGGAAGCATCACCACCCAGTCATGACAGTGGGCGGGGGGCGGGGGGGGGGGGGTGCGGGGAAACTAGGGAACTGAACTTGAGGTGGACACAGTCTGTTAGCATCACAACTTCTTGTCATTTCAAAGCCAGGATGTGGAAATGAAAACAAACCATGGACCAGCCAGAGCTGGGGGTTTCTGGCTGTTTCTATTTGTTCCTGTTTGGTTTCCATTTGTTCCATTTGGTTCCTAGTGACTTTGCCATGCTAATTGTATTAGTTTCCTAGAGCTGCTGTAACAGAATAGCACAAACGAGGAGGATTGCTCTGGGGGCAAGAAGCTCAAGATTACAGCACCAGAAGGGCTAGGTTCCCTTTTAGGTCTCCATGGGGGGAATGTCTTCTCATCTCTTTTTAGCTTCCATCATCTTCCTCATCTCTTCTTAGCTACTGAAATATTGGGATTCCCTAACTTGCATTGCTTCACTCCAGTCTTTGTTTTTGTCCTCCCATGGCTACCTCTCTTGTCTGTGTCTATCTTCCTCTTTTGTTTTTTTTTGAGGGGGGGTTGGGTTGTAGGGCCTGAACCCTGGGCCTGGGCACTGTCCCTCAGCTCTTCAGCTCAAGGCTAGCGCTCAGCGCCACTTCCGGCTTTTTTCTTTTTGCTTATGTGATGCTGAGGAATCGAACCCAGGGCCTCATGCATGCAAGGCAAGCACTCTACCATTGAGCCACCTTCCCAGCCCTATCTTCCTCTTTTATGAGGGCAATTCACATTGAAATTAGAGCCCACCACACACTGGGATGATCTCAACTTATTATACGTTGAGGTTATAAATAAGGTTATATTTGGAAGTATTGGGTAGACATGAACTCCTGGGGGACATCTTCATCCAAACACTCTGATGTTTTTATACCACAGAGTCAGCTTGAGGGAGGGGGGTGGTCCTGACTCGTTGTATCTAGAACTAGACTTGCAATGTCTCGACTGGCATTTAGAAAAGAAAAAAAAAAGCAGCCTAGGACTCCTCCTATTTCTTCCTCTTAGCTTCCTTTATTCATAAAGTCATTTATATTCCAGAAAAGGATATTATTTAGTCATTCTTACCTCAAGGTTGATCTCTTACCATAGAGAAAAGGATCCTGCCAAAGGCAAAGGGAGATTAAAAAGAAGACAAACTACTACATTGTTAACACTGTAACCACAGGGTAGACTAACATGCCAGATAAAGCCAGGCTTGTTTGAACTTGTTTCACAGATCCACATCTGCCCTAAAAGTAGCAATGAGCTTTAAAGCATTTCTGAAGCCACTCGCTGATCTTGTTGAGTTATAGCAAATTCAAAGTCATACCAGATCAGCAGGCCCAGTAGTTTCTGGGCCTCTCTCCTGCCCTTCCATGTTCCTAAGTGTTGATGGAATTTTCTTCTCTGAAAACTGGAGAATGAGTTTCATCAAAGTCTAGCACTGTGAATCAATCAAAACATGCCCTTCCAATATGGCATTTATCACCCAGAAAGGTAGTTGCCTTTTATGTTTTTATCTCCAGGAAAGTTTGTAAAATAAAGCTTTGGATCCTGGATACTTGTGATGACTGGTATGGTTGTATCAATAAAGGTAACTCAGAAGTCTGGTATGGAAGAAAGAATCTAAACAGAAGGAACCTAACCCTTTGAGGGCCATGTGACATCTCATGGTTCTGGGGTTTCATACTGCTGACATCAGAGGATCATCTTGGATTTTAGAGTTGGAAAGGAGATTAGGTTCATTTAGTTCAAGCTTCTCATTTTCAGATGAAGAAAGAGATAGGGAAGGAACTTGCTCAAGGACATGCTGAGGGTTTTGGCTGAGTTGGGAACAGACTTGAGTTTCTTGCTTCTTCACCCAGTCATCTTTTCACTCTATGCAAAAACTTCTAAGAGAAAAACATCAGTGTAGGAGGTAAACTCAACTCTTACCCACACCTGCTATGATTTAATTGGCATTCTCTAATTCCCTCCATGAACATGCAGTTTTCCAAATGTAACAGGCTCAAATGGTTGGATATTTATTAGTTCTTACAAAAGCACCCTCTAAACATCTCTTCTCCCTGCTCCCATCCCTACCATCCTCTGGCAATTCCATTAAAAATAGCTTTGACTTGAAATTGGCCTGGGGATCATCATTGACTCTGCAATTATATAACCCCTCAACTGAGCGTGTTCTCATACTAAGCAAAACCCAGATGCATTTATGGTGGGGTTGTGCTGGCTGAGAGGAAAGCTAAGTGCCTGCTGGGAACCTGCAGATGCTCTGAAGACAGATCAGCTACAGATTCCTCCGAGTGTGTGTGTGTGTGTGTGTGTGTGTGTGTGTGTGTGTGTGTGTGTGTGTTGTGTGCGTGCGCGCGTGCGCACACGCACACACATGCACGTGTACCCGGAGTGCAATGGAAAGTACTTGTGGAGCCCAGCAGGAAAAACAGATTGAGAACTTTGACTCTAGGAAGTATAGACCTGCCCTGGATATAGTAGAAAGTGGCTCATGCCACATAACAGGCTATCTTTCCATGAGAATCAGCTGACATAGGCCTTTCCAGATGACAGACACATCACTCACCACTGCTGCTTAGGACATACTAACTCTGTGATTTACAGGGGCTAGAAGGGAAAGGAAGTAGGCAGCTGTGTGCCTTTCTATTTGTGGCTTTCAAGTAATTTGCACTGTCTTCCTCCTCTCACAAAGGGAAACCCCAACACCCTTTCTTTTTCCTTCTTTCTTTCTTTCCTTCCTTCCTCCCTTCCTTCCTTCCTTCCTTCCTTCCTTCCTTCCTTCCTTCCTTCCTTCCTTCCTTCCTTCTTTCTTTCTTTCTTTCTTTCTTGCTTTCTTTCTTTAGTGTGTGTAAAGGGAGTCTGGGGCTTGAACTCAGGACGTAGGCTCTGCCCCTGAACTTTTTTTGCTCAATGCTAGCACTCTACCACTTGAGCTACAGCTCCACTTCCAGCTTTTTTTTTTTTTTTTGGTGGTTAATTGGAGAGAAGAGTCTCATGGACTCTTCCTGCCTGTGCTGGCTTTAAAGGAGATTCTCTGATCTCAGCCTCCTGAGTAGCTAGGATTATAGGCATGAGCCACTGGCACCTGACTCTAGCCATGCTATGCTGTCTAGCAAGGTAGCTGCTCCATTTTAAAGAGGAATCTGGGTTTTCCATATGCCATCTAGAGGAGCATCCGCTGGAATGCTGCCTTTGAAAACAAACCCATAACAAAGAAAATGACATGTATTTGATTTTACTCATGGTAGTTTTAGTAATGTCATGGCCATACCATAAACATCCCACGAAATAAATACTATCTGAGCAGAATTATCGACAAAATCTGAATAGGATTCTCCGATTCTGCCTTGGTGATTTCTCCTTAGCAGGAAATTGGGTTGTCTTATGAATAGTTTCAGACACAGAATTTGATTTTTTTTAATGGTCTCTGCCCTCCAGGGAATACCTGTCTGGGACTCAGCCTACTTGTGAAACTAGTGCTCAACTCAAATGATGCCAAAGCTCTTCTTTAGGACTAAAGCATTCCTTCCTTCTGCTATTACAAGTGCAGACGACCAACTGAGTCCCTCTCTCAGGGTGTCCTGCGTAGCCTAGGCCCCTCTGAGTGTGCATTATGTGACAGACAGCTCAGTCAC
Source organism: Dipodomys spectabilis (assembly GCF_019054845.1). Classification (NCBI taxonomy): domain Eukaryota; kingdom Metazoa; phylum Chordata; class Mammalia; order Rodentia; family Heteromyidae; genus Dipodomys; species Dipodomys spectabilis. The sequence continues at coordinate 23,128,597 of NW_024870834.1, read as the reverse complement.
TTAAGATCGTATGTCCCTCTTGGGGTCAGGTGGCCCATCTGATTCTGCCTCGATTCAAATCATTTCTATTTCTGAAGGCCCACTGGGCTGTGGAACTCTGTATGAACCAAGATCTGCTGAGGCCTTTGTGTGACTGACATCACATTCCCGTAGGCTTGGGCCCAGTCATGCTTTCTTCACAGGTATGGAGCTCTGTTAGAGCATTGTCTCTCTCCATGCAAATCTCCATCTCAGGACTTGATTTCGGGAAACACGACCAATGCTATCAACTCCCTAGTGTTGCTCAAAACTACAAATAAACGAGACCTCCTGTAAGTACCCATCTATTTTTTTTTTTAATGCATTGTCTAGTCCAGTGCTAGTGGCTCATGCTTGTAATCCTAGTTACTCAGGAAGTTAGAATTAAGAATCTAGGTTCAAAGCCAGTCTGAGTAGAAAATCCAAGAGATGCTTATCTCCAATTAACCAGCCACAAGGTAGAAAGTGGAGATGTGGCTCAAGTGTTAGAGCACTGGCTTTGAGAGAGAAAAAAATGCTAAGAGTGAGAGGCCCTGAGTTCATGTGCCAGTTTTTAAAAAAATGCATTTTCTGATGCTCTGACATTTGGGCCATTGCTGTCTCTGAAAGACTGCTTCTCTCAGAGCTAGACAGTTTGTAGAGATAGTAAAAGACACCCCAAAATGTACCTTTCATATACCATCAGCCAATGCACAACCCACACCTCTACCAATCCTCTGGTAAGTTCTTAGACTCCAGCCCACCATCTACTACCAACCACATGGACAATTCCTACACCCTACTGAAATTATTCAAACTAGGCAGTCCCAAACTTCCTTATGCTGTTTGGTCCACTCCTTCCTTGGGAAACCTTAGCACTGGTTTTAGTTCACATTTCTTCTTGTTCCCTCTGCTTCCTGACCCACCTGGGAGCTTATCCATGTGGCCCTGTATGCTGTGCTGCACCCCTGGTCCTAAGCATCTGTGAGTATAAATACTTCTTACTTCCTGATAGTCATTTCTGCATCTTAGTATACCTGATTAAAATTAATTCCAGGAGGTAGCTCATGTCTGAAATCCTATCTACTTAGAAGGCTGAGATCTAAATATGGAGATTTGAAGCCAGTCCAGGCTGTGAGATTCTTATTTACAATTAACCAACAATAAAAGCCAGAAGTGGAGGTATGGCTCAAGAGGTAGAGCACTAGCCTTGAGCAGAAAAGCCAAATCCTAATGTAAAGCCTTGACTTCAAGCCCCAGTGTTGGTGTGGGCACGCGCGCATGCGCGCACGCACACACACACACACACACACACACACACACACACATCCTATTAAAAATAAAGTAAATTCCAAGTACAATTCAAAACACAGTATTGAGAAGACAGCTTCTTCCAATAAACAGCAGGAATCCTTGCATACATCCTGCCCTTTAAGATGAAGGAGCCTCAGGGAAGATGTCAGTGTTAGTCATTTCCTAGCAAGCTGCCTGACACTCCCTAGGCCAGGTTACACCAGGCAGATTGCAAATTTTCCATCCTTCCTACCCTGTGTATCACCCTCTGACACTCTATATTTATGTCAGATTCTGAAATAGGCATGAGCAAGAATGCTTTCTTACCTAAATAAGCTCTTGGAATTTGCTTGAATAAGCTCTCAGGTCTTTGGAAGTTCTGCTTGAATCACTACTGCCCTGGAACTTGGTTTTCTTGGTTCTGACCATATGGAAAGACCTAAGGCCAAGGTTTTGCCTCTGCCTCTGGCTTGTTTTGGGATCATCCTTCTTCTAGTGGAATCAGGGGGGCTCATTCTGATGGCACATACATTTTCATGAAAAATGGGGAATCTTTGTGGTCACACCTCCAAAACACATCCTAAGTCCTTTGGAGCATCCCTTATTCCCAAGTTTGGGAATCTCCAAAGGAGACTGCGTTGGGGCTTGGGATACTATGGTGGAAACATCAAGAGGATGCAAGTAGAAAGGGCATATGCAGGTGTATACAGACGCATGTGAGTAGACACATGCACACAAAACACACACACACACACACACACACACACACACACACACACACCATGGTTTTCTCTCAACAAAACGAAAGAAAGTTTGCTGTATCCAGACATTCAAGGATTTTTTGTTGTTAAATACTTCAACCTAGCATGAGTTTGAAGATTACTATCTTTCTCTCTCTCTTTTTTTCCATCATGGGGCTTGAACTCAGAGTCTGGGTGCTATCCCTGACCTTTTGTGCTCTAGGCTAGTGCTCTACCACTTTGAGCCACAGCTCCACTTCTGGTTTTCTGGTGATTGGTTGGACATAAGAGTGCCCCAGCTGGCTTCGAACCATGATCCTCAGATCTCAACCTCCTGAGTAGCTAGGATAGCAGGTGTGAGCCACCAACTGCTACTATCTTAAGTACCTGATGAGTGGCAACACTGGTAATTCCCTGTGTAATTGAACCATTGGAAAGCATGCCAAAGTAAGGATCCTGTAAGGCACTGGCCACTGAACTCTCACAGCTTCGCTCTTCCATGTAAGTGTGAGGGTTTGGTTTTGGTTTTGGTTGGGAATGATATGTTCCCATGTGACATTGCTTAATTTCTAGAAATCAACATTTTGAGCACAAAAGCTATTTTCCCCCATTAGAATGTCAAGAATATTAGACAAAAGTCTCATCTTCAAGTCTACCTGAAATCAGTCTAAAGCTGTGGGTCTGGGGCACTACCTTTTCCCTATATATTGATTTCTTTAGGTAAAGATTTAAGAAAGACCTGCTTTCCCCTACATAGATACTATGAGGCTTCGTGTTTCTTCCTTTGGAAAGATTTTCCATGGTTAAACATCATTAGGGACCCCAATGTATTTACCCTATGTATCATACAATGGCCTAGTTGAAAGACTACTCCAGATCTCATCTTCATTTGGTAGAGCACCAAAGCAAGGTCCAGGAGGGAAATGTAAGTCATTGAAGAATACACATGGTGCTAAGTGGCCAGTGTAGGTCCTTGGGGTACAAGCCCCAAAGAGTAGCATATAGATAGTTAGCAGTTATAAACCTGGGCTCTAGAGTCTACATCTGAATTTTGGATTTGCCACCAACTATTTAAGTAGCTTTGCATTACTTAAGTTAAATCTCTGCAATCAGTTTTAATTTTAAATTTTCATCTGTATCTGAGATGGAAGATAAACTTGTAAGGTTGTTATACAGACTAAGTAAAATAATACTTGGGGTATTTCCTAGCAAAAACAATAATGTGTTATATAAATGTTTGTTACATGTGTCAGAGACCTATAAAGAGTCAGGATCCCCTTCCACTGCAGCTAGGGGGTAACAAGCCTCAGCCCCTTTTACATATAGGTAGGGCCATGTGACTGCGTAATGGTCAGAAAAAGTATCAAGGGACGTGATGTGAGTCACTGCCAGGCCAGTGTTAAGTCACAGATGCAAAGCTTTCCTTCTATTGGTTATACCAGAGCAACTAAGCAGCCCCAAATGATGGAGCCCCACGATGGAAGGAACCTTGACTCCCAAGGTCTCAGAGAACTTCTTTACCTGCACATTCAGCTTCTTATGAGTAAGAAGTCAAGTTTTACTATGAAAGGCAATGAGATTTGACACCATAGCTAACATGAAATATCCTGCCTGTGCTACTGCAAATATTAGTAAAATGTAACTTTTAAATAAAACCACAAAGGATATTAGTGGGTTTAGCCCATATGACTTTTGGCTGCAACTGTGGGTCTGAAAGAGGGGAAAGATGTACAGACAATTACATTATCTATACTTAGCTAATCTTCTGCTATTAAATAACAGAAGACAAGGAGGCAGAGTCCAGGCTTTTGTCTTCCTTAGATGCTGATATAGCTTGATGAGTGGCAAGACGATGTTAAATGATTTTGGCCCTGACAGTAAACCTATGTAAAAATGCCTTGCAAGAAGAGTACAAGAATTAGACTTTTACAGGAAGATTAGGAACTAACCAGGAGACCTGAGTCCTGCTTGTAGCAGTAGGCCTTTGGGCAAGCAATATAATGTGAAGCCTTGGCTTCCTTGTCTGTAGATTGATGGCCTCATGGATCTGAAAGGATTTTTCAGCCCTCATAACTTGAGATTTTTTTTACAAGCTTGTTCACTCAACCAACATTTAGTGAATGTTGTTCAGGGAGCTGGGGGTACAAAGATCCTCAGGAGGGGATCTCTTCAAGATGCTCACTGTCTAGAGAGGATTTGGCTGTCCTGGGGTCAGGCATAATGGATGTAACCTTTGTGTAGTGCTCCGTGCTTACACACCACTTATCCTAAATGAGATAGAGAAGGAAAGGGATAAGGAACACTTCACGAGGCCCCAGTACTCTAAGAAAATCGTGCATCCTGGAACAGTGTGGAATCTGCAACAGCAACAATTCTGAAAAGTTCCTTTCTGTCTCTTTGCAACTCATCAACAGTGTACTTTTGACTCTAAAAAGCCCTATTATCTCAAGAGCTCTTCTGTATGGGCCACACCTCCAGTCCAGTTTTTTTGATGGTTAATTAGAGAAGAAATATCAAAGACTTTTGCCTAGGCTAGGTTTGCACCATGATCTTCCAGGTCTCAGCCTCTTGAGTAGCTAGGATTAGAGGCATGAACGATAAAGGCCCAGCTTCTACACTCTTTCATCTTAACAAGTGAAATTCAGGACCAGAGATATGAAACTACTCACTTGAAGCCACTGACCTGGAGAGTATAACAGGTCTAAGCCCCTTAGACCATAATCTGAGTCAAGCTTCGGAAAGGAGTAGAAATTTGGAAAAGCATCACCATTTCTTGCTCTATAGAAGGGCTAGGTGAGAATTTCCCAATGTAATGCCACTATACTCCTTGCTGTGAAAACCTCTCTATTTCTTTACAGTGAAAGCTATTGAGCTGGGATACTTTTGATGTTCCCTGTATAGATTCTGACAAGTTTGCTCTAATCAAGTCTAATATCCAAAGCTCTGATATATGATGGCTGAGAAACCTCTGGACCTGGCACCTTCTTAAGCTTTCATTCGTCCAAACTTTTCCAATTACATTTTTAAATGCTTAACTGAAAAATTAGTCACACAGCCAAACAAAGGTAGGGAGTAGAGTGTGGATTATGGGGAAGAGCCATCAGCTACCTTCTGTTTGAAAGAATCTAACCTTCTGTGGAAAAACAAAAAGCCCCTTACTCTGTTGCCATGGGAACAGCTGAGCAATGCTGAGATGCTCTACAGGAGGCTGACTAGGAATAGACTGGGGAGAGGGTATTCTTCTCAATGAAGTAGAAGGGCTGCAGAAAAAGCAATCCTCTCCACTCTTCTGACTCCCTCAAGGGCTGAGAGATGTCCCCCAATCTCTGACCATGCAGCAGTTACCCAGCTGGCAACAAAAGGGGCCTTGGCTCCCTGGGTAGATACAAACTCACAGAAGAGGAAAGCTTTCGCATTTCCACTGCCCTAGGCCTATCCCTGCCCCCATCAGGACTTGGCATTCTTTTCCAGAAGAAACCAGAGATAGAATCAGAAAGTGATTTGTTGTGTCAGAGCAAGTTTGGAGGCATAAGGTATCTGGAGAGGGTAGACAGCCACCATCCCTTTGACCTACCTTTGGAATCCCTCCTTGCCTCTACTTCTCTACCACAAATTCAAATAAAGGTTGGCAATGATTATTGTCTCCGAATCCATTCTTTCTCTTTTGCTCTCTTTTATAGATGACTCACTTCTTAGCCCACTCCCAGCTGTTTCTGACTCAGATCTATCCCCCGGGGGGCCCTGTCCTCTAACCATCCCTTTTGAAGTGCTAGGCTCTAATGGCACAGGGCCCACAGCATGTATTCTGATCTCAGACAGACGGCATCGCCAGGTTCTGCCAATTTCTTTCTCTGTCACCTGGATCCCAACATTAAACACTGAGTATCCATTTCTTTTTTTCTTTTTTGGTACTGGTAGTGGGGCTTGAACACAGGGTCTCTGGCTCATGCTTGGCTTTTTTACTCAAGGCTGGTGCTCTACCACTTGAGCTACATCTCCACTTCCAGCTTTTTGCTGATTAGTTGGCGATAAGAGTCTCACAGACTTTTCTGCCCAGGCTGGCTTTGAACCTCAGCCCTCAGATCTAGGCCTCCTGAGTAGCTAGGATTGTGCGTATGAGATGCCAAATGCCTGGACAGTTTCTTCATCTGAAATGGACAGCAGTGAAGCTACACCATAGGATTGCTGGGATTGTTAGAAGACCTACTGAGTGAGTAACAGCTAAGGGTCTGGGACTTAATTAGTGTCAAATAAATGAAGACTTAGCAAAAAATGTTTTTAAGATTAAATGAGATGACCTTTACAATTTCCCTCCCGTAGGAGACTATTTCTATCCTCATTTCTCTTTTTAAAAAAATATGTATGTTCATCCTCCATGGCTAGGATTATTTTAAAAATACCTTATCTATTATTTTCTTTTCTTACTCTTCCTTAAACATAATTGCTTATGTCTTAAAAAAATACAAAGAGGATAGAATAGAGACATACAACAAAAAGTTAATAGTGCATTTGGAGACTGTGGTAGGAAGGAGATTTTTTTTCTTTTATAATGAATATATATATATATATATATATATATATATATATATATGCTTTTAAAAAGAGATGCTATCCAACATTCTACATTATCTTCATTTTCCTTTTCATGTCTATTTAAGAAGTCTTCTTAATGCTTCTCAAACTTCATTTTTCCCACAGAAAATATTTTCAGGTCTCCTTCTCAGGTAGACCTGAGCCAGTATGCATGCATGAAGATGGGCTAGAAATGCACAGTTCACCCACGGCACACAGTGCACCACTACTTACCAAAACCTGTCACACTCCCCTTATTTCATCCTTCACAAAACCCTGTGATAGGACTATTGATCTCACTCTCCCAATTTTGGAGGAGAGATAACCAAGACAGATCAAAAGGCTTGTGTACTCCCTTTCTGTCAGTACATAAATGATAGAGGTAGGAATTTGAGCCCAGGTATGCTGATAGCACTTCAGCACAGGAGATCACAAGGGAAGAACTTCAAGTTGATTAAATTTACTTAGTCCAATAGCCTTTCTCTCTTATCCAGTCTCCAAACCAGTAATCATCTGACTTCTTTCTTGTTCTCACTTCCTGCTTTCCTATTTCTAACTTTGCTTCATTCAATCAAGAACCCTGATCACTTCCTCTCTCATTGTCTTTTCAGGTTGTCGCTTTCCCCATTTCTACTACTCTGGTCACTCACGTTCAGCCCTTGCCATCTTACCTCTGACTGGTTCAATTATATAGCTGGTCTCACTAACTGCAACCATTCCTGGCACCCTTTCCAGTAGCCTGGTTACTCTTACATATAATCCCATGTAAAAACTGCAAGAGCTTGTAATTGGCAATGTAGTAAAGATCAAAATAAGGTCTTGTCTAACAAGACTTTCCTCGATTTCCTCTAAGTCTGTCTTTTTTTTTTTTTTTGAACTCAGGATCTCCTGTTTGATAGGAAAACACTCTTCTAGTTGAGTCACAGCCTCAATCTTTTTTGCTTTAGCTCTTTTCTTGAGAGTGGAGAGGGGAGGGCTTGCTTTCTTGTGCTTTTTTTTGCTTGGGGCTGGCCTCAATGGCAATCCTTCTCCTGATGTTTCCCATGTAGCTGGGATTACAGGCATATGGCACTGCTCACAGTCCTAACATGCCTTGTTTTCACTGAGTTATTATATATTATTCAGCTGTCCATTACTGGAGCTAATACATGAGATGACCTACTAACAAAGAGAGTTTTATTTTGGATGACGGTTTTGAAAGTTTCAGTCCATGATCAATTGGCTCTGTTCCTCTGGCCTGTGGAGGTCCATCTCCATCATGGAGGGAGCCTGTGTTAGAGCAAATCTGATCACCTCATGGCTGTCATGGGACAAAGAGAAAGAGGAATGAGTCCACCATCTCCTTCAAGGGCATGTGCCTCCCACAGCCATTAGGCCCTCATCTCTTAAAGTTCCCACCGCCTCTCAATAGTACTACTCTGGGGAACACATGGGCTTTGGGGAACATTCCAGGACACTCCAGATCCAAACTATGCCATTCTCCTACTTAGTCATTCAACTCCAGCCATATGAGCATGACCTGTCCAAGAACAGCAGATGGGCTTCTTCTCAGGTGCCAAGAAATCAAAAAATGGCAGCTGTCTGGAGTCGAGGATTAAAAAGGTTTTATAAGATGATATTTGGGTCAGAGAAAGAAGACAAGAGTCCCTCAATGAGCATTATCTCTCAAGACTGGAAGAAGGCAACAATCCTTTCTCCTGCTTGTGTCCTTTCTAATAGCTGGACCCCAGGCCAGGACCTTGTCTTCTTCTCAGAGCCTTACACATACTAGATTCCCAATAAACACTTTTTAAGTTGCTCCATAACATTCTCTAAACCTATTTTGGACTACAATAAATTAGATACTCTAAGATGGAACAATAACCCTCAACATTTGGGAGTTAAAAAACAAGCAAAAACAAAATCAAAACACACAGGAAACAAAGTAAGAGGTGACATTGTCCAAAAAAGAAATGGATAGCCTTTACAGTTATAGAAATTCAGCATTACCTGAACTGCAAAATGGTCACCCCTCTGAATGACACCTTAATAACAGTACAATTATATTTTCTAAACACACACAGACACACACAGACACACCAAATCCATTGATGTCTGAACCTCATCCTCATAGGTTCTGATTTAATTAATCTGGGATGTATCCAGTATTAACAGTCTTAAATCTCCCCAAACTGAGAATCAGCAGCTTAAGAAAAGGACAGTGGATCTCAGAAATCATGGTTTTATTGAATAGCTTATATGATCATAAAAAGAAAAAATCTTACTTCATTGGGTGTCCACTGTGTCTGTTAGAAAGTAAAATGGCTCTATTGTATTATTTCTTTGTGCATTCATGTTCTGACAGCATTCTCGTCCTTTTTCTCAATAGTTACCAGGACAGTGTAGCCTTTATTGTGAGGGATCTAAAGACTTTTATGAGATGCTCTCAGAATTAGAAGAAATGAAAAGCATAAGTATGTTATTTCATTTTTGTTTTTCTTCGCCAGCCTGCTCTAGAAGGCTCTTGAGCTAATCAATCAATTCAGTAAACACTTCAGCCAGTAAATATTGCTTCTTCAGTCAATAAATCAATCCAATGATGATGATAAGTAAATTGGAGTGCCATCACGAAGCCTTATCCATCCCTTTCTTCAATGTGCACTATTGACATTTTCTTACATTTATGAAATGTGTTTTTAGAAAAGCCCCCAAACTTTACTCACAACCAGATTGTTGCCTTTAAGTCTCCTGTATAAAACTCAGTCGCTGCTTCAAATCAAGCCTTAGTGAATATCTATTATTGCTTAGAGCCTGCAAAGAACTGTGGAGAAGAATTCCAAGGAACTCAATTTTTTGACCTAAGGAACATAACTGAAGAAGAAATTCTCCACTATGCTCCATCCCATCTCAGGTCATATCCTTGTAAGCTTGAAAGGGCCACACTCAACAGAGTGCATCAGCGCTTGGAGTGAACCAGGATAGCCTTGTTCATTCTCCCCATTTAAGTTCCCACAGAAAGCATGGTGTCCTGAAATTATTCTGATCTGGACTTCTGGATGTACAGAAAGGGAGAAGAAATAATGCTGAGCAAAATTGTCCTGGAGGGGACAGTAACAGTAATAGTTACTACCCTTATAAGCCAGGTATTTTCACTAAGAGTTCAAAGCATATTACCTCACTTAGTTTTCTAGCACTCCTATGTGAACATTATTATTTTGTCTTTCTTTTATTGTTTAGGGAACTTTGGGTTTTGTGACATAATATAGAACATTTAGTGAACATCATTAATATTATGTGCATGTGTGTGTGTGTGTGTGTGTGTGTGTGTGTGTGTGTGTGTGTGTGTGCACGAGTGCACGTGCATGCAAGTCCTCGGGCTTGAACTCAGGGCCTGGATCCTGTCCCTGAACTTTTGTACTCAAAGCTAGTGTTCTACTACTTAGAACCACAGTTCTATTTCTGGATTTTGGTGGTTAATTGGAGATAAGAGTCTCAAAGACCTTCCTGCCTGGGCTGGCTTCAAACCACAATCCTCAGACTTCAGCCTGCTGAGTAGCCAGGATTATAGGTATAAGCCACCAGCACCTGGCTTTCATTAGTATTTTAATGTATCTATTAAACAGCTTATGCCAGATACTGTAGAAGATACAAGGACGAATCATATATGCCTCTAATACAAGAAGCCCACAGACTGGTGGAAAAGATAGTTCCATATTCAAACAAAGCAGAAACTATTAGATGAGGGAGATGTTGACACAAATTCAGAGTCTTAGTTAGAAAAATGAATTTGGACCCGTGGTCTTGAAAGACATGCCAAACTTTAAAAGAACTAGATAGGAGGCCATATGCTTTCAGTGAAACCAAACTATAAACTCCTTGTGGGCAAAAAAAAAAAATCTAATCTTTTCAGCATAGTGAATTTCAAGAGATATTTATCAGGTATCTTCTCCATCCCTGGCAGGGTGGTGTGGTAGGGAGAAAATGGGGTACAGAGACAGGACTGAGCTACTGTCACCAGAACTCAGGGCAAACATTTTTTCTTAGTTACCAAATGGTATTTCCCTCCTGCTTCCCCAGGACTCTTTACTCAGTTTACTCAGGATTCTCTTTACACTTCCCTCAAGGAATATTTGACTCACTTACTTTATTCTCCTTTGCTTCCCTGGGCCTTTTCCCCAGAGGCTGGCTAAAATCCTGAGATTTGAAAGATTGTGGGAAAGAGCTTCAGACCCTGAACTACCTGAGCTTGTCTATGTATGTGTTTTAGAGGAGATTGAATCATCTTCAGAAGAGATTTAATCATACGTAACCTACCTGAAACTCACCTGTGGATTCACATGTTTCTCCCCCTTAGGGAGGTGCAACAAAGCTGAAAGCTGAAGAAGATGCTGGATTTGTCCTATGGGGTGTGTGTGTGTGTGTGTGTGTGTGTGTGTACTCACATATGTGTGTGACACTTCTCAGGTCAGCTTTTCAGCAGGCATAGGTCTATAGGAAACTCCCTTCAAGCCTGGCTAATTGACCTGAATGGGAAGAGAGCTCCTCTGGGAATCCCCAGGGTCTTGTCTGAGGAGAGCCATGAACACTTATAATACAAAGGCAGAAAAAATAACAACAGTCCATCTTGGCGCCTGGCTGTAAATGGCTCATTTACTCTGGCAAGAGGAATGGAGTTTTAATGACAAATTGTAATGCTGCACAGCAGGCTTGGTGTGTGCTATAAATTATTTTGAAAGAGGCTCTATGCCTTAATAAAAAGAGCATTGCTGTCTGGACAAAGTCAGAGTGGGAGCCACTGGCCTTCCCCATCTTCACCTTTACCTCATCCAGTGCACTTCCCTACACCTACCTCCAGGCCAGCTCCTTCCTGTCTGGGGACAATGAGGACACCGCTAAGTGGGCTTTGTAGCATTGCTCTTTCTTTCCTTGGAGGTAAACAAATTGCATTTCACTGCTGGATTTCTTCTCAAGGCTGGTCCTCAAGAATGGTCACGTTTCCTCAAGTGTTTGAGTGAATTATAAGACAATACAGGTTAGAAGAGGAGAGAGGCATAGGAAGCAAGCTCTGAATATGAGGTGGCAGATGTACTAAAATCTTGCTCTACGCATTTATTTAGGGTCTGCTGCATTCAGGTATTGGCTCAAGCACAGAGGCTGAGCCGGTGCCTGTCTTCACCCTCAAACAGGGACAACACACACAGAACAGAGAGGTGAGCTGGGAATGTGGTTTAGCGGTAGAGCGCCTGCCTAGCACTCAGGAAGCCCTGGGTTCGATTCCTCAGTACCACATAAACAGAAAAAGCCAGAAGTGGTGCTGTGGTAGAGGGCTGGACTTGAGCACAAAAAAAAAGCTCGGGAACAGTGCTAAGGCCCTGAGTTCAAGCCCCAGGACCAGCAAAAGAAAAGAAACAGAGGTATGAAGTATGAAGGAATGGCAGTGGGAGGAAAGAGGTCTAAATGAAACATTTTAGGGAAGATTGAAAAACAATACCTAAAGTATCGTGCGATCATGTGTGTGTGTGTGTGTGTGTGTGTGTGTGTGTCCTAGAGGAGATGACCTGCTGAGAACCTTTTGGGCAAGGAAAGGGAGAGGGCATTCAAAGCAATTAAAAGAGGAATGGCATGTGACAAGAGAGATGTTACGGTGAAGGAATCAGAGGCTGTGGGCAGCACTAAAGCAGAAAGCATGATGCAGAGATTGAAGAGCAAAGACACTGGCAAGACGAATGGCCTGGTACTGAGGACACTGTTCTCCAGGATGAAGAGCTTGTGTCCTTTTTGCCAGTGATAGATGAGCCCCTGAAAACATCTGGGAACAAAGCTTAGTTTGGTGGCAAATGAAGATGGGTCTAAAAAGATGGGTCTAATAGCAGAAAGCTATTGCAATAGAAAAGAACAGACGCAATGAAGGCTTAGAACAGAACCGTTATGAGCAGATAGAATAAAGGGGCCAGATTAGTGACATGTCTGAAAAAGAAGTTGTTTAGGAGAAAGGATATGGATTTACTTTGAATGCAGAACAAAGGTAGGTAACTATGCAAAATATTAAACATGAGGAAGAGGCAGTTCCAATGGGAAAAACAACTGAACTTGCTGAACTTGAGATGCCTGTGAAATATTCAGGGAGAAGTATCGAGGAGACATAGGGACAAAGAGCTAAAGATGGAGATTTGAGTCTTTAAGAAGTTGTGGACGAAACTTGAATGGATGATACTGATCAAGCAGACTGTGTAGAGAAGTTAGATGGAGGTGAGAAAGTATAGACTTTGAAATAATGAGAGAGGGAGAGGCATAAAATAGGAGCTTATACCATGTTTTGGAGTTCAACAGGGTTTGGTTAGAATTATGTATATAGGCTTGTATAGAATTATGTGGCTTTAGGATACATTTAACCTCCAAGTCTGGTTCTTTATCAGTGAGGTTAACATTAATAAAAAGCTAGCAGTGGAGCTTTACAGTTGGTGTCTAATAGATGGAGCTACAGAAGGAATCAAGACAGAGGTTTTCTGAAAGACAGGTATCATAGACATGACAAGACACAGACAGGACAAATTCAGGTATTGGTTTTAGTAATGTCCAGTTGTAAAATTTATGTTGTGAAACTGTGGTTTCCTAGATTGCATCTGAAGAAGGGAAGTGTGTTAGCTGTAGAATGTAACTAAGTTACACAGACACTGTATATGTGTGACAATTGGGTTGACTTCTAGGAACATAAGGTCAACCTGGGATTTAAAGAGACAGGAACCAGAGAACAGTTAAGGCAAGATCAAGAGAAGGAAGTTCAGGTTGTCCCTTAAATAGAGAAGAGATATCCTCAGGTATGGAGCATCATGGGAAAATTCCTACGTGAAGAAATTCCCATGTAGGACGGAAGAGTAATTAGAGAATATCCAGGTTGCTAGATCATCCTGCAAAATAAGATACTGAAGACCAGAATGGCTGACTTAAGAAATTTACTTAAGAAATTTACTCTTCAGGAGTGGGAGGCCTAAAGTTAGAGCCTAGGTCCCTTGGCTCTTTCTGTGGGATCTGATTTAGTTGAAGTGAATTTAAAATGGAAGAATTACATGGGGGAGGGGATGAGGAAGGGGGTGACATTGATCAAGATGCACTATGCTCATAAACTGACATGTTGAATTGAAACCCCTGTATATAACTACTTAAATATATTTTTTAATTAAACAAAAAATTAACTTAAAAAAATTGAAGAGATTGTCACCTGGCACTGGTAATTCATACCTGTTATCCTAGCAACTCAAGAGGCTGAGATCTGAGGATTGCAGTTCAAAGCCAGACCAGGCAGGAAAAGCTGTGAGACTATGATCTCCAATTAACCACTAGAAAACCAGAAGTGGAGCTGTGGCTTAAAGTGGTAGAATGCTAGCCTTGAGCAAAAGAACTCAGGGACAGTGCCCAGGCCCCAATTTCAAGCCCCACAACCACTGCCATCAACAACAACGACAAAAAGAAACTGAATGTCTTGGTTTGGTGTTCTCCATCCTTTTTTTGTGCAGGTCCTGGAGTCTGAACTCACAGTCTGTTTTTGTTCAAGACTAGTGCTCAACCAATTGAGCCAGAATTCCATTGTGTGTGTGTGTGTGTGTGTGGTTAATTGGAAATAAGAGTCTCACAGACTTTCCTCCCCAGACTGGCTTCAAAGTGATCCTCAGCTCTCAGTGAATTCCCCCTACCTTTATTATTATTTTTTGGCAGGTCTTGGGGCTTGAACTCAGAGCCTGGGTGCTGTCCCTGAGCTTTTTTTTTTTTTCAAGGGAGATAAGTCTCATGGTGCCCAGCTTTCCCTCCATTTTAAGAATCATTTTACACTCATTTGGAATGAGAAAGAAGAAACTAAACTAAGACATACAAGCCATCCATCAGAGAAAGTAGCACAGTCAGGAAATGCTACAGGTCTCACTGAGATATTTGGGGCCTGCCCTCAATAGTTGCCCCCTCCACTATATATAGTACTTGAGTTTATTACTGAGACTCATATATTGAACAGCCAATATAAATAAGTAAACCCGTTTGCCAAGCACACAGGGAATCCCTGGCCAAGCTGAGAATAGAATTGAGGTGTTCAGATTTCCAGCCACAGGAAAATCATTGTATGTGTGCAGTATGGGCAAGCAAGCCAGGCGCTGGCTGCTTCTCTAAGTAGCTCAGAAGGAAAATATAGAGCAAACAGAAAACCCTTTGTTCCATCATCCAACTGCATTTCAGGGCAGCCTTTTGAGGTGATGATCTTGGAAATTGGGTGCAAAAAGAGCCTGGGTATCTAGATGAACCAGATAAATTCAATTCTTTACTCTGCTGCTGAATGTCTGGCCTCGGTGAATAAATGTGTGTTGTCTGCCTCCAGGGCAGCGAGCTGAAACTGGAAATGGGGAGTTTAGACCACAGCCCACCCTCAGGCATCTGAGGATTCACTGCAGGGCAGAATGAGGCCTTCATTCTTCACCTTCATTGGTGGCCAGGAATTGTCTCTGCTGCCTGCCCATGGCAACAGCCTTGGCTTCTCTACTTATCACTGAATTCTTGTCTTCTGATTCTAATTTACTGCCAGGTTTGATGCTCAATAAAAATGCCAAGACAACATTTAGTTAGGCTTTCCTTCCTCCAGCTACAATCCTCCAATTCCAATCTTCCAAACCGAATAGATTTTTTTAAAAATGTACACAAAGGAAAAGGGAGCTAGCTTCCTTTTTCACTTGTCTGACCATAAAACTATGGCCAGCTTGGTTCAGTACAATGAATAGAATGGCCATTACCATTTGTTCAAGCTCCCCCCCCTCCATCCTGCAATGAGGCTGTAAGGGAAAAGAGAGAAAAAGACAATGAAACAGAATGCAAATGATGCTGCTGTACTCTCAGTAAAGGCAGAACAGCCTCCGCTTATAGACTAGACAAGTAGTCTTGGTACCAGGCTCTAAGGCAGAGCATCTAAAGATGGTAGGCCTACAACCAACTATTCCAACTATTTACTGCCATTCAGGAAAAAAAAACCACAGGAGAACTAGGGGAATCCCTTCTGGCCTAAGTGCCAGTGGTTACATCATATTCAGAATGAGGTGCACTGAGGCTGTAGGGTAGTAGAAACGGAGCATATCTTTGCAAAGTACATGTGAGAACCACATTGAATGTGTGAGGGACCAAGCATCACACTCTGCAGGTCACCAAAGCCAGGATGCCACCCTTGATGGTTATCCTCCCAAACACCAAAATCGGCTGACATGACAGGAATTCAAATAAAGAAAAGGCGATAAAGATGCAGGCTAAAGAAATGCTGAAATGACCGTGCAGCCCCAGCAGAGTCAAGGTCCTGCCAGGAATGCAGAAGATGATCAGGCATCAAAATTAATCAGGTCAAAAAGAAGCTAGAGTGATGGTGAGTCAAGCTCAGAGAACAGGCTTGAAACCATCTTTCAGCTTTGATGTACTCTCAGCTTCTTGGATTCTCTTCAGCACCCCCTCCTTCCTCAAACTCTTCTCTGGGCCATTTCTGGCTGATCTCTATGGTAGGAACTTGCCATGACCTAATCCTGTTATATTGAGGATACTGGGTCTGGTTGGTGCCATCTTGGCCACGTGGTAGATAGGGAATTGGGTTTAACTGTTGCCATCTTGTCTTCATGGTGGAAAAGGCAAGTGTCACCTCCTGGGTGATGGGCATGCCTGAATTCCTACAGGCAGGGGCAGGTACTTGGACAAAGGGTAACTGGGCCTGTCAGTCCTGTGCTTTGAGCTCAGGAGACACTTAGGTTTCCTGTGACCCTACCCCCTGACTCTGATTCTATTTAGGCTCAAGTGTGAGTATGCCACGCCACAGGTCTCCTAGGTGCTATGTTCTGTCTCCTGGCTCTCCTCTGGTCTCCGGGGCATCCCACTTCAGCTCTCCATTGGAGTTGATCTGGTTTGTTGGTATTGTTTTTCTTCTCTTTCTTTCCTCTCTTGCTTTCATGGCTCAGTTTTCTGACATTGTTCAGTATATTTGTGGGGCTGCAGGTCTTTGTGACAAGAGTCCATCTGCAGTCACCGGCTTCCTAATAAAGACTCCCAATTTGACCTTTCAAAAGGTGGCTTCTTTGTACCTCACCAACTGGTTTTATCATACAACAATATTTGCAACTTACTCTAGAACTCTGATCCTGCTCCAGCTCTCATTCACAGCCAGCCTAAGGAGAATCAGAACCTTTTAGAATGGACCAAATTCCTCTGCCTGTCCTGAGCATATTCTCTCTGATGGCTCAGGTGTTACTTGATCTCATCTCCCCCAAAAATGGCTGTTCTGGAGGAAGGTACACGGGGGATTCTGTTTCTATCTTTGGGGATGTTTGTATTTTAGCAAGGGATTGAGTTTTTCAACAAAATATGTTTCTAAACTTATGGCATTTTTGATGAAAAGAATGGTGAGGAGTGGGAGGGGCATTTCTAACTTCCATCCCTGCATTTTCCCACCCCTTCCCCATCCACATTACATCCAGCCCCAAACCTGGCCATCTTCAGGTTTGGCCCAACAAAGTCAACGGCATCACTATCTCATCATGACTAAAGGAAAAAAGCTTAAACCCCATGTCAGAGTCCTTTCTTCTCTTTACTCCCCACCCAATCCATAGACATATTTTTCTATTCTTCCTCATGTAGAACAAAGGTCAAACTCCTTACCATGATATTTTTATATATCGTATAATTATAATATATAAAGATGTACTTAGCTAAAACAAGGTCATAGGGTGGACCTCTAATTCAATATGAATGATGTCCTTCTAAGAAGGCTGTAAGAGACAGACACAGAGATAGCGCCATGGGATGATAAAGCAGAGACTGGAGTTACACTATTACAAGTAAAGAATGTTGAAGATCACCAGCAACCCACCAGACGCTAGGAAGACACAAGGGCAAGTCCCTGTACATATTGAAGAGGGATCACAGACCTACCAACACCTTGATTTCAGACTTCCAGATTTTAGCCTGGTGAGACAATGCACTGCTGCTCTGCTTCTTTTGTTTGTTTTTGTTGGTCGTGGGCCTGGATGCTGTCCCTGTGCTCTTCAGCTCAAGGTGAGCACTCTACCACTTGAGCCACAGTGCCACTTCTGGTTTCCTGTGGTTTATTGGAGATAGGAGTCTCACATAATTTCCTGCCTGGGCTGGCTTTGAACCACAATCCTCAGATCTCAGTCCCCTGAGTAGCTAGGATTACAGGGGTGAGCCACTGGCTTATTTCTGCTGTTTTAAGCTACCCAGTTAATATAGCCCTAGAAAACTAGGCTCTAAGAAACTCTGTGTTGGGTTTTCTACCTACCTCACTCAGCTGGTGTTTCTTCCGGTTCTAGAACACAAGAAGTCCACATTATCTTTGAGGATGCTGCATGCCCAGGTCCTATCTCATTTAGTCCTCATGTTATTGGAACCTTGTCTTTTTTTAGTTTTGCTTTGACCATCACTTCAGAAAGGCCTTTCTAGACCATCCATACTCACAGGTTTAAAGTGCCCTACCTAGCTCCCTTACAATGTCTATCTCAACCTAACATTTCTTCAAGTTTTTTAGCTACTTATTTACTCTTCTATCAATGCAAGCTACACAAGGTTAAGGCCCATTACAGTGGAATTATTGTTCAAAGATAAGCTCATGGTCACGGTCTAGATATTTGTTCACCAAATGTCTTTGGCATTTTACAGTCTTAGGCATATAGAAGGAACTCACATTTTACAGTGTTAGGCATATAGAAGGAATAGGTCATGAATCAATAAATGAATGAATGTTATATTTAAGACACATTAAAGGAAGGATTTTAATGAATGGTCTTGGAACACATGCTATGAAACATAGAAGAACTAATGAATGTGGGTGTTAATATACCTTGTGGGAATCAGAAATATCATTGGAAAACCAGGCCTCTAAAACAGCTTTCTCTATATGAAGGTTTCATAAACCAAGGCATATTTTAAAACTACAAGGAAAGCTAACTATCTAAAATGAATCCTAAAAGCCAGGTACCAGTGGCTCACACTTATAATCCTAGCTACTCAGGAGGCTGAGATCTGAGGATTGTGGCTCAAAGCCAGCCTGAGAAGGAAAGTCTGTGAGATTCATCTCCAATTAACTGGCAAAAAGCTGGAAGTAGAGCTGTGGCTCCATGAGCAAAAACAAATAAACAGAAAGCTCAAGGTAGCACCAAAAAAAAAAAAAAAAAAAAAGAATCCCAAGGTAAGCCAATATGTAAGATGAGCACTAGTGTCCATTTCAGAATTTATAAAAATTCAGTGCCATATGACCGACACAGTTGGTGTCAAGTCACAACTATGATGTCTGTTTTGAAAACACAGAGATGCTTATTTTCACCATGTGTCCAAAGGTGGGTGGATTTTTCTATATAAATTCTGTCACCAGCCCTTGTTCAGGGTTAAATGCTAAATATGATGAATGATCTACACCAAACAAACAATGAGCCTGGTAGATTTGAGAGCTGGTGGTAAAAATTATTTTTTTTTGCTAATTTAGAAATCTCCCAGAACTTTGTTATTATGACACCTCCCCTCTGGAAAAAAAGAAATGGGATATTCAGTTCATCTCCTTAGGGGAAAACAATGGATGGCAAGGCATGACCTGTGCTTATGCAAGGCTCCTGTGCCCTGGCAGGCAATGATTCACTTTGAAGGTGCTTCCATCTATTAGCCCTCTCAGGAACCTCTCGTGTCACTTCCCAGGAAAGGGGAATGGATGGTGGATAGTCCCTGCGCTCTTGTTTTCAGGAGAGGAGAGACAACAGGAAGGGGTAACCCAGCTCCCACTGCCAGTGATTGCAGATGCTGACTGTATGAATGGGGAACTGGCAGTGCATGCTAATGGTCTGTGTGACTGTTTGAAGCCATTAGACTCAAGCCTGCAAGAGAACTGTCTCTCAAAGGAAGGGAAGGGCCACTGAGAAACAGCCATCTGTCGCTAAAATACAAGCTCTGCAGGGCAGATTTTACCTGCTTCGTTCTCTGCCATGCCTTCAATGCCTAGCAGAGTACCTTACACATAATAGAAATGGAAGACATCTTTGTGGAAGGAAGGAAAGCATGTATTTCCTGCCAGCCTCTGAAGTAGCTTAGATGTGATGGATCCTTCTTTGAGCTAGTGCTTCGAGCTGAACTCATAGCTCAGCCTTCCATGCTGTTCATTTGGATAAATGCACTTGGATCGCTCCTCCATCTCCCTCTATTACACCAACTGTAAACTCCTGGAAGGAGGGTTTGGCCCTCTGTGTTCCATGACCATCTCTTTTCTTGGTCTTCATCCTTAAAGTTAACTAATCACAGGCCTCGATGCGGAGTTCAGAAGCGATAGTCTCTAGCTGTAGTGTTTGGCACAGAGCAAACATTTGTGTAATGAGCCTATTTTCCAGACTCCTGGGTGGGTTAAGCACACACAGCAAAGAGGATCACAGGCTCAGTACTCTGTCCTGTCATGTGGGCACAAACAAATGCTCTTAACCATCTTGGAGGGAAAGCAAAGAAGATGCATCTAGTAGGGGCTCAGGTAAATCTGCTTCTGCTGTAATACTGCTACTGAACAGCTAGAAGAACCTGAAGTATATGCAGAGATTATGATAACACTGAGGTCTATTGTTTTCTACAACTCATTTATTGAACACTTACTTTGTATTAGGAATGGTGCCAGTCCCATTAAATGAATTTTCTCCTGGACTCCTTTCCATTAATCATAGCTAGGGGGATTGTGTGTTATTTATTTATTTTTATTTTTTGCCAATCCTGGGACTTGAACTCAGGGCCTGTCCCTGAGCTTCTTTGTGCTCTAGGCTAGTGCTCTACCACTTGAGCCACAGTGCAACTGCTGCCTTTTTCTGAACAGTTTATTGGAAGATAAGAGCCTTGTGGACTTTCTTGCCCAGTTTACTTTTATTTTGTGTGTGTGTGCATGTGTGCGTGTGCGTGTGCGTGTGTGTGTGTGTGTGTGTGTGTGTGTGTGTGTGTGTGTGTGTGTGTGTGTGTGCTGGTATTAGGGCTTAAACTCAGGGCCTCTCCCTCTTGCTTAGCTTTTTTGCTTAAGCCTAGCCCTCTATCATTTGAGCCACAGCTCCAATTTCTGGCTTTTTGCTGATTAATTAGAGGTAAGAGTCTTATAGCTATTTTTACCTGGACTGGTCTGAAGTCCCCAGATCTCAGCCTTCTGAGTAGCTAGGATTACAGGTGAGAGCCACCAGCACACAGCTTTACTCATTTATCAGGGCTTACCATTGCACAAACAGCATTGGAAATTGAATGGCTGCTAGTTGATAGGCTTCAGGGAGGCACTTGGACCATAAAGGTACTGCCTTAATGAATGGACTAACCAGGAAGAGGAGAAACCATGGAAGGAGGCCTACGATTGGAAAAGAACCCCCACAATCGTGGGGCTTGAACTCAGGGCATGGGAGCTGTCCGTGAGCTTTTCTGTTCAAGGCTAGAGCTCTACATTTTGAGCCACAGCTCTACTGCTGGTTTTCTGGTGGTTAATTGGAGATAAGAGTCCCATGGACTTTCCTGCCAGGGTTGGCTTTGAACCATGATCCTCAGATCTCAGCTAACTGAGTAGCTAGGATTACAGAAGTCAGCCACCAGTACCTAGCCCTGTCTCTCTTTTGCTGTACCTGCTTCCTTCCCACCATGAGGTGAGCATCTCTGCAGGATGCTCTGCTTCCCCACTGAAACCAGAGAGCCAAGTGACCGTGGACCGAAGCTTCTGAAACGGTGAGCCAATGCAGATCTTTCTTCCTCTAAGTTGTTGATTTTTTTGAAGGTATTTTCCTTATCACAAGGATGGAAACATGATTACAACAGCATTAGACTAAACATGTTTTGTCCATCTAGAACTTACCGCAGAGCTATGTACAGACACTAGTGTAGCAATCATATGGGTAGAAGAGGATACATAACGAGGTTAAATGTGACATTGCTAAGCAAGTGAAAGATCCAAAATTCAGGCCTTTGAAATGTGTCTCTAAAGCACAGTCTAACACCCTTGTGCTCCAGGCTAATGGGCTAGGTGACTTGGCAGTGTGTTATGCAGTTCATAAATGACAGGATGGAGATTTAAATGCTGGCTTTAGTGCTTAGTTCCAGCGTCCAGTGGCAGGAGTAGGGCTTGTATGAGCAGCAGTTCATAAGTGGATTATGAATACTTGTTTCAATCTGTGGTCTTCTGCCATAGAAACAAAGTGTTCCTGGGTCCCTCTCCCATACTTTTATACTTGTCAACAAAGCAAGCTGTCCTCCTCAGTCTTAGAAGAATTGGGAGGATTTGGATGAGACACCAAAGAAATACTCTCTGGTTTCCCTGAATATCAGGAGTCAATGGCTGCAGCAGTGGTACTCACTGGATACTATGTTGAACTATACAACTTGTCGGTGGGGACAGGAGGGGCAAAACTGGGAGAGAACAAAGGAAGGGATGACACTGTCCCAAAAGAAATGTACTTTTTACCTGACTTACCTAACTGTATCCCTTCTGTACATCACATTTATTATAACCATTTTAAAAAGAGAAAAGAAATAAAAAGAGTGGGGCCAGGCGGGGTGGGGGGGGCGGTTGTTTGGGAAAGATATATGAAATGAGATTGTCAAAAATGTGGATAATTATGAGCACTGGAAATGGCAGTGTCTGGGCAGGAGGGGGTCAGCTTTCTATTTTTTTCTTGGTTCTGAATATTTGAAATTGTTTCACAATGGACTTTTTTTAAAAGGGTAAAAGGGTCAATTGATGGCCACTATCAGGATTTATTCATCTAGGGGGCTTTTCCCCAATACCCACTCACATCCCCAGGGACCCAGTCCCTTTCCTAATCAGCTCTCTCCTTCTACTTGGCTGACCTCCAACTGTGGTCCCCTTCCACCCAGCCATCTGTCCTCTCTGAAAATGACTCCCAGCGTGCTGCTGAGCTGGGGTCTGTGGGTCCATCCCACTGGTCCTCTTGGCCTCCTTCTCATTAGTAATAAGAGTTGTGGCCTTTGTGGTGCTCTGTGAAGCTCCTCTTGCTTTTACCACCCTCCCCCTCAGAGCCAATCAGCCTCTCCTGTGAGTTCCCCAATGCCATGATGACTCCCCCCCCACCCTTCCCCACAGCTCATCTCATTCACTGTCTCTGTATGTCTATCAGTCTTCATTCCTCACACACAGGACCTGGGGCTGGGGCTGGTTCCTCTGCATTATCCCCATCCTGTGGCAGAAAGCTTGGTGCTTGGCACAGAGGAGGAATGTAAACCAGAATGAGCTAAAAGGATTCATTCAGGCCTAAAGAGCACATTCAAGTAGCAGAAACACCTTTCTCCATTTGTAGTCACTGTCTCTTTCCATTGGTTTCCATTTGACACATACGTGTGTGTGTGTGTGTGTGTGTGTGTGTGTGTATTGCACAAGCACGCGTGCCAGTCCTGGTACTTAAACTCAGAGCCTGAACTATTGAACCACAGCTCCACTTCCAGTTTTTGGTGGCTGATTGGAAATAAGAATCTCACAGATTTTCCGGCCTAGGCTGGCTTTGAACCACAATTCTCAGATCTCACCTTCCTGAGTACCTAGGATTACAGGCATGAGCAATCAGCACCCAGCTGACTCAAAACTTTTTATAAGTAAAAAACAAAAGCAATACACCCTTCAAGATTTGGCTCCCAACCTACCTCTAAAAGAAAGTCTCTTGGATGGCTCCCAGCTCAAAATGAACTTTTTCAAATGAATCTTTAAGTCATTATACTCTGTATATTTCAGTTATCAATTACACTCCTCTCTTTCTGCCTTCAGAAGTTATTTTTGTCTGGGAATGTGGCTTAGTGGTAGAATGCTTGCCTAGCATGCATGAAGGCCTAGGTTCGATTCCCTAGAACCACATGAATAGAAAAGGCGGGACATGGCACTGTGGCTCAAGTGGTAGAGTGCTAGCCTTGAGCAAAAGAAGCTCAGGGACAGTGCCCACACACTGAGTTTAAGTCCCAGAACTGGCAAAAAATAAAAAAGTTATTTTTTTTAACACTCAGAGGTTTGGCCTTTATGTTCCTCCTGTGTCTGTAAACTTGGGGACAGGACTATGTCTAAGATGGCAGCATCCTTTCGCTGGCTCAGTCCTCTGCTCTCTCCTGACAAGCAGCAGGCTCTTTCAGGCTTGACACTCTCACATTAATCTTCCAGGGAAGTGCATGCTCAGTGCAGGTGGGCGCAGACAGATGCTCAGCTGGACTGGGTTAAATGAAGACATTTGGTAACCCCTCTTAGCCCTGCACCTTGAACTGACTGGCTACTCACAGATCATATTTGCTGACTGACTGTGAAGTGAAGAAGTGTAATTCTTTTGTTTCCTTTGTGTCCATACTAAGGCTTGAACTCAAATCCTGGGTTTCTCCCTTAGCTTTTTCACTCAAGGCTGGTACTCTACCACTCGAGCCATACCTCCACTTCTAGCTTTTTGCTGGTTAATTGGAAACCAAAGTCTCATAGGCTTTTCTCTCCTGGCTGGCTTGGAACTAGGATTCTCAGATCTCAGCCTTCTTAGTAGATTACAGGTATGAGTCCACAGTACCTGGCTTGAAGCATAATTCTTAATGTAAGATGTGGTTCATAAAAGGCACAGCAATTCTTGGATTAAATTCTCTTTCAATTTTTTTTTTTTTTTTGTAAATGCTTACTTGGCTTCAAACTTGAAGGAGAAATACAGGGAAGGTGTCCCTCATCTACTCCCAAGACCTTAACATATCAATTTTACTGAAAGCCCCTAAATCACACTGAATTTCCTATAGCTCCATTATTAAACTCAATAGATCACACAGAGAACAGACAGCAGTGCCAGCTGTGTTGGCATGATGGATGCTCGCCTCCACCTGCACCAAAGCGTAATTCCTAAATATGGAATCCGCTTTGCTATTTAATTTTTTTTAGGGGAGGAAATAGATGCCCCAACCCCCTCACTGGAGATGTCGCTCTGCTGTATCAGCTACAAAACACAGGGTTCCGTTGTGTTTTGCTAACTGATTATATAGGAAGGCTCCCCACAGATAGCAGGCTTGCTACCCAAAGATAGTCACACTGTCAAACACATCATTGTTTTCTGTTTTCCTTTCGTGTAGTAAAAATGTGTGGGGGAAGAAGGAGGGTACACAAAAGAAACTGGCTGGTAGGAAACCATCCCAGCACTCTATTCCTAACACTGAAGCCCCAGCTCCATTTTGGACCCTGAAACTGCTGGGTCCCTGCACACGGCCTTTGTGGCCCTGCTCCAAGTTGCTGAGGTAGCAGAGTAGGAGGTAGGAGGAGAGGGATGGTCCATGTCTTAGGGAAGGCCCAGAGAAGGGGTAGGGGGGTGCTCTGGGAAGCTGGCTGCAAAAGGAGGAAAGAGGGATGGGAAAGAATAAAGGAAGGGAGGGAGGAGAAAAGGGAAGAGGGCTGAGGAAGAAAAATAGGAAAGAGAAAAAGAAGAGGGAGGAGAAAATAAAGGAAGGGGGAAAGGAGAGAAAGAGGAAGAGGGAAGGGGAAGGGAGGGAAGGGGGAAGGATTAGGTGGAGGGAGGGAGTAGGTGGACCTGACTATATTGGACATTGGTGAACATTCCTGACCTCAGAGAGTTGTCCAAACATGCAGCCCCCTTGGAGGATTGGAGGGTTTTGCATTTGTGCCAGGAGAGACTAGACTCTGATCTTCCTATTCACATTTCTCATGTAGCTAACAGATATATGTCATCATCATGCCAGTCTATTGGTTGGGATGGGAGGGGGCGGTCTCAGGAAGTTTTTGCCCAGGCTTGCCCTCAAACTGAGATCCTCCAACTCTGTCTCTATGCTCTGTCACGCCTGGCCCCAGTTCATCTCTTAATACCAGGGGTCTGGTAAGCTTCCACTTTTTATCAGTGCTGACTGAGTTTCCTGGAAGAATGGTAGGTAAAATGGTAGGTAGGCAATGACTGCTCTTCATAGAGGCCCAACAAGAAGGAACCTTGTGTCTTACTCTGGCTGGAGCTCTTCCATGTATTCAGTGATAGACTAAAAATACTAGAAAAAAGGTTTCAAGAAAAAAAATAATAACTTATTACATTTCATAGTCTTTTACATATTTGTAAAATTTGGATAGCTTGACTCAGTGTTCTCATCTGAGGTCAGTTCAAGAGCAGTTCTGCCTTCTGGCTTTCCTTTTTGCAGTCTGTTGAGCGCTATGACTTTTACATTTTTGTGTGAGTTTTGTTAGTTGAGTTTCCACTTTAAAATGGCTCCGCAAATGTGCCGAAATACTATCTAGAGTTTGCAGTGCCACAGGAGAAAGTATATGTGCTCATGTATGCTAGATAACTTGACTCAGGCATAAGAGAATGTTGTGAGCTACAAGTTCAATGTTAACGAATCAATAATACAAACTAAATATGGTGTCTTTAAGCAGCAACATACGAGGTAAGGTTATGTATTGGTCAGATAATGGAAATGCTGTGAACCCAGGCTCACAGGAAGCTAGCCCTATGCTTTTATGAGAGCAATGCTTCACATGCACTAATTCAGTGTTATAGTTATAGAACATAACTACTATGATTAATGAGAACTATTTTTTTACATAATGTTGGCTACTTGGAGTGGTTTCCTATGGCATTTCAAATCGCTGAGACTAGAATAGTTGAACGACCAAAGGAAGGATATGTGGGAAATTATTATTGTAATGGCTCTAGTATGATGTAGGCCTCCTATGTTGAAGGCTTATTCTCTTGGTCAGCAGATGAGTGGTGGTAGGATCTTTAAGCAGTAAGGCTCAGGAGCAGGTTCCTGGGTCATTGCAGGATATGTCTTCAAAAGATCTGAGGTTACATCTCCTGGGACCTGTGAGTTCTCTTGAGAATGAGTTGCTATAAAACCTGAGCCTAACCCATGACCAATCTCTGGATTCCTGTCTTAAAATAGGAGCTTTCCCTCTGACACATATTCCTATTATGATGACCTCCATTGCTAGCAGAGGCCAAACCAAAGGAGCTGCCTGATCCTGGACCTTCAGCTTTCAAACTATGAGCTAAATAAATATCTTAAAAATAAATTTAGGCTACTTCAGGCATTCTGTTATAGTAGCAAAAAATGGACTCATACAACGACTTGTATATACAACTGCTATATTTTTCCAGCTTACTATCTCTGAGATTTTGTTTTGTTTGTTTTGTCACGGGGCTTGAATTCTGGGCCGGGGCGCTGTCCCTCAGCTCTTCAGCTCAAGGCTAGTGTTCTACCACTTCAGCTACAGCACCACTTCTGGTTTACTGGTGGTTTATTGGAGATAAGAGACTTTTATCTCCAATTAACCACTAAACATCCGGAAGTGGAGCTGTGACTCCAGTGGTAGAGTGCTAGCCTTGAGTAAAAAAGCTTAGGGACAGCACCCAGGCCCTCAGTTCAAGCCCCAGGACTAGTGGGGGAAGGGGGAAAGGGAGTCAATCCTCTCCTTCAAGTATGAGACCTGTAAGATGGTAGTAATTATATGCCATGATTGTGTAACACGGCAAAATTGAAGAGATTAAGATTCCCCAATTAGTTGACTTTTAAGCCTTGACTTTAATGGCCTGAAATCATAAAATGATTTAAAGGAGGTGAGAGGATCTCTTTGCTGCTAGCTATGAAAAAGCAGGCCATGAGTTTTATAGCTGTGAGGAAATTACTTCAACCAGCAGCCACTTGAGATTAAGAAAAGACCCTTCAAGACTAAGAACCAGGCCTGGCTGGCCGGTGTCTGAACTGCAGCTAAGTTGAGCCCAGAAAAGGACTCATAGAAGCTGATGAATCATAACTAAACATTGTTTCTGTTCATCAGTTATACAATAGAAAACTAATCATACACACAGCCAGGGGGTAGCAGAGTCAGGGTTCAAAACACAAGTCTACCTGACTCCAAAGTTGATATTTTCTCCCTTTATCCCATGTAGTAGCCCATTTTGTTTACTGTTTTCTTCTTGTTCCTTGGTTGGCATGGATATGGAGGGGGAGGGAGGAATTAATGGAGGGAGACATGAAGGTATCCAGATACAATAAGCTTTCCAGCCTTGGGTAGAAAGGGGACAGGGTTTTCGAGAGCTTTGGAGTGTTGAGGGCCTGTGTGGACAGGAGGACACAATTATCTTGTGCAGGAAATAGCAGGGATTTAGGGGCAGCAAAATTTACAGAATATAAGGTTCTAGTGTTGGATAACCACACAGAATCACCAATATAATTATATTTTTGGTATACACAAAGAAAAATTACATGCAATTCAACCACTATGTACAGGGCTAGGTTTTAGCTGACAGTCACACAAGAGTCAGAACAGTGGCCAGAAACAGAGCGGAAGCCAGGTGTTCTGCAGGAAAGGGATTCTTACATGAGAAGATATGGGATTGGGGTTATCAAGGCAGGAATCCAAAAATTAGGTATTCAGAGCCAGGAGGAGCTGTGTCATTCATGCCCCAACAATGGGAAAACGTAGGGCAGGGCTTTGCCCAGTTGTAAGAACACCCATGAAACATACACCCAACTTTCAAGTTTCTGCCTTTGGTTAGGGCTAAGAAGTGGTTATACCACCAGAGCCTTAGCATCACATGCTGACTAATATAGACCCTCACTATGGCAGCTGGCACATAGGCACACTGTAAGTATGAAAGGAATGGCAACATTATTGTTGGACAGTTAGACGGCAGAAACTGCCTGGCTTAAGGGAGATGAAAGCAAAAGTGAGTCATCTCTAAATATGAAGACAAAAAGGCAAGGCACACCGCCAGCCCTGCCTGACTGGGAAAGCCAGAATCAAGCTGGAAACCAGTTCATTCTCTTATGGTGAGACTTCCTCTCAGTGGCTACATGAAAAAGCAGTATTATGGCAGCAGGACAGAAAGACTGAGGGTTTTGTTGCAGACACTGTGGTCTTCACAGGCCTTTCCATCTTTAGATTTGCAGCACACAAGCCCCTCAGTCTGACACCATGTTTGTTCTGCAAAAGCCTCTTGACTAGCAACAGGACAGACCTCCGTATTGCCTGTGTACTGCTCAGAGACATGCACAAGAACCTTCAGGAGCCTGTACTGTAATTACAATAGTTGTCCCAGCCCCAGAATCTCACTGGCAAGCTGATTTCACATTTAATTATCCTGAGACAAGACAGCTTGGCCCATCCTCCACCCAGCCCTTCTTCCTCCCTCTCGTTTTATTCTCTTTCATACCTCTATACTGTTTCTTTTTCCTTTCCTTTTTTCCCCTTTCCCTTCATCTCTCAAGCAAGCCAGATAAAGTCCACATCAGGATTCAGGAGTTAGCCTCAAGGTCACCTTCTGCCCTGACCTGGGGCTGCTATCTCCCTGGGGAACAGCCTGTCATGTTCCCTGACACAGTCAAAGAAAGCCTAGAGAATGACATTTCCCTCCATCTTCCTCCAGACAATACTCTTTGACTTTCTATCTTTAGATCAACCATCTCTTTCTAAAAGCTAACCTTGGGCACAGAGAAGGAATTCAATTACTGATGGGGAAAAACTGGAGCAATACACTGACCCAGGTAGGTCAGAATGGCTAGGACATGGTCGGGATTTCTCTAGTCACTTAACTAATCCCAAGCTCATGATACCCTGGTGAGAAATTGATAGCAGGCAGTAAACTGTGTTCTTTTTTCTTTCTTTATTTGTATGCCAATTCTGGGGCTTGAACTTAGGGCCTCATACTGCCCCTTAGCTTTTTTGTTCAAAGCTAGTGCTCTACCACTTGAGCCACAGATCCACTCCTGCCTTTTTATGGTTAATTGGACTTTAATCTGGTCTGGATTTGAACCACAATCCTTAGATCTCAGCCTCTGAGTACCTAGAATTACAGGCATGAGCCACCTATGTCCAGCAAGTTAAGTGATTATTTTTTTATTGCATGGCTGTATTCTATCTTCACAACAACCTACAGGGTGGATGTCATCGGCATTCTTGTTACAGAAATGAGTAAAGTGAAAGACTAGGGAACATTCTGTAGGTATCCATCAATAAGTAGTCAAGATTCCACCTCTCCGGGCCTGACAACAGTCCATGCATTGATCACACTCCCTGCCCCCTCCTGTGTGTGCACTGC
This sequence comes from Dipodomys spectabilis, assembly GCF_019054845.1. Lineage (NCBI taxonomy): Eukaryota > Metazoa > Chordata > Mammalia > Rodentia > Heteromyidae > Dipodomys > Dipodomys spectabilis. The sequence continues at coordinate 23,098,947 of NW_024870834.1, read as the reverse complement.
TCTTACTGTAGATTTCACTGTGGCCATGAAAAGGCCAAATTCTGCCTTCTAGCCTCATGCCACTCATACCATGCCACCTCTCTACCCACCCATGGTACCCTCTTTTTGTCACAGACAGCCATAGCCATGGTTGCTCCTCAGCTTCCCCTCGGTTTCCAGCAGTCTCCCAGCCAGGCCTGACTCTGTTAGCAGAGGAAAGCAAAAAACATAGCTGCATTTCAGGACAAGCACACAGCACAGTAATACTCAGGATCAGCTTCAAAGCACCATGGAACTCCCGGGAGACAGAATCAGCCCACTTTGCTTCCCTGATCACAAGATAAAATATATTTTTTTTCTTTTTGGTGGCACTTGGGTTTGAATTCAGAGCCTTGTGCTTACTAGGAAGGTACTCTGACATTTGAGCCATGTCCTCAGTAATTTTGCTTTTGTTATCTATCAAATATGATTTTGAAGCCAGGCGCCAGTGGCTCACGCCTGTAATCCTAGCTACTCAGGAGGCTGAGATCTGAGTATCACAGTTCAAAGCCAGCCCAGGCAGGAAAGTCCATGAGACTCTTATCTCCAATAAAACCACTAGAAAACCAGAAGTGGCGCTATGGCTCAAGCGGTAGAGCGCTCACCTTGAGCTGAAGAGTATAGGGACAGTGCCCAAGCCCAGAGTTCAAGCCCCACAACCAACAACAACAACAAAAATATGATTTTGCTTTTAGTCTATGCCAGCCTGGACCATATCCCCTTATTAATACTTCCCACATAGCTGTGATACAGGTATGAATTGCCGTGCCTAGCTTCCCATTGGTGAAGATAAAGTCTTAAACTTTTCTCCCAGGCCATCCTCAAATCATGATCTTCCCCACTTTAGCCTCCTGAGTGGCTAGGATTATAGGCATGAGCCACTATGCCTGGCTATATCTCTCTATGTAGCTCAGACTGGCCTTGAATTCACTATATAGTCTGGGCTGGCCTCATATTTGTGATTCTTTAGCTTCAGCCTCCCAAGTGCTGCAATTACAGGCATGCATCATCATACCTAGCTACAAGATGAGAGATTCCTAACTCCACTTAAGGAAGTTGCATTCATTGGCTCAGAGGTTAGCTGTCTGAAAGAACAGGGAAATAGAAATGAGCACATGCCCACTAGAACACCACCTGGACACCCTGACAGCCGTTTGAGAAGTTGATACCAGTGACTCATGCTTATAGTTCCAGCTGCTTGGGAGGATCACAATTCAAGGACAGACAGTACAAAAAAAAATTTGGTCAGTTGTGGGGCTTGAATCAGGCCTGGGCACTGTCCCTGATCTCTTTGCTCAAGGCAAGTGCTCTACCACTTTGAGCCACAGCGCCATTTCCGGTTTTCTGGTGGTTAACTGGAGATAAGCACCTCACAGACTTTCCTGCCTGGGCTGGCTTTGAACAGCAATCCTCAGATTTCAGCCTCCTGAGTAGTTAGGATTACAGGTGTGAGCCAATGCTGCCTAACTCCTGTGCAAAACATTTTTAACACCCCATCTCAAGCAATAGCTGGGTATGGTGGTATGCACCTGAACCATAGTTCAGGGAAGCCTGGACAAAAATGTTGCCAAGATTCTATTTCAACAGGGGAAAAAAAAAAAAACCTGAAGCCTGGTATTGGCGGTTCACATCTGTCTGTAATTCTGGCCATTCAGTAGACTGAGATCTGAGGATCAAAGTTCTCAGGCAGCCCAAACAGACAAAAATGAGAGATTCTTACTTTCAGTTAACCAGCAAAAAGCCAGAAGTTGAGGAGTGGCTCAAGTGATAGAGTACCAGCTATGATTTTAAAAAAACTGAGTGGAAAAAAAATAGAATGGAAGAAAGACAGCCTCTTCAGTAAATGGTGCTGGCAAAATTGGTTAACTACTTGTAGAAAACTAAAGCTAGATCCTTATATATCACCCTGCACCGGAATCAACTCCAAATGGATCAAAGACCTCAGAGTCAAAGCAGACACTCTGAAAACATTACAGGATGGAATAGGAGAAACTTGGCACAGGCCGAAATTTTCTTAATAGACACCCAGAAAATCAAAGAAAGGTTGGACAAATGGGATTGCATGAAATTGCTGAGCTTCTGCATGGCAAAGGACATAGCTAGCAAGATCAATAGAAAGCCCACGGATTAGGAGAAGATTTTCACTAGCCATACAACAGACAAGGGTCTCATATCTAAAATATACCTGGAACTCAAAAAATTAAATCCCCCAACAACAAATCCTCAAAGAAACAACTGCCCAATAAATAACTGGGCTAAAGACTTAAACAGAATGGCCAATAGACACATGAATGCTCAACTTCTCTAGCCATAAAAGAAATGCAACTCAAAACAACATTGAGATACCACCTCACCCCAGTTAGAATGGCTATAATCAAGAACTCCAATAACAACAGATGCTGGAGGGGATGTGGACAGAAGAACCTTACTGCATTGTTGATGGGAGTGTAAACTTGTTCAACCACTTTGGAAAGCAGTATGGAGGTGCCTCAAAAGACTCCACATAGAGCTCCCCTATGACCCAGCAATCCCACTTTTGGACATTTACCCAAATGTTCACAAACAAGACCACACTAAAGCTACCAGCATGACTATGTTTATTGCAGCACTATTTACCATAGCTAAGATATGGAACCAACCCAGATGCCCCTCAGTAGATGAATAGATCAAGAAAATGTCGTATATATACACAATGAGATTCTAAGCCTCCATCAGAAAGAATGACATTGCCCCATTTGTTAGGAAATGGAAAGGCTTGGAAAAAATTATATTAAGTGAAGTAAGCTAGGCCCAAAGAAACATAGGTCCCATGGTTTCCCTTATTTGCAATAACTAGCATATGTCTGAGTCAAGCAGAAAAGGTCAGATAAGTTGATGTTAGGGAAATGAACCCTAAAATATGTATTCAAATGTTATTTTCTTTCATGCAATTGTTTCTAACACATTTATAAGATTATTTCTTTGTTGCTTTGTTTGTCCCTCCCCACGGTATAACCCCTGCTTTCACTGTATTTGATGTCGGTATAATTTGTGGAGGGGAAAGGAAAAAACAAATCATTTAAATAGGGATACAGGTGGACCCATTGCAACAGAGAGATGTACAAGTAGTTATGTTGAAAACGAACTTTACAACTTTGGTGTGGGGGCGGGGGAGGGTGGGGGGTGAGGGGAGGGGATGGGAAGGGATGGGAAGGGGAAACAAAGGAGGAGGCTACAATGCTTGATAAGAACTGTACTCATTATCTTGCCCATGTAACTGTAACCCCTCTGTACAGTATTTTCACAATAAAATAAAATAAAAGTCATTCTCTACCAAAAAAAAAATGAGCGAGAATAGGGAGCCCTAAGTTCAAGCCATAATGCTAGCACAAAAGCAAAACAAAACAAAAATCTTATCAAGATATTGCATGCCTGTCAGCCCAGCTATGTCAGAAAGCATAAATAAGAGGACCACTATCCTGACTAGCCATGGCTAAAAGGGACAGTTTTATCTCAAAAGCAGCACAGCCAGGTATGGTGGCTCATGCCTATGAATGCTAGCTACTTGAGAGTCAGAGATCAGGGATCATAGGTCAAACCTAGACTAGGCATACTGGTTCTCGAGACTCCATCTCAATCAATGAGTAGGCACAGTGACATAAACCTATCCCCCCAGCCACACAGTGAAGTACAAGTAGGAGGATCACCACTGGGGCCTGTCTAGGCATACAGTGACAGCTACCTTTAAAAGATTAATTAATTAAAAGAAAATTTTAAAAAAGAATTGTAAAGGGACCAAGCTAAAGAGATTGAATAGACAGTGAGAAAGAGGTCACTGTAAACTGCTGTAACCGGGCTGGGATATAGCTCAGTAGCAAAGCACTTGACTAGCAAGTGCAATGTCCTGGGTTTGATCTCCACTACCAAAAAAGAAAAGACCAAAATAATAATAATAATATTAATAATAATAATATTAATAATAATAATACAGTTTAAAACCCCAAACACCTGTCACCAAGTAACATTTAGGATTGGGATCTGTAAGCTGAAGCAAAGTAGCCTTTGAATGTTTTGGGACTCTCTTTGCAAAAAGAAATTGAAGAGCTTTGCAGTCCCTCTATAAGGAAGCCAGTAAAGGAGCTGTGGTTGCCTCCTGCCTCAAGAGGCTGCGGGTTAGTGTTGGGAGGGACAGCATCACCCATCCCAGGCAGCTGTTCTCTCCCCTACTTGTAACTCACCCAGTGAGGGCTGAAGAGGCATTGGACAGGAATTACATCCTTGCATGCTGCAGCTGCTATAACAAACTACTACAAACTTGGTGGCTTATGAAACTCATTCTCTCAGGTCAGAAAACTAGAAATCCAAAAGAAAGGTGTAGGCAGGGTGGTATGGTTTGGACATAAAGGGTCATAGCTCATATGTGGAAGGGTTGGCTCCCAGCTGGTGGGTCTGGTCACTGAGAGACTGGCTCATAAGGGCACTAACTCCATCACTGCATTCATCAACTTCATTGCTGGATTCATTAATTCATATGGACTGGGTTATTAGGAGACAAGGCCTCATTAGAGGAAGGAAGTAGGGCTGTGTCTCTGAAGGGGACATTTTTCCCTGACCCCTTCCCAACACATACACTCTCCCTCCCTCTCTTTCTCTCTCTCTCTCTTTCTCTGTGCTTCCTAGACATCATGAGGTGATGTGTGTTCTCTGTCATACCCTTCTGCAGTGATCTTCTGCCTCACCTTGGCCTGAAAACCACAGAGACACTGACCATAGACTGAAACCACAGAACAGTGAGCCAAAATTATTTTTTTCCTCCTTTGTTTTTCTCAGGGATTTGTCACACAGCTCTGAGAGAGAAGCCACACCATGACTGCTCTGTCTTCTAACAGTTTCTGGCAGCCTTTGGAGGCCCTTGGTCCTTTGACTGGCTGATAAGGATGCCAGTCACCATATCTGGACCCGCCCCAATCCAGTATACTCTCATCCTAACCAATTACATCCACAAGGATGCTACTTCTACATAGGGCCACTTGGGCAAATCCCATAGAATGAAAAGGAAAGCCTTAGGGATGGGGGTTCCTAGAAAGGAAGGGATTAAGTAAACTACTATTCCAGGAGGGGGCAGGGACAAGAGGACCACCTGAGCAGGGTCCATCCACAGCAGATTGAAAGACCACCCATAGACTTAAACAGCTGCAGGGAAAAAAATCCAATCCAGTCTAAAGAAAATCACACAGAGAACTAAGGCAAGTCAGGCGTTACCCCCAAATCCTAGCATTTCAGTCACCCAGGCGAAAGTTGCTATGACTTAATCTTATATCCTTTTCCTCTTGTGCTCACATGGAAAATAGGCCAAAGCCATCAGTCCTTTTCCTTTCTTTTTCCTTCCAATGTTCATCAGAGGCTCTCTCACACATCAAGCTCAACCATGGGCAGAATGGCTCGTGGCCAAGAGCAGAGGAGGACTGAGTCCCCCAAGACAGGCCCAGTCTGCTAGAGAGGACTCATTTCACAGGCTTTCCGGGGCAAGGCTGCACAGAACTGCATCCAATCTGGGCTAAGAAGATTAGTTCCCTCCCAGGGAAAAGTTCTGGGCAGCTGAACAGGGCAGCTCCCTGTGCAGTGGCAGGGGGCTGTCATTACAAGGCCAGGAGAGGACATAATTACATGCTCCCTGGAGGAACTGCTTAATTGAATTCCAGGGTGTCTCCTGAGCATCAAAAGCAACCCATGCACAGAGGTAGCCAAGCCCTCTGAAGAGCTGGGGCCAGGCAGGGATAGGCTGTGCAGGGGCTTAGGGAGCTCCAAGGGTTCTGTGGGTCTTACTAAAACTGAGATAAGGGAGAAGGAGAAGACAGAGAACAGGGAATAGTGGATGCTGCCTGGTTCTCATGCCTGACAGGCAGGATTCAACCCTAGGTCTCCCTGGGATTGAGGGTACACAGGTAGAGGCTAGGCCAGAAATTCACTTGCTAACTAACTACTCATTAATTCATTCATTTATTCAGCAGACATTAATTGTGTCTCAATGGTGCGTCCTGTTAGACATAGGGGAAGAAGCAAGTACCATCCTGAACAAGTATGTGGCCTGCAGGGAGATCATTTACTCCAAGGCCAATGTCTGCTGCTGTCTGTATGTACTCCACATACTGGCATTAACAAGGCCTTCTGAATCTACTGGAGAAGATACATGGAAGTTACCACTAAGGACACCAAACTGAATCCTTGCCAAATAAAAAGGAGGGAGGTTTGCGTGTATGGCCATGGCTCTTAGTGGTTCCCTCCATTTCAGCAATGATCACTCATTGTCACTTTCCCCTCATGACAGAGACTCTGCTATTCCCACTGTGCTCAGCCCACAGTATGAGCTCCCCAAATGTCTGCTGATCATCTGCCTTCGCTGATATGGAAGGCTGTCATGGACCCTCTACATGTAGGGGACAACTGAATCCCACCAGATCCCCCTTCTTTATCAGTACCTGCCTCTCCTCCTGGGTCCTGGCTGTCTTCAGATACTATGGAGACAATATCAAAGAATCAAGTTTGTAGGTACTGCCTGGAGCCAGCCTCAGACCCTTTTCCAGCTTCAGACTCAAGCAATGTCTGCTGATTGGTCTGGATAATAAAGTGACACAGCAAGAGTCCTCTGTGGACTGGGTTGAGCCAGGGTGAGAAAGCTAGCCATCAAGGATGCAGAGTCCAGATTTCTGGGCTATGTGCTTCAGAGCAGATTTGGTCCTTGCCAGATTTCTGTAGCCCCATTCTTGAATTCAATCAAAGCAAAGAAGCCAACCTTTGCTATTAAGAAAGATGGGGTACACTCTTCGCTTCCTCCAAATGAGGAAAAGGAAATCTGCTGCTTTCAACTTCATGACCTTATTCCTATGCTAAAATATGCAGCATGGTAACAGAACTTGAATTTGAATATATGAATAGACTCAGAAGATTCTAATGGGTGTCCTTGCAATGTGTGAAGCACACACGATGCTCACCCTTAAAGCTTTGTGTTCTGGGGTAAATTAACTAATCAGAACAAGGTGGTAATAGTAACCCCAACGGAAGGACAAAATCCTGATAATTTTAGATGTGAAACTTATAAATTTATGTTAACGTCTAAAATTATGTTTATGTACAAATGTTAGTTTTACTGTGTAAGAAAACCTACAGAAACAATAATAAGCCTCCCCTTCACCTCTGGTCTGAAAATCAATGGAAAAGCCCAGGTGGCCAATGGCACACTCATTCTCTCCAGAACATCCTCATCTCCCTTTGGGGATACCCTCATCAAAGCAACTCTAAATAATGAGTACTTAATATTTTCAAAGCATTTTCCTCTGATAGCTTTTGGCAGTGTTCATTCTACTCTCTACTCAACCTCCAAATTAAACAGTATATGTTCTTTCAACAGTCCACAAAGGTTAATTAAGATACTGTTTTCTCTGCTGTGATTAGAACTATGTTAACTCATCATGGTAACACTAGTTAACTTCTGCTATATAGTATAAAAGTGGAAATAATTTGTTATCCGCTAATAATCTTTTACAACACAGGATTCATGGGGGAAGGGAAGATGGAGGGGGAGGTGGGAAAAGACCTGTCATGGGAGAGGTTTGGCAACAATTAGGCTAGTTTATGAAGACCAGTACTTTAGGAAGGGCTTTAGAAGATTCTAGTCTGATAAGGAAATTCTAGGCTTTATGTTTCTGATGAGAATTCAATCAGGAACAGAGGATTCTCTGTTTTGTAAAGAACAATTTAAGTGGGTTTTTTTTGTAAAGAACAGATTTAAGGTGTTTTTTTTTCTCCATTAGGATTAGCCCATTATTGAAGAGAGAATGGAAATTTTATACTAACACATCCTCAATGACTACTTGTTTCCCTAGTCCATGAAGTTCTTTCTACTATGAATCCCCTCACTAGATATATTAGGTACTTTTCATGTCACTGTGACCAGGACCTGACAGAAACATCTTAAGGAGGAAAGACATTTTTGCTCATGGCTTCTGAGGGTTCAGACCATGATTGGTTGGCCCCATGCATTTGGACATAACATCATGGCAGAGGGAAGCATGAGGCAGAAGAAACAGAGAGTGAGGAAGAGACTGCAGGCCAGGTCTCACCTTCAACACATGAGCCTGTGTATGACATATACTCAAAACATAATACTACCATTGGCATATAGTTGGTCTTTTCTTCTCATATCTGCAGCTGAGCCCATATGGCCCCATAAATCCTTCCAACATGGACCCCTGGAGCTGACAAAAAAAGAAGAGTTTTATTCTCCACCCTACCCATGAGCCCTGGGATATGGGTGTCTGATCGAACCAAACATTGACACCTGCAAATGAGAATACTTGGGGCTTCTGGGAGTTCCTGGAAAGGCCCCAAGCTACATACAGCTCCTAGGATAAAGAGGGGGTGCCTGCTGGCACCAGACGAATTTAGATGACCAGCTGTCCAGCAAAAGACAGGGGTGGAGAGAGAGGACCTGGAACACAGGCTACTCTGGACATCCAAACCCAGGAAAATAGCTTTAAAAGTAACTCAGTACCCAAACAGCTTGCCTAGAAACAACAGCTTACCTGCTGATGCTAGTCTCCTGGAGAGGACCAGCAAAGGGTAAGGGAGAAAAAGGAATGTAGCAGCCCTGAAATTTGTACCACTCAGCACCACTTACTGGGAATGTCTTCTGTTGATCTGGGGAGAGGCCAGTTTAATCCTGGCTCTGGAGTCTAACCATCTTGATGTATTCAATGTATCTGGGGAAATCCCATTTTTCCGACCCACTGCCCCAACACAGACCACCAGAAAAACCAGTGTTCTACAAACTGAATGTGTTGTATCAGTTTAGAGGTGACAGGTGCCTGTCTCACCTGAGTCTTCTTTCTTAGGGACATTTTCCGCCACCTATTGATACAATCATTTAGGCAGTTTATCATGAAATTCTCCTGGTAACTTCATTTTCCACCCCATCTAGCTGTGGGTAAGGTGGAAGGAGGAGGTACTTGACAAGAAGCACTTGGCCAGGGGCCTTTCACATGACTACGCTCAAAATCAGATTCCTTCTCTTGAGAATTTCAGTTACAAAACGAAAGAGAGCTTTCCAGATGAGGACTGAAGGAAAACTGCTGGCCTACGAGATACCACCATGAGCTAGAAGTAGTAAGGGAGAAGGCCATAGAGAGAAGTAGCCTTATTAGGAGATCGCATGGCCCAAGAAGGAACATAACAGAAAGAGAAGACAATCTTCAGCGCTGTCTCAGTCCCTGATGGCTTTCTGGTATACCAGGCTTGGTCTCTAATTGATCCTTGTGATGACATTTTCCTGTCTCCACACAGAGTTGGGCAACTGCTTTATGGTAAAGGGAAAAGGAGCACCATTATGAGTGGTTTGTTTCCTGAAACATATCCATCTTCAAAAGCTGGTTCTTGTTGTCCAAATGACAGGCTTTCTTAAAGGATACTTCCCCAGCTCCTTCTTGTTCACTCAAAGAAGTCATAGATGAGACAGGAGACAGAAGAAACCCAAGTGCAGGCACCATCAGTGAGAAGGGGGAGAGTATTGGGAACTGGATCAGATGAGAAGAACAGAGTAGCCATAGGCATTGAGGAATAGGTGCTGAGTGTGAGGAGTTGAAGCCAGAGCGCATGCTCTGCAGTCCTAGTGTGCCTGGTTGCAGAAGCAAAGGCTGCAGTGGGAGCACTTGGGAAAGTGAGCAAGCAAGAAAATAGCCTACAAATGGAAAGTCAAGGACAAGCAGAGGAACACAGAGAAAAATATGAAGGCATGTCAATAATTCGATGCATAGATAGTCTACAGAATTAAGAAGAATGATGGAAGGGGTGAGCATGTAATTTCTATGAATGAGAACTATCATGCCATCCAAGACTGAGGTACCTGGTGTTGTCCTTCATAATTATTTAGTAAAATCTTTGAAGCACTTGATGTTTGCAAAATGCTTCTACTGGGACAGAATTTATACATGGGGCCTTTTGCTATAGTTGAAGATCAAGGAGTTCTTTCTCTTTAACTCTCAGCTATTTGCTACCAGCTTTGTGTCAGGACTTCAGACTAGATTCTAGAAGTGCAGTTTAGTTTCCCTTTTAAAAAGTGTCTTGAAAAGTTGGGCACCAGTGGCACATACCTGTAATCCTAGCTACTCAGGAGGCTGAGGTCTGAGGATCATAGTTCAAAGCCAGCCCAGGCAGGAAAGTTCATGAGACTCTTATATCCAATTAACCACCAGAAAACCAAAGTGGCACTACGGCTCAAGTGGTAGAGCTTTGTGCTGAAGAGCTCAAGAACCACGTGCAGGCCCAGAGTTCAAGCCCCACAACTGACCAAAAAAAAGTGCCTTGAAAAGTAAGGGAGGGGCAGACACTGTTCAAAAAGAAATATACATACTACCGGACATATGCAACCCTTCTGTATATCACCTTTACAATAAATTGTTTTAAGTATCTTGAAAACAATGTCTTGAATAAGTTAGGGACCACAACCCTACTACCTTCTTTACTGGGTTGATGGGGGCATGGTCAAAGGACAGAGGAAATGAGCTCATGTTTTATCCATATACATCCAGGAAGCTGGGTTACCAGGAAGAGCCTCCTCGCTCACATGCCTTGCTTTGGTCCTCCAATATTTCTTGTGAGTGAACAAGGAAAGTTTGACCTGAACAACTAGAAAATGATAACAACAACAACAACAACAGTAATAATAATACAAAAGAAAACCTTCTTGGTCAGTCTCAAGTTGAACCAAGATATTAGAAATAGTCTATATTATTACAGTCCTATGATTCTCCCATAGTTATATTTCTAGAGCATCTTTCACATACATACTGCTCGTCCTTGCAAAGTTACTGATGAGCAAAAGTAAGAGAAAAGTCCAAAAGGGGATCAGTAGTTTCTCAAGTCCTTTCCACCCCTGACCCCCTATCAACTAGTTGTGTGATATTGGACAAGTCATTTTCCCTCTGAATGTGAACTTTACAATGTGTAAAATGGGAAGTCAGACATCTTCCAGCTTTTGCATTCTGATTTGGTTAGGAGATGTGAAGCAGAGCTGCTACTCTACTCTTCTCTGAAGGAAGCCTTGCTATTTAATTATTGTGGATCATGGTATTTGCATATTTGACATCTGTGGCTTTGACTATTCCCAGAGACCCCAGAGGTCTTTGAGCTGCAATAATCTGTTATTTTGCAGAAGCGTGCTGTGTGAGCCTGGGAGGTAGGAATCAGTCGCTTGTTTAATGAGAGAAATTAGCATGCAGGCAAAAATCCTTTCTCCATGAGAGTTTGTTACATGTATGCTGGAGTCTCCCAGGCCATAATTCTCCCAAAGTACCATAATGATAGTCATACAAGTGAGGATTATTCTCAATATGAAGATGTCAACACTGCTGCTTGCAAATGTCAGGGTTTATTGTAATGTAGATACAAGTTTCTCACATGACCTCACTCCACCTCCATCACTACCATGTCCTCCATGAAGGGTACTTTATACACTTCAGTGGTGTCACAACAGATAGTTGTGATACACAACAGAGAGCTCCTGTTCCTCTTTTATTTATGTATTTATTTTGTGCCAGGATTAGGGCTTGAATTCAGAGTCTTGCCTTCTCACTTAGCTTTTTATCACTCAAGACTGGAACTTTATCACTTGAGCCACATCTCAACTTCCAGCATGTAACTGATAGGAGAAAAGAGTCTCATGGACTTTTCTGCCCGAGCTGGCCTCAACCCATGATCCTCAGATCTCAGCCTTCTGAGTAGCTAGCATTACAAGACATAATCCATCACACCTGGCTCATTCCTCTTTTATTGAATCTACAACAACCATACCCTTCTCCAGTGTGCTGGATTTACATGTGGATGGATAGATAGAGAGAGAGAGAGAGAGAGAGAGATACCTGGATACTCTCCTCTTGAGAATAAGATTTTCAGTAATGAAATACCAAATTGTCTTACTCATTATTTATCCCATGTTGCCTAAAAATGTACTTAGTATATAGCAAATCTTTAACAAATGTTTGTTGAATGACTGAGCACCTTCTATTAGAAAGCACTGTGCTAAAGGTTCATTTTTTTCATATTTGTATTTGGAACTCATCACTCCCTTGCAAACATGTAGATATTATTATTTCTATCATTCCAACAAAAAAGAACCCTTGAGTTTGGACAGGTGACTGCTTCAGCTTTATGAAGATGGTGAGTGATGATTTGCATCTGTTCACTAGGTTCCAAAGTCCATGTCTTTCATCCCACCACACTCTAAGGGGCACTTTTGAATTCAGGGGTTCAGTGCTGCCTTACATCTTGATCATATTTAAGGGACCATGGTCATGGCAAGAGTTCCACACTGCCAGCAAGGCAGGCAAATAAAGCTTCTCAAAGGGCTAGAGTTGGAAAGAGGGATTGTTCCAAGTATCACACTGTTCCTTCCAAGTGCCCTGGTGGTTTCCATTTCAGTTCCCAGATTGGTCTTGCAATTAGCAGGGCCTCTGTAAGAGCTGGGTTCTTTCTAACTGGGATAGAAAGTTGGGACTGGAAAGTAAGCATTCATGATTCCGTTAGGCAAGCCATTTGAAAAGCCACTCTTTTTTGGATCCCAATTTTAAGCTGAGACTGGAAGCAGCAGGAGCTTTTTAGAAATGCACATCTCAAGCTTTACCCTAAAACTTCTGAATCATAATCTGTACTTTAGCAATTGATAAGCACATTAACATTTAGGAAATATAATCAAAGGACCTTTGGGGATCTATTATTTCATGAGTTTAGGTAAGGACTCTTCATGCTGAGCAAATTACTAGCATTTTTAATTAAGGTCACACAGAGATCCAGGTAATCTGCTCACCCAGACAGTGTGTTCTGAGACTATTGCTAATTCACCAATACTGCTATGAAGTACATTATATGCACTAGGTATACAGTATCTTCAATCATCAAAGTAGCCATGCCAGAGAGATACTATTCCCATAAGGAAATAACCTCATAGATTAGTACCCAAACAGTGGAAGAGCTGGAGTTCTAAATTAAAAAAAAAAAAAAGATCAAAAGGGAGGAATAGGGATGGGAGAGTAATATAGGGGATGAGAGACATTGTACATTTGTACATATGCTTGGAAATGTCATAATCAAACCTTTCTGGTACACTAACGTTTGCTAATAATAAAAAAGAAGACCCAAAGGATCAACTATATTGAAGACAATAAAGTAGTAGAAGGGAGTAAATGGGAGCATGTTTGTTTGTTTAACCAAACCTTAGACTATCTGGATAAGCATTTCAAACTTCTGGAAGCTGGCATACATTTGGAAGAAATATCAAGTAGTTCACAAGCTCATTTACACCAAGATATTATACAAACAAGGCACAAATAAGTTTGAGGAAGGTGTAGTCATACTCGAAAATCCTATTGCGTAATTGATTATTAACAACAGAATGAAGGAATTGGAACCAAGCCTCTGACTCCCCCAAAACAATAGGTATTGAATCAGAGAGACCATGGGTCTGTTGGTGAATTACAGGAAAATTGTGATCTTCATATCATTTAATACCTGGCACTATACTCTCAGATACTAATATCACTATAAATGTGTGAAATTTCAGTTAGCCTTCCCAGCCAGGGCCTGGTCTTCATTGATATGCATGAACTCTCTCTTCAAAGCATATATAAATGGATGGTAGTCTCTAAAAGGAGCAGGTTTTTACTTACGCTAACAAATGATTATCCTTCCCAGCAAAATGACTAACCAGAGCTCTAATAAATCAATTTGTCAATGTCTATTTCCCTTCAGGAGACAATTGTCCTTATTCCTTATTTTTTTGGGGGGGGCGGGAGGGCTAGTGCAAATATGATTTGTAACAGAGCACCCACTTCCATGGTTCAGAAAGTCTTAGAACTAGAAGTAGCTGCAGAACAATCTGACTTTACCTCCAGGCACAGGAAAGTATTGTTATTCCTACTTGGCATCTGAGAGAGTTTAGTTCAGAAGTTACCAAATGACTTGCACAAAGTCACACCACTGGGAAGGCAATGGGTGAGAACCCAACCCTTTGGGAACTGCGTCCCATGACTCCACCTGAGAAGCAGCGCTTTTGGAACACCTCATTTTGGGGTCTACGGTTTCCTTTCCCATGGAAAGTAAAATTAGCAAGTTCCTGGAGCAGTGTGACATGCTGCCCGCTTTTATTTTTCATATTATCTCCTGCTATTGCTCATTGCTTGAGGAGAGGAACAGGAAGTAAGAAACTGGAAAGTCTGCGCATTCTGAGGCAAGCCTTTCCGCTTTCTCTTTTCAAAGCTACCCACCTGACACAAAGACAGTGTCCAATTCACAAGAAGGTTCCCATGGAGAGACGCCTTAGGACAATAGACACAGTAGACCTGTCGAAACCTGCAGTGTCTGAAGGACTGAATGGAGTAGTAATCAGGGAAGCATTTCAAGAGTCCTGGGCTGTGCAGAGAAAGAACCACCCAGAAGATATACTTTCTCCCACAGTTCCTAAGAGGCTTCTCCGTCACTAAATACCCATATTTTGGAGTTTAGACATGAAACCTGACAGGAGGCTGTGACCTTGAGAAGCTTCGCTTCTCCAAGACAACCTCCAGATTCTGACTCAGATGAAGCTACCTCATCTCACCTGACTCACCAAACCTTGCTCCATAAAATAGCCTATGGACAGGTGAAGAGATTGCCAAATTTCAATCAATTGTTCAATATCCAGATTGAAAGAATGGTGCCTGCAATTTGGCTATATAACACAATATGGTACTGGATGAAAAGCCAATGCCACTTACTTTCTTGAGACTCTTCTGATTGGGCTATGGCTATTCTAGTAATAATAAGGGTTTGGCTTCAAAGCTCAGAGCCCTTGATGGGAAATGAGGAGGAAGGAGAAGCCCAAGCAGTTTGCTGGCTCTTGCTTGCTTGCTTACAACAGTCTCCAAAGTCTGATTAAGACAGAAGTTTTGTCAGCCATCATCTCCCATTTCAATTGCACACAAACTTTCTCCATCCTGAGATCCTGTCATAGGATTCCTCCTTGCCCAGAAAACTTAAAGTGAGAAACAGAAGGAGAGTTTGAAAGCAGGGCCTGTCCAGTAGCATCTGCTCATCCTGCATGCCTGTGATGAAACCAAAGTTTGCTATTAACACAGTCACAAGAAAGAGCTTTGAAGAATAGTGCAGAGGAACAGAAAGAGATGGCAGAGGGTGGGAGAGGGGGCGGGGAGGCCGGGTTACTTACACTGTTTCATCATTCTTGAATTCCAGCTCCCCATATGCGTCTTCAAAGTCCTCACCACCACCCTTGGCTGTCCCTTCCACTGTCCTAAAAGGGATGATGACTGTGCCCCGAGCACCAGAGGTCCGCAGAACCTTGACCTCCATAACACCAATACTTTCACTGACATGAATGGTATCACATTCAAAAGTGAAGATGCCCGCATGGTCATCATCCAAGATGGTAACCGTGGCCACACAAGGGGAAGCGAGAATGGCCCGAGGCAAGGGAAGACTGTTGAGCATGATGGGAGGCATTCCCTCCTCCACTTGTTCCTCTTCTACTCGGACATTGCTCAGCCTCACAAAAAAGTGTTCATCCTCTTCAAAAATGTCATCGTCAATGATGCCCACGGAGAACTCCTTCTGGGTCTCTCCTGGCTTCAGAACCACAGTGCCCTCTGTGAACTCGTAGTCAGCTCCTGCATTGGCAGAACCGTCTTCTGTTTTGTAGTCCACATACATGGTTCTGGACATGTCTCCTCCTTTCCTCACCACAGTCAGGAGTACAGCCCCACAGTTCTCCAAGCACTGATAAGAACACGGGTCAAAGAAGACCTTGGAGACAAAGTCCTCGGGCTCATCGGTGTGCACCTCGCTCATACTGGAAGTCTTCTTGGCTTGCTCTGCCGCATGCTTCTTCAAGATATTGCCTGCACCGGTCATCATTCGGGTGGCTTGGATCCGGTAGAAGGCGCGGCTCTTCTGTTGGTGGGAAAGAGCATAGTAATTGGCCATCTCTACCAGCTGATCTAAGTCCTTCTCTGGGTGTTTTTGTTTCAGATCCTTGAGAATACGGATCATCTCCCTGCGAGACTCATCCACCTCCTTCCCTTCCAAGGGCACGAGGTTCCCATCTAGGAAGTGGGAATTCAGCATTTTCCCATCCATCTCAATGCCCTTCGGGTGGTCACCCTCCGTCTCTATGATAATCCCTCGGTGTTTATCTGTGCGGTATTTTTTGTGCATGTACTTGTAGAAGAGCAGTCGTTTATCTGCCACCCAGGCCAGAAGGACACACACTGGAAAGAAGAAGAGAGTGAGGAGGCCTTCCCAAACTTGGACCACCCCGGGAGAGAAGACTGCCAGGATCATATAGAGCCAGATATAGGCAAAGATACTCCAAGCAGCAGTGACAAAGAAGACTCGCAGGTGCTTGATTTTGCGAGTCTCTCCATCAGGGATCACGTAGACGCAGATACCAATAATGATGAACATGTTGAAGGCTGCACTGCCTACGATGGTAGAAGGTCCCAGGTCACCAGCAATGAACCCATGGCCGCACACCTCAATTAAAGAAAGCAGAATCTCTGGAGCAGAAGAACCCAGGGCCATCAGGGTCAGGTTAGAAACAGTCTCATTCCAGACCCGAATCGTCGTTGTGGTGGTCTCTCCATTGGGCTTTTTGATGGTCACCTCCCTCTCTTGAGAGGTGATGACTTCAATAGATGCCATGAAGCGGTCAGCAATGATGGACACCCCAAGGAACATGTATATCAGGGCCACGAAATAGACGATGACCCTGGCAATCTTGTCCCCCAGGGAAGGGTTCTCTGGATACCAGATGGGTAAGATGACCCCCTCTTTGCACTCCGACGACCCTGAACAGGACTCATTGTTCGGCCCTGTGCTGGCCACATCTTGCAAGCCACCAGCCTCTGCCCGAAGACCATTCAGAAAGAGCACAAAAGTAACCAGCCCAAAATGGAGGAAGGCAGAGGTGAGAGGCTGCAACCTTAACCACGCCATACACAAGACTTAGATGCTCACTTCCACCGCAGCACCAAGGGTCCAGACAGGCCTGAGACCTAGGGGGAAAAAAAATAACAAATGAGAGAGGCAGGAAAAGGCTTGAGGAAAGAGGGGTACCACATAGCAGGTTCCCACCAACACAAATGGATGGTTCACCTCAAGCGACATATTGTGCTGACATATGGGCCTGTCTCTCACTTGGAAAAATAGATGTCAATGGGAGGCACTAATCGCTGCTCTGTCCTTACAACCATCTGGTGGAGACCCAGTTGAAGAATGGCTTGAAATCGCTGAGGCTACTGGGGATGGAAACCCAAGAGATGCACTTCTAATCGTTTCTTCGGCCCCACTGTTGCCTAGAACCAACCTAAACTAGGATTCCTACAGCCTGAATCTTGGTCCCCACTTGCACTGTTTCTAGAGTTTTTAGTCTCCCTTACTGGACTGTGATCAGACTAGAGAATTTTACTTAACACAATTGCAGGAGTACTTACGGGATTGAGTGTTTTGTGGGATCATTTCCCCTTCTCTCCCCCACCAAAAAATAGAATATGTTTGCTGTGAGGTTTGCAGTAAATTCTTTCCCCCAGTGCAAAATTTTTGGAGGCAAGCTAATGAGATTTCTTAGGAAACAAAGAGAATTGATTCCTTGTGAAATGCTGCATACACTTTGGTAATCTAAAGCTGTGGCTTTACCACAGTGCTAGCCCAAGATTCAGTCCACAGCAGCTGCTGGTCTCCAGTAAAATGTGTTAGGAACAGCTTAGATAGTCAGTTACGGGAAGAAAGAGATCAATAAGCCACATAAATTCCAAACCCAAATATGCAAAGGAATAAAATAGTAACAAAAATGCAAACGGATCTCAAATATCTTTTTTAAACTGGAGACAGATTTGGAGGTATCACAATCATCTGCTGACCTCAGGCCACTAAAAAGAGATCGTGAGTTCAGAAGAACAGGAGGCGATCTAGTTGAAACTCACCTTTCTACTCACTGCCCAGGGAGAATATGATTGGAAATAAACATGCAATCGCTTTTTAAAAAATAATAATAAGCTGATGTTAGTAGTTTATACCTGTAATCCTAGCTACTTGGGAGATTGAGATCTGAGGATCATGGTTCAAAGCCAGCCCAGGCAGAACAGTCTGTGAGACTCTTATCTTCAATTAACTAGCAAAAGGCCAGAAGTGGAACTGTGGCTCCAATGAGAGAGCACTGACTTTGAGCCAAAAGGCCATCATGATGCCCTGAGTTGAAGCACACACAGTACTGGCACACACACACATACACCAACACATACACAGTAAATAAATAAACAAATCTAACCTGTCTACTTTTCCCCTCTTCTATTCTAGTTATAAAGGGATGCTGATTTACACTTGTATGGTACTGTAAAAGATTCAAAATCTTTATTCTCCATATCTGCTCCTCTTTCTCCATTTCCTATCTGTAGATAGTACTTTTAGTTACCTGGCTAGTCATGCCAGAAATCAGGTGTTTTCAGCCTTCCTCTATCTCCTGTCCCGCCTAAGTTCTATCAACATTCATTCCATCTTCCCTGTCACTATCATAGCCCAAGCCAGAATCACTCTTCACCTCCCAAATGAACTCACCACTCCAACTCTTGCTAGAGAATGGAGTATCAGTTCCACCTTTCCTCCCATAGCCATAATAATCTTGGAAAAACAAAACACTGAAGCATATCAATTCCCTATTTGAAGATCTTCAGTAGTTTTTTTCTAGCTCTTGATCTGAAGACTAGATTCCTTATTATGACCTGCAAAGCCTTGTTTGTACTACCCCTTCCCTCTCTTCCCACATCATATCTCTGTTACCTGCTCTTTTCATACTTCAGAAATGCTTTTCCTTCCTACCCCTGATTCACATTAAGTTACTACCTACCTGAGGACCTTCACACATGCCATTATTCATGCCTGAAATGAGTTGCTTTTCTTTGCACCCCTGCTCTTTTTTATTCTTTCAGTTCTATAGTTGCATGCACTTTTCTTTTCGGTATTTTTTAATTGTGAAAATACTGTACAGAGGGGTTACAATTACATGGGCAAGATAATGAGTACATTTCTTATCAAGCATTGTAGCCTCCTCCTTTGTTTCCCCTTCCCATCCCTTCCCATCCTCCCCCCGCACCCCCCCCCAGCCTCCCCCTACTTTTCGGTATTAAAGGACAAGATTAGGGGCTGGGAAGGTGGCTCAGTAGTAGAGCGCTTGCCTTGCATGCCTGAGGCCCTGGGTTCGATTCCCCAGCACCACATAAGCAAAAAGAAAAAAAGCCAGAAGTGGTGCTGTGGCTCAAGTGGTAGAGCGCTAGCCTTGAGCTGAAGAGCTGAGGAACAGCGCCCAGGCCCAGAGTTCAGGCCCCACAACCGGACCCAAAAAAAAAAAAAAGGACAAGATAAACAATTTGTGATTTTTTTTTGTATTCAGGCGAAGTGAAGAAGAAATGCTGAAACAAACTCCCAAGCCAACTCCCATCCAAGCAACCGAGGCGCCCACGCCACCCTTAATTATTCAGTACATCTCAGCTTAAGTGCACCCCCTCCAAAAAAATGACCAACTGCCTTGCTTATTTCCTCTCATGAGACTCTTCCTCTGTGGCATTTTAAAAGCTTTGAAATTAAATGTTTATTTGCAGTATTAACTAATTAATATCAAACTCACCCATGAAACTGTAAAAGACTAAAAACTAGGATGAATTTGTCACTATTGTGGAATCCTAAGTCATTAGTAAGTGCTCGGTCAATGTATGCTTTTAGAATGAACAAATGCAGCCACCAAGAAAGCTTCCTGAGACAACAGGCTTCTTTAAAGCCATTTTAGATGTAAGCTTTGGCCGTTTGCTTTGGAAATACCTATAGATCTCAATAGACAAATCCTGAGTAGATTTTTAAAGACCTCTTTCAATTCCCAAAGCTACATACTCAGAGAGAAATTCCTTTCAGGGCACAATATGTCAAGGTGCATACTGCATACTATAACTACAAAGCTCTGCCTTCCAAAGAGCTGGGGATTAACTTGGCTTTGTATTCCGCCAGAATGACAGAAGGGTTTCATATTCCCAGTGGGGAATGTGGGCCTCAACATTCAATACCGGGGATGGGGATCATCATAGCAAGGATTTACCTGTGACCTCACTCAGAGAAAAGAGAGCAGGAGGTTGACTGTGGACAGGCAGGGTGGTTCAAGATGTTCAGAATCCTATTCAAAGGTTGAGCAATCTCTTGCAATCTGTGATGTGCACCGGGACCCCCACTCACAAGTTTTCTGCTCAAAATGTGGACAAAGGAAGATTCTGACTTCTTCCCTTGACCTTTGAAAACTCTGACACTTTGTGGATTCTAATAAGCCCCATGCAGGAGGAGCACCATGGTAGGCACAGCTGTAGCAGTTCTTTAATCAAGAGCCAACATGGTGGGGGATGAGAGACACACAGGTGAGTGAAATGTGAGGCACAGAGCCTGATTAGCACGTCAGATTCCTATTTATCTTATACACCAGGAGAAAGAGGGGCCATGATCTTTGTTCTCCCTGGGCTTGGCATACACGTGGTGGTGACAGGTTTTCATGGAAATATGCTCTACATGGGGCCAAAATCAGAAATCAGTTCTCTAAGAAAACAAATGAGCTGAAGGAAAGACTAAAAGAATAAGGCAGGAAGTCATGGGGAACAGGAAATACCTATATGAGTTTCAGGACTTGAAGGTAGAAAATGCTCATGGATTCCTAGTTGCTCTTTTTCCATCTCTGCTAGGAAATGATTTCAGGAAGAAGAGACAGGACTGATGACCAAAAGTCTTATGACTAAGCCAATGGTCAATTTTTCATGCCATAGCTCCAGGCCCATTCAAAAATTGACACAGATCCAACCTCCAGGGTGTCTCTTCAGCCTCTTTGAGACCTAGACCCAAGGATATGTCTTGAGACTCAGATTTTAAGATTTTGACAATAGTAATTAACATATATACTTACTGTGTGCTTAGTGCTAATTTTAATTTTGTTTTTTCAGTCCTGGGTCTTGAACTCTGGGCCTAGGTGCTGTTCCTGAGCTCTTCTTCAGCTCAAGGCAAGGGCTCTACCACTTGAGCCACAGCACCACTCTCAGTTTTCTGGTGGTTAATTAGAGATAAGAGTCTCACAGACATTCCTGCCCGGGCTGGCTTTGAACCTCAATCCTCAGATCTCAGCCTCCTGAGTAGCTAGGATTACAGGCATGAGCCACCAGCACTTGGCTAATTTTAATTTTTACAACAATTCTATGCGATTAATAATATTTTTTGTGTGAGAGAGAAATAACACTGGGACTTGAACTCAAGGCCTGCTAGTGCTGTCTCTTAGCTTTTTTTACTCAAGGCTGCTGCTCTACCACTTGTGCTATAGCTCTACTTTTTGGTAATTATTTGGAGTTTAAAAGCCTCTTTGATTTGTCTGCTTGGGCTAGCTTCTAACCACAATCCTCAGATCTCAGCCTGCTGAGTAGGTAGGATGACAGGCATGAGCCACTGGCTCCCAGCTGAGATTAATAATATTTTATCCCTATTTTTACATTTTGGGAAAGTAAGTCAGTCTCCTTGAATTCATTTACTCCAAGAATAAGGCAAGGAGTTCGTAGAGCCCAAACTCATACGTAGATAACTTGAATGTATGTCTTTTGGCCACTCAATTTTACCACAATGTTTTGCTTTATTGTAGACCATCCAGGGCCCCAGTTAGCTTCCAGTGGCTGTAGACATAGGAGCTGCACTCCCCTTCCCCCCTGCAGGAGAGATTTGCCATTTGATAGAAGTGTATGCGTGCAAGGCTGCAAGCCAGGCCCCATTGGCTGCCTGCTGGAGTCTACTATCTGAATATTCTTTGTCAGTTTGGTTTGACAAATATTGACAAAAGCCTGGGATTTGCTAGACGTGGGACTAGAGGCTGGTGGGTAAAATGAAAAGCGAGATACAGTGTTTGCCCACAACGGTACAATTGAGCAGGGTAGAAAGATACAAAAATAGACGCTTTTGCTATAAAAAGTGGAGGTAAGAGCAGAATTCTGTGGGCACACAAGGAGAACACTGAGCCAGCTTGAGGATCCAAGGAGGCGTTCTGAAGGAGGTGATCCCTGAAATGAGTCTTCAAGCATGAGTGAGCTTTAGTTTAAAAAAAAAAAATGTAGGAAGGGCATTGGAGTCTAAGAGAAGAGCCCAAGCGAAATCCTGGAAACATGAAAAAGCTCACTGTGTGACTGGGATTACAGGGAATCAGGGTGAGCCGGGGCAGTCAGGACTCAATTCCTGGCAAGTCTGCAAGGCCAGGCTGGGAAGATGTGAGTGTTAGTGTGTGTGTGTGTGTGAGAGAGAGAGAGACAGACAGACAGACAGAGATCTGGTACTGGTACTAGGACTTGAACTCAAGGACTGGGCCTTGTCCCTTAGCTTTTTCCACTCAAAACTGGCACTCTACCATTTGAGCCACAGCTCCACTTCTGGATTTTTAGTGGTTACTTGGTGATAATTTTCCTACCTGAGCTGGCTTCAAACTACAATCTTCAGATCTCAGCCTCCTGAGTAGCTAGGATCATAGGTGTGAGCCGCCACCCACACTCAGCTCAAGATGATGGGATTTTATCCTAAGGGCAGTGAGATGTCAGTGATGGAATTTTCACCAGGATCCCGACATGGCCTGATTTGCATTTCAGAAAAATCAATTCCCTTAAAGGTAGGATGGCTGTAATTAGGATGAAACCGGGGCGGGAAGATCAGTTAGACATCTATTTCTAACAGAAAGATACAGATAAGTGCACCTAGGGTTCCCTCTGCATAGGATGACCCTCTATCACCACATCACATTCCTCTTTCTCTCAGCCAAACTCATGTCCTGGCTGAGCCCATGACCTCTTGTCCCCCTCCTGGATTATTTTCCTAATGCCCCCAGGGCCATTTGCAAGGTGTCTGTGTCTTCAGCAGTGGCTCCTGACATCTTTTAATATCACTGGCAAATTTAATTAAAGTCACTGTTCCTCTGCTCTTCTAGATCATTAATAAAACAATGCCATCAGGCCAGACTGAGAAGTCCCCCCCTCTCCCCCCACCCCTGCCTGCTACACCCTCCACTGTCTCCAATGGGAACACAGCTCCAGGCTTGTCACCAGCCTGGGCAGAGTCGTCCTCTTCTGTTGCTAAATCTGGGCGCCTGCACAGGCATC
Organism: Dipodomys spectabilis; assembly: GCF_019054845.1. NCBI lineage: Eukaryota > Metazoa > Chordata > Mammalia > Rodentia > Heteromyidae > Dipodomys > Dipodomys spectabilis. The sequence goes on along the minus strand of NW_024870834.1, from coordinate 23,075,710 downwards.
ACAGCCAATTTACATTAAAGTTTTAGGTGCAGCTGGGCTGGGCTGTACTGGCTCCAACATGTCAGCTGGGTCCAAGCACACTGCAGTGTCTCCTGTACGTCTGCCTACAGCAGGGTCAGGGCAGAGCCCTTCTCTTCAGAGCAACACACCCCACGAAATGCAAGAACTAAACTCCCTACCCTCTCTATAGAGTAGGGAAGATGCAACCTTCGTTGCTTAGCTAGCTTGATTACAAATGGAACTAGGATCCAAGGAGAGAGATCAAACGATGCAAATGTTTTCCTCAAGTTTTACAGAGAAGGAAAGACTATCATCATGATGCCCTTTTATTTTTTTTTTCCGGTCAGTCAGTCATGGGGCTTAAACTCAGGACCTGGACGCGCTGTCCCTGAGCTTTTGTGCTCAAGGCTAGCACTCTACCACTTTGAGCCACAGCTCTACTTCCAGTTTCCTGGTGGTTAATTGGAGAGAAGAGTCTCACAACCTTTCCTGCCTGGGCTGGCTTTTAAACCATGATCCTCAGATCTCAGCCTCCTGAGTAACTAGGATTACAGGCATGAGCCACCAGCACCCGGCTCATGATGTCCATTTTTACAGGTGGTAAATTAGAGCTCATTTCAGTTAAGTAATTTGCCCAAGATCACAGTTACTAAGTAGAAAGGTAAGAACTTGAATTCTAGCAGTCTGTCACTGAAGCACATGGTGTTTATCACTGTGCTAGCAACAGACCCTGGGTTTGGAGCAAGGGGTTTGGGAGAGCAAAGTGAGCCTTTCTGGATACAGAAGTTTCCCTATAGGCTTGAAGACTCTTACCCCCAGGCAGCATCAAGAAACTGGAGCACCCTGGATTTGAAACCAAGAAGCAACTGGGAACTTTCTTCCCAGTTATGCTTCGGTGAGCTGCAAGATCCCAGAACATCGGTGACCCTTTCAGGGCCAACAGCCACCTCATCCATAAAACTCAGGTTGAGTTAGACAATGTCTATAGTTGTTCACCTCAAAGATGCTTTGAGCACAGGAAAGCAAAGCCACAAAGAAGTGAGATGGACTCAGAGCAGTGTGCAAGCCATGCTTGGAGTTCAGATTCCCAGGGAAAACTCAGACGATAAGAGAATAATTTAAGGGAGCGTGATAGAAAGGGGGGAAGGGGGGAAGGGGCCAAGAAAAGGTCCAGGGGAAACCTCCACGCTGAATTCGCCAAAAGCTTCTTGGGATCAAATCCATTATTTTTCTCAGTCATGGGCCTTGAACTCTAGGCCTGGGTGCTGTCCCTCAGCTCTTCAGCACAGGGCTGGCACTCTACCACTTGAGCCACAGCGCGACTTCCAGATTTCTGGTGGTTTACTAAAGATAAGAGTCGCATGGATTTTCCTGTCTGGGTTGGCTTTGAACCACAATCCTCAGATCTCAGCCTCCTGAGTGGCTAGGATTATAGGTGTGAGCCACTGGCACTCAGCTTCAATTTTTTTTGGGGGGGGGGTCATGGGGCTTGAACTCTGGGCCTGGGCACTGTCCCTCAGCTCTTCAGTCAATGCTAGAGCTCTACCACTGAGCCATAGCACCACTTCTAGCTTATCCTGCTTATGTGGTGCTGAGGAATCAAACCCAGGGCCTCATGCATGCAAGGCAAGCACTCTACCACGGAGCCACCTTCCCAGCCCTTCAAATTCATTTTTTTAAAGCAACCATTCTTTGCTTATTTGGGGCTGAACATGGTATAAGTGATTGGGGATACAGCCAAGAATGAGCTACAGTTCTTCATCAACCTTACAGAGCTTATCTCCTAATAAGGGATGGAAACAAACTAATTATAGGAATAATTGATAACAATGATATGTCCTGGGATGTAATAAAACCCTTTATGTGGTCTGCTCTGAGCACTCACGTTGGTGGCTCTAAAGCTGCATGAAACCACATGGTGAATGGCTGCAGTGCATCAGGGCTTTGTCACATAGGCAGTGTTGCAGGGCATGGGGAGAGATAGGGTACTGTGTTTGCTTCTCTAGTCCCACACAACTGAGCATCTGAGCCATCTAATAACTCCATGGAACCCTGCTGACATTCTTCCAGGCACTGCCTCACAGGGAGAGCAAGCTCCCAGACAGACCAGAACACCAGCAGGCCTCCGCTCTCCTCCAGCTTTACATCAACTTAAAATATGACAATGATCATAAAATAAACAATGATCCTATCATGCGTCAAGCTCTCTTCTCTGGGTAGCGCTGGGTTAGGAGCTTCGGTATAACATCTCGCAGGGCCACAATGAGACAGGCATCGTTCTCCATTCTAGAAATGAGGAGACTGGGATTCAAGGACTGATGATCCATCGAAGGTCCTCTCACTGAGCAAGACGCACTGCATGGCTTCGAATCTCATTATGCCAAATACCAAAGTTTGCTTTCAAGTCTCAGAGGATGAAAGGGATGGTAGAATAATAATGCAGGAGTGCAAAGCCCTACAAATCTCTACTTCTTCTGGGAAGCCTTCCCTGACTACTATGTCTCCTTCTCTACTTCCCAAATGAGCCATTTGCTATGTTGAGTTTCTGTATCAAATGAGGATCACTAAGGTATTTATCCCTAACACTGGGCTCTTCTGTTCATGCGGCCATTTTCAACACTTCAGGAAGCTCCAAGGAGGAATTTCAACTCCACAGAGGGAAGGGAAGTTTTGTGGTTAATGATTTGTTATAGTAAAACTCTTATCAGTAGGGCTAAAAAACTAGACTTGACATATGATACGCTTTCTCCCTGTAAAACTCTGTGATTCAAAGAATGTTGCCCTCCACCAAGTCAGTGACAAATCTGGGGAATTACCAACACAGAGGGTAGGGCAGGGGACCTAGAGGAGAGAGGTCTTTTCTCAGCTTAAATCCTGCTCTCCTGCTTATAGATCTATACCTGCATCTAGTCATCCTCTAATTGAAGAATGACACTAATGAATCAGGTACACCCTAGAGACAGCTTCAGAATAACCCTGGAATTCTACAGGATACACACATGTGAACTGTCCTTTAGAGGGAAGTTGGGGGTATTCTAGAAGTTTAGTTTTTAAGTTGCTTAGTTGATTTAACATCCAGGTTGTAGAATGCTGAGAGACAAGACAAAGTACATAATCTGACTATGGCATGGTATCTCAAGGATTCCAACCATCGAGAGCTTTCTTGGACTGGGTGAAGGATTTTCAGCAAATTGTGAGTAGACCCACAGTGACTACCACACGGTCTTTCTAGACAAACATCTCATTCTCCTGGGCCAGATAATGGCATCAGTTTCCCATACCACAGACTTTTCCCTCTGTCTCTCCCTAAACTCACTTCCTGTTTGGCTTATGTTTTTACTGGGGAAATTTTAAATGATATAAAATTCTTATAGCATCATAATAAAATGATGTTTCTCATCCATTTTCAGCAAGGTATGTTTCTAGCTATTTTCCCTTCCAGTGACAAGCAGTCAGACACCTCTTAGGGCCTGTTTGTTCCTTGGCTCATTCATTTGCTCACCTGTGCATGTGTATGGAAGCCAGCTATGTGTTACAGGCAGACTTTTACTGAATTATCTTGAGAAGTTTATTCTAAATCTTCATTCTAAGCTCATTTTCCCCTACATACTCCAAAAAGTTCCAAGTTCCAAGAGAATTGGATTTTTTTTTTTTTTTGGTGGTATAGGGGTTTGAGTTCAGGGCCTCATACTTGTGAGAGAAGTGCTCTATCACTTGATCCAGGCTCCCAGACCTTTTTGGCTTTAGTCATTTTTCAGATAGCACCTCATGTTTTTGTCCAGATCTCCTTACCTACGCTTTCTGTATCGCTTGTATCACAGGTGTACACCCCTCTGCCTGAATTATTGACTGAAACAGAGGTCTTACAAAGTTCTAGCCCAGACTAGCCTCAAACTGTGATGCACTGGATCTCTGCCTCCTGAGTAACTGGGATTATAAACATAAGACACAGCACCTGGCTCAAGAGCGTAGAAAATTCTGATTTTTTAAAATAACCAATTGTGGGGCTTGAGCTCAGGGCCTAGGTGCTGTCCCTGAGCTTCTTTGTATGCATGGCTACGCTTTACCATTCGAACCACAGTGCTACTTCAGGTTTCTGAGTGGTTAATTGGAGATAAAGAGTCTCACAGGGACTTTTTTTTGCCCAGGCTGACTTTGACCCCGATCCTCAGATCTCAGCTTCCTGAGTAGCTAGAATTACAAGCATGAGCCACCGGCACCCAACTTCTATCTGATATTTTTTTGGGGGGTCCGGTCGTGAGGCCTGAACTCTGGGCCTGGGCGCTGTCCCTCAGCTCTTCCGCTCAAGGCTAGAGCTCTACCACTTGAGCCACAGCGCCACTTTCGGCTTTTTTCATTTTGCTTATGTGGTGCTGAGGAATTGAACCCAGGGCCTCAGGCATGCAAGGCAAGCACTCTACCACTGAGCCATCTTCCCAGCCCCCCTGATTTTTTTTATATCCTAAATTAGTGGCTAAGTTAGTGTCTAGCGTATAGTACAGTTATTGAATGAGTGGATACATTGAATGAATATGCAAAAATAAAAGGGATCATGTCCAATGATTTCTCCCACCCTTGGCAGTATTCAAATGGAGACAACCATCTGTCGGGGAAGCTGTGAGCAAGGATTTTCAAATGTGAGTAATCCGAACAAAATATAATCCTCCTTGAGGAGCACACATTTCACCAGAGAACAGTGACAGAAAGCTGAGTAATTAGGACCAAACAAGTGTGAAAGCTGGAAGCACATGTGCTGTGCCAAGAGACTTTGAGGAAGGAAGGTTCAGCATGGCCCAGGATGACTGCGGAGGTTCCATGAATGAGGTAACATTAGATGTAGAATTTAAAGAATGAACAGCAGTTCATTGGGCGGAAGCTCATGTATCGCCAACAAAGGCAACAGGAGGCTCATTCTAGACAGTGTAGAAGACTAAACAAGCAGTGTGTGTTTAGAACAGGCCAAGCAAGCTGGGTGCAGGACACCCAAGAGCCTCTAGAGATGACAAATTTCCGGTGGAAGACCTCATATGACTGGCCAAGGAACTCAAGCATGACCTAGAGGCAATAGGGGACAACATGGCTGAAGGTTTTTAATCAGAGGAACGATAAGATCAATGTTTTTCTTCTGCATAGGCAACCTGCAATGATACGGAGTGGGAAACAGTTGGAAACGCAGGGCCAACTGGTAGCAGGAAGACCAATTCCAGCTCTCCCAGCTTCTCCAGAAGCTGAAAGGTATGGGCCACACTGCTGAGGAAGACATGAATTTCAGAGCTACATAAAGTAGAGTCAATCTAAGCTGGAGAACAATGGAAACAACATTGTCATGGAAGAGGAATGAAGAGGCTGAGCAAGACCCAAACCACACTGGCACCTTCTTCAACACACTGGTTCTGCAAAGTTCTTCCTGGTTCAGAAAGATCCACTCTCAAAGAAATGGGAGCTGAAGGAATCAACCCCAAACCATCCAACTTCAAGACTTCCTGTAACAGTGAGACAAATGAGAACAGAGAGAAAAGTGAGTTCTCTAGGAAGACAACATGGGCCCCTGAAATGGAGCCAGAGCTGCAGAGTGCTTCTCAGTCCTGTCAAGGTAAGAGACATTTGTGGTTTCAAAAGCCCAATCTGGGATAAGCTCTGGAGGGGTACTGATGAGCCAGTGTATCCCCAGCCTGGATAAACACACAGAGGGGAACAAGATCAGAATCTAAATGTTTGGGGACTTATAAAACATGGACCGAGAGCATCAGAGAAGGGAAAATAACACAGGAGGGGAGAGGAGGGGAAACAACAAGAAAGGGGAGGGGAGTTGAAGATCTCCCGCTTGTCTGAAATGACAGTGCGGTTCACACAGAAGGAACTGAACCCCAGGAACACCTTGCTCCTAAGAAGGGGTGCTGGCTAGAATAGTTGGGTTTTCTTCTTCAATTTTAGAAAAGCCCAGAAATAGGAAGCTGAGAGCTGAGGATCGGGGATCAAAGCCAGCCAGGGCAGGAAAGTCCGTGAGACACTTACCTCCAATTAACTACCAGAAAACCAGAAGTGTCACTGTAGCTCAAGTAGTAGAGCACTAGCCTTGAGCTGAAGAGCACAGGGACAGCGTCCAAGCCCAGATTCAAGCCCCACGACCAACCCCCACCCCCCCCCCCCAAAAATATTGAGATTAACTCAAAACCTACAAGAAAGCGTTATTCTGTGAAAGTCTTCTTTTGCTCATTGATTCATAGGAGGAATAAAATATTTGTCAAACACTTCCGATGTTCCCACGGAGTGGTAAGTTCTTTGAAGATTGTCTGTGTGGATGTGTCTCAAATGTATTGAGTGCCAAATGTGTGTCACACTGGGTTGCAGCTCCTGGGGAGTCACCATTCCATCTCTGTCTGGACTATCGCAATAGCTACCAGAACTGCCCCACCCATTGTGGTCTGCAGGGATGCCTTTGTAAAAGATAAATCAGACAGGGGCTGGGAAGGTGGCTCAGTGGTAGAGTGCTTGCCTTGCATGCTCAAGGCCCTGGGTTCGATTACTCAGCACCATATAAGCAAAAAGAAAAAAGCCAGAAGTGGTGCTGTGGCTCAAATGGTAGAGCGCCAGCCTTGAGCTGAAGAGCTGAGGGACAGCGCCCAGGCCCAGAGTTCAGGCCCCACAACTGGACCCAAAAAAAAAAAAAAAAAAGATAAATCAGACAGACCATTCCGTGAATTGCAGCTCTTCTTTTCTTGAAGGACTCCCATCTACTGCCTTCTAACTTCTAACTCGCTGACCTCTCTCCTCCCACCCTATTTTTGCTCCATCCATCCTGCATTCTAGCTAAGACAAAGTTCTCCAGTTTCCCGGAATAGATCAGGCATGAGTCTATCTTAGGGCTTTCTGCATTAGCTCGTCGCTCCACTTAGACCATCTTCACCTCACAAATCCACACAAGTCACTTTTTCATTTCCTGGGAGGCTTTCCCTCTCTACCTATCCTTTTGTGCTCTTTGCCACATCACTTTTCATTATCTTTGTGTAGGCGAGACAGTACTGGGGCTTGAACTCAGGGCCTAGACACTATCCCTTAGCTCTTTCATTCAAGGCTGGTGCTCTATCACTTGAGCCATACCTCTACTTCCAACCTTTTTTTTTTTTTTGGTGGTTGATTGGAGATAGGAGTCTCATGGATGTTCCTGCTGGCTTCAAATCAAGATCCTCAAGTCTCAGCCTCCTGAGTAGCCAGGATTACACTTGGAAGACACTGATGTCCGGCACTTTTCATTGTCTTTATCGTATTGATCATTTTCTGACATCACTATTGCTTTTGTTTATTGCTTGCCAATTTATCAAGGAATATAAATTTCATGGTAGCAGGAAACATAACTTTTTGGCTCACCACAGTATTCTCAGTACCTTGACAAGACCCTGGAATAGGGGTGCTCAGTAGGTATTTGTTGAATGAGTGACTAACTGCAGGGTTCATTTTTGGAAAGATGCACATATGAGAGGAGACTTCAAGCTTCCTAATAAGCCTTGGAGTCAAGAAGTGGTTATAGCCCAGGTCCTCAGGGAACAAGTGGATTTGTTCATTCAGAAGAATCAGTAAAAACCACATAGCATTAGAACAGAAGAAGTGAGTCTATTTGTCAGCCCAGGTGCTTCTATCTACCTTTCCCCTCTCGTGGGCACCTTCCCTGTCTTCCAGAGCATGCCATGGTGACAACTAACATCGACATTACATCATTCATCCAACAAAGATTAAGCGAGACTGTGTGCCAAGAGTTTACAAAGGCCTTCCTCACTCCCATGATCTCAGTTAATCCTTCTTGTAAGGATGATCATACAGATGAAGATAATTAATGCCAAGTTAATTAGTTAATTGCCAAGAGTTTCTATGCCAATAAATATAGAGCCAGAAGCAAATGCTGCTCCTCTGGCTGCCAGAGATCTCCTTCCACCAGGCCTGAAGGAAGGGGCCAGGTAAGGGGTGGTAGGGGGTAACCAAAGGAGGAGTTAACAATGCTCGACAGGAAATGTACTCATTACCTTACTCATGTAACTGTAACCCCTCTGTACACTATTTTTACAATAAAAAAAAAAAGAAAGGACCAAAAGAAAACAGCCCCTCCAACCAAAAGAATCTCAGAGCTGGAAGCCAAGAAGTCAGGGACCCAGAGAAACCTACAGCAGACAATAGCCCTGTCCTGACTGTTCCCCAGAGATGACCTCCTGGGTTCTATGTTGAGGTTATTCATCTCTTTGAAGAGCCACCCGAAGAAGCTAGTGATCGGCCTCCATTATGTAGATTTCCTTCAGACCATTCTCCAGGAAGCTGATTTATTTTTAATACAATTTAATGTATCTTAATTTTTTAATGTTGAAATGTGGAATTAAATCAGATGATGGAAAGAAGAACAAATGAAATCTGGGACACAGTCAGAGTCATCTCTCTGAGACATGGCTGGGGGTTTCTCTCATATAATCAAGGTCAGCTGAGCACGGGGTGCCCCTTTCACAGGAGGGAGCTACGAGAAATTCCCCAAACCCAGCAGATGAAATGAAAGCTGTGCTTTCTCTCTACTCCCTTCTTGATTCCCCTTGAAGCTGATTCTCTATTAGCTCCTTCTGAGGGGCTTCAAGGCTTAGCTCAAGCTGATTCTTCCTGTCACTAGGGAGTGAGACAGTGACATGGTTGAGGATGTGCAAAGCCCTGGCAAGGACCTTGAGCAATACGAATGCATCGGAATCTCTATACTCCATACGGCTCTACATACACCCTTCCTGGGGAATGGCCTGGAACATTGCTGGGAGAGTTGATGGAAGATTGCATACTGAGGAGGGGCTCACCTAGGACCATCAGGGCACTCAGCCCAGACTAGGGGGCCTCACAGACCCTGAGTTGCCTGGACAGTTGACATTTGAGGCTCACTGTGAAAGTAGACATAGGAAAGGCTTCAACTTGCAGCTGGAAGTTTCTACTACATTTAAAGCATTTTTAGCAAGAGGCAATATTATAGGCTCTAGGAGGAAAAATACCATATGGAAGTATCAAGTCAGGGAAAATCTTAAAGATGAACACATTTAAGCCAAACTCTTCTGATGTATAAAGAATCCAGGGCTCAGAGACCAGTGATGTGTCTTACCTGTGGGCTATGAGAAGGGCTAAGAACTAGAACAAAAGCTTCTTACTCCCAGATCCAGGCTGTTTCTAGTGTTCACTGTTGGCTGCTCCTGACTTCATCTTTAACTCCATCACTTTCCTCTTTTCTGATAAATAGTACAGATCCCCTTTCTTAACCTGGTTTCACCTGCTTCATTAAAAGTGAGGCAAAATGGTCACTGGTTTACTACTTTGCTTTTCCTTGGGCACCTACCTTGTTTCAGGCCTCCTCCAAAAAAGTGTCAAGAAACTAGATAACCCAGGGAATTGGTGAGATTAAAAGAGATGGAGGTGGGGGGGAAATCCATGGAAGAGGATACATTGATCTTTACTCATAAATTGGTATGTTGAATCAAAACCCCTGTGTGCAACTACATAAAAACATTAAAGCCAGGCACCGGTAGTTCATACCTGTAATCCTAGCTACTCAGGAGGCTGAGATCTGAGGATCACAGTTCAAAGCCAGCTGGGGCAGGAAAGTCCATGAGACTCTTATCTCCAACTAACCACCCAGAAACTAGAAATGGTGCCATGGCTCAAGTGGTAGAGCTCTAGCCTTGAGCTGAAGAACTCAGGTTCAGGGCCCAAGCCCAGAGTTCAAGCCCCATGACTGACAGAAGAAAAAAAATTAAAAATTATTTTTTAAATAGAACACATTTTTTATTTTTTTTTTTATTTCACAAAGTCTCTTTAGTATCATGTGACATATCCCTAGAATCAACTTAGTAAGCTAACAATAAAAGAAAACATTTTTTAAAAGCATAAAGTTCTCATGAAAAACAGATGTAGTGGTATCTAGATTTCAGCAGGCAAGGGACCACTTTCCCATGAAGGCTCCCCAATAGGAAAAATCATTTTAATTGAACCCTAGAGCCCAGTTATGGCTCTCAGGGAAAGGCAAACCATGAACCAAAGCACAGAGGCAGAAGGAATAAGTTCACTTAAGGTAACCATGTGGCTAGACTTGAAGGCTACAAAGCTCTTGTGTATGAGGAGCTGAAAAAAAAGGTAGGTCCCTCAAAGACTGTTGTGTGGGAAAGTGACAAGCTTAGAAGGGCGGTTCTGACCAGGAATCTTGTAACTATCATCAAAATGAATTGAAGGAGGGACAAGTTGACATTGAAAAGCTGTTTTGTTCAGCATAACAATAACAAAGCAACTACTGGTATTATTATTATTCAAGAGGTCATAATATCTACATTTAAGTAGTATTAGAGAGACAGAAGAGTGAAATGGGCTTAAAAGCCATTATGCAAGATTTAGGAACTAGAGAAAGGAGTTAAAAGGATAGAAACTGCTTATCTTTTAACTGGTTTGAGCCAGGGAGAACTTGCTCAGTGGAAAATGGGGAGTTAAGGGGAACCGCTCTTGGGGAAGAAGGTGATGTTGGGTTAATCAAAATTTACCTTGAGGAATGGATGGGACATCCTATTGGAGATAATGTACAAGTAGCTGGAAAGAGGACACAACGTGGAGAGCTGGAGGATCCAAAATGTCTGCCCTGAAGGAACAGCACAGTTCTCTGAAGGAGACTGCCATGGGACAATGGAGAGAGAGAAAACTGGGAAGGGGAGAATCTTGGAGTAGAAATGGAAGAGGATCCATGAGGAGAGTCTATGGGACCTACTGAGTTTGATGCACAAGAAGCCCAAAGAGGAGAACTCTAAGGAACTAAGGGTCAGTATCATCTGATGTGAGGTGAGGAGGGAGAGATGCCATTGTAACTTGGGGAAGGGTAAGTCTTTGAGCAGAAGGTGGAGAAAAATTAGACACAAAGGTTTAGATGAGTCATAAGGAAATGACTACTCTAAAATTTCAAATTGAAGGCAAGGTGGAGGGAGAGGATGATAGGGAGGGGAAATTGAGCAAGTGATGGAGTTTTTAGTCTGGGCTTTGTGAAGGGATAGGATCCTGGACTGAAAGAGCAAGACCTCAGATGAGAACTAGAGTCCAGGCCAGTTGTTTCTTTGTGTTTTTTTTTTCTTTCTGAGATTAGAGAGAGGGAAAGATAAGGAATCCAGTAGGGAAATAGGTACAAAGGGAGAGTGCTGACCTAGTCACACTGTCCGCTTCATTCTTCAGGACTGTTCAGGGCCTGTCCTCTCTGGGGATTTGCAAAGCACCACATGGAAGCCAGGATAGGATTAGTTCCTAGTCCCACTTCCTGATCCAGTCCCCATATGACCCCACATTCCTGCACATACCCAGGGAAGCCTACTGTTAATCTAAGCACCAGGACAGTAAATGCCACTTCGTTTCTTCCAAATGTTATCTAGGAAGAAAGAGACGTTTTCTTTTTGTTTCTTTCTTTTTTTTTTGGTCGGTTGTGGGCCCTGAACTCTGGGCCTGGGCACTGTCCCTCAGCTCTGCAGCTCAGGCTACTGCTCTACCACTTGAGCCACAGCGCCACTTCCGGCTTTTTCTACTTATGTGACGCTGAGGAATCGAACCCAGGGCCTCATGCATGCAAGGCAAGCATTCTACCACTGAGCCACCTTCCCAGCCCAAGAGACGTTTTCTTAGCTGTAGCTCTATATACCACAACCAAATACCCTGGATTCAAGAAGTTCACCTTTATTCATTCTCCATATCATTTTTTAAGTCTATCTATATGCACATGTGATTCTTCCTGTTTACAAGTCTGGTCTTTTAGTCTCTGCAGATTTACCTGTAGACATAAAAACACCCTTCTTATCCTTCCAGGCTCCTTCTGGGAGCCGTCCCTAGCCTTCAAACACTGTCTATCTCTAATCTTTGGGAGTTGGCCTTGCTGTGCTTCTCAGTGGGTCAGAAAAGGTGTCTTATACCTCCTAGACCTTTTTACCTTTCCTCTGTGTTGCCCTGCCCATTCAAAAAGCAAACACAAACCAATTTCATTAAAGAAAATTAGTGGACCTTCTGTCCTACAAAGGGCATCTCAACTTTGGACACAAAAACTGCTAAGACCACATACCTGGTGTCTACAACAACCTCCTACCTCTTTGCCTCCCTCTCACCCTACATTCGAGTTCCAGTATACCATCTAAAAATGTGTATCTGACTCTTCATCTCAGGACTTAAAGCCTTCTTAATCCCTCACTGAAAACTCAGTGGAACTATTTTGATGGAGCACAAGCCCTTCAAGGTTTGATTCTATGATTTCTCCAAAGTCACCCTTTACATTTTACTCTCTGCAGTCCTTCTCCACTTCACATCTTTACATATGGATCCTGATACTGTCTTACCTTCTTTCCCTTTTTCTCCCTGCTTTTCCCCAAGTGGACTCTGGCTCATTCTTCCTTTCTGGGCTTTCCCTACAAGTCCTCGTCAGGGCCCCATGGAGGGAGATGCTCTTCACAAATGCTTCCATTCACCTGCCATTTACCCTCTACTGGCAGAAATCACCCAATCCAGTAACTGCCTGTTCATTGGGTTGGTATGTGTATGAGGAAATGGATCATTCTATTTTACTTGCCTCTATACCTGGCATCTGCCTGTCAGAGTAGGTGGTTCATGAATGTTCATCAATAAATGGCTGGCTGAATGGATGAATAAATAAAGGTCTTTCTCTTCTAGAATCCAATATATGTATCCCCTAGATAAAGCAACTAGGCTTGAGAGAAGAGGAGCTATTCCTCTGTTCTTATCAACCTTGGTAGTTTGAAAAGGAATCAAGTTGATGACTTTCCCCCAGACCAGATTAGGAGCAATAAGTGAACCATGTTGGTGGTGATAATGCCACAATCACTGCCCATGAACAATACCCTAACGGTGTAAGGAGCTGCCTTGCACAGAAACAAGGCAGAGATGAGCAAAGTAAGCCAGGGTCCCAGCCCACATAGGGGCACAGGGGAAGGCAATGTTTTTCTATCAGGGTCACTTGGATGGCATATATACTAACAGGGTCAGCTTGATAAACCTGCTCATTCTGTCACCAGGAGGCTGGGAAGGATAGTGCAGAGAGGAGACCAGAACACTGAGGAAGATGCAGCTGGTTCCTCCAAATCCCTTTGTTAACCCAGTGTTTCTTGAGTGTCTGTGCTGTGCTAGACCCTGTGAATAAACACCAGCCACCTTTTCTCTCTTCATATTAGACCTATGCCCTACACTACTCAATCACATAAATAAATAGAATGTGCATCTTGAAATTACTTCAAAGAGACAGCTTCAGATACTAGGTGTATAAAAGAAGGGGGTGTAGCCCAGTCAGAGAAAGTATGGAAGCTAAGAACTAGAGAGGGAAGCACATGAAGGATGTAGAGCAATCTGCATGGGTGGCCTTCTCATGGACATGACGTTACAGACATAACCTCCGCAACTAAGCCCAGTTCTGGAAGTCCTGACTTCTGGTCTCCACTGGATTGCTATATGTTCTTAAATGAAAGGGAGACTTGAGAGTGGACTTGTAAGAAAGAGTTGGGGTAGATTGCAATGAGAGGAAGGAGAGTTACCTCAAGTTCTGACCATCCACCATTGTCTTCTAGAGAACTGCAAGGCCTGAATTCAAGGACAGCTTTCTCTCAAAGTTGGATGTAGTTATCCAGGTATGCAAAAAAGGGGGGGGGGGGGAGAGAAGGAGAGGAAGGAAGAAAGGAAGAAAGCAAGAAAGCAAGAGAGGAAGGAAGGAAGGAAGGAAGGAAGGAAGGAAGGAAGGAAGGAAGGAAGGAAGGAAGGAAGGAAGGAAAGAGAGGGAGGGAGGGAGGGAAAAGGAGGAGGAGGAAGAGGAAAGAAAAGAAAGAAAGAAAGAGAAAGAGAGGAAAAAAAGAAAGAGACAAAGAAGGGGAGGGCTGGCAAGATGCCTTGCCCCATGCACAATGAACTGATGCCCCTATTTCAGGAAGAGCATGGCGCAGCAGCTATATTTGAAAACCGAGGTAAACAAGATCTCGGCTCAAGTGGATGGAGCACAACAGCTGTGGAAGCTTAATCACACGCGGCTGCTAGTCACCAGGTCACCAGACGCACCCCCCCACACACACACACCAGGCTTCCCTTTCGGTGCCCCACCACCAGAAGGCCGGTGGTGTTGCTATCTACCCATACCCCCTTCCCTGGGGAGAGTTCTTGACCACCCAGGAGCGCAGCACCTGGCGCTCAGCTGCAGCCTGCGTGCCTGATAAATTGTCCCCAGTTTCCATCTTTCTACATGGGAAGCCTGTGCAGGAAAGGTTCAGAGGTTTGTGTTTTGGGGGTTGTTTTTTGTTTTAATCGTCAGAGAGAAAGGGAGCTGTGAGAGAGGAGAGAAGGGGGAGGTGGAGGGAGAGAGACGTGGAGGGGGGGGGTAGCAGGCGGGTAAATTTATGGCACTGCATTAAAGGCGTTTTGCCACTGAATGCCCCCCCTCCCCGTTTAAAAATAAAACCCAATGAATAAAGACCAAAAACTGCTTTCTTTCCCGGAGCAAATCGCTTTCATCATCTCCTCCCGCGGCTCAGGTCCTCGGGGCAGGTCAGCCAGGGCCTGCGGGAGCAGCTCTGGACTCTAAATGAGGGCCCGAGGCTGCGCGCGCGCGTTGCGAGTGCGCGAGTGTGTGTGTGTGTGCGCGCGCGCGCGTTTGGATTGGCGAGGGGCTCAATTCCACACTTGGCTTTTCTCCACCCAGCCCGGGATCGCCCAGCCCCGCGTCTGGGGAGCGCAGGACGGGAGAAACCCTCCTTCCCTTCCGCCCCGCGGCGGCGGCTGGAGCGGGCGCTGGGGCTGCAGCTGCAGCTTCCCGGTCCCCGCGCCGGTGGGATCTCGAGGTGGAGGCGCGCGTGCGCGTTCGTGCGTGTGCGTGTGTGTGTGCACGCGAGCGCGCGCCCCGTGGATACCGCGCTCCCTTCCTAGCCCCCAGCCCCATGGTGGTACCCATTTACAGAAACACAGCACACCCTGGCACAGGCAGCTCACACACACACAAGCACACATATATGCACACGCGCACACACACGCAAGGCAGTCACCCCCAAAGAGCAGAGCGACCGCCACTGACAGCGAGCCGGGGCAGGACTGGGCTCACCCCCCCCCCCCCCGAAACGCTCACCCAGCCGGACCTACCACCCCCTCCCAACACCGCAGACACGACGTACACTTTCCCGGGGCTCCCTCCCCCACTTCTCCTGCCTCTAAACCCTCAAGAACACGGTGCAGGGGAACGATCTAGAGAAGCAACTTATTGCCACAATTGTTCACCGCCAGGGACCCTCTGGGAGGAGGGGGGAGCGTCCCAAGCCCCCCCCCACCTTCATTTCCCCAGCCCCAGCCGCCCGCCGAGGGGGGAAGGGCACGAGGCTCCCCCTCTACTCACCGATTCCTCTCGGCCTCCCCGCGCGCCCCAGTGGGCAAGAGACGGGGGGTGAGGACGGTGCGCGAAGCCCCGGCCCCTGGAGCCTCAGCGGCCGCCGCGGCTCATCGCCCCCGCGGGCTGCCGGCCGGCCGAAGCCGCGTCCGTGGCATGTCAGTGCGCCGCCGCCGCCGCTGCCTCCCGCCGGCCGGCCGCGGCTCGTGGGCTCCCCGAGGTCAGGGGGCTGCGGGGCGGCGCATCTGGAGCGCGATCGGGGCAGGAAGAGGGCTGTGGGGAGGCGGGGGAGCAGGAGAAGGGGGCCGGGGAGAATCCAGGAGAGGGCCCGCCGCGCCGGTGCAGGAACGGGGAAACCCCGAGCCGGAGCGCGGGCTCCAGGTAGCCCCGGGGAGAGGCCCGGAGTCCCGGGCGCCGCCGGCTGGGGGGGTGGGGTGGGGGGTGGGGGATCCCTGCCGGGAGGGGCTGGAAGGCGAAGCGCCCGGCGCGCCCCGGCGGCTCCCAGGGACCCCGGCGGGGGCTCGCAGTCGCGTCGCCCGGGCTTTCCCGGGGCCTCGCACGCCGTCACCGCGGGAGACGTCTCGGCCTCGCCGCGCGCGCAGAGGGGACGCGCGGAGGGGCTGGTTTCTGGGCGAGCTGAGAGCTTTGCCCGTTAAGCTGCCGCAAGAAGCCAAATCAAAAAGCCAATCTCCAAGCCTCCAACCCCAACGTCACCCTATCAGCGGGGAGAGGCAGCCGCACCGAATGACAAGCCGCGCGCATTTAGCCCGGCGCGCCTAGGGGACACTTCGCAGCCCAGCTTTCCGGCCAGTGGCGGGGACGTCGAGCCTGCAACCTCGCGTCCGGAGAACCCTGGAAGACCCGATTCGGCCCAGACCCCCCCCCACACACACACACCGCCCCCCTACCCAGCCGATGGCGCCTCCGGACAGGCAGCGATTCGGGGACGGCGGCGCGTTCTGACCTGGATTCCCCGGAGTTGGGAGCTCCAGGCAGCGGGCGGGCGGGCGGGCGGGCGCGCGGCACCGGCTTTCCCCTTGTCCTCGGGAGACGCCGCCTGCAATTCCGAAATGAAGTCTCCACCAAACACATCTGTGGTTTTTTAAATATAGCAGGGAAACGACTCTCCAGGCAGGGTCCACCCAGACCTGGGGGAGGAGTTGAGGGGGAGATGGAGGTGGATCGTGGAGGGAAAATAAAACTCTTTTTTTTCCCCCTCTCTAATTTTTACCCCTCCTTCTCTTCTTGATGCAGAACTTAGCCTGTCATTTTCTCAACCAAGTCAAACAACAGCTTGTGAGAGAGACGCTTGGGTGAGCGTTGGTATGTTGGCTTTGGGGTTTTTTTTTTTTTTTAAAGGCTAAAAATAAAAAGGGGCTGTCTCCCAAATTGTTGCTTGTTCTGGGCCTGGAAGCTTGGAGGAGAGATGGTCCTTTGATGCTGAGCAGAACTAGGGTTTGGGGCTTGGCCCAAGCAAACTGTGCACATACACAGTCTTAAATCAAAGGTCTGTAATTTCTGCTATATTTGTCAGGCGTGGTCCTGAAAGCTGGTGTTGGGGGGTGGGCAGGTCTCGCCTGAGGAGGAGGCTTGGTGTCCTGAGTTTCTAGGTGGCCTGGGGCAGCTGTACAATGAGTGTAGTGAAGGGCCAAAGTCTCTCTTGCAAGCTTCTGCTCTCTGAAGCTAAGTACAAAGGGCCAGCGCAGTAGCAGAGCGCTCAGTAACCATCAGCATCTCCTTAGTCAAGAGCAAGGACTGGTGCAGACAAACTTGGGCTGTGTGATATAGATACAATCCTAAAACTGTGTGATATAGATACAATTACAATGTCTCTTTGTGATTGGCTGAGGAAATTGAGCCTTAGAGAGGTTAAATAATCATGTCCAGGCCACATGCAGTAGACCCAAGGATGGGACCAAGATGAAATCATTTTGAGTGGTGTTAACACGCAATACGTATGACACCACAGCAGTATATACAACTTCTCCGATGTTGGATTACCCCTGAGAGGCTGCTCTTGAACAGCGTTGGCCCAAAAGAGGCTGAGTGGATGCAGAGGTAGTGAGCATCTGAACTAGGGATGAAGTAAGCTCTTGTCTGGCCCCTAGTCAAAATGTTCCTTTAGCAATGCATGGGGTGATTTGGTGCTGAGTTTGGGTCTTGGATATGCTCAGTTAGGAGTCCATTCAACCTCCTGATACAGTATAGGTCTTGGATTCAATTGAATTAGACCTGAGACTGTGTCTTTGTAAGGCTTCAATAATTTCCGAGGCTGTAGGGTTTTAGCATCTGCCAGCATTGGGCTTTACCTTGCGTCCATCTTATGAAGGACCACAGTACTGCTGACTAGACTGTAGTCAAAAGAAGAAGAAATATTGGTGTTTACAAGTTGGTATGTATTTTAGAATCAGTTTTGAAAGCTATATCACATTCCTTTTTTTAAAAAAAAGTCCCTATGATTCTGTAATTTTACTGGAAGATATGTCTTCTGTGGCACTAATTAAATGTGTGAATAATTTTATACGTTATACAGCTATATGTGCAGACATTTTATTACAAGGATATTCATGGTAATATTTATACTGGTTAAAAAATGGAAACATTTGAATTTTTCATCAGAGACCATTGGTGGAATAAATTGTATTCTATTGATATGGTGGTATATTTATTCTGCTGTTGCTGTGTGTGTGTGTGTGTGTGTGTGTGTGTGTGTGTGTGTGTAGAGTTCTATGTATTGACATGAAGAGATTTTCATGGTATATTATCCAGAGAGAGAAAGATTATGATAAAAAACAAACTATACAACTTGTAGGTGGAGAAAGGAGGGGAAAACTGGGAAGGGAAGGGGTGACATTGTCCAAAAAGAAACGTACTCTTTACTTGACATGTAACTGTAACCCCTGTGTACATCACCTTTATAATAATAATTTAAGAATTTTTGTTGTTGTTGTTGGTCATGGGGCTTGAACTCTGGGCCTGGGTGCTGTCCCTGTGCTCTTCAGCTCAAGGCGAGCGCTCTACCACTTGAGC
Source organism: Dipodomys spectabilis (assembly GCF_019054845.1). Taxonomy (NCBI): domain Eukaryota; kingdom Metazoa; phylum Chordata; class Mammalia; order Rodentia; family Heteromyidae; genus Dipodomys; species Dipodomys spectabilis. The sequence goes on along the minus strand of NW_024870834.1, from coordinate 23,057,292 downwards.
CACAGTGCCACTTCTGGTTTTCTAGTGGTTTACTGGAGATAAGAGTCTCACGGACTTTCCTGCCTGGACTGGGTTTGAACTTCGATCCTCAGATCTCAGCCTCCTGAGTAGCTAGGATTACAGGCGTGAGCCACCAGCGCCCGGCTTAAGAATGTTTTTAAAGAAAGAGAGAAGAGAAAGAGAAAGGAACAGACAGACATAGAAGATAGATAGGAATGGTGTGTGTGTGTGTGTGTGTGTGTGTGTGTGTGTGTGTGTGTGTGTGTGTGTGTGTGTGTGTATGTTGGTCATTAAGGAAATGCTCTCCAAAGAGACCACAGGACTCCGGTCTCTTTGACTCTCTCTTTCATTTCCTCACCATGAGCTGACTGGTTTTTCTCAACCACTTGTTCTTGCTATGATGGGCCTTGAGTCAGGCTCAAAGCAATCACAACCAACCAGTCATATGGACTGGAAACTCCCACACTGTGGAGCAGAATAAACTTTTTGTCTTGCTAAGTTGTCGATCTCAGATATTTGTCAAAGGAATGCAAAGATGACTGGGTTTTGATAAAAGTATGTACAAGTAGAACCAGCAAAGTGGAAATATAGAACATTTTCATCTCCCCTGAAGTTCCCTCTAGTTCCTTTGTACTCATCTCCTTTCCCCAGATCATCCATGAGTCTGCTTTCTCTCACTATAAATTAGGCTTGTTTGTTCCAGAGTTTTCTTTCCACTGCATAGATCCATAGATAGATAGATGATAGAGAAAGATAGATGTAAATACTGATAAGCACGATATCTCCTCAATGGACATTCCTCACACACTATGGCCACAACAGTATGAATCAGATTGATTTGGGCATATGTTTTTAGCATAACTACAAAAAAAAAAGCAAGCAAGAGCCCAAGCTCCCTCTCATCAGGACATTTCTGAGTAGAAAGGTGAGAAAGGAAGACCAAAACGTGTTCTAGGCAAAGCTGACTTGAGTGTGTGCTCTGCATTCTAGTTAGGCTGAGATAACAAAGCCCAGTTCCACACTCAGCCATGATGCCTTCATTTCAATTGTTTAACTGGAAATGATGATGATGATGATAATCCTTGCTTCTCTCCCACTCTGAAGTCCTACAGCAGCTTTCATGTGGCCAGTGATGTTACAGATTCCTTCACGCTCCGGGAAATCTCACTTTCTCCCCTTCTCTTAGTGACGTGGATGCAGGGTTGGAAAACAGTGTCTTTGATGGCCATCTTCCTTCCACTTCTGCCATTGTTTGTTCATTTATTTTTAGCTGTGCTAGATAGAACCCAGGGGGTTTTCACAGGAAAGCCTGCAAGCTGGCTGTTTATCATCAGCATTGAGAGCAAGAGCCACAAACCTCCTGTTCAAGTTAAGAAGAAACTGAGGCCCAGAGAACTCAGGAGATGCATCCTAGTCACAGAGCTTAGCAAAGAAAAGAAAGATTAGCATGCTATGGGGATGAACTGTGTTCCCCAAAATTTACATGCTGAAACCCTAACCCCCAGTACCTTAGAAAGTGACTCGATTTGGAAATAGGGTAATCAAGCTAAAATGGAGTGGTTAAGCTGACTTAGATCCATGTGATTGGTGCCTATAAAAGAGATTGGGACACAGATAGAAGAATTATTTTGTATGCAGGCCATCTACAAGCAAAGAGAAACCAGAGACCTTACTTCTTTACTCTCTTTTATTCATTCTTTCTTACTTTCTTTCTTTTTTCCTTCCTTCCCCCTCCCCGCCTCTCTCTCTTTTTCTTTTTGCCAGTCCTGGGGCTTGAACTCAGGGCATGGTCACTGTCCCTGAACTTCTTTTGCTCAAGGCTAGCGTTGTACTACTTGAGAGCCACAGCACCACTTCCAGCTTTTTCTGTGTATGTGGTACTGAGGAATCGAACCCAGGGCCTCATGCATGCCAGGCAAGCACTCTACCACTAGGCCACATTCCCAGCCCCTTACTTTCTTTTTAAAACATTTTGGGTTGTTTATTTGTTTTGCAACAGTGTCTCTATGTAATCTAGGCTGGCCTCAAACTCACAATCCTCCTACTGCATACCTGGGATTACAGGTATGTACCACCACACCTGGCTATGTACTGACATCTTGATCCTAAACTGCTCACAATCTCCAGAACTGTGAGAAAATTGCTAGAGCAATCTGTGTTAGACAGCTGTAACAACAACAACAACAAAAATGAGACAACTCAGGAAGGAAAAAAGTTTATTTTATCATAGTTTCAGAGGCTTCAGTCTAGGGTTGGTTGGCTCTGTTGCTTTGGGCCTGTAGTGGCACAATGCGTCATAGTAAGAGCACATGGTAGCTGTTTACCTCATGGTGGCCAGAAAGGAGAGAGGAAGAGGGGGAGAGAAGGGGGGGAAAGGGAGGAAAGGGAAAGGAAGAGGGAGAGAAGTGGGGGGCTGTGGCCCAAATCCCCCTAGGACATGTCTCCAATGATCTAACTTCCTCCCACTAGGCCCCACCTCTTCCTCCCACTAGGCCCCTTCTCTTAACCATTCCACTATCTCCCAGTTGCCACAAGCACTAAGTCCTTAAGACATTGTAGCAGACTAACACAGAATCCAAGTCCTCTGGATAATTCTTGGTTGTAGAATGCCCTTCTCTGGATGCTGATCAGCCTGTCATCGGACATGTCGGATGAATAATAGGAAAGAGCCACACGGCTTTTTTTACAGTGTACCATTGCTTGTCATCACCCCCTTCCCAGAACCCTCCCCCCAAGTCACTGCTTCTCCAAAAGCAGGGCCTCAGGCACTTTCCAAGGAGAAAACTTGTTTGCCCCAACTATCATTGGCTCTCCTCATAGGCGGCCTGGGAATCAGTGTTCCACAGCAGTTGGACTGTATGACAGAAGGTAAAGAGAGGCAAGAGAAATCAGCTTGAAACGTCTATTAAGTTGTGGAGATACTCTCTAGAGGAGCTAACAGGTTAATAAGCACCATGTTATTATTATTTACTATAGTGTCCATGTTGTACAATAAAACACCAGAATGTAACCTTCCCATATAACTGAAACTGTATAACTTTCCATTCTGCCCTTCCTTGATATCTAAGTTGTTTCCATTTTAAAAAATCATTTCCCATAATACCACTGCGTACATTTGTACACATCTTTTAGTGCACTATGTACCAAGTTCCCTTGAGTTATACCTAGGATTAGAGCTGCTAGCTTACAGTATACATAAGCATGCATCATTAATTGATGATGACAGTTTTCATTAGTCCATACCTATATACTAATGCTCCCTCTCTCCAACATCATTTTTACCACATTCTTGTCATTATCTGTCTACTTAATTTTTAGCCATCCTAGTAGATATGTATTTAACTTTAATTTGTGGTTCTAATTTGTATTTTCTTAATGATTATTGAAGTGGAAAGCTTCCCATACATATATTGGCTTTTAAATATGCTCTTTTGTTAAGTGTCTGTTCAAATCGGTGGCTTAATTTCCTGTGATAGTTATCTGTCTTTTTCTTATTGATGTGGGGGGTTTTATGTATTCTGGAACAGCTTTCTTCTTTTGTTTTGATTGCCATGCTGGTGATCAAATTCAGGCCCTTGTGCACACTAGGCAAGCACTCTACCACTGAGTTACATCTCCAGCACTCTGCATGAGTCTTCTGCCATGACTTGCATTGCAAATATCTTTTCCCTGTTCAATTCACTTCTCACAGTTTTCAGCTTGCTTTTTTATCCACTGTATTGTGTCTTTTATGAACAAAATTTCTTAATTTTAATATCTATAATTTTTTATGTTAAGTGCTTTGTTCTTCCCATTCCTTTGACTATCCAAGGTCATGAAGGTATTACTGCTTATTGGCTTTGAGAACTATTATAATTGCGATCTAAAATTCTCATGGAATTACATTTTATGTTTAATATGAAATAGGACTGGAATTTTGTTTTATTTTTTCATATGAATATTCAAATAATTGAAAAATGATCAAATAGATTGAAAAGATATGTCACCTGTAATGTTGCCTTTGATAGAAATCATGTATCTGTATATTTCTTGTGGATTCTCTATCTGTTTTCTTGGTTCATTTCTCTCCTTCTGTATCCATAACATAATGGGTTCATTATTAAAACTTATTTTTAAAATCTTCATATCTAGTATATTTTGCGTGTTTATTCTCACGAGTATCTTGGTTTTTAGGCTTTTGCAATTACACATAGATTTTAGAATCTAGTCAGTCTCCAGAAAGATGCCTGCTGGGAATTTAATTAAGATTGCATTGGATTTATAGTTCAATTTGGAGAGAACTGACATCTTTACAACACTGAGTCTTCTGATCTATGAACATAGAATATGTTTGTTTATATCTTTCACTTTCCCTCAGTGGTGTCTTAGAAATCTAAATATGCAGATTGCACATATTTCCATAGATTTATTCCTAGTTTTGTGGTGCTGTGTAAAATAATATTTCTTTTCTTTTTGTTCTGGTTAAACAAAATTTTATATTTTTATATTTTTATGGCAAAAATAAATTTGGCATTTTTATACTGACTTTGTGTATGGTGACCTTGCTAAATTTAAGTTTCATTCTAGAAGTTTTCATGCTAGATATTTTGTTTTATGGTATTTTTTCCTCTCAGATGTAACTGTGCCTACAAATTTTTTTCTTTGAAATCTTTAATTTTTATAGAGTTCAAGTAGGAATCTGTTTTCTTTCTTGATCTCAGTGGAAATGCCCTCCATATTTTCCCATTTTAATTATGATGCTAGTTATACATTCTTTATATAATTCTTTAAAGAAGTTCCTATACCTTCTAGGGTTTTGTTTTTTAAGATTTCTTCCTTTTAAACCATATGCATGAGATGAAAGTTATCAAATGTTTTCTTTGCATTTACTGAGATGACTTTATGAAAATTTTCCATTGTTTTAACAAAACAAATTATAAGGACTTGTTTTATAAGGTTAATTTTTTTATATTCCTGGCATAAAGTCGTAGTGTGTTTGTGACCTATTGTTCTCTTACATGCATTGAAGAATTTTGCTTGCTTAAAATTTGTTAAGGATTTCTGTGTCTACATTCATGACAGAGATTGGCCCATGCTTTTCTGTTCTTACAATGCCCTTGTCAAACTTTTTTCACCAGGATTTTCTGACATGATCCAGGGAGCTGAAACATGTCTGCTCTTCTCTATTCTCCGTAAGAGCAACACAGCTTTTGGAGAAACCACTCTAGACTGGAGTTTCTTTATGTGGGAAGATTTTTAGAGATTATTACTCTCCTAACTAGTGTAACAAATTTACACTTAAAATAATGCAAATTCAGTGAACCTGGAAATCCAGAGGACTGAGGTAGGAGGATCGTGAACTTCAGGACAACTGGGCGACATAGTGAGTGCTATCTCACAAAAAAATTATTCAGTAAACTGGAAGTCCAAAGCAGGTTTCATGAAGTCTAAGCACAAGATGCTATGGAAATTACAGGGAAGAACCCTTTTCTTTGCCTTCCAGCTCCCAAAGCCTGCCCATTAGCTCACAGACCCTTTTCTATCTTCAAAGCCAGCCATGTTGTGTCTCTCTAGCTATTCTTCTTGAGCCACATCTCCACTGACTACAGAGTGGGCAAGATTCTCCACCTTTAAGGATCCATGTGAAAATTACTCAAGCTGATTCAAAACTTTGGCAAAGTAGCAGGGTATAAAATTAACCCTCAAAAATCAATGGCTTTTCTGTATGCCAACAATGAGAAAAGCGTGGCTGAAATCAAGAAAACAACTCCATTTGTCTTAGCCTCACAAAAAATAAAATATCTAGGAATTAACTTAACCAAAAAAGCGAAGGACCTTTATGACGAAAACTTTAAAAACCTGAAAAAGGAAATCAAAATAGAACTTAGAAAATGGAAAAACTTCCCATGCTCCTGGATGGGAAGGATCAACATCGTGAACATGGCAATACTTCCCAAGGCTATCTACAAATTCAATGTGATACCTATCAATATTCCAGCCTCATTCTTCAAGGAAACGGAAGAGGCAATCCAAAAATTCTTATGGAATAATAAAAGACCCCAAATAGCAAAAATGATCCTTAACAGAAAGAACAGTGCTGGAGGAATATCAATACCAAATCTCAAATTCTACTACAAAGCCATAGTAATCAAAACAGCTTGGTAATGGCACAAGAACAGACCTCAGGACCAATGGAATAGAATTGAAAACCCAGAAATGAACCCACAGACCTATAGCCATCTAATCTTCAATAAGGGAGCTAAAAAAATAGAATGGAAGTAAAGCAGCCTCTTCAGTAAATGGTGCTGGCAAAATTGGTTAATCACTTGTAGAAAACTAAAGCTAGATCCTTATATATCACCCTGCATCAGAATCAACTCCAAATGGATCAAAGACCTCAGAGTCAAAGCAGACACTCTGAAAACATTACAGGATGGAATAGGAGAAACCCTAGGTCTCCTTGGCACAGTCCAAAATTTTCTTAATAGACACCCAGAAACACAACAAATCAAAGAAAGGTTGGACAAATGGGATTGCATGAAATTGCAGAGCTTCTGCATGGCAAAGGACATAGCTAGCAAGATCAATAGAAAGCCCACGAATCCGGAGAAGATCTTCACTAGCCATACAACAGACAAGGGTCTCATATCTAAAATATACCTGGAACTCAAAAAATTAAATCCCCCAACAACAAATCCTCAAAGAAACAACTGCCCAATAAATAATTGGGCTAAAGACTTCTTTCCTCTGAAGAGGAAATGCTCAATCTCCCTAGCCATAAAAGAAATGCAAATCAAAACAACATTGAGATACCACCTCACCTCAGAACGGCTATAATCAAGAACTCTAATAACAACAGATGCTGGAGGGGATGTGGACAGAAGGAAACCTTACTGCATTGTTGGTGGGACTGTAAACTTGTTCAACTATTTTGGAAAGTAGTATGGAGGTTCCTCAAAAGACTCCGCATAGAGCTCCTCTATGACCTAGCAATCCCACTTTTGGACATTTACCGAAATGATCACAAACAAGACCATACTAAAGCTACCAGCACAACTATCTTTACTGCAGCATTATTTATCATAGCTAAGATATGGAACCAACCCAGATGTCCCTCAGTAGATGAATGGATCAAGAAAATGTAGTATATATACACAATGGAATTCTATGCCTCCATCAGAAAGAATGACATTGCCCCATTTGCTAGGAAATGGAAAGACTTGGAAAAAATTATATTAAGTGAAGTAAGCCAGGCCCAAAGAAACATACCCATGGTTTCCCTTATTTGCAATAGTATATGTCTGAGACAAGCAGAAATGGTCAGATATGTTGATGTTAGGCAAAACGAACCCCAAGATAAGGATTCAAATGTTTTTTCTTGGGCTGGGAAGGTGGCTCAGTGGTAGAGCACTTGCCTTGAATGCCTGAGGCCCTAGGTTCGATTCCTCAGCACCACATAAGCAAAAGAAAAAAGCCGGAAGTGGCACTGTGGTAGAGCACTAGCCTTGAGCTGAAGAGCTGAGGGACAGCGCCCAGGCCTAGAGTTCAGGCCCCACGACTGGACCCCCCCAAAAATGTTTTTTCTTTCTTGCTCTTGTTTCTAACATATTTTATATATATATATATATATATACATATATATACATATATATATATATATATATGTATATATATATATATGGGTTTTTTTGCTTTGTATGTCCCTCCTTCATGGTATAACCCCTGTTTTCACTGTATTTGATGTCGGTGTAATTGTGGAGCGGAAGGGAAAAACAAATTGTTTAAATAGGGATACAGGTAGACCCATTGCAGCAATGAGATGTATGTCGAAAAATGAACTTTATAAGTTTAGTGGGGGGGGGACAAAGGAGGAGGCAACAATGCTTGATAAAAAATGGACTCATTACCTTTCCCATGTAATTGTAACCCCTCTGTATGGTATTTTCACAATAAAAAAAAAAAGAACCCATGTGATTAGAATGTACCTTCCCAGATCAGCCAAGATAATCTCCCATCTCCTGGTCCTTTATCACCTCTATTCAGGATTTTAAAAATGATCTTGAGGTCTTTTTCTCTTGAAAGTGGCCATATGGCAAGCTAGTCCCTGTCTAGAAGATTCTATGTGGTAGGAGCTGGATTCAGGTGTTCCAGTCAGGTGTAGACAGCAGGAACTAGATCAGGTATGCCATTCAGGTGTGCCAGTGAAATGTGATGGCAGGAATTGGGTTTCAGGTGTGAGAGGTGAAATATTAAGGAGATAGCACATCACACATATGAAATACCAGAAGGCATTATTACTTATAGAGAAGAAGGTACCCACTAGGATGAACAGAAGTCCAGATACTGTAACAGCTCAATCAGCAGCTTGTGAGTGGTATGTGTGTATGTGTGTGTGGGGGGGGGGGAGAGAGACAGAGACAGAGACAGAGAGAGACAGAGAGACAGAAAGAGACAGAGAGAGAGACAGAGAGCTGGAGGTAAACCTATGGGAACAAAGCTTTTATTGAGTCCAGGGCAAGCAGAGGTCCTCTAAGTGGAATCCAACAGGCCTGAGTTCCATGAGGTGGGTCTGTGATGGAGTGGTGGTTACTGGGCCTCTCTGCCTAGTCTATGGCTATGTGGACAAGTCTGGTAGGTTTTGCTTAGCTGTCCTACAGGGACACCAAGATACACTTGTTAAAGGGAGATTACTACTTCAACAACACCAGCCAACTGGGTATAGCTAAACCCTGGAAACTGTCAAGAGTGAGTGAATCTTGCTTCTGGAATGAAAACTACCAATGGTAAGAATTGACTACACTTTGGCTGCTGGTGCCTTGACATCATACTTATGACTAAAGTATGTCATTTGTGTGGTTAAGGTGGTCATGTCCGGAGGTGTAAAGCATCTGGGAGGGAGTGATTTCCCCCCTCCCCTGCCAGAGGGCCAAAAGATGGATGGATGTGAGTGACAGGATTTAGGACAGTCCTCATTTGTCAAGTTCTCTTGTGTGGTGGCATCCCAGACTCCAGAAATGAGAAGATGTTCAAGACCAAGTTCTTTGTAAACCACAAGCCTTTCCAAGAACTAGCCACACGCAAGGAGTGTCTGGGTGTGCCTGAGGACATGTACTAACAAAGCTTAACTACACGAAAAGAAGAGGTGCAGAATAAACTGTTATTTAACATCCACACAAAAAAGAGAGAGAGAAAAGACTGCTGGATGTGAAATAGGCATCTCCTGGGGAAAGCAGTGATCTCCATTAATTTAAGTAACCTGTACCATTATTAAACTTTAAGTATAGAATAGAGGGGTAGACATTGACCAGAAAGCAAGAGCACTCCAGAAGTGAGGACCAAGCAGACAGCAAATCCAGGAAGAAAAGCACAGTGTCCCATTTCCATTTATGCCTTAGGAGAGGCATATCCGTGCATATCCCTGGGTGGAGGTTTTCCTGTGAACAGCAAAGCTTTCTTCAGAATAGGAGGTGCCGTCATCTCCCATAACCAGGTATGCGCTGGGAAGCTATCTGCTGAGACAATGTGATTTCCAGCGGTCAAGTTTTATGTCCAGTGGATGATGTCTGGGGTGTGGCATTCAGATATCCTTTCTGAGCGGGCATCCACTTGCGTGGACGTAGGCTTCTAGACTATAACCACTCGCTGTGAAAGTACCAGCAGCCAACAGGATGGTGCACAGCCTCACCTGCCAGGGTTTGCTTTGTTTTCCTGGTAGAAACCTAGGTTTTGAAGTGGGTCCCATATCTGATGAGCAGCTGTTTGGCCTATGGGGAAAATCAATGGTTTAATGAGTCCCAGAAGAGTAGGTGGCCCTCCATCTGGCATCCAGCCCTGTGGGATAGAGGCGAGATTGAAAATTTATAAAAATAGGTTAACACTTGGGGTAGAAAGAGAAACTTAGTTAAGCATTTATTCTGTTGGATTGGAATTGGAAAAGGAGTTTTTGAGGAGACCATTAAACCAGTCCTCTGGATCTCTTAGAGACATGGAAGCTGCGTTGAATGCTTGTTTTGGGTTTGTTTTTTTTTTTTTTACGAGACAAGTATTATATATTTCAAGATGTAAAATGTGTGTCATGGTTAGTAATACCTGAAACTCTGAAAGGAGTAAGGGGTATCCTAGCATGGTCTTGCATTATGACCTTAATACATATAAGAGGTATGTGGGGTTTTGATTTCTATTTTGCATGCAGATGACACAAGAGCCCTGGTACTTTTGCCTGGAAGGGGACAAGCTTTAGACAGTGGCCCAATAACTTCTAATAAACATGAAGATGGGACCACTTGTTCACGAAGGCACCCAAGGGCCATCATGACTATTTGAAGTTTGTTTCTTTGCATTTGTCCTTTGTTAGGGACATTCTGGCTAAATGATTGAAAACAACCGCATTCCATTCATCTCCCTGTCTTAGAATAGTTACCATTGCCATTTCATTGCCCCATGAGCCTCTAGTACTATGCACTTAGTGAATCCCAGAAGTCAAGTTTGCCGCGGACCGGCTCTGTCGGGACGATGGAGGACACCTAGTGGAGGAACTGGAATAGGTGGGGAGATGGCAAACAGACTACTCACACACAAGAGGAGTGGATGCTGAGTGTGATTTAATGCAGAGGATAACAAGCTTTTATAGCAAAAGTCTCCATGAGAAAGGGCAAAAGGTTACACAATCTTGCTGCAAGGCTTCCGTTCTTGGGTGGTCACTAGCTGGTCACCTGATCTTGTTTTTTGGATGACGAGTTATGACGATAGGCACTTGTTTTTAACTTTACCTCTATTTTTAAGAAATACAATGGGTTTCGATGTTTATCACCAATTAACCATTAACCAGAGCATATGGGCAAGGTGCTGAACAGAAAGGCATGAACTCTAGTACTTCATAGTTACTTTTGTTTACTTTTGTTACTTTATATGTTTTAAATCTTTTTTAAGCAATTGTGTTTTTTTTGTCATTCTTTAGAGTGTCCTCAATTTGTGGCCAAAAATCATGATATTCAGTATACTTAGTTAAATCTGGCCATATATCAAATTTAAGCTCATAGTGTCTTTTCTGTAACCCTTTCACATAATCCTTTACTTCTTTTCTATAGAGGCCTTAACTGTCTCATAAGATCTTTTTTGTTCCTTCTTTAATAGTAAGTACCAAGGAGGCCTAGATCTAGCAAGTCTCTCAGTAAATGAAAGAGAGTAATAGGAAGTTCTTTTTCCTAAGTAGTTTTTCCAATGGTTGCCATCCTTATCATACACACCTGTTAAAGGCTATGGATCTGGGGGAAGTCTTTGGGGTCCTCTAGATAATGGAGGATCCCACCATTTTCCTCTGATAAGCCATTGCCACCTTTCATCTACCAACCTTTTAGGAATCTTATTTAGCTTTTGGTCTAAATATCCCTCTACATCTTTCTTATCTACAGGATATCTATATGAATCTATTGTATATGCTTTAGAATTAAAGGAAAGTCTCCAGTAGCCATACACTCTTTTTGTTCTAGCTGTGCCTACAGCTTCTTGTAAATCTCTTACAAACAATTCCTTTTGCTGAAGTGACGTCATGAAACCCCCAATACTTTTATATTTACTTATGACTTGTCTACTAGCCTCCACAAGAGGGGCTTTCAGGGTAGCACTTAACTCTGGTGAGTTAGTCATATTCTCAGGACACTCATCAGATGTTGGAGTCGTCAAAACTTTTAAGAAAGAGCCTTGAATAAGGGAATGTTGAGCATGAGTAAGTACAATAAGCAGCAGGAACAGTAAAAGATTAATAGGCGCTCCTATACAGTGAAGAAAAGAAAAACAGCAACACATCTTTTCCAGGGGCTTGCCAGCCTTTTCCAGGAGGTAGGCCTCTTTGAAGCCCCATTCTCAGACCTGAAAGCAGGTTTCCCATGCTAAGCAGACTCCACCGGAGTGGGCGTGGCAAAGTTTCCCAGAGAAGAGACCTCTCTGTCTCTGTCTCTGTCTCTCTCTCACTCGCTTGCTCCTTGACACCTGATAAGTTAACTGAGGACAAGAGAAGTTGTGTCCTCCTGCAGGGAGGGCCAGGTGGGCTATATCCTGACTCAGGAATGCTCCAGGAGCTTGTGGTCAGCACTAAGTGGAGGTTTCAGTACAAGGACTAGAATGATGCTTTGTATTGAAGCAACATCACCTGAAGCAATGTCAAGCCCAAAGGCATGACCAAAGAATTATGGCATCTGGGAGAGGCTCAGGCACAGTGAGACCCTCAGTTTCCAAGAGAACCCAGAGAGCAGCCAGACATTTGCTGTTTTCATCGTCTACAGCAGGAGGTGATGCTTTCTTGCATCAGAAGCTCTGGGTCTACTCATGGCCCTCATAAGTAGCCCAGAAACTTCCAGAGGCATGAGGAAAGGTTGCCAAAGCCTTTATTAGGAAAAGAGGGATTTTTAATTCTTTCTGAAGTCACGGATTGACAGGGTAGTCTATTGTGGCCCATCAGAAGTAAGCAAACTGCAACGGAGGCTGCTGATGTAGTCATGAATAGAACATGTTAACTGAATCCGCAAGGGCAAACGAATGCCAAGTGGTAGGATGCAATCAGTCATTTGGGTAACAGTGGTTACTTAGCAGCCCTGCCTTGATAGATGGGAACACAGCATGAAGGTCGTAGTCATCTGTAATGAAGTACCTTTTCTTTTTCCCAGCATTGAGAATAGGTAAAATGGGGGTGGAAATGGAGAAGCATAACTTTTCATCCTTAAAGACCCTATTTTATTAGGCCATGTTAACTATTTTAACTGAAGTTCATGGGGGTCCCTGTTTATCGAGCCAGTCTGTAAGTGCTAAAGGAGTTATTTTATTTTAAGGTATTATTAAGTCAGAGTACTTATGCACAGTGTAGGAACTTTTACAGTAGTGGGACTCTGACCATGAGAAATTTTAGGCAAGACTCTAGCTAAAGTGAGGTCTACACCACATTTTTCTCTAATTTCTATTTGGTTAGAAATTAGATCTCAAGATTATAGGGGTAACGGGTTTAAGTTTAGTGAGATCACTGGTGTAACTTATAACTTGAGCCCCAGTCTTGATTATGGCTCTGAATTTTGTCAATTTGTACATCTTAACAAGTGAGAAGCTATGTCGTAGCTGGTGTGGAAATGTTTCTATGAAATCCTCAACCCCGTGTAAAATTAATGTATGCTAAATACACACACACACACACACACACACACACACACACATCATTAAGCATACACTTGCAATCCCAGCACTTACAAGACTGAGGCAGAAGGGAAATTTGATGCTAGTCTGGGCTACAGTGTAAGGTTCTGTCTCAAAAACAAAACCATTTTTCTGTTTCTTTCTATTGTGATCTACTTTAGATACACAAAGGAAGATAAATGTTGTGTCCCTATCATCAAATTTACAAAACAGTTCTGTAAATGAAAAACAATCTATGTTGTAGAGATACAAAAGCCTGTCAGAAGCTAAGCACAGTGGCACATGCCTGTCATCCTGGCTACTTAGGAGGCTGAGATCTGAGGACTATGGTTTGAAGTCAGCACTGGCAGGAAAATCCATGAGATGCTTATTTATCTCCATTCAACCACCAAAAAAGCCAGAAGTGAAGCTGTGATTCAAGTGGTAGAGCCCTAGTCTTGAGCAAAACAGCTCAGGAACAGCTCCCAGGCCCTGAGTTCAAGTCCCAGATCTGGCACCAAAAAAAAAATCTTGATTCCACAAATAAGAGAAACCACATGGGTACTGTCTTTCTGAGTCCGGCCTATTTCACTTAACACACTGACCCCAGTTCCATCTATGTTCCTGCAGATGACATAATTTCATTTTTATTTATGGCTAAGTAATAATAATAATAATATAATCTATTGTGTATAAATACTACATATTCTTTTCTTTTCTTTTATTTTTTGTCAGTCATAGGGTTTGAACTCAGGGCCTGTGGGCTCTCACTAGCTGTTTTGGCTCAAAGCTAGCGCTGTACCACTTTAAGCCACAGCTCTACTCCCCAGTTTCGGGTGGTTGACTGGAGATAAGATTCTCAGGGACTTTCCTGTCTGAGCTGGCTTTGAACCTGGATCCTTAAATCTCAGCATCCTGAGTAGACAGGATTACAAGTGTGAGCCATCAGCACCTGGTTACATTTTCTTTATTCATTTGTGAGTCTGCACCTGGACTGATTCCAAAACTTGACTAATGTGGATAATGCTGCAATAAACATGGATATTCATCTCTATTGTATACTAGCTTATATTCATTTTCATATATGCCCAGAAATGGCATAGCAGGATGATATAGTAGTTCTATTTTTAGTTTCTTGAGGAATCTCCATACCAATTTCCATAGTGGCTACACTAATTTACATTCCCATAGCAGTAAGAGTTCCTTGTTCCTCTACTACCTTCTCCAGCAATTGTGTGTGTGTGTGTGTGTGTGTGTGTGTGTATGTGTGTGTGTGCATTACTGAGGTTTGCATTCAGGGCTTCCTGCTTGCTAGGCAGATACTCTTACCATTTGATCTATGTCTCTAGATCTTGTTTTCTTGGTAATAGCCATTCTGACTGAGGTAAGATGGAATCTCTGTGTTCTGGCATTCATTTCTTTTATGACTAAGGTGGTTGAACACTTTTTCATGTGTTTATTGGCCATTTGTATTTCTTATTTGAGAACTTCAAGTCATCTGCCCATTTATTAATTGGGTTATTTGTTCTTTTGTTGTTTAACTTTTTAAGCTCTTCATATATTCTAGATCTTAATCCCTTGTTAGATGAATAGCTGGCAAAAATATTTCCCCGTTCTGCAGGCTGCCTCTGCTCTGCTGTTCCATTTGATGTGCAGAAACTTCTTAATCTGACACCATCACATTTGTCAATTCTTGCTCTTATTTCATGAGTTTTGGAGTCTTTTTCAGAAAGCCATTGCCTATACCTGTATCCTGAAATGCTTTCCTATAGTAGCTCCAAAGTTTTAGACCTTCCATCAAGGCCTTTGATCCATTTTTAACTGATTTTTGTACAAGGTAAGAGGTAGGGATCCAGTTTGGGTCTTCTACACATGGATATAGGGTTTTGTTTTCCCAGCACCATTTATTGAGGAGCAGCCATTCTCCAATGCGGTTTTTTTTTTTTTTTTTGCCATCTTTGTTGAAAATCAGATGATTGTCACTTGGTCCTCTGCTCTATGATGTTGCCTATGTATCTAGTTTTTTTTTTTTAATTTGTGTCTGTGTGTGTGTGTGCCAAGAAGCACCATGCTGTTCTTGTTACTTTGGCTCTACAGTGTAATTTTTTTTTTGGGGGGGGGGGGTCTGGTCATGGGGCCTGAACTCTGGGCCTGGGCGCTGTCCCTCAGCTCTTCAGCTTAAGGCTAATGCTCTATCACTTGAGCCACAGCGCCACTTCTGGCTTTTTTCTTTTTCTTTTCTTTTTTTCTTTCTTTTTTTTTGCTTATGTGGTGCTGAGGAATCGAACCCAGGGCTTCATGCATGCAAGGCAAGCACTCTACCACTGAGCCACCTTCCCAGCCTCTCTATAGTGTAATTTGAAGTCAAGAATTGTGATATTTTTGCCTAGGATTGTTTTGGCTATTCTGGATCTTTTGTGCTTCCGTGTGAATTTTAGGATTATTTCTGTGAAGAATGTCATTGGGATTTTTAGCAGGGATTGCACTGACTCTGTTGATTGCTCTTGAGCTATAGGTTTGTCATATACAGCCTGTATTATGGTGGTATACCCAGACAGTGGTACTTTTGTACGATGACTATGATACAAGGTCTCTCTGTGCACTTTACGGTTGGGTAGTGACTTGAATAAAATGAAGTAGTAAGTCTCATGCTGGTTTGGGAACAGAGGGGCAGTGGCAGTGTCCCAGGAATAAGAAGCCATCTTGGCTGGAGCTGTGGGGTATGATGGGGAGAATGGGAGGAGAGAATGATGGCAGGCATGCAGTAGGTTAAGAGTGATACACTTGATTTGGTCTTCTTTCTCTTTCCTACCTAAAACATCAAATATTCCTCCTGGTTTAAGCAAGGTTCCTTCTCCTCATGGCCGTCTACCTGTGAAATCTATCTGTTTTCATGAGTGCTACAGTTTGGAAGTCAACAGAGCGACCACAGCGAAGTCTCTAACGGAGCATGGTGATTTATTTTACATTTGATTGACATGTAATCATTGTCCATGATTCTGGAGGAGACAGTGTTGAGGAGCACAGTGATTCATCTGCTAAATTCCCAGAGGTCCAGGAACAGCATCAGGCCAGACAGAACAGACTTCGGGCTCCCAGGCAGTGTCTCCCCTAGGAAATCATCACAAAACTCCTGGTGTTGATCTATTGATTCTTCTCCCTTTTGCCAGTGAGAAATGCTCTACTTGATGAAAAGAAAACAGCACTGGAAAGGTTTACTCCTTCCCAAGATGGGGCACAGGCCAGCTGTTGTTAACAGCATCTGCTTCTGTGACACTGATGTGTTTTTAAGTCACTAATGATTTTTACTTAATTATGAAAGCAGTGTGTGTTTGTTGCTGAGAAATCACACATGTATGACATTTTAAAGCAAACCCATACAAATACCACCACCTGGGGATAACTATTATCAGGGTTTCTAATTTTACTTAGTTATACATATATATTTGGGATCATCTGGTAGCAACCATTTTGTATCATTTCATGTAGCATTTGGTTAGGATTTACTTGTGCCTCTGTACAGTTCATGTGTTGGAGGTTTTGGTTGATATTGGGAGGTGTGGTGGAAGTTGTAAGAAGTGGGACCTAAAGAGAGGGCCTCAGGTCACCCGCACAGAGGTTGTTACAACAAGAACAGCCCCCATCCACCCCCTCACATCGCCTCCCCTGTCCTGGTCCAAAATGTAAGGACTTGCTTTCTCCCACATGTGGTCCCACCATTTTGTCTCCCCCCAGAACTGTGAGTGAGCCAAGTAAACCTCCTTTCCTTCAAGAGAAAGCCATGCAGGCATTCCATTAGAGGGCATGGATTAGCTGACTAATCCTCATAGTAATCACTCTCCCATACACGCTACCTTTTAATCCCACAAGCCGGCCTCTAGGTTCCACTGGCAACCAGGGGAAGTGGTGCAGGAAGACTGGCTGAAATTCTGTCCCCTGTGGCTGATTTCTGGGGTAATCACCAGTGCTGCGGTTTCTTGCCCCTCTCTGCCCATTTCATAAGGCTTCATCTGAAGGGGATTGGCAGAAGTCAGACACCTGGTCAGACCAGTTCTCAGAGCAAATTACTGTGTTTGGAATGTACTTGACAGACTTGTTTTGACACATAATATGGGCTAAAAAACATATACATAACATAAGGAACATATGTACATATACCCACCCCCATTCCAGCCTGGATGGCATTCTCTTTTGTTTGATTGCTCTGGCTGAATGAAAGTGACATTTATATGTTTCTGTTTTGTATGTTTTTTCCCCTTATGTCAGAAGAAACACTTCCAGTTTCCCATCACTGACATTAGCTGTTGGCTTGTCATATCTGGCCTTTAGAAATGTTGAACTACATTCTTTGTGTACCTAATTGGCTAACAGTTTTCATTGCTGCAGAATAACTGCACAAGTTTATGGGATATGTTTCAATGCATGGAAATACAGGCATATAATGCATAATAATCAGATGGGATAATTTGCATATTCATTATCTCAAACACTCATTGTTTCTTTGTGTTGGAAGCCAAGTCCTCTTTACTAGCTATTTTGAAATATGCATTTTTAAAATTTCTGTACCCTTTGTCTCATGTAAGTTAATCTACTTTGGGAAAGGGAAAGGGAAACATAAAAACAGTGGGACAGGGCTGGGAAGGTGGCTCAGTGGTAGAGTGCTTGCCTTGCATGCATGAGGCCCTGGGTTCGATTCCTCAGCACCACATAAGCAGAAAAAGCCGGAAGTGCCACTGCGGCTCAAGTGGTAGAGCACTCACCTTGAGCTGAAGAGCTGAGGGACAGCACACAGGCCCAGAGTTCAGGCCCCACGGCCGACCAAATACAAAAACAAAACAAAAACAAAAACAAACAGTGGGACAAAGGTTGAACCAATTCAGTAGTGCTGCTCACTAGACACTATGTTGGAACTGAACTTTACAACTTGGGGGGAGGGGGATGTTGGAAGTGGGAGAAAATGAGGGAGGGAGTAACACTGTTCAAAAAGAAATGTACTCATTACCTTACTTATGTAACTGTAACCTCTCTGTACATCACCTGTGCAAAAATTTGAATTATATAATATATATAAACAATTGATTGTTGTTGACCAGTTACTCTTGTGTGCTATATAAAATATCTGACTATATCCCTTTACCTATCAACTATTTTTTCTTAATTCTCATCTCTCCTGTTCTCCCAGCTTCTATTCTACTTCACAGTTCTCTCAGTTTTTTAACTTACACATGCAGCATGTATTTCTGTGCCTGATTCATAAAAGATGATGAGTTTTTTTCAAATGCTTCTTCTACATCTATTAAAATGATTATGTAGCTTTCATCTTTCATTTTGTTTAAGTGGTGTATCATATTTATTGATTTGCTCATGTTAAATTATCCTTGCATCCTGGGAAGACATTTCATTTGATCTTTTTAATGTGATTTTGAATTTAATATTTCATTGGGGATTTTTTACTTCTATGTTCAGAAGGAATGTTGTTGGTTTGTACTTTTATTTCCCTCTTATAGTGTCCTTGCTTGACTATTAAGGTAGAGGTGATTTTGTAAAATGAGTTTAGAATTGTTCCCTCCTCTTCAACTTCTTGGAATAATTTGAGAACAATTGGTCTTAGTTCTTTAAATGTTCAACAGAATGCAGCTGGGAAGCCATTGGTTCAGGGCTTTTCTTTCATGTTTTGCTATTGATTCAATCTCCTTACTTGTTATTGGTCCATTCCGATTTTTTATTTCTTCATGATTCTGTGTTGCTAGCTTGTATGTTTCTAGAAATGTTTCCATTTTATTTAGGTTACCATCAGTCAGCATATAATCATATGCTTTTGTTTAAAACACACAGTAGTCTCCTATGATCATCTACATTTCTATGGTCAGGTGTCATGTCTCTTCTTTCATTTATAATTTTATATCAGTCTTCTTAGTCTTGGTAAATTGCCAATACTTGTGCATAAAAAAAAAAAAACCACCTTTGGGCTTCGTCAATCTCTTCCATTGTTTTTCTGGTATCTACATTGTTTCATTCCCTCTGTTAACTTTGGGATCGGTTTGCTCATCTCTGGGCTTAGTTGGCTTATTTAACATAGTTTGCTTTTTTTCCTATAGATTTCCTTTTAGTTTCCTTCTTAGGAATTCTCTCACTGCATTTTATTAGCTTTGTTCCTGATTTTTAGTTTTATACCATGGAGTCAGAAAAAATATTTGATATGATTTCAGTCTTCTTAAATTTTGTAAGGCGCAGCATAGTATTTCTCTGCAGGCTGTTCTGTGTGAACTTGGTAAGAAGGTACATGCTGCTGTTACTGGATATAATATTTTATATAGTCTATTAGGCCCCCCCTTGGGCTATAGTGTTCAAATATGCTGTTTCTGTATTATTTCTGTCTGGAAAATCTATCCACTGTGCTATTAATATCTCCTATGATCATTGTATTGCTGTTTATTTTTCTGTTTGGTTCTATTAGTATTAATTAGCCTTATAGATTTTGGTGTTCTGCTATGAGGATTATGCATATTTTGTCCAAATCATGGATAAGTCGTGGAAATTAAGGCTCAAAAAAAGAGAGAGACCATACTGTTGCTACTCATTTCTGTGATAAACCAATTTGAAGCAACTTTTATTATTTTAAAGAATTCACAAATATATTTAATAGTTGGTGACTTGCTTTATTACTCTATTCTTTTATAGCATTCTATTAATTTGTGTGTATGCACGCCAGTCCTAGGCATTGCCTTGAGCTTTTTTACTTGAAGCCAACACTCTACCATTTGAGCCATCACTCTATTTTTGGAGTTTTGGGTGGTTAACTAGAGATAAGAACCTCCTGGATTTGTCTGCCCTTGGTGGCTTTGAACTGTGATCCTCAGATCTCAGCCTCCTGAGGAGCTAGTTATAGGCATGAGCCACCAGCACATGGCTTAGTTTTGATTTTTTCAGTTTTTTTCCAGTGGACTGATTATATATGAAAAAATTCAATGAAAGAAAAATGTCATTCTCTTCCAGTTTTGAAATGGAGTTTTTGTTTTCATTTATTCATTTTTTACTGACTGATACTGTGAGGTTCGATGAAAGAAAATGTTCATTGTGTACATTTTTTCCTGATTATCATTATTTGTTTTACTTGATGATTGTTTATAAAACTAACACTGCAACACAGGGGAAGAAATGTTAGAATATCATCCACTCTAGTTATCTACACACCAAGTTCCAAACTCATACAGTCTCCTTGGAGGGAGCCAGTTAATTTTCCCCCTGAGCATCGTGGCTCCTGCCTCCTGCTCCTCTTTTCTTTTCACCCCCTTTTCTATTTCCCTCCCTCTGCCTTGCTCAGTTGCTAAGTGCCATTTTAATATGATGGGTACAGTGATAGTAAAAGTGATTCTGATGAATGAGCTACCCTGAGAATGAACTGAAGGCTATGCATGAGAAAATAGGGTAAGGGTAAACGTCAGGAAAGGATGCTTTGTCCGGAAGTAGCAGAGGGCTGAGTTATTTCCTGTGATGAGGATCCAGTGTGTCTGACACAGATGCTTCCACAATCTCTTCACGGGGACAGCAAGGTGAAAGGGAAAATGATGAGAAAGCCAGGGGGATCGTGGGGTGGGAGGAGAGATTAAATAAAATACCCAGGAAATGGAAGCACATTTTCAGAAACAAATGATACCACCTCTTTGGCCAATGCTTTCTCACACTAGGATGAGTAAAATAGCTCAGAAAAACTCAAGTGTTTATAAAACAAGGCTACTAGTAGACAAAAAAGTCAGAGTTTTAATCAAAGCATGAAAGAAATATGTGAATACAACGTTCAACTTTATTACCATTCAGGGAATGGGCAGAGAAATGGCCATGGTGAGGATAGAAAAATAAGCAATTAGTATGTTGTTTTGTGGAAAATGGATTGGTACACACTTCTTGGAGAATTTAGCAAGGTTCCTCCCTAAAATTCTTTATGATGAACCAGTATTTCTACCTATAGTATCTATTCAGAAGAAATAACCATGGTTTGGGGTTAAAAAATATAAGTAAAGAGTAACAAGGTTGACAAGAAATGCACTCATTGCCTTAGTTATGTAACTGAAACCCCTCTGTACATCACCTTGCCAATAAAAAAATTGAAAAATATGTAAGTTGGATGTAAGTTAATTACAGCATGTTTTATAATAAAGAATCTTGGAGTTATCTCAACTAACTAAATATAGTATTCTGATTGGAAATAATTCCAATGCTTAAGATGGGGATATGGCTTGGTGGTAGAGTATATGCCTAACATTTTTGACAACTTAAGCTCAATCCCCAGCACTGCTAGATAAATCAATAACCAATACATAAATAAAATGCTGTGAAATATTTAAAGTCCTGGAAAACACTCTCTTAGGGGAAAAAACAGCATGCATTACTCTATCAGAAAAGTCATCTCAGATAGAAATGTTGGCAACTTTTTTGCTGAGTTCTATTTTTTGAGTGGGACAGGCTTTTTCAAGACATCATGTTTAGAACAATTTCAGAGGTGGTATTCAAAGTCACACATGAGACTCCTCTCTCTTGCTTCCTATTGCCCACTTGTGGTTGGAACAGTAAACTGCACCAAGTCCTACTTGGACTAACCACCCAGTCTCTCTTCTGTGTACTCACCATTACATGGGCCTTCCAATACTTTGTAAAGAGTGGGTGAACGGAAGATTCCAAGGAATGGAACTGTGCCCCGGGGCCTGGGAAAGATAGAAACTCTCTTAGGTTTACAGGAACAGGTATCTAGGATGAGACTGCCTAAACCATAAAGTAGACCTAATTGACAAGTTCAAAGCGAGGCGCAGGGGGTGGGGGTGGGGGTGGGGCAGTTCAAGGAGTAGAAACTTTTAGCGTGAAGAGACATTTTACTGCCAAATACTTTCATAGCCAGACTGTCAAAGGGGCAGTAAAAATAGTAATAAACAGCTGTGCTTATTAACTACACCAATTTTTCTTTCTTCTGATAAGAATAGAATGACTTTCTCCATGTGCATTTTTAATCTTGCATGAAGCTAAAGCTTTTTATAGCTTTAGCAGAGTTTCATGTCATGATCTCACAGAAGGGCACTGAACTCTTCTGCTATGGCATTGTATGTGGAGATGAAAACATGCACTTGAAGAGAAGATGCTTCCTTGGGGTGGAGGACCATATTTCACATCATTGACACATGCTGAAACTCTAAATCTGTGCCAATCAATGTATCTCTGAAGATGCCACCTGAGATGAGCACTAGAGAATACTTGCTGAATGGGATATTACCCGATCAATACTTGGCACATAAGGGATGCCGTACCACTAATATCAATGTGGCTACAAACATTCTTGGAGTACATTATGCTTTGAACACCAAAATTAGATTGCTCTCAGAAAACTAGTCACAAGGAGCACTGATGGCTCCTGTTATTCTGATTTCTTTCCATTTTTTGAGTGGGACAGGCCTTTCCAGGACAGACGTTAGATGGCTATAATAGGATGGCTAGTATAGGATCTAATCCAGTAACATGCTCAGTTATGACAGTAAAAAGTAGAAAGGTCTGAGCAAAGGCAAATTCTGATGTCAAAGCACAAACAAAAGTATCAGAAAGCTAATGGTGCTTTCAAGTTGGAAGGGTCAGTGTAGGTTTTAAATGAGACAAAAAGGTAAAGGCAAGATTTCAAGTACAGGGGGCTGGGAAGGTGGCTCAGTGGTAGAGCGCTTGCCTTGCATGCATGAGGCCCTGGGTTCCATTCCTCAGCACCACATATGCAAAAAGAAAAAAAGCCGGAAGTGGCGCTGTAGCTCAAGTGGTAGAGCACTAGCCTTGAGCTGAAGAGCTGAAGGACAGTGCCCAGGCCCAGAGTTCAGGCCCCACGACTGGACCCAAAAAAAAAAAAACCAAAAAAAAAAAAAAAAAAAAAAGATTTCAAGTACAGTGTCTGAATTCAAATAGAGAAAACTAGGAGATGGACATAGTAAGAGAGAGATGTCAAAGTTGGGGCTGGGAAGGTGGCTCAGTGGTAGAGCCCTTGCCTTGCATGCATGAGGCCCTGGGTTCGATTCCTCAGCACCACATAAGCAAAAAGAAAAAAGCTGGAAGTGGCGCTGTGGCTCAAGTGGTAGAGCGCTAGCCTTGAGCTGAAGAGCTGAGGGACAGCGCCCAGGCCCAGAGTTCAGGCCCCATGACTGGACCCCCCAAAGAAACAGAGAGAGAGATGTCAAAGTTAATTACCAGAATGGGAAGAATTAAGAGATTATAGTCAGGGGATCAAAGCCAAGGATCTTGGGTAGGTTAGTGGACTTAACAGTTCTATGAAGTGAACATCATCTCTTGAATGGTCTGCCTAGTATACCTGCAAAAGACAAATGATAAGAAAAAAATAGAAATCTGGATTTCCCTATGGGACACGATGGTGGCCTACACATGCAATTGCAGGTTTACGGAACAAAATAATGTAAAACGCTGGATGAGGTGGGAGTTTCATCTTCTCCCAATTTTTCCATGTACTTAGCCAGCAATAAAATGAAGGTAATTCTCAAAGATCAGATATAGAGTAAAAAGTTTCAGCTTTTGGAGCTTTGGATGCAGAGGCCCCTGCAGTACGGGTTTAATCCAGACAGCAAGATGAACTTGGGGCCATTAGAGTTGAAATGATGATGTACTCATCATTTACTCATTTACTCATCATGCTAAATAAGTAGCAGAGCTTGTATTTGAACTCAGGTTTCCTGCTTTCTGAGATTGTTAAAGTGAGTCT
Source organism: Dipodomys spectabilis (assembly GCF_019054845.1). Classification (NCBI taxonomy): domain Eukaryota; kingdom Metazoa; phylum Chordata; class Mammalia; order Rodentia; family Heteromyidae; genus Dipodomys; species Dipodomys spectabilis. Next base: position 23,033,417 of record NW_024870834.1, on the reverse strand, counting down.
TAAAGCAGATCATCAGACGACCAGTTATGGTAAAATTAAATTCTGGAGTAGATTATCCAGGGGTCCTGGATGGCCGTATGAACGTAGTCTTAGCGCACACAGAGGAAGATGTCAGTGAACAGCTTAAGTACAGGGATACATTCATCCTAGGAAACAATGCATTATGTATGCATGGGTTCCCAAAAAGAAGGATGTGAAAGCATCCAGGAAGCAGTTCATTGCATATTCAGACATACTTTTTATGACATGTTTTCTTGTACAGTTTTCATTAGTAGTTGGGGAATTATTCTGCTGGCATATGAGTAAGATAGATGTATAAAATTATGATTGATTTGTAAAGAACTGCTCACTTGCTTGGCACTGGTGGCTCACGCTTGTAATCCTAGCTAGCTACCCAGGAGGCTGAGATCTGAGGCAGCCCGGACAGGAAAGCCAGTGAGACTCTTACCTCCAATAAACCACCAGAAAACTGGAAGTAGTGCTGTAGCTCAAGTGGTAGAGCGCTCGCATTGAGCTGAAGAGCTGAGGGACAGTGCCCAGGCCCAGAACACTTGATTCCTCAAGTATGTTGAGTTATAGCTGCAGGAATGTGTTCATGACTGCATTTTTCACAATAGCCAAAAAAGTGACTGCATTTTTCACAATAGCCAAAAAAGTGAAAACAATCTAAATGTTCGCCAACTGGTATACAGATAAACAACAGATGACATATGGTAAGTAATATGGAATATTATTTGGACATGAAAGAGAAAGAAATACTGATAAATGTTTCAGGATGAACTTCGAAACCATTCTACTCAGTGAAAAAAGTCACAAAACAGTATTACTCAATTTATATTAAATGTCAATGAACCTATGGAGGCAGAAAATAGATCAGTGGTTCAAGTCCCACAACCGACAACAAATATACAAACAAAAAAGCCCACTACTTAGTATTCCTTCAAAATAAGTTACATATTGCTCAAGGTTTTTAGCATCACATAAGTAGTGGGAATTTATTGCACAAACTGCATGAGGGTCGGCTGTGTGTAGAAACACTTAGGAATTTGTGTCATCTTTCCTCCTCTCAAAGGTAGAAGGCAATTTGTCCTGTTAGTCCTTTTGTAGGGTGTTTTCTTTTTATTCCTCTGGTTTGTATCCTGTGACATTCCTAATAGCATATCTTCCTGCGGAAAGCTCAGGTCTTGGCGACTGTCCCCAACATTCCATCAGCCATCACAGTATCAGCTCAAGTTCACCAGAGGCAGGCAGTAAACTTGAGGTGCAAGCGCCAGCTTCAGTGTCATATTCTCCCTAGACTCCACGATCCTCAGATCTCAGCCTCCTGAGTAGCTAGGATTACAGGTGTGAGCCACCGGCGCCTGGCTCAGTAGTGGTATTTTTTTATTTTTATTTTTTTGTCGGTCATGGGGCTTGAACTCTGGGCCTGGGCGCTGTCCCTCAGCTCTTCAGCTCAAGGCGAGCGCTCTACCACTTGAGCTACAGCGCCAGTTCCGGTTTTCTGGTGGTTTATTGGAGATAGGAGTCTCACGGTCTCTCCTGCCCGGGCTGGCTTTGAACCGTGATCCTCAGATCTCAGCCTCCTCAGTAGCTAGGATTACAAGCGTGAGCCACCAGTGCCCGGCTAGTAGTGGTATTTTTAAAACATGGTAGCAAAGAGTACAAATCCTTTCTGGAAAAAAATTTATTTTCAACCTATAACTCATGACACTCCTGCAGCTATAACTCAACATACTTGAGGAATAGAGTATTACAAAATACACAAAGTCTCCTAGCTAGGAGTCAAGAATGAAGACTGGAGCAAATTGGAACTACAACAAATTCTGCTCACATTATCAGATAGAACAACTGGGGATGTAGCTCAGCGCTATAGAACCTACTTACCATGCTCAAGTTCCTCGGTTCCATTGTTGGTCCTGCAAAAACTATTGAAGATATTGTTTTCTGGAGAGAAAACAGAGAAGCCACGTTTTGAGAGGTCAAGTTGGGAGTCTTTATTGGAAAGCTGGTGAATGCCGGCAGTCTCCTGTCACAAAGACCTGCAGCCCTATGGATACACTTTACACACTGTCAAAAAACTGAGCCATGAGAGCCAGAGAGGATAGAAAAAGCAGAAAAACAATACCAACAAACCAGATCAACTCCAATGGACAGCAGAAGTGAGATGCTATGGTGAACAGAGGAGAGCCAGGAGCCAGGACACAGGACACAGGACACAAGCCATGGCTTAATGGTGCCTGAGATAGTCTGGGTCGAAATAGTCAGGTCAAAGAGCAGGACCACAGGGACCCTGAGAGTTCACAGCCTAAGACTGGCAGGTCCAGGACCGATAGTCCAAGTCGCCACCCTGCCTCCAGGAACTCAGGCACACCCATCACCTGTGAAGTAGGACTTCCCTGCCTCCTCCATGAAGACAAGATGGCACCAGTCAAACCCAATACCTTAGCCTCCAGTTAAATTCAGCAGCCCTACTTCAATATTAATAATAAAGTATTTTAAAAGCTAGTTTTAAAAAATAGAATGTGAAATATATATTAGCAATACACAAAACTTAGATATATGATTTATATATTTTTATAAAGACACATGTCCATGATTTGGACTATGATTAAGAAAACAAAGCTATCAGTTTTCAACATGGGGCATAGAGGTGTATGCCCATTGCTGAACCTCTTATCAGGGAGGAGATTCTTTGATCTAAAGTGGCAGTACATGGGAGATCTTGTGTCAATGAATCAGATGCTCTCTGAGCCAGTGCAGTCAGAAAAGGTAAAAATGTCAATCTTAGAGGCTGGGAAGGTGGCTTAGTAGTAGAGTGCTTGCCTAGCATGCATGAAGCACTGGGTTCCATTCCTTAGTACCACATAATCAGAAAAAGCCAGAAGTGGGGCTAAGGCTCAAGTGGTAGAGTGCTAGTCTACAGCTGAAGAGCCGAGGGACAGTGCCCAGGCCCAAAGTTCAGGCCCCAAGACAGACAAAAAAAAAAAAAAAGAAGAAGAAGCTCCGGGACAGTTCCCAGGCCCTGAGTTCAAGCCCCAGAATTAGCAAAAAAAAGTTAGTTCAGAATGAATTTCTGCCCTTTCTATGTTGAAAAGAGGCCTTACGAAACCAGTGTCACCAAGGAGCTGGCTGTTCCACTTCAAGGTTCACATGTGGTCAGTGGTCAGCACCGGCCTGTGGCTGACAGACAGAGTGGCAGCAGGAGCTAGATCTGCATTTGTGCCCGGGTACTGGCTTCATCTCTGCCACGTGACTACTCCCCTAGAGCTCCCCTCAGCACTGTGCTGGTAGACACTGGCTGGTTGGTACTGTAACTCTCTTGTTAGTGCTCACCAGACATCCAACTTGGCCCCTCTGCCACGATTGCTTAGAGTGTTCATTTCTAACGCATTGTCTAGTACAGGATTGGGGAATGGTGGAAAGAATGCTAGTCAATCTGGAAAAAGCACAAATAGTACCTATGCATGGATCAAGCTGGGCTTTTCTGGGGAATGGGAGACTGAATTAATGTTAAACAATTATTTATATAATTTACATAATCCATGTGATGATTGTGGTTGGTTTTTTTTTTTTTTTTGGGGGGGGGGCTTGTACTGGAGCTTGAACTCTGGGCCTAGGCACTATTTGTGAGTCTTTGTACTCAAGGCTAGTGCTCTACCACTTCTGGCTTCTATGGTACTTTAGTGGAGATAAGAGTCTCACAGACTTTCTTGCCTGGAATGGCTTCAAACTATGATCCTCAGATCTCAGGCTCCTGAGTATCTAGGATTCTGTAATCCTAGATGAGCCACCAGTGCCTCGCTTATGTGACATTTTTAAAGAAGAAAAACTGAACACTCACTTCAACAGATGGGAAAATATTTAATTATTCAACATGTACCATAATAACAACTGTTGGCAAGCTAGGATGCAAAGTGGATGAAACCATATTGTGGTGTTTACCATAATACGTGACATAGGCATATGGAACAGGTTTTATATTATTTATGAGGAAGATTTTAAATATTCAGCAAGGGAAGTGCCAAAATTTCTAATTTTTGGATCCTCAAGTGCATAGGTGAACAGGAACCAAAGCACTATTGGAGAGTGTGGTTCTGCTCCAAGGAGATGTACATCCTGTATGTCCTTGCCACCAGGGTCACTGTGTGAGTGTGGGATTTGCAGTGCCACATTTTCAGTGATTTGCAATGATTTCTTGTCCCTTCACTATTCTTCCTTCTATGCAATCATCAGAGCAGCCTGGCATCCGGCAAATAATGTGAGGATCTAAACACGGATGATTCTAAGGTTATCTGCCAAACAGTCAGGTAAATATCATGGAACATAGGCTGCTCTTACTGACATGCTTTGAAAATAGCATAATAACTATTGATTTCTTTAGTTTCTATTACCTCCATTCATTTCTATTCCATAAATTTACCGATTTTCAAGTGCATACTTTTATGAGTGTAGTTTATTTTTCCAGTGGTATATTTTATGCAACCTAATTTTACGTTCACTACAACCAATTATAGAACATTTTTATCATTCCCAAAAGAAGCCCTCTATTCATTTATAGTCATCCTCTATCCCCATTCCCAGGCCTAAAGAACCGCTGATCTACTTTCTGCCTCCATAGGTTCATTTTTTGACATTTAATATAAATTGAGTAATACGGTGTTTTGTGACTTTTTTCACTGAGTAGAATGGTTTCGAAGTTCATCCTGAAACATTTATCAGTATTTCTTTCTCTTTCATGTCCAAATATACTCCATATTACCTACCACATGTCATCTGTTGTTTATCCATATACCAGTTGGTGAACATTTAGATTGTTTTCACTTTTTTGGCTATTGTGAAAAATGCAGTCATGAACACTTGTGTTCAAGTCAGGGTGGTCACGTTTTCATTTTTATTGGTGGTTTTAGAATGGATTCAGACATGTTGGAGAAAGAAGTGCACCTGGTCCTCATTGAAGTTGGGCCCAGGATTACTCCTTACTGCTAAAATGGGAGAAGCAAGGTCCCCAATCCTCGCTAGCTTTCTTTAAAGCAGTCAGCAGCACTCCTATATCACTACCACATCTTAGCGGTAAAGCCCTCACTTTCACAGTCAGGAACAAGACATTTCTATACAACTTTATATGGAAGGTTCTACCAGTTTAAAGAAAAGGCAAAAGTTACAAGACCTGGAGGAGGCAAAATTGATATCCAGAGATGACAGAAAAAAATAAAAATAATTTATGAATCATTGGAATTGAGAGATTGCTTCAAAGCTTGTCTGTTTAGAATCAGACCAAGATATTTAAGCCAGATGCTTTTACAGATACCATCAAAACCACTGCTAATTTTGCTTATAAAGCTTAACTTAGAAACATCACAAATGATGTATTATGTATGAATAAGGTAGCAGCTAGGAATAAACCTAACTGAAAATGTGCACGCCCTTTCTGGAGGACACCATAACAATTAAATGTCTATCATGAGAAGTTATTCGATACTTTATATAAGTAGAATCCGTATCAAAGTGATTCTCCTCAAATTGGTTTACATACAGATCAAGGGCAACTGAGAGCTTAGCTGGTGTTTTTTGTTTGCTGTTTTGAGTTCTGGTTCAACAAGTCTTTATAGAAGAGCAAAGGTCAAGAATAGTTAGGATGCTCCTGGAAAAACAGAACAAAGTTGGAGTCTTCTTCCTCAGTCCATCCATTGTGGGGACCTCATGCATTATGGGGACTCGCAGTTACCAGCAGGCCTGCACTATGCAGCTATACACTGTCCTGGAAGCAAACACGTAACTAAACCTCCTGCCTCTCCTCCTTTGACACCTGCCAATCAACCTGCAGGAAGTCACAAATCTCAGCTGTCAGTCTCCCAGACCAGGATAACACGGGAGACCTACTGCCCTTCCCCAGTCAATCGGTTTCTGGTTCTCTTCTGATAATAAACCTCCACCAGGCAAAAGCAATCCATTCAAAGTAACACAAAACGCGTGTCCTCCTGAAACTTGTGGTGGTCAGCACATTGGTTCCAGGAGGCTGGAGAACAGTTTGGATTTAGAGATTTGAATCTGGTTCGTGGTCACCATCAAATTAATATGGAAACCAGTACCTTCCACTGTTCTGTGGCTTAACTAAGTTTTTTTTAAGAGCACTCAGTACATAAAATTTTAAGAACAGTCAGTACATAAAATCTGCTAAGAAAGATGAAACAAATATTCTAGCCGCTGTCTACTTGTGAGATGGGAAATTTACCAGTTTTTTAATTAATGCTATGAAAGATAGGCTAATGTTACTCAGCATACTGCCTTGCTGTTATTGAACTGTCAGTGCAACAAGGATAGCTTACTCTCTGCATTTAGAAATGCTTACATTCATTCAATCATAAAGCAGCCTGCTTTACTGCATGCCACTGGAAGGCTCTTTGAACGCAGGGATGGAGAGATGTGACCTCTGCCTGGAAGCTGGTATCTAATAAGCACATGAATGATGGAGTTAGGTTAGGAAATAGCCACTACATGTACCCTTGGTCAGATTGAGTCTCACCTATCAAGTTCTGGTTGAGATTAGTTATATAGAGTGCAGGTGACACTGAATAGCGTACCTCATGATTTACTCTGGAAATCCTTCATCTGTTTCTGACTCCATTGTTGTTTTTTTTGTTGTTGTTGTAGGTCATGCTGCTTGAATTCTGGGCCTGGGTGCTATCCCTATGCTCTTCAGCTCAAGGCAAGCACTCTACTATTTGAGTCACAGTGTCACTTCCAGTTTTCTGGTGGTTAATTGGAGATAAGAGTCTCACAGACTTTGCTGCCCAGGCTGGCTTTGAACCATGATCCTCAGATCTCAGCCTCCTGAGTAGCTAGGATTAAAGGCATGAGCCATGGGTGCCCATGGCTAAAGTTCCCTTTTTAATCCTTTGTCTTTCCACCTGTTTAAGTAGCCCTCATGGGTGTCCAGAGGAGAAAATCCCGGTCTCTACACTCATGATGAAAGGTCAAATACACAGAAAAACAAAACATCATTGTCATTCAAGACTGCTGAAAATAGAAACAAAATGGTGAGATTCTCCTTCTTGTACCTAACATGTTCACTTGAGTTACATGAGACCTTTTGTAACGAGATACCAAAGATGCTCTCCACCAGTGTTCATCCATACAGCTCAATTTTCCAGGGATTAGCTTCTTCTGGATGTTAGGGGCAAGCAGCAGAATCTGTGTGCCTGTCTGTCTGTCTGTGTGTCAGTGCATTTCTGGAGCAGGTAGCCAAGGGATCAGCAGGAAGATTTGAGTTGAATCACTGCCTAGAACTAACTGATGCAAAAGAGCCTTTGTGTCTTGTGATCAGCGCATCTGGGCAAGGATAAGGGAGCTGAGAAGGAACAGCAGGGTGCCCGGCAAGAGCATGAAGGAAGGAGGAGACAGCTGAAAGACTAGACTCCAGCTCAGACACGGTGGTTGGGAGCTTCTTAAAACACCATATAAGGAAGACTTTCTTAGACGTAGCTTCTGAGGTTTCTTTTTTCAGTCCAGGGTCTCTGTGGCTCTTCTGGGTTGCAAGTACTAGACACTGCATGGAAAAAGAGTTGTACCCATAAAGGAGGCAGTGCTGAGTAAGCAGGGCATTTCTTGATTTTGAGACTGGGGTGGGCCTTTGCCTAACAATGCTTTCTTGGTGCTGTATTGAATGGTCTTAGTGTGCCCTCTAGTGGTATGAATGGTGCCTTCTCAAATCTCAGTATAAGACAATTCTATTGGGAGCATCACAGGTCAAAGGCCTCAAGATCTGATCCTCACCCTTTCAGTCAAAATATCACAACAAACATCATACATATGATTTCAGAAACTTTCTATACACTCCATTACTCTACTTGCTTCCAAACAGGCTAAATGTTACTTAAATTTTAAAGGGCAGAATCAAACTAATTTTAAAGACACTGGAATTTCTGAAGTAATACCTGTATAGTAACAGTGAGCAGACTTAATTTTCTTTGTACTAAGCAGTAACAATAATAACTTTATCACCTATTATTTTCTTGCCTTTTCACTGAATTTCATGTATACTCTAACTAGGTTCACTGATGCAACTATAGAAGTCCAACTTACAGATAAAGAATTGGAGATTCATAAAGGTTACACAGAAAATGGAGCCTGACTCAAGAGGTACAATACCAGCCTTGATTTAAGAAGACAAGGGACAGCACCCAGGCCTGAGTTCAGGCTCCAGTACTGACAACACCGGGCACGTGCACACAAACACATAGTGAACATAAAGGGTAATGTAAATTGCACAAGATTGCACAGTTTGAAAGTGGCAGGGCCAGGAATCCAGTTCAAATCTACCAGTTTGCTTGGCTTTTTACTGAATTTTTCTGTCTGCATAAAAGAAAAATATACAAAATCATTTAGACAAGTCTTTCTACAGAGAATTATTTGCTGCTAATTGAATGGCCTGCTCAATGCTTATTAAAGTATTAAAATGCTGTTTTAAATGATATTTTAATCAAAATATTAAAATGCTATTTTAAAATGTGATGTTTTGGGTATGAAATTTGGTTGTTAAAAATGTTTCCCTGTTTTGTATTAACAATAGCTAACATCTGCCCAATAGTTCCTCTATCAGTTATAAGAACTTTAGTTTTTACAGTTATTTCCATTTCTAGTTCCATGTGAAGAAGGTGGGGCACCAAAGTAGTTAATTTCCCCAAGGGAATTATTTCCATTGTATTTAATTTACAAAAATGTGACTTTTACCATTATAGTACAGGGCAATAGAAATGAGCATGTTTTCAAATATTCTGGGGAAATGGATAGTAGTTTACAGAAGCTAAGGAAAAGGTAAATTTCTCTATAGGTGACTAAGGAGTTTGGGGGAGAAGTTGGATGAGGGGGTGAATTGTGAGGCCATTGCTTAAGAATCAGAGAAAACCCAAAAATACTAAGGACAGGATCCAGCAGGAGACCTACAGAGGGAAATGGCCAAGAGAGAAGAGAAAGGGTTTGCTCATGAATGGAGCAGCACACAATGAACTTGTATGGAAGAGAATTCCCTGGGTTGGCTTGTGTTAACTAACATTGTCTCCTCTTTCTTTCCTATGCAGGCCTTGGAAAATATTACACTCATTGCTAATACTATGTGTTAATATTTGGGGAGGGGGGTGGAAGCTCAAAAGACAATGGTAGAACACAATCAATAGACTGCACTGCAAATTGAAATGTTCCCGTGGACTCCCAAAGGCAAAAGGTATTGTCTTGATGAAGTAATTCCTAACCGGCATCTTGGGAAAACAAGAGAAATACCTTCCACATACAGGTAGCTCAGGAACCAGTGTCTTGTGTGGTAATAAGGAGAAATGGGGTGGGATATCTCAAAGAAATATTTCTTGCCCTTGATGCTTAGTCTTACCAGATCCTAATGCACTGTATAAGTTTTATGCCCCCAACCTTGTATAGGTACAGATATACAGGAGGTGGGAATAAGTTAGTTATGTCCAGGTAAACTCCCAAATTCCCAAGTGCCCTGCTATTTAGGCCTTCTTGTATCAAACGATGTTCTTATACCCAGCCTTATTTTCTTACACTCCATGAAACACTAAACCCTAGTCTGATGCCTCCTATGAATGGGCCAGTCAAGTTAGAGCACAACCTCTTCTATCTCTGCTGTGGAATGACTGGGGAAGTCCACTGAAGATTTAAAAAAAAACAACCCAGCCTTTCCCAATGCACTTCCACACTTGAGGGCCTGGCAGAGATTCTGCTTGTGACAGCTGAGGACTGAAGTCAGATCCCCTCTGGTCAAATGTCCCCATTTGCAGAGCAGATTCCAGTCTCCACTGACTCATAGAGGTAACTGAAGGCAAAAACAAATCTATTTGTTGGGCAAAAACTACATCAAGTGCTCTGCAGAGACTTTCAGATAGAAATCAGACCTATTCTGTAGCCAAGATATCATTTAAAGTCTCTTGCAAAGTTTAAACTGCAAGTTAAAGGGGTTGGAGGCATGGCTCAGTTGGAAAAGCTCTAGCCAGTGAGCAAAAGCGTAAAGTACCAAGTTCAAATCCTGGTCTCAGAACAAAAAAAAAAGCAATATTAACAGATATTAACATATAGCCAATTTCCCTTAAAACTGTGCATATACATGTTAATTGAATTTAAATCTTTTGAAAATAATGACACAGAAGTGGCACTGTGGCTCAAGTGGTAGAGTGCTAGCCTTGAGTTGAAGAGCTGAGGGACAGCGCCCAGGCCCAGAGTTCAAGCCCCATGACCAACCAAAAAAAGAAAGAAAGAAAGGAAGGAAGAAAGAAAGAAAGAAAGAGGAAGCAAGCAAGGAAGGAAGGAAGGAAGGAAGGAAGGAAGGGAAGGAGAGAAATAATAACAGTAGAACATGCAGTCTTGAGAGAACATTTTGATCAATGGCGGACTGCAGAAATGATGAGGGTCACATAAGATTATAATGGAGCAGCATGTTTCTATTGCCTAATGACAATATCGTTGTGATTCCATTATCTATGCTTATGATGATGCTGGTGTAAACTTCCTATACTACTAGTTGAAAGCATTGCACATTAAATGCATCATACTCAACTAGAGGTTTATGTATTCACCATGCCATACTTTCTACCATTACGTTGGAAAGTACCTCTGCTTACTATAAAAATGTCATTGTAAGAGTGTTCTGTGCATGCTGGCAGCAGCCCCACACATCTCACACCTCTTGTGTTCACTATATCTCTTGATTTTAATGTTACGTTGTGTTCATTATGGCCATAATGTTGCTGGCAAGAAGACATGGGAATGAAACTCAAAGTCATAAAGGAGGAAAATCAGTGATGGCTACTGGTTGCTGGCTGTCCATGTCCCATAAAAATTCCTGCACCAGAAAAATTACAAAGCAAAAAAGACTGTCAACAAAATGTTGAGAAAAGGATGGTCCTAACCACAATGTGGAACATACTGCCAGCTCCAGGTCATTTAAATGACTCAAGCATCATTATTCATTACATAATGTAAAGCAGTGCTGAGTATACAGGCAAAGGATGGATTTTTGAGACTCCATAAGCTGACTGTGAAGAAAAATTGCTTGCCATAGAACTATGACCTGACTCTGAGCTGTTCTGCAAAGGCCATGTGCTAAAGGCTTGGTTACTAACCAGTGCTTCTACTGGGAGTTGTTGCAACCTTTAGATGGGGCCTAGGAGAAGGAAGCCAAGTCACTGGAGGTGTGTCCCTGATGGGAATATTGAGGACAGGAGCCCTTTTCCCTCTGCCTTTGCTTCCAGCTGCCATGGGGTGAGTAGCTTTGCTCCATTGCCTGTCATAATGATTTGCTTTGCCAAAGGTCAAAAGAGAGAGGACCAAGTGATGATGCACTGAAATCTTTGTGAGCGTAGTTAGGCTTGAACTCAGGACCTCAAGCACTCACGTGGCTTTTTCACTCAAGACTACCTACCACTGGAGCAACAACTCCCCTGTGGCCTGAAACCTTTGTAACCCTGAGCTAAAATAAATCTTCCTTCCATTTAAACTGCTTTTCTCCAGTATTTTGTCACAACAATGGAAAGCTGACAAACACAACGCAAATCTTCAATATGGACAAAACCTCACAATTCTAAAAACAGCCAAAAGACTTTCATCAACAAGGAGGCCAAATCAATGCAAGGTTTCAGGATTACTTGAGTAATACCTCGCCCAGGCAAAGGCTGCAATTGAGGAGGAAGGGGCTGATACATTCTGGAAGGATTAGGCTTATGATTGCATCAAGAACCTTGCTTGGACTTGCTGTACATTACCAAGGTTGTAAAAGGTACCTGGAAGAATTCAATGGATGTTCCAAAGTTAAGTTGGTTGCAAAAATCAATAAGGCGTTGGTTGAGGTGGCACACTGGTTGAGTGTGGACTGGGATGACATTTTTAAGAACACCTAGAAGTGATTCCCCAGGAGCTAACTCATGAGTCCTGGGACTGGAATCATATTGCTAGAGGCAAGACAAAGGGAGCTGCAGGAGAAAATCCCCAACAAATTTATCTTTGATACGCAAAAGCTTTTTAATTTGATGCAATCCCATTTCTAAGCTCTCAATTTTATTTCCTAGGGAATTGGATGCTGACTCAGAAAGAAACAGAATGAAGAATCAAGAAACCTACCAGGTACTGGTGGCTCACGCCTGTAATACTAGCTACTCAGGAGGCTGAGATTTGAGGATTGCTGTTCAAAGCCAACCCTGGGCAGGAAAGTCTGTGAGACTCTTATCTCCAATAAACCACCAGAAAACCAAAAGTGGTGCTGTGGCTCAAGCAGTAGAGCGCTTACCTTGGGCTGAAGAGATGAGGGACAGTGCCCAGGCCCAGAGTTCAAGCCCCACAACTGACAAGAAAGAAAGAAGAAACACCTAGAGAATGGGAGAGAAAAAACTGCTAACTCTTCAGGTAAGAACTGATATATATATCCAGAATATTAAACACAAAATCCAAATAATCAACTAATATTGGCATATAAATTGGCTAGACAGTTCTCAGATGTGTGTGTGTGTGTGTGTGTGTGAGAGAGAGAGAGAGAGAGAGAGTTCAACATCCTTAGCCATAAAGGAAATACAAACAAAAACAAGACTGATAATGCCATGTTACCCCAGTCATAATAGCAATCATCAAGAAAACAAACAGTAAATGTTGGTGAGAATGCTGAGCAAAAGGAACCCCCTCCCCATATAGTTGGTGGAAATATAAACTAGGACAACATCTATGACTTAGTCCCTCTTGTGTACAACTTGGGGTTAGCGTTTTTTTGTTGTTTGGTCAGTCCATGGAGCTTGAACTCAAGACCCGAGTGCTGTCGCTGAGCATTTTTGCTCAAGGCTAGTGTTCTACCACCACTTTAAGCCACAGCTCCTCTTCTGTTTTTTAGGTGGTAAATTGAAGATGAGTCTCAAAGACTGGTTTGGAACCATGATCCTCAGATCTCAGCCTACTGAGTAGCTAGGATTATATGCATGAACCACCAGCACCTGGCCCTCTTATGTTTTTGTCCTTTCTTTTTTGGTCAAACCCAGGGCGTTGCACTTGCTAGGCAAGCTCTTTGCCACTGAGCTATATTCATGCCCTTGTATAAGTTTTGATATTGTCTTTTCAGAAATTTTCCGCTTGGTGTAGATCATCAAATTTATGTAAACAGTACTGTACATAATATTCTACCTTTTTGATGTTTGTGGGGTGAGTAGTGATGTTCTGACTTTTATGGGATATTAGTAATTAGTCTTCTTTTTCTTAGCCTGGGTTAGAAACTTTATTAATATCTTCCAATGTGTTTTGGTTTACTTGAGTTTTTCTAATGATTTCCTGTCTTTACTTGTTCTGATGCTTATTAGGTTTTTTTCCCCCCATTTCTTGGGATTTATCTTGCTCTTTTCCCAATATTCTTAGATTGACAATTTTAGATTTTTCTTCTAGTATATGTTTTATATAAAATTCTCTTAAAGAATTTTACTGCATCACTTTGATAAACTGTATTTTCAACCACCTTTTGTGCAAAATTATTTCTTTAGACTTCTTTGGCCTCTGTTACTTAGAAGTGTTATTTAATATGCAAGTATATTGGGATTGTCTCTGTTATTAGTTTCTATATTAGTTTCAAAGTAACCTGAGGTGATGCTCTTTTTTAAATGTTAGGGCTTTTTCTTGGGGGAGGGAGGGAGCTGCCTACCTTGATAGATTGTTCAGTAAGAGCTTGAAGAGAATGTGTAATCTTCTGCACTGGGGATGAAATATTCCAGATTCCAGTTGATGGACAGTGCACTTCAATCCTTAATGATTCTGTCTGGTAGATTTGTCAATTACTAGTAGAGGATCATTTAAGTTTCCAAATATAACAGTCTATTCCTGTTTCATCTATTTCTTCTCGTAATTCTTTCATTTTTTTCCTTCATTATTTGGCATATCTATCCTAAGGATTATTTATCTCCTACTGAAGTAGGCACCTTTATAATTATACAATGCCCCTCTCCATCCATACCATTTTTCTTGCTCTGCTTTTTCTGAAATTAAAAAGCCATTCCAACTTTGATTAATATCAGGATGGAATATCTATTTCTGTCTCTCTCCCTCCTACTCCTTTTTCTTTTCTTGGTCATGTCTACTCATTAGTTTTTTGCATAGTAATCATATCTAGTTTCAAAACTCAGGCAGATAATTCCAACAGCCTTGCTATATTTCAATGATTCTGATGGTTTTTTTCTTTTCAAACAGTATTATTGTTTTTGTCTTTCTTGTTTGTTGCATGCTTGAGATGCTATACTAGGCAAAACGAAGTCCAGTTAATAGGCTTTCAATGATGCAGCAGTAACGAAGGTAAGAAACATTTATTCCACGGCAGGTCTTTCGTGAAACTAAGCTCCTGGACTATGATTTTCTCCCATCTCTCATCCTTTCTTATGTGAAGCAGGAAGGCCCATGTGGGCTGTAGCTATTTCCTTTCTGCCAGCTTGTTAAACTCTGAGAAAATCCAACTGAAGTGTATCCAAAATGGTTACTTTTTTCTCATAGCCTTTCTGGAAGCACATTGAATTTTGCAGGACTTTTATTGTTGTTGTCGACGTTTTGGTTTTTTTTTTTTTTTGCTAATATTTACTATGACCTCATAGGAACTTGGAAGTAAAACTCAGAAGAAAAAATACTTGTATTATTTCCCCCATAAAGTTTGCCTCCATTGGGCTGGGAAGGTGGCTCAGTGGTAGAGTGCTTGCCTTGCATGCCTGAGGCCCTGGGTTCGATTCCTCAGCACCACATAAGCAAAAAAAAAAAAAAAAAAGCCGGAAGTGGCGCTGTGGCTCAAGTGGTAGAGTGCTAGTCTTGAGCTGAAGAGCTGAGGGACAGCGCCCAGGCCCAGAGTTCAGGCCCCACGACTGGACCCAAAAAAAAAAAGTTTGCCTCCAAGTTTTTTCGTTGTAGTCCATGCTTGATTTCCAACAACTAGTCAACTACATTATGAGTAATTCTGCCTAATGGTATCTCTGGTGGTACCAGATAAACGGTGACACTATGTCTCCAATTTAAAGGCTGATTTGTCCTGTGACTTCAAGTCTCTGATGGAACAAAGAACTGATCTTCTCTTTTCAGCTTTTTTTTGTGTGTGTGTAAGGAGGGGAGAAAAAGGTCAAGATTTTTGACTAGATTAATTTGTAAAGTTTTTCTTTCTCTTCTGACAGTACTGTGGTTTTGAACTCAGGGCCTCATGCTTTGCTAAGCATTGTCTCACCAGAGCCATGCTTCCAGCCATTTTTAGCTTTTATTTTTCAGATAGGGTCTCTTGCATTTGCTCAAGCCAACCTTGGACCATGATTCTACTTTCAGCCTTGAGCATAGCTGGAACTACTGCTGTGCACCACCATATCCAGCTTCTTCTTTGAGATAAAGTCTTGCTAACTTTTTATCTTTTGGGCAGGGAGAGGGAGGCTGTGCTAGTCTTGAACTACAATCCTATCTCTTGTCTTTAAAGGAACTTGGATTACAAGTATGAGCCACCATGCCTAGCCAGGTCTTTTTTTTTTTTTTTTTTTTTTAATGGATAGTTTAGGTAAGAATTATTTGTCACAAGGGGCTGGGATGTAGCTCAGTGGCAAAGCGCTTGCCTAGCAAGTGCAACATCCTGGGTTCGATTCCCAGTACCAAAAAAAGAAAAGACAAATATATATATATATACTGGGGCTGGGAAGGTGGCTCAGTGGTAGAGCGCTTGCCTTGCATGCCTGAGGCCCTGGGTTCGATCCCTCAGCACCACATAAGCAAAAAGAAAAAAGCCAGAAGTAGCGCTGTGGCTCAAGCGGTAGAGTGCTAGCCTTGAGCTGAAGAGCTGAGGGACAGTGCCCAGGCCCAGAGTTCAGGCCCCACGACCAGACAAAAAAAAAAAAGAATTATTTGTCACAAACTACTCACTAGATGAATTGCTTTTTTTTCTGATTTTTTCTTAAAAGGTTTTAGTTGGATGTTTTACCTTTAAATCAATGGTGTACTTTTGGATTATTCTATCACAAATTGTAATTGACAAATTATCATCTCACCATGCACTGTACTAAAACTAATCTGGTAAATATAAATTTTGATTGAAGAAAAAGTGGGACACATTTATTTTTTTCTGGCAATAACACTGGGCGTGCTTAAGATTCAACATGAAAACACCACAAGGCAGAGAATCATAGGCTGCTGGAGGCAGGAATAAAAAGAAGAGTACTTGGAAAATTAACTCTCCCAGGTTTTTGCTTACTGATCAGATCATACCAAACCTAAAATTAATAAAATAGAAAAGATCTGATCCATTTATATGCAAATTTTTTAAAGCATAAAGCTTACCTTAAATCAGTACTTCCCAAATCAGTCATGTCTGGCTTACATCAACAAATTTTCCATATCTGCTTACAATCTTGTAATTACAAATAATTTCTTCATTACTTCTGACTAAACTGGAATTTATAATTTCTTTTACACTTTTGGTAGTATCAAGACAATTATCAGATGTTGTACAGTATATCAGGTATCATAAATAAAACCAAATTTGTTATCATTATTATTTTCTTATGTAGGTTTAATATAAATATATTGCTCAATTTTACCATAAAAATTTGGACAGGCCTACTATTCTCTTTGAATGAAATGGCACAATGTTGTCGTCGTGGCTGGGGAAAGGGCTGAGTGGCTAACTGGGACTCTGGTAGCAGTGCTCACTGCTGTACTGTGAAGTGTATATACATGGTCAACACTGCTACCTTCATTTGCAAGTGGACCAGCTGAAAAGTAAAAAGACTTGTCATTGACTTTATAATCACAATTATCTGCCATCAAATTATTCATGTCCAGGTACAGCTGCAGTTGCAATTTTCTTTCCAGGGAACTAGAACAAATTACTCATGTCCAGGTACAGTTGGAGTTGCAATTTTCTTCCCAGGGAACAGAAGTCTGTCCAGTGCATAAAGCTGTTTTGTTGTTTTTTTGTTTTAATGATCATAGTCAGGTTGTCTTAGTCTTTAGAATTTCCGGATTTCGTCCTTGGAGGAGATCAGGATCTTCCCAAGGCCTAGGGCCTCGAATATTCTTCCAGTCTTCAAAAGTGGAGTCCTTTATTTTCTATAGAATCATAAAAGTTAAAGTACACATATTAGTGCAGAAGCCCTATGGTTTTGATTGGAACATCAGTGAATGAATGAAAAGTGAAAAGAAAAAAATCTAAATGATCCTCAATTACAATTTTAGCAAATAAATCAAACACAAACTAAGCAAACTAACTAGAAATAATGTCATCTTTCTTAGGATTTAGAATGTTTCTTGCTTGCTATTAATGTTGATGGCCTATCTTTTGCCCCATATTAAATAAACTATTAATATAGGAAAGAGTCTATAAACCTTGCTTTTGAGAGCACAAGAAAGAAGCAGCTAAGAAAACAAGTCTAAATGTGAAGGGTGGCTGAACATGACTAAAGCATTATGTAATGAAGTTTGAAGTTAGTCTTATTCTTGCTAGGGTAGCCACTCTGCCATTTGACCCACATCCCTACTCCCTTCTTGCTTTTGTAATTTTTCAAATAGAGTTCCACATTTAAGCTCAGTCCAGTGTTGAATAAGATCTCCTATTTAGACTTCTCATGTAGGTAAATGGCAAGCACATACCACATCCAGCTTTTTTTTTCTGAAATGGTAGCTCATAAACTTTTTTCCTGGCCTGGCTTTAATATTGTGATATCCTCCCAATAGCCATCTCGCAAGTAGCTAGGATTACAGTTGTAAGCCACTGTACCTAACTGAAAACACTCTTGCAAAAAAATCCTGGAGTCTGTAGTAAACACAGATGAAGGAACAAAATTTTAACTCAGTGCAAGGAAGAAATATTTTCAAGTATGGTTATGAAATAATCAAAAAGTATGAAAAAAGTTTGAGTAAAGTAACAACTGTTATCCATATTAAATGCTTAAGAGAATTTAAATTTTTAGAAAAGAGGCAAAAGTGACAGAAAAAGTTTATGTAAAAACGTCAAGTCTTGCCAGCTGCTGGTGACTCATGCTGAGGAGGCTGAGTTCTGAGAATTGGGGTTCCAAGCCAGTCCAGGCAGTAAAGTCCGTGAAACTCTGCTTTCCAATTAACCACCAAAAGAGCCAGAGGTAGAGCTGTGGCTCAAGTGGTAAAGCATTATTCATGAGCAGAAAAGTTCAACAACACCCAGCCCAAGTTCAAACCTCAGAACTGGCAACAACAACAACAACAACAAAGTATAATCCTTAGTAGATCTTTTCAGGGAAAGATTCCCTGTAGAAATTCTACAAGACATGCTGTGGCCAAATGCTAAACTGCATTTTTCAGGCAGGACTGCTCAAACCTTACCACTTAGCAGCCAACAACCATAGCACTGTGAAGGAATACACCCAAGAAATGCTGAATGAAAGCGAAGTCAGAATTACTGGATGTAGAACCTGCCAAAGTAGAGATCTCTGCCTAGTATCTTGCTAATACCTTGATGCCAAGTAACACACCTAAAGGTCTGCTTTTAAAATAAATATATGCTTAAGAATAAGACCTACTTTAGACTACCCCTAAAAAAACTTAAAAACAAACTCTGACAAGATCCTTTGGGGCAACAATCTGGAGAACAAATCCCGAATTATAGACTTAGGCAATGCCACAACCTTTCCATAGGTCCTCCCTTACAAAGCAAAAGCAGTTTAAACTGATTAGCTGATAACTGCCTGGTAAAGTAAAATTCAACACTCTTTAGAATCTTTTCAATGTCCATCTTTTAATTAAAAATGACCAGACATAAAGAAGATGACTGAAGGTACAAAGAAGAAAGAAAATAGGGCCCAGTCAAGAACTGAACAGAACTAGGCCAGCCTTGGTGATACATGCCTGTAATCCCCACTATTCTTATTTTTACAGCTTCCAGGTTCTCTATCCAACTTAATAGGCTTTTCTAACTCAATGCCACACACACACACACACACACACACACACACACACACACACACACACACACACACACACACACACCTTAATAGGCTTTTCTAACTCAATGCCCCCCCCCCCCCCCCACACACACACACAATCTGCATTTTTTTCCCCTCCTAGTACTTTTAGCATTTTGGGTTTTTAAAAACTCATGTGAGTAGGCTAGGATGTTGCCTTAGTGGTACAGTGCTTGCTAGCATGCATGAAGCCTTGGGTTCAATTCCTCAATACCACATACACAGAAAGGGCCAGAGTGGTGCTGTGGCTCAAGTGGTAGAGTGCTAGCCTTGAGCAAAGAAACTCAGGGACAGTGCCCAGTGTTTGAGTTCAAACCCCATAACTGGCACGCACCCACACACACATACACACACACTCCCACACACACAGGGAGTATGTGTGTATGTGTGTGTGTGTGTCTGTCTGTCTGTCTGCTGTACTGGGGCTTGAATTCAGGGTCTGGGTGGTGTCCCTCAAGGCTGGTGATCTACCACTTGAGCCACACCTCCATATAGCTTTTTGCTGGTTAACTGGAGAAAGAGTCCCATGGAATTTACCTGACCAGGCTGGCTCTGAACCATGATCCTCAGATTTCAGCCTCCTGAGTAGCTAGGACTACAGGTGTAAACCACCAACACTCAACTGTTATTTTTAAATTCTTGATCCATGTGGATTTATCTGTAGTATATGACATATGAATCCATCTTTATTTTGTCTTCAGAGGATTATATACAGGCTGATTATCCTTAAATCCATAATCTAACATCTGAAATGCTCAAAAATTTTCTGATTTTGTCTGCATGTATAGTTCAGAGGTCAAATCCTTGCCCAGCATGCATGAGACCATGGGCTCAACCCCCAGTATACAAAAGCAAACAAAAAAACAAAATATCATTCACAGCAAAACACACAAATATCCTTATATTCTACAGCATTTTGAATTTGGTTTTCAGATGCATTACTGGTGATGTTTACCTGAAAAACTCAAAAATCTAAAGTACTTAATGGCTCCCAGGATTTTAGTTAAGAAATATTGAATATGTAGTATTCCAAATAGTATGTATTTAAAACACTTTTTTTCATTTATCTTAAGGCAGACAGACCTGTGATGACTAGAACTGTTATATTGCACAGACTATTAACATACTGTACCTCATACTCTGACTCTAGAGATATTTTATTCATTTTCAGTTTTTTTTCCAGTTCAGGATCAATCTGTAGAAAAGAAAGAGGCGCTATAAGTTATTTAACTCTGCTACATTCAAGTTTCAGTTTCTGACGTTTCTGAAAGGGCTGGCTGGACCAGTGAGAACTATTTAATCCCCTCACCGTCACTAATCACAGAACAGCAGCTACTGCGTAACTTCCACCACTGCAACCGACAACTAGTATTTTCTTAACACTTGTGTGGGCAAGGCATTGTGACAGAGAAAAAAAAGCCTCTCAGTATTAGTTGTGGAACTTGAACTCTGGGCCTGGGCGCTGTCCCTGCGCTCTTCAGCTGGCTTTGAACTGCGATCCTCAGATCTCAGCCTCCTGAGTAGCTAGGATTACAGGCATAAGCCACGGGTGCCTGGCTCTAAGAATTATTTTTATCCCTGTTATATACAAATAAGAAAAATAAGGCCCAGGAGTCTGAATAAATTGTCAGAGATGTTCCTTGGCCTTTAATATTAGGTCTCTACCTCCAGAGGCCACACCATTAACCACCAACACAAATTGGGTTTCATAAACATATTATAAAAAATGCTGGTATTGGGGCTGGGAAGGTGGCTCAGTGGTAGAGCACTTGCCTTGCATGCCTGAGGCCCTGGGTTCGATTCCTCAGCACCACATAAGCAAAAAGAAAAAAGCCGGAAGTGGCGCTGTGGCTCAAGTGGTAGAGCGCTAGCCTTGAGCTGAAGAGCTGAGGGACAGAGCCCAGGCCCAGAGTTCAGGCCCCACTACCGGACCAAAAAACAAAAATGCTGGTATTTAAAAAAACAACAAAATGCTATAGATAAACAATAAAGGGATATCAATGAAAAAATTAGGGTTTAACAGTGGTGCCACCACTGTTGTGATGTACCACAAAGTCTTCAGGAAGGAAAGAAAGCTAAATTGAGTGGAACAGCTGAAGAGTGGTACAAACTCAACTAATACTACGGTCCTAAAGACCAAGCTCACCCTCAGTTCCTTTCATCAACAGCCCCTCCTCCCCAGCAGATCCCCTGCTGGATCTCAATCTAACTTCATCTGAGTTTGACTTCTCAACTTCAACATCAACTAAGCTCACCTTCTCCGTCCCAGTAGTTCTTTTCTTCCCACCTCAACCTTGCTTCTTACTCTCTTCCAACAGACAGATCTGAGCTCATTTTACCCTTATTCCCTTGAAATCAACTCTCCTTGACTTCTCAACTCAAATCACCCTTATTCTCTTGACCTGACAATTTCTGTCTGACATTCTAGACCTCCTCATACGTCAGCCTTTCTCTCACTCTCCTCCCTAAATGGGTGGTTAGCACAATTTCTCCAGTTCTCAAAATGAAAACTGAAGCAATCTACGAATATACAACATATATCACAATGATCATCAAAGGCTGACAATTTGCTACTGAAACAGTTTTCTGAAGCACGTTTATTTCTCTTTATTGCCACTGCAAATGCTTCCTTTCAGGTCCCATTCTTGTTCAGCTATTCCACTAATGCAGAGTCAAAACTCATGTATTTAAAGGTGTGGTCACCAATGCAACAGTGTTCAGAGGTAGGACCTTTGGAAGGTGACTTGATGATGAAGGCTTTGACCTGATCAACGGAGTGGTTATAATCCACCTAATGGGCCATTGGGAAGCCATACGTCTTTATGATGTTTCTTCCCTTCTATCTTGCTCCTCCAATCCCCAGCCATTCCATAGCCCATTGAAAAGGAAATGAAAATCTCAAATTCATACAACATGAGTCACTTCTATAGTCAACTCCTATTTAGTCTTTCAGCCAAATTCAAGGGTTGGTATCTTTTGCCTCACCTTAAGGTTCTTGTAATGTTTTAATCAAAATTTTACTATAGCATTTTTCTAGTTTGTTTGGGTTTTTTTTTTTGCTATTGTATATGTCTGGGTACATTTATGTAAGTGACATATCTTCTAGTTGTTTTTAATACAAATTTTATAGGACCAGTTTCTTGACACTTTATCTGACAAATCTAACAAACTATTAACATGACAAATATTCAGTTATTTTTCAAATACATGCACTGATATTCTATTTCCAGTTGTCAGATTATCGTAAGTTTCATGCTAAAGATGAAAAAATTGGGCTGTTAACTGAAACTGTCACCAGCTGGACATGAGCTTCTCAGCTACCCAGTTTCCACCTGAAATCACAGGACCTTGAGATACACACATGGAAATCATTTCAAGGGGTCTCAAATTATGAGTTTTGCAGGTAGAAGCTTCAGCAAAGATTTTAGCATACCAGGATAAAGGAGAAATAAGTAAGGGGGGAAAAAAGAAAGAAACAGCTACACTGGCCTTCTACAACAATATGAGCATTCATATTAAAGATTAAGAGAATACAAAGACTGTCCACAGACAAATCTGGATTACTAAGAACAGTGATTATATACTTCAAAAACAAAATACAGTCAAATTCCCAGTTGTAGTTCTTACCTTTATCTTCACAGCATCATATCGGATTTGTGAAAACTCACGAAGACCAAAGGAACCACCAACAACCAGCAACTGAAACAAAGGAAACAAAGAAAATAGATGTGTTGAATTCATCTTGTCAGTACTTATCTCCCAACAAGCAAAACAGACTATACAAAATCCTATAGATTATTTTTCCTGGTGAATCATCATTTATCTTTTCAGAGTAGACACAGTGGGGATTACTTTTAAAGACAATACACCTTTTACCTGATAGCAGAGTGATGGGGAATAGAAACTTAAAATGGAGGAACACTACAATTAAACATTTCAAATAAAACCAGTCTTTGTAAAAATCAAAGTAGCCCACCAAAGTCATGGTATGTCATAACATGTTTTTGAGTCCCCCGCCCATCTAAGACTTTATTCCACAGACTGAGTCAAAGCCAGCCCAGGAATACACACAAGACCCCCTTATCAACAACAGCTGAGGGAGGTGGTGTGCACCTATCATCCTAGATGTGTGAGAAACTGAGATTAGGAAGACTGCAGTTCCAGGCCAGCCTGGGCAGAAAAGTTGGTGGGCTACATCTCAATAGAAAGAAGTTGAAGGGGCTGGGAATGTGGCTTAGTGGTAGAGTGCTTGCCTAGCAAGTATGAGGCCCTGGGTTCAATTCCTAAGTACCACATACACAGAAAAGGCTGGAAGTGACATGCTGTGGCTCAAGTGGTAGAGCGATAGCCTTGAGCAAAAAAAAAAAAAGCTCAGGGACAGTGCTCAGGCCCTGAGTTCAAGCCCCAAGACTGGCCAAAACCAACCAACCAACCAAAGAAAGAAGTTGAGAAAAAATAATATCAACTTGAACATGAATGAAGTACAATAATTACAATCTATCAGACATCTGACATTACTAAAAGAATTGTCTTTTAATTTGTTCCTATATATTAGGTTTTAGAGTACTGAACACATCACTCTCCTCTACAGATCTATTGCATGCTTACAGTCAAAACGCAGAAAAAAGCTGGGAGCCAGTGGCTCACACCTGTAATCCTACCTATTCAGGAGCCAGCCCTGGCAGGAAAGGCTGTGAGATTATTATCTCCAATAAACTACTCAGAAAAAGATGGACGTAGCCCTGTGGCTCAAGTGGTAGAGTGCCAGCCTTGGGCAAAAAGAACTAGGTCAGCATCCAGACCTTGAGTTCAAGCCCTAGGATGGGCAAAAAAAACAACACAACATCAACAGAAACAATCCACGAGGTAAAATACATACATATAGAGCAGTGTAAAGTAACATACTAGGGAATAAAATTACTCAGGCACCTTCCAGTTCAAAAACTAGAACAAAGGAAGAAAACTCTACATGGTGCTTCAATGTACAGTACTTTTAAGATCTTGGATTTGATCATTCTGAAAGGTGAGAAAACCAAGCTAGCTTTCAGAAGGACCGACTGGTGATTACAACTAAATCAGTGTTTCTGAACAGCAGAGGGATCTACAGGGGACAGTTTTTACACTGCTCCAGTATTTTAGTTTATATAAATTATATTTTATAAAGAGAAAGAGTTACTCACAAAAATAGGTCTTTTTTTTTTCTTTTAGTACTGTGTAAATACAAAAGCTGGTAACTTAGGCTGGGCATCAATGGCTCAAGGCTCTAATCCTACTTAAGAGGTTGAGATCTGAAGATTCCAGTTCAAGGCCAGCCCAGACAGACAAATCTGAGAGTTTTTTTTTTTTTTGGTCGGCCATGGGGCTTGAACTCTGGGCCTGGACACTGTCCCTCAGCTCTTCAGCTCAAGGCTACTACCACTTGAGCTACAGGGCCACCTCTGGTTTTCTGGTGCTTTATTGGAGATAAGAGTTTCACGGGCTTCCTTGCCCAGGCTGGCTTTGAACTGGGCTGGCTCTGAACCGAGATCCTCAGATCTCAGCCTCCTGAGTAGCTAGGATTACAGACGTGAGCCACCAGCTCCTGGCTTCTGAGAGGTTCTTATCTTAACCAACAATAAGCCAGAAGTGGAAGTGTGGCTTAAGTGGCTAAGTTCTCACCTTGACTAAAAAAGCCAAATAAAAGAACAAGGCCCAGGCTGGGAAGGTGGCTCAGTGGTAGAGCACTTGCCTTGCATGCTCAAGGCCCTGGGTTTGATTCCTCAGCACCACATAAGAAAAAAGCCGGAAGTGGCGCTGTGTGGCTCAAGTGGTAGAGCGCTAACCTTGAGCTGAAGGGCTGAGGGACAGCACCCAGGCCCAGAGTTCAGGCCCTACGACCAGACCCAAAAAAAAATAAAAATTAAAAAAAAGAACAAGGCCCTAATTTCAAGATAGATAGGATAGTGCTAGGGCCTCCCCCAGGTTTGCCAGGCAAGTGCTCTACCACTTGAGCCATGCAGCCAGTCCTTTACACTGTATTTTTTAAACACCTTTTCTTGGAATGTTTTATGGCATTCACAGTAATATTGATGTTTGTGGAGCAAAATAATCTGTCCACTATCAAAAAATAAAGATAGTTGCCTGGATTCTTTTTTTTTTGTGGGTCCGGTTGTGGGGCCTGAACTCTGGGCCTGGGTGCTGTCCCTCAGCTCTTCAGCTCAAGACTAGCGCTCTACCACTTGAGCCACAGCGCCAGTTCTGCCTTTTTTTCTTTTTGCTTATGTGGTGCTGAGGAATTGAACCCAGGGCCTCAGGCATGCAAGGCAAGTGATCTACCACTGAGCCACCTTCCCAGCCCTAGTTGCCTGGATTCTAACGCTGGTTGGTTTAATATCAGCCACAGCCTGTAACCTTAAGGATTTGGTATCGAAATTTGAATTTCAAATTGCTTTAAAATATTAACTGTAGGAGGCTGAGATCTGAGGATCACAGTTTAAAGTGAGCCCAGGCAGAAAAGTCTGTGAGAATCTGATCTCCAATAAACCACTAGAAAACCGGAAGTGCCGCTGTGGCTCAAGAGGTAAAGCGCTCACCTTGAGCTGAAGAGTGCAGGGACAGCGCCCAGACCCAGAGATCAAGCCCCATGTGTATGTATATATATATATATATATATGTATGTATGTATGTATGTATGTATATGTATATATACATAAACATACACTGTAAGTTAATAATTTATAGGCTCATGCCTATAATCCTAGCTACTCAGACGGTTAAGATCTGAGGATTGCAGTTCAAAGCCAGCCTGGTTGAAAAGTCTCTGAGAGTTTTATCTCCAATTAACCACAAAAAGCCAGAAGTGGATATTTGGTTCAAATGGCAGAGCACTAGACGAATACAAAAGCCCACAGCCAGTGCCCAGGCCATGAGTTCAAGCTCCAAGACCGGCACAGTGTGTGTGTGTGTGTAAACTAGCACAGCAGCCACTTGCTGGCTGCCACAATATGGTAAGCACCGTGCTAACTAAATACTCCTTCCCCTTACAGGGGGGTTTCTGGTAGCCAGAATTCTTGGTCCTTTGTTGGGGACAAAGGCTCATGCACAAGGAACGATTCCTCTATATAGAGGATCTTGTATTTAGTTTCATTTTTGTTCTGGCTGCCTTTTGTTGTGGTTGTGGTTTGTCGTTGTTTTTGCCAGTCCCAAAGCTTGAACTCAGGGCCTGGACATCGTCCCTGAGATTCTTTTTGCTCGAGGCTAGCACTTACCACTTGAGTCACAGAGCCACTTCCGGCTTTTTCTATTTACTTGGTACTTTAGAATCAACCCCAGGACTTCATGCATGCTAGGCAAGCACTCTAGCACTAAGCCACATTCCCAGCCTGGCCATGTCTGGTTTTGGAGAACTGTAAACTCATTCCTCCGGTGTTATTTTGGTTCATCATAAGACTCTGGAAGAGAATTTAGTAATCATCCAGCCTGGGTTAAACTCTTGCGGACATCGCTCTCTGAGATGGTGTTTCCTTAGTTGTGAAAGTACTAGAACCAGAACCGTGTTTGAGACCACACACATCACAGAAGGGGAGGCGGACGAAAGTGACTGAAGGCCCTATCCTGGACCTAAGTAGAAGATTACCTACAAGTTCTCAACCGGTAGCCCAGCCCCTTCCTGGCCCCGGGTCCCGGTCCTCAGCGTCTTCTCCAGAGACCCGGCAGTCAAGACCAGGCCACATCAGGGCGCGGCGGTCGGGACAGGGACCGGGAGTCAGGGCCGGGCCGCGCCGAGGCAGTCGGGGCCGGGCTGTCCGGTCGGTCGCGGCCGGACCGAGGCCCTGGCGGCCGGGCCGGGCCCGCAGAGCTCCGCTCCCCCCGGCCATGGCGGTCGCCTCGCGCCACTCACCAGCATGGGGACTCCGTAGCGCAGAGTCCTGTTCCTGCGCAAAGTACGCATCACCGACGCCGCAACCATGGCCGAGCCCTACTGTCGGCCAGCACGGCTCGGACCTCCTCGGCTCCCCTTCAAACACACAGGCGGCCGGCTCACCTTTCCCGACCAACTTGGTGCCGGGTCCCTCCCTGACAGTCCTCCGCCAGACAAAAGCAATCGATGCGTCGTAACACACTACAGCGTCCGCCCGGAAATTAGGAGTCTATGCTTTAGTTCCGAACTGTCCGAGGTGACGTTGGGATTTCGGGATGGGAAAATGCGGCTCAACTCCCTAATGGATTGGAAGCCAGTACTTGACAGGCTCTGAGTCTTGACTAACGTCTGCTTTAGAACACTCCTAGAGCCACTGGATAAACTCAGCTAAGGGAAGAAATGGTATTTTAAAACTAGTTCTCTACCTGTCTCACTTGGGAGTGGGAATTTAAGTTTCATAAAAAGCTTTTTAAAGTAAATCGCTAGAAAGTAGGTTGAATATAGTCAGTGGTGTCTTACTAACGATCACTGAACAATTAGTACCAGTGTTTTATTGTGAGGCATCTTGAAATCTTATCATTTATGAACAATCATGCAGAAAACTCTAGGAGCCCAGAGATGAAAAGACGGAAAACCCTGCCTGAAATAAGCTGGCAGTCTGGTGGAAACGCAGTCAAACCTGCGCAGTACCGTATAGCTTCTCAATGTCACTTGCTGGAAGGAGTCAGAGAAAGCTTTGTCGGGTGTCATATAGTGACATCTCCGGTGCTATCCCTGAATCTTTCCACCCGCCCTGCCTCTCCAATGCCCCTAAAATGTTTCTGGCTATTGTTTTTCCACTTATTAAAAAAAAAAAAAGCTACTTCGCTTTGAGCAAAAGAAACTCGAGGACAGTGCCCAGGCCCTGAGTTCAAATCCCAGGACTGGCAGAAAGAAAAAGCCACTAAGTAGTCTTCGTGGTGGGGGGGAGGGGGGAAGGGGGGAGAAGTCTCCAGATCTAGAGACTATTCCAATGACACGTTTTTAGGAGTATAGGGTTAAGTTGAAAGAAAATAGGAAAACAAACAAGATTCTTGCCAATCTTCCAGAAGACTTCTACTGCCAGAAGACTTTTATTCAGATTCTCTTGTGTCGCCTAAACTGTTCGCTCCAGTTGGCTCAGGTATAGGGCTTCTCCCTGGAAGCAGCCCAAGTCTTCTCCCACGAACCTGTGGTCTCCTTGCAGACCCGCTCCACCCCCACTCCCACCCCCCAGCCACCCCTTAAGGCATCCTCCACCAGTGGGCAAGTGGGCCCAGCAGGAGAGCTGTGCACGGTGGCTGGAGAGTGGGCCGGGACCAAGTGGATGCTCCTGAGCTTCTAGGGATGCCCTGACCAGTGTCCCTGCTGTCCTCTATCACCGTCACTGCAGGGCCAGCAACCTTCTTCCCGCCCTCTGCCCCGCAGCCACAACTGTGGCTTTTCCTGCACGAGCAAGGATGGCCCAAAGGACAATACCTGCCACTCGTCGTAGTGATTCTAGTTGCTACATCTCCACCTGCAACAACGGGGCGACGGCAACACCTGCGGCTGCACCTGTCCCTCCCGCAGCATCTGGCAGTTCGATTCCAGCATGGGGGGCAGCGGGGACCCTGTCAGTATCTGCCCAGATGGCCGAACCTGCCCTCGCAACACAGACGACTGCAACCTTTTCCCTCGTTGCAGACACCTGGACAATGGCACAGACCTCGTGCTTCAACCGTGACTAAATAGGCCCCCGCGCCTGTTCTGTGACCGGGGCGTCCTCGGGGGCAATGTCATGGAAGTGACCGTGTCCTTCAGCCCTAGCAAGGACCTGCCCAACAGCAGGCTGATCCGGAGTGTGGCCTGCGCCGTAGTGGCCGCCCATGGGGTGGGCCCGGGACTGTTACTACTGCCCCCTGGTTTCAGTCAGGTGGGCACGTCGTCGGCTGGAATCTATGCTCTGCATGTGGTGGCTGACCGGCGTGATAGATCGTGTGTTCCCCCAGTCGGGCGTTCCCTGCAGCTGCCGCCACAGGAGTTTCCTACCTTTCTTTAGCCTTGTGTAGAAACAAAGTATCCTGGGATGGTTGCTATTTTGTAGTTTCAAGGTGTCACATGCTCTGTTAGTAGAGCAAAGTGTTTGTGTAACATTGGTTACCAGAGGTCATGGGTTGTTTACAGAATCTCCTTCCTAATTGGGTTTGGGTGATCCAAGGCTCTCAGTGGGATCTCTTGATGGTAAGCCTGGCCCTAGTAATTGATGTGGTTCTGGTGGCAGGCATAACCTGTGGTTAAGAAGTCACAGTGACCTCAGGCTGGCCAATACGCCTGGCCTGCTACTCCTGACCCTTCAGCCTGTCCTGGATCTCTCCTGTCTAGAATTCTCCAGAGATCTTCCCATGTTTTCGGAAGGGCCTCACCTATCTGCTGTTGCCCTTCATGAGACAGTGGTAGTATTAAAGCTTGTGACAAACTTGCCTCTGCATCTATTAGGTTGTGCTGTGCTCTTTAAACTACTGTATACTAGAAAGCCCTCATCAGCTACCTTATCTATGGTAGACCAATTCTCCAAACGTGTATACTAAATGAGTCACCCTGTGTATTTATAAATTAAAAATGAAGTAAGACTGTTTGCTATCCCTTCCCTAACCTCAGCAGCAGAAAGGTCAGAAGTCTAAACCTGAGAGATTAAGTCTAACTACAGTTACAGGTATACAAAAATATGGATTTATGGGACGCTGAAGCTGGCACTTAGGATTGAAGGAATGGATTTATAAACAGGGCTGCTATACTTTATAACAGGATCTTGTTTATTGCTGGTATTTATGCTTCATTTTGGATTAACATACAACTAAAAATTATCTCTGGGCAGAGCTGGAACTTTATGGAGCTATAGGATTTCCGAGGGAATTGTGAGCTGTGTAAGTTTTGTGGCCCTGGCTTTCACCACCACCTCCACTTTCCATGCAGTATCCACATGACTTACACCATGACTATAGGCTTTGGATCCTCCTTCTGTTAAAGCAGAACAAAGTATATTTTATAATGGTATAATTCTCAAAAGAGAATAAAAATGAAGACAGTTTCTCATCAGCATTGGGTTTCTTGCCTTTCCAGAAATGACTCCAGTTCTGTCTGAAGCACTCATAAAGTTTTCATATACTAACTCATACTTAGCATACATTTTTTTCTTTATCTTTTTTTTTTTTTTTTGGCCTGTCCTGGGGCCTAAACACTGGGTCTGGTGTTGTTCCTGAGCTTCTTTTGCTCTATGTGAGCATTCTTCCCAATCTGAGCCACTGCACCACTTCTGACTTTTTTTGTTTATTAGAGACAAGAATTTCAGTTTGGCTTTGAGCCATGCTCCTAGATCTCCTGAGTAGCTAGGATTACAGGAGTGAGCCACTGGCGCCCAGCTTTAGCATACATCTTGATAGAGGTTGGCTGGCTTGTCCCCACCACATTCGGAGTGAAAGAATGTTCTATTTCTTATTCTACATCATACGTTGGGCAGAAGCTCCAACAGCTGGGCTCTGATAATGCCCAAGTGAAGTTCTTGATTTTGCTGTAACAATGTCTGCATGTAATTCAATAAACAGCACACATGCATAAATATCAGAGTATTTCCAACTGATGTTTCACTCTGTAATCATTGATGTTGCCTGAGTCCCAGCTCCAGAGATTCCTATTTAGTTTGGCCTGAGGTACATGTTGTTTACAAGCTCTACAGGCAACTCTAAGCTGAGAAGACAACTACGAACACCAGGTGGTGAACCTCAGACTTTACTGTGACCCAGGAACTTGGTAGGCTTATTAAAACTGGCTGCTACTCTATTTCTCACTAGTAGGTCTGGGACAAAGTCCAAGAATTTACTTATGTAACAAATTTCCAGTTAATTCTGCAATTTTGCCAGAGACCTTGCTTGGTGAACCACTAGCACAAGGGAATATTACTGATATTGACACCTTAAGTCCAGATTTCAAAATCCCAATTCCATCATTATTACCTGTATAAAATTTATCCTCTCATCTTTAGTCTTTTTTTATAGCAATACTTAGATTTATAGCAATGCTCACAGCTATGAAACATGAACACATACTATACCATACTATCAATTGAAGTTTCGTACAGTGCCTTACACAGAATGTAATATTGACTCTCTTTTCCAATTATGAATGGCTAAACAGTCCAAATAATCACATTAAATCATTCACATGGATGTTAAAACTTGGCAAAAAATAAAATACATGACTTAAGCAAACAATATTTTATTAGAATTATATATAATACATAATGATAAATATAAGAAGTGTATTAAGTATAGGATCTTAAAATACCTACATTCAATTTTCAAAACTCAACATTATAATTTAGGTGGTAGGAACATTATATATAATCTATAAAGTAGTACAAATATCAGATTCAAACTATAAAGAACAGGAATTCTTTTACAACCTGTAATGGATTCAGATACCTCATCTGTAATTTTAGTTTTCCACAGAATCAAAAGAAGGTACATAACACTTCAATGTGCCTAAAACTTCAATATATTGGTCTTTAAATGCGATTTAATTTTCAAGAAAACCTAAATTATTTAAGTGCATCAGAATCCCCATTATTAACCAAAGCTAAGTTTCTATCAATGATGAGACAGGTGTTTTCCAGCTTATAGATATGACTAAACAAAAGAGGAAATAGCTTTCCCTCCTGCTTGTCATTTGCTTTGCTTTGTATATCTCAAGGTCTTTTAAAATTTAATGTCCAAACCTGGAAGGTAAGCAGGTTTAAGGCAGAAACTGCTGCATATGCCATCAGATATAAGGAGCATACCAAAGATTGAGCCTTCAATGGAGCTGGCTGAAACAAGAACTGGAATACTGTTGGTATTTCTATAATGAGTTGCTATCTAAACAAGTCTCAAGAAACCCACTGTCCAGTTCAGGTTGAAACGCATAAGGTAATGTGTCACGGTTGTTTATAAAAGTTTTTCCCTATCTAACGGTCGACTCAGAGGTAACATTTTTCTCTTATAACAATGCTCTTATGTGATAGTTTTTATTTTCTAAATTAAAAAACTGTGGTGGTGATCATCTATCTTCTTGTTCCTGCATTGTATTCTGCATGTTACCATTTATACTATTTTTAATTATTACTTACCCTGATGATATACTTTCACTTACTTTATGAATTCTCTTGACTACAACCTCCTGTTTTTCATTGTATACTTCTGCCACGGAAGTGCCCCAATTTTCAAAAACTTCTCTTTTGCGGTCTGTAATATAAACTTGACACCGACTTACAATGCCCTATTTATTGGCCAATTCAATGTAAAGTGTTTCCTCCCAACTGGAACAAAACATACTTTTGGGATGAAAGTTTGCAAAAGTGTCTTGACAAATCCCATGTCCAATCAGTATTTATTAAATAACAGCTAGATTGTCTATGCTAAAATTGATCTAACTGATTGCCTCAGGCATAGTCTAGACAATATTAGGTTGAAATATGTAAGCCATACAATCTGGCCAAGTTATTTTGAGGATAGAAAGGATTTTCTTAAACCCAGAAAATTAGTCTTGGTTCAACTATCCTCAGTGCTTCAAAACCAACTTAAGTACAAGAACAGGATGGTTCCTACCTCACCAGCATCCCTGGATCTCCTAAAGTCCATTCACATGCATTCTCCTTCCCAGACTTCCCCAGAAAACACCCAACAAATCCCCCTTCCCTAAAACAAAACTCATTTCCTTCCTTCCTCTGAGAAAAACAAGTTTATTCACTAAGTAATAAAAACCATAACTAGTATTTAGAGCCTTTGAAAAAATAGTAATCCAGGCCTTTTCAGCTTAACTGAGAAGCAGAGCTGATTTCTTCTCTATCCTGCTCGAAATCAGAGAATGGTCAGAAGCCTACAGGGATTCAGATGCCACCTGAGGCTCAGTCTTTTCTTTTGTTGTCTGCTGGTTTGGTTTGGCCCCATTACTTCAGCCCTGGCCATAGCCATCTCAGCACTAGGGTATCCTGTCACAATGAGGCACCACAAAAGCCATCAGGTAGCACAGAGCTTGACAAAATTTATCTGAATAGCTCAAAGTTTTTTGAATAATCAACTTGAACAGAGCTATTTTATAATTTACCTCAATATCATCATAGGTATTATGAAAAAAATGTTCTGCTAATTACCTTTCTGACTCTTGAGCACCCTCTTAAAAGCTCCCTCATCCCCACTATGTATGCTCTACAAAACAGATCTTTAAAAGTTCTTCAGTTAGGATCACCTCTTAGATCAGAAACCAAAGCAGTTTCCTCACCTCTTTAATTCTCCATAAGGCATCAATATTATACTGTCACATACAAATGTGTGTATGTATACCTTGTCATTTGCTTTTTTAAAAAGTAAAAAGCTCTTCTTATTCTCCTGTGTCCAATATAGGCACTCAAGAACGTAGTTAGAAAGTATTAATAAAGGCCACAAACACTTCCCAAGGAAGATCATTAAGTAAAAAATCCTCTTCCTCTCATGTAATAATCTGGCCTTCTATGCCAGTTAAGAACAACTGTGTAATCCATGGTGGCAGGAAGACGGGATCGTTCCCTCTTTGGATAGTAGCTGAATTTTTATTGGCAGTCCTATTAAAATATGTAATTCCTCATTTGTTCTAAACAAGTCTTAGCTTATGTTCAGCTTTCCTTCAAAGAATATCTTTACTCTCCCATCAGAATATAAACATTTGGAGATTTGAACAGCAAGGTTCTAGGTAGGAATCAAGTCACTTTCAATAATGTGTTGGTTATGCAGAGAAGGGGGAAAGATATGGAAGAACAGCAGGGAAGGAGGGTAAGAGAAGCATAAGTTCACTGGGAGCACTGGCAGGAAGCAAGTCTTTCAAAGCTGTTGTCGGTATTTCATGAAGGCCCAGGCTGCTACCATAGTGAGAGCAAACACTGGCAACAGCATCACAGCTACAGGAATACTATTTGGCTCCCCTTCACCTCGATGTCCTATAGGTCCATTCTGCACCTGTAACTGGAAAGGAAGGATAAATGTTAACTCTAATGACTGACTGAAATGTCCAAGTTGACACATCACCTGGGGCAGCTGGTTATAGACCACCTGAGCTCACTGTGAACCCCAAGCACTTCCTAGCAGGAGTTCTCTGTCCTCAGCTGATATACCTTTATCACAAATTCTTGGGAAGAAAGTAAGTCTGATGAGGAAGCATTTAAATTTGCTGTGCTATTGACCTAATGGTAGCCTGGAGGGTACATGAGAACATTTGTTTCTATACTGCCTCCATCTCTAGATGTGTTTCCTGTAGGAAAACGAAAACTGGATTAGGGAAAAGGACAGTAGGAAATCTTTCTAGAATGTTTACTTGCAAAGACTATCAGTCACTCCAATGCAGTAAGCAGACCCAGACAATGTCAAAACAGGTGCTATGTCATTATTTGACAGCCCTAGTAAAATATGTAATTCCTCATTTGTTCTAAGCAAGTCTTAGCTTATGTCCAGATATCCTTCAAATATCTTTACTCTCCCATTAGAATGTAAACATTTGGAGGTTTTAAACAGCAAGGTTCCAGGTAGAAATCAGTCATTTCCAATTTTGAAAGGTGAAGGTACCAATGAAGGTATCTCTCCCTCCTAAGATGAGTTCTTGTCCTTCATGCTTTAATTTGTAATACTAGAGAAATATAAAGGTGGAACCTTTATGGAACAGAGGTTGAAGACTCAGAAGTAAATAAGTAAAAATAAACTATACCTTAGCATTATAATTTTATTCATTAACCTTTTTAGGTTAGATCGACTTTTCTTCATTTTTATTTTTTTCCAGACTGGCTCCTTTTTTTTTTTTTTTGGGTCCGGTCGTGGGGCCTGAACTCTGGGCCTGGGCGCTGTCCCTCAGCTCTTCAGCTCAAGGCTAGCACTCCACCACTTGAGCCACAGCGCCACTTCTGGCTTTTTTTCTTTTTGCTTATGTGGTGCTGAGGAATCGAACCCAGGGCCTCTGACATGCAAGGCAAGCACTCTACCACTGAGCCACCTTCTCAGCCCTCCTTTTTTGTCTTTTATTACCATAAAGTGTTCAAAGAGCCTTATCATGGTATTTCCATAAATGTACACATTGTATTTTAATTATATCCACCCCCTCCATGGCTCCTTTTTTTTTTTTTTTTTTGGGTCCGGTTGTGGGCCTGAACTCTGGGCCTGGGCGCTGTCCCTTAGCTCTTCAGTTCAAGGCTCTGGGCCTGGGCGCTGTCCCTTAGCTCTTCAGTTCAAGGCTAGTGCTCTACCACTTGAGCCACTGCACCACTTCCAGCTTTTTTTCTTTTTGCTTATGTGGTACTGAGGAATCAAACCCAGGGCCTCATGCATGCAAGGCAAGTGCTCTGCCACTGAGCCACCTTCCCAGCACTCCATGGCTCTTCATTGTCCCCTTTCTCTCCCCCTTTCATGTGCTTTTCTGCTTCTCTTAGTAGTCATGACGTTAAGGTTTTGTTTTGTTCCGCTTTGTTTTTCCTCTAGCTTCCACAAATAAGAGAAAACATATGATATTTGTCTTTCAGGACTG
Organism: Dipodomys spectabilis; assembly: GCF_019054845.1. NCBI lineage: Eukaryota > Metazoa > Chordata > Mammalia > Rodentia > Heteromyidae > Dipodomys > Dipodomys spectabilis. The sequence continues at coordinate 22,997,969 of NW_024870834.1, read as the reverse complement.
GTATTTTTCACTTAACCAAATGATAACCAATTCTGTTTTCCAGTATACAATATAATTTCATTCTTCTTAAATAGCTAATTAAAACTCCACTATGTAGTAGACCATGTTTTATTTATCCATTCATCTGTTGATGTGCTCTTAGGCCAATTCCATAATTTGACTATTGTAAATAATGCTGCAATAAGCATGGGTATATAGGTATCTCTGTAATATATACTTAGAAGGGGTACAGCTAGCTCATTTGGAAGTTGTTTTTAATTTCTTGAAAAATCCCCATAGTAGCTGAACCAATTTACATTCCCACCAGCAGTCAGTAAGAGTTCCTTTTGAAACAATGTTCTTTTTTTTCTTTTTGTCGGTCATGTCAGTGCCCAGGCCCTGAGTTCAAGCCCCAGGACCAGTACCAAAACAGAAAAAAGGAAAAAGAGAATTCATATTATATATAATTTACTTGCCTTATCTACGAAATAAATCCTCCCATGTTTTAGATACAGAGAAGAGCCAAGGCTCTTGGAGACCTAGGTTTTGAACTTAGAACCTTGTGCTTCCTAGACAGGAACTCTACCACTTGAGTTATCTTCCCCTAGGTTAAATGCTTCATCATCAAACTGATTTTCTTCCCTTCTTGCTTCCATAATTTTTCAAATAGATTCTCAACTATATGCCCTGACTGACCTGGACTGTTTTCCACCTATATATACTTCTGGCATTAGTGAAGATGACAGCTGCTTGCCACCACATCTAGTTTTTATTGGCTCAGATAGGATCTGGTGAACTTTCTGGCCCTAGGCTGGTCTCAAATCATGATCTTCCTCTTCTCTACCTACCAAGTAGATGGAATTACAAGCCTAAGCCTTTTGCACTTTTTTTTTCTAGGTCCTCTTAATCTTTTCAGCTTCTGAATCCTGACCTAGCCACTAAGTGAGACAGCATATATTGATATAAGAAGCAGCAGGCACATTGAACTTTAGTGTTATGAGATAAATCTTATCTACTCAGGCTTCATTTCCATTACCCAAAGTATAAAACACTAGGAAATAGGAATCAAAATGCAAGCATAGATGTGGTTTTGGCTTAATTCTCCATTCCATTTCCTTTTTCCTAGAGTTTTGGTCAAACCAAATAGAGTCCATGGCAGTGATAGGAAAAGTCCCCATTATATACAGATAGGTCAGACAGACAGATATCCCTTATAATATATATTTAATATATGCACTTCCAGAGTAGGTATACAGTTCTTTTCCCCACAAAAAGTGAAAGTGATTCTATTTTTCCTTCATCTATTTTAATTTGATTATGAAGCTTTAAAGAATATTACCTTGAAGGCAGAACCTGAATAACAAATATTGTGTTTTGAAATTTTTTCATGATGAGCAAAATTACCAGAGGATCCCTGCTGTGCTAGACAAGCTCCTTAAAGTAGTGATAATAAGCAACGGAACAAGATTAAATACACACATTTACTCACAAGAACAGTGCAAAAAGTCTTGTGCCAAATATCTGATACAAGTGGTCCTTACCCGGTGCTGTACTCTCAGGGACACAGCATAGCCTGCATTACGAAAGAGGTCCACAGCATCCTGGTGCAGTAGGTTCTTTAGGTCTTGGCCATTTACCTGTCAAAAATAGCAAGAAAGAGTAATAAGGGAGGCAAAGGCTAAATGCATAAGTCAAATTTACTTTCATGTGGCCAAATCTAAATTTAAAAAAAAAAATCTGTTTCAGAGAAAATTCCAAGGGCTAGAAGTATGGGCAGTCACCTAGAACTAAAGTGTTACTTTTCATTTGCAGCTTCTTTTCTAGAACTGAGGTTCAATGGGCCATTTGAAGAGAATCTAGGTTAAAATACAGTGTTTTTTGCTTGTCTTTTCTAATATGATCTTCCAGGTTATCATACTATCTTTCCTAATCCCAACCTTGAAAACAATTCTATGAAACTCTCCTCCAATTTATTTTAATAGGGTGTAAATCTATATTCTATTAGTGCATTCTACAAGGCTTGTTCTATTATAAACTACATCCCTTGATTCTGTGGATATTCCAATCCACTTCAAATTACTAAAACCTGTATACTGTGATGATACAAAGGACCATTTCAGTGTATTACTGAAGTTATTCTTACCACTTAAAGGTGATAGATGGGAAGGAACACAGGTATTATTACTTTTTGAGTTTGGCCACAAGTGGCATCTATGCTACACTGCAAGTCAAACACACAGCCAACTTTGTGCTTTTATACATGCTCCTATCATCATTAATAGCAAGAATATTTAATATACTTACTTTTTTTTTTTTTGCTAGACATAGGGTTTGCATTCAGGGCCTGGGCTTTGTCCCTGAGAAATTTTGCTCAAGGCTAGCTCTCCGCCACTTCGAGCCACAGTGCCACTTCCAGTTTTCTGGTGGTTAATTGGAGATAAGAGTCTCACGCATTTTCTGCCTGGGCTGGCTGTGAATCACCATGATCCTTAGATCTCAGCCTCCTGAGTAGCTAGGATTACAGGTGTGAGCCACTGATACCCAGCTAGATTTACTTTTGATAGGTACTTTATTTTACATACAATATCTAATTTAATTTTCACAATAAACTTATGAGGTACACAGTATTTTTTTTTATGTGCTCCCTGATGAAAACTGAAGTTTAGTGAGACTAGTGAGCGTAGGAGCTGGGGTTAGAGTTTTCGTATAATGGAAGTATCTCTTAGATTTCACTGTTCCTTCACCTCAATTCACCAATTATCTTTCCTCTGCTCAAGCCATTCACTTTTCTAATCATCTCATCTTCCTGTCACATCTTTCTCCAAGGTTCATAATGCTCCTGCTACTCCATCTTCTGCAAATGTCCTCAATGAGTGATCTGTCAATGCTTTTGTCTTATACATTATTTCCAAGTTTCAGCTCCATTCCACTTTAGGTTACCAAATGACTGACATAAACTCAGACTTCAACATTAGACATGGTTTAGCTCAATATCACAAAAACCTGACTATATTTCTATTTTCATACTCTTTATTATTCCTATTCCTCTACTGATTTCCTCATTAGCCTCATCTTTTTTCACACTTTACTGGCATCCTTACCCATCTAGAAGTTCCGGTTGTAATTTCAACAAAGCACTTGGTAAATCATTAGAATCCCTTGTCCCCATGATCTTCTGCCATTTTTCCAGTCTCAGGCAGCATAATGCATCTACCTTTCTTGCCATCATTGAGTTGGATATTCCTGGAGAAAGACACAGTCACACTCTCCACTGTAGATCCAGGTTAGCTGACTACAACTTATCCTTAAAACCATCTTACTAATCAAGCAAACTCACAAATAAATAGTTGATGCTTTCTGCCTCATCAAACCCCATCCCAATTCTCTACCTCCTCTCAACAGATTTTGTTTTCTAACTTTTGTGAGAATATTGAAAACATCTAACATTCTCTCCCCTTTTTCCTTTTCTCCTCAACACTTATTAATATCTCACTACTCTTTCCTTTATTAAAGCTAAAGGCACTGATGCTCCAGGTTGTAGTCCTTCCAGTCTCCTTATGGAACCCACACAGCATTAGCTCCACTTGATGCCTTGTTATTTTTTTGCCACTCCTCAACTAAAATCATGAAGTTTATTTTATTAAAAACAAAACAAAAACAACAACAAGCAAAAACACCACAACATGAGCCAGGGCATGTCTGTAATCCTAGCTACTTAGGAAGCTAAGATCTGAGGATTGAGGTTAGAAGCCAGCCTGGGCAGGAAAGTCTGTGAAACTCTTATCTCATCTGAACTGCCAAAAAAGCCAGAAATGGAGCTGTGGCTCAAGTGGTAGAATGCTAGCTTTAAGCAAAAAGGCCAGGGACAGAGCTCAGGCACAGAGTTCAAGCCCCAGGAGTGACACAAACAAGAAAGAAGAAAACAACACAAATATTTCCTGGAATACCCTTACACATCGCATATTTCCTTCACTTAAAACTGCTGAAAAGTTAAGTGCCAGTAGCTCACACCTATATTCCTAGCTACTCAGGAGGCTGAGATCTGAGGATCATGGTTCAAAGCCAGCCCCAGCAGGGAAGTCTGAGAGACTCTTATCTCCAATTCATCCATCACCAGAAAACCAGAAGTGGTGCTGTGGCTCAAATGGCAGAGCACTAGTCTTAAGCTGAAGAGCTTAGGGACAGACCTAGGCCCAGAGTTCAAGCCCCATGACCAAAAACAAACAAACAAAAAACCAACTGTTGAAAAATGGTCATTGCCTCTACTACCACAGCATCCATTCATTCTTTAACTCCTAGTATACACAATGTAAGAGAAGAGCAAGCTCTCCTAAAGGCTAGTGACTTCTCATTGCCAATTCTCTTAGCCCTTTTCTAACCTTCATACTAGCTCCTCCATTTTGCAATTTTCTGGTTTAGGTTATGAACATTTCTCTTCTTACTCTCTTACTTCTTTTTTTTTTTTTGTGAAAATACTGTACAGAGGGGTTACAATTACATGGGCAAGATAATGACTCTCTCACTTCTTAAATGAAGATTCTTCTCCTCTTTCCTTCAAAGATAAATAAGTATACTTCACTACAGTGTATCTTCTTCCTTTCTCTCCCAGTGATTTAACTTTACGAATAATCTGTAAGGGGCTGGGAATGTGGCTTAGTGGTAGAGTGCTTGCCTGGATTCGATTCCTCAGTACCACATAAACAGAAAAAGCCGGAAGTGGCACTGTGGCTCAAGTGGTAGAGTGCTACCCTTGAGCACAGAGAGGCTAAAGGACAGTGCCCAGGAGCTGAGTTAAAGCTCCAGGACCACAAAAAAGACAAATAATAAATTTTAAGACAGCTCCTAACTCTAATAGTTAGAAATATACCAATCCTGCTGGGTGATCATACTTGGATATTGTTTGATGCAATTCAACACTTTCAAAACATCTTCACAGCTACCCACAAACCAGAATATCCTGACTTCCTTCTTATTGCCGCTACCATTCCTTCTGACAAAAATCTTGGTAACATTTCTATACTCTCTGTATGGTTAACCTTTACATATATTTGTCAATCCTATAGTCTAACATGACATCTTTCATAGGTTACTTCCTTTCCTGTGGCCTCTATGTTAGACTGTGGACATTCTTCATTCAATTAGATTAGATTGCCTTCTCTCTGGCTCACTTTCCTATGTCTCTACCTGTAACAACCCTTCAGATCCATCTTCCTACAGTATAATTCTATTAGTACCATTTTACTGCTCAAGACACAAAAGTGATACAGGGGATCAAGGAAATGCGATCTCACATACTTGATTTCTCCTGCAAAGTCCTAACTCACCTCAGTTTATACCCTTTCATATATCCTATGCTTTGGCCCAGTCACAGAGCTCACTGACACTGGTACCTAGAACATATTTTTATCTTTCATACCTGTGCTTGTTATCTCTTCCACCTAAAAGCCATATCCTTTTCAGATTTCTATTCATTTTCCAATATTGACCTTTAAAAGGATAAATCCAACTACCTATAGTAGAAAAGTAAATGCAGTACTCTCCAGCTGATGGACTTTGGTATCAGATGCAATTTTTCACTTCTGTTTATACTTTGGTTTTCTTGGTAGATATGCCAAAGGTGAGGAACTTCATAATGAATTCTCAGTGACTTATATTGCTAGTTAACTCCTAGTGAAGAATTATAGTAAGAATGCTCACTTACATATTCCATCCAGCCTATGTGTTAATTATATTTCTTGTTGCAAAGATGTTCATGTTATTTTCCATTTTCCATTAGAGATATTCAAATAAATCAAGCTGCGGTCATGTCAGCAAATGCCAAATCCTTATCAATTCATCAGCACCAAAGTTTCATGGTAATATGAATGTTAAGTGAGATATTCTATGTTATTTGTGGTAGGAATACTGACCTTAAAATAATATTTGCTACATTAGTTAGTAATAATTCCAGCAATTATTTAACATTTATTATCTTGTCTGGAGCTTCCTATTCATTCTACATATACTAATTCATTTAGTCTTCACAATAGTTCTGGTAAGATAGTACCTCACATGTTATAAGTAATAAAAACAGAAAAACTATGTCATTTGTCCACACTGAATGGAAGGAACAAAGCCAGGATTCAAACTTTAGCAGCCTAGCTCTTTAAAGCATTAATCTATATGAATTTACACTGTAAGCAAGGATTTTACTTCAGAAACATATTACTATCACATTCATGTTGTAAATTAAATTTTGTGATTTTGCAATTTGGTTTTTATTTAGTGTTGCATTTGTTTTGCATTCATGAGGTTTGAACTCAGCTTTAAGCTTGCTAGAAAGGGATTCTACTATTTGAATCCCCACCCCATCCTCACCAGCCCTTTCTAGTTTTACGTGTGTGTGTGTGTGTGTGTGTGTGTGTGTGTGTGTGTGTGTGTGTGTGTGTGTGTGTGTGTGTGTGTGATTTTTGTCTGGGGTTGGCCTTGCTAACCTCCTCCTGTACAGTTGGAAATACAGACATATCCCACCACACCTGGTTTATTGGATGACATGGGGGGTCTCAATAATTCTTTTCTTGGACTTGCTACAAATCACGGTCCTCTTGATCTCTGCCTTCTGAGTAGCTGGGATTACAGAAGTTAATCAACACACTTGGCCTTTAACATTACCCATTTAAAAAGTTTTGGGACTGAAAAAAAATCACAAGCTGTTTACAAATTAGTGTTTTTATTCATTTGTATATATTGAAGTAGCATTAAAACAAAAAAAAGGCAATTTAAATAAGTGCCACTTCAATCAAGTTCTTTCTAGATAACTTCATTCGATGTAATGGATTTACTTCTTTGAATCTCCCTTTCTAGATAACTTCATTAGATGTAATGGATTTACTTCTTTGAATCTCCATACTATGTAATGCTCTTAAAGCTCAAATTGAACCCTGCTTTATATCATTTTATAGTCTACTATAATAACATACATTATATCATTATAACCCTTACCTGAAGTACACTTTACCTAACATTTGAGCATAAGAAATGTCACATGTTTCTTGGTTACAAACTCAGAAGCGTACCCTGCAAAAGTTGTAACTATAAAAAGTCTAACAGTCAGTACTATGGAGCTGAAGCGCTCTATAGTACGGCCTATAAGCTGCCTAGACAGAGAAGCAGCTTTACTGCCAATGACTGTGATCTGGATTTCATCTGAGCCTCTTGTTAACAAGGAAAAAAGACACTATTGTTATTGAGCAAAAGAAGGTTCTACGAAGGGCATGGGTCAGTTAAGGCCTTTTACATCCTCTACCACCAGTTAAGCCAAATGGATTCTAATGTAAGAGGATTTTTCTAATTATTACTGTTAAAATCCAATATACAAAAATGCAAAGGGCACGTTTCTCCTCCTTTGCCCAAGGTAAGCCAGTCCCATAAAACAAATAATGATTATGACTTTCTTTCTCCCTTGATGTCAGTTTTCCTTCCCCAAAGTTGAATTTGCTTTCCAATATTTGTCTCCTCTAAGCATTTTATAGATTTCAGCTGACCGACTACCAATGTTGTAAATTTTATCCTTTAAATCTGTGGAATCTGCAGAATCACCATCCATATTAATCTATATGGTAGTTCTCAACCTCCAGGTGATTTTCAAACTGAGCTAGTTCTAAACTGCCTCAATGTTCTAACTGGCTTTCACTCCCAGACTACCTACCCTATTTAATACATATTCCTGCTATTTACAGACTGCATTAGTAATTTTCCATTTACTGAAGCAGTAACTTTTCAAATACAAGTCTGCTGACCCATTAGAATAGATTGGGAAGTCAATCTAGTGAAATTAGTGGGGGGGGACACAAAATAGGAGAATACCTCAAATGCAGAAAAGCCATTTCGTTAAAACTTTTAATTTCATATGTATGTATACTTATACACACATAATCCCTATTTAATGAAATACATATATTTCTATTTAATGTTTACCTTAGGCAAAGGAAACATCAGCTTCCTATTGTGGGTCATAATTTTAAAAGCCTGAAAAATATTTCCAGACAACAGTGGTTCTCAAACTTGATTTTATACAGGCTCACCAGGGAAACAATAGTGTAATTAGAAATCAATGATTATTCAGTAGGTATGAGAGTCTAATGAGTTTCCCAGGTTACGACAAGACTGCTGTACTTAGATCTCATTTTAGTAGTAAGAGCTACTCTCAGCTAAGTCATCTTTAGAAATGTTAAGTTGCTACCTAGCCGGGTGCTGGTGGCTCATGCCTGTAATCCTAGCTACTCAGGAGGCTGAGATCTGAGGATTGCAATTCAGAGCCAGCCCAGGCAGCAAAGTCCGTGAGACTCTTATCTTCAATAAACCACCAGAAAACTGGAAGTGGCACTGTGGCTCACATGGTAGAGTGCTAGCCTTGAGTTGAAGAGCTGAAGGACAATGCCCAGGCCCAGAGTTCGAGCTCCACAACTGACCAAAAAAAAAAAAAATGTTAACTTGCTACTTCAGCTTCATTAGTTTACAGCATGTTTTTATTTAACCTGAGATATGGCAGGTTTACAATGTGCAGAAACATTTGCTGACTCTCAGTGTTCAAGAATCAGGCAGGGCTGGGAAGGTGGCTCAGTGGTAGAGCACTTGCCTTGCATGTATGAGGCCCTGGGTTCAATTCCTCAGCACCACATAAAAAGAAAAAGCTGGAAGTGGCGCTGTGGCTCAAATGGTAGAGCACTAGCCTTGAGCTGCAGAGCTGAGGCACAGCACCCAGGCCCAGAGTTCAGGCCTTACGACCGACCCAAAAAAAAAAAAATCAGGGAAACAAATCTTTTTACTTTTAACTCTGGTTGTTAGCTGTGTTTCCTTTTCCTGTCTTAGAAAATAAGCTAAGTTAAAATTACTTTTCTCTGTTAAGATTGTAATTACCTCAGGATAATTTGGAACAGAAGCTATGAGTACTAAATAATATTAAATGTAGATACAGAATCATAGAGAAATAGTGGATCCAACTTAAGGGGCACTGATCTCAGAGTATACTCTGGAAATATATATTTAAAAAAAAATCCTTATGAGCCATACCTTTTGGTCTTTTTTTCACAAAAATCAAAGGAATAAAAAATAGATTATTTAAAGCCACTTCATCAAGGCCAACCAAAAAAGTCAGTGTGCGAGAGTAGAATGAGTTCACTGAACAACTAAATCAGATGTTTACTCTGTGCTAACTAAAGGCTATGATGCTGAAGATCCTTCCACCATTGTTTAAAGTACACCAATGGGTATTTCAGTGTCACTGCAGTAGGATAAATAGGAGTTTCTGCTAAATTTTTCCTTGATTTCTTGTAACTGCATAGCATCTGGAGTGCTACAGAAGGACATCAACTACAACAGTTGACTTATGTGAATGACTAAATCTCTTTTATTCACCCAGTTAAGAATTGTACTTTCTGTTGGGGGTGCTATTTTTAGGGGGAGGAGAGAATGATAAAGGGTTGAAATTGATTGGAATGAAGTGTGAACATGTATGGAGATGTAACAGTGGAATCCTTCCCTTACATAATACAAGCCAGTAAAAAAAAAAAAAATTAAACCTTCTAAGGAAATGGCCCAATCTATGCCACTTTGTTTTATAAGGGATCAGTAAAAATGGAAAATTCACCTGAAGAGTAGAATAACAAGTTGTATCACTCTGACTTCAGTAAGGACTACTATTGATTATCTACATCCTTTTCTTTAGGTAGGCATACAAGAAAAATGAGAAAAATGCCTCCACCTTCTAAGGTAACCAACCTATTCTGCATCAAACTATCTTCTATCAATATATGCACACAATATGAACAATGGGGGAGGAATTCACATCCCTCATCTTAACTTCAGGTCCATTCTTCCATTACTACTATCTAATTGTATCTCAGATGCAACAGGATCTTAAGCATGTTATATTAATTCAATTATTTTTCTTTTTTTCTTAGGGTAAATCATATACTGTGATCACAAAAATTAAACTTGGGGGGGAATTTTTACTTTAGAACTTGAAATCAAGGTATGTAAACAATATTTGAGACACAGGAGTGTAGAACCTCCAGCTTGTGCATTGTGTAAGATCCCTGAAATCAGGGATTTGCTTCTTGTGTGCTTCTCCACAGTAACCCCCAGCTGTGTACCTATATTGATAATTTTATGTGGGCCATATGATGTTATATTCAAATGACCGTTGGTAGGAAAAAGGTTCCTCACCCAATATAATAGAAATATTAAATCAAGTCTAACAATTCATAAGGAATTTACACATCATTAACAATATTTCTATTAGGTATCTAAATTAATGTGTGCTAAAGAGAAACATTTTGATTATCTAGCAAAAGTTGCCAAAAAAAATTGGAGTGTATTTTATAACATGGAAAAAATGATCAATATGTGATAGGAAAATTCAGTAAGAATAGGAATGGGCCAATAATTTAGCAAGATTTTATAAAGACATCATAGCCAATAATAAATTAATATTTTAGTACATTTAAAAGGATGATATAAGCTAATTGGATGGTAATATTTAATGGTTCACTTTAGAGAAGGAAGAGGTGGTCATGAGTGAGACAACAGAAACTGTTGCATCACATTGGTTAAGGAAAGGAATTCAGAACGAGTAATTCCAAAGCAAATCATTAAAAAGAGAAATCAGACTCAGAGGAATGCAGGCCTAGACACTATGGGGAGGTTATGCTATCCTTTCTTCCTGTATATTCTCCATCTTGTTCGTCGTCCTTAGTCCCCCTTACCTATCTTCTATTTCTGCTTTTTCCTCCCCTGCCATTTCCCCTTCTCTTCTTTCACAAGTCTTTTATTTAGGTGACTTGAACAGAAACATATTAAGATATTAAGCCTATGCTGTTCAAGTTTTTATTTACCCAGAGCCTAGGCTTCAGGTGTAGAGAACTCTGAAGCTGTGCTGTGAAACCTGGAAAAGCAATGCTGAGAGCTGGCCATGGAAGGGTTAAAACAGACAGGTCTGGAGAGGGTTAAGAGACTTGGAATGCTGCCCCCCTTCCTTAGTGTTGGAAAGCCTTGTATGCTGGAGACCTTGACAACTTAACCTTGGGGCTAGATAGAGTAGACTTCATGTCTGGACTTTCTCTGGGCTGCAGCCTCCAGTCTCAAAAGAATAAGGGAACCAGTGTCTCTCACACACTCTGTTTTGGTTCTGATTGTAATATTAATATAAATGCTTTACTTTTTGCATGTATCCATGTAACCTTCTTTGTGTGATCTCAAATAAATATGCTTGCTTATGGGAACTTGGACCCCACGTGCCCCTGGGATCCCTGGTGCCTGCTGATTTCCTTATCTTACCTATCTCTGCATTTCCTAATTTTCTTTGGCCTCAGTTGCAGTTAGCAACAACCAAGGTTTAGAGAGACTGTGATTTGTATAACTACATGCCCTGTCTTTATTCTTACCCATTCTCAATGTTTCCTTATAATACTACTTACTGACAGACCGGTTTATATGTAAAAAAACCTTTTGCCTGGAAGTATAGGGGAAAATAATGACCTTCTAAACTCAATTTCTTTTTGATTGTTCTCATCTCACAGATTAATTGCTGAAACAAGACAAAAATAGTGCGATAGACTAAAAATACTACTCATTATATTATATATTTTTATGTATATGTGTATGCATGTATGTTCAGTTTGGACATACTCTTAGGATTCTTAATTTACCTAGCCCTAAGAGCTACATGTGCTGATTTTCTGGGGAGCAAAATGCTTTGTTTTGTTTTGTTATATGTAGCTCAGGCTTGAACTATTTTGCCCAAGTTAGACTTGAACTTGAAATCTTCCTTGACTCCAGCCCCTGGAAGTGCTAGGATTACAGGAGTGTGCCACTATGCCTGGCTAGATGTGTCTTCTTGAAGAGACTTTGAAAATCATATTGCTGTGCCTTCACATACTGCTTGTGTCCATCTTAGCTAACACTTAGATGACAGGGAGATTCTGTTGTATATACATACATTGAAATTTAATCACTAATCAACTTAATTGCAAGAAATACGATTTAAAAGGGAAAATTCTAAACAAAATGTTAATAAAATCTTTAAAGGGACAGATTTATCCTATGGACTAAAAACAAATATAAGATGCTCTTAATCAAGACTTTCAGTTTATATTTAACTCATTAATTTCCTTCAGTCTTTCCCTAATTTATCACTACTGCCCTCTTCAATTCATTTTTGGACCATTTGGAAAGAAAGTAGGAGCTTCTGCCATGAGAATCTCTATTCTAGATTGACTTAAATAAAGTCTAGCCCTTTGAAGCCAGCTCTAATTTCCAGGAATGTTTTAGGTATTAATCATCCCTTAGCACTTCTTCATTCTTTATACCAATCATTTGTACTGTCTTCACACAAATAATAAGCTAGCTATCTTTAAAGGTAAGTTTTTTTAAAAATCCATAGAATTGATTTAACCTACTCAAATCCCCATAACTGATAGTACTATTGTGATAAAGGAAGTCAATCATAGAAACGGAAATAAAAAATAGGGTCAAATTTATAGCATACATTTTAATACTTTAAAAATTCTTTTTTTTTTTTGGTCCAGTCGTGGGGGCCTTAACTCTGGGCCTAGGCACTGTCCCTCAACTCTTCAGCTCAAGGCTAGTGGTCTACCACCTGAGCCACAGTGCCACTTCCAGCTTTTTTCCTTTTGCTTATGTGGTGCTGAGGAATTGAACCCAGGGCATCAGGCATGCAAGGCAAGCGCTCTACCACTGAGCCACCTTCCCAGCCCAATACTTTAAAAATTCTTTATTTTGCCTGAATTCTTGTTTATTTTAGGCTTATTCTAATTTATTTAAAGCTAGGGGTCTGTATACCCATATTTATTCATAAACTTTTCCAGGTTTGTTAGAATTTGCAAATTTGTTCATTTGGGAAACTTGTATTGGGTCCTATGCTAGTGTCTAAAAGATTTTTTCCCCTTAGGAAATTCCAGAAAATATTAAAATTTCTGATTACTTGATAGTGAGACATTAGAAGACAAAATGAAAGCACAGTTGACAGATACCAAGTCAAACTGCATTCTATTTTTTCATCTTAATTAATGAGTAAGAAAGGGCTCTACATCTGAAGAGGACATTTCATTTTAATCTCCTTTGAAGCTAAATCCTTTTATAAGGGCTGTTACTCCCCAAGAAAAAGACACCAATTAGTGTTCTAATCAACAAAAGGGAAGTAACAAAGGAGGATGGAAATTCTAAGTTTAAAATAGATCCCTTTCCCCAAACCAATACCTCACCTCTCCCTGTTTGTTTTTGTCATTGCTGTTTTTACCCTGGGCAAATAACTCCACATTCTGGGTTTGATTTGTTTTATCTATCAAATGAGTATATTTTCCTCCAAACCCAATAGCAAGGCTAGAAGACTGATCAAGGGTCCTCCCATTCAAAAATACAATCTAGGCATTTCTAGCTCCAAACTGGCAAGCAGGAATCTTCTCAGGGGAAAGTCTAGGAAAGTACAACAAAGGAGGCCGAAGCCAGTTCTCACCGAGAGGATCTTATCACCCTCCTGGAGCCGCCCATCCTGGGCTGCAGCCCCATTCTCTTTGATTCGGCTGACGTAGATGCCACTGTCATTGGAGACATACTGCTGATCTGTCCCACCGACGATGTTGAAGCCCAGCCCTGAGAAAATCATGGAAAAGTGAAGGAGATGGGGTGAAGAAGAAAGAAAAGCATTAGAGAAGAAGAGAAGGAAGAAAGAGAAAAAGCCCACTTGGGGAATGGGGGAAGAGGCTGGCAAGCTGGACTGTGAGGTAGCTAGTGAACACTTATGAGCAAGGTCAATAAGTAATAACACCAATAAAGGCCATTCCCACTTAAATCAGGTGGTAACAATATAAAAACAGTGATGAAGATGGCATGTTGAGCATATAAAGATCTATACACAACTTAAAGAATAGTGGTGATTCTTTTTTTTTTTTTTTTGTCGGTCGTGGGGCTTGAACTCTGGGCCTGGGCGCTGTCCCTCAGCTCTTCAGCTCAAGGCGAGCGCTCTACTAGTGGTGATTCTTGTAAGATGAAAGAACTTCTCATCACATTTGATTTTAATGCTGTTGATGGCATTCAGAGAACTCAATTATGGCTATTTCTGGTACTAATGTAATAAGGTCAGCTTTGCTCAGAAGAAGCTGTGTAGTTATTTATTTTTATTGTGTATGTAGTTATTTATTTTAAATATGTATGTATGCACACAACAGGTGTACATGCCTGCATGTGTGCAAGTCCTGGGGCTTGAAGTCAGGGCCTAGGATTTTTTGCTCAAGGCTAGTACTCTACCACTTGTGCCACAGCTCCACTTCAGGCTTTTTTGGTGCTTAATTAGAAGTAGGGGTCTCACAGACTTTCCTGCCCAGACTAGCTTTGAACCACGATCCTCAAATCTCACCCTCTTGAGTAGTTAGAATTACAGACATAAGCCACTGTGCCCAGCTGTAGATGTGCTTTTAACCAACGAGCAAATGCACTATTTCTAATTCAATGGGGAAGGTTTCCTAACCAAATACCTTCACCTCCATACTTTTCTTCTTCAAAGATTCTGGAGGGTTTGTGTATAGTAGAGTTGCAGATAAATTAGAAAAAGTGGCCTTGGGCACTAGTTTTGGCAAGAAACCCCCTGCTTCAGGGTAGCACTAGATTACCCATTTTATTCTTCTTCTTCAACTTCAAGTACAAACAACCACATATAATGGCCAAGTTTTACTCACTCTAGAAGAAAGTAACTACTCACTAGCAACTTGCCATCCCCTTCCACCCCAGTCCCTGGTATCCACCATCCTGTACTTTGTTTCTATGAGTCTATTTTAGTTGTGTGTAAATTTTGAGTTGTGGAAAAAAGTTCTAGATCTGCTGTACCACACTATGCCCAGAGATAAAACACTATATTGTACACTTCAAAATCTGTTAATAGAAAAGATCCATGTGTTCTTATCACAATAAAATGCAATAAAACAAGTACAGAAAGCCAAAAGCTAGTTAGCTAACTTTACCAAAGTGTTATTTCCATGATTCAACTACTAAGTTGTAAAAAGAAAAGGATCTCACTTAACAGAAACTGCTGTCATGAAGGTTTGTTTGGTTACCTATACAAGAAGGAGGAGGAGGAGGAGGAGGAAGAAGAAGAAGAAGAAAGAAGAAAAGGAAGAAAGGAAGGAAGAAAGAAAGAAAGAAAGAAAGAAAGAGGAGGAGGAGGAGGAGGGAATTTTGTGCAGCCTTGTTTTGTTAGCTACTGCTATAATTCGGGACCACACTGAAAAGGAAGACAATTAGGGACCAACTGAAAGATGAAAATTTATCAGTATAATTAGATGGAATCCGAGTCACTATTATGACCAGTCTACTACTGGTCTCAACACAAAATTAATTCCCTAAGAGACATATGTGGACTTTTTTTTTTTGTCAGTAGTGGGGCTTGAACTCTGGGCCTGGGCGCTGTCCCTCAGCTCTTCAGCTCAAGGCGAGAGCTCTACCACTTGAGCCACAGCACCACTTCCTGTTTTCTGAGTGGTTTATTGGAGATAAGAGTCACGAGGACTTTCCTGCCTGTGCTGGCTTTGAACCGCAATCCTCAGATCTCAACCCCTGAGTAGCTAGGATTACAGGCGTGAGCCAGGGCGCCCGGCCATATGTGGACTTTCTAAAAAGTACTTCCTATTGTTTGGATGAAGTTTACACCTAAAGCTCAGACTACTGAACACAGCACTAGAAAATCAATGTCATGAAATGAAAACCATAAAGAATCAGCAGAAAAACTACCATTTAATTAGCTTACCTTGTATGTGTAGTCTCTGCAGTCAGAGAAAGTCTGTATGTTCCTAGACCATTTTCTCAGAATAACCTTAATTTGTATCAGAATACTGAAGATACTGGGGAAGGGCTAGGAATTTGAGACAAGGTAAAATGACAAAGGGATCCAGATTATGGAATATTTTATAATGACTTAAAAACTGGCAGTTTTTGTTTATTGTGAAAATACCGTACAGAGGGGTTACAATTCCATGGGCAAGATAATGAGTACATTTCTTATCAAGCATTGTTGTCTCCTCCTTTGTTTCCCCTTCCCATCCCTTCCCATCTCCCACCCCCATCGTCCCCCACTCCCCACCTCGGCAAAGTTGTAAAGTTCGTATTACGACATAATGACTTGTACATCTCATTGTTGCAATGGGTCCACCTGTATCCCTATTTAAACAATTTGTTTTTCCCTTCCCCTCCACAAATTATACCAACATCAAATACAATGAGAGCAGGGGTTATACCGTGGGGGAGGTATGGCAGGTTTTTGAGGAACCCTCTCCTAATGCTGGAACAAAGATTTAAAGTAAATTTTTCTAACATCCTTACTATGGTTGGGTTGAAGTCTCTCATGGCCACTGCCTCTACGGATCTTGGGAACAGGTTGCAAGTGTTAAGCAGACAAATACAGATGCAGTACAATAGTTAGCAAGGGGGAAAGAGAACAAAAAACTTTGCTAAGTCTATTTAAAGCTGCAGGACAGTATCTTTAAAAAGAGAGAGAGAAAGGTGAATAAATCTTACTGAGATTTCTTACAAATAAATTGCAGTTCATTACTCACCTCCTAAAATCATTATGTAGGTACAATATAGTCCATTGTTACTTCTGTTGTAACTAAACCAAAGCACTTAAAATGAGAACTCCTGGATTACTGAAAGCCCTTCCCAGCCACATTTACAGAACTGAGCTCATCTATAACTCCACACCTAAATAAGAGTCACCACAGATCCGATGTGGAAGAAATAGTTGTATTGTCAAAGCTCATAGAATTCACAAACATCATAGACCAAGATAATGACAATTTCCCTTGTGAAGGTTAAAATGTGTTTGTGACTTTAACTAAGTATCACTATCTCACGATACTGTGAAATTTGTCAAATTTATGTAATCACTTAATCTCAATAAAAACTATTTAAAAATAAAAAGTCATGACAGCCATGAAAGTCACCAAAATAAATTATTTACCACAACACTGAGTAGCAATATTATGATACCTCTCCTCCCCGTCCCCGAATCCCCCTACCCCCACCCCCCCCCCCCCGCCATTTCTTTTTCTCTGAGGGGGATAGTACTGGGGTTTGAACTCAGGTTCTTGCTTGTTCAGCTGGCATTCTAACACCTGAGCTATGCCTCCAGCACAATTTTTTGCTGGTTATTTTGGAGATGAAGTTTCTTGGACTTTTCTGCCCAGGCAATCCTGAAGTTGGAAATATAGCTCAGTTGTGAAATAAAATAAAATAAATAGAACAGAAGGGAATAAAAAATAAAATACAATAAAACCCAGGACCTACACATACCAATACAATCTCCATTTCATTTGTTCAATAAAAATTGATTATTTACTATGTGTCAGGAAATATGTTCTGAGAAGACAAAGCTAAATTGGGTAATTTTAACCACAGCAAGTTTATTCTTTCCCTGTCCTCTTTAGATATTGCAGAAGATAATCAAAGTTGAAGAACTGTTTCCAAGTTCAAATACATCACATTCTGGACATGTGCACTGAAACAAGTCAGTTTATCACCGATCCTCAGCTTGCTTTCTGTAAATACAAGGATTACAAATTTTGTCCTTTTGCCTCAAAGGGTACTTGTTAGGCACCAATAACATAAAACTTAAAGAAAATTCTCTCTTCTCTCTCCTTTCTCTTCTCCCCCTTCCCCCTTTTCTCTTTCTCTGAGGGGGATAGTACTGGGGTTTGAACTCAGGATCTTGCTTGTTCAATGGGCATTCTACCACTTGAGCTATGCCTCCAGCACAATTTTTGCTGGTTATTTTGTAGATGAAGTTTCTTGGATTTTTCTGCCCAGGAAAGCCTCTGTATCTCAGCCTCCTCAGTAGCTAGGATCACAAGAATAAACAACAAGCACCTGAAAATACACAGTAATTACTATATTGAAGGTAAGACACTCAGTGTAGCTGTCAACAAACTAGTGACTGCTCTATCCCCAAACTAGAGACTGATGGAGAAAGAATGAATAAATATACATTATAAAAGTGAAAATACTAAAAAGTTCACCAATCTATAAGTAGGAAAAGACTATATTATAAATAGAAAAATTACTGAAATTAAGTCTGTAACTTATGACTTAACAATCCCCTTCAGGAGTAGTTTCTGGTCAAGGTGATGATTAAAATCTTCAACAAGCATCCAGCACAAGTAGCAACCAAGAAGAACAGATGCCAGCTGGAAGCAATCAGAGGCAGAAAGGCTATCCAGTATTAATTATCAGCTGTGAAAAAAAAAAGTACTGTCTCCATGAGCCAAGCACCAGTTACTGACATCTGTAATCCTAGTTACTCAGGAGGCTGAGATCTGAGGACTGAGATTAGAAATCAGCCTGGGCAGAAAAGTCCCTGTGAGACTCAGTTCCAATTAGCCATTCAAAAACCAGAAGCAGAGCTATGGATCAAAGTGGCAGAGCACCAGTGAACAAAAGACTCAGGAACAGCACACCTAGGCCTTTAGCTGAATCCCCACAAATGACAAAAATAAATAAAAATTAATTATCAGCTGTGTCCTAGGAAAAAATGTTTCCTAATCAAGTATCTTGGGTTTTCTGATAGTCAACTATATACACATGCTACCCTAGTGTCACCTTTCGATTCTAAAAGCATTCAGCGTGAACACATGTGCTCATCCCATTTTACAATTCTCCTGCCTCTGCATGGGATTATGGGTATGTGGCACCAAACCAGTTTTCTAATGAATTGATGTACCAAAAAATAAAAACTTGTCAGGCAACTGGTGGTTCACATCTTAGCTACTCAGGAGTCTGAGATCTGAGGACTGCGGTTCAGAGCCAGTCCTGGCAGGAAAGATGGTGAAACTCATATCTTCAATGAAGCACCAGGAAGCCACAAGTAGAGCTGTGGCTCAAGAATGCCAGCCTTGAGCAAAAATAAAAGTTCAGGGACAACACCTGAGTTCAAGCTCCAGGCCTAGCGCACCCCCTAAAAAACAAAACAAAAACTCTGGTATTGTAATTGTTTGGAGATGACAGGTCCACCTCAAAGGCTCATGTGTTAAAATACATGGTGGAGGTGACTGGCTCATGGAGGTTCTAACATAATCAATGAGATTAACCCACTAATGGATTCATAACTGAGTGGACTAGTGGGAGGTGATGGAAACTGTAAAGGACAGGGGCTAATTGGAGTATGGAAGTTGCTGGAAGCATGCCTTTAAAGAATCTCTATTGTCTCTAGTCTCTTCCTGTCTTTCTGCTTACTGGCTGCCAAGAGTAGAGCAGCCCTGCTCTACCACACCCATCTGCCATGGTATGCACCACACACAGACCCAGAAACAGCAAAACCACCTGACCATGGAGTCCAAATATATTTCCTCCTTTAAATTTCCTCTCAAGTATTTCTCACAGCAACAAAGTCTAATTCAGTTATGATACTCTCCTTATGGAGAATCTTATCTACTTTTATACAAATAGGATAAAGTGTTGTTTTATAAAATTCTAAACATGTTTTTAAGAAAAAAATGTTAATATGGGCTGGGAATGTGGCTTTGTCATAGATTGCTTGCCTCGCATGCATAAAGCCCTGGGTTTGATTCCTCAGTATCACATACACAGAAAAAGCCAGAGGTAGCGCAGGGGCCCAAGGGGTAGAGTGCTAGCCTTGAGCAAAAGGTCAAGGACAGCGCCTAAGCCAAGTTCAACCCCCAGGATTGGCAAAAAAAAAAAGAATGTTAATATGATTGGGTGTTGGGGAAACATAAGTGGAAAAAAGCTGATGAAGATGATGATGAAGTTAAAGTTCGAAATCTCCATCATCTCTTTTTTAGTCAATTTTGGACATCTCTATTTGTATGGAAACAATGTAACAATTGCTAACTCCTTGCTTTCACTCTAATATCCTTCTCTCTCACACACATAGCTATGTCATATCTCCAGGATGCTGGATGTCTGGAAACATATTTCACTAAAATTACTTATCATTGAACCGTACTGTAATATCAATTCCTGGAAGACAAAATAATTGGCTTGGCCAGGATCCAGTGGCTCACATCTATAATCCTAGCTACTCAGGAGGCTGAAATCTGAGGTTTCTATTTCAAAGCCAGCTCAGCAAAAGAAGCTAAGGGACAGCACCCAGGTCCTATGATCAAGCCCCAGGACTTGCACAACAGTAATAATAATAACAACAACTACAACAACAATAACAAAAGCAATAGTAAATAATAATGTTGGCATTTCTTTCCTTATATACTACGCCAATAGACAACCTAGCATATATAGAGTTCAACTGTTGTCAACTGTTCTTCATAGCACTAGAAATAATGCATAAGATAGTGATTTTTAGAATTCTAGTTCTGTGGAAAGTTAACAAGGTTAAAAATGTCCCTGGTGAGCCTCTAATAGGCTTTTTTCATAATCTGACTAGGCACAAAAGAGACATAGGGGAAAACAAGGGAGGCCAATAATCCCAGAATTCTTGTAACACATTACTCCTCCTTTTCCTGGATTCTATTCTTTTTTTCTTTGGGTCCGGTCGTGGGCCTGAACTTTGGGCCTGCGAGCTGTCCCTCAGCTCTTCAGCTCTTCAGCTCAAGGCTAGCGCTCTACCACTTGAGCCCCAACACCACTTCTGGCTTTTTTCTTTCTGCTTATGTGGTGCTGAGGAATCGAACCCAGGGCCTCTGGCATGCAAGGCAAGCGCTCTACCACTGAGCCACCTTCCCAGCCCTCCTGGATTCTATTCTAACTAAAATCTATTCCCAATACAGTAACAATAATGACAATCACTACCAGACACCAGTGTAATCCTAACTACTCAGGAGGCTGAGATCTCAGGATTATGGATGGAAGTCAGCCCAGGCAAGAAAGTCCATTAGATTCTTATCTCCAGTTAACTAGCAAAAAGCCAGAAGTAGTACTGTAGCTCAAATGGCAGAGTGCTAGCCTTAGCCTTGAGCAAAAAGAAACTTAGGGATAGCACCCAGGCTCTGAGTTCAAGCCCCAGGACCAACACAATATTGTGCACAGTATTGTGCACCCAGGCTCTGAGTTCAAGCCCCAGGACCAACACACTACTACTACTACTACTACTATTATTGCTGCTACTGCTACTACTGAGAATGATGATGATGATGATGATGATAATTGATGATGATGATGACAGTCACCATTTGAGCACTATACACGAACTAAATGAGTTTGTCTTGTTAAAAGGCTTCAAGCTGTGTGGTAAAGAATTAATAATGTCAGTCGAGCACTAGCCTTGAGCTGAAGAGCTGAGGGACAGCGCCCAGGCCGAGTTTGGGCCCCACGACAGACCAAAAAAAAAAAAAAAGAATTAATAATGTCATGCCCAGGCCCAGAGTTCAAGCCCCACAACTGACCCCCCCCCAAAAAAAAATCAATAATGTCAAATTACTTAATACACACAACTTTATAGAGTAGATTCTAATATTTCCTTTTTACAGGTTAGAAAACTATACTGAAGTGAAATGACTTGCTCAAAGCCACATTAGCTATTATGTGACAGAGTTTCGATTTACAGTTAGGTTTCCT
Organism: Dipodomys spectabilis; assembly: GCF_019054845.1. NCBI lineage: Eukaryota > Metazoa > Chordata > Mammalia > Rodentia > Heteromyidae > Dipodomys > Dipodomys spectabilis. The sequence continues at coordinate 22,976,423 of NW_024870834.1, read as the reverse complement.
GGACCTTAAAAACCATGCTATGTTGCTTACTGTAATGTATAATGAAATCCAATTCTCTGTGCCTAGCAGCACAGAGCTTGTCTGCATAGTAGTTACTCAATAAATGTATGGGATTTTTAAAAAATGAAAGATTAAAGTGAACAACTCAGGAGGTTAAATTTAGACATTTTTTTTCACTCAAAATGATCATATCCTCTGGAGAACTTCTCAGTTGTTAGATAAAATACCTTGTTTAGCCAGCACTGGTGGCTCATTCTTGTAATACTTTGGGTTTAGGAGGCTGAAATCTGAGGATCACTGATCACCATTCAAAGCCAGCCGAGGCAGTACATTTCATGAGACTCTTATTTCCAATTAACTACCAAAAAAGCTGGAAGTGGAGCAGTGGGTCAATGGTAGAGCACTAGCCTTAGAGCACAAATGCTCAAGGACTGCACCCAGGCCCTGAGTTCAAGTTCCCAACACCAGCACCAAAAAGAAAGAAAAGAAAACTAAAGAGAAAGAAAGAAAGAAAGAGAGAGAGAGAGAAAGAAAAAAAAAGATCTTGTTATCTATCCTGAAAGGCAGTAACAAATACAAGTTGATAAACAAGAAAAAGAGAAAATAAATCTCAATGGAACTTCTGGAAAGATGATGTAACAACAATAACAAAACAAAGTGTCAGGCCCAAGGTTTTCTCTTTATCTCCATCTCTGTAAACTTTTGGATGGGAATAAAGAAGCATATGGCCTTTCAAAATATAAGTAAACACACTGGGTGGTATACAAATGAACTTACTGCAGTATAATAGACCCTGTGGAGAGCTCAAATAGTATAATTATTTAGAAAGAATAAGTCAAAACCCAACAAAATAAGTACCAGAGAACGGGTACTTGCAAGAGGGAGGAGGACCAAGAGAGAGGGACAGATGAATGAACGGTGGAAGAGGAGAAAATGCAGTCAAGAATTCATTGTATATACCACAACATTTTTTTTTAATGAGGGAAGAGGTGGGTCGATGCAGGGGTGAATATGTTGAAGGGATGACACAGATCAAGATGTCTTGTATACATAAACTGCTTTATTAAATGGCAAAAAAAATCAATGCATATCCTACAAGGGACAGGCTGGGTAAAAATGTTGAAAGGGGTGACAGTGATCAAGATGCTTTGTTGCATCTTGTACAAAGGCAACTCCTTTGTACAAATGTTTAAGTATAATGAAAATATTTTTAAAGGTATTTCAGGGCTGGGAATGTGGCTTAGTGGTAGTGCTTGCCTCGCATGCATAAAGCCCTAGGTTCAATTCCTCAGTACCATATAAACAGAAAAGCTGGAAGTAGTGCCTGTGGCTCAAGTGGTAGAGTGCTAGCCATGAGCAAAAGAAGCTCAGGGGTCCAGTCCCTGAGTTCAAGCCCCAGGACTGGCAAAAAAAAAAAAAGATATTTCAAACACTGAAACAGAATATACATCTACTCTACTCTTCTATAAGCTATATTCAATAAGATATTGTTCAGACATTAAATAGATATGATTTGTTTTAAATGTTATATATTTACATATAATATTTAATGTGTCATATATGCATATACAGATATAGATTCTGCCTCCAGTGGCTCCCTTATCATCCACAATGAACTGATTCAATCTTTTCAATTTTGCCTCATCACACAATCTGAATCTTTTTCATTGTTAACTTTTTCAAGTTCCTACTCTAGTGCATCCTGTCCAACAGATAGTAAATATGTAAACATGCCTATATGAAACATGAATCTACTACAGTTTTGTGCAAGGGAGAATGATATCTAATTTATTTCCTAAACACTTGCTAAAGGCATTAACAGTTTCTTGGTCTTTTATCTGTGATGGCACTTGGAATCTGAATCTACAAAGGATAGAAGACATTTTATGAAGTTCCACAGTTCTTTGGTTATGCTAATTCTTCAAGGTATTTTAGCCCATAGCTATATTAATTACCCTCTGCTATGGTCTGGACAAATGTCCTCCAAAGACCCACATGTTAAAGGCTTGGTTGCCAAGCTGTGGCATTACTGGGAAACTATAGAATCTTTCTGAGAGGTAGACCCTAATTAAGTCACTCCAGGGGCATGACCTTTCAAGGGGCTTGTCCCTCTTTTGTTTCCAGCTCCAGCTACCATGAGATGAAGTTTTCTTTGCCATGCACTCCTATCAGGAAGTACTCCCCTTACCAGAACAGGAAGCACTCTCTCAAAGGCCAGAAGCAAGAGATCATGGACTGAACCTTTGAAATCATGGCCAATGCAAGACTTTCCTCCTAAGTTATCTCAGGTATTTTATGACAGTGACTGAAAGCTGATTAACACATCTTCCTATTGCATTGTAAAATTGCTAAAAACAGAAATCATTTCTCTAATCTATGATTAGAAATCTATAATTTCTAATCACAGTGGAGACAAATAATAAATACCAAAGGAATTTCAAGCAGTTTCACTTCAATTTTGAGTCTTCGGAAACCAACAATTCTATCATCTAAGTAAAGTTGGAGATCCTTCAATAAATACTTTTTTTAGAGTAATATATAATTCTTGTGGGAAACAAAGAATAATTATACTAACTTGCTGGTCCAGAACTAACCTTTAAAATCATTTTAACATGTAATGTTTTAGTTTCTCGTCAATAAATATTTTTGCTTTTACTAAAGTATAATAATTGATCACTTTTTTCCCTAAGTCATCTGGCTTAACAAAATGTTTTTAAGTTAGTATGCTTCAGCTTGCTTTTCCAGTTGCTCAAAATAATGCCTAGGTGCTTTGCATTAGTTACTCTTAAGAAAATTTCAAACAAACCTTAACCCTTGACACAATCTCTAGAAACCAAATGAGCAAACCAAATACACTCTTCTCATGGGGTTTCCCAGCATTCCTTCCTTGTTCATGTTTTTATAACTAGTTTCCTACCTATCATAACACTTTATGCCAATCTAATTGTCTTAATAAGATAAAATAAAATAAAAACTAAATAAGGCTGGGTGCTGGTGGCTATAATCCTAGCTACCCACAAGTCTGAGATCAGAGGATCTTGGTTCAAATCCAGCCCAGGCAATAAAGTCTGTGAGACTCTTAGCTCCAATTAACCATCAAAAAAGCCGGAAATGGAGATGTAGCTCAAGTGGTAGAGCACTAGCCTTAAGCAAAATAAGCTCAGGGATGGCATTCCTGGACCTGAGTTCAAGCTCAAGACTGGTGTGGGGGTGGGGGGGGGTGCAGAGGGAGGGTTTCCTTCTTTGGAAAATAATATTGATTTACTGATTTCATCTACTAGCTGTAAAGAGGAGTTAAGATAACATTATTAGCTTGATAATGCTGTAAGAAGCAATCTATAAAGTGTGTATGAAATTGATAATAAAAACAAGAGAACATGTAACCTGAGTAAAGAAGGCTTCTTAGAAGAAATTACTTCCAAATTAAGTCTTAACAGATAGAAAGAATGTATCAAGATGCAACTTTAGCAAAAGGTTGCTTTCACACTAACACTGAAGACTATATAATTCAATCTATTCCCATAGCAACTTTTTCTTTCTTGAATCTCCAAAATGAAACTTTTCTTTCAGTCAGACTGATTTATTCATTGTCCTAGGAATGGTTGCTTTCTTTCTTTTCTTTTTTTCTTGCAGTAAAGGGGATTATACATAGGATCTAGTGCATGCTAGCCAAGTACTCCTTTAGACACACTTCCAGGTCTTTGCACTGTATTTTGTTTTTGAAACAGGGTCTTGCTAATCATGTCTGTGCTGGCCTCTAACACTTAATCTTCCTGCCTCTGCTCCCTGAGTAGCTGGGATTTCATCTGTAAACCACAAGACCCAGTGTTTTCTTCTATTACTTGACTTTCTAAGACTTCTATTACTTGACCTTCTAAGACTTGACCCTGGACAAAAGCCTAAAACCTGTCAATTCTCTAAGTCTAACCTTTTTCAAATTGACCACGAGATGGTCCTTAGCTCTATTCTTTCAACTATTCTGTATGACTGAAAGTATATTCTATATGCTCTTTTCTACCTTTCCTACTTCCTTAGCCCTTTGGCTACATTGGTGTTCCACACAGCCCATTACCATCTGCACCAATACACCAAGATTTTACTTTTCTTATCACGTCTTTATTATACTGTAAATTCCATTAAGTGCTGGATTTCATATATCCAGAGAAAACTGGGCAAAGATAGAGCACTTTAGTCTCAGATCTACTTAACGATAAAGGGAGAAGCCAACCAATTGGAAAACTGTTAGCAACAGTCTCAGAATTAAACCCAAAGCACATGACTCTAAAGACTTAAGTACTTGGATTCAATAAGCTTTCTGATTTTGGGGTTCTCACCTTCATATGCCCTCAGCTCTATAAACAGCATCTAAAAACTTTCCATTGTGGCTCATGTTAGTCATTTAAGATGCCTCAAATCCCTCCAGGAATAAGGCATGATATAACAAAATAGTCAGGGGAAAGGTTAGCAGTCAATTCCTTGGGCATGCATACTGTAGTAGGAAGAAGTAGAATCAACAGACCTGATATAAAATCCTTTGAAACTTAATGATTTGGGGCAAGCCCTTAACATTTCTCAGATAATTTCTCCATCTAACAGTGTGGATTAAAGAACCTCTCAAGGTTGCTCATGTGTATATACATGTATGTATATATGTACACATATGTGGATATATACACATATATGTATATACAGAGGAATGCAATGTACAAATATACATTTATAAAAACATAAGTATTTAAAATAAATTACATATAATATAAATGATATATGTATATATAATGATATAAATATATACTCATTCATCGGTTCAGCCTAGACAAAATACAAAGTATAAATATACAATACACAGCTGGGCACTGGTGGCCAGCAAAAAAACCCCAAAAACATCAAAATTGTATAAAGAAAAACTGAAAGAGAAGTTTAGACTATAATCAAGTAACTCTATAGAAAGAAAAAACAGTGGTTCTCAAAGGGTAAAAGGTAAATGCTCAATCCTTGAAGACATTTGGAGTTGTGACTGCTGCTTTTGACAGTTTTTCAGATCCCCAGTTAGTCCAAAATGGCAGGAATCATTTAAAGTAACACATGTATATAAGTCAAAGAATAAGAAACTGCTGAAGTAGAAGAAATCTCTGAAGTGATCCAAAGCAGGCCTCACATTACACAATTGAGAAACAGGCACAGGAGAGATGCCACGCTATATGCCACGCTTCTTTTTGACTCCTTAGACACTTACTTCACTGACATAATTTTCCTGTGATTTTGTTTTTCCCTTTCAGCAAGCATTATCAGACAAACTGGGTTCATATGAATTACAAACAGGGTCTAAATCCTTTAAATATCCAAGATTCTTGTCCCTGAAAAAATATTAGCATGCACACATTCTTGCAGTTATACGATTAAACCAGCATTTCTCTGAATAGGAAGTTAAAGAAAAGAAATGCTTACTTAGAATTAGAGGCTTTTCACATTTCTCCTGTAGAAAGAAATCTTATGGGACTATAAGATTATGTATGTAAGCTGGAAGGGTAGCACCTGTGGAAACCAGCTCTGGGAATAATAAGCAGCAATCTGAAACCTTTTCTTGTTAGCTGAACCAAGCAAACTTCAAATGACTAGTTTTATACAAATTCAATCCTAAACTTGTGACTCTAATCTCTTAGAAAATTCACTGACTGACAGACATGACTAAGACATGAAAATGCTTAGGAAAATTCAAGAAGCTATTCAGTAAATAAATCCATTTGTTTTGTATAAATACACCTACAATACAGAAATTAAACCACATTGGGGTAAATTATATTAGCTAGATATAAGTACTTTCACTTAGTCTGCTGAAGCTTGCGCTATATGACTCCATCGTACACACTGGGAACTTTCTTTAGGTCTGCAAGATGAAGAGGCTCAGAAATTTTAGTAAAGGATGAACTGAACATGAGACAATGATTTAGCAATGTTAGGGTAAATCTAAAAGTATTTAGTACCTAACAAGAAAGCTAGTATTAGGGTTCTGCTCTGTCATAGTCAGAAGAACCTGGAATGCCAAAGGATCAGCGAATGATTCAGACTATGTCAAAGAATGTTAATTTCTTAAGTGTGAAGCAAAAAGCAATCCTCCAGGAACATCACCTGAGGCAATGTGATAATAGTATATTTAGGTTAAACAAAAAAAAAAAAAAAAAAAAGGCTAGCCAGGTTCCAGTGGCACTCCTGTAATCCTAGCTACTTCAAGAAGCTGAGCTCTAAGGATCATGGTTCAAAGGCAGCCCCAGAAAGGAAAGTCAGTGACTCTTATCTCCAATTAACCAGTAAAAAGCCGGAAATGGAGCTGTGGCCCATCTGACAGAATGCTACCCTTGAGCAAAGAAAAAACTTCGGGACTGTGCCCAAGCATTGAACTTTAAGCTCCAGGACCTGTGGAATTTTTTTTTCAACAGGAAGGAACATATATAGTATGTACAGCTCTGAAAGCCATAATTTATAAAGAATAATCTGTTGCACAAGGTAATTCAAGCCCATAAAGCCAGCTACTTGGAAGGACTGCATTTTGAGGGCAGCCCAGGCAAAAAAAAAAAAAAGAAGTGGGACTACATAGAAGTAAATAAACTGCTGTAATCCCAGCTACCAGGAGGTATAAGAAGGAATATCTCAGTCTAAGCCTGACAGTCAAAAATTCAAGACCCTATCCAAAAAAAGGGATATAATTCAAGTAGAATACTTGTCTAGCAAGCACAGCCCAGAATGTAAAACGTAGTACAGGAAGGAAGGAAGGAAGGTAGGAAGGAAGGAAGGAAGGAAGGAAGGAAGGAAGGAAGGAAGGAAGGAAGGAAGGAAGGAAGGAAGGAAGGAAGGAAGGAAGGATCAAGGGAAAGAAGGAAGGAAGGAGGGCGGGCGGTTGGGCAGGCAGGCAGAATCTCTCAGTGGTGATTATGCTACTGCAAAATTTCAGATGAAAAAAGCTGATGGATATTCTAGGTGGTATAAAAGGGAACAGAAAGGACTGACAGGATTTCAGAGACAATGAACTCACAGTAATTGATAAATTAGGACTCTTTGAATGTAATATTTATCAGGACCTACAGTGTCATTCTAGCCATGCATCCATTAATAACAATAGTAGGAAAATGTATCTTCAGAGGATGGATGGGGTTGGGATAGATGGGGAAGGGGGAGAGTAATCAAGATGCACTGTTCTCATTAACTGATAGACTGAACTGAAATCTTTTATCAAGATATTTGAAAATACGTTTTGAAAACAAAAAACAACAGAGAACATATACTGCTTACCATACATTCTAATTGTTTTTTTTTCTTTCTTGCCAGTCTCGGGGCTTGAACATGAACATGGCCTGGGAGCTGTCCCTTAGCCTCTTTGTGCTCAAAGATAGCTCCTTACCACTTCGAGCCACAGTGCCACTTTTGGCTTTTTCTGAGTAGTTTATTGGAGATGAGAATCTCACAGACTTTCCTGCGACTCTCAGATCTCCGCCTCATGAGTAGCTAGGATTACAGGCAGGAGCCAGCAGCGCCCAGCCATTTTTGAATATTGGGCAGACATGAATTCATTTAATTCTTACAACACTATGAAATATATTCCATAGCCATCCCAGTTTTACAGATGAGAAACTAAGACTTGCATCCGTTATTAGCCAGTAGATATTTTTTTTAAGTTAGTAAGAAGTTAGATGTGGCCTTAGGTAGTGTAACCCCCACCCCCCCAACTAAAAACTCTTTATGGATAAACTAACCAGCTGTAAAGTAAAACAACAAAACCCAAGGAAGGCACGTACGGCAATGTTAAGAGCCCTTGTCGGGTGAAGAGGTTCATCCTGGAAGCCTTGCAGCAAAGGTGAGGATCTGGCTGTATCAAAATCACGTGGGGTGTTTAGAAAAATAATAAAATCCTTATTGAATCTGAATCCCTCCCGGTGGAACTTGGGAATCAGCATTTACTTTCTATAACAACAACAACAACAAAACCCCACCCTGGGTAATTCTGGGGTGGTATCAGGCTTGGAAACTTGTACAACATAAAAAGTCTGATCTCTACTACACACTGTTGAACTTCACACGAGTGAAAAGAGGGGGGCGGAGGAGCCCCTTGCAGCAGACCGCTGGCTCGGGGCTGGGCACTCGGCGTCCACGGTGTTAGCTGCAGTTCCCACGAATCGATCCCTCTCAGAAGAGGGCTGCCGCAGCCAACAGGAGGACGGGTGGACGCTGGCTCTTAAAAACAACCAACCAACAAACCGCCAGCCAGGCCTTTCGGAAACCTCTCCAATTCTGAAGACGTGTGTGGGTAGCGCTACCGGACTGTGAACGCGTGTCCGTCATATCCACCTGTCTGGCACACCGCGGACGCCCCAACGCGGTCCCTACGTGGCGGAGAGCGATCGTGGAGAGCGCCGGGCCGAGGCCGGGCCCGCCCCAACCCCGAGCCGGGCCGGGGCCTTGCCCGCTCCCAAGCCGGGTCGGCGCAAACGTCCGCTCCGCAATTCCCCGATCGGGCTCCGCGCTCTTCCTTGATTCCCTCACCTACCTAAGGGTCCTCTAGTAAGACTGATTTCTTCCTCCGTGACCAAATAATCCACTCTCCCGTTCATGGTTTACTGCTCGCCGGGATTCGCCTGAGGCTCGGCGGACGCGCCGCAGGGGTGAAGGTGAATCAAGCTCGGCGCCGCGTCCCGAGCTCGGCCCTTTCGGTTTCCACTGCCAGCGGACCGGAAAAGGAAGCGGCGGCCGCGCTAGGGATGCTGGGAGTGGTAGTTTACCCTGGGGCGGCTGGCAGGAACCTTTCCAGTTTGCCACCACAAAGCAGATAGGAAGGGAAGAGAGTCTGAAGGAGGGTAGTGCTGTTCCATCTTTGACACTTCACCCTTGTGGCCATCTGCATTATCTGCATTCACACAAAAGAAAAACAAAGCTTATGTGTCTTTGACCTTGGAAAAATGTAGTAAGTATACCTCCCCTGATGATAGGAGGTAGGGGACACTGTCTTCCTTGATATTTGTATTTTAGACAATTGTGTTTCAGCTTTCTTAGCCAAATATTAGTTGACTGAAACCCTATGGTTTTATTCCAGAACGTCTATATTGTTCCATTGATCTTTGGGATAGTTTTTGTACCACTACTAAAGTGTTTTTGTTACTAAAGTGTTTTTGAAGGCTGCTATTGTGATACCTCCAGCGCTATTCTTTTTATTTACAACTGCTTTTCCTATCCAAGGTCTTTAGTGCCTCCATATAGATTTTGGATTGACTTAGTTAATCCCATGAGAAACATTATTGGAATTTTTGAAGGGTATTGATTCTATAAATTGCTTTTGACAGTATGGACATTCTCCTGATATTTATTCTGCCAGGGCATGAGCATGGAATGTCTTCTCATCTTTTGATGTCTTCTTTAGTTTCTTTCTTTAAGCTCGTAATCAGCTATAACAATACTGTATACATTCACAAAGAATCTGTCAACTTCCTATAGTAAAATGTACTTACACCTTTAGGTCATGGGCAAGAGGAAACCGACTTCTAAATTATAGACAAAATGTAAGGTAGATAGCAACCACCCAATGCCCTACTTTTGCATCCATTCTCTTTGATTTGTTGGCTACTTCCCCCCCCCCCCTCCGCCACAAACACCCCTAAGAAGCCTTATTTTGAGAAAGATTTGATAGGAAATCTTTGTTAAAGAGAAAAGGTCTCAATAGGGGAGAATGAAGAGAGATGACATTGACCAAAAACACTGTACTCATAACCTGATTTATAGAATTGTAAGCCTTTGTACAACTACTTATTAATAACAAAATAGCAACAATAATAATGAAAATGAAAAGAAGGCATTTCATACTTTGGTTCTGGCAATGAATTTGTTCTTACAATTGCTAAGGCCATTATCTGTCACTTGAGTCAGGCCCAGCCCTTTTTCTTATTATCTCAAGCCAATTTAAGCTTTGATCCTTCTAGCAACTTATTTCCCATGATGAGATTAAAGTGATAAACCATAACACTCAGCAATCCTTACCTTTAAGACCTCTCTCTGCCCCACACCCATAAATGAACTATTTCAAAGTGATACTGCTTGTTTCCTTTCATTTAAATCGTATGAATTCAAACATCCAAAACATTAAGAAGTGCTGTATTGGACTGGGAAGTTGGCTCAGTGGTAGAGCGCTTGCCTTGCATGCCTGAGGCCCTGGGTTCGATTCCTCAGCACCACATAAGCAAAAAGAAAAAAAGCCGGAAGTGGCGCTGTTGGTTCAAGAGGTAGAGCACTAGCCTTGAGCTGAAGAGCTGAGGGACAGCGCCCAGGCCCAGAGTTCAGGCCCCACAACCGGACCAAAAAAAAAAAAAAAAGAAGTGCTGTATTATGGGCCATTGTTCATTATATGATGGTTTAATAGCGATATAAAGTCAGTGGTATTATGGAGGCAATATTCCAAATTTAAAATAGCCACAAAAAAAAAAAAATACCAGAAATACAGCAGCAGCCAGCACAGACCAGATGCAAAACTTACTTTCCTTAGGGCCTGTCATCGATTTTGATTATGTCCAGAGAGGTTTAATAATTTCCAAATATTATAGTCCTTGAAATTCTAGTAGATTAACACTTTCCTATAACTACATAGTAGGTTTCAGAACCACTATGGAAACTGCAAATGGCTATAACACAAAAGTTTATTACAGCCTCCCATACATATCACTGGCAAATGCCACTCTTTATGCTTATGTTTCACATTAACAAAAATGGACAAATAATAAAACAAATGAACTGGAAACAAATCATAAAATTGTTAATACTAGCTCCTTGTAACGCAACGTAAACATGAGGCAGGGTATCTAGAGCTCATAATTTAAATATGCACAAGCCTACATGATAGTTAATCTAAGTTCCTGTTTCATCTACAGGAGAGATGAAAGGCACATGAGGACAGTTTGGAGAATGCTCAGTGGTAGAGCAGTTGCCTGACAAGAACAAGGCCTAGACTGATATAGATAAAAAAAAAAAAAAAAAAGAGGACACTGGATGTGAGGGAAAGGAAAGGCAAGGAGAGGGAAGGGGAGAGAAGGGAAAAGTGAGGTGAGGTAAAGTGAGATAAAAGAACCCAAAGGGGAGCTGGGAAGGTGGCTCAGTGGTAGAGCGCTTGCCTTGCATGCCTGAGGCCCTGGGTTCGATTCCTCAGCACCACATAAGCAGGAAAAAAAGCTGAAAGTGGCGCTGTGGCTCAAGTGGTAGAGTGCTAGCCTTGAGCTGAAGAGCTGAAGGACAGCACCCAGGCCCAGAGTTCAGACCCACAACCAGACCCCTCCCCCCCCAAAAAAAAAAGAAACCAAAAAGGAAGTGTGGCATATATTTAAAACCAAAGTCCGACTTTCACTCTTCCATGATTTTATTTCAAGATGACAACTCAGAATGTATAAACACAATGTAATTGTCAGAGTGATCATAGATTATTCCTTCCAGCTAGTCACAGTGTGAGTCCATAATACAGCTCCATGAATATTTACTTAGGTGGCTTCTTGGGTGGCTTTTCTTCAGGTACAGCTTTAACTATGTGATTTGTGACAGCACTTTTTAGCGCTGGGATTCCACCAGCAAGAATGGAAAGCAGATACAGAATTAAACGAGCTAGCATTAGAGGGATTATTCTGTGCATATCCACATGTATATAGGTTCGAAGACGTTGTTGTCTGCCTGTGGGTGGGCCACTGTCTTCACTACCTCCCTCTCCTTTCTCTTCACAGGTTGGTGGTTTCCAGCCAGGCATACAGTGACAATTGTGGTTGTTGTTGCACACCCCTTTATAATTGCATCTTCTCACATCACAGTCAAAATTCAAATCGAGATGAGAGGTACAGTTCTTCTGAAGGCAGAACCTTCCTGGGGCACACATTGCACCATCCACTACCATACCCATTTGTGGCAGCTCTGTGCCAAAGTGTGCATCATATCCAAAGCAATGGTGCTCTACTTGCTCGTATCGCACACTTATATGGCGAAAAGCAGTGTGCTCCCCTCCCCCCGGAATACTAGACAGACCACTGCAGTGCAGCATGCCACACATAAAGTTTTCCTCGCTACATTTCAAAATCAGAGGTCCCCCTCGTCGGGACCTAATACCACAGTTTCCAAATCGGTCACCAATCATATTCAATTGTTTATAGCACTCTGCTGCACCATCTTTTATGTTGCGTCCAAAAAGGGCTTGGCACTGTGTCTCACGATCGCTGCAGTTTCCTCTCATACAAACAGCTCGTGGGGAACATGGGGTTCCATCCTGAATGTAAGTGTCATTTGGGCATTTCTCCGATTTTCCATCACAGTATTCTGTCAGATCACAAATACCCCCTATGTCTCTGCAAATCGTTCCAGGGGGAGAGAATTTGCAGTCCAGGCAGCAGTCTCCTTCATTACACTTGGAGCCTGGTGTGAACATGCAGTCAGTCCCACAACACTTATCACTGGAACATTCTTTGAAGGAGCCGCAGTCACAGTCCTCCAGTTGATTTATGATCTTGTCTCCACAACGAGGAGCTACATAACGAAAACTTTCATAGGGAACATTCAGCTGCCACATGCAAGTGTCCCATTTAAGAACCCATTGGTGCGTTGCTGGAAAAGAACAATTGCTAATTGTATCTTGAAGATTTGGCACAGGAGTCATGAGACAATGGGTCCTTCGAAAACAAAGGCAATGAGGTGAGTCGTGTGGCATATTAAATTGATGACCTAATGTATGTGCTATCATAGTCGAAGCCAAAAATACATGAAATCTTCTTGCAGCCACAAACAATACCGCCCACCTGTCATTACATATTGCTCCCTGAACAGCATAATGATTCTTTTCTGCAATCAGTTGTCCTGCTAAAAGCACTGAGATGCTATGACTAACTTTATTTTGCCATTTGCTGTACATCCACATCCCAAAAGCTCTTAAGAAGACAAATGCATTCTTTGTTTCCAAACTGACACCATCTGTAGTATCCCAGAGCAACACGAAACGCACACGGATGTTAAAACCAGTTGGTTTGTAAATGCTGTCTACAATGCTGTTTATAATCATTACATGCTCCAGTACAAGGGTCTGATTTTTGAAGTGGTTGATGTAGGAATAAGAAACGATGTACATAACTCGCGTGTCTTTTGGATGTTTCCGCCACAAATAATAGGTGCCTGCTCTAGGACTTCCAAGCAGTTCGAGGTCTTCAAATACTGGTTTGGTTTCTTCCTCTCCAATGTCACACCTTTGGCTGGCCTCTCCTCTCTCTTCCGCCACGAGCAGAGAAATCACATGCTCAAATGTAGAAGAGGTCTCCAGTGGCTTGATTTCATAAGTGAAGTCATCCACCTGTATCCTTCCACGCAGACCTCCATGGCAGGTGTCCAGTGTGGCCAGGGATCCAGGGACCCCTTCCAGGTAGCTGTAGTAGTAACAGTCTCCAGGGAGAAAGGGATAGTCCTCCTGCATGCCTTCTTGGTTGTTGTCAGTAATAACAGGTAAATGTCTGGGCAGCAAGTTCTTCTTGAGCTTCATGTGGAACACGTGTCTTTGACCCCGGAAGCGCATGCTGTAGGCGAGCTGGTCTGGCATCTTAATTCCGCCCTTTCTATGGGGCACCTTCCTGGGGATGACAATTTCAGAAGATGTGAAGCGCCATCCGGGTGGGCCATAGGAGCAGCAGGCAGGGGACAGCAGCGTCCAGAGAACAGGCAGCCAGAGAGCTCCAGGCAAAAGGCCCTGGGCCCAGGCAGCCCTCATGAGAAAGGGAGGTCTGCGCCAAAGTAACGCAGTCCGTCCGGTAGCAGGTAGGCTAGACTGTCCCTAAGACATCAAGATTCCCATCAGGCTGCCCAGGAGCAGTGCATGCTGAGGCTGAAGGCTTTCAGCAGCTCCTGAGGTATAAAGGGAGGGTGAGCCTGTTACATAACAATGCTGTGCTCCTCAATGATCTAGAGGGGTGGGGAGGGCCTAGGGAAGAAAAAAAATGAAAGGGAGCTATTTGGAAAGATTGGGGCTGAACATCCTAGGGCCTGGAGGAAATCCACAAGTGAGGGGACACTTATATGGGTTCCGTGCAATTTTATGTCAGATAGGAATTCTTTCCCAAAAGCCATATGAGAAAAAGATTCAGTTTTTTAGGAATCAATTGGGATTGAGTATTTAAGACAGAAACCCTAAACACCAACAGGCATGTGGACGATCCTCCTTTCAGGAATGTTTAGGGGACAAATGGTATTCATTGATTGAACCAAGTTTGAGGCACTGGTGGAAAATAATACTAAACAGTTTGAAAGAGAAACCTTGGTTGAAGAACAAAGAGTTGCTCTTCATGTTCAACCTAACCTATCATATGTCAGAGACAATGGGTTGTAATCCTAGGAAGTTATACCCATAGGTTCATCTGGGAATGTGCACAGCAACGTCATTCCTGCCTTTACAGCATCAACTAGAAACTAAGAACCCAGCCTTTAACAGGTGAAACAAACGGATTCAGCCAAGATCATTGAGATGTTTCTCTCTTTTGACATGAAAAATTCCTGATGGTGGAAAGAGCAGGGCTGAATCTCACAGATATGACTAGTAGAGAAAGAAAACAGGCCAAATGGAATGACCATTTCTACATGATTTCATTTGGAGGAAGTACTAAGAAAGTGCAAGTGATTCTATGGAATTAGTAATGCTGGGATTAGTATCCTAAGGTGGGTGTGGTGGAATTGGGCATGAAGAATCCTTTCTGGATGCAGGAAAATTTCAATCATTTTCACTGACATGGTGATTCAAATGAAAACTCATCACAAAATATAGTAGAAACAGATTTCTAAATAGGCTCACCACTGTAGTTCTATCTCAGTAACTAAACAGAATGTATTCAGTTCTGTTGCTTCTTTTTCTATTTCATGGAATAGTTTCAGGATTATTGGTAATAGTTTCTCTTTGATTATCTGAAAGAATTTGCTTGTTAATACGTCTGTCCTGGGATCTTCTTTGTTGAGAGACTATTACTGCTTCAATCTCATGGCTTTTCATACCTCTAATTGCTTTATATCACTGTGGTTAAGATTGGTGGCTCATGTGCATCTAGTAATTTATACATTTCTTCTGGATTTTATAGCTTATTCGAATATATGTCCTATAAATATTTGCTCATGATCTTTTGGCTTTCATTGGTACTTGTGATATTTACTTTTTCATCTCTAATTTTGTTGGTTTGAGTTGGCTCTTGCCTTTCTTGGCATTAAATTAGCTTGGAAATTATCAAATTTTTCATACATCCATTTTTATTGATTATTTGTATACTTTTTGTGGTATCTTATCATTAATTTCTGTCCTAAGTTTTATTATTTGTTTCGGGCCCACATTTTTTATGCTTATTAATAGTTTAATGTATGAAGGAAACATCCAGATTTCTGAATATGAAGATACATATCTCACATTAATTTAAGTCTACATAAAGTAGAGTCAGGCCCACATTTTTACTGATTTATTTATCTATTCATTTAGTGCTGGTTCTGGGGCTTGAACTCAGGGTGTAGGTGCTGTTCCTGAACTATTTTGTTATAGACTATTACTCTACTACTTGAGCCATAGGCCAGAGTCCAGCTTTAAAAATTTATTGTTCTTAAAAAGGTTATGTAGAGGGCTGGGAAGGTGGCTCAGTTGTAGAGCGCTTGCCTTGCATGCATGAGGCCCTGGGTTCGATTCCTCAGCACCACATAAGCAAAAAAGAAAGCCGGAAGTGGCACTGTGGCTCAAGTGGTAGAATGCTCGCCTTGAGCTGAAGAGCTGAGGGACAGTGCCCAGGCCCCAGAGTTCAGGCCCCACGACTGGACCCCCCCCCACACACACAAAAAAAAGGTTATGTAGAGAGTGGTTTGTTATATAAGTCAGGTAAAGATTGCATTTCTTCCTTTGTTTTGTTTTGTTTTGGTCTTTTGTTGGTTGTGGGGCCTGAACTCTGGACCTGGGCACTGTCCCTCAGCTCTTCAGCTCAAGGCGAGCGCTCTACCACTTAAGCCACAGCACCACTTCCAGCTTTTTCTGTTTGTGTGGTGCTGAGGAATCAAACTCAGAGCCTCATGCATGGGAAGCAAGCACTCTACCACTGAGCCACCTTCCCAGCCCCAAAGAGTGCATTTCTTTTTGGACACTGTCACCCCTTCCCTTGTTCTCCCCCAGTCTTTCTTTTCCATCCCCATGCACAAGTTGTATAGTTCATTTTAAACATACAGGGTACTGTCTGGTGAGTACCTCTGTTTCCTTTGTTCATCCTTTTTCCCTCCATTTCTGTACCCTATTTGCCCCCAAAAAACAGATAAGAAGACAAGAAGAAAAGAAAAACAAAAACAGCAAAGAAGGGGGAAAAAATCTTGTTTCCATATCCTGGATAACACAATTTTTTTTTTCCTGGTCATGGGGCTTGAACTCTGGACCTAAGCACTGCCCCTCAGCTCTTCAGCTCAAAGCAAGCACTCTACCACTTGAGCCACAGTGCTACTTCCAGTCTTCTGGTGTACTGGAGATAAGAATCTCATGGACTTTGCTGCCTTGCTTTGAACCCTGATCCTCAGATCTCAGCCTCCTAAGTAGCTAGGATTATAGGCGTAAGCTGATGCCTGGCAGCACACACATTCTTATCTATAGGTTTTCCCCTAGGGTTAGGTTAACTCACTTGTCTTTGGTATTATATCCTCTAAAGAAATTTATATAATGCAGTCACAGTGATTCAGTTAATAAGTAGTCATCCATGTTGATGGGGCAGGGGTAGTGTGATTTGGTAGTTCATGGGGAGTATAATGAAATGACATGCATTCAGAGGTGGAAAAGATTCACCTCTGAATGCCATTTTACGGGCATTATTAGGGGTGATCACAGACATTGGAGGATGTACAGAGCCCACGGGGGTGTATAAGAAGCATTGCCCTGCCAGGCTCTGGTGGCTCATGCCTATAATCCTATCTACTCTGGAGGCAGAGATTTGAGGATCATGGTTCAAAGCCAGCCCAGGCAGCAAAGTTCATGAGACTCTTATCTTCAATAAACCACCAGAAAGCCAGAAGTGGTACTGTGGCTCAAGTGGTAGAGTGCTTGGAGCTGAAGAGCTGAGGGACAGCACCCAGGCCCAGAGTTCAAGCCCCATCTCTCTCTCTCTCTCTCTCTCTCTCTCTCTCTCACTCTCTCACACACACACACACAGAAACATTGCCCTAAACACAGAGGCAATATTTCCTATAAATTTCTCTGAACTCTTAAAGCAAATATGTCATTATCTTAAAAGAATATGCTGCCTATATGTTAGTTGATAATGAAGATGGTCTGGACTGAATAGGAACCAAAGTAGTACGTGGCCTTGCTGTGGAACCAAGCTGTGATGGTAAGATAAACCATCCTTTGTCTCATAAAGTCTGTGACACCCTTTATCTGTGATTCTGTGGAGGTATTGGTGGTAGGAAAACAAGCATCATCGGATTATAGTGCAGATCCTTGGTACTCTGAAGTAAAGGTATAACATGCATTTTTTGGACAGAGGCCTTGGGTAAAATGGTATTTTAGACTATGTAATCCAAAGGAGTACCCTAAAATGTCCAGTGTGCTTTAGGTACTGCTTTTCCTCCCAAATCATAGGGTCTGATATGCTAGATATGTCAGAGTGCCAAGTACCAGCAGAGGAACAACATGTTTTGGTTTTTGTTGTTGTTTGTTTTTTTGGTTTTTTGGTTTTTGGTTGGTCATGGGGCTTGAACTCTGGGCCTGGGTACTGTCCCTGACCTCTTTTTGTTCAAAGCTAATCTATCAGCCATAGCACTACTTCTAGGTTTCTGGTGGTTACCTAGAGATAAGAGTGTCAAGGTAGCTAGTTGCGGTAGCTTACACTTCTAATCCTAGCTACTAAGGAGGCTGAGATCTGAGGATCATGGTTCAAAGCCAGCCCAGGCAGGAAAGTCCGTGAGACTCTTATCTCCAACAAACCACCAGAAAACCAGAAGTGGTGTTGTGGCATAAGTGGTAGCGCACTAGCCTTGAGCTGAAGAGCTCAGGGACAGCGCCCAGACCCAGAGTTCAGGCCCCACAACTGACCAAAAAAAAAAAAAAAAAAAAGCCAACAGTGAAAAATACTCAATATCCTTATCTATCAGGAAAGTGTAAATCAAAACTGCAATGAGACATCAACTCACCTCTATCTGAATGCCTATTAAAAAAGGAACAATATAGAAAATGGCTAGCAATTACAGGACAAAAAACTTAACCCATTATTAATTACTGGTAATAATGTGAATTAGACTAGCCACTATGAAAATGAAATTTCCTCATTTTCCTCCTTTTGGAGTGTCCTCCAAAAGGAAAATGGAAATTCCTTGTGATCCTGCTATGACACTAGTGTAAACATGTACCAAAAGAATCACTGTTAGTTTACTACAGCAATATTCACACATACCTGTTGGTCATGGAATTATTCAAAATAGCCAAATTATGAAATCAGCCTAGGAACCCACCAACAGATCATAGGGGCAAAACCTGTACTTCTCACATGGGAAAAAGTAGACAAATTCTCAAAATTGCTTTTTTTTGGATCAAGAAGAATATGTATCAGAGAACCTTCAGTTCCTTGAGTGGACATGCAAATTCTGTTTTTTCCTGACCTTTTCTGGAGGTTATAGCTTTGGTTATTCACTAGGTCACCAGTGTTCATTCTCAAGTCCATGTTTTTCTTGTGTTTTTGAGAGTTTTTTCCTGAGCACACAATTTAGCTGAATTTTCTAACATAGATCTAGCCTCCTCTATTATCTCCAACTTTATGAACTGTGTAAATGCCTAATCGACATAATCACCTGGCCAGATCTGTCCTAGATAAAATTATCTGGCAAAAAGTTTGTCATTGTGTTCACTTACGCTCTTCATGCTAGGATGTCACAATGCACAGTATGGAACTAGAATGGCTTTCTAGTTTTCTTGAAGCTTATCAAATTTGTGCATTTTGGTGAGTCCTTAGAAGAAAAATGTAGTAGGAGAGGTGTCAGACATGGATAGCTTATTTCCATTGCGATAAAAAAGCCACAGCATGTCTATAATCCTAGCTACTTAGGAGGCTGGGATCTGAGGATTGAGGTTTGAAGCCAGCCTGGGAAGGAAGTTCATGAAACTTTACCTACAATGGTCAAGGAAAATGCCTGGCCTGAGATGTGGCTCAAAAGAAGCCTTGAGCCAGAAAGTCCAGGTGGGGAAGGCCTTGAGTTCAAGACCCCATCCAAAGACTTTCTCCTTTCCTTCTGCCTCTGATTCTTCTTTCTCAACATCCTGCTTTCCAGACCACTATCTTCTTTTTTGTTTCCTTGCTCTTTCTCCTCCACATCTCCTGCTGCCTGTAACCACTTGAGTTTAAGGATCAGCTTCCAATGAATAGACAAAACCCTAAAAACAAGAAGAAAAAATCTTTAAATGTCACTCCCAAGTTTTCTACCTTGTGATGCTGACTGAGGCATTTTAATTGTATTGACAAAGGGATGTATTGTGCCTCAATCCTTGGGCACCTACTAGTCACTAAAGAATATTCAGATACTCCTGGATTGGAAGGATCAACATCATGAAGATGGCAATATTTCCCAAGGACATCTACAAATGCAGTACAATACCTACCAATATTCCAATCTCATTCTTCAAGGAAATAGAAGAGGGAATCCAAAAATTCATATGGAACATTAAAAGACCCCGTATAGCAAAAAACGATCCTTAACAGAAAGAACAGTGCTGGAGGAATATCAATACCAAATCTCAAACTCTACTACAAAGCCATAATAATCAAAGCAGCTTGGTAATGGCACAAGAACAGACCTCAGGACCAATGGAATAGAATTGAAAACCCAGAAATGAACCTGCAGACCTATAGCCATCTAATCTTCAATAAGGGAGCTAAAAAAATAGAATGGAAGTAAAGCAGCCTCTTCAGTAAATAGTGCTGGCAAAATTGGTTAATCACTTGTAGAAAACTAAAGCTAGATCCTTATATATCAGCCTGTACCAGAATCAACTCCAAATGGATCAAAGACCTTGGAGTCAAAGCAGACACTCTGAAAACATTACAGGACAGAATAGGAGAAACCCTAGGTCTCCTTGGCACAGGCCAAAATTTTCTTAATAGAGACCCAGAAACACAACAAATCAAAGAAAGGTTGGAAAAATGAGATTGCATGAAATTGCAGAGCTTCTGCATGGCAAAGGACATAGCTAGCAAGATCAATAGAAAGCCCACGGATTGGGAGAAGATCTTCACTAGCCATACAACAGATAAGGGTCTCATATCTAAAATATACCTGGAACACAAAAAAAATTAAATCCCCCAACAACAAATCCTCAAAGAAACAACTGCCCAATAAATAACTGGGCTAAAGACTTAAAGAGAAATTCTCTGAAGAAGAAAGAAGGATGGCTAATAGACACATGAAGAAATGCTCAACTTCCCTAGCCATAAAAGCAATGCAAATCAAAACAACATTGAGATATCACCTCACTCCAGTTAGAACGGCAAAAATCAAGAACTCTAACAACAACAGATGCTGGAGGGGCTGTGGACAGAAAGGAACCTTACTTCATTGTTGGTGGGAATGTAAACTTGTTCAACCACTTTGGAAAGCAGTATGGAGGTTCCTCAAAAGACTTCACATAGAGCTCCCCTATGACCCAGCAATCCCACTTTTGGGCATTTACCCTAATGTTTACAAACAAGACCACACTAAAGCTACCAGCACAACTATGTTTATTGCAGCATTATTTACCATAGCTAAGATATGGAACCAACCCAGATGCCCCTCAGTAGATGAATGGATCAAGAAAATGTGGTATATATACACAATGGAATTCTATGCCTCCATCAGAAAGAATGACATTGCCCCATTTGTTAGGAAATGGAAAAACTTGGAAAAAATTATATTAAGTGAAGTAAGCCAGGCCCAAAGAAACGTAGGTCCCATGGTTTCCCTTATTTGTAATATCTAGTATATGTATGAGTCAAGCGGAAAAGGTCAGATAATGTGATGTCAGGAAAATGAACCCTTAGATGTGTATTTTAATGTTTTTTTTCTTTCATGCATGTGTTTCTAACACATTTATAAGATTATCTCTTTGTTGCTTTGTATGTCCCTCCTCCACAGTATAACCCCTGCTTTCACTATATTTGATGTCAGTATAACTTGTGGAGGAGATGGGGAAAAACCAGTTGTTTAAGGATACAGGTGGACCTGTTGCAACAATGAGAAGTACAAGTTGTCATGTCCAAAACGAGCTTTACAACGTTGGTGCGGGGGGGGGGGGGGGGGGGGAAGGAGAAGGATTGGGATTAGGGGGGGAGGGGGGAGGCTGGGAAGGGATGTGAAGGATAAACAAAGGAGGAGGCTGCAATGCTTGGTAAGAAATGTACGCATTATCCTGCCCATGTAACTGTAACTCCTCTGTACAGTATGTTCACAAATAAAATTAAATTAAATTTAAAAAAAAAAAAAAAGCAATGCAAATCAAAACAACATTGAGATACCACCTCACCCCAGTTAGAATGACTATAATCAAGAACTCTAATAACAACAGATGCTGGAGGGGATGTGGACAGAAGGGAACCTTACTACATTGTTGGTGGGACTGTAAACTTGTTCAACCACTTTGGAAAGCAGTACGGAGGTGCCTCAAAAGACTCCACATAGAGCTCCCCTATGACCCAGCAATCCTACTTTTGGGCATTTACTGAAGTGATCACAAACAAAACCATACTAAGGCTACCAGCACAACTATTTTTATTGCAGCATTATTTACCATAGCTAAGATATGGAACCAACCCAGATGCCCCTCAGTAGATGAATGGATCAAGAAAATGTGGTATATATACACAATGGAATTCTATGCCTCCATCAGAAAGAATGACATTGCCCCATTTGTTAGGAAATGCTAAGACTTGGAAAAAATTATATTAAGTGAAGTAAGCCAAGCCCAAAGAAACATAGGTCCCAGGGTTTCCCTTATTTGCAATAACTAGTATATGTCTGAGACAAGCAGAAACAGTCAGATAAGTTGCTGTTAGGCGAAATTAACCCCAAGATAAGGACTCAAATGTTTTTTTCATTCTTGCTATTGTTTCTAACAGATTTATAAGATATTTCTTTGTTGCTTTGTATGTCCCTCCCCCATGGTATAACCCCTGTTTTGTATTTGATGTTGGTATAATTTGTGGAGGGGAAGGGAAAAAACAAATTGTTTAAATAGGGATACAGTCTGACCATTGTAACAATGAGATGTACAACTCATTATGTCGAAAAACAAACTTTACAACTTTGGCACAGGGGGTAACTGGGAGGAAGACAGGGGAGGGGGGAGGGATGGGAAGGGATGGGAAGAGGAAACAAAGAAGGAGGCTACAATGCTTGATAAGAAATGTACTCATTACCTTACCCATGTAATTGTAACCCCTCTGTATGGTATTTTCACAATAATAAAAAAAAAGAGTATTCAGGTAATTGATGCTTTATATTGATTGACCTTATTGTCTGTTAGGGGTTATGAAACTTAACTTGAAACATCAAATATATTCCATTCAGATCATCAGAAAAACTGGGAAATCTTACCTTGCCTCAAATTATAAACAGATCACTATTGAGAAGAATAATGAACCAAGTAAACCACACCAAAACTGATAATACTTCAGATGAAAAAGCTTAAGGGAAACAGTTACCCAAAATATAAAATAAATAAATAAATATATATATATATATATATTTTTTGGGGGGAGGGTCCGGTCTTGGGGCCTGAACTCTGGGCCTGGGCGCTGTCCCTCAGCTCTTCAGCTCAAGGCTAGTGCTCTACCACTTGAGCCACAGTGCCACTTCCGGCTTTTTTCTTTTTGCTTATGTGGTGCTGAGGAATCGAACCCAGGGCCTCAGGCATGCAAGGCAAGCACTCTACCACTGAGCCACCTTCCCAGCCCCAAAATAAATTTTTTTTTTGGGTCCAGTCATGGGGCCTGAACTCTGGGCCTAGGTGCTGTCCCTCAGCTCTTCAGCTCAAGGCTAGCGCTCTACCACTTGAGCCACAGTGCCACTTCCGACTTTTTTCTTTTTGCTTATGTGGTGCTGAGGAATTGAACCAAGAGCCTCAGGCATGCAAGGCAAGTGCTCTACCACTGAGCCACCTTCCCAGCCCCAAAATAAATAGTTTTAATTGATGAATTTGTGAGCAGCTATTGGTGGAGGATGATAGGGAGGGGAGTCTTCAGAGCCCACAGATACCAAGCTTTGGCAGCCAGGCTGCTGAAATGGAAACAAAATGACTGTATTTCTGAGATGCAGTTTGTGGTTTCAATAATGGCCTTTGACCAGAAAAAAACATTGTTGTTAGGAATGGTACTCCTGACTGCTTTTAGATTATGTTAGTGTCAGGTGCCAATGCAACCCTGCTGTTTGAAAAGAGCACAAGACTCACTTTGAGTCTTCAGTATCCTCCCGGACAAGAAGTGGTAGGCAACAGAGCTCCCAAAAATAGGCAAAGTGTAAGGTGGGTGGCGACCCTCTGATCCCATGCTCTTGCAACCTTTCGCGCTCATGTGCTGGCTACTCCAATCTAGATGCTTTAGTTTGAAGAGGAGATTTGGCAAAGGATCTTCATTATTTAAAAAGAATTCTTGGGATTTTTTTGAATGGGGTTTGAACTCAGGACCTTACAATTGCCACAGAAATGCTCTCTCATTTGACTCAATCCCCTGGTCCCTTTTGCTTTAGTTTTCAGATTGGCTCTATTTGCCTAGGTCACGTGTAGACTGTGCTGCTTCTACCAACCTCTTTCCCACAGATGGGGTTACAGGTAGGAACTATAAAACCCAGCTCAAAGAATACAACCCTTATCACTTATGAGACTCCTCTGTGCCCCCTCCCACAGGGATTCGGCCTGTTTCACTTCAATGTTGCCTGTGAAGCTATGCAGAGGTAATTCTGAGATTCTATACATGAAATCCTATGACTTGAAACACCCCAAGCATTAAAAGTGTTATATTAAAGGCTATTGTTCATCATGTGATGGTTTAATAAAATTATATCAACGACATTATACATGCATTATTCTAGACTTTGGAAACACACAAATAACAATAAGTAATGAGGCAGCAGCTAGCACATAGCCAATACATAACAGACTTTTCTTTTGGTGCTGTAATCAAAGTTGTCTGTGTCCAGAGTAGTCAAATCATCTCCAAATGTTAAATATAGTCCTTGAAAGATTGACTTTCTAGATGGCTGTAACACAAAAGTTTAGTACAGAAAAGAGGTATGGCTCAGTTGCAGAGAATAAGCCTAGTTTGAAAGTGCAAGGCTTTGAGTTCAAAGCTCAGTACTGGCAAATAAGAGAGAAAAGTTTCTGATTGTCCTCCATGCATATCATTGGCAAATATCACTTTTTTTTTTTTTTTTTTTGGTCAGACATGGGGCTTTAACTCTGGGCCTGGGCACTGTCCCTCTCAGCTATTCTGCCCAAGGCTAGTGCTCTACCACTTGAGCCACTATACCACTTCTGGTTTTCTGGATAGTTTATTGGAGATAAGAGTCTCACAGACTTTCCTGCCCAGGCTCGCTTTGAATTGGGATCCTCATATCTCCGCTTCCTGAATAGCTAGGATTACAGGTGTGAGCCTCCGGTGCCTGGCGGCAAATATCACTGTTGATGCTTAGGTTTTGCACTCACAAAATGGACAAATAAGAAAAATCTAGTTTATTTGAGTTGGAAGCACATGGTGACACTTAAAACTCATGCAAATTAATACAATGAAGTGCAATTCAGGACTTTCAGAGAAGCTTAAAACTCACACTTTAAATATACACAGGCCAGTGTTTAAAAAGAAATGTACCCATTACCTTAGTTATGTACTATAACCCTGTGTTCATAACCTTTACAATAAATTTAAAAACAAGAATATAAATAAATAGCTAAATAAACAAACACAGGCCAACTTGCTAGTGAATGTGGAAGTTTCTGTTTCATCTGTAGGAGTATGACAAATGTGGAGAGTTTGGGAAGTGCACAGTGGTAGAGTCATTGCCTGGTAGGAACAAGCTCCTGGTTTGATCTCCAGCACAGAAGGAAGGAAGGAAGGAGGAAGGAAGGGAGCCAGGGACGGAGGGAGGGAGGGAGGGAGGGAGGAAGGGAAGAGGGGGCAGGAAGGGAAGGAGAAAGGGAGAAAGGGAGGGAGGTAAGGTGAGAGAGAGAGAGGGTGAGGGAGAGAGGGAGGAAGCAAAGCAGGGAGGGTGAAGTGAATCTAAACAAGACCCATTTTAAATCTCACAGTCATTTTATTTCAAGATGACACCTAAGATGGAATAATGATGGTGTAACTGTCACAGGAATCATGGACTATTCCTTCCAGGAAGTTACAGTATGCAATTGTAAGTTCACAGTGTGGGTCATCTGAATATGTACACATTTATGTTTCATCTTTATCTAAGCTGCTTGATACAGCCTCTTTGAGAGTTGGGATTCCACCAGCAAGAATGGAAAGCAGACACAGAATTAAACGAGTTAACATCAGAGGGATTATTCTGTGCATATCCACATGTATATAGGTTCGAAGACGTTGTTGTCTGCCTGTGGGTGGGCCACTGTCTTCACTACCTCCCTCTCCTTTCTCTTCACAGGTTGGTGGTTTCCAGCCAGGCATACAGTGACAATTGTGGTTGTTGTTGCACACCCCTTTATAATTGCATCTTCTCACATCACAGTCAAAATTCAAATCGAGATGAGAGGTACAGTTCTTCTGAAGGCAGAACCTTCCTGGGGCACACATTGCACCATCCACTACCATACCCATTTGTGGCAGCTCTGAGCCAAAGTGTGCATCATATCCAAAGCAATGGTGCTCTACTTGCTCGTATCGCACACTTAGATGGCGAAAAGCAGTGTGCTCCCCTCCCCCCGGAATACTAGACAGACCACTGCAGTGCAGCATGCCACACATAAAGTTTTCCTTGCCACATCTCACAAGTCTAGGTCCTCCTAGTTGGGACTTCACCCCACAGTTTCCAAATCGGTCACCAATCATATTCAATTGTTTATAGCACTCTGCTGCAGCATCTTTTATGTTGCGTCCAAAAAGGGCTTGGCACTGTGTCTCACGATCGCTGCAGTTTCCTCTCATACAAACAGCTCGTGGGGAACATGGGGTTCCATCCTGAATGTAAGTGTCATTTGGGCATTTCTCCGATTTTCCATCACAGTATTCTGTCAGATCACAAATACCCCCTATGTCTCTGCAAATCGTTCCAGGGGGAGAGAATTTGCAGTCCAGGCAGCAGTCTCCTTCATTACACTTGGAGCCTGGTGTGAACATGCAGTCAGTCCCACAACACTTATCACTGGAGCATTCTTTGAAGGAGCCGCAGTCACAGTCCTCCAGTTGATTTATGATCTTGTCTCCACAACGAGGAGCTACATAACGAAAACTTTCATAGGGAACATTCAGCTGCCACATGCAAGTGTCCCATTTAAGAACCCATTGGTGCACTGCTGGAAAAGAACAATTGCTAATTGTATCTTGAAGATTTGGCACAGGAGTCATGAGACAATGGGTCCTTCGAAAACAAAGGCAATGAGGTGAGTCGTGTGGCATATTAAATTGATGACCTAATGTATGTGCTATCATAGTCGAAGCCAAAAATACATGAAATCTTCTTGCAGTCACAAACAATACTGCCCACCTACCACTACATATTGCTCCCTGAACAGCATAATGATTCTTTTCTGCAATCAGCTGTCCTGCTAAAAGCACTGAGATGCTATGACTAACTCTATGTTGCCATGTGCTGTGCATCCACCTCCCAAAATTTCTTAAGAAGGCAAATGCATTGCCTATTTCCAAACTGACACCATCTGTAGTATCCCAGAGCAACACGAAACGCACACGGATGTTAAAACCAGTTGGTTTGTAAATGCTGTCTACAATGCTGTTTATAATCATTACATGCTCCAGTACAAGGGTCTGATTTTTGAAGTGGTTGATGTAGGAATAAGAAACGATGTACATAACTCGCGTGTCTTTTGGATGTTTCCGCCACAAATAATAGGTGCCTGCTCTAGGACTTCCAAGCAGTTCGAGGTCTTCAAATACTGGTTTGGTTTCTTCCTCTCCAATGTCACACCTTTGGCTGGCCTCTCCTCTCTCTTCCGCCACGAGCAGAGAAACCACATGCTCAAATGTGGAAGAGGTCTCCAGTGGCTTGATTTCATAAGTGAAGTCATCCACCTGTATCCTTCCACGCAGACCTCCATGGCAGGTGTCCAGTGTGGCCAGGGATCCAGGGACCCCTTCCAGGTAGCTGTAGTAGTAACAGTCTCCAGGGAGAAAGGGATAGTCCTCCTGCATGCCTTCTTGGTTGTTGTCAGTAATAACAGGTAAATGTCTGGGCAGCAAGTTCTTCTTGAGCTTCATGTGGAACACGTGTCTTTGACCCCGGAAGCGCATGCTGTAGGCGAGCTGGTCTGGCATCTTAATTCCGCCCTTTCTATGGGGCACCTTCCTGGGGATGACAATTTCAGAAGATGTGAAGCGCCATCCGGGTGGGCCATAGGAGCAGCAGGCAGGGGACAGCAGCGTCCAGAGAACAGGCAGCCAGGGAGCTCCAGGCAGAAGGCCCTGGGCCCAGGCAGCCCTCATGAGAAAGGGAGGTCTGCGCCAAAGTAACGCAGTCCGTCCGGTAGCAGGTAGGCTAGACTGTCCCTAAGACATCAAGATTCCCATCAGGCTGCCCAGGAGCAGTGCATGCTGAGGCTGAAGGCTTTCAGCAGCTCCTGAGGTATAAAGGGAGGGTGAGCCTGTTACATAACAATGCTGTGCTCCTCAATGATCTAGAGGGGTGGGGAGGGCCTAGGGAAGAAAAAAAATGAAAGGGAGCTATTTGGAAAGATTGGGGCTGAACATCCTAGGGCCTGGAGGAAATCCACAAGTGAGGGGACACTTATATGGGTTCCGTGCAATTTTATGTCAGATGGGAATTCTTTCCCAAAAGCCATATGAGAAAAAGATTCAGTTTTTTTGTTTTTTGCCGGTCGTGGACCTGAACTCTGGGCCTTGGTGCTATGTCCCTCAGTTTTTCAGCTCAAGGCAAGCGCTGTACCGTTTGAGCCACAGGGCCACTTCCGGCTTTTTCTATTTATGTGGTGCTGAGGAATCGAACCCAGGGCCTCATGCATGCAAGGCAAGCACTACTACCACTGAGCCACCTTCCCAGCCCAAGATTGAGTTTTTTATGAATCAATTGGGATTGAGTAAGAAAGAAACCCTGAACAACAACAGGCATGTGGATGATCCTCCTTTCTGGAATGTTTAGGGGACAAATGGTATTCCTTGAAGTTGAACCAAGTTTGAGGCACTGGTGGAAAATAATACTAAACAGTATGAAAAAGAAACCTTGGTTGTAGAACAAATGTAGTGAGCACTTACACATGATTTGGAGGAAATTCTAGAGTAATGCAAATGATTC
The DNA here is from genome assembly GCF_019054845.1 of Dipodomys spectabilis. Lineage (NCBI taxonomy): Eukaryota > Metazoa > Chordata > Mammalia > Rodentia > Heteromyidae > Dipodomys > Dipodomys spectabilis. The sequence goes on along the minus strand of NW_024870834.1, from coordinate 22,947,932 downwards.
TATGGAATGAATAGATGTGGTGGAATTGGGCTTGAAGAATCCTTTCTGGATGCAGGAAAATAGCAATGATTTTCAGTGACATTATGATTTCAAATGAAAACTCATCACAAAATGTAGTAGAAACCAGAGACCTAAATAGGCTCACCACTCTATTTCTATCTCAATAACTAACCAGGATGCATTCAGTTACATGAGGAACACCAAGGAGATCAAATGAAATGATCCCAAGCCCACATTTCTCTTAGATCTCATGCTAGGACTCATTCACTTTCAGTTCTCACATGCCAGTCCCCACAGAGAGCTAGATCCTGCCAATGTGGGTGAAAGTAAGGGCGATGTCCCCTGTGGACTCTGTCACACATTAGTGATGCTTTGCCTCCACTGGTGAAGTAGGAAAGATGGTTGGTTCAAAGCCTGTGACCTGAACTTGTCCTGAACATAAGTCATGTATCTCTAGTGCTTGGGAAAAGAAAGTATGCTTGCTCAGCATCTAGGATTCTGATCAGCCCCCAAGTCTAGAGAATGCTCTCTACTGGTAGGTCAGACAGAGCAGCTAAAGGATTGAGAAGGAAGATTACTTCTTCTCCTAGTCTCTACTGGACACCTACAGTGGCTTTGCACAGTCAGACCTAATCTAAGTCTGTTCTCAAAGCATGGAGTGAGAGCAAGTGAGGAATCAGAGTTTCAGTTCAGCCTCTGTTGCTAACTTGCTGGGTAGCTTTGGGCAAGTCCAGTCTCTCAGGTTCACCATTTTTGTATAACTTGGGGCCACTGGCTCTCCAAGTCCCCATTCAGGAGCATTCAACCATCTAGGAGTTTGAAGAGCCTGTAGCCTTGTTCTCTAGCCTTTGTCTCTGAGATTAGGAGAAGGAAACAGCTCTGTTATATTCCAGTTTACTCATATGTGCTGAAAAATTCTCACTAAACTATCTCAGCTGAGATTTCCAAGGCATCCTTTGCACACTTTGGCTAACAAGATAGGGATTTCATGGCTTCCCAGCATGTTAGATATGAGTGGGATTTCTTTTCTTGGGTCCAGTCGTGGGGCCTGAACTCAGGGCCTGGGCGTTGTCCCTCAGCTCTTCAGCTCAAGGCTAGCGCTCTACCACTTGAGCCACAGCACCGCTTCCGGCTTTTTTCTTTTTGCTTATGTGGTACTGAGGAATCGAACCCAGGGCCTCATGCATTCAAGGCAAGCACTCTACCACTGAGCCACCTTCCCAGCCCCATGAGTGGGATTTCTAAGCGAATTGTGGGAAAGGGTTAAAAAGTTGCATAAATTGTTATCTGGACCTTGGTGTCTAAATGGATAGCACGAAATATTACTGTTCTCTTCTTCAAAAATTCAGATTTTGATTCTGACCAAGCAGTCAGTTATAAAAATATCAGACACCTGGGCTGAGAAGGTGGCTCAGTGGTAGAGCACTTGTCTTGCATGCCTGAGGCCCTGGGTTCGATTCCTCAGCACCACATAAGCAAAAAGAAAAAAAGCCAGAAGTGGCACTGTGGCTCAAGTGGTAGAGCGCTAGCCTTGAGGTGAAGAGCTGAGGGACAGCGCCCAGGCCCAGAGTTCAGGCCCCATGACCGGACCTCCCCCCTCCCCCCCAAAAAAAAATCAGACACCTGGCAATACGGATACATTAAACTGGAAAGTCCTCATAGGACTTTCTGATTCTGAGAATCAGAATTTTATTGGCCTGAATTTTCCATCTCCTCTCCCTCTCCCCCTCTCTCTCCTCTTCCCTCTCCCCTCCCCTCCTTCTCCCTCTCTCTCTGTGATTCTCCCCCTCCCCTCCCCCTTCCCCTTCCTTCCCCCCTTCTCTTCTCCTCTCCTGTCCTCTCCCCTCCTCTCCTCACCCCTTCCCTCCCCTCCCCTCCCCTCCTCTCCTCTCCTTCCTCTTCTCTTTGAGTTTCTTGTGTCTTAGATCAATCTAAGGCCTTTTTCTTAACAGGCAACTGCTCTACCACTAAGCAGTCCCCAAACTCTTCTCATATTCCTTTTCTCTTTCTTGTCAATGAAACAGGAATTCATTGATTCTATAGTAAGTGGGCCTGTGCAATTTTAAAGCGTGAGCTTCAAACTTTTCTAGATACCCTGCATGGTTGCATTACACTATGGATCTAGTGTTCAGTGTCTCATGATGTGTTTCCAACTATGTACTTGATTTTTGTTATTTGTTTAATTTAAAGGCATGCTTTCAGTGACTTCCACACTCTAATTACCCCTGCACTTTACAGTTTCTATCACCTCCTACTAGCCCACTCAGTTATGAATCCACCAGTGGATTAATCCCTTTATGTTAGAACCTTTATGATTCAATCACTTTCACAAAGACTTTAACTTGAGCCTTTGGGGTGAACATGTCATCTCCAAATAACTACAACTTCCAGGTTTTTAACCTGTTTTCACCAAATTGGTGCTTTGTGTAACTTCAGACTCTTTTTTGTTTGTTTTGGTTGGTTGTGGGGCTTGAACCTTGGGCCTGGGCACTGTCCCTCAGCTCTTCAGCTCAAGGCTAACACTCTACCACTTGAGCCACAGCATCACTTCTGGTTTTCTGAGTGGTTTATGGGAGATAGGGTTTCACGGACTTTCCTGCCTGAGCTAGCTTTGAACCGTGATCCTCAGATCTAAGCCTCCTGAGTAGCTAGGATTACAGGCTTGCGCCACCAGCACCCAGCGTGACTTTTGACAAATAGTAGTCCATAATTGATGCCCGGAATACTTGCAATTTTTTATATGTGAGAATTTCCAAGTTCATTTGTATAACTTTTTTCTCCTGTTTTGAGGTTGAAGTATTCAGTATCAGTATTGAGGCCTAACATTGCTAGGCAAGCATCTACCATTCCAAGCCTGTTTTTATGTTTATCTGTTGATGGGTATTTGTGTTGTTTTCACTTTTGTTTTCTTAACAATGACTACTATAAGTTTTTATTTCAACACCTATTAGTCAAACTGATACATTGAGAAAACACTATGAAACTGTTTCATAGTGACTGCACCATTTTATATTTTCACAGTAATATGCAAGAGAATTCTTATTTCCTCACAGCTGGATGCTATGTGTTGCGGGGAGGGAGTGGGGGGGGTAGAGGATCTATTGGTGTAAAGTGGTGTCTTACTGTGATTCTGAGATATATATATATATATATATATATATGTATGTATGTATCTCTCTCTCTCTCTCTCTATATATATATATGTATATATATATCCCCAATGGCTAATGCTGATGAATGCCATTTCCTATGCTTTATCATTTTTTTTGAGAAGTGGCTAGTCCAGAAACTTTTTGAGTTTCTCTTTTTGTTGTTGAGTTGTACATGTTCTGTACATATTCTAAATACTAGATTCCCAGTATACACTGGGCAAATATTTTCTGCCATTGTATTAATTATATTATATTCCATGCTTTAGACTAATGAAAGCTTTAAAATTTTATGATGTCTGGTGTTCCTTTTTGTTTTCTATACCTTAGTTGCCATATTTAGAGAAATCATTGACAAGTCCGCAGTCATGAATTACCTTTGTTTTTATCTTTAGCGTGTGACAGTTTTGCCATGGCTTTTTAATCCTAATCCATTCTCAATTCATTTTTTTTCATGTGGAGTAAAGTTCTAAGTCCATCCTTTTGTGTGTAGATGTCCAGTTTTTTCAGTGCCACATATTAAAGAGATTATTCTTTTCACATTGAATAGGGTTGCCCTATTATAAAGCAACTAACACTAAATATTTGGGGTTAATTCTAGAATCTTGTGTGGTTTCTAGTAGCAATTTTATGTTTACTTCTATTATATACTTCAAATTAAATTTATATGAGGCTTAAACAATACAATTTACTGATATCTCCTCTCTGTCTGTCTGTCTGTCTCTCTCTCTCTCCCTCTCTCTAATAAAATAGATATCCAACCATTCCAGGCTACTTTTTGGTCCTTACTTTCTGCCACTATCTTGCTGGTTTGTTCCCTGAATCTTTGCAGTAAGTGTTGAACTGAGAACCCTAAGTTCTCCAGTCCTTTCCTACTTTTTCTTGATTTTTTTCTTGTTCCTTACTGCACTTGATAGGACATTGTTCATCAGCTCTTCTGTCAAAATGTTGTGAGTTGAACAGAGATTATATTAAATCTGTAGATTGCTTTCAGGAGGATTTTCCTCTTGTTATAATTTTGAACACATAAACATGAAATGACTTACCATTTAGAGAGTACTTTGAGCAATATTTGTAGTTTCTTGTGTTCAAGTCTTAATATCTTCTTGGGTAACTTTATCTGTTTTATTCTTTTTAATGCTAATATAGGTAGAATAGCTTTTCAGCCTTTTCTGACAGCTCATTACTAGTGTATACAGAATTAGCCCTTGAAGGCTTTTTCATGGTAGTCATTACACGGGACATGCCACTTAGGAAAAGAGGGAATTTTGAAGAGAGAATTGATAACAATAATCAACAAGTAATGCAGTCATTGCCTTATTCATGTAACTGTAACCCCTCTATACAGCATATTTTATAATAAAAATATACATAATAAAGAAGGAATTGAAAAGGTTTCAATTAAGATACTGTTCATTTCTCTTTCTTGCTCTACTGTCTACAACTTAGAGTAAATGATTGAGTGATATAGTGAAAACATGCATGCTTATTCCTAGTTTTAGAGGATAATCTTTTATTCATTTGCCATTTTCTATTATATTAGCAGAAGCTTGTACATATTTGCCCCTTAACATATTGAAAAGATTCCCGTTTCTTCCTAGTTTATTAAAGGTTTGGGTTTTTAATGAGGTTTTTATATTAATAAAAAACATGTTGCTTTTTAAAAATTTATTAACAAAAAAATTTTTTTAGATTTAACTACCCTTGCATTCTTGGTATAAATCCAACTTGGTCATGATGCATAACCTTTTTCAAGGTTATGCTGTTCAATTCTGTTTTGCTAGTATTGAGAAATTTTGCATCATTATTAGTAAGAGGTTTCAATCCATTGTATTTTGGTATAGTGTCTGAGTTTGCCTTTGGTATCAGAGTAACATTGGCCATACAGAATGAGTTAGCTGTTCCCTACTCTCATATTCCCGGAAGAATTTTAGGATTGCCAACACTTCTTTAAATGTTTGGTAAAGTTCACCAAATGAAGATATCACTTCCATCCAAAGGTTTTCTTTGTCAGTAAATTTTCAATTGCCAATTCAATTTATTCACTTGTCCAATGGCTACATAAATATTCTATTATTTAATGAGTCAGTTTTGATAGTTTTCAAATTTAAAGGAATTTGCCCATTTCATGTAGGATATTCAATTGGCTGGTTTACACTTTTCCAACTAATAGTCTTCTAATGCTTGTTCCTTTTTACAACCACTGGAAGATAATAAATTACTAAAAATGCATGATGTTCTAAATCTGTTTCTTCTGGTCACTCAGCTTTCAGTTTTCTTGTTCACAGCCTGCCCTCTGCTACATGAACCACAATCTTCAACGTTTGATGTCAATTTTAAGAACTCTTCACCTAATCTCAGGTAAAACATTTTCCTGTACTTTCTCACTGAATGTTTACAATTTGAATTTTACATTTAGATTCTGATCCATTTTGAGTTACTTTTTATAAGACACAAATATTAGATCTAGGATCAAGATGTCTAAAAGTTAAATCCCCATGTGTTAATCCACTTTACTACTTCTCCATTCAAATTCCTGCATATTTATCAAAGGCTAGTTGGTGACTTGTCTAAATTAACTTCTGGACTTGCTATTTCTATTATGCTTCTATTCACTTTGCAAATATTATACCATCTTTATTACTATAGTCTTTTATTAATCTTTAAATAGAGTAAGGTAGATTCGTTTCTTCTTTTTCAAAATTTGAGCTCTTCTTTTACACTTTCCTTTCATATAAATTTTAGACCTAACCTGGGTAAAGCTAATAAAATACTATATTGGCATTACTTTAGCAACATTTCACAAATTTTTACATATTTTATTTTACTGCTCAGCTATTTTCTAATTTCCTTCATGATTTCCTGTCACAATTATTTAGAAGTATTTTTGTACTTTAACTTACTTCATATATTTTTGTGATTATCTAATATGATCAGTTTTACTGAGAACAATTCCTGTATAAATTTTTCATAATTGTTGAGGCTTATGAAATTTGTTTCATAGACTAAAAGGATAAGATCTACTGTAGGGAACTCTGAAGCTGAGCTGTCAAACCTGGAAAATTTTTGAGAGGTTGGAACACCACCCTGACAGTACTCGGACTCTGAGAGCTGGCCATGGAAGGGTTAAAAGAGACAGCTCTGGAGAGGGTTAAGAGACTGGAATGATGCCTGCTTCCTTAGTGCTGGAAAGGCTAGCAGCTGGACCTTGAGGGCTGACAGCTTAACCTTGGAGGCTAGACAAGGTAGACTACATATCTGGATTTTCCCTGAGTTTCCTTTCTCAAAACAATAAGGGAACCAGAATTTCTCACAAACCCTGTTTTGGTTCTGATCGTACTTGTGTAGATGCTTTATTTTTGCAGTTATCCATGTATCCTTCCCTGTGTGAACTCAAGTAAATATGCTTGCTCATGGGAACTCAGGCCCACGTGCTGGTAAGCTTTGGGACCCCTGGTTCCCACTGAATTTCCTTTTTCCTCTATACCTGTCTCTGTATGTTCTAATTTTCTTCAGCCTAGTATCCCATTGTGCTGCTTCGGGTTGCAGCTAATAATAATCAACTTTCTTCCTTCTTTTCTCCCTTCCTCTCCCTTCATTTTTTGGCTTTTGAGATGGTGTCTATTTACCCACTGCCCTGGAACTCACATTGTAGCCCAGCCTGCCCTTGAACTCAATAAGCCTTCTGTCTCAACTCCCAGACTCCTGGGATCATAGGAGTATACGACCTGGCTGAAGTGAAATATGTTTCCACATAAGGATGGCTAATGTTTTAAATGCCATTTTGAATATACTATGTTTTTTCCATTCATCTGTTGATGAGAATGTTTATCCTGTTGTTGGAATAATGTTATGTAGGTCAAATTGTTTGATATTGTTGCTCACATATTCTATGTATTTATCACTATTCTAAACCTTTCTTCTATGGTTATCATGTTACTATCAAACTATATTGTGACAAAGAGTCACAATAGTTACATAGGCTTGAAGAAAGATTATAGACATAAGGTACTTTCCATTGCAAAAAAGTCAATTGCTTTTTATCTTATTCATAAGTGTTGTTGAAAATATACATCTGACATCTGTCAGATAACAGCCATATGCCGATTGCTAGGAGCCATGTATACTTGGGTTAATTTAGAGTCTTATGCTTGCTAGACAAGAGTCTATTACTTGGGCTATGACCTCAGCTCTAATAGTTTTTTTTTTTTTTTTTTGGTCCGGTCGTGGGGCCTGAAATCTGGGCCTGGGCACTGTCCCTCAGCTCTTCAGCTCAAGGCTAGCGCTCTACCACTTGAGCCACAATGCCACTTCCGGCTTTTTCCTTATGTGGTGCTTAGGAATCGAACCCAGGGCCTCAGGCATGCAAGGCAAGCGCTCTACCACTGAGCCACCTTCCCAGCCCTAATAGTTTTTTTTTTTTTTTTACTTAGGTTTTTGAGATAAGACTCTCTAACTTTTTCCAGGATCCTCTTGCCAATGTTTTTGGAGTAGCTGGGATTACAGGTACATACTATAACACCTGACTTGCATCCATACACTCTTATAATAAAAATTACCAATCCAGGAAAGAATACATGATTGGAGCTTGCATTTAAGTTCACAGTAACTTACCATCATTCACGAAGAGCTGAGCTTAATGGGAATATAATATGGATCAGCACACTGAAACTGTAGTCGTTAATGGTGGCATTAATCTCTGCTATTCTACTCAAGATATGTTAGTGTTTCTGCTTTACAATCTTGGCTGGAGGTAAATGAGTATATTTTAGGGTGCTCAACTGGGCCTTTGTTATGATAACTCCTACTTCATAAGTCAATTAACCACTGTGAGGATCCTGGACATACCATGTACACTCAGAACACAGAGGGTTTCATGGATCTTTTGGATATGGCATGATATTCCCTTGGACCATGATTTTATTTATTAACTAGCCTCACTTGTGAGGTATTTTGAATTCCGTGGTATCCACACTAACTGAAACTTTTCTGATTTTGTGAGAAAATATAAATTATTTTCCCAAACCACTAAATGACAGCAGAGAAGAGGATTGATACCTGGACTTTCTAATGCCTGTCTCTTACCTTCCCATGAATTATATTCATGCCAAAGAAACATTAGAATAACTAAGCTGGGTGGCTGCATAGGGAATGAATCTTTATTTGCTGCTTACCACATGAACAGTAGGTAGGGACCTACTGTCATCTTACTTCATGTTTCTGATACTGAATGGAAGTCCCTGTATCTTGTACATTGTGAGAAAGGTACTCAGTTTCAGACATGTCCTAACATTTTAGCAAGAAACTTTTTTAAAAATGCATAGGATATTCTATTAGAGAGGCTTTCTTAAGTTGATGAGTGAGAGACTTAGTCTACCTGGATCTAGAACGTATTTGATAATATATACACATCCCAACAGTCAACAGACAAATCAGACTTGACCCCCAAAGGAATCCAGTTCCTGACAAGAAAACTCTCCTTTTTGATGCTGGGCCACTGTCATCACTACCTCCATAGCCTCTGTTCAGGCAGTGGGGTGGAGACCACCCATAGCTGCAGTGACAGTGATGTTTATTATTGCAGATCCCATTCATATTGCAGGTTTCAGGCAGGCAGGCTTGTGACAAGACAGACAGACTGACACACTTCTTATGGATGCAGATCTTTCCTGCTCCACAGGAGGTGCCATCTTTCACTTCACCAAAGTTGGGGATGCCCCACCCAAAGTGATGTTTAGTACCCCAGCAGGTAACACCATCGATGTGGGTTTGCTGCAAAACAGAATGATCTTGGAGCTGGGGAACATCTTCCACATTATCACACTGAACTTTCCCACAAAGGATATCCGACGTGTTACATTTCAAGTATACCGTGCCATTTATCCCACAGTGCCCAATCTGGCTTCCTTGGGAGTTGATTTCTTTATAGCAATTCTGAGATGCACTCTTGGCACCTTTGCCAAAAATCTCCCTGCACTGTTGGTCATGGGTATTACATTGCTTTTGGTAACAGTAGGCAGTGGCACTACAGGGGATCCCGTCCTGCACGTATCCATCTTCTGGACATTGATGGGATGTCCCATTGCACCACTCTGGAAGGTCACATTCATTGGCCTGTTGCCTACAAAGTTCTCCTAATGGCATGAATTTGCAAGCTTTGCAACAAAGCCCAAAAGCACAAGTAGCCCCAGGCTTCAGAGTACAGTTCAACCGACAACAAGGATCTTGTTTACACTGCTGCACAGACCCACAGTCACACTCCTCTCCTCTTTCAATGACACCATTCCCACAACGCTTCAGCCAAAAGATACCTCCTGGTCTTGGATGACTGTGCAAACAAGATCCTTGGCTTAAAATTGTCTTCTTAAATGTATCATAGCTACAATTGGTGAATCTGTCTGCTGGTACTCTGAAAGTACTCATGATGCAACCCTTTTCCCCACAGGAACAGAATTTCTCATCATGCTGCATACCGAAAGTGTGACCTAATTCATGGGCTACCGTGTTAGCAAAAAGAGACCATGGGTCTCCTTGGAAATTATCAACTCCACTGTTAAGAGGAGGACGACATATTCCTGCAACATAGGCTAAACCAAGTACATCTATTGAGCTTTTTATAAAAATGTGAGCAGCATCATGCTGTAGCTGGGAAAGACTGACTTGTTTCCACTGAGTGAAATCCTCCAAAACCTGATTTATGTCTGTCATTGGGAAAACATTTCCTTGATTCCAAATCACAATGCCAATTAAAGTCACGTAAGTATCCAACTGGTGATACACAGAATCCACTATATTGACAACAAGAAATACATCCTCTTGCACCTTTGATAAGTTGCTTTGGGAGTAAATGAAGAAATCATGGTCTGTCACGACAGCCAACTCCAGAAACCATGTATGGGTCCACCAGTCACCAGAAGAATTTTGTTTCAGACCAGAGTTCTCAGCTCCTTCAAATCCCAGGTGTTGGTGTGCTACTGCCTTCTCTGTTAAACCACACCTCATGGCTGAGAATTGTGTCTCATTACCATATAACCGATAAACCAAGTGTTCAAATGCTGTAGAGTGTTTGATGGGTTCGATTTCATAATTAAGACCACTTATTTGTAAGATTCCCCGAAAGCCTCCAAAACAGATGCTGAAAACTACCAAAGATTCAGGGGCTCCATCCACATAACCATGATAGTAACAGTCCCTAGGGACAAAGGGGTAGTCCTCAAGGACAGCATGCTGTTCTGTATAGGTGAACACAGGGAGGTTTGGGGAAACCAACAGCTTCTTGGGCCTCATGTGGACAATGTGCCTGTGGCCCTCCAAGAGCAGGCTGTAGGAGAGCCATCCTGGAGTCTCTGTACTTCTGTCCCTGCTGGTCACCTTCAAGGGGATCACCACTTCAGGGGAACTTGGGTATTGGATGGCCCCCGCCTGGAAGAGGCTAGAAGGGGACAGAGCCACCGCAAGCCAGAGCAGCACAAGAGTGACTCTCAGGGGTGCTCCAGTCTTCACAGCCACCATTACGGACCCATCTTTCCACGGTAGAAGAGGACAGAGAATGAGGTACTTCTGTGAAGGCTCCTCTCCCTGAGGGACTGAGTGCAGCACTGATCTTTATGGATGTGTGTCCTGGCAGAGGAATGGCATCATAGCTGCAGTGCTGAAAATGAAATAAAGAGAAGGGTGGGGCCGGGCATAGGACTAAGGAATCTGGGGGAGAAAAAGAATGGAGGGCCAAAAATTGATAGGTTAGATAGATAGAGTTAGGTTGTTATAAAAAAAGACAATATTGCAATATTGGCCGTATGTTGGTAATTGCTGAAGTTGGAAGATAAGTACTTACAAAATTACCCCAATAGATGGTTATAATGTCCATAAGAAAACGTTAAAGCAAAAACAGAAGAGACAAGTAGGGTAACTCTGTCTTGACTTGTCCAACATAGTACTGAACTAAGTTTGTCTTTGTATAACTATTGACAGTCTCCCATTTAACTGTCAATACTGGAGACATCAAAAACAATAAATAATTCTTATGACAATTTATATTAGTATTGTGGTTTACATTTTTTATTCACTGTCCCTCATTATTATATTCCATTTCATCCAAGACAATTAGACTCCAGGGTCCTTTAACTTTATCTTCTACAGTGCTAGCACAGCACTGTGTTCCATGAAAAGGGAGTCAAGTGCCTTGGATTCTAAATGAGTGCTGTTTAAATGCATTCATGTTTGATTATAGTTTTTCAAAGAGGAAAAATGTCAAAAATTGGACATCTTCTAAGAGTATGGCAAGAATAATCTGTGAGCAATCTGTTCCTACCAGTTAGCAATCAGTAAACACAAAAGACAGAAAGGAATTTGAAAATCCATGCAGCTTAAGGGCCTTGAGAAGAGGATCTCTGTCTTATTAGAACAAAGCCATGGGAATGCCTGTTGTTTTAAGAATTCTAGGGAAGTCTCTCAGTTTGCTTAAATACATATACAACAGTTCTGGAAAGTGGAGAAGTTCTGTATTCAGCATGCATCATGGCTGGGAATGCATCCATTTCTTTCCCTCCTCATCAAAAAAGGCCCCTATATATCTAGAGAATACAAAATGCAAGATGTTGTGTCAGATATTAAGGAAAGAAAATAAAAATGTAAACCATTAACAAAATGTCAATTCAGCAATGAAAGGTGGAAGTAGGAACAGGTCCTTTAGAGGACCTGTTCTACTGTATGCAGTATTTTGTTGAATGCATCAGAAGAGCCCTTCTCATACTCTAAGAAAAGTGTCCAAAGATTTCATCATCATTTCAAATGACTGAAAAAAGAAAGAAAGAAAAATAAAACTAAGAGCTGGGCACAGGTGGTTCATGCCTGTAATGCTAGCAATTCAGGAGGATGAGCTCTGAGGATCATGGTTCAAAGCCAACCTGAGCAGGAAAGTCCATGAGACTTTTACTTCTAATTAACTGCCAAAGAGCTGGTAGTGGAGTTGTAACTCAGATGGTACAGTGGTAGCCTTGATCAAAAAAGCTCAGGGACAGCAGTACCCAACCCCCAAGTTCAAGCTCTAAGTATCGAAAACAATACATTTATAATATATAATAGTTCCCCAAGTGCAGGAGCTCATGCCTGTCTATAACCCTACTCAGGAGGCTGAGACCTGAGGATCTCCATTCAGCAATAGCGATAGCAGAGAAATCTCGAATTATTTCCAATTAACCAACAGAAAGCTGGAGGTTTGGCTCCTTGAGTGCAAAAGTGGGGCGGTGGAGTAAGAGCACAAAGTCCTGAGTTCAAGCCCTGGTACTGGCACATTAAACAACAAAAGTGTAATATATATACATATATCTGAGATGATCCAAACTAGATTAATGTCACTACACACAAACTCCCATAAAGACCACAGGAGGATCTCAACAACGCATTTGAAATTCATGCATTGAAATTAATGAAAGACTTAAGGTCTCTGAAATAGTTTCTACTACCAGTAGCATGTTGCAAAGCTAAAATTCTTTTTCTCTATTATCAGTAATACAAAATAAATATCAAACATTCTAAGTAAAGGAAAAATGTCTTTTTTGGTCCCACAGTAGAAATTATAACAAAGAATTTCCATAAGGGAAGTGATTAAAGAAGAAAATTATAGGGGCTGGGAAGGTGGCTCAGTGGTAGAGTGCTTGCCTTGCATGCATGAGGCCCTGGGTTTGATTCTTCAGCACCATATAAGCAGAAAAAGCTGGAAGTGGTGCTGTGGCTCAAGTGGTAGAGTGCTAGTCTTGAGCTGAAGAGCTGAGGGACAGTGCCCAGGTCTAGAGTTTAAGCCCATGACCAACAAAAAGAAAGAAAGAGAGAGAGAGCGAGAGAGAGAAAGGGAGAGGGAGAGAGAGAGAGAGAGAGACAGAAAGGGAGGGAGGGAGGGATGGAGGGAGGGAGGGAGGGAGGGAGGGAGGGAGGGAGGGAGGGAGGCAGGGAGAAAGGAAACTATAAATTATGCCAGCCCTTGGGACACTGATACAAGGGGACTGGATGTTGTAAGCCATTCTGCACTACATCTGAAATCTGGACTCAAAACCAAAACAAAATAGAATAACTATAGAAAGAATATATTATAAATTGTGTTAGGAGTTACTGTCAATATTGAAGAAGTTCAACTTTTATGAGGTTTAAAGTTTTTAAAGTTTATAATTTGTTGTGACTTCTTCCTTTTGCTAAAAAAATGTGTATTTTAATAGTTATGCATTTGTAACTTTGCACTGCTTCTCTTAAAGTGAAAATTGTTTTGTAGATGGTTTAGGTTTAAAAATTAGGTTCCATATCTCTGGAAAATAGGTTCCATATCACTACCATACTGGCAGTGGTAAACACAGTTTCTTCCAAGAACATAGTTTCTTATAGCATCTTAAACATGATCATCTGAGAAGCCTTGCATAGATGATATGAAAAATGAAGATATCTAAACGGGTACCCATCTTCTCTTTTCTTGGTGAATGCTTCCTTTATCCTAATTAGTGCTTCTTTATATCTCAATACATCTTCCCTGGAAGGAAAGAAGGAATGGAGTCTTCTTTTGAAGATAAAGGGAGAGGAACACAGAAGGGAGGAAGGGAAGAGAGAGAGACAGGGAGAAAATAAAATTCAACCTTCATTTCCCTTTTAAGGAATGTGTCTTGTATCTACCTGGTACATTGAACTTAAGTTTCAAGAAAAATTATTTTTTATTGGAAGGCTTGTTCTAATACTTCTATTCTCAAAAGCTTTATATACCAACCATATGGTCCAGAATCAAAGATCCTTTCCTCTACTTCCCAGTAAGTCTATTTAGATAATTTAATCTATAAAATCTGACAGTACTGACTTTAACATTACTCATCAACCACCCTATCACTCTCACAGAAACTTCAAAGTCTTAAGCACCAACTTAATGAAATTCTCTACCAAAATCTTGCACTCAATCTAGCTAATGTCAGCAAGTAAATAGATAATCTAAAAACCATAAAGGTTGATATTTAATTCTTGCAATAGATTCAATACAATTCAGCTTACTAAAAGAAAGATACTCGAAATAGCGTAAGATAATAACTTACAGCTTTTTTCTCTCTCTCGTTCACGATATGTCCACTTAGGGAATATGAGTTGCTGTGGATGTGAGGGTAGAACATTGGAAGAACAAATAAAAATGAAGAATTGTAAAATATATAGGTGTGGTGACTCAAGCTTAGTACTCCTAGCTTCTTAGGCAGTAGAGATCAGGGGATCATAATCTGAGGTCAAACCAGAACCTTCCCTCTCTGCAAAAAAATTCTCTAGACTCCATCTGAACCAATGGCTGGACATAGTGACAACGTGCCTGCTTTCTCAATTGTGTGCAAGACCATATGTTGAGGATAACCAACATTTAAAAAAAGTTGGTGGAGTGTCTTAAGTAATAGAGCACCTACCTAGCAAGCACCTGGTTCTGAGTTCAAAAGCCAGTACTGCAATGGGAAGGAAGGAAGGAAGGAAGGAAGGAAGGAAGGAAGGAAGGAAGGAAGGGAGGGAGGGAGGGAGGGAGGGGGGAGGGGGGAGGGAGGGAGAGCACAAAGGGCATGGAAGGAAGGGAAGGAAGAAAGGAAGGATGAGAAAGAGAGAAAGAAAGAGAAAGAGAGAAAGATAGCAGTTGTCCATGTAGAGCAGAGATGCTGAGGGACTATAAATGGAGCTCAGACCTCATACATGGATCAGGAGTTGGGGAAAGGTTTTGTATTTTTTTCCTAAATGCTTGAGAGCACCAGTGCTAAGAGGTCATTTGTTCAAGGACATAATAACTAACTGTATTCAATTAAAGCTACTCCAGGCTTTTCTAGAATATACAATCTCCTGGGAAATTAGGAAGCCCAGTGATCTCATGGAAGTTCATTATGGACTCCTCTGAATCAGTCTTCTCTAATGATTTAAGAATGTCTGGTTACTGCTGTACCCACAATGTTGAGACATTTGTCATGGATGTAGACTGAAAAAGCAACTTCAAAAAAATGTTCACCAAAACTAGTGACCCAAAAGACATCATGGGCCACACCAAGAAAAGTCTCCCTGCAAGCCCCAGCCCAGCCACAAACCATATTTTTTTCTTTTCCTAGAGCTCAGCTTGACAGCAGTCAACAACAGAAAAATAAGTTCAAAGAATTTTTAAACCAGATTCTTGGTCTCACTCCTAGGATTTCAGAGACAAAAACTCCTGAAACAACAAGTTTTACTCATCCCTAGAGCAAATCAGTGCTAGTAAAAATGCATGTTCTCTATCATAACTCTCTCAAGTCAACACCCATCTACCACATATTGTATAAACTTCCCCTTCTCACAGCAATTTCAAATTCCTTACAACACTTACATACCAATAACATCTTAATCTAATGTCCTATTGTACTACTTCTATTTGTCTGGCACTAATAGGTCAGAACCCAATAGAGAGGTATGGAATTAATTTAGTCAGTCATAGCCTACAGTTTTGTTTTAAGGCAACAATAGAAATACCAGAGTATCCCTAGATCTTAAGTGATTTGTACACAAATGGTGCCCATTTATTTGGAGAGGGGAGGGGATGTGGAGGATAGTGAGGCCACTGAGTCACAAAACAAAGTAAAAAATATCTATAGTGCTTCCAAGTTCAAAGACAGAATCGTTTTGAGGATTTTCAGCCTTACAAAACTATCTGAATCCACAGCCATATCTACTTGTCTGCTACCCACTCTCTATCCCAGTCTCATGGGGAAAAGTGATCTTTCCCATACTCAGATCACATCTTCCATTACTTGAGGACTTGTTCTATTAACTTCCCCTTCTCTCTACGGTATCTTCACCTTCTCCTATTTTACCTATTCTTTACTGGCAATTAGGATAATCAACTCGTTCACCTGATGTGCTCACAATTGGAAGCCCTCCATCCCAGCAATGCCCTCAGTCCCAGCCAAATTGTAATGGTTGGTCACTCTTCCTACTACAACGCTCTACCACCAACCATACTCAAGTCATTCACATCTTTAAAAGGAAAAACACAGCAAAAATGAAGAAACTTCACATTACCCATGAACTAGTCTGGTTACCAATTTAGACGTACAGCCAAATTTAATGAATATCTTAGCAGCAAAAGATGCAGTAGTTTCCAGGGTCCTTTCTGTGAAAGTAGGTTATACAACCCTTATCGAGATTTCTACTTGAAACCAAACAGAACAAAGGAATATAAACCCTTCCCTCTTTGTCTTTCAGGTTGGCTAGGTTCTAGATTTAGCTACTGAGCAACAAGGATCTTTTATGTCTACATAAACAGCAACTGGCTCTCCAAGATGTCTTGCTCTGGCTTCATCTCTTCATGACATTTTCTCTGAACTCAATAATTGGAATTGGATAACCTTAAGAGCAGAAACATAATCCTGAAGCAGTCAATAGTCCAATGCTGCTGATACACCTAAGAAAAAATGATTGTGGTTCTAATTGTGACTAAACTGGAATCTCAAATCAAACCTGTCTACTAGCATAGCATAAATGAATTCAGCTAAACTGATGCTGATAATGTTAATCTCTCTTTTCTCTTTCTCTTCTTTCCTCTGTCTCCCCCCCCCCCTCTTTCTCTGCCCTCTCCATTCATCACCTCAGCCTATTTCTATTGGTCCATTTAACTGTGCCAAACAGAAATAGGCTTTATAGACACACATCCAGGGAATTATAAAGTCAAGCAAAAAAAAACTGTAACAGGAGGTTTAGGATGGAGAGATACTTTTAAAATGTGTCTTAGTAGCTGAGCATGATGGTGCTTGCTTTGTAATCCTAGCATTTGGAAGTCTGAAGCAGGAAGATCATAAGTTTGATAGCAACCAAGCTACATAGTGAATTTATGACCAGCTAGGCCTACATAGGAAGATCCTGTCTTTGAAAAAGTGTTTTTGTTTTGCCATCTCAGGAAATAGAAAAAGACAACTTCTGGGGGAAATGGACCTTTAAATTTTACTGAAAATACTGAGGAGTAAGTAAGAGTAAGAATATGCTCAGCATCCTTTGCTATGCTATCTAAAGCTTATGATCCTGATCTGATCTAATTTTTGTTTAGGTAGACATGTCCTCATGTTTTCCTACCCTTAAAAGAAAAATTATGAAGGTTGTTCAAATAAAGTCATCTTCCTCTTCTACTTTTTCTTCTTTCCTCCTCCCCCTCCCCCTCCCCCTCCCCCTCCTCCTCCTCCTCCCCCCCCCTCCTCCTCTTCCCCTTCTAAGACTTCCTCATCCTGTTCCTCTTTGTTTGCATCTTTCAAAGCACAGGAAGCAGCATAAGAACAAACCAATCACAGGAGTGGGCCACAGTAGTAACAGTTGGCTACAGTTATCCTTTACATTTGATTCTTCTGAACCATTCTTTGGAGGTGGAGCACTGTCTTCACTCCCTCCATAGCCTTTGGTACTACTATAGGGAGGTGCCCATCTATGGTTGCAGTGACAGTGCTGTTTATTATTGCAGATCACCCTATGTTGCAGGTCTCAGACTTACAGGTTTGTGGCAGGTTTGTGGCAGACAAACCATACTTGCACACTTTTTTATGAATATAGATCTTTCCTGGACCACGCGTTGTACCATCTTTCACTTGACCGACATCAGGTACAGACATCCCTAAGTGATAATCAGTTCCCCAGCAGCCAGTGTTATTGAGGTGAAACTGATACACTATAGAATGTTCTACAGGATTAGAACTGTGTGTACGTTTTCACACTGAACTCTCCCACACATGATATCAGCAGCCAAACATTTCACATAGATTGTGCCTACAATATTGTAGTGTCCAAAACTATTTCCTTGAGTGTTGATTTCTTTGTAGCACCTCTGAGATGCACTCCATGCATCACTGCCAAAAAAATCTCCTTGCACTGCATGTCATGGTTGTTACATGTCTTTTTTACTGCTATAAAAAGGCCTCTCCAGGGGAGTCCATCCTGCACATATACATCTTCTTGGCATGGCTGGGACATCCCATTGCACCATTATGGCAGGTCACATTCACTGGCCTCTTGTATCCACAGTCCCTGATGGCATGAATTGGAAGTCTTTGCAACAAAATCCAGAAGCACAAGAAGCTCCAGGACTCAGTGTACAGTTTAAAACACAACAGGGATCTTTTGCACACTGGTATATGTTTCCACAATCACACTCCTCTCCTTCAACAACTAGGGTTGCCACAGTACTTGAGTCTAAAGATATTTGCTGGATGTGGAAGAGGGTAGATACATAACCCAGTATTGCCAAGAACTGTCCCAATATTGGCTATAATTGCAGTTGCTGAATTTACTTGACACCCTTCTTTTTTTTTGGTCCAGTCGTGGGGCCTGAACTATGGCCTGGGCACTGTCCCTCAGCTCTTCAGCTCAAGGCTAGCACTCTACCACTTGAGCCACAGCGCCACTTTCCGGCTTTTTTCTTTTTGCTTATGTGGTGCTGAGGAATCGAACCCAGGGCCTCATGCATGCAAGGCAAGCGCTCTACCACTGAGCCACCTTCCCAGCCCTTGACACCCTTCTGTAGGCATACATGGCTCACCACTTCAATGCACACACACACCACCTAGTGTGACCAAGCTCATGAGTCACGGTACGTGCAAAAAGGAGTAATGATCTGTTTTCAAAAACATCAGCTCCACAGTTAAAAGGTCCCTGGCATATTCCGTTAACATAGGCAATACCAAGCCTTGTGCCCTTTAATTTTTAATGAAAAGATGTGCAACATCATATCTCAATTGGACATTAAGCTGCTAATGCTTCCAAACAGAAAAATACTCCACAACTTGATCTATGTCACCACTGGTTAAAAAAAAAAAAAGGGCATTCATTATTCCAAATCTCCATCATGGTCAAAATTATATCAACTTCAAGAGGTTTATAAAAACAAATCCATTATATTGATAACAAATACTTCAAACTACACTTCTGACATATTACTTTTAGAGAAAAGACATCTATCATGGTCCACAACTAACAGCTCAATAAACCACCAGTGGTTTCACCAACCCACCTAAGAACTTCGTTTCAGAGTAAAATTATAGGACAATTGCCACTCCAATTAGAATGTTAGTTTATCTTCTGTTTACCCACATCTCATGAATAGCAATTGTGTCTCATCACTTTCTATCCTATATACCCAGTGTTCAAATGTGGCAGACATTTGAATTGGCTCAGTTTCATAAGCAAGATGATTTATCTGTAGCATGCCTCAAAAGCCGCCAGAACAGGTACTGAGGGCAACCAGAGATTCAGGATCCCCTCCACATAACCATGCTAGTAGCAGTCATCCTGGATGAAGGGCTGTTCCTCATGGATGGCACACTCTTCTGTGTAGGTAAGAAGAGGGAAGTGTGTAGAAACTAGCAGCTACTTGACTTTCATGTGGACAATGTACCTCTGGCCCCCAAACTGGAAACTATATGAGAGGAAACCCAGAGCCCTGGCTCCTTTGCCCTGCTGATCACCTTTCAAGGGGATCACCATTTCTGGAGAGATGAAATGCTGGGAAGGCCTTGCCTGGGAGAGGCTAGGAATAGACAGAGATATCTCAAGCCACAGCAACAGAAGAACAAGCCTGATATGTGCTGGCATCTCACTCATTGGCATCATGGAGATGTCATTATGAAGGTAGGACGTGAGGAATTGCTGGTCTAGCTTCTCTCACTGAGCTGATCAGAGTGTGGGGCTGATCTTTATAGATCTGTGTCCTGGCTGAATTGGGCCATCAGAGATGCAGTGCTGAAAACAAAAATAAAAAGGAGAGTGGGAGTGAGAAAGTGAAGCTAAAACAAGTCTTGAGATGGCACCAGATTTGAAACAATAAAAAGATAAGATTCCCTCTAAAAGTAGAGGATCACAGTAAGATTTTTTAAAAAAGATTAGACATATGCAGGTAATTGTCTGACCGAGGTGATAGATAAATAAGGGTTCATTATGCACTGTTCTTTAAACATGTAAAATTGCAAGACACTTTCCATTTAAAAAAGATGTTGGTACCTGACCCAAATTTCTGTCAATTGCAAACCTACTGCACATTCATTGTGCATGTAAATAACTCACCCAAGCCCATCATTTTTAATTCCTTTATGCATGCAGTTGTTTTAGTTCCACTTTCCTATTTACAGACACTTTATGTAAACTTCATTCTGTTCTAAATTAGCCATCAAAAGGATGCACTTAGAATACACTTTAGTGTTGGGAAGTCTGCTTCCAATCTGGATGAATTTTTACTTCCTAATGCTTTCTTACCTACACAAAAGCTAAAGACAAGCCAGGCATAGTGACACATGCCAATAATACCAATATTCAGTAAGTAGAGGCAAGAGGATTACTAACTAGTCAAGGGCAACCTGGGCTACAGCGTAAGCTTGCGAGGCTAGTCAAGACTATATAAGGAGATCCTGTCTCAATGAAACAAAGCACTGAACATTAAATGAGGTTGAAGATGGGACACCTGCCGCCACAGCCGGCTTCCTCCAGTTACAGCATGAAGAGAACAGCCTTCCTTCCACACAGCATATGTGCATCATGCTCCTGACCAAACAAGGCTCTTAATAATATAAACTCAATTCAAATCTTCATATGGCTAGTGAGTTACTTCGATCTCTCTGTTTCAACTTCAGTTTTCCAAAGAAAGCTGCATTAAGGAAATTCAGCCTAAAATCAGTTCTCTGAAATATTCAGGACACCACAATTTGATATTAAAGCTCCATTATGCATGAAAATGTAAATTTTGGCTCGAGTGAATATTGTCCATTCACTGATTTCCACTTAAAGGCAGCAGCAGTAAATTGCTTAACATTTGAAATCAATATTAAAGCAAGTTTGGAAACATTAACACACAGAGGTGATAAATATTTTAAATAAGGACTAATGAGATCCACAGTACGGAGTATGAACAATGTCCTATGAGCTGGCACAGGTAGTTCACACCTGTAATCCAAGATATTGAAGGAGGCTGAAATCTGAGGAGGATCATGGTTAAAGTCAGCCCAGACAGGAAAGCCCAGGAGGCTCTTATCTCCAAGTTACTACCAAAAAGCCAGAAGCAGAAGACCTGTGGCTCAAGTGGTAGAGTACTAGCCTTGAGCAAAAAAAGGTCAAAGACAGTGCCCAGGCCCTGCACTCAGACCCCAGCATCAGTACCTTATTTGTAATAATTAGTATACATCTAGGATAATCATAGCATATGAGCAGAATAGCTCAATAAAGCTATATACATATGACCATGTAAGATGATGCTAAGTGAAATGAACTCCAAGACATGGACACAAGAGGTTTTTCTTTGTTGTTGTTCTCAATGTACTAAGTGATTTCTTTTTTCTTTTGTGTACCACCCCCCCCCCCTTCCCTATGGTTTATCCCCTTGTCACTGTCTTCGATTTGGTATCCTGGTTATTGTGTATACATTTATCTGAACTAGGAAGGGAAGGGGAACAACAAAATGGTGAGACAAAGGACAAAGGGGGAACCTATGCAACAGCGATACAAGACAATATGTTGGAAATGATCTGTACAACTTGAGGGAGGTATTAGAGGGAAGGGAAGGAGGGAGAAAATGGGGGAGGGAGTAACAAGTTAGACAAGAAATGTAATCACTACCCTATGTAACTGTAGCCCCTCTGTACATCACCTTGATAATCAAATTAAGCTTAAAAAAACAAAAACAAAAAAAGAAAGGAAGGAAAGAAATATGTAGCTGCAGGATTTTAGGTCAAATGGGGGCCACTGGACACCATGAGATTGAAGCCTCTGAAGTATCTCTGATTTTAAAAATATGATGAAATCTAACCAATTTCCTTTCCCTGTCTCTCTTCATCATATCCTTGCTATTTGCTACAAAGTTTTCAATACTGAGAGAGGATCACAAGAAAGACTTGGAGATTAATAACATATAAAGCATTGTCAGAATTATGAAAAAGTAGCTTTGCATTGCCGACACGTCTATAATCCTAGCAGCTACTCAGGAGGCTGAGACTGGGAAGACTGTAGTTCCAAGCTAGCTATGGCAAAAGTGTTCCTGATACCCCATTTCAACCAAGAAGACTGAGGATAGTGGTGTGTGCCAGTCATTCTAGCTTTTTGCCAGCTTAGGCAAAAAGCAAGACTCTATGTCAAAAATATTCTGAATAAAAAGGGTTAGAAGCATGGCTCAATTGGTAGATCACTTGCCTAGCAAGTGCAAAGCCCTAAGTCCAAACCATACACATACGTATTTATATATATGAATATATACATGCATATATACACATACATATGTATGTTAAGTGTATATATACATATATATACTAAAGGTAAAATGGAAAAGTTTATTGCAAAGAATGTTTGGTATAGACCAGTCTTTGTTACCAGTGTATCACTCCCAAGACAAGTCCTAAAGGAATATCGCATTCCCCTTATGTGAACTGGTGCCACACTCCAGCTCTTTCTCTGTGACATTACTTAGACTTCAATCATCACAAGCATCTCCGCTCCCCCCCCCCCCCATCTCTGTCTCTGTCTATCCATCACCAAGGAGCTATTGCAAATTACTCAGAATCCCTATCACTCTACTTCCTCAGTCATGGTATATTCAAGCATTTCTCAAACATGGGCCACAAACCATACTGGGTATGAAATAAATGTAAAGAGTCCCAAGTAAATGAAACAATAGAGTAGAAGACACCAGAAAGCATTGCATTGAGAAATATAACCTGCCATTGCCTATCACCACAAAAATGAGTTCTTATTATGATGATCAATTATTTTCTCATCAATTATTTTCATCTCTTTTTTCGTGGGGCCTAAACTCTGGGCCTGAGTGCTGTCCCTCAGCTCCTCAGCTCAAGGCTATGACTTGAGGTCCACAGTGCCACTTCCAGCTTTTTCTGCTTATGTGGTGTTAAGGAATCAAACCCAGGGCTTCATGCATGCAAGGCAAACACTCTACCACTAAGGCACCTTCCTAGCCCCTCACCTAACTCTTATACTTGGTCTGTTAGGGATGGCAGTCTGCACTTTATTCTCTGTAGTGACAAGTCTTCCTAATGTGTTTTCACTGAGTCACCTTCCCAGCCCCTCAGAGAACACTCTTAACAAGCCTCTTCAAAGGTTCAAGAACCAGCAGAAAGTGCTTCTTCCTCTGAAGTCTGAGAACTGGTCATACCAGAATGATCTCCAGTCCTCTGGGAATCCAGCATCAACCTGACAATGTTCCTTTCTCAGATATTCCATTACCAGGCTGGGAAGGTGGCTCAGTGGTAGAGCGCTTGCCTTGCATGTTTGAGGCCCTGGGTTCGATTCTTCAGTACCACATAAGCAAAAAGAAAAAAGCTGGAAGTGGCGCTGTGGCTCAAGTGGTAGAGCGCTAGCCTTGAGCTGAAGAGCTGAGGAACAGTGCCCAGGCCCAGAGTTCAGGCCCCATGACCGGACCCCCCCCCCCCAAAAAAAAAGAAATGAGATATTCCATTACCAGCTTTATCAGGCCATGCCACATATTAATCTTGATATTATCCCTTAAGTGTGAGGTACCCTCCCTCTGAGATTTGAGTCCGTTTTTTTGAGACAAGCTTCTTAAGGTACCAGCACTTCCCCAGAATCACTTTCTAAAAGGCTATCAAAACTCCATTCTTTCCTGAGTTCCCAAATTATGAGCACCATTACAAAACCCTATCCTTCACGTCCCAGGTCAAGGTCCAGCTTTATGAGGTGTATTATAAAATAGTTTAGATTATCATAGCTTCAACTGCCTCCCTCTTTCCCTTGTGTTAGAGGTGTAGGTCTTGGGAAATCCTACCTCTACATACCTCTCTATATTCTCCGTTGATTTTTTTTTCAGTCCTCTAATACTTTCTTAAATTTTTTTCCTGTGGCAATTTCCTTCTGGTGAGTTTTTCTTTGAAATGGATCTTGGAATACACAAGGCCTGGTTTATGAGTGGTTGCAAGAGAGGTAAATGGGAAACGTGGGACTGGTCTGGGCATATCCATGGTCTAAATTACAAAGCTAAAGTCCCATCCTATTGGGAATGTACATGGAATAGCATCATAATTAGATTACCACTCAGTGTTGATTGTGATGAAATGCCTTATTGTGACTAAATGCCAAGTGATTAAGATGATGATTAAAATCTCACATAGAAAGATTGAAAAAGACTAACAAATTTGAATGGTGAACTTAAGGGTACTAACGCCTAGATCAAACAGATTTTATATGATGAAGGCAGAGGCTAGTGGAAGCAAGCCAAATATAAGAAACAGGCCAAACACAACAAAGAAATGGGTCATGCTGGTGAAATGGTCCATGCACACAAAATTCAAACCACAGTTCGAAACTGACAACAGGACCTTAAAAAGGGAAGATCATCAATTAGCAAAATTCCTACAAGAACATAGTGAACTTTGCAATGATGGAAGGCAGCATTGTGGATGATGACTTTTCAACTAGAAAGAATAAACAGATGTATATGGACATATATACCATGTTCTCTTATGCATATGTGTGTATAAACCCCATCAGAAGAGAACAGGAAAGGGATGACACTGACCAAAAAGAAATATACTCTTCACCTGACATATTTAACTACAACTCTTCTGTATATCACCTTTATAATAACAATTTAAAAAAAACATTAGCAGAGAAGACCTGGAAGTAATGACATCTTGATGTGCAAATGCCATTCTCTAAAATGGATAAGAAAATCTTAAATAGCTGCCTCCAAGGTGGGCATGAATCTGGAATGTCTCATTAAACAAAACACAAAGCAAAACAAAAAAACAATGAGATCATATTAAAAGGATACAGGAATCAGCTTGAAAGGGCTTGAAATAGCTTCCATTGGCTTAAATGTGGGATAATCTAAACATCAGTTTCTAGCAAGTATAGATGGGGTGGATTTTACCTATTATGTACACCCAAACTAAGAGGCATTCATCAAAACAAGTGTCCTGAACTCTTAAATAGCTAGGTCTTGAAAAACAAAAAAACTGCTCTAGATAAAAGGAGACTAGTAACTAAAGAGAGACAACTAAAAACAATGCATAATTCAATGTTGTATCGATTGTAAATGGCACCACTGGAACCTCTAGCAACATATGAGTAAGATCAGTATTGTATCATAGTAGCTATGTAAGAGATTGTTCTTAATTTTAAAGACCTATTAAAGCCAGGTGCCAATGGTTCATACCTGTAATACTAGCTCTGGGAGGCTGAGATCTGAGGATCGTAGTTCAAAGCCAGCCAGGGCAGGAAAAGTCTGTGAGACTCTTATTTCCAATTAATCACAGAAAAAGGTGGAAGTGGCACTGTGGCTCAAGTAGTAGAGTGCTAGCCTTGAGCAAAGGAGCCCAGGAACAGTGCCCAGGCCCAGAGTTCAAGCACTAGGACTGGCAAAAAACAAAACAAAACAAAAACAACCCTTACAGTACTTAGAGAAAATGGTATTATAAGAAATCCGAGGGGCTGGGAAGGTGGCTCAGTGGTAGAGTGCTTGCCTTGCATGCAGGAGGCCCTCGGTTCGATTCCTCAGCACCACATAAGCAGAAAAAGCTGGAAATGGGGCTGAGGCTCAGGTGGTAGAGCGCTGGTCTACAGCTGAAGAGCTGGGGGACAGCACCCAGGCCGAGTTCAGGCCCCACAACCGACAAAAAAAAAAAAAAAGAAATCTGAAATATATAAAGGGGGTTTATGTGTGCATATGTAACACATTCACACACAAAAGATATAAGAAGTCTTTGTACTCTTCCTACAGCTTTTTCAAATGTCTGAAATATCACAAAATATAAAAATAAAATGCTCAGACCAAACTCTCATAAAAGCAGAAACCAAGAAATTGTTCTACCCCTTAAAATATTAAGTATATTTTCACTATTTAATTGGCACTAACACGGTAAATGACATAAATCAGAAAAAGATGTTGATGAAGCAGTTATTTTCATACTTTGCCATTTGAGTGATAACTAGTCCATACCTTAAAAAAAAAAGAAACTGGGCAATATGAGTGAAGAACAATTAAAATACAGAGTTTAAGCTGGGTCCTGGTAGCTCATGCCTGTAATCTTGGTTACTCAGAAAGCTAAGATCTTTGGGTGAGGGGGAGGGGGGAGGCTGGGAAGGGATGTGAAGGGTAAACAAAGGAGGAGGCTGCAATGCTTGGTAAGAAATGTATGCATTATCCTGCCCATGTAATTGTAACCCCTCTGTACAGTATGTTCACAAATAAAATAAAATAAAATAAAAAGCTAAGATCTGAGGATCAAGGTTGAAAGCCAGCCTGGGTAAACAAGTCATGAGACTCTTATTGCCAATTAACTACCAAAAAAGCTGGAACTGGAATTTGTGGCTCAAGTGGTATTGTTAGCTTTGAGCAAAAAGTGCTCAGAGACCAGGGCCCAGGCCCTGAGTTCAAACCTTAGGACCAGCACTAAAAAAAAAAAAAGAGAGAGAGAGAATCTAGGTTTTTAACCTTTGAATTTTATCCTAAGGAAAAAAAAAAGTAAATATTGAAAATACATTATACACAACCATAGTTCACTGCAGCCCCATTTAAAATAATTCAAACTCAAAAAACAAATATAACACAGGTAGTTTACAAATCCTGAGACTAATAATCTTGGGAATTATTCAGTCACAAAAATAGATGTTCTATATGAATGAATATAGGAAAATGCTTAAAACAGACAACAATGTAAGGTAAAAATGCATAAACAGAATCATACAAACTGTGATTCAAAAGCCATACATAGTTTTTGTAACGCTATACAAAAAAAGGAAACAAAATTCACAGCTCTCTTGCAGAGGTTTTTCTTTATCTTTCACGTTGCCATAAGTTTATTGCTGTAGTACTGAAGAATTTGTATATAATACAAAAACATGTGCTTAGTTGCTACTATGTTAACATTCATCTTTTGTGTCCTCTCAAAGTGTACCTGAAAAACTTCAGACATTTATAGTGAAGAAAAATCCAAGATCAAGCAGTATATACAAATAACTTTATTTTGTCTTTCAAGATACATGCCAGCACACCTGGGAACAGGTGTGGTACCAATCCAGAAGGGAAAGGTTACAAAACATACATAAGAAATATTCATAAAGATACATCATGATAGAAGGCTGGGGCGCAATTCTGTTGTAAAACTCTTGCCTAGCATTTCACCAGGCCCTTGGTTCAATATCCAGTACCAGCATCTCCCCAAAAAAGCATGATGGGTATAATATCCCTTCTTAAAGAACAAGTGCATTCCACACAGAGCATTTTAAAGCTCAAGATCCTACCAGAGAACTGAGGTATAATTGACACAGAGTCTTGCAAGCTTCTCTTTTGTCCTATATTCACTGAAGTCTCATCCGTTTCTCAGGGGGGCCTTTAGTGCTCACAGTCTGTTGGACATTCTTTGTGGTCTCCTTCTCCTCAGATTTTACAGTTTCTGGAATGGGTTCTGCTTCCTTCTTGGTCTGTTCCACTAGACATTCAAAGTAGTTTTGTTTTTTATTGTTGTTGTTAGGTTTTTTTTTTAAGATGAATGTGGGTGAAAGGATAAATTAAATTTAGACAATGGATTATATGAATAGTTCACTTTTTCAAATTCATTTTAATAGCTACCTCCAGCTCTACCTTAAGTTAATTCCTCAATCAGATGTAAGAACCCTCTTATAAACTACACAACCTATTATTAACTCAAGGAAACTTATGACACTAGGCAAAAACATAAGGCATTTAAATAAGTCATCATGTATAAGTAAGAGTTAAAATTATTCCATCCCAGTTTCAACTGTAGTTCAATACCTATTTTCAATGAAAAAACGACCTCAAATCATCCTAGGTTCTTCACACTGGTATTTTTTAAATACCAGTATCACTACCACAAAAGCCCTACTTGTTGGCAATCACAGGTGAGGGGTAACAAACCACAATGAGAGCCTGAAAGGACAAAATGACCACAGATCTTCTCACATGCTGTTATTGTCACATGTTAAACAGAAGTTTGATTTTATTTCAAGCTTAACAAGAAAATCAGATAAAGCATACCTGGGACAGGCTTTTCTCCAGACTTTTGCTGTAATTTAAAAAACAGGGAATAAGGGAAAGAAACAAAGAAGAAATACAGAAACAGAGCAGGTTAGCAAAATTTTCTTCTTGCTTTTCTAGTTTATTAAAATGGTAACTTCAACTAAATTGCCTTATACATGACTTCATAAAGCAAAGTTACTGTCCATATACCATAAAAATTACTATTCATGTATTATATACTTTTTTTTATCATTTTTACTTCTTAGTCTCATTCCAATAAAGACATAAATGTAAAACCAAAATAGTGATAAAAAAACCATTGACATTGAACAAAGCACTATGCCTTCACACAAAGGCTATAATACTTTACAAAAAGACAAACAGAATCCAATGAGGAAATAATGGAGCTTTTGAAGAGGATATGGATTATATATAACAAAGTAGAATGAGAGTGATGAAATTCTGACTTTCTGGTACTATTTACTAGTATTATTCTAATTTTCTTTTCATTTCTATCATGATTTAGTATCTTCTACATTGATGTATATCTTCGTTCTCTTATTCCTCTAAAGTTACTAGAAGTGAGATAGTAAGCTTTTTTTTCTTTCCTTTTTGGTGCCAGTCCTGAGGCTTGAACTCAAGGCCTGGGTGGTGTCCCTTAGCTGATTTTTTTTTTTTGTCAGTTGTGGGGCTTGAACTCAGGGCTTGGGAACTATCCCTGAGCTTTTTTACTCAAGGCTAGTGCTCTACCCCTTGAGCCACAGCTCCACTTCTGGTTTTCTAGTGGTTAATTGGAAGAGAAGCATCTCACAGACTTTCCTGCTTGAGCTGACTTCAAACCATGATCCTCAGATCTCAGCCTCCTGAGTAGCTAGGATTACAAGTGTGAGTCACTGGTGCCCAGCTAAGATGGTGATTTTTTTCTTTTATCTTTTGGTCAGTTGTGGGGCTTGAATTCAGGACCTGGGTGCTGTCTCTGAGTTTTTCGGCTCAAAGCTAGTGCTCTACCACTTTGAGCCACAGTTGACTTCTAGTTTTCTGGTGGTTAATTGGAGGTAGGAAGTCTCACAGACTTTCCTGCCCAGACAGGCTCTGAACCACGTTCCTCAGATCTCAGCCTCCTGAGTAGCTAGGATTGGGTGCTACCAGCACCTGGCTGAGATGGCGATTTTTAAAGACTACTTATTATTCTATTTCCATAGTGGGGATGTTTAACAAGTTTGGTTATTTCTGCAGCTGGTTTTCTTCTCTCTGAGTAATACTGGAGATTAGGCCTCATCCCTTGAGCACATTGGATGAATGTTTATCTACTGAGCTAAACCAGTACAGCGGTGAGAAACTACTTCAAGCCCACCCCCACCCAGTACTGCCTAAACACTGCAAATACTTCAAATGAAAGAACATGGACTGTAAATAAATTAAACACTACAAAATGACAGGAATTCCTTAATGTCATAACTCTGAGCCAAGTATCAATGGCTTATGCCTATAATCCTAGCTACAAAGGAAGCCTAAGTCAGAAGAAATACAGTTCAATGATAGTCTGAGCAAAAAGTTCAACAGATACTCTCCCCCCTCTAAACCAATAGGTGAGTGCAGTGTTGCTGCCCAGCTACACTGGAGAGGATAAATAGGAGGCTCACAGTCCAAGTTCATGCCAGGCAGAAAGTGAGACCCTCTTTCAAAAATAACCAGTTCAAAAAAGGTCTAGAGATGTGGCTCAGTAGTGGAATACCTGCCTATCAAGTGCCAAACTTCAAACTCCAGTGATGCCTAAAAATAGATAAATAACTAGATTTTAAAATGGGAGAATTGGAGCAATAGGCTCAAACACTAGAGTATCTAGGAAGTATCTACTGTCTAAAAAGAACAAAACCCTGAATGCAAACCTAGTAGCAGCCCACCCCCCACCCCACAAAGATAAAGATACAAACTGGTAGACTTGACAAAAAAGAAAAACCCACCCATTACTTTCTTGCAAGAAATGCATTTCCCTGGCAAAGACAAACAAAGGCTTAAAGGTAAAGGATGGGGAAAAAATGTTTAAAAAGTGAAATAAACACTAGACAAAAAAAGCACAGGTAGCTCCAAATATAACAACAGTGGGCAATTTTGATAACTCACTCTCATTGATAGGTTACCCAAAACTTACGTATATGTTCTATTTTACCTGCACAAATTTGGGTGGAAATTTTTGTCTGAGATCTACAAGTAAGGCATCCACACGCTGTCTCTGAAAAATAGAGCTTGGTTCTTCTTTCCTTTTGGCTTTAGGCTTAACTTTATCTATCAAAATATGAAATCCAAATCAAAACAATCAGTTTAGTCTCGTCTTTCAAATCTTTCTCCATTATTAACATATTCAAGCTTTATTATTTTCAACAGGCACTGTACCAAGATGATTCCAACTAAGCTAAACAGAACACACAGACAGAAGGCTCTAGCTCCTAAATGATATTAAATGATGCAGTAAACATGTCATTTATTTATTTATTTATTTATTTTGGTCAGTTGTGGGGCTATAACTCAGGTCCTGGGCACTGTCCCTGAGCCTCTTTGTGCTGAAGGCTAGCACTCTTACCAGTTGAGCCACAGCACCATTTCTGGTTTCTGAGTTGTTAATTGGAAATAAGAGTTTCACAGGGACTTTTCGGCCCAGGCTGGCTTCAATTCACAATCCTCAGATCTCAGCCTCCCAAGTAGCTAGGACTACAGGTATAAGCCACCAGTGCTTGGCTAACATGTCTTTTAAAGAAACTTCCATTTCATTATGTAGCAGGGCTACTTAAAAGTTGTAAGTCTAAAGTTTTTTCATAAATGTCTAAGTCACAATCCAGATTATCAGTCTGAAAATGTTTTGTGTATTTTAAGTGAATCAAGTGGTCTTTTTCTTTTCTTTTTTACTGTAATAGAAATTTTATGAATGTGATCTCTTTTAAGATATCTTTCATATTTTACTTACAGAAAGCACTTTAAGTTTTTGGCATATTTGAATCTCTGGCATTATTACTCTAACACTTTGGGGTCATTATTGGGTCTTTAAAAAAACTTATTGTAACCCAAGAACTGTGATTATTTTGATTATCAGTCTGATAGCTGAGTTGACTACTATGTGACTACTGAGCAGGTAGTGTATTCAGTACAGATTTGCTACAAAAGGGGATGATTCATACCTAGGATATGATAGCATGGGCCAGAGAAATTTCATCAGGCTCTTCAGAATGACATGCAATCAAGTGGTCTCTTTCTACCATGAAGACAAGGGGGAAAAAAAAAACTAGATAGAAATTTTCTGAAGCTATTCACAAGTGTGTGTGGTAGGAGAGAGGGGGAGGCAGTTAAGGAACCGTCTCTAAATAAAGGGGTTCCAGATGTTATCCCAAATGCCATTAGGACAGGGGAAAATAGCCCTGTATCAAACATCCTTGCCTGAACCAACTATAAAAAGTCAAAATAGAGCCAGGAACGGTGACTCATGATGGCAATTCCAGCTACTTAGGAAGTAGAGACCAGGAGAACCAGAATTTGAAGCCAACCTAGTCAAAAAGGAGATCCTAGCTCACACCTGTGATCCCAACTACATTAGAGGCATGGGTAAGAGGACTGCTGTCCAAGGCTGGCAGAGGCAAAAACACAAAACCTTACCCAAATTACTCTTTATAAAGGTTCCCTTGGCCATGTGATTTATGCTGAGTTGCTTTTGTCAGAGAAGGAAGTAAGAGTATAGGAATATTATTGTAGACACATTTCTGAACATGGTGAAAAGCACTGGTAGAGTAGTAGCTGTGGGACATAGGATGCCTGGTGCCATGGCATCACACAGAGAAGGTTGTATGATCAGCCTCTCATTCACTCTACTTTGAAGATGAGAGGAAGATTAAGGGTTCCAAATCCCAAGATGACCCAACAGGTAGTAGGAAATACTTTTGCTTGTCCCTCAGCACTGTTTCTCCTCTTTGTGAGCCACATATTTTAAAACTGAATCGCTTTCACAAAAATTACCACTTACCTAGCTGATAAAACTTGTTATATGCTCCTTTGTGAAAGCTATTACTACATCTACTTATAAGAATCACAACTGCAATGTTACCATTCTATGAAAAAGAAAAATGCACCTAGGAAACATCAATATCCTTTTACCTAGGAAACCAGCTTCAGGGAAAGGACGGTTAGGGGATTATTAGAGGGAAGAACTTGTTCAACATACATTGTACACATCTATGGGATTATCACAATGAAATCCCCTTGTACTATTAATGTTTGCCAAGAAAAATAGTTATAGAAGAAAACAATTTCATCCTCAGGGCTTCAAAGACTATTTTCGAGGGGTATGTATGTAACAATAGGGTACAGCACTTGTGTACATTTAGTCTTAGGTTTAGTGAGTGCCATCACCACCACCACCACACACATATACACACACACACACAAGTAAGAGAGGGGAGGAAGAGGGGAGGGAGGGAGAGGGAGACAGATACACACACACACACACACACACACACACACACACACACACACACAAGTGAGAGAGGGGATGGGGGAAGGGAGGGAGACAGATATACACATACATACATACATACACACACACACAGAGGGGACAAGTGTATTTTAGAAAGATCTAGGTGTTCTACCTTGCTCTTCATGGTCTTTGAAATGCCACCAATATCCTTTGGAAGGATGATATCGACAGTAGGACATAGCTTCATCAAAAGCTGACTGAATGCCATGAACTGCAGTAAGCTTGTAAAAAAAAAAAACAACCAAGTATTAAATTTCTTATTTGATAATCAAAATTTCCAAAGTAAATCAAAATATTATATATGTAAAGGCAGTTAATTTCCTGTTTTTTGCTTTTTGGGTTTTTTTCTGTTGGTTGTAGGGCTTGAACTCTGGGCCTGTGCGCTATCCCTCAGCTCTTCAGCTCAAGGCTAGCACTCTTTACCACTTGAGCCACAGCACTTCTGGTTTTCTGGTGTTTATTGGAGTCTCATGAACTTTCCTGTCTAGGCTGGCTTTACCATGACCCTCAGATCTCAGCCTCCTGAGTAGCTAGGATTACAAGCATGAGCCACTGGGACTCAGTTTCTTTTTTCTGGTCAGTTGTGGGGACTGGACTCTGGGCCTGGGCGCTGTCCCTCAGCTCTTCAGCTCAAAGCTAGTGTTCTAGCACTTGAGTCACAGTGCCACTTTCTGCCTATGTGGTGTTGAGGAATCAAACCCAGGGTCTCATGCACGCAAGGCAAGCACTCTACCACTGAGCCACCTTCCCAGCCCTCCTTTTCAAGAATCTAAATTACTATATAACTAGTTGTATCATCATTTCTGCAGTATTTGCATATACACATTCACCTATTTACTTTTGATCATCTCTGTATTACTTATGAGACATAATGAAATGTGAATGCTATGTAACTAGTTGTTATCCTTCATTGCGATGGGAATGACAAGAAAGTATGTACACATTGAGTATGGGCATATTTTGGTTTTTTTCAGAGTATTCTTAATCCAGCAAAAGTATGGAACCTATGGGTACAATGAAAGCCAACTGTATATATGAATACTGACTTGGTTCCTAGTAAACTGCAAAAAGCATTCTAGTAGTTAACATTTTATGTCAACTTAAGGGGGAAGAGTTCCTGTTTATTTCTTAGAAGCAGAATATTTCTATTAAAATTTTCTTTAATGTTTAAAGAACATAAGGCCACTTACCACTCTGGAGTTTATAACTGATCCCAAGTCTGGTGCCTGATAGATAACACCAGCAATGATATAGTAGTCAGCTAGCGGGATAACTAAAGCAACAGGGGAAAAAATGTTTATGAATATATCTCCAGGTACATATTGCTAAACAGATCTTAAATTAATAAGCAATATCTGACATTTTCCTAAATTAAATGAGGAAAATAGGAAAATTCTTGTTTTTGTAAGTAAAGTATTGGGAAAAAGCCACATGCATTTTATTCACAGGTTATCTATAGGTACTTGGGCAGTTTTGAGTAGTTTGCCCAGAAAACCTAAAGAATTTATTAAGGGTTTAGAAATAAAGTATGCCAAGTTCTTAGCCAAGAGCAGTGTGCCTCAAACTTTCCTGAATAACTGAATCACATTTGATCAATTTAATATGCATTTGGAACCTGTTAAAATGAGAGTCTTATCAGTTAGTGCATTTCAAGTTCCCAAGTGGTGTCAGTGGTCTTATCAATCAAAGTAAGAGAACACACACACACAGAAATCTCTCATACAGCAAGAGAAATGTACAGATATCTGATGCACTAAACTTGCCTCTGAGTTCCAGGTCCAAGTCCTAAAGAAAAATATAGCAGTTACTGAGCCTGGTGCCACCTGTGTGGCTTCTATACCTTGAAATCTCTCACATGGTCTTGCCTTTCTTCTAAGGATCTCTTTTCTCAGTGAAGAGACTCCAGATCTTTTATCTTGAAACTCAATTTGGATTCTAAAAATACAACTTCTTTAGCAAGTCATTCTCTGAAATCATTACCAAGGTAAGCGTTGTTCCTAAATGTCTACCTTGAATCCTCTCTTTAGTGTGGCATTTTTCACAGTGCTAGTTTGATTCCAGTGTGTCTTATTCTGGTCATCTCTAGAGTAGATGATGAATTTGGCTCTTCAGACAAACTAAATCAGGATTCATTACTCTTGTGTTAGTGTTTTGTCTTGTTTCTTTTTGGTGCTTGTACTGGAGCTTGAACTCAGGTCCTCATGTTCTCACTTAGCTTTGTCACTCAAGGCTGGCACTCTACCACTTGAACCATACCTCTACTCCTAGTTTTGCTAGTTACTTGAAGATAAGTGCCTCATAGACATGGACTTTTTTTGGTGGTGGTAGTGATTGTGGGGCTTGAAGTCAGGGCCTGGGTGCTGTCCTTGAGCATTTTTGCTTAAGGCTAGCACTCCACCATTTTGAACCACAGTTCCACTTACAATTTTTAGATGGTTAATTAGTGATAAGTCTCATAGAACTTCCTTCCTGGGCTGGCTTTGAACTGTAATCTTTAGATCTCAGCCTACTGAGTAGCTAGGACTACAGGTGTAAGCCAGCAGTGCTTGACTTCCTCATGGATATTTTTGCCCTTGGCTGTCTTCAAATCTCAGCCTCCTGAGTTTCCAGGATTACAAGAGTAAACCACCCGCCCCCACCAGTTTTAGTTCTTCCGCAAGTTTTAAAATCCAGGTATGAGTTTTGTTTGGGTACATAATTAAGAATATTCAGTTGATCAACAAGAAATCTGATATGACTGTATTTGTTATCTATTTTATAACACATTGACTCAAGTGTACTGATATAAAAAGTTCCTTAGGATGCTTAAGATTCCATGTGATTCCTACAACTCTGATCACAGGAAAACAGGGACTGCCCTGATGGTTAGGGTTTGGGGAATTGTCTTTGGATATATTGTGGAAGTCCTCATGGAACTTGGCTTCTTAAGTATTTCTTAAGTGACAGTTATACCTGCTGTACCACCTTTTGTAGCCATGCTGTACAAACAGTATGAGTATAGTGGAGCCCTGATTTTCTTCTAGGAGTTGGAAATTCTGTTATGCAGAGGATACCTATATTACCAGTCCTCAATAAAAATCCTGGACTTGGAATTTAAAAATGACTTCACTGAGCAGATATACACATGTGGCTACATTGCACTGCTAAATGAACCACACTTACTATGGCTCCTGTCAGGAGGAAAAACCTGCACAGGGATTCCTGTAGACTCCACCCAATGTCTTTTTCCATGACTAAGCTCACAGTAGATCCTTACTGTGTAGCTCTAATAAGTTTTAGCGGTTGAGTACAAAGATATTCTGAGTCTGATGAGCCCACTTAGCAAAGTACTAAGCACATATGGCTTGAGGAGCACCAAAACCAGCTAAATCCTTCCCAAAATAAGAACATATACTGGTTGAGAAGTATATAAGGTATTTTAAAAAGAAATAATGTCTGAAGTTTATACACTTTACCTTGAGTAGGAGATTGGCGCTGCTGCTTTCGAATGATGAAAAGAATGGGCTCTTGAGCATGCAAAAGGATATACTCAATTCCAACCATTTGACTGTAACAGACAGACACCCAGAGAGTGATGAATGCCCACACAATTTTGTAGGACTTTACAATTACTAGATAAATTGCAGCAACATTGCTAAAAGGATTAAAACTGCCTATATTTGGTTTAAAAACTGGCTATTGATGAAAACTGGGTGGTATTCAAGAGTAAGATTTGGTTTTTAAACAAAAAATTTCTTTACAAAAACTTATAGTGAATTTAAGTATTTTTAAATTTAAGTATTTTTAACCATACAAGTACACTGAATAGTATGTTTCAAAAAGCCAGTCAAAATAGCATGATACTTCCTAATAATAGAGTAAGATATAAAAAAAGAGTTGTGAATGGGCTGGGAAGGTGGCTCAGTGGTAGAGCGCTTGCCTTGCATACCTGAGGTTCGATTCCTCAGCACCACATAAGCCAAAAAAAAAAAAAAGAGCTATGAAGACCCAATTGTATATTCTACCCAAACAGCAAACAGAAAAAAACTTTACCTGTAACCCAATACATTTTTTGAATTGCCAGATTATGTATAAAGCAACAGTAAGTTGTCTTTAGTAGCTTTATTTGCCTCAAAACAAGACATTTGTAATACCATGTTATAATAATAAGGTTATAATACTATGGAAATTTAATTTCATAAAACCGATCCCATTCCCAATTATATAGAGAGGTTTTGGACACTTTTAAAATAGCAATAAATTGGGCTGGGAAGGTGGCCCAGTGGTAGAGCACTTGCCTTGCATGCTTGAGGCACTGGGTTCGATTCCTCAGTACCACATAAGCAGAAAAAAAAAGCCAGAAGTGGCACTGTGGCTCCAGTGGTAGAGTGCTAGCCTTGAGCTGAAGACCTGAGGGGCAGTGCCCAGGCCCAGAGTTTAGGCCCCATGACCGGACCCAAAAAACAAAAACAAAAACAAATATAATAGCATTAAATTCTTATTTAGGATCTTTGACTAAAGAATCCTGTTCTATGTCTGGCTAAATTTTCCTTTTTCATTCAAAGATTATGTGTCTAATATTAGATTTTAACTAATCAGATTTTAAAAGGACAACAACTATAGTTTTCTGGCTGATAGCAGCTGTTCATCACAGGATCTAAATCTCATTTCTACTTTAAGTAGATATTATGAAATTATATAGAAAAGACAAGTAACTGCTAGTAAATCGTTTGTATGTCAAATCCAAACAAACCAGTTTTTTTTCCAAAAGTTCTACTTCATAATCTACAACTCAAAAGAACTATTTGCTGCAAAATCTCTAGCTGGCGAAAATGCTATCATTTAGTAACTTACTTCAAGTGTTCTAATGTTAGCCTCTGCATTTTGACCACTTCATTATTACACGTCCTGTCATAAAAAGGATTACTTCTTTCTGAAAAGTAATCCAGTACACTACCGCTGTTCAAAATGGGGATCCAAGAGCTGTCAACCCAAGAGATTCCCAGCAGATTATCTAGGCAAAAGAAAAAATGATAAAAGGATTAGAAAAAAGAATCCAGGCCAACAAATAGCTACTATGCATCTAATGTAATAGACACTATGAATATAAAAATGGCCTGGCACCTACCTACATGCTCTCATTGCCTAACAGAAGAGAGACATATACAAGAAAACAATAACACAATCTAGGAAGTATTATAATAAAGATAGGGTTATTGGGTTATAAGGGCAGAGAAGAATGAGAATTTACCTAAAGGGGTAGGATTTTTTTTTAATAAGGACAGGATGTAGAAGTATTCACTGTATGTGATATATGATAATAGTGGTGGTGGCTCCTTTTCTGTCCTCACAGCAATTTTAATATATTTTTACTATTAATACTCGTATCATAACCAAGAAATACAAATGTGTTTGCATTACTCATCATTAACTAGCAATGGACCCAATCAACAGTAATTAGCAAATGCTTATAATTCATAGACTGAGGATTATAAACAAATATGATTTACTCTACTAACCACATATATTTATCAATTCATTTACACAGACTTCAATATCCAACTCCATTATCCAAGGATAAACGCTTAACTGGGATTAAGAGTACATTCTAAAGCCATAAAATAAAACATTATCTTTCTCATTTGGAGGCTGGAACTACAGCCTCATGCAAAAAAAAATATATCAACGAGTTAAGCAGACTCCAACCACTTCATACAGAACACTTCATCTTGAACACTCTCATCCTAGCTCGTCAGGAAGCTGAGTTCTGAGGATCGCGGTTCCAAGGCACCAAAAGGCCGAAGTGAAGCTGGGACAGAAGTGATAGAGAGAGCTAGCCTTGGGCATAGGAAGCTCAGGGGCAGTGTACAGGTGCAGAGTTTAAGCCCTAGGACTGGCAAATTAAAAAAAAAAAAAGGTAACCGTACGAGGTACCGATCAAGGGGTTGCCATCTCCAGTTTATTCTCTGGTTGATTTAGCAAATACTTTAGGACCTCTACATTCCTGCTGTGAAAAAAGAAACCACCCCCTGATCTGTTGTGCTGAAAAGCATCAGAGACCTAAAAACAAAGCTCTCAACGGAAAGACAGAGGCAGCCTCGCCCGGCGGCCCAGGCGGGGCCCGAAGGGCGGCTCCAGGCCGAATCCCACCAGCCGAGCGGGAGCCTTTACCCCTCTCCTCCCTCTGCACAGACACCCCCCTGTGGTTACGACGCCACAGCCCCAACGCCAAGGCGGAGCCGGGCGTGGAGCGGAACCCCGGCGGGGGGCCCCACGCGGAGCCGGGCGTGGAGCGGAACCCCGGCGCAGGGCCCCACGCGGAGCCGGGCGTGGAGCAGAACCCCGGCGGGGGGCCCCACGCGGAGCCGGGCGTGGAGCGTTCTAGAACCCCGGCGCAGGGCCCCACGCGGAGCCCGGCGTGGAGCGGAACCCCGGCGCAGGGCCCCACGCGGAGCCGGGCGTGGAGCGGAACCCCGGCGGAGGGCCCCACGCGGAGCCGGGCGTGGAGCAGAACCCCGGCGGAGGGCCCCACGCGGAGCCCCAGCGGAGGGCCCCACGCGGAGCCCCAGCGGAGGGCCCCACGCGGAGCCCAGCGGAGGGCCCCACGCGGAGCCCAGCGGAGGGCCCCACGCGGAGCCCGGCGTGGAGCGTTCTAGAACCCCGGCGCAGGGCCCCACGCGGAGCCGGGCGTGGAGCGTTCTAGAACCCCGGCGCAGGGCCCCACGCGGAGCCGGGCGTGGAGCGTTCTAGAACCCCGGCGCAGGGCCCCACGCGGAGCCCCAGCGGAGGGCCCCACGCGGAGCCCCAGCGGAGGGCCCCACGCGGAGCCCCAGCGGAGGGCCCCACGCGGAGCCCGGCGTGGAGCGTTCTAGAACCCCGGCGCAGGGCCCCACGCGGAGCCCGGCGTGGAGCGTTCTAGAACCCCGGCGCAGGGCCCCACGCGGAGCCGGGCGTGGAGCGGAACCC
Organism: Dipodomys spectabilis; assembly: GCF_019054845.1. Classification (NCBI taxonomy): domain Eukaryota; kingdom Metazoa; phylum Chordata; class Mammalia; order Rodentia; family Heteromyidae; genus Dipodomys; species Dipodomys spectabilis. The sequence continues at coordinate 22,908,337 of NW_024870834.1, read as the reverse complement.
CGGCGCAGGGCCCCACGCGGAGCCGGGCGTGGAGCGTTCTAGAACCCCGGCGCAGGGCCCCACGCGGAGCCCGGCGTGGAGCGTTCTAGAACCCCGGCGCAGGGCCCCACGCTCCGAGCCGCTTCCAGCGCCTTCGCGTCGGCGCGGTGCCAAGTCCGACCCCCGGGGACCGGGAAAAACTCAGCAAAAACATTCAAACCAAACTAGGACTATCCGGAAGAATTGGAGAAATTTCCCAAAGGGCTATGAACCTCCAAGCCAGCGTACAAACCAGTAAGGAGACACAACAACGCCAATCACCTCGGATATCGACCGCCGCCATCCTTCCACAAGCGCCTGTAGCGTCTGCTTCCGGCGCAGAGTAAATGCGTAACGACGAAGACGCAGAGTAAACGCGTAACGACGAAGACGGCAGAGCGGCGAGGTACAGATCGTCAAAAGAGACAAAAAGGTGCGCTCGCGAGGCAAGAAGATGAGCGGGGCGGGGACGCCCAGGGGCGTGGCTAGTGAGTAGCTGGGCGGGGGGAAAGAGTAGGAAGGAGAAAGGTGTTGGGGAAGGGAAAACTGGGGACGGTGTGGGAAAAGGTAGTTGGGCGGAAAGGCCCGGGAAAGAAGAGTGGGGGTGTGGGGAGGGAGGCCAGTCTGAAGGGGCGAGGCGGGCGCGGGTGGGCTGCGTACTGGGGAAAAACCCTAGGCCTCCAGGGAACAGGTGGAGTGGTGGCGCGTTGTGATGCTGCTGCGGAGTGGCCGCAGGGAGACCTTGTCTGCAAATAAATACACGTAGAGGTAAACGTACAAATAATAACACATGCCCAAAATAAAATGGTGGCTTAATAATGGTTTGCTAATGATAACATAAATTTCTCTGGCTAAGGAAACAAATGCAAGCACCTCCTGCGTATCCAATGAGCTGTTAAGACTAAGGAGCTACTGGCCAATTCTATTTTCATTGAGTTTCAGGTGTTTAAACCCAAAGTCTAAACTAATTAAAAATCTCAACCAATCAAAAACCGACAACAAAAATTTCACATGAGCCGGGCGCCGGTGGCTCACGCCTGTAATTCTAGCTACTCAGGATCTGAGGATCGCAGTTCAAAACCAGCCCAGGCAGGAAAGTCCGTGAGACTCTTCTCCAAATAAACCACTAGAAAACCGGAAGTGGTGCTGTGGCTCAAGTGGTAGAGCGCTAGCCTTGAGCTTAAGAGCTGAGGGACAGCGCCCAGGCCCAGAGTTCAAGCCCCGCAACTGGAAAAAAAAAAAAAAATTCACATGTCCGGGAGTGCTTCTGAACTATTAAGAGGATTGAGAAAGAAGGAGAGAGAGAGAGAGAAAAAAAAAATAACACCCAGAGCAAGAGCCGAATGTTTGCATTCCAGATAGTTTGCAAGACTCAAATAAGGAATGATTCAATGGGGGGAGGGGGGGGAAGAGGAAGAAAAATGAGGGAAGGTAAACAAGAAATGTAGTTACTACCTTTTTATGTAAGTGTAACCCCTCTGTATATCACTTTGACAATAATACAAATTTTTTAATCCATGGAATGCTTCAGAAAGCCTGAAGCTCCAGTGTGGCTAAAGAAAAACAAAATGGAGCTACCTATAAAATGACACAGACTAAAACCAGAAAAAATCCCTGAGAGGGGTGTGCGCTTACATTCTTGAGAATTATGAACATTCCTAGAATCCAGGACTCAAAAGGCTTCACCATGTATTTAGATGGGATTTTTCACCTTAATAGATGTGGTATTCACACTTTAAAAATCTCAGTATAATAGAAGTACACTGCTATATTCAACCTGGAATTTTTATACTGAAATGGTATGTATAATGTATCCCACTAAAGCAGATTAGCTATAGGAAAAAAATGCTGAAACCAACCTCCTTTTATAATCATATCCTAGGAGACACCTGTGAGTTCTGTCTCCTCCCATGACCACTCTTCTTGTGGGTAATTAGTGGTCAGTTTGTGCTTGGTGCAGAAACTCCTAGCTAGTTAAAGCCAAACTGAGGCTCCTACATAGTAGAATTTTTTGCATCCTTAGCCTGACCTTTGCACAAGAAACTCCTACATAAGGCTTCATGCATACGTGTTGAATCTCATATACTTAAAATTATAGGATGGAAGCCTTGTATATGCACAGATCCCTTCCAAAAATCTACCAAGTCATGACCCTTCATTTCCCTAAGATCAGCCCACTACCACTACTATGAACTCCTTCCATTCTCCCAAAATCATACAAAGATGAAAACTTTAACTCTTGAGCCACTTAACTCATGGCTACTGTTTCCTTTAGTGATGCCCTTTCTATTGAACTTGGTTTACCACTTTACTTGTGTGTGTGTGTGTGTGTATGTGTGTGTGTGTTCATTCAATTGTTAGAGAAACCAAGAATCTTGTTATCTTCACCTCTGCAATCACCCACAAGTAATTCAACCATGCACATGGTTATGGCAAACAATTTTATTGATATGAACATTATTGATATTCATTTCTTAAACAGGTAATGCTATAAATTCTCAATGAATAAATATTCTCATTGTATTCCTTGAGTTTCAATTTGTGGTATTTTATTATCATTTAGTTCTAAGTGATTTTTTTGAGTTTTATTCAATTTTTTTTTTTTGGTTGGTCGTGGGGCTTGAACTCTGGGCTTGGGTGCTGTTCCTGCACTCTTCTACTCAAAGTGAGCTCTCTACCACTTGAGCCACAGTGCCACTTCCTGTTTTCTAGTGGTGTATTGGAGATAAGAGTCTCATGGACTTTCCTGCCCAGGCTGACTTTGAACCAAGATCCTCAGATCTGAGCCTCCTGCATAACTAGGATTACAGGCGTGAGCTACCAGTGCTAGCTTATTGTCTGTCTTTATGAGCACATCTTCAAGTGAACCGGACACATAATGTAAACTACTAGATTTTCTTGTAGCTGTCAAGACTAAAATTCAATGTCATCTTATTTACAGACAAACTTTAATAACAGGAAAAGAGGAGTTTGAAATAATAGACTTTGTAACAGAGCATCTTTTCTCATGTTAACACTTCATGCCATAATTATTCCAAAGTTATATGCAAACAAAGAACACCAATACATATAATTTTTATATATGGTATACTCATATAAAATGAAAAACCATATTAAATATTGCTAGCATCCAGGGATCTTAAAAAAACAAGATGGTCTTTACATACCTGAGGATATCTGTTTGATTCATTGACAAATTACTTAAATAAGACACAATTTGTCTCCTGTGTCTTCATTTACTTCTTCATTCAGCTGTTAGTTCTGCTGGGGTGCAGAATGATCAGGTATATCAATGAGTCAATATTAAAAATGTGTTACTATAACAGTGATGTACAGAGGGATAACAGTTTCATAAGTCAGGTAAAGAGTACATTTCTTTTTGAACAATGGCCATCCCTTCCCTCACACTCTCCCAGATTTTCCCTCCTCAATAAGCCAATATTGTCAACCAAAGTAAAAAGTGATGAACCTATCACAGGGAGGGATTTTGTTCAAACAGGAGCAAATACATTATGCCTCAAGAATACTAGTGCTGGAAAATGAGATCAGAAGAGATATGTGATCCTAGTGTGTTGTGGATCTTACTTTTGTAGGCAATGGCATTTTGAGTTGATTCAGAAAGCATTGGTTCAACAATGGGGAATATATTGGAGGATGAAGACCCAACTGTCAATATGGAGAATAAATTGGATGCACATTATCCAACATCTGCTAACAGTCCAAAAAGTGATGGTAAATTAAACTAAGGCAGAAGGTATCAAAGTAATAAAGCTGTAGTTCTTGGAAAAATAAAATATTTTGTTCCTAAGGCCTAAAGGCTGAAGTACACCAATTGGCTGCTGCCCATATAAAAAGTGCTAAGGAATTCTGTACATTCACACATTGATATTGTCTGCTCTGGGTTATTCTTCCTTTCCCTTACTTCTGACTTCAGAGGAAAGGGTAATTATAAAATTCATTAAGTTTCTTGAATGAAAAAGTGTGATGTCTTCCAGGAAAAAAATTAAACCACCACAGGGCAAAAAGGCTTATCTGTATACTTCAAAGCTATGAAATGCATGGATCATTGCTTAGTGTCCCAAATGTAGGCTACCTGAAGCGGATCAATAATCATACTCCATCTGGTCAAAATCAATCACATTGTTCTATAAACCAAGAAAAACATTTTAGAATTTCAGTTTCCTATCACATGTATCTCATTTGCAGATGCTTCATTCTCTTGCTTGAAAGAAGAGAGAAGATTATGTAATATGTACATTAAAATCTCTCATTCAAGGCTCAGAGCTTGAAAAGATGATTTGATAGAACCTTCTTATCCTACATATAAGACAGGAATGCCAAAGACCTCTGCCAAGTATCAGATGTTAAGCAGATCAATTAGGATGACAAACCAAATTGAAACAATCTAACCTCTTCATCCATTTCCTGTAACCAAGAAAAGGCAAAAAAATAACGTTGGCTCTCCAGTGTTACATTTTCCTATGGAATGACATCAGACAGGGCTCAAATGGAAGCACCTAAGGGATGAATTTTCTCACTGACTAGGAGCCCTGTAGGGCCACAAGAAGGAAAAATAGAGGGTGAAAGTGAAGAAGCACTAAGTCAAAGCAGAGAGAGAAATAACAATATCAAGGTTGGCAAAGGTGCTTGGGATTTGTCTCAGGCAATCTCCCATTTCCCATCTGGAAATGTAAGATATATACACTAGCATTAATGGGCCAAAAGGTCCTGAGTCCTTGTCCCCAACTCCCTCCAGAAAACTGCCATGTTCTAAGTGACAAGTCTGATGTGGAGAGAGCAGCTTCCCTCATAGAACTGCCAGGCAAAGCCTGGTAGTTGCCTATGGTGGAGCATAGAAAAGATCACACATAGCCAGGTGCAGGTGGCTCACACCTGTAATCCTAGCTACTCAGGAGGCTGAGATCTGAGGATTGCAGTTCAAAGGCAGCCCGAGCAGGAAGGTCCGTGAGACTTTTAGGAAACCACTCAGAAAACAGGAAGTGGCACAATGGCTCAAATGGTAGAGCAGAATCTGTAAGTGGTATTGAAGTGAGGTGGACTCAAGCGTCCAATGGGCCAGTATGCCAAAAGCCATAAATTACTTTATTTTTATTTACTAGGGGGTAATTGGCAGTTTGACGGGTTTTTTCCCCTTTTGCCTAGTCCTGGGGCTTGAACTCAGAGCCTGCGTGCTGTCCCTGAGCTTCTTTTGCTTAAGACTAATCCTCTACCACTTCCAGCTTTTTAAGCAGTTCATTGGAGATGAGTCTCATTGACTTTCCTGCCTGGGCTGGCTTTGAGCCTTGCTCCTCAGATCTCACTCAGCCTCCTGATTAGCTAGGATTACAAGGGTGAGCCTCTGGTGCCTGGTTGACAGTGTCTTTTATATGTTATATTTGGGAAGCCCCAAACCAAAGATTAGACCCAGGGCTTGAACAGAAAAAGAAAAAACAAACTAGAATGTTGCTTCCCATTTACCAACTTTGCTCATTTACCATACATCTGGTGTACATCTGAGGCGGAGGTGGGGGGAGAAGGAAAGGAACAAGGAATAGGGACCACAAATACATAATTTCTGCAGTTCTATGAGCTGTCACTGCACCATCTCTCAGCAGAGGAGATGCAAGCGGTCTTAGTAGAGATGTAAGCGGCAGCATGCACGGTGTCATTTCAGAGCATCAATAAGAGTCTCTCCAAATCTGGACTGGATGTAACTCATCTCAGAAATCTTTTAAATTTGTCTCCTAATTTTCATTCTCAGTATCTCTCATGAAGATTACCATTATAGACTCCGGATTACTGTCCCTGCCTCTGCTTTATTTTTCCTACTCAAATATCTAGTAAGCAACAAGATATAAAGAACAGAAGCTTCTTTGGAAGTTAGATATGTGGTGTAGGTAATTGAAACCCAGAGGAATGAATAAGCTCTCCTAGATAGTGATGTCATTTAAAACAAACAAACACAAAGCTCCCCCTATTAGTGAACTAGGGAAAGCTCCCCCTATTAGTGAACTAGGGAAAGAACACGCACCCATTTGCTCATTTATTCAATAAGTTTTTTGTTTTTTTTTTTGTCTCAGGTCTTGAACTCAGGGCCTGGGAACTGTCCTTGAGCTTTTCTGCTCAAGACTAGCACTCTACCACTTTGAGCCACAGCTCCACTTCCAGTTTTTTTGTGTGTGTGTGATTAATTGGAGATAAGAGTTTCAATGACTTTCCTGCCCAAGTTGGCTTTGAACCATGATCCTCAGATCTCAGCCTCTTGAGTAGCTAGGATTAACACTGGTATGAGCTACCAGTTCCCGGCTTCATTTATTGACAAATGATTACTGTGAATATTTATTGTTGTATAGCAAAAAATGTGTGACTCCACATAGTTAATCGGGATTGAATTATTCTACCTATGCAATAATGGGAATAATTGGGTAGAAATTCCAGCACCAGCTTCACCTAGGAAACATAAAAGACATGAAAGGTGTGGGGGTATTTATTTCCTAGATGCAGTGGAGAATAGAGAGGAGGAAGAAGGAAGAAAGAAGAAAGGAGATATGTTGGCATGAAATATCCTCATTTTCTTCAGCCAAGTCAAATGACTAGGAATCAGCCTAGACTTCCTCGCTTTCCTCCCATCCATCCAGCTGCCAACTCCTTTAAATCTTAATTCCTTTTTGCCCATCACATACAATCCTTCCTCTTTACTCCATTATGATTTCCTCAATTCAGGCCCACAGTCTTTTTTCACTCAGACTATAGATAGTTATAACTTATACTCCTCAATTCATCCTCCACAAAACCGACAGCTTGGACTTTCTGAAACAGACATCTTAACACTGAAGTAAAACTCTCAGATAGTTATCTCACTGTTTATAGGATAAATCCCAAATGACTTGTCACGAAAAATCGCGAGGTCTCCAGTTATTGGGATTCGGCTCATTTTTTGCTTACACCCTTCTTCATTTTTACCTATCACTACTAATTTCCAGACATATGGTAACTGCTTACAAATCTTTGAATATTCCAAGAGGCTTCATGCTTACACATCTCCTTGTACAAATTATGCTTGAGATGACTTACTGGATGTATCGAAGGTGAAATTCAGAGGGTAGTTGGAATTAGAGATAGAATTCAGGGAAAGTTGTGGACTACAGTCATACACACACAGGCAAATATTTGACTCAGAAAAATCATCTTTGCTCTTTGTAGCTCTGCCAATGACTGTTTATGACCTATCGGCTCTCTCTTGGATGATTAAAATGACTTCATTTGATCTTTAGACTCTACCCTTTCCAGCTCATCCTTCATATTTCCACCAGTGGTATTTCTAAATGTAATACATAGCCTCTCACCTAAAGCTACTGGTGGCTAACTACAAGATTGCAAAATATAATCTACACTTCTTGTGTTTGGTCTCTTGGCAGAGAATAAGTCAGCTTCAGGAGGTGGTGGCTAACACCTGTAATCTTGACTACTCAGGAGTTTGAGATTCAAAGGGTCACAGTCAAAGACAGTCTAGGCACAAACTCCTTGAGACTCCATTTCCAGTTACCAACAAAATGCCTCATAGCATGGAGAGCCAATAACGAGCAAGCAAACCAAGCTGAATTCAAGCTTAATATGGAAAAAATCTGTATCTATAGATCAATGAATATTAGCCATCACAGTATGTCACTCTTTGCTCAAAATTGTGCAATGGTGTTGTGCTGTTCTTCAGATAACATCCAAACTCTCTGGCATGACTTGTAATGTGCTTCACGATCTATTTTCCTCTTCAACCTCATTTCTAAGCATTCTGTTTTATCCCTAGCAACATACTTACCTTCTCGTCTTGATCCCTCTGCCTCCATGAGTTCTTTCTACTTAGAACCAACTCTCCCCTTTCTTTACCTAGTCCATTCCTGGAAACTCTTCAAAACTTAATGTAGATAGAGCTAGGAAGGTGGCTTAGCGGTAGAGTGCTTGCCTCATATGCATGAGACCGTGGGTTCGATTTCTCAGCACCACATACACAAAAAAGGCCAGAAGTGGCGCTGTGGCTTAAGTGGTAGCGCGCTAGCCTTGAGCTGAAGAGTTCAGGGACAGCGCCCAGGCCTAGTGTTCAAGCCCCATGACTGACCAAAACAAACAAAACAAAATAAAACAAAACTTAATGTAGCAAACTCCAGTTGGCTGGGTTGGCCACTATAAGTTGCATGCTGTAGCATCCTACTTCTCTTTTGCAACACACAGTACAAAGTACATTACATTGTAATGGTCTCCTCTCTTTGGGAAAATTCTATGATGATTTTCTTTTATAAATGTCCATTGTGGAATGAAAAAAGTACGTAACAAATAGGATTATTGCTGTTACTTTCAACTTCTGTGGATCTGAATCCTTTGATGGATCTCTTTATACATTGTTTTTTCTTTGTAAAGCCTTTCTAGGGGTCTGAGAATGTGGCTTAGTGATAGAGTACTTGCCCAGCATGCATGAAGCTCCAGGTTTGATCACATAAATAGAAAAAGCTGGAAGTGGCACTGTGGCTCTAGTGGTAGAGTGCTAGCCTTGAGTTCAAGCAACAGGATGGCAAAAAAAAAAAAAAAAAAAAAGAGCCTTTCTAGGGTTTGAAATCAGTCTTATTCTTGCTGACTGGACACTCTGCCATGTACTCTCAGTTCTTTTTTGAGACAGGTTCTGGCCAGGTAGCCCAAACTAGCCTCAAACTCATGATCTTCCTGCCTCTTAAATACTGGGATTAGGGGTGTGTACTACCATGTCCCACTTATGGTCTTCTTTAATAGATCCTGAATCTAGCTAGCTAGCTAGCTGATTCTGGGGCTTGAACTCTGGGCCTGGGCTCTGTCGTTGAGCTTCTTTGTGCTCAAGTCTTGTCCTCTACCGTTGAAGCCACAGCACCACTCCCAGCTATTTCTGGGTAGTTTAATTGGAGATGAGAGTCTCATGGACTTTCCTGCCGAGCCTGGCTTAAGAACCTCAATCCTCAGATCTCAGCCTCTTGAGTAGCTAGGATGAGCCACGGGCACTGGGTGGGTCCTGGAACTTTTACCTTAAAAAATTCTGACAGGCACCTCTTGTCTCAGAGATGCACCTCCTCCAACCACTGCTGCGATCCTGTCAATTAACTGAGAGCAATACAGCAGACATTGCAGAAGTTATTGTTATTTGCAGGTTCAAGAATACAGGTAATTGTCACAGACATATGGAGATCAGACAGCTAAGCCGTCAACTCAGTACAACAGTTTTAAATGTAGGATGATTCCTATTAAAATTCATGCTTTCCATACTCTGTATTTATTTAACTCTTCCTAACTCTTTTTCATAGACCATGTATCCTCTTATGATCTTGCTTCTGCCTATCTTTCCAGCAAAGTCTCTCTACCTTCATGGTGTTCCAATGACATGGCCTGTTTTCACTTCTGAAAGACATAGCGAACTCTTAACTCCCAAGCATTCTCCCATGCTTATCCTACCTAAGGGCAACCTCTCTCCCTTTTCATTTCTCCATGAAATCCCAGCTGTGTTTATTTTCACTTTATGGTACCCATCACTCATTATAAATTATTTTTACCCATCACTCATTATAAATTATTTTCTTTCTTTGTTTGCCATTTGATTCTCTCAACACAGATACTTAAGTTCTAAGGGAAGAATGATATTCATTTCACTCAATGGTTAGCATCTACTAATTGGTTGATAAATAAATATTTGTTATTTAGAAACAAATAACAGTTCTTTGGAACTATTCAGTGAAAATTATCTATCCAAAGAAGAGCAATAGTATTATTATTCCTTTTTATTTGATCTGATAAAAATAATTCTACAAAAGGCTTTTAGGACTTTTGTTACTTTAAAATAGAAACAGTTCCTTTTAGCCAAAGCCATTGGAAAAAGAAAAAGTTTTAGTTGTCACTGGTACCACCTTCCTCATTTTGTAGAATGATAAAATAGAATATAGCAAGGGGAAGTGATGAGTGCAAGGAGTTAGTAATAAGCTTAGAAGTGAAACCCGCCTGGCATCACACCTATAATCTTAGCTACTCAGGAGGCTGAGAACTGAGATCACAGTTTAAAGCCAGCCAGGGCAAGAAAGTTTGTGAGACTCTTATCTCCAATTAATCACCAGAAAATGGGAAGTGGTGCTGTGGCTCAAAGTGATAGAGCACTAAGTCTAGAGCAAAAAAGCTCAGGGACAGCACCCAGTCCCTGAATTCAAGCTCCATGACCAGAAAAAAAAAGTGAAACCCAGGCTTTCTCTCTATGGCTTTAGTACTCATGCATCCATAAATAAAGTTCATTAAGTCCCTTCTCTATTGAGAAGCAATGCTTTGGGTGATACTTTTCTGTGTTGGGTGCACATTACAATACCTAGGAAGCTGTAAAAGGCATTAAAGCCTGGGACCTTACCCCCAACTAACCCTTCATGTCATTAGGTTAAAACTGCTGAAGCCTAGGTTATCATTCTGACCAATGAAATCAGAATCTCTGGGAATGGAGGCTAGGAATCATCATTTTAAAAAATGTGTTATTATTATAAAGGTGATGTACAGATGGGTTTCAGTTATATAAGTTAGGTAATGATTCCCAGAATCATCGTTTTTAAAGGTCCTCAGGTGGTCCCACTGGATAGCCAGGGGTGAAAAGCACAGATTAAGGAGAACAATGTAGGGGGGCTGGGAAGGTGGCTCAGTGGTAGAGTGCTTGCCTTGCATGCATGAGGCCCTGGGTTTGATTCCTCAGCACCACATAAGCAGAAAAAGCTGGAAGTGGCGCTGTGGCTCAAGTGGTAGAGTGCTAGCCTTGAGCTGTAGAGCTGAGGGACAGTGCCCAGGCCCAGAGTTCAGGCCCCATCACGGGGGGGAGGGGGAGGGGGAGGGGGAGGGGGAGGGGGAGGGAGAGGAGGAGGAGGCTGATTCATCTAGAAAGGAAATTCATCTAATATCAGCTTAATCCGTAGATCATGTTTTCTCCCTAATTATCACCCCTGTAACAGTCACATGTCAAGATAAAATCAATTCTCCTGATATGACTAAATAAAAAATAGTTCTGTGTATAGCATTTTCATAGTCAAATTTCATATAATCAAGGTAGGGTTGAGGCAGGATTAGTTTATGTGTGATATTTTCTGCCCAGTGGAAACTGCCAATCATTAAAAAGATAAAGCATATAAGTGTAGGGGCGGGGGAAAGCTACTGCATAGAAAGTCATCTGCAAGTTAGGTGCTGATAGCTCATGTCTGTAATTCTAGCTACTAAGAAAGCTAAGATCTCAGCTGGGCGCTGGTGGCTCATGCCTGTAATCTTAGCTACTCAGGGGTCTGAGATCTGAGGATCACAGTTCAAAGCCAGCCAGTGCAGAAAAGTCCATGAGACTCTTTTTTTTTTTTGCCGGTCTTGGGGCCTGAACTCTGAACTCTGGGTCTGGACGCTGTCTCTCAGCTCTTCAGCTCAAGGCTAGCGCTTTACCACTGGAGCCACAGCACCACTTCCAGCTTTTTCTGTTTATGTGGTGCTGAGGAATCGAACCCAGGGCCTCATGCTTGCAAGGCATGCACTCTACCACTGAGCTACCTTCCCAGCCCCTCCATGAGACTCTTATCTCCAATAAACCACTAGAAAACCAGAAGTGGTGCTGTGGCTCAAGCAGTAGCATGCTTGCCTTGAGCTGAAGAGCTGAGGGACAGCACCCGAGCCCAGAGTTCAAGCCCCACAACTGACAAAAAAAAAAAGAAAGAAAGAAAGAAGGAAGGAAGGAAGGAAGGAAGGAAGGAAGGAAGGAAGGAAGGGAAGGAAGGAAGGAAAAAAGAAAGAAAGAAAGGCAAGCAAGCAAGCTGAGATCTAGAGGATCACAGTTCAAGGCCACCTATGCAGAAAAGCCTGCAGGACTCCATTTCCAATTAGCCAGCAAAAAGCAAGACTTGGAGTGTGACTTGAGTGGTAGAACATCAGCCCAGCAAGAAAGCCCAGCAAGTGCAAGGCCCTGAGTTCAAAACTCCATACCTGCAAAAAAGAAAGAGAGAGAGAAAGAAAAGAAGAAAGGAAAGAAAAAGAAAGAGCAAAAGAAAATAATCTGCAAAAAGGAGACCCCCCCCCAGGTATTTTGACACAACGTAAATAAGGAATAAGAATATTTAAAAACCTTACATTGCATTTATTTCAAAAATAATTTAAAGTAGGTCATGGACCATATCATCAATTTCTTTTACTATCCTAAACTGAATCCAGGAGAATTTTGACTGCTAGATCCAATTCTGTGGTAGCATCTTCATGAGCTCTGCTGGGAAAGCAGGCAGGGTACCTGAAGCTACACAATAGATTCATTCAAAGACCGACGGAGGTAAAAGACAGAATCCAGATTGCTAGTTCTAAATATCAGGGTTTTCCATTTGTAAAGTTATATTTGGACCTTGTCAGGAAACATGCATTTACTTCTATTTAAGTTCATGCAGAGTTCACTTATAGCCAGTTTCTGGGGGTGGTATAGTGATTAAAACCAATTACACAAAGGCTTAATTTTGATAATCTTGTAGTGTCAACAAATGACTCACCGTTTTGGCATCTGCAGCTGGTTGAGAAAACTCTGTAAAGAAACCAAGTGTCACTGTGAACCTTACAGCCTCAATGCAGGCAATGAAGGTGGTTCTTGTGAGAGTGGGAAGGGGGCACACAAATTGCACTCTCTTTACATATGGAGCGCAGACATGTCATGCAACAAATATGCAGTATATCTTCAGTATTAAAATTTCATGGCAACCACATAGGTGATCTTGTCATGCAAAATGTTCAAACAGGCAAGTTACTCTAAATAGAAAGTAGATTTGTGATTGTTTTGTGCTAGAGAGGTTGAGATTTGGGAGAGTTATTTACCAATGGTTATGTTTATTTGCGGGGGTGAGGTGGTAATAAAAACGTCCTGAAAGCCAGGCATTGGTGGCTCATGCCAGGAATCTTAGCTACTCAGGAGGCTGAGATCTTAGGATTGCAGTTCAAAGCCAGCTGGGGCAGGAAAGTCTGTGAGACTCTTATCTCTGATTAACTACACATGTGCTAAAAAGAAAAAAAAAATCTGGAAGTGGAGCTGTGGCTCAAGTGGTAGAGTCCTAGCCTGGGCATAAAAGCTCATGGACAGTGCCCAGGCCCAGAGTTCAAGCCCCAGGGCTGGCACATGCACACATACAAAAGAAAAATCTTGAAGTCATTGACAGGGAAGGACAATTTGGGGAAAAAAATAACTAAGAGACTCCTTAAAGGACCAACTATATACTTTAAAAAAGGTTGAGAAACACTTACTTGGACCAAAGAACTCTATTTCATTTTTAAGATCTTTATTTCTAGCCCTAAGAATCAGTGGTGACAGACCATCACCACCTACCCCCGCCAGCCTCAACAGGTTCTAGGCTGATCCTACCCAAGAGAAGCGTATCGTATAGGCCTTGTCTCTATCAGTAGGTAGGGTCTGGGGTAGTCTCACTGCCCAGTGTCTGGTCTGTATGTATGCTTAGGTAAAGGAAAAGAGTGATTTCAAATTTTAGTTATTGTGAATAGTGCTGTTATAAACCTGGTTGAGCAGATATTTTGACTGAATGTCCATGAACATTCCTTCAGATATATGCCTAGTAATGGTACAGCACGATCATAAGAACCTCTATACTGAGTGGCTGTACTAATTTACATTCCCACAATGTGTTATTTGTCCTCACATCTTGCCAGCATTTGCTGTTATTTGTTTTCTTTTTTTTTTTTTGTCAGTCATGGGACCTTAACTCTGAGCCTGGGCGCTGTCCCTCAGCTCTTCAGCTCCAAGGTTAGCGCTCTACCACTTGAGCCACAGTGCCACTTCTGGCTTTTTCTGCTTATGTGGTGCTGATGAATCAAACCCAGGGCCCCATGCATGCCAGAAAAGCACTCTACCACTGAGCCACCTTCCCAGCCATGTGTTTTGTTTTCTTAATGATAGCCATGCTAGGTGCCTATCAACTAATGAATGGATTTTAAAAATGTGATATACATACACAATGGAGTATGATTCAGTCATAAAAAGAATGAAATTATGTCATTTGCAGGGAAATGGATAAACTACAAATCGTTTTAAGTGAACTAAACCAGACTGAGAAAAATGAAATATTGCTTGCTCTCTTTCATATGTGGAATCTTGTCTTTGAAAGACAGGAAAATAATACAGGTTTTACTTGAGGGAACATATCAGTTGGGGGAAAGGTGAAAGGTGAGGTCATGGTAGAGTTAGTGTGGCTGAAGGATTCTATACACCATTGAAAGTAGAAAAATAGAACCCACTGAAATATTTCTAAGGGGGGAGGGGAGTGATAGAGGGGATTGGTTTGATTGAGGCACATTGCATGCATATATATGTCATAATAAAACCCTTTTGAACAACAACTATATGCTAAAAAAATTGTAAAAATTATAGTAAAAATTGTGGGGAGGAGAAGGTGAGAGAGGGATGTAGTATGCAGATCAGGAAACCTTGTGAATGCTATAATAGAAACTGTCTCACCAGGCACCTGGTGACTCACATCTGTAATCCTAGCTACTCAGGAGGCTGAGATCTGAGGATTGTAGTTTGAAGCCAGCCCAGGCAGGAAAGTCTGTGAGACTTTTATCTCCACTAAACTACCTCCAAAAGCCAAAAGTAGAGCTGTGGCTCAAATAGTAGAGTGTTGTTTTGAGCAATGAAGCTTAGAAGCTAAGTGAGTGGCCCAAGCCCTGAGTTCAAGCCCCAGACCAGCACAGGAAGAGGGGAAAAAAAGAAAAGAAAGGAAAGGAAACTGTCTCCAAGTTGAAAGTGAAACTCACACTCAATCCATAGCACAAAAAAAGAAAAATACAAAAATTAATTTTAAAAAATCAACCAACCAACCAACCACCACTATCACCAATAAAAACCCCTAAAAGTGAGAATCTGTCCCTTCCCTAACTACTTGCTTAAGACTGCTAGAGGCTCCCTAAACACAAAATTTATCAACTCAGGAATGAAAGTCTCTGGAAGATGGACTCTTCTATGTTTATGGGGATGGCATTTAGTAGAGGATGTTCTTAGAGTCAACATTTATTGAAAAGACAGGGAGGGAAACAATTCAGTAAAGGACCTATGGAGCTACAGTTGAGGCCTGACAATGGATTTAGCCTGCCCCAAGAGGAGCAGCAATGGCCCCCCTGAATTGTCCTAATGAAGGGTCTAAGTCCCTCATTCTAGAAGGGTATCTGGGTACTTCATTAAAGAATTCATTCCACTCCTTGCTTCACAAAGGCCAAAACTGGTATATTGAGACACATCAACAGAAGCTCATGAGTTGTAATAGTTGTAACTGGTGGTTGTAACTAGATGACAGAAGGTAACCTCTCAGATGGATTCATTCTTTTAGTCTCCTGACCTCAGAGAATTAATTTCTATAGCATTAAGTCATTACACAGTTGATACTTATTAATATTACAAACTTACATTAATACTGTAAAGCAAAATATGTGACGCACCCATTGTCAAATAATCCACATACACAATGGAATCTTTCCTTGTATAGCTAACATATGTCAGTTTTTAAGAAGAAATGATTATAATGCAATTTTGAAAATTCCATAATAAGTATGTCTACAAAGACTATGGACAGGAGGACATAGCAAACAACTGGAAAATTAAGGAAGGCTACACAGAGAAGGTGACATTTGTGCCAGCTATGTTAATTTTTTTAATAAAAAATGATGAATCTGGCTGGGAAGGTGGTTCAGTGGTACAGTGCTTGCCTTGCATGCCTGAGGCCCTGGGTTCGATTCCTCAGCACCACATAAGCAGAAAAAACCAGAAGTGGTCCTGTGGCACAAGTGGTAGAGCACTAGCCTTGAGCTGAAGAGCTGAGGAACAGCACCCAGGGCCAGAGTTCAGGCCCCACAACTGACAAAAAAAAAACAAAAGAAAAAAAAAGATGGATCTGATAATTGTTTTGAGTGTTAAAACTAGAGTAGCTGCTGAAAACAAAGGTGAGCAGCCGACTAGAGCTGCAGTTCCACAGGAAGACATGAGGGGGCATAAGAGAACAAGTCTTTCAAAACAATCCTTCAACAAACTAGAGCTAAAGCCTGAAGGTCTTCCCCTTCAGGGGACAGAAGACTGGGGAACATGACTGTTTAATCGGATGTCAAAATACCAGAAACACATGTATTATTATAATCTTCATGTATATATTATTAATAATAAAATACATACAAGCCTATGTTATCACAGATCTCAACCTCCTCAGTAGTTCTATTACAGGCATGAGCCACTGGCATCTGACAGGTTTATTTAGAGATCACCCCCACCTTAAATGGACAACTCCTTAACTATATTAAGAAAAGAAGAGCTGTGTGAAGGTGATTCCTGCCTGTAATCCTTGCTACTCAGAGACTGGGGTCTGAGGATCACAAATTGAAGCCATTCTGAACAATCAAATCCAAGTGACTCTTATCTCCAATTAACCCCAAAAAACACAGAAGCTGAGGTATGGCTCAAGTGGTAAAGTATCAGTCTGAGTGAAAAAGCTATGGGACAGCTCCTTGGCCTTGAGTTCAAGCCCTAGTATTAGCATAAAAGGAAAAAAACAAAGAACAAAGAAGAAAGAATAAAAGAGAAGCAAACAACTAATATTAAAAATGAAAGAGAGAGCCTGGCACTGGTGGCTCACACCTGTAATTCTAGCTATTTAGGAGACT
Source organism: Dipodomys spectabilis (assembly GCF_019054845.1). Lineage (NCBI taxonomy): Eukaryota > Metazoa > Chordata > Mammalia > Rodentia > Heteromyidae > Dipodomys > Dipodomys spectabilis. The sequence continues at coordinate 22,891,621 of NW_024870834.1, read as the reverse complement.
AAGATCTAAGGATCACAGTTCAAAGCCGGCCTGGGCAGGAAAGTCTGTGAAACTCTTATCTCCAAGAAAGTACCAAAAATCTGGAAGTGGAGCTATGGCTCAAGTGGTAGAGTACTAGTTCAGGGATAGCACCTGAATTTAAGCTTCATCAAGGCACAAGCAATGCCACAGAATTACAGAGAAATCTGTTGTTTGTGGTGGAAAGAAAATAACAATAAAAATACAAGTCTCAAATTAAGGCCTCAAATAATTTAATAGTTCACTTTTCCATAGAAAGATATTTGAAGAGTGAATAGAGATATAAATGAATGGTAGATGTGCTGGTAACTTTCTCAGGTAAATTATGAAGTTCAACCTAATTAGCAAACACCCTCCAAATAGCTTTGGTTTGGATGGCTTAGATTTTACTAAGAGTTTAAAACGTATTTCTCATGTATGCTCAGAAAACTGAAGGAGGAGACAAAGTAGCACAAAACATCTGTTTAGGAGGTACACACATTCCAGAATGAGTATGAGAAGAAAGTCTAAGATCAATGGGTCACAGAAGATTCAGAAACTCCAAGAGACAGAATTAAGATCAAGATGTAGGGCAGATTGAGAACCTGCAGCCCATAAAGTCAGCAGGGGCACTGTGCCTTTTGCTTACCACTAAAGTTCTTTGCTTCAAAACAGTCCCACGCATGTCTTCTCTAGGAAATCTTCCAGTATAGCTCAGCAGTAATGAGCCATATGACCGCCCATTCGATTCACTGACCTGCACTCACAGTTTACCTGTGAAGAACAAAGAGAGAGGTTTTGAGGTTTTGGTGGACTGGAAGCACCAACCCTGCTGGGGTTCAGTCATCTTTCTCTGTGAAGTTCAGGAAAAAGCAGCACATGCAAGGCCCCCTTGATAGATAAGAAATAAGAATACTACTTTATTTTCATTTGTATACATGCCTAATTTCTCAGTGCAGAACTCTCTTTTTAGGGCAAGCAGCCACCATGGAAACTCTCCAAAAGAATTCCTTTCTTCCATGAAGCACCCAAATCATCCCACACTAGACAGGAAATGAAAGCAATAAAAGAGTATGATTGGCTCAGACTGGAAATAAAGATGGACATATGCCAAGAGGAGGCCTTTGCCCACTTTACCTATTCCTGGCTATGCGAAATAGAAGAGAAAGCTGAATGAAGGTCCCTAACCCAGTTCTCATTACACATGGGCCAATTAATTTCCTGGGTTTGATCAATCTACTCAACAACTAGGCCTTGGGCTGGGAATGTGACTTAGTGGTAGAGTACTTGCCTAACATGCATGAAGCCCTGGGTTCAATTCCTCAGTACCACATGAACAGAAAAAGCTTGAAGTGGCACTGTGGTTCAAGTGGTAGAGTGCTAGCCTTGAGCAAAAGAAGCCCAGGCCCTGAGTTCAAGCAAAACAAAACAAAACAACAACAAAATAAAAAACAACTAGGCTATGGGAAATGCAAAGATTGGAGAAGGGGAGATATAGAGATGGATGACTTTTCTTTCTTTTTGTTGGTCATGGGGCTTGCACTCTGTGCCTGGGTGCTCTCCCTTAGCTTTTAGTTCAAGGTCAGCACTCTACCACTAGAGGCACAGCGCCACTTCCAGTTTTCTGGTGGTTTATTGGAGATAAGAGTCTCACAAACAGGCTGGGAAGGTGGCTCAGTGGTAGAGCACTTGCCTTGCATGCCTGAGGCCCTGGGTTCGATTCCTCAGCACCACATAAGCAAAAAGAAAAAAGCCGGAAGTGGCGCTGTGGCTCAAGTGGTAGAGTGCTAGCCTTGAGCTGAAGAGCTGAGGGACAGCACCCAGACCCAGAGTTCAGGCCCCACGACCGGACTCAAAAAAAAAAAAGAGTCTCACAGACATTCCTGCCCGGGGTTGGCTTTGAACCATGATCCTCAGATCTTAGCCTCTTGAGTAGCTAGGATTACAGCCGTGAGCTACTGGCACCTGGCTTTGGATGACTTTCCTCTGACAATTGTTTCCCTAATTTGGGCTATAGACCATCAGCATCAGCAACACCAGATAGTTTGCTAAAAAAAAATATGTAATCTTGAGCCACACCCTCAATTACTGGAATCAGAAAGCTATACTTTTTTTTTTTTATGATTGTCAGGCAACTCTTGCTGAAGTGTGAGAAGCATTGGGTTTCTGACTTCTAAATTCATGCTCAAATTTCCTGTCATTTGGATCTGGGCTCACTTCCTGAAATAGTTCTCTGCAATATGGTCAATAGCTAATGAAAGTATGTTGGAGAAATTCTCACTGATACTCATTTCCATTTGAAGGAAAGAGACCTTTTCTAAAAAGCTAGTACGTGCCAATAAGTGGCTTAGATAGAAAATAAAAACATACTAAAAACAAGCAATTCCACACTTATACACAGTTCTGTTGAGAGAGACAGATGGCTATAGTAACTCTTCTCACTCCATCTCCCCACCCATAACATTCCCTCCCTTATTCATTCATGTTTCCTTTCCGTATGAGCCAGTACTAAACTCTGATGTTGTACATCACACACAGGACAGTATACATTATTACATGCCTCTGTTAGCCCTGTCCTTTTGTCAGCCCAAATCTAAAAATGAGATACTCTACCAGTAAGACAAGACATGAAGGTAAAACAAGAAGCAATCTAGCACGTCTATACATCTTTTAAAGGACTGTGACTATTGGATTGTCATAACCCAATGCATTTCTCATTTTTTATATTACCAAATCCCAGGCTATCTATAGCCCTTTCTATCTAAACAACTTTACTTAGGTAAAGTTCACTTAAGTTTTCACTTTTACTTGAGAATGAAAACTCAGAGGAAGGCCAGGCGTTAGTGGCTCATGCTTGTACTCCTTGCTAATCAAGAGGCTGTGATCTGAGGTTCATGGTTTGAAGCCAGCTCAAGCAGGAGACGCTTATCTCCAATTAACTACCAAATGCAAAAAGCAGAAGTGTGGCTCAGTGGCTCAATGGTAGAACACCAGCCTTGAAAAAAAAATAATGAAATAAAAAGTTAAACAAGAGCCAAAGGCTCTGAATTCAAGTCCTAGTATCGGCACAAAAAAGTTGCCATCTTTTGAGAACTTAATACGTGTTTCATAGAACCTTATAAAAGTAAGGAGCATCCATCACTGAAAGTGAGAGGAAACCTGAGGTTGTCTGAAGTTGAATAACTTATCCAGGAAATAGCAAAGAATTCCAGCCCACACCCACCTCAAGTTCAAAGCCTCCTAGCCACTGAACTAATAGGATGTTTTGCTTGACATAGGCACCATAGTCTCACAGTGTAAGCAGAGATTTATCGTCCCTGTCTGGAGTAAATGGGAGGATTAAATGGGTTAAAGATGATAAAGCACTTAGAAATGGCAATAATATATGGGAAAACAATTTTATCCCTTAAAATAAAAAATATCAGTTAATTTAATATATATTTCTCATGTATCAAATTTAAAAGTATCTTTACATGTTTTACCTTTGATGTTAGTAAGGCTAATGTGAAACTGTACATGACTAACCAGATAATCAGAGCAGGTTAATATCTCCTTTTATTATTATAGTAATTATTATTATTTGGTGACAGTCCTGGGCTTGAACTCAGGGTCCTAGGCACTGTCCTTTAGCTTTTTTTGCTTAAGGCTACCACTCTATCACTTTGAGCTACAGCTCAACTTCCAGCTTTGTTTGGTGGCTTATTGAAGGTAAGAGTCTCATGGCCTTTACTGCCTGTGCTGGCTTCCAATCATAATCCTCAGATCTCATCCTTCTGACAAGTGAGGATTACAAAGCATGAGCCACCGGTGCTTTGCAGGATCTCATTTCTAAAAAGCAAGTTGACAAGACTTTCTTGAACTGAGTGTGTAGCCAGTGGTAGAGCGTTTGCCTTGCAAACCCTAATTCTGACACCCTTCACCTCCAGCTTGGCAAAAAAAAAAAAAAAAGAAAAGAAAAGGCCTTCTTAAAAACAGACATGATTTCAAATTAGGATAAAAATATGCAAATACAAAGAGTTAAGAAGCAGACATGATGGTGCACATCTGTAATCCTAGCACTCAGGAGATGGAGAGCAGAGTGTCGTTTGTGAAAATCCACGTTGCCTAGGTCTGGAATAGGGCCAGAGAATCACATATTGCTAAGCTGCCCAGCTGTTGCAGAGGCACACTTCTACACATTCTGCTTTAGGATATATTTTGGTTTGGCATCATAAAAGAAAGGTATGCCTTGGGCTGGGAAGGTGGCTCAGTGGTAGAGCACTTGCCTTGCATGCCTGAGGCCCTGAGTTCAATTCCTCAGCACCACATAAGCAAAAAGAAAAAAGCCAGAAGTGGCGCTGTCGCCCAAGTGGTAGAGCGCTAGCCTTTGAGCTGAAGAGCTGAGGGACAGCGCCCAGGCCCAGAGTTCAGGACCCACGACCGGACACCCCCCCCTCCCAAAAAAAAAGTAAGAAAGGAATGCCTGACTTCTTCACTGACTACAAAAGTCATCTTCATCCCAAAGTTCCCATAACTCATCTCAATCATTTTCCAGTATTTCTACGCAAAACATAAAGAAATCAATCAATAAATAAAATAAAACCACTAAGTCTTTAACACACCTTGAGATTTCAAATACCACCACTTCTTTGGAATGCCTTGTCATTTCCTGCTTATTTCCTTATGCCCAAATCTTACCCATCCTCACGGCCATAAAATGCTTTTCCTTCTGCAAAGCCCCCGCCCCTTCCCCTTCCCCGGTCGCTCTCCTCCCCAGCGCTGTACAGAGCTTTCTATTTCTCCATTCTCCGCCTGGTCCAGTGTGTCCCAACAGACTGGGCGCTACTTCATTCAGTACAAGGGGTAACTTGCCCATCTTCGCGTAGCAAATTTCCAGCAAGCCCTGAGCGTGGACTGAAACAGAGGAGGGAGCAACGGATCCCAGGAAGGGCGCGGAATGGTGTAATAATGGAAGTGGCCACCCCGGACCCGCCAAGCCCCACGACCGACCGGCAGTAACAGGTGTCTCCATCTCGGGAACCTGTGATTCCCGAGGCCAGGCTGCGCGCGCACGCACACTCCGGGGATTACAACGCCCCACACGCCGTCGTGCGCACAGCGTTCTAGGCGCCCCGGGGACACGCCACGGCCACAACCTGCATCCACAAACAACAACAACCGCGGCAGAGACGCCCTGTCCCCTCCAAAATAGCAATGTTTGTACGGCGAAGAGCGACAACAACAAAAAATTCCAGCTCGTGCACACTTCCCTGGCTCCCCACCGCACCTTCCCCCTTACTAAGAAATCTAGTGAGAATGAATCTGCATGCATCGCCAAGACCGATCCACCTTAACACACACACACACACACACACACACACACACACACACACACACACACACACACACACACACACAAGCGCGCGCGCGCGCGCGCGCACAGGCGCGCGCTCGCTCCCTTCCCCCATTCGTCCCTTTCCGACTAGGCGCGCCTCCCAGGCTGGATTGAATGGGAAAGGGCGCGGGGGGCCCCCTTTGTCATAAATACGCCGCGTTTTGGAGCAAGCCCAGCTTCTTCCGGGTCAGCGACGATCACCGCCACCCCAATCAGGCCCACGGTCCCCCCAAACCAAGAACCCCAGGGCGCGCGCGCTCGCGAGGGTCGGGTGTCTGCCGCCGGCAGGTTGCAGGAGGGGAGGAGGGCGGGGAAGAGGGCGGGCGCCCGGGAGTGGGGAGGGAGGGAGGGAGGGAGGCAGAGAGGGAGAGAGGGAGGTAGGGAGGGAAGCCATCCCGGGAGGAGGAGACAGCAGCCTCCGACAGCTGGGGAGGAGAATGGGAGCGCGGGGCCACGGGGCGCCGCGGGGTGTCACGGCCGCGGCGGAGCCAGCGAGGCGTGGGGCCAGCGCCCGCCGCTTTTAAAACCCGGGCGGGCGGGCGGATTGACCAGCGCTCGGGGCGCCCGGGGTGGCGGCCGAATGGAGAGGAAGAGCTCGGCGGCCGGGGCCAAGGGGAACCCGAGCCCGCCCGTGGTCGGTGAGGGGCAGCGGCCGCCGCCGCCACAGTGCGTCCCCGGAGGTGGTGGAGGGACTCCGGCGCGGGGCCCGGCTGGGGCGGCGGCCGAGCCCGCGGAGCTCATCCGGCGCGCACACGAGTTCAAGAGCCAAGGGGCGCAGTGCTACAAGGACAAGAAATTCCGCGAAGCCATCGGCAAATACCACCGGGCGCTGCTGGAGCTCAAGGGCTTGATGCCACCTCCCGGGGAGCGGGAGCGGGATTCGCGCCCAGCCTCGCCGGCTGGAGCCTCCAAACCCGGCCGCCTTTCGGAGGAGCAGAGCAAGACGGTGGAAGCCATCGAGATCGACTGCTACAACAGCTTGGCAGGTGAGCCGCGCCGCGCCGCGCCCCTCCTCCGCCCGCGCGCCCGCCCGCCTGCCCCGCGCGCCGCCCCATCGCGGGGCCTTGACCCTGGGCGGACGGTGGCAGGGACGGAGTCCCAGCCCAGGGCACACTCCGTGCAGCTTTGTGGAGGAGGGAGGGAAAAAGTGTGACTTTCAGGGTGACACCTCCTTAAGGCCAGAATCATCTCCCGTCCTTTTGCTTGCACACATCGTAAATCTTGCCTTGAAATGGCTGGGCAGGCAGAAGGCGATCCAGCTGGTCTGGCAAAGACGGGCTCCTGTTTGCCAGTGGACTTGAGTCCACAGACGTAGTAGTCGTACTCTGGGTGGGCCTCTGCATCCATCACTAGCCCTGCGTTTCCCTGTGGGTGGGTCTACTAACCTACCCGCTCTTCTCCCCCTACCCCCAACAAACAGCTCCCCCCGCATCCTTCCCCTAGTTCTCTGGCCCCCGCTAGCCAAGGGGAGTGTGCCACAATGCCTTCTTGCATCTTAAGCAAAATGGATTCCAAAATGTCACTTTCTTCTCTCTGAGCACTGCTGGAGCTCAGGTTGCCAGGTGAAAACCCATCTCCAAAGGTCCCTAGGAGTTGGGGTCTCAACCTGCTGCCTCATTCTTCCCGCCCAACTCAGGATTGGGGAAATCAGGGCTTCTGTTGGGCTTAGATGATGTATATTCCACAGTGCACTTTGGAGACAAGGTTAGAGTCCATAGTTAAAATATTTTAAACGTGTCTTCAAATGTCTTGTGTTGTTTGCTTTTTTCGCAGATGATTTAAAGTCTGTTAAAAAAAAAAAAAAAGGAAAAACTCTAGGTCTTTCTAAAGTCTTTTCCTGGAAGAAGATGGGCAGGGGGACATTGGCCTTGTATTTGAAAAAGAATTCTCCTATTAGATTTGGCAGAATTATGGGCATAGTTGAGCTACTCTGACCAAGTTAAAGACCATTTCTAGTTCCTTAACCCTTGAAGTTGCCTAAACTAGCTGTGGCCTGTTGAAGCTGAGTTGGGTCTAAGAGTGTGACTGGGTGTGGCAGGGAGGGTGGAGGTGTCTGGAGCCCAAGCACTTGGGGATGGAAATAAACACCGTTCCCCAGTGCAGATCTCCCTGTGAAATTTCTAGTAGTCCCAGCCTACCTCTGCTATCCCCAAAGCCCAGGTCTGTTACCATCTTTAATCAGGTAAAACCCAGACCACTTAGTACATGGCAAAGTAGTTTAGAAACTTAAAGGATGCATGGCAATAGGAAAGCAGCAGCAGTTTTAGAAATGATGGTAGCCATAATGGCACTACCAATAATAGCAGCAGCTAAAATGATGGTATAGCCAAAATGGAATTTTTGAACATTGATGTGATAGACCGGTTGACTTCTATTTCCTGTAAGTCTCTGGCATCCTGGCTGTTGTCTGGTGAATAGTAAAAGGGCAGAGTAGTGGTGGGTGGATAATGGAGTGATCTGGTGTTAGGGATGGAGCCTTATAGTCAGTGTTCTAAGACTACTCCACACCCCATTCTTTTGGCTCTTAGCCAGTGGCTAGCACTGACTGTTCTCCACCCCAGAAGTGGTTACATTTCCTTAGTGAAACTAAAGATGTGTCCTTGGGCAGGCCAGTCAAGTCAGGGTCAGGGTGGGGCCCAAGGTCTGGACAGCCCCTCCACTTCCATTCTTGCTCCATGAACACTTTTGGGGAGGGGAACCTTCAGTGGTAAGAGAATGGAAAGTAGATTTTTCTCCTCTGCTATCCTCTTCAGTGCCTACCACTTAATATTAATAATTTATTGTGTGTACTGTTAGGTATCTTACTGGCATACACTTCTTTTAAAATATAACCTATCTAAAAGAAACAGAACCATCCATTAAAAAGAGACATCCATTTTATAAAGGAAAACAAGAAGGGTACAGAGCCAGTCCACTTCAAAGTTAATGCTGTTGCCCTCACACTTTAATGCAGAAAGCATCCTCTGGGCCTTTGCCTCCTCGGAAGCTGGTCTCAGATGGTCTCCCAAATCCCACACTTGAGAGAATTCTTCATTTCTTAGCCATGGTAGCCAGGAGAAACAAATGCAGGACCTTGATTTAAAGTTCCAAAAGGGGTACATACTCCCAAATGTCACAGCTTCCATAATAAGGGAAAGAGTGACTGTAAACTGAACAATCTTGTCAAGGCCAAAGTCTGTATCTTGGTGCAGAAGATGCAGCAACTGGGAGGAAAGGTGGTTTCACACAGAAGGAAAAATCTAATTTTGACTTTCTTTGGGGTGAAAAGTAAAACCAGTTACATCTCTCTTGGAAGTCCTACCTAATAGAGTGAAGTATCTTTACTTACGAGATGGAAAAGTAAGAGAGAGATAGCTAAAATATGTGTTTTCCTTTTGAAAATAGCAAAACAGTCGAAGAAGTAAATACAAATTTCCCTTTCATTCATCACCTAAAGAAATCCATTGCATTGTTTTTTCCTATAAATGTAAAATATTTATAAACATATATATATATATATATATATAAAATTCTGTATCCTGCTTGTAATACTGCTTACCATTACATTACAAAGTCTGGTATTTTAGACTTATTAAAGTATTTTCATAAGACTTCTTTCTTTTTTTTAAGATTTTTTATAACGTGTATTAATTGTAAGTGGAAGTTTCAATGTCATTCTCTTACATTTATACAATAAATCTGATCACACTCACCCCTTCCATCTCTCTCCATCTCCACCGCCCTCCTTTTAGTTTTACATTTGTATTATTTTATTGTTTTTATAAGGTTGATGTACAGGGGGCGGTTACAGTTACCTAAGTCAGGAAATGAGTACATTTCTTTTTGGATAATGTCACCCTTCCCTTGCTTTCATGAGGCTTATTTCAAGTAAAAAATTTAAATGTGTATTTTCAGCTATCAATAGATAGTTAAGGGTTTTTTTTTTTTTTTTTTAATGCCAATCCTGAGGCTTGAACTCTCAGAGTCTGGATGCTGTCCCTGAGCTTTATTTTGCTCAAGGCTAGCACTCTACCTCTTGAGCCACAGCTGCATTTCCATCAATGGATAGGAAGAAAGGAGAGATGATCAGTAGCATTATTGTCAGAGTGGAATAGTGCAGCCTTGCCCATGAGATAGTCTTTTCCTTCATGGGCCTGCTCAAAGGAAGGAGAGCAGCAACTACAGGGACATTCTGGCAGAAAGGCAGCCAACCCTTCCATGGGCTACAGTGCCAGCTAAGCAGCTCAATGGGCTCTAGTTGGTAGCAGTCTGAAGATACCTTCCCCCCCCCCCCCCCCCCCCCGCAAGGCTTTATCCACATAGAGTGAAAGATTGGGATCAAGAAGGCACTTGAATTAGCCCAGAATACTTGGAGAATTAAGTTTTGTTGCTAAGAGCATCTGTGCTCCACACAAGAAGCTTCTGGAGGAAAATTAGCTTCAGTGGACCTTTATTCTTATCTGAAAACTTGCTGAAGAATAGCAAGGGGAGCAGCTGCAGTTTGATGGAGATGTTAGTCTAAAACCCATCTGGATGGCCTAGAGTCACTAGGTGTACACATGATTTGCTAAGTGCCCCATGCTATTGTCTGTTCTCATGTGGATTTCCTTGTTGTTTGGGAAGTATCTGGCCAAATTATTCAGGGCCTCTGCGTGAGATTTTGCATTTCTTTCTTCACTGGGAAATTCAAGGGAAGAGGTAGGACATACATTATTGCTTCAGAAAATTATATGGTTCAGATACATTGATTAGAAAAGCTATGTTGACCTGCCTGGGAAGACTTAGGAATCTGGTCCATATGGAGGATTCTTGTTGACCTTGAATGAGATACAAGACTCCTCTGGAGTCTTGGAAACTCTTGACATGGAAGAACCTTTCCTGCATGACTATGGTGGCCCCAACTGGAATACAACCCAAGAGATGTAACACATAATGCCTTTGTTGGTATTTTCAAATAATGGCTCTGGCTCAAATGCCAAAAGTGATGGTTGGATTCAAAGTCTAGACACTTGCACCTCTATCTTTGAAATACCTTGTGGCCTTTTGTTTCACCCCCATTTCCTATATATTTATAGCTAAATTTGGATGGGGCAGATAATATTCATTGGTCCCAGTTGAAGCTCCAATACTAGTATGTGAAATCCTGGGATGGTGCCCCCTGAAATCATAATATCCATCCATATACATCTTCATATGTATTTGTATACATATGTATATTTGTATATGGTTCTATATATAATACTATATATACACATCTATGTAGAAATGTATGTATATACACATATACATATGTGTGTATATATGTGAATATATATTTCTCATATGTATATATATACATATATATATATGTATATATATATATATATCCCTTTCCATTGTACTGAGGCTTTGGACCTCCAGCTTGCTAGGTAGGATCTGTACCACCTGGGCTACACCTCCAGCCCTGAAATCAGTTTTTATTAGTGCTTGTGGCTATATATTGAAGCTATGGGCTGGGCTCAGGGCCAGTTATATAATTTTCAGGGCCAATACAAAATGAAAATGTGGGACTCCTTGTTCCAAAAGCAGAGAAAACATGTCATTGCTGGTCCTACAAGTTAGCTGAGTATGGTGTTACATTCTTGTAATTCCAGCATTTTTTGGGAGGTTAGGTCAGGAAGATCTTGACTTCAAGGCCTATATAGCAAGTTCAGGTTTAACCTGGGCTACATAATAAGGCTCTATCTCAAAAAAAAAAATCAAAAAAAAGATAAAGCTTTTTTTTCTTTTTGGGGGGCTTTTTTATATTCTTTTTAAATTGCTATTTAGCATCATAAGAAAATTAAAAGTTTTATATTATTGGTATGAGCTTTGCTATTCATATATGATTCATGCAATGCCAGTTTTGTATGGAAATATGAAAGCATTAGTATGTGGAATCATAAAAATCATACAATTCAACCTCATAGCTCATACATGCATGAGTCACTGATTCCTACTAGAACAGTGACAGTGTTGTACAAAACAGACTTTTTATCTAGTTTCTGTGTATCCTTTATTTCCATATTTTACACGTTGGTCTTCCACAGGGTTGCTGATGGACAAGGAAAGGAGAAGGAACTGTAGTTACCTTGCCCTTTTCTTTCGTGACATCATTTTCAACATAACTAAGTGGTTGACTTAACAGATAAGGAATGAAAGTAAGAAAGGATTTGTAGACCATTTGTATTTCTTAGGACCCCATTGTTTTCTTTCTGGATTTGAAGCAACTTCTGGTCCCAAAGAAGAGGGTGGCCTCTGGGAACTGTTCACATATATACTAACTTATCCACCCGACGCCTTTACCTGTGCTTGCTTTGAGTCGTGTGTGAGTCGTGTGTGTGTGTGTGTGTGTGTGTGTGTGTGTGTGTGTGTGTGTGTGTGTATGCTGGTACTGGAACTTGAACTCAAGGTCTCACTCTCTTGTTTAGCTTTTTTGCTCAAGGCTGGGCTTCTACTGCTTGAGCCATACCTCCATTTCTGGCTTTTGGCTGATTGATTGGAGATAGATGCAGCTGCCTGGGCTGGCTTGGAACTATGATCCTGAGATATTAGCCTCTTAAATAGCTACGATTATAGGATGAGCCACTTCTATCTATCCTTATCTTGAGTTTTGGTGAATGTTCATGTATCTTGAGTCTACTCTAATTCTGAGTTCATGGGGTGTTATGAATACATATGTGACCAGGGCTGCAAAGAACAGTATCATGCTTACTTCTTCATACACATATTCCTTGGTCCAATCAGATTCACTTACAAATACTAGTTCAATTACGAAATTATTAAGAAGTTCAAGAAGGCAGCAACAGAACATGTGCTTTGGGATATGGGTCCTATGCAGTAGCACAAGTGACCCACTTTTGAAGCCAGCTCTTAGTGGAATGCCCAGAAGATGAGTGAATGGATACACCAAAGGTGAATGAAATAGGGTGTAGACTTGGGAGGAGAAGTTGTTGAAAAACAAAGAGTACACAGTAAAAACTGATGTCAGGGACCAAAACAAAAACAACAAAAAGTAAACATGAAAGACTTACAAAAAAAACTCACAATAGTAAACAGAGTTCAGAGGCTAAAGACATGAGGTAACCTGGTAGCCAGAAGATGAAGTTCTGGGGTAAAGATTGATTCAAAGAGCTAGAAACAGGTGCTGTGCTAAGGCGCTTAACCAAAAGCCTAAATTGTTGATCTAGGACTGTTCCTTGTATAGCACATTGGAAAATAAATCAATCTTAAAGATTCTGTAAATGTACCTTCCAAGTCCATCTTCCAGAGATGGATGTGAGATGGAAACTTGTAGGATGCTGGAATACTGGAAGAACAATCAGAATGTAGAAATGGACTGAGTTTCTGAAGTAGATTCTGAAGCTCCTTAGTCTATCTCCAAGGGAAATAAGTTGATTGGCTTGTAGCCAGAAACTTCAGGACATCTTGAAATCTGACTCTCTACAGGCCCAAAGCTGAGCGTTCCCCCATCCAAGATGCAAGACTCAGCTGCTGTGCCAACCAGAAGAAACACCAAGACAGGGAGAACTCAAGCTGCTCCTGAAGGTCACAGGTTGGCAGTGACCTTCAGATGGAAAGTTCTGCTCTTTTTTTTTTTTGTCAGTTGCTTGAACTCAGCCTGGGTGCTGCCCCTGAGCTCTTCAGACTCAAGATGAGTCACAGTACCACTTCTGGTTTTCCGGTGGTTTATTGGAGATAAGAGTCTCACGGATTTTCCTGCTCGGGCTGACTTTGAACCACGATCCTCATATCTCAGCCTCCTGAGTAGCTAGGATTACAGCCGTGAGCCACCAGCACCCAGCTACTCTGCTCTTTTACCACCAGATTGTGCCTGCTACATACAACTAGGATTTAAAACAAACAAACAAACAAACAAAACAAAAACAAAAACCTGTCCAACCAAGCAGAGATTTCCTAATTTCCTTTGGAAAGTCAGGTGTGCATATTTGAAACAGCATTTTTCCCCATTTCCCCCCACATAATGAGGGTGGCTCATTCCCAAGCATAAAGCAGCAACCACATGCTCTAGCCAAGACAATAGCGCAAGACAGAAAAGCTAGGAAGATGATGAGAGGATTTGAATGAAAGGCTTTGAGCCTTCCTGCTCATCTTCACATTGCCTTGAATTTGTTCATTATCAGTATACAGCTCATTACCTAACCCTTGTACTTATCTATAGCTTTACTTCAGCACTGAAATTAAGTGTTTCCTACAGGACCTGAACCAGTACTTCCCAATATTTTTTTGAAAAAGGAAGCAGGATGTTAATTGCCAAGGAGAGTGGACTTAAGCTAGAAGACTACCTGGTTGGACTGGATCCAAGTACACCTTGTAAAAGAGGGGCTGAGTGGTGAGCTCAATGTGGAGTGCTTGCTTAGTATACCTGGGTCCCTAGATTTGAGTCCCTAGCATCACAGGAAAATAAGTAAGTAGGCACTCAAGTGACAGGTAGTATTTACATGGAGGAAATTTAGAGGACCAATGTTTCCTTTTTACTGTGTTTCTATGGAAAAAACAAAACTGTGAAGTTGGGTCAACTAGCTAACCCAAGACTTAGATAAAAACAGAATTATGCTTCTGCCTTAAACAGGCCTGTGAATTTCCTTGTCAACATTACCAACTCACCATGTAGCCTCTGCTAGGCATTTCTAATCATAGGGATACTCACCATCACGTTTGACGACTACCACTACCAAAATAGTTACAACAACAATAATAGTTACAGCAATGACAGAAAAGATAACTGTGCTGAGCCCAGTTCCTGGCACATAGTAGATGTTCCACAAACGTCTTTGAAATGATTGAAAACGCCTACCATAGTAACTGTCTTTGGGTTAGGAACCAATACATTCAATCATGCAATGAACCCTTACTAGGCAAATGTGTTCTAGACCTTGAGCTTGAGAGCTAGATATATAATGCAATAAACCTGAAGGGCAAGTTCCGGCCTTCAAAGTACTTACACATATATCATTTCCTTTGACTTGTACAACTTTGTGAGTTGGAACAGTTAAGTCATTTGCCCATGGTCACAGAAGGAGGAATATGTGGCAATCTGGGATTTCTTAGCCACCAGGTCTGTGATCCCCCAACCTGCCATTTTAGTGACTCACATCCTCTGCCTTTAGGAGTTTCTTAGATACTAAAATTAGCCTCCTTGAAATTTTTATCAATCTATCCATGTTCTCCCTTTCCAGCAACACTGGATACATCTCATCTTTGTTCTAAGGATAAGCCTTGACATTTTTAGGGCAACTCACTCACCTATCCTCCCATCATTTCTCTTGGTGTTTAAGCATCCCTTTTACCATCCTTGTGCCATATGGGATTGGAATCCCCATGTCATGACCATCGTAGGAGAAGAAGAGTGGACGTCCCGTGTTCAGCCGTCAGGGCATAGTTTCCCTCAGTCACTGGAAAAGCACCATGAACTTATGTGTACAAAGGGGAATGAGGAACCTGTAAGTCAAAACTTTTTATGAGTATAGAAAATGCAGAAGCCTCAACCATACCTCCTCCTCCTTGCTTCCCAATGGATCCCAGTGCATAGCTTCCAGTTAAGGATGGTATCTTAACTATGTGGCTCATGCCTGTAATCCAAGCGACTCGGGAGGCTCAGATCTGAGGAACGTGATTCAAAGCCAGCTCAGATAGGAGAATGCTTGTGAGACTCTTATCTCCACAAAAAAAAAAAAGCCAGAAATAGAGCTGTAGCTCAAGAGAAGTCTGAAATATCCCTAGTTCTCCTTAGGCATCCTTTTTTTTTTTTTTCTTAAGGACACAGTAGAAGGCCCCCCTGGTGCAAAACAACCTGGACTACAAAATCTACCTGGAATTTGTATGCTTTCGACCAAAGAATTTTACCTCTGGGACCATGGTTTTCTGATTTATCCAAACTGAAAATTGGATTCTAAGATATTTTTTTCCTTCTTAGGGAAGAAATTCTCTTTTTTAGGATAATATCCTCATAGCTGCTTCAGGTGAGGGAAAGAAAGCTTAGAGGTCAGTACGAGGCAAATTAGCCAGATGAAAAGATAGTGAAACTAGCCTAAGAAGTGGAGAAGGACTGGGGAGATGGGAAAGAGTGAGAAGCACTGGCAGGTAATTGGACTTTGCCCCAAATGGTAAGGCTAATACATTCCTGGTATTCTGATGAATAGCAAGTCTGAGGAGAAACAATTTCTAATTTCAGTTTTTCAGATGTAAACTCTTTTAAGTATCCTATAGTCATCAGTAAAACCCAGAATAAGTTCACGCTCTGCAGCCTGATGTTCTAGTACCCTGGGATATACAAGGAAACTGAAGCACACGGAGGTGAGCTGCCCTGATGGGGGACACCCAGAGAATGAGCAGCACTCTGTGGTGCTGAGGAGGAAGAGGAGACCAGGAGTTCTCTACAGTGGCTCCAGCACATGGGAAGCCAGAGCTTCCTCTCCTAAATAAACTGGAGAAAGACAAACCTTGAAGTGGGCTTCCTGGGGTTTATTTTACATGTAAATGTTTATACACACATGATTAGAAGCAAATAAACCCAAACAGCTAAGAGTTGTCATCTTGGAGGAGCAGATGACAAGTACTTGTTTGTTGTTGTTGTAATTTTCATGTATTTCTATCAATGTCTACAAGTATAATTTTTTAAATTAGAAACTAAAAATAAAAAACCAGAAGAAGAACAACAAAAACAAAAACCCTCAGCAACTGATCCAGTTTTTTCAACCCAGGAAACCTAGGGTTTCCTGGGTTGAAAGCACTGCCTATTTATGGGGTACTACAGGGAGAGGGGAAGGACTGGATGGGAAACATGGGGTTGTTTGAGGACCAGGAGCATTTTCTGGTGGAGCCCACCTGGAGTGCTCCCAAGGGTCACATCCACAGTGCACTCACCCCCAGGAGACCCAATCAAGCGAGGGCTTTCTTAACCTATGCCTTGGAGGCAGCTTGGAGAGCGGGTTCCATCTTGATGCACCATGGGGCATAAGCACAAGGTGTCAGCTTCATGGCTTCCCCCAGAGGCTTTCTGCCTTCTTCCTTATCCCTTCCCATCAGCCTATGAGCTCCCTTGTAAGCATGGGGGCCCACAGCAGGTATCTTTTGATTAATCACAGCAGATATCTTCTCTTCATGGCAAGTCCCCACTCTGTAGCCTCCAAACACTTCCGACTTGTAGGTTCTTAGTTCAAAGAAAGGAGCAGGGGGAAATCCTAGGACAGAGGATAGAAAGTAGCTCCAGGGATAAGAACATCTAACCACACCTCATATAAGTGTATAATCTCAAACTTATACCTGCCTGGGACCCACCAGTTTCTAAATGTTTCCTGGATGGATTCAAACCTCAGAAGTTGGAAAAGGGAAAACCCCTTGACCCTTTGGACCAGGATCAGGGTCCCTTCTGGGGTTCAGTAGCACTACAGGAGAAGCCTAATGAGTTAACACTTCCCTCCACTTTCCTAACCCACATAGGAAATGCCATCTAAGGTTAGATCAGATCTTGATCACTATCCCTGTTTTGCAGATATCAATAGTTATACACACAAACAGACACAGACCACTCCCCTTTTGTTTGTAGCTCTGCTCACCTGCTTCCCATATTCTCTCAGGACCATTTTCACTACATCTGAAATCATGATGTCAGTGAAAATGATTGCTACTTTCCTGCATCCAGAAAGGATTCTTTAAGCCCAATTCCACCACATCTATTCATTCCATAGAATCATTTGCACTACCCTAGAACTTCTCCAAATCATGTGTAAGTGCTCACTCCATTTGTCCTACAACCAAGGTTTCTTTTTCAGACTGTTTAGTATTATTTTCTACCAGTGCCTCAAACTTGGTTCAACTTCTATGAATACCATTTGTCCCCTAATGCCTATTGGCATGTTCCCACATGCCTATCGTGGTTTAGGGTTTCTGTCTTAAATACTCAATTCTGATGGACTCATAAAAAACTGAATCTTTTTCTCATATGGCTTTTGGGAAAGAATTCCTATCTGACATAAAATTGCACGGAACCCATATAAGTGTCCCCTCACTTGTGGATTTCCTCCAGGCCCTAGGATGTTCAGCCCCAATCTTTCCAAATAGCTCCCTTTCATTTTTTTTCTTCCATAGGCCCTCCCCACCCCTCTAGATCATTGAGGAGCACAGCATTGTTATGTAACAGGCTCACCCTCCCTTTATACCTCAGGAGCTGCTGAAAGCCTTCAGCCTCAGCATGCACTGCTCCTGGGCAGCCTGATGGGAATCTTGATGTCTTAGGGACAGTCTAGCCTACCTGCTACCGGACGGACTGCGTTACTTTGGCGCAGACCTCCCTTTCTCATGAGGGCTGCCTGGGCCCAGGGCCTTCTGCCTGGAGCTCTCTGGCTGCCTGTTCTCTGGACGCTGCTGTCCCCTGCCTGCTGCTCCTATGGCCCACCCGGATGGCGCTTCACATCTTCTGAAATTGTCATCCCCAGGAAGGTGCCCCATAGAAAGGGTGGAATTAAGATGCCAGACCAGCTCGCCTACAGCATGCGCTTCCGGGGTCAAAGACACGTGTTCCACATGAAGCTCAAGAAGAACTTGCTGCCCAGACATTTACCTGTTATTACTGACAACAACCAAGAAGGCATGCAGGAGGACTATCCCTTTCTCCCTGGAGACTGTTACTACTACAGCTACCTGGAAGGGGTCCCTGGATCCCTGGCCACACTGGACACCTGCCATGGAGGTCTGCGTGGAAGGATACAGGTGGATGACTTCACTTATGAAATCAAGCCACTGGAGACCTCTTCCACATTTGAGCATGTGATTTCTCTGCTCGTGGCGGAAGAGAGAGGAGAGGCCAGCCAAAGGTGTGACATTGGAGAGGAAGAAACCAAACCAGTATTTGAAGACCTCGAACTGCTTGGAAGTCCTAGAGCAGGCACCTATTATTTGTGGCGGAAACATCCAAAAGACACGCGAGTTATGTACATCGTTTCTTATTCCTACATCAACCACTTCAAAAATCAGACCCTTGTACTGGAGCATGTAATGATTATAAACAGCATTGTAGACAGCATTTACAAACCAACTGGTTTTAACATCCGTGTGCATTTTGTATTACTATGGGAAACTAGGGATGCTATCAATTCGAACGGGCCCACTGCAACTAGGTTCTTAGTAAACTTTGGGAGGTGGATGCTTAATGTATGGCCAAGAAGAATTAGTCATAGTGCAGCAGTGCTTTTAGTAGGACAATTGATTGCAGGCAAGAATCATACTTATCAGGGATATAAGTGCCATTAATATAACTTTTTGTGGCTGCAAGAAGATTTCATGTATTTTTGGCTGCAACTATGATAGCACATACAGTAGGTCATCAATTTGGTATGAACCATGACTCACGTTTTTGTGTTTGTTTTCGAAGGACCTATTGTCTTATGGCTCCTGTGCCAAATCTTCCAGATACACTTAGCAATTGTTCTTTTCCAGCAGTGCACCAATGGGTTCTTAAATGGGACACTTGCATGTGGCAGCTGAATGTTCCCTATGAAAGTTTTCGTTATGTAGCTCCTCGTTGTGGAGACAAGATCATAAATCAACTGGAGGACTGTGACTGTGGCTCCTTCAAAGAATGCTCCAGTGATAAGTGTTGTGGGACTGACTGCATGTTCACACCAGGCTCCAAGTGTAATGAAGGAGACTGCTGCCTGGACTGCAAATTCTCTCCCCCTGGAACGATTTGCAGAGACATAGGGGGTATTTGTGATCTGACAGAATACTGTGATGGAAAATCGGAGAAATGCCCAAATGACATGTTCCCCACAAGCTTTTTGTATGAGAGGAAACTGCAGCGATCGTGAGACACAGTGCCAAGCCCTTTTTGGACGCAACATAAAAGATGGTGCAGCAGAGTGCTATAAACAATTGAATATGATTGGTGACCGATTTGGAAACTGTGGGGTGAAGTCCCAACTAGGAGGACCTAGACTTGTGAGATGTGGCAAGGAAAACTTTATGTGTGGCATGCTGCACTGCAGTGGTCTGTCTAGTATTCCGGGGGGAGGGGAGCACACTGCTTTTCGCCATCTAAGTGTGCGATACGAGCAAGTAGAGCACCATTGCTTTGGATATGATGCACACTTTGGCTCAGAGCTGCCACAAATGGGTATGGTAGTGGATGGTGCAATGTGTGCCCCAGGAAGGTTCTGCCTTCAGAAGAACTGTACCTCTCATCTCGATTTGAATTTTGACTGTGATGTGAGAAGATGCAATTATAAAGGGGTGTGCAACAACAACCACAATTGTCACTGTATGCCTGGCTGGAAACCACCAACCTGTGAAGAGAAAGGAGAGGGAGGTAGTGAAGACAGTGGCCCACCATCTGGCAAGCAACAACGTCTTCAAACCTACATACGCGTGGATATGCACAGAATAATCCCTCTGATGTTAACTCGTTTAATTCTGTGTCTGCTTTCCATTCTTGCTGGTGGAATCCCAACTCTCAAAGAGGCTGTATCAAGCAGCTTAGATAAAGATGAAACATAAACGTGTACATATTCAGATGACCCACGCTGTGGATTTTCGGTTGCATACTATAACTTCCTGGAAGGAATAGTCCATGATCCCTGTGACAATTACATCATCTTTATTCAATCTGAGGTGTTATCTTGAAATAAAATGACTGTGAGATTAAAAATGGGTCTTTTCTAGGTTCACTTTTTCCTCCCTCCCTCTCTCCCTCCTACCCTTCCTCCCTTCCTCTTTTTCTTCTGTAATGGAGATCAGACCAAGACCTTGTTCATGCCAGCAACTACTCTACCCCAGAACACACCCCAAACTCCACATTTGTAATACTCCTACAGATGAACAGGAACTTGTAGGTTCACTAGCAGATTGACCTGTGTATAAAGTGTGAGTTTTAAACTTCCCTGAATATCCTGCATTGCATTAATTTGCACTAGTTTTAAGTGTCACGATGTGCTTCCAACTCAAATGAACTAGATTTTTGTTAATTGTCCATTTTACTATTTTGTTGTGAGTGTAAAACCTAAGTTAAAAAACTGACATTTGCCAATGATATGCATGGAAGACAATCACAAACTCTCTTTCTCTCTCTCTCTCTTTCTCTCTCTATCTCTCTGCCATACTAAGCCTCGAACTCAAAGCCTTGCACTTTTCTAGGTTATACTATGCAACTGAGCCATACCTCTTCTCTGTTTTAAACTTTTGTGTTATGGCCATCTAGAAATCCTTAATCTTTCAGAATTTCAAGGACTATATTGAACATGTGGAGATGATTTGACCACTCTGGATATAGACAAATTTGATGATAGCAGCAAAAGAAAAGTCCGTTATGTAGTGGCTATGTGCTAGCCGCTGCCTCATCACATTGTTATCCTTGCGTTGTCCGAAGTCTAGAATATTGCATGCGTAATGTCGTTGATATAATTTTATTAAACCATCACATGATGAACACTAGCCTTTAATATAACATTTTTAATGCTTGGGGTGTTTCAAGTCATAGGATTTCATGTATAGAATCTCAGAATTACCTCTGCATAGCTTCACAGAGGCAACATTGAAGTGAAACAGGCCGAATCCCTGTGGGAGGGGGCACAGAGGAAAGTCTCATAAGTGATAAGGGTTGTATTCTTTGAGCTGGGTTTTATAGTTCCTACCTGTAACCCCATCTGTGGGAAAGAGGTTGGTAGAAGCAGCACAGTCTACACGTGACCTAGGCAAATAGAGCCAATCTGAAAACTAAAGCAAAAGGGACCAGGGGATTGAGTCAAATGAGAGAGCATTTCTGTGGCAATTGTAAGGTCCTGAGTTCAAACCCCATTCAAAAAAATCCCAAGAATTCTTTTTAAATAATGAAGATCCTTTGCCAAATCTCCTCTTCAAACTAAAGCATCTAGATTGGAGTAGCCAGCACATGAGCGCGAAAGGTTGCAAGAGCATGGGATCAGAGGGTCGCCACCCACCTTACACTTGCCTATATTTGGGAGCTCTGTTGCCTACCACTTCTTGTCCAGGAGGATACTGAAGACTCAAAGTGAGTCTTGTGCTCTTTTCAAACAGCAGGGTTGCATTGGCACCTGACACTAACATAATCTAAAAGCAGTCAGGAGGACCATTCCTAACAACAATGTTTTTTTCTGGTCAAAGGCCATTATTGAAACCACAAACTGCATCTCAGAAATACAGTCATTTTGTTTCCGTTTCAGCAGCCTGGCTGCCAAAGCTTGGTATCTGTGGGCTCTGAAGACTCCCCTCCCTATCATCCTCCACCAATAGCTGCTCACAACTTCATCAATTAAAACTATTTATTTTATATTTTGGGTAACTGTTTCCCTTAAGCTCTTTCATCTGAAGTATTATCAGTTTTGGTGTGGTTTACTTGGTTCATTATTCATCTCAATAGTGATCTGCTTGTAATTTGAGGCAAGGTAAGATTTCCCAGTCTTTCTGATGATCTGAATGGAATATATTTGATGTTTTGAGTTAAGTTTCATATCCCCTAACAGACAATAAGGTCAATATCAAGGCATCAATTACCTGAATATTCTTTAGAGCAGTGTCTAGTAGGTGCCCAAGGATTGAGGCACAATACATCCCTTTGTCAATACAATTAAAATGCCTCAGTCAGCATCACAAGGTAGAAAACTTGGGAGTGACGTTTAAAGATTTTTCTTCTTGTTTTTAGGGTTTTGTCTATTCATTGGAAGCTGATCCTTAAACTCAAGTGGTTACAGGCAGCAGGAGATGTGGAGGAGAAAGAGCAAGGAAACAAAAAAGAAGATAGTGGTCTGGAAAGCAGGATGTTGAGAAAGAAGAATCAGAGGCAGAAGGAAAGGAGAAAGTCTTTGGATGGGGTCTTGAACTCAAGGCCTTCCCCACCCTGGACTTTCTTGCCCAAGGCTGCTCTTGAGCCACATCTCAGGCCAGACATTTTTCTTGACCATTGTAGGTAAAGTTTCATGAACTTCATTCCCAGGCTGGCTTCAGCCCTCAATCCTCAGATCCCAGCCTCCTAAGTAGCTAGGATTATAGACATGCTGTGGCTTTTTTTTTTCTTTTTCTTTTTTGGTTGGTCATGGGGCCTGAACTCTGGGCCTAGGTGCTGTCCCTCAGCTATTCAGCATAAGGCTAGCACTTTACCACTTGAGAGACAATGCCACTTGCAGCTTTTTCTGCTTATGTGGTGCTGAGGAATCGAACCCAGGGCCTCATGCATGCAAGGCAAGCACTCTACCACTGAGCCACCTTCCCAGCCCCATGCTGTGGCTTTTTTATCCCAATGGAAATAAGCTAAGACTCACCAAAATGCACAAATTTGATAAGCTTCAAGAAAACTAGAAAGCCATTCTAGTTCCATACTGTACATTGTGACATCCTAGCATGAAGAGAGTAAGTGAACACAATGACAAACTTTTTGCCAGATAATTTTATCTAGGACAGATTTGGCCAGGTGATTATGTTAATTAGGTATTTACACAGTTCATGGAGTTGGAGATAATAGAGGAGGCTAGATCTATGTTAGAAAATTTAGCTAAATTGTGTGCTCAGGAAAAAACTCTCAAAAACACAAGAAAAACATGGACTTGAGAATGAACACTGGTGACCTAGTGAATAACCAAGGCTATAACCTCCAGAAAAGGTCAGGAAAACAGAATTTGCATGTCCACTCAAGGATCTGAAGGTTCTCTGATACATATTCTTCTTGATCCAAAACAAAGCAAGTTTGGGAATTGATCTAATTTTTCCCATATGACAGGTGCACATTTTTCCCCACTATGATCTGTTGGTGGGCTCCTAGGCTGATTGAATAATTTAGATATTTTAAATAATGCCATTATCAAGAGGTATGTGTGAGTATTGCTATAGTAAACTAACAGTGATTCTTTTGGGGAATGTATACACTATTCTATTTTAATTCTGGAGGAATCTCCATGCTCATTTGCATAGTGGCTGGTTTAATTTCCATTTTTATCAGTAGTTAATAATGGGTCAGTTTTTTGTCCACTATTTGCCCAGCATTTGCTATATTGTTCCTTTGTTGATAGGCATTCAGATAGAGGTGAGATGGAGTTTCATTGCAGTTTTGATTTACACTTCCCTGATAGCTAAGGATATTGGATATTTTTCATTGTTGGCTGTTTGTATATTCATGAAAAGCAGGCAAAGTATAAGTAGAGAGTATAAATCAATAACTGTCGATTATTAAGCTTCTAAAAGTGGAACAGTTGCAAGAAAACAAACAGAAACCTTACTTAAAAGGATTCTATGCTCAGCAGGAGCTGCCAGTAGGGTCAGAGTTCTGCAGCGGCAGCTGCAGAGCTGCATTCTCAGCATTTTTTCATCTTGTTTCTTTTCTTTTTGACTGTTTTGTTGTTGTTGCTGCTGTTTGCTTGTTTTAAATCTCCTTTTGAGATCCATGCATCCACCGTACAAGCAGAATGAAATAAAACTGCAAGACTGTGATTGGAGATTTGGAAGTTAGGGAAAAGCTAGCCCTGACCTAGTAGTATAGATAATAACAGCCATTTCCTGAGGGCACCGTAGAAACAGTAAATAAGTAAATGTTGGCCACACAAACCATTCCATACCATAGAATAGCTGCTTCACTAGGATAATCTAGAAAGATGCCTTGTTCTGCATTCATGGCCTTGTGAGGGACTTGCTCCTGAGATCCACATGAACAAGAAGAAAGGCTGCTAAATTTTCCTATAACTTGTCTACTGCCCAGGACATTGGGCCAAGTGGTAATCACTGCCAATGTTGCTTATGAAGCACCTCTCCCAGGCGGCCAAAATGGGGATCCCTCTCTTCCCTGAATGCCAGCCTACCTTGCCCAATTCAGTCCTAGTGAGCTAGTTCAGAAGGGAGCGGGCAGAAAGACACAAGCCTATCCCTGAGCAGCAGGAGCAACAGACTATTGGACTGACTTTGCAAAGCCTGTGACTGATTGGAAACAATCCTGAACATACGCAGCAGCTTTACAGACTTCCATATCCTAGATCACTGCCAGGATGTATAGCAATCTTGATAAGTGGTAGGAGGGGAGGTTCTCAAGAGACATAGTGGCTTCCTTTCTCACTTAGAAGGGCTGTAACTTATTCAAGGCAGATCATGGAACAGAACCCAACCGTGGAAGTACAAGTCATCTTGAAGTGAGAACTTAGTGGGAAACAAACTATATCCTCAACATGGAGTTTGGTCATTTGACTCTTCCCTCCCCCCAGCCCCCAGACTCCAAACAACTTCCATTTTGTCAAAGGAAGGTATACCCTAGAACCCAAAGTCATCTAGAACAATGGACCCTCTTTTTTTGAACATAACATACTACCAACAATAGTCTTTGAACCAAGTTTCCTCATCCAGAGAGGAAAAAAAGCGTTCCACATAGTAAGCATGGAGACTATTTGTCAACTGAGAGTCATCTTCTCAGCACATGTACTACCATGCAAGAATCATATCATCTTAACAAAACTGCAAGAAACTACCAATGGAAAACATACAGGAGACCAAAGCCTCCTGTGTATCCCAGCAAAAGATCACAAAATTTATGAATAAACAAGACAGTGTGCCACCCTCAAAAACGAACAAAGACACAAAAAGAACTTTAGTGAGAATGAAGATGAATAATGGCAAAATAATGGTCTCACTAGAGCAATGTTAAGAATACCCAATGAAATGAGACATTCAAAAAACTAACTGAATTCCAAGAAAATCAGAAAGTCAACAATATGTAAGCTAAAGATGGCTATACAAGAATTCAATGAAGAGATGGAAACCATGAAAGAACCACCCCCTTTCCCCAGAAATCCTGGAAATGAAGAGCTCAATCACTGCACTATAAAGAAAAATGTCTATTAAAAGCTGAGGCAGCTAGGCACCAGTAGCTAGGCCTGTAATCCTAGCTGCTCAGTAAGCTGACATCTGAAGCTAGCTGGGGCAAAAAAGTCCATGAGACTTTTCTCTCCATTAACCACAAAAAAAACCAGAAGTGGAGCTGTGGCTCAAGTGGTAGAGAGCAAAAAAATCTCAGGGACAGTGCCCAGACCCTGAGTTCAAGCCCTAGGAATGGCACACACCAAAAACAAAGAGAAAAAAAAAAACTTAGGCAATAGAAGAGAAGATGTTGAAAATAGGGCATCAGAGGTTGAAGATAAAGCAAGAGATCACAGATTAAAGGCATTAAAAAAAATAAGGACATACCAAGAGGATTTGCAAGACCTCTGGGACTATCAAAAGATATAATTTACATGTACCAGGAATAGATGAGGAAGAAGAAATAAAAACTAAAGACCTTGACAATATAGCCAACAAAATTATAGAAGAAAACTTGCCAAACATCAAAATGATGAGTTTCATGCATATAACAGAGGGATACAGAACTCCATAAGACAAGAGAACAAACATTCCTAGCCACATCATTGTCAAAAGAGTAAATACACAAAATAATGGAAATAATATTGAAGAGAGCAAAAGGAAAAGGGAAAGAGACAACTTGCAATGACAAACCCATTAGTTTAGCTGCTGATTTCTCAATCCAAACACACAGTGCTAGTCAGGTCTGGAAAGATATAATTCAAGCTCTGAAAGCTAACTGCTAATCTAGACTATTGTACTGAACAAAGCTATTCTTCAGAATTTACAGAGAAATAAAAACCTTCCATGATAAATGAAACATAAAGGAATTAATGACCAATAAACTAGCACTACAAAAAATATATAAGGGAATGCTAGCTTCTGAAGAGGGCAATCAAAAACAAATAAATACAGGAATGAGTAAATCCTGTCAGAGCAATAAATTAGTAAAACAGGAACAGGAAAGAAGCATCACCAAAAAAAAAACAACCACAAGAAATGGCATATTTCTAAATAGTAATGATAAACATCAATGGGCTAAATTCTTCAATCAAAAAATTCAGAATAGCAATGTAGATTTTAAAAAAGTTTTTTCTTGTCTCCAAGAAACACATTTCACCAGCAAAGATAAACAAGTTCAGAATGAAGAGATGAGAAAAGGCCTTCCAAGCCAGTAATTCTCTAAGAAGGTAGGCGTACTTATATCTGACAAAAATCGACTTCAGGCTAAAATCAGTAAGAGACAAAGATCACTTTATGTTAAGGAAGGAAACAGTCCAATGAAGAAGAAATTATACTTATCAACATATATGAAATATTAACACATTCAAGTTCATTAAACAAACACTTTTGAACTTACACACACTGATAGACCAACACAATAATAGTGGGAAACTTCAACACCCTACTTTCACCAAAAGACAGGTCAACCACAACAACAACAAAAAACCACCTCAGAATTAAATGACACCGTAACCCAAATAGATATCCACAGAGTATTTTACCCAATAACTCCATAATACACATTCTTTCAGCATCCATGGGGGTTTTTCCAACATAGATCATATTTTAGGACATATAGCAAATATTTTAAATATTTGAGCAAAATTTTTGAAAACATCAAACAACTTACATTTTATATGACCACAACGAAATTAAACTAGAGCTCAGCATCAAAAGATTTTATAGAAAATAATCAAATGGACAACACATTGTTTGAAGAACAGCTGAGTCGCTGAAGAAATAAAGGAAGAAATAAAAAGTTCCTGAAAACTAGTGAAAATAAAAATACACCCTACCCTAACCCCTAGGGTACAGCAAAAGCAGTACTGAGAGGAAAGTTAGTGGCTCTGTACACTTACATAAAAACAACAGAGAGATTGAATACATAACCTAAATAAATAAATAACAACTAAAATTTCTCCAAAAACAGGAACAAACCAGCTGGGTGCTGGTGGCTCATGCCTATAATCCTAGCTACTAAGGAGGCTGAGATCTGAGGTCATGGTTCAAAATCTGCCTGAGCAGGAACTTCTGTGAGACTTTTATCTCCAATAAACCACCAGAAAACTGGAAGTGGTGCTGTGGCTTAAGTGGTACAGTGCTAGCCTTGAGCTGAAGAGCTTAGGGATAGCACCCAGGCCCAGAGTTCAAGCTCCATGACCTACCAAAAAAAAAAAAAAAAAGTAACAAACCAAACGTATAACTACTAGATGGAGAGAAATAGTAAAAAGCAGGGAAGAAGTAAAGGAAATAAACTATACAAAGAATCAAAAAAAAAAGTAAACAAAGAAAAAACAAAACCTGGCAACCCCTTCCCCTGCAAATTTGATGAGAGAAAGAGAGAGAAGAGACACAAATCAAGAAAATTAAAGATGGAAAAGAAAATACCACAATAAATATCAAAGAAATACAGAAGATTATGAGAAAAAACTTTAACAACCTATATTTAAACTGACCACCAGTGGCTCATGCCTGTAATCCTAGGTGCATAGGAGGCTGAGGTTAGAGGATCAAGGTTTAAAGCCAGCCCGGACAGGAATGTCTATGAGACTCTTATCTTCAGTTAACCACCAAAAGGCTGTAAGTAAAGCTGTGTCTCTAGTGGTAGAACCCTAGTCCTCAGCAAAAAAGCTCAGACAGCACTGGGTTCCTGAGTTCAAGTGTAGAATTGGCAAAAAAAAAAAAAAAAAAAAAAAAGCAATGCTGGAAGTATCACAAGTCCAAACTTCAAAAATTACTACATTGGTATAGTAAGAAAAACGTCTGGGTACTGGCATAAAAACAGACCTCAAGAATAGACTAAAGGGCCCAGAAATAAACTCATACTTACAGCCAACTGATATTTGAGTGCTGTATATAGTTTTTTTTTTGTTATTTTTTTTTTGTCGGTCGTGGGGCTTGAACTCTGGGCCTGGGCGTTGTCCCTCAGCTCTTCAACTCAAGGCGAGCGCTCTACCACTTGAGCTACAGCGCCACTGAGCCAACTGATATTTGAAAAGGAAACAAAAAATTTATGTTGAAGACATCAGTTGCTGTGTGGACAGCCATATATAGAAGACTGAGGCTGGATCCCTGTCTTTAACCTTGTACTAATGTCAACTCAAAATGGACCACAGACCTCAGTGTAAGATGAGAAACTTTGGAACATTAAGACTTGGCATATGCAGGAACTTTCTGAGTAGCATTCCAGGGGCTCAGCAAATCGGAGAAACAATTGACAGATGAGATTGTATCAAGCTAAACATTTATGCACAGTAAAGTACGTATCTACTAAGCTAAATGAAAGCCTACAGAATGGGAGAAATTCTTTGCTAGCTATACATCTGACAAGGTCCTACAATCCAAAATATACAAGAAGCTCAAGAAACTATACCTCACAAAACAATAATAATCCAATTAATAAATAGGCAGAGGAACTAAATAGAGAATTTCAGAATAAGAAAGAAAAATAGCAAACAAACACATGAATGAATGCTCAACTCCTTTTGCCATAAAGGAAATGCAAACCAAAACATCTCATCCCAGTAAGAATGGTCATCCTCTAGAATACAAAGAACAAATACTGGAGGGAATGTGGCAGAAAAGAACCCCTATTATACTCACTATAATACTGTTGGTGGAAATGTAAACTAGTACAACCACTTTGGAAGGCATTTTGAAGATTCCTCAAAAAACTGAATATAGAAGTACTTTATGAGGTAGCATTTATCCAGAATATTATTAGCCATATAAGACACATATGTATATCCATGTTCATTGCTGCACTATTCACCATAGTGAAGTAATGGAAATGACCTAGAATCCTTACAAAAGATGAATGGGTCCAGAAAATGACATATACACATATACATGCATACATACACATACACATGCATACATAATGCCATGGAATTTTACTCATCCATCAAGAAGAATAACTTTGTCATTTACAGAGAAATGGATGTTCCTGGAAAAAAATGTTAAGTGAAGTAACTCAGGTTCAGAGAGAAAAGTGTTATGTGTTTTCAATCATACATAGAATTAGATCTAAATAACAAGCATATGTGAAAAAATATATAAGGTATATGCATATATACACAAATAAATTAAGTATCACATACTCATGAGAGGTATCCAATGGTTTAACTCCTCTGAACAAATAAATTCCAAGGAACTAAAATACATTTTGCCAGGATAATGTCAAGGGGCAGACAAATGGAGAGAAGAAGGGTGGGCAAACGCAGTCGTTATAGTCCACTTACATATGTGAGAATTGGAACCATATAACCTGAAGGTATGTAACCTGGTTGGGAAAGATGGAAGGGATGACACTGATCAAGATTCATTGTACTTACAAACTGATTTTTTTTTTTTTTTGGGTCCGGTCGTGGGGCCTGAACTCTGGGCCTGGGCGCTGTCCCTCAGCTCTTCAGCTTAAGGCTAGCGCTCTACCACTTGAGCCACAGCGCCACTTCCGGCTTTTTTCTTTTTGCTAATGTGGTGCTGGGAATCGAACCCAGGGCCTCAGGCATGCAAGGCAAGCGTTCTACCACTGAGCCACCTTCCCAGCCCCTACAAACTGATTTATTGAATTGAAACCCTTTGTACAATTACTTAAAGATTGTAAAAGAAACTCATTAAAATCCTTGCAATTACTATTCATCAAAATATTTAAAAAGTTCTACACCGTGATCTAGTGTATGATCCCTAGTTCCTAGTGATGCAAGGATGGTTCAACATACACAGATCAATAAATATAATACATCACATTAATAGGACTGAAAACAAAAATCCTATCATCTTCTCAATCAATGTAGAAAAAGCCTTTGACAAAATTAAACCTTTCATGACAAAAGCTCTGAAGAAGTTAGGAATAGAAGAAATGTATCTGAATTTAAGAAGAGATGTATATATAATATACACATATAGACATATGTGTGTACATATATACATATCAAGTACATAATGCATATACACATAGGTGCACTCATACATACATGTAATATATGCCTATATGTATGTGCATGTACAAAAACACAGAGGTACATAGGCTATAGCTAATATCACATTAAATGGGGACAAACTAAAACCATTTCCCTTAGAGTGAGGAACATGACAAGAATGTCTACTCTTTTTTTTTTTTTTTGGGTCCGGTCGTGGGGCCTGAACTCTGGGCTTGGGCACTGTCCCTCAGCTCTTCAGCTCAAGGCTAGCGCTCTACCACTTGAGCCACAGCACCACTTCCGGCTTTTTTTTGCTTATGTGGTGCTGAGAATCGAACCCAGGGCCTCAGGCATGCAAGGCAAGCGCTTTACCACTGAGCCAACTTCCCAGCCCCAAGAATGTCTCCTCTTTATTCTTATTCAATATAGATCTTGAATTCCTAGCCAAAGCAATAAGATAGGAGAAAGAAATAAAAGGGATTCAAATAGGGAAAGGAGAATTCAGATTATCCCTATTTGTTGATGATATGATCCAGTACAGGCCTTATTGTCTTACCAAAAATATGTGGAACTGATAAGTTCCTTTATAAATGTAGCAAGATGCAAAAACACTAAAAATACACTAAAATTGGCAGCTTTTAATGTACCAACAACAAATAGGCTGAGGAAGAAATCAGGAAGTAAAATGCCTACATATTAACCAAGGAAGTGAAAGACCTCTGCAGTGAAAATTACAAGACCTTCAAGAAAGAAATGGAAGAAGACAGAAGAATATAGAAAGACATCCCATGCTCATGGATGGAAAGAATCAATCTCATAAAAATGGCCATACTGTCAAATGCAACCCACAGCTTCAGTACAATACCTATTAAGAATCCAAATGAAGATGGGGAGGGGGGACAGTGGGGGGGGGGATGAGAGGGCAGGGATGGTAAGGGGAAACAAAGGAAGAGGCAACAATGCTTGATAAGAAATGTATTCACAATAAAAAACATTAATAATAAAAAAAGGAAAAAAAGAATCCAAATGGAATTCATCACAGAATTAGAGAAATCAATTCAAAAATTCATATGGAACCAAAGAAGACTCCAAATAGGAAAAGCAAATCTGGTCCAGTAATTAAAAATAATAATAATAATAAAACAATGCTAGAGGTATTAAAATTCCAGACCTCAAACTTTACTACAGAACTATAGGATCAAAAACAGCTTTCTAGTAGTACTACAACAGGCCTGAAAAACAATGGAATAGATTAACACCTAGAAATAAACCCATATACTTGCAGCCATCTGTAACTTGATAAAGAAGTTATAATCTGACAAGGAAACAAAATGTACATGTTGGAAAAAAAGACTTTTCAACAAATGGTTTGGGAGAAATGAGATTACTATCTGACACCACAACTTAAAATGGATCAAAGACCTCAACTTCAGCCTGAAATCTTGAAACTACTACAATAGGAGTAGGAAAAACATTAGAATTTATTGGCATAGTTAGGAACTTTCTAAGTAGAGTTCCAGGGGGCTCAGACAATTGGAGAGAGAATTGACAAATAGGATTGCATCAGACTAAACTTTTCTGCACAGCAAAAATATAATTACTAAGTTAAAAAGTCAGCCTACAGGATGGGAAAAGGTTTTTTATTTTTTTTACCAGTTATAGATCTGAAAAGGGCCTAAGATCAAGAATATACAAGGAGCTTCACTGTATTTGATGTCTGTGCCCTCCATCTTGTATATATACTTCTCTAGCTTGGGGAGGGGAAGGGAAAAAACAAAATGCTTAAGTAGGGATACAGGTTGACCCATTGTAACAATGAGATGTACAAGACACTATGTTGAAAAACGAACTTTACAATTTAAGCTGGGGGGGGTAAATAGTTGTGGAGGTGGGAAGGAAGGGAGGGTAGGGGAAATACAAAGGAGGAGGTAACAATGCTTGATAGGAAATGTACTCATGACCTTGCTCATGTAACCGTAACCCCTCTGTACAGTATCTTTACAATAAAAAACATATTTAAAAAAAGAAACTAAAACTCTAAAAATCAATAACCTAATTAATAAATGGGCAAAGGAGCTAAATAGAGACTTCTCAAAAGAAAAAGAAGCAAGAATGGCCAATAAAGAAATATTTAAAATCAAGCTGGGCGCTGGTGGCTCACGCCTGTAATCCTAGCTATTCAGGAGGCTGAGATCTGAGGATCACGGTTCAAAGCCAGCCCGGGCAGGAATGTCTGTGAGACTCTTATCTCCAATAAACCAGTAGAAAACCCGAAGTGGTGCTGTGGCTCAAGCGGTAGAGCGCTCACCTTGAGCTGAAGAGCGCAGGGACAGCACCCAGGCCCAGAGTTCAAGCCCCACAACCGACAAAAAAAAAAAAAAAGAAATACTCAAAATCTCTGTCTATAAAGGAAACGCAAATCAAAGCAACATTAATCCAGGTACAGATGGCTCGTGTCTCTAATCCTGGCTACTCAGGAGGCTGAGATCTGAGGACCAGGATTCAAAGCCAGCCAGTTCATGAGACTTTTATCTCCAATTAGCCACCAGAAAACTGGAAGTGGCATTGTGCCTCTAAGTGATAGTGCTAGACTTATGCAAAAAAAAGCTTAGAGACAGCATCTAGACCCTAAGTTCAAGTTCTACCCATGACCAAAAAAAAGTAAGATTGGCCATCATTAAGAATATGAACAACAGGGGCTGAGAAGGTGGCTCAGTGGTAGAGTGCTTGTCTTGCATGCATGAGGCCCTGGGTTCGATTCCTCAGCACCACATAAGCAGGAAAAAAAAAGCCAGAAGTGGTGCTTTGGCTCAAGTGGTAGAGCGCTAGCCTTGAGCTGAAGAGCTGAGGGACAGTGCCCAGGCCCAGAGTTCAGGCCCCACGACCGGACCCAAAAACACATTGTTGGTGGGAATGTAAACTAATACAACCCCTTTGGAAGGTGGTTTGGAGATTCCTCAAAAAAAAAAAAAAAAAAAAAGAAAAAGAAGGAAAGGAAAGGAAAGGAAAAACCTAAATATAGCACTACCCTGTGATCCAGCTATATCACTGGGGCATCTACCTTGAGCATTACAAGCCAGGCTTTGGTAATGGCGCTTACACATCCCTATTCATTGCTGCACTACTCACAATAACCAATGGAAACAGCCCAAAGATACCCACCAATGTATGAGTGGCTCAAGAAAAGGTGGTCCATATACACAATGGGAATTTACTCATTTATCAGACAGAGTAACATTATGTCATTTGCAGAGAAATGGATGGACCTCAGAGAGACAATTGGTGCATGTTTTCTCTCGTATGTGGAAGTTAAATCTAAAATACAAATACCCGTGGATACAAATACAGGATTATATACATCTACATAGAAATGAATTGACTGAAGGAGGGTATACTTCAGGGAGGAGTCCAAAGGTATAACTGCCCTGAAAAACTAATGAACAGTTTGGCAAAATGAACACCAGGAAGCTGAAACATGTTCTGTAGGCAGAGGTAAGTGGAGGTGAGGTAGAGGAATGGAAGGAGGAAGAGAGAAAATTCAGCCGTTATATTCGATGTACACTATGTAAAACTTGAACTGTGTAACTTGAGTGTAGGGATGAGAATGGAGAAGGATGGGTGAGGATATGTATTGTACTCATAACTTGAATGAAACCCTTTTGTATAACTACTTAAATAAATAACCTTAAGGTCCAAGTTGTAGAACATCTGCCTAGCAAGCACAACGCTCTGCTTTCAAACTTCAGTACTGGAAATTGATGATGATGATGATGATGATGATGATGATGATGGGAACTTTCACTGTATGACTTTTGAAGAAACATTCATCTGTGGGGTTAGGTTTTCTAGGTATCAAGGTCTAGTGCTTTGAACTGGGTGCTGGTGACTCACACCTATAATTCGAGCTACTTAGGAGGCTGAGATATGAGGATCTTGGTTTGAAGCCAGCCCAGTCAAGAAAAGCTGTAAGACTCTTATCTGCAATTAACCATCAAAAAAAAGCTGAACTAGAGCTATGGCTCATGTGGTAGAGCATTAGCCTTGAGCACAAAAGCTAAGGGAAAGCACCCAGGCCCTGAGTTTTAGCCTCAGGATCAATATCTAGTGCTTTTATACCTTGCCCACAAGCCTTCACGGAAAAGGCAGACTGAAACTATAATTACTTTCTTTTTTATTTGTATTATATTTTTATGGTCATGGGGCTTGAATTCAGGGCTTGGGTGCTGTCCCTGAGTTCTTTTGCTCAACGCTAGCACTCTACTACTTTGAGCCACAGTGCCACTTCCGGTTTTGGTTAATTGGAGGTAAGAGTCTAATGGACTTTTCTGCCTGGGCTGGCTTTAAACTTTGATCCTCAGATCTTAGCCTCCTGAGTAGCTAGGATTACAGGTGTGAGCCACCAGCACCCATTACTTTCATTTTTGCCATTTTCAGCGATGAGAGAGGTGGGAGCTATAACTCAGGGGCACACAGTGAATTGCTGTGCTGGGCATATAGTCTTCCTCTTTGGCTAAGAAGCAGCTAAAATGGCCCACCAACTCCCCAGCTAAAAATACTTGCCCCTCCCCTCATAGGCTCTCTTGAGTTCTATAGAGTTGGGAACTGGCCTATTCATATTCATTTTTCCTGCTACAGCTGGCTTTCAAAGCTCCTAGCTCCCCTGAATTGTCAATTCCAGAGGAGCTCACTGGTTTTTGGTCCTTCTCTTTCCCCATCCATAAAGCATTCTGTCAGCCAGCTGGATATGACTGTGGAGTCCATTCATGGGAGAGAAAGGGGTTGGGGCAGCAGCATTAGTTCCTGATACTTGAGGGTGGGAAAGGTGTAGAAGAGCAGAAATGGGCTCAGAGCCCCATTCTATGCCTCCACTCCTACATGCTCCTGTCTTCAAAGCTACTTTTGTAATATTTTATGTATTTACCAATCCCGGTGTGGAAAATACACCTTTGGAAGGAAATCTGGTAAATAAAATGCAGTTAGGTAAGCATTTGAAACCAGTGAGTTTTTAACCTAGACAATGAAACAAAAATGAGGAATCAGGAGTCATTTCAGAACTGCAAAAGCAAGCATTTGTACCAGGCAGAATCGACAATCAACACTTCATGGTGAACTTGGGTATATCGACTATTCTCAAGAAAATGCAAGAAGTTGTAAATTTTGTGGACATGTCAAACATTAAGTATAGATCTCAGGATGGAAATTTTCTTTTTTTTCATTTTGAAAATACCATACAGAGAGGTTACAATTACATGGGCAAGATAATGAGTACATTTCTTATCAAGCATTGTTGCCTCCTCCTTTGTTTCCCCTTCTCATCCCTTCCCATCTCCCCCGCTCCTGTCCCCCCCCACCCCCACCGCCTGCCAAAGTTGTAAAGTTCATTTTTTGACATAGCGTCTTATACATCTCATTGTTGCAATGGGTCTACCTGTATCCCTATTTAAACAATTTGTTTTTTCCCTTCCCCTCCACAAATTATACCAACATCAAATACAGTGAAAACAGGGGTTATACCGTGGGGGAGGGACATACAAAGCAACAGAGAAATCATTTTATAAATATGTTAGAAACAATCAGGAAATTTTCTTTAATGCATGTACTCATTGTTGGGCAAACCATATTTTAAAGGAGATTCCAAAAAGAGTCAATGTTTATAAGAATCAGTTTTTGTCCCAGTACTGAGAAAGACATATAACACGCATTGCTTAGCTGGCTTCATCATCATAAATAAGGCTTCATCATCAACAAAATAAGGACTCGTTTTCATTGAACACAGGCAATAAACTTACCCAAGGGCCTGTGCTAGTCACTGGGCCCTGGGTGCTGAGCTCTGATCTGCACCCCTGGAGTGGCTCAATACCCCGTGTCTGTTGGGTTTGGTTATAATCTATTCTCTGGCTAAATAGTGTGAATATTAACCTCCATCCAGTTCCCACATTCCTTCCATTTTACTCCTGTGCTATTGTTCTGTGGAATAAGTTTGAAAACAAATAAAATCATTAGGGAAAAATTTCCCCAATAACAGAATGGACATTTCCTGGATCTACCTCACAAAGGAGTGGTCAACACGCTAGTGTAGCTTCCTAAAGCTGTTCTAGTAAGTTACCAAATATACAAGTAACACATTATCATCTCTGGAGGCTGGTAACTCATTTCTGGAGGCTTGGAGTCCAAGACCAAGGGGTGAGATGGAATAGCTCCCTTTGCAAGTATCAGATAGCAGTAAGGTATCTCTGTCTCTTGATACCAGTTTTACTCTGGATATATCGTCTCTGTGTCCAAGTTTCTCCAGTTTCCTTTTTTTTTTTTGGTGCCATTCCTGGGCCTTGAATTCAGTGCTCTGAGCTTTTGTGCTCAAGGCTAGCGCTCTACTACTTGAGTCACAGTTCCATTTCTGGCTTTTTGGTAGCTATTGGAGATAAGAATCTCATGAAGCTGGGCGCTGGTGGCTCACACCTGTAATCCTAGCTACTCAAGAGGCTGAGATCTGAGGATCGAGGTTCAAAGCCAGCCCGGGCAGGAGAGACCGTGAGACTCCTATCTCCAATAAACCACCAGAAAACCGGAAGTGGCGCTGTAGCTCAAGTGGTACTTTGAGCTGAAGAGCTGAGGGACAACGCCCAGGCCCAGAGTTCAAGCCCCACGACCGACCAAAAAAAAAAAAAAGAATCTCATGAACTTCCCTGTCCCTGAAGGTTTAGGGCTCCTGAATAGCTAGGATTACAGGCGCGAGTTACTGGCCACTGACACCCAGCTAAAGTTTCTCTTTTTCACAGGGTCATTTAGATTAGGACCTTTTTTTTTTTTTTTTCCTTGGGCCTGGGTGCTGTCCCTCAGTTCTTCAGCTCAAGGCTAGCGCTCTACCACTTGATCCACAGCACCACTTCCGGCTTTTTTCTTTTTGCTTATGTGGTGCTGAGGAATCAAACCCAGGCCCTCAGAGGCATGCAAGGCAAGCGCTCTACCACTGAGCCATCTTCCCAGCCCGGATTAGGACCTTCTTTACCACCTTTTTACTTGATCAAGTAAATAGAGGTAATCACCTCTATTAAGACCCTTTTTCTAAATTAGGATACATGCGCTGTTCTGATTAAGGACTCCAGCATATCTCTTTGAAGGATATATAAGATGACCCAGAACATCCAGGCAGCCTTATAGAATGGGTTCCTTCTCCACTCCCAGCTCCTGGTGGGTCTTTCCTTTCCTTCCCAGCCATCCACTGTAATTAAGGGCAAACTATTATGAGGCAGCATAAGAAGAAAGCCAAAGACTACATGAACTTGTTCTTCCTCTCATCATTTCCCTTCATCTCATGCCAGTAAGTGGCACATTGCCCGGGCAGTCACTGTGCACCACATGCACCAGGGAAAACAAAAATAAAACAGGTGCCAGAGTAAGGAGAACCTCACAGGCTGTAGCCTGAGTCTAGATGTGATTGCTTTGGGGAATATTAACCTCCTGATTTTCTCTGCCTGCATGCCTAGGTGTGCAGTGTGGGGCTCTTCAAGTAACTGATTGTTTAACTTAATAGTGACTAGAAGACACCTTGATGGAGCTAAGGAAAACCTGCCAGCTCTTTTTACATAATCCTACCCCAACCACCCAAGCTTGCAGTAGAAAGGACTCTCTGTTAGGGAGGTGTGCTAAGAGATTTACAGCTCCAATTCTTGTCTTCCAAAGTCATCTTTGTCTTATGAACTCTTGTAAGTTGAACATGAGGCCCAAGGAAGGTTGCGTCCCTTCTAGTACTCCTTCTCTCAAAGGCATCTTTTCTAAAGAAGTTCTATCTTCTCTGTCAATTAAGTGAGGTGTCTTCTGTTGGGCTGATGATCAGAAGACATGGAAAGGATTAAAATAATTGCTTGTATGTGTTTGTAAGGGCACATGTGCATGTGTGCATGTGGGAGGTATTGGGGTTTGAACTCAAGGCCTGGGTACTGCCCCTTGGCTTTTCTTTTTTTTGCTCAAGGTTAGCACTCTTCCACTGAGCCACAGCTCCATTTCCCACAGATTTGCCTTCCTGGGCTGGCTTGGAAGTAGAATCTTCAGATCTCAGCCTCCTGAGTAGTGAGAACTACAGGCATGAGCCACCGGTGCTCCGCCCATAGCACACATTTTTGCTTTTAGTCAGTGCCTACTAAATATTTGTGTGGTTGAATAGAGGTACAAATAGCCAGCAGGGCTGAAGTCATTTGTGGGGAGTACCTAAGGCTCAAAAACTCACCCACTTGCCAAGATAGTTCAGCCACCTTCCAAGGTCAGCTTTACCCTGTCCCCAGCCCGTGGCTCTGAGCTGATGAGAAAATCCATTCTGAGGACAAGGCTTTACTCAAACAGGGCTGTTTTATGGGATGTTGGAGGGGAGTTCCCAGGGGCATCTGTTAGTTTTAGCTTCCTCTTGGGACCCCCATGCATCTTATGTCCGGAGCTGTGCCCTGTGTGAGCTGGTGGTTAAAGTCTATCAGAATGTCCCTGTTCTCAAGAACCTCAGAGACAAGCAAGTATAAAAGAGACAGTCACAGCTTTCCCTCCAAGGACATCAGAGGCTGAGATCATTGGTACAAGGCTGAAAAGAATGATAGTAATGTTAAACTTACATTACTTGAATGCTTATTAGTGACTAGCCCTGTGTTAAGCATGCTCTCTATGGTTGGTTTACGTATCCCCTCTCATCATGAATAACACTTCCAAAAGAAAGGAAAGAGGCTCTGGAGCTAGAGATTTGGTTGAAATCTCATCCTTGCCTTTTTGCAAATTATATATCCTTACAGAAGTTTCTAAATCTCTCTGAACCTCAGTTTCCTTACTAGGAAAAGGCTAGTAGTAATAATCATACCCGCATTATAATATAGTACAGGATGACATCAGGTAATACATGTAAAATGATGAGTCAGGCATCTGGCACAAAATAAGCATTCAAACACATACTAGTTGTGATGATGATGATGATGATGATGATGATGATGATGATGATGACAACGACGACAGCCTATGGTAAATTCCTGGACTGAAGTAACAAAGTCCCATAAGCCAAATAGCTTTAAGCTATTTCAGAGTTCTGGAGACTAGAAGTCCAAGATCAGGTATTCATGGATTGGTTCCTTCTTAGGCCTATGAGGGAGAATCTGTTCTGTGCCTTTCTCCCAGCTTCTGGGAGCCTCAGCCATTCCTTGGCTACAATTGTAGTAGGTGGGAGTCATCTATCTATGTCTCTTCATATTGCCTTTCCTCTCTGGGTCTCTATTTCCCCTTTTACAAGGACACTAATCCTATTGGATTAGGGCCTACCCCAAGGACCCTTTAGTCTGATCACATCTAAAGATCCCAACCTATCGACAGTACCTTACGCTATCCTACCAAGTAAGGCCACCTTCTCAACATTCCAACATACCTTTCATGGGAGACATAATTTAGTCCATAGCACAAGGCTAAGTAACTCACTTAAGTCACCTGGCTTGTTAGCGATGAATCTGGTCCTGTAGCCTAGGATTATTAGATGCCAAATCCCATGGTAGAAATGGCAATAGAGAGGCCCAACACTGCTGAACTTCCTCTGGAAAGAAAGTACAAAAGAAAGATGTTCAGAGCCTTCCACAGTGGCACTGATAGCCTTTTCCTGTTATTCTGCCTCCACAGCCTGCCTGCTCCAGGCGGAGCTGGTAAACTATGAGCGAGTCAAGGAGTACTGCCTCAAGGTTCTGAAGAAGGAAGGGGAGAACTTCAAGGCCCTTTACCGGTCTGGGGTGGCTTTCTACCACCTTGGGGACTATGACAAAGCGCTCTACTACTTGAAAGAAGCCAGGACTCGACAACCCACAGGTAAAGTGACTATCTCTGCTTTCTTAGGTCAGACCCCTCTGACAGCTCCTGAGCCACTTTATTGCATTGGACATCTTCCCGTGGCTGGCAGGGCCAGGTGAGAACAGAGAGGACCAATGAGGGGTCAGGTGTAGGACCTGGAATGAGGAGAGTGTGTGTGTATGTATATATATATATTCCATTCATTTACAAGAGTCTGGGTTCCAGGAATTATGGGTGTCTCTTCTCTTCAAGTACACAGAATCTTCTCTTTCCAACTTAAAGTTCAGCCCCCTTTACTTTCAATAAGTAAATACATATTATATATGACTATATGATTTATATTATATAATACATATTATATGTAACAGTATATATATAAATATATATATTGCATTCTTAGCATCAGCCATAGTCTGCTGAACAGCAGCACACATGTGGATAAAAAGACATCATACCCACCCATGGGAGGCTCACATCTGTTTGGAGACAGTACAGACCGAGAGTGGTGATGTTAAGCCCTGCACCTTTCCCAAAGTTTGCTCTCACTTCTCCAGTCAGATACCATCTTCAGAGCTTGAGTTATCTGCACCATCCCTTTAGATCATGTTCATTAGCTCACCCAGTCATTCCTCCACTCATTCCACGGGGAGTACAATGGGCCAGGAACTATTATAAGTGCTGAGTACCTAGTAGTAAACAGAAGAAAGTTGCTGCATGAGGTTCAGAGACAATGTCCAAGCACTCAGGACCTGAGACAGGAGGACCACTTGACACCAGCTTTGGCAACATAGTAAGGTCCCTCCTATTGTGAGAGACAGAGAGAGAGGGAGGTTAATATGTTTAAAGAACTTACATTTTACTGGAGGAGGATGGATAGTACAAATGGGAAAATAGCTGGCCTATGATTTAGTCATGGTAAATGCTATACAGTGAATAAAGCAGAGTGGACAGGGAGAGGTAATACTTTGACTTGTTATTTTTTTCATGTGGCTGATTTGTGTGTGGGGGTGTTTTTGTTTTTTGGGGCTTGGGTTTTTTTTTGTCTATTTGGGGTTTTTTGCAGTCCATCTTCCACCTGCAAATGTCTGAATATATGTTCTTTTTGTCTTTTTAAAACACTTTTTATTTTTATCTACTATATACAAATCGTGTTCTGACAGCTTTACTGTAAGCAACTTGAGGACTAAGAGTGAACTGGTTTCATGCAACAGAATTTTCTTGAGCACTTACATGTGCCAGTGCACTTCTGCATGGACTTTTGAGCATGAGGCAATGTTCATTTCTACACATGGGAGCAAACATCCCAGGTAACCATATAAGTCTTCTGCTCCAGACTGCAGAGCTCAGGAGCTGTTCCATGTCCTGCCTTCTTCACTAATTTGAGGACTGGGATGGGGGAGGGGTTGCTGAATGCCCTCACTGTGGAGTTCGTTGTCTGACCCTATTTCTGAAGACAAAAATAAGACCATGAAGCAAAGTCATTTGAAACTCCTCAGGCTAAACCAAGTGAGATTTAACTAATATTTATTGATCATTATATTAAGTAATTTTAGATTTACCTCACTGGTCCTCACTGCAATTTTATGTGGCCAATGGAAAAGGAGGCTTTGGAGTCAGACACACCAGTTACTATGTATCTGCTTGGGTATTTTATTTAATGTCTCCAAGTCCTAGCTTTCCCTTTTGTCACAGTGATCCTGAGGATGTACACTTCACACAACTGTAATGAGAATTAGATGGGATCATGAAGGCTAAAAATACCACAGCCGGGTATGGTTTCACATACCTGTAGTCCCAGCTACTCAAGAGGCTGGGGTGGGAAGATCGCTTGAGTATAGGAGTTCAAGGCTAGCTTAGGCAACAAAGTGAGTCCCCATCTCAAACCTGGTACAAAACTGGTACTCAGAAATGAAGTTTGGCCCGGCACTGGTAGCTTACACCTATTATCCTAGCTTCTCAGGAAGTGAGGTTGGAAGGATCATGGTTTGAGCACAGGCTATGACTAAACTTCATGCAACCTGCCCCCTCCCTCCGTCCTGCCCCCCCCCCCCCCATCGCAACAGCAACAGCCAGACACAGTGGCATGCACCTGTTTCCCCTAGTTACACACGGGCTGACACAGGACTGCACAGTTCCAGAGCAGCTTAGGCAAAAAACAATTTACAAGACCCTATCTCAACAGAAAAAGCTGGGTGTGGTGGTTGCATACCTATCATTCCAGATATACTAGAAAGCATAAATAGGAGAATTGTGGTCCAGACCAGCCTATCTCAAAAATAACCTGGGCAAAAGGGGCTAGGTGCATGGCTTGAGTGGTAGAGTGCCTGCCTAGCAAGATCGAATGCCTGAACATCAGAACAAAGAGAAATAAACAAATGAGTGAATGAATAAATAAATAGAATAAAAATCATTTCTTTCAGCCAAGACGTGAAACGTAGAGAAGTTGGTCATTTGTCTGAGGACCATCTCCAATTTGAATCTTCAGTTAGCTAGGCTGATTGGGGGCGCCCACTAAGATTACTGTTGCATAGAAATAGAAATAGGGGGAGAAATTCTCTCCTCTCCTTCCTGTCTGCTCCCTGGGCCATGGTGACCTGTCCACATTTGCTAAGGGGATGGAGTAAAGGAAGAGACCAGTCTGGCGCCCCTCTGAGCCTCCACCACCACCATGGTAAGACAGAAGGGCCTCAGGCTGAGCATGCGTGAGGCAGAGCTGGGCCTACACCTGAGCTGCAGACCCAGCTTTTGCCGAATCTTGTGCAGACCTCTGGTGCTGTTTCTCTCCTCGTAGACACCAATGTGATTCGGTACATCCAGCTGACCGAGATGAAGCTCAGCAGATGCTCCCAAAGGGAGAAAGAAGCCATGTAACCAGGAGCCCTCTCCGGAGCCGCGCCCATGCCTGACCGGGGACTCCAGGCCCCCGTGGTGGAGAGCCTCACCCTGGGTTCTGTCCCTTTCTTCCCACTTCTTCAGGCACCTTCTTCCTCCTCCTGTTGCTCCCCAACACTGTGTCTACTCCCAGTGCGAAAAGAAGGTGAGCAGCTCAACTGGAAGATGGTGGCTGCTCAGACATGGAGCCATCTTCTTCTGTTGTAGGTCAGTGCCTGAGGCAGGCCTTGCTTCCGTTGGGACGGCTGGGGAGGAGTCTCACAGTCTGGGGATGGAAATGGGGCCTGGACTTGGACCAGTGCTTCTGACAGGCAGCACACATGATGCCCACGGACTGGATCCTTCTACACCTTCCTGATACGCCAGAGCATCTTGAGGCAACTGGAACAAATCCAGGGATGAGACAAACAACCTGAAGCATGGATGAAGCCAACATAGAGACTGTGAACTTGTACACTGGAGTCCCCCACTCTCCCCAGTCACCTTAGTCCCTGCCGCCCCCTCCCTCCCTTGGCTTGGCTTGTGCTTTCTTCTCTCCCTCTCAGGGATCTGAGTCTCTGCCAGGATTCACATGCCATCGAGGCCCACTCTGAGGGCCCTCTGGTGACCACACATACCATTCCCCGCCTCCAGCCAGCAGGCAGCTGGGCCAAGGGTAGGGGCAGGGCAGGCTGTGTAGGGGATGGGATAGGGAGATGAGGCCGAAGGCTAGTGACGGGACTGTGGAACATTCAGTATACATAAAAACAAATCCACACGCAGCAGTTGCTGTCATTTCTGTTGGAAGCAGTCCACTCCCAAACCTCAGTCGGAGCTGCTTGTAGCCAGGCAGAACAGGGCTTTTCCCAAAGCCATTCGCCATTTGTCCAGCTCTGTACACCATGTCAGCTGCAGCCTTTGTACTCTAAAGAGCGGGGCTGAGATTGTGGAGACTGGCCCTAGGGCTTGGCTGTGTGGAAACTTGTATAGCTTCTTTAGGATGAAACTATCTGAACTTAATGTCTAGCCCGTAGAACGTATTCAACAAAAATGTGTTGAATGAATCTATTATGACTGCAGACTGACTTTCCTGCCTTAAACTAATTTTATCCCAGCCTAGTCTCCTGATATCTAGCCTTCCTCATGCTATGCTGTGTTGCTTCA
Organism: Dipodomys spectabilis; assembly: GCF_019054845.1. Lineage (NCBI taxonomy): Eukaryota > Metazoa > Chordata > Mammalia > Rodentia > Heteromyidae > Dipodomys > Dipodomys spectabilis. The sequence continues at coordinate 22,847,650 of NW_024870834.1, read as the reverse complement.
GTCAAACAAGAAACATTCACTGAGGGCTTACTGCTCACCCATTGTAGTGCAATATGCTGTGGGACACATGATACAGTCCCAATCTTTGAGGAGATGGAGAAGTTGAGACATGCTTATGGATTATTACCAATGACCTTGCTAATTTATATGATGCTTAAACATTTTCAAAGCACTTTCATGTATTTTTCGTGTGGTTAGTGACACAATATTGTATAAAACTAAGATATAAGCAGATGCAATAATGTTAATAGTTAGGATTTATTAAATGCACTATCTTCAGATCTTTACATGGAAACTCTCGTTTCTTTCATATGATGACTACTCTGTGAGATACTTTTCCTATGTCGTAGATAAGAACATGGAAAACCAGAAAATGAACAATCCTGAGGTTGCATGGCCTTAAAGGACATAGCTAGAACTTGAACCAGATCTAACTCTGGAGCTCTAGTTAGTAACTGTGCTATCCTTAGTGCATGCTCTCTCTCTCTCTCCATATGTGTATATATATACATATATGTAATCACACATGCATATATAACATATATATATTACATTGGGAAGTCACAGCTGTTTGAGAGCACGACACTGCACTAAGTTGAGAAATGTTCACAGTGGTGACACATGGGCCTCCTCTTATATTTACCCAAGGCAGAAAAAGACCAGAGATCAGAATCCTACTGGCTAGAGCAGTGACCATCCAGGAGGAAACAGCTGACACCTGGAATTATTTCAGCATATTATCTGTTATACTTGCTGATTGGGTCCGAACATAGCTGAACAACCTACCTGGTATTCCACCCTGCCCCAGCAGTGGGAAAGGACCGCAATTACAGGTATGGGCCAAAAGGAGATCCAGAGTTAATTATGTGTTATTTGTTTAAGTAGAGGCTCTGCCATTACAAGATCCAGTAATAGCGGAGGGGCCCACAAACCAGCAGCACAGGTTATAGTTACATAGCTCTCCAAACACTCTAAATGGGAACCTCAAGAAGGTGCTAGAACTACCCAGGGGTCCACAAATGACTCGCTTCTGAAGAAGAGCAAAAGGAAAAAGCCATTCCAGCTGACCAATTCCCTGTTCCTATTCTCACTCCTGCCATAGGCCTATATAGGACTGTTTGCAAAACTACCCCATTCCTAAGCCTCCAGATCAGAAAGTATGCAAGTTGACAAACTGTTAGGAATTGAAGGATAAAAATGAGGTCAGAGGTGGCCTGCAGAACTAGATCAAACTGGCAGGGTCTTCCTTTGATTTTCATGCATCATGATGGACTCTGTGTGAGTATTTCCAACATGGAAGCAAGAGAAAAGTCTTGTTTGATTGACTGAGTTGGAGTGGAGCTGGACAGATGGGAATAAGACTGGCACCATCCCAAGGGGACCTCAGAAGTAGGTGAAGACAACCTCTTGGAACAAGCGTATAGACCATTAGCTTGTCCATTGACTTAGATATACATACTTATGGGAACTTCGTTCACTGTGACCCAAATTTCAATGATCCTCCTCCCCAAAGAAGCTATCTGAGATGTCAACTAATGTTTAGGGTGGCAGATTTCAACTTTAATGAGCATTTGTCCAACAGATACTTTAGAGAGCTGTTGAGCAAAACTAGCTCTGTTTACTTTTCCAAATTTTTTACTTCCTTCCCTCACCCCTCCTAAAAAAAGGGACTGAAATTTAATTACACACTTTGTGGATGTCACTGTTGAACTATGTAAACAGAGCACTAGTCATGGATCTGACCTGCATAGTCATTTTCTGCCTGGATTTTTGTGATAGGCTCTTTTTGTGGAGGGGAACAGAAGGGGAAACCATACATTTTGTTTAATTATGAAAACCTCACATGTAGACACTTGGAGTGGGAGACAAAAATTCAACGCATCATCCTGCCACCCAAGACAACAGAGTTTTATCTTTTGGATATATCTTAGTTCTTTTTTTGAATATATTATGTATATATTCATGCATAGATTTTCGTGTGTGTGTGTGTGTGTGTGTGTGTGTGTTTGTGTGTGTGTGTGTGTGCACACGCGCGTGCTGATACTGGGGTTTGAACTTAGAGCATCATGCTCTCACCTGGCTTTTTTGCTCAAGGCTGGTGCTCTATCATTTAAGCCACACATCCACTTACAACTTTTCAATGATTAATTAGAGATAAAAGTCATGGTCTTTTCTGCCTGGCTGGCTTTGAACCATGATCCTCAGATCTCAGCCTCCTGAGTAGCTAGGATTACAGGCGTGAGCCACCAGCATACAGCAGATTTGCTTTGTTTCTAATGGAAAACTGCATCATACTGCACATCCTCTTCAATAACTTTACTTTTCAAAACATGCATTTATATATTAGAATATAAATATGTAAATAGATTAACTATTCAAAAGTACAAAAAGCTCAGAATTAACTCTTCTCCACTCTCTGCCAACATATAATTCCTCTCCAATTTCACAGATAAACATTTTCAAAACCATATATATGTATATATATGCACATATACATGTTCTTTGATCACACAAAAAAGTAGCATAGCAGACATGTCTTTGCTCTTCCGTTTACTTCATTGAATATATGAAGAATGCTTTCTGCATGTCTTTCAAACTTTACCAAAAGCACCTTCACTATGGTAGTCCCTCATTTTGTAGTGAGTCCCCAAACGTTAATTTCATTGGTTCCCAGTCACTATGATAGGTAATGATGTAGCACACTTTCTTGCCACTGACTTTTGCACCTAAACAACCATTTCCTGAGGATATAATCCTAGCAGGAAATTGTTCAGCTATTTTTTAAGGATTTTGATATATGTTGACAGCTGACACCCCTTCCCCAATCCCCAAGAGTTTGTACCAAACATGGTCTTATTGGTAGTCTCCAGAGTATCCTATTCCTAGGGCCCTATTACTAAAAGTTGTCACTTAACAAATCTTGTCCAGTTTGATAGGCAAAATAATTGTACGTCAATGTTATTTTAACCTGTCATTTTACCTTTCTTTGGCTATTAGTGAATAACGTTCTCATATGCTTATTGACCATCTATACTTCATTCTTTGTGAAATTTCTATTTATTTGATATTGGTATGTTTTTATTATCAATTTGTAATTTCAAGAATATTATTTTTGTGAAGAAATGCTGCCAATATGCTTTCCAAGTGCTTTGCTTTCCAATTTTGTTCATGGTGCTTTTTGACACGCATAAATTCTGAATACCACAATTCATTTGTTCCTCTATTGCCAGCTTTTCCTGCCTACAGTTTATTATCTTGTTTCTGTCAGAGCGGCTCTTCTAAAATGTAATTTTATCATGAGTTTCACAGCTTTAAAAGTTTTGTAGCTAAATATCACATTTAGGATAAAGGCCAAAATGCGTATATAACACAGAACACCACGTCTTTCGTGCATTTTCTCCCTCTGACTTTTCTTACCCTCTTTTCCAAGGCATTCTACTGTGGCACAGACTGGAGCCGTTGTGCTGGGGCTGTGGAACTTTGCATGCTGCTCCTTCTGCCTAAATGTCTATTTCACATCCTTCCACCTTCTCTTTGCCTTAATTAAGTCTTGGCTTAGGATCACGGCTTCAAAGTCATGGCCTATTCTCCCAAAGGAACCCAATCCTACCTCTGTCCAGTGTCTGCTACAACTAATTATAATTTTCTACTTACATTCATCCCTCCCGCTGCCTGGGTATTCCTCAAGAGATTGCAGCCCAATGGTCTAGCACAATGCCTGTGCATTATGGGTGCTCAAAAGCTGTTGAGTGTTGAGCCTAAACTGGATGAATAATGGACTAGATCTGTGCTTCTGAGAAATGAAGATGTCCTGGGAGACTTACGTCAGGAGAGGAGGCATGTGCTCTAGGCCTGTGCCTTCTAAAACATGACCACTGGATGAGCTCTTTAAAAACTGACAATCCAAGGCACCACCTCAGACGTGGTGAATCAACTCACAGCATGCTAGAGGCACTACAGTGTTTAGAACATTAGAAAGAGTTTTTGACATCCAGACATGTTCTGGGGCACCACCTCAGAGACTAGCAGACTCACTTCCAAGTGCTTTGCTCCACCATTTCAAATCATGTTACCTTTTGGGGTAGCTAGATGAATACCAGCTTAGATACCAGCTTAAACACAGCTAGGAGACTAGCTGTTCCTAGCTGTGTGCCCCTGGGGAAGCTGCTTAATTTTTTTTTTTTTTTATCTCTGGATCTAGACACTGCCCCTGAGTTTTTGTGCTCAAGACTAGCCCTCTACTACTTTAGTTACAACTCTACTTTTGAATTTTTTTGATAGCTTTAGTAGAAATAAGAGTTTCAGGAAGTGGCGCTGTAGCTCAAGTGGTAGAGCGCTCGCCTTGAGTTGAAGAGCTGAGGGACAACGCCCAGGCCCAGAGTTCAAGCCCCATGACCGAAAAAAAAAAAAAAAAACTATATAGAAATAAGAGTTTCATGGACTTTCCTGCTTGGGCTGGCTTCAAACCACAACTCTTAAATCTCAGCCTCCTGCATAGCTTGGATTATAGGCATGAGCCACCAATGCCCAGTCTGTTTAACCTTTTTGACCTAGTTTTCCTAAACTACACATGGAGATGTGATAGACCTTAAAAGAGAGTTGAGAGGGGGAAGAAATAATCCTCTCCTAGCTCAGTTCCCACTACAGAGTAGCCATAGGATATTTCACCTCCTTCCCCCTCCCTCCTCAGCCTCAGTTTCCTCATTTATGATGTGCTTGCTACCTGCTTGCCTCCCTCTTTCTACACTCCATACTCCAGAAGAAAGAGGCCTTCCTACAAGCCCTTAGATATCTCTCTGGTCCTCAGGCAAAGCAAAGGCTCTACAGTAGTCTGTGAGAATAATTCTGATGGATTCCAGAATCGTTTTCTAGTCATATCAAAAAAAAAAAAAAGCAACATGCTTTGCTTCCTAACAGTCCACCCTAGCAGGCAGCAGCCTCTGCGCTGTAAGGAGAAGGCATTGTCAGGAACTAAAGTGGTCAATGCCCACTCTCCTTCCATTGCTCTTGATGGCCTCATCGGGAAAACCAAGAATGGTGGGAATGAGGGTGAGGTCGAATAGCTGATGGACAGCTGCTTGGATTAAGATGCCCCACTTCCCATTTCCAGTGCCCGCACCAGCCTGGGGTGAGCAGCAGAGACAGGGGGAAATGCACACAGCCCATCAGGCATGGCAGAGTTCAAATTACCAAGTCAGCATGAAAAGTCTCACTCTAAATGGACTGAAATTAGATTCTATTAAAAACCACACTCAGCAAGGCCTTGGGCTATTAATATTTGCTAAGACATGGAGGAGGGAGAGAAGGTGGAGGCCCCTGAAAAAGCTGCTGGTGAATTGCTTGACTGGAAGGAAGCCCACATTTGAAACCTAGCCTTGCCCTGTTTTTAAAGTCTCACAGACTACTATGGCTGAAAGTGAGTTTAAAGCTCAATAGTTCTCCTCTTGTCTTACAAATGAAGGATCAAATCCAGCAGTTAATGACTTGCTCAAAGTTGTGTAGCTTGTACAAAGTAGCAAAGGCTGAACCTGAACTCGGGCCAGTTTCCTACCAGCGCTTAGTATTTCTTTTCACTGAATTGAAACACATAGGCACCCAGTAGAAATTGTGTTCTAAAGAAAGAATATTGTCCTGGCTTATTTACTCCCTCTGCAGTCACTTCAGTGGTTAATCAGATAGCCACTGTCCGAGAGGCTTACAGTCTAACTAGGCAGAAAACTAAATAGGCAGTGTCAATGCTATGTAGGAAATGTAACAAAAACCCCATGGCCACATAGAAGGGAGCTACAAGCATGCAGATGGTATACCAGCATAAAGATAAGCCATAGGTCAGCAGAATAGACACTTGAATCCAAAAATAAGTCCTTGCATTTACAGTAAATTGATTTCCTACAAAAGAATCAAAACAATTCAATGAAGGAGAAAAGAGTCTTTTCCATAAGAGGGTACTGTGTCAGCTGGGTAGCAAGCCACCAAACAAGAAGTTTGAACCTCTGCTTCATCCTCTGTATAAAACACACTCAAATACATTAAAGGCATAAAATGTAAGAACTAAAATTGTAAAATTCTTCATGGTTAGAATGAGATTATGGCTCATAGATATGATACCAAAGCCTAAACAAAAGAAAAACTAAGGGCAAACCATTTTGTATCTATTATATTGAAATTGAGCTTCTGTGGATACTTTCAAGAAAGAACAACCCACCGAATGGGGGAAAGTCCCCAGTTGTGTTCCTGACAAGGAACTTGTAACTAGCACTAAAATATCTATTAAAACTGAGTAATAAGCCAGGCATGGGTGGCTTATGCTTGTAATCCTAGCTACTCAGGAGACTGAGATCTGAGGATCAAAGCTAGCCTAGGCAGCAAAGTCTGTGAAACTCATCTCCATTAAACAACCAAAAAGCCAGAAGTGGAGATGTAACTCAACTAGTAAAGCCTTGAGCAAAAAAGTTCAAGGATAGTACATAGTCCCTGAGTCCAAGCCCCAAGAATGACAAAAAAAATCACAGCTGAGAAGGTAACTTAGTGGTAGAGTGCTTGCCTAGCATGCATGAGGCCCTGGATTTGATTCCTCAGTACCACATAAACAGAAAAGGTTGGAAGTTGTGTTGTGGCTCAAGTGGTAGAGTGTTAGCCTTGAGCAAAAGAAGCTCAGGGACAGTACCCAGGCCCTGAGTTCAAGCCCCAGGACTGGCAAAAAAAGTCAGTAATATAAAAAGACAACCGAATTTGAAAAGGAGCAAGAAAATCTGAATAGACATACTCCAAGGAAGATAGACATTATAATAAGCGCATTAATCTGACCAATATCATTAGCCATTAGAAGAAATGCAAAGCAAAAACCACAATGAGCGACCACTTCATACCCATTAGAATGACTATTATCAAATAATAACAAGGGTTGTTGATGATATAGAGAAACTGAAACCCTCCTACAACAGGGCTGGTGGTAACACAATATGGCGCACTGAGATGGAAAACACTTCCTCAAACAGTTCATTAGTAACCCTATGATCCAACAATTCCACTCCTAAGTATTTACCCAAGAGACCTGAATACCTATGTCCATACAAACTCCTACACACTAATGTTTATAGGAACATTATTCATAATGATCAAAAAGTAAAAGCAACCCAAATGCCCAACAACTGACAAATGGGTAAATCAATTATGGTAAATTCACACAACACATTACACACAATAAAAAGAAATGAAGGGCTGATCATGCTATAAACTTTGAAAATATGGTGAAAAAAGCCAGTCATGAAGTATGAGTCTATGTATGTGAAATTTCAAGAGTGTGAAAATTCTGGAGACAGGAAGTGTATCAGTGGTTGCCTAGAGGAAGGGTTTTCAAGGAGCTGGAAGGAATGGGAAGTGGTGGCTAAAAGAGGCCAGGTTTCCTGTTGATGAAACACCCTAAAATTAATTGTGATGGTGAATAAACAATTCTCTGAATACATTAAAAGCGATACACAATACATATTTTAAATGGGTATATCATATGATGATAAAACTATCAAATATCTTATTTGGCCCTACTTTATCATATAATCAATATAACAAGCATATAGCATGCATTCTTTGTTTCATGACATTGTATGATTTATACCTTCAGCACATCTTTTGAACTAGCCCATTGCAATTGCTCACGAATCACATGTGACTAGTGGCTATTCATTGGACAACAAAGTGATAGAGCTTCAAAGAAGATCCTATGAAGACTGAGCAGTCTCCAGATTGGTAGAACTTTAATCATGCTCCTTTATGGAGTTTCCAAAGCCCTTAGAGTAGACCCTTCTGCAGAGCTGCAAGGCAGAATCAAGGAAGAAGAGGGCTCTGCTCTGTTGGCTTCCACTTAAGACTCCATGCTGGCTACATATCCTTTATCAAGGTACAACTTCAAGCTCCAATACTGCTGACTAGTGTGCCTCATTTATGAAAATAAGGATTACAATAGTACCATTGTCACAGTTACAGTGAGGGTTAACATGAAAACTGCTTTGAATGGTGTCTAGTACAAAGTAAGTCTTTTTTTACTGTTAGCTAACTATTAGACAATAATAAAAAAATAATTATTTTGTCTCCCACTCTTGGCAAAGTGCCTGGAGCATAGTAAATTCTCAGGGAGCCATCAATGTCCACACTGGAAACATTACAAGACTCCCAACACTTTTTTCTCTAACTGCCACTTGACTACTTCTATGAATCCTGTCTTGACAGCAGATCCTTCTGTTTTTAGGTAGTTCTTATTGGAACTGCACTGTTACACAGGGCTGGAATCTGTCACTTGCTTCCATTTACAACCTGCCTTTGGCCATATTCAAAGCAAGATAAGTCTTCACAACAAGATGTTATTCCAACATCTGTTGTTGCAACTGCCATCCAAGCACCTTATTTTCTAAACCTATATCTCCATCTACTTTTCTAGGGTTGTTCAGCCCTTAACCTTTTTCAGTCTATTATTGTGGTACTAGGATGCTAGGCATGGTTGGTTTGTTGTTGTTGTTGTTTCTGTCAGTCATAAGGCTTGAACTCAGGGCCTGGGAATTATTCCTGAGCTTTTTCACTCAAGGCTAGTGCTCTAACACTTTGAGCTACAGCATCACTTATGGTTTTCTAATGGTTAATTGGAGATAAGGGTCTCACAGATTTTCCTTGCCCAGGCTGGCTCTGAACTATGATCCTCAGATCTCAGCCTCCTGAGTAGCTAGGATTACAGGTGTGAGCCACTGGTGCCCAGCAGTATGGTTGTTTTAAGCCTGTAATACTAGCTATTCGGTAGACAGAGATGAAGTTTTGAAGTTTAAGATCAGCCCAGGTAAAAAGAAATTGACAAGACTACATTTCAACTAATGGATGGGCCTAGTGGTACCAACCTGTACCATGGGGATGGCTGCCAGGCTGTCCATGGCATAAAGTTAAGACTTTACCTTGAAAATAAGTCAGAAAGGGGCTGGGAAGGTGGCTCAGTGGTAGAGTGCTTGCCTTGCATGCTTGAGGCCCTGGGTTCGATTCCTCAGCACCACATAAGCAAAAAGAAAAAAGCCGGAAGTGGCGCTGTGGCTCAAGTGGTAGAGTGCTAGCCTTGAGCTGAAGAGCTGAGGGACAGCGCCCAGGCCCAGAGTTCAGGCCCCACGACCGGACCCCCCCCCCCCAAAAAAAAAAAAGAAAAGAAAAGAAGTCAGAAAGGGCCTACAGGCATGGTTCAGTGGTAGAATGCCAATGTAGCAAGTGTAAAGCCTTGGTTTCAATCCCCAGTACCATTAAAAAATGTGGCATACTGAATCATAAAGGGACCCTCATCATTTCCTGACATTTGGACTACATGAGCGCCTAACTAAGTTTTTCATCAGACCGTTCCAATTAGCTTGTATTATGTTTATAGCCCTATCTGCTACTTATACCATTGACCTTTCACAATTTCATGTAATGAGATATAATTATGTGTATCAGGTCCCTCTCTCCTTACCCATGGTTTTATTTTCTGTTCTTCAGTTACCTATGGTCAACTGTGATCTGAAAATATTTATTGGAAAATTCCAGAAAAAAAAAAGCAGTTCATGAGTTTTAGATTGTGCACTGTTCTGCGCAACATGATGAAATCTCACACAGTCCTAGGGTGTGAGTCACCTCTTTGTCTAATGTGTCCACGCTGTCTACCCTTCCCACTCTTTAGTCATTAGTAGCTAAGGCCACATCAAAGTGCTTGTGTTCAAGTAGCTCTTATTGTACTTAAGAATGGCTCCACCCCAAAGAGCAGAAGTATTTCTACAGAAATACTTCTGAAAATTTGTATTTGCCAAAGAGAAGTTGTAATGTACTTTTCTTCTAAGTGAAAAGTTCAAAGCACAGAAAGACACTTTGAGAGCGAGCACCCACATACACATAATTTCATTACAATGCAGTGCAGTAATAGTTCTATTTTATTGTCCATTATTGTTCTTAGTCTCTCACTGTGCCGATTTATAAAGTTTATCATAAGTGTGTATGCATAGGAAAAAACATCATACGCAGAATTTGTCACTATCTGCAGTTTCAGGCATCCCCTGTGGGGTGTTGGAACATAGCCACAATAAATAGGTGGGAGGGGAGCTATTGTACTGTAACACGCACAGATCTCAGGAATTAAACGAATGCAATCCTACACCAACACACTAATCATGACATAGGACACCATGATCATCCTACAAAGTTCTCTCACATCCAATGATCCCAAACTCCTAAAAGCAATCACCATTCTGATTCCTAGCCCCATAAACTGGTTTTTGCAAAAACAGAAAAGGGTTTTGAAATTCATGTAAGTGGGACAGTATGGTATTATAACATGTTATCTTAACCCACAATTTTATTACTTTTAAATTGGTATTAAACGTAATCATATCAACTTTAGCTTTTCTTCATAGTGGTTGTAGGCATTTTGGTAGTGATTCTCCAATACATACCTACAATAAAGTCCTCAACTGGTCAACAGACTGGTCATGATTCTTTCTGTTCTTAATCCAACATGAGAGAAGAACAAAGATGGCACCTGGGTATTTAAACCATAAGCCTCCTTTCAGTATTCAGCTTAGGAGATGAGACCCACTGTGGAAGTGGTGTCCAGAGAAGGCACAGGAGTACCAGCCTTCTTGATGAACAGGACTGAGTTCTGTGTGGGATGAATATATAGGGGAAGAAAAACAGCTTCCTCCACCCTTCCAGAGTCTTTTGCTAAGCTATGTGTTAAATTGCATAAAGCATTTTATAGGAGAAAGATCATTCTTAATTATGCACAAAAGTCCCACCAATATATGATACTCAAAGGAGAGACAAATGATTGGCGCTTCCATGAAATTCTGAGCTAAAGAAAGGAGCTGAGACTTGAGATTTCTGGGGAGGGGCTGCAGGCAAGTGGTGACAAATTATAGGAAGGGGAGGGGAGGAGAATTGATGAGTAAAGTTTGCCTCGTGATGCAAATACGATTCTCTCAAGTGAAAAAGGCTGTCCAGGATCTACCCTCTCAGAGGAAGACAGTTCTTTGTTTTTGTGTCAATACTAGAACTTGAACTCCAGGCCTCATGCTTCCACTTGGCTTTTTCATTCATAGTTGGAGTTCTACCACTTGAACCACACTTCCAGTTCTGGCTTTTTGCTAGGTAGTTGGGGATAAAAGTCTTAAGGATTTGCCTGCACTAGCTGGCTTTTTGAACCTCATTCTTCGAATATCTAGAATTATAGATATGAGTCACTGGCACCCAGCTAGATAGTTTAATTCATGAAAATATCCTGTATATATGAAGATGTCCTTCGCAAAGGGACAGCTTGACCAAAGCATGAGGTAGCTTTTCCAGAGCTACCTTATGTCTGCAGATCCTCAAAATAACCGGTTAATTAATAATCAATATAGCAAAGCAGCATGCTGTGGCTTAGTCTGGTTTCCTATAGTTATATTTTGGGATGGAAGGGGGTGGGAGGCAGGACATTCCTGAGTCACGTGGGCTGAGAGAGGTCTGGGTTGGGGGGGAGGGGATCTGACAATCACAGGCATGCCAATGAGCACTGAAGTGGAAAAAGGAAGTAGTTCCATCTCTAGGGGCACAACCAAGGCTCCCGGTGTCCATACAGGAGGGTCCTGAGCCTTTCCAAAATCCTCTAAGGAAGCTTAAGCTGAAACTTTTTGGTGTGGATTTCTTTTTCTGGTCCTGGGACTTGAACTTATAGCCAGGGCACTCACTGTCCTTCAGCCTCTTTGTACTCAAGGCTAGCACTGTGCCAGTTGAGCCATAGTGCCAGTTCCAGCTTTTTCCTGAGTAGTTTATTGGAGATAAGGGTCTCAAGGACTCTTCTACCCATGCTGGCTTCGAACCACAATCCTCAGATCTCAGTTTCCTGAGTAGCTGGGAACACAAGTAGTTTAGTCTAATGGTTATATGCTTTGTTTTGTTTGTTTTAGTAAGTCCTAAATGGAATCTGGCAGCTTATAAGGAAAACCAATTTTTTTCTAGATTTAGAAGCTACTGAAATGGTGACATTTGAAGAGCACTTAGTCCCTTTTGTCACCCCTACCTCAAAGCAATGAGGCTTGGGGTGTAGCTGAGCACAGGCAGGAAGAAAAGGATGTCTAGAACATGCCACTTCTGTTAGTCTTCATGGAACCTGAAAAGGCCACCTGGTCAGAATGTTCCTTCCATTTTGATTGCTTTTGATGCAGTGTTACAGGGCGTGTGTTTCTTAGAAACATGTGAGCTTACAAGTACAGCTTTCCTATGGCGGGAAACCTGAACTGCCACCTTTCACTGTGGGACCTTGAACTTGTGGCAGGTTTGTTTAACTCCATCTATTTCATCTAGAAATAGGTGAGAATCAGAAATCTGTCAGGGAATCAGAATCTCCCATCAAGCATTTTTTAAGATACAGATCCAGGAAGCGTGCATGCGCGTGCGTGCATATGGTGTGTGTGTGGGGGGGGGGGGTGCTGGGGATCAAACTCAAGGCCACACACATCTGATACAAAAGCAGTGGAACAACTGTACTACTCTGTTACACTGTACCCCAGCTCTGTTTTTTGTTTGTTTGTTTGATTGGTTGGTTTGGTTTGGTTCTGAGGATTAAAACCAAGGCCTAGGCAAGTGCTCTTCCATTTGAGCTATTTTCTCCAGCCCTTTTTCATTTTGTTTTGTGCCTGAGATAGGGTCTTGCTATCTTTGCTTGGGCAAGCCTCCAAGTCCATTGAGATCTTCCTGTCTCTGGCCCCTGTATAGCTAGGATTACAGTTATGTGCCTCTGTGTCTTGGGTTCATGGCCAGTCTCTGTGTTTTCTTTAAAAGTCAAAAGTCAGCCATTTGCAATAGCACGTGCTTATAGTCCCAGCTTCTTAAGAGGAAAAGTCAAGAAGATCATCTGAGATCACAAGTTTAAGACCAGGCTAGGAAACTTAGTAAAATTCTATCTATTCCACCCCCTCCACCCAAAGAGAGAGAAGGGGGGGGGAAGGAGGGAGGGAGGAAGGAAATTGTATAGAAGCTAAATGTCTGATACTTGCTCATAGTCTGATATTTGATGATCACTGAATGATTATATGATTTTTCATAGTTTCAATATTCTATAAATGTATGGTAAGGTATACAACTAGGTAGAACTGGTTCTTCTTGGGCCTTGCACATATTTGCATAAAAAATACTTGTGGGGACATTTATCTTGGTTAAAGGGAAGAAAAGATTTTAGGTTAATTTAGTTTGAAAAGATGTTTAAGAGAAGATGAAGGTGCCTGGGCGCAAGGTTCAAGTGCTAGGGTGCTTATCTAACAAGTACAAATTCCCGAGTTGAACCCTAGAAGGAGGGGAGGAGAGGCACGAAGAGATAGAGATAAAAACCAGGCAGATCTATGGAGAATCTCACCATCAGACATGCATATAAGTTTCTAGAAGACTTGTACATGCTTGATGGAAACTTTGATGATAGGAAGAGACTTTAGAAGGTACAAGTGTCACATTTGGCCCATCATTTGGTGTCAGCAAGGTACTGACACCAGATCTTCGGTGGAGCATAGGGTGACCTAGGATGCTAAGATATCTTCATAGGTGGCAGCGTGTTAAATTTTTAATGGAAGCTTAGCCCTCACTCACTGCAACCACAACTACTATTTGAGCCACTAAGTTGTACAGTCCCAGCCTGGCCTACCTCTGCACTTGTCCACACTTACTCTAAATTTAAGGAACACAAGGTTTCTAGAGAAAAGAAGATTAGGGCTGGAAGTGCAGCTCAATGGTAGCATGCTCGAAACTCTTGGTTTTCAAGCAACACAAAAGAGAAAAAGGAAGGAAGGAAGAAAAAAGGAAAGAAAGAAAGAAAGAAGGAAAGAAGGAAAGGAAGGAAGGAAGAGAAAGAGAGAGGAAGGGAGGAAGGGAGGGAGGGTAAAACAAAAGAGGAAAGGGAACTGACAGTGTGTTCAATAAGCTCAAACCCTCTATGGGTCATATTGCCTCTTTTGCAGACAAGACACTGAGGAAAAGAGCAGTTGCGGGTCCAACAATGATGATGGTCACCACAAAAGCGTTTTTAACCTGGCTCTCGGGCCTTTGATACTCACTGCATGGAGAGCTGAATTATCTATTCAGGACTTTGGTTATTTGCTTCAATGGATTTTCTACATCCCCTGTCAGGTGACAATTGGGGGATTATTATTCAGACTATTAATAGAAGTTATGCATTAGGGAATGTCTAGCAAATCCACTAATACAGAAATTATGTGTGCTTATTTTCAAACTTACACTGAATGTTGCTGATGTTACAGTATGTATATGTGTGTACACATATATGCCAAATGCTAAGAATGTTTTATATATTGGTGATGTGGGGTTTTTTTCTCTTTTGCTATTACTCTCTACACAAAGCTTTTATTTTAAGATAAACCACTGATGTATAAAGTTCATTTAAAATTACAATGTAATCGGATTCTTAACAACACTTGATGACATTCTGTCCTGGTGTAGACAAAAATCCCAGCAGCAGTCATTTCTCTCTCCTCCCTCTCCCTCTCCCTCTCCCTTCCCCCTCCCTTCCTCTCTCTCCCTCTTCCCCTCGCTCCCTTTCTCCTTCCCTTTCCTTCTTTCTCCCTTTCTCCTCCTCTCACCCCCTCCCCCCTTTCACTCCTCTCTTACTCCCCCCTCCCAGCTTTCATGTACTTATAAATCACCTTGGGATCTTGTTAAAATGCAGATTATGATTCAGTAGGTCTGGAGCAAGGCCCAAGATTCTGCCTAACAAGATCCCAGGTGAGGCTGTGCAACTGGCCTGTGGACCACAGTCTCAGTAGGAGGGGAAAAACTGCCTGACTCCCAGACAGAAGCAGACAGCCTGCAAAGTCATCTGATTTCCAGCCCTGTGTCCAGATACTGCCTCTGACATGTCTTTATCTAGCCACATGTTGTTTATAAATACACTACAGTATTCTAAGTGTCCCTGAGGTTTGGGTGCTTGACCATCTCCAAACAGCATGGAAACTAGAACAAGAACTTCCACATACCAGCTCCCCTCCAAGCTTCCTTCTAACCTCTAGGCCTTTTTTGTTTGTTTGTTTTTGCTCAACCCTAAACCATCCTTTATAATCCATACTCCAACCCTACCATTTAGTTCCTCCTTTTCCTCCTTCCAGAAAAGTTCAGACCTATATTAAGAAAGATGTGAATCCTCTGTACTAGAGCTGTGTTTTGCTATCCTTATTAAGTTTTTAAGTGTCATCTTATGAGGCAGCTCTTATTTTAACCTGCATGTTACCAATGAGGAATAGAAGACCTTCTAGGGCTAAATAAATTACCCAAGGTCATGTGACTAATTAAGTGGCAATACCAAGATGTGAAGCCAAGGCTGCCCTACTGCAAAGCCCGAGTTCCTGGCCCACTGTGAGGTGGGAAGTTGGGTCCTGGAATGATGAACGGTCCATTCTCCCTGGGCTGTTCAAAGCCCTTACACCCTCTCCTCACGCCAGGTTATTTATATCTGGTACTGACTCACTCTGACTACTTTTATTTCTCCTTAACCTGGAATAAAAATAGTTGTGTTTGGTCTGAGATGTCTAGGATCATAGTCTGACTGTTTCTGAGCAACGTGGGCACTTGAGAAGTTGGCCAGATTCATCTCTGAGCTCCCCTTCTTGAACTTCCCAGCCAGCCTCCATGGGACCACCTCCCAGTTCCTTCTCCAGCCACAGAGGCTGATTTTACCTTTAACTAGATAGTCTGTAGCTGCCACTTAAAGAAGAGGGGATGTATGGTTTCTAATCCAAAGACACTTGTTTTGAGGGAACATAGGTCCCATCTCTTTCCTCCTGCTTGCTCACTTGCCTGTTCAGCCCTATACTGAAGCTTCTGCTGCCATGAGAGAAATAAATCCTTCCTACCTTAAGTAGTTTCTGTCAAAGACTTTGTCACAGCCACAAACAGACTGAGTAAGAGAGTCACCTTCCCTTTTGCCACACATATTACTTTGGAGCTGACAGAGAGGTTTCATTGGCTTTGGGAAAAGGCAACTCACAAGAAACATGAGACTAGAGATAACTTGGGTACAAGGAAACAAAACTCTGCAGGTGTCACTTTCCCTGACTGGCTCATTTCTGCAGAGTCATTTCATCTTCTGTAAGAAATGAGCATCTTAGGTTAGCACTGGTGGCTCACACTTGTAATCCTAGCTACTCAGAAGGCTGAGATCTGAGAATCACAATTCAACACCAGCCCTGTCAGGAAAGTCTGTAAGACCCATACTTCTTACTAACCAACAGAAAACCAGAAGTGGAACTGTGGCTCAAAGTGGTAGAACAGCCAGGCGCTGGTGCCTCAAGCCTGTAATCCTAGCTACTCAGGAGGCTGAGATCTGAGGATCGTGGTTCAAAGCCAGCCCGGACAGTAAAGTCCATGAGACTCTTTTTTTTTTTTTTGGGTGGGGTCCGGTTATGGGGCCTGAACTCCGGGCCTGGGCACTGTCCCTCAGCTCTTCAACTCAAGGCTAGTGCTCTACCACTTGAGTCACAGCACTACTTCCAGCTTTTGTCTTTTTGCTTATGTGATGCTGAGGAATTGAACCCAGGGCCTCATGCATGCAAGGCAAGCACTCTACTACTGAGCCACCTTCCCAGCCCAAGTCCATGAGACTCTTATCTCCAATAAACCACTAGAAAATCGGAAGTGGCTCAAGCGGTAGAGCACTCGCCTTGAGCTGAAGAGCTGAGGGACAGTGCCCAGGCCCAGAGTTCAAGCCCCATGACCAACCAAAAAAAAAAAAGTGGTAGAGCACTAGCCTTGAGCAAAAATGCTCAGGAACAGTGCCCATGCTCTGAGTTCAGCCCCATGACCAACTGAAAAGAGAAGTGAGCATCTTAGCTCCATCTCTGAAGCGAGGCCTACTGTTGTGAGGTTCCCAAGCCTGGCCTGGACAAAGTCTAGCTCAAAGTCTTCCTTGCTGTCATCATGCTATCACACCATCTTAGCAAAAATTCAGTTTACTTTTCTCTCTTGGTTTATATGAGGACTCTGGGGGCTGGGAATTTGGCTTAGTGGTAGAGTGCTTGCCTAGCATGCATGAAGCCCTGGGTTCCATTCCTCAGTACCACATAAACAGAAAAAGCTGGAAGTAGTGGTGTGGCTCAAGTGGTAGAATGCTAGCCTTGAGCAAAAGAAGGTCAGGGACAGTGCACAGGCCCTGAGTTCAAGCCCCAGGACCGGCCAAAAAAAAGTGGCATTTGGGTTTCACTGTCAGGTCCCTAAATGAAAAGAGTCCTGCAGCCACAATAGAAAGCCTCTGTGTCTCCTCCCTAAGGACCCAGTAGCAGAGCCTTCTTCCACAGTAGCCAGGGAAAGGATAGCAGGCAGTGCTCTACACGGTAGTCTCCATAGAAAGGGGCTAATTTTTCAGCATGTTTGACAGAGGCATTATTTGACATTCTTTGCAAGAATTCGCCTTCAAGAAAGACTATATAGTAGCCAGGCACTGATGGCTCACACCAAGAAGCTGAGATCTGAGGATCATGGTTCAAAGCTAGCCCAGGCAGGAAAGCCCATGGGACTCTTATCACCAATAAACTACTCAGAAAAGGCCGGAAGTAGTGTTGTGGTTCAAGTGGTAGAGCATTAGCCTTGAGCCAAAGAAGCTCAGGGACAGTACCCAGGCTCCGAGTTGAAGCTCCAGGACTTCCCGCCCCCCGCCCCCCCCCAAAAAAGGACTATGTAATAAGATGTGTTTGAGGAACCAACTCAATGAATCTTATTCATCTATTAATTTTGTCAGTTGTGAGGCTTGAGCTCAGCACCTGGGCACTGTCCCTGAGCTTTTGCACTCAAGGCTAATGCTCTATCACTTTGAGCCACAGCACCACTTCCTTTTCTGGTTGTTAATTGGAGATAAGAGTCTCATGGACTTTCCCACCAGGGCTAGCTTTGAACTGCGATCCTCAGATCTCAGCCTCCTAAGTAGCTGGGATTACAGGCATGAGCCACCGGCACCAGATGATGAATCTTATTTTAAATAAAGGTAATAAATTATTCAACAAATGGAAGCATTTTTTAATGTACAGACACTATGCTAACCACTTTACATAGAGATTTCCATTATTATAAGGTAGGTAATATCCTATTTTCACATGATAACTTGAACCTAGAGACCACATTAACACCTAATTGGGTAATTTTTCTCTTCCAACCATGCATAAAGATGGGCTTTGACTGGCATGTTAGCATCAACAACTTCTATCCTCCACTCCACAGGCCAATCCTGGCTGATTGAACCGTAATAGAAAAACGGGGCTCATCTTTTTCTTTTTCATAGAAGTATAACTTTGGATAGACATGTGTCCTTACTATGAAGTTCTTCATAAGACAGGATTTGAGCATCAATATCTAGTTACATGCACCTGAGGTCAATAGAGAAAGAACAAAGACTCAAATTGCTGAGCAAATCAGTCACAGAGAACTTTGCAGCTCCAAAGGAGAATGATCCCTTGGTCCACAGTAGCTTGTCCATTCATATCTCATTCTTTTAAGCCCTTTTGACTATCTACCTCCCAGGTTCTCTGAGACTCTTCTTTTCCAATTAAATACTCCATTCAAAAAGAAATCAAATGGCTTTCAAATACTCATAATCAAAGAAGCCTATCTTTGAGAATTCAAGGATTTACCTAACACAACATAGGTTGAGAAGGATAAAGCTGGGACACAGCCCATTCATTTCTGCAACCACTAGCTTATTCAGACCAAGACTAGCAAGGGCTGTGTATAGCTTCCCCATCAGATCCTAGTAGCTCAGAGTCCTAAGCAAACAGAGGTCAGAGAACTTGCATGGCATCCTCAAACAGGACAAGAAACCCACCTTTCCAATGAGGAGGAAGCAGAGAGGGGCTATGCCATTTGGTGAACAGGAGTGGGGCATCATGGAGTGAGTATGAACTCTTTGGGAGAGCAATGGAATCATCTCTCTTGAGACACAGCCAGACAGAAGATGGGCAGGATGAAGAAAGAAGAGGCCAAAAAGGAGTGTGGTGACAATTTAGCCTTGGGATTAAGGACTTCATCCACAAGGCTTCCAGGCCCAAATCAGTGGCCATCAAGGATACTAGGAGCCTCACATTCTGCCCTGGTCCCACAATGCAATGGAGTCGGGTGAAGCCTATAGAAAAATGGGTCACGGGCTTCTCTGAGCAGATCCATTAGCTGCTCCCTTGGAGCCACTTGAAGCCTGCAGCTCCTGAAGCTGTGCTTATTGACTGTTTATTTCTCTAATTTGTCAAGGGCTGTCTGCACACTCCAGCTTGCTTCCCAAGCATTCAGCTTCTGTTTCATCTTACAAGCTTCACCAATTTGATTACCATGTTCTGCACTCTTTCAAGTCATTAATGAAAATACTGATGAACACTGTGTGTAGCAAGCCAGATCCCTCAGGCCTCTTCTTCCCCGCTCCCCCCTCCCCCCTCCCCCCCACTTCTTGCCTAGCTAACAATGCTCTTTTGAGTTAACCTTCACTCTTTGTTCAAGAAGTCTTGTCCCCTCTTTGTTCATTTACTTATTTAATTACTCATTGATTCATCTGCTAGAGCTAGAGACTAAGCACAATTCGTAGCACATGGGAAAATGTTAACTATAAGCTATTATTATTATTATTATATGAAGAAGAAGAAGAAGAAGAAGAAGAAGAAGAAGAAGAAGAAGAAGAAGAAGAAGAAGAAGAAGAAGAAGAAGAAGAAGAAGAGGAGGAGGAGGAGGAGGAGGAGGAGGAGGAGGAGGAGGAGGAGGAGGAGGAGGAGGAGGAGGAGGAGGAGGAGGAGGAAGAGGAAGAAGAGGAGCAGGAGGAGGAGGAGGAGGAGGAACAAGAACAAGAAGAACAAGCAGCAGCAGCAGCAGCAGCGGTGGTGCTGTGGGAGACCACAATCACAGGATGGACCCAGCATTGAACATTGAACAGTAAGACTGTAAATAACAACTGCAATTGGAACCATTGTTCACATCTATCATCCTAGCTCCTCAGGAGGCTGAGATCTGAAAACTGCAGTCCAAAGCCAGCTAGGGCAGGAAAGTTTGTGAGACTTTTATCTCCAATTTGTCACCAAAAAGCCGGAAATGGTGCTGTTATTCAAGTGGTAGAGCACTCGAGTGAAAAAGGTAAGGGACAGCATCAGCCCTTGAGTTCAAGCCTGAAAACTGATAGGAAGAAAGAAAAAAGGAAAAGTTGCCACAGATACTGGGCTAAATGTTGTGTGAACATTTTCCAGTTCAAACCAGACATTATCCACCACTGGTAGTGATTACAAGTAAGGATTCTAAGCTGGGCACTGGTAGCTCACCCCTATAATCCCAGCTATTCAGAAGGCTGAGATCTGAGGATCATGGTTTGGAGCCAGCCCAGGCAAGGAAAGTCCACGAGACTCTTATCTCAAATTAACCACCAGAAAACCAGAAGTGGAGCTGTGGTTCTAAGTAGTAGAGCACTAGCCTTGTGCTCAGGGACAGTGCCAAGGCCCCACAACTGACAAAAAAAAAAAAGTAAAAATTCTAAAGTCAGTTTTTATTCTAGGGTTCCCACTTTCTAGTTTCTTTACCTTAGATGGCTCTCTGTAAAGTAATGGTACTATTCCTTACCTCATAGAGTTGTTGTGAGAATTTAAATTATTCAATAAGATGGTACAGAGAAGATACTTGGAGCGCTGCCCAGCACATAATATGCATTCAACAAATGACGGCAATTATTATTTCATATAATACAATTATCCCATATGGGGTATTATTATCTGTTTTAGCAACAAGAAAGCTGAGGCTGATAAGGGCAAATTTGTCCCAAGTCTTCTGGCCAGTAATGAAACTAATGTACATATCCAATTTGCTTTTTTAGGATAAACTAGAAAGAAAGAAAACATGCATAAATATTTCAGGAGATAGAAAAGCAAAAGAGAATGTTTTGACACCCAGGAGATTCTTTAGTAAATACTACCAGTGATGATAACCAATGATAATAGACTGCCTTTGAACCTCTCTCCTTGGATCCCAGCCTCTTTATTGGCTAGGATTACAGGTGTGAGCCACCACCGCCTAGCTTCAGGCTAGCTTTGAATTTGCAGCCCAACTCTGAGAGCTGGAATTATAGGAATGTGCCATCATGCATGGCTCAGAGGGATCATTTTAGATTCCAGAGTTTTGTTTTGTTTTAAAAGATGGCACTTGATTAGGCCTTTTGGGTTGGATACGATTTTTTTTTTTAAGGTGAATAAGATATCCTATATAGAGCAAAAGTATGCAGGTAAGTGTTAGGTTTTTTTTTAAAAGAAGTAGCCGAGTAAGAACAGCACCACGCACGAGGTATTCAGGTAAGGGTAGGTTTATTCATCATTCAGGCGGGCACCAGATCATGTTGGCAGCTGGGAGAAACCTGGGAAAGACCTGGGAAAGAGAGTGTCTGGCTCTGGGCTAGGCCTTATCTAGGGTATGGGCGGAGAAAGGTGTGGCCACAAGGAATTCAGATGTGACCTCAGCAGATGCAGATGTGACCTCTTCCAGGTGTGCTGGTTGCCTAGGTAATGCAGGTACTGGGCGGAGACTTTGCTGCGAGGAGGGTGGAGTAGTCTGCTCGACATCCTGGAGCGGACCTTACAATAAGGTCTCTAGTGTGTTTGGAAAGAAATAGCTAGAAGATGCATGCTATAAAAGGAAATAGTCCGGACCAAGTTAGGAAAGGAGCTCCCCTAGTATTATAGTGAGTGAGGTCTTGGTCAAAACAAGCAGAGACTTCTCCGATTACAATAGTCTATGACTCATACTGAGCAAAGAATCCCATTAAGAATCTGGAGGTAAGCCGGGCGCTGGTGGCTCACGCCTGTAATCCTAGCTACTCAGGAGGCTGAGATCTGAGGATCGCGGTTCAAAGCCAGCCCGGGCAGGAGAGACTGTGAGACTCCTATCTCCAATAAACCACCAGAAAACTGGAAGTGGCGCTGTATCTCAAGTGGTAGAGCGCTCGCCTTGAGCTGAAGAGCTGAGGGACAGCGCCCAGGCCCAGAGTTCAAGCCCCACGACCGACAAAAAAAAAAAAAAAAAAAAGAATCGGGAGGTGAGGAACAAAGCTTTTGGGTTTTTGTTGTTATTGTTGTGGATTTGTGGGGGGGAACGGGAGGGGGAGGAGTACTAGGGTTTTAAGAAAGGGCCTCACACTTGCTCAGCAGACATGCTATCATTTTTACCATAACCTTAGAGCTTTTTTGTTTCCTTCTCTTTCTTTTTCTTTCTTTCTTTCTTTCTTTCTTTCTTTCGTCGGTCATGGGACTTGAACTCTGGGCCTGACGCTTTTCCTTTACTCTTCAGCTCAAGGCAAGCTCTCTATCACTTGAGCCACAGTACCACTTCCTGTTTTTCAGTGGTTTATAGGAGATAAGAGTCTCATGGAGTTTCCTGCCTGGGCTGGCTTTGAACCTTGATCCTCAGAGCTCAGCCTCCTGAGTAGCTAGGATTACAGGCGTGAGGTGCAGGCGCCCGGCGCTTTACTTATTTTCTGAATAAAGTCTTGTGATTTTTCCTGGCGCCAGCCTGGACTATAATCCTCCTAGTGATGCTTTCCGTAAAGCTGTGATAGCTGGCCCATGTCATCACACAACTTTATTTGCTGAGACAGAGGTCTTGCTACCATTTTTCCTGACTGGCTTGGAAACCATAACCCACCTAATCACTACCTCCTGAAAAAACTGGGATTACAGGCATGAGCCACCATGCCTAATTAGGAATGCAATTTCTTTAAAACTAAATCAAGGGTAAGTACCAGAATTCTTGTGCAGTAGGAACTGACTTGAGGTAAGGGCTAAGCAGGGCTAGCATTCAGCCAAGACCTGTATAAATACAGACTGGTACAAATAAAGAAGCGGGTTCATTTTTCTAGATGGTTAAATGTCACTACCCTGAGCCACATATATCCCCTCAGCCTGTCAAGGACCTCCTTGACAATCTGCCATAAAATGATTAATGTCTGGCATTACTATGGAAATGGCAATTATTAAGGCTAGGGGACTTGGTTTAAGCATACTTTTGCTAGAGTTTAAGATTGATTAGGGCACATAGTATGTATGTGTGGAAATGTCACAAACAGCCCACTCCTTGTATACGTTATGCTAATTAAAATTAAAAGAAAACCTTATGCTAGGGGCCACTGGTGCACACCTGTAATCTTAGCTACTCAGGAGGCTGAGATCTGAGGATCACAGTTTGAAGCCGGCCTAGATAGCAATGTCTATGAGACTCTTATCTCCAATTAACCACCAAAAATCCAGAAGTGGAGCTGTGGCTCAAGTGGTAGAGCACTAGCCTTGAGTGAAAAAGCTCAGGAACAGCACCCAGACCATGAATTCAAGCCCCAAGGCAAGCACACACACACAAAAAAATACAAAACAAAATCTCCTTTTAGAAAAGGATTGAAAAGCATAGCAATCTATCAATAAACAGGAAGGGAGGCGAGTCTTTCCTGAAAAAGCAAACAGACCCAACCACTATATAAGGCTAGATTGGTGCTGGGAATTCTTTTCCTGCTGAATTACTGGAGCTGCAGCCCTGCCCAGCCACATGGCCACCTGTGTTCGACAAAAGTCTGGTTTGTTCCTGAGCCCAAGGAGACATGAATGCTGCCACTATGGTAGCCTGTCTCACTGTTCTGTGCCTGTTTTACTGATTTTCCTGTAACTCCTAGTGTCAGATAGATATCTGAGAGCACACACACACACACACACAGTATTCTATTCCTTTCTTACAGTGAAAGCAGAGATGATACATTATAACTGTTAACTGGTACAAGCCTCCATGTGAGTGTAGTTGCTGTTAGAGGCTTTTCCTAGGGACTTCTCATGGAAGGCAGGGGAGGGGCGGGAGGGAAGAGCCCATGAGTTGCATTGAGGACCTGAACTACATACAAGAAATGGAAGAGGAGAGCGACAGGCAAATGGTTTCGATTAACCATCAGCCCTCCACATGCACAGATTCTAAAGAGTACACATCTTCTACATTGGCCATTCAGATCCGCTGGCAGCCACGGAGTTCTCTTTCTTCTCCTGGCTTACTAGCCTGATGCTTCCCCTGCGGTCCTGGGGTTGCTGGAACAGCATCCGATCTGCCTGAGCACAACCCACTTCCCATTCCTACCTCAACTGTGCTCCTTTTTTTCTACAGTAGTTCCCATGTCCCAAACTGCTGGGCTGACCTAGTCATTTACTTCAGTTTTTCCTGGTCATCATCCTTGCTAGCCTGGCCACTCTGGTGGCAACAGATATTGATGCTGTGGAAAGTGGCCTCTTTTACTAGCAAAACATCTCCCTAAAGAATGACAGTACAGAGTTGGGCACTGGTGGTTCACGCCTGTAATCCTAGCTACTCAGGAGGCTGAGATCTGAGGATCACGGTTCAAAGCCAACCTGGGCAGGAAAGTCCGTGACATTCTTATCTCCAATAAATCACAAGAAAAACTGGAAGTGGTGCTGTAGCTCAAATGGTAGAGCGCTAGCCTTAAGCTGAATTGCTGAGGGACAGCACTCAGGCCCAGAGTTCAAGCCCTGCGACCGACAAAAAAAAAAAAAAAAAAGACAGTACAGCAATTCCTTTCCACATAGACAATAATGCCTCATTTTTTTCTTTTGTAAACTTATCTACTTATTTTTGTTAGCACACATAAGTGTATAAAGGGGTTTCATTGTGCTGTATCCATTCATACATGCATTGATCAAATTCACCCCTCATATTGCTTTCGTATCCTGCATCTTCCTTTGTTAAAAAAATTTTTAATGGGTTTCATTTAGTCTGTTTTGACACATGAATGTAAAGTACTTTGATCATACTCAAATTGTCCAAATTAAAATTCCCCAAAGTTACTCATCTGATCCCCTCCGTTCCAATGAGTATATATGATTGTTAGTTAGCCTCAATGTACAGGCTCAAGAAACTTGAGCCGGGAGAAGTTTGTTAACATATCCACAGTGGCATAGAAAGGAAACCAAGCCTGGATGAAGCCGCTGAAATCCAGAGTGCTTTATGTCCCCAGACACTACACAATGAAGCCACTGAAGGTACATTTGACTGATGCTCAATCATTGCCCAAGAACAAGTGGTGTGACAGGTGACAAAGGACATGAAGAGGCAGACACCTAAAGGGGAGGGCAGTGAACACGGAAAAAAGACAGAGTCCCTAAACCAAAGAGGAGGCTGGATATCCCTCCATTCTGTAGCATCTGCTGTGGCTGGGAGTAGGAACAGAGCACCGAAGGGTGGAGGTACGGCGCAATGGGACGTAGAGAGAGGGAATGCAGAAGTCTGACCGGAGAGAAGAGGCGAAACAGCTTGCCCTTTCACCAGGGGCTGGGGAGCCAGCTCTAGCTCAAGCAGCTCAGCCTTCCTCCGGATCATCGATGCAGAGGGCTGCAGGGTGGCTTCACCATTGTAGTCTTCATAGTCACCAAATTTTTCCCAATGCACGACAGGCTAGTGGCCTCCCGACACAGGTAGCCAGGGCCTGGGGAAGAAAGGGGTAAGAAGCAGGGCTGGAACCCAGACATGGAAGCTCCAGCCAGCATGGCTCAGGGTGTGTGTGCAGCAGACCAAGCAGTCCGTAGGCTGCGGGGACAGGCATGGACCAGGGGCAAGGATAGAAAGGCCACCCCCGCAGGCCCCAGGGCTGCACTGGCAACGGGCCAGTGCCCTTTAGGAACCACTCCAGAGAAAACAGCAAGAGTGAGACAAAGGGTTTCCTTCCTCCTCCCTCATGTCAGAAATTCCCTCGAGGTTCCCTTTGGAGCCATGTGTCTGTCTTTAGAACAATCCTAGACACTGGTCAACGTTTTTTAAACCACTCTATAAACAGGAAATGGAAAGAGAAGCAAGGTTAAAAAGATGTGTCAGCGTCTGTCGCCGTCGCTATGGAGCTTGCTGGTTCTTGTCACAGAGAACAAAGCAGAGTGGAGGAAACAGATTTTTCCTTGCTGCATTGGATTGGCATGGGAGCATGGATACATACAGCCTATAACCGGGAGCCAGGGGGAAACAGGGTACGCCTGTCAGAGAGAAGCCTAGGGGTCAGATGTGTGGAAAAAAAGATGGGGGGGGGGGACTGGGAATGTGGCTTAGTGGTAGAGTGCTTGCCTAGCATGTATGAAGCCCTGGGTTCCATTCCTCAGTACCACATAAACAGAAAAAGCTAGAAGTGGTGCTATGGCTCAAGTGGTAGAGTGTTAGCCTTGAGCAAAAGAAGCTCAGGGACAGTGTGCAGGCCATGAGTTCAAGCCCCAAGGACTGGCAGCGAGAAGTGGGGGGGGGGGGGAGAGCGAGGGAGGGGAGCTAGGGAGAGAGGGGGAGAGAAGAGGAGGGAGAGAGAGATGGAAGGGGAGGATGTTAAAGAAAAGAAGGAGGAAGAGGGAGCAGAGGGGAGGGAGAGGGGGAGGGGAAAGCATGCAGGAAGTGGGGTCACCCTACCATGGTCTTGTCTGTCTTCACATACCTCTCCCAACCTCCAGATGCTCTCAGTGATGCTTCAAATTCCTTCCACTTCATGGACCCCACTACCCACCTTTTAAAATCCTTCCTGCCTGTCCTATGGACACAGCAGGTTCTGATAATTACCTTCATTTCAGTTGCTCACCTCACAGCCAGCACTCTACCACTTAAGCCACAGCTCTACCTCTGGCTTTTTGGTGTTTCACTGGAGATAAGAGTCTCACAGACTCTCCTGCCTGAGTTGGCTTTGAACCATGATCCTCTGATCTCAGCCTCCTGAGTAGCTAGGATTACAAATGTAAGCCACCAGGATTTATCTTTTTCATACTTCTTCCTACTCCTTATTCTACCAGCTTACTTTGGGTCATGTAGATTACCAAACTTCTTTCTAATTTACCTGTCTTAAATTGACTCTCACTTCCTCCATCAAAGCGATATTCTAAAACATAAATACAATTACATTCATCCATTCATAGAAACCTTTTAAAGACCTTGGACAAAGGCCTTAGATAAAATTCGAAATTCCTTAGTCTGGTCCAAGGAATTTTCAAGCCCTCCTTCTGTTCCCTCAGACACTGGGCACTATTATACATGACATCAGAGTTTTCCAGTGAGTTCCACACACTATTCCAGCCTCTAGCCTTTTTATATCTTTCACTCTGCCTGAATTCCTCCTAGCTTTCTCCTCTGATCCTAGGTAGTTCCTACTCACCTAAGATGTATGTTCAGATCCTCTGTATGTACTCTGAAGCCTGATCATCATTTGAAAACCAGCCTTTTTACATGTCCCTCCCTAAAGCCAACTCCCTCGCACACCTGCATGTCATTAACCTGCTTCCTGACAGAGCTTATTTCCTAACAGGAGGACTCCCCTTGGTCCTTGTCTTTATGAAAGCGTTCATCACACTGACATTTACCCTCACACTGCTCTCTCCTGATAGGACACACACTCCTTGAGGACAGAAGCCAGGTCTGGTTTCTGTGATGGAAATCTATCCTGCGGCAACTGTTCTCTGGCCCCTACCCAAGAGCCCCACAAAACTGACCCAGGCTAATGACCCCTCCCTGCCAGGAGAGATCAAGCACTGGAGAGGAGAGTTTTCATGGCCTGGTTTTCATAGCACCAGTTAGATTAGACCCCCAACCAGATGTTACAGCTCCTCTCTGACAACCCTTCCCACTTGACTCTCTGCTTCCTGATTCTGGGACTTTTCTTCCCCTGATGAGGTTGATGGTATCAACTGTGTCATTGGCTTTAAGACTCTCCACTCATGTATTTTCTGCCCTCATGTCTGAAAACTTCATTAAACTCTCCTCACATGACCTACTACCCAATTCAAATTTGCCAGGCCCTGACTAATTGCCCAAGCAGTCTGGAACATAAATGTCAACAGAGTGGATGAATAAATAAATGAATCAAGAAGAGCAACCCAAGCCACTGGCTAGCTTGACTTAGTCAGCCACCATTTCAGAAGGATGATAAAGACTTCCCAATGTAGAACTTGGAACTGAAGGGAGACGGTTTTCAGATTGGTAAGGAAGGGGATCTTTGGGGACTCTTTTGGCAGGAGGTGTGCCATGAGAACTGGAAAGGGGGTGTCGGGTAGATGTCTTCTTTCATGTAGTCCCTGAGGTTTCTAGAGGGTTGGGCTGATTACACCAGGAGGCTGGGAAAGAAGGGGCCCCCTACCTTCCTTTCTTTCTCTTGGTCTTGCCTTTAGAGAAAGGGATCCTTGCCCCCTCTATCTTCCCACTCAAATCCAGCAGCCTGAGATGTACGCTTAGGAGGTGTGGGAGGGAAAAGCCCAGTAGTAGTAAAGCAGGGTAGACTGCTTGATGGAATTCTGAGGCTGAGGCCACAGCCTGGGGGCAAGATTCTCTATCCTAGGGGACTGGTTTCAGTGGCCTTGCCAGAAGAGACCTTAGCTAAACCAATCAAACTGGGGAAAAGAAAGCCAAGGCCCGAGATCACACCGTAAGATAGAGAGACAAGCCGTGCCAGAGCCCAGGTCTCCCAACTAACAAGCTCACAATCTTGTTGCCACACCACACTGTCCCCTGAAGACAGGAGGAAGGCAGGCTTACAAAAGAAGAGGGGTAGCGGGGCACCACTGGCTCACACCTGTAATCCTAGCTACTCAGGAGGCTGAGATCTGAGGATCATGGTTCAAAGCCAGCTTGGGCAGGAAAGTCTGTGAGACTTGTTTTTGTTTGTTTGTTTGGTTCTTGGTTATGGGGCTTGAACTCTGGGCCTGGGCGCTGTCCCTCAGCTCTTCAGCTCAAGGCAAGTGCTCTACCACTTGAGCCACAGCACCACTTCCGGTTTTCTGGTGGTTACTTGGAGAGAAGAGTCTCACAGACTTTCCTCCCTGGGCTAGCTTTGAACGGGAATCCTCAGATCTCATCCTCCTGAGAAGTTAGGATTACAGGTGTGAGCTACGGGTGCCTGGCCTTGTGAGACTTTTATCTCCATTTACCAGAAAAAAAGCCAGAAATTGAGCTGTGGCTCAAGTGGTATAGCACCAGCCTTGAGCAAAAAAGCTAAGCCCCAGTTCAAACCCCAGGTCTAGCCACAAAGAGAGAGAGGAGAGAGGAGAAAGCAGGGGGGAGGGGAGAGAGAGAGAGAGAAACAGATTAAGGGTTAAGAGTGTTGGCTATAAGCAGGTTGCTGATGGCTCATGCCTGTAATCCTAGCTACTCACGAGGCTGAGATTGAGGATCGCAGTTCACAGACAGCCCAGACAGGAAAGTCCATGAGACTCTTTTTTCCAGTTACCCACCAAAAAAACTAGAAGTGGTGCTGTGGCTCAAAGTGGTAGAGCACTATCCTTGAGCAAAAGCATTCAGAGACAGTGCCCTGGTCCAGAGTTCAAGCCCCAGGACTGACAGAAAGAAAAAAAAAAAGAATACTGGCTCTGATCTCTAAGAAATAATCATCTGAATTTAAGCCTCAATTTCCTCATCTGTATAGTGAAGATAAAAAGAATACTCTCCTCCCATGTAACTGTAACTCCTCTGTACAGTATGTTCACAAATAAAATTAAATTAAATAAAAAAAAAAAGAATACTCTCCTATAGGATTTTATTAAATAAGGTGGTCCGTGTTTATCATATGGAGAAGCAGATCAAAGGAGAAGAGAGTTTGATAGAGGGGAGGTTTGCAATTCTTAAGAAAATGGTCATGGAAAGCTTCCACATGATAACATTGAGCCAGGCTTGAAAAAAGGCAAGGGTGCATCTCAGTATCTGAAGGAAGAGCATTGCAGAGAAAGGGAAGCATACATGCAAAGGCCCTGAGGCATGTACCAAGTGTAGTGGGTGCATGTTCCCATGTCCAACAGGCTCTGCACCCTTAACCACGGAGTCAGACAACACACAGTCCAATGTGCTTGGAGGAAAATAAAAACACCAGTGCCTGTTTTGAACTTGTATAGACTCTTTTTCCTCATCATTACTCCTAAATAACACATCTATAGTATTTATATTTTTTAGGTACTGTACCTACTCTAATGATGATTAAAGATATAAAGGAGGAGATGTATGGCTATGTGAAAATGCTTTGGCATTTTATAGCACAGACTTGAGTATCTGCAGATTTTGGTATCCATGGTGAGGGGAGGAGCCTGGGGAATATCTTTTGCTGGATAGACTTGGAGCTTGGAGCTCTAGTATAGACTACAGGAAAGGGCCATGGGAGATAAAAGTCAGCACTCAGTAGATTTCTCAGAACGGATTCCCACACTCTCGCTTATTCTTATCATAGGCATTCACTCAGGTGATGGGCTGACGTGACTGGGTGGATTGATGCTGGTCTCTTCAGGGAGGGCTTCATAGGACTCCAAATCAAATACCAAGAAGGAGGCAAAGAATCCCATTTGTTAACAAGTGTAATATGTCTATCTTCAGTGCTCAGAATCAGAAAAAAATATATATATATATGCACATGACCATATAAAAGAGGCTGAGAATTAGGCATGGTGGTACATGCCCATAATCCCAGCCAATCAGAAGTGGAAACAGGAATATTGTGAGTTTTGGGTTTAAGGCCAGCTGCTGGTAAATATAGCAAGTTTGGAGCCAACCTAAGCAGGGCCAACCTATGCTACATAGTAAGATTCTATCTCAGAGGCCATTCCCCAAAGAAAGAGAGAACAGAATATCTGAAATAAAGGCATTGAAGAGATGCAGAACTTAACGAGGTATAGATGCTACTTGTTCTCAAAGATCCTTGGATTTTGTATCAATAGTGACCTCTAATAAGCACCTTCTTCACTGGTGTCTAAGATTCCCCTTCACTGGGAAAGGGGACACTGAGATTCTTGAAATCATCTACTTGTCAGAGCTGCAGCAAATCTGTAGAATGCTTGGGTGGGAGATGGCCATCTGGAAACTGTCATAATGCCTGACCAACTTGGGACCAACTGTGTGCCTTTGATCTCTCTCCTCTAGAGGATCCTCATGTGCCCACCCACCCCTACCAATATTACTTTTAGAGATCAAAGAACCTCTTGAAAGGGTTGGCTCCTCCTGGAGATAATTGCTTGATAAATGCACAGGCGTCATGATGTAATGGGCCTGTGCAGGCAGAGCTGAAGTAGGTAATTGTTCACTTTGGGGAGGGGCAGGAACTCTTCCAGGCCATTGCAGTCCACTAACTGCGTGCCTTTGCCAAGGCGAAATGCTTCTCTCTCGTGACTTGAAAGTGAACCATCACCTGCTGTTCTAGGAGGCATCTGACATTCCTGGGTGATGACATTCCTCTTCTCTGTTCATGAGACCCCCACCACCATGGGGTCACCACACTCCTGGAAACAAGCACAGATTTCAAAGAGTTTGCAAATCACATGGAAGAAGGCAGGGTGAGAAGGTAGAGAAGAGACTGTTCTAGAGCCAAGCAAGGGGCCTCAGAGACACTCCAGAAAGGGCTCTGGGCCTGGCTTCTGGTTCCTGTTGTTTCCTAACACCTTCCAGCCCTTAAATGATCAGGATCAGTTCAAGATGCCTGCCTCAGATTTCTCATAGTGAAGATGAGAAGCTAGCTACTAAGTTCACATCCACCTCTAAAATTCTATACTTTCTTTGTTTAAGCCCAAGAAGAAATTACATGGAGCACTAGTAATGACAAGGATGGCTCATGATTGGGTTAAGTTGAAGGATTCATGTTTGGGGTCCAGAAACCCTTTCTACCAAACATCTCTGCCACAGGCCATATTGAGACTCATGTAGAGAGCTTCACACAGCAGAAAAACAGACTTAAGCAGGCTGGTTATTCTTACCTGGAATTTGGCAGTGGCCCAGAGGTAAAAATTACGAACAGGGCTGAGGACCCAAACACACACAGTCCGTGAATTTTAATATCAGAAGATCATTATCCTAAGCCACATGAACAATTTGGTATCCCAGTTGGTGCCAATGGAGCCCTCTCACTTAATTACATGCTTACAGCATTACAATTTAAAATCCTGGCAACCATGTTCTGTGCAATTAAAGAATAAACTAACAAACAAGATTTACTGGGGCCCCTAATACTTTGTTAAGAGTTTTTCTGGGCTGTTCACATACTTAATGCTTTCACTATACAGCCCCTAGCCATTCCCAAAAGCCTGTCAATCACTCTCCAACTTCGATCACACTTGGAGTGCCATTAGTCACCCACAGTGCAGTACTATCTGAACTATCAGTTCCCACCTGAACTTCCAGGTAACTGCCTTTAAAAAAAAATTGAGGAGCACAAGATTCTGGCTGGGAATGAGGTGGGGATGTTCAGTGGGTCTTTCATCACTGGTGGTTTTGAAAATTGAAAGTGAGGTGTCAGTATCAGACTGACAGATTAGCCTTCATTCGTCAATGTGTGTTGTTCCATCTTTAAAGGGTGTGTGGTGGGGGAGGGGGGGAAGTGCAGAATCTGTGCTTAAGAGACATTCTCTACCAGCTTGAATCTTGGAGAGACAGAAAAATTATTTTCACACATCCTCTCAAACTCTGCATTCATTTCATCTATACATTCTTATGAGAACTCTTAGAAGGCTTGAGGCTTAACTGGTGAGAAAATTGCTACCCCTTTGCTAGGGAGCAAATGAGGTGCCGTGGGGTGAGGGACTCTACATCAAATCCCGCAGAATGATCTGGATGGTCTACTCCAGAAATTATGAATATCTCTGGCTTCACTATTCCTATCCAGGCCACCAACTCTTTTGGGTTTGGGGTGGGTAACTAGAATAGTCTCCAGTGGCTGCGGTGACCATCCCTATGACTCTAGACAATTCATTCTCCACTCTATAGCCAGAATTCAGTGGATCTAGTGGCACCCCTGGCACAATGTTGATTGTCTTCTATTTAGGATAAAACCTAAACCCCTTGTCACCAACGACCCTCACTGTTCCCTTACTTAAAATTACTTAGGAATGATTTTTCTCCCACAAGGAACCTCTGGCAATGTTTGGAGTCATTTTTGATTGTTCCAAAATGGGAGAAAGGGGTACCACTGAAGTCTGATGGGCAGAGGCCAGGTGTGCTGTTATATATTCTACAATGCACAGGACTGTTCCCAACAGCAGAGACTTATCTGTCCCCAACTGCTTATAGTGCCTAGATTGAATATCCCTGGCTTCAATTCATATATTCAGAGTGAGTTTACGTGACCACCTCTAGAGTTGCTTCCTATCCCCATGTCCTTCATATAGCCAACCGTGTACTGCAGCCATTTTTGCTGATCTTCACATCCCTTCTGTGAACTCCATGTGTGGGCCGCAGACCATGCCTTGCTTGTCCTTGCTGCCTCAGCACTTCCCACTTAGTGGAGGCTCAAGAAATACTCAAGCAAAGAGGAAAGACAGGAAGGAAGGACAGAGGGGAACAAAAAGGGCATTCCCCCAGTTTGGGCTCTCGCTCCTTTTAATGATAACCCCTCCAAGAACATTACCAGTAAAAACATCACCTCTGGATAAAAATTTTATCCTGGCCAGTTACTGTAGGCAACCTGAGAAAGGAAGTCAAGTTTGGCTCTCTGTTTTCCCAAAGCCCCTAACTTCCGGTTCCTCACACAGAGCCATAGGCATTTATATTATTTTGTCACTCCAAGGCCTTAGCTAACACTCAAAAGTAGCTTCTCCAAGTATCCCCCAACTGCTTCCTCCCCACTTAGAACTTCTAGGGAGCTGTGGGAATCTGCTGGAGGATTCTGTGATACCCTTCTTCCCGGGAAGACTGCCTAGATTTTACTTTAAGCCCCAGAGATTAATGTTATCTTATTAGCAACACAAAATGGGAAAGACTGAGCTCTTTCAGTTTAATCTGCTTAGTTTCTGAGGCTGTACAAAGCTTCTCCAAAGAATGTGCAAGCTTTTGTTAGTACCAAAAAAAAAAAAAAATCCTAAGGCTCAACATATTATTTGGCACAAACTGGTCTATCTAATTTAGATTGTGGAAACCTACTGATTAAGTCCCAGGTCTGTCAATGTTTTTTCCCATTCAGTCTACAAATATCACTGCAAGTTAGAACTCTCAATGCTATAAAACTTACTATTAACAAACCCCACATTTCTCTTTCTCTCAGACACACACACACAGACGCACACAAAATCTTGGTTATTTTTTTAAATTCTCACCAGCACCATCTAGTGGTATTTCAAATATTCTAGCACTTAAAAATTACTGAAGACCGGGCTGGGAAGGTGGCTCAGTGGTAGAGCGCTTGCCTTGCATGCATGAGGCCCTGGGTTTGATTCCTCAGCACCACATAAGCAAAAAAGAAAAAAGCCAGAAGTGGTTTTGCTGTGGCTCAAGTGGTAGAGCCTTGAGCTAAAGAGCTGAGGGACAGTGCCCAGGCCCAGAGATCAGGCCCCATGACTGGACCCCCCCCCCCCCAAAAAAAAATTACTGAAGACTCTCAGTAATTAATATGTATCTCCCATGCTTACTGTACTGAAAATTAACACTGAAAATATTTTAAATATTTATGGATTCACTTTTAAAAGGCAACAGATTTATTCTACCTAACTGTAGAAACTAGGGTATACTGTCTCATTTAAAAATAATAGTCCTATTAAATATTTAATATATTTCCATGAAAAGTAGCAATATTTTCCAAATAAAAAGTGTGTGTGTGTGTGTGTGTGTGTGTGTGTGTGTATGCATGTGCCAGTACCAAGGCTTGAACTCAGGGCCTCATATTCTTGCTCAGTTTTTTGCTCAAGGTTGGAGCTCTACTACACTTCTGGCTTTTTGCTGGTTAATTGAAGATAAGAGTCTTTTAGATTTGTCTGCCTGGGCTGGCTTCAGGTGCCTGGCTGAGTGAATGGATTTTTTTTTTTGCCAGTCCTGGGGCTTGAACTCAGGGCCTAGGCACTATCCTTGAGCTTCTTTTGCTCAAGGCCAGCACTCTACCACTTGAGCCACAGAGCCACTTCCAGTTTTTTCTGTTTATGTGGTACTGAGAAATCAAGTCCAGGGCTTCATGCATGCTAGGCAAGCATTCTACCACAAAGCCATAGTCCCAGCCCTGTAAGTGGATTTTTTAAATGCCTGATTTTGTAAGTTCATTCATTATTATTGGGAAAATATTGGTTCATTGATTAACAGAAATCTCCCAAATATTATTATATGACATCAGAAAAATCACATTCATTAATATGGCTAACAATCTCATCAAAACATTCTTCAAATGCCCAGAAACTGTCAAGTTAATGACACATAAGTTTTCCAAAATTCCAGTTTTTACACGAAAGCTTGAATCTGATCATTGGCAGCAAATATAATGGTTTTCCTTGAAGTGGCAGACTTGCTTCATTCATTTTCAAGCAAAGACTTGCCAAATTCTCAAGCCTGAATAACTATAGTTTGCTTGGTCATCATTCTCTCAAGTAAAAATAGTATTCTATGGAAACAAATAGCTAATTCAGAACTCCATCAGCCTATGTGCTTTCTCTCCAGATAAAATGCTACACAGCCCAAGTACTTGATGTGATCTCCACATTTCATCACATAGAATCGTAAAAATACTATCCTCATGGGTCAAGACGTAATTACTTAATAATTTTACTATATAATTCTTGCTATATCAAGAACATTCTTCAGTTGAGTTGGCATTCCCATTACCTGGAGGTGAAGAACACAGGAAGAGCTGTCTGACCAGGTGACATGCCAAGGTGCCAGAGTTTTACCTCCAGTGTCAACACAGGAAAAAAGCAAATGACTGTTGAGTGTCCTGGGGAAAATTGTTGGGGCTCCAAAAATGAGTAGGCCAAACTTTGCAAACTGTTGCTCTCCTGAGACAAATCTCCCAAGATGAATTGAATGTATGAGTAAGGAGGGAGGGCCAGTGACATAGTGATTTTAGTATCTTTGGTTCAGAGATGGAACCAAGGAAAAGCTTTCTCATGCCTGAAACCAATCTCCTAAAGCCCTCATGGTGTTTGATTGCCAGTTCCTGTTTCTGATTCCTCATAGACGCTTCTCAAAGGTACATTATTTCCTTAACCCAGAGAAGATAACATGGCCCAAATCTAGCTAGAAGTACCTGCTCTGTCTCTTTTGAAAATTGTTTTTCTCTCTCAGTTATTGCCTGACTCTAATGCTCATGATAAAGAAAAAGCTTTCAGAACAAAGTACCCAAGAAATAAAAGAAAGACAAGCTGGCAGAGGATTTTAAAAATCCCTTTTGTATGGGTCTCGATCAATACTTGAGACACTCAGCAAGCACCATTGGCACCCAGGGACCACTTTGTGCTTAGTCATCTTTCAAGTCTTTCAGGTCTCAGCTTAGACATTACCACTCCACCTGTTTGCCACGTTTTTCTCCCTCCCTCCCTCCCTTTCCTTCTCTGTATAATGATATAGAAATAGATGTAAAGATGTGAAGATACAGCTATATTTAGAGCCTCTCATAGAATCTTGCCTTACTTGATTTTCCCCACTTGATGGGAAACTCCAAAAAAGGCAGGACTCAATTTCTATCTACTTCACTTGTTGGGGTTTTAGAACAAAAAGATGCCTTGTTTATAAGCTTTAGTTCCTACTAAATAGTTTTGGGTGGGGCATTGCCCTTCCATTCCCCACAGTTCTCTCTGCATCTTCCTGTCCTAAGATTGATTCACCCATTCACCTGTCTGTCCCCAAAGAGAATCGGAATTGCCAGGCACATTTCATCCCAAACCAAAGTAAATATTTATCAGAGGATTAGAAGACTGAGTCTTTTCAGGTAGGATAAAGCAAAAACAAAACAAAGCAAAACACAAAAACCAACATGAGAAGTCTATGTTTAACTGGCTATCTCTAACTATGGCCCTCAGAACTTCATTTCATCTGCAGGTGTCCTGTGATGCCTGGTAAATGTCATTGCATCCCACGGAAATCGCCATCTTCTAATGGGCAGATGCTGGATTCCTTCCTTCCTTCCCTCCTTCCTTCCTTCCCTCCTTCCTTCCTTTTTTCCTTCCTCCTCTCCTCTCCTCTCCTCTCTTCTTTTTTCTTCTCTTTTGTTTGAGACAAGGCCTCACTATATCACCAAGGCTGGCTTCTAACCCAAGACCCTTCTGCCTCATCCTCCCAAGGGCTGTGATTACAGACAAGTACCAACATACCTGCCTCAGAATCTGGCTTCTATTCTTCCCTTCTTTCCTTCTTCCTCATGCCCAGCTCTCCTTCACCTCTTCCCCATTACAAATTCTACCACATAATTTGGTGACTATCTAATGGGGCAATAGTCTACTCAGCTACTGAGTAGGTAGCAGGACATGATGATGATGACGATGATGTTGATGACGACGACGATGATGATAAAATAATAATGTCTCAGACAGAGGACTGCCATTCTGGGAAAACCAAACATAGGAAGCAGAGGCATGTACTGTTTTGGGCTGGGGAAGGACTAGAGCAGGGTAATTGTGATAGCCATTGGGAAGACAGGCTGGGACCAGACAATGTAGGACTCTCCGGGAATGTTCCTAAGGCTGATCTTCAGCTCTATCTTCCCTTTTCCCCATCATGAAGTGCCCAGTGCCTACTGGGACTGCACAACAGAGCCTCCTGATGGCTGGCAGTCTGTCACCTGTGTCGAGAGGAAGAGCCAGGCCAAGCAGCAGTTACCCACCTTCCATGCCATCCCACCTCTGGGCCAAAACACGTTTTCCAACTGGTTGGACTAGATGGGGTGGGGACTGGAGGGCTCAGAGAATTAGGACACCAGCCTGGGCCTTGAATGAAACACATTCCACAGCCAGGTAAACAGGGTGTGGTAAAGGCAGGCCAGCCCAGGTCCTTTCATAAAGGGGTGTGTGCTTAGTCTGTCTCAAGAGCAGTCTGTCTGCCCGTGCAGGACCTGATATTCATAACCAGCTCTGCCCTCTAGGAGACCCACACAGCCCCTCCTCTCCCAGAGCTTTCTCTGCTCATACTATACTTGTTTGTAGGTGACTCATCTTTCCAGCACCATCTCTTCACCGGTGAGTAACGGGGTACAGGGAATTTCCTTTAGGATAAGGAAGATGGCCCTCACCTTGGGCCCAATTCTACTTTCTAAGAGTTCCACAGATAGTTGCTTTGGAGGACAGAGGTTGGCTTTGAGTAAGTGGCCTGGGAAACATCCCCAACCACTTTCTGCCATTCTTTTGGTGACTATAAAAGCTTTCCTATATTCTTATATAGTCTTATATTCCTATAATATTATATTCATGGTTTAAAATTAAAAGTTGTAGTAATTCCAAGAGTGTTTTATTTTATTTTTTTGGTCGGTCGTGGGGCTTGAACTCTGGGCCTGGGCGCTGTCCCTCAGCTCTTCAGCTCAAGGCGAGCGCTCTACCACTTGAGCTACAGCACCACTTCCGGTTTTGTGGTGGTTTATTGGAGATAGGAGTCTCACAGTCTCTCCTGCCCGGGCTGGCTTTGAACCGCGATCCTCAGATCTCAGCCTCCTGAGTAGCTAGGATTACAGGCGTGAGCCACCAGCGCCCGGCTTCCAAGAGTGTTTTAAAAATCGTAACCCTCCACCAAAATACCCAACTTGACTTTCCCCTAGTTTTTGTCTCATGTCTACCAAGTGTGTATTTTTTAAAAGACATTTTTAAAAAATTTGCTTAGGTTTGTTTTGTTTTAGGGACAGCATCTCCCTGTATGTTCTAAGATGGCCTCAATCTGTAGTCTTTTTATCTTAGCCTCCTGAGTGCTGGGATTATGTGCATGTCCCACCACACTTGGCTTTTGTCTTTGAAGATTTTTGTATCCATTTCCTTATTCCCTAACAATCCAGCTTTCGGGTTAACGCATCTCATATGATCAATAAAACAAAAGAACCTAAGGTGAGTTATCACAGAATTCACTTTTTTTCCGGTAAGGCAAAATTTACTTCTACAGAAGGGCGCACCATCAGCCAAAAAATCTGGCAAGCAAGCACACAGAGCAGGCAGCCTGCCTTGTATCCCTAACACAGCAGGCCTCGCCCATTTGAAGAGTTCACTTTAAAAAAAGAAGTGTGTTGGTTGATGTGTCAGAGAACCATTCCATCATTTGTGCCCCTTCCAACTTTTAGGGCTCCCCCAGGGGCCCCTGCACTGAAGTCCTCCAGGAAGCCTCTGCTGAGGCTAACACTGTCCACAGAGCTCCCACAGGACCCTCTATGGCATTGACAGTAATAATTTTTTAAACGTATTTCTCATGCTCTTGCCTCCTCAGATCAGAGTCTGGAGAGGCAGGGCTCTGTCTGATGAACTGTGAATCTCCCATGTGCAGCTGGTACTGGCAACAGAAGTTCCTCAAGCAAGTAGCCAGCACAAAACCCCTCCTTGCAATCACCCTTTCCCAGGTGTCAGAAGAAGACCCAGAGAGGCCAGGAGTGAAATGAAGGTCACAGTGTTACAGCACAAAGGTATCTTAACATATGGGCTCAGAAGCCATTTTTCCACACGTAATTGAATCATGAACTTAGTGGTGAAGAATGACCCCAAACAAGACTCCTCCTTGTCTGCTCCTATCCTTGTCTCTCTCCAACACAAAATCATGGGAAGAGGGAGCACAAAGACTGCTTTGTGACGGGCTTGTTCCATCCAGAAGCAGCTGCGGAATTTAACTGGCTTACCCAAAGTCACATAATTGACAAGTGTCATTGAGCAAATCAGAGCCAGAGCTGGAGACATGGCTCAGTGGTCAAGTGCCCCTAAGTTCATATCCTAGAATAGCAAAACAACAAAAGCAGAGGGTATCAGAGTCACAAGGAGCACTTGATGTTGGGCTGATAAATCTCAACTCTGTCTACAGCTCCTTTTATGCTTGTCTTCCTTGCCCCATCTGCAGCTTTCACTGGAGTGCCACCATGGATAATGGTAGGGATTAGAGACAACACACATACTCATGAGACTCAAAAGTTGAATTCCTTGGCCTCTGCTATGACCTTGCCTGTGGGAAGGTCTGCTAGTGGGGTCATCTGTAGAAAATGGCCATCTGTACAGGCTGCTCAGCCCATCTTCCCCAAACCCCTCAGAGGCTTCTCACCCACTGCCTCATTCCTGTGGTATCTCTATGTATTGTTTTCTTCCCTAGAAAAATCCTCCAGGAACATCTCAGGCACAGGGGTATTTAGTTTAATAAAAAGTAAAGGGAGGAAAAACAAATTTACAAAGGACTATGGCAAGCAGGAGTAATCATTGCAAGTTTTATTCAAGTCTCTGTGTGTTCTGGTGTTGAGACCAGGCTGATATCAGCATTACACTGTAATACAGTAAGAGGTTTAGCCATTTAACCAAGCCTGCTTGGCATCCCTAGTTAATGATTTACAGTACCTCAAAAGGAAAGGGGGGAAAAGGCAAAGAAAAAGTCACAGGAAAGAACCTGATAAATTTCTTTCAGAACCTTTCCATCTTTAAATATTAACAACATACAATAACTTAAGTCCCAAAGCAAATGGGAGTCTAAGAACACAGGGTCAAGACACCAGAGAAGACATTGGCACAGACTAGAAGCTAACAGAGGAACAAAACAAACACAAAAGTGAACTTTCACTTTATCTAGATTCAAAAGCCCTAAGGTAGAGGAAAATCCCAAAGAAAGCATTTCTGTGAACTAAAACCCATCTCCAGTTCCTTTCCTTAATGTCCTCTGAAAGACCAGCCTTAGACTGCTGTATGTGTGTGAGTGTGAGTGTGTGTGTGTGGTTGTGGGGGTTCATGCAGTATGAGGAATGAAGGGGTACCAAGATGGTTAGAAGTTCATCACCTCCCTCGTTTGCTATAGCTGAATACCAAGGGTATATGACAATGTGTCAGAGGCAAAGCATGACTTCCCAGGGAGACATGAGCCACGGAGACTTACAAGGTTAAGAGACTGTGAGAAAAGTGAGGCGAGGCTGTATAAGGAGAGGTAATGGGATGACTGTGGACTGAAAACAGGCAGGCCTAGAGCCTGCTGGGGCTGGAAGTAGAGCTACAGAATTAATGTGGTCACCCCTGTGAGGCACGAATCTCTCAAGAACCAAGTCAAGGGAATGGTGGAGAAGGCAGATGGCAGCAGAGAGGAGGTTGTCAGCTTTGGAGAGGTTGCAAGTCCAGTCACATAGGCAGATGATAGGAGAGGCAAGGGAAACAACTCCTGGATAAAGAGTGATCTCAAAGCCAAGGTGGGTCTAAGCTGGGCCAATTAATCTAGAAATGTGCTCAGGAGAGTCAACTTCAGAACCAGGCAAATTACGACTCACTTCCTAGCTGTGTGATCCCAATCAAATTATATAACTACCTGAGCCTGTTTACAGGAAGAGCACCCCCCCCCCCCACACACACACACAAAAGAAAAACCAAAACAAAACATATAAATCCCAGGAAAGCACCTCTGACATGAAAGAGACTTAACAATCGTTTCTTATAACTTATTGTGAATCCTTACATCTAGGCCAGAGCTTCGCCACACTTCACCAACAGCAGTAAAGCAGAGAGCGGTAGGGGGTGTGGCTTGTGGATCTAGAGGTAGAATAAACAAGACAAGGAAAGCAAAGATGACTATGGGTAGTAACAGTAGTGAAAATGATATTCGTGGAGGTGTTTAAAAGGCTCACTATGCAGGGCCCTGGGCTAGAGAGTACTGTGCTCAATGCTGGACAGAATGGAGAATCCTCCATTCTTTGTCCCTTCTGAGATCTGGGTGAGAGAATGACTGAGATCTATTCAGAGATGTGTCAAGAGTACTTTTGTTATTATTTTGAGACAGTTTCACTATGGTGTGATTATTTCATTAACTTGTGATCCTCTTGCCTCAGTTTCCCAAGTGCTAAGATTATAGCTATGTGCCACCAAGTCCAAGGTTAAAGTTGTGACTCTTTAACCTTGTCATTGTTCCCCTTCTCTCCTGAACATATTATGTACCCAGAAAATGGCTTTACAGGGCTTGAAGGCAGCCAGAGAACAGCCAAGAAAAAAATTGCATGTCCAAAGTTAGAAACACTCTTATGTAAATATCTCCCAGAGACAGCTTCCTCACTGAGGAATAGGGGGAAGGCAATAACATCAAAACATAAAAATATAAAACCTCTCCACAACAATGCCTGAGCCTGTTTGTGGACTGAGGCGCAAGTAGGGCCTGGGCTTGGGGCAGGTGGGTAAAGCCCATACCTTGGATATAAAGTTGAAAGAGGCATCAGAAACACAGATAGTCAAGGACAAATCTTATTTCAATACTGTATTCTTTTTAAAAAAAAATCCAAATTAATGAAAAATTAATGACAGAGTATTAAAACTAAATCAACTCAGGATCTGGATTTTAGGAATATGGGCAACATGTGACTTTTTTTTTTGGTCAGTCATGGGGCTTGAACTCTGGGCCTGAGCACTGTCTCTCAGCTCTTCAGCTCAAGGTGAGCGCTCTACCACTTGAGCTATAGCACCACTTCCAGTTTTCTGGTGGTTTATTGGAGATAGGAGTCTCACAGTCTTTCCTGCCCGGGATGGCTTTGAACAGCGATGCTCAGATCTCAGCCTCCTGAGTAGCTAGGATTACAGGCGTGAGCCACCAGCGCTCAGCTCAACATGTGACTTTTGAAATCTGATCTTGGACTTCAGTGAGGGCAAAGCAAGTAGCACCAAATCTACGAGGCCTTCACTTGCCAGAACATCTCATTCTGAGATACCTATCTCTTGTGTCCCAGGAGAAAAGTTCTGTCATTAAACTGATGATATTTTACTCCAATCACCTATCCTGATGTCAGGTTGCTATGTCCAGGCCTGCCAATCAGTCCACGGGAGAGCAGGTCAGACCAGTCCGTAGGGAAGACAGTCAGGGAAACAAAGATGAGGGAAATCTCCCAGCTCTGGTAACCAGCTGGGCCTCGGGCCTCTTCTCTTTCTAGCTCAATGCCCCAAACAGGTTCTGTACAGGGTTTGGGGGTTGGGGGTGAGGCACAGGCAGGAAGAATCAAGAAGAACCTGTTATACAAGCTGGAGCTCAGGAAGAAATGCGGAAGAGCCAACAACAGGGCCTAAGTGGCCTAAAGGAATGCGTGGCTCTCAAAACATGGAAATGGACCTTGGAGGGGGAGGGGGCCTATCAAGATGGACAGGAAACACTTAGGAGTCTGAAAAAGCCAATGAGACTCACTTGACCTGCAGGACCAACCAAAAGCCAGGGCTGGACAGGCTTGTGAGGCACCTGTTAATTAGTCTTACTGACCAGTTCAGTGCACAGCCTCTATCTTCCAACACCAGCAGCTGAAGTGGTGAGAACCCAGGCAGTGATATCTCCTCAGTTTTCCTTTGACATGTAAAATTACACTGATTTTTCTGAAAGAAGAAAGGCATTTGGGAATGTGTTCCCAACCACCACCTTATCTTTCTGAGAAGTCATTCTCGGGTCAAGCCTATGAGAAGGACAAGTGGTAATTAAGTTGAGCCATGTGACTTGGCATAAATTTGACTGTTTCTGACCTACCACACATACATTTACACACTTTCTCCGTGGGAAACAACTTAGCAAGGTGAGGCTTATCAGCGCTGGACTAGGGGCTCCAAAAGCAGATATATGAGATGGAGGAGTCTTGCTCTGTTGACCAGGCTGTCCCCAAACTCCTGGGCTCCAGGGGTCTTCCTGCCTCAGCCTGTTAATACAGCTGGGTTTCCAGGTGCATGCCATCACACCTGGCTAGGATCAGGTATTTTATAGTTTATGTTTTAATGTTAGAAGGGGCTTCAGATGGGCATGCTAGCATGGCTTCTCAGGTCAGAGGTGGGAATTGTTCCCCAAGCTTACTAGTAGTAAGTGGGCAGCTCGATCACCCTTCTCAGGTCAGAGGTGGGAATTGTTCCCCAAGATTACTAGTAGTAAGTGGGCAGCTCGATCACCAGGTCCTCGTGCCTCATTCACTAGGACCACAATGCTGCTCTCATTTCTACCCTAGGCCCACAATCTGGCTGAGCCCTCTGGGTAAGACTGGTGTTATACAAACAATAATGTGTTTTTCCTTCCTAGAGGTACTTTCGGAGGCAGGGAGTGTTTCTGTCCTACCTGCCAGGCCCTTTCCTCACACACCTGACTCAAAAGGCACAAGCTCCAGTAAACACAAGGGGACAAAGGGTTCCAGAATAGATGGACATTTCAACCCTGAGGTATTCCTGTCAAAGCCATCCAACCTTCAATACTTGCTGATCACTGCTGCAAAAAAAGAGCTTGACAGTGGTAGAGTTGCTGCCTGGCATTCACACAGCTCAAACACCACGGGAAAAGGTAGGCTTAATGAGTTAATTCTCAGGAGGTGTCTCCTCTACATGGGAA
Source organism: Dipodomys spectabilis (assembly GCF_019054845.1). NCBI lineage: Eukaryota > Metazoa > Chordata > Mammalia > Rodentia > Heteromyidae > Dipodomys > Dipodomys spectabilis. Next base: position 22,803,439 of record NW_024870834.1, on the reverse strand, counting down.
TGGGAGGAAGCTTCCATATGGGGACTGTAAAGACAAAAGCACTGAAGGTAAGTCAGATCTAGATGTCCGAGGGTTGTTCTTGGGGTATCCTGTCTCTGTGCAACAAAGGCCTGAAGAAAAAGGGCCCCAGGATCAACAGGGCCCTTTCCCAGAGATTCTTCTACAAATTGGCCTGATTCCAGGTGCTTATCAAATCTGATCATGGTGATGACCTTAAGAGAGACAGCTAACTGTCACTCTGATGCTCCACCAAGCCTCCTGTGTTGTAAGACACAAACGGTGAGGATGGCTGGCCTGCCAGGTTAAGAGGAGGAATCAGGAAACCACGTTTGTCATGAGAGGTGATATGTAACATGGTCAGAGGGGATGTGCCTCACCACATTACCTGGTGCTATTAGTCATAGCTTCAAATCACTCCTAGAGGCTAAAGGATGAAACAAGGCAAGATTGCCTGAGGCAAAAACAGGAAGAATCACAGTGTCAGCTTCAACACATTCAAATTGCAGAGAAGGAGGAAACTTCCTCTTGGGGCTGGCAGGGAGCCACAGGGCCTCACTGACCTTCTCTGATACATACTCCTATTGCTCAAGTGAGGGGAAACATGAGGATGGCTTTTACAGGAAGGAAATCTGAGAGGGGCTAAGAGACGAGCCAAAGGTCACACAATAAAGCCAAATGGGGAAACCGCCAAGTTGTTTGGTTTCAGAGCCAAGTGGCCCAACGAGAGGATCAGTCCAAACAGCCGTTGGACTTCTCTTCATTGGCATCTTCATCTGTAAGCACTTCCCACCTGTACCAGGTAAGGTATCAAATGCAGGACAACGATGTCATTCTATACAGGTCAGGAGGAAAAGTTAGCCCTTATTCCAAATAGTCCTCATGTGAGTTATTGTTCTTATCATTATGACTAATAGATCCTAGCAATGCCAAAGGATGCTAAGAGCATCCACGGAAGCCTCTTAGAAATAGAGTAGCAGCCTGGATCTCCAAGGAGATCCAGGAAATAAACAAGTTTAGACACAGTGGTAAGGAGCTGAAGGATCCGGAAATGGGGTGGAGAGCTATACCTGTTCCTATCACCACCGTCCATGCAGTAACCACTGCTAAAAGCAGGACCTTCTCTGAGGAAAGGGAAGTAAAGAGCAAAGGGATGATGGTGACTGCTGCTCAAGTGGCTTTGTGCACAGCTCAGGGCCTGCTCTTGACCATGAACTCGAAGCAAGGGAAACCTGGGTGGACAGAAAACCACTCAAACTGCTACTTTCTTGATCTCTGTTCCATCTTCGGCACTAGAGTGTGGCTGATAAAGGCCTATCAGACTGGGAGGAACTGAGACAGCAACCACATCATTATGCATGCTTACAGCTGCATCTTTAGAACAATCCTGCTTTTGCATCTTTGGTACAATGATTTCTTTAGCAAAGACTGGGCCTTCTCTGTCTTTCCCCTGGGTAGATGAGTGAGAGATGGGTTTAACCTCTCGCCTAGTGGCAGGTAGCTGTCATGCAGCTTCTACCATAGCCATTATACTATCTCTTATCGAGAAAGATGGCTGCAACCTAACAAAATGGCAAACAGTAAAAACTGAGCCAAGGAAAAAAAAAAACCCTGCCTTGTGCCAGAGAAGTCCAAAGCCATAGGTCTCTAGTGTAGATAGATTACGTTGTAGGCTGAAGTCTACTTGAGACCCACTTAAGCGTCCACGGGCACATGGGTGTGTTCCTGCATAGGGACAGGGGTTCTGAAGGACCCAAATGTAGTCCCTTCTCCCCTTCAAGTAAGAGTGCATACTGAGTTGGCTGGAACTGCTGACTGGATTCAGATTTTTCCCTCCTAGAGAAGAGCAGAAACATGGGGGCAAAAGTAATCTCTTATTCTCTGATTTCAATGAACCAAGAAGAGAGAAAAGATAGAATAACAAAACCTCAGACAACCCTACCAATAGCCCCTCCCCATCTGAGACCTGGTGAGGCCCTTGAGCCACAGTCATAAAACAGGCTCCTAAAGCAAAAAATAATATGCAAACCAAGGTCGTTAGTGCTCCCTAGGACCAGACTTATATACAGTTATAGAGAGTAGTGACCAATTCATCACTTAGGTCTGCTCCACCTCTATGTCTATCAGGCATCCAGGCAGCAAGTGCAAGACACTTATAATAGACTGATTTGCAACAGAATATTCTATGATCAAAGGCAATGGAACAACACTGAGAGTCTTGCAAGGGAGGGAGAAGGAAAGGAGCATGACCGGAGGACTACATTCCCAAACAAGGTACAACAGACCACAGTTCACATATAACACCGACGCCTCAGCAAAGGTGAACAGTGTAGAAAATATGCAAGAAAATATTAGATGAAGTTCAACATTCAAGTATGAGAAGCAAATGCCACACAAATCAGCATGAGCCCCTGTTGTCCTTTTCACCAGCTCAAGGTGTGTAGCCTAACACGAAGGCTACCTGTGCACAGAGACAAAGGCAGCCTTGGTCAGCGACCAGTGCTTTTGACTTCACAGCTATTGTAGATAAGTTGCTGAGTACTAACAGCATCTTGTTATCACATCTATTTCCAGAAGGTACTACTAATGACTCTATTTTACTTCAAGGGCATTACAAAATAGATGGTCCAACAGAGAAGGAATCCTCACAGTTCCAACTCTCAGTGTCCAGTACCTACTCCCATTGTGCTATTCTGGTGTGCTGTGGAGATGACTCCTACCCAAAAACACGACCTGAAGCCCACTGATTCCAGATATTAGTGGGAAGACCAAGGCGAGGGAATTACACATAAAGATATAACAAGAAGAGATAAATATGGGACCTATATCTGACTTTAGAACTGACACCAGTGATTGAATTTCCCAAGATGCTAGTCCTAGGATGAGCATGTTTGGATCAGTACCTTGTGTAACCATGTCCTGACCCCAAGAGGGTAAACGGGTCTTTAACAAGTGCCCCTCATTGAGTAGTTTCATACAAAGAAATTAAGACAGACAGAGAGAAAGAGAGGAAGGAAGGAAGGAAGGAAGGAAGGAAGGAAGGAAGGAAGGAAGGAAGGAAGGAAAGAAGGAAGGAAGGAAGGAAGGAAGGAAAAAAAGGAGGCAAGAAGAAAGGAAGGAGGAAGGACAGGACAGGAAAGGAAACTCATTTACTCTCTTCATGGAAACTTGACTGCATTTTTCCCTTCCATTCTCACAGAGCCAGCTCCCTATACCACATGTGGGCTCAAATAAACAGGCAGGGCACCTGCAAATGCAGATAGGTAGTGCCAAGTCTGTCAACATCGATGCACCACACTACACACTGCCTTCAGTCTTCCAGCTGGCATGAAAAGGCTTAGGACACAGGACAGATCATATCTCACACTAAACAAGACTCCAATTCATACGTGTTGGGGAGAGTGGAAAAGGAGTAAAATCAATCACAGAACATCCAATACTGGTGTGTGAGAAGGTGGAATTCAGGGCTAACAAAGGGACCCAAGGATAGCTCTGGCTGAGGAGGAGCAGCAGACATATTTGGCTGAGCGACTCTGCAAGTCACTCTAAAGGCAAGGAAGACTGGAGGGTGGAGGACATGCATGCACCCCTCCCTCCCTCACACAGCCAGAGCTGACGGCCACAGCCCCTCCAGCAGACAGGTAGGAAGGCCCTGCAGGACAGGAGACCTTGTGACGTGGCCCCGTTTCCATCCCTTCTGTCTTCAAAGTGCATTATCAGTGCAAGAAGTAGGGCTGGATGCCAGGGGGCCCAACTCTGAGAAAGGGCTGTGCCAGCCAGCTCCCTCTATCTCCTCTGGCCTCCCTTTGCCCACCCGTGACCCTTTTCACACTAAGACCAGAACTCCTGCTGGATCTCATAAGGGTTAGGCTTGTGTGTGTTCAGTTCAGCTCTGCACAGGGGCACAGTGCTGTCCTGACTCTGCCCCTCTGCATCCAGGTCCAGAAGCGTCCGTTCAGTGGAGGGCAGAGCCCCTGCCTGGAATGGGAGCAGGGCTGGAAGTCCAGGCCGCTCCTCCACAGTGCTGCTGCTGCTAGCAAAGCAGGAGTCCAGGTTGCTAGGTGTCTCTGTGCTAGAGCTGTTGGCTGGGGAGGTGCTGCGGGCATGGCTGGGGGACACAAACCACCAAGGGTCCAGCCGTTGCCGGTTGGCAGAAGGACGTGGCCGAGGCAGAAACTCCAGAGTCTTAGGTCTCTCCAGTGCAGAGTCTTGCTGTGTGTTCCAACGCCGTGGAGTTGGTGGAAAGACCACATTGGGGTCAGGGAGACGGGGAAATTCACCTGGGTCTCGGCTAGGACTAGGGGTTTTCAACATTCCTGGTCAAGGAGACAAAAGGAGAAGCATTCCATGATGGCACCATAGTTCCAGGTCCGATATTGATACCTGACAAGTAAGACAGATACTGACCCACACAAGCTGGACACTGAGTTTGTAAATAAACTTTTGGGAATATACTATGGATGCCCACAACAGCTGCTTTCTAACAGAAGCAGTGTAGCTCAATATTTACAAGAGAAACTGACCCACAAAACCTAATTATTCATCTTCTTGTCCTTTCCCAAATAGTTTGCTGACCTGTGACAAGGAATGCCAGTCATTCAGTGTTCATCCATCTAATCACCAAGTGACAGAAACAGAGTCAAGTAGCGTAAGTTTAAAAGTGAAGAATACAGAGTCTGTTCCCAGAGAGGTTATATACCAGAGTATAATAAACAAATATATAGGGGGAGAGGTCAAAGGAATGACAGAAGACGATGGCCACTGGCACTTAAATCCCTTCTCCCACTGGACTAGGGACTGCTTCCGACTCAGACTCAGGTTTGTACAGCTAGGAATGGTGGCAGTCGTAGGATCAGATGATGTACTCCCCAGAGTCTCTGGTGTCAGATGCATAAGGCAAAAGTGTACACATGGATATAATGTGCCTGGTCACCTCACCATGTCTGAAGAGGTGGTGTGAGTCAGGATGACTGCTGCAGAGCAAGAGGAATGAACAGAAGCTTACTTTCTGAGTGTGTCTGAACCAATATGAAAGCAAGGGTCCAGCTCTGTGGGAAAGCACCTCTTCTAGGTGCAGGGCAGATTACTTCCTAGTAGCTGCCAACACCTCAGGAAATAACCAGAAGCCTGATTCATGAAAGCAATGTCTTATCCTGGATACCCCTAGACACAGGTCTTGTGCTTCCTAGAACTTGCCTGTCTCCTTTTAATCTCAGGGAAGACCCCCGCTGGGGTCCAGAACAGGGAGATGTCTGCCAGCCTTGGCTATGTCCCTGAGACAAGATCAGTTTGTCATGCTCGGCTGAACAACATGAGGAACAGGACTTACATACAGAAGTAGGAAGTGTTTAACACATTCTGGCTCCTTGGGAGCCACAAAGAGAGAAGAGGAACTCACCTGCTCCAGGGCTGGGGGCCAATCCGTTGCTGGAGGGGCTCCTGCTGGCTTGGAGAGCTGATGGCTTAAGGGCGCCATCAGAAGGAGTCCGTCGGTGACCACTTGGCTGTGCGGGGGCAGTGAGGGTGACGTGGGTGGGCGTCAGGGATTGGTTGGGGTCTCGCTTGAAGCGCTCCACACGAACATTGACAAGGGGGTTGCGGGTGCATGGGGCCAGGGGTGGGGCCTCGACAGGGCTGACTGGCATCTCATATACCACAATCTCATCACTGTCAGAGCGCAATAGGGAGCGTGTGGAATTGCACTCGGAGATAGAGGACAGGGAGAGCAATGTCAGGGAGGCGGAGGGGTCACCTAGCAACAGCATGGGTTCTTCTTTCTTGAAGAGCTTTCGAGAAGGGGGGCTGGTGCTCCGACGAGGTCGGCTAGCCCGCTGGAAAAGACCCTCACGCCTCTTCTTCTCTTCCCGAGCTGGTGGCTCAGGCTCCTCTGGGGGAAGCAGCTGGCACTTCCCCGCTTCTAGCAAGTCAAAGCCTAGGCCTGTGGCTGCCAGAACAGCCCCGCAGCCGAGCAGAGCCACCTCACAGCGGCGGTGGTGGGTACCACTACGCTTGAGGCTGTTGGTTGGCGTCAGTTGAGGGGTACTGGTGGCCGAGTTGACTGGGGTGGGCTCTTCATGGACTCCATCACTGGAGGGGCCATCCCCATCCTCTCCACGAGGAAATGGGATACAGAGGTAGGACTGGTTGGGTGAATGCTGTAGATGACTCTCTCCACTCTTTGGAGCTTCACTATCCTCATCCTCTGTGAAGTAAAGAATGGATGGAAAATAGAACAAAAAAGCAAGAGTAAGAATCTGGTCCTCTTTCCTCAAACCCAGGCGACCTGATTCAATGTCTGGGATGCAAAGTTCCAATAGCCTAATAGGAGGGACATGTAATTGGACACTGAACCAATAGGGTTGCATCTCTCCCTCCCCTCAACTCAGATGTGACCAACACAGGGAAATCAATCTTTATTCTGGAGCCCATTTTCCTATTTACAGAAAAGAGAACACGCTAATTTGCTACTTCTTCCTTTTTTGTATGATATTGGGGACTGAACCCAGGATCTCATGTTTACTAGGCAAGAACTCTAACACTGAGCTATACTCTTCATACTATAGGAACCCTTAATATGAGTTTCTAGAAATTGACTAGAAAACAGTCCTATATTTTGTACCTTAAAATTAGAAGAGTGTTTGGATCTCTAGAATGATAGCCTAGTAACTTAAGGCTGGTCTTTACCAAGGATTACTATCCTCTACATGGGTGAAGGCCAATCTACTCCATGGACTAACCTATTGTAATGGAAATCTAGAGATAACAATATTATCTGACAGAGAGGAAGAGAAAAAAGTGAGTATGAGAGAGAGATGGAGGAAGAGAAAGAGGGAAGGAGGAAAAGAAAGGAGGGAGGGATAGAGGGAGAAAGGGGAGGGAGGGATGAAAGGAAGTAGGAAAAGAAGAGAGAGAGAGAGAGAGAGAGATCGATTTTGAAAATAATTTCCCATCATTCAGTAATTGGAGGACAACACTGGAAAGCTTCCTGGAAGGATGCATTATTTTCTCTAACCATCCTCCACTTTGTAACTCCCCAAATTAATATATGAAGATACACTCAGGAAAAAATAATGTCTGATTCAAGGTCTAATCCTTTTATATAGCCCTAAGAAGATTATTACTGGCCCCTGGGATAAACTCCAGGTAGAAAGCAACTGTGATTTAAAAAGATTCAATGAAATGAGAAAACAGACTAAGGAGAGAGACAGAGTTGTAGGCTGGGAATCAAGTAAAAGATCAAACAAGCTGCATGATCCCAGGGGTCCTTAAACAGTTCTGGAAGACTGACCAGAAAGCCTTGAGAGAACAGGGAGACAATCAAGACAATCAAGGTAAGAGCAATGCTTACCCATCTCCATAAGGCTGGTAAATGCTGGCAGGGCTGGGCTGCTCCGTGGGCCCTTCCCCAAGTTTGGGGCACTGGATGACCACTGTTTGTATCCATCTACCAGGGACTTGAGGCTGAAAAGAGGAAATGAGGAGACTGTCACAACAAACTACTTTTCTTATTCTAACTATCCCAACAATCCTATAGGCAACAACTCTTACTGAGCTTACTTGTTTCACAAACAGAAATGCACATGCTCTATGGGAAGCAAAACAGCAGTATAACCCAGCCCCTCACATGCTCCCTGCGCAAAATGTGGTGGACAGGTAAGAAAGCAGACAGAAATAATATGGACTGCCCAGCTGGTAGGGATCTTGCATGAGCCATTCTTGTGGGAGAGGCAAGCAAATCACAGACACTGAATAAAACAATATTCGTGACATCAGAAGTACTGCAATGCAAACTAAGCATGGAGCAGATGAATCAATAGACATGGGCTGGGCCACTCCATTCATACAATGTCTCAAATTCTCCTTCCATGCTTCTGTTTGGCCTGCTGAGGTAATTTTCAAAGTCATCCACTTAAAAAAAAAATCCAAACAACAATCAACAAAGTTGCACCAACCAAGAGCTCTTTGGGACAGACCTATGTGAATAGGACATTACATTGTACATAGTCCTTGTTTATCTATGCATGGTTAACAAAAGGACAGCAGCTCACTTTCAAATCCCTGTAATCAACTCATTTGGCAAGCCGGTAACTCTCCAAGGATACAGACTGGGTCCTGCACTGGGTCCACTGATACAAAGGGGTATCAAGAGGTCAGAAAGTCCTAGCCTCTTTCCTAGAGGGCAGTAAAAAGGAGCATTGAGACATCTGTGTGTTATAGAGATTCAGGATTATAATAAGAGATGGCTCTATTTTCAGTGTTAAATACATGCTCAATGAAAGCCCTCTCTAGTGATCCAGGCTACCTCAGGAATTCAGAAGGACTAGCTTTCTCCTTGACCTCAAAACTCTGCTTTATATCCCAACCTCTGCTAGTTTCAACAAAAATATAGAGCTAAGCTGGGTGAAGGTGGCTCACATCTGTAATCCTAGCTACTCAGGAGACATTAGATCTGAGGATTGCAGCTCAAGGCCAGCCCAGGCAGTAAAGTCCATGAGACTCTGACCTCTAATTAACCACTAGAAAGCTGGAAGTGGTGCTAAGGCTCAAAGTGGTAGAGCACCAGCCTTGAGTCCAGGCCAAGTTCAAGCCCCACAACTGACAAATTAAAAAATAAATAAGTAAAAGAAGCTCAGGGACAGGGTCCAAGCCAAGTTTAAGCCCCAGAACTGACAAATAAAAAAATATAAATAAGTAAATAAATAAATAAAATTACAGAGCCAGAGAGAGGCATTCTGCTAAACCTACACTTCGAGATCCCTAATTGAAAACTTTATAATGTCATTTCCAGCTCTTATCTCAGTTCCTCCAAGCATATGAAAGATTAGCAAAATCAAAAATAGTGCTTAAGACTAAAGGACAAATGACCAGTTCTTTTCCCCTAAAACTAAGGGTGCCAGAAGTATCTCAACAATTGAAGTGGCTAGGGAAGTGATAGATCAACACAGGAATTTTCCCAATGTGCATGGTGGTTGGTATTGACCTCAAAAACAAAACAAAAAAAAAAGCTTAGCCCCTATAGTGATGAGCCTTAATTCTATGGGAATATGAGAGGAATGAAATGAAAAGGTGATTATTACCAACCACAATAGCTGGTGAGGAGAAGCTGGACTCACCCCAAGTGGAAATGTGGAGATTCTGATGGAGTACTTAAGCCATTAGCTTTTTCCCGTTTCTGAGGGGATCTTCAATGAATAAAGAAAATCAGAAGCTGGCAGGGCAGACTTAGCCTTTCCCACATCGAACACCTAAGACTAGGCTTGAAATATGTGGCCAGATACCCTCCCCTTGTCCAGTCAGCAAGCCCACACCAGGAAAGAACTCAACAAGATGGCTCTGCTTGAGCTGCTTTGGGTCCAGGCTCTCTCCATCAAGACAAATGTTCCTGGAGAGTAATGAAGTTAACTGCAGATACCCACAGATACCTAAGCCATATGTCTGTAGACAAATGTGTGTATTTCTGATGGATATCTACTGCTGGTTAAAAGGAGAAAGATGAGAATTCACATACTATTACAAAATTCAAGACAGCTTTATGCTACCTACATATATTTTTTCAAGTCAACAGACACTAAAATTAGAAATGTTATCATGTAGAGACACTTAAGAGCCAGAAGTGGAACTGTGGCTCAAGTGGTAGAGCATGAGCCTTTATCAGAAAAGCTCAGGGTCAGTTCCAAGGACCTGAGTTCAAGCCCTAGGACCTATACCAAACAAAAGAAAAAAAATTGACACCAGTAAGATATTTACTCAAGACTGTACTATACTGTATAGAAAGTACTTTCAGCTCTTTAATAGGAACCAAGAAGTATAATTTAAGGCAGTATTTTTTAATTGCTTCAGAAATATACAACAAAGGAAGTTTATGTGGGGAAGAAGAAATGTTCAAAGTTAATATTTACCAGTGTGAAATAAAGTTAATTTTCTACCAAGACAAAAACTATGTTTAAATGAAGCAGAGCCAAAGAAACTACTTGATCTTCAGCATGGTTAACACTATCCTGCCATTACAATAATCTTGGAAATAGCTGGGTGCCGGTGGCTCACGCATGTAATACTAGCTACTCAGGACGCTGAGATCTGAGGATCGCGGTTCAAAGCCAGCCCAGGCAGGAAAGTCTGTGAGACTCACATCTCCAATAAGCCACTAGAAAACCAGAAGTGGCTCTGTGGTTCAAGCGGTAGAGCGCTCGCCTTGAGGAGCTGAAGAGTGCAGAGGCAGTGTCCAAGCCCAGAGTTCAAGCCCCACGACTGACCCAAAAAAAAAAAAATCTTGGAAATAGCAAGGATTCAGGGTGACTAAGTTTTTCATACTCTACTCTAGCCCAGTGTTTGAAAGACAGACTGGAAAGCTCTTTCTTGGTAGAGGAGAACAATTTGCTTTTCCCAAAGGAGTCAATTGCTGAATTCATACATTGCATAGTTTGTTCTACATGCCTAAATTTAAAATTTCTCTCTTCAAAGGTATCTAGTTATTTCTGAAGATTGGCTTTACAGTCAGTCCTTTTGAACCAAACTGTTATTTTTACATCTGACATAGGAAATAAATTTGAGGCCAGTTATAGGTTCAGGGCACCCATAAGCCTAATGGTCAACCTTAGAAAGTCTTTGGAAAGTCACTAAAAAAGGTGAAAAGGTGCCAGTGGTTCATGCTTGTAATAGTAGCTACTCAGGAGGCTGAGACCTAAGGATTGTGGTTTGAAGCCAGCCTGGATAGGAAAGTCTATAAGATTCTTATCTCAATCAGCAAAAAGCTGGAAGTGGAACTGTGGCTCAAGTGGTAGAGCACTAGCCTTGAACACATTGAGAACAATGCCCATGTTCAAGCCCCACAACCAGCAAAAAAAAAAGAAAAGAAAAAGAAAAAACAAGGATGAAGAGTTGTCCTCACACTTAGAAAAGTCAGGAAATTAGAGCTTAACACCAAGAATAAAATCATATATAAGCCATAATTTCTATGCTTTGGGTATGAAAGAGAGGGAGGGAAAAATCATCACAACTAATATTTATACATACTTGGCACAAGCCCACTAATCTATGCACTTCACAAAGATGGACTTAGCTAATGCTCATGTTGTCCATATGAGCTGGGTACTAGTATTATCCAAATTCTTGGGATGAGAAAACACATGCTCCCACAGTAGGTGCAGTGGAGCTGGGACTCATGTCCAATCAGTCTCGGGTAAGCATCTAAGCTCTTCACTACTAGGCCACAAATTCCTCGCCTGTGAAAAACACAGATACGGGGGAAAACTGCCTCCTTAGGCTTTATGCCCACAGTGAGTATCCCTGAGCTCTTCCCAGAGGAGCTCTCACACGTGCCCATGGGTGATAAGGTGAGGCCTGAAAGGTCTTCAAGTAGCCCTACACGTACACCCCACGGCACTGTGGACATTCAGTTCTCTACCTGTCCCTGTTTCAGGATAAGCTTCTTATTAACCCCTGCTCGCTCCCAAGGGGAAGAGTATGCATGATGTAAGTGAAACACTAAGGCAGAATTTCCTGCATTTCTTTAATGATTAGGCTACCTGCTACTCTGGGAAGAGCACATTGCTGGTGGACTAAACTGCTGGTGGACTAAACTCTACTTACTACTTCTTTTCATGAGATCTAACTGGAACACAGATATGCTCTTTCATTACATATTACCCAAAGCCTACCACTGTTTTTGTACCTCTTTATTACTGTATGGATCAGAAAGACTAAAATACTGATTTTCTAGCTCTGTGGATGACACTTACAATTCTTGTCCTAGAAAGTCTGGGGAAACTGAGTTTAGGAAGCTGTTGTGAAGACGAGGAAGGCTGTAATTTCTCAGAAAGCAATGAAACAAGATATTTCCTGTCATATTTTAAAACTATTTGCCCACCTCTAAGTGAGAGAATTTCACATCACTTGGCTCTCACCCTTCATCTCCTGAGGTAAGCTCCTTCTGCCCGAGGGTCCCTGGCCCCCATGTCCGTCCCTTCTTCTTTGGGGCCCTCTTTTCCTCCTCTTCCCCTTCTTCTTTTGGAATGACAGAGCTCCGGCCCCAGGTTTTGCTGCTTTCGCCTGGTGTTACTATAAACAACAAAAATTGGATAAGATACAGAAGATGGACAAGAGGATCCTCTAAAACTAGCATCTATCACAGCAGGCAGACATATGCAGGCACATGCAGGTGGCTGCTTGCATGCACACACACACAGAAATTAGACCTCATCAAAAACTCTGTGCCCAAGTGTACCCTTCCAGAAGAATAATGGAGTCCTCAGCACCAAATATTTAGCTCTCTTATAGCATGAAGCATGAAAAAAAAAAAAGTCAGAAATTTTCACAAGTCTAATGTAAAGCTAGAATTTAGGCTAGCTAGACTCTAAAGTTCTAAACAGATCTGACTAATGAACATGTTTTAATGGGTGGAACTGGATGGTGGGAGAATGAAGAAGTTGTTGGGGGAGAAAATTTTTAAAAAGACAAAGGATAAGAAAACATGGGAAAAAATGAACTTTGGGATAGAAAGGAAAACAATGAGTTCAGGAATACAGAGAAGTCAGGAAGAGGAGAAAGAGAAATAAGCCTAGAGAACTAGCAGCTAAGACAGAAGGAACAGCCTTATGACATTGATACCTTAAAGCCCAAAATCTTCAGGGACCAGGTTTATACCACAAATAAGGGAAGTGAGCTAGTCACCAAAAACAGAGCTGAGAGGACAGAGGTAAATTATGGAGTATACGAAGACATGGCTATCAGCTCCAGCCAACTGTAGACACAGGAAAAGGGAACTCATTGATCTAATTTTTCAAGGAGGTTCAGAAATACAGGATTTTAAAATGAATCCTACCTTCTAACTGTATAAAGGTATACATATACATACATATATACATATACCTATATAGTTATATATAAATACATTTTTAAAGGACAATAGTATAGTAAAAATAAAATTGACCTATCACTAGAAATTATTTGGCATTTTTTAAAGATTTTCTTTAGAGAAGTTCCTACTTGGGAAGCATGGGCAAAAAGACAAACAGGGCAGACACTGTGTGAATCCCCAGGCCAGGGTACCAACCTGTAGTTGCATTATATAAAAGTTTCCAAATTAACTCTGTAATTCACTAGAGACCTTTCAGTACCAACAAACAGCTGCATTAATATCTGATCAAGAGTGAAAGGTAAGCCAAAAAGTCCTAGCTACATTTATAAGATTATCTCTTTGTTGCTTTGTATGTCCCTCCCCCACAGTGTAACCCCCGCTTTCACTATATTTGATGTCAGTATAACATGTGGAGGAGATGGGGACAAACAAGTCGTTTAAGGATTCAGGTGGACCTGTTGCAACAATGAGAAGTACAAAATGTCATGTCAAAACCAGCTTTACAATGTCGGGGGGGGGGGGGGAGGGGGGGTATGATTGGGTGGGAGGGAGGGGGGAGGCTGGGAAGGGAGGTGAAGGGTAAACAAAGGAGGAGGCTGCAATGCTTGGTAAGAAATGTATGCATTATCCTGCCCATGTAATTGTAACCCCTCTGTACAGTATGTTCTCAAATAAAATAAAATTAAATTAAAAAAAAAAAAAAAAAAAAAAGTCCTAGCTACTTAGGAGGCTGAGATCTGTAGGATTCAAAGCACACTAGGGCAGAAAAGTCTGTGAGACTTTTCTCCAATTAATCAGCAAAAAGCCAAGCTGGAAACATGGTAGAGTGCCAGCTATGAGCAGAAAAACAAAGCAAGCACAAAGTGCTGAGTTCAAACCTTTGTACTGGCATAAACACACACACACACACACACACACACACACACAAACCACATAAAAAGAAAAAAAAGAGTAAAGTATGGAGGAGATAGCAATGAAAATACAAAGAGACAGGAGGGAGAGCTAAGGGTTTGTATACATGTGTGTATATATATATACAGACTGCTGAGGAGAGCAGGCAGAAGTTATGGACAGAGCAAGTCAATGACTGGGTGGAGCAGGGGACAGGGTCTCCTGGTTGTTCTGGCCCCAAATTATTTGGGAAACTGTCTCACACTGGATGGCTCGAAGGCGAGGAATGATGGTGGGGCTTGCAGGAGGGCTGGACCGGCTGCTGATAAGACTCTTCCTTTTATCCATGGTGGGGGAGGCCTGCACCGTGAACTTGTGCTGAAAATCTGCTAGGGGAAAAGAAATGTAATTGTATGTATTAGAACCATCCCATTATCGAATTCATTTACTAAATCTGAGGTCTCCTGGCAGACCTGAAGGATAGGCCACCATTTTCTGAAAGCTGTATAGCTGGTAATGTCTTATCTCTTTTTCCCAAAGGGACATGGCAAGATAATCGTATGAAATGACGCAAAATTCATTGGCTGAGTGAATGTCATTAGATAGTCTTCAAAAAGCTCCCTGTTTAATGTATACAAGGTGGAAGGAATATATATATATACACACACATATATATATATACATATATATATATATATATATATGTGTGTGTGTGTGTATACGGAGAACATCTTTTAGCTCATGAGATCTTGTTGATTATTTTAAGATGCGTAATTTAAAATTTTTGGCATATAATTCCAGTACATGCCTTCTTTACAGGGCGCCTGATGCTTCTCACTAATTGCTAGAGGGTCGAATATTGAGAAGTGGCCCACAGTGGGATCCCAGGGAGATGGGGCAAGTGGCCCCAGTTTTAACATATTCAAAAGTCAGTTATGGTACAGCTTAAAGAATGTGACAGAAGTGGCGCTGTGGCTCAAGCGGTAGAGTGCTCGCCTTGAGCTGAAGAGCGCAAGGACAGCGCTCATGACCAGGAAAAAAAAAAAAAAAGAAAGAAAAAGAAAAGACAAGAATGTGACACTTTCAGCTCTGAATTTCTGAGTCCAATCTGCTCACATATCAAAGAGGTATAATAAACATCTGTTTGTTTGTATTTAGATCTCCCTACAACTGGAGACTAGCTTTTACTCCTGCATCTCCAGCTAGTGATATCCTGGCCTAGGCTAGATAATAAGAGGTACTTAAAGACACCATGCATCTGAAAAGAAAAAGAAAAAAAACAGTAAAGCCAGTAAGTCAGTCTCAAGAGCACATTTTCTCAATTGCGCTGAATGAATTCCTTTGTCTGTGCCCAAACCACCATTGTTAAAGCTTAAAATCACCCACAACTGCCTTGTTCCTCACTTCTAATAAGCTTGCTTCCCAGAGCCTTAAGGAATCAGAACACAAAGAACATTTTTATCTATATAAAGACACTTGAGCACCTAACTCCCTCTATAGGTACGTTATATACCAAAAATATTATAATTTACAGCTTCATATTTCTTTTCATTTTCCCCAAGACTGAACCAGATCACTTCTGAAAGGCTATTTATAAACCTTTCAATGTAAATTTATTTTGGCTTTTTTTCTTTTGGGGAGGAGGGGTATTACTATGTACTCCAAGGCTGGCCTTGAAATCAATCTTCCTGCCAGTTCCCTCAGTGCTAGAATTAAAGTGGGTTTTTGTTGTTGTTGTTGTTGTTTTTTGTTGGTTGTGGGGCTCGAACTCTGGGCCTGGGCGCTGTCCTTGTGCTCTTCAACTTAAGGCGAGCACTCTACCTTTTGAACCACAGCACCACTTTCAGTTTTCTGGTGGTTAATTGGAGAGAAGAGTCTTACAGACTTTCCTACCCGAGCTGGCTTTGAACCGTGATCCTCAGATCTAGCTTTCTGAGTAGCTAGGATTACAGGTGAGTCACTGGTTCACACTGACTTAAATTCTCATAATGAAGTCTAATCTCAACTGCATTTACAACATTATTTAAATAAGCCTCAAGATGACTTGTTTTGCAGAGCCAAATCCTTGTGTCTCATATATATATATATATATATATATATATATATATATATATATATATATATATATATGAATTCCTGCCACCCACCCTTTCCCATCTTGCCCATAGTGAGATGTTGTGGGTGAGCTGCCACATTTCAAAGTGCCTGGGCCTTGCAAGTCTGTCTTCACTTTAATTTCTGCCTTCACTCTCATCCAATGGTTCCCCCCTTCAAGTAGGGCCATATTTTAGCAAGCCAGTTCTTTACTGAAAAGAATGGCCCGTTCCAACAGGCATTATTTTGACTCAGGAACTTGAGTTTCTAAGCTGAGTGATTCCCACAAACTCTCCTGCCACACTGGGTCTTGATCCTGCTCCTAATTCCCGCTGCTGGCCACTGACCAGAAGGAAGGCTGATTCGGTTGCCATCCTTGAGCTTCAGCCGGCTCTTCCTGAATTTGCCCTTGCGTTTCTTCACCCGGGGCTTCTCCTGGCACAGCTGGTGGATGATGATGTTGAGTTCCCGTTCCAGAATATCAATCTCCCGCTCAGCCAGCTCCTGTTCTCGACGCCGCAGCAACTCTTCTTGGTTCTTTTGCTGGAGTGCAGCCCGTGTCAACTCCTCTTCCCAAGTGCGGAGCTCCTGTAAATGGGTAGAACCATCAGAGGAAAGACTGAAATGCTCTGTGTAGAGGTAATCTGGGATAGAGCCTGAGCTGTCCAGTGGAGAGAAGGGGCTCAACAGTTAAGTGGGCAAGTGAATATCTGACCATCCTGAGTATGGGGAGAGGAAGGTTCAGGACAACCATACAAAGGACTCAGCAAAAGAAGTTAGTGGGCTGGGAATGTGGCTTAGTGCTAGAGTGCTTGCCTAGCATGCATGAAGCCCTGGGTTTGATTCCTCAGTACCACATAAACAGAAAAAGCCAGAAGTGGTGTTGTGGTTCAAGTGGCAGAGTGCTATCCTTGAGCAAAAGCAGCTCAGGGACAATGCGTAGGCCCTGAGTTCAAGCCCCAGGACTGGCAAAAAAAAAAAGAGAAGTAAATGTCACAGGCCAGGGGCTGGGGGAGTCAAGTAGACACACAAGTAACGAAGGGTTAATAGAATAATAAGCAAGAATTATCTTATTAACACAATTCACACCAATTATTACAGAGTACAGCACATGCTCTACAAACATCAGATGTTTTCAGAATGAGTTTCACTTCCTGGAATAGTAGTGCCCCCTCATCTTTGGGTATCTTCTTTTCCAAGACTCTCAGAGGGTGCTTTAAACCACACATAGGAGCGTTTCTTCCTAGAACACACCATCAGAGGTGGTGTGATTGATTTGCAGGTGAGATAGGAAAAGATCTTATCATACTTCTCAAAATGCAATGCAATTTGACTTACTACTTTTGAAATTTTCCATATAATGTTTGTGAAGGGTGATTAAAACCACAGGAAGTGAACCATAGACAAGGGAACAGGGTAATTATTAACTACTTACTGATTAAATCTAATTATAATTTTTCTCACTAGCTTATATAATTTATTATTATAATTTTATCATTCAGAAAAAGAACCAAGAGTCAATAATTTAGCAAGCCTATAAAAAGCCAGCCATTCTGGGAGTTCTTTTATCTGGAACAGTAGTAGTTTTCTTGTGATCATTCCATCAATAGTCTCAATTCATAACCCTTTCCATAAAGACATGAAAAATGCCACACAATTTCAGATCTATGATACTTCTGGCTCTTATCCTATTTCTGACACTGATATCAAAAGATAATGGCAGGATTTTCTGTTAGCTATTGTCAACATTTAAGTATCTCTATATGAAGTCAACTTCCCTCTAGAAATCCACTGTAGAACCAAGAAACTTTCCAGAATCCTCTAATTTTCCAAATGAAAGGATGAGATACCCCAGTGGTAGCTTTCCAGCAGTACTCTTTCTTTGGCTTACACAATTAAGTAGATACCAAACAGGAAAGTGATTGCATCAGGATTCAAGATCATACCAGGATCAAGGTGGCTGTGCAGACTTAAAACTAGAGCTCCCCAGTTGAAAAAGTCCACTAAGTCAATATATCTTTTTTCTCTTTTTTACCTTTTCTTTGGCTCTGAGTTGGTCAAACATCTCCTGAATCTCATGTTTCCAGTCATCCTGCAGGCAGTGAAAGGAGTCTTTGGGCATTTCAAAGAAACCAGACTCCTCTATGGTAGTTAGCTGGTCCAGGATACTTGTGAAAGATGGTCGTGAATGGGGATCAGGATTCCAGCAGTCTGAATGGCCCATATGAGGAACAGAAGGCACAAATGGACAAGAGGCAAACATAGATTTACTTAACTTACAAACATAGATTGCTTAACTTACCAGGAAACTATCATTCAATTTCTTCTTCTAGAAACAGAGATGAGAATCTAAATAATCACAAGCAGGACTCGGAAAGTAGACTTTTACCTAACATCACAACCATATTATAGTGAAAATCAGCAGTTCCCCATCCATAGTTGTTTTTTTTTTTTTTTTAAATCAAGTACTACTATCACAATTTGCCATGTTTCTACACAATACAAGGCTCAACAATAGCTAACTGCAGGCTGGGCCTTAATTTCCCATAAATTCATTCACTGCTTTTCTCCCACCTGGTGGAAGGAAAAAAAGACAAAGATAAAGGCAAGCAAGTTGGAGTCAGGAAGAGCGAATTTTGTTTAATCTCTGCCCAGTCACTAACTAATGGGATGGCAACTCCCTCTCACCTCCCAGACAGGGTCTTGCTGTATAGCCTTGCCTGGCCTTGAACTTGGATCCTTCTGTCTCTGTCTTCTGAGTGCCTTACTACTTATCCTCTTAAACTTGCTCAGATTTGTATTTCTCTCTTATAAAAGACTAGATGACTTCAGATATTCTTTCTTCTTAAATGTTCTTCATTTTTACATGTAAAACACTCAGAGGTCTTGACATAAACCTACTATACTTCCTTAGGTTGTAAGTCAGTGAAGTAGCAGGTTCCAGTTACTAAATTTTCTATTGCTGTGGGAGATAGCAAAGGGGACCTGTCTTAGCAGGGTGTTGTCATTTTTTTTTTCTTTTGGCCAGTCCTGGGACCCCGCAGTAAGATTTATCTTTTTATAGCACTTGGTAGATGTTGGGAGGGAGGTTTTTGTTTGTTTGGGTTTTTTTTTTGCCAGTCTTGGGGCTTGAACTCTGGGCCTGGGCACTGTCCCTGCTCTTCTTTTGCTCAAGGCTAGCGCACTACTTTTGGCCTTTTCTGTTTATGTGGCACTGAAGTATCAAACCCAGGGCTTTATGCATGCTAGACAAGCACTCTACCACTAAGCCACGTTCCCAGCCCTCTTTGCCACTGTTTTTAATAAGTCTTCCAACTGATGCAGGGCTCTTTCCTGGGTAACTAAAACTTCTATCTGAGCCAGGTGCCAGTGGCTCACCTGTAATCCTAGTTACTCAGGAGGCTGAGATCTCAGAATCATGTTTCAAAGCCAGCCCAGGCAGGAAAGTCCATGAGACTCTTATCTCCCATTAACCATCAGAAAACCGGAAGTGGCGCTGTGGCTCAAATTGGTAGAGTGCTCGCCTTGAGCTGAAGAGCTCAGGGACAGCGCCCAGGACCAAAGTTCAAGCCCCATGACTGACCAAAAAAAAAATTCTCCCCTTTGACTGATCTCATGAAATGGGTCAACATTTGCCAAGTGCTATAAAAAGATAAATCTTACTGGGGTACCAGTGGCTCGTGCCTATAAACTTAGCTTCTTAGGAGACAAGATCTAAGGATCACAGTTAATAGTTTAAAGCTAGCCCAGGCAGGAAAGTCCATGAAATTCCTATCTCTTATTACACACACACACACACACACACACACACACACACACACACACACACACACACACACACACACACACACACACACACACACACACACACACACACACACACACACACACACACACACACACACACACACAGAAGCTGGAAGCAGAGCTACGGCTCAAGTGGTAGAGCTTTGAAAAAGCCCAAGGACACACACAGGACAGAGTTCAAGCCTTAGGACTGGCAAAAAAAAAAAAAAAAAAAGTTTTTTTTCTCCAGTTATTTCAAGCTAAGGGTGACTTACCTTCCATGAGTTTGGCAAAAGGTTCTGGGCATGTAGAAGGAATAGGAAGGGCAAGTTTATTCATTGCCACTCCATATGCCACAGCTAAGCCATCAATGCCTCGGAACGGTACCTCACCAGTCAACAGCTCCCAAAGCAATACACCGTAACTAGGGAGAGGAAGAGGAAAAAGGTCAGGTAAGAAACTAGTTTCAACCTCACTGAAACAGCTCATGAGGCTTTACCAAGCATCCCACTTGGTATGAGAGCAATGAAATAGACATGCTAATGCAACAGAAAAGAGTAGCTACAGCCTATTAGCTAAAGCAAAGACTCTGAAGTAGACTACAGGTAGTTTCAAAGTCTTGTTCTGTCATTCTTAGGAACTTGCTTGGGTGAACTACTATTTCTCATTATACCGCTAATTGCTCTTTGTAGAGAACAAATACCACTACTGACTTCACAAAGCTGTCTTAAAATTAAATGAACAATTAAGAGCTTAAATAAGTGCTCAAAGGCTACAATTATTTATTAACATTACTGAAGCAAAAACAGAAGAGGCAGCCTTTCAAACATAATCTTTTAGCGTTTTCAGAAAACCAGCTTTTCTGAGACACACTTTTTTAGCTTTAGAAAGGCAAAGGGTTGTACTTAATATGTACTACTGAGTTCAATGTCATGTACCAACTCTCTGCACATACAAAAAAAAATTAAAAAATACAGAAAACAGAAAATAAAAAATAGCTGACCGCTCAACACAAATTTCGTTACTATAAAATTTTTCTCTAGCCAGGCATTGGTGGCTCATACCTGTAATCCTAGCTACTCAGGAGGCTGAGACCTGAGGATAGTGGTTCAAAGCCAGCCCGGAAAAGTCTTTATGAGACTCTTATCTCCAATTAACTACTCAAAAACCAGAAATGGTACTGTGGCTCAAGTGGTAGAGCGATAGCCTTGAGTACGAAGAGGCTCAGGGACAGAACCCAGGCCCTGAGTTCAAGCCCCACATTGACCAAAAAAAAAAAAAAATATATATTATATATATATATATATATATATAATATATATTTTTTCCTCTAAATGACCTCTAGACCAAAGATTCCTGGACCCCAATGAGCCCTTCACAGAGACTTCTGTTTAATTGAAAGGATGAAATTTCATAAGGAGGACGGAGCATGCTGTCAATTGTGTGTCCTCCCTGCCTTTTAAGTCCAGATAAAAATTTCATATGCCCTTTGAGTCAGAGAATGTAAAGAACAAAATTCAGTGGAATAATTATTCTACAATTCACAACCAAAATCAAGCAAAATAACATAGCATTTAATTCTCCAATGAATCAGTTACAACAAGAAACCTTAAGACTATGATCAGAAGACTTGATTTCATTATATTTTTAACAGTAACTGCAAATTTCTGTATTATTTATCAGCAGTATGCAACAGCCAACTAAGGCCAAGTAAAATATCCAGTATTTATCATGATACCTAATTTGTTCATTGGAGAAAGGGTCTTGTCTTGCTATAGAGCCCAGGCTGGCCTGGAATTCATTATCCTTCTGTCTTAGCTTCCCAAGTATAGAAATGCAGGTGTGCACCACTACGCCCTGTTGTTATTTCTGTTTTTTCATTGTTATGACTGGACAGGGTTTTGAGCAGCTACACAGTACTCAGCTACAGCCACACCATTAACCTATCATGATACAGTTTTGTATGTGCAGACTGCTAAGAAACTTTATTAAGATCATCTTAAATCCCTACAAGAAGGATGCAAGGTATTGTAATTATTTGGCAGATGAGGGAAGAGATTCATTCATTAGTGGTATATACGTACATGATAATGCCCTTCTACCATTTCTCTGCATCCTAAAAATTAATCATGTCTCAAAACCCAACACAGTTGTAAAGTTCATTTTTTGATATAACAACCTGTACGTCTCATTGTTTCAATGGGTCCACCTGTATCCCTATTTAAACTATTTGTTTTTACAACTTTAGCCGGGGGAGGGGGAGTGAGAGGATGGCGGGGGTGGGAGATGGGAAGGGATGGGAAGAGGAAACAAAGGAGGAGGCAACAATACTTGATAAGAAATGTACTCATTACCTTGACCATGTAATTGTAACCCCTCTGTATGGTATTTTCACAATAAAAAAAAAAGAAAAAAAAAACAACACAAATTCCCCTTCATTTCTCAATCATTCATATTAAACATCCACTAAATACTTTTCATAAAGCTAAATGTTAGTGTGATGAAGGATAAAAGACAGATCTTACTCATAAAGGTATTGGTATTCTTCTACTTGAGCCACACCTCCAGTCCAACCACCCCCATTTAAAAAAAAAATAAGGTCTCACTTTTTGCCTAGCCTTTCTAGATCTGATTAAACCAGCCAGTTTTCCTGTCCTCTTTACTTTTACAATGAAAAGTGACTGACATAAATGAAGACTCGGCATTTCTCTGGCAAGGACAGTCCAAGAATGAAACTAGGGAAGTACAAGTTAGGTGCCTCTGAGCACGAGGGCAGGTGGGCAGCAGAAGTCAGTGCAATCTCCTCAGATTTAGATTACTGTATTGCCCTCTAAAGGTTGGAAGACAAAGTCCCATCAAGACCATTTATAAGCAGTTTGGAAAGACAAGCACAGCTGAATTTGAATCTCTCCTTGCAACATAGAACCATTAGTTCCTACATAGCCTAATCTTGATTACTTATTATCCAGATCAAGAGGTTCAGTAATACATTTCAGTGTGTCAGATTTGGGGAAAGGGGTTTAATTTTTTGAAAATAAGGTCAGATCAGATTGCAACTCTTCCCAACCAAAGGCACAGCAAACTCTATACCTGAGCTTTTCTTCTTAGTAGACTGTTATCCTTTAAGGCTGTGCCAGCTTGGGCCCTGAGGAATTCCTGATCTGTGACCCCACAATCCAGGAACCTCACTATCTAATAATCTTTGGCAAGATAAATGAAAAGTCACTCTAGAAATTGTAAAGCGTCATACAATTGTTGTTGTTAACTCATTCAAACTGATATATTTATCAACATGTACATGCAAAGCACACATTACAAAGGCGATAGGGAGAAATGAGTCTAACCAAGGATCTACTTAAAAGGAAAAGTGAGAGGGGAGAAAATACATTGCAACTATATATAAAAACAATAAAGAACTTCAAAAAAAGCTGCTAATCAATAGGAGTCTGGAGGTAGGGAAAGAAAAACAGGCTCTGTTGGGGAGGTGAGTACTCTATTAGCTGGATGGAATTAAGCTAACAAGGAGGGTGAGTGAGGATGAATATGGGAAAATAGAAAGCTTGCATGTATGGAAACAGAACAATGGAACTTGTTGACATTTTTTAGAAACGGGGCAAGAGAGAGTAATACAGGTGGTGAGACAGATGAGAATTCATTGAATACAAGAGTAGAAGTGCCTCAATGAACCTCCTAACTCGTGTATGCTAATAAATAATCTTTTCAATAAATAGTGCTAGGACAACTTAATAGCCACATTGGAAAAAAAAAAGTTGATCTGGATGTATGGCTCAAGTGGTAAGAGTACTCAAATTCAAACTCCAGTACCATCAAATAAAACAAAAAGATCAACACCTACCTCATACCACATTAAGAAAAAAAAAAATCAAAAATGGATCAGAAACCTAAATGCAAAAGGTAAGATTATAAAATTTTTAGAAGAAAACACAGGTGAAAATCTTCATTACTTTGGATTAGGTAATGATTTCTTAGACATAATTCTAAAAATAACAAAAGTAAAATGGACTCCCATCAAACTAAAGTACTTATATTTCAAAGGTCATCAAAGTAAAAAAATATATACACACAGAATGGGAAAAAAAGTTACAGATCATATATCTGGGAGAGGACTTGTATTGCAGAATATATAAAGAACTCTTGCCAGGTACTGGTAGCTCATGCCTGCAATTCTAGCTACTCAGGAGACTGAGGTCTGAGTACTGTAGATCAAAGCCAGCCTGGTCAAGAAAGTCTGTGAGGGCTGGAAAGTTGGCTCAGTGGTAGAGTGCTTGCCTTGTATGCCTGAGGCCCTGGGTTTGATTCTTCAGCACCACATAAACAAAAAGAAAAAAGCCGGAAGTGGCTCTGTGACTCAAGTGGTAGAGCGTTAGCCTTGAGCTGAAGAGCTGAGGGACAGCGCTCAGGCCCAGAGTTCAGGCCCCACGACCGGACCCCAAAAAAACAAAACAACAACAACAACAAAAAAAGGAAGTCTATGAGACTCTCTCCATTAACCACCAAAGGGTCAGATGTGGAGATGTGGCTCAAGTAGTAGAGTGCTAACTTGGAGCACAAAAACTCAGGGATAGCACCCAGGACTTGAGTTTAAGCCCCAGGACTAGCACCACAAACAAACAAACAACCCCCCTTCCAGCTTGCTCATAATGTCCATAGTAGTATATTAAAGCTCCAAAGAAAAAACAACCCAATTGCCTATACCTGATGAATAAAGAAATATGGCCTAGTTATATAATGGAATACTATAAACCAATAAAAGAATAAATTTCTGATGTAAGTTACCACACAGAAGGACTCTTGAAAACATTATGCTAAACAAAAGTACATGGTCTCTATGATTCCATTTATGTGAAATGCCAAGAGCAGGCAACGGCGACAGAAAATAAGATAGTGGTTGCTAGGGAACAGGGGGAGGACAAATTGGGGAATGATTCATTATAGTTATGGGGTTTCTTTTTGGGTGATAAAAATGTTCTAGCAATACACAGTGGATAGTAAGTAGGGTTAATGATGGCCCTAAAAAGATTTGTCAATATCCTATTATCTGGAAGTTCTCTGGATTTGGGTCTCTGGAGGATATAAGCCATGCTAACACTCATTTTAGACTTCAGGCTCCCAAAATTATGAAAGAATAGATTTCTGTTGCTTTAAGCTAACTGATCTATGGTATTTACTATAGCAGCCTAGGGAAGCTATTAACAGCTTTGTGTGTCAGGAAGCACTGACTGAATATACCAAAACACATCGCCTTTTTTTTTTTGTGGGTTTTTTTGGTAAATCAAGGTGAAGCACCTGTCCCATAGCCATGAGGAATTATATACGTGGTAGCTGCTCATTGTCCTCCACTAAGGAGAAGGGAAAAAAAATGTCTGTGCCAGTATTGAGGCTTGAACTGAGGTCCTCACTTTCTCACTTGGATTTTTCACTCAAGGCTGGAGCTCTACCACTTGAGCCATTGAGCCATACCTCCATTTCCACAATAGTTTTTTGTTTGTTTGTTTTTTAAAATCTCTTGTCTTTGTGACCTCTCATCCTGACATTTAATAGGGGGAAAAGTTGTAACTTGTGGTTCTTGGGGCACACTTAGGATGCAACTCCTTCCATTTCTAGACCAACATCCAATTAGCAGAGCCTTGAGTAAAAAAAATACAAAAACTGGATAATTACAGAGGTTAATTTCAAAAGCCACCAAAAAGAAAAAAGGAAAAAAGAAAACCAATAATACAAAGAATATTCATTGTGTATCCCTGGGTACAGCAATAATAAGCCTTGAAGCTCAGCACCATTGCTGAGAGAGCCAAGTTAACTACCAGGGAAGAACTCCAGGAGTGATAAGAGTGCTCTTGCCATCCTACAGGGAGATGGGCAGAGTAGCCTTTCCTCAGGAGCAATCTCCACCACAAAGGGGTCTGCACAGGGTGGTGCTTGCCACAGCAATATAAGGATTTCTTTGGTAGAGGAAAGCATAGGCCTGTCCCTTAGCACTATGATGGGAATTAGTATAGATAGCTTGAAAGGGGTCACTTAGACCTGCTTGGGTTGGATTCTCTGTGACCTCCACTCTTTAAGTCCTGAGAAGTGTGTGCAGGCAGGCAGGCAAAATAGATCTGGACCAGTGCCCTCACACCTCTAGTCCTTACCTCCACACATCACTGCCTTTGGAAAACATGGAGGCACGAATGACTTCCGGTGCCATCCAAGCATATGTTCCTGCTGCACTCATCTTGGTGGTCCGGTGCCATTCCCGAGCCAGGCCAAAATCAGTGATTTTCAGAATCTTGTTGCTCAGGTCTCCATTTTCCACCTTCTGCAGGATCAGTACTGGGCAAGAACAGAAAAGAGATAAGAAACCAGATCTGCATTCATCAGAGGGAAAGCACTGAACGCAGCTATCCTCCTGGAGTCTCCTTCAGGCTCCATCATTCTGCTATGATGGACTGATGGTAGGATCCATCATATCTTAAACACTGACAATGCACACATATTTTCTAGGCACTACCTTTAATTCTCACCAGAACCTTAGACTGTAGGTACTACTAATCCAAAAATGACATAGGGGTACTCAACCATTAGTCAACACAGATATTGCCAAATCTTGAAAAAATATTCAGAATCTACCATTCTTCTAGTATTTAGGATAGGAAGCAATCAACCTATATTGTCATCTTTATTTAATGAAGAAACTCTTACGTAAAACTTCTAAAATTCCAGAGGCCACGCAATGCAGCTAAGGTTGGATCTTAGGCTATATGATACCAGAGCCTGCTTTCTTAACCCACAGGCCCTTCACATCTTCTGGGAGAAGAGCTAGCTGTGTGTTACAGGGATCTTTCTGAGCAGCAGCTGCTTTAGTATTCAATCTGCCAGGATAACCCTAGTTAAAACTATTTGCAGGTCGCAGGGGAGGGAGGTTCTATTTTCAAGGTTACATACAGTACCTGGACACTATCCATGAATCTCTCCACACTTTCCTTATGCTCTTTGGAGAAAACATATCTATCAGGCTCCAAAGATTTCTGCATAAGCCAGAAATGCTCCATCCCACTAAGAAATGGCTGAAAAATTAGGGAAGTCAGAGGCACATCCATATTTACAGCCATGATGTAGATATGTGCCAGAAAGAAGCTGGCACACTTACACTAGCACAGTTTTTCTCTGAATCCTAAATTACACCAAGCTCTAACTTCAAAGCACTATTGTGGGAGGCATCATGGCTGTCCTAGGACAGCAGCCTAGGCAGCACCTCACCCCTGTGACAGTCCCATTCATAAATGTATCCTGATAGGAGCCAATCTCACAAAAAACACCAAAGCCATTAATTTATTCAAGTATTGTAACAAACTGCCCAAGTGGGCACCTGGGGACTCTCTGGATATGTGGAAAGTAAGACTCCCTTTTCCTAAGTGGGATGTTTCTAAAGGCTCTACAGGAGGACAGCCTCTCATAAGCCAGACACAGGGCTGCTTAAGACTTCCGGGTTCTGAATGCAGGATTTCACAGCAGGAAGCCAGACTCCCTCCTCCTCATCCCTGCTACTCAAATCTAAATGGTGAGTGTGACAAAGGAAACTGCAGAAGACAGACTAGAAACTAGGAACTGCTTTGTCTAGCCAGCTCTG
This sequence comes from Dipodomys spectabilis, assembly GCF_019054845.1. NCBI lineage: Eukaryota > Metazoa > Chordata > Mammalia > Rodentia > Heteromyidae > Dipodomys > Dipodomys spectabilis. Next base: position 22,776,182 of record NW_024870834.1, on the reverse strand, counting down.
TCTGAAGACTGAAAGTAGTTCTAAGCCCTAAGTGTCAGGTTATCCCAGAGGATGCCCCACAAGTTGGTCCTTCCTGGTTTGCTTTCCATTTTGCTTCTGATGAAAGCTATCGCCTCTAAAGATGTATTTCATCCCAACACTCTGAAAGCGCAAACTCTTCCAGAAAAGAATCTAGGACAGTGGCACTTTGGATGGATATTTCAGGGCAGGGGTGGAGTCTCACAGCCACAAGGTTCTTTGGCTATTCACTGAATTATCAGAGATTGAAAGGATATAAAGCAAATTGCTTTATGTTCATATGTGCTTCCCAGAAAAGCAGCAGCATGCAGAGTTCATGACACAAAACAATCCCCACCCTCAATCCCTGTCACATGCATCCCCACTCCAGGCTTCCTACATACTGAGAAAGTACAGGCCTCAGATGCTTAGGCAAATCTAAAAAGAGAGGAGGGGGAGGGGAAAGGAGGGATAGAAAGAACAAACAACAGCAACAACAAAAAATCCAATCTTCTGTGGCAGACAGCTAGCAAGCAGACATTCAAATAGCCAGGCAGGTATCACTAAAGAAACCCACCATTTTCCTGCAGAAGCAGCCACTAGGCACTGTTTGCTTCTGAGAAGACTACACCAGGAGGCATAGGGAGTCTTTCCCCTGGCATACTCAGTGGGGCTCAGCCTTGTCACTTCAAAGCCCCAGATAGCTGGAGCAGGGTCAAGTGGGGAGGAAGGAGGGTCTGTCAGATGGATTACAAAGGATGGTAGATGGATGGGAAAGGACCAGCCAGAGGGTCTCTGTGAATGGGAATGCCTGAGACCGTTAACTACAGGCCAGCTCTAGCTAATCCCCATTGTCCCTGCTGCCTGGCACCCAGATGGTGCTCCAACACTTGCCCTGACTGCTCAGGTCTCTGAAGGCATCTGACTTAAGAATGCCTGGCCTTAAGCCGGGCACTGGTGGCTAACACCTGTAACCCTAGCTATTCAGGAGGCTGAGATCTGAGGATCATGGTTCAAAGCCAGCAAGCCAGCCTGGACAGGAAAATCCATGAATCTCTTATCTCCAATAAACCACTCAGAAAACCAGAAGTGAAGCTGTGGCTCTAGTGGTAGAGGGCTAGCCTTGAGCTGAAGAGCTCAGGGACAGGGCCCAGGCCTAGAGTAGAAGCCCCATGACCAAAAAAAAAAGAATACCTGGCCCAGAGGTGCTACTCTCATCCAAGAAGAGGGGCTGTAATCAGAAAGTAACTAGAAATCTTAGCAATAATTATCTACCAAACACTAAAATTGTGATAGCTTTATTCTTTATTTCCTGAGATTAAATCTATATAACATAAAATCAACCATTTATTTATTTATTTATTTATTTATTGGTGATCGTGGGGCTTGAATCCTTCTAATCACTCATTTCAACTTCTCTTGGGAGACAATGCAATTAATTTTATTTTATTTTTTGGTTGGTCATGGAGTTTGAACTCTGGGCCTGGGTGCTGTCCCTGAGCAAATCTTTTGCTCAAGGCGAGCAGCACTCTACCACTTGAGCCACAGTACCACTCCCAGCTTTTTTGAGTAATTTATTGGAGATTAAGAGTCTCAAGGAGTTTCCTGCCTGGACTTGCTTCGAATTACAATCCTTAGATCTCAGCCTCCTGAGTAGCTAGGATTCCAGGTATAAGCCACCAGCACCTGGCTAAGCATTAATTTTTTTAAAGATTAGTAAACTTTTCCACAGCAGTTGAACGCTTTTTAAAATTCCGCCACAGAATGAGGATTCTCCACATCTTTTCTAACATTTATATTCATTATAATAACTTATTTACTATTATTATTAAATTGCCATTTTAATGCATGTGAAATAATATCTTACTGAGATTTGGAGTTGTGTTTCTCTAATGGACTAATGATGCTACTAAGCATCTTTTCACGTGCATATTAGATATTTGTTTATCTTCTTTGGAGAAGTATCTACTCAATCCTCAACTCATCTTTTCAGTGGTTGGTTTAGCTTGCTATTGTTCCACTATAAGAATTCTTTATATGTTTTCAAATTAGACTCTTATTAGACATAGGATTTTCAAATATTTTTTCCACTCTGTAGGTTGTCTTTTCACTTACTAAATTCCTTTGGAACAAATGTTTTTAATTTAAATGAATTCCACTTTATTTTTCTCTTTGTTGCTCATACTTTTGGAATAATAACTATGAATGCATTACTAAATCCAACATCATAAAGATTTATCTCTAAGTTTTCTTCTTTTAGTTTTAGTTCTTGGGTGAGGGGAAGAACTGGGGATTAAACTCAAGGACTTGTACTTGGTAGGCAGGTACACTCCTATTAGAACCAAGTTCCCAATCTTTTTGCCTGATTTTAAATAGAGCCTTACATTTATGCCTAGGCTTTGATCCTCCTATTGACATTTCCCATACTACTTGGATAATGGTGCACACACTACACTTAGCATTTACTTAATGAGAGGGGATTTTATGAACTTTTGTGCCTAGACTGGCCTCAAACCATTTCACCAGATCTCTGCTTCCTGGCTTTGATTTTAGTTCTGTTCTGTTCTTTTATTTCTTTCTTGTGCCAGTGAACTCAGGGCTTTGTGTTCTTGCTTGGTTTTTTACTCAAGGCTGGTGCACTATCACCTGAGCCCACACCTCCACTTCTGGCTTCTTGCTGGTTAGCTGGAGTTAAGAACCTCTTGCATTGGTCTCCCAGGCTGGCTTCAAACCTCAATCCTCAGATTTCAGCCTGGTGAAAAGCTAGGATTACAGGTATGAGCTACTAGTATCGATTCTATATTGTCTTTTTTTTTTTGGGTCCGGTTGTAGGGCCTGAACTCTGGGCCTGGACGCTGTCCCTCAGCTCTTCAGCTCAAGGCTAGCACGCTACCACTTGAGCCATAGCACCACTTCCGGCTTTTTTTTCCCCTGCTTATGTGGTGCTGAGGAATCGAACCCAGGGCCTCATGCATGCAAGGCAAGCGCTCTACCACTGAGAGACCTTTTCAGCCCCTCTATATTGTCTTTTAAAAAAATAACTTCATAAATTTTAGATCACTATAGTAAATGGAAGAGCTAACTATTCTAACATTGTGTAAATTAGATGAAAACAAAAACAAGTACTAGCCGGGTGCTGGTGGCTTATGTCTGTATTCCTAGCTACTCAGGAAGCTGAAATCTAACAACCGTAATTCAAAGCCAGCCTGCGTAGACAAATCCACTGACTCTAATCATCAGTTAACTAGCAAAAAGCCTGAAGCTGAAGTATGGCTCAAGTGGTGGAGTGCCAGTTGTGAAAGAAAAAGTCCAGTGAGACATCAAGGCCCAGAGATTGCACCAAAAAAGACAGAAAAAAAAGGTATGTTTTAGTAGCTCTTACTCATGAGCAAAGTTCTGAGCCTAAGGCCTGTGTTCTGTTAGAAAGTAAAAATTGAAAATATCAGAGAGAACATATGCCAATGGCTCATGCTTGTAATCCGAGCTACTCAGGAGGCTGAGATCTGAGGATCGCGGTTCAAAGCCAGCCCTGGCAGAAAAGTCCATGAGACTTTTATTTCCAATTAACCACCAGAAAAACAGACGTGGTGCTGAGGCTAAAAGAGGTAGAGTATTAACCTTCAGCACAAAAGCTCAGGGGGGCTGGGAAGATGGCTCAGTGGCAGAGCACTTGCCTTGCATGCCTGAGGTCCTGGGTTCGATTCCTCAGCACCACATAAGCAAAATGAAAAAAGCCGGAAGTGGTGCTGTGGCTCAAGTGGTAGAGTGCTAGCCTTGAGCTGAAGAGCTGAGGGACAGCGTCCAGGCCCAGAGTTCAGGCCCCACAACCGGACCCAAAAAATAAAAATAAAAAAAAAAAAAGCTCAGGGGTAGCACCCAGGCTCTGAGTTCAAACCCTATGACTAACCAAAAAAAGGAAAAAGAAAAGAGAAAAAAAAAATCAGAGAGGAATGAAAAGCAAACTAGCACCCAAATGAATACTGACCCTCCACATACAGAGATGCTGGATGGGATTAAGGATATTTAATGAGGTTGGAGGTATGACTCAAGTGATACGTCTGGACAAAAAAAGGGGGAAGGGCAGGTATTTAGTGTGGACTACCTATGGTCTCAAGGACATAACCAGCTAGGAAATCAGATGGAGAAATGGGGAAAAGGACAGAGGCTGGGCTCTCAAAACTTGGCATTAATCAAGGATAGTCCCCTCACTAGGTCCTAATGGCAAATTTGGCTCTGGTTTAGGTTTTATCATTTTCAGATTTCACTATTAATGCAGGGGTCTCTGACTTGCTAAATTCTTACCTTGGCACTAAGGCCAGTGTCCAGACTTTCATTTGGCTTCAATGAGTCAGTCCCATCTATCTCTCTCAGATGATAAAACTAACTTGTTTTGAGATTTTGTGTCTGTGTGTTTAAAGAATTGTAAAAGGATGCATTAAAACTTATTTTAAAGATGAAGACCTTATCTCCAGCCCCTTTAGAAGCTCCATGTGTCCTTCACCATCCACATCCCTTCTCTCTCCTCAGATGTCTCTCCCCAGAAGTCTCAATGTTAATTTGGAGGAGTGAGGCTGGGTACTGAACCCAGTCTTGCACATGCTAAATACTCACTACTGATCAACAACCCTAGCTCACCACACTGACTTCTCTTTAGGATTTTGATGCCTATGTATACACATCCTTAAAAAAGATGTTGTGTTTTAAAAAGAGAATGGCAAGCGAAAAAGAAACTATGTCAGCCAGTTGCCAGTGGCTCACGCCTGTAATTCTAGCTACTAAGGAGGCTGAGATCTGAGGATCATGGTTCAAAGCCAGCCTGGGCAGGAAAGTCCATGAGACTCTTATTGCCAATAAACTACCAAAATACTGGAAGTGGTGCTGTGGCTCAAGTGGTAGAGCACTAGCCTTGAGCTGAAGAGCTGAGGGACAGCGCCAAGGCCCAGAGTTCAAGCCCCACAACCCACCCAAAAAAAAAAAAAAAAGAGAGAGACAGAGAGAAAGCATGTGCACTGCTTTCCTAGAGCCACCAGTGAACACAAACTGTAAGGGCTTAAAACAATAGAAGTTTAATCTTCTCACAGCTCTAGAAGCCTTGGTGGGGCAGGCTCCCATGAGTCCTACCTTGCCTCTTCTAGTTTCTAGTAGCTGCCAGCATTTCTTAGTGCTCCTTAACTTATGGCAGCACAACTAACCTCTGCCTCCATCTCCACTTGGCCTTCTTCCCTCTGCGCCTGTCTTCTGTGTTCTCTCAGTTGTCTGCGTTTATAAGGACACTAATCATGAGGTCACACCTCACCCTAACCTAGTATAACTTCACTTTGGCTTCATCTGCAAGATTTTATTGGCAACATTTACAGGTTAAGATTTCAACATATTTTTTTTTTTTGCAGGAATGGGAGTCAAAAATTCTATCAATACTGTGTAAGAGCTAAGATATTGCCCTTGCTAGATAAAACTGAGAAAAGAATAAATGGAGTCTTGTCATACTTCTAGAGAATTTACGAGAGCTTTTTCTGGCTGGGTGCTGGTGGCTCACACCTATAACTCTAGTTACCTGGGAAGTGAGACTGGGAGGACTGCAGATGGAGGTCAGCTCACAAGATTCCTTCTCAATGAGAGCCGCTTGTGGTGATGCACACCTATTATCCTAGCTACTATAGGAAGTGTAACACAGGCGGATACTGCCCAGGAGCATGCCCAAGCAGAAAGCAAAACCCTATCTCAAAAAAAACCAGCAGAAAACACAACTTGGAGGTGTGGCTCAGCAGTGAGTGACTGCCTAGCAAGTTCAAGGCCCAGAGTTCAAACCCTAGTACTGCCAAAGCAAAGAAAGCCTTTTCTGGTATGGTCAGTAGGCAAAGTCATGAAAGAACCCTAGGAAAATAAGGTAGGAACCATAGTAGGGCAGATACTGGACATCCATCAGGTATATGGTTAGGACAATTGGGCTTCTTTATATTTTCTGTTTCTAAATTCATCTGGCCTACCTCATGTTCTCGGGGTTGGGCAAAGAAAACACTTCCAATGAGAGTTAAATGAGTTTCTATTTGATCTGTAGGACAAGAAAGGAGCTTCATCAGCACCCTAGCTAGCCAGCCAAGTACAGATAGTAATCTAGACCAGGTTTCCCCAAGCAGTTAGTACTCAAGTTCAGTGGATGGCACACTGACAGCAGGTTAAGTTGGTGATGACAGCCTGAGTCATGGGCTCTAAGCTGCCATCCTCCAGGCACAGTGCAGAGGAGTTCCCTGGTCTCTCCCTTCACAGTCCTTGGGATCATTTCCCTTCTCTTCTGCATTCATTTCTGTCTCTGGATGGTACATTTGTCAGAAAGTGAAAATACTCTATCTCATTACTCGATATAAAGAGGATGTGGGAGCTTCCCTTTCCGGCCAAATGATCAAGGGTGGGAAATGAGAGGGTGACAAAAGGAGGAAGAGTATCCACGAGTTGATCACTGTTAGAACAGGAAGATGAGTAAAAAGGAGTTCATTGGGCTCTTCTCCTTACATGCACACAGGTTTTCCACACTAATAGTGGGAAGGGAGGGAAGAGAAAGGAAAGAAGGGAGAGAGAAAGGGAACCAAAAACTAACTAGGACCTCTGAGTACATAAGATGAATTGATCTACTTTGACCGTGAAGAGGCAGATGGAAGGTCTGAGGTCACTGAGCTGTCGGGTTCCTCCCCAGTATTCTCCTAAACTCCTGCTAGGAAAATAAAGGGCAGCTGCCAATGCACTCGGCATGAAGTTGTGGGGCGCCACGCAGTCTCATCATGCAGGCCTCAGTACATAAGATTACTTCACCTCATGAGGCTTGAACACAAGGCCTGCGTGCTGTCCCTGAGCAATTTTTGTGTAAGGCCCGAGTGCTACCATTTTGAGCCAAAGCTCCACTTCCAGGTTTCTGGTGGTTAACTGGAGATAGGAGTCTCTCTTTCCTACCTGGGCTGGCTTGGAACCCTCCTGAGTAGCAAAGATTACAGGTATGAACCACCAATACCCAACCATCTCTGCTTTTTAAAATGGAATATTCCCATGCTCTGCTGAGTCTGGTGTTTCAACCTAGACATTTGGTTCTACAAGTTAGGAAACAGCATAGACAAGAGAAGAAAGAGATTTGTGGGCCTAGGTTTGCATTTCATATAACACTATTCAACCTTTTTCATTTTAGCGCACCCTTCACCCCAGTGCCTACTAGTGCCCTGAGCTACCGGTTTCCACACTTCTTAAGTTTCTGTGCTTAACACAAAACCAAATCAAACCAAACTAACTTTTGCTGGTTTCCTGCTGCCAGGTCATTAGTTATCATTCCACCTGCTTTCCAGCTTCTAAAAATTAGCAACTGCTGTCCCTTCTCTGATGCACCTGTGGGGGTCAGCTGTCATTTTAGCTGTTCCAGGAGGAGCAGAAGCAGATGTATCATTTTGTGTTTCATCTATTTCCTTAGTGTGGCACCCTGCTTTGTTTTTGTTTGTTTTCTTGGGACAGAAAGAAGGAAACTAGTATACATAGTCTGTTTCCAAAGGTAGCTGTGAACGTTTCCAGCACTCAGTGCTTTTTCACCTCTTTCAATATGCCAAATCCATACTACTGCTGGCTCCTGCTAAGGTCCACAGCTCAAACAGACCTAAGACTAGTACTGTGGCTTGGTGGTAGAGTACCTGCCTAGCAAGTGTGAAGCCCCAACTTCAAAGCCTAGTACTGCTAACAAAACAAAACCCCGCCAGGTCTGTATCACAGCATCCTCTCTAAGGACCTCTGAGCTGCAGCAAGGCAGGAAGAATCAAGACACGGGCCCAGGATGTCTGGGTTCTGGGTTCATTTTTGTGTGCACGCTTCAGTGGGACCCCATTTCCTTATCTCTGTCATTCTCAAAAATCTAGATTTCCGGGCTTGGAAGGTGGCTCAGTGGTAGAGCGCTTGCCTTGCATGCCTGAGGCCCTGGGTTCGATTCCTCAGCACCACATAAGAAAAAAGAAAAAAGCCGGAAGTGGCGCTGTGGCTCAAGTGGTAGAGCGCTAGCCTTGAGCTGAAGAGCTGAGGGACAGCACCCAGGCCCAGAGTTCAGGCCCCACGACCAGACCCAAAAAAAAAAAAATCTACATTTCCTGAAAACAATGCCAATCCTCTCTGGGGGCCAGCCAAGTTCCACCATCTGTCTGAAGTGAAGAACTAAATCCAAGGGCAAAGAGGAGTTAGGCAAGGTGACTCTACTGTAGGGCAAAGCCACATTCCTGCAACACTGCAGGCCTTAGGGCGCCTGTCTTAGCACTTGAGACATTTACTGCCGGCAGCACCATGTCTCCAGAGGAAGGAAGGAAGATGATCTTGGAAATGCATCCCAGCCAGCAGCCTGGAATGCCAACAAAGCAACTACTGACACAGAATGGCCTCCACTGGCTGACTCAGCAAGAGCTACATGAGAAAGCCTGACTAGGGACCACTACCAGGTATGATGAGAGTACAGCCAGTATGCCTCCCCCTACCTCTCCTGGCCCTGTGCCCACTCTGTACTTCCAAGACAAGGTCTTGCATACTGAGAGGACATGCTTACTGAGGAAAATGAGTCATAGCCTAGACTCCTCAACTCTGGGCCTCAGCAGAGGTGTGGTGCTGCTTGGAGACAGCGGAGAGATGCCAGTCCCGACTGTGACCCAGTCAGGCTCTGTGTTGTCAGCAGAGCTGTGTCAAGTTCTGTTGGTACAACCAAAACTGTTCCCACAAGCACACAGGTAAAGACAACTACAAGTCCTGTCAAAGAATTATGGCAAGGTGGAGGAAACCAGGTTCTTTGGGATTTGTAATCTATTCCTCTTGGTACAGAAGAACCAAAGTGAATGGATAGAGGCAAAATCAGGAGCACTCAATACAATGACCTTTCTGTTAAGTCCCAGAGACAAAGGTAAACCATAATGGCCTTTCCTTTTCCTATAATCAGAAAATGAAATAAAAGGTGCTCAAGAAACATGGGTCTTGCACGCTAAAGGCAAATGATCACAAACTGCTTCTAATCACTCAGTTCAAGTGTGGGTTTGAACACCTGTGAAGGTTCTGTATCACAGTCACCTATGAAGCCAGAACAATGACTTCCAACCTTTAAAAATATGCCCTTTCAGCTAAAAAAATAAAGGCATTATGATGCTAGTTCTAATTTTAATATGTGTTGATCTAAAAGAATAAAAAAGTGCTGGTGCCAGTGTCTCACGCCTGTAATCCTAACTACTCAGGAGGCTGAGATCTGAGGATCACAGTTCAAAGCCAGCCCGGGCAGGAAAGTCTGTGAGACTCTCCAATAAACCACTAGAAAACTGGAAGTGGTGCTGTGGCTCAAGCAGTAGAGTGCTTGCCTTGAACTGAAGAGCGCAGGGACAGCACCCAAGCCCAGAGTTCAAGCCCCACAACCGACCAAAAAAAAAAAAAACACAAACAAGTAAAAAAGAATAAAAAGTAACCACATCTAACATTTGTGAGAACTTTCCTGTCAGGTCCCATCAACAATTCCTGAAGGTAGACTTATTATTATTATTATTATTATTTAAGATATGGAGACTAAAATTCAGACAGGCTGGTCCCACACAGGCCAGACTTAACCAAGGTCTAGAAAAATCATCCAGGGGCTCAGACCACAAATACAGCCTAAAGAGAACAATTGTAAATAAATTTGCATTTTAACAACATAACACTATCTAAACTTATAAACATAACACTATCTAAACTTATAAACATTTGGAAAACAGAAAGATAATTAATATTCATACTTTACAGATGTGTACAGCAATCCCTTGGAAAGACCACTGATCTCAATGTTTAACATTTTTTGGGTTTTTTTTTTAATCCAGAAGGTATATAAAAATGTTTTCAGATTTTTCATCTGATTTGTTCATGCAAATGTAGTTCTATCAAATACTTTATTTTGTCTTACAGGTACTTGTTGCACAGACAGATACTGCTGTATTTAGAAATTTCTATTTTGGGTTCATTAAAAGCTGAAAACCAATCTGTATCATGTACCAAACTGACTTAAAATAAATCTACCTCTTTATTGAAAAAATACCAAAAGCATATTTGATTGCTCCTGAGGATCTACCTGCCTGCTGCCTTCTTACATCCACATAGGTATCTCAAGTCCTCCAACTCTAGAAGCACAAATGAGAGAGAAACCCACAAGTATGGGTGAAATCAAAAGGTCTGAGTCAACAGCATGTGAGAGAAATAGAAAACAAATTGAAAAGGCACAGGAATGGACTGCTGCTATGTTAGCAACCTGACAACACTTCATGGAAAGCTAACAAGGGATTAATGACAGGAAAAGAGCCTGAAATCTGTGAGTCAGACTGCTAATCACAATGGTCATTGTCCCCACCTCCCACAGTAATAACATCCACTTATAACACGAATGGCATTTCCTAGTCTCCTCCACCAAGGTGTAGCTAGGTAACTAAGGAGTGGCATGTGGCTACTTTTCATAACCTGTCTTAAAAATAAACCAGCTTGGGTCATCTGGCCCTTGATCTTCATCCCCTTCTATATGTCCTGCCTGGAAAATGAATATGACAGCTGAACTAGCTACCATCTTGACCCATGAGAACAGGACTATGCCCAACTGGCAGAACTGTGAGCAGGAGTGAGGTCACACCAGCCGTAGGCTGTCTCCACAAGATGGTCACATACAAGAGGAATAGACTTCGTACTTCTTTAGTCACTGGTACTTGGTGTCTGTTTCTCACAGCTAACCTAATGTAATTAATACAAAATACAATTACAAAAATCTCTTTAAGGCAGAACAGAAATATAACTGGTGATGGTACATGCCTATAATCTCAGCAGCCATCAGAAGGCTGAGACAGGAGAGCTGAGAGTTTGAGGCCAACTTGAGTTACATACAAACCCTGTCTAAAAACAAACAAACAAACAAAAACCCATAACAGAAATACATTTCTTAAAAAATCCACCAGAAAGGCATATATATAGCTCACAATTTGGACAGCCTCTGCACTGCTATAAAATGAACTAACCTGAAGCATCCTCCCCCCCTTGAACTGCACATTTTTAAAGCATTATGTCACATTTTATAACAAGTTTTGGCTTAAATCTGTTTAAAAAAAAGTTCATGTGTTGGGTGCTAGTGGCTCATGCCGGTAATTCTACCTACTCAGTAGGCTAAGATCTGAGGATCAGAGTTCATGGTTCAAATCCAGCCTGGACAGGGAAGTCTGTGAAACTCTTATCTCCAATTAACCACCCCAAATCCAAAAGTACATCTGTGGGTCAAGTGGTAGAATACCAGTCATGAGCTAAAAAGCTCAGGGACAGTGCCCAGGCCTTGGGTTTAAGCCCCAGGACTGACAAACAGACACAAGGTCACAGACTCACAGACACACACACACACAAGTTCATGTATAGGGAAGGCCCATATGTACACTGTGCAGTGGGTATTCAAATAGCTATCCAACCAGTACTTCCTCAGAATATAACTAACTAGCCAGAATGTAAGAGAATGAGAAAGGGTAGAGCAGGGGAATCTTTGCTATTTATTATAAAACTTGTAATATACTTTAGCTTTTTCTTCCTTTCATTATTTCCTTGTGATGAGGAAATCTCATTATGCTGCTCAGACTGGCCTTGAACTGCTAGACTCAAGTGATCTTCCTGCCTCAGCTGGGACTGCAGGTGCATACCACAATACCCAGCTGTATTTTTGTTTTGCATTAAAGAGGTTTTGTCATGTTGAAATTTAAGTTTGCATTAATTAGAACGGATAGCAAATCTAATTGACAAAGTAATAACAGCTTGCTCTGTTTCTTTAAATTAAATCATGTATATATTACTTTAAAGAAATCAGGAAGTGGTACTGTGGCTCAAGTGGTAGAACACTAGCCTTGAGTACAAAGAGGGTCAGGAACAGGGACAGGACAGCACTTTTTTTTTTCTCTCTCTCCCTCCCCTTCCCCCCATATATATCTCTATCCAGGTGCCAGTGGCTCACACCTGTAATCCTAGCTACTTGGGAGGCTGAGTATTGTGGTTCAAAGCTAGCTAGGACAGACAAGCCTGTGTGCCTCTTATCTCCAATTAGCCACCAAAGAGCCAAAAGTAGAGCTGTAGCTCAAGTGGCAGAGCCCTAGCCATAAGTAAAAAAATTAAGGGACAAAGCCAGGCACTGGTAGCTTACACCCATAATCCTAGCTACTCAGGAGGCTGAGATCTGAGGATCATAGTTCAAAGCCAGCCCAGGCAGGAAAGTCTGTGAGACTCTTATCTCCAATTAACCACCAGAAAACCACAAGCAGAGCTGTGGCTCAAGGTGGTAGAGCACTAGCCTGGAACTGAAGAGCTCAGGAACAGCGCCCAGGCTCAGAGTTCAAGCCCGATGGCCAACCAAAAAAAAAAAAAAGCTAAGGGACAGTCCCCAGGCCCTGAGTATAAGTCCCAGTAACATCACGAAAAAAATACAATAGGCAGCTTGATAATATATGTGACTACATCATATGAAAACAATAATACATAAAATACACAATTAAATCACATTTTTAAAGGATTTTATTACTAGCTCTATCTATAAGATGGAAAAATGCCCTGAAGGATCTAACAAAAATGCTAACACTGGTGATAGATGGGTCATGGGATATAGGTAACAAGTCTTTCTTTATATTCAACCATATTGTCATATCTATCTATCTATACGTGTGTGTGTGTGTGTGTGTGTGTGTGTGTGTGTGTGTGTTAGAGCTACTGGGGCTTGAACTCAGGGGCTTGGGCACTGTCCCTGAACTTCTTTGCTCAAGTCCAGCATTCTATTACTTGAGCCACAACTCCACTTCAGGATTTTTTGGTAGTTAATTGGAGATGAGTCTCAGGAACTTTCAAGCCTGGTATGGTTTTAAACCTTGATCCTCAGATTTCAACCTCCTGAGTAGTCAGGATTACAGGCATGAGCCCCTGGCGCCTAGCAAATATCTATTTTGTTATATAAAAAAAAATGAAGTCACTTAACACCAGCAGCTGCTGCTATTTTGTGCATCAAAGGTGCTTCAGGTATGCTACCTCATTCACTCCTCATGCAGGCCAACAAGCTGGGAAGCAGCCCCACTGTACAGATGAAAAAGCTGGCATCCTGCTCTGGCTTATAAACCCATGCTCCTTCACTATCCCATATTGTACCTGTGCACAGGGAGACCAGATCTACTGCACCCTCTGCTCCCCAATTCTGGTCTCTCACATGCCACTAATCAGGAACTACATCTTCCTTTTATTTGTCTTTGGATAGCCTCAGATTTTAAACTGACTGGGCAGAAACATCTCCTAGTCCTGACTGAACTCAAAGCAAGCACTGAGTCATTTTCCACAAAGCTATCCTGTAGATGGGATACTTCTCACTGCCAGGGCCAACGAAGGAAAGCTGTTCTAAACAAAGAACTGAAGGAGAGGCCACCAAAACTGGTTGTCAAACCTAATTCTATCTCTAAGTGTACAACCCGTCCACCAGAACCCAGCAAGTCTTAGGCTAAAGCCCAGCTATAAAGTGTAGTCTATGTCCTAAGGAAGAGAACCAGTCCTTTATATATATAAATAAGTGCCTAAGACTAAACAAACATTTGGGGAGCTCACACACACTTAAGATCAAACAAGGACAGCTCTGGTGAGGCTGGTAGAAGAGAAGGTTTCCACAGGCATACTTTAGAACAAATGTGTACTCAAAGCACTATAGTTGGGGGCTGGGAAGGTGGCTCAGTGGTAGAGCGCTTGCCTTGCATGCTCGAGGCCCTGGGTTCGATTCCTCAGCACCACATAAGCAAAAAGAAAAAAGCCAGAAGTGGTGCTGTGGCTCAAGTGGTAGAGTGCTAGCCTTGAGCTGAAGAGCTGAGGGACAGTGCCCAGGCCCAGAGTTCAGGCCCCACGACCGGACCCCCCCCCCCCAAAAAAAAAAAAAGCACTATAGTTGGGACATTATATTAGCTTGAGAGATGAAGTGCTGATGCTGATGGGCAAGACAAATAGCCCTCCCACTCTAGATCTGAAACCATTGTAGAAGTTTCCAGTCTTGCTTTAGATTATTATGCTAGGCCCTACAAATTTGCCTAGTACATCCAGGCAAACTCTCAGGAAGGTAGGGGGAGGCCTAGATATCCAAAATGTCAATGTTCTCAAGTATGTGAACAAAAATACGTTACAGGAATTCCCTGGGTTCCTGAGGCTCTGCTCTCTCCATTACAGCCTTATCCTCAAAACAGGGAGGTACAATATTTGGTGCTAGTGAAAGCAGGTAGGACAAAACAGTTGATTAGGAAAAGGGCAAATATAGAATGTCCAGGACTACCACTTTCAGTTTCAGAATCTTCTCCATTAGCCCTTCAGACATCACATGATAAGAACTGTTCTGTATCGGAGTTGACTTGATATATTGAAAAGTTGAGAGTCGTGCAACAAAAAAAAAGTGTAAGTATCAACTTCCAAACTTCTAGACCTCAACTTAGACCTCCCAGTCACCCCTGGGAAAACCATTTCTCACTTATTTACCCTAGAATGATTCTTCTTTTTACCCTCAATGGAGGAAAGGTTCTTTTACTAAAGCAGATTCTATCTTGCTCCTTCATAGCCCAGGGTACCCCTATTTATCCAGAGATGCTGACAGGTGCTAATGGTCAAAGGTATACTGGGTGGAGGCCTGAGCACAAGGCCCAGGACTCTGACCAGGGAGTCACATGCCCTGCAAGCCAATCTTGACACACTGCTCTTTTCCCTCAGAGAGATCTGATGAGGACACAGAGGTCCCACCTTGACTAAGTATAGTGCCCACCCAATTCTCTGGGAAGGAGATGCCACCACCATGGGTACAAAGGGACCTGGGGTTAGCTAAAGCCTTTAAAATGCCATCTATATCTGAGATCAGAACTAAAACCAAGAGAAAATCCAAGTTGTTACCCCAATAAATCAAAAACCCCAAATTCATGACTAACAATTTACTGATTTCAGCAAGTAAGAGATACCAACTGCATTGAAATAGACCAGCAGTCACCTACATAGGTAAAAGAGAGAGGGACTTACAGGTGATCCCATAAAGGAAAACAGGATGGATCTCCCCTCTCACTCTGGCATCTCTATCCCCATTCATACTGGCCATAGGTCAACATCTACAACCATCATCACAATGTTTGCTAGTTCTGACTGAGCACTTCACTATCTGCCAAGTATTGTGTAGCATTTTTACATACATTACCTCATTTGAGAACATTATGAGATACATGGTATTTTAATCTCTATGTATAGATAAAGAAGCTAACTTCATAATCTAGAAGTGTAAAGCAGGGACCACTGTCTTCAATTCCCATGTTCCCCCACAATGACCTTGTTCTACCCCATCTGTCCAGCTTATTTGAGCACCTACTGTGGAAGATGCTGGAAACAACTGCCATGCAGAGAAAGGAGCTAGCATACAGCCCTCTGAGCTATGAGGAAAGATCAGGGTTTGGTCCAGGGAAGAGAACCAGCAGGCCACTCTCGGCATTCAGAGGAATAATGGAATTCTAGGCCAATGGATATGTGTGGCTGGCACATCTATCAAATAAAACCTTGTCGCTAAAGTAGGACCTTCAAAAAGAAGAAGACAAATAAAGGGACAGAACTAGACTACAGATCATGCCAAAAAAAGTCTGGAATCTACATTTGAGTCAGTAGTTTTTAAGCAATGAAGTGGTGTGATGAGATGTATGTTTCAGCAAAACCATACTGTAATGAGATGGTAAAAGACAGTTACAAGTCAGAAAATACCACACTACACTGCCACTACCATCCCATCTGCTATTTGCTCTGGCTAGATGTCTGTATATAATCAATCTTATGAAAAGGTACTAGCATCAAACAGCAGAGGGACTTTTTTGTGGTTACATTTCCTTATCTCTAGTAGGTGGCTTCTTCATTTTCAATTGCAGTACTGTACCTCACAATGTCAGAAAAGGGCATTCAGCAAGGAGGTCAACGAATGACATGAGAGAGGACAAACTGCAAAAGAGCCAGGTCTGGCTCATGCTCTCCCCAGACAGGTGCCATATGGGCCTGAAGCACAGTGTTTAGATAGTCAGATACAGGACTGAAATCCTGGGGTTTCAGCTTAAATTAAAGGATTCTAGGCTTCCAGGTCACTCCCAATTCTGCCCTGGCTATGAATTTGTACCTCAGAGAGCAAGGGAGAAAACCAGATGTAGATATATAGACTTGATTATGAGAAACAAATCAAAGCAACAGCCTTCATAATATGTCCATACCTGTGCTTGCCACATGATGCTATAGTACATGTGGATTTCTGATCCTTTACTGGGCTGAAGGACATGATGGAAATCAATATATTTATAGGCCTTAGTTCATCATCCTAGAAAAATGAGTCCTTTAGCCAGCTGCTGCTTCCCATGGAAATTGCACTTTCATCTCTCCTTGGAGGCTGTACCCCTTCCCATTATCTCCCATACTGCTGGGTAAAGCTTTCTGTGATTAAAACAGAAAAGTAGGTGCCATTTCCCTGACCAATCTCCTAGCATGTGTTTGAAAGACACTAGTTCTAACATCCTAAAATACAACTGCTTCAAAAGAACAACTAGCTGGGCGCCCATGGCTCATGCCTATAATCCTAGCTAGTCAGGAGGCTGAGATCTGAGGATCACAGTTCAAAGCCAGCCTGGACAAGAAAGTTTGTGAGACTCTTATCTTCAATAAACCACCAGAAAACCGGAAGTGGCACTGTTGCTCAAGTGGTAGAGCACTATCCTTGAGCTGAAGAGCTGAGGAACAGCACCCAGGCCCAGAGTTCAAGCCCCACAACTGACCAAAAAAAAAAAAAAGACAACAACTCAGAAAAACAGAAGTTATGTCAAAAAGTATGATGCAGCATCTACCTTCTGCAAATTGAGCCCAAATAGCACAGCTAGAAGTCAAGCCTTGAGGCCAGCTAGAGACAGACATCACAGAAAGCAATCAAATAGAAAGCCAGAGTGAGGCTTTGGTGTAATTATCTCCTCAAATACCTGTCTGTCCTGTGTTCTCCTACCTTACCAACTCAAATCAACTGAGAAGTGCTACCAGATCTCTGTCAGCTACATGGCAGTTAAAAATAATCAAGAAAGAGGAAGTACAAAGTATAACAGACCCTGGATGATTTTGCCAAAAGGAAGTCGCTCTTTCTCCACAAGTAAACATGGAGTCCAGCTGCTGCAGACTCCCAGGATCTAGCATACCCCTAATCTCTGCCCTACAGTTCCCCTGGCAGGTTGTATAGAAGAATGTATTTTCAAATTCACATGCAATATCATTCATATGCCTGGTTCTTATCTTGAGAGGTGTATCTCTGTCCCCTCCACTTGGAATCTGGTTGGGTTTGAGACTCCTTATAACTAACAAAAAGCCACTTCACGACTTCTAAGCTACATCAGAAAAGATACAGCAGCTTCTAACTTTACTCATTGGAAAACTTGTGCCTGAAGCATTAAGCTACTACATTAGGCCAAGAGTCCTAACAGCCATACCCATGGAAGAATTACAGGTAGGCAGAACCACCGTCCTAGCCTTCAAAGCTTTTCAGCCTAGGTATGAGATATGTAGACAATCTTAAGATGATTCTCATTTCCATCTGTGGCCTCACCCTGAGCCTATACATTTTCCCAGCTGAGGTCCCTAATTTTGAGAACTACCCCTCCCGGCCCTTCTCAAAGCCTAACCTACTGTCTCTATGAAATAGTAAAAAGGTTCTTGTTTGTGGTAGCTTATTCCAAAGAAGCAGATACTCTTGGAAACAGAATTTTGATAAAGTAAACGTTACCGTGTGTGTGTGTGTGTGTGTGTGTGTGCTCGTGTGTGCGCGTGCGTGTGTGTGCGCGCGCGCACCCATGCACGTAAGTCCTGGGGTTTGAATTCAGGGCCTGGGGTCTTTTCCCTCAGCCAGAGGAGCCACAGGTCTACTTCTGCTTTTTTTGGTACTTCATTGGAAATAAGAGTCTCACAGATGTTCTTGCTTGTGCTGGCTTCGAATGTATAACCTCACTTAATCCTCATCACAGTGCTGAGTTAAAAGGATTGCCCTCACTCAACAAAAGAAGAAAGGAGCTCAGAGATTGAGAACTTTGCCCAAAGCCAGATTTACCTGATTCAAAGCTCACAGCACCACACCATGCTATACTCTGGCCACACGGAGAGAAAAACTTCTTCTACATGGATTTATCTGTGTGGAAGCATGGTGTCTGTGCTCAATGTCTGGGAATGTCCTAAAGAAATCAGGTGATAGGGCACAACGTCAACAAATACTTGGCTCTGTCTGATGTAGGACAGGATCCTTCTCTGGAAGATCATAGCTATGACCAACTCACCCTATTACTGACTCCTCCTGAATCCCACCCTTTTCTTTTAAGTCCTAACTCATCCATCAAGGTTTTTCAGGGAATTCTGCTTTCTCTAGACTTCTAACTTGCATATCCATGGCATGCTGTTCTCTATAGTGCCACCCTTTTCTGGTATGTTTCACAGCATGTTTAGCTCCTAAAGACAGAAAGAATGTAATGAGAGTGATATCTATGTTTCATATATATCTCCTACAGCATCTATACAACAGTAGGCCCTCTATTCTCATAGGGATTTATTGGTAAATAAATTGGTTGAAATTCATAATCCACATAGAATGTCAACACTCCAGGCTGTAGTTCCTTCAGGGATCACAGAAAAGAAAGCACCTGAGGGCTAAGGAGGAAGCAGCAAACCCACCACAGTCACTACCTTCCCATCATCACTTCACAGGCAAACAAACCCAGGCCCACAAAGGCTCAAAACATTGGGCTGTTATTTATTTATTTGTCAGTTATGGAGCCTGAACTCTTGGCCTAGGCGCTGTCCCTAAGCTCTTCAGCTCAAGGCTAGCGCTCTACCACTTGAGCCACAGCTCCACTTCCGGCTTTTTCTGCTTATGTGGTGCTGAGGAATTGAACCCAGGGCCTCATGCATGCAAGGCAAGCACTCTACCACTGAGCCACCTTCCTAGCCCAGGGCTGTTATTTTAAATAACGAATCTTTAATGGTCCTGGAAAGCTATGAAAAATAGATTGAAGTTATGATTCACTCTATCCAAGTGCAGGTGACAACCTCAAGTACGTCCTCAGGCTAAGACTAGATCTCTCCTGACTCATTGTCTTTCAGACTACTTTATGGCCAACTTCCCTGGTTTCTTCCTCTTCTCTCCAAGTCCAATGGGGAGGAAGCCAGAGCTTTTGCCTACAATTTCTCAATCTACTTCCAAAAACTTTTCTACAAGCCCTGTTTTCCTTGAAGCAGAGCTGGAGATTTCATTAGGATTAAGCTAATTCAAAACCACACATCCCCAAAGGTAATATACCTGTTTCGAGTGAGGAAGCCAGGCTGCTACTTCCCTACTATTTAGGAAGGAGGTCCTAATAGGCATACTCAGAAACTGCTAGGAAAATCTTCAGATATCTTATTCCCTAATCTTGGTGAGCCCTTAAGTGAAGAAAGGTCTTAGAATACCTCCTTTTTCTTGAAACGCTTTTTTTTTTTTTTTTTGCCACTCCGAGGGGGCTTAAACTCGGGCCTAGGTGCTGTCCCTGAGCTTCTGCTCAAGGCTAGCATTTACCATTTGAGCCACAGCTCCACTTCTGGCTTTTTTGGTAATTTATTGGAGATAAGTCTTATAGATTTTTCTGCCCCAGGCTGGCTTTGAACTATAATCCTCAGAACTCAGCCTCCTGAGTAGCTAGGATTATAAGAGTGAGCCACTGATACCCAGCTTGACTAGGAACACTTTTACTCTTGGTGATCATTCCAACACCAGTCTCTCCTCTACTATGCAATATATCAAACAAAACACCAAAAAAATCTGATTTAAAAAGAGAGAGAAAAAAAATACCTAAAACTGGCCAGATTTGTGGCCTTTGCAACCTAAAGTCATGCATATAAAACTCATATGCTGTAAGTCCAGGGCTGAGATATGTCCAACCAGGGGAAAGGGAGAAGACAACATCATAAACTCAATGAAAATTACTCAGACTCTTCATTTTTATTCTGCCTCCAAAGAGTTCACAGTGTTCACAGCAACCCTATTAGAAATCCTGCCTTTTAATGCCTACCACTGCTCTTAAACAAAGACTCTCTTAAATTCATGCTCAATTCCTTTTTAAAATAGTGTATTTGATACTGAGGATGTAGCTCAATGGTAGAGCACTTGCAATCCTTGGCACCGTTTTAAAAATAAAAGTTACCAGACTAAGTTTACAAGGTTCTAAGTCATTGTTTCCTTCCCTTTCCTTCTACCACAAAAGTTCAAAAGTTCTAATAACAGCATGGTCAAGATTCTCACGAGACAGGAGGAAATAGCCAGGAGGCTTCTCTTGTCAAGAATTGTGGAGCTAGGGCCGGGAAGGTGGCTCAATGGTAGAGTGCTTGCCTTGCATGCATGAGGCCCTGGGTTTGATTCCTCAGCACCACAAAAGCAGAAAAAAAAAAAAGCCGGAAGTGGTGCTGTGGCTCAAGTGGTAGAGTGCTAGCCTTGAGGTGAAGAGCTGAGGGACAGTGCCCAGGCCCAGAGTTCAGGCCCACAACCGTACCCAAAAACAAAACAAACAAAGAATTGTGGAGCTAGCAACTAAAACAAACTGAAGCTTTAAGGAATGAATGGCAAAGTCAAACTTGTCTTTCATCTTTCCTTCGTGGTAATAGTCCAGCCTGTAAGTAGGCAGTACAGAGCATGCCTAGCTCTCCTCCATTGGAATGGAACTGTCATGCTGGTCTCATATGGTCCATCTGGCAATACAGCCAGCTCCAGAGTCACTGACCCAGGAGGCTGAAATAGAAAGCTGACAGTTGTGGCATCTGAATAATCACACAGGGCTCTGCTATTAGCAAAACCAAACTACAGATTCTCATGAGGACCTATGTGGTCTCTTTTTCAATGTTTATATTATTTTTCTGGTTAAATTTGGTTTTATTTTGATAAACATTATTTGTGAATTTATCTGAAATGTATCTATACTTCCTTTGTTTAAACAAAAACAAAACCATAATATAAAACAAGAGCTCACTTCAGTAGAAACTTCTATCACAGCTTCTAGTACAACTTTTGGATAGTTGTATGTAAACAGAATTTTGGTTTAGGACAAACATTAACAAGCAATAAAGTTCAAACTGTGTGACTGTGGGCAAGTCCTCCTCAACTCTTTCTGGTCACAACTACATGGTTCTGTAAGCCCTCGTTGTATCAACAGGCACAAAAGAAAGGTTAAAACTACTATTTTCCCTAGCCCTTGTCCTTTTCGCCTTCCTCTTAAGACTTATGAAGGTTAACAGGATGCATTCCTGTTATTGTCCAGACAATCCATCTACCAAGACTCAAATAATTAGAAGAGCTGAGGTATATAGAGATAAAGGAGTCAGGAGAACTAAATGTAAAAGATGGAAACAGTTGTGTTTGCACCCTAGAAGCTGGGATAACTCATTTCTCTTTTCTGTGGCCTTGCTTTACCAGCACCACCATTTGCAGTCATAAGACTAGTTGCTGCCAAGGACCTGCTGCCCCCATAGCTCTTAGGAATGATTCAAAAGTTAGGGTGGAACAGTTCTAGGCAAACATGAGGCTTCCAACTTTCTTCTAAGGTCCCAGGATTCTGAAAAGCTTAGGAAATGAATTACAAAAACAAGGGCTTAAAGAAAACAACTTTTTAATTTTTTTGGTGGTACTGGAGGTTTGTACAGGGCCTGTGCTCCCTTGCCTAGTGCTCTACCACTTGAGCCCTGCTACCAGCCAGGTATTTGCGTTATTTTGGAAGATGGAGACTAATGGACTTTTCTGCCCAGTTTGGCTTGAAACCTTAATTCTCTTGAGTCTCAGTCCCCTGAGTAGTTAAAAAACAAAACCACAACACTTTTGCTATCAAGAATACTATAGACTAAAACATTTTTAAAGGAAAAAAGAAAATCGTAAGAAAAGAGAATCCTACCAAAACTCTTACATTATCAAAAGGTTTTTTTTAATGTAATTTCTTCTAAGAAGTAAGCTTGGGTGATGGGTGACAATGTTGTCAGATACCTTGTATTCATATACTGTTTTATAGAATGGGAATTTCTTTGTACAATACTTAAATAAAAAGTAAATAAAATTTTTAAAAAGTAAGCTTGGGATGTTTCACTTTTTGTGCTATTTATACCCATGCGCACATATTGCTTTTAAAAAGCTTTAAGTCTACAGTGCAACTGAGGAGAATGTGAAAACACAAAATGGGCACATACACAATAAAGTATACTAAAAGTACAGGACAAACTGTGATTTAAATACTGAGGGTACAAGTGTGGCAGCCAGAATTACAATCCATTGAACATCAGCACTTACTAAGTGTCAGGCATGACTAAGAGCTTTGCTTACATTATTTCATTTAATCCTTGAGTCTATCCTGTAAGATGACACAAATACTGTCATAATTATTCCTGTTTCACATCTATGCAGTGAGTCATTTGCTGAAGATACTCACTAGTAAGTATACTAGGCAGGACACAAACTCAGAGCTCATGGGTTGATCTCCAATAGAAAAAGGGATTTACATGTTACATGTAGGATCTGAGAAGAGGGTTGGCAATGTCTAGGAAATATCTATCAGGGAGAGGGTAGGCATGGGAAAAGATGCAGTGCTGGAATTTACAGTGACCAAAATCATAATCACTCCTGGAGGACCTAGTTAAAGCTGGCATAAGTCTGGGGAAGTAGCTGTATGAAATACAGTTCTCCCATAAAGTAGGAAACAGGGCAAACACTTTACTGCTTTTCCACATGAGAGTGCTACAGCACATCTTCAATAAATATTCAGTCTTTAAAGAGATTGTGCCACAAGAATGCTAAATAGGAAGCTAGGAGGAGATGTGAAAACAGATACTCCCATTGACCTCAACAGCAGAGAAGGGAGAGAAGGAAATAGCCTGCCTTCCTCCTGGGGCAAAAGTATTTTTAATTATCAACTGAGAATCCAGCAGAGCCATAAAATGGCCAGATGTCCCATCTGTTCATGCCAAAGGCCTTGACAGGGCAAGGAAGTATTTTCCAGGGAACCTCGCAGTTCAAGTTAAATTTGGATCCACAAGAGTTTTTTCTAGAGTTGGTTGGGCCAGACATGGTGGCTCACACCTATAATCTCAGTTACCTGAGAAGCAGACACAAGAGGACCACAGTTCAAGGCCAGCCCAGGCAAAAAGTTATGGAGACTATCTGACCAAGCAAGTCAGGCTGTTGATACATACTTATAATCTCAACTACCTGAGGGAGGGAGGGAAGGGAGGAATAACTACAGCAAAATGAGACTGGAGGCATGGCTCAAGTGGTAGAGCACTTGCCTAGCAAGCACAAGGCCCTGAGTTCAAATCTCAACAAGCCAAAAAATACAAAGAATGATTTAAAAAAAAAGAGAAGTTGGTGAAGATCAACTTTTCAGAGGCTTTAGCTTAAACAAATCTGCTCATTCGCTAGGAGAGGTAAGCCTGGGTAGCTTAAGAGGGAGAAGGCTCCCTAAGTAAAATCCAACTTTATCTTGTCTTGGAATAGAAAGAGGTTTCCCTTATTCTTGAGAGAGCAAAAAAGCAGAGTACCAGTTACTGGGTGTGGTGTCTGAGCAATGCTTAGCCCATTTTATCTCATACCATCCTAATGCAGTACAGCTGTTTTCTGTATTGTCCACGTTCTACCAATATGATTCTTGGAGCTCCATAAGGATAACCCCACATGTCCAGCAACAGGTGCTCAAGAAGCAAGTAGCTTCAGTCCAAATTTCTGACTCCACATCAGTGTTCCTGACGTTATATCACAGTGGTCCCCAAAACCAAGACTGTGAGGTAAATGGTTCCTTTTCAGAACAAAACATCAAGTTTCCTGCAAAAAGCCTGGGCACTGTCCTCTCAGCTCTTCAGCTCAAGGCTAGTGCCCTACCACTTGAGCCACAGTGCCACTTCCAGTTTTCTATGTGGTTTATTGGAGATAAGAATCTCATGGCCTTTCCTACCCAGGCTGGCTTTGAATGTGGATCCTCAGATCTCAGCCTCCTGAGTAGCTAGGATTACCGGCGTGAGCCACCAGCACCAGGCTTCACTTGGCTTTTTTGATCAGCCACATCTCCACTTCCCCAGCACCACTCTGAAAATGTCCCAGGTTGACTCACAAAAGTGTACAAGAAAAAAGTACAAGTCAGCACCTTCTTTGCTATACTCAGCAGCAAATGACCGAGACACCCATACGCCCAGCTCCAAGGGCAAACCTGGGGTTTTACTGTATGTATCCTGCTTCCAGGATGAAGGCTGTTGTCCTTGTTTTGTTGTAAATCCCTTTCATGACTCATGTGACCAGAGCATCTTCTCTCAGCAAGGCCATCTGTCACAGCCTGGGCAGCAGTGGGGGAAGGGAAGGACTTGTAGGCTCCTGTCCACAGTTTCCCAACTAAACTTAGCAAAGAGTCTCTCTCAGGAAATCAAGTCCCTGTAAAAAGCCCAGAAGTGTGGAACCTGGACACACTGCAGCCTTCCATGCAAATGCAGATATAAACTATATTGTCATTACCTGTTCCCAAATATACACTGTCTGAGGAGGGATCTCAGACAGCATTTCATCCAAATTTCTGAACAGAGGATTTTTTTTTTCTTTTTGGTCTGAGACCGGGATTCCAACTTGGTACCTGATGTTTTTGCTGAGCCACACCTCTAAACCAAACATCACAACAGAAGAATTCCTTACAGATAAGGAATTTGAGGTCTAGGACCTCACAAGATGGGCTCGAGGCCATCTAACCAGTCAGCCTCAAGAATGGCAATGGAGCCCATATTCCTTCTACCTCCTACATGTGCCAATTTAAGCTCTTGATGAGAGTGTGGAATCATAACCTTCTCTGAGACTTGAATTAATAAAAGTTGTAACCCTCTTCCTTAAAATGCACCAATACACACTTTGCATCAATTCCAGGGAGGTACACAGGCCCTATGTTCACAATCCTTGCTTTATAAGAGGAACAAAGTATAGGTCTCCAAGAGGCTGGGATACTGAAGACTCCATGTAAAAGGCTATGTTCCTGGGCCCGTGGAAGAAGTTACATTCTTCTTTTGACTCCAGCAGACCACTGAAAACATGGCTTTGTGTCTGCACTGTAAGAAGCCCTGAGTTACCTCACAGGAATGAGGTGAACAGCACTAGGTTAAGGAATAAGTCTCCGGAAAAGAAAGTAAGCAGATTCTTGTCTTCCTACACATTTTGGAACATAAACCTCAGGTCACATGTGACATTCTTTCTCAGGAACTTCTTCTGCAATTGCACCTGTGGAGGCAGGTGCCTTTACCAGTCATTCTCATTGCACCAGTATCTCCCCTTCACTGACCTCACTCTTGGATTTACATTTTTGTGTATTTTGCTTTGATAAAGTCCTTCTCCTTGACCCCACAGGATCAGGCATGTGACTGTTTTTGTATACTGTTATATTCCAAACAGTTTCCACATAAAAGAAAGCTATCAGGCCTGGGAGTGTAACTCAAAGTAAGCCATTTCACTCAAGAGAGGCCAGGACGGCTTGCGGGACAGGGAAATCAAAGCTTCTGTGCTAGTTAAAGAGCTGACAGAGACAATGGGATTTTCAGGTTGGACCTCTGGCCTTATTGCAAATTTTCTATGTCTGCTTTTCCTTTTCCTTTAAGCCTGTACTTGGATCAAATAACTGGCACTACCATAGTTACCTAAAATCAGAAAGTGACAGTAAGGATGCAAACATACGCTGTGATGATGGAAGAAACACAAGCCTGGGGCCTGATGACACTGCAGAGCCTGATCTAAAATCCTCCGGACAGGGCTGTGAAGGTGGCTCAGTGGTAGAGCGCTTGCCTTGCATGCCTGAGGCCCTGGGTTCGATTCCTCAGCACCACATAAGCAAAAAAGAAAAAAGCCGAAGTGGCGCTGTGGCTCAAGTGGTAGAGTGCTAGCCTTGAGCTGAAGAGCTGAGGGACAGCGCCCAGGCCCAGAGTTCAGGCCCCACGACCGGACCCAAAAAAAAAAAAACAAATAAATAAATAAAATAAAATAAAATAAAATCCTCCGGACTTCTTTTCAAAGAAAAATAAATCTAGACCTTATTTTAGTGTCATTTTGATTTGTTTCCTATATTATATGGAATCAAACCTAAACTTAATGCCAAGTATACACCAGCACAGGGTACTCTAATGTCCATGCCATAAATCTTTTATTATCAGTAAACATCAAAAAACTGTTTTAAATAGCTGATCATAATAATAAAACCATTTAATAAATCACCTTGACTTTATGACAAATCAATGTTTATCATCAACTACTTTACCACAGAAAGGCTACTAGGCTACTCCTATGTATCCATCACTCTGTTGGCTCAAAACTAACTCACATGATTTCCAGTATTCTGCCCTTACATGATAGTGGTCAGAATCCAGCTCTCTGGAACGTCTAATAAAAATAGAGAGAAGACAAAGTCCTCAAGGCTACAAAACATAAAGAAGTTATAACTCAGCTGGGTACCAGTGACTCACCCTTGTAATCTTAGCTACTCAGGAGACTGCGATCTGAGGATCATAGTTCAAAGCCAGCATGGGGAGGAAAGTCTGTGAGACTCTTATGTCCAGTTAATGACCAGGAAAAGGGAAGTGGCACTATGGCTCAAAGAGGCAGAGCACTAGCCTAGGGTGAAAAAGTTCAGGGACAAGTCCCAAGCCCTGAGCTCAAGCCCCACAACAGACAAAACAAAACAAAACAAAAAATAATGAAGTTACAACTCCCAAACTAAAAGCAATAAGCAAAGAAGTGACATCACATTTCCAAAAAGATTTCCAAATATGCTTACCACACATTGCAATGAATTAGGAACGGTAGTGTTATTTAGGTTCATATTGGTATGTATAATTGTCACCCACCCATAGACTATTTACCCAGGAGTTACCCAACTCACATGTGAGATTTACAGCTAACATCAGTATCAGTACCAACCATGCCATTCCATGCATCATGAACATTTCTGGCCACGTTTTGCCTGACTCCTTTAAAACGCTACCTATGTAGAAGTCAATTTTTGCAACAACACACTTCCCTGAGAGATTCCCTGCTAGCACTCTAAGATCCAGAAAGAAAAAAAAGAAGACCCAGAAAGGACAAGAGCATTGTTGCCTGGATGACAGAGTGACACTCAGTTCCCCTGCCCTCTCCTACAAATACCCTAACTTTGGCAGTGCTTTTTAAGTCATGAGAACCTAGATCTAAAAGAGATATCTTATGAAAGAAAACTTTGCATGTCTAGCTTGAAGCCTTCACTGAGGAAATTACAAACTTTTACAATTTTATTATCCTAACCTAGCTTTCTAAATGGGCTTGGTTATATAACATAGCTTTGCCCAGTTCTTTCAGCATGGTAAGGACATAAGAAAAAAATAAGGAAAATCCATCTTCAATGTCACATTTCTGAACAACACACCTGCTGCTTCTTATCCCAACATCCAGAGTGATCTCTAGGTAGAAAGTATTCTGAAAAGAAGCCACTGAAAGCCTAATTGTTTAATACCTTAAAGTACAGAGCTTTAGAGGAGGGAAGAATTACTACAAAGTAAGGAGATAAAATAATAGTAAGGGAGAAAAAACAGATTTTTACCTAAAATACGGATCTAATATTTCTACTCCTTCAGAAACAAAGTTTTCTTTTATTAAGCAGGCAGAGCATACTTGTAGAAAAAAAAGTAATAATGACTATTTTAAAGTAAATTGGGATTATATATTTATATATACATATATTTATGCCCTCCTCTCTGGGGCGTGATGCTCAAAGTGATCTTAAAACACATCAAGAAATTCTATCATCTCTACAGTCAGTTTAGGCAAGAGAGAATGCAAATTACCCCCAAACGAAGCATATTCCTAGCATACTTATACAGGTGAAAGACTGAAGTCTCTAGCAACTTACTGCTTAATTATACCTCACACCTACTTTACAATCTAGTTTGTGGATTATGAGTCCTTAATAAACAGTTACTTCTCTGTTCCCTGCTATTAAATTCTAAGAGTTATGAAATTAATTAACACTAGCCTCGGGCTACAAAGAGGTCTGTAACATAATACCATCACAATATCATGCTCTCCAGATTGACACCAGCACCTGAACTAGCTCAGTTGAAGCTGAATATGCCTCAGTGTTTGATGGTATCTGCTCCAGCAGGCACCTCGAGTTGAGATGTTGAGGCAGCACTTCAAATAGCTGTTAAAGGTTTGCTTTACCTGCTGTTCCACAAAGGGCAAACCTCCCTGTGTGATTACATACACATTTCCCTTAAGTGAGAAAATAAACCTGCCTTTTTTTTTTTTTTTCACAGTATATCAGAATCACACACTGTCAACTTTGTCTGATGAGTTCAAAATTACTCCCATATGCCTCAGGTACCTCCATCCATCTCTTTCTAAACCTCTTTTCCTAGCATTCATTCCAGCCCTACATCTCCACTCCAAGATGGAACATTTTAAAACAAGTTTCCATTGGGAACCCACTCCCGCTAAAGCTAGGGACTAAGTGGGCAGCCCAGCTCTTTATACTCACTGTTGCTGGACTTAAGGTCTCGGTGGATGATGGGGACAATTGCTTCATCATGAAGGTAGTTCATCCCTCGGGCGATCTGCACAGCCCAGTTCACCAGGATGTCTGGGGGAATCCTTTTCCCAGATAACACTCTATTCAAAGGCCCTCCGCGAGCAAACTCCATGACCAAACAGAAGTTGGGTTCTTTCAGGCACACCCCTCTAAGGGCAATGATGTTGGGATGCTTTAGCATGGCAAAAAGCTTGGCCTCTTGGCGAACATTCTCTATGGTCTGGCTGATGTCCTCATCCGGGTCGTGGCGAGCTGCTTTCACAGCAACCTCGTCGCCTATCCAGAAGGCACGATAGACCTTCCCAAAGCCACCAATGCCGATGATCTCCTCCAGCGTTAGCTCCGCAAAATCAATCTCTAACACTGAAAAAGAACATAAAAGGAAGCAAATAAAAAATATACTAAAGTCAGAAGCCAGTGGCTCACACCTGTAATCCTAACTACTAAGGAGGCCGAGATTTGAGGATCACGGTTCAAAGCCAGCCCAGGCAGTAAAGTCTGTGAGACTCTTATCTCCAATAAACCACTAGAAAACCAGAAGTGGTGCTGTGGCTCAAGTGGTAGAGTGCTAGCCTTGAGCTGAAGAGCTGAGGGACAGCGTCCAGGCCCAGAGTTCAGGCCCCACGACCAGACCCCCCCCCCCAAAAAAAAAATCCTAAGAACATCATTTAACTATCCATTTTACCTAATGGGTAAACCACTCATTCTCCTTCCCAAATCCAGTCAGACCCTAAGATACTTGATTATACCTTCAGCTCTGTTCAAAAAGGCTTTCAAGGATAGATAATAACAGCTACCAGTGATTATAAATCTTGAGCTAGAAGATATAGTGTTAAGAGCTATATGAACATAGTGCTATTTTATGTTTCTCATTATGAAACTGTTCTCTGTCCTTTAAACTCATTACATCACTCTTTATTCTCTTTTAGATGACTGTAAATCAGACTCATTTACAGTCAGCTAAAAGATCTCACAGAAGAACTTCTAATCCTGAGACCAATGAAGTCAAGCCCCTATATATAATACTTCAGTGGCATTTCTATTCTGCAAGACTTGTCAAGATTACAATGACCTAGTCAAGATTACAAAATCTAATGGTCGGGCCTGGGAAGGTAGCTCAGTGGTAGAGCGCTTGCCTTGCATGCCTGAGGCCCTGGGTTTGATTCCTTAGCACCACATAAGCAAAAAGAAAAAAGCTGGAAGTGGCACTGTGGCTCAAGTGGTAGAGTGCTAGCCTTGAGCTGAAGAGCCAAGGGACAGCGCCCAGGCCCAGAGTTCAGGCCCCATGACCGGAACCAAAAAAAAAAAACCAAAAACAAAATCTAATGGTCTGTTCAACACCTGCTACCCTGCTGGACAGTAAGATCCACAGGATAGCCGGGCACCGGTGGCTCAAGCCTGAAATCCTAGCTACTCAGGAAGCTCAGAACTAAGGATCGCAGTTCAAAGCCAGCCCGGGCAGGAAAAGTCCATGAGACTCTTATCTCCAATTAACCACCAGAAAACCAGAAGTGGTGCTGTAGATCATGGACAGTGCCCAAATCCAGAGTTCAAGCCACACAACCGACTCCCTCACCCTAAAAAAAAAGGTCCATATGATATTGTTTGCCTTCTCACCACTGTACTTACCATGCTAAAAAGTTAGTAGATGACCAATAGTTTGCTGAAATAAAATGAAAACAAACAAATCTACCTCAGCAGAATGTAAACCAACTTCAGGTCTACAAAATAAAATCCACTTGGGCTTTCTTTTTTTTTTCTTTTTGGGTCCGGTCATGGGGCTTGAACTCTGGGCCTGGGCTCTGTCCCTCAGCTCTTTCAAGGCTAGCACTCTACCACTTGAGCCACAGCGCCACTTCCGGCTTTTTTCTTTTTGCTTATGTGGTGCTGAGGAATCGAACCCAGGGCCTCAGGCATGCACGGCAAGTGCTCTACCATTAAGCCACCTTCCCAGCCCCCACTTGGGCTTTCTAAAACAAAGATAACAATCACACTCTACTAAAATACTAAGAAAACAAAGATATTTCTGAACTTTTGGCAAGATTGAAAGAGGAACTGCCCACTGCTAGCTGTTCCGTTCCTTACTTGGCCAGCTCTGCCACACCCCTGATCTCTACTCAGATGATGGTGATGCCCCAAAATAAAAATCTGTCCTTGCTTAATTATAGTACTTCCATTTTATCTGGGACTGATAGTCACTTGAATTTTTGCAGTGCAACTGTCAGGCTGCTAAAAGGAAACTCTTAAGAGAAAGTTGGATAGATTGGCATTTGATTCTAAAAGTTCCAATTAAAAAGGCCTTAGCCAGGCACCAGTGGCTCATACCTATAATTCTAGCTACTGAGGAGGCTGAGAGCTGAGGATAAAGGCTCCAAAGTGAGGTAGCTAGGAAAATCTATAAGATACTTATATCCAATTAAACACCAAAAATTCACAAGTGCAGCTGTGGCTCAAGTAGCAGAGTACTAGCCTTGAGTAAAAAAGCTCAGGGACAGCACCTAGGCCCTTATTTCAAAGACCAGAAGAACCACAAAGGAAAAAAAAAGAAGTTATAAAAATGCTGAAATAGCCGGGCGCTGGTGGCTCACGCCTGTAATCCTAGCTACTCAGGAGGCTGAGATCTGAGGATCGCGGTTCAAACCCAGCCTGGGCAGGAGAGACCATGAGACTCCCATCTCCAATAAACCACCAGAAAACTGGAAGTGGCGCTGTAGCTCAAGTGGTAGAGTGCTCGCCTTGAGCTGAAGAGCTGAGGGACAGTGCCCAGGCCCAGAGTTCAAGCCCCACGACCGACAAAAAAAAAAAATGCTGAAATAAGGATACAGGATGACCCACTGTAACAAGGAGATGTACAAGACACTATGTTGAAAAGGAACTTTACAATTTTGCAGGGGGGAGGGGAGGGATGGTAGGGGAAAAACAAAGGAGGGGGTAATAATGCTCAATAGGAAAGGGACTCATTACCTTGCTCATGTAACTGTAAGTCCTCTGTACAGTATCTTTACAATAAAAAACACATATATTTTTAAAAGTTATAGCCTTGGGGATGCAGTTATAGCATGCTGATGGTAGAGCATGTGCTTAGCATTTGCAAGGACCTGGTTTGATTGCCAACAACACTTAGTTATTGCTTCATCTAGCAATCTTCTTGAAAAACAAGTGATGTGGATGATACTGCAGACTAGCAGTCAGCATCCATTTTACGCTAGCAACACCTTTCAGTACTAAAGGCAAGAAACCTGTATTTCCCAGGTTTGTTTACAGAAAAAGTTCTGCCAACCAGATGCAGAAGCAACAAAGAGACCATCTTGATGCTTCTCCTCACAAGCATGTCTATCTGCAACAACAGATAGTTGTCCAATTACTAGCTCTGTAGATGTAGGAAGGATTGCTTCATCACCAAGTGGTGGCCTCATCTCAGGGCTCCAGACACAAAGGGTGTTCCTGAAGCCAGCATCTTCAATGGCCTCTCCAGAATCTTTACCTGCCCAAACAGAGAAGTGGCAGCTCGCCTGGTAGGCCATATCCCAAGAGTTCTTCCTATAGGTTCAGCTGAGTCTCCTCTCTCAGTCCTTCCAACAATTCCGTGAACACCTAATTTCCTGTGCTAGATCCCTTTCCTGCTTAAAATAGCTTCAGTGTTTCTGAGTCCTAAAACTGGACCCTAACTGATTACTAATTTTTGCCTGATGCAGTCTCTACGTATGAGAAAAACATCTGTCTTAAAGAAAGGTAGAAAACCTCTTAGAGAACTATGATCAGAGTCTCCCACCCCCTACCATTTATATGAAGAAAAGTTATCTGCCTCTCAACAAATTTGTATTCATTATCCTAGTTCCTCAACAGTGTCTTGAGTTCTTCCTTAGGGAATTACTGTTGTACTTTCTCAACACACAGTAGGTGTTGAATGTTTATTTAAATGCCAGGATGGGGGTGGGGAAACACATCTAACTTGGGACTAGGGTGCTGAAAGGACAGCTCCTCTAGGGCAGGTCACCAAAGACTGAAATCCTTTGTGGACAAAGGAAAACAATCACCTCTCTTTGGTAAGAACATAAAAGCTCAGGTTCCTCCTACGTAGCTAAGGAGCTTTTGGGACCAGCCTTCAAGAAAAGTATAGAGCACAGAATTCTACTACACAAAGACTGGAAGCAAGATGGAGGACTTTCTTTTTCTTCCCTGCTAAGAAGTCCCTTTGGATAAGAGCTAAGGAACTAGAATTGCAGTTTCAGCAGAGAATATATGGAGCTCTCCATATATATTCTCCATATATATTTCTATATATATGTATATATATTTATCACTCCAGTCAAGACCTGGTTTTTAGAAAGGAAAAAAGCTGAGTGCCTGTGGTTCACGCCTGTAATCCTAGCTACTCAGGTGGCTGAGATTTGAGGACTGAGGTTCAAAGCCAGCCTGGGCAGGAAGTCCATGAGACTTTTTTTTGGGTCCGGACGTGGGGCCTGAACTCTGGGCCTGGGCGCTGTCCCTCAGCTCTTCAGCTCAAGGCTAGCACTCTACCACTTGAGCCACAGCACCACTTCCAGCTTTTTTCTTTTTGCTTATGTAGTACTGAAGAATCGAACCCAGGGCCTCAGGCATGCAAGGCAAGCGCTCTACCACTGAGCCACCTTCCCAGCCCCTATGAGATTCTTATCTACAATTAACCACCAGAAAATGGGAAATGGTGCTGTGGCTCAAGTGTTAGAGTACTAGCCTTGAGCTGACAAGCTCAGGGATAGTGCCCAGACCAAGTTCATGCCCCACGACTCGAAAGAAAGAAGAACGAAAGAAAGAAGGAAGGAAGGAAGGAAAACTTTTTTTTTAAGAGTGAAAATGGTATTCCTTTTTAGGTGTATGGTTGGAAACTGAATATAGAGGAAGATTCTTGGGAAGTTTGTACAAACAAATGGTATATACTCCATCATAAAGTATATGAATGGTATATATTCTACTCATTAAAAAAAAAATCTTTCCTAAAGAGCTGGGTCTGTGGAAATATTGCTGCATGCCAGTATTCCTAGCACTTGGGAAGCAGAGACAGAAAATCATGAAATTAAGGCCAGCTTAGGGTACACATGAGATCTTGTCTTAAAAAAAAATAATAAACCTCAAATCTTAAGTACAGAAATATGGTAGATCCAAGGGAGAACTCAAATAGTGTAATTCCTTAGAAAGGTAAAGTCAAAATTAAGCAAAACAAAACACCAAGAAGCAAGTACTAGATAGGGTGGTATGGGTCAAGGGGAAAGCAGTGGACAAATGAAGAGAAGTAAAGGAAAATGCAGTCAAGAATCCAATGTAGGGGGAAAAAGAACCCAATTGCACTGTTGGTGGAAATGTAAACTAATACAACCACTCAGATCATCAGTCTGTAAGTTCCTCAAAAAACTAAACATAGATCTTTTGTACAACCCAGGCATACCACTTACGGGCATCTACCTAGAACATTACAAGCCAGGATACCATAGAAATACTTGTACATCCATGTTGACTGCTGCACTATTCATAATACCCAAGCTATGGAAAGAGGGCTGCCATAGATGAGTGGATCCAAAATATGTGGTACCCTATACATAATAGAATTTTACACAGCCATTAGAAAGAATAGTATGTCATTTGCAGGGAACTGAATGACCTTGAACAAATCAAGTTAAGTGAGGTAAGACAAGCTCAGAGAGACAAAATGGGGGATGTTTTCTCTCACATGCAGAAACTAGCTCTAAAATACACTGGAACATGATAAATTATACAGGTCTCTAAGCATTCACACACAGTGAGACCAAAGGTGGATTCTCTTATGGAAGGAACACAGAAGTGCAATGCCTATGTGCATCTGAACATATACAACAGTATTTACTGAAATGAACTCCAGGAAATGGAAACGAAGGGCGCTTTTTTTTTTTGTAGTTGTTGCTTTCTTTTTTGTTTTTGTTTGTTCATTTATCTGTCTTTGGGAGGGTAAGATGGGTCCTAGAAATGGAGGGACAAAAGGTGAACAAATGCAGCAGTGGTACTCACTAGACACTATGTTGACAATGAACTATACAACTTGTGGGTGGGGACAGGAGGGAAAAACTGGGAGAGAACAAGGGAAGAGATGACACTGTCCAAAAATAAATATGCTCGGGGCTGGGAAGGTGGCTCAGTAGTAGAGCGCTTGCCTTGCATGCTCGAGGCCCTGGGTTCGATTCCTCAGCACCACATAAGCAAAAAGAAAAAAGCCGGAAGTGGTGCTGTGGCTCAAGTGGTAGAGCGCTAGCCTTGAGCTGAAGAGCTGAGAGACAGCGCCCAGGCCCAGATTTCAGGCCCCATAACCGGACCCCCCCCCAAAAAAAATGTGCTCTTTACCGGATTTATTAACTGTAACCCCTCTGTATGTACATCACCTTTATAATAACTATTTAAAAAAGAATCTAATGTATAACCTACAAAATTAAGAAGAGTGAAGGGGGTGGGTAGAGAAAGGATGGGTAAGAATGTTGAAAGGCATAACACTGATCAAGGTATATTGTATTTATAAACTGCTTTGCTAAATAGCAACTCCTTTGTACAACTATTTAAAAATAATTTTAAAACAATCTTAAATACACCTGAAAACACATTCTTACATTTTTAGTGGATGTAAGAAAAAGTGTGAATTAATAATGAATTTAATGCCCTGTTTTCAAACAGACACAACTGTCATGGAAGAGAAACGTTTTTTTAAAGACCTAGGACTATGTCACTCAAAATCATAAATTTGGAACTTTACATTTACATATTTTTCTAAAATAAGTAAAATGAATGTGCTCCTGATTCATTTATATTTATCATCAAAGGAAAGCTCAACCCTAACACCTACATAGGACAAGAAAAAAAGCATTATATAAATATAAATGGTTTATAGTATCACTGCTTTTTTTTTTTAACAAAAAGTTTAATAATTTTCCCTTTGTTTGGAATAAAGTTGGAACAAAAATTTCACTTTGGAAAAGTAAAAAAACCTAACATTAACTGAGCATTATTGCTTGACTTAATGTCATCTATTCACACAATCCAGAATATAACCTGGGCACCATGATGGAAGTTCCGGAGAGGAAGTTCAAGAGTTGTTGGTGTCTCCTTTATATTTCCAAATCTTAAAAGAAAAATTTGTCAATCGCTTTTTTTTTTCTGACACTTACTGAACTTGTGGATAGATCCATACAGATCAGAGAACCACCTGTCTTTACAAAGCACTAAAATGAAATTAAGCACCTTTTTGTCATATATCTCCTGGTACCTAACACTATCTGTCACTAAGCACTCAACTTCTGACTGGAAATAAAATTTCTGAATTATCAAGAATTGATGGTAATCAAATTTAGCAAAGCCAAATTAGAGTACTTAACAACCAGGACTTTCAAATGCTATGTTATTCAAGCAGAAGATACTTCTTCCTTCCTCATCATCTGGGTTCTAGATTTCAGAATCAACTCTATCCAAGGAAGCTTTGATTATAATATAAGTAAGTCTTGGCCATCTTACAGAGAAGGAACTCCCAAAGTAGCACACTCCTGACATGTCTGGCTCCCTCTACAAAGTTTCTTTAGTCTAAGTCATAGTCACTGATATTCACTCTTGACTGCTCTGACAGCGATCAAGACTCTGAAGAAACAGTTTCTGCTCACAAACTGCACATGAACTCTGACACTAGTTGTTGCTAAAAAACAAAACAGAACTTCACCCACAAAGAACCTCTTACATTTAAAACTACAGTGTTTTCTAACATGCCACTATTTTTATGTCTTCCAACATATGGCTAAGTTTAACTTTAACACTATTTCAAAACATTATGCCAGGACCTTTGAGTAGCCTTCATCTTACCAATACCTGTGCCAAAAAGATGTAGCACTGGAAACAATTTAATTTGTCATTCAGGCATTCTAGAGATCAAAAGGTAGAAATATAAAGCTTTAAACTGAATGAAAGAAATATGAAGAAAATCAAAGATCTGAGTATCAATTTGGCATTCAAAACACCAAAAGAAATAGGTAGAAAAACAAAAAAAAACTAATGATTCTGATGTTAATTACTACATATCTTAAGACAAAGTGGCACCATTATTCAAGTGGAGATAAGTTAGAGATTCACAAAAAATAACTGTTACAATTGAAATAAATGTTCAATAATAAATACATGCTTGCAATGTATCTTAACAGAGAAGAAACAGTGGAATTCTTAAATACAAAAACAGTATGGCTGGGCTCCAGTGGTTCAAGCCTGTAATCCTAGATACTCAGAGGTCTGTGATTTGAGCATAAGGGTACCAGGCTAGGCAGGAAAGCTCGAGGGATCCTCATCTCCCATTAAACACCAAAACAGCTGGAAGTGGAGTTGTGGCTCAAGTGATAGAGCTTTAGCTTTGAGCAAAAAAGTTCAAGTCCTAGAACTGGTGTGTGCACACATGCACACACAGTAAACTGCATTTTAAGACATTTGCATCCTTCTAAAACAATCAAGTATGTATGATTGTTTAGGGAATTCTAAAGAAAAAAAAAACAAAGGGAATTTTATTACAGGTGTGGACCAGAGTGCTCTTGGGAAACTGATAAAAACCAGGACACTGGGATAAAGGCCCTGGGAGGGAACCTTGGACATACTCCCCCCCCCCCCCACCCCCGAGACTTGGGCAATTCCAAATATAGGCAAAGATCTAGGGTGAGAGGAGAGGAGAAAATCTTTATCGTGTGAACTGTTAAGACTGTTGAAGGACCCTATGCTCCAACATCCTTGTCCCTTTCTAATAATTTCTCCACCCAACACTTCCCCAGCCCAACCCCAACCACCACCTCACACACACCTTTCTTAACACATCATCCAGCGAGACTCCTAAAGGTGCGATTCTGAAACACAGCACTAGGATCCAGGAAATCAACACATTTCAAAGACACTTCAGCCCTGAGTTCACACATACTTCCGGAACTTGTAAGTCAGCCAGCCCAACCCTCCACCTCTCCCTCTCTCTCTCCCTCTCTCAACAAATACCTTTAAGAGGCGGGGATAGGCGACACCAGAGGTCGGCAAAGTCCCTGATGTGGGGACTTTGGTGGTTTCAGTAGTAACCAACCACCCGCTTGCCTGAAAATCTTTCCCGATTTGAAGGGGAGACGAGGAAGGGTAAAGAGGAGGAAGGACGCGGGGAGACTCTCAGGTTCCGGAACGTGGACCCCAGGGGTTCTTGCTGAGTGGGGAGAGGAAGCCCAGGAGTCTGAATTCCAGGTCCGGCCTGCGGCGTCCCTGGGAAATCCACCTCACCAAACTAAAGCCCGGGCCGCCCGGAGATGGCGCGCACCCCCTCCACCCGGATCGCCCATCACGCCCCACCCTGGCTTCCCACTTCTAACCCACCACCCTCGGCCGGGCCTTCCCTCCCTCCACGACCACCCCAGGCCTCCACCCCGTCCCTCCCCCCTCCCCGCCCCGCGCCCCGATCCCGCGCCCCGCCTTCGCCTTACACTGAATGGGCGGGTAGCAACTGGGGTCCTCGCCGCCGGGCGGGCAGCGGCTGGAGAAGGCGCTGCGCGGGGTCACGTAGTTGCTGGGGAAGATGCCCACCCGCTGGTTCAGCTGCCCGGTCCACCAGCCCTCGTCGCCGGACACCTGCGAGTCCTTGGACAGCACCTCCACCACGTCGCCCAGCCGCAGGGTCAGCTCGTCCTCGCCCGCCGCCTCGTACTCGAACACGGCCGTCCAGTAGGGTAGCGGGGCGTCCGAACCCAGCCCCCCGGGGGCCGCCGCCGCCTCCTCCTCCTCTTCCTCCTCCTCCTCGGCCCCGGTCCCCGTTCCATCCTCCCCCGGCGGGGCGGCAGCGGCGGCGCTCGCCAGGCAGCCGAGAAGCGCGCTCGGGGGCTCCATGGAGCGGCCGATCCATAGGGTGCGGGGCCGCCGCCGCCCGCAGGAGCCGCCGCCGCCTATTGTTCATGCGGCTCCGCAGAGCTGGGGGGGACCCCCTCCCCCCCCGACGGCGGCCGCAGGTAGGGCCCGGGCTGCCGGGGCGGGGAGAGCCAACTGGCCCGGGGCTGGAGGCGCGGCGCGGTGCGGCGCGGCTGGACTGGGGCGCCGACAGCCAGGTGCTCACCGCAGCGGAGGGGCGCGGCGAGCCGGAGTCCCCGCCTGCGCGTCGGCCCCCGCCCCCCCGCCCCCGGGGGCGGCCTCACCTTCCCTGCCGTGCGCGTACCTGCCCGCGCAGCCGGTGCCCGCCGCCGCCCGCTGGCTGCCGCTCCCCAATCCGCCCCGCGCCGCGCGGGCCCCGCCCCCTGCGCCTCCCGCACGCCCGGGACCACCTGACGCAGGCCTGGCTCCGCCCCAGCCCTGCAGACCTGAGGGGCGGGGCTAGAGGCCTGGGCCCCGTCCCCGGCATCAGGTCGTCCTCCCATTGGCTGCGGTGACCGCCCGGGTTTCTCCTCCTCCCCTCCCCCCCTCCCCCCCCCACCACCGCGGTTGGGAGGGCCTCGCAGGTTCCCTCACCCCTCTGCGTTACAGTCGCACCGCCCCTTGTCCCACCCTTTTGGAGGGTTCTCCTCCTATTCTCGAACCCCAGGTCGACCCAGCGCTCTCGCTATTGGTCCGCCGTGACTCCAACCATTGGTCCGCCGCACCTGTCCGTTTCCGGGGAGAGTTAGACACCTCCCGCCGTGAGGAAGGCCGGGCCTCATTGGGCACGTCCGCAGCGAAGGGTGGGTCCTGAAGGGTGACGGCGGGCGTTCATTCAGAGGAAAAGGCTGGTGGGGCGGTCGCTCCTTTTGTTTGCGGTAGGTGGGTTGGAGCTCTTCTGGGGTGCACGGTGTTTTCACCCCGAGGGGCCTGCAGAAGGGGACACAGGAATGAGCAGGGGTGCACCCCCCCAAAAAAGTCTCTTTTCAATTGACTCTGCACCTTTCGCATCTGCCTCTTAGTCCAACCCTCGGACCAGTTTGGATGCCCCCTCTCGCCCTCAGTGAAGCACTTCTGTCCCGTTGGGAAGTGCTTTGCGCTTCTGGCCTTCATAAAGACTTGCCTGCAGCTCTCCCTTTCCGAGTCAAGAGTTCAACACCACTGTGGCCTTAGAAGACCAGAAAAGAAAGGTCACAGACCATCTGTGTGGGCTTCAAGCTGAGGTTAAGAAAGCTGTGGACTCTGATGAGAATCTTCTTTTCGACTCCACTTGGAGTTTCTCTTGCCTGGTTTTAATTGCACCTCCACTGGTGGTGACGCCTATAGAGATCAGATCAAGAAAAACGTGTGTGTGTCTGTCTGTCTGTGTGTGGCTGTGTAGATATATAGGTATGCAAGCTGGAGCCTTTACTCCAGCAAGGCCTGGCCTTCTACAATTCTTTATATAGAGACTCTGTTTTTATTTATTTTTTTCAGTGGTGGGGCTTGAACTCAGGGTCTGGGTACTGACCCTGAGCTCTGTGCTCAAGGCTAGCTCACTACCACTTTGAGCCACAGTTCCACTTCCGGTTTTTTGACTAGTTAATTGGAGGTAGGAGTCTCATCGGGACTTTTCTGCCCAGACTGGCTTCAAACCAGGATCCTCAAATCTCAGCCTCCTTAGTAGCTAGGATTACAGGCATGAGCCACCGGTGCCTAGCTCAGACTGCTGTTTGTTTTTTTCTTCAAACCTTAAGACTAGACCGGTGGCCCCTGTTTCTACCGGAGCGATGTGTGCTGCAGAATATATATATATATATATATATATATATATATATATATATATATATTCTGATATTAAAAATGAGCCGATACTTAAGGATCTAGCCTAATGTCTTCCAAATTTTTTCCCCTTCCGAAGCTCGAACAGACACAAATAACTTAAGCAAGAGTTACTATTTTACTGAGGCAGATAGGTTGGTTTGTTTTTGAGACAGGGTCTTACTATGTAGTCCAGAGTAGCTTTGAACTTGAAATCGTCCTGCCTTTGGCTCCTGAGTGCTGTGATTATAGGCATGTACCATCATGCCACTTCTGACTATTGTTTAATTTTAGTTTGGGGCTTATTATTAGAAAACATTTTGAAAAAAAATCAGCAATCAATTGCATGACCCTGGGAAAGTGCTTGAGGAAAAAGTGAAGGGCATGACTGGACATCCCGACATTCTGTGCTTTGCTGGTGAATATGGCTGTATTATAAATCCAGCACACTACACATTGAAGGTCTTAAAAATGAGAGGTAAGTAGTATTCTTCAAACGAGTATCCAGAGTAGTTCTTGAGAAAATCCCTGAAGTAAATGCCCTCAACTAATATTCAGTTCTTACTGTAGATAGGATTGATGAACTGGAGAAGATACAGATGAGTCTAAGTTCTCTGATTTCTTATTTATTTATTTATTTTTGTTGGTCATGGGGCCTGAACTCTGGGCCTTGGCGCTGTCCCTCAGCAATTCAGCTCAAGGCTAGCGCTTTACCACTTGAGCCACAGCACCACTTCCAGGTTTTCTGCTTATGTGGTGCTGAGGAATCAAACCCATGGCCTCATGCATGCAAGGCAAGCACTCTACCACTCAGCCACCTTCCCAGCCCTCTGACTTTTTTTTTTAAGACAAAAGTATTAGAAACACAGAAGAGAATTTATGATCTTAAAGATTTTCTTTTTTTCTGTGCCAGT
This sequence comes from Dipodomys spectabilis, assembly GCF_019054845.1. NCBI lineage: Eukaryota > Metazoa > Chordata > Mammalia > Rodentia > Heteromyidae > Dipodomys > Dipodomys spectabilis. The sequence continues at coordinate 22,734,922 of NW_024870834.1, read as the reverse complement.
ACTGAGGCTTAAACTCAGGACCTGGATGCTGTTTCTTAATTTTTTCCACTCAAGACTGGCATTTGAACAATAACTACCACTTGAACAACAGCTCCATTTCTGACTGTTTCACAGACTTTGCTATGATTTTGAACTGTGATCCTCAAATCTTAGCTCTCCAAATAGCTAGGATTACAGGCATGAGCTACCGGTATTCAGATGATAATTGATTTTCTTCATAAAATTTACCTTTAGGAGAGACAGGAGTTTTACAAATTAGGTATAGACACAGATAAATAAAATATCAGAAGAAATGTCTGTTGGGTCTATTCAACTAGTAGGATTATGAGCAGTTGGATTATCTTTATTGTCATTTTGCTTGTCTATAATTTTTTATGGTTTATGTAGTTTTGAGAGAAGAGAGGAGGAAAATAATCCTTGATCCCTTAGAAATAGGCAACTAACTCCCTGTGTTATTTAAGTCTTTAGTACCACAACAGGTATTTAAGATCTCATGAAGATTCATTCATTAAACATTTCAGCAAGTCATTCAGTAAATATTTGTTGAATGGATAAGTGCTAGGAATTCATGTGAGGAAAGAGCCTTTAGAACACAGTTGCCCGACAAGGCTTCAGGAAAGAAATTCCTAGAGGGGTGTGGGGAAGAGCAGGAAAGAGCTAGGGTTCAGGAAAGGAAGGAAGGAATAGGTACAACCATAGATATGGGAAATGGTAGGAAAGTGAGTCCATGTGGATGGAATCAAAGGATGAGAAAGAACTCAGAAAAGATGGATTGCAAACAAGTTGTAGAGGAGCTTGTAATTATTTGACTCATCATTGTAATTATTTAATTGATTATTTGTAATTATTTAATGCCAAGTGTGTTTGCCATAAAGGCAGGAACTGGTTTATCTGGTTCTCAGCAGTTTTCCCAGCACCTAGAGAATTCCTGTCACCTAATTGACTCTCAGGAAGTAGTCACACTTGAATGGCTGACTTGGATACCAGCCTAGAAAGTCTGGGTTTTATGCAGCCCATAGAAGGAAGGTTTTGAGCAGGGCTGCACAGTGACTAAGTAATGCCTCTAGAATAGATTTGGAGAGGTCAAAGTTCGGCATTGAAGGATATTAATTAATTTAATTGATGGACAGTAGAAGTCATAGGTGTTGAAACTAATATAATAGGCATTGGTAGAAATTCTAGCTAGAGGGAGTCTGAGGCAAGAGAATCACCAGTTTGAGGCCAGCCTGAGCTACAATAGCAAGACCCTGTTTCAAAAAACAGCAACAACAAAAAATCTAACCAGGGAAGACGACAGAGCAAAAAAGGGACTAAACAAGATTTTGAGACTTTGAAATCTAGGTGGAATTACCAAATTTTACTACTGTTAGGTTCCTGAGTGAGAAGCTGACAAATGTCACCCCAAAAGGAACATTTTCCCCCCTACCACACTGGAAAGATTAGCACAAAGCAAGAGAAAATTATGACAATCAGAAATTCAGGTTGGCACTAGACTTGGGTTAAAAATCATGATATATCCTCACTCTATCCTTTAAGAAAAAGAGAGAGAGAGGTAGCCTTATCCTTTTTTGAACCCCAGTTTCCTCATCTTGGCATAGGTATAATAATAGAATCTTCTTTTTCATGGATGTATACAGGATTAAATAAGACATCCAAAAGCATGCTTCTTATCACCCAGCAGATATTCAACATGTCTATCTCTGTCTTTTCTCTATACATTTTCCTCAGAAACATGTACCTTAGAAAACTGCAAAGATCTCTTGGCAAGAAGCTAAGCCTAAGGTTTTTCTAAAAAAATAAAAAATAGAAGAAGCTGGGTACCGGTGGCTCACACCTGTAATCCTGGCTATTCAGGAGGCTGAGATCTGAGGATCATGGTTTGAAGCCAGCCCAAGCAGGGAACTCCATGAGACTCTTATTTCTAATAAGCTACTCAAAAAAACTAAGTGGTGCTGTGGCTTAAGCACAAAGAAGCCCAGGGACAGCGCTCAGGCTCAGAGTTCAAACCCCAGGACTGGCAAAATAGATAATTAATTACAGAAATGACCCATTTTTTGCTTTGGATTCTGAATTTAAATTCTTGGATTCAAAGTTAAATTTGGATACTGAATGATACTTCTCTTCTCCAGTGCCTTCAATCCTCATCTGGAAATTAGAATAATAATACTTATTTCTAGCTTACCCATGATATATGTGTATTTTGTGCCTAACATAGACTCTAGCACCTAGTTATCATTTGATATGAATGAGTGATGAGTGTTACTCTTCCATTGGTCCTTTTGGGAATCATGTTAAATCAGTACTTTGGTACAAACATCAACCTTTCTTTAAGGAAAAGAAGAAGAAGAAGGAGGAGGAGGAGGAGCAGGAGGAGGTGGTCAGCATGCTCCTCTTGTTTCTTATGCTCTAATTCTCAAGTAAATGACTCTTAGACACTAATTCATATGCTCCATTTTGTATCAAGTGTGATTTTAAGCAAATGGTTTAGGAGAATATACAATGGATGAGGCACTTCACCTCTCTGAGCTTTTACTGAGGATGTATAAAATAGGGTTGTAAGGTTAGATGAAGTAAGAGGTCCCCTGGCAGTAGCTAACATATAAGTGCTCAGTTATTTATACATGTTCTTCTTACAGTTGACAGTATTTTTATTCCTGCCTTCTGAGAATGGTTGCTGCTTTAGAACACCAGAATGGTAAGGAATCTCTCCTATTTTCCCTCTCCCTCCTATCTCCTAGGAAAACCTTAGTTTAGAAGGAAAACAGACTAAGGAAGAGGGTTGTTTTGAATGTCAACTCTCTGGAGAGCTGCATTTGTTAGGATCAGAGCCTTAAATCAAGGAGTGAATGTCTGCTTCATGCAGGCTGGTGGCATATTGAGCCTCTGGGACAGCTCTCTGTGAAATTACGCCACTGTGACTGTGCTAGCTCTTCAAGGCCTTCATGTAAGACTTACTGTCAAGGGGTGCCAAATAGATACAATCAAAAGAAGAGATAAAGAACATGTAATGACCAGAAAAATAACCACACAAGTGAGAAACAAAAGTAGAAACCAATCTTCTGTTATTTTTAAATGATTGATATAGTAAGAGAAAAAATGCAGAAATGTTATTGAAATAAAGATATTAAAATGTGAACAACAAATATTTCAATCTCGATGATGGGATTAGAGTTGATTATTTGCTTTGTCCTGGCCTATTTAGTCTTTCCTACCATTACAAGTACTGATTTTCACATTAAGAAAGTATGTTGGATGCAGAAATAAAAATTCTATAAAATTCCACTTTTTTGGGGAAATCTAAGAAAGCCGATGCTGGAAAACAGTAAAATGGAAGGAGTCTGGGGGATGGAGAAATTAGGGAGATGTTGGCCAAAGCACACAACATTTCAACTACAAAAGAGGAATATTGACAAGAGAGCTACTGTGTAACATAGTGAACGTAAAAATGATGTCTTTTATGTTTTCATTTCTTTTCACATCACTCCTTTAATCACACTGATCTGGAAGAAAGATTTAGTAGTTATGCTAAAAATGAGCATAGGGTCCATGTGGCAGAACTAAGCAACTGGAAAACCAGATACACTGCCACAGAACAAGGTAGGAGGATTTTAAGTCCAAACAGGAAGCACTCCTGTTCCCATAGGCCAAGGAGCTTTTCCACATTGGTGTGAGGAATGGCTCATCTTGGGATGACTACATGTGGCACTATTTCAACTGCCACTAGAAACTCTAGAAGGGTTTTTGTTCAGTAATACATAATACATGTGTATATATCAGTATATATATATATATATATCAATAATGTATATATAAATATGTATAATTTCCTTTTTTTTGTAAATGTGAATGTAATACAAAAATGTAGTTCAGGATTGATAGCAACCATCTGGAGCCAGCAACTCTGGAGTCAGAGGAAATAGCTCTTTTGAAATCACCATGGAGGGCACTTTCACCTTCCACTGGAATGACTCCAGCCTCCTCAACCAGAACCTGAGGATCAGAGCTTAGGACTGGGTGCTGGCTCACAGTGAATTCTGGCTTCTCATTGGTCATGCCATGGCTTGGTTCCTCCCTAACCCCTACTCAAGCAGGTCCTTAGTAAACAAAGCGCTAGGAAAAACTGGAACTCCTGTCTCTCAACCCTCCTGAGTTTAAGAGGAGCCTTCCCTGGGCTCAGGCTGAAAACCTGCACCCCAAAGGTGCCATTCTGACTAGATTCTATGAAGGTAGTAAGTGTAAGAGATAATGTTAAGAATGCAAATGGGAGCCGCTTGTCCCCATCTGCAGATACTTACAACTTAAGATGTATAGATGTGGTCAGTGTGAGGTGCAGAGCAATGAGTGGGTAGGGAAGGTGTTCCATGGGGTGGCAGTCGGCCTGCTCGCCTTCACTTCTTGGCCTTGCCCTGGGCAGCCACAGCCTCCGTGGCTTTATGCACGGTCTCTTCATCCCCCAGGAACTGCATGGGCTTTATGGGCTTTAGGTTCTTGTTCAGTTCACCGATGATGGGAATACAGGTTGGCAGGTTCAATTCCATGATGCCCAGGAGGCTGCCACCGTGGACTACAATCAGACCCTTTTTCTCCTCTTTGATCTGGGGGACAATTTCTTCATTCCAGAAGGGCAGTGCTCTGGCAATAGTTATCTTTCAGGCTCTCACAGGAGGGCAGCTGACCTTCAGTGAGATCTTACCTGCGATCTTCACTGATGTTGCTACAGAAGGGATGGTCAGGCTCCATTGGAGGAGGGACATCCTAGGAGCACCTCCAGATCTTCATCTGGGCCTCACCATGCTTAGCAGCAGTTTCTGTTTTGTTGAGGCCAGTCAGGCCCGCAGTGCCGCTCATGGAGGCGCCAAGTCCTCACGACTGACAAGTACATCTGGTCAGTGGTGTCCAGTACTGTCCAGTGGGTCCTAAGTCTTTATTTCTGCACTGAAGTGAAGCAGATGTCAAAATCATAGCCAGAATCTATCTCGTAGAGCCGGCCTGCCACTCTTTGCCTCCACTTGGCCCACAGGGTTCAACATGTGCTAAAGCCATTCTCTAGGTTCCAGGGGCTCTCGCCTAGATCAACACCAGCGTGTAGGCAGCCATGGTGGTGGGTTTGGGATGCAGCACCAAATTATGCTTTATTTTTTGCTTTTTATTTTTTGCTGGCCCTTGGGCTTGAACTCTGGGCCTTGGTGCTGTTCTTGGGCTTCTTTTGCTCAAGGCTGCTCTCTACCACTTGAGCCACAGCGCCACTTCTGGCTTTTTTTGAGTAGTTTATTAGAGATATGAATCTCACAGTGTTTCCTGCTGGGGCTGGCTTCAAACCACTATCCTCAGATCTCAGCCTCCTGAGTAGCTAGGAATACAAATATGATCCACCAGCACCTGGCTTATGCTTTAATTTTTAACAATAAATTTTAGCTGTTCAGCATGCAGAAAAGTACATGATACAAAATATATATAGATTGTTATATAGAGGCATATATATCAAAACATTTTGTACACCATAAATATGTAATTTTGATTTGCAATGTAACAAAAGTAAAAGAGTGGCTACCACAAACAAACAGCATGTAATTAATGATAATTAGGAAATACTTTAATGATATAGAATTATGTTTATGGTATAATGAATGAAACAGTAGTAGAAAGAGCCTGTATATAGAATGCATCACAATTGTGTCTGAGTGTGTGATGTCCAGATCTCAAATTTCTGAGCTCTATAGCTGATTTTTCTTGCTTTCATTTACTTTTCTTTATTTTCCATGGAGTATTCCTGTAAATGAAATAAGAATACAAAATCTTTGGTTTTTTTTTTTATTAATTAATAATCATTGTTAGCTAAAGAGATGCTAGAGGAAAGAAAAACAAAACCTGAATCAAAGATGACACCCAATAATTGACATAAGGATAAAATCCACTATAAATTGCAGGCTTACTGGGTGTTGCTTGCTATCCACAATCATTTTTTTTTTACTTTATCAGAGAGCTGGGAATGTGGCTTAGTGATAGAGTGCTTGCCTAGCATGCATGAAGCCCTGAATTTGATTCCTCAGTACCACATAAACAGAAAAAGCTAGTAGTGGCACTGTGGCTCAAGTGGTAGAGTGCTAGCCTTGAGCAAAAGCAGCTCAGGGACAGTGCCTAAGCCCCAAGTTCAAGTCCCAGGACTGGCAAAAAAAAAAAAAATACCAGAGACTCAAGCAGTCTTCTAAGAAAAACAAAATCATCCTGGAACCCAAACACTTCATCCGTTTCCTCTCCTAGTGCCTCCTGTTTTTTGTTGCCTGTAGACAGATGCATGATCTGATTTAACCAAGCGTCATTCACCTAATACTGGCATAGGCTTCCTTAGATTCCTCAGCTTTTCCAAATCTGGTCTTTAAATCACGTTGGTCAGAAAGCCTTAGCTCAAAGTTCAACTCCTTGTTCTGGTTCTGAGATTTATGCCTTGTTATCTGAAGTAATATCAATTTAAGGATTTTGTTCTCGTCATTTTCTATTTAATGAACTAATAAAAATCTGAACAAGCATCTCATAGTGGCGGGCCAACCTATTTTACAGTAGCTGCTACAGTTTCATAATGGACTTGGCACAACCTAATCTTAAGAGACAGTGGGAGGTGATTGCGCCACCGTGTGGTCATGAAGAATATATCGCCTCTCAGAGGGGTTTTTTTGTTTATATATAGATACATATTCTATATATCTATCTATATGTATATATAATATTTTATTTTATTGTAAGGATGCTGTACAGAGATGTTACAGTTACATGAGTAAGGTAATGAGTCCATTTCTTGTCAGGCATTGTTACCCCTCCTTTGTTTTTTTACTACCTTCCCTTCCCTCCCCACCTCTTCCCTTCCTTCCCCCCAAAGTTGTAAAGTTAATTTCCAACATAGTGTCTTGTGAGTATCATTGTTGCAATGGGTCTTCCTCTGTCCTTGTTTCGGTATTTTATTATTCCCCTTAGCCTTCAGTGAGTGGAGCCCTATCAATTTGTTAGCGTGGAAACAAAGGCTTAAACAAATGGACTGTCAGAGCTTGAACCAAAAGGTCAAAAACATGTTGTACCATACGTACAATTTGTATTTGTTATCTAAAATAAATAAACAAAAGGGAGGCTGCGAAAAAAGAACACCAGAACTTTTCTTACCACAACTGTACCCAGCTTTTCGCGTTAACCCAGCCTTTCAGATAAGGCAAAGGTATGGGTTGGGGGAGTACTTAGAGTTAGACATATAATTTCACATGCACACCCCTCCCCTCCAAAAAAAAAGACCTAGATTGGGGTCAATTACTTGCTAATGTTTCCATAGCAAATTTTGAGGCCCATTATATTTTACTCATCCATTTAGTCACCAAATATTTACATATATGGTTACTATGGGTGTGAAAGCATTGAGAATTACAGTAGTGAACAAACAAGGCAGCACAGCCCACATAAAGCTCATGTTTCGTGAGTGGAGACAGAACAACAGGATATGCAATAATACATAATATAATTTTAGAGAGAGGTAAATGCAAAGAAAGAAAAGAGCCAGGGTTGGAGGGGTGGGAACCTCAGAAGGGATACATTTCATACTGGCCAGGGAAGGCCTCCTTGACAAGGTGACCTTTGAATCAAGAAAGGAAAAACTGAGTAAACAGATACGTGGGGAGAACATTCAGCCAAGTTTTGCACAATAGTACAAAGGCCCTGGAGCAGGGAAATGCTCCTGGAAAGAGAGCCAGAATAAGGACTCAAAGGGAGTAGGATCCCTGAGAGGTAATGGGAGAGTCCAGTCCAGGCGTGGCCGTTTCACGTCCCAGGAGGCCTTTGACTGCTACTTTTAGGGAGCTAGGCCATTGGAGAACTTTAGACGAGGGAGTGGTGTGGTCAGGCGGACTAACGAGCTCCTGGGGCTCCTGGGTTCACAGTGGACTGAGAAAGGAGGGCTGGAGATGGGCTCTTTATAATGCTGTTAGGAAATGAGAACAGACCTAACAAAGAAAGAGACAGTGGGGTAGGATGAAAGGTGCTTAGATTGTAAAATACACTTTGAAGGCAGACCACAGCTTTGCTGATGGATTAGAAAGGAGTCAGGGATAGCATGAAAGTTTGGCCTGAGCAACTGAAAAGCGAGGATTTCCATTTGTGGAGAAGTGAGGAAAATCTCAAGTTTGATGTTACTGTGCTAGGTTGGAGATCGCCCCCTCGATGCAAATGTCAGGTAGGCAGTGGATGATGTATGGCTTGAGTTCAGACAAGAACAGTTGTTCATAACTGGAAAGACACGGGACAGTAATAACCCCACAGACATGGAAGACATTCACTCCAGCGCCTCCGATGACAAAATGCTTTCCATTTTAGTATCTGGTTTTTCACCAGATTTCTGCAGAGAGCAATGCTTTTATAGCTCTGCCTCTTTGGTTGAAAGCTGTTCTCTCTTGTCATAGACATAAAACATGAGTCTCCAAACACTTGGTTAAACCTTGGGATGTCTGCCTCCTGTCCTCTGCTGGATGGAACCCTGTGTCCTACACTCTGTGGTCTACTGAAGATCAGGAGAGCTAGCTGCAGACGTACTTCCCTTCTTTGCTTCTTTTGGTTTTGTCAGTGTTCACTTGCATCAGGTGTGGTTGCTTTCCACTGTGGGCTCTGCCACTCTCCTATTTTATTACAGAGGTGGCAGAGCACCACAGTGGGTTAGGCACTCACACACATGCCCTTAGTACATAAACGTGATGCCCCCTCCTAACCAGCTATACCATGGGTCTAACAACAATTAGCGTCCATGTAGCATTTTACAGTGCAGAAAACAGCTGTGCAGAGAGGTGCTCCTGTTCTGATGAGAAGCACAGACTCTGAAAACAGATTGCCTGGGTTTATCCCAGTCCTGCTGTGATTTGCTGTGTGTCCTAAACTACTTGACCTCTCTGTGTGAAACTTGTTTCTTCAAGTACAATAAAAAACAATTCCTGGCCGGGCGCTGGTGGCTCACGCCTGTAATCCTAGCTACTCAGGAGGCTGAGATCTGAGGATCGCGGTTCAAAGCCAGCCCGGGCAGGAGAGACCGTGAGACTCCTATCTCCAATAAACCACCAGAAAACCGGAAGTGGCGCTGTAGCTCAAGTGGTAGAGCGCTCGCCTTGAGCTGAAGAGCTGAGGGACAGCGCCCAGGCCCAGAGTTCAAGCCCCACGACCGACAAAAAAAAAAAAAAATTCCTGGGCTGGGAAGGTGGCTCAGTGGTAGAGCGCTTGCCTTGCATGCATGAGGCCCTGGGTTCGATTCCTCAGCACCACATAAGCAGAAAAAGCCGGAAGTGGCACTGTGGCTTAAGTGGTAGAGCACTAATCTTGAACTGAAGAGCTGAGGGACAGCGCCCAGGCCCAGAGTTCAGGCCCCACCACTGACAAAAAAAAAAAAAAAATCCTAATGTTGTTTGCAAGATGAAATTAGGTGATCTGCACAGTAAGAACAGTGCCTGGGACAGAGCGAGCCCTCGAGGAACGTGGAGGGGTTTGTGTTACCTCTGCACTTGCGGCGCCTTTTGTGTGGTGCTTAGACATGTCTCCGTGGGACTCCTCTGCCCTTATTTCACACCACTGGCTGTAAATGTATGTTCTGGTGCCTATTAATATCCCACAGTCAGCACACTCGTCTCCTGTCACTCCGTCTACTCCCGTGGTGGCCCCCATCCTCCCGCCCCTCCTCCCGCAGCTGTTCAGGCACAGGCTGAGCATGATTGCGCAGTTGGGGAGCTTCTGCTGGGTCCCCGCTGCTGCCCTCTTCCTCCCCCTTCCTCTCTGCCCTACATCCTTTGTTTTTTTTTTTTTTTTTAAATTTTTTATTGTGGGGCTGGGAAGGTGGCTCAGTGGTAGAGCGCTTGCCTTGCATGCCAGAGGCCCTGGGTTCGATTCCTCAGCACCACATAAGCAAAAAGAAAAAAGCCAGAAGTGGCGCTGTGGCTCAAGTGGTAGAGTGCTAGCCTTGAGCTGAAGAGCTGAGGGACAGCGCCCAGGCCCAGAGTTCAGGCCCCATGACCGGACCCAAAAAAAATTTTTTTTATTGTGATTAAGTGGTTACATAATTCCCCAAATTTCACAGTATTGTGGGATAGGGAAGCTTAGTTAAAGTCACAAACACATTCTGACTTTCATAGGACAAATTGTCTATCGTGGTCTATAGCATTTATGAGTTCTATGAACTTTGCAATACAGTAATTTCTTCCACTTGGGTGATATGTACATTTCTTTTGTTTTGCATAGCATCACCTGTTCCCTCTTTCCTACTTGTTCCCTCCCTCCCATTGCTGCCATTGAGTTGCTTAGTTCATTTTGGTCAATGTCCAGTGCAGTTGATGGATCCTGCTGTTGTGTTTTTCCCTGATTCCCTCTAGTTCTGTGTTGTCTTCCTGGTTCCCCTCTGGTGTACACATATATGCCATACATGTGATAAGCAGAATGGGGGTTATTTAGTAGTGATTTGACCAGATGAGTGGAAGTCCTTTGTTTCTTAAGTCCTGTTAATTTTGTTGTATCACCTAACATTTTGGATTTAACATCCAGTTATCAGGGAGACCATGTGCCGTTTGTCTCTTTGTACTTGGCTTACCTCGCTCAACATGATTTCTTCTAGCTCCATCCATTTCCCTGCAAATGTCATTATTTTGTCATTTCTAATGGCTGCATAATATTCCATTGTGTATAGATACCACAATTTTTGGATCCATTCATCTGTGGTGGGACATCTGGGTTGTGTCCATATCCTGGCTATTGTGAACAGTGCTGCAATAAACATGGGGGTACATGTGTCCTTGTATACTGGTTCCTGTTGTTCAGGATAGATGCCTAGAAGTGGTATGACTGGGTCATAAGGGAGGTCAAGATTTAGCTTTCTGAGGACCCTACAGACTGCTTTCCAAAGTGGTTGTGTAAGTGTGCATTCCCACCAGCAGTGTAATAGGGTTCCTCTTTCTCCACATCCCCTCCAGCATTTGTCATTGGCTGACTTTAGGATGTGGGACATTCTGACTGGGGTAAAGTAGTATCTCAGGGTTGTCTTTATTTGCATCTCCTTCACAACCAGGGATGGTGAACATTTCCTCACGTGTTTCTTTGCCATTTTTATCTCTTCTTCTGAGAAGTCTCTCTTTAGTTCCCTTACCCATTTAGTAATTAGTTTGTTAGGTTTGGGAGGGATTAGTTTCTTGAGTTCCCTGTATATACTGGATATTAACCCATTGTCTGATATACTGCTGGTAAATATTTTTTCCCAATTAGTTGTTTGTCTTTCTAGCTTGGTTGCTATAGCTTTAGCTGTGCAGAAACTTTTTATTTTAAGGTAGTCCCATTTGTCGAGTCTCTTTCCAATTTGTTGTGACCCTGAGACTGTTCAGGAAGTTCCTGCCTGTGCCTGTAAGTTCAAGTGTCTCTCCTACTCTGCCCTGCAGTAGTTTCAGAGATTCAGGTTTGATGTTAAGGTCTTTAATCCATTTTGGGTTTTTGTTGGTGCATGGTGATAGGCTGGGGTCCACTTTTAGTCTTCTGCCTGTGGCTGCCCAGTTTTCCCAGCACCAGTGGTTGAAGAGGCTGTGTTTCTTCCACTGTATGTCTTTGGCTCCTTTGTCAAACATCAGCTGACAGTAGGTATGTGGTTTTATTTCTGGATCTTCTATTCTATTCCATTGCTCTTCGGGTCTGTTTCTGTGCCAGTACCATGCTGTCTTTGTTATTATGGCTCTATAGTAGAGTTTGAAGTTCCTGCCCTACATCCTTGATCACTCGCCTGCTTCTCTCCATGCTGTCTTTTGGGGCTGTGATACCAGATCACTTATAGGTAGGGGTGGGTGTGAAGGAAAGAACGAAATTAGATCATAGCAGTTATTCTGACATGCCCTTAACATTATCCACCAGAGTTCCATCCAGTTGTTGGTGCTGAAAATAAAAGTCCTGCCTCTCAGATCTCCCAAAGACTAGTTTGGCGAAGAGTAGAATGCTGTGGACTCTGGGTCTCTGCCAGTCAAAACAGTTGATTTTTCTGACTAGGAAGGCTTCAGCCCCTAACCCCTTCCCTGTTCTAATAGTAACAATAATAATAATGATTAATACTTAGTTTGATCAGGAGTAAGGACAGATATAGTATTCTTTTTTTAATTTTTTTTTATTTATTTTTGTTTATATGGTACCAAGGAATCAAACCGCAACACACACCACTGATGGTCAGTTATTCATAAAGGTTATATGGAAAGGAGAAGTATAGACTCTGCCTTCTGTGATACAAGTCAGCCACTGTTTGTCAGTCTTCTGGCCAACTGTTTCTCAAGCTGCTGAAATTATCCAGTTATGTCCTGGGAGCACTTGAGTGGCCTCTAATGGAGGCCACTTGTGGTTGTCCCTAAGAAGTTCTCAAGTCTTAGGCATTATGGCATTTCTATGACCTCTCACTTAGGGTAACAGCTACTAAACCCATTCCCAGCACATACACAGCTTGGGTGAGCTGTGTCACCCTATCATCCTCTGTTCTTCTAGCAAGGCCATAAAACACAGGACCCCCTTAGTCTGACCGCAGAGTAGATTTAAGACCCAAAATATTCACTTGGAATGTCTTTCTGGGGAATCTGTATTTTGAGCAGAGATATAAATACAGGAGGCATTTGGAGCCAGATCAATCAGGAGCTCAGATTGGGGCTGCCATCCCAGGACTTAGTTGTTTTGATTTTTTTTTTTAAATCTCAAAAGAAAAATAGCCTTAGAACTAAAGTGGCCACTGAGTTACTTTTTTTTTTTTTTTTTTGGTTGTGGGGCCTGAACTTTGGGCCAGCTCTTCAGCTCAAGGCCAGTGCTCTACCACTTGAGCCACAGCACCATTTCTGGCTTTTTCTGCTTATGTGGTGCTGAGGAATTGAACCCAGAGCCTCATGCATGCAAGGCAAGCGCTCTACCACTGAGCCACCTTCCCAGCCCCCACTGAGTTACTTTTAACCTGAGTCTTGACACGTCTTTGCTATCCATTTTGGGTAAAAGCTCATGAATGAGTACAGCAAAAAACTAGGAGAGGAAAGTTACAATGCAAAGTGGCTCCTATTTTAAGACCCTGCAGTGGATCTATATTTACCATGAGGTCTTTTATTTATAGAAATCTACACAAGTCCTTTGGCTGAAGGCTGGAGCTTGTTTCAGGACAGCATGTGTGCTATTTCTACAAAGCCCCTGTTAGCTCCTGCTGTACCCATTCTCCCTTCTACTAAGTCAGCTATGCTTATTTCCAAAGGAAAAAATCATCAGGACAGATTCCAAAGCAAGATGCAAATGGTAGTTAAGGAGACAGGCAGGAGGATCTTTGAGCCTAAGAATTAAAGGACAACCTGGTTCACTTAACAAGATGCTGTCTCAAGAAGAGTCAGTGAGGGGCAGAGGGCTAGAAAGGATGAGAAGGGATGGGAAGGGGAAACAAAGGAGGAGGCAACAATGCTTGATAAGAAATGTACTCATTACCTTGCTCATGTAATTGTAATCCCTCTGTACGGTATTTTCACAATAAAAAATATTAAAAAAAAAAAGAGACAGTGTATGTAGGGGCAGAGACAGATTTTTTTGTTATAAATGTTCTTAATGGACACTATACACTTTTGAGCCAACTCAGATCCTTGGAAATATTTCCTAATATCATACAAGTTGCCTCTCATAGTAAGACTCATTAGAAACCCAAATAATAGAATATTAAAGAATATTTCCAATAATAGATCCACAACCAGAGTACTTACCACTATTCCACATCTTCTTCCACGTATGACAATCTGTTTTCTTTAAAGATAAAAATTTTCTTAATCTTCTATATAAATGTTTATTTGGGCAGAAAACATTTGACAAAGAATCTGGATACAGAAACTAAAATATTTGCTTCCACTAATAGTCAAGATGTAAAAGTCGTGAAGATTTCATTTTATGTGAGTAGGGGTTTCGAATCTAAGTAACTGAACTTAATGTGCATCCAAACCTTAACTAATTATAATGTAAACAAGGTAAGCTACCTGGTACTAGGTTGCTGTTTTGTCTAACTATGTAGCCCAGGCTGGCCTTGAACTTCAAGATCCTGTTGCCTCAGCCTCCTGAATTCTGGGATTACATGAGTGCACTACCACAACTTGCTTTATTGCTGTTCTTAACTCCCACTGTGACTCAGTTATATAGTAGCATCAGAACCAGTGAAAAAAACTGAACAAGGAATCATGGGTAAGGTAGATGAGAAGCTCATCCAGTTATCCCTGGCCAACTTTTGTTATTCTCAGAGTGGTGTCAGCAGAAAGCAGTGAACAACAGGAGGTATGACCAGGGTTGCAGCTCTTGGACCTTAGAGGTCATGCTGTTCAGCACTGGACAGTGGTAATGGGTATTATATCTCTCCCCCACCAATTGGGGCTCAGTTTCTCATCTTCATGGCTCTATATAATCTGCTGACTTTGCTCAGCTCGGCTCTCCAACATCTGTCTTCCTCTTTACTTCTGCCATCCCTCGTTGTTTGTGTCTGCCACTTCTGTTTCTGTCATTTTATCCTGGCCACTGCCACCACTGTTACTGCTACTGGGCAGTGCTCTGCCACTGCTGGAAGCAGTGCTGTCACTAGCTCCTCTGCTGCTCTGAGGCTGCCATCGCTGGTCACCACTGTCACCACTGGGCCACTGGTGCAGCTCCTCTGTCACAGCAGCCAGTGCTAGCTCCTAGGCTGCTCCTGCCACTGCCACTTCTTTTTGTGTGTGTGCGGACCTTCCCAGCTCAGCTGATGATGAAAATCAAAACCAGGCAATAGAAGACCATTTGAGAGAAGCCTAATGTTGCAGTACCAATGGGCAGCACCAGGGAGTGTATTTTAGCTGACTTGAAGTGAACCAAACAACCAATTTACATAAAAGTGGGTGCAGCCGGGTCTCTGCACCATCAGAGAAGCTCTTTCATACAAATAAACGAGTGTTTTTATTGTACCACTCATGAGCCTTCTGGTGGAAATATCTGCTGGGTCTTCAAGAGTTCACCAAGGTAGCAAAAAGGTTGGTGTTTGCTGGGACAGTGCCTCCAGGAGCCAGGCTTGTGCTTTAGCAGCAACGTGTGGTTGCCTAGCTTCCTCTAGGTATCTGAGAGATGTTCAAAGCAGCAGCTTCTGGTATGAGGGCACCCGGGAAATGTCTAACAGGAAGTCAAATCATTCCAGTCCCCCAATAAATTAGACAACGTAAAGGGGAAAAAAAGACATTAGAAGTGCTTACAATAAAGGCTTATCATTAACAGTAACGGTGCTTTAACAGTTATTTAACAAGTGCTCTGACCATGCATATCTCCTCCCTCCTGTCTGAAAGCAGACAGAACTCAGAGCAGAAATCCTGCCAGACCCTTGATCTTGGTCTTTCTGGCTTCTAGAACTGTAAGAAAATAAAATTTTTGCCCTTTAAGCCATAGAGACTGTGGTATTTTGTGATGGCAGCTTGAGTAAACCCACCAAGGTGGTTTCCAGTGTGAAGCTTTGAAGCTGCAGTGAGCATTTGTGTGCAAGTGTTTGTGGGAAACTACACTTTCATTTCTCCTGGGTACATACCTAGAAAGCCAAATACCTAAGTTAAGTGGGAAATGTATGTTTTACTTTTAAATAAATGGTTCAAATTACTCACCAAACAAGCTGCACATTCCCACCAGCAGTGAATGAGGCTTCTAGTTGCTTTATGTTATTACCAATACCTTTGCATTTTAACCACCCTGAGGTTAACACACCCTGTGAGTAGTGGCACCTCATTGTGGGTTTAGTTTGCATTTTCCTAATGACTAGTGATGTTGGTCATTCTTTCATGTACTTAATTGTTCACTCTGTATCTTCTTTTTGAACTCAAGGCCTGGGTACTGTCCTGAACTCTTTTTTGCTCAAGGCTAGCACAGTACCACTTTGAGCCACAGCTCCACTTCTGTTTTTTTGTTTTTTGTTGTTGTCTTTTTAGTGGTAAATTGGACATAAGAGTCTCAGGAGGACTTTTCTGTCCCTGGCTGGCTTTGAACCACAGTCTTCAGATCTCAACCTCCTGAGTAGCTAGGATTTACAGGAGTGAGCCGCTGGCACCCAGTGACTCTTTATCTTCTTTAATGACCTCTTCAAGTCTTTTGCCCTTTCATTATTGGTTGAGAGTTAATGAAATATACATTTGGATGGATCTTACTGACAGCCCTGTGAACTTGGAAGGAAAGATCATGATGGGCCTGAAGGTAAGTTCTGCCAGCTTCATAGTTACATCCAAGTTTAGCCTTGAGGCCTTCCTAAAATAAAAGTTCTTTTAGCACCACATCCCAGCCTTCAGATCCTCCAGAGCTGCACTTTCAGTGAGAATTTCCTGGGTCAAGAGTACACCATCATAGGTCCCTCTTGCTGGAAGAAGTTGCCAAATTTGCAGACAAATACGGAGGCGCCAAAGAGAAGTGCCTAGATAAGATTTGGCCCAGAGTCTTGTCTGGGGGGCACAATAGAGCACTAAGTGCTGAGTAAAACATGTTCCAGTCAAGTGAGGACCTTGGAAGGGAGGAATGGAGAGGAAGGGCTAGGAGAGATTAGGAAAGATAGGAGGGAGGATGTGCGATAACACAGGCTTGCTACAATCAAGGACACTCTGTTCAGCCATGGATAATTCCATGCCAGACGGAGATAAGTGGGAGAGAGTCCAGGTCTGAGCAGAATCAATAGTTAAGGAATAGGGAAGCTGATTTATGAGGCTGATTTAATAGAGTTCACAAAAGCTCTCTCATTTAACAAAATGGATCTAATTTTCCATCAGAGCCTGAAAGGCAATGGAAATGTATACGTGAAAGATTAGGAAAAGAGCAAATAGAAAAGTCAGTGTATCTAGCAAACCCAGTAAGTAAAATGAGAATAATTTCTTCAGTTAAGTAGACCAGTTTCTAATCGAAACTTTTCTATTGTAACAGGCCATTTGTTGACAGTTTCTCATTTCCTCAATGTTTCTCCTTATTCCCTTTGTTTTCCTTCTTGAGGCTGATGAATATTATAATCCCAGGTGGGACCCTGGCTTTCAGATTTCTAATTTCTTTACCTGTTAGAGGAATCTCTCTGGCTGGGACCTATGGGTCTACCTATCTAAGAAATATCTGAGTTCCTTAGTCTATACCCAGTTGCTTTAGACTGAGGTTTACTAGTATCCCCAACTCTGCTGAATTAGGCCTTTCCTCAAGCCAGAAGTTCAGGAAAGATAATAAATGATCCTGATTCCACCATCTTAATACAATCACCCATAGTTGGTCCCTCCCCTCCTTCCTCTCTCTATCTCAATCTCTCTACTCAGTGCTGGGAATTAAACTCAGGATCTCATTTATTAGGCAAGTGCTTTACCACTTGAGCAATACCCCAAGTCCTTTTGCTCTTAATTTATTTTCCAGATATGGTCTTATGCTTTACCCAGTCTGACTTTGGACCATGAATTTCCTACCCTTTGCCTTCTGGGAAATTAGAACTATAGGTATGGTTTTTCACGCCCAGCTTTTCAAGAAGACTTTCTTCTAATCATTTTTTTAATGTAGTAGAACTATTTATGTCAGACCACATCATTGTAGTGCATTATAGATAACAATTTTATGATAGCTAATTTTGTTTCAGCTTGGCTGGGCCATGATACTCAGATTATTTGGTCATTATTCTGGGTGTTTCCATTTTTAAATTATTTGACTTTGAGAAGAGCACGTTGCTATCTACAATATGGTGGGCTTTACCTAAATCCAGTGATTGACAGCCTGAGTAGAACCAAAGACTGACCTCCTTGCTCCCCTCTCCCCAGGCAAGAAGGAATTCTCTAGCATATTGAACTGAACAGCATATTTGAACATCCTCTGCAATATTAGCTCTTACTGAGTCTATAGCAGACTGCCTTTGGACTCAAACTGCAACTCTTTTATCTTCAACTTGCTTTGGATTAAACTTTCATCAAGCCTCCATAAGGAATAGGAAGGAAATTCCTTATAACAAAGTTCTACACACACACACACACACACACACACACACACACACACACACACACACTTCCTGTTGGCTCTATTTCTCTTAATACAGATTTACAGGCTATTTAATATCACTGAGTAGGTCAGCATTCAAAATACTAATAACATGATCATGAGCTTTCTCAAGAGGATTATGATACACTCAGGTAGTAGCTTTAGCAAGCAAATGAAGCAGTAATATTGGGACGTTTTTAATCGTACAAAGAACATATGTATTTCAACTCTCTTTGAATTCTGAATTTACAATTAAAAATAAAATGTATCTTCAGTTCAGTATAATCATTAATAAAGTTGTCTTCTTTCCATCTGGTCCTCTCACAACTTCCTTATTTTGAAAAGAGAGGGCTAGGAATGTGGCTCAATGGTAGAATGTTTGCCTTGTATGCATGAGGCCCTGGTTCGATTCATCAGGACCACATAAGCAGAAAAAGTTGGAAGTGGTGCTGTGGCTCAAGTGGTAGAGCGCCAGCCTTGAGCTGAAGAACTGAGGGACAGCACCCAGGCCCAGAGTTCAGGCCCATAACCAACAAAGAAAAGAAAGAAAGAAAGGAAGGAAGGAAGGAAGGAAGGAAGGAAGGAAGGAAGGAAGGAAGGAAGGAAGGAAGAAAAGAGAGCCTGATGCCAACTTTATATGGAAATAAAACTAAAGATAGCTAAAAGAGATTTTCTAAGCAACCTCATTATCAAAATTCTGTACTAAATGTTTTCATAGATATTATAAAAATGTTTTTATTGGATTGCACAGGTGTTCTACAAGGACCTTTCCTTCATAGTTTGTAGTATAAGCTAATTGTACCATTTACCGAATGCCTACTATGTATATACTCCTTTAAGTGCACTAGATGCATGTATCTCTTATTCACACACTATTGTACAATAAATAGTTTTTTCTAGTCTTCTCCTTGTTTTCTGGGAGAAAAACTAAGCCCTTAGAATTTCCTAAGTGACAGGAGTGTTTTTGTTTTCATGGTGAGCACCCCTGGGACCATACTTGAGTTTATAGTAGTAAGGTGACACAGGCTGGAGTGTGTTCATACTAGGGAAACTAATTGCATGATTAAGGGCTTGGGGCTTTGAGCTTTGTAATATCACTTAAGCTGGGAGTGATGAGTGGTGAGCAGGGCTAGAAACATTTTAATCATGTGATTAGTGATAAAACATCAATAAAGAGGGAGGGAACAAGTGAGAAAGAGGGAACAGCTGATGCTATGCAAAACGAAAGAAATGTACATACCATCCAATGTGGAAGAAATAACTGTATTGTCAATGCTCATAGAACTTGTAAATGTTATAGACCACAATAGACAATTTGCCCCATGAAAGTTAGAATGTGTTTGTGACTTTAACTAAGCATCACTATCCCACAATACTGTGAAATTTGGGAAATTTATGTAATCACTTAATCAAATAAAGAATTTGAGAAAAACAATAAAAACTGGAATATAAATTCATTTGAATGCTGAATTGAAAGTAAAATAAAATAATGAGGAGTAAGAAATAGAGTGGTGGTATACATCTGTAATCCAGGATACTTGGGTGGTAGAGTTAAAAGTATAACAATGATTCAAGGCCACCCTGGAAAAGTTAGCTGAGACTGTTTGTGAAAATAAACTAGAAATGGAAGGACTAAGGGTGTGTCTCAGTACTTAGGAAGCATAAGGCCCTCAGTTCCATTTCCAGAACCACATAAAACGATGACGGTGGAGTACTGGTTTTTGGAAATTGATACTTGTCCTCTGCAGTAATGAATGTTAGTTAACATAGACCATGGTAATGACAATTCCCCTTGTGAAGGTTAAAATGTGTTTGTAACTTTAGCTAAGTATCACTATCCCACAATACTGTGAAATTTATGTAATCACTTAATCTCAATAAAGAAAACTTTTTTAAAAAGGAAAATGTCTTGATTATCTCAAAATTAAAAAAACCCTCATTGTCACTACATTCATCATGAAATTGTCCCTCCGGAATGTCTTCTACTACTTTATCTCTCCCTTGTTTATATATGTTGATCTCAGAACCACTTTAAGTAGTTTTATCTGTGCTAGTGCCCATTATAATGATGGTAGTATCGCTAGATCTTCCAGAAGCTTCTAATTATGATGCTATCAAGTAGGTCTGAATATCATCTAGAAGAAAGGTTTCCTTCCTGATTAACTGTATGCCACACAAGGCTTGGGCTGACTTATCCACTAGTCATGGGGGCCTATAAAAAAATTAGAGATCCATGAAATTGTGTTATTTCTTTTAAAATCAAAAGAAAGTGAACTTTAGGATCAATGAGAATGTTGTGATATACTATTGGTTGAATATTGAATGTCTTGCAAAGGCCCATGTGTTTGTTTAAAGTCTTGGTGATGCTGCTGGGTGGTGGTGGAACCTTTAATGGGTGGGGCCAAGAAGGAAGTCTTTGGAACACCAGGGTAAAGCCTTGAAGAGGAAACTGAGACCCCAGTCCTCCTTCTTCTTTTCTTTTCCCAGGCTATGGTAGGAGTGATTTTGTTTCCATCCCAATGTGGTGCAGCCAACTAAGTCAAGGTAAGCCTTTTCTCCTTATAAGTTGTTTATCTAAAATGTTTTGTTATAATACCAGAAAGCAGACTAAGCCAATATGTGCTATTAATATAGTATATTCACCTTTATACCAATATTATCATCCAATGTAATTTTTTACTTTTTTTATTTTATGGAGAAAGAAGTTCAAGCAGGCAAAAGTACTGAGGACCTTTTAAAGTCATGAAGCAATTCTTCCTAAAGCAGTTCTCTAAGCGGGGCGCAGGTGGCTCATGCCTGTAATCCAAGCTACTCAGGGGGCTGAGATCTGAGGATCACAGTTCAAAGCCAGCCCAGGCAGAAAAGTCCGTGAGACTCTTATCTCCAATAAACCACTCAAAAACCAGCAGTGGTGCTGTGGCTCAAGCTGTAGAGCACTCACCTTGAGCTGAAGAGTGCAGGGACAGCACCCAAGCCCAGAGTTCAATCCCCACGACCGATCAAAAAAAAAAAAAAAAAAAAAAAAGCAGTTCTCTAGGTGTCAGAATCTCACAAAATCTCTCTTTAAACAATAGTGTCAAAGTTTTGCTGTTGAGCACTTAGCCATAAGGATTCAAACCAGATCAGAGAGTGATCATGCGGCACTTTGCTCATTTTCCCTTCTTTGCCAACTTCCTTCTTTACCCTAATTCCTTTTCACTTCTCAAGTTTCAAAACCCAAACCAGGCAGGCAAACAAATTCCAGTCTTCTTTAGGAAGTTGTTTGTTTTTGCTATAATGTTGGTAATCTGTGACGTTTGGTTCAAAAAATCACAAACTTAAATTGAATATTTGACTGTGTAGTGATTCTCAAGACCCATATGCAGATAGACCCATATGCAGATGAACCCATATGCAGATGTGAGGCTTGGGCTCTTCGGGTATCCAGAATAATGAGGGGGGGGGGGGGCAGGGAGAGAGACTGAGGATGGTGATTAGATGTCAGCTCAGGCAGGAATGTCTATGAGACTCTTATCTCCAATTAACCTCCAGAAAACCAGAAGTGGTATTGTGGCTCAAAGTGGTAGAGTGCTAGTCTTGAGTAAAAGCTCAGGGACAGGGTCCCTGAGTTCAAGCTCCATGACCAAAGAAAAAGAAAAGAAAAAGTTAATTGTATGTCTCCCAAGAGAAGTTGGAATGAGTGAGTAGGTGAGACGGTACCCAGAGCTGCCTGCTAGCTGGAACTCTGTCTCACTGTGGAGTGTTCTACTGACTCCTTCCATAGCGATGACAGACCCAGAACAACAGAGAGAGGCCCTGGAAGGAAAACCCACAGCTCTAGGTGCTCTGCAAACACAGCCAGGAACACACACTTAGGAATGTAAAAGGTGTGTAGAGTTCCAAGTATATAGACACAGAGCCACCCATGTTCAAGCCCTTAAACTCAGACTTCACACTGAATGAGAGCCCTTTGTCTCTTGTTCATTCATTAGCCAGGTCCACCCCATCTTTATTTTGCCTGCCAGGGCAAATAGAAATCTCATTGGTTCACTCTAGTCCTCAGACTCTTAGCAATAAAGGGTGAACCTTCCATGGGTTGAACTGCCTGGGCCAGAATCCAGAGGACTGCTCTGGGTTCTGAACAAAGGTCAGTTCCCTTTTAGCCTTTGCCTTTCACCAGCATTTTACCTTTGCCTTCTTTTGCGCCCATCCTGTGTGAATTTTCTGTGCCTCTCCCTCTAAACATACACGTTGTATAGAGAGATGGAAAATACATCCCTGGTGAGCATCAAACTTTCTAACAATGAAAAAAAACATTCCTCTTCAGATGACTTGGGACACATTGGAGCCAAAGAGTTTCCTTCAGTCCCTAAACACATTGTTTCCCTCCAGCGAATGCTACAATCCAGAAACAGCTGCAAATTCCAGCAAAACAATGTTCCAATCCAGTCCCTCCAGCCATCTTTACCCTTTTGTTGTTTTCTCTGGAGGGAGGAAAGAGAAAAAAAAAAAATCCTTGAAAGGCTGCCACAATGCATTATTTCCAAGCGTCTGTTGGTGGAGGCTTGAGCCAAGTGGCCCTTATTATTGGAAGAAAGGAGAGAGTAAAAATGGAGAAAGGAAGACATTAAAAAATGATGGAAAAGGGCATGGAGAAAAATGTGAGTGAGTGGAATAAACTTACATAACTGAGAAAGAATTGAGCAAAACATTGCTTATGCAATTGAAATGTGCAATTGAATTTAGTCTGCTTAACTCACCTGCCTTTCACTTTGGGTGAGTCAGAAAGCCAGTCTATTGCAATATCTAACTCAGGCCACTCTTATTTGAATCTAAACTAGTAGGAAAAAAAGATGATACCAAAAAGTGATACTACAGAGCAGAGATATCTATACAATGATTTTCAGGAATACTCTTGTGATTTGCAACCTCTGCAATACTCTTTAATAGTGTGCCAAAACTACCATTCACCCTTGCAGGTTCAGTCTTTGCCTTTGTTCATTCCTCACTGTGCCAAGGAGGCTGGTCTTTGAAACCCAAGCTTGCCCTCCAGTTTCTGTTTAGTTAATGGGAAGCAGAGTGGAAAGACTGACACTAAAGTATTTATAAATCTGGGCCCCTCCCTGATAGGTTAGCATGAGTAGGACACTTTTCTCTATTGAAGGTCACATCACCTGGGAAAGGAATAGATCCCTTCTTCATGAAGCTACATTCTGCCCCCTTCTCCTTGTCCCGCATTGGGGTTATGCTGCTGTTGCTAGCCCAGGACACTGAAGTATTCTTTTCCAATTCCCTAAAACGCACCAACATCTTTATAGGTAGACTAGCCCCTTAAACGTTCCTTGGTTGTCCAGCGTGAGTGTATGCCTTCAGTTTCTAGGTTCCTTGCCTGCAATGAATAAAGTTTACCTTCTGTGAGACCATAGTTCATTTGAAGGCCATCTTTTCAGATGTTCTATCTCCTTCAAATCATCGTACGGTGGTCCCACATATGAGTAAACATTTGCCATTCATATGGCCTTCCCTTGGTCTGCCCCTTTTTCTAAGGTCATACTTGTAAATATATTTATCCACACAGAGTCTGCTCACATTGTTGCCCAATACTTTCATTGCATGAGAGTTTTCTGCTTTTGTGGTGAGTAGTGTGATGTAATGGAAACACTTAGTGTCTTGGAGCCTTACTGATTCAGGTTCAACTCCCAGTTCTGCTAATTGCTAGATGGGTCCCATGGGTAAAGCTACTTAAACTCCCCTGCCTGCTTCTCTCTCTGCTCCATTCTTCCCTGCTCCTTCTCCATTTTTAACATGTCCAGAGTCCTTCATTTCTGGTTTGATTATAATGGCCAATCATAGAGTAAGCCAGGTTCCTGAGGATGAAGAGATGGAAAACAAAGAAGGGAATGTGGGGCAAAGGTATACATATTGGCAACTTGGCTTTTGACCAATATTTAAATATTATCGTGGAAAATGTGGAAAAATGTGATCCCTAAAGATAACATGGGGCAATATAAAAGTGATGAAGATATAGTCTAGTGAATAGACAGGAAGCTAATCTATTTAAACATTCAGCTGAGGCCTGTC
Source organism: Dipodomys spectabilis (assembly GCF_019054845.1). Lineage (NCBI taxonomy): Eukaryota > Metazoa > Chordata > Mammalia > Rodentia > Heteromyidae > Dipodomys > Dipodomys spectabilis. The sequence goes on along the minus strand of NW_024870834.1, from coordinate 22,710,847 downwards.
TGAACCAATGGTGCTGTGTTAAAAGTCCTCTTATAGAGAACTGGTTGGAGCAAAGAACTTATTCAACTTAGAAACTAAGGTGCTAAGTAGAAAACATTCAAAAGAGCAACATATGAAGTGGCCATGATTCCTTCTGCCTTTTACCTGAGAGGGTTTGTAAGTAATTCATAAAGTACTTCAAACTAAGATGGAATTTAAACTTTTCCAAATCTAGCAATTAAGTGAAATCACCATACAGAACTCTTAGAATAGGCTGACTTGCTCTTATATTTTCTTTAGAGATAAATAAGCTACTTCTTTGTGGGGTGAGGGAATAGGTTTTCAGATACCTCTAAAATTCAGATTTCGTGTGAACTGAAAGAAAACCCAAGGGAAGAGGACAGGAATGCATGCACCACACCCCAGGCTCAAAGACTCCATCACTGACTCTGGCTAAGTGTGTTTCTTTCGGGCAATGGGCCAAGCCTGTGTGCCTGCGTTGGCACACAGGGGACCTGGGGTTTATAACACCCTCTTCAAAGGGTTGCTATGAGACAGCTCAAGAAGACAAAGCAGACAAAGCTCTCAGTACTTAACACTGAGCTGATCCTCCCTACAGGTTTTTATTTTTTGTAGGGATTTAGAGCCTGTATGCAATTGAAACCAAAGCCTTTAAAAATGTTTTTTAGAAAATTATTATTCTCTTTCTTGGTCCTGCCAAGGATTTCCATGGCCCCACGGGGTATTTTCCACCTTCTTCACTTTGGAGGCCTTGCATCAAGCATGAACATGTAGAGGGATCTAGCAACATTTATTGTACCAAATGTTACAATGGAGTTACAGTACACAAATATTAAGTTACTTGAATTCAACTATATATTCATCCAAAGAAAATAATACAGATGAATATATACATCTTTATCATTCCATCCCCCTACACACAATATGGCCCTTCAATTCAAGCCAACCACTCTCATCTGGTACTCAACCAAAGAAACAGCCATGGCCATCTGTTCTAACTCTGGAGGGAGAGCTGGCTGTGTTGGATTCACTGAGATGGCACAGAATACATAAAACCATGTAATCTGTACTATATGGGTGATCTGAGAAATTTTAGTGGGATTTTTTCTATACTTAAGTTTTGCCATATGTGTTGGCTTTAGAACCTAAACTCCAAGCATGGTTCAACACTGCTATATACATGATTGTATGTCACTTCAAATTACCAGACTGTATCAAAGATAACCACTATCAAACCCAGTATTCTCTAAGACTAATCTTAGAATTGTTTGAGTAGCCTCATAGCTGCAAAACTGTCTGTGACCTTCCTCCCTCCAGTTAGTTCCTTCTGCCAGTAATGATCTTAGTGACAATTGCAGGTATTTTTTAAGACACTAAATCAGGAGCTGGTGGCTCGTGCCTTTAATCCTAATGACTTGGGAGGCTGAGATCTGAGGATTATGGTCCAAAGCCAGCCAGGGCAGTAAAGTTCATGAGATTCTTATCTCCAATTAACTACCAAAAAGCTAGAAGTCAGACTGAGGCTCAAGTGACCACAGCACCGGCCTTGAACAAAGAATTTCAAGGACAGCATTCCAGGCCTTGAGTCCAAGCCCCAGAACTGGCACACAAATGCAAAAAGACACTGTGTATCTATGGCCCACTAGGGTCTGTGCTCTGCTCTATAGATGCCAGGGTTAAAAAACAAACAAACATGTTTTTGAATATCAGGTCTCATGGAGCTTATTTTCTAGGAGAGTAGTAAGAAACATTGATCAATTAGTCACATTAATTCACCCAGTCATTCATTCAGTGTATATTTATTAAGAGCCAAGCATGTTCCAGAGCATTGTGCTAGGCATTTGTATATTATCAAAAAAACAGAAAATGCTCATATGGGGAGTTTCTATTCTAGTGTGAAAGACAGAAAATCAGCCAAATGAATATGTAAACTAGAGGGTGGACATAAAGCCAGAGGTAAGAAAAGCAAAGCAAGAAAGCAGATTTTATATGATAGAGGAGTACTTGATTTCAAGCAGGCTCCCACAGAGTGATGGGAAGGGAGGTGGGGGGTGCTGGTACTAGGGCTTGAACTCAGGGCCAAGGCTCTCTCCCTTAGCTTTTTTGACTCAAGGCTGGCATTCTACTACTTGAGCCATACCTCTTCTTCTAGCTTTGTGTGTGTGTATGTGTGCATATGTGTGTCACTTCTGGGGCTTGAACTTAGGGCCTGGGAGCTGTCTCTGAGATTATGTTCTCAAGGCTAGAACTCTTCTACTTGAACCACAACTTCACTTCTAGCTTTTTGAGTGTTTACTTGGAGATAAGAGTCTCATGGATTTTCCTACCCGGGCTGGTCTTGAACCATGATCCTCCTGAGAAACTAGGATTCCAGTTGTGAACTAGTAGTAAGAAGTGATTTTTTTTTTCTTTTTGTTTTCCTTTTCTTTTTTCAGTCATGGGGCTTGAACTCAGGGCCTGGGTACTGTCCCTGAGCTTTTCACTCAAGGCTAATGCTCTACCACTTTGAGTGCCACTTCCGGTTTCCTGGGGGCTAATTGGAGGTTAGTCTCATGGACTTTCTTGCCCATGCTGGCTTTGAACCATGGTCCGCAGATCTCAGCCTCCTGAGTAGCTAGTATTACTACTGAGCCACCAGCACTCAGCAAGAAGGTGGTTTTTGAATAAAGACCTGAAAGAAGTGATGGTTCTAGTCCTACAAGTTTAGAGGAGGAATGTTCCCAGTAAAGGGAATAGAACCACATGTGGTTATGCACTGGTGGCCAGGTGGTTCATGTGTAGCAAGACATAGTGAAGACTAGCTCTTTCTAAGTGAATAAAAGAAAAACAACTGACATTTGAGCAAGAAGTAACAGTAATCTGCCTTCTACTTTTAATGTGGCCTATCTGACTTGAGATGTAAATAGATTGATAGGAGTCAAGGGATAGAAATCAACAGTCTGATGAGGAGACATGATGATAATTATGGCAGAGGTGGTTGATGGTGACTTAGACAAATGGGAGTAGTAAGAAGTAGCTATTGAATTTTAGATATGTTTTAAAGGCAGAGTATATAGGACTTGCTGATACATTAAAGGTTGAGTAGGGAAAGAGAAAGAGAAGCAGCAAGGATATCACCAAGGTTTTTTTTTTGTCCAGTCGTGGGGCCTGAACTCTGGGCCTGGGTGCTGTCCCTCAGCTCTTCAGCTCAAGGCTAGCGCTTTACCACTTGAGCCACAGTGCCACTTCCGGCTTTTTTCTTTTTGCTTATGTGGTGCTGAGGAATCAAACCCAGGGCCTCAGGCATGCAAGGCAAGCGCTCTACCACTGAGCCACCTTCCCAGCCCCATCACCAAGGTTTTTTACCTGAGCAATGGAGAGAATGACATCTTTCTCATTTCAAAGGCTACTGTGGGCCTTTATGGAGTCTATACTATTATGTAGCTGGATCCATTAAAACATCCTAAGAATAAATACTTTTTAAAATCACAAACCAGTTGGTAGTGGCTGATGGCTCAAACATGTAATCCTAGCTACTCAGAAGGCTGAGATCTGAGGATGATGGTTAGAAGCCAGCTCTGTGAGACTCATCTCCAGTTAGTTAACCACCAAAAAAACAAAAGTGGAGCTGTGGCTCAAGAGGTAGAACACTAGCCTTAAGCACAAAACCTGAGGGAGAATGCCCAGGCCCTGCGTTCAATTACCAGGACAATAAAAATAAAACTACAACCCTAGATGAGATCACCAAGGGGTTGAATGAAAAGAAAAAAGAAAAGCCCAAAGACAGAATTCTGAGGAATCCAACATCTAGAAGTCAAGGATAAGAGGAAAAACCAGGGGGGAAAATGCTGAATAGGATTAACTAGGAACGTAGAAGAAAAAACATAATACACACACATGATTTTCTTGGAAGCCAAAATAAGAAAGTATATCAAAAGGGGAAGATTGATTAAATGTCAAGTTTTCATTAGTATTACTTAGGAAAGGCATAAAGTTTCATGAAAGTGTATAATGAAAGGCATGTTAGGCTGAAACTGGAAAGTGACATTTATGCTTAAGGCTAAAGAATATAATCTAGCCGGGCACCGGTGGCTCCCACCTGTAATCCTAGCTACTCAGGAGGCTGAGATCTGAGGATCATGGTTCAAAGCCAGCCTGAGCAGCAAAGTCTGTGAGACTCTTATCTCCAATAAACCAGTAGAAAACAGGAAGTGGTGCTGTGGCTCAAGCAGTAGAGCGCTCACTTTGAGCTGAAGAGCGCAGGGACAGAGCCCAAGCCCAGAGTTCAAGCCCCACGACTAACAAAAAAAAAAAAAAAGGATATAATCTAGAAACTTAGACCTACATTGTTTTCTTCCTTCCTGTAGTAATCCAAGGATGTTTCTGCTCAGCTATACATGCAGTCTACCTATGGACCTGTAAGTAACACTTGCCATTAGACCCACCATTCAGATAGCTGAACCAGGAAGAGGCACAGAGGATGGGAGTAAGATGGAGGAAGAAAGAAACTCAGTGAGACAAAGGAAACAGCCATTCTACAGCCAGCCAAGGTGGCACCTTGGCTCAGCACTTGGGAAGCTAAGGCAGGATGATTGGGAGTTTCAGGCTAGCCTGGACTAGGTACATAGCAAGAGCCAGTTTCTAAGAAGAAAGGGAGGAAGAAAAGGAGGGAATGAGGGAGAAAAGGTATGTTGAAGGGAAGGACACAGGGAGGAAGGGAGGAAGGTAGGCAAAACATATCTCTTCCTCAACATGGCTATCACTTGGATATGATTTCTGGCAGTATGATTTCTGGTTCTACAACATAAGACTTCATCACTGTCATCCATGCCCACCCAGGGGTCCTGGCCAGTGTTGGCTGTTTGCCCTTGAAGATGTGCTGCTCACTCAGTGAGCATAGCTAGACTCACAAGGTGGGTCCTATTTTCTCTCGGCAAGAGACAAAGGATCGAAGAAAGGACAAAAAGAAAATCTGAATGTACTCCTGAGGCATAGCTACCATTTTCAGGAAAGCAGGCCCAGGTGTTCTTGCCATTTATACAGCCAGGGGAAATCAAACCCAGCTGCTCTGGCACAGATGATTGGATTAAAGGCTCTTGTGACCAGGACAACTCCCTTAGAGGAACCCAAACACAAATTGTAAAAAGAAGCATTCCAGATTTACCAGTGGTATTGTGACTCATCAACTCCCTTTGGGAAATTTTAAATTCTACACATGAAGAAAGAGAAGCAAGAGACTACACCCACGTTCATAGCAGCATTATACTCAAGAGCCAAGATGTGGGAGCAATCCAACTGTCCATCAATGGACAAGAACTATTCCACGAGATTCTCCGAGGATTAGTAAAGCATACTTCCTGGTATGTCTGTGAGGTTGTTTCCAGAGAATATTGATGTGTGATAGCATAAAGGGAGAAGACCTTCCCTGAATGTAAGCAGCACCATCCAGTAATAGGCTGGGGTACCGGAGGAAACGAAAAGTAGAAGAGGGAGCTAGCCAGTGGGTGTAAGCACTATTCTTCCTGAGTAAAAATGTTTACTGTTGCCATTACCTGTGGATATCAGCCTCCAGATTCTTTTTTTTTTTTTTTTTTTTGGGTCCAGTCGTGGGGCCTGAACTCTGGGCCTGGGTGCTGTCCCTCAGCTCTTCAGCTCAAGGCTAGTGCTCTACCACTTGAGCCACAGCACCACTTCCGGCTTTTTTCTTTTTGTTTATGTGGTGCTGAGGAATCGAACCCAGGGCCTCAGGCATGCAAGGCAAGCGCTCTACCACTGAGCCACCTTCCCAGCCCCAGTCTCCAGATTCTTTAGCCTTCAATTTGAATTCACACCAGTGACTCGCCAGGAAGTTTCCAGGCCTTCAGTGTTAAGACTGGGGCTGCATCATTGGTCCCTTTGCTCTGAGGTTCCCAGCTTCTTGGACTGCTCTGCTACTGGGTTGTCTGCTCTGCTACTGGCTCTGCAGTGTGCAGATAGCTATTGGATTATCCAGCCTCCAATAGTGGAAGTCAATGGAATAATCCAGTAAATCTTTTCTAATAGCTATATATTTCTAGAATTATATATTTAAATCTACATACAGTCATGTATGTGTTCTAAGTACAAAACTACATATACATATTGGTTCTGTTCTTTGAGAGAACTGATACATGGGTAAAAGCTACAATTCTATTACTCAAGGCATATTTTCATGACATCTGTTTAGGTGGAATTGTAATAAACAGTTACAATTCTTTTTGCTATGATGCACATTTCTTTGCCATGAATGATACCGATGTAAAATGAAAGTCATACTGACTTATATGTGATTTTCTCAGCAAGTTAATGTTTTCAAATGAAGGGCTGAGCTTTTCAATGTTTACACAAACTTTCAGCTTTTGAATCTGAAAGAAAACCTTAAGAACAAGCAAAAATTGCCAGAGCAAGTTCTGCATGGCTTAATTGACTTTAAGGAGTTATCTCCTGCCTTTCTACCGGTTAAGATGTCTGGGGATGCTGAGTCCGTCAGTTGAAGCTGTGCAGTCATATCCTCCTGTAGTAACCAACAAATGGAAAGAAGGTTCTCCATGGATCATATTTTAAATCTTTATAAAATACCTATGGCTAGATCCTATTTTTCAAATGAGGAAAGACACCTCCTGGACACCTCCTACCTCCTCCAAGATAGAAGAATTGATTGCTACTGAGTATAAACCCTGCATCAGTGATCATTGGAATGTGGGTTTTAATTTATGATACTTAAAATTATGTAACAAGTAATATTAACAAGTGTGAAAATAAATTAAGAGAAATTTTACCACTATGGAAAATCAGTCAATTAAGAGTAAATCTACTGGGCTGGGAAGGTGGCTCAGTGGTAGAGTGCTTGCCTAGCATGCATGAAGCCCTGGGTTCAATTCCTCAGTACCACATAAACAGAAAAAGTCAGAAGTTGTGCTGTGGCTCAAGAGGTAGAGTGCTAGCCTTGAGCAAAAGCAGCTCAGGGACAATGCCCAAGCCCTGAGTCCAAGCCCCAGAACTGGCCAAGAAAAAAAAGGAGAGTAAATCTCCTTTGAGACATGGTGGCAAAGCCTTCTTGAACCTTCAATCTGAATTTGCACCAGTGACTCAAACACTCAAGAGACTGAGATAGGAAGTTCATGAATTCAAGGTCAATCCGGGATACAGTGAGACTTTCTCATAATATTTTTTTAAGTTCCTGAATGTTGCTAGGTGCTAGTAGCTCACACCTGTGATCCTAGTCGCTCAGGAGACTGAGTTAAGGACTATGGGTCAAAGCCACCTGGGAGAAGGATGTCTAAAAGACCCTTATTTACAATTAATAACCAAAAAGCCAGAAGTGGACTTGTGGCTCCAGTGGCAGGGTACCAACCTTGAGAGGAAAAGCTAAGGGACAGTGCATAGGCTCTGAGTTCAAGCCCCAAGACTGGTACACACACACACACACACACACACACACACACACACACACACACACACTAAAGTGATAGATCTTGTTTCCATATTTGTAGAGTTCAACAATTTCTTTACTACCTACCACAGTTGAACCACTGCACAATCCCCAACTCATCAGTGTGGAAGGGAATGTAGTAAAAGAATGAATTTAGAGGGGTACAGGTACATAATTGACTTTGTCTATGGTGCCTATAGGTAGTAAGTATAGCCCTGAACCAGTGACAACTCACTCAACAAACATTGATCATGATGAGTAAGGCATGGCATTAATGCCCAATGTGATGGTATCTGGTGACTGGGACTTTGGGAGGTAAGTAGGTTTAGATGAAGTTATGAAACTGGGGTCTTCATGAGTGATTAGTTTCTTTATAAGAAGAAGTACATGATATGAATGTTTGTAATTCTTGCATTCCAGAATCTAAGGCAGGAAAGTTTCAAGCTTAAGGCCCACTTGGAATACATAGATAGACCAAAACAAGAAGGAGGAGGAGGGGAAAGAGAAGGAAGAGGGGAAGAAGGAAGAGAAAGAGGAGGAGCAGGAGGAGGAGACATCAGACTTTGTTTTAATTTCCAGAAACGTAAGAAGGTAAGAATAAGCTGAGCACTGGTGGCTGGTAATCCTTGCTACTCAGGAGGCTGAAATCTGGGGATGATGGTTCAAAGCCAGTCCGGGCAGAAAAGTCCTTAAGACTCTTATCTCCAGTTACACCAGAAAACTGGAAATGGAGCTGTGTCTTGAATTGTAGAGCACTAGCCTTGAGTGAAAAAGCTCAGAGACAGTGCTAGGACCCCAAGTTCAAGCCCCATAACTGACCAAAAAAAAAAAAAAGTAAGAACATGTTGGAAGAAAAGATAAGTTGGAAAAAGGAGGAAAAAGTCTTCCTGCACAAAATATTTCTAGCTATTGAGCCTAATTTGAGTATATATATAGAGAGGCGGGGGAGAGGGAGAAGGGAGAGATATTCTCCAAATGGTTAGATTTAAAGACAGGGACAGTGCAGTTCCTTTGTCACAGACTATCTACTTCTGTGTGGCTTTACACTGGTTTTCCATGAGCTCCACAATGAAATCTTGGGCTATATCTTCTTCAAGTATAAACACAATATGGCTAACCCACACCCTTGACAGCTGTGATTGCTGTTGTGATGTAGATCTGCACTGCTTTCAACAGTCTCTTCCAACTGGTCACCTTCTAAACAATGGAGGTACTTACAAATGTCTGCTCAGGTTCAGGAGGGCAATCTGTAGGTATATAACAGATGGAGGAGGCTCCCCACTTTCTGGAATTGAATTGATGACCTGAATCATTAGAAAGTACTTTAAACAATTGAATACATAGGCCTGGGTGAAGATGGAATCAGCTGAGACAGTCTTACATGGAATAGAATGTTCACTCTCCTACTTATATATGTGTCCCATATGTGTTCTTTTCAAATGGTTTTGTACATTTCCATCTATGCCTTTATTACATTCACATAGCAAACTTAAAGTACTCACTTTATAAAAAAGAAAAGAACTAAAATGGTTCTACTCCATTCCTCACAAGAAAGTTAATTCTGTACTTGAATCCTACCTGTTTCTCATCACTATTACTCCAGGATTTAGCAAGGAAGATTAGGGAACAACATGTGGCAAAATTAAAAGAGAATGAAGAAGAAGACCAAAACCACCATTATTGGCATTGATCTATATCATTTTTTTAAATTCTGGAATAACCCAAGAAGGCATAATCATTAGGTATGATTTACCAGTAAGAAATGGAAGTTTAGAGAAATGAAGTGAAAGCTAAAAAAAAATCTGTGTGTGTGTGTGTGTGTGTGTGTGTGTGTGTGTGTGTGTGTGTGTGTGTGTGTGTGTTTTAGGGATTGATCCCAGGACTTTGGATATGCTAAGTACATTCTCTACTATTGAGCAACATCATATAAATATATAATATCTCATATATTAGACACTTTACATCTGTAATATTGCTTTTTGAAATTAGGAAAGGGTAAGAAAGGAAAAAATAGTGAGGAAAAAATTGAGACTTGAGTATTAAGAGAGACTAAACAAAGAAAGGAGTTCAAGTAGTTTTCATATTCTAGAGAGAAATTAAGCATAATTAATTCTACTCTTAAAAGAGTACTACTTCCTTCAATATTCATTCCATTGTTTAAAAAAATCATCACATTGTTCCTTTTTGTTTTTCAACTTGTTACAGTACTTAGAACACTATCTAAAAACTTAGTGTTCAATAAAGACTAAGACTAATAGGTGAATTTGTGCAAGAAGTCCTGAAGGACTCAGGCCAGCATCTGACTCAGGCCAGATCTGTGGCAATGAGACTCTCTGGATGGCAATTTTTCCATTGTTTATTGCTTATCTCAAATGGTAAGGCCATAAGAGCCTTGGACAGGAGAGGCCTCCACACCCTGTCTGGTCTGTTACACTGGGTGCTGAAATGACCATTCATCATGATTTCTATTGTGGCTCCAGATGGTCTGAACCTCATTCCCCTCCCCCTGTGAATGGGTCTGGGGATAGGCAGGAGCTAGTTAGTCATAAGGAGGTAGTTTCCAGAAACTTCTGGAAAATATACTTCCTTACCTTTAAGAAAGAGCCATGGGCTGGCATCGGTGGCCCACACCTGTAATCCTAGCTTCTCAGGAAGCTGAGATCTGAGGATCTCGGTTCAAAGCCAATCTGGGTAGGAAACTCCCCAAGACTCTTACCTCTGATAAACCACCAGAAAACCGGAAGTGGAGCTGTGGCTCAAGTGGTAGAGCAGTTGCTTTGAGCTGAAGAGCTGAGGGACAGCAGCCAGGCCCAGAGTTCAAGCCCTGCAACTGACAAAAAAAAAAAAAAAAAAGCCATGAGAGGCCAGTAAGTGGTAAAAAGGGAGCAAATTAGCTCAATGATTACTAGAACTCTTTGAAAACCCAGAGAAGTTCTTTAAGACAAAGTCAGACATAGGGATAGCACAGTAGTGTTAGGAAAATGCTACTGGATCCACCAATCCTGGATCCAGGCCAACCTTTGATTTCCTATCTTCAAGGATGGAAGCTAATGTGATGGTTTGAAAGTATTCTTCTGGTACTGGTACAGCCTGTTAAACAGAGAGAGAGGCAAACATGTATGGCCTGATTTTACCCTCGGTGAGATTCACTTATTCTAGTTTTTCTTATCCTTCTGTTGTTAGGGCAGCCACTCAGTTCAGTCTTTCTCCCACCCTGGCTGCTTGGCCCAGCCAGGTTCTCAGTGCCTAGGAACTCCTATCCATCCTCCAGCCAGCCAGCTGATGGATCAATGTTTATACCAAGTATTTACCATGAACAAGGCATTGTTTTAGGCATTGCAAGGTTTTCAAAAAGGGGGAAAATCAGAAAGTCTCTACTCTTGGAGACGTTATAATCTGAAAGGGGAGGAAAGAAGTTGTAATTGATTATGGTGAAATGTATGAAAGGAAGAGAAGTTGGGCACTCGTGGCTCACACCTATAATCCTAGCTATTCCTCACTACTCTCAGGAGGCTGAGAACTAAGGATCACGGTCAGAAACCAACTTGAGGAAGTCTTGGGGATACTTTTATCTCCAGTTAAGTACCCCAAAAATCCAGAAGTGGAGCTATGGTTCAAGTGGTAGAGCACTAGCCTTGAGCACAAAAGTTGAGGGACAGCACTCAGGCCCTAAGTTCAAACCCCAAGACCAGCACAAAAGAAGAAAGGAAGAGTATTCAAGAAGAAGCAACAACATAAGTAGAGAGAGGAACCTGAGTGGACAGGTTTCTCTTCAATCATGAGTAGACTAGAAGACACAGGTGACGTGAGGCAGGTAGGTCGAGGGGCAGAGTGATGGGTAATTTTGTGTTGATTGGATTAAGAAATATCTAAGAGACTTAGAAAAGCATTATTTTGGGTGTATCTGTGGGAGTGTTTCCACAGGAGGTTAGCATATGAATCTAAGTGGACTGGGAGAGTGGATTCACTTTCTATGTGAGGGGCTCCTTCCATTCAGTTACGTACTTGGGGGAACAAATGAAGAAGGTGCTTGACTTGGAGAGCTCATCTTCTGCCTTAGCCACTGGATCTACTTGCTTGCTGAAATTTGAACTCTTAAGTCTTCACTTGAGGCTTCTTCTTCAGGTCCTCAGATTGTCTGCCTCAAACTGAGAGTTGTTGGGACATCGGCTTCCCTCATTTTGAAGCTCTGGATTTGGCCTGAGCTATGTTACCAGTGTCCCAGATGACTAGCAGATGACCTGTCATAGGACTTCTCAATCTGCATAACTACATGAGCCAATTCTCTAATAAATCTCCTCTCAGATGTCTGCCTCTGGAGAATCTTGGCTAGTACAGGCAGTTGTTGCCCAGGCTCAGTCAGCATGCTTGTGAAACCTTCAAGTCAGAGCTTAGTGGACCCAACGTGTAATAGGCAAGTGCCTTACATATCCAGGAGCCAGATAGGTGAGCGTCTGACTAAAGAAGATGGGAGTTGGAAATGGTGCCCACCTGGGAAAGGCAGGAAAAAAGCCTCTCAGGAGCTGACTTGGCAGTGGCAGCTTAGGTCTAGGGGAAGCATCCAGACAAAGAGTCGAAATCCTTTGCAAAAAGGATTTCTGTAGTACAGAGACAAAGTGAAGGGATCATAGGTTTCAGAGTAGAAGAGACTCAGGTTTAAATCCAAGACTATTATACCTACTGTGTAAACTTGGCCAAGTCATTTAACCTCTTTGGAGCCTCTATTTCTGTGGCTAAAAAGGAATATCATAATGTCTCTCTCACAGAGTTGTTATAAAGAGTATAAACAATTTATGAACAGTGCCTGATACTTGGAACACAACAAAAGAGAGCTATTGTCATTATCAACATCAATCTCATTATTTATCTTGAACCATAAAGATTACTTCAGCTCAGGCCTAGAAGTTAATAAAGCAAGTGAGAGAGACATTTGCCAAGAACAGAGAAGCCAGGATGGGGGTGGCTGGCTTCTCTGGAACAGATCACAAATGACTACTGTGGTTTCCTATGTGTCATTGGAAATGACCAGTTTCTGTATCTGTTCTTATACATCATCATAGGAACACCATTCTTCTTTCTAGCAAAAACAAAAAGAATGCCACAGGGCCTGTGTTTGCCAGTAGGACATCCAATTCATCTTTTCTGTGGAGTGAGCTGTCCACTCAGTCTTCTGGGATCTGTACTACCTGTTTCAGCCCTGACAACCATCTCTGATTTCTAGCCAGATTGCATTAGCTAAGTGAGGCCCTACAAGATTAATGCTAACTGGGGAGATGGAGGCATGGTCAGGGGGACACAGGTGGCTAGGGGAGATGCTGCCTGTGATGCAGCCTGTGATCCAGACTGTGCGGGGGTAGAAACCAAGTTCACAACCATCTGCAGTCTCTAAGGAATCCCATACTTCATCAGATGAAAATACTCTTATAAAGATTCTTCATGTTTCCAGCTGAGGTGATTTTCTCCCTTTTATATGCAATGTACCCAGCTATCAGCACCTGATCCAAATGCCTAACATTTATTAAACACTTACTGCAAGGCTAAGGCTAGGCTAGAACAATTTTTACATACTGTCCTACTGAATTCTCATTTCAATCCTTTAAAACTAGTCTAATCTTTGTTCCATTTTCAGATTCACAGAAGCTCGAGGAGGTTAAACTACCTACCTAAAGCTACACAGCTAATAAAACTGTGTGAACAGACTGGGCACCCAGATTGTGCTGACTCCAATCCCCAGTTCTGAATTAAAATGCTAACAGGTGTTTCTCACACTTTAATGTGCATCTAGGTCACCAGGAGATTTATCAAAACAAAGGTTTTGATTCAGTACATCAAATGGGGCCTGAGATTTGCATTTCTAACAAGCTCCTAGCCTATGTGGATGCTGTTGATCTATTGCCTACACTGTAGATTGCCTATACTATAGATTTGGTTCACAGTGGTTATCAGGCTTCTCTCTCTCTCTTTTTTATTCTTTTGTTTTGTTTTGTTTTTGTCAGTTGTGGGGCTTGAACTCTGGGCCTGGGTGCTGTCCCTGAGCTCTTTAGCTCAAGGCGAGTGCTCTACCACTTAAGAACAGTGCCGGGGCTGGGAAGGTGGCTCAGTGGTAAAGCGCTTGCCTTGCATGCCTGAGGCCCTGGGTTTGATTCCTCAGCACCACATAAGCAAAAAGAAAAAAGCCATAAGTGGTGCTGTGGCTCAAGTGGTAGAGCGCTAGCCTTGAGCTGAAGAGCTGAGGGACAGCGCCCAGGCCCAGAGTTCAGGCCCCACGACCGGACCAAAAACAAAACAAACAAACAAAAAAAAAAAAAGGGGGGGGGCTGGGAAGGTGGCTCAGTGGTAGAGCGCATGCCTTGCATGCTAGAGGCCCTGGGTTTGATTCCTCAGCACCACATAAGCAAAAAGAAAAAAGCCGGAAGTGGTGCTCTGGCTCAAGTGGTAGAGCACTAGCCTTGAGCTGAAGAGCTGAGGGACAGCGCCCAGGCCTAGAGTTCAGGCCCCATGACCGGACCCAAAAAAAAAAAAAAAAGAAGAAGAAGAACAGTGTCATTTCCGGTTTTCTGGTGGTTCATTGGCGAGAAAAGCTTCAGGGAGTTTCCTGCCCGGGCTGGCTTTGATCTGTGATCCTCAGATCTCAGCCTCCTGAGTAGCTTGGATTACAGGAGTGAGCCACTGGCTTCTCTTTGAAGGATGTTAACATTTAGTCAGGCAAAAGGGGCTGGGACTATAGCTAAATGGTAGAGTGCTTATGTTGAATGTGTTGTAAGGCCTGAGTTCAAGCCTCAGCACTGCAAAAGAGAAACAGAACAAATTTTATGAGGTATGTATTCTAGTTCCATACTAAATAACAAATTACCACAAATTTAGCACACTCATATGCTTTCTCACAATTTTGCCACAAAAACAAAAAGCAAAACAAAAAGAAAATGTGCAACCTGGGAAATGCAGAATCCCATTTGGTTTTTCAAAGGCTAAATCACAGTGTCAGTTGGGCTATTTTCCTCATACACACGCTCTTCCTTCCTCCCTCCACTCCCTCTTTCTTTTTCCCTTCTTCTTTCTTGTTTTTTGTTTGTTTGTGGAGAAAGTTCTTACTATGTCATTCTGTAACCTATGCTGGATTCAAACAATCCTCCAGACTCAGAAAATTAAGCACTGGTATTACAAGTGTGTACCACTAGGCTTACCGGTGTTCTTGCCTGGAACTCAAAGCCCTTTCTCAAGCTTCCAGTTGTCTTAGGATTCAATTTCTTGTGGCATTTACTGAGCTTTTGTTTTCTGTTGGCTGAGCAATATTTTTAGGGTAATAGAAAGTGAGACTATATAAGCTGACTCATTTCTGCTTTCATTTCTTCTTGTACATGGTAAACTCACCATATACTATACAATTTGCCAACATTATTTCAAAGAAAAGTGCACTGTTGATATTTGGGAAATCCAAATGTTGTGCTTGTTGCGTAAATTTGAAGTGTAAAATAGCAAAGATCCATAGATCATTTAGGGGTTTTCACTGACTCATTAGCAGTGTCCAAGAATAAGTCCCCAGATAAGGTGATGTTACTATAAAGACAGCTTTTGCTATACCCTGGGTAGTCATAGATGATGTGAGCCAGTCCACTTGAGAGCCTGCATTTTATTTTATTTATTTTTTATTTTTTATTTTTTTTGTCAGTTGTGGGGCTTGAACTCTGGGCCTGGGCACTGTCCTTCAGCTCTTCAGTTCAAGGTGAGTGTGCTACCACTTGAGCCATAGCACCACTTCCAGTTTTCTCGTGGCTAATTGGAGATAAGAGTCTCACAGACTTTCCTGCCTGGGCTGGCATTGAGCCGTGGTCCTCAGATCTCAGCCTCCTGAGTTGCTAAGATTACAGGCATGAGCCACCAGCACCTGGTTAGAAAGCCTGCATTTTGATGATGGAGGGTCTGTATATCCTGATATCAAAGATCCCACTGAGCTCACAGGAATCCAGCCCATATTTACTGATCTTTATTGCAATCCTATGGGGACTTAGAACATGTTAGCCCAGCATTGCTTTCTCCACTTGATTGTAAAAGAAGTCAAAGAAGCGGGAAGGGAGCTGCTAGAAACCTCTAGGAAAGGAAGTTTTCAAGGGTTTTCTACCTGAGAGCAAATCAGAGAGACAAGCCAAGGCTGCCTTAGTACACTGGGTCTGCTATAACAAAAAATGCTATAAGCTAGATGCTTAAAAGCATCAGAAATTTATTTCTTACTGCTCTGGTAGCCGAGACATCTGGGATGAGGTGCCCACAGATCTTATGTCTGGTAAAGGCCTGCTCCCTGGTTCATAGACAATCATATAATCATCTTCACATGGCAGAAGGGGCAGGGAGCTTTCTGAAATCACTTTCGTAAAGACACTAATTACATGCGTGAGGGTTCCATGATCTAATTCCTCCAAAATTCCCAACTCACAAATGCCATCTAATTTAGGATTAGGCTTCAGCGTATGAATGTGGGGGAACAGACATTCTGTCTATTGTAATGACCAAATATAGTACCCACAAAGAGGTAACGCTAAACGAGGTATAGTGCCAGTGATGCTATTTTGTTGTAATTCTCTTTAATAACTCCAAAGCTGTACAGCAAGATCACAACACAGGAAATAATTACAGTTTTCTGAGACCACTCAAAGCATAAAGCATATTGAAGTAACAGCTGTTGGAAAAGCCAAGTGTCTAGTACAACCTCAGGATGAGTGAGGTAACTGGTTGTGATGTTGCTTTTTGTTCCCCCAAAGTTTCACAGGGAAGGCTGAGGCCACTGCCCTTAATGACATTTTCACCAATGCTTAACAGACTTTGCATTTTGGGTCCCATGGCATCATTTTTGAAATATGAATCATAAAAACTGCACATTTCTGCTGTGCCTGCTGAGACTTGCTTTATCACTCTCCCATTTCAGCATCAATAAAATGATGCTGTCATTCCAGCTGGGAGGTATTTTGATTGTTCCAGACAGAGAACTGGCTGATCACATTGTGAAAGAAGGGAGGGGGAGGAAAAGGGAGAGGGAGAGAGAGAGAAAGTTGTACGCATGTGCTTCCTTTCTGGGGCACAGAAGGAAACTGTCTCATTTTAGCAATGGATAAATGCATTTTGATGGTAACTGATTACTAAGCTGAGACTTTCTATAGAACCTTCTAGCATCATAGCAATTTACCAACAGACAAAGAGAATTCCTTGCTAAAGCCATCATTAGCAAAAATCTTATGCCACTAGCTTCTAAATAGAAGCATAAATGTAGGGTAGTAGAGACTAGGAATAAAATAAGAGGGTTGGAGTGAACGATTTCTAAGAGCCCCTTAGATTTAAAGAAAATTCCAAGCTTAGCTTTGGGAGACTTAGAAGTAATGCTAAATGGCTGAAAAGGGAGAATATAAAATTAAGAATACTGTCATAATGCTCAATGTACATATGTGAAAACGGAACCAGGAACTTTGAGAGGCTGGGTGAGGTTGGGATAGATGGAGTAGAGGAGAATGATGGTAGGGATGAAACTCATCAAGATGCATTGCACTCCTAAGTTGGCACAATGAATTGAAATCCCATTGTTCAACTCCTTAAAGATAATTTTTAAAAAAAGGAGCTGAAATCTTAACTGACGAATGCTTTGTGAGGGTTTGCTATATCTCTTACATTGAGAGGAAAATATATCTCAGAATGATAGCTCAGGTGGATGGCAGAATAGAAATGACTTAGAGGCCAAGCAGAATCCCAGGAGCAGGGCAGGCTTTCTCAGAAGGTCTTGGCAGCAAGAATCAGACTGAGAAGCAGGCTGGCTAATCAGTGCCAGGAAGGGTGAGGGATGAGCTAAGGCAACTGAGCACAACAGTACAGAGGCCTCTATAAGAATTGGAAGCTCTGGGAAGTGGGCAGTGACTGCACTGTAAAGGGTGAAGTTAGGGGTGCGATTTGGGTTCTTAAGAGGATTAACAATAGCAAGAATAGGATATCTAATCCACAAAGTACAAACAAGGTATCAGCAAGGTTCACAAAAAAAAAAAAAAAAAGAAAGAAAGAAAAAGAAAGAAAGAAAGAGAAAGGAAAAAGATCTAATTCTGGGGCTGAGCTGTAGGGACTTCATCTACAAGTACAAGATTGGCACTAGAGCCAGAGCAGAGGTTTACATAAGTCCAACAGCAAAGCTGATTTGATGTTATGCTCTTGAGAAACTGGCCTAAGTCGTCTTGAATTTTCTCAGATTATAGAGATATTCTAAAGGCTAAGTGGCTTTTGAATGTGCTCATTGCGAAATCACAGAATTAGGCAGATGATTCCAAGAAATTTAAGATGTGGCTTCTATCCTCGAGGAGTTTATAATCTGTTTGAGAAAGAAGGATTGGCTCACAGGAAACAGAGAAAAACAGATCACTGTGTCCATTGTTTGTGTTAGGCATAAGTTTCAGGTGTTGAAAAAAAAAAAAAGAAACAAAAAGTCTTAGGAGCTGGGTATGTGATTCAGTGTAAAAAGATCCTGGATTCTATCTCCAGCACTGCAAGAAAGAAAAAAAGAAAAAACAAACAAAAACACCACTGGTATGTGCTAGAGAGGACAAAGAAGACATCATGGAAGAGGTGAGGTAGGGGGGTGGGGGTGTGCAGCCTGGATTTGTTTTAAGCAAAGACAAGCAGCTTTTAGGTCTTGGGTAGGAGATATTCATGGAGAGAGAGAGAGAGAGAGAGAGAAGAGTTACAAACATTCTGAGGTATCTTTGTCATCCAGTTCCTATTCAAGCAGGAAAAGTTAAGCCTCTCATTTCTGCAAGGAAAGTTGCTGGTGGAGCACTAGTGGGCATGTAGAAAGTGGAACACAAAGACAGGAAGTGGAGTTTGCTTGATAAGAGGAGAACATGGCTGGGATGCCTGTGGAAGTACCTCTAGCCTCTTTCCCTATGGTTCCCCCAGTTTCAGTCCTAGGTAATCAGATTTATAAGAGTGCCAATTTCCAGTCTCTCAGGGCATTTCTCTATATGCTTCCTGCCTGGGTTCTCCACCCTTATCATACCACTCCTAGTTTTCCTTCTACTTGACTAATGAATTCTATTGAATCAAATTTTCCTATTAGTTAAAATCATTAGGCTCTTGCAACTAGGCTTTCGTCAACTTTCCCCTCCATATAGGACATAATGATCCATATTGTGTTAGCACTTCCAAATCCCACTGCTGACAGCACAGGTCACCTGCTTTAGCACAGTCATGGTGAATGCCATCATCAAGATGATTAACTCTATATTAAGGAGTATGAGTCAACTCGGCATATTTGTCTATCTTCTGACTTTCATTGTTAAAAAAAAGTAATCAAAAAGAGTTTACCATACTCCTCTAGCCCTAACAGTTGCCTTTGCCAGTGTGCTGCTGCTTAAGAAATGCTTAATGGTTAGATACCTGGATACTGGTCTATAATGCTGAGAAAGGAACTGGTGTTGGAGAATCTTGGCTCTCAGCTGCCGTTTTACTCTGTGGGAGCAGTGAGAAATCTGAGCAGGGATAATCCCTTTCTTTTTGCAACAGCTTTAAGCAGACCTGACATTTGAATTGGAAAAGTATATCAGCTCACCTCAGTTTAGAGAAATTGGGTATAACCTTAAGAAAATAATTTATGTATCACAGTGAAATCTCTTTCATTGGGCTATATTATAGCAGTCACTCTAGAGCACTATCCTATAAATTTGGGGAGTTATGCAAGGTGCTCTTGGAAATAGGAAGTGGCAACAATGATTGACATTTGTCCGGCAGTTTACAGCACATTGCTTTCAATTACTCTTAATCCTTTCAATGAGCCTGAAAGGAGTTCTTTTTATTATGAATCTCTAAGTGAGGAAATAGACTTGATTTTCAAAGCAATAGTTAGTGAACTCTAATTCAGAAATGAGCTCAGGCTATCTGTATCCAAACCACTGCTTTCCCAAAAAAACAGAGACTGCATTTCACTATTGTGGAAATAAGTGGTAAGCTATGTCACATAATAGTTTATCATTAACAAAAAAATAGATTTAAAATTAGATTTAGAATTCTTTACAGAGTAAACAATGTCCCTCATTTATTCATATGTAGGTATACTTGTAGAGCATGGAGGATGGGTCAAATTGTCATATGCTACCAGTGGAATCACACACATGTATCAGTTTCATCTGTGCTAAAATAAAAGATTATGAGAGTGGACAGGAACCATAATAGTTGACATGCTTACAAGTTATTGTCCTTCCTTAATTTCCTGCAAAATATTGGGTTTCACCAGTTTGAATGTGAGTTCTTCCAGGACAGTGTTGCTTGTGGGACTGTTATCCATTCTGATTATCATTAAAAGACAACAGTGGAGAATGTGGGTCATTATGTAATCTTCTGGATGGATGTAAGTTTGGTAGTTTACAGCTCAGATCCTTTGAGCTTCTGCCATGTATCAAAGCTAGGTTACTCATCCTTAATACATACTAATGTAATGGACCTTTGTTTAGAAGGAAAAGTTGTATAACAAACTTGTTATTTTTTTTAAGACCAGGGTCTAGGCTGGTCTTAAACTGCTACACTCCTCCTATCCCAGTTTCCTAAATAGCTGGGACATAAGTGTGTGTCACCACACCCAGCTATAAAGCCAACATTCAATTCTTGTTTGTATATATTGTTAAAACTAGGTTTTTTTGGTGTGTGTGTGCCAGTCCTGAGGCTTGAATTCGGCCTGTCTCTGGACACTGTCTCTGAGTTTTTGTGCTGAAGGCTAGCACTCTACCACTTGAGCCACAGCTCCACTTCTGGCCTTTTACTGGAGAGTCTCACAGACTTCCCTGCCCAAGCTGGCTTTAAATAGCAATCCTTAGATCTTAGTCTCCTGAGTAGCTATGGTTAGCTACTGTTCCTATGTCTGTAGATATAGACTACAGGAACTGTATGTACAGTAATGTAAATATGGACTTGTTGTAACATCACTCCTTGTCACTCCCCAGAAATTAGAGGTTGTATGACATAATGTGATATTAGAAACCCAGGAAATAGTTTGAGGAGACATATTTACAAAATAATGAATTGGTTTTTTTTTCCCCTTACAGGAAAAAAGGCATATGTTGAGCTGCCTAAAGGATGGTGTATTCAGAGGAGCATTCCAATGGAGTACCTTCTCTGAACAACTAATAAACAACTTAATGAAATGAATACCAGGAAAATGAAACATGTTTTTGTTTTTGGCAAGGGGAGGGTAAGTAGAAGGGGTACATGACTAGTATAGGAAGGGTAGGCAAATACATCTTTATGTTCAATTTATATTATATAATCATTGAGCTATATAATTGAACATATGGATAGGATTGGGAAAGAGAGGGCAAACTGATGGAAGAGGTGACAATGATCAAGATGCATTGTACTCATAATCTGACTTGTTGAATTGGACCCATTTGTATGACTACTTTAAACCAAATACAAAGCACTTATGCAAAAAGGGCACATATTGAAGCAAGAACACAGGTATGTATGTATACTGGATGAAGAGCCACACCAAGGATTCTCCATGGGGAGAGGAGATGCATTTTTGCCCCTCAGGGACATGTGACAATGTCTAAAGACATTTTTTATTTTCACAAGTTAGTACTATTAGCATTTAGTGGATAGAAGACTGAGATGTTACTAAACATCCTACAATGCCCCAACAGTCCCTCTACCCTATAATTATTTGTTTGACAACAGAGCTGAGGTTATGGAATATGATATAGACATCAATATCACATTGAGCTGAGCAAATTGTAACTGGGTTCAATCAAAGAAAGAAAAGGAGGAGAAAGGGAAAAGAAGAAAAAGGAGAAGGAGCAAAGAGGAGGAAAAGGAAGAGAAGGAGGTGGAGGAAGAAGAGGAGGAAGAGAAGGAGAAGGAAGCAGCATTGGCAGCAAAAATCCAATTTAAATTAAGAACAAAATTAAGAACAGTGAGAGAAGTGGTGGTAGCGAATGATGGGTGAAAATGTTGAAGGCAGTGACATTGCTTAAATATATTATATTCTTAAGAAATAGTATTCCCTCTGTACATCACCTTTATCATAACAAAGTATTTAATTAAAAATCGGACTGAAGAAAATGATAGTATATTCATAAACTTCTTTGTTAAATGGAACTCCTTTGTGCAACTACTTAAAGATATTAAATAATAATAAAAAATAAACCTATGGTCCCATAACCCAGACATCCCTATATCCATGAACTTTTAGAAGCCAGTTTTGCTTGCATCTCCAGCCTATGGTAAAAAGTCACTCCTCACAGTGACTTTTGTTTGTTAGCTGTGGGTTGGGGTGCTATTTGCCTTACTGCTCCAAACCATTGCTTTCGGATGCTGTATTTTCTACCTCCTCCACTCCAGGACCACTCTGTGTCAGGTCAGATATCATTCCTCTTTCTTCCTCCATTACAAACATCTCTTACATGTGTTTATTGTGGTTTACAAACTATTGCTGACAGTTCAGGGTTATTTTTCAGTTTCTCAATTCTTCTTCACCACAGGAAATGCTCCACTACCCATAAACTTGCATAGGATTTAGCTGTCTATCAAGTTGCCAGAATCCCTAGCCCTCTCACATTTCTCTCCCTTCTTTCAGATCCTTAATGTGGTCTCTTAAACAGAAATTTTTCAAATTCCTCTTTCTTTTCTCTCTTTCTTTCTTCTTCCTCCCCCTCTTCCTCCTCCTCCTCCTCCCCCTCCTCCTCCTCCTTCTTCTTCTTCTTTATTTGGTTAGTCATGGGGCTTGAACTCCAAGCCTGGGAGATGTCCCTGAGCTTTTTACTTATTTTTATTGTTATTGCAAAGGTGATGTACAGAGGTATTACAGTTATATAAGGTAATGAATACATTTCTTTTTGAACAGTGTCACCTCTTTCCTTGTTGTATGGTTCATTTCCAACATAATGTCTAGCATCACAGCTGAATTTGTTTACCCTTTCTCCCTCTATTTCTGTGTTCCCCCTTACCTCCCCCAAACAGATAAATTTACATACAAGACAAATGGTACAAAATCAAAAAGGAGACAAAGGAGAAAACAACAAAAAACTAACAAAAAAAAAACCTCTTGTTTCCATGTCTTGGAGTTCATTTTGCTAAATATCATTTTATATGATCATATGCACATAGCTATTAAGCTTTTGTGATCCTCTCCTAAGAATATCCTCCTTTGGTCTTACTGTGTGAATGTCTAGAGTCCTATATAATTTGTCATGTCCGAGTGTATTTTTTTGTCTTTTACCATCCAGTGTGTTTACTTGTAGATTTACAGGCATATTCTAGTTACAATAAATCAGGAAAACTATGCAACCTATGTTTCTTTGGGTCTGGCTTACTTCATTTAATATAATTTTTTTCAAGTCTTTCTAATTCCCTATGAATGGGTACAAAATCATTCTTTCTGATGGAAGTATAGAATTCCATTGTGTATATATACCACATTTTCTTGATCCATTCTTCTGCAGAAGGGCATCTGGGTTGATTCTATATATTGGCTATGGTAAACAATGCTATAATAAACATGGTTGTGCTGGTACTGAGCTTTTTGCTCAAGGCTATTGCTCTACCACTTTGAGCCACAGCTCTACTTGCAGTTTCCTGGTGATTAATTGGAGATAAGAGTCTCAGGAAATGAGTCTCCTGCCTGGGCTGGCTTCAAACTAGGATCCTCAGATCTCAGCCTCCTGAGCAGCTAAGTTAATAGGCATGAGCCACCAGTGCCTGGCCTATATCTTTCTTATACAAACCAGTGTATCCTTTTGTTTGTTTTTCTTGGATTGCTCTGGATGAGTGGGAGTTGGATTACTCAAATAAGAACATTAAAGTATTTTCTTAGATAAATAACTGCAATCACAAAACAAAACCTATATCCCATGGGGTAAATTATGCTATTTTCTGAAGACAATGTGTAAATACTATAGTTGTTTTAAGCAGAATGAATTTCCTTCTCAACACGCTGGAGAGAAATAATTTCATGTAACTATTAGGAACTGTGGGCCAACTAGCATTCCAGTTTTGCTCCCGTCTCTTAGGATCTACATGCTATAGTTTGGATCTTGAATGTTCCCCAAAGGCCACATGTTAAAGACTCAGTCATCAAGTGGTTCTATGTGGAGGTGGTGGAACCTTCAAGAGGTAAGGCCAGTGGATAGTCTTTAGGTCCTGCAGTTTTGCTCTTGGCAGGGTTGGTGGAGTGCCAACCCTACCCTCATTGTGTTTTGCTTCATGGACATGAGGTGAGCAGCTTTGCTCTGGCACACAATCTTACATGCCCAAAGCAACTGGACCAACCAATCATGAATGGGAATATCTACAAATATGGCCAAAATAAACCTTATTTTCTTTCTATGTTAATTATGACATGCATTTGCTACAGCAACAGAAGACTTGGCCAGTTACTGAGCTTCTGTCCTCTATCTTTTTCATTTTGACATTGAGGAAAATATTTGCAAAAGGCAACATATGTAAAGGCCTTTAGTTCAGTGATAGCCATTTGGTAGAGGCAAACACACAGTGGGCATTAAAGAAAGGGGGTATAGCCAAGCACTGATGTCTCATGCTTGTAATTCTAGCTACTCATGGGGCTAAGATCTAAGGACCCAGGTTGGAAGCCAGCTAGACAGGAAAGTCTGTGAGACTCTTATCTCCAATTAAACACACACACACACACACACACACACACACACACACACATCCAAAAAGGGGGCTGTGAGTCAAATGGTAGAGCACCAGCTTTGAGCAAAAAAAACTCAAGGACAGCACTTAAGCCCTGAGTTCAAGCCCCAGGACCAACACAGGAGAAAAAGAAAAAGAAAGAAAAGAAGGAAATAAAGAAAAAAAGAAAGAAGAGAGAGAGAGGGAGGGAGGGAGGGAAGAAGAAAGAAAGAAAGAAAGACAGAAAAAAGAAAGAAAGAAAAAGAGAAGGAAGGAAGGAAAGAGAAAATAGACAAAGAAAAAGGGGAATATATAAGTTGGCTACACACGTAAGAGAAAGGGAGCAGGCAATCAATAAACACATTCCAAGAGAGAGGGATGATGTGTATTAAGCAATAAGGATTCAAAGAGAACAAAGAGCTTCTACTGGTAAAGAACTGCCTGTCTCCTGGGAAAGACAGAAAAGTAAACAAACAGTGATAATGTGATGTGGCAGCACTACAGAAGTCTGTTTGTACTTGTCAAAAGATTTTTGCTCAGCAGTGACCATGACAGCCTGTTGTAATGGACAAATTCAGCTCCTATCCCACTAGAAAATGACAATGTCTATTACATTTTCCTTACATCAAAAGGGAACCACACAGAGTATCTTGGGTATCTGGATTTGGCCAGTTCCACTGCTGAAATCCACAGTTTAAGAGAACTAAAATATTCTGTCTTTGCTGCTGGACTCCTCTTCTGGGTAGCTTTGAAGAGGGTTTCATCCCTCGTCTTAGTGGGTGCCTCTTGATAGAGACCAAGGACTCAGCAGTAACCAGAGCAAGCTACCTCCCCAGGCCTGTACGAGAGTGAAAGAGATCCAGCATTCCATATTGCAAAATAGTTGATGCGGATGTGCTGGTGTGGCTCAAGTAATAGAGCAGCAGCAATGATTAAAAAACAACAACAAAAAAGAACTGAAGCTAGTAAGTAAAACTTTAAATAGGCCTGCTTGTTTTGTTTCTGTTGGTCCTGGGGCTTGAATTCAAGACTCCTGAGCATTTTTGCTCAGTTAGCACTCCACTACTTAAACCACAGCTCCACTTTTGACTTTTTGGTGGTTAATTGCATGGGCTAGCTTCAAACTGTGATCATCAGATCTCAGCCTTTTGAATAGCTATATTACAGGAGTGACAGCTTAAACATGCCTCTTTTAAATGACTTACGTCACTAAAACAAACATCATTAAACTTATCATTTTGGTAATTTGTATGTTATATAAATGTTTTTATAGTTATGAAAATGAAATAAACACTATTCTTTGTAAAAATTTCAAGGCCGTTTATCCCATCCTCTTTCCCAATTCCAAAAATATAACAAGAGACTCTTAGTTTCGTATGTGGTAGGGCAGAGTAGTGCATACTTGCAATCCCAGTATGCAGGAAGCTGAGGCTGGAGAAGTGAGTTCTAGATAGCCTGAGCTACAAAGTGAGACTCTGTCTCAGAAACCAAAAATCAAAATGAGAACCAAATCAAAAGCTGGTTGCTGGTTGCTCACACCTGTAATCTTAGCTACTCAGGAGGCTGAGATCTGAGGACTGTGGTTCAAAGCCAGCCCAGGTAGTAAAAGCTGTGAGACTCATCTCCAATAAACCACTCAGAAAACTGGAAGTGGGGCTGGGAAGGTGGCTCAGTGGTAGAGCACTTGCCTTGCATGCATGAGGCCCTGGGTTCGATTCCTTAGCACCACATAAGCAAAAAAGAAAAAAGCCAGAAGTGGTGCTGTGGCTCAGGTGGTAGAGCGCTAGCCTTGAGCTGAAGAGCTGAGGGACAGTGCCCAGGCCCAGAGTTCAGGCCCCACGATTGGACTCAAAAAAAAAAAAGAAAACTGCAAGTGGTGCTGTGGGTCAAGTAGTAGAACGCTCACCTTGAGCTGAAGAGTTGAGGGACAGCGCCCAGGCCCAGAGTTCAAGCACCATGACCTACCAAAAAAAAAAAAAAAGGCAACAAAAATAAAATAAAAAGTTCTGTCAGGCTCACACCTGTAATACTAGCTATTCAGGAGGTTGAGATCTGAGGATCATGGTGTTTGAAGCCAGCCCAGACAGGAAAGTCCATGAGACTTTACCTCCAAGTAAGCACTTAAAAAGCCAGAAATGGAACTGTGGCTCAAGTGGTAGAGTGCTAGTCTTGAGCACAAAAGCTCATGGACAGTACCCAGGCCCTGAGTTCTGGCCCCAGGAATAGCACACACACACATACACAAAAAATGTTCTAAAGTGTTGTGTGTGAATTGTGGTACTGGAGCTTGAACCCAGTGCCCTGTGCGTGCTAACTAAGTACCCTCCAGTCAGCCAACCTCCATCCTCATTTTGTAATTAAAGTCAAAGCTAACTTGGACTTTAAAAAGAAAATCTGCAGCAAACACTTGCAAAACCTTGAGTGTCACAAAAATAAGGGGGCTACCCATGTAATAGTATAAGATAAAAGTCAATCTTCTGGGGGGAAAGTTAAGTTGAACTTAGTCCTTATACCTACACAGGACAAATTCTAAGGAGATATAATATGCACATATATATAATGAACAGCACTGGTGTTTTAGAAGAAACTAAAATAACTACTCACTCTAAGTGGGAAAGGTGCCGGCAATGATCACATTGAACATGGAAACATGTTTTAGGACTGGAATGGGCAACGGATTTTTTGAATAGGACCTCAAAAGCACAAGAAACAAAAGCAAATTTGGCAAATAGGATTATAGCAAACTGAAAAGAATGTGTACAACCAAGGAAGCAACCCACAGAAAAAGAGAAAATATTTTCTGTCAATACATGTGATAGGGGTTATTATCTAGGACATATAAAAATGAAAAACAAAACAAAACCCTAATGATTAAACTATTTAAATAGAGTTAAACATATTTCTCAAAAGAAAATATACAAATCACCAGCAGGTATATGAAAATGGTAATGTCATTTGCTAACACAGGAATGTAGATCAAAACCATCATGAGATGTCATCTTATCCAACAAGAATGGCTATTATTAACAAGTACCTGTAAGGATGAGAAGAAAGGAGAATCCTTACCCACTGTTGTGGGAATGTAAATTAGTATTGCCAATATAGAAAACAGTATGAAGGTTTCTCAAAAAAAAAAAATTAAAAACAGAACTACCAAATGATCCAGGCCTGGGCATGGATTCAGAGATAATGAAATCAATATATCCAAGAGTTATCAGAACTCCTATGTATACTGCAGCACTCTTCCTAATGGCCATGCAGTGGAATCAACCTAAGTGTCCATCAGCTGATGAATACATAAAGAAAATGTACATGAAAGCTGGGCGCTGGTGGCTCACGCCTGTAATCCTAGTTACTCAGGAGGCTGAGATCTGAGGATCATGGTTCAAAGCGAGCCCAGGCAGGAAAGTCTGTGAGACTCCTATCTCCAATAAACCACTAGAAAACCGGAAGTGGCACTGTAGCTCAAGTGGTAGAGCGCTAGCCTTGAGCTGAAGAGCTGAAGGATAGTGCCCAGGCCCAGAGTTCAAGCTCCACGACCGCCAGAAAAAAAAAAAAAAGAAAAGAAAAGAAAAAGAGACTATGAATATGAACAGGCATAGCCTGAGGGTGGATGGACAAATGGCATCTCAGCATGTGAAAATGGCTCAGTCTCATTCACAAAAGAAGGAATTATAATTAAAGCTACTCTGAGGTATCAGTTTTTGATGATCAAAGACCCAAAAATCTGACAAGTTGGGTTTTTCTGAAACCAGTGTTTTCAGACCTTGCTAGCAGAAGGATAAGATGCTGCAGCAGTGGTGTAGCACTAACTGAACTTGAAGGAATTTGTATGTCAGAGGGATAGTTTCCAAATTACAAAAAAAGGGCTGGGATAGCTCAGTGACAAAGCACTTGCCTAGCAAGTCCAATGTCCTGGGTTTGATGCCCAGTACCAAAAATGAAAAGACAAAAATATAATACAGTTTAAAAAAACCAAAAAGAGCTGGGAAGGTGGCCCAGTGGTAGAGTGCTTGCCTTGCATGCATGAGGCCCTGGGTTCGATTCCTCAGCACCACATAAACAGAAAAAGCCAGAAGTGGTGCTGTGGCTCACGTGGTAGAGTGCTTGCCTTGAGCTGAAGAGCTCAGGGACAGCGCCCAGCCCAGAGTTCAGGACAAACAACCAAAAACAAACAAACAAACAAAATCTCAAATTACAAAGTTAAATAGATCTGATATTATCCATTATACCAATGTTTTGGCTTTTCTTCAGGCTAGAAACATAACACCATCTAGGCAATCACTCTATCACTGAGATATACTCCCTGTCCCGGAATCCGGGACTTTAAGTAAGAGTTGTATCAAGAGGTTTCAATTCAACATGTCCGTGTTTGAGTACAGTGTATCTTGATCAGTGTGTCACCTCTTCCATCTTCTCCCCCTGCATCTATTCCAACCACACCCATCCCTTAGGTTAATGGTTCCATTTTAACATAGTACATTGAATATTTGACTGTCTTCTTGATTTTATATGCTCTCCTTTTCAGACATTTAGCATCATTTTCAAGTCTCCACATTACCATCTATTCCTTGTTACCTGGTTCCATTTCCACACACCTTGTACCAGTTTTTAATGTATTATCAGCTAATTAAGTGCTCATCATCCATGGGCATTATATAATTGTGGCACTTATCTACAGCATAATACAACACAATAAAAATATGAAGCTTTTCATATATGTATGTATAAGTGTATGTTTTTCCTTACATATGTTTATATTAAATATCTGTATGGTTGGAGTCTGTAGTAGAGCGATATCATATTAGGTACCATTTCTTTTTTTTTTTTTTTTTGGATCTGGTCGTGGGGCCTGAACTCTGGGCCTGGGCGCTGTCCCTCAGCTCTTCAGCTCAAGGCTAGTGCTCTACCACTTGAGCCACAGCGCCACTTCTGGCTTTTTTCTTTTTGCTTATGTGGTGCTGAGGAATCGAACCCAGGGCCTCATGCATGCAAGGCAAGTGCTCTACCACTGAGCCAATTAGGTACCATTTCTATAGTGTTCATTGAATGCTGAATTATGTGGAGCTATTGCTTATTAAAACTTTAAAAATTGAAGTTAAAAATAAGAAAAAATAATAATTCAAAATTGTTTCAAGTATATGTGTGTATGCAATTATATATGTATATGTGAAAACCTTGTTTATGAATCTATATGTGTGGTTGGTTGTCTGTCTGAGATCTATTCTTCTTAGATTCTAACATAGTCCAGTTTAAATTAGGCATTTGCCTCTCCTACCACATTCACTGTACCTCTGTCCACATCTGGAACTGAGTGGCCTAAAGGTGATTCCAGTAATTGGTTTGGGAACCCAGGCCAGAATCAATTAATGATTCAGAGGACACCTGGGCAAAATTAGACAGGGACCACAAGTTTGTTGGAGGTTCTTAAGAAAAACATCTCGGGTGAATTTCCAGTCAGTGGCATCTCTCGGTGAAAACAGGGAGAGCAATAGTCATTTTGTCTCCATGAAGAAAGCATTCCAAGGTCAAAGCTAACACAGATCCAGAGCTACTCAATTAAACTGTCCCGAAAGACAGCTTGCCTTCTAGATTTCCAGTTATATGAAGTGCTACTTTTCCTTATTGTTTATTTGAGTTGTAATCAAATTTTCTGTTTCTTGCAGCTGCAGGCTAATACCCATGTAGCACTAAGAATGTTTCCAAGAATCTAAGTAAAACACATGGGTAAGTCAGAAGGAAAAAATGTCTCCTGAAATTTCTCAGACTTAGCAAACTGCCAAAGCACATGGCATGTGTTGACATAAAACTTTTCCAAATCAGACCCTGGATTCCAGTGAGAGTACAGTACAAAGCTGAAGGAGAGAGGTGGTATAGAGGCTGAGAACAAAGATAGCACATGTCCACTGTGGTTGTTATTGGATAATGGGTCTGTTAGCTAATTGTTGGCTTTATTTTCTATGTTTTTCTCAGATAAAAATATGCATATATTTTTAAGTGCTGGCTTAAAAGACTAGTTAGGTGCAAAATGGTAAAGAGACTGGCCCAAGTAAATGCCCAAAAAGTTAATGTCAGGCTTCAAACTGTAAGCTTGATTCTGGAGGCTATATAGCTCAGTGGTAGAGAGTTTGCTTAGCATGTGCAAGGCTCTAAGTTTAACCCCAGTACCACAAAAACAAAACAAATGGACAAAAGCAAAACACACTAATGGCCATTGAACCCAGTGACAAATAGGGAAATCAAAACAAAAACCCAAACCCCAAACCAAATGAATAAGCAAAACTAAGACATGTATTCTCATGTACGGTCAAAGTTTCCATAAAGCTGTGAAAAAATCTCCAAGGGAATAATGTTTTTTTTTTTTCATTACATCATTTGGAAATTTTCATTTTTGCTTATAGAAAAAAAGCTACAGCCATCAAAATGAAATGCAATGAGTCTTTAACATTGAGTCCCTGGGATTTTTCAGTCCTGCTTACATCTCTTCACTTGTGGCTAGGAAGAGTTTAGAATGTAGCAGAAGGTGGGTGGATCACAGGGGTCATCTGACTCGCCACCCTATGGTCTTTTCACGAACACTACTGTCACCAAGGAACATTCCTGGCTTTCCTTGTCAGATATCTGGCCTCTAAAGGTGACAGCTCTTTCATTTCTGCATGACTATTGACTAAGCACTGGTAGTTATTAAGAGACAATCACCTTGGCACATCAGGCCAAGTAAGTCTTGCAGGAATTGCACTATCCTGGCTGAAATAGAAAGGTAAATAAAATCTCATGTAGCCTTACAGATATGATTTCCATACGTTATACACCAAACTAACATAGAAGAGTCTCCCAGGGCCAGAAGATAGAAAACAATGTGTATGCATATTACTTCTCAGTTGGGAATTTCCAATATTTGGGGAATTTTGCAATATTTTACATACTTCTCCTTTTGTTTTATTGCTCTGCCCTGAAAGTGTGTGTAATTTTAAGAAAAGTCAATTTGCTTTTTGAGATAGAACAAAAGATACTTTTAGGATGACATCAAACCATAATAAGAATTACTGACCTACTCACATTCAATAAAAACATGTTTCAAAATATTTATCATTTAGTATTTAAATCAAATATTTTAAATCAAAATATTTATCATTTAGTATTTTAAAAAGATTGAACTGTTTCCAAGGAGGGTTGGACCTTCTCCTAGGTAATAATAAACTTTTTATTTTGCTCCATGTCCAGATACTGGTATTTTATAGTTAAGATTATATATAAGATTTTATAGTTAGATTATATAAGATTATATGTTTCCTCCCCACTCTTTTGATATTTATTTTCGTAATGCGATATAAAGTAGCACGTAGCAAGTGGGTCAAAAGAGAGTCAGGGAGTACTATTCTAGGTACTTCCATTCTCTTCCAAATTCTGATCATTTTTAATTCGTCTTTCCCTCTCTTCCAGACTGGTAGAATGCTTTTAAATGGTGAAGAATTGGCTGGATGTGGTAGCTCACATCTGTAATCCTATTTATTTGGGAAGATGAGATTGGCAGGATCCAGGTTCAATGGGGCAAACACTTTTGTGACACCTTCATCTCAACCCAGAAAAACTGTGCATGATAGCATACATTTGTCATCCCAGCTACAGGGAAAGCACAAATACAATTGTGGTCCACACTGATGTGGGGGAGGAGGAGAATTTGAAACTCTCCTAAAAGAGAGCAATAAAGGAGTTTGGCTCAAATGGTAGAGCGCTTGCCTAATAAGCCCAAGGCCTTGAGTTCAAACACCAATACCACATTCAAGTTATAGAGCTACCATACAAATGCTGAAATAGATTTAAATGTCTAATAGGAAAGTCATTGGTACCTATGCTTCCTTCAATTTCTCTGAACTGTGTCAAGTGATCTTAATGGCTTGCTGCTAGGAACCCAGAGTATGTGGAGAAATGCCTTATTCTCAAGGAATGCATAGTTCAGTCAGATGGATATTAAGCAGCTGACAGTTAAGTGCTAAATGAGTGGGACATGAGAAGGTGCTGGGCTATTAGAAAAAAATTGATGAATGAGTTTGGACCAGTCATCCTGTATTTTAGCAGGCAGATGGAAGGGTAAGATTTTCTAGGGAAGGCATTTGGTGGCTATAAGAGCACAGAAGCAGAATTAATGAGCGGGTGGGCTGATAAAAATAGTAAGTAGGTGTGCTGATACTAATAAAAGGATTTCGTGTTGGGAGTAGAGATAGCAAAGTTCAAGAAAACGAAAAACTCAAGTTTGGGGAGAGTTTGAATGCTTGGCTAAGGAGTAAATCTTTACTCTTGTCAGCAACTGAAGGGAATTAAAGGCTTTTAGGAAAAGTGGATTAGGAGGATTAATTTGCCAGTGGAAGGTGGTTTTGCAGAGGGGAGATTGAAAGCAATGGGGGGTGGGTATTGTATTGAGTTAATAAGGGCATCCACCTTGACTTGCTGATTTGACAACATAGAGGAAGACTATGGGAGTGTAGATCATAAGAGATGGGAGGATGAGGGCCCAGAACACTTGTGGCATTCAGATCACTGGCAATCCATGTGGGCCCTAATGTCTAAAGTAGATGACTATCACACACATCACTGATGATGCTGTGCTGTATAAGCAGGTGCTCCCCGTGGACTTGGATGGGTCATTAGAAGGCTGGGTGCACTCTGCTTTGTCCCTTCCAAGCAGGACAGAACATCTGCTGTCGAGTATTCCCAGTTCTCCAGGGGCTCATGAGCCAGTCAAGAAATGTAATTTAAATAGGATTAGCTGAAAGATGAGCAAATGTCAGGTAGTGGTTTGATAGTATGTCACGGCTGCTAACTCTGACATGCTAAGTGTAACATTATTAATGGCTTTTATGCCTGGCTAAGAGAGTTAACACTTAGCAAATTGGATCTTCTAGTGTTTGTCCTGCTCTTAGACTTTATGAGTATGGTAGGGTATGTGACTGGGGGCAAACCACTCAACCCCTCTGGGTCTTGGCACCCTGTTTATAAAATGAGAAGCTTGTGACAGAACTCACAGGCATTTTGAAAGCTGTAGATATGATAAAGCATGTAGGCTTCTCTCTGACCTCCAATGACTGAGTGGAAAGGTCAGCCTTTACTCTGAGGTCTTTCAATGGCTAAATTCATAAATTAGCATTTTTCTAAAATGCTCCTGCCAGTCCAGAGTGAAAGATGTCGTTGGCAACTCCCTTTTTAACCTTCACACCATATACATTTTGCTGGCTTTTTCACTGACGGGCTGATCCACGGACTCCCATGTCTAAACTCTGGGCTCCAGTCCAGCCACACTGAGGAATTCAATTTCTATCTATACTAACTCTCAGGAACCATAACATAAGGCGACTATGCTCAGTGTGAAATGTTGCTACAGTTCTAAGTATCAAGCTCTTGTTTTCTTTGTCTAGCTCTGTTCCTCCAGCCCCCAGATCTGGACCTTAGCTACTTGTTTTGTTCTCTCCAGTCCCCAAAGCTTGTCCCGTACAACAGCTGAATTTGGGCCTGGAAAACTCAGCACTGAGGCTAATGCCTCACTCTAAGCAACACATTTTCTCAAAGCTTGCCACGAGCTCCCCATTTGTGCTTGCTTCCGGAGTTCCCAAGGCTGTGTTCCAGCTGTCCTTGGCTTACAACACCCACATTCTATGTCAAACCAGCTTGATGCAGGCTGCCTTCCTGGCCTGAGGCCGGTTCTATATTCTCCAGATACTGTCTTCTGGTTGAATGTTCATCACACCAGCTGCATCTAGTTTTAGTCTCCATTTTTCCTAGTCTACTTCACTCTTACTACAGTTCATCTTTTCATAGGAAACCACAGTAGATGTTTGCTGGTATGGAAACTGATGTGGTCTTGGAATTTTATCCTTGTTTACATCTTCCTTTGTGTTGGAAAGCTTGGGATCACTTCCAAAATCTCCACAGAGAGCTTTCCTGTCTCCTTTGGGAGAAACAAACAAAAACTTGACAATACTTTGCCTGTGATCAAGCTGCAAGTTACTATTTTAACTGCAACACTGCACTATTTGATCTTAACTTTGCCCCTAGACATGTATTGAAAAATATGTGTTGACCAATATTCATTCACACATTTCCATTTCTCGGTATTTTACTGGAAGGAGATGGTTTTGTGCTTGTGACAGAATAAGGTCGAGGGTGGTGTTCTAAAGTGGTAGTTACTACCTTGAAGGTGCTTTAGCATTCTTGGAGGGCTTTTTAAAACAGATTGCTGGGTCCCCCCTTGCATCAGTTCCTCTGGAGTAGTGTCTGAGAATTTGCATTTCTAGCAAGCACTCTGGTGTTGACCACCCCAACTTCACTTTGAGAATTGTTCATACATTTCAGCTCAACACAGGTAACCAGAAGCTGCTGATTAGCTCAAATGCTTGCCTGAATGGCTAGTGGAGACTGTTAAAAATACACTTTGAGAAAGCTCGTTTCTGCTGGGTGCTGGTGGCTCATTCCAGTAATCCTAACTACTCAGGTGACTGAGTTCTAAAGAACCTGGTTCCAAGCCAGCTGGGGCAGACAAACCCATGAAACTCCAATTAACCAGCAAAAAGCTGAAAGTTGAGGAGGCCTAAGTGGTAGAGCACTAGCCTTGAGCAAAAAACAAAACAACCAAGCAAAATCACAAAGTCCTGGGTCCAATCTCCAGTACTGGCAGAAACACATACGCTCACAGAGAAAAAAAAAAAGAAGAAAAATGATAGCTCAGTCCATGAGTCCATGCAGTGAGGAGGACCACAGGTTTTGCGGTGTCAGGGGCTTATTACTTAAGGGATCCTGGATGTCATCAGTTCGGGTGTGGGTTCTGTGTCACTCTCTGCTGCCTCACATGTGTTACTGAGGTCAAATGAAATGGATGTGAAAAGAAACAAAGCAGCATGCATCTGGAAATAAGGCAAGGGTTTCTCACTACTTTCTTAACATGCCACCAGCTTTATTGGGGCACTGGCTTCCCTCATTGATTATACCAATGTTAATTTGAGAATAGAGAGAACTTTTACTTCTGTAATAAACTCAAACTAAAATTTTTTAAAATCACTCAGTGAGCCTGGAATATCTACAAATGTGGCCAAAATAAACCTTATTATCTTTATATGGTAATTATGGCACATATTTGTAACAGGAGACTAGGCTGGTTACTGAGCTGCTTCTGTCCTCTATCTTCTTCATTATGACATTGGGAAAAATATTTGCAAAAGGCAACTAAAGGACTTTAGTTCAGTGGTTGATATTTGGTAGCTGCTAAACAGTGGGTATTAAAGAGAGGGGATATAGCCAGATGCGGATGGCTCACGCCTGTAATCCTAGTTAGTCAGGAGGCTGAGATCTGAGAATCACAGTTTGAAGCCAGCTGGGGGAAATTAAGTCCATGAGACTCATCTCCAATTCCAGAAAACTGGAAGTGGTACTGTGGCTCAAGGTGGTAGAGTGCTAGCCTTGAGTGAAAACGCTCAGGGAGCGGCCAGGCCCTGAGTTCAAGCCCTACAACCGCCCCCCCCCCCAAAAAAAAACAACAACAAATCACTCAATGAAATCAGCTATGTCTTGCGAACAGTACGCAGAGCCAAGACTTATTCCCAGTTTTTACAGCTATAAAAAGCGATGTAGAAGTCCCTATTGTTAAATTGGGGTGGAGCCATAACTAATCTTTCACTCTTGTTTATATTGGCCCACGGATAAAAATGGCTACAAGTTACAGCACATTAAAAACTAAAGTCACTGTGCACAAGTAACAAGACCGCTGTATCCTGTCATATCCTTGAAACGACTATTAATTGATGTCTCCCCATCTTGGGTGGGGCCCTTTTTCACACCCAAGTTGCTTCTGGCCCCATTCCCAGGGCTGACCTGGTTCCTGCTCAAATTGGACGCACTAGTTACTCTTCAAGGATGTCATCCGCCCCAGCTCATCCTTCTAGGCACTCAGAGACTATCTCAGATCTCATCTTTGATTGTTAATAGGCCTTTAACAAATATCCTAAAGGTCGGTCAGGATGCGCTTTCTGCAGGTTTGCTGGTTTCTTCTAGTGAAGAGCTGGAACGTGCACTGGCCAGATGCATCTGCCACCAAAGGAATGGGCTTCCTTAACGGGACCACACCGGTCCTCCGCCGCCGCCCCCGCGGGGTCGCGCCATCCGCGGTGCGCTTCTGCCAGGCCGCCGGCAGGAGGCGCCCGCGTGCCCGGAGCAAAGCGCGCACCCGCGGCCCCAAAAGCGCGCTCCCGCGGAGACCCGCTGAGGGGGGCGGAGGGAGAGGGCCGGAGAGGAGGAGCCGGAGGGGGCGCGGCTTCCTCCGCGTCCCTCCCGGGCGCCGGGTCGCCCGCAACGCCCGGCTCAGGCGAGCGGCCGGCGGGGGTCGCGGCCAGAAGCGGCGGCGGCGGCGGCGGCGCTGGTGGGCGCGGGACGCGCTCCGACTCCGGGTGTTAGGACACAAGATGGCGGCGGCGTCCCGGAGGCCGGTCTCCTCCTCCTCCTCCTCGCGCTCCTCCGCCCCGCCGCTCACCGCCGCCGCCTCCTCCTCCTCGGTCTCCTCCTCCTCTTCCTCCTCCTCCGGCTGCTGCAGCTCTAGCGACCGCCGCGGCGCCGGCCCGCTGTCCCGGCGCTCGGGCGGGGGCTAGGCGAGGGGCGGCGGCGGCGGCGGCTCCGGGCGACGAGGCCGCGCTGGGGCCGGGCCGGGGGCGGCGGCGGGGGCGGCGGCGGCGGCGGCGGCGGCGCCGGGCGGGGATGGGGTCGCAGACGCTGCAGATCCTCCGGCAGGGGGTGTGGGCCGCGCTCAGCGGCGGCTGGTACTACGACCCGCACCAGGCCACCTTCGTGAACGCGCTGCACCTCTACCTGTGGCTCTTCCTGCTCGGCCTGCCCTTCACCCTCTACATGGTGAGTGTGTGAGGCGCCCGCCCTGGCCCCCCGCCCCCGGCGCGCACCCTGGGCCCCCCTTCGCTCCGGCCACCGCTTCCCCTCCTGCGGCCGCGGCCCGCGCCTCCCTGGGCGCTCCCTTCGCTTGCCCGGGGTAACTGCTTTTCCCCAGGCCCCTGCGGCTCGGGGCAGCCTCTCTGTGCTCGTGGGATTTGCGCTCTGTGTGTGTGTGTGTGTGTGTGTGTGTGTGTGCGTGTGCGCGCGCGCGGGGTGGGGGGGTGGAGCGGGCGGATAGGGGGTTCAGCCCGGGCCCGGGGTGGAGCGGAGCCGGTCCGATCGTCCCGGGCTCCGCTGGCAGCGTCGGCGCTCCGCTCTCCGGGCGCCCTCGGGCACTGCCTTCCCCGGGGCGCGCCTCGCCTCGTCCCCGGGCGCGCGGAGCCCGGAGTTGGAGAGGTGGGGTGCGCTCCCGCGCGCCCTGCCCTGCCCTCCCCGTGACACCGTGGGTCGTCCTGGCTCGTAGCTGGGGCTTGGGAACGCGGCTCGTCACCGTCACGCTTTGGGGGGTGGGGTGGGGGGGGGATCATTGTTTTGCTCTCCAGCGGTTCTTTGCTGGCTGCCGAGCTCCGTGGGCAG
The DNA here is from genome assembly GCF_019054845.1 of Dipodomys spectabilis. Classification (NCBI taxonomy): domain Eukaryota; kingdom Metazoa; phylum Chordata; class Mammalia; order Rodentia; family Heteromyidae; genus Dipodomys; species Dipodomys spectabilis. Next base: position 22,673,274 of record NW_024870834.1, on the reverse strand, counting down.
CGGCTTCGGGGTTTCCACGCCTGACCCGGGGGGAGGGGGGCGGGGAAGGGAGCGAGAGCGAGACGGAGAAATCTGGCTGGCATTTCACGGATTTGTTTGGGTTGGTTCAAGGCCTTAGACTGATAGGCTAAAAGGAAAAGTCCTGCCTGTTGCTGGCAGCCTCTCGGAATGATCTGTGTGTATAAGGGCTGTTTTCATGGAAAGTGGAAACGCATCTAAATAATAATAAAAAAAGACCGGTGAGTTACGCAGTGCTGCCTTTGGGAAAACCAGGGTGGAGAGAAATGGCAGCTTTATGTACAGATTTTAAACTAGCCAGAAGGGAAGACAGAATAGTGACCTTTTATATTCAGAAACGTCTTTTGACTCTATCTTTGGAGCTAGAGCTTTGTGGGTTAGAAAAATCCCAGAATGTTAGAATCAGACATGGCAAAGATGAGGACACCCAGTTCTTCCCTCAGTGATACTCACTTGTGCTGACTGGCAGGGAGTATACCTGCTTGGGGGAAAAATGTGCTCAATTTCATATTCTTCAGTAGGTTCTAATTTTTCTTTGAAATTGCTTTGAAGGGACTTAAATCTTGATCTTAAAAAAAGCTATTTGAAAATTGCTGATGTTTATTTTATTAGAGGACTTGTTCAGCTTTTATAATTTCAATTAATTCTGGCGTAGTAAGTTCTATTCGTACCACTCTGCCTTCCAGGAAAATGACATCACTAATGAACAGGTTAATTACTTTGGTTGTAAGAATCCTCAGGCTGTCACAGAACTTTCAGAGCAGATTTCTCTTCTACAGAAGTTATAGATTGAAAACTGAAAATGGTCTTGAGATGTTAGGATTAGTTGCTGTGACCCAGTGCAAAGGTTTTGTGTTAGCACCTGTAACTAACTGTGATCATGCTGTAAGCTTCTTTCTGTAATGAATATTACTAATGGAAAATAAGAGAAAAGGGAAACAAGTATGTTTTATTTAGCTGTTCCACTTTGGGAATTTGTTCAGTTAAATAATTCTCAAATATTTGCGTATCTTCTATGTATAGGGCATTGGTTGGGTTCTAGGAAAATCAAAGTGTTTCTCTGATTTGTTTCAATTAATAGCATTGCCACTCTTCCCAAGTCTTTTAAAAGCTCCTCTTGAAGCTGGGCACTGGTGGCTCACTCTTTTAATCTTAGCTACTCAGGAGGCACAGGTCTGAGGATCAGGGTTCCAAACTAGCACAGGCATGAAAGTCCATCAGATTCTTATCTCCAGTTAATCACCAAGAAGTTGGAAGTGGAGCTGTGGCTCAAGTGGTAGAGGAATTCTATTGGTTTAAACCATCATTCTTTCTCTTTTGGATTTATGTAGCATTCTGACCAGGCTCATTACTTCTGTACTTTATTCTCCATGCAAAGAGCTGAGTGGTTCTTTCAGATCATGTCACTTTGCTGCTTTTAGAGCCTGCCTTTTCTTGGGCTTTGTCCATGGCTTTCTCTCAGGTTTCAACCATACATTTACCAGCTTAATAATAATCTCAGCAACATTCTGCCCCACGGCCTTTGCAGTTTTCCAGTGACCTCTGTCCAGATATCTGTGTAGTATGCTTTGCTTATTTTGGATTTTTGGTATCTGTGAGACTTTCCCTGATACGCTGTTGAAATAGCTCTAACCACACTTGATGGCCCTCTAACCCTTTTTATTTTATTTTTTTTGCCAGTTATAGGGCCTGAACTCTGGACCTGGTCACTGTCCCTCAGTTATTCAGCTCAAGACTAGTGCTCTACCACTTGAACCACAGCGCCACTTCTGGCTTTTTTTCTGCTTATGTGGTGCTGAGGAATTGAACCCAGGGCCTCATGCATGCAAGGCAAGCACTCTACCACTGAGCCACCTTCCCGGCCACCCCTCCCCCCCAACCCTTTTTAAATATAGTGCTTGTCACTGATGGCTACACACATACATATGTGATGTTTGTATTATCTCATGGAAGGTAAGTTCCAATGGAGTAGAGACTTCAGGACCTAGATCACTGCCAAGCACATATTAATTGGATGTTAAGTGAATGCTTAGAAATGAACAAAACACAGCTTCTGCCACCAACTTAAAAGTTTAGCCTGGGGATAATAAACAATTGCAAGCATTAGAACTGTTATAAAAAGGCCAATGACCCTGAGTTTGTAGTCAGGGTGGATCTAAGTCTTGGGGTCAGGGGAGGTATCTGTAAGAGAGGACTTGTAAGGAGAAGTCTTTGAGACTGGAAAAGTCTTAGGACTTTTTGCATAGGATTCAAAATGTTTTACCTCTTTCAATCAGGAGCTTTTGTGTATACTTTCAAAGGTGGAATTTATAGCTTCTGCAATTCTAGAACTTCTGAGTGAAAATTGAAAAGAAAAATATTCCTTCTTGACTCTTGTATTTCTCTTAAGTTCTTGCCCCCTTTTTATCTTGATGTAATTAAATATCTTGTATAAGACATCACTGAACTTTTGGGGGTGGGTGGGTAGTATTTTTGTTGTGTAGAAAGCAACTTGGAATTGGTGTTATCATGATTTTGGAATCTTGGCCTTGTACTAATTGTGGGTCCTTTTGGCTAGACACTTTACCTTCCTACCTTGATTTATTCAGCTGTGAGATATTTCATGAATATTTTGCAAGAAAATATTTATGAAATAGTAAAATTATCCCCCTTCAGAATGGCCTTCAGCAAATGTCATTTGAAAGAATTGCTAATAAAATGTTTCACTATAATGCTCTACTCTGGGAGATTAGATTGCTTTGTATTTATTGAGTCAAGCCATTATCATAACAGTATTCAACATACTGTTTTCTCCTATAAAGAGAGCTATCTATAGATGATGAAATAGGATTTAAAATCTGTGTACATAAGTGGAGGCGGAGGAGTAGCTCCATGGTAGGTAGAGTGCTTATGTAGCATGCACAAGGCCCTGAGTTCAGTTCTCAACACCTACCAAACAACAAACAAAACAATTTATCTAAGATAGACTCAAATTCGAGTTGACATTAGAATCACTTGATGATGTTAACTATGTGTACATTCTGAGTCAAATCTGGAGCATATCTGATTGGCTTGTATATTATAAACTCTCTAGGTATATTTAAAGAACTTGATGTATCTGCCCCTAATTTTTAGCCAGTGATTTAATTTTCAGATGAGACTCAACATATCTATCTCTTGGCTTTCTTATAGGCATCTCAGAGGTGTTATGCCTGAAGCCATTGTGAATGCCCCACTAACCCCAAAACAAAACAGTTAATGTCACTTATTGCTGTCATCATAATGTCACCCTCATGTTTCTACTTGCTCATACTATCTCCTTATCCTACCTTATGAGCATTTCTTTCTGTTCTTACTGTAGGAAAGCTCAGCTCATCTTTTCACTTCCTACTCCAGGCCACTTTTCTATTGTTTGCATTAGTGTCTTAGTCTCTTTACAGGCCTTTAATTTTTCCTGCCCATTTACAACTCTTCTTCTGCAAGTAGAAGACGTTACATTAGTTTGTCACGCTCCCTTTTCATTTGGCAGTTGGAAAGTTGAGAGTTTCTGTTTCTTCTAGCTTTTGAACATCCAGTTTTAACCAAGTAGTTTGTTTTCTAAAGTATCTAAGTTGACAGCGTTAAAATTTCCAGCACTTTATTAAAGAGAAATTTTAGACCATTAGAAAAAGTTGAACATATTATTGTTGCCTGCACCTATATTCTATAGGTTTTTGTAGTCCATGTCCTAGTCTATCTATATATGTCCACATGGTTAGGTGATGCATGTAAAGAAAGTTACAGACATAGTGCAGATCATCCCTAAATAAATCAATAGCTCATTGGCTAGAGTTCTTTTTTTTTTTGGTCAGTCGTGGGGCTTGAACTCTGGGCCTGAGCACTGTCCCTGTGCTCTTCAGAATAAGGTGAGCACTCTAACGCTTGAGCCACAGCGCCACTTCGGTTTTCAAGTGGTTTAGTGGAGGTACGAGTCTCACGGACTTTTCTGCCCGGGCTGGCTTTGCACCGCAATCCTCAGATCTCAGCCTCCTAAGTAGCTAGGATTACAGGTGTGAGCCACCGGCGCCCGGCTGGCTAGAGTTCTAAAGGTATAAATCATAAGGGAATCATGTAGTGCGAACTCAATATATTGTGGAACATCAGTCTCACTATAGTTTCTTTTGCCCTGGGTAATCGTATCTTGTTCTCAAGACTTAGGCTGCATAAAGAACCATACTAAGCCTGGTGTCGGTGGCTCACACTTGTAATCCTAGCTACTCAGGAGGCTGAGCTCTGAGGATCACGGTTCAAAGCCAGCCCAGGCAGGAAAGTCCATGTGAGACTCTTATCTCCAATAAACCACTAGAAAACTGGAAGTGGTGCTGTGGCTCAATGCAGTAGAGTGCTCTCCTTGAGCTGAAGAGCGCAGAAACAGTGCCCAAGCCCAGAGTTCAAGCCCCATAACCGACAAAAAAAAAAAAAAAAGAACCATACTATAAGTTTTATTTGTTCAGTATTTAGATTTTTTTCCCCCCAGTACTGGGGCTTAAAGTCAGGGCCTGAGCACTGTCCCTGAGCTCCCTTTAGCACTCTACCACTTGAGTCACAGCGCAACTTCTGGCTTTCTGTTTATGTGGTGCTGAGGAGTCGAACCTAGGGGTTCATGCATGGTAGGCAAGCACTCTACTGCTAAGCCACATTCCCAACCCCTGTTCAGTATTTAGATTTTATTCTGTTTTGTCAGGAGTTTTTCTCAGAGAAGTTTTTTTTTTTTTAAGGTAGGATGTTACTATCAGACTCTTTTTCCTCCAGAGTGCTATCTTATCTCATTTTCCATCATAAATTACTTTATTCTAGAACTTATTATAAGTGGAATCATAAAGCATGTACTTTGTATCAACTTTTTCAACTCAGCCTGTGATTGGGATATTAAGATTTATCAGTGAGGGCTGGGAAGGTGGCTTAGTGGAAGAGCGCTTGCCTTGCATGCCTGAGGACCTGGGTTCAACTCCTCAGCACCACATAAGCAAAAAGAAAAAAGCCGGAAGTGGCGCTGTGGCTCAAGTGGTAGAGCGCTAGCCTTGAGCTGAAGAGCTGAGGGACAGCGCCCAGGCCCAGAGTTCAGGCCCCACGACCGGACCCAAAAAAAAAAAAAAGATTTATCAGTGGTATTCGTAGCTTGTTCCTCTTTATTCTCAAGTAGTATTCCTCAGTATGAATGTACTGCAGTCTGTCTGTTCTCTTTTAATCTTTTCTTTTTTGGTACTGGGGATTGAACCCATGATGTTGTACTTGCTAGGCAAGCACTTTGCCACTGAGCTACATCCCTTCTGTGAGGGCCTAAGCCTTTTCCAATTTTGGAAACACACACACACACACACACACACACACACACACACACACACACACACACTATATAAAGGTGTCTGTCTAACATAAAGGTAGGATTAAAAATTTTCTTTTTTGATACTTGGGATCCTTTCCAATGCTTCCCACGTGTTAGCACTCTACTACTGATCTATAACCTCAGCTCTATAGTAGATTTTATTGGAATTCAAAGGCATTGGAAACTATTGACCATCCCAAACCTTTCTCTTTTCCATCATGTTTTTGTTTTTTAATTTAATTTTATTGTAAAGGTGATATTACAGAGAAGTTACAGTTACATAAATAATGAGTACATTTCTTGTTGAACATTGTAACCCTCTCCTTTGTTTTTATTATGTTTTAATTTATAAGAAATTAGTGTAATTGTGTATTTCATTCTCTCAATCTTAGTAGTCTTTAATACTATTTTATTTGTGCATTCTTTAGATTTTTCTTTATTTTTCAATGAAGTGTAGTACATTTTTTCTTTTGCTGACCTATTCTAAATTATTTTTTTTGGGGGGGGTAAAATTTAAAAAACACAGAGTCTACCTATAGTTTCATCTGTTAGGGAGGTTATGGTCATCAGGGGATTGTCATCATGTTTGTAGAACACACTAAGTGCCGAAGCATACTTAATACCGAATATATTTGAGCCCATAAATTTATATATTTCTATGCATACAAAAGTGGGCTTTTAGATTTGTAGTGTTTTGAAGCCTCCTGTTTTTACTTGATTTTGTATGTTTGGAATGTGGGAAGAAGTGGCCTTTTTAATATCTCTGTATTATACTGTAGTACGATGTATATTATAACCTTTTACAGTATATCAAAGCATTTTCCTGATAGCTAGCTATTTAGAAAACAAAAGTGAATATTCTTATGGTTAAATCCTTGTTCTGAGTGTTTTTGTATAAATTCCTAGAAGGAGATAAGGATGTATGCTGATGGAAGAGCAGATAAAAGTCTGGTCTGTCATAATCCTGATTTCTGTTTTCTGTTGAAAGGGAGGGAAGGAGAGGAATAGTGGAGGATATTCAAGCTTTGAAAAATATCCTAGATGTGGAATGTATTCCTTACTTTTGGGATGAATGAAAAAGTGAATTGACTACTGAGGGATGGTAAGGGTTGCTGAGCTTTCATGAAGGTACCTTTGAGATTAGGGAACTTGAAGAGGATTGTGTATGAGAAAAAAAAATTGGGATAAAATTTACTTGGAACTTAACAGCATAAAGATAGTATCTTCTAGAAAGAATTTAAAAGAGCCTCAGAAAGAACTCCAAGGCCCAATAGTACTTTAAAAATCAGCAAAGGAGACAACACTGATAGAACAATGAAGAGAGGAACTATAATCAGGACAATGAAGAGAGGAACTATAGTCAGGGAAAGAATATTTTGAAAAGAGAATAGTCAAAAATGCCAAATTGTCCTCCAGAAGGTAGTGCTAATTTATTTATTTATTTATTTATTTATTTATTTTTTTTTGGAGTCACAAGTATTTATTTGCATAGCATTAGGCTGTCTTTTCATTTGTCCCCTAAGTGTATATTTGTGACGGCCACCATAGAACTGCTTCCTGGATTGCTTTTATTTTTTTTTTTTTTTTTTTTTTTCTGGCTTTTTATTTTATTTTATTTTTTTTTATTGTAAAGCTACTATACAGAGGGTCACAGTTACATGAGTGAGGTTATGAGTACACTTCCTCTTGAACATTGTTACCCCCTCCATTGTTTTCCCCCTACCATCCCCTCCCTCCCTCCCTTCCCCGAGGTTCTTTTTTTTTTTTTTTTTTTTGATTGTGATTAAATGATTACATAATTTCAAAGTCACAAGTTCATTCTAACTTCCCTGGAGCAAATTGTCTACCACAGTCTGTAATATATAACAGTGTTCACATGTTATATACCATATTTGTGATCAGCAGCATGAGGATATTTAGTAGTGGTTCAACCAGATGAGCGGGAGTTCTTTGTTTCTTAAGTCCTGTTAGTTTTGTCGTATCACTAACCTTTTGGATTTAGCATCCACTTATGAGGGAGACCATGTACCGTTTGTCTCTTCGTTCTTGGCTTACCTCGCTCAACATGATTCCTTCTAGCTCCATCCATTTCCCTGCAAATGCCATTATTTTGTCATTTCTAATGGCTGCATAATATTCCATTGTGTATAGATACCACAATTTTTGGATCCATTCATCTGTGGTGGGGCACCTAGGTTGTTTCCATATCCTAGCTATTGCGAACAGTGCTGCAATAAACATGGAGGTGCACGTGTCCTTGTATATTGGTTCCTGTTGTTCAGGGTAGATGCCTAGAAGTGGTATGACTGGGTCGTAAGGGAGGTCAATCTTTAGCTTTCTAAGGACCCTCCAGACTGCTTTCCAAAGTGGTTGTATAAGTGTACATTCCCACCAGCAGTGTAATAGGGTTCCTCTTTCTCCACATCCCCTCCAGCATTTGTCGTTGGCTGATTTGTGGATGTGGGACATTCTGACTGGGGTAAGGTGGTATCTCAGGGTTGTCTTTATTTGCATTTCCTTCACCACCAGGGATGATGAACATTTCCTCATGTGTTTCTTTGCCATTTTTATTTCTTCATTTGAGAAGTCCCTCTTTAGTTCCCTTGCCCATTTAGTAATTGGTTTGTTAGGTTTGGGAGGGATTAGTTTCTTGAGTTCCCTGTATATACAGGATGTTAACCCCTTGTCTGATATATTGCTGGTAAATATTTTTTCCCAATTAGTTGGTTGTCTTTCTAGCTTAGTTGCGATAGATTTAGCTGTGCAGAAGCTTTTTATTTTAAGGTAGTCCCATTTGTCGAGTCTCTCTCCAACTTGTTGTGACCCTGGGACTCTGTTCAGGAAGTTCCTTCCTGTGCCTATTAGTTCAAGTGTCTCTCCTACTCTGTCCTGCAGTAGTTTCAGAGATTCAGGTTTAATGTTAAGGTCTTTAATCCATTTTGAGTTGATGTTGGTGCATGGTGATAGGCTGGGGTCCACTTTTAGTTTTCTGCATGTGGCTGCCCAGTTTTCCCAGCACCAGCGGTTGAAGAGGCTGTGTTTCTTCCATTGTATGTCTTTGGCTCCTTTGTCGAATATCAGCTGGCTGTAGGCCTGTGGATTTATATCTGGATCTTCTATTCTGTTCCATTGGTCTTCGGGTCTGTTTTTGTGCCAGTACCATGCTGTCTTTGTGATTATAGCTCTGTAGTAGAGTTTGAAGTTCGGCATGGATAGCCCTCCCATATTGTCTTTATCCCCTAGAATTGTTTTGGCTATTCTAGGTCTTTTGTTGTTCCATATAAATTTTTGGACTGTTTTCTGTATTTCAGTGATGTACGTCATTGGGATTTTAATAGGAATTGCATTGAATTTGTATATTAATTTTGGAAGTATCACCATCTTTACTATATTAAGTCGGCCTATCCAGGAGCATGGGAGGTCTTTCCATTTCCTAGTGTCTTCTGCAATTTCTTTCTTTAACTTTTTATAGTTCTCATTAAATAGTTCTTTTACATCTTTGGTTAGGTTAATTCCTAAATATTTTATTTTTTGGGAGGTTATTGTGAATGGGGTTGCTCCCTTTATTTCCCTCTCTTCCTGTGCGTTATCAGTGTATAGGAAGGCAACTGATTTTTGTGGGTTTATTTTGTATCCTGCTATTTTGCCGAAGTGACTTATGATTTCTAAAAGTTTGGGGATGGAGTTTTTGGGATCGTGGAGGTATAGTATCATGTCGTCTGCAAAAAGGGATAGTTTCACTTCTTCTTTCCCTATGCGGATCCCTTTAATGTCTTTTTCTTGCCTTATTGCCCTGGCTAAGGGTTCTAGGACTATGTTGAAGAGGAGTGGAGACAGTGGACATCCTTGCCTTGTTCCTGTTTTTAGGAGGATTGGTTGTAGCTTTTCCCCATTAAGTATAATATTGGCTATTGGTCTGTCATAAATGGCTTTTATTGTTTTTAGAAATGTTCCTTCTATTCCTATTTTCTCCAGAGCTTTTAGCATGAATGAATGTTGAATTTTATCAAAGGCCTTTTCTGCATCTGTGGCGATAATCATGTGATTCTTGACCTTGGCTCTGTTGATATGCTGGATTACATTTATTGACTTACGTATGTTAAACCATCCCTGTGTCTCTGGGATGAAGCCTACCTGATCATAGTGTATTATTTTTTTTATGTGTTTCTGGATTCTGTTAGCTAGAATCTTGTTAAGGATCTTTGCATCTGTGTTCATCAAGGAGATTGGCCTGTAATTCTCCTTTTTGGTTGGGTCTTTGCCTGGTTTGGGGATGAGTGTGATATTGGCTTCGTAGAATGAGTTTGGGATAGCTCCCTCCTTCTCTGTTTCTCTGAAGAGCTTGAGGAGTATGGGTATTAGTTCTTCTTTAAAGGTCTTATAGAATTCTGCTGTGAATCCATCTGGTCCTGGGCTTTTTTTTGTTGGAAGACTTTTGATAGCTTCCTGTATCTCATTATAGGATATTGGCTTATTTAATTGGTTAACTTCTTCTTTGCTCAGTTTGGGTAACTTGTATTTCTCTAAAAATGCATCCATTTCCGCCAGATTTTCTTCCTTTAGAGAGTATAGCTTTTGAAAGTAGTCTGTTAGAATTGTTTGGATATCTTGGGTACGTGTTGTGATGTTTCCCGTGGCATCCCTAATCCTATTAATATGGGTTTCCTCTCTTCTTTTTTTAATTAATCTTGCCAACGGGCCATCAATTTTGTTTATTTTTTCAAAGAACCAGCTTTTTGTTTGGTTTATTTTGGTTATGGTTTTCTGATTTTCTAATTGGTTAATCTCTGCTCTCAATTTGGTTATCTGGCTTCGTCTAGTAGCTTTAGGTCCCATTTTTTCTTGTTTTTCTAGCTGTTTTAGTTGCAACATGAGATTATTTACTTGGTCTGTCTCCATTCTCTTGATGTGGGCACTGAGGGCAATAAATTTGCCCCTCAGGACTGCTTTTGCTGTATCCCACAAGTTTCTTTGTGAGGTGTTTTCATTTTCATTGAGTTCTAGGAAATGCTTTATTTCTTCTCTGATCTCTTCTGTTACCCAGGCCTTGTTAAGGAGTGTGCTGTTCAATTTCCATGTATTAGAGAAATTTCTGCGGTATGCTTTGTTATTGAGAGCTAGCTTGATTCCACTGTGGTCAGATAGGATACAGGGGATTATGTCGATCCCTTTGTATTTGCTTAAGTTCCTTGAATGAACTATGATATGGTCTATTTTGGAGAAAGTTCCATGAGCTGCTGAGAAGAATGTGTACTGTGTTGTTTTAGGGTGAAATACTCGGTAGATGTCAGTTAATTCCGCTTGAAGTATGGCCTCACTTAATTCGGTAGCTTCTTTGCCAATCCTCTGGTTGGTAGACCTGTCCTTTGGTGAGAGTGGCGTGTTAAAGTCTCCTAGTATTATCGTATTGGGATCTATTTTATTCTGTAAGTTTGAGAGCATTTGTTTAACATATCTGGGTGCACCGATATTTGGGGCATATAAGTTGATGATGGTTATATCCTCCTCTTGGATTGTTCCCTTTATTAATATGTAATGTCCGTCCTTGTCTTTCTGTACTGATTTTAATGAAAAGTTTATTTTGTCAGATATCAGGATAGCTACACCTGCTTTCTTATTGGGGGAATTTGATTGGTAGATCCTTTTCCACCCCTTCACTCTGAGTTTGTTTGTATGTTTGGCTGAGAGGTGGGTCTCCTGAAGGCAACAGATGGATGGGTCTTGTTTTCTGATCCAGTCCTCAGTTCGTTTTCTTTTAATTGGCGAATTCAGCCCATTTATATTAAGAGAAAGTATAGAGAGATGCATTGTTGTCCCTGCCATTCCGTTTTCCTAAGTTTTTCTTCTTTCCTTTCCTCCTGTGCTTGCTCAGTTAGACTTTGAGTAATGCCTGTTTGGGGCAGGTCCCAGTTCCTGGTTGCTTTCTTCAGGTTGTGTCCCCCCTCTTAGAATTCTTTGTAATGCTGGCTTAATGTTTATGTATTCATTTAGTTTTTCTTTGCTATTAAAAGTTTTCAGTTCTCCATCGAATGTGAATGCTAGCTTTGCCGGGTATATCAGTCTGGGTTGGCAGTTATTGGCTCTCAGGGCTCGTATGGTGCTTTCCCAGGCTTTTCTTGCATTCATTGTTTGTGTGGAGAGATCTGCAGTGATTCTAATTTTTTTCCCGTTGTAGTATAGCTCCTTCTTCATTTTTGCTGCATGCAGGATTGTTTCCTTATTATTCAGATCCATCATTGTTACTATTATGTGCCTAGAAGTGTTTCTCCTGGGATCTTGCTTGTTGGGTGTTCGATAAGCTTTTGTGATGTAGTTAAGATGGTCGTTTTTGAGGTGGGGAAAATTTTCATTGACTATCTTGTTAAATAGGTGTTGCATTCCCTTGCTCTGGAATTCCTCACCTTCGTCCACTCCGATTATGCGAAGGTTAAATTTTTTAGCATTATCTGCTTGCTCTTGAATTTCCCTTTGGTTTAATTTGAGTGATTTTTCCATATCTGTCACTTTTTGGTCCAGTTGGTGTATTCTGTCTTCTGTATCTGACACTCTACCTTCCATTTCATTCACTCTGTTGACCGTGGCTTCTATTGTGGTTTGCATGATGGAAATGGATCCCTTTATGGATTCAATGTTGGTTCTCAGAGTACTGATCTCACCTCTCAATGAGGTGATATCAGTATGCATTACCTCTAATTTGGCGTTTATCTCACTTCTTACTGAGGTTTGTGCAGCTTCTATTTTTGCATCCAATTTTTGTTTGATATCCTGTATATCTTTTGATAGTTCATCCTTGTGCTCTTTCAATTTCTGATCCATTTCTCGCTTTATTTCTTGAGTCATTGCCTCCAGCAACCCTTGGATGTAGTTTTTGTCTTCCATTCCTGCTTTGCTCCCACTGGGGCTCTCCCCTGCGTGGCTGCTGGCTTTTGAGGTGAGCTTGCTGTCCTGGGTAGTGGTAAACCTTGTGATTTTTCTCTGTGATTTTCGCATGGGGGTTCAGGAGACTGCTCTTCAATCTTGTTTTGGTGTGTCTGTCTTTGCTTGGTTGCTGATTCTCTATTGGTAGAGAGAGTCTGTGTCTGATCTGGATTCTGTTGGGAGCCTATTTCCAGCTGCTATTCACTTAGGATTCTCAGCTCTCTGCTGTAGCAATTCCCGCCTTTGGAAGGGTTGAGCAGCCTAGACTGCTTGTGTTTGCTCCTGCGGGTGCTCTTGGGAAGATCAGATGCTCTGGATGCACTCTCCCAAATACTGGAGTCTGCTATGGGCTCCTGATGTGTTTTTGTTTGTTTTGGGCTGGTTGTGGGCTTGAACTCTAGGTTTGGGTGCTGTCCCTCAGCTCTTCAGCTCAGGGCTGGCACCCTACCATTTGAGCCACAGCCCCACTTCTGACCCTTTTTGCTTTGTTCAGGCGCCGGTCCCCTGGCCTGGTTCCGGCCCCAGCCTGGAGCGCGCTCGTTAGGCCTGTGCTAATGTGTATACCACCTTGGTTATGCAGCCTGGAGGACACAGTTCAAATTTCTTCTACTGTTGGTAGTCTTGACCCAGGGGCACTGTTCCTGGCTTGAGCATTTAAGCTCCCTTCCCGGGGCGCTCTTGCTCTGGCCTGGCCAGCAGAGTGTGCTCCACCGGCTGGTGGGGCTCTCGAACAGTTCCCAGTTTTAGTGGGTCCTGTGGTCCGGGTGTTGGGGTAGGGAGTCTAGGTCAGGGTCTGGGGATTCCCTCCAGCTCTGGTCTCCCTTGATGGATTCCCTGTCCCCTGATGGGTACTCACCCTGTAGGTCGTCAGTTGTTGTTGCAGTCCGTCAGTTGTTGTTGCAGTCCGAGTTCAGTTGGGGTGGTTGCGGGCTGGGTTGGGCGGCCCCCCGCCGGGTCGTTGCGATCGGGACAGGTCCCTTTGTGGCGCTGCTGGTGCCGGGCGGCTTTGGCGGGGATGGAGCCTCTCCGCTCCGGTGGAGAGTGATGGGTGGGGTGGGATCCTCCTGGAGACTCCCGGCTGGTAGGTTTCTCTGTTCCTGGCGATCTGCTGTTCTGCAATCCGGTATCTGGTGATCTGCAAGCAGCCCCCTGTGTCTCTGTGGCTCCGGCAGCCCCTGCCGGGCCGGCTGGCCGGCGGCTTGGCGCACTGCCGCGCGGCCAGTAAAGGTTGGGGGAGGGGTCTTCGCTCTTCTCTGTTCTGAAATTCTTCTTTTCCTCTCTTTCTTTTTTTGTTATTTTCCACCTCTGGTTTTTCTCTGAGTGTTCGTCTTTTTGTTGTTGTCGGTCTCTTGGGGAGATTAAAGGTTGGAACTCGAACTCTCTTTTTGGTTGGAGAGAGCTGTGGCGTTTCCCTACTGCCCCGTCGCCATCTTGAGAACTCTCCGGTAGTGCTAATTTAAATTGCCATCATCTATATTGATAGTGCCCCCATTCAACACCTCCAAATGGCATTATAGTTGGTACATTTCTCTCTCTTTTTTTTTTTTTTTTGTTGGTCATGGGGCTTGAACTCTGGGCCTGAGCGCTGTCCCTCAGCTCTTCAGCTCAAGTGGAGCGCTTTACCACTTGAGCTACAGCAACACTTCCCGTTTTCTGGTAGTTTATTGGAGATAGGAGTCTCACAGTCTTTCCTATCAGGTCTGGCTTTGATCCAAGATCCTCAGATCTCAGCCTCCTGAGTAGCTAGGATTATAGGTGTGAGCCACCAGCTCCCGGCAGTTGTACATTTCTTATTCACTGGAATGTTGAATGAAAGTATTTCAGTAACATTCTCTTTGGTAATACTTTTTTCTAAAATACCTTCTAACTCAAACTTTTCTTAGTCCAAATTAAGTGTTTACTGCACTAACATGTTTTACTCAACAACTTCCATCTAATTTTTACTAGTCTTTATAACTCAGATAATTGGAGAAGAGATAGATTGGTTCTTTCTCATATTTCGTCTGAGTTAAATTGTGGCTTTGTGTATCTGAATATGGCTAGAAAAGGTGAGAACTATTTGGTCAGTATGCTAGGATATCTAGATAGTAACACTAAAATAGTGTAGATTAACAGTGTGGGAAAGTGAGAATACTATAAATATTCCCTAGATCCTTTATTTAAAAAAATTTTTTTTTTGCATACAGGTGAACTTTACCCAATCACAGTGAAGTGAGAAGCAACAGATTCTGAGTCTTACGGTTCCTTTCCTTGTCTTCCAAAAGAACTGATTGGCTATCTTCTTTGGCAGAAATGTAAAACACTTCAGAGTTTTTATCCTTGCAGTCTGAGTAGCTTCATCTTTTAACTTGCATCTGTGGTGCTAGTTTCTTTGTTTATAAGAAAGAAAAGAAGGCCTAGGGGAAAGCAAGCGATTTCTTCTTAAGGTTTTTTAGGGGGGCGGGGAGAGAAGGCCCATTCTATAAGTTTTGTGTAAACCTTGTAGAACCTGAACTGGAAACATCCTGGAAGATTATCACAAATTTGAGAAGCTTGAATCACATAGCTGCCTGTTTTCTAGCCTCCTCACTTCTTGAGTGTTGTCTAGACATTAATCAAACAGGTTTCAACCACTCAATAATCCTCTTTAAAACTTTACATTGTGATGTAATTTTTGATTTAGACACCAAGTTACAAAGATAGTAGTTTCCATGTATCCTTTAACCAGCTTCCTCCTGTATTAAAATGTTACATAACCATAACACTTATCAAAATTAAGAAGTTAACATTGGTATGGCACTTAATGGAATTACATTTTATATACATTTCCTGAGTTGCTTTTTCCTGCTTTAGAATCCAGTCCAGGATATATGTGTTAGATAATTATCTTTAATGTGTTTTCTTACTGTTTTCCCTTAACATTCTGGGTTTTTATTATTGAGGGTTGTTCAGTTTATAAAAATTGTTAAATATTTCATAGAGGTTTTATGCCTATAATAGATAGATTTTAATTAATTGATTTAGCCAGTCCTGCAGCTTGAACTCTGGGCCTGGGCACTATCCCTGAGCTTCTTTTGCTCAAGGCTAGCACTCTAGATACATTTTAGATGTCAAGAAAAGGGGCAAACATGGGGGCTGGGAAGGTGGCTCAGTGGTAGAGTGCTTGCCTTGCATGCATGAGGCCCTGGGTTCAATTCCTTAGTACCACATAAGCAAAAAGAAAAAAGCCAGAAGTGGCGCTGTGGCTCAAGTGGTAGAGCGCTAGCTGAAGAGCTGAGGGACAGGGCCTAGAGTTCAGGCCCCATGACCGGATCCCCCCCCCCCCTCCAAAAAAAAAAAAAAAAGGAAAAGGGGCAAGCATTGTGAACTTTTTTTTTTCTTTGCTGGTCCTGGGCCTTGAACTATGGGCCAGTGCGCTATCCCTAAACTCCTTTTGCTCAAGGCTAGTGCTCTACCAACTGAGCTACAGTACCATTTCCAGCTTTTTTTGTTTTTTTTTTAATCTTGTGATTAATTGGAGCTAAGAGACTCACTGACTTTCCTGCCCAGGCTGGCTTCGAACTGCAATCCTTAGATCTCAGCCTCTTGAGAGGCTGATGGTGACTCACACCTTTAAGTTATCATCACCCAGCAATATTTTTAAATTGTGCATTAACTATTAACCTGTATTATGCTGCCTTAAAATTGAAATTGTACACATAAAGGGTTGCATAAAATGAAAATGATAAAATTACCCCCAAATGGCAGGATGAGTTACCTGTCTTTTCTTGTATAAAGCAGTTTATAAATTAGAGATGGCGAGATGAGTACACAGCCATATCAATATAGAATATGACTAAGCTCTTTGGTGTCATAAAATGCTCAGGAATTGGAAGGAAGATGTTATTATTTCCTAAAATGCTTTTTGTAGACAGTATTCCGTACATTTAAAAGATTTACTGTGTGCCAGGCACTGTGATGGGCCTTATGATGGGATCTTTATGAGATTATTTGAGCTGGGATGTTTCCATGACCTTCCCACCAGAGAAGGGATATTTGTTCTGCGAAAAGATTGCTTATTAAAAAATTATATGTTCTTGGGTGCAGTGTTTTGTTCTACTGTCAAATATTTTATTATAATATGTCCAACATGTTAAAGATTTCCTAATGAGTTATTTTTTAACTCTGAGACTATAATTTATGTCCGCAAGTTTATTCATGGTATCTGACAGTTGAAAGAAAGGGTATAGGGGCTGGGAAGGTGTACCACATAAGCAGAAAAAGCCAGAAGTGGCTCCAGTGGTAGAGTGCTAGCCTTGAGCTGAAGAGCTGAGGGACAGTGCCCAGGCCCAGAGTTCAGGCGCCATGACTGGCAAAAAAAAGAAAGAAAGAAAGAAAGGGTATAAAAACAGTTAAATAAACCCCAAATAAACAAGTTATTATTTGCACACAGCAGCATTTTGCTTTTGCCACAAATACATGTTGGATATAATTTCCAGAGATATCACTGAGCCTTGTGAAAAAAAATCACATGAACTTGGCAAGACAGTAAACAGGGTTTTGTTTTTGTATTGGAAGTTTAGTAATGAAATCCTCAATTTAAAGATTTTCTTTCTGTAGGTAGTGTGTCAGGGCTTGTTTAAAAGTTGTTTTGAAAGGCAATTGTTGCAGTTAACCTAATTTTTTAAAACAATCATGTTTCCCTTGGTGTTTAAATGCTACCCTTTTTTTTTTATAATCTCAAATATTGTAGACTTTCTGTTTTATTAGTATATCTGTTCTTCCATGAATCTTACATTTTTCAACTGAACAGTTTTATATAGATGAATCTATTTTTTTCCTCCGTTCCATGTTATTTTTATTTTCCTGGCTATTTTTACATGCTTACTCTTTCTTTAAGTTTCCTAGGGGTATTACTGAATTGGCATTAAATTAGTGGATTACTTTTTTGTTGTTGTTGTTGTTGGTCGTGGGGCTTGAACTCTGGGCTTGGGCACTATACCTGCCCTCTTCAGCTCAAGACAAGCACTCTACTGCTTGAGCCACAGCGCCACTTCTGGTTTTCTAGTGGTTTATTGGAGATAAGTGTCTCACATACTTTCCTGCCTGTTCTGGCTTTGAACTATGATCCTCAGATCTCAGCCTCCTGAGTAGCTAGGATTACAGGCGTGAGCCACCGGTACCCAGCTCAGTGGATTACTTTTGAGAGACTTTGACATATATGTTCACACACACTGATCAGTTAAGATGATCTCTTCATTTATTAAAGAAAAAATATTTTTTGGGAGTCAGTCATGGGGCTTATACTCAGGTCCCCTCAAGGCTAGTGCTCTACCAGTTTGAGCCACAGCACCATTTCCGGTTTTCTGGTGCTTAAGTGGCAATAAGTCTCATGGACTTCCTTGCTCTGGCTGGCTTGGAATTGTGATCCTCAGCTCTCAGATCTCAGATCTCCTGAGTACCTAGGATTGTGTGAGCCACTATGATAACCCCCCCAAAACTCAGGTTTATGATGCAATCAAAAAGGACTAATAATCTCCTTAATATGTAAAAGTTGCTAATTGAATATAAGAAACAGTCTAATAGGAAAATGGATAAAGCATATGAACTGTTCATAGAAAGATGAAATAAAAATGATCCTTGAAAGAGGCACAAAGTGGCTCATACCTGTAATCTTACATTCTCAGTATGATGTAGTATAATGATATAGATGTTTGTTTCATCATGTTTCTAATTGGCAGTTGCCTGAATATAAGAAAAGTTTTAATATTTAAAATAACCTTTTTGGGCTGGGAAGGTGGCTCAGTGCTTGCCTTGCATGCATGAAGCTCTGGGTTTGATTCCTCAGCACGACATAAGGAGAAAAAGCCAGAAGTACGGCTGTGGCTCAAGTAGTACAGTGCTAGTCTTGAGCTGAAGAGCTGAGGGACAGCGCCCAGGCCCAGAGTTCAAGCCCCAGGACCGACAAAAATAACCAAAACAACCTTTTTATTTTATTATTGTTTTAGATTTATAGAAAAGTTGCAAACAGAGATAATAGAGAGTCCATACGCTGGTACTCCGTTTCTTCTGTTGTGAACATCTTATATGAATGTAGGCAGACTGTTGCACCATTGAACTAATATTCTTACATTATTGTTCACTTAAAGTTCATACTTCATTCAGATTTGTTTAATTTTTGCTTAATGTCATTTTTTGTTCCAAATTTTCATCCAGAACTTGTTCATCCAGCCTTACAAATTTAGTTTATTCTAATAATTACTGTGTTTTAAAAAACTGCTTAGATATGCTGTTGTGTTTTTAGTAATAGTTTTCACTTTTTGGTAGTTAAGTCTTTTCTATAATTGCTATACATGTGATACTTTAAAAATTTATATTAATAGTGAAAATAGGGACAGCATTGCCTTTCTTAATGTGAATCCAGGCATTTTAATGGAGATTCTATTATCTTTGTTGGAATGTTACTTCTTTTTACTGTGTTACAATATTATTCATTCACTTTCCAATGACTTCTGGTCATTTGCCAGACTAATATTTACCTCCATATATTCTGAGGTCCCATAAATCTTACTTACCTCATCTTTTCTTTCTTTTTTTCTTTTTGTCGGTCATGGGGCCTGAACTCTGGGCCTGGAAGGCTGTCCCTCAGCTCTTCAGCTCAAGGTTAGCGCTCTACCACTTGAGCCACAGTGTCACTTCTAGCTTTTTCTGTTAATGTGGTGCTGAGGAATCAAACCCAGGGCCTCATGCATGCGAGGCAAGCACTCTATAACTGAGCCACCTTCCCAGCTCCTTACTTCATCATTTTTGTAGCTCATCTTTAATGCTCTGAATGGTATGTGCTAAAAGGTCTTTTTGTTTCTTTTTATCTGCTTATCACAGTTTTTATTTCTTTTTATCTGCTTATTGGATTTATTTTTGTTATAGCCATGGAACATGTACTTTCAAGTTTTCTCATTTACTCCTTACTATGGCTTTGTGAAATGAAGATGCTGTTAGGAGTTAGAGTTAAATCAGGATGACACAAACTGCCTCTGCTGTTGCTTATGTTTGATCTTAGGAACACCTCCAGTGTTATCTTTTGTCTTCTTCCACCATACAGTCATGCAAGATTTTTCTGATAAATCCGCTCATGAAAGCCTAGCTGTGATTGATTTAGATGAACATAATATCCTCTGTTCATTTTCAGTATGCATTCTGAATCTAGACTTCTTAGAACTATCCTTTCCATCACTTTCTAATTAAATCCTTAATCCTGGCTCCCCTCCTTTTACTAGTATTATGTGAATACAGTGAAAGTCCACTTATAAAGTTTCTCCCAGGGATTTAGTTATATTTTTCACATATACTTACAGGGAGAGGATTTGTCTCACTGATCACTTGGGGCAGGGGTTAGCTTATTCTATGAGTATATAATAAATGAGTTTTATTAAACTTTCAGAAAGTTTAATAAAATCCTTTTGTTTACTGGTCTGATGTAGGGTTCTTATCCTGTAGTATTTGTATCAGACACTATCTCCTCCTCATTGCTGATGCTCTCACACCTGCTCCTTTGTTGCAAGTAGAGACCATACATTGGTCGTCTACTTATGTATTTTCCATTCCAGTTTATTGTTAAACAGAATCTAAAACTATAGTCCTTAGAAATACATAAATCAAAAAAAAAGAAATACATAAATCAAAGAGCCTAGCTGCATGTTCCAAGGATAGAAACCCTTTTTGGGGAGATTTTAACATGTTTGAATTTGCAATGCTTTTGTCTTCTGTTAAATAGAGACCAAGGATGGTGTTGACATATACAGTACTTAGAATGGTGCCCCATATTGGAGGATTGAGAAAAATGCCCTAGAGCATGCATTCTTCATGGGAGTTATATGACTCTGGGGCCAAAAATGAGTACTGGGAGTATATGAAAGAACTGTGTGTGTGTGTGTGTGTGTGTGTGTGTGTGTGTGCGCGCGCGCTCGTGTGCGCGCGTGCGCACGCGTGCATGTGCTGCTGCTAACTTGGGCTTAAACTCAGGGCCTGGGCGCTCGCTGTCTCTTAATTTTTTTAGTCAGGGCTGTCACTCTTCCACTTGAGCCATAGCTGTGCTTCCAGATTTTGTGGTTAATTGGAGATGAGTCTCATAGAATTTTCTGCCAGGGCTGGCTTTGACCATATCCTCATATCTCAGCCTCCTGAGTTGCTAGGATTACAGGCATGAGCCACTAGCCCCAAAACTTACTCTTTTTAGGTACACACGCACACACACAAAATGTATATATATTATATATGCATACATATATACATATATACACATTACTGTAGTAGTAAGCAAAGTGTATGTGGTATTAAAACTATCAAGAGAGGAAATGATTAAGGATAAAAAGTGTGCAAAGGTTCATTTATGAGGCAGTACTGTGAGAAACCTTCCTTTGGACTAGATCATTTGGTGATGATTAAAAATTCTCTAGTGTGACAGATTGCTTGTATAGTCCTATTTCTGCCACTTAACCAACTGTGGACTAATGCCTTTGTAGCCTCAATTTTGTCATCTGTATAATAAAAATAAGAATGATTTATTTTTCAAAGAATTGTTGGGAGCCAACCCATTTAAAGGACCTGGCACTTGATAAGACACCAAATTAGTTATTCTAAGAAAATTAAGGAGAGTGTGGTTCTGGTTTATTGCTATCAGTAGACATTTATTGAATGAAATTCTGATTTCTTGAATTTGTTGGAGTTGTCTTCATGGAAAACAAGGAAAAGGTGACGGTGTTCCCTTTTTGTGTGTGTATGCATGTTAGGCATCTTTAACATTTGCTTAACCTTAAGGCTAATGTGTGGCTTATTTTCTAGTTTTAGCATTTCCTTTTAAATGTAGAAATAAATTGATTATATAGGATACACTACCATGATTGTATTTCAAATAAATTGAATGAGCTCAGGACAAATGTGATAGGAATGATAAATGGGTTGGTCTGGTGACATTCTTAAGAGAGCTAATGCAGTTCTTTTAATTCATAAATATTATTGATCTTATAAAGATCAGTGATAAGATTTCAGCTTGTAATTTATTCTACTGAATTTTAGTGAAACATAAAAGAATACAATTAAGTCTTGATGTTTGTTTGTTTTTTTTGGTCCAGTCATGGGGCCTGAACTCTGGGCCTGCAGTTCTTTTAATTCATAAATATTATTGATCTTATAAAGATCAGTGATAAGATTTCAGCTTGTAATTTATTCTACTGAATTTTAGTGAAACATAAAAGAATACAATTAAGTCTTGATGTTTGTTTGTTTTTTTGGTCCAGTCATGGGGCCTGAACTCTGGGCCTGGGCGCTGTCCCTCAGCTCTTCAGCTCAAGGCTAGTGCCCTACCACTTGAGCCACAGCGCCACTTCCAGCTTTTTTTTTTTTTCCTGCTTATGTGGTTTTGAGGAATCGAACCCAGGGCCTCAGGCATGCAAGGCAAGCGCTCTACCACTGAGCCACCTTCCCAGCCCCAAGTCTTGATGGTTTTTATGTGTATTAATATTTTATTTAAAATATTTCTATTTGATCTTCAGTTTTGTCACAATATTTTGTTAATGAATTACATTATTTTGATTTTAAGCCTTAATTTTGTTATGGGTCCTATAAGTTTTCTTTTTAAAATTAAAAAATTTTTTAGCACCTATTAACTTGTACAAAATAATTGGCTTCATTGTGCCATTTTCATACAGGTATATGACTTTGACCATATCCCTCATTGTCCTACCTTATCTCCGCCTTCTGTCTCTTTTTCCTCTTCCCAGATAGCCTTGAAAAAAATCTATATTTCATATGTAAGACAAAATATTCAATATTTGTCTTTCTGACTGACTTATTTTGCTTAAGTTTGACTTGTTTTCTTGCCTGCAAATGACATATTTTGGTTTTTGTAATCACTGAATAATATTGCATTGTGAATATGTGCCACATTTTCTTGATACCTAGACTAATTTTATAACTTGTAAGCCTTAAGTTTGAGCTACTACTTTACCACATCAATAAAAGTATTGTTTTACATTATATTTCCTTAAGAGTGGAGATCTCATTGAATACATCCTGAACTGCATTTTGTGAGGTATAATACAAGGTAATATAGTCATCTTTTTTTTTTTTTTTTTGGTCAGTTGTGGGGCTGGAACTCTGGGCTTGGGTGCTGTCCTTCAGCTCAAGGCTGGAGCTGTATCAGCTGAGCCACAGAGCCACTTCTGGTTTTCTGGTGGTTAATTGGAGATAAAAGTCTCATGGATGTTCCTCCCTGGGCTAGCTTTGAACTGTGATGCTCGATCTCAGCCTCCTGAGTAGCTGGGATCACAAGCGTGAGCCACTGGTACCCAGCTAGTTGTCATTTTTTAATAATTGTAGCCATGTTGACAGAACTTGTTAGTGAATAGATAATTTTACTTACTATGCGTCTTAAAAAATTGTTTCAGTGGATTAGGTCAAAAACAAATGACACTGCAAAACGAAATTACTCATGACCTGACGTAATGTTACTGTAACCCCTCTGTATATCACCTTTACAACAAAATTTAAAACAAATAAAAAATGGGATAAAGAAAAAGTCAAGCTGTTTAAATGAGAGTTTCTGTGCCTCTTACCAATAGGAAATTCAGTTTTACCAGTTTACTCAGTTATTTATTTCAACTGATCAGTGAAGTTTTTAGAAGTTCCAAGCTGGACTTCAGAATTAGTTGATCTGCTGTGTAGTTAGATTTGTAGAATATTAGGTTTTTTCTTTTCTGTGGGAAATTATGCCCAAATTTCAGCATTGAATATTTCTTTAGTTCCTCTATAGCTTCAACTTCTGAAAAGAACCAACTATCTAGAATGCTTTATGAGTGGGCTGATTCCCTAGAGCTATGGCTACTAATAGCAAGGCCTTTTCTAAGTCCTTTGTGAGGGTCTTGTTATGAAAACTGGAAGGCTTATTGAAATATTTCTTTTTTTTTTTTTTTTTTTCTGGTCTTAGGGCTTAAACTCAGGACCTGGGCACTGTTCCTGAGCCTCTCTGTTCTCAAAGCTGGCTACCACTTGAGCCACAGTGCCACTTTTGGCTCTGTTTATGTGATACTGAGGAATTGAACCCAGGGCTTCATGCTTGCTAGGCAAGCACTCTACCATAAGCCACATTCCCAGCCCAAAACATTTGTTTTCTTTCTACTTCTCCCTCACTTTGTTTTTTATGGCCAACGTTTTCAAAGTTTGATTACCAAGACCTTTTTTTCTCTTTTCTCAACATTCTGTTCACCAGAAATGAAAGGTGGAATAATTATGGAATGGCAATCTACACACTGTGTAAGTTACACACTTATCTACTTATTCTTCTTGAGAATAAGCCAGATATTTTGCATCAGAATTGGTAAGAAGAAATCTATTATCCCTCCTTTCTTCTATGTACAGTAGAAAAGCTAAACAGCCATACTGAAAATCTACAATTTTCAAATTGTACTAGTTTTTGCTTTTTGTCTGTTAGGTGCATTTTTGCTGTCATTTATTATTTAAAATTTAATCTCTTTTCTGTAAGAAATTGGCAGAGCAGGCAGAACTTCAAAGAACACTTTAAGTCAGTTTTTTATCTCCAAAGCAGCTAGTGATTGTCATTGTTGTAGTTTACATTTAATTACATTGTTAGTTGGTAACAAAGATCCTAAAAAGTAAGCATGGATTTAACAAGAATAATCTGGATAATTTAGTGTATTGAATTTGGAAACAAAACTCTTAAAATGTTTATTTTCTAGTAGTTACATATTCTAAGTTATATTGTATCATAAAGCAGTAAGGTGTAGACTCAATAGAGTGGCAGTTTTTATAAGTTCATAGCTAAACATTTTTTTTTTTTTTTTTTGGGTCCAGTCGTGGGGCTTGAACTCTGGGCCTGGGCGCTGTCCCTCAGCTCTTCAGCTCAAGGCTAGCACTCTACCACTTGAGCCACAGCGCCACTTCCGGCTTTTTTCTTATGTGGTGCTGAGGAATTGAACCCAGGGCCTTGAGCATGCAAGGCAAGTGCTCTACCACTGAGCCACCTTCCCAGCCCCCATAGCTAAACATTTTAAGGAAAAACATCTAACTTAAGAGGGAATAGAGATACGGACTTTATTTCTTTATTATTTTGTATATTTTTTACTTTTAATTAACTTATGAAATTTTAAAAATTAACTTTTTTTTAAAGATAAGTCAAACCCAGTCTTTCTATTCTATATCTATTTTAAAATGGTTCTTTATTATGTTGTTCCTAGCCCTTATTATGAAGCTCTTAGATAATGAAATAAGACAATTGAGATTTTAATTTTTCAGTGATCTGTGGTGCTAACTTTCCCTGATAATAAAAAAACCAATGTTTTCTGGTGCACACTGATACATTTTTTTTGCTAAAGGAAAAACATCAAAAGTAGAGGGAAGTATTCATTCAGCAAGCTTCTTGTAATAAAAAGTAGGTGTGCTATATACTTTTACCAAACAACTTTAGAACTACTTAAAAATTCATTACAATTAGTTTGTTTGGAGAACAAACACAGTCAGAATTTTTTTTGTTAGCGACATTACTGATTATGCCCGATTTCAGGGGTATACATTAAGAAATTAGCCTGTCATTGCTGATAGCTACTTCGCTTCATTCAGAAGTTGGAGGTTATAGATTTGTACATGGCATATATGAAATATGAGGGAGAAGTGTTTGATGGTGATCTTTTGTTTAGGTTATTGGTTAGAGAAGAATTTGTGTGTGTGTGTGTGTGTGTGTGTGTGTGTGTGTGTGTGTGTGTGTGTGTGTGTGTGTTTACTGAGGTTTGAACTCAGGACAGTGCTTAGTAGGCTGGCATGATACAGCTGAGATGCCTTCAGCCCTGTTTTTTTATGGCTTATTTTTAGGATAGGGTCTGGCTTATTCCCAAGATCCATCTGTTTTTAGGCTTCCTGTCACCACAGTGAGCCACTTCATCTTACTTCCCTCTGTGGAGATGGGATCTTAAGATGTCTCTGTCTTCATTGGCCTAGTATGTCAGTTCTTCCAAACTCAAACTCCCACATGGATGACAGGCATGTACCATTTTGTCCAACTATGGTTTAGAAAAGGGTCTGTGATTTTTTTTTTTTCCTCCCCAGGCTGGCCTCCAATTGTGATTCTCTGGTCTTAGCTTCTTAAGTAGCCAAGATTATAAGTGTGAGTCTCTGACACCAAGCTAAGAAAATAATTATTTTATGTAGAGCAGGGATGAGTGGACTGTGTTCCATGTAGCTATGAATGGCTTTTACATTTATTACTGATTGAAAAAAAATCAAGAATAACATTTTGTGACATGAAATTTATATAAAACTCAAATTTCATTGTCCATAAAGAGAGTTTTATTGCTTATGCTCACTTGTTCACATGTTCTTACCTTACAGAGTTGGATAGTTATAAGAGTATCAATAAATTGTAAAATACTGGTTCTTGGGACTTACACAAAAAATAGTTTGCTTATGTATACAACCCTATAAGTGATGGCATTCTATTATATAAATTATACCAAGTAGCTAGGGAAGATTTTTGGATATTTTTGGGCACAAAGAAATTATAAATGTTTGAAGTGATAGATGACTGTAAGGATCTTGAGTTGATCAGTACACAATATAAAAATATACCAAAATATCACATTGTATCCCATAACATGTATAATTATTATTTCAATAAAAATGTTTTTTAGAGGGCTGGGAAGGTGGCTCAGTGGTAGAGTGCTTGCCTTGCATGATCGAGGCCCTGGGTTCAATTCCTCAGCACCACATAAGCAAAAAGAAAAAAGCCGGAAGTGGCGCTGTGGCTCAAGTGGTAGAGCGCTAGCCCTGAGCTGAAGAGCTGAGGGACAGCGTGCAAGCCCAGGGTTCAGGCCCCACGACCGGACCCAAAAAAAAAAAAAAAAAAAAAAAAATGTTTTTTAGAAAAGTTAGCTCACCTTTGACATGAGCCAAACTTCTCCTTAATTTTAGTCTTAGTTTGAAATCAATGTACTTAACCTCTTTGTGCCTCAACTTCCCTATCTATAAAATAGAATAATAGAACTAATATCATGAGGTGATTGTGAGGGTTAAATCACCTAGAAATGTGCACTGTACTTGGTAACCACTATTAGCTGTTAGTTTCTCATATCCATCCATTCAAGGGCCTTGGATTATTATCTCCTGTATGTATAAGAAGGGGCTTCTGTTCAGTGGTGTTAAATATATCTACATTGTTGCATAACATCTCCTGAATTTTTTTTATATTGAAAAATTGAAACTGCTTACAGCAACTTTTTTCTTTCATCATCTCCTGTGCCTGCCAGCCTCTAGTAACTGCCATTCTACTCTTTGTTTCTATTAATTTGGCTGCTTTAGATGACTGTAAGTAAATTATTTATCAGGTATGTTTTCATTTTTTATTTCACAGTGTAATATTTTCAAGGTTCATCTATGTTGTAGAACATGACAGAATTTCTTTTTCAAGCTGATTAACATTCCACTGTAGGATTAAGTGACATTTGGGTTATGTTTACCAAATATAAAAAATGCTGTTAGGTACCTATGTGTGCAAATAATCTTATGATCTTTTAATTCCTTTGAATATGTATTTGGGTATATTATAGTGGGACTGATAGAGTATATGAGTGTTTTTTGTTTTTAACTTTTTTTTTTTTGTGTAGGTCCTAAGGTGAACTCAGGGCCTGGGCATTGTCTTTTGAGCTTCTTTTGCTTAAGGCTAGTGCTCTACCATTTAAGCCACTTTGCCACTTCTGGCTTTTTCTGAGTATCTTATTTCAGATAAGAGTTTCACAGGCTTTTCTGCCCTGCTGACTTTGAACCTTAATCCTTAGATACTGGCTTAGGAGTGGCTAGAATTAGAGGTGTGATCCTCCTGTGCCCAGCTTTGTTTTTAACTTTTTAGGAACTGCATACTGTTTTTATAGGGGCCAAATTAGATTTTCCTACAAACAAGAGTTCCACCAATATGTCCATGTGTTCACTAAACTTTTTTTTTTTAATAGCAGCCATCGTGTTGGATTGGATATGGCTTTGATTTGTAGCTTAAGTTTCATTTCTGTCTGCCCACTTTGCAAAATGAATTATCTTATTAAAAGCATCTTAACAGTTCTAAGGAGGCTTTTTAGGTTTATATTTGATCTGAATATAGGGGTACCTGGTAACATTAGCACTTCAGATATAATGAAAAGTTAGAACTTTTTTTTTGGTCAGTCATGAGGCTTGAACCCTGAGCTCTTTTGTACAAGGCTAGCTTCTACCTCTCTGAGCCACATTGCCGCTTTCACTTTTCTGGTGGTTAATTGGAGATAAGAGTCTCATAGTTTCCTGCCTGGGCAGGCTTTAAACTATAATCCTCAGATTTCAGCCTCCTGAGTAGTTAGGATTACAGGTGAGAGCCACAGTGCTGGGCTAAGAGTTAGGATTTCTTTCTTTCTTTCTTTCTTTCCTTTCCTTTCTTTCTTTCTTTCTCTCTCTCTTTCTTTCTTTTCTTTCTTTCTCTTCTTGAAAATAATGGAGAAGGTAAAAACGAAGTGATGTGGAACGTGATATATTGCTACATTACCCATTATTGAAATGAATAAGTATCCTTGTTAAAGATAAAAGCTAGGGGCTGGGATTGTGGCTTAGTGGTAGAATGTTTGCCTATCATGCATGAAGCCCTGGGTTCCATTCCTCAGTACCACATTAACAGAAAAAGCTGGAGGTGTTGCTATGGCTCAAGCGGTAGAATGCTAGCCTTGAGCAAAAGAAGCTTAGGGACAATGCCCAGGCCCTGAGTTCAAGTCCAGGACTGGCAAAAAAAAAAAAAGCTAATATACTTTTTCTTCACTATGAAGGCTTTTTTACTTCTCTAAGAATTATCTTTTTTCCAACTACAAAAGAAACACCATAATATGTTATTAAAAAATAAGGAAGCTAAGCATAAGCTTACATTTGATGTATAGTATATTGTTTTTATGTAGTTTGTGTTTTGGCTAGTGATGTAGCTTCCACAGTCATGTATATAATTTTCCATTTTTCTCCTGATTTTTCAATTGAGGTTTCTATTTGTTGTGAAAGTCTCTTTTGTTGCATGTATTAGAGTTTGTCTGAATTTTATGCTTAAAAAAGAATTGTTGGGTCATCTGTATCTACCAGTTTATATTGTAGCAGTTTATGAAATCCTAGTTCTTTATACTTGGTATTATCTGGCTTCTTAATTTTTGTTTTAATAATTAAAAGAATTAAATAAAAATGTAAAAGTTTTTAAGAAATTTAAAATAAACCATTTTTGACATTGTCCAAAAAAGATATATACTCATTACCTGACTTATGAAATGATAAACCCTCTATACAACACCTTAATAATAACAAAATTACATTAAAATAATTTTTATTTTAATAAAGGAACTTTATTGTGTTGTTCTTGGAGTTAGAACTGAAGGTCTGATCACTATTCCTGAGATTTCTATTTTGCTCATAGCTAGCACTCTACCACTTGAGAGTCACAGCTCCTCTTCCAGCTTTTTGGTGTTTAAATCGAGATAAGAATCTTACAGACTTCTTGCCTGGGCTGGCTTCCTCAGATCTCAGTTTTCTGAGTAGCTAGGATTACAAACATAAGGCTATATAAGATGGTATATTGTAGTGGTTTTAAATTGTACTCACACTAGTAAAGTCAGATATATTTTGTGTGGTATTTATGGGTCATTTTAAATTTCCTTTGCCAGTAAAATTCTTTATAATTTTTTGTGTGTTTTTTTACTGGGTTGTTTTCCTTTTTGTTGTTGCTTTTGATGGAGTTTTTCACGTATCTTATTTACACACATACATACTTACATTTCTTTTAATTTATTGTGTCTCATAAGTTCTTATTTCCAATTCATTAGTCCTTTTATTGTTTATGCTTTGAGAGTCATGCTTAAGAAATCTTCTATCTTCTAAGTCATAAAGACATTTAAAAAATGTTTTTTCTAAAGCCTTTCTAAAGTTTTTCTCTTAAGAGAACTAATAATAATAGGAATTCCCCAAAGTGTAAAAAATGTTTCAAATTAATGATAGGCATTTTAAGAAATGAGTTAGGGGCTGGGAAGGTGGCTCAGTAGTAGAGCGCTTGCCTCGCATGCCTGAGGCCCTGGGTTCAATTCCTCAGCACCACATAAGCAAAAAGTAAAAAGCCGGAAGTGGCGCTGTGGCTCAAGTGGTAGAGCGCTAGCCCTGAGCTGAAGAGATAAGGGACAGTGCCCAGGCCCAGAGTTCAGGCCCCAAGACCGGATCCCCCCCCCCAAAAAAATATATAAGAAATGAGTTATAATTTTTTCCCCCCACAGGCTTGGTCTCAATTGCAAATGATAAATGATGTCTTTTCGAGAGAGAGAGAGAGAGAGAGAGAGAGAGAGAGAGAGAGAGAGAGAGAGTGTGTGTGTGTGTGTGTGTGTGTGTGTGTGTGTATGTGTGTGAGCCTCCTGATTTGCTAGGATCACAGGTGTGAGGCACTGGTACCTGGCCATTCTTTTGACCTTTAGGTTACAGCTCACTGAGTTCTGACTGAATTCGTTTGATATCTGAGTATTGCTACTTGATAAAGTGAATCTCAAAAATTTAGAAGCTAACTACTTTCTAAGAATTAAAAGCACCTAACTTTCCTCTTTTAACTTCAGAATATTTGAAATTGTAAAATCTGATATGGAAGATATATGTGATCAAGTCTGATGAGGTTGCAAGTCTTTATCTTGTGCTTCAAGTGTTGTGGCCTTTATAGTTATTTAATGAGTGTCTTTGTCCACCAGTAATTTGCCAGCTGCTCTACCACTTCTGATCTCTACTGTCCACTGTTGGTGGTGTCCTGGGAGAGAAGGAAAACTAGCTTTCTATATAAGCAGTGTTATATATAGATAGACTTTTATGTTATGATAAACAAACCAGCTTTTATTACCCAAGGCTGTTCAAGTGCATGGTTGCATCAGTGGTAACTTGAAGATAACAGTCACAATAATATATCTTAAGAAGATAAAAGTGATACTAGAACTTCATAGTTTGTTACTAAATATAACTAATCTAAGTCATCAGTTACTTTCCAGCAGATTAAAAATATAGATTATAATTTAGAACTAGGATCAGTAAAACATAAAAATTATGTTTAAACATAAGGATAAGCAATTTTATCTTGTAAATTATGTTTTTCTTCCAAAGAATTTTCTTTCCCATGAGTTGCTGTTTATTACTAGAGTTCTGAATGTGTCTGAAAAACTTTTCTTTAAAACCAGCTTTTTTTTTTTTCGGTCCAGTTGTGGGGCCTGAACTCTGGGCCTGGGCGCTGTCCCTCATCTCTTCAGCTCAGGGCTAGTGCTCTACCACTTGAGCCACAGCGCCACTTCCAGCTTTTTTTCTTTTTGCTTATGTGGTGCTGAGGAATCAAACCCAGGGCCTCAGGCATGCAAGGCAAGCGCTCTACCACTGAGCCACCTTCCCAGCCCTAAAAACAGCTTTTATAACTAGCTTAATAAAATATGAAAGCGGATAGTAAATACCACTTGATTTGCCCTTTTAATATAAAATGGAAGGCTAGGTAAGCTAATTAGTTTCTAGGGTTTTTTTTAATGCTTGATTTTAAGGAACCATGGAAACCCTATAAAGCTAGATACCATTTATATTTTTCTTGAATGATTAACTCATAACCATAAGGGAAGGTTGTGATCAGGTATCATAGGTCTGATGCTAATGTTAGCTGTCCTGGAGTCAGCTGAAAGCCCACAACTGTAATGCAAGTGAGGAGAGGAACAAGTTTAAACACATTAATTCTGTAGCCCAGTATATGCCTGAGCACTTTTACCTTCTTTGTGAGAGTGAAACAGTTGTTCTCTGTCCCCTGAAAACCTCATGGGCAACCATACACAGGGCTTACATAGCTAAGCCACATAGCATAAAATAAATGGTAACTTTTTTTTTTTTTTTTTTGGGTCCGGTCGTGGGGCCTGAACTCTGGGCCTGGGCGCTGTCCCTCAGCTCTTCAGCTCAAGGCTAGCACTCTACCACTTGAGCCACAGCGCCACTTCCGGCTTTTTTCTTTTTGCTTATGTGGTGCTGAGGAATCGAACCCAGGGCCTCAGGCATGCAAGCAAGTGCTCTACCACTGAGCCACCTTCCCAGCCCAATGGTAACTTTTTTTGAGTGGAAAATACAAGTTGTTCATCTGATCCTGGTTCTCAGTTTGTAACGGCCAGTTTTCATTTTTTAAATTTTTTTTTTTTTTTTTTTGTCGGTCGTGGGGCTTGAACTCTGGGCCTGGGCGCTAGCGCGTCCCTCAGCTCTTCAGCTCAAGGCGAGCGCTCTACCACTTGAGCTACAGCACCACTTCCGGTTTTCTGGTGGTTTATTGGAGATAGGAGTCTCACGGTCTCTCCTGCCCGGGCTGGCTTTGAACCGTGATCCTCAGATCTCAGCCTCCTGAGTAGCTAGGATTGCAGGCGTGAGCCACCAGCGCCTGGCTTCATTTTTTAAAATTTTTTATTGTGATTAAGTGATTACATAAATTCCATAGTATTGTGAGATCGTGATACTTAAAGTCACAAACACATTCTAACCTTCATGAAGCAAATTGCCATTATTGTGGTCTATAAAGTTTGTGAATTCTGTGAGTTTTGGTACAACTATATCTTCCACATCCGTTGACATGTACATTTCTTTCCTTTTGCTTAGTGTTAGCTGTTCCCTCTATCGCTATTATTCCCTCCCTCCCATCGCTGCCTTTTGAGTTGCTTAGTCATTTTCATCAATGTCCAGTGCAGCTGATGGGTTCCTCTGTTGTATGTTTTCCCTGTTTCCCTCTGATTCTGTGTCCTCCTCCTAGTTTCTCTCAGATGTGCGCATATATACCATATATGTGGTATATTATGATAGGACAAGATGAGTGGAGGTCCTTTTGTTTCTCGAGTCCTGTTTACTTTGTTGTACCCCCTTACATTTTGTGTTTAACATCTACATATCAGGGAGACCATGTGCCATTTGTCTCTTTGCTCTTGGCTTACCTCAAAATGATTTTTTCTAGTTCCATCCATATCCCTGCGAATGCCATTATTTTGCCCTTTCTAATGGCTGCACAATATTCCATTGTTTATAGGTACACAATTTTTGGATCCATTCATCTGTAGTGGGGCATCTGGGTTGTTTCTGTATCTTGGCTATTGTGAACAGTGCTGCAGCGAACATACTGGTGCATGTGTCCTTGTATCCTGGTTCCTGTTACTTAGGGTAGATGCCTAGGAGTGGTATGGCTGGGGAGGTCTATAGTTAGCTTTCTGAGGTACCTCCAGACTGTTTTCCAAAGTGGTTGTATTAGTGTATATTCCTACCAGCAGTGCAGTAAGATTGCTCTTTTCTCTGCATCCCCTCCTCTGCATCTCCTCCAGCATTTGTGGTTGGCTGAACTTAGGATAATGGGCCATTCTGACTGGGGTAAGGTGGTATCTCAGGGTTATTTTTATTTGCATTTCCATTACAGCCAGGGATGAACATTTCCTCATGTGTTTCTTTGCCAGTTTTATCTCTTTTTCTGAGAAGTCTCTCTTTAATTCCCTGCCCATTTAGTAATTGGTTTGTTAGGTTTGGGAGGGATTAGTTTCTTGAGTTCCCTGTATATACTGGATATTAGGCCCTTGTCTGATTTGCTGGTAAATATTTTTTCCTAATTAGCTGGCTGTCTTACTAGTTTTGTTGCTATGTTTTTAGCTGTGCAGAAACTTTTTATTTTAAGGTAGTCCCATTTGTCCAGTCTCTCTCCAATATGTTGTGACCCTGGGACTCTGTTCAGGAAGTTACTGTCTGTGCCTATAAGTGCAGGTGTTTCTCCTACTCTGTCCTGCAGTAGTTTCAGAGTTTCAGGTTTGATGTTAAGGTCTTTAATCCATTTTGAGTTGATATTAGTGCATGGTGACAGGCTGGGGTCTATTTTCAGTTTTCTTTATGTGGCTGCCCAATAGTAGAAGAGGCTATGCTTCTTCCACTGTATGTCTTTGGCTCCTTTGTCAAATAGCAGCTGACTGTAAGCATGTGGTTTTATTTCTGGATCTTCTAATCTATTCCATTAGTCTTCAGGTCTGTTTATGTGCCAGTACTAAGCTGTCTTTGTTATTATGGTTCTATAGTAGAGTTCAGCATCATGATCCCCCCATCTGTATTGTTTTTTAACTTAGAATTGGCTATTCTAGGTCTTTTGTTGTTCCATATGAATTTTTGGACTTTTCTCTATTTCAGTAAAGTACGTCATTGGGATTTTAATGGTGATTGTATTGAATTTGTATATCAATTTTGGCACTATGGCTATTTTCACTATATTAAGTCTACCTATCCAAAAACATGGAAGATCTTTCCATTTTCTGGTATCTTCTATGATTTCATTTTTTAAGTTTTTAAAGTTTTCATTAAATAGTTCCTTTACATCTTTGGTTAGGTTAATTCCTAAATATTTTATTGTTTTTGAGGTTATTGTGAATGAGGTTGTTGCCTTGATTTCCCTTTCTGCTTGTACATTATTGGTGTACAGAAAAGCAACTGATTTTTGTGGGTTTATTTTGTATCCTGCTACTTTGCCGAAGTGGTTTATAAGTTCTAAGCATTTGGGGGTGGAGGTTTTGGTATCATTGAAGTATAATATGTTATCTGCAAATAGGGATAGTTTAACTTTTTCTTCCCTATGAGGATGGATCCCTTTAATGTCTTTTTCTTGCCTCATTGCTCTGGCTGAGGATTCCAGAACTATATTGAAGATGAGTGAACAAGGCATCCTTGCCTTCTTCCTGATTTTAGGAGAATTGGTTGTAGTTTTTCTCCATTAAGTATAATATTAGCTATTGGTCTGTCATATATGGGTTTTATTGTTTTAAGGAATGTTCCTCCTATTCCTGTTTTCTCCAGAGCTTTTAACATGAATGAATGTTGTATTTTATCGAAGCCTTTTCCATGTCAATGGAGATAATCATGAGGTTCTTTACCTTGGATCTGTTGATGTGATGGATTACATCTATTGAATTACCTATGTTAAACCATCCCTGCATCTCTGGGATGAAGCCTACTTGATTGTAATGTGTGATAAATATGTTTCTGGATTCTATTGGCTAAAATTTTATTGAAGAGCTTTGCATCTGTGTTCATCAAGGAGATTGGTCTGTAGTTCTCTTTTTTTGGTTGGGTCTTTGCCTGTTTTGGGGATGGATGAGTGTGATATTGGCTTCATAGAATGAGTTTGGATAGCTCTCCCTCTGTTTGTATTTCTTTGAAGAGCTTGAGGAGTATGGGTATTAGTTTCTCTTTAAAGGTCTTATAGAATTCCATAGTGAATCCATCTGGACCTGGGCTTTTCCTTGTTGGAAGACTTCTGATTGCTTCCTCTATCTCATTGTAAGATCTTGGTTTATTTGATTTATTTCTTTTTGGTTCAGTTTGGACAATTTGTGTTTCTCTAAAAATCCATCCATTTCCGCTAGGTTTTCCTTCCTTAGTGAGTATAGATTCTGGAAATACTTTTTTTATAATTGTTTGTATGTCATGGGTATTTCTTGTAATTTTTCCTGTGGCAGCCCTGATCTTATTGATGTGGGTCTCTTCTTAGTCAATCTTGCCAGAAGGTCCATCAATTTTATTGACTTTGTAAAAAAACAAAACAAAAAAAAAAAACCCCAGCCTTTTGTTTTATTAATTTTATTTATAGTTTTCTTAGTCTAATTTTAGTTCTTACTTTGGTTATCTTGCTCCATCTAATAAGTTTAGGTTCAATTTTTTTCATGCTTTTCTAGCAGTTTTAGTTGCAACATAAGATATTTACTTGGTCTGTCTCTATTTTTTTGGTTTGTGCACTGAGAGCAATAAATTTGCCCCTCAGGACTGCTTTTGGTGTGTCCCACAGGTTTCTTTGTGATGTATATTAATTTTCATTAAATTGTAGGAACTTTTTAATTTCTTCTGTTTCCCAGGTGTTGCTCAGAAGTGTGCTGTTCAATTTCCATATATTTCAGTAATTTCTACAGTATGCTTCGTTATTAAGAACCAGCTTGATTCCACTGTGGTCAGATAGAATACAGGGAATTATGTCAATCCTCTTGTATTTGCTTATATTCCTTGTATGAACTATGACGCAGTCTATTTTGGAGAAAGTTCCATGGGCTCCTGAGAATGTGTACTGGGTTGTTGTAGGTTGGAAAAATTGGTAGATATCAATCAATTTCTCTTGAGCTATGGCATCATTTAATTCGGAGGCTTCATTGCCAATCCTCTGGTTGGTTGACCTGTCCTTTGGTGAGAGTGGAGTATTAAAGTCTCCTAGTATTATTGTATTTGGATCTTTTCTGTAAGTCTGAGAGTATTTGCTTAACAAATATTTGGGTGCACCGGGGTTTGGTGAGTATAAGGTAATACCCTTTTCTTGGATTGTTCCCTGTATTAATATGTAGTATCCTTCTTTGTCTTTTTGTATTGATTTTAATGAAAAGTTTATTTTGTCAGATATCAGGATGACAACTCCTGCCTTCTTGCTGGGAACATTTGCATGGTAGGTCTTCCTCCATCCTTTCACTAAGAGTTTGTTTTTATCTTTGGCTGTGGTCTCTTGAAGGCAACAAATGGATGGATCTTGTTTTCTGAATCAATCTGCAGTTCTTTTTCTTTTGATTGGTGAATTGAGCCTGTTAATATTCATGCTTATTATAGAGATGCAGTGTGTTTCCTGTCATTTTCCTGCTTTCCTAAGTTTTTCTTCTTTCCTTCTGTGCTTACTAAGTTGGACTTCTAGTAATATGTCTGATGTGGATCCCTGATCTTGATTGTTTTCTTCAGGTTGTGCTCCTCCTCTTAGTATTCTTTGAAGTGCGCTTATTGTTTATGAATTCATTTAGTTTTTCTTTACTATTAAAATTCTTACTTTCTCCATCGAATGTGAATGGGTATACCAGTCTGGGTTGCTGGGTATACCAGTCTGGATTGGCAGTTATTGGTTCTTAGGTCTTGGATGGTGCTTTCTCAGGCTTTCCTTGCATTCACTGTGTGGAGAGATCTGCAGTGATTCTGATTTTTTTTCCCCATTATCATATATAGCTCCTTCTTTGTTTTTGCTGCATGAAAGATTGTTTCTTTATTATTCAGATCTATCGTTCCTCCTGAGATCCTGCTTGTTATGTGTTCTGTATGCTTCTGTTATGTAGGTAAAATTTTCTCTTTTAAGATTGGGGAAATTTTCAGTGATAATCTTATTGAATAGGTGTTGCATTCCTTTATTCTGGTTTCCTCACCTTTGTCTACCCCAATTATATGAAGGTTAAATTTCTTGGCACTGGGGCTGGGAAGGTGGCTCAGTGGTAGAGCACTTGCTTTGCATGCTCGAGGCCCTGGGATCGATTCCTCAGCACCACATAAGAAAAAAGCCGGAAGTGGCGCTGTGGCTCAAGTGGTAGAGTGCTAGCCTTGAGCTGAAGAGCTGAGGGACAGTGCCCAGGCCCCGAGTTCAGTCCCACGACCGGACCCAAAAAAAAAAAAATTTCTTGGCACTGTCTGCTTGTTCTTGGACTTCCCTTTGGCATAGGTTAAGTGTTATTTCCATATCTGTGACCCTTCCCTGCCCCCCAGTTTCTACATTTTGTCTTCTGTATCCATTATTTTATTTATAGTTTCA
The DNA here is from genome assembly GCF_019054845.1 of Dipodomys spectabilis. NCBI lineage: Eukaryota > Metazoa > Chordata > Mammalia > Rodentia > Heteromyidae > Dipodomys > Dipodomys spectabilis. The sequence goes on along the minus strand of NW_024870834.1, from coordinate 22,636,390 downwards.
TCCACTCTGTTAACTATGGCTTCCATTGTGATTTGCATGGAGGAAATTGAACCACTTATGACTTCTATGTTGGTTCTCAGAGTATTAATCTCATTTATTAGCAAGGTGTGTATACTGCATCTATTTTTGGATGCATCTCCTGTTTGAAATCCTGCATCCCTTTGGATAATTCGTTTCTTTGTTCTTTAAATTTCTGACCAATTTCTCACTATAATTCTTGAGTCATTGCTTCTAACATTTCTTGAATGTATCGTTTGTCTTCCATTCCTGGTTTGCTTTCACTGGGGCTCTTCCCTGGGTGGCTGCTTGCCTTCGGGGGTGGCTTGCTATCTTGGCTATTGATGAATCTTGTAATTTTTCTCTGTGGTTTTTCCGCCTGGGGATTCAGGGGTTATTGGAGACTAATCTGAAACTCTGACTGTTTTGGTCAATAAGTGGCTGTCTTTACTTGGTTCTGGGTTGGTTCCTGGATAAATTGATGAAGCTTCTTCTCGGCCCTGGGTTGGCTGAGTCTGTACCTGGTCCTCCTTGGGAAAGAGGCTGACCTCCAGCTGCTAGTATGACCCATGTAGGACTCTCAGCTGTCTGCTCGATATCACAGGCAGTTCCCGCCTTCAGTCAAGGAGTAAGCCTAGACTGCTCGTGGTCCCTCCTAAGGGTGCTCCTGGCAAGACCAGGTGGGCTGGGTATATTCTCCCAGTTGCTGGAAACTGCTATGAGTTCCTGACTATAATCAGGAACTGGCGGTCTGAGCTGTCCAATCCCTAGCCTGGGATATACAGGTCAGGCTCTGGTGGGATTTGGGCTTCTGGTTCTCCTGTCTTCGACACACAGGTCTTTTGCCGTCAGAGTGCGGTTCCCACAAGGTGAGGTTCCCTGCTTTTCCCCCTCTTCCGAGGCATGCACTTCTGACTTCATTTGGGACAGGTGGGTTATGCAGCTCAGCCACCCAATCCCCAGGCCTGGCCATGGCTCCCCGTCCTCAGCCTGGGACACACTGGTTGGGCTCAGGTGGGACCTGTACTGCTGGGTATCCTGCCCAGGGTATTCAGCCCATGATACAGTTTGGATTTCTTCTGTTGCTGGCTGCTGTGGCCCATGGGGGCTGTTCCCAGCTTGAGCATTGAAGCTCCCTCCCAGGGCCGCCCTTGCTCAAGCTTGGAGGGCTGGGTGTGCTCCATGCACGGGTGGGGCACTTGCACAATTCCCAGTTTTAGTGGGACCTGTAGTCTAGGTGGTAGGGGGAGGGGTCTGGTTCAAGTTCTGGGGGTTACCAGCAGCACTGGTCTCCTTTGTGTGTGTGTGTGTGGGTGGGAGGGGCTGCCCCCTGTGGGGTACTCACTTATTCTGGAACTGGTTGGGAGCTATCCAGCAGTGCTATGGCAGATCACTGTTTCTGTGCACTGCAGGTCTCTGGTTGCCACCCTGTTCCGCGTTCGATTGCGATGATTGTGGGCTGGGCTGTGTGGTGGTGGTGGTGGCTCCGGTCTGTGTTTCCCACCATCTCTGCCTCTGTTTATGCTGTCCAGGTTGGCGCTGCGGGCGTTTTTTTTGGGCTAGCCTCCTGTGTACCGCTGTGGTTCTGGGGGTGGAGGGGCGGGCGGCTTTTGGAATGGCACGGGGTTGCTCTGCCAGTGAGGGGTCGAGGAGGGGTCTTTCTGCAGGTTCTGTGCTCTGAGGATTCTGTCTCTGTTGGAGCTCTCTGGGTCAGGACCCGCATCTTGGGAGTCTTCTGTACTGGCATTCTGCGGGTGGACCCTTGTAGTTCTGGGTCCCCTCCTCTACCCCTCCCCCTGCGGCCGTGGGGCTGGAGGGTTTTGGTGGGATGGTGGGGGCCGCTCCATTGGTGAGGGGTGGGGAAGGGTCCTTGTGCTTTCTGTTCTAAACTTTTTTCCTTTTTTTTTTTTTTTTTTCCCATTCTGGGTGTTTGCCTTTTTGCTGTTGTCGGCCTCTTGGGGAAACTGAGTCTTGGAACTTGAACTCTAATTGGTTGGAGAGACCTGTGGTATTTCTACTGTTCTGTCACCATGTTGGCCCCCTTAACTTTTCATTTTGAGAAAAAAATTTATACTGTTTTCAGTCTTTTCAGTGTTTTAAGAAAACATTTTTTCTTTTTACTTCCTGTATAAATCTTCACCTTTTAGTGTTTTAGAGGTCTGTATTAAGTATTCATAATCTTTTTGCTTTTTTTTCCCTTGACTCCTTGTAGCAATAACCATTATAGCCAGTTGAGTGTTAATTGCTATTTTATCTTTTTCATTTGAAGATGCTATTGACATTTTTCTAACACTAATAATGTCAAATTTATTTCATTTGCCTACTTTATTGTACACTGTCATTTTTACTTAGTTTGAAATGTAGTGAATTAGGATAGGTCTTCATTTTAACAATATTTGGGTTTGAACTTAGAGTCTTAGACTAGCTATAGAGGTGTGCACTTTACCCCTTGAGCCACTTGAGTCACATCATTCCTTTTTGTGTTGGTTACTTCTTGAGATAGGGTCTCACTTTATGCCTGGAGTTTTACGTCCCTTTATGCTGGCCTAGATTTTAGAACTTTTGTTAGCACTTCTTTGAGTTGCTGGGATGATAGGTTTGCCAACCATTGGTTGAAATGGAGTTTTAACTTGAGCCATGATACTTCAATCTCTGTCGGATAGCTGAGATTATAGGTTTGAGTCACTGTGCTCGATTAACTTTATATTGACACTTCTATATTTGAAAATGTCGTTGGTAATGTGGTATGTAATGTGTGTGGAAAAATAGGCATTATTTTTTGTCAGTCGTGGAGCTTAAACTCTGGGTCTGGGTGCTGTCCCTCAGCTCAAGGCGATCACTCACTCTACCACTTGAGCCACAACGACACTTTGGTTTTCTGATCGTTTATTGGAGATAAGAGTCTCACAGAGTTTCCCGCCCAGGCTGGCTTTGAACCTCGATCCTCAGATCTCAATCTCTTGAGTAGCCAGGATTACAGGTGTGAGCCACTAATGGCGGCTTCCTTAGATATTAAGATTTAAATAGATAATCTTGTTTTAGTCATTCTAATATAGTACATCTCAATTTCTTGTACAAAAAGGATGATGTTGAGCCAAAAGATCTTCATGAATTACAGTACTATACTAACATTGCACATGGAAACCAGTATCACACAGAATTTTTGCAAATTCTCTTAAATGGTATATGTGTTTACATTTATCAGGCAGTGTGTGCACGTGTGCGTGCGTGGTCAAGGGTGGCCATTTTGCCCAGAATACATTATCAAGTCTTTTTTGATTGATTAAAAATTAAGCAATTAAAAGATCTTTATAAGCCTAACATTTTAATAATCATTTTGAGGGTTTTTTCCATAGTTCGAGATCTCTAACTGAAATTGTATTTATAAATTGAGCGTTCTTTTTTTTTTTTTTTTAAAGGTTGTGGGGCTTGAACTAAGGGACTGGGTGCCTAAGTTCTTTTGGGCAAGATTAGCACTTTACTGCTTTGAGCCACATCACCACTTCTGGTTTTCTGGTGGTTAATTGGAGATATATGTCTCAGGAACTTTTCTGCCTGGGCTCGCTTGAACTGCAATCCTCAGACCTTAGTTGCTAGGATTACAAGTGTGAGCCTCTAGTGCCTGGCTGAGCATTCATTTTAAAGTACTTAAATTATCTGACAAATCTTTCCCAAGTACTTAATTCTTCTAGATCTAGTATTTATGAATTTTTTAAAATTTGAAATATAATTGTTCAGCTCAAAATCATAAATCTAAACCTGGTGTCTTAAGTTTTTAGATATTAAGTAAATTAAATCGGCAGCCAGGGAAAGAGAGAGCACCACAAGGTATTCGGACAGGCTGCCTCCAGTCAAGTTGGAAGCCTACTCAGCCAGGGGGGAAAAGGGGTGGAACCACTCACAGCCACAACTTATCAAGGCCAGGGGCAGAGATGCTGTTCTGATCTCAGGATGGGGGTGCAGAGAGGTGACTGCCTCCAGGTATGCCAATTACCTAGGTGAGGCAGGTACTTAGCCAAGAGGAGGGAGGAGTCTGAGCTGCCTTAGGGTGGACCTTACATTTAATATGCAGGGTTTCTTTATTCCAATATGTGAAAAATCAAATCTATATCCATATGTCTACACTCAATGAAAGTATTAATCTGAGGGATTGATTCACTTTTTCCCTAAATATAATTTATACTCTCAACTAACTTAAAGAAAACTTACTGTCTGTGTTCTGAACTGCCTAGCTCTTCAAGACCTTTTCAGTTTTTGTAGTTTAAGGTTTCCTTTTGCAAGTTAATTTGGTGATCATTTCAAATGGCTTAGGCTGTGTTTTAGGAAAACAAGTGACATCTGGAGCTACATCTGGGATGATTTTCATCATGAAAGTGGGGGTCACTTGAGCTTTGCATTCTTTTCTGAAAGTGGCCCTGAGACCCTATCTTCCAAGTAGGGTGGTCTTTGAGCCTGCTACTCTGGTGTTCTGTGTTACTTCATCTTCAGATATGATGATGATGGGTCTGCAGTCATATTGCCTGACTTACTGTGATCAATTTATATATTGCTTGATTCTGGGTAATTTTTTTTCTTTCTTTTTTGTTTTTGCCAGTATGGGGAATTCAGGACCTAAGCACTGTCCTTAAGCTGTTTTTTTTGTTTGTTTGTTTGTTTTTGTTTTTAAACTAAAGACTGCCTCTCTACCATTTGAGGCACAGTTCCACTTCTGGCTTTTTAGCAGTTAGCTGGAGATGAGAGTTTAAAGACTTTGTTGCCTGTTTTGGCTTTGAACCATGATCCTCAGATCTCAGCCTGCTAGGTAGCTAGGATTACAGCTATGAGCCACTTGTGCCTGGCTGTTTTGAATGCATGGTGTGTTCTTTTTTCTTTTCGTGTGTGTGTGTGTGTGTGTGTGTGTGTGTGTGTGTGTGTGTGTGTGTGTGTGTGTGTGTGTGTGTGTGTGTGTTTTAATTGGCAGGCTATAATTAGTTTTTTAAATTATCTTTAGTAGATGTACAGAGGAGGTACAGATTAACAAAGCAGGTCAGTGTTGGCCCCCTACACCATTCTTGCCCCTTTTTGACCCACCCCTTCCCTTTTCTTAATTTTGTGGTATGCAGTGAATTCTTTTTTTTTTTTTTTTTTTTTTTGGGTCCAGTCGTGGGGTCTGAACTCTGGGCCTGGGAGCTGTACCTCAGCTCTTCAGCTCAAGGCTAGCACTCTACCACTTGAGCCACAGCACCACTTCGACTTTTTTTTTCTTTTTGCTTATGTGGTGCTGGGGAATTGAACCCAGGGCCTCAGTCATGCAAGGCAAGTGCTCTACCACTGAGCCACCTTCCCAGCCCTGCAGTGAATTCTTGACTGACTGCATTCTCTCCCCTTCATCCCCCACCACCTCTTGAAACATCTTCCTGATGCTGATTTTGTTGGACTTTGACCTGTCTTTAGAATGTGCCCATAAGTCTATAAGTAATCATGTTAGGCAGTATGCAAGTGTTTAAAAATGAATTAACCGAAGTGTGATAAATTTTATGGAGAATTCAAATAGTATAATTTTTTAGTAATACTGTTTGTAACCAAGAAATACTAATAGTTTTAGAGACTTGATTCCCTTTACATTTAATTGTTTTGGGTCAGGACTACAGAGATGATCACTATAATGGTGCTATATCAGTTTACTGAAAACTGAAGTATGTGAGTCAAACCAAAATATCAAGCTACTTATTCGTTGTAATAACAAGTTTTAAAAGGTGAGGACAGATGTTGCCTGAAGAAAAGTAATCAGAAACTGAAATGACTAGAGGCTTGTCCTGGTATGCAGATACTCAGAGCAGTGGGTTATGTAATTCAGATGGGTTACAGCGATCAACTGATTAAACTCCTGTGACAATACTGTTGGTGCTGTTCCTTAGAACCTGATGGATCTTCAGGGCAGAACTTAAGCAACAGTAATACTTGTTTTCTGTAGTCCACTGTTATCTGGGAATTATGCCACCATGTTTGCTGACTTTCTTCACATTTTGCTCATTCTCCACCATGTAAACTCTTAACTTTTCTGTCATGACCCAGTGAGACAGGGAGCAACACAAAAATGGAGACAGGGCCATGCCACTGAGGTTTGGGGGACCAGGGGACCTGTAGCCTTCCGATTTTAACAGATTCCAAAGTTCCATTAACCAAAGTTTTTATTTGTCTTATGCAAGGAAGTAAGATACAAACTTCAACAATATTTTGTGTACAAATATTTATACTAGAGGTATGCAACCTTTTCTCTTCTTTTTTCTCCTTTTCTTTTCTTTTCTTTTGTCTTGTGAGTCGTGGGGCTTGTATTCTGGACCTGAGCACTGTCCCTGAGCTCTTCAGTTCAAGGCTAGCGCTCAACCATTTGAACCACAATGCCACTTCCAGTTTTCTAGTGGTTAATTGGAGATTAGAGTCTCATGGACTTTCTTGCCTGGGCTGGCTTTGAACCACAATCCTCAGACCTCAGCCTCTTTAGTAGGTAGGATCTTAGGCGTGAGCCACCTGTTCAGGGTCAAAGTGACCTGCTTATTCTGGGAAGGAGAGCTAAACAGTAAACAGTGTACAATTTGTGTAAACCTAAGTCTACCCTTAGGCTCCCACACAGTTCTGGGTAGAATCTGAGTTCCTGTTAAGCCAGGACTGATTGACCTTTCCAGGAAAACTCTCAGCATTTGGAGAGTGTGTTGGGAGAAGACATTCCAAACTCCCAATCATTTTGGGGTCTCAACAGCTTGGATTTTTCAGGCTCTCATACTTTTAAATGTAGAAATCTTATAACTATCTCCAAACATAGCTGGGAAGGCTATAATTTTTGAGTTTCATAAACATTTAAGTATTTTAAAATAAGACTATCACCTGTGTTGTATTTGCTTTTATAGTTATTGTTTTAAGACCATTCTAAGTTTTAATGTCCACTTTTCTGGAGCACACTGTTTGTATCCTAAGTAAAAGTTAGGATAGAGACTATAAATAATGTAATACCTTAGCTCTGTGACATTGACTGTATATCAGCAAAATAATTTTTAACTATCTGGGCCACAGTAGGACAAAAGAAACAAAATGAAAGTATTAGAAATATTAACCTAAATTTTTTCTCAACAAATAGTCAACATAACCATTTGGGGTATTTCATATTTTTTTTCATATTGAGTCTTTGAAAATTCAGTAAGTGTAGTGTTACTTTGTTCTCATTGCATATTAAGCTATATCTCAGATGTTCAATAACCACATAGCCAGTGGCTTTTATATTGGGTGTTGAAGTCTTAACCTTTGCAATTTCCCACTAGTAGCATAATTGCCTTTTTATGTAACCGTGTTTTAGATTCACATTTCTAGTTGAATAAAACATATTCTTAATGTTTTGTTTTTATTTTCTTTCTCTTAAAGGCCCTTCCTTCTTCCATGATTATAGTAGCAGTTTATTGTCCTGTGGTAGCTGCTGTTTTCATTGTTCTGAAGATGGTCAACTATCGACTACACAGAGCTCTTGATGCTGGAGAAGTTGTAGATAGGCGTGCAAATGAGTTCACTGATCAGCGAGCCAAAGCTGAACAAGGCAACTGTTCAATAAGAAGAAAAGACAGTAATGGACCAAGGTAAGGAAACCTGTTTACTCTGTAGTATATGGTATGTCTATGATAACGTACTTACTGTACTGTGATTATTACTTTTATATGGTTTTTAAGGCAATATCAAGTCTTTACCACTGTAGATATGATGACAGAGTTAATACTAGGGCAAGACTAACTGGTATGTTTGAGAAATAAGTATCGTTGGTCTCATTACTAAACTAAGCTACGTGGTTACTAACACCCAAGACCAAAAGCCAAGGAAATACAGCCTAAAGAATAATGAAACAGGGGGATTGCAGGGGGAGGATGGGAAGAGATGGGAAGGGGAAACAAAGGAGGAGGCTACAATGCTTGATAAGAAATGTACTCATTATCTTGCCATGTAATTGTAACCCTTCTGTACAGTATTTTCACAATAAAAAATAAATAAAAAGAAAAAAAAGAATAATGAAACGTGTTATCTAAGTCTCAGCACTTAAGAAATAGTCAGGGATTGGTGGCTCAGGCCTTTAATCTTAGCTGGTTCATATCTGTAATCCTAACTACTTAGAAGGTTGAGATCTGAAAATCACAGTTCAAAGCCAGCTGGGGCAGAAAAGTCCGTGAAATTCTTATCTCCAATTGACCACCAAAAGCTGGAAGTGGAGTTGTGGCTCAAGTGGTAGAATACTAGCCTTGAACATAAGTTTAGGGACAGAGCCCAGGCCCAGAGTTCAAGTCCCTGAACTCACAACACACATACACACTCACATACACTTACACACACACACACACACACACACGTGTACACACACACACACATACACATATAAACAAATATATAAATATACAAGTAGAGAACTCTGACCCCAGGCCCAGAGTTCAGGCCCCACGACCGGACCTCCCAAAAAAACAAAAAACAAAGGGGCTTCAATTCACATTAATTTATGAGTTCAATTTATATTCTTTTTAAAAAATTACCTTAAGGAATTACGATTCAACATTTCAGCTTAAAAGTGCAGTACATATTGATTGTTACCACCCCTTTCTTTCATCATTGTCCTTCATCCCCCCATCCTTCCCCTTCTCTCAGTGTATATTCTTAATCTTGGAAAACTGTCCTCAAACTTTATGAGGCTAACTTTTTAGAATTTGTGACTGAGTAGAAGTCATCTCCTGGAGACTCAGCTGAAGTATTCACACGTAGCTTAGTCACATTGTAATATATTTCCTTGGATTCACCAACTTTGTCTTTTCAACAGAGGGATCTATTTTATTTAGAGACAGAAGTTTCTTGTGACCTTACAGAAATAATAGGTATAACTAATATAAGTCTCAAATTTTATGTGAACATTTGACATCTATTTAAACTCATTCAGTCTTCAAAACAATTCTGCAGGGTAGGTGCTTTCAGCCTTCCTGATTTACAGTTGTGGAAACCAAGGTGAGAAAGGTTCAGCAATCCCAAAGGCTGAGGCTCTAGAGTCCATGCTTTGAAACCACTGTGTCATGATTCTACTCAGTATGATATCAGTGACTTAAGGTGTTCATAACATAATGAGAAATAGATGTCCTCTGTTTAGGTATGTAATTATTCCTGTGCATTCTCTAGTGCATTGGAAACCTTTGTTTATCCTTTTCAATTTTATTTGTTCTCAAGTGGCACCAGTGGCTCATACCTGTAATCTTAGCTACTCAGGAGGCTGAGATCTGAGGCTCTCAGTTCAGACCCAGCTTGGGCAGGAAACTCCTTGATACCTTATCACTAGTTAACCACCAAAAAATCAGAATTGGACCTGTGGCTTAAGTGGTAGAATGCTAACCTTGAGCACAAAAACTCAGGGACAGCTCATAGGTTCCGAGTTCAAGCCCTAGGACCAACACACAAACATTATGTTCCTTCTCATCTGTTATGTGATTACCTTGTTTGTTCATTAAGCAAGTATTTTACTCTTGTAATATTAATTATCTTAATTATCTGTTTACATTTACAAGCTTTTTAAGTTTAAGGACTTCACTTTTCTTTTTTTTTTGTTTTGTTTTGTTTTTGGGTCTGGTCATGGGGCCTGAACTCTGGGCTTGGGCGCTGTCCTTCATCTCTTCAGCTCAAGGCTAATGCTCTACCACTTGAGCCACGGCACTACTTCCGGCTTTTTTCTTTTTGCTTATGTGGTGCTGAGGAATCGAACTGAGGGCCTCATACATGCAAGGCAAGCGCTCTACCACTGAGCCACTTTACCAGCCCTTCACTTTTCTTTTAAATGACCATATTTCCCAGATTCAAATAGTTTTGCCATTTAATTATTGTGATGAGCAGTTTGATAACCCTGAGTATATAATATTTGGACAAAATTGTAATAGATGCCTCAATGTTTAATGTTTTTGTTTTTAGATTACTAGCGAATTAGAAGTATTTTTCTTGTTGCCATTATATAATTATTTTTCTTATTTAATATTATTATTTATCATATGTTATTCTGTGACTTGTATTTTTCCCATTGGTAGTAATTTTGCTGTTGATTTAGAGAAAACATTTATTGTAGAATGTTAATTCTTTATATTCAGTATCAAATACTTTCTCTTGGTTTACAACATTTTTTATTTATATACCACTTTTTTTTTTCTTTTGGTTGGTCATGGGGCTTGAACTCTGGGCCTGGGCGCTGTCTCTGAGTTCTTCAGTTCAAGACGAGTGTTCTACCACTTGAACCACAGCACCACTTCCTATGCCACTATTTTTTAGTGTGGTCTGTTCTGTATTTGGTGTGTGTGTGCGTGTGTGCATGTGTGCTTGTGCACGTTTGGGCCTTGAATTCAGGGCTTTGTGCTCTCACTCAGCTTTCTTGCTCATGACTGATGCTCTGTTACTTGAACACTTCTAGCCTGGCATTTTTCTGGTTACTTAGAGATGGAATCACATGGATTTTTCTGCCCTAGCTGGCTTCAGACCATAATCCTCCAGATTATGCCTACAGATCTTAGCCTGCTGAGTAGTTAGGATTACTGGCGTGAGCCACTGGCTCCCAGCTTCTGTCTGTCTTTGATGTCAATTTTTGTAAGAGTTTTACATGTCGGGGCTGGGAAGTTGGCTCAGTGGTGAGTGTTTGCCTCACATGCATGAGGCCCTGGGTTCAATTCCTCAGCACCACATTAGCAGAAAAAAGCTGGAAGTGGCATTGTAGCTCAAGTGGTAGGGTGCCACCTTTGAGCTGAAGGGCTGAGGGACAGCACCCACGCCCAAAATTCAGCTCCCACAGCCGACCAAAAAAAAAAAAGAAGGATTTTTACATGTAATATATTGTGCCTCTGGTATCTGCTAAGAATTGTTTTCATGGCAGCCTATTGACACCAAAGTTTACCTCAAGTATTTAGTGGTAAAGTATTTACTCGTTGATACACTTCTGTATACTATCAACCATCCATCTATAGATTACATACAATATGGAATACAGTGTAATGCTGTGTAAGTAGTAGTTGTACTATATTGTTTAGGAGTAATGATAAGAAAACTATGTCTGTTAGTACAGATCTTTTTATTTTGTTTTTTTTTTTTTTTTTTTTCGGTCGTGGGGCTTGAACTCTGGGCCTGGGCGCTGTCCCTCAGCTCTTCAGCTCAAGGCGAGCGCTCTACCACTTGAGCTACAGCGCCACTTCCGGTTTTCTGGTGGTTTTATTGGAGATAGGAGTCTCATGGTCTCTCCTGCCCGGGCTGGCTTTGAACCGGGATCCTCAGATCTCAGCCTCCTGAGTAGCTAGGATTACAGGCGTGAGCCACCAGCGCCTGGCTTGTTTTGTTTTTTTGATCCATGTTTGATTGAACCTACAGGTACAGGACCTGAAGTTGTTTTTTGATTTATTAATGGCAAAATTGTAATGTCACACTGTTACTTTATTAGTTATATACATTACAAATATAACCTAGTTAGTTTGTGACTTGTCATTTTGCTATTCCTATGGTTTCTTATGATTAGCCTACATTGTTAAATTTAATAAAAATTTTCATCTTAAATAGAATTACTGTGTTTTAGGAAATTACTTCCTACATAAAAATTGGGGAAAAAAACCCTTCCATATTGTCTTCAAGATTTCATGTTTCTTTATTAGATTTAGATTTCAGTATTATCAGAAATTATTTTAGTTGGTAGTGTCATATATGAACTCAGACTTCATTTTTCTTTATAAACAACTACTTGTTTTCTTCAGTAATCTACACTATTCTCTTTGCCATTAACTAAGTTTCCATATACAGTAGTATGTGGGCTCTTTTCTGTGTTTGGCAGATCTGGTGTCTGTTCCTGCTTCCTTATCACACTGTTTTAATTGTTCTAGCTTTATAGCATGGGTGACAGTGGCTTGTGGGGAAAACCTTCTCTATTGTTTTTTTGGGGGCACAACTTTTCTCATTTTGGCTTTTTGTTTTTTGATATAAACTTTAAAATTTACAAGGAAAGGTCTTTAAAAATTCAATATTATTATTACAATTTCTTTGAATTTCTGCTGAATGTTTATATCATTTCAATATTAAATCACTCCAATTACTTTGAATTTCAGATTTTCAGCAAAATATTTATCATTTTTAAGATAATTTACTAAATTATTTTATAATTTTTCTTCTATTCGAAAATACTTTAAAATTACATTTTGTTTATTTCTCTCTTACATATAGTTTACTTCATAGCCAACAATTTTTATTAAACTGATACTTGGTTTAGAGGTTATTTCTTGATTTTTTGCAAATGACAGTTTTATTTCTTCCATTCTCGTCCTTATTCATCTTGTTTAATTTTTTCCTTTGGCTATGACTGTAACACCAGGTTAAGTTGAAAAAGCATGTTGTATATCCTTTCCTTTTTTTATAATCTTAAAAAAAGTGTTTTAAAGTTTCACACTTAAGCTAAGAACTTTGCTGTAGGTTTTTGTTATTGATATCTCCTCTTCCTCACCCTACTACTTGTGAGTCTTACAATCTATTCTGAGGAAAGAAATGAACAGGAAAATGTATAAAATCATTATGCTTAGTACAATGAACAATCAGTCAGTTGCAAGAATGAATGAATATAATAGGATTGCTTGAGCCTTATGGTTTTCATTGATTTTTCTTGCATGGTACATCAGTTAAAAATGCTTGAATTTTTATCATAGACAATGATTCAATGTATATTGTACATTTTTAAAGCTTCTGGAGAAGTTAGGGCACTGAATTTAAGGATTTAAATGCAAATATTTTGGAGATAGACCACACTTGTAATAACACTTGTAATATTATAAACTAAGGATCCATTTAGACCACATGATGTTAAGTTTCCTGAGAGAGATTTATTCTGTTTAAGGACTTTGTTTTTATTTATCCATATTTTTTCCGAGCATTACACTCTAAATTAGATTTATAGACTTTGCAACATAATGACTCAGTAAAGTTTCTGAACAGAAATTGAACATGAGTAGCAAATAACCAGTTAGTTTATGAAATCTCCACTGTAATTTAGATTAGACCCCTCTGCTTTTCGGCCTTTCCCTGTACCTGGTTTTTTTCTTTTTAACAGATGGGGAAGTTAAGGCATAGAGGTAGAGATTCCCTGAATTTGGTGTATTGCTTACTGCAGTAGACCACTTTGCTTCTGAGAATTATAAACTACTATACTTTCCAGGTATGTGCTGAAATCTCCATTGCTAAAAATCTGGACATCTTGCTAATTACAAAAAAGAATCCTTAAAAAGCCATTCACATGCTTAGCTATATTTAGGCCACCTCAGGTTGGCTGATAGGTCACAAGGTTACATGTAATGTAAGTATATTACATGTAAAAATCTTACAAAAATTGACATCAAAGACAGATACAAGCTGAGAACCAGTGGCTCACATTACTAATCCTAGCTACTCAGGAGGCTGAGATCTGGAGGATTATGGTCTAAAGCCAGGTAGAGCAGAAAACTCTGTGTGACCTTGTGACCAAATCCTTGTGAAGAGAAGAGCAAAGTATGGAAATTTTATTAGAGAATTCTTAAAATAGTAGCACTGTCCCCTTTTTCCTTGGTCTTTTTTTGTTTCTTTAATACCACTTTCTGTCCACTTGATGTTGGCCATTGGCCAATATTGGATATAGATCATTGTTTTTCCCCTAGGGATGATTTTTGCCTCTCTGGACATTTGGCAGTGGAGGGAGATAGATTCAAGTGGGGGATGCTGCTAGTGCTTAGAGAGGTAAAGACTAGGGATTCTGCTAGCTATCCTAACATACATAGGGCAGTCCTTTACATCTTGAATTATGTGGCCCCAGGGCGTCAGTAGGGCCAAGGTTAAGAAACCCTGTTCTAGATATTGATGTTTACTTTTCAATTTTGAACTAGACAGAGAAGTATGTAAAAAAGTAGACAAGTCTTGCCTATGACTACTAGATAAATAAAATGCTGTCCATTCATATAGTAGAATATAATTTAGCCTTTAAAAGGAATCAAGTATTGTGCAGTACAATGTGAAGGATCCTTGAAAACATGGTAAGAGAAAGGAGTCAGTCACTAAAGATTATATACTATATAATTCTGTTGCTATGAAACATACAGAGTGAGTGGTTGGCTACTTCTGGGAGGGTGGAAAGGGTGAAGGAACAATGGCTAAAAGAGGTTTTGGGTTTTTGGGTTTTTTTTTGGTCATGAGGGTTGAACTCTGGGCCTGGGTGCTTTCCCTTAGCTCTCTGGCTCAAGTGGTAGAGCGCTAGCTTTGAACTCAAGAGCCACTTTGGTTTTCTGGTGGTTTACTGGAGGTAAGTGTCTCACGGATTTTGCTGCCTGGGCTGGCTTTGAACTGCTATCCTTAGATCTCAGCCTCCTGAGTAGCTAGAATTACAGGCATGAGTCACTGGCACCCGACTAAAAGAGTTTTTGAGGCAGTAAAATGTTCTAAATTATAATAATGCTTTCCCAACTACGAATATGCTAAAAATCACTGAATTATAATTGTAAGATTTCTGAACTATATGTCAATAAAATTGATACACATACAAATAAGACAAGATGAAGACTCTTGATCCTTTCTGTGATGTTACATATTTAATTCTTTCATATTTGTTTTGCCCTCTATCCTTTTGTTCCTGTAGTCTGGCTAAGAGGATGCATTCGAGCAGCAATCACAGTAACAATGCTGGTTATTTATCATCTATAACTTGGTGTGGTGATAGTGATTTAAACTGTTATTTGGCCAAGTCATAAAAAATATTCTCAAGATAGCCTATATAGCTTGTATGAGTTAACACTGAACAGTTAAACTAGCATTTGCCATTTACACATGGGCATTTGTGCATTGAATTGACCATTAAATTTTAACTAATTTTTAAAGTGCATGCGTGCGTGCGTGCGTGTGTGTGTGTATGTGTGTTTTCTGGTCCTGGAATTTGAACTCTGGGGTCTAGGCGCTGTTCCTGAGCCTTTTTGTGCTCAAGGCTAGCGCTCTACCACTTTAGCCAGAGCTGCACTTTTGACTTTTTGGAGTAGTTTATTGGAAATAAGAGTCTCATGGACTTTCCTGATGAGGCTGGCTTTGAACTGCAATCCTCAGATCTTAGTCTCCTGAGTAGCTAGGATTACAGGTGTGCGCCATCAGCGCCCAGCTGTTTTCTCTTTATAAATAAAAATATGGGGGGGGAATGATGGGGGCACGGGGGGAGGATGGGAAGGGGAAACAGAGGAGGAGGCTTTAGGTATGTCAGGATGCAGAGGTGTAAACAATCAGCTCGTGGCTCTGCTTTCCTCCTTTTATCAAAGTCCTCTTCTGTTAGCTTTTTGTACAGGCTCTTATGGTTGTAAGAAGGCTGTAGCTGCTCTAGGCTTTAAGTCTGCATAGACATTCCTAACCCAGTTTACAATAGCTTAAGTTTGGGGTTTGTGCTTATTTTAGAATTAATCTCAGTGACCAAAAAGTTGGCTCTAATGACTTTGGTGAGGAGATAAAACTCTCCTAAGCCTAAGGGGATAGAGTTAGCATTACTCAGAATCCTGTAGCAACAGTTTGGGATGAGCAGGTTGGTTTATAAGAATTTTGAAAAAGCCGGGCGCCGGTGGCTCACGCCTGTAATCCTAGCTACTCAGGAGGCTGAGATCTGAGAATCGCGGTTCAAAGCCAGCCCGGGCAGAAAAGACCGTGAGACTCCTATCTCCAATAAACCACTAGAAAACCGGAAGTGGCGCTGTAGCTCAAGTGGTAGAGCGCTCGCCTTGAGCTGAAGAGCTGAGGGACAGCGCCCAGGCCCAGAGTTCAAGCCCCATGACCGACAAAAAAAAAAAAAAAAAAAAAAAAGAATTTTGATAGCTTTTTTTTGGTTAATAAGGAGGTATATTAGATGATGAGTGGCAAGACAGTTTATGTCTTTATAATATCCAGCCTATGTACTAAAACTTCTACCTTGTATTTACAAAATGGGGTACTTTATATGCCTGGTAAAATGAATAAAAACATTTGGGTAAATAGGGTAAATAAAAACATTTGGGGCTTGAACTCTGGGCCTGAGCGCTGTCCCTCAGCTCTTCAACTCAAGGCGCTCTACCACTTGAGCCACCACTTGAGCTACTACGCCACTTCCGTTTTTTTTCTGGTGGTTTATTGGAGATAAGAGTTTCATGGACTTTCCTGCCCAGGCTGGCTTTGAACCACGATCTTCAGATCTCAGCCTCCTGAGTAGCTAGGATTATAGGCGTGGGCCACGGACATCTGGCCTAGGATTATAAGGTTTTTAAAAATTTGTGCCAATCTTGAAACTTGAATTTAGGGCCTGAGTACTGTCTCCGCTTTTGTGCTCAAGGCTTGTACTCCACCACTTGAACCACAGCTCTACTTCCAGCTTGTTGGTGGTTAAATGGAGACAAAAGTCACTCAGACTTTACTGTCTGGACTGGGCTTGAACTAGGCTCCTCAGATGTCAGCTTTCTGAGTAGCTAGGATTTCAGATGTGAGCCTACTGGTACCTGGCAGGATTATAAATTGTTTTAAGAGTTATGTTTCCATGGAAACATTACATAATATTTTCTAATATTTTGAAATTTGGTGAGATTTATTGTTTCTCTTTTCCCAATTCTGGGTTTCCACTGTTTCTAAGTATTCAAGATGGGCTTTACTAGCTCTTTAACCCTAGTATTTAATGCCTATTGTTGTTGCATAGCATCATTTTACTTTTTTAGGTTTCACCTACTAACTTAGCAAACACTAATTCTTAGATTTCCAGTTCTGTACAACAGTATCCCAATTGAGTTCTGTTTACTTAAAAAAATGCATGCACAAATGGTGTAACCAGGATGACTGTTCTTCTGTACTTCATCATTGTGTCATGCAGCTTAGTCATAGACTTATCTCATAGAGACATCACTTAATGTGATATCTGATTACTTTCTATGTTTATATTTGGCCAATTTCATTTTGCTCTAGGCAAAGGGCAAAATTTATTTGCAAGAGTAGTTTTACGACCCAAGTAATGATATTTTTATAATGCTATAGTTATACTTAAGGCTACTTTCTGATATTGGATTGGGTATAAACAGTTTGTAAGAGCATGTGATGTGGTTATTAAAAAGTTCCAACTTTCAAATGTGCAAATGAAGAATTATCGTATTTTGCTTCCCTACTTTTAAAAGTCAGAACATTTAGTTTTACTCAAAATACTTAAAATAGTTGGTGTCAGAATAACTTAAAATAATTGATGTCAGAATAATGATAACTATTCTATCTTTTTTAATTTTATTTTTTCACCCAGTGATCCTGGTGGAGGGATTGAAATGTCTGAATTTATTCGAGAGGCCACCCCTCCAGTTGGTTGCAGTTCCAGAAATTCTTATGCTGGGCTTGATCCAAGCAACCAGGTAGGAACCTTGCAGTTTTATTTTGTCTTTTCCTTTTTCCCTTGAGGTAATATGAGTTAATTCTCAGGTCTATAACAATCAGCTCATGTTTTATCTTTTTATTTTTATTTTTGCAGTTTTGGGGTTTGACTCAGGGCTCTGGCTTGCTAGGCTGGCACTCAACCACTTAACTTCTGCTTTTAGGCCTGCTTTTTTGTTTATTATTTTGGAAATGGTGTCTGGGGAACTTTTCTTCCTGTGTTAGCCTTGAACTTTGATTCTCCAGATCTCAGACTCCTAGGATTATGTCATGACTCATTGAGTGATGTTTATTTTTCTGATGACCATTTAAAAAATTTATATCATCTTTATTAATATTTTTATTTTAACTGAGTTTTCATGTTAATAAGTACATATTTACATGTACTTATATAAATACCTATTTAGAACCTACATATAGTTGTAATGAATCAACATAGTTGGATTGAATGCCTTAGAAATTTAGTTTCTAGCTTGCTTTATTATTTGTCTTCATGTTATCTATATTAGAATGGTACAGATATCTATGAGAGTTTAAAAGCCTGGCAAAAAAATCCATATGAACCAATTGAGGAAATGTTATGATAAAGTAACAGGTAGAGTGTAGATCTTCTTTTAATGCTTTTTATTGTTTTTCTGCTATATAATGTTTACACTTTGCTGAGAGTAATTTACAGATTTTGCTCTCATTGTGTCTAACCTTGGCTCTTCCACTAAAGTTCTCTCACTTGTCCAAATGGCTATTTCAGCTTGTCTTCTTAACAGACATCTTTACTAGTTAAAGTAAAGGAAACCTTGGGAGAATTTTGTGTAGCTGTGAAATTCAGTGATCATTATGCAGGAGAAATTGCTGATTTCTATCCTGGTCTAGTCTAGACCTTGTTTCTGGGATTTCTTCACTCCAGCATTCCTGTTTTTATATACATAACTTTGTGGATTGAAAGTATACTTCCTGTTTCTTCCTTTCTGATCCAGTGGAAGATTTAGTTCTTATACTCTGGCTTAACTGTAACTAAGCTTGAAATTTCCCGCTATTCTTCAAATTTTCAAGGATATTATAGTCTACCTGTGGTAAAGACCTATGGTTGACGCATTCTCTGGCAGATGGGGCCCTTATTGTTTATCTCAGTTCTTTGCTTTTGGTAGTATATGGTAGTTTATAAGCCTCTACAGAAGTAGATTTTCCTGTTTCTCCTGTGTAATATATTGCCTTGTGCAAAGTGACCTTCATTAATGATTGCTGATTATCTATGTAATTAAACTTTAGAGGTGGAATTGGACTTGGTCCTTTTCTTAACAAAAAAGTAGCAGACCTAAGTTTCCTGGCTTTATATCATAGTGTTCAACTCTTCTATATGTTGCTCTGTATTATATAAGGCCAGTATTATTTAAAATGGCATATTTTATAAATCAGAAGTATTTTATTTTGTGATATATCTTGATAGAGGATTAGTATTTATTTAAATTGTAATTTCATGATTCACAATTCAAGTAAGTGAATAGTAGTGACTGGTTTCAGTTGTGATTTGAGTATAGAACAGAACAAATAGGGCCTTAAATTTGTATCCTTTCCATCATAAACTGATAGAATGGGAGATATTAGTGTGTTAAAAATAAAAAGTGAAGGGCCAGGTGCTGGTGGCTCACGCCTGTAATCCTAGCTAGTCAGGAGGCTGAAATATGAGGATTGCGGTTCAAAGCGAGCCTGGGCAGGAAAGTCCGTGAGACTCTTTTCACCAATAAACCACCAGAAAACCGGAAGTGAAGAAACAAATATTATGAAAAAGTATTATGTTGGACACATTAATTACGTTGAAACTTTTCTTCTGTTTTTTTTTTTTTTTTTGTCGGTCCTGGAGCTTGAACTCTGGGCTTGAACACTGTCCCTCAGCTCTTCAGCTCAAGGCGAGCGCTCTACCACTTGAGCTACAGCGCCACTTGTGGTTTTCTGGTGGTTTATTGGAAGTAAGAGTTTCACAGACTTTCCTGCCTGGGCTGGCTTTGAACCGTGATCCTCAGATCTCAGCCTCCTGAGTAGCTAGGATTACAGGCATGAGCCACCCGAGCCCGGCACATTGAAACTTTTTAGATTTTACAATCCTTGTTTGAAAAAATGTTACCAGTATCCTCTATCCTGTGGGGGTGTTTGTTGTTGGTTTTTTAAAAAACCATGTGCTTTTCTCAGTTTCTTGTAATAGAATATGAAATCATTTAATCCTTAAATACGGCTACATGTTTTATATTCTTGGCCTTTTTGTTAACAAATGTAGAAAATATCAGATTACACTAGGAAGGTATCCTTCATTTTTCCAGGGATATTTTGGAGAGTCATGCCTTAAAAAATTATTATTTTTTTTTGTAGAAGGTAGGGTAAAAGAGCATAGTAGTGGTGAGTTCTAGGCACCATTTCTTTTGGAACTGACCCCATAATTGTTTTAGTGAAAGTCTCCTCTCCTCTTGCATGTATTTAAAACATATGTACATGCACTAAATATATAGCATACTAAGTAAAATTTCCTTTATAAAATAATAACTCTTAAGCTGGGTGCCTGTGGCTCACACCTGTAATCCCAGCTACTCAGGAGGCTGAGATCTGAGGATCACAGTTCAAAGTCAGCCTGGGCAGGAAAAGTCCATGAGACTCTTATCCCCAATTAACCACCAGAAAACCAGAAGTGGCACTGTGGCTCAAGTGCTAGAGCGCTCACCTTAAGCTGAAGAGCTGAGAGACAGCACCCAGGCCCACAGTTCAAGCCCCATGCCCCCCCCCCCCCCCGCTCCCCCCCAAAAAATAGTAACTTTTTTTCTTATTATGAAAGTACCGTACAGAGGGGTTACAATTACATGGGCAAGGTAATGAGTACATTTCTTATCAAGCATTGTTGCCTCTTCCTTTGTTTCCCCTTCCCATCCCTTCCCATCTCCCCCTCCACTCCCCAGCCTGGCCAAAGTTGTAAAGTTTGTTTTTCGACATAATGTCTTATATATCTCATTGTTACAATGGGTCCACCTGTATCCCTATTTAAACAATTTGTTTTTTCCCTTACCTCCACAAATTATACCAACATCAAATACAGTGAAAACAGGTTATACCGTGGGAGAGGGACATACAAAGCAACAAAGAAATCATCTTATAAATATGCTAGAAACAATCGCAAGAAAGAAAAAACATTTGAATCCTTATCTTGGGGTTCATTTCACCTAACATCAACTTATCTGAGCTTTTCTGCTTGTCTCAGTCATATACTAGTAATTGCAAATAAGGGAAACCATGGGACCTATGTTTCTTTGGGCCTGGCTTACTTCACTTAATACAATTTTTTCCAAGAATGGGGCAATATCATTCTTTATGATTCAGGCATAGAATTCCATTGTGTATATATACCACATTTTCTTGATCCATTCATCTACTTAGAGGTATCTGGGTTGGTTCCCTATCTTAGCTATGGTAAATAATACTGCAATAAACCTAGTTGTGATGGTAGCTTTAGTGTGGTCTTGTTTTGATCATTTGGGTAAATGCCCAAAAGTGGGATTGCTAGGTCATAGGGGAGCTGGTAAATATGGAGGTTATTGCACTTTATGGATGTTAGTTTTTTGTTTTTTGTTTTTTTTTTGCTGATCCTGGGGCTTGATCTTTGGGCCTGGGCGCTGTCCCTGAACCTTTTTGTGCTCAAGGCTAGCACTCTACCATTTGAACCACAGTGCCACTTCTGGAGGTAAGAGTCTCATAGACTTTTTTGCCCAGGCTAGATTTGAACTGTGATCCTCAGATCTCAGCCTCTTGACTAGCTAGGGTTATAGGCATGAGTCACTGGCACCTGATTCTTTTTATTTTATATTGCTTATTATGAAAAATATGATGGACATAATTAGTATTACTCTTTAGAGAGATTGAAGGGGCTGGAACTTTATTCAAGTAGTAGAGTTCCTGCCTAGCAAGTGAAAGGGCCTGAGTTCAAACCTCAGTACCACCAACAAAACAAAACAATACAAACAAGCCCAGAAAACAAAACCAACAACACTGAAAAGATTGACCCAGTAAAATATTGTGTAGAGAGACTAACATGGAGTTAAGTTTTTTCATTTATTGGTGGATATGTTACCACTTACTATCTACTGTCACAATTATTTATGTCAGTGTTTTCTGGACCAAATAGTCAACTTGGACATAATGACTGTATCTTAGTCCTTGTTATTCTTCATGCTACTTTTATCTTGCTTCTTTTCTATATTCTGCATTTTTCTATTGCTGTATTTTTTCACCTAAACTTTCTCTTTTGTTCATCTCCTTTATTTTCTTTTTTCTCTTATCTTCCCTCAAATATTTTAATGCTTTATAGTAGTTAATTTGATCTGAAGTAGAGACTGGTGTTACCCTCAAAAGACTATGAATTGTAGTATAAGCAATCAAAGTTATAAATGTGGTATATATTACCAAGGAATTAAGAACAAAATTTTTGCCATTAGAATGGTACAGAAGAAGAACTGATAGAGTACTTCATGTATAGGGCTTTGAGTTTAATCCTTAGTACTGCCTTCTTCCCCTTTCTCCTCTCCCCCCTCCCCCAAAAAAGAGCAAATATTTATTCAGTTTTGAGAAGGGTGTATATAAAATGTTTTTGTTTACTTGTTTGTTTTTAAATGTATGTCTAGGAAATTATGTGTCCACAATCTCAATAGAGAAATAATATGTTATTTTTACAAACTTGCCTAGCAGAGTATCAGAAATGACCTTCCTTCCTTCCTTCCTTCCTTCCTTCCTTCCTTCCTTCCTTCCTTCCTTCCTTCCTTCCTTCCTTCCTTCCTTCTTTCCTTCCTTCCTTCCTTCCTTCCTTCCTTCCTTCCTTCCTTCCTTCCTGCAATAAAAATATTTCTTTGCTTTGTTCATTCATGCATTCATTTTTGAGATAGGATCTTGCTAGGTATAGCCTCAGCTATGAAATTTTAGGAAAGTGTATCATCTTGAATGTAAGCACTAAATGCTCAGCATTGAACTTAATTTTCTAACTTGTGGGTTTTGGGTTTTTTTTGCATATATTTTTTATTGTAAAGATACTGTACAGAGGGGTTACAGTTATGAATAAGGTAATGAGTACATTTCCTATCAAGCATTTTTACCTCCCCCTTTGTTTGTCCCTTACCATTCCTTCCCTCCCACCTCCTTGACTCCTCCCTCTGTGCCCTCCAAATTGTAAAGTTTGTTTTTCAACATAGTGTCTTGTACATCTTATTGTTACAGTGGGTCAGCTTATATCCTTATTTAAGCATTTTGTTATTTCCCTTCCCGTCCCCAAATTAGAAAAATGTATATACAAGATACAGCACACCGGAATCAAATACAGTGAAAACAGGGATTATATCATGGGGAAAGAACATACAAAAGAAACAGAAAAATCACGTAGCACATTATAAATACACTAAAAACAACAGTAAGATAAAACCACTTGTGTCCCTATCTTGGGGTTCATTTCACTTAGCATCATCTTATATGATCATATGTACATAGCTTTTGACCTTTTCTGCTTGACCTAGACATATACTAATTATTGCAAATAAAGGATTTTTTTTTTTTTTTGATACCAGTCCTTGGGCTTGAACTCAAGGCATGTGAAATGTCTTTTGGCCTTTTCACTCAAAGCTAATACACTACCATTTGAATCACAGGTCTACTTCTGACTTTTTGATGGTTAATTGGAGATTAAGAGTCTCACAGATATTTCTGATTGTGTTGGCTTTGAATCACAATCTTCAGATCTCAGCCTCTTGAGTAGTTAGGATTACAGGTGTGAGCCACCTGCACTCAGCAATTATTTATTTATTTACTTACTTTTTGTTCTAACCATTTATAGAGAAGTAATTCCTATCCTGGAACTAAGGAATTATTAGTGCATATTATTAATATGCTAACAGTTCGACAGACATATTGTCTCTGTTACATTTTTGTATATTGTCCCCTGTAACTTCTTCATCCTGAGGAGTTATAAGTTTATTACAGATAGAAAGTCTTACATGAACATTTCTGATGCAATATAGAAATGACAAGAACTATGTCTACAGATACAAGTTTCTTGAAATTGAAGGTTTATCGCCCTGAAAGCTCAATGAGTTTTGAACATTCAGAGGAGTTCCAGAAGCTTAGCACATCTGTATAATGTAGTATGTACCACAGCAAATAGGTTGTATGCCTGTGATAGAACATATTACGTGATATTACCGATGAAAGTGATTTTTATTATTAGTAAAAATTGAGTGATAGGCTACTGATAGGATTTTAGATAATATAACAATTGTGTTTGATAGACTTGCTACTATGTATGGTTAATGGCAAATAGCTAATCTTTTAATCCGTTTTCTTTTTCACACCTTTACAGATTGGATCTGGTTCCTCTCGTCTTGGGACAGCAGCAACTATTAAAGGTACACATGATCTAATTTGAGCATTGCTTTTGACTTTCTTTACTTTTTTGGTTGATAAGTATAACTGGTGTACATTCAAATGTAATAAAAGAATTATTCCTGAATTGATAGGTGAAATTACTATCTTTTTTTTTTTTTTTTTGGTCCAGTCCTGGGCCTGAACTCTGGGCCTGGGCGCTGTCCCTCAGCTCTTCAGCTCAAGGCTAGGGCTCTACCACTTGAGCCACAGCGCCACTTGAGCCACAGCGCCACTTCTGGCTTTTTTCTTTTTGCTTATGTGGTGCTGAGGAATCAAACCCAGGGCCTCAGGCATGCAAGGCAAGCGCTCTACCACTGAGCCACCTTCCCAGCCCTGAAATTACTATCTTTTTAAGGGTTGCTTAATTTAAATTGTGTTATGCTTTCATCATCTAAATCTCTCAAGTATTTGACCGGTAATATTTCACACCTTTTAAGTTTTGATCTATAAGAAAATTTTCTTGCATGAAGGAAAATACTTTTTATAAGTTTAGGTAAGAGTCATGGAAAATTAATTTGATGAGAAAAATTTAAATCTAAACATAAATGAGACACTAAATGTAGGGCGAGTCTTTTTTCTTTTGTTCTTTACATGTGTTTTAAATTAAATTCATACTACATTTGCTTTATAACCTTTTAGTTTGTTTTTCCAAAAAAGTAAAATTCTGTTATTTCAAGTTGTTATCATGTCATTTTTATTTCTTTTTAAAGAAAAAAAAATGTACTTTTTTTAAAAACCAGTTTGAACTCCAGGCTCACAGTTGCTTGGTTTGCTTCATTGGCTGGTGCGATACCACTTGAACCACTTGTTCAGCCCTAAAATCTACTTTTTTTTAATGCTAGTCATAGGGCTTGAACTCGGGGCCTAGGCTCTGTCCCTGAGCTCAAGGTTGGTCTGCTATCACTTAAGCCACATTGCCACTTCTGGCCTTTTCTGAGTAGTGTATTAGAGATAAGAGTCTCACTGACTTTCCTGCCCTGGCTGGCTTTGAGGAATTGGACCACCATCCTCAGATCTCAGCCTCCTGAGTAGCTAGGATTACAGGTATGAGCTATGTAAAGAAAGAGCTTATTAGTTGGCATGATGAAGCTTTCCATACTACTGGTATGTAATTTTGGTGTATAATGAGACTAGTTATCTGCTCTCACAGTTCATGACATTTCTTAATGAAGGAATGAGTGTATCTTCCATTACACTAATCCTTGATATACAGAAACTACTTTAGATGATACATATTTACTACATTCCTGATATTCTTTCTTGGTTTCGTCACACTAGCTTTTATTTTTAATATAATGTCCTTACATGTTTCTCTTTATAGGAGATATAGATACTGCTAAGACTTCTGATGATATCAGTTTAAGTCTGGGCCAGAGCTCTAGTCTTTGTAAGGAAGGAAGCGAAGAACAAGGTAAGAACATTAAGCTTTCCAGTGACATATGATGCAGTGACCAGGATAAATTTATGGAATACATAACATTTTCACAAGATACCGTAATAATAATTTACTGGGATATTAGTAATACAGCATTATAAGTATTTTTGTCTTACTGAATTTATTTAGACATATTTTGTCAAATAATGCAGAGAGAAATTTTATGGACATGTGCCCTAGAGTTAAGTATGAGATGGAGAATAAGATTCTGCTATTCCTTTGGTTGGCCATTAACTTGATATTATACTCAAGTCCATTTCTTACTAGCTTATTTTGTTAATGGTATGTAACTCCTTTTTTGAAATTATTATACCCTGTTATTATTTGCTTTTGTGAACTATTCCCACTTGCCCTCCTTTCTCCCCCAACTGTAAAGAGACAAATACGCTGTTTGATATGGGGAAACCTTTTTTTTTGAAGTTGAATCAGTGGCTTTGAAAATTATAATTTCCTTCTCTATAATATACAACATTAGAATGCTCTAATAAGAGGTTTAGAGGGGTTGGTACCAGTGAGTGTATTTAGGAGTTATGTGTCTCATTATCTTATTTTATATCTAGAAAGTACCATGTACAAGTAAGATTATTATTTTTTTTATGGCTGTGACCTTTTATTCCTGTCTTTAAAAATATGTTAAAATAAATGTGAAGATTATCAAGATAGCTAGAGTACATTTCTTTTTGGACAATGTCACCCTTCCCCTGTTTTCTCCCAAGTTTTCCTTCCCATACCCACCCACAAGTACTGTAGCTCATTTTCAACATGGTGTCTAGTGAGTACCACTGCTGCATTTGTTCATCCTTTGGCCTTCCATTTCTATGCCTTCCCCTTACCATAGACAGGTACTTGAACAAAAGCAAGTAAAATTATTATTATTAGTATCATCATCATCATCATCATCTTCATCATCATCTTCATCATTGGGCAGGTTGAGATTTATGTACATACAAATCTACCCTTGCAGCTACCTACACTTGTTCACTGAGTGAATACTGTTGTCCAGATTAAGTCTTGGCACACTTAACTGCAAAGGGCAGCTTTTGAAGGTCATAGGGTCTTTCTTGCTCTCCACCTCAGACATAATAGAGTGAAAGGTCCCACAAAATATATAAATAAGTGAGTATGGTTATACAGCACTAAAATTTCTTTATTAGTGGCCAGTTTTTTCCATAGTTCTTAGTTTGGTTTAGATCCTCTTTTAAGCACTTTGTGTATATTTACGCAACCTTCATATTTGAAGTTGGTTCTATTATTATTTATTCTTATGTCATAGATAAGTATATTATAGCTTAGAGAGAACTTCTGTAGGTCTCAAAGTTATAGAGGAACAAAGTGGTAGTCTTGTAATTCAAATTTAGTTTGGAATCATTTAGTCACTTTACTACATAACTTTCATCTAGTTTTATAACATGCTTTTCACCACCTAACATTTTTTCATGTATTTTCCACTTAACTATTTTTTAATACTTAATATGTTTGGCAAGTACTAGAAATAAATTAGTGCACAGATAACAGTTTTTACTTTTGTATGGCTTCCTTAATGCTGATGTAGAGTTGTATTACTGAGTCAGTATATATGTTGTAAGTAGACAGAAGTAGAGGATAGAGAGTGATAGAGGCTGGGAAAATAGTAATTTAAAGTAGTGTGGTTTAAGGAAAGGCTCACCTAGGGCAAAGACCTGAAAAGGAAAAGTGTACCATCAGGATAGCTGGGACAAAGCATCGCTTTTCACACAGAGGGAGTAGCAAGCTCAAAAACTGTAAAGTAGGGCTCGGAAGGTGGGTCAGTGGTAGAGTGCTTGCCTTGCATGCATGAGGCCCTGGGTTCAATTCCTCAGCACCACATAAGCAGAAAAAGCCGGAAGTGGTGCTGTGGCTCAAGTGGTAGAGCGCTAGCCTTGAGCTGAAGAGCTGAGGACAGCGCCTAGGCCCAGAGTTAAGGCCCCACGACTAACAAACAAACAAAAAACTGTAAAGCAGGAGCATGCATATTAGGGTTTGAGAAATAATTTTGGGCAGAGGTGGGAGGAGGGCTAGATTGTATAGAGTATTTAGAAACCATCTTAGATGATAGTCTTAATTCCAACTGAGATAAAGAGCTGCCAGAGGATTGCATTATACTTTTACAGAATCACTGTTGAGACTATATTAAGATGGGGCAAACACTAAAAGTTGTTAGCAGATTTGCACAATAATCTGGATCTGTTGAAAATTCAATACGAAGATATGTTGGGGGACTTGCATATACCATGTAAGGGAAATAGATGACTGAGGCTTTGGGCTTAAACAATGGAAAGATGGGGTCCCCTTTAATTAAAAGCTTATTCAAGGGTAAGGAGCTCATAGGGTGGGGTAGAGAATTAATTTTGGGAAATATCTAGTATAAAGTACTATATCATCTCCGTGTAACCCTGTTTAGAGGGAAGTCTGCGTTTCAAATAAGTCAGTACTTGTAGTTTTGGCGCCCCCCCTCCCCATTACTATGTCTTGAACTCAGGGCCTAGACACTCTCCTTTAGCTTTTTTTGCTGAAGGCTGATGGTCTAACACTTGAGCCACACCTCTACTTCTGGCTTTTTAGCGGTTAATTGTAGATAAGAGTCTCATAGACTTTTCTATATGGGCTGGCTAAACTGTGATTCTCAGATGTCGTAGCTAGGAGTGAGCCTGGTTATTCCGAGCCTGGTTATTAGACGTGAGTCACTGATTCCTGTCTTGTATTTGTGTTTTAAATTTAGGCGATTTCAAAGTATAAATAACAAAAAAATTAATCAGGTAAAATGTGGAATTATTATAAAGATAGTAAACTTAACAGCAAGCATATGAATTTTTCTGGCTTGGAATTTGGGTAGCCTGGCTCTCTGATCAGTCCTTCTTGGTCCTGCTGTGGTTTGGCACCATCTAGTGGCATTTGTTCATTCTGGCTTGAATATGGCTATCTAGGTAGGGGCAAGAGTCGCATAATAATATTATAATAAGATAATTGTAATAATATACTAACACTGAGACTAGAGGTTCATTGGCTTGTTTGATTTAAAGGACCAGTGATTTAATTAGTTGATTAGCAGTTAGTTGGTTAGTTGGTACTCATTTTGTCATGATTCAGGATTACTAGGAGAAAACTGAAGATGTAGATTGTGGGTCCTCTATTTCTTCACTTCAAAGAAGGACTTACCATGTCCCTGCCTAGCCTCGTTCTTGTCTTTCCTAAGAACAGTAGACCATCCACATTGTGAAAAAGGGCTAGCTAGAAGATGGAGGAACTAGTTTCAAGTATTTGTGGATGGTTATTGTGCGGCCAGAAAACTGGAAGAGATCTACAAAACAGAGAGTAAATATACAAAAATGAAAAAGTCTAAGGACGGAAGCTTGAGCTGCTCTAGTTTAAGAAGTCCAGGAGACTGAGTGGCAGCAACTTGAAAGATAGAAAACGGAAAATGTATATTCCTATTCCAAGGAAAATGGATTGATCATCTTTACAAAATGCTGCTGCTAGGTTAAAGGACATGAGGAACTAGACCTGACCACTACATTTTACTGTGTAGAAGAAGTTAATGAGCTTAAAAAATGTAGTGTTTTGTTGTTGTTGTTGTTGGTGGTTGTAAGACTTGAACTCAGGGCTGTTCCTGAGCTCTTTTGCTCAAGGCTAGCACTCTACTGAGCCACGGCTCCATTTGCAGTTTTCTGGTGGTTAAGAGTCTCATAGTTTATCCAGTTTTCTAGATAAGAGTCTCATAGACTTTGCTGCCCAGGCTGGCTTTGAACCAACATCCACAGATTTCAGCTTGCTGAGTAGCTATGATTATAGGCATGAGCCACCAATGCCCAGCCCCAACAAAATGTAGTTTTAATGGGCTGAGGTTAGTGTTTGCTGAAGAGAGAATTGGTGAAGAAGCAAAGTAACTATAAACTACTCTTTCAGTGACCTCTTGGATAAAGGGCAGAGACTTAAAATGAATAGGTAGCAGACTGGTAAGGATAAAGGAGGTTAAAAAAAAAAAAAAGTAAGCCGGTGCCAGTTACTCACGCATGTAATCCTAGCTAACTGGAGATTGAGATCTGAGAATCACGATTCAGAGCCAGCCCAGGCAGAAAAGTTCATGAGACTCTTATCTCCAATAAAGCATAAAGAAGCTGGAAGTGAAGCAGTGGATTGAGTGGTAGAGTACTAGCCTTCAGCAAAAAATGTTCAGGTTCAGGGTCTGGACCCTGAATTTGAGTACCAGTACTGACACACACAAATAATACATAATAACTTTAGAAAGTATAGTTAAGTGTGAGGAAGAAAATAATTATATTTCTACCACTGAGTAGCATTTTCAAATGTTTTTGAATATAAAATTTTTTATTGTGATATTATTTGCATACCACAAAACTATGTTTCTAATTTAGTGATTTTTTACTATATCTACAAGGTAATACATCCCATCACTATGAATTCTAGAACATTTTTGTTGCTATAAAAGAAACTTACACCTATTTCACTGTCCGGTTCCTTGTTCAACTAGCCTATATTGCTGCTGGAACTTTCAGTCTTGGTGTATTGCCTGTTGTACTTCATACAAATAGATTATATTCTGTGTGAATTTTTTGTGTCTGACTTTACTTACCATGTTATAGCTTGTATCAAGTCTTCATTCCTTCTTGTATCTAAATATGTAGTTTACTTTTAACATTCATATACATGTACTTATATCCTTAGCATTCTTTTTTATCTTGTAGAACCAAAATCATACTTTTCTTACAATATTTTTCATTTAAGTATCTTCAGATATTATATAAAACCTCTGAAAAATTTTTTTTTTTTTTGTCGGTCGTGGGGCTTGAACTCTGGGCCTGGGTGCTGTCCCTCAGCTCTTCAGCTCAAGGTGAGCGCTCTACCACTTGAGCTACAGCGCCACTTCCGGTTTTCTGGTGGTTTATTGGAGATAAGAGTCTCACGGTCTCTCCTGCCCGGGCTGGCTTTGAACCGCGATCCTCAGATCTCAGCCTCCTGAGTAGCTAGGATTACAGGCGTGAGCCACCAGCGCCCGGCTTCTGAAAATGTTTTTAAGTGTCCAAATAGCAGTGACAGTAGGCTACATAATTAACTCAACCATTCTTTTTATTGGACATTATTAGATTTTGTTTGTATTTTAATAATTTTTATGGAAACTAAAATTAACAACTTTGCTAAAACCTTATACACATATATGATTTTGTCCTTTAGCAACAACTTCTAAAACATAGATTACTAATCAGAGAATTTAGAACACTTTTTCAAGGCTTCTGGATATGTTACCAGTATAGATAGACAATTAGGGCAGTTTGTCCTACTATGAGTAATACAGTAAACATGCCCTCTCCCTTTTCACTTGGGGGCATACTAAAGTTTTGAAATCAAGGCTTCAAACTTGTTAAGTATGCTCTGCCATTTAGCCCATACCCTCAGATTTTTTATTTTTATTTTTTTGCTTTAGTTATTTTACAGGTAAGGCCTCACTTCTTTGGTAGGGCCAGCCTTGGGCCATGAATCATCCTGCCTCTGCTTCTCTTAGAGCTAGGATTATAAGTATGAGCTACCAAGCTTAGTTTATTTGTTGAGATAGATTCTTACAAACTTTTTATCTAGGCTGGCTTCTTCTATTCTCCTAGTCTTCTGCTTTCTGGGTAAATGAGATTATTAAGTAGAGCCACTTATAAGGTGGACTGTAAGCCCACCTTTCTTACCCTAAATACCATTAATAGCAGTCATTCAAAAAATTTAATTAGAGAAAAATGATATCGCTTTGTACTGTTTTTAATCTAGAGGCTATTTCTGAGTTTTTAGTTATTTCAACAAAATCCTGATTTAGAGTTTTAAAAAGTTCGTGAACATGTATTTGTAACTTCATTTGTGTGTGCTAGTACTGGGGCTTAATTTCAGAGCCTAGCATTCTTGGTTGGCTTTTTCCTCCAAGGCAGGCAGGTATCACTTAAATCGCCTCTTTATTTCCAGTTTATTGTGGAGTTTCTTGGATTTGTCTGCCTAGGCTGGCTCTAAACCATGATTCTCAGATCTCAGCTTCCTGAGTGGCAAGGATGATAGGTCATGAGCCACCAGCAACTGGCTGTTTCCTCTTTTTTCTTTTTTGCCAGTCCTGTGACTTGAACTCAGG
Organism: Dipodomys spectabilis; assembly: GCF_019054845.1. Classification (NCBI taxonomy): domain Eukaryota; kingdom Metazoa; phylum Chordata; class Mammalia; order Rodentia; family Heteromyidae; genus Dipodomys; species Dipodomys spectabilis. The sequence goes on along the minus strand of NW_024870834.1, from coordinate 22,604,963 downwards.
GCCTAGGCACTATCCATGAGCTGGTTTTGCTCAAGGCTAACACTTTACCAACAGAGCTACTTTTGGCTTTTTTGTTGTTGTTGTTGTTTTTGTTTATGTAGTACAATCAAACTCTGGGCTTCACACATGCTAGAAGGCAAGCACTCTACCACTAAGCCACATTCCCAGCCCTGTTACCTCTTATTTTAATAATAGCCTATAAAACCTTTTTCTGAAACCAGCTGTAAAGCTCAAAGATTTGGAAGTTTAATTTATTCCCTTAATAGAATGCTTCCTTTGTGCACTTGTAAAACAGAAACTATCTCTTTGGAATGACAGGCCAACTGTTACCCAATGAACTATTTATACTTGGTTTACTGTGAATTCTTTCTATTGTTAAACAATAGTGAAACATATTTCTGTGTTAATATTTTCAAATGTGTGTTTAAAACAGATTTGGCAGCTGATCGGAAGCTCTTCCGTTTGGTCTCCAATGACTCCTTCATCTCTATTCAGCCTTCCTTGTCCTCTTGTGGACAAGACTTGCCAAGGGACTTCAGTGACAAAGTAAGCCTGCCAAGTCATAGCCACCACCATCACATTGATCAGTCTCTGTCCAGCGCCTGTGACACAGAAGTAGCTTCTCTTGTACCTTTACATTCACACTCTTATAGGAAAGATCACCGGCCACGAGGTGTACCACGGACTTCCAGCTCTGCTGTGGCTTTCCCTGACACTTCACTGAATGACTTCCCTCTTTACCAGCAAAGACGAGGGTTAGATCCAGTTAGTGAGTTGGAATCTTCCAAACCTCCTTCTGGATCTAAAGAATCCTTGGTGGAAAATTCTTGCCTGCCTGGAGAATTTCAGCTTGCTGGTGACCTGAAAAGCAGTAATTCTCAGCTACCTACAAAATGTGGGAAGAGTAAAGCACTGAATGCAGACAAAAGCATTGACAGCCTGAGGAGCCTGAGCACGCGGAGTAGTGGCTCAACAGAGAGCTATTGCAGTGGAACAGACCGTGACACCAACAGTACTGTCAGCAGCTATAAAAGTGAGCAGACCAGCTCTACTCACATAGAGAGTATCTTATCAGAGCATGAGGAGTCTCCTAAAGTGGGAAAGAGAACTGCTAGGAAAAAAGAATGCTGTGCTGACCCAGAGGAGAAGAGCAGCTGTACCAGTGACCAAAGGACTAGCAGCGATAAGATTGCTCTGGAAGAGGGTACAAGTAGCAGGGCTCCTGAGGCCCAAGATACTCAGGGCTCGGAGGAGATGCACAACCAGAGAGATCTCAGCACTTCTGCCTCTGAAGAAGCCAATAAAAACCCCCATGCAAATGAGTTTGCTGTACCAGGGGACAGACCACCTGAGACTACTGCTGAAAACAAAGAGGAGCAGAGTGAGAAGTCCACTGCTTCAGTGGACACCAAAATTTGTAAAGATGGTGGTGGAAAGCAGAAGGAAGGGGATGCCCGGCCCAAATCCTCTAGTTTAATCCACCGGACAGCCTCTGCCCATAAATCAGGCAGGAGACGGACAGGAAAGAAACGGGCCAGCAGTTTTGACTCGAGTCGGCATAAGGACTATGTTTCCTTTCGAGGAGTTTCTGGAACCAAACCACATAGTGCTATATTTTGTCATGATGAAGATTCTAGTGATCAAAGTGACTTGAGTAGAGCATCAAGTGTTCATTCTGCTCATCAGTTCAGCAGTGACAGCTCTTCTAGCACCACTTCTCATTCGTGCCAGTCTCCTGAGGGCAAATACAGTGCCCTAAAGCCCAAGCATGTTCATAAAGATCGGGGCACAGACTCTGAGCACACACACAGAACTCATCTGGGTGTTGAGGGAGCTGGCAGGAAGCGGGCCACACGACGGACTTCCAGCACCAATAACAAGACCCGTGCCCGAGTGTTGAGCTTGGATAGTGGCACAGTAGCATGTTTGAATGACTCAAACAGGCTAATGGCACCTGAAAGTATAAAGCCCTTAACCACTTCAAAATCAGATCTTGAGGCCAAAGAGGGAGAGGTGCTAGATGAGCTGTCTTTATTGGGACGAGCATCCCAATTAGAGACAGTTACTCGATCTAGGAATAGTTTGCCAAGCCAGGTTGCATTTCCTGAAGGGGAAGAGCAGGATGCAGTCAGTAGAGGTAAGTAAGCTCCAGGAACAGATGTCCCAAAGAGCCACTACAAATTTGATAGTGTTGAGGGCAGTAGTGCTTATGAAAATAACCTTTCTGTTAATATTCTTCTTCCACTGTTATTGAAACAAACTTCCTCAGTGAAGGAGCACTTGGTTGTCTTAGAAAAGGTTTGGTATTGCTGGGTGCCAGTGATTCATGCTGTAATCCTAGCTACTCAGGAGGCTGAGATATGAGGATCACAGTTCAAAGCCAGCCCAGGCAGGAAAGTTCATGCAACTCTTAACCTCCAATAAACCACCAGAAAACTGGAAGTGGCGCTGTGGCTCAAGTGATAGAGCACTAGCCTTGAGCTAAAGAGCTGAGGGACAGTGACCAGGCCCAGAGTTCAAACCCCATGACCAACCAAAAAAAAAAAAAAAAGAAAAGTTTTATTATTAATACCAGTAAAACTTCTTGTATTGTCTTACTGACACACTAAAAAGGCATCATTATCAGTTGTCTTACAGTATGTCAATTTATTCTTGATGGCCTTCACTTAGCAGTTGCTACCTGTTAATGTTTTCCAGGAGTAACAAAACACTACCATCCTTTGTGTGACAAAAATAAAATATGAAATTACATTAGGATCCGAGACTACTTTGAGTAACAGGAAGTTCTAGAATTAGATCAGTCAGCCTGTTTTATGAGATTTTCTGGTTTTTGTTTTTGTTTTGGTTGGTCATGGGGGCTTGAACTATGGGCTTAGGCGCTAGCCCTGCGCTCTTTAGCTCAAGGTGAGTGCTCTACCGCTTGAGCCACAACGCCACTTCCTAGATTTTCTGTTATATTACTTTAGCCCTGATTATATAATTTGAAAATTATGTCTCTTTTTTTTGCTTATTTAAGGTTTCAGATACTGAAATTTTTTTTAAAATTTTTCTGTAACTTTACAGTGTTCCTTTCAAGTTTGAGGTTTGTAGCTTCATTAGGTGGATGTATGATGTCCTCTGTGACAGCAGTACTACTTTGGTTAAGGTGATAGTTTATTTCAGGTTTGTAGGGAATTGGCTTACTGAGTTTTCTGTTCCTAAATATTCCCAAACATATGACTGTGCTTTTTATTGTCAAGGAATTTTAATTTCATCCATTCTCGCTTTCCCTTCCTTCCTTCCTTCCTTCCTTCCTTCCTTCCTTCCTTCCTTCCTTCCTTCCTTCCTTCCTTCCTTCCTTCCTTCCTTCCTTCCTTCCTTCCTTCCTTCCTTCCTTCCTTTCTTCCTCGCTCTCTCTCTCTCTCTCTCTTTCTTACTGGAAAATTTTCTAACAAAGATTAACTTCTAGTGGGAATATAAAGAAATGATCTTAATGCCTAAGAACAACTGTAGTCTATCCAACCTAAATATTGATAACAAATTATATCTGAAGTAGTTTTACCAGCTGGTGACAGTGTAATAAGTAAATTATCTATAGAGTCTTTGACATTGATACTATTCTGCTTTTTTTTAAAATAAAAGATCTGAAATACCTGTGGTGATTGCTCACACAATCTTTTTTGTTTGTTTGTTTGTTTGTTTTTGGTGGTTGTAGAGCTTGAACTCCGGGCCTGGGCACTGTCCCTGAGTTTTTTCACTCAAGGCTATGGCTCTGCCTCTTGGAGCTACAGAGCTACTTCTGGTTTTCTGGTGGTTAATTGGAGATTAAGATCCTGTCCTGGTTGGTTTCGAACCTCAATCCTCAGATCTCAGCCTCCTGAGTAGTTAGGATTACAGGCGCAAACCACCAGTGCCTGGCCCACACAATCTTATATGTTCACATTATTTAAGAAATTATTAGATTTTTTTTAAATGCAGCTTGATGTTTCGTTACCAAAATAAAATTTTAAAGAATGAGCATGCTATAAAATGTTCAAAATAGTGTTAAGATAAATAACAGATTAAAATGTAAATATTGACAAAATATGCAGAAAACCTTTGGCAAGTTTGTCTTTATATTTGACCTGGAATGTGGGATATTCTTTTTTTTTAAGAGTTGCATGAAAGATGTTATAGATGTTATTTACTTTTTAGTAATTCTTTGTTATATAAACCCCATTTCTCCAAACTCTAGCTTTTATTTTCTTTTATCTATTCTTTTTAAAAAATTAAATGTTAATAATAAATACTGAGCAAAAAATTTCATTGACTGTTTTGGAAGAAATGTATTATAGTTGCTGAAAATCATTCTTTTTCAAAAGCATTACTGATATTATTGTCATTTTAGCTTGATTGTATTTAGAATAAGAATAGAATAAATTTATTTTAACTACTGGAGACAAATATAAGGGTTTTGTTGGTGATTTACTTTTTTTTAGAGGCGTGGAAGTAATAGGTAGGGATTTAAAAGTTGTCATAATATTTGGTAAAGACACTTGTTTGTGAAAGCAGTATTTGTTAAAGTTGTGTCTGGAAATTAGAAGAAATGTTTTAGGCTGTCTTTTCTATTTTAAATACTGTACTGCTGAGACATTTCAACATGATATATGATTGTTTTGCCATTCGTATGCTTACACATAAAACCACAGTGAATTTGGAGGTGTTAAGTTCTCCAGTGACTCATATTTATTTTATTTTTAGGTGGATAATGTTGGTAGTGTGAAGGGATAGAATTTAAGAAATGTATGTTAAAGTTCTAAAATGCTCTACAGTAGGACATAATCTAGTGATGTGGAGACACACACACATACACATGCATGTGTTTGTGTCTGTGTGTGTGTGTGTGTGTGTGTGTGTGTGTTTGTGTGTGTCTCCATGGCTCTTGGAAAGCTACTGTCTTGCATTAAGCTTCAGCTCTATCATCTTAAAATGAAATGTGGAAGAATCTACTTTATAAGGTGGTTGTAAAAAGCGACAATTCTTAGAACAGAGTCTGGCATATAGGAAATGAATAATGCTGCACTTAGTGTTATTAAGTTGGCCAGTTTATTATGCTACACAAATGTGTCATGTCTTGTTTAACGCTGTTAATTTAGTGATATAAAATTAAAGTAGAAGTTACATGTAGAAATAAGTTAGAGATAATATTATCCCATTGTATGAACTTGACAATAGTAATATATGATGCTTGAATTCCTAATTTCTTTACTAATACTGTTTTTATTGATAGTTTTTTTTCTGGATTAAAATTTTTTTCTTATAAAGGTAATATATAAAGGGGTTACAGTTACGTAAGTCAGGTAATGAGTACATTTCGTTTTGGACAATGTCACCCCTTCCCTCACTTTCTTTCCTATCCCTCACTATAAGTTGTATAGTTCATTTTCAACATAGTGTCTAATATGTACTGCTGTATTTGTTCAACCTTTGTCCCTCCATTTCTGTGCCCTCTCTTACTCTCCCAAGAAAACAAAAAACAACAAAGAAAAAAACCTCTTGTTTCCATTTCCTGAAGTTCGATAAATATTATTTTAAATGATCGGATGCATATAGGCCTTGCACCTTTGTGTTCCTCTCCTAAGAATTTCCTTTTTTGGTCTCACTGTGTGTAAATGTCTAGAATGCTATATAATTTACCCATGTTCCAGAGTATTTTAGATTTAGCTTGTGCATATGAGAGAAGACAAGCCATTTGTCTGTCTAAGCTTGGCTTACCTCACTTAACATGATTTGTTTTAGGTCCCATCTATTTCCCTGCAAATGACATAATATTATTCTTTGTAATGGCTGTGTAAAATTCTATTGTGTATAGGTCCCACATTTTTTGGATCCACTCACCTACTGTAGGGCATCTTGGCTGTTTTCCATATTGATTTTTTTTTTTTTTTTACCTTATTGACAGTAATAGGTCTTATATAACCTTTTGGTAACATATTTGTCTTCATAGGACCACTCACCATTAATTATGTACTTAGGGTAAAATCAAATGTCATCAATAACTGTTACCTGCAGTTACTTAAACGGGGAAAAAGTTTTAAAGTTCAAACTACAATATCCCCTCCTCCCCTGGTTTTGAGATTTGAGCTCATTGCCTTAGCTTCATCAATAGGCGCTCTATCACTTGAGCCATATCAGCTCAACTTTCTTTTTGCTGATTATTTTAGAGTCTCTCAAACTTTTTTGTTTAGGCTCATCTTGAATTGTGATCCTCCAGAACTTAACACTCTTGAGTAGCTAGGGTTACAAGTGTGAGCACTGGTGCCTGGCTCAAAGACATTTTCTAAGGACCCCTTGTTTTGGACTAAACTGTTCTTTTGTAATTACAAAGCATATCTCCTAAGATTAATGTTTTCAGAATAAAAAAAAAAGACAGTTACATACGGTAGAAAAATGTTGTGTGTTTTCTAGCTTGTATTACTTTAAAATTTTCATTTGGGTAATTAAACTTATTTTCGACATGATTCAATACTATTATTATAGAATACTTCCTATATCAGTTACTAGATGTAAAGAATAGCCAGAATGTAGGAGTTTATGTTGCTTCTTATTCCTTGCGCTATTTTTTGAATTTCTTAACATACATTTTTCTGAGAAAATAATTTTTTTCTTGTTTCCATTTCCTTGAGAAAATAATTTGAAATATAATATATGGGTCACTACTGTCCTCTAAACAATCTTTTTTAAAAAAGTTTTTATTGCTATTGCAATAGTGATATACAGAAGGTTTACAGTTACAGAGTGCATTTTTTTCTTTTTTTTTTGGGGGGGGGTCCGGTCGTGGGGCCTGAACTCTGGGCCTGGGCGCTGTCCCTCAGCTCTTCAGCTCAAGGCCTAGCGCTCTACCACTTGAGCCACAGCGCCACTTCCGGCTTTTTTTCTTTTTTGCTTATGTGGTGCTTAAGAATCGAACCCAGGGACTCATGCATGCAAGGCAAGCGCTCTACCCCTGAGCCACCTTCCCAGCCCTGCATTTCTTTTTGAAAAGTGTCCCCCTTTTTCCCTCTCTCCCAGTTTTTCTATCCCATTGCCTAACTACAAGTTGTATAGTTCATTTTCAACATAGTGTCCAGTGAGTACCTCTGGTCCATCTGTTTACCCTTTGTTCATACATTTCTGTTTCCCCTTACACTCCCAGACACATATAGATGAACAAACAGAAAGAAAACAAAAAGCAAAAAAAAATATCCTCGTTTCCATTTCCTGGAGTTCATTTTGATAAATACTGTTTTGTATGATCAACTGCACATAGGCATTGTGCCTTTCAGTTCCTCTCCTAAGAGCATCCTCCTTTGGTCTCACTGTGTGTGAATTTCTAGAGACCTGTATAATTGATTATGTCCTGGTGTAGCAGTCTTCTTACAATATTATTTGTTAGGAGCCAAAGACACTTATTCAATGAAAAGCAAAAGTTTCCCAGTAGACAGGGAAATTGTGCTATTTTAGTTTTGTACATTGAACATTGGAAAGATTAGACAAAAGACCACCAAATAAACAAGAAAATCTGAATTAAACCTTTTGTACTTGAATAAGCAGGATTCTAATGTCTGCTTGGATTTCTCCGTCTGCATAGCATGTTAGAAGAAGCAAGTTAGCAGATGGGGATTCCTAGAGAGGTTGAAGTAGTGACAGCAGAAGAGTTGTAATAACTTTAAAGCAAAGCAAGAAACATAATTGAGTATGGTCGGTAGATGCCCATAGACAAACTATCAATCATTTTTATTATTGTTATTATTATTAATGCCAGTATTAGGCTTTGAACTCAAGACATCATGCTTTACTTGACTTTTCTGCTCAAGACTTGTGCCACACCTCTACGTACGTACGTGTGTGTGTGTGTGTGTGTGTGTGTGTGTGTGTGTGTGTGTGTGTGTGTGTGTGTGTGTGTGTGTGTGTGTGTGTGTGTGTGTGTGTGTGTGTGTGTGTGTGTGTGTGTGTGTGTGTGTGTGTGTGTGTGTGTGTGTTGTCCTGGGGCTTGAACTCTGGGTCTGGGCATGATTCCTGAGCTTCTTTATGCTCTACCACTTGAGCCATAGCTACACTTCTGGCTTTTTTGGTTTTAGTTTAGTGGAGGTAAGACTTTGCTGCCAGAGCTGGCATCTGACTATGATCCTCAGATCTCAGCCTCCTAGTAACTAGGATTAAAGGTGTGAACCTCTGGTACCAGGCCACTTCTGGCTTTTTGCTGATTAACTAAAGAGTCTCTGGGATTTATCTGCTGTGTCCCCCACCCTCCCCACTTCAAACTTCCATCCTCAGATTTCAGCCTCCTGAATAGCTAGGATCACAGGCCTGGCACCTGGCTCTTCATCATTTTCATTTTAATAGTGCTAAAGGGCATCATAATATCAGAACTCAATGTTGTATTATAGAATAATGCTTGTAATAAAGGTACATGTCACTGACCTTGATTCCATAAGAAATTACTGTTTGGACTATACAAGAAAAATGCTTCTGAGACTGTTTATGTCATATAGGGAAACATGTTTGGAAAAATAATCTTCCCCTAAAACAATTTCCAATTTTGTCAGGTAGGAGCACATATTGTACTTCTAAAAAAATTTTCTAGCATCAATGAAATTCTAGATAAATAATTAAATGACTAAGGTAATACCGCCTCTAATTATTGGCCAAATATCAGTCAAGCTGTTAAATCTTTGCCTCCAGTTCGTCAATTGTAAAACAGACATAAATGTTTGGGTTTGTCACACAGGCTTAGAAGTCCAAAAGTCCTTTATTAAATGCACATTCCTTACATAAAGTAAAACACTGGTGCTTTTTAATTTCAGTAAGTTTCTGTTTTTGAATATGTCCCTTCAAATGTTATTCTTTTTTTAAACTTTTTAAAAATTATTATCTTTAAGTAGTTGTACAAAGAAGTTCCCATTCTACAAAAGTCTATGAATACAAGATGTCTGACAACATTGTCACCCATTGCTCTTAACTCATCCCTTCTCTCATTTTTCTTTTTTTTTAAATTGAGATTAGGTGATTACATAAATTGCATATATTTCACAGAATTGTGGAATAGTGATACTTAAAGTCACAAACACATTTTAACCTTCACAAAGCAAATTGTCATTATCATCATGGTCTATAAAGTTTGTGAATTCTATGAGCTTTGACAATACAATTATTTCTTCCACATCAGGTGATCTTTACATTTCTTTCAAACGTTATTCTTTACTAGGCAAATCTGCTGGAGAAAAAAAAGTATGCCCAGTTATATTAGAATGCCCCTCTTAGGAGAGGGTTTATAGTTTCCATTCCCAAAGTATTTAAAAGAGTAGGAACTATCTATGAAAGTAAATAGACCTACTTAGAAGCTATGAATTTGCACCCAGAGTATCATTTAGTTTATTGAATGCATTTTATCTACCCAAGTATATTTGGGAATATGGAAAATATCAGGAAATATATGCAAATTTACTCTCTCTCAAAACACAGCTGATATTTTTGCTGTTTGCTGTTGCTTGTTGACTTTACCAAAAGTAAAGTGGTCTTTTAAAATGTTTCTGTAGATGGAAATTATCTTAATCAGATTGATGCTTAGACATTGTATAGTAGGTTCTAATTGTTACTTGGACTCCAAGAAAATGGTACTTATAAAAGCATACCTTGAGCCAGGCACTAGTGGCTCACACCTGTAATCCTAGCTACTCAGGAGGCTGCGATCTGAGGATCACAGTTTGAAGCCAGCCTGGGTAGGAAAGTCCATGAGACTCTTACCTCCACTAAACTACAAAAACACCCACTAAATGTGGGAGCTGTGGCTCAAGTGTTAGAGTTCTAACCTTGAGCATTAGAGCTCAGGGATGCATTCAAGCCTTAGGACTGGCAAAAATAAATAAAAATAATAACATACATTTCTTTACTAGGACATAGTCTTTCCATATTGCTGTTAATGTTATTTGTGACTGGTATGGAAAGGAAGAATCAGTAAAGCTGTTTAGATAAAATGAATTTCATGCTTAGATGAAAACATTTTGTTCAGAATTGTTTTTTTTTTAGAATTTAAAAAAGCTTTTTTAGATTTTTTTCCAAAATGATTTGTCTATTTCTTTATGTGATAATTTTGTTCTGAAGTAAAATAGTGGGTTTTTTTGTTTGTTTGTTTTGAGGATCTTGCTATGTATACTCAGACTGCTCTTGATCTTCCATTTCAGCCTTCTGAATGTTGGTATTACAGGAATTCAACACCATGCCCAGCTAGCTAGTAAAACTATTTCACTGTATTCTAGAATGTTTACAAGTGTCTCTTATTTTTCTCATATATATATATATATATATATATATATATATATATATTACTTTTGTTATTTTTCTTAAAAATTTAATTCCCTAATGACATTTAGTCAAAGTCAGGAGGACTAGACTTTGATCCTCTGTCTATGTCTCTACTAGGTGGCTAAGTGTACCACCATCCCTGGTCTCAGAAAAATACCAGTTATTCATCTGAATTTTCATTTTGCCTCAACTGGCATGTATTCTTTGCTTTGTTTTGTCATTTCAGTGATTACCTTATCAGCATGTTCTCTCCTTTGTGATTTTTAAAAAAATTTGTATTGCCTTCATTAATTGAGGTTCTGGGTGGCAGGAATGGCAAGTATGCAATTGGCTTTGTAGATTGTGATAATGAAATGGCAGCCTTGATTGTTTAGATCAACACTACTTTTTAAAAATTACTATCTTTAAGTAGTGCATTGTACTGCACGAGCTGCGTGCGCGCGTTAATTGGAAATAAGAGTCTCACGGACTTTCTTGCCCAGGCTGGCTTTGAACCATGATCCTTATATCTCAGCCTCCTGAGTAGCTAGGATTACAGGCATGAGCCACTAGTGCCCAGCTTTAAATGCTTTTTGACCTGTGATATTTTCAGTTTATGATTGGTTTATTGTTACTGTGGTCATCATAAATCAAGGAATATCTGTACTGACTTTGCTTTTACTATTCTCTTGAGGGTATGAAACAAATGCTCATTCATTCCCATTAGTACAAACTAACAAATCCATTTTAAGGCTGACTTAAAGGGAGGATGAAAGGAAATGAAACTTCATGAATATTGAAAGCAACAGAGATTTCAGTCTAGAAAATGTTGAAGAAAAGGTGATGAGATAAGAGAATAAATTCATAACATTTTTTCAAAAGCATTAACTTTGAAAAATAAAACCAACCTTTTCTGTATTCCCTGATATGGTAGAATAAAGAGTGTACATGCAAAAATAAATTTGGAGTAAGGAGATAAATTTCATTTACCCATGAGGGTGGGAAGTCCAGGGAAGGACAGGCTCAGCTGCTATTCCATCTCTGACCTAGGCTCCGATTTGACCTAAGTCTGTCTTGATGCAGCAGCACAGGCCAGCGAGGAGGCGGTGGCATTTCGCCGTGAACGCAGCACATTTAGGCGTCAGGCAGTTCGGCGCAGGCACAATGCAGGGAGTAACCCTACCCCTCCTACCTTGCTCATCGGATCACCCCTCAGGTATGGTATTTTAAAATTCCACCAATTCCACCACGCATGTAACAGATCTGCTAATCCAATAAAGCATCGGAAGACTTCTTTCTTTTGCTTTCTATTATTTCTTTATATTTCAGCTCTTCTCTGCATGTGACCATAAGCCTATTGCATTATGCATGTCTTATGTTGCACTGTTTAAACAGAATGGTTTTGCCCATTTTAAATTATGATATCAGGGGCTGGGAAGGTGGCTCAGTGGTAGAGCACTTGCCTTGCATGCTCGAGGCCCTGGGTTCGATTCCTCAGCACCACATAAGCAAAAAGAAAAAAGCCGGAAGTGGCGCTGTGGCTCCAGTGGTAGAGCGCTAGCCTTGAGCTGAAGAGCTGAGGGATAGTGCCCAGGCCCAGAGTTCAGGCCCCACAACCGGACCCAAAAAAAAAAAAAAAAAAAAATTATGATATCACTTTAGAATGATTATGGAAGTGTAAAAGGCTCTAAGTTAACTTTTTTTGTATTTCAAAGTATGCAACATCTTGATAGTATTTAAGATTAATAATAGTGATGAGTTTATTGGAAACTAACAGAGAGGTGGCAGTGTAATTACATTTTGTCACTAAGTATGATACTTGATTTCATACTGTTTAAAACAGTGTCTTTTGATTTCACAATCTCCAGGACCTATGTAATGACATAGGACTACAATATTTAATTATGAGTAGTTTGACCAAGTGGATTTCTGTTTATATGTATATGTTGAATTTCTAAGTTCTTACAGTGTACTAAAAGCATTTGTTGTCTTTCTACTATTTTCAAGTAAGAAAACATCTATTCATGATATTACAGATAGTTTTTCATTAAGACATTGGTGCTTTGAATTGCATCAAATCTAACCAATGTCTTGAATTAGAAATATAAAAATCTGTTCAAAAGATATGCTTTGATTTATTGCACAAAGACAAATACAGACATAAATTTATATGATTGTTTAAGCAGTGCATATATTATATGCTTTATTAATCTGTGCCTCATATCATTTTACAGATTATTTTATGCCACATTTTAATTTCAACTTGAGAAGAAATAATATTTGATGAAATAACTTGAGTTCATGGTAGAAGAGATAAGCGCTCACCTTCCCTTTTAAATACCTTGTTTTTGAGAGTAGCAAAATCCTGTTGTGCTTTTTTTTTAATTCAGTTTATATTCCCCTGAGATTAGGTCCTGATTTCTGAGTTTATGTTACTGTCAGGAACTTAATCTTTCATAGGTCATTTTGCTCATTCCTTTAATAATGTATAATTTAATGAAAAGTACTAGGGATCAAGCTAATATTTAAAATATAAGTATGGGAAGGCAACCAACTTAAACATTTATTCTAGAGACTTTTTTTTGTGAGCCTTCCTCTTCAATTTCCCTTCCTGCCTGAAAATGCTTTTCTTTCTGCTATTGGATTTGGGGCACAGTCCAACATGTAGAGAGAGCTGCAGACTTTATTTTCCTTTTACTATTTTCATTTCTAACCTCCTCTTGTTCCTTGAATAATACTTGCCATAAATAACTTCTTTGCTTCCCTATTCACTCCATGTTTATATTTCTTAAGAATCTATTTAATTTTCTATTTTGAGTCTTTAAAAATCTTTTTTTTTTTGCCCCAAATTAGCTTGCTGAATCTCATAAACTGTAGACAAAATAATTTTTATTCTTTTTTCCTGCTTGGTGGAATATTAAAGAGTTAATTCTAACTCTAATCAATCACAGTATTTCCTCTGTCTTTTTTTCCTAGGACTTCAAATCACATCTCAGATACAATGTAGAACTTATTACTAAAGGACTCACGTTAGACTTCTTGGAAAGTAGTCTTCAATAGTGAGCATTTAGCTTTTGTTGCGATCCTAGAATATTATATTTCCAGTACAAATATAGCATATTATTCTAAATAAGCTTACCTCATTTTGAGCCAAGTAGAATAAAAGCTAACTGTTAAGAATTAGGATCATAGTATATACTGTATATATGTCCCTATGATAAAAGATAATGTAAATTTAACATAGTAATAATTGAAAATAAAATAGAGCAATTATAATATGTTATAATAAAAGGTACTTAAAATTTGTTTCTGAAGCCGGTTGCTGGTGGCTCATGCCTGTAGTCCTAGATATTCAGGAGGCTGAGATCTGAGGATCATGGTTCAAAGCCAGCCAAGGCTAGACAGTCCATGAATCTCTTCTCCAGTTAACCACCAGAAAACCACAAGTGGCGCTGTGGCTCAAGTGATAGAGTACTAGCCTTGAGTACTAGCCTTGAGCTGAAGAGCTCAGGGACAGAGCCCAGGCCCAGAGTTCAAGCCCCATGACTGAGTGGAATTCTCAATATTTTCAGATTACAGTTACTGTAGGTAACTACAGTTACATAAAGAAAACTTTGGACAAAAGGGGGAGTATTAGAACTTGTTTTAAACCTCAGTGAGTAACCACCCCAAAATGGTTTGATACATGTTTACAAGGCTTGAAATGACTCATCCATTTTCTCCTGAAATTTGCATGTTTTTATAATACTTACTAGAACAAACTCTTTCAGAATTATTTTTTAAAATTACACAAAAAATTTAGCCTTGTAGATAAGTTTTATAGGCCATTGGCAATTCTTCCTAGTTAATGCAGCTAAAATCAAACATACATATTGAAAAATTTTGTAATACAAATATAAAAAGTTTGGTGTTTGTCAGCTTAAATACTATATGTTTTGAATCCCAATTAATGAGCTGGAATGGAAAAAAAATCAGTGTATTTTGAGGAAGAGAAAGCTTTAGAGGATTCTTAGATTTATTTTTATTAAATATGAAATAAAAAATGAATAATAAGGTCATAATCACACTTCAGAGTCTGTAATTAGAGATTCATAAGGATTCATTTGTGCTCAGAGATGAATATCTATTGCTTGTATACAATGTTCAAGATTCCTTTTTCTTTGGAGTCTAGAGATTGAGAATAATGGACTTAATACTCTTAAGGGTTTGGTGAGACATAAACAAAGGTAATTGTGACAATATAAGGCAGAATGTGCCAAGTACCATTCAACTTGTAATGAGGCAGGAAAGACCAAGACTAGCTATGCTTCTGAATAACAGTGTTTGTGTGATTGATGTTAGTGGTAGTATCACCACTGGAACTGTAAAAATTAGGTATTCGTGGTAATTACTAGTTTGAGATGAACTACAACCCTCCAGTAACACGTTCTCTGATAATTTATGGAAAATTTAAATCTTTTCTGCTGTTTGAAGGTTTTGAAATAGGAATTCAAAAGACAGCGTTTTATCACTAGCTTTTGCTGTTCAAATACTTGCATTTTGATTTTGGCTAATTTCCCTTTATTCTGGAATTGGTTTTCATGCACTACCTAATATTGTGAAAACATTTTGTATATTTGGATATACATAGTTCATCTCTGGATTGAAAAGTGATATGTTTCCAAGTGTGTTCACATTAAATTACAACTAACTCAAATTAACATTTTTGCCTGTAATTTTTAAGTGAAAGTAATTGATTGAAAGTTTGGTTGAGTACATTTTATATGATACTGCTGTCTTCTGAATCTGAAAGGACACCATATTTGAATTACTTTGTCATTTTTACTATTTTCTTGTGAAATTTGTTCATTTTGATAAGGTTCTTGGATAAGTTTAGATAGCTTCAGAAGAACAGTAATAGATCAATTTCATATGTTTGGAGGGTAAAACCTATTTATATTGATTTTCATGATTACATCTTGATTATATTATGCAGTGGTTCTACCCCCAAAATGTTTATTTTAATTTTTTCCAGTACAAGGTAGAATTTGAGTTCAGAACTTCACATTTACTTGGCTCATGCTATATCACTTGAGCAAACCGCCAGCCTGGCTTTTTGCTAGTTATTTTGGTGATGAAGTTTTGCAGGGCTTCATCTGGGCTGGCTTTGAAGCTAGATCCATCAGATCACAATCTCCAGAGTGGCTAAGATTAAAGACATGAGCTGTTATTGGTACCTGGTTCTAAGTAAATATGTTTATAGTTTATGGCATTAAAATTTTAGCAGATTTTGTTTTCTCATGTGTTATATGCATTCCTGTATTCTTCTTAGAATGTGTATGTTTCAGTGGTTCTAAAAGAAGCCTGAAAGGAAGCCTAGTTATAGAACTGTTGTGATGGCAAACAGATTTTGCAATCTTCACTGTCCAATGTAATAGGCACTAATTACTAGGTTTCGCCCGCTTTGGTAGTCAAAGCTTGGTAGCTGCCATCCATGGTATTAGCTATTCGACATTTGAAATGTGGTTAGAATGATGGAGAAACTAAAATTAAAGTTAATTTAAATTGCCTAGGGCTATTATATCAGGTAGTATAGCTCCAGAGTGTTCTCTTACTATAACCACAGGCTAAGCATTTTGTATAACATTTTCTACTTAGCTCCCTTCCCGTCCCCTCCCCACCCTTCTCCTCCCCACCCCTCCCCTCCCCTTTTTTTGTGCCTGTATGGAGGCTGGAACTCAGGGCCTGGGTGCTGTCCCCTAGCTTTTTTGCTCGATGCTGATTTCTCTGCCACTTGAGCCAAACCTCTACTTCATCTTTTTAGTGTTTAATTGGATATGAGTCTCATAGACTCTCCTGCATGGGCTAGCTTTCAGCTATGATCCTCGGCTCCAAGCTTTCTACTTAGACAAATGTGTACACACACACACACACACACACACACACACACACACACACACACACACACACACACACACACACACACACACACACACACACACACACACACACACACACACACACACACACACACACACACACTCTCTCTCTCTCTCTCTCTCTCTCTCTCTCTCTCTCTGAAGAAACCATTACATTGAATCCAAAGGTTTATAGAGATGTTAGTACTCAGTAACATTGATAAAATTAACAAGGCCATCCTGAACAGCATTCTGTTTTTTTTGTTTTGTTTTAGAAATCTGATAACTAGTAATAGACTCTGGGATTCTTCAGAGTAAACATATAAATAGAATGCAGTGTTGCTTGGACATTATGTAGGGTCTAATGTATAATAAGAAAGATTTTTATGAATTTTATCAGCTTAAATTAGACTAACTATAGTAGTAAGAGCACTAACATTCATACAAATTTATAAAAATACATGGTTAATTTAGAAATTATTTTTATAAATACTTTTGGTGAGCAACATGTTTATAATAACTAAATGCTAAATATTTTAAAACATTCATAAAACTTAGAGAATAGTAGAATATCTTGAGAATTTACACATTCTTAAATTAAGACTTTCTAAAATGATAGTCCCTTGTTAATTAGAGTACAATTTGCATTGGAAAAAAACCCCACAGAATTTGTTAAGGGAACAAAAATTTTAACATCTTGTTATAACATTTAGGAAATGTGGAAACTTTATAGAGAACATTGTATGAACTCTGCTTCTGTCAATATCTTCAATGAGCATTTATTTGTATTGCACCTTAATTGTTTGAGTTAGATTTTCTGTTCTCTTGTACTAGTTTGATTTTCTTTTGACTCAAAATTGCCATCTTGGTGGCATTCGATTCTTTGTTTTTAGAGCGTGTAGAAGCTGGGTGCCAGTAGCTCATGCCTGTAATCCTAGCTACTAGGAGGCTGATATCTGAGGCTTGTAGTTCAAAGCCAGCCCCAGGCCCAGAGTTCAAGCCCCACGACCAAAAATAAAAAGAGAATAGAAACTGGCTGGGCACATGTGGCCCCACTTGTAATCCTAGCTACTCAGGAGGTTGAGATGTGAGGTAAGGTTTGAAGCCAGCCTGGGCAGGGAAGTTGGGGAGATTCTTACATCCACTTACCTACCAAAAAGCCACAAGTGAAGTTGTGGCTCAAGTGGTAGAGCACTAGTCTTGAGGGGAAAAAAAAGATTGTGATATTGAGAGGTCAGAATATTTGAAAGAAATACCTAGAATAGTACTACAGGTTGTAAGTAAAAAGTGCATATTGACCAAAAAATGGGACTTATCTAATGCTGACCAGTACCAACCACTGTGTTGAATGTACTCATGATTCTTCTTTACTACCTTTATAGTTTAGTTACCTTGTGGTAAAAGTTTCAGATTGACCAGTACACATCTATAGTAAATGTTTTCTGCATTTAGTTCATCACTATGAGATTGATAAGGACCAGAATAATTTTATCTGCATATATTACAAAGTTTATTGACTTTCTTATGTTATGTTGAAAAAAGTATCTTTTTGAAATCAGTGTTCCTATATTGATTTCATTCTAGCTGTTTTCTTTTTTCTTCCCTGTAATGTCTCCCCAATCCATGTTTTCTCCTAGCCTTCAAGATGGGCAGCAAGGCCAGCAGTCCACAGCGCAGGTCAAAGTCCAGTCCCGTCCCCCTTCCCAGGCTGCAGTGCTCAGTGCTAGTGCCTCCTTGCTGGTGAGAAATGGGAGTGTCCACTTAGAAGCATCACATGACAATGCATCTGCTGTAGGCGGTAGCAGTTTGCACGATGAACTTGGTATGCAGGCCTTAAGTAATTTTGGTGATACGTAACTTTGATGCAGCAGTTAATGGGTAACAGTGGTTGCAGTTCCTTCCAGAGAGGGCTTTATTTTGGAACTAGACATAGGAGCACTATTTTTGTAGGAATTGACCTGTGTGTAAGGAAAGTTTGACTTTTGCTTCTTTCTTTTCTGTTTCTCTGTACTATTTGTCTACTTTTCCTTTTGGTCAATGTAAGCAAATGTTCATAATTTAGTAATTTTCTTAAAGTAATTTGACCATTTTTGTTATCTCCAAGCATTTATGGAAAGGTGTGAATTTATAAAAAAATATAATTTTGACCAAACTTTAATTTCTTGTAGGTGTTTGAATGGGCTGGATGCAGGAAAGTGGTCTGTTGTTATATATTTTTGAATTATTGTATATTTTACAATATATATGTAGTATTTACTATAATTCTAAATGCAGTGTTCAGAGGACATAAATACACCAGTTTCCTTTTTAATATGCATGTAAGTCAGTAAATAATCAGAGAGGAATGTTTGCCTGTGGATCATATAGGGCCCTTAAAATTATGTCCTACATGACAATAGATAGATATGTTTCTCATTGCCTCCCTCAGCTGTTATATCAGCCCGTATTTTATAAGGACTCCCTTAAATACAAATGGCCCTTGGCAGAAGAAAGTTTCCTACCCCTGGCCCTTAGAAATACATGTCTATTTAAGTATTGGCTTTATGTTATTATTTAAGGTCAAAATTTTATGCTATGTTGATTTCTGTTTCTCTTTGTGAGCAAGTTTTTTAAAAGCTCAGGGTGCAAGTTAATAATAATCTAAATAAGTCTCATCAAGAAATACCTTCTTTTTGGGCTGAGAAGGTGGCTCAGTGGTAGAGTGCTTGCTTTACATGCATGAGGCCTTCGGTTCGATTCCTCAGCACCACATAAGCAGATAAAGCTGGAAGTGGTACTGTGGCTCAAATGGTAGAGTGCTAGCCTTGAGCTGAAGAGCTGAGGGACAGAGCCCAAGCCCAGAGATCAGGCCCCACGACCAACAACAAAAAAAGACAAAAAAAACCCAAAACCTTCTTTTTTCAAAACACTAACTTGAAAGGATATTCATTGTGATTTTATCTACCTATATTTCAACTGCTTTTTGCTTAATAAAGACAACAATTCAGTTGATGCTTTAGCTGGAAGATGATGTGATATAAGGTATCAGAATTAGGTTGATAAAGCTTCCTATGCCTATTGTTTGAGTTTTTACCATCTTGGAGAAATCTTATAGAGAGGTGTTAATTATATATAGATGATTATTGATGAAAATAATCCTCAAAAATGGTTTTGAGCTTGTAATTTGGAGAAATAACCTTTTAAAGAACGTGCTTAAGAGAGAATAGGTAGAGTTCAATTTAGCTACTTGTTTTAGTTGCAAGTCATACTTGGTCATTGCAGGTGAGTTAGGTAACAGTATTAGTATTCATCTCTAGTTAACCTGAAGTTCCTATAGATAAAGGGTTTACTTATGAATCAGTGACTATAAAGTTTATAGTCACCATCTTGTTGTCCACTGGCTTTATAGTAGTAGATTGGATAAAGTAAAAACAAAAAAAATTTCATTTTGATCCATTAAATGTTTTTAGATTTACAAGATTAAACACAAAACACATGATTTTCCTCAATAAAATTTCTTAGTTTGCTTAAGAAATCAGCTAAAAAAATCTTTAGTTATCAAACCTCATTTAAAAACTACATACAAATTATGATAAATCTAAACTCATCATTCTGACAATTAAAACCCTTTTTCTGATTGGAAATACCGTCAGCATTTGTTGGTGAACACTTAGGAAATTCTCTTGAAAATTTGTCTTACATTTTATGTTTCACAGCCTTCTAACAGCCTACTTCTTGGTTTATGGTAGCTGAATAGTTCCACCTCCAGTTCTCAGTAATAATTAGCATAAAACAATGAATGGAAAATGAATACATGTTCTAAAGCACATAAAATTGTCCCCAAAAGATTTTGAAGATAACTACAACTGACATTAAAGGAATGAGAAAAGAAGATAAAAAATTTTTGTGGCATAGTTTAATTTTCTATGTGATTTAAAAAATAATAGATTGGGCTAGGAAGTTGGCTCAGTGGTAGAGTGCTTGCCTTGCATGCATGAGGCCCTGGGTTTGATTCCTCGGCACCACATAAGCAGAAAAAGTTGGAAGTGGCACTGTGGCTCAAGTGGTAGAGCGCTAGCCTTGAGCTGAATTGCTGAGGGACAGCGTCCAGACTCAAAGATCAGCTCCCATGACCGACAAAAAGATAAATAAAATTATTTTGTTTGAATTTAGGTATATTAAACATGCTAAAACTAGCCACAATGTTTCTTACAAGTATATAAAATTTACAAAGGCTTGCTTCTTTATTAGTTGACTTTATTTAAAAAATTAGCCATATGATTTTTGTATGTGAAAAAGCATATGTATGGCACAATAGATTTAATAAAATATATGCACACATATCACATGTATAGACACACTTAAATCTGTATCCAACAGGTATAATGATTATTCATAATTAATTTTAGAAACTGAATTATAAGTAGTATAATTTGGAATAGAGCCCTGACTCAAGCAGTATAATGTTTACCTGAGTTCAAACCCTAATATTACCAAATAAAATAATACTACCAAAAAAATACAGTATAATTTAATTTTAAGGAAAAACTTAAGTTGTATCCTTAGTATAGTTTTCATTTCCATGAAAACTTTAGTAAAAGACAGTCTGTAAAAGGCTCAAATGGCATAATGATTAATAAATTTTGAAGTTAGCATTTTTGAAAAGGAAATTTCCAGCAGAACTTCTCAGTCCTTAAATGTACTATGTCCCTTGATTTTGTTTATGTTTTAGAGGTTTAAATAGGTTCTTGAATTGAGTTTTCTGAGGCTGTTTTGTTTGTTTCAGTGCTGTAAAAGGATTGACAAGAGAGTATTCTTTGGGATAATCTACTTACTAGCTTGAAAATGTATTCAGCTGTAGAAGATTTATGGGAAATAGGGCACTACTCTGTTTCCTTTGTTTAGTAAGCAGCTTATATCTTTTGTGCATTAAGTATGAATATAGTTTGGAGGGTTTATTATTTTATAAAACAGACTCGGATATCCTATAATAGTGACTTTTACAGGAATTATGTAGTACTATACATTTAGATTATAATGTAACTACTTTCTTACTGTAAGCACAGAGTTGGAGGACTTTATGAGACTGGAGTTTATATTGTCAATCATTTTTATTCATCAGAATCACAAAAATTATTCCTTATACAGCAGTCTTGATTTTCTTTCTTTCTTTCTTTCCTTCTTTCTTTTTTTCCTTCTTTCTTTCTTTCCTTCTTTCTTTCTTTCCTTTTTTCCTTCTTTCTTCCTTCCTTCCTTCCTTTCTTTCTTTCTTTCTTTCTTTCTTTCTTTCTTTCTTTCTTTCTTTCTTTCTTTCTTTCTTTCTTTCTTTCTTCCTTTCTTCCTTTCTTTCTTTCTTTCAGTACATATGTGCTAAATTGTTTTGACCCTTTTTGGGAAGGGACAGGAAGGGTGACATATAGTATACAAATAAAAGCCAAATACTTTTTTAAATTGAAATATTAAAAGTAGCAAGCTTGTCTTACAACTGAAGTTGCAAAGTGTAAGAAAGTCTAGAAGTAGTTTTAACTAGGACAGAAGCTTAGGTGAAAATCCATTAGGGGAGTACACTCTTATTAAAGTAACAATAAGAAGATGAATATTGGGCCGGGTGCCGGTGGCTCAAGCCTGTAATCCTAACTCCTCAGGAGGTTGAGATCTGAGGATCACAGTTCAAAGCCAGCCTGGGCAGGAAAGTCTGTGAGACTCTTATCTCCAGTAAACCACTGGAGAACTGGAAGTGGAACTATGACTCAAGCAGTAGAGTGCTCGCTTTGAGCTGAAGAGCGCAGGGACAGCACCTAAGCCCAGAGTTCAAGCCCCACTACTGACCAAAAAAAAAAAAAGAGATGATGATGAATATTGGCAGTTCAGTCTTTAGCTCAGTAAGGTGTTAGGGGTTTCTAACCAAAAAGATAAAGATTAGTGATATATTGGGAAGGTTGGTAGTTCCAAGAAGAAAAAATAGAAGTGGTCTTCATTTATGGGCCAAAAACTTGAACCTTGATCACAAATGTTTTGGGGCAGTGATGGTCCTAGGATTTTGAACTTAAGGTCTAGGCCTACCACTTTAATCCTGCTTTCATCACCTTTTTTTTTTTTTTTTTTTTGCCTAAGGTGTTTTTTTGAATAGGTTCGTGAGTTTTTGCCCACTGTTGACTTTGGACTTTGATCTGCTTACCCCAGTGTCTCTTTGAATTACAGTCACACTACCATGACTAATTTGTGTGTTGAGATGGGATATTGACTGGATATTTGGTTGGATGGGATATTTGTCTGGGCTGACTTGAACTAATGACATTCTTGTAGTTTAGTAGTTGTTTTTACACATGTGAGTCACCATGTCTGATTTGTTCATAACTTTTAAAATTGGGAATTAAAAGTAAGATTAAGATTATTTTTCATTGCTGTCCACTTTTTCAAAAGATCTGTAGAAATAGATAGTTCAGTGGCAGCATTTTGATAATTTGGCATTGTAGATAAAAATGCCAGTATCTCTTTGTGCATAGATTTTAGGAATATGTACTCATAATTTTGAAAATCTGTAAAGAAATACTCATCACTAAAGAACCGCTTAACAAACTATGCTACACAGAATGTATTAATTCCTAACTCATAATTAATGTAATTTTCAGAATTCAGTATATCTAGGTATATGCAATAGGGAAAAAAGATGAATGATCTGTTAGTCTTGGAAAAACGTATATAAACATTATTCCAAGGCATACACAAAATTATGACTTTAGAAGTGGCATTCCCAAGTGAGTGAGAGAACGTTCTTCATTCTATATATTCTTTGAATCTTCTAGTGATATTTTAAAGCACTACAATGAAACAAAAAAAATACCAATGTAATTTTCTAAATTCTTGGAATCTTGTGGGAATTTCACTGACTGTATGCTATCTCTATACTCATTCATCTACCAGACTAGTCTTTTTTTTTTTTTTTGGCCTGACCTCTGGGCCTGGGAGCTATCCCTTAGCTCTTCAGCTCAAGGTGAGCACTCTACCACTTGAGCCACAGCACCACTTCCAGCTTTTTCTGCTTATGTGGTTCTGAGGAATTGAACCCAGGGCCTCATGCACGCAAGGCAAGGATTCTACCAAGGAGCCACCTTCCCAGTCCTACCAGACTAGTCTTATTTCCCTTGATTTTCATCACCTTTATGGATATAAAATTAGATGGAATAATTTTCAGTCATTTAACACAAGCTTCATCAGATGTACGCTAATGAAATGTCAGTCAAGAGGTAAAATATTTCAGTTACCTTTTGGGTGCCCAAGTACACTTCCCATGCTGCCTCTGGCCTTGACATCCATTAATCTGCTTTTGCCATTGAGATTTCCTTCTTCCAGAAGTTGATGTAAATTCAGTCATTCAGTATGTGACCTTTTGTGCTTAGATTCATTTTATTTGTAATTGTTTCTTCTCATTATGTATGAACATATATATCGTTATGTATGAACATATCATATATTGTTTATCATTCACTGTTGATGGACATTTATGTTGTTTTCAGTTTTTGGATGTTGTAAAACAAATGTCTTAACAGTTTGTGTGTGTGTGTGTGTGTGTGTGTGTGTGTGTGTGTGTGTGTGTGTGTGGGTGGGTGGGTGTGTGTGTGTGGGAGTGCGCGCGCGTATGTGCGACACTCTTGCGTGCGCGCATGCGCATGTGTGTGCACGCATCTGCTTCTGCAGTCCTGGGACTTCAACTCAGGGCTTGGGTGCTGTCCTTGAGCTTTTATACCGAAGGCCAGTGCTCAGCTATTTTGAGCCACAACTCTACTTCTGGCTTTTTAGTAGTTAACTAGAGAAAAGAGTCATGGACTCTCCTGCCCAGGCTGGCTTCAGAAATCAGTCCTCAGATCTCAGCCTCCTTAGTAACTAGGATTACAAGTGTGAGCCACTGGCATCTGCAACAATTTCTTTTTCTTTTTTTAATAAACAGCTCTACATTTCCAGTAACAAGTTCTAGTTTTTCCCGTCATTGCCAACATTTGCAGAGTATCTTGGCCTTTGTCATTTTCAGCCTAATTAGTATATTATGGTATCTTCTGGTTTTAATTTATATTGTTTGTGAAGTGTTTTCATTGAGTCAATGGTTATTTGTGATTACAGAAATCTCAAAATTTGTGAGAAGTGGCCAAATATTTTACTCATTAAAAATTAAGTTTTTTTGATATTTCAGATTCATTCATTGAATTATGAATAGTTTATTATGTGGCTTGCCTCTTTAAATGTAATCAATATTGTTGCTGCAGATTCTTTTACCAAGATAAAAATCACTTGTCCCTTTGAACTAAACTGTTTGCATTGCATTTATTTTGGAAAGTTCAGCTGATTTGGAGAACAGAAAATGGGTAGAGTCTAAATAATGAATTCAGAAATGTCAGAATAAAAGTAGGAAATGACCATTCAGTAATATCTCAGTGTACAAGTCTCTTTATTTTTTAAATCAGTTCCCTGAAGCCATTTTCTAAACCATCTTATTGCTTATGATTGCCCTTTACCTTATTTTCCACTTTTAGAAACCTAACTTACCATTTCACATTTCAGGAAGGAAAAAAAAGTTCAAAATGCTCAAACTTTAAATGACAAGTTTTTTTTTAAAATTGTATCACAAGAATAAAAGGGATTTTAGAAGCCTATGTTGCTAGACAGGCACTATGTCTCATGCCTGTAATAACAGCTACTAAGGAAGGCAGAAAGCACAGTTTGAGGCTAGCCTGGGCAAAAAGTTAGCAAGATCTCTTCCCAGTCAATAGCTGAGAATGGTGGCATGTGCCCGTCACTCCAGCTTTGCAGGAAGCATCATTAGCAGGATCTTGGTCCACGTCATCCATCTGTGACATAAATGTTAGACCCTGTCCCCCAAACAACAACATAAAAGGTGTGGCTCAAGTGGCAAGATTTCATGCCTAACAAGAGAAGACCCTAAGTTCAAATTCAAGCACTACCTGGACCCCCCAACTCCAAGAGAAAAGAAAAAGGGCCTAGAGCTCTTGATCTAGTTATGACGAGGACTGACTATAGCTGTGGCCTAAGTTCATCTTGATGCCTGCTTTTGTAAATAAAGTAATTAAAGCAGATACATGTTTTGTGTTGTATGTTTTCTGTGTTTCTATTATGTTACAGTGGTAGACTTGATACACCAAAGACTATTTGGCCTACAAAGCCTAAATTATTTTATTTGGTTCCTCACAGTGAAAATGTTCTGGCTCCTGCCTCTCAGCAGAAATACGGTGAAGTTGTTTCTGTTAGAGTGAACACTCAAGATGTTCCTTCGGAGATGCAGTCACCATTCAGGATAAGGGGGTGGGGGAGCTTTCCAGAAAATTAGAACTGATCTTAAAGGGCTTGACCCTTAAAACTACTAAATATACTTACAGGTAGCATTGTGAATACAGTGTTTAAACACTGTTGGAAGTAAACACTGTTGATACTGGAGTATTTGAGGGTACTTAAGTTAGTCATACAGCTGTATGAGATCTTCCAAGAGCACATTTACCACATATGCAGCTCTCTTTGGTCTTGTGAGTCCCTTCCTTCTCCAAATGGTAATAAAAGTGGGAGGTTGATTAAGAGAGTATCTAAGGATTAGTCTTGAAGAACAGAATGAGCAGAGTAAAGACAAAGAAGGAAAGTATTCATTAAATTGAAAGGATCTTTGTTGTTGGTTTCTTGAGGAATAGAAAAAGTCTTTAGATGATTTATCCTTCCAAAACACATAGGAAAATGAGTGACATCAAGATTGCTGTAGGAATTCTTAGGTGAGTACTGTTCTTAAAATTCCTTTTGCGATTGTGGGCTGGGAAGGTGGCTCAGTGGTAGAATGCTTGCCTTGCATGCATGAGGCCCTGGGTTTGATTCCTCAGCACCATATAAGCAGAAAAAGCCGGAAGTGGCGCTGTGGCTCAAGTGGTAGAGTGCTTACCTTGAGCTGAAGAGCTGAGGGACAGCACCCAGGCCCAGAGTTCAGGCCCCACGACCAACCCCCCCCCCCCAAAAAAAAAAAAATTTTTTTTTTTTTTTGCAAGCTAGATGCCAAAGGCTCATGCCTATAATCCTAGCTACTCAGGAGGCTGAGATCTGAGGATTGTGGTTCAAAGCCAGCCCAGGCAGGAAAGTCCAAGAAACTCTTATCTCCAATAAACTACTCAAAAAAAACCCAGGAAGTGGCACTGTGGCTCAAGTGGTAGAGCACCAGCCTTGATCAAAAAGAAGCTCAGGGACAGTGCCCAGGCCTTGGACTGGAAAAAAAACAATTTTTGTACATGTCTTTGCGTTAGATGGTAAGCATTTTTATTAATAGGACAAATTACAGAGTCCCATTTCTTTCTTCCTTCTTTTACCTGTATTTTGCCAGTGTTGAGGATTCCTGTGCCCTTTGTGGTCTCAGGCAAATGCTGTTAAGTGTCTTTGGTCTTTCTGTCCAATTTTGTTTATCCTGCTGACTGTCACTTACTGACCTAGCTTACACTGAAATTGTATTCAGAAAATCACTTGGTATCATCCATAAATTTAATTTTCATAGGCAATAGCATTTATTGTTGAATACTCAAAAATAAAAAGCTGTGTATTATAGTTTTTGTCATGTTTATTTTTTTCCCCACACATTATGAGAACCATTCCATCAGATGTAACTGAAGTAGGAGTTGAATATGTGATGGCATTGTTTATAATCACAACTCATGTGAAGAAGACATTTTGTTGGTGTTCTACTTTCTTCCTTTTTTATTAATTAGAACTAATATCTACATTATATTTCTTAATACAGGATAGTTTTATTAAAATAGGGCTGTAAATAAAGATAAATTTTACTTTGAATCTAAAGTTTAAATATGATCATAGTTTGATCTCAAATGAGAAAAATAACATGTAAATATAAGATACTGTTAATTTTTATAAATTCATAGCAGTAAGACCAATATTTCTGTTTCAGTTTCGTTTTTTATCAATTGGTAGGCTATCTTTTGATAGTTTATCACATTTGCTTATTAAAGTATTATATTAAGCTTTTCACTGAGTATTTAAGTTGTACATTTTAGCATGATATTTTTCCTGGTTTGTTTATCTTCTAAATAAAATACTTATGAAATGCTATGAGTTGCCATACCTGAAGATAGAGAAGAACATGGAATTGTTCTTTTGTTTTTTTTTTTTTTTGTTTTTTTTTTTTTTTTTTTTTTTTTTTTTTGGGCCCAGTCATGGGGCCTGAACTCTGGCCCTGGGCGCTGTCCCTCAGTTCTTCAGCTCAAGGCTAGTACTCTACCACTTGAGCCACAGCACCACTTCCGGCTTTTTTCTTTTTGCTTATGTGGTGCTGAGGAATTGAACCCAGGGCCTCAGGCATGCAAGGCAAGCGCTCTACCACTGAGCCACCTTCCCAGCCCGTTCTTTTGAAGTTGAGAATGCAGCATGAAACCTACTTACAGTGTGCTTGTTTTAACATATGCCTTGGGTATTTAAGAACTTAAACATGTTCTTCATGAAGAAAATAAAAGCACTGTTGAAGTCACACACATCTGCTAAAGTCATAACCTCCTGATTTTTTGGACAGTTAATACTTAGGTTTAAATTTCTAAATTTTATTGTTAGTCATGGGTTTGGAGAATGGCATTCAGAGGTGTCAATATAGGTAATAATAAAAGTAATCAATTTTCTCATGTCTTCTGTACAGAAATGCTTTTTTTTTTTTACTTAAAATGCAATTATTTCTGTGTAAGTTGAATAATTAACATCTATACATAAATGCAATCTATAGGGCTGGGAAGGTGGCTCAGTGGTAGAGCGCTTGCCTTGCATGCCTGACTCCCTGGGTTCGATTCCTCAGCACCACATAAGCAAAAAGAAAAAAGCCAGAAGTGGCACTCACAGCGGTAGAGCACTAGCCTTGAGCTGAAGAGCTGAGGGACAGTGCCCAGGCTCAGAGTTCAGGCCCCACGACCAGACCCAAAAAACAAAAAAATCAAAAAATAAATGCAATCTATAGTAAAAATTGAAATTTACAAAGGTAGTCTTCAGTTTTAAATAAATTTAATGTTCTAAGAACAGAACTTGCATTACTAAAAATCCTCAAAAATATACTGAAATAATTTTTTTGAATACAAAATTATCTTATTTTGAAAATGCATGCAGGTTTTAATGTTTTGACACTTAGCTTATATAGTTTATTCTTACTGATGTTCACACACAGTAGTTGAGCCCTCTTTGCCCTTTGATTTGGCCACTTAACCTGTGTTATAATTTTACATTTTTACAATTCATGATTTTGGTCAGTTTTATCTATTCATGTAAGTTATGATAGCACAACCAACTTTTGATTATCCATGATAAATGATAAAAATGCAAAGTATAAAATTTACAGTTTTAATTTTAAGATTTTATGTGCGCCAGCCAGTATCTTTGTTTCCAATTAGGAAAATCTGTAGTCTACCAAGTCACTTCAGAAAACTTTTTGGTAATGGCTTCTAAGAAGTAAGCCAGTTGACAGCTTGTGCCATTTTATTTTTTTTATGAATCTTTATAATGACTCCTCACTAAAGGACAATGGGGAGAGGAAAGCACAGAGCCTGAGGTATTCACATGCCAAATAATCCTCCCTTGATAGATATAGCAAACAAATCTAGTATTTTATAGAAAGCTTTCCTAATTTATCTTGGGAGTATATCATTCTGACCAAGAGATGCTATCACAAACAACGGTAACATAGGAGTAAAATATACATATTATATCTCATGATTGATAGAATGTACTGAGTCTTATTAAAGTATTTTTCTGAGTTGGGCATGATGACTCAAGCTTAAGCCTGTAATCCCAGCTATTTGGAAGGTAGAGATTGGAGATACTGTTTTGAGGCCAGTCTAGACAAAGAAGACTTCATCATAACCAATGATTGGGTGTTGTACATACCTTTATCCCAGCTGTGGAGGAGGACTAATTGCTGGGCACTGTAGTGTGAACTTGTCATCTCCAGCTATACTTGAAGGCACAAGTAAGAAGATCAGGCTGATAGGGGTATAAATCAGGACTCTTATCTCAAAAACAACCACTGTAAAAAGGAACTAGAGCTGTGGCTTAAATGATAGGGTATCTGCCTATAAGCGTGAGGCCTTGAGATCCATCCTCTTTACCACCCAAAATAAGAAAAGTATCATGTAACCAAACCCTTATTGTATACCATTTACATTGTAAGTATGGAAGTTTTTCACTGTTAGCCCCCATTGAAAGGTGAAGTTGAAACTGCCCTTTCATTCTCTTTGTATTTAGAATCTCAGTAATTCTAGCTAGCAAAATTAGAACCTCATAAATAAAAAAGGAGAACTAGATTCCAAGTGGTTGCAGAGTTACACATTTCATTCAACTCTTGTGCTGGCCTAGGAATTTGTATTTCTCTATATGCCCTCCTCACAATTGATATGGCTCCATAGATACTCAAGACTGCATTTAAAGCAGTATCCAGACTTTTAGAATTACATTATTGGAAATAACTTTTTAACTATAAAGTTTAAGATAGGTGGGTTTTGTTACAGTCCTTTATATTCAAGAGAAAACCATAGTGAGAGACTTGAACCTCTTATTTCTGTATTGAAGTAAGCCAGAGAGATTGGGTTCTATATCCCAGAGCTGGATTTTTAATTTCTGTCCATTTGCAATGAATTTGTTTTCAAAGCCTTTTAAATCAGTTCATTGAGATACTTGGATAATTGCTGTTTCTAATTTTCGTCATAGAACTCTTAGAAAATAATCATACAGGTAGTGTTGATTAAATATTTTGATTATCATCAACAATATTATTACTCGTTCAAATTATTGAACTTTTTAAAAGCCATTCTGATTTTCCATTTCATTAAAAAAATGAAAACTGGTTTACTATTTTGAAGTTTGAACTGTTTCAAACATTTAAAGCTTGATATAAGAATCACAAGTAATAGTCAGGTGACATTTAAACATTAAATTCAATAATATGATTACTTGAATTTTGAGAATGTGCTGGTAGGAGAAAAGTAAAAGCAGACTTACATTTAATATATGTCTATATATGTTTGCATAACTTCTCTTTAGCTTTATTATGTATGTATGCATGCATGCATATATGCATGTATTTGGTGCTGGGGCTTGAACTTAGGGCCTGAACACTATCCCTGAACTTTGTTGCTCAAGGCTAGTACTCTATCACTGGAGCCACAGTTCTACTTCCAGCTTTTTGGTAGTAAATTGGATGTAAAAGTCCCAGGGACTTTTCTGCGGCTGTCTTTGAACCCTGATCCTCAGATCTCAGTCTCTTTCTTGAGTAGATAGGATTACAGGCATGAGCCAGAAGAACCTGGCCAACATTCTATTCTAATTCCTATGTTTTTGAATTCTATACTGGGCATTCTTTTTTAAATTACAATGGAAAAAGATTACAGTGTTTTTAAATATAAAAAGGTATGAAATTCAGTTTGTCATGAAGCAAATATTCTGAGTATTCTAATGGCTCTTTTAAAATAATTTTTTATTTTCCAGGTAAGTTTTCTTCTACGCTCTATGAGACTGGTGGCTGTGATATGTCACTTGTGAATTTTGAACCAGCAGCACGAAGAGCATCAAATCTCTGGTAAGTCTGGAAACATTAGGAGTATATATTCATTTAGATATATTTTCCATGTCTATAAGCCTTCAAGTATAAAAATACCTTAAAAATTATTTAGTTTGGAAAAATGGTGTATACTCATGTGTATATGTTTTGCAACATTATAAATATTGTGATGTGGACAAATCTAGCTAATGTATAAGTAGTACCTTATTTTTATACTATTTTTTGTGGTAAAGACTTAAAATCAATTTTTCAAATACACTGTACATATTGTGAGTCACAGTGTGAGATCTAAAATCTTTATATATTTAGAATAAAAGTATATACTGAAAAATAAATTTTTTTGTAAAGTTTATCGTAGGAGTGTTTCCAATTTAGTTATAGATGTCATGCTCTCTATATTGTGTGATATTAGAAATCTTATCAGAAAAATAATTGCATAACAGTACAGAATTATCAGATTTCTTTATGAAATATTATTTCATGATAAGGTTTTCATCAATGTCTTTTAAAATAACCAACTGTTGGCCAGGTGCCAGTGGCTCACACCTGTAATCCTAGCTATTCAGGAGGGTGAGATTTGAGGATCTTGTTTCGAAGCCAGTGTGGGCAAGAAAGTCTGTGAGACTCTTATCTCCAATAAACTACTCACAGTGCCCAAAGAGGCACTGTGGATCAAGTGGTAGAGTGCTATCCTTGAGCCAAAGAAGCTCAAGGACAATGCCCAGGTCCAGAGTTCAAGCCCTAGGACTGGCAAATGTACAGACAAAACCAACTTTTCATTTTGTTTTAGTTTTTTTTTTAACCTAGTTTAAAGGAAGAATTTCTTAAATTTTTTTCTATTAGTTAAGTAGTTATATAAAAGAATTGCCATTTAATAAAGCAGTATATGAATAAAATATATTATTTATTTTTGTCAGTCGTGGGGCTTGAACTCTGGGCCTGAGCGCTGTCCCTCAGCTCTTCAGCTCAAGGCTAGCACTCTACCACTTGAACTACAGAGCCATTTCTGGCTTTCTCGTGGTTTATTGGAGATAAGTTTCACAGACTTTCTTCTTGCCTGGGCTGGCTTTGAACCACGATCCTCAGATCTCAGCCTCCTGAGTAGCTAGGACTGCAGGTATGAGACACTGGCACCTGGCTGTATCTTAAAATTGATCTTAGGTTTTCTCTTTCCTGTTAGGAAAGAATTTATAAAAGAGAAGGAAAAAAGCAGATTAGAAATCCATATCATTTTAGTTATGGAATATATTAAACTTTAGTTTTTTTTGTCTTACTGGGCATGAGATTCAGATTGGTGCTTTAGAATCCATTATTAGTTACCTAGTTCACTTTCCTCACAAGGGTCATTTGATCCTGTTGTTGTATTCCATTTAGTAATATGTTCATTTAGCAAAAAGATACAGAATTTTTGACACCTGACTAATTTTTTAGTGTTTAAGTTTCAGCATGTTTATTTCGTTCCGGTACAGATTAATCCTGTCAAAATTTATGAAGTTAGAGTTATTTATTTGCTCTGCCTGTAGCACAGTAGAGACATTTGGGGGGTGGAGAATAGAAATCCATCATATTTATTGTAATTCAAATGAAGATGATTCCTTACATTTCAAATATGGTAAAGGCTAATTTTAATCTCCAAACTGTACTGAACTGTCATATTCTAGGCTATTTTATATTACAACTTAAGTTTATTCTGTTTTTCTTGGTTCTAATCAGTTTGGTAATTGCTCTCCTTGGATTATCTCATTTAAACACTTTCACAAGAACATAGTGATACAGACACGACTGTGTTGCTGATGAGAAAACAGAGATATAAAGAAATTAGGTAGTTTGTCCAAATTCAGAGCTCTGAACGTGTCCAGGCATGGTGACACATGCCTTTTACAAGGCTAATGTAGGAGGAACATGAGTTCTAGGTAGGCTGGGCTGTACAGTGAGACCCTATCTCAAAGCAGACTAGCAAACACACCCTAAAATTTGAACATAGAGCCTCTGATCCAAAAGCTATGTCATAATGGCAATTCTAGGAAATGCCATTTTGCATTTTGAAGTATACAGAAAAAGAAAGTGTAAATATCATCTGATTATTAAGGATTTATTTTTCTTTCTACCATTTGACAAGCTGTTTATACCCTGAAGTCTTTTCCATTTTATTTTAGTGACACGGATTCTCACGTATCCAGTTCTACCTCAGTTCGATTTTACCCACATGACGTGGTAGGTTTCTCTTCATTTTGATAACATCTTTTCAGATTAAATCTGAAAAATATATTTCTGTAGGTACCAAGTTGTCATTTTTTATTGAAAACTATGACAAAGTCCTCTCTTTGCTGTACTTCTGTGAATCTCTTCTATGTTCTTGGATAAGATTCAAAGATTTAATTAGCCATATTTATGAATTATCAAATGTATGATTTCTATCTTGAGGGAATGTAAAGGTCCATTCACTCACCTATTTGTGCCATTTTAAATTGTCAATAGTTTGAGTTGATATAGTTATTAACGATTGGTTATTATTTATCTGCCACTGTTTTGGAGGGTTTAGTAATGCATTATTATATACAAAATATGTCATACATGATACAGTAGGGATTTTAAAGAATAATGTTACTTTTGTTAGTAAGCTGTAGATTCAATCTGGAAAGACAAAATGGTTGAAGTCCTAATAAGCAACACATAGAGATACATACACATATATGTATATACACATGACATATATCACATATATGTACATATGTATATACATGCATGAATTTTGGATTTAATACCCAAGGGGTAGAAGATGAATTACGAGCAGAGTTTAAAGATTACAGATGTGAATTGACATTGAGAAGTGAACATTCAGCATTAGCTAGATACATTTTGCTCATTACAACTAGGGGCTGGGTAAGGAATAAAGATGCTGTGAGATGTTCTACAGTTAGATGCACAGCCCCCATCAAAAAGATTATCTAGCTCTGAGTCATGCTGATGTCAAAGTTGAAAACTCCTAACATAGATGGTAAGAAAAACATGTTTTGGGAGTAACTATTGATGTTTAAGAGATAGATATGACTATATCATATATGGGAGGAAGAAATTGTCTACTCTCATACATATATTTGTTTTTGTTTTTTGTTTTGTTTTTTTTTGGTTGGTTGTGGGCCTGAACTCTGGGCCTGGGCGCTGTCCCTCAGCTCTTCAGCTCAAGGCTAGCGCTCTACCACTTGAGCCACACCGCCACTTGCGGCTTTTTCTGCTTATGTGGTGCTAAAGAATTGAACCCAGGGCCTCATGCGTGCAAGGCAAGCACTCTACCACTGAGCCACCTTCCCAGCCCTCGTACATATATTTGGAAAGTAAAGACTTCCTTTACTTTTTTGATATTACATATACTGAAAACTATAGGAAAGCAAAATGAGAAGATGATCATCATATTGTTTTCCACTTTTAACAATATGGGAAACTGTAAAATGCTTCCTATTCCATTGTCAGAGACAGTGAATTTTCTTTTATTTTAGTGGAAAGAGAAATTTTAGAACAGATAGAGAGATAGGCTAAAATTAAATTTCCTTTATAGCTCCAGATAAGGAGCTTGCCAAAACAAAATTGAGTAGGCTTGGAAGCAGTGATAACTATAAAAAGAGACAGTAGAAGAAAATGAGAGACGATGGCTCATATTTGCCACTAACTGTGAGGTTCATAGCTTAATGAGGAAAGAGCATAACTGCATTAGGGAGAAGAGACCCATAGATGATGCACTGTGAGTGGTGTTGATGTATTCATTACCTATAGTCATAAATGTTAGGATTTTTAAATACTTTTCAGAATGAAACCTTTGCAAAAGGCCTTTTATATTAATTTGCTTTGTCTTAGTTCATTTTGGGTTGTCATGTAGTAGTTTCTAATGATCTTTAAAAAGTTTTCACAAGGAGTGGACTAGAGGAGAGAATTAAGGGTTTAGATAATCTACAAGCTGAGTAGAAACCTGTAATCAAGTTAAATATTCTTAAAGATCGTTTAATCTTTTTAATGCTGACTTTCTTTTAGCTCTCTCTCCCACAGATTCGGTTGAATAGACTGTTGACCATCGATACAGATTTGTTGGAACAGCAGGACATTGATCTAAGCCCTGACTTAGCAGCCACTTATGGTCCAGCAGAAGAAGCTGCCCAAAAGGTTAAACATTATTACCGCTTTTGGATCCTACCCCAGCTTTGGATTGGCATTAACTTTGACCGACTCACACTTTTGGCACTGTTTGATAGGTAAGAGTATAGTGTGATATTAAAGAAACATGATTTAGTTTTAAGTTGAAGTGTTACTGACGACCATTGAAGTTTTTTTTTTTTTTTTTTTTTTTTGGGTCAGGTTGTGGGGCCTGAACTCTGGGCCTGGGCGCTGTCCCTCAGCTCTTCAGCTCAAGGCTAGCACTCTACCACTTGAGCCACAGTGCCACTTCTGGCTTTTTTTTTTCTGCTTATGTGGTGCTGAGGAATCGAACCCAGGGCCTCATGCATGCAAGGCAAGCGCTCTACCACTGAGCCACCTTCCCAGCCCTCTCTGTGCTTTTTTTTTTGCTCTAGGCTAGTGCTCTACCACTTTGAGTGTCAGCACCATTCCTGGTTTTCTGGTGGTTAATTGGAGATAAGGGTCTCATTGGCTTTCCTGCCTGAGATAGCTTTAAACCACCATCTTCAGATCTCAGCCTTCTGAGTAGTTAGGATTACAGGTGTGAGCCACTGGCACCCTGCTAAAATAGCATTTTAAATTTAACTTTCTATGAATTTATTTGAGACTTTTTCATCATTTACACTTGATGTCTTTGTCATTCAGATTGTTAACCATTTTGCCACATTTCCAAATACATTTTAATAGAAGTAAAATTGTATATTTATGAGAGTAGAATAATGAAAACCATTAAAATAGTTTAAAAAGGCAGGATAGAGGGATAAAGAAAGAGTAACGGGGTAAGTTTGATCAAAGTACATTATATAGAGGTATGGAAAATCACAATAAAACCCCTCTGTATAATTAATGTACATAAAAAAGAAAACACAGGACCTACAGTAGATGTTATAATTGGAACTCCACAATCTGCTTCATCATTTTTTTGTAAGAATTTGTTTTATGTCCATATGAAGTTATGTGTTATTTCCTTTATATTTTGTTCAGTTTTGTGGCTTGAATTTACGCCCCCATGCTCTTGCACAGCTTTTCCGAGCACAACTGGCACTCTACCACTTGAGCCACACCTCCAGTTTTGACTTTTTGCTGATTAATTAGAGATGAGTCTTGAGAATTTGTGTGCTCTAGCTGGCTCCAAACTTCAGTTCTTGGATTTTAACCTACCAAGTATTATAGGCATGAGCCACCTGTATTTGGCCCAAATTTTGTTTCTATATGCTCAAAAACCTTATTCAAACATGGTATCCACAATAATCTCAGCAAGCTTCATTGTGATGCTTTCCCTTTCTTTCACTCTGGTTTTTGTATTCATGATATATGCACTCGTAAATATTTTTTCTGTTGGCAGAAATCGTGAGATCCTGGAAAATGTATTAGCTGTCATCCTGGCTATTCTTGTGGCTTTTTTGGGATCCATTCTTCTCATACAAGGCTTCTTCAGAGATATCTGGGTTTTCCAGTTCTGCTTGGTCATAGCCAGCTGTCAGTACTCACTACTCAAGGTACTACCACCATTTCTTCTGTGCATGATGTAGAATAAGTAATAGCTATATCAAAAGGTAGAACTTGCATACCTATCACTGAGTTATATAGGAGGACAATCATTTTTAGGCTTGTTTTCCTTGGAGGTTTACATTAACTGTGTATAGAACCAGGAGGACCTGCACTTTTCTAAATTTTTTTTGGTAGTATTGGGGATTAAACTCAGGAGCTCACACTTGCAAGACAGGTACTCTAGTATTTGAGCCATGCCTCCAGCTCGTTTTTGCTTTATTTTCAAAGTTGGGTATTGTTTTATGCCTGGGCTGTCCTGAGCTATGCTTCTTCTGGTGTCACTGGGATGACAGGTATGCACCACTGCACCAACTCATTGTGATTTCTGGGCACACACACATAAAAATACCATGTCAGTTTTGTTTTCCTTTTGTGCTAGTACTGGGTTTTAAATTCAGGGCCTGGGTGCTATCCCAGAACTGTTTTTGCTCAAAGTTCCACTTACAGATTTTTTTATTGTTAAATGGAGATAAGATTCTCATAACTTTCCTGCCCAGGCTGGCTTTGAAATATAGTCCTCAGATCTCAACCTTCTAAGTAGCTAGGATTACAGGCATGGGCTTAGTAGCATCTGGCTCAAGTGTTAGTTTTAAGCTTTCAAAATCATAGGAAAACCAAACACATCAGCTCATGTGTACTACTATAATTTTTATCTTCTACTTAAAATCAGTGTGGACTGCTACCAGTGACTTCCTTTCTTTCTTAATTAGTAAATAGTTTTGCTTTCCTTGAGTTATTTGCTTATATATGCTAGTATGTAGAGCCTATAGGCTGAGTAGGCTGATAGCTTCTTGTTTTGCTGTTTCTATTCTGTCTCTCTGTCTCTGTCTCTCTCTGTGTCTTTGTCTCTGTCTCTGTCTCTCTCTCTCTCTTGTTTACTCACTAGCCATACATCTGGAATAGGTCATCCAGGTTATCTGTACCATTTCTTTAAGATCATCCTATATTTCATTGAAGTCCTAAATTAGAGATTGGTGACTGTTAATTGTCATTCCTCATGCGCATTTTCAGTGAGGGCTGTGTCATTCACTACTTGTTATTATTTTATTTTTCTGTCCTCACTGGCACACGATAACTGCACAACCTAGTGGTCCTCACATTCTTCAGATAGTTCTCCTTTGTTGACACTTTCAGTCTCCTTTAGACTTCTCATCAGTTTCTGTGTGTGTGTGTGTGTGTGTGTGTGTGTGTGTGTGTGTGTGTGTGTGTGTGTGTGTGTGTGTGTGTGTGTGTACATGTATGCTGCTATTGGAGTTTGAACTCAGATTGACCCTGTTTCTGCTTTTTTACATCTAGGCTAGTGTACTACTACTTAAATCTTTTCTACCTGGGCTGGCTTTGATTGGTGATGCTCAGGGCCCAGCCTCCTGAGTA
Organism: Dipodomys spectabilis; assembly: GCF_019054845.1. Lineage (NCBI taxonomy): Eukaryota > Metazoa > Chordata > Mammalia > Rodentia > Heteromyidae > Dipodomys > Dipodomys spectabilis. The sequence continues at coordinate 22,567,133 of NW_024870834.1, read as the reverse complement.
GCTAGGATTACAGACATGAGTAACCAACCAGTAGTTGGCTTCCTTTCTTTCTTTATCTCAGTATCAAATAACCAAATCTCTTTGATTAAATTTGGTGCTTCTGTGTTAAAATCACTGTTCTTCATTTCCACCTGTTCTTTCAATGACCTTAAGTTATACTTTTATTGCTTTAAACAATTAAATTTACTCCTTTGCTTTAATCCCTAGTTCCATTAATTTTGTCCACTGTTTTCTCACCAATATGGCTGAATAGTGAGAAAGGAAAATGTGATTAAGATTTTTTAAACCGTGTGACCAGAAGAATAGTAGTTATAAAATGAAATAAGAACAGAAATAAAAGTTTTTAGATGGTAGGTGTTGAAATTGAGTTTAAAGATTACCTAGCCTCCTGTTCAGCCAATGGCTAAATTTGAAGTTCAGTAAGGTTAATGCAGTGTGGAATTGTGGAATAGTGGCAAACCATCCTAGTGAAATTATTTAGTATGCTGTAGCAAATGAACTGGAATTTGGGTGGAAGTATTTGCATGGTACCTTTGGTACCTTTGGAACATTTTTATAACAAGTCAATAAGGTTTCTTCCACTTATATAGCTGTATTGCCTTTGATTATTTTAATGGGCAAATGTACATAACTAGTTAAAATACCAAATATTTGTGGGCAGAACTAGAATTCTCATGAACTAACCCATATTGTTATTCAGTTGCCAAGTGAAGTCATAGCCCATGAGAAAGAATTCTCTCTCAACTATATATAACATGCAGCCATGATTCAAGTATAAGACCATGTGTGTATCTAGTATTTGACACTTCAAAAACATGAAGACATGAATTATTAATATAAGTAAGTAAGGGTGAGGAAATATGTGAACTGCTTTTAAAATCAGAGTGACACCAATGTCTGGAGCTGATGTTTCATCTTTGGAACATAATACAGGTCATTTCTTGATTATGGAATTTTTGTTGTTCTTGGTCATGGGGCCTGAACTCTGGGCATGGGCACTGCCCCTCAGCTCTTCAACTCAAGGCTAGTGCTCTACCACTTGAGACATAGCACAACTTTTGGCTTTTTTCTGCTTATGTGGTGCTAAGGAATCGAATTCAGGGCCTCATGCATGCAAGGCAAGCACTCTACCACTGAGCCACCTTCCCAGCCCTGATTATGTAATATTTATTTGAAATTGCTTGTCATTTTAAAAGTTGCTTTTAATATGTAAAATCACCATCAGTTCAATAGTTCAATCTGTCTTTCTGTTTCATTTTTAGAGTGTGCAACCAGATTCTTCTTCCCCCAGACATGTAAGTCATTCCTAATATGGCAGTCATTTTTAGTTCCTTATCACTTACCAAGTTCTTTTTTTCCTTTTGGCATTGTTTGGATTGAAATGAGATTAATGTCATTATTTTCTCATCTAAATTTTGATTCTGTGTGGTTGATTTATCAGCATGAAATAAAATGGCATTGTACTGATAGACTCTAAATCTTGGTTGAAAGAATATAATGATTCATTTTTTGACTGTTTCAGGAGAAGTCAATCACAGGTAATTAGTTCATTAATAAATATTGAATAATGAATTGTGAATAAATATTAAAAATAGAGTTTCGAAGTAAGGAAACTTATTGTTTTACTTTGAGAATCATTAGGAGCAAGAATAGAAAGTATAATTCTTTAGTACTTTAATGATGAAAAACTTGTTATTCACTGTGTAACTTTGCACAAAATATTACCTGCTTAGCACTACTTATGTGACATATGATCTGATCTTGGATCTAACTCTTTGCTTATTTAATCAGAAGACCAAAAGACATTCTTTGAAAGTAGCTAAAGCTCCAGGAATAATAGTGTATATTAATCTCTCTCTTTTTCTTTCTTTCTTTCTTTTTTTTGTTGGTTGTTGGGCTTTGAACTCTGGGCCTGGGCGCTGTCCCTCAGTTCTTCAGCTCAAGGCTATCGCTCTACCACTTGAGCCACTGCGCCACTTCCTGTTTTCTGTGTGGTTTATTGGAGTTAAAAGTCTCCCGAGTAGCTAGGATTACAGGTGTGACCCACCAGCGCCCACCCTGCTCTCTCTCTTTTTCTTTTTTTGCCACTCCTGGGACTTGACATCAGGCCCTAAGCACTGGCCTAGAGCTTCTTTTGCTGAAAGCTGGCACTCTACCACTTGAGCCACAACACCACTTCCAGCTTTTTCTGTTTATGTGGTACTGAGGAATCGAACCCAGGGCTTCATGCATGCTAGGCAAGCACTGTACCACTAAGCCACATTCCCAGCCCAGTTATTATAGATAGTATTTTTTTGTCCATGTATAGAATAGTTAATAATGGTAGCAAAACTAAACCAGGAGGAAAATTGGTTTACATTTTTTTTTTAATTTTATTTTATTTTAATTGAGAACATACTGTACAGAGGGGTTACAATTACATGGGCAGGAAAATGCATACATTTCTTACCAAGCAATTGGTTTACATTTTTGATTGATGATGTTTAGTTTGTGTATGTGTGTGCCTCTCCCCCCTCCCCACGTGTGTTCATGTGTACACGGCCCTTTCTTGGGCTTTGAACTCAGGGCCTGTACACTGTTCTAGAACATTTTTGCTCACTTTTCCATTTGCACCACAGCTCTACTTAAGACTTTTTTTTAGGCTGGGGAGAGGAGATGAGAGTCCAGTGAAATTTTCTGCTTGGCCTAGCATCGAACTGTAATCCTTAGAACTCAGGCTAGATCTCAGTAGCTAGGATTACAGGAGTAAGCCACCTGTGCCCAGCTTTGTCAGAATATTATTATTATTATTATTATTATTATTAGTTAGTCGTGGGGCTTGAACTCTGGGCTTGGGCGCTGTCCCTGTGCTCTTCAGCTCAAGGCGAGTGCTCTACCGCTTCAGCCACAGCGCCACTCCTGGCTTTCAAATGGTTTATTGGAAATAAGAGTCTCACAGACTTTTCTGCCCTTTTCTGCCTGGGCTGGCTTTGAATCATGATCCTCAGATCTCAGCCCCCTGAGTAGCTAGGATTATAGGCGTGAGCCACCGGCTCCGGCTTTGTCAGAATATTTTTGAAGCCCAGTGATATGTTTTTTCCCAGCTTTGAATTTTGATGTAATTCCAGGCTTACAGAAAATTTGGAAGGATAGCACAAAAAAAATAATACCATTTATCTAGATTATTTATGTTAACATTTTACCATTCTTACACAATTACATTCTAGTATGCAATCTCTTTCCTGCCTCTCTCTACCTTTTCTTTCTTCATAGACATGATGCCCCTTTATTTCTCAATATCTAGTTTGTATTTCATAGAAATGATTTCGGCATTAATTTAATACTTTTTGAAGTTGGTTTATGAACATTGATATGATGCTGTTTTCCATTCTTCAACTGTTTTTTTTTTATTGTGAAAATACTGTATAGAGGGGTTACAATTACATGGGCAAGATAATGAGTACATTTCTTATCAAGCATTGTAGCCTCCTCCTTTGTTTCCCCTTCCCATCCTCCCCGCCCCATGTCGTCCCCCCCCCCCCCCCACACCAAAGTTGTAAAGTTCGTTTTCAACATAACTACTTGTACATCTCATTGTTGCAATGGGTCTACCTGTATCTTCAACTGTTTTTTGAGTTTGTCTTCAGTTGGCACAAGAAAGTCAAACTTTTTTTTTGTCTGTCTTGGGGCTTGAACTCTAGGCTTGGGCGCTGTCCTTCAGCTCTTCAGGTCAGGGAAAGCACTTTACCGCTTGAGCCACAGTGCCACTTCTGGTTTTCTGGTGGTTTATTGAGTTAAACATCTCGTGCACTTTGCTGTCTGGGCTGGTTTTGAACTGTGATTCTCAGTTCTCAGCCTCCTGAGTAGCTAGGATTACAGGCCTGAGCCACCGGCCTTTTAATCTGAAGGATTTGTCTTTCCTGATTCTGAATTGTTTTGATGGATACAAACCAGTTATTTTATAATCTGTTTCTCACTTTGTATTGATTTTTTTAAATTAAAGGTTACACTTTTTGAGCAGAAATACTATGAAAGTAGTGTTCTTCTCAGTGTATTATGTAAGGATATATGTGATACTGATTTATCCTCTTACTAGGAATATTAAATTTGATGTTTTGGGTAGGAGTAGTATCAGCAGGGTTTCTCAGATCTCTGTAATAATAACCTTTAGGTCTGGATAATTTTCCTTTGAGGGTAGGATGCTGTCTTTTGTATTCCAGAATTCTCTTTGACTTTGCCTCAATAGGTACTAGTAATACCTCACCCAATTTTTATTGGCAATAAAAATGTGTCCAGGCCTTGCTAGATGTCACCTAAGAATCCAGTCCTTCTCTAAACTGCCTTCTCAACTTGTACTGTATGTAATATCATTACTTTCTCCTGTGATTAATAAGTATCTGACCCATTTGTTTTAGAATCTACTGATATTTTTTGCCTGAATCAATTATTATTTCATGGCTATTAAATACTGATTTTATAATTCTTTCAACATGTATTAATTTTTTACTGATAGGAACAGTTTGTCCTCTCTATTGTTTGTTTGTGGACTTGTGCTGCCAGACCTTTGTGTGCTGTGAAAGTGCTCTATCACTAAGCTATACTCTCAGCTTTCCTGTGTGTGTGTGTGTGTGTGTGTGTGTGTGTACATGCATTAGTATGGATTCATGGATTATTTCAGTGGACTATAATGTCACCAAAGGTTATTTTGATGTTCAAATTATTCTGATTTGGCCATTTGGAGTCGGCCAACTTGTCTTTTATGTCTTTTTTATATATCCCTATGACCCTTCAAAGACACTTTTCCTTTTTATAACAACATTAATATTTCAGGTTAATCTTATACTTCCTTACCTTAACCTCAAGTCACCTTTCTATGAAGCCCTGGTTCTTTTTGTGAATAATAATATTTGTAAGTTAGGATCAGGATGGTAGTAATCTTTATTACATTTATTTTTTCTGAATTTACTCAGTAAATAAAAATAGATTTTATCTCCAATAAACTACTCAGAAAAAGCTGGAAATGGCCCTGGAGCTCAACTACTAGAATACTAGCCTTGAGCACAAAGAGGCTTAGGGATAGTGCCGAGGCCCTGAGTTCAAGCCCCAGGACTGCCCTCCCCCACCCCCAAAAAGGAGATATATACATGTATATCCATACATCCTGTATCTATTAAAAGTTTGTATTAGCTGGATACCTGTGGCTCATGCCTATAATTCTAGTTACTCAGAAGGGTGAGATTTGAGGATTGCAGTTTGAAGTCAGTCAGGTCAGGAAAGTTCTTGAGATTCTTATCTCCACAAAAACTTGAATTGCTGTTGTGGCTCAACTTGGTAGAGTGCTAACCTTGAGTGATAAATCTCAGGGACAGCACCCTGGTCTTGAGCTCAAGCTCCAGGATTGGGAAAAAAAAAGTTTATATTGATACCTCTAATTTCAATCTAGTGCTCATTCTATTTTTCTTTTTTTCCATATTTATTTTTCCTACTTGTCTGCAACCATTAGAAACTTACTTTCATAGAGAAATACTTGGAATCCTTAGAATATGTCTTTAATGGTCTCAGTAGCTAGCTGTGATTCCTTATTAAAGTGACACTTGAAACATCTGTCATTCGCAGGGTCATAATCGTATCATTGCCTACAGTAGACCAGTTTACTTCTGTTTATGTTGTGGTCTTATTTGGCTCCTGGATTATGGTAGTAGAAACCTTGCTACAATCAAGTTCAGATTATATGGAATAACTTTCACCAATCCACTGGTGTTTATATCAGCCAGGGATTTAGTTATAGGTGAGTCATCTTCAAGGTATCTCTGATCTTAACTTTTTTTGTACCACAATTCACGAATTCAAAAGTCAAATGGTAAAAATAGTTTTTGTAAGCTTATCTTTCGGTTTATTATAGAATATTCTTATCTGACAAACTATAGTACTATAATAATGGAAAAGACTAAAAAATAATAAATACTACAGTAATTTTTCTGCTCCTAAAGGGGATGCAGTAGAAAATTTTTTCCCTATATTTTAGGTTTATATATATTATGTGAAAATGATTGAAATGATACTTGAAAGTATCAGTGGTTGAAAGAGTTTATTTAATACCTAATCATCTATGAAGAGATAATTTAAAAAGTATTGTAAGTTGGGTGCCAGTGGTTCATGCCTGTAATCCTGGCTACATAAGAGGCTGAGATCTGAAGATCACAGTTTGAAGCTCACCTAGGCAGGGAGACTCATCTCCACTTAACCACCAAAAAGCCCCAAATGGCGCTAGGTTCAAGTGGTAGAACAGTAACCTTGAGCAGAAAAACTCAGGGACAGCATGTAAGCCCTGAGTTCAAGCCCCAGGACTGGTACACACACACACACACACACACACACACACACACACACACACACACACACACACACACACACACACACACACACACACACACACACACACACACACACACACACACACACACACACACACACACACACACACACACACACACACACACACACCATCTAAGCCCTGAGTTCAAGCCCCAAGCCCTGAGTTCAAGCCCCAGGACTGGTACACACACACACACACACACACCATCTAAGCCCTGAGTTCAACAAGCCCCAGGACTGGCACGCACACGCACACCATCTAAGCCCTGAGTTCAAGCCCCAGGACTGGTACACACACTAAGCCCTGAGTTCAAGCCCCAGGACTGACACACACACACACACACACACACACACACACACACACACACACACACACACACGGAGTATAGTTACACACACACACACACACACACACACACACACACACACACGGAGTATAGTTGATCTGGGTGTGGTGGCTCCTGCTAACAATCCTAGCTACTCTGGAGACTGAACTGAGATTAGAAAGACTGTGGTTCAAGGCCAGTCTAGGCAAAAAAGGTTACTAGACCCCCATCTTGACCAATAAAAACCACAATGTGCATCTGTCATCCCAGCTGTGAAGGAATGGTAAGTAAATAGGAACTCACAGTCTAGTTCAGCCAATGTATAAAAGACAGACTGTATCCAAAAAAATAACTAAATCAAAAGGGCTAGGGCGTGGCTTGAGGGATAGAGTGCTTTCCTAGAAAGTGTAAGGCCCTAAGTTCAAGCCCTAGTACTACCCCTCAAAAACCACACTACATAAATTGTTTGAATTTATTTTCACTGCTTAGGATCTTTAAATGAACAAAAAGATAAAATGCATTTTTAACATACTTTTTTTCCTCCTATAGTGTTTACACTCTGTTTCCCAATAGTATTTTTCATTGGTCTCCTGCCTCAGGTGAATACATTTGTAATGTACCTTTGTGAGCAACTGGATATTCATATCTTTGGTGGCAATGGTGAGTTTCTTTATAAATATTTATAGATTGTAGTTTATAAATTATGAAATAATTAAATATTAACATGAACATTAAAATACTTCTCTGGTTTCATTTTAGAGTTGAGATGGGGGATTAAGTAGTAATTAAAGGGTGGAAACAATTTATAAATAGGAAAAATTAGTCAAGTTTTCTACATAAGTAAAGGATCCAAGAAAAATGGAGCTAGTGTTTAAGATGTAATAATGTCCGAAAGTCACATAGCAATCCCTTCATTCCTCCCCCCATTCTTCCCTCCGTTCCCCCTCTCCCTCCACCCTGCCTTGACTACAAATGATACATTTTAAGACCCAGTACCTAGGGTAGATAGTACTGAACCTTGTATCTATTCATGTATACCTAGTATAAAGTTTAATTTTTTCATTAGTCATAGTCAAGTAAGAGACTAGCAATAAGGAATAATGGAAAATTATGCAATACATTATAATAAAAGTTACATGAGTATGGCCTTTCTCTTCCTTTTCTGAAATTTTCCATTTAAAATTATGCAGTTGAAGACAGGTAACTCAAACTGGGGAACACAAAGTGCAAAAAAGGAGGGAATATTGTAGAGATTTCACCTGTGATATTCATCTATGTGTTCCACATAGATCGAGGGCTGATGTGTAATACTGTATTTGGCTTGAATTGTTACCTGCGTTTGGTATGTCCATGCATTTGACTTCAGACCTTTGTTTTATCTTTAGCATAGGATACCAAAACGAGAATCTAAAAGCATTTTACTAAATAAACTTTTAAGAAATAGCTCTCTTTGTAGAGTAGGCCATACATATATAAGTTGGTAATTTAGAAATGTTTCATTTTTTTAAGAAAGAGACCATACCGGGCTGGGAAGGTTTCTCAGTGGTAGAGCACTTGCCTTGCATGCATGAGGCCCTCGGTTCGATTCCTCAGCACCACATAAGCAAAAGGAAAAAAGCCGGAAGTGGTGCTGTGGCTCAAGTGGTAGAGTGCTAGCCTTGAACTTAAGAGCTGAGGGACAGCGCCCAGGCCCAGAGTTCAGGCCCCACAACCGGACCCCCCCCCCCCAAAAAAAAAAAGAAAGAAAGAACGAAAGAGACCATACTAACATTATTCTGGAATAATGGTTTGCAAAATTTGAAAATAATCCAGTGTACAGCTACCATAATTAAAATATTTAATGTTTTATTGAGAAAAGAATGTGTTAACTAGAGAAAATACTTCCAAAAGGAAGAAATGATTTTTAACTTCTCTAGCTACAATAATTATAATTTTTAGTTTATTATTCACACTACATTTACAATACTCATAAACCTAATACACACTAAAATTTGCTTTACAGATAAAAAACATATTATGATTTAAATTTTAAATAAGAACTAAATTGTTTTGTGTTGCTATGTAGCAATCATATCAGTGTGTAATGTTTTTCAAAATGTTTCAAACTATTTGATTAAGAAAAGCTAAGTTTATCAATCAGCATAGCTTCTTCATGGGTGAATGAGTGTATAGGAATTACTATTGGTGTTAAATGTTGTGTTAAAGGCTTACTATAGATAATTTATAGACATAGTCTTTGTCATATTGTAAGTTACAAACTTGTACGAAGTGTTAGGTTTTTACTATCACAAAGACATTTATTGCAAGGGGTAGTGGCTTAATCCTATAATCCAAACTATTGAAGAAGTGGAGATTGGGATTAAAGTTCCAGGCTAGCCCAAGCAAAAATTAGCAAGACTGCCTTCTCAGTCAGTTAAATGGGCATGGTTGTTCATGATTGTAATCCTAGGTACTAGAAAGCATAGATGAGAAGAGCACAGGTCCAAGGCAGTGCAACCCCAGGGAGAAATGTGAGGTATGTCTGAGAAAATAAACAAGTATTGGACACGTGACTCACCGTTAAGTGTACCTCCCCCACAGTCCTTGAATGAGTCCCTGAATTCAGCCCTGGTACCTCAAAAACAAAGGAAACACATTCTTGAAGCATGGTGCGTGTGTTGTTTTTTTTCTGCTGAGTTTATATAAATGTTTCTTATTCCTAGATGAATATATTTTATCTTGTAACAAAGATGGAAGATAGCAAATCTTTGCCATATAGAAATCTTATGAATGTACAAAGTGAAGTAATTGAACTTTTAAAAGTCAAATGAGTAAATACATAATGATAGTGGACATATTAAAGCTTATCAGTGATCTTTAATTTTCTTACATAGGTGTTTATAGAATACTGATTTCATTTTCCTTTGCTATGCAGCCACCACAAGCCTGCTTGCAGCACTTTACAGTTTTATCTGTAGCATTGTAGCAGTGGCCTTGTTGTATGGATTATGTTATGGAGCTTTAAAGGTGAGCAATAGCTTATAGTCTGTTGTGTTCTATATGAAAATTGTCAAAAATTGACTAATAATGGTTCATGCTTCCTGGTTCTACTTTATCATTCATTTTCGTTGTCTTCATATACTGAGCTGTATTCTTATTCTTTAAATTTGAAAATAGCTTATGATAATTAAAAGAAAGTTTTTTTCATATATTATTATAGGTTAATATTAGGAACAGTTAATAAAAAATGAAGTTCATCTGTGATGGAGATGAACATAGCAATCTCAGAGTATGAAATGATATTTAGATTCCTGTTAAGAATTTACGAAGCTACTATTTCTCATATCGAAAGGTTTCTTTAAACTTTGAAGAATAATTTCTGACTGGCTAGGGTTGTGGCTCAATATTAGTGTACTTGCCTTGCATGTACAAGTCTCTGGATTTGATCCCAACCTGCAAAAAACAAAAATCAAGTTCAAAGGTTGCATACTAGTGTTGTCATTGCTGGTTTAGAAAGATGTAGGTCAGAAATTTTCTTAATAGAGACCCAGAAACACAACATGAAGCTGCAGAGCTTCTGCATGGCAAAGGACATAGCTAGCAAGATCAATAGAAAGGCCACGGATTGGGAGCCATACAATGGATAAGGGTCTCATATCTAAACTATACCTGGAACTCAAAAAAATTAAATCCCTCAACAACAAATCCTCAAAAAAAGAACTGCCCAATAAATAAGTGGGCTAAAGACTTAAAGAGAAACTTCTCAAAGAGGAAAGAAGAATGGTCAATAGACACATGAAGAAATGCTCAACCTCTCTAGCCATAAAAGAAATGCAAATCAAAACAACATTGAGATTCCACCTCACCCCAGTTAGAATGGCTATAATTAAGAACTCTAATAACAACAGATGCTGGAGGAGATGTAGCCAGAGGGAACCTTACTGCATTGTTGGTGGGAGTGTAAACTTGTTCAACCACTTTGGAAAGCAGTATGGAGGTTCCTCAAAAGACTCCACATAGAGCTCCCCTGTGACCCAGCAATCCCACTTTTGGGTATTTACCCAAATGATCACAAACAAGACCATACTAAAGCTTCCAGCACAACTATGTTTATTGCAGCATTATTTACCATAGCTAAGATATGGAACCAACCCAGATGCCCCTCAGTAGATGAATGGATCAAGAAAATGTGATATATATGTATATATGTACACACACACATATATATACATATATATACACACATATATGTATATATGTATACACACACAATGGAATTCTATGCCTCTATCAGAAAGAATGACATTGCCCCATTTGTTAGGAAATGGAAAGACCTGGAAAAATTTATATTAAGTGAAGTAAGCCAGGCCCAAAGAAACATGGGTCCCATGGTTTCCCTTATTTGCAATAACTAGTATATGTCTGGGGCAAGTAGAAAAGGTCAAAAGCTATGTACATACAACCAGATAAGATGAAGTTAAGCAAAATGAACCCAAGATAAGGACACAAGTGGTTTTTTTCTTTCTTGCTGTTGTTTCTAACATATTTATAAGGTACCATGTGATTTTTGTTGTTGCTTTGTATGTTTCTCCTCCATGGTATAACCCCTGTTTTCACTGTATTTGATATTGGTATAATTTGGGGAGGGGAAGTGAAAAAACAAAATGTTTAAATAGGGATACATGTTGACACATTGTAACAATGAGATGTACAAGACAATATGTTGAAAAATGATCTTTATAATCTAGGTGGTGTGGGGAGGGGAGAGTGTAGTTGTGGAGGTGGGAGGGAAGGGATGGTAGGGGCAAAACAAAGGAAGAGGAGGTAACAATGCTTGATAAGAACTGTACTCATTACCTTGCTCATATAACTGTAACCCCTCTGTACAGTATTTTCACAATAAAAAAACTTATTTAAGCCGGGCGCCGGTGGCTCACGCCTGTAATCCTAGCTACTCAGGAGGCTGAGATCTGAGAATCGCGGTTCAAAGCCAGCCCGGGCAGAAAAGACCGTGAGACTCCCATCTCCAATAAACCACTAGAAAACCGGAAGTGGCGCTGTAGCTCAAATGGTAGAGCGCTCGCCTTGAGCTGAAGAGCTGAGGGACAGCGCCCAGGCCCAGAGTTCAAGCCCCATGACCGACAAAAAAAAAAAAAAACTTATTTAAAAAAAAGATGTGGGTCAGTTTTACAAGGTCCCTTTTACAATTTTGTCACCAAATTGTAAACATAAATGTTGAAATATTTTAATAGATAAGTCATAACTAGACACATTCTTAATTTTTTTGTTTCGTTATATTTAATAATGCAAGGCAGAGAATAACAGTTGAAGAGCTGTGAAAAGGGACCCACAAAATCCTTCATTTTACTGTGTGCTAAGAACTATGTTAAAAGACATCTCCTGTTGTTAAAGAGCTTTTAGATGAGCTATGTAAGAACACACACAGTACATAACCATGAAGGCTCTAAAAAACAGTCCGACTGATACATAAATTGATTACCTTATTTCAGCTGAAAAGGATTAAAGGACCATTCTTAGGGCTTGGATTTTAGCCAAATTTTGAAAGAACATAGGAACTAAGTAGTTGAAACAAAGGATTAAAGCATGGAACTGGCAGGAAATTGTGTTGCATAAAGCAAACAGTAATTTGAGTAATTGGAAATTTGAGTATATGAGGAAAGGTATCTGAGCTCTAAAGTATCTTAACTTTGAATATGTTGGAGTAAAAATGAAATATCAAATGATTTGAGATAGGCAGTGAAAGAATTACTCAGTTGAATTTTAGAAAGATTATTTGTCTCTACTGTAAAGGAGATTGAAGTCTAATCAGGAGAAACCAAAGCAGGGAGACTACTGAGGTTTATTCTAGAGGTTAGAATAGATATTAAGGAAAGCTATTTTACTCTTTTTAGGATAATAGTGAGGGTTGGGCATATGAAAACTGTTTATGGCAGTTTTAAAAAGATTGCAGACTTGATTGCATTTTAAAGGTAAGGAAAAGGGAGAATTTTCTAAAGGAGAGAGAATTCATGGAGCTAAGTAAGCCCAGGAAATAACTGAATGCAAAATGAAGTTCAAATTCATGGTTTTCCCATATGTACCTTCTGAACTAGGCTAAATACAAATGATAGATCTGTGTTTTGGGCTACATTTTTGAAAGCAAGTAATTATTTGGAAGTTGTAATCATAGAAATTAACAAGTACATTAAGTTTTCTAGCCTAGTACAAAAGCCTGCTCAACTGTAGTTACTCCCCAGAATATCAGTAATTGTAAAACTATCAATAGACTCCAATATCCAAAGGGAGAAAATAATTTTTTCATTTTTTTCTCTGGGATATAACATTTGCATTAGATAATTTTAGTTACAAATATAACTCATTATAATGTAATAAATGAGTGGATATGGGAGTACACATTGCATATAGGGTTTCATTATAGTGGTATGTGTGTAAAGCCTTTCTCTGTTAGTAGTGTTGCTTTCTGCAACCTGGGACAGCATGATGGGATACCAAAGCCAAAGACAGAGTAGGGAAAATGGGAAAACAGTGGCTACTCTCTCTATGTTTTTTTCTTATTTCTTCAGCTCTGGTATCATCTCATCATGCTGTCCCAGGTTGTGGAGAGCAACAAGCAGAATGTGTTTCCAAGAGTTATTATGGAAATATTTAGGAAGTACTTAGAAAGGCCTAGGAATTGGGGCTCTAAACAGTGTATAATGACCACAGTTTTGATTTAGACATTACCAAAAAAATTTTTTGTGTGGTAGAACAATTTCCAAGACTATATTAGAGGGGAGAGAAGGCAAGTTTATTAAAAACTACATTTCAGTTTCCTGCTTTTCTCATTTCTCTTCCCAAATGATGAAGATGAAGAATTTGAGTAGTGCTCATCACACAGAATATGTCCACCCTGTAATTATTCATGTCATGCCAGTGGACCCCATAGGATAGCAATCCATGAGCCAGGCTGGCATGGTATGCACACATTTTGTTGGCTTTGGAAGCTTATCCTTTGCATATTGTCTTCTGGGAATATGTAGTTTAATCTTTAAGGAAACAGTTGCAGAATGCGTGCCTGGTGTTCTGGAAATGTAATGGTATTATTACATGAGCAAAAGTATCAAGAAAGCAACACACCAACTGTCAGAATTTTTCTTTTGCTTATCCTCTGCTATTTACTATACCAACTTACCTATCCTTCAAAAAAGAGCACATAGTTTACTGCAAAGTAATAAGTAAGTTAATTTTACTTGAATTATGACAAATGACAGCCACACATGCATCAGAAGCAAGGTATTCCTCATAAAGAGCTTTAATACAAAAATAAATATGTAGCTTTATTACCAAAATAAATCTCATAGCTAGTGTCTAACTCAAAGGAAAGTAACAAATTGAAATTTATTTGGAATAAATACAGTTCATAATTTGGCTAATTTTTACCTTAAATTTAATAACTAAAATATTAAAATGAAAGAAATTATAAGCTTATTGCATTAATTATATTTTCAACAGGATTCATGGGATGGCCAGCATATTCCAGTACTTTTCTCTATTTTTTGTGGATTGTTAGTGGCAGTATCCTATCATCTCAGCCGACAAAGTAGTGATCCATCTGTACTTTTGTAAGTGAAACCATTTTGTGGGGGGAGAAGGGATAGTCCTGGGGCTTGAATTCAGGGCCTGGGCATTGTCTCCTGACCTTTTTGCTAAAGTCTACCACTCTACCAGTTGAGCCACAGCTCCACTTTCAGCTTTTTTGATGGTTAATTGGAGCTAAGCATTTCACAGACTTTCCTGCTCTGGCTGGATTTGAACTGATCCTCAGAACTCAGCTCCCTGAGTAGCTGAGATTACAGGTGGGAGCCACTGGTGCCCAGTAAATCATTTGTTTTTATTTTTTAATGTTAGTAAGTTGACATTTATTAAAATAGCTTCTGAGACTTCTAGCTAAAGTGTTACTGTCCTAATCTGTCTATAATCTATATTCAAAATATATTAACATTTTGTCATGCTAAACATATTAAGATAAGGATGTTTGTTGGAGTTTTTTCTCTCAAGTATCAGAATTCTTTTTAATAAGAATATTTTCACTGTATGTGTACATTATTATACACTTTTTAGAGTTTACTATTTCCTAGTAACTAAATATACTTATGTTACTATTCTAAGCTTTGCCATTTAAAATGACTGCTTTTAAGGTTTACATATGTATTTTTATTAATAACCTTCTTTGGCTTTTTAAATTTAAAGTGCTTTGGTGCAATCTAAGATTTTTCCAAAAACAGAAGAGAAAAATCCAGAAGACCCTCTGTCTGAAGTAAAAGACCCATTGCCTGAAAAACTAAGAAATTCTGTTGTAAGTTTTAGCTTTTTAAATCACTTTAAATAAATTAAAATTTTAAACATTTGATATAATACATACTTTTGAAATTTTGTAGCAATTGAGAAAACTGTTTAGTTCCAGCAGATAGGATAAAGCATAATTGCCTTTATTCCAGACTTTAACATATTGGTTGAACATCCTTATTCACCTAAAAATGCAGATTCTAGAATCCAAAACTTTGAGTACTAACATAGTATCACAGCGGAATATTCCACATTTCACATCACATGGTGGATCACAGTCAAAACACAAGAGCACTAAAAATATTGTACAAAATTTCTGTCAAGCTATGTCTCTAAGATGTACATGAAACATAAATATAGTAAAACCTAAAGTCCTTCTAGTCCTAAGCATTTTGCCTATGAGTTAGTCAGCTTGTATAAGGAATGTTATTTCCTTAAAGTTACTAATATAGTATGTCAGACATTCATTTTCAGGTCTGATGACATTAGGTAATTTCATTGATCATAGAATTTTTTATCCTGTTCAGGTTAGAGTAGAATCTGAAAGATACAGTAGTTCTTGTTTATCTTCTATTTCACATTCTATGGTCTGTTACCCAAAGTCAACTACAATCTGAAGAATTCTGGATATAAATAACCCATAAGTTTTCAGTTGCAAACCATCCTGAATTGCATTATGATTTCTTCATCATTCCACCCAAGATTATTAAGTATCCCTTTGTCTAGTGTATCTGTGCTGTGTTACACTACCCATCCATTAGACACTTAGCCATTATGGGTATCAATATGGTAATGAGGTTAGGTACTATCTGTGGTTTCATGTACCCTTTAAGGGCTTTGGAACATAATACCTATGGATAAGGGGTTACTTCTATATTAATGTAAATTAAATACTTTTTGTTATTGTTCCAAGAAAGCATGTTCTTTTAAGTGCTTTATTTTTCAAATGTAATCTGAAATACACTTAAGTAATGGGAGAAATTCTTTTTAATTCCTAATTTAAACTTAAAATGATGCCTTATTCTTTCAGTAGTTATTTTAAAAATGAATTCTGTATACATGTTTCCTGGAACACAACATGAAATATTTCTCAGTTTCATTTTATATTATTCCCATTTGCAAAAAACTGAATTTAGCAAGGTAAATTGGACATAATATTTACTTTCAAAGGACATGAACTATCCTTTTTTTTTTTTTTTTTTGGTCGGTCATGGGGCTTGAGCTCTGGGCCTGGGTGCTGTCCCTGCGCTCTTCAGCTCAAGGTGAGCATTCTACCCTCTTGAGCCACAGCCCTGCTTCCGGTTTTCTAGTAATTTACTGGAGATCAGAGTCTCACAGACTTTTCTGCCTGGGCTGGCTTTGAACCATGATTCTCAGATCTCAGCCTCCTGAGTAGCTAGGATTACAGGTGTGAGCCACCGGCACCCAGCTTCCATATTGTTTTAAAGACAAGGTTTGTTATGTTGCCCAGGCCAGTCTTGAACTTATCGACCTTCTGTCTCAATCTTCCAAGTATAGAAAACTAGAAATACAGAACTGACTCAAGATATAATTGAGGCAATTTTTTTTATGACTTTTAGTTTCCTTGTCAACAAAGGATTTTTCATGTTAAACACAGTATTATGTTATGAGTGTAGCATATAAAATCTAAATCTTACAGATTGACAACCAGTGTTATCAAGCAGTTTCTAGTTTTTACTAGAGATTGAATATTCCATTTCTGAAAATTCAAAATTGGAAATGTTCCAGAATTGACATTCAAAAGTTCCAGATTTGGGAACATTTTAGATTTTAGATTTTCCTTTTAGCAATCCTCCTGGTAAAGCCTATGTAAATATTCCAAAGTCTGAAAAACTCTAAAATCAGAAATAGTTCTGGTTCTAAAAAGGATATTCATTCTGCATAACCACTGAAAGAATCTAATTCTTGTAAGTAAAATGAGACATAATGGTTTAAAGACGGGGTTTTACTTAAAAAATTAAAAATACGTGGCTGACTCAGATGTTTAAGAATTCATGAATGTTTTGTCCATGTAAAAGAAAATTTTACAAACCAATGGGAAAAAAATCTTAGTGTGATACATTGACAATGTGAATAACTAGGTAAGTTGTTCACTTTCTTTGGCATAATAGTGCTAGACCAAAACATAAGGAAATTAAGAGAATAAAGTAGGATTTATTATAGCTAATTATTATTTGAAAGAAATATTTAGAAATGCTGGAATATCAAAGAAAAATTATTTCTTATACTTTGCCTAATTAGCAATAAAATATATAAATTAAAATACAGATTATAGCACATATGAAATTACATGTTTCTTTTTACTTTTGTCCCACAGAGTGAGCGTCTACAGTCTGACCTAGTAGTATGTATTGTAATCGGTGTGCTGTATTTTGCTATTCATGTAAGCACAGTGTTCACAGTATTACAGGTAAAAAGTGTCATTTTGTTATTTTATTTGGGAAAAAGTAACTTTGCACTTATTTCTGATTTGATCATAATATTTGTCCATTCAACTTTGCTTGTTGGATTGAAACAGGACCTCACTATGTAACCCAGGCTGACCTGGAACTTGTGTAGCTCAGACTGACCTTGACTTGTAATTCTCTTGGTTTCTACATCCCAAATTCTGCAGTCCAAGCAAGTCTGCACCACTATACCTACCCTAGTCTTGGTTTTAGTAACAAAATTTACTGTCTTATGACTTCTTTGCGTCATAGATCTGGGAGTGTAAGCCAAATGATTCTAGATTTGGATCTTTTATGTTGCTGTAGTCTTTTGACATTCCTAATTTTCTTGCTTACTATTGGCTGTTGATCATAGTTCTTTTATTTTATTTATTTATTTTCGGTCTGGTCGTGGGGCCTGAACTCTGGGCCTGGGCGCTGTCCCTCAGCTCTTCAGCTCAAGGCTAGCACTCTACCACTTGAGCCACAGCGCTACTTCTGGCTTTTTTTCTTTTTGCTTATGTGGTGCTGGGGAATCGAACCCAGGGCCTCATGCATGCAAGGCAAGAGCTCTACCACTGAGCCACCTTCCCAGCCCCAATCATAGTTCTTTTCCATGTGTTTTGTTCTGTGGGCTGATTGTTTTAATGAAATAGCATCTAGTTTACAGAGTACATGTGGTTCTAGAGAGAAAAGCTCAACACAGGTATATTCTTTTATAATATGATACTTGAAATGACATTCCTACTACTTTTTCTGTTTTTTTGTTTTTTGGTCATAGAGACCAACCCTGATGATACACAGAACATGGGAAGGGAATATACGCAGGCATAAGTACCCAGAGGCAAGGATTCATCCTATGCATATAATGCATATCATTCTCTCCTAAAATTCTTATTCCAGTACAGAAGCCTCGAACCTTATCTACGTCAGGTTTGGGTCTGAGTGAAGCACAGGCATTGTTTAAGGGCAGCGTCTCAAAGGCAATTCTTGCCATCTGTAGCCTGCAAATAAATACCACATTTAGTGCTCTTATTCTTTTGGATATATCCCTGTTGTCTTCTTAGAACTTTTGTTGTATGTGAATCTGCACATTCTCTTGGCCTTTGTATTTCTGACAAATACCAAGAGAAAGTATTTTTTTTTTACTACTGGCCTGAAAGATACTTCAATGGGTATAACGTTCTAGGGTGACATTTTTTTCAATGTGTGTGTATTGTATGATATTCTAGACCATCTTGGAACTCATTGTGAAGTCCAGGCTAGCCTCAAACTATTTTCATGCTTCAGGATCTCTGAGTGCTATGATTATAAGTGTGCAGCACCACACCCAGCTCTCTTTCAGTAAAGATGTTGCTCCACCATTTTCTCCATTCCTTGGATGTGAAGACTGTGCTGCTAAACTTACCTCTATTCCTATGTAGATAACTGCTTTTCCTGCTGCTTGTAGGATCCCCTCCCTCCCTCCCACCCTCTTTCTCCCTCCCCCTCCCTCTCTCTTCCTCCCCCTCCCTCCCTCCCTCCCTCTCTCTCTCTCCCTCCCTCTCTCTCTCCCTCTCTCTCTCTCTCTTTCTCTCTCTCTCTTTCTCTTTCTCTCTCTCTCTCTGGGGGGGGGAGGGAGGTGGGTCATGGGCTTGAACTCTAGACCTAGGCACTGTCCCTCAGCTCATCAGCTCAAGGCGAGCACTCTACCCCTTGAGCCACAGTGCCACTTCCACTTTTCTGTTGGTTAATGTGAGGTAAAAGTCTCATGGACTTTCCTCTTCTGGTTTCCTGACCAGGCTGGCTTTGAACCACGATCCTCAGATCTCAGCCTCCTGAGTGGCTAGGATTACAGGCATGAGCCACCATCGCCCAGCAGGATTTTCTGTTTTCACTAATTTGATTATGCTATAACTTCCTGTAATTTTCTTCATGTTTTTATGCTTAAGGTTTGCTTGAGGTTCATTGAATTTGTGGTTTGTACTTTTCATTAAATTTGGACAATTTTGGCTATTATTACTACTTGAGATTTTTTTTTTTTGTCGGTCGTGGGGCTTGAACTCTGGGCTTGGGCGCTGTCCCTCAGCTCTTCAACTCAAGGCGAGCGCTCTACTGCTTGAGTCACAGTGCCACTTCCGGTTTTCTAGTGGTTTATTGGAGATAAGAGTTTCTCGGACTTTCCTGCTGGGGCTGGCTTTGAACTGCAATCCTCAGATCTCAGCCTCCTGAGTAGCTAGGATTACAGCGGGAGCCACTGGAGCCAGCTTGAGATTTTTTTTTTCTGTTCTTTTCCCCCTGCTTTTTACACCCTACTGCTCCTCCCACCCCACTCCACCTATCTTTATACTGCCTAATGGACTTAAATTTCATATAGTTTTGGCCTTCTGAAATAATCCTTGGTTTATTATAATTGTTTTCCTATGTTTATTTTTCTTGTCAAAACTAGGGTTTGAACTTACGGCCTTACACTTGGTAGGCAAGCATTCTACCACTTGAAGTATGCTTTGAGCCTTTTTTTGCTTAAATTATTATTCAGATAAGGTCTTAGGTTTTTTTGTTCAGGGCTGGCCTCAGAGCAGGATCCTCTTTACCTATTGTGTAATTGCTGGGATTACAGACGAGTGCCAGCATACCCAGTTTATTTTTGAGATTAGTGTCACTATTTGCCAAGGTTGTCTCATAATGTAATTCTCTTGATCTTCACTTGTTAAGTAGCTGGGACTTCAGGGATGAGCCACTGTGTCATTATAGCTTATTTTTTGAGATAGGATATGGCTAACTTTTTGTTTGTGCTGGGCCTCAAACTACTATCCTCTCATTTTTTTCTTCTCATATAGTTGAGAATATTGGTGTGCATGACTATGTCTAGTCCCCTGTTTGTAGTGTCTTATTAGTGTCTCCTTCTTCTACTTTACTTTTGAACAGAAGGAATTGGGTTATTACTCTTCATGTCCTTGTCTTCTAATTCTACCATTTATATAATTTATGAGTTGATTATAAGCAACTACTTTCTTTTCCTTCTTTGTGAGTTGTTTTTTTTGTTTAATTTTTATCATAAAGGTGGTTATAAAGGGGTTACAGTTACATAATTAGGTAATGTGTACATTTTGGGCAATGTTACCCCTTCCCTTGCTCTTGTGTAGTAATTTCTCATCAGATGCCATAGGCTTAGTGGATTTATACATTTTACCTTATTAGATGTTGAATAATTTTGTATTTCCAGAAATAATCTTGGGTACATTGCCCTGAAAGTCATACTGAACACTCCTGGAGTAGGAGGCAGCATGGCTTCTGCCACTCTGCTACAGAATAGAATATAACACCACATTTCAGATATCTATACAAGCAGATGATTTCACTTTCATAGGTGATTTAATCAGAAAATACTATGCATATGGAATGTACAAATATGAAAAATGGTTATTAAGCTGTAAAAAGGTCTTTGCTGTTTTCCATTATCTGATGGAAAATTGAATACTTGATAGTGTGGTCCTGATGTGTTTTGTTTTTAAGATATCTGAGATGTAGCTAGAGCCATATGTTCCCCACTACTTAGGAGAGCAGCCTTTCAGGTGTCTACCAGTGGTCTGTGAGTCTTGTGCTTTTCTAGCTGGCTCATGGAGGCAGGCACTGGATGCTGTACTCTTGGATTGTTTTGTATGGATTTTTTTCCTTGGCTTTATGTTGTTTCCTGACATGCATGTAAATGCTGGTCCACATTCCTCTGCATACTGGATAAGAACATCTGAAGATCTCCAAAATCCTTTCTCTACAGCTTTCTTTTTGGTAAATTGTGTTTCTGGTGAAATCTAGTCACCTGTTCTTTCCAGACTCTAAACTCTTAGCTCAGCTCACAGTTCTCTGTCTCAGGACAGTGAACTGGGGCAGCCAGAATGCAGCACCTTCATTCCCTTTCCTGTAGGTTTCAGGTTTATTTCTATGTGCCCCATTTGTTATAAGCCACTTGGTCATAATATTTTGCACAGTTTTGCTTGTTATGGGAGACTGCATCCTATTATTCCATTTGAAATAACAAAGACTTAAAGAAATAAAGACAATTTTATTTGACACTTTTGCCCATTTTTTTTCCTCTTCCAATTTTAACTCTTACTTCCTAAACTCTTGAAATTGAAGTAAGGTCCAGTGGGTCATCAGGGTGCAGATGGACACTCCTTCATGTCCATGAAGTTCCAGAGTTTCCAAATATGTATAAATTTTAGATTCGAGTATTTGATGAATGGGTACTTGATGTTCATTTTGTAAATTTAGTCGTGCATAGAATCTCTTCTAATAATAAATGTAATTACTCCATTCTGCTCTTCTCTCACGTGCAAGTTTCACTTATATCGTTTATTCTACTAATTAAAACATCTTGGTACATTGCTCTAAAAGTCATACTGAACACTTCTGGAGCAGGAGGCAGCATGGCTCCTGCTACTCTGCTATTACAGAATAGAATATGACACCAAAGTCTTTAACACATTTCAGATACCTATACAAGCAGATGGTTTCACTTTCCTAGGTGATTTAATCAGAAAATACTATATACATATGGAAATGTTCAAATATAAAGAAATGGTTATTTGTTAGACTGTAAAATGGTCTTTGCTGTTACCATTATAAACCAATCTGAAATCTGAAGTTCTACAGTGAATCTCATGGTCACCTCTCATTTTCTTACCTTTGTTTTTCTTCTAGCCTGCTCTCAAGTATGTGTTGTATGCACTAGTTGGCTTTGTGGGTTTTATAACCCACTACGTGCTTCCTCAAGTTAGGAAACAGTTACCGTGGCACTGTTTCTCTCATCCTCTGCTGAAGACAGCAGAGTATAATCAGTATGAAGTTCGAAGTAAGTATTTCATGAACAGTCTTGAATATTACATTTCTTTTCTCTTTACTTTGTGGATAAGTGACTGAGTTAAACCAAGTGTCATTAAGTAACACTTTTACTTATGTTTCTTGTCCTTAGATTTGAAGCTATCAATGAATCAAACCTCTTTCAGGACACTGAGTTTTCAGCTGAAATAAAAATATCAGTGCTACAAAGCCAATTTTCCACAGAATAAAGTTACTTGTTCCTTCTCTCAATTGTTTCTCACAGATTTTATTGCTGAATCCTCCAGTGTATGACTAATTCTAGTCTACTCTTGCCCTAATCTTTCCCTTGCCATGTAACAGCATCTTAGCACTCTTAAAGGCCTCTATTTAAAATGTTTTTAATTAAGCCATAGTGAAGAAAGATCTTTGTTCTGTTCCACCAGAGACACTATGTCCTGCTAGTCAGGAGTATAAAAAGAATTGATAAAGTAAAAAGACATTAGAGGCATTTTCTAGTTGCTGTTATTTGGATTTGGGATGAAGTATAAAATGATTCAAAAGAGATAGAAGACTAGTCCATCTGGCAAACTTGCTCCTTGCCACTATTAACTCTTGACTTTTTTTTCTTGTGTAATAAATAAATACCTAGAGGTTTTAGAGATTAAAGATTAGGCTGGGGATATAGCTCAGTGCCAGTGTACTTCCTGAGTATATGCAAGGCCATCAATTGAATCCTCAGCCCTGTTAAAATTATAGTAGGAAAACAAAGGAGGGGGGGTAACAATGCTTGTCAAGAAATGTACTCATTACCTTACTAATGTAACTGCAACCTCTTTATATAGCATCTTTACAATACAGTAAAATTTAAAAATTATATGTAAAATGAAATTCATCTGAATGTAAGTCATTCTAAGCTGAAAATTTCAGAGTTTATAGAAGTTGACAGTTGATTAGAATAGTGGGTTTCTTACCTTTTTGGAGGGGTAGTACTAGAGATTGCTAGTCAGGTGCTTTACTCCTAGAGCTTGCTTGTCTCCAGCCCCTTTTAGGTTGGTTACTTTCAAGCAGGGTTCTGCTTTATGTATGGGCCAGGTTGCACTTTGATTCTCCTACCCTGCATCACTGACTATGACTGGCCTTTACCACTGTGCCCAATCATTCTGCTTTCTCTTGTAGTTCTAGGCTACAGGACAATAGCTGTGTACCACTGTGCCAGCAATTGCTAGAGATGGAGTCTCAAGAACAACTTTTTGCTTAGGTTGACCTCATATTATGATCTCTCAGTCTCCACCTCCAAGTAGCTAGGATTACAGTATTAAGCTAGTGTACTCATTTTCTCATAGTTTTCACTGATAAGAGCTTAAGTTGTAAGCTTTTCCTTTCTTGTCACATTGCCAGCTTATTTCATGCATTAGATAACATGCCTTCTTCTTGACTTTGCCTTGTTAGATGCAGCCACTATGATGTGGTTTGAAAAACTTCATGTATGGCTTCTTTTTGTGGAAAAGAATGTCATCTATCCGCTGATTGTTCTCAATGAACTTAGCAGCAGTGCAGAAACAATTGCCAGTCCAAAGAAACTAGATACAGAGTAAGTCCAAGAGTCCTCTAATCTAATTTGTCAGACTATAAATAATTATTAGTGATGTCTTATTGTCATTAAAGCCATGTCTCAAGTATTGATTAAATACTAGCTAAGCACTGTCTCTTTGATATAAGGCAATATAATTTTTTTTTAAGCTGAAATTTTATTTTTGGCTTATCCTTTTTTGAACATCAGATTTTTTTCTTGGCATATTTTCTACTCTAAAAATCTCATCAGAGGATATGAGTAAAGTTAATTTTTAATGAGAATTGACTGGTTTGGTGAATGGCTAATTTTGTACACTCAATAAATTGTTCCATGTCTGTGGTCATTTGCCTATGTGATTATCTATATTTTTACCCTTGTATGTGCCACATTTTGTAGAACAGTGTTAATTTTTTTTTTTTTGCCAGTCATGGGGCCTGAACTCAGGGCCTGGGCGCTGTCCCTCAGCTCTTCAGCTCAAGGCTAGCACTCTACCACTTGAGCCACAGCACCACTTCCGGCTTTTTTCTTTTTGCTTATGTGGTGCTGAGGAATCAAACCCAGGGCCTCATGCATGCAAGGCAAGCGCTCTACCACTGAGCCACCTTCCCAGCCCCTGTTAATGTATTTTTATGTGCAAAATGCAGTTAATGTTAAAGTCATAGAAATATTGAAACACTAGGCAACCCAGTGTGAGAATTACAACTGATTATTTTTTAAACATGCTTATTTATGAAGAAGAAAAAGATCATAGTATATACCTATAAATACATAAATATCTGTGTATACATACAATATTAAAAGATAATATTGAATGGGATATGGTGGTACACACCTGTAATTCCTGCTCTGTAGGAAGTAGAATTATAAAGATGTGGTTTGAGGTCAGCTTAGGCAAAAAAATTCATGAGACCACAAGTCGTTATGTTGAAAACGAACTTTACAACTTTGGTGGGAGGGGGAGGAGGAGGATGGAAAGGGAAACAAAGGAGGAGGCTACAAAATGCTTGATAAGAAATGTACTCATTATCTTGCCCATGTAATTGTAACCCCTCTGTATAGTATTTTCACAACAAAAAAAATTTCATGAGACCCTATCTCAAAACACAAGCTCAGGTGTGGAGGCATGCACTTGTGATCCCTGCTGTGCAAGAGGCTCTAGGTAGAGGGATCACAGTCTGAGCTCAGCCCCAGGAAAAACAGGAGACCTTACCCAAAAAATAACTAAAACAAAAAAGGGACTGAGTGTCTCACAAAAGTGTTAGAGCACCTCCTTGGAAAATGCTAGGCCCTGAGTTCAAATCGCACTGCTGCTGCAAAAAAAGAATATACTACTCAACTCCTTTCAGGATATGATTTGTTTAGCTATATAAGTCTTATTTGTTTAGTTTATTTGCTTAATTTTTGAGCGGGTCTCACTATGTGGCCTGGTGGAACCTACTGGGTAGCCTAGGCTGGCCTCAAACTTGCCATTCTCTTGGCTCAGCCTCCTCAGTGCTGGGATTATAGACATGTGCCACCATGCACATGATCTTTATGATTCATTTATAGTAATTTATATAAATATATACGTATGTTAATTAAGTGACGATTCTTCTAAAGTTGACAGATGTGGCAGTGTTTTCGGCCATGAGTTGATGCATTGTACTTGTTTCTTGTTGCAGGTTAGGTGCTTTAATGATCACCATTGCTGGCTTGAAGTTGCTGCGATCCTCTTTTAGCAGCCCTACCTATCAGTATGTTACCGTCATCTTTACTGTGCTGTTTTTCAAATTTGACTATGAAGCTTTTTCAGAAACCATGCTATTGGATCTCTTCTTCATGTCCATACTGTTCAACAAGGTAATTTATCACTGAAAGGAATTACTCTGCCAAAACTGCCTCCTTATGTAGTAATCTATTTAGTGAGGATTAAATTTATATGACTTTTGACTTTTTAATCCTTCTAGTCAACTAGTTATTTTGAAACACGCGCATGCACACACACACACACACACACACACACACACACACAATTCCTTGCTAGGTAAAAGATTAGCTAATATAGAAAAATTAGAGAAACATTAACATGTGTATATATTTTAAATAAGATCTTTTTAAAATGTGATTTTTGAATAATTTTAGATACATGAGTGGTAGTGAGTGCTGGTGGTTCATGTCTATAATTAATCCTAGCTACTCAGGAATCTGAGATCTGGAAGATTGAGGTTCAAAGCCAGCCTGAGCAGAAGTCAATGAGACTCCATCACCAAAATAACTAGCAAAAGCTAGATAATTTAGTAGGTATAAAAATGTTATTGCCAGCCACCTACTCAAGTAATTACATACCACTTTCTCCTTCTGTATTGTAATAAAAGTTTGAGTACATTCTGTTGCACATTTAGAATCTGAAGTTGTCCAATTTACTGCTTTTGAGTAATTCTGATGGCATCATGATGATATATCACTTCTACTTTCTGTGATCTTGATCATGTTAGTACTATGAATTGATAGCACAATTCTAATCATAGCCAGGAATACTAGGGTTCACTTGCATTTTCTAATTGATTGAAATTGTTATTTATTTGATCAATTGATTGTAATGCTAGGGATTAAACTCAAATCTTCACACATACTAGGCAGATGTACACTCTCAGTCCTGATTTCTTTTTTAAATTGATTTACAAATCAACTAAAGTATTCTATTTTTAAAAATTATTATAGTTTTTGTTGTTGCTGTTAGTTGTGGGGCTTGAGTTTTTGTGCTCTACCACTTTAAGCCACAGCTCCTTTTCTGGTTTCCTGACCAGGCTGGCTTTGAACTGAGATCCTGAGATCTCAGTCTCCTGAGTATCTAGGATTGCAGGTATGAGCCACCAGTGCCCAGCTTACCTAAAATATTTTAAGAGATGAGGTACAGTTGTATAGACATTCCACCAAACTAGTGAGAACTATTTTTTTTTAAGATTCTGTGATATGTTTTGAGAGTTGTGCTTTGCATTGTCTAACATGCAAAGATAATCTTGGAACATACACAGCATCCCTGGTTTAGCATTGAAGACATGCTCAAAAGCAGAAGATCCAAAGTTGAGTAATATTAAAATGTGTATTATGTTTCCATTAACAATTGGTTTTGAACATATTCCTAGTATACACATGGAATTTCTAGGCAAATAGTCAATGACAACTGTATTACTGAAACTATTATTTTCAAATTCTTTTTAATATTGTATTTGAAGCATACTTAGTTTCCAGAGCATTTACATTTGAGGAAAATAAATGTCCTAGCTTTACAGACATCTAGATTCTTTTTATTCAAAGACAATGGTTTTGTTGCTTCTTAAACTTTATTTTACTTGTAGCAGTGGTAACATGGCTGGCCAGTAGAGGACAAACAGCTTTTTAAGCACATGAAGCATAAAGGAAGGATCTCTTAAAAATAAGTTCAATGTTTTGGTAATTGATAAATTTTATCCTATTATACAAATGGAAAATATTTCAATGTCATTTCTCAGTTAGGAAGGAAGTACATTTTCCAAGAATTTCACATTCATATTCAAGTACCTATTAAATTTTTTCACTGACGGTCTTTTTTTTCCTCCTGCAGCTTTGGGAACTCCTTTATAAGTTGCAGTTTGTGTACACCTACATTGCCCCATGGCAGATTACATGGGGCTCTGCTTTCCATGCTTTTGCTCAGCCTTTTGCAGTGCCCCGTATCCTTCTAAATAAAATTTCCTAAGACTGGATAGTCATATCCTTGATGAGAATGTCAGCTTACAGGCAAAGCCTTCCATAGTTATAGACTATAGGTGCTATGTGATACAGTATCAAAACCTCAAAATCTTTTGAGTCTACAACTGTCCTGATTTAGATATGTAACTCGTACTAATATTGTGAGCATCTACATAATGAGAAATATATTAAGACTTAATAATTAAGGAATGATAGCTAAAATTTTTATACTTTAAAAATAAATTGCTGTGAATGTTATTAAAGTCAAGAATTTTTAATGCATACATACGTTTGGAAATATTTTAAAATAATCAAATTTTTATAATGATAGTAATTAAACTTTTGTCTGGAATTTTCTATTTTCATTTTTTAGAAGTTTTTTTTTTTTTTTACTGGAGTCAAAAATGTTATTTTTCAAAAAGATTATCTGAATAACAGTAAATACTAGTAACTTCAATGATGATGAAATGCAGATGTTAGGTATCTGCGAAAATTAAACTAGAAAATTAAACTCAAGCATCTATTCCTAAGCTTGACATATTAACTTGTACCATGTACATATTTGAAAATATATATTTGGTTCTTCTCAACACATCAAACCAATTTGTATGTTTCTTGTTGTGTATTTCTGTTGGTAGGTCCTTATGCTGTCCAGTGACACTCTTTTCTGTATTCTTCAGGGGAATCTCATTTCTCTAACTGCTGTAATCTAAATGTGTTTATGAGGCTTTCCCCTCCTTTTTCCTTTTTGGCATATATGTTTAGATAAATATTTAAGTTCCTTAACCAGTTTTTCCTTAGATTCAGCCATGTTGTTTATCCAGGCTGCTGTATCAGCCTTCTTCTCCACCCCACTAAACCCCTTCCTGGGAAGTGCAATATTCATCACTTCGTATGTTAGACCTGTGAAATTCTGGGAGAGAGACTATAAGTGAGTAAAGTAAGATTCTTGAAATAACAACTTATGTCTTTTTTACAAGAAATAAGTATTGACAGCATTTTTACAAGATGTTATTGTTCATCATTTGTGGTGTTAGAATATTTTTGCTAAAAATTTATATTTTTATAATTTAACATTTTTCTAAGTGTTTAGGGAAAATTACTTTATTTTCTCATCTTTTTTCAGCTCAAAAATTTAAAAGTTTTTTTTCAGTGATATTTCTTAGAATTAGGTCACATTAATAATACTGTGGATCTGTGCTGTACAATGTTTTATGGCTATAAGTTATAGAATTGTCACATAGTTTTCTTAGATATAGCTTGCTACTTCTAGAGCTGAACTTTTCTGTTTCTGTTTTTTTCATGAAGAAAAGTATTCAATGACTATTTTTATACATACAGTGTTTTCTCCATATAGATTTAATTCCTTAGGCTAACTGATCTAGCGCTTAGTAACTATCATTGTATGTAATCTGAGAGAAATTATAGAATTATGTATAGTGCATATTTTAAACACATTTATGTAATGCATTATTGCATTGATTTTAAAAAAGATTTATACTAGTTCTACTGACTATAGTTCTACTGACTATCTTCATGACTGTCTACAGTCTTTCTATACAACCACATACTGAGAGTGTGTGTGTGTGTGTGTGTGTGTGTGTGTGTGATGGCCTTGAACTTTGGGCTTGGGTACTGCCCCTCAGCTCTTCAGCTCAAGGATAGCACTCTACCAATTGAGCCACAGCACCACTTCTGGTTTTCTAGTAGTTTATTGGACATAAAAGTCTCAGACTTTTCTGCCCAGGCTGGCTTTGAACCATGATCCTCAGATCTCAGCCTCCTGAGTAGTTAGGATTACAGATGAGAGCCACCAGCACATGGCTACACTGACTTTTTTACTTAGGAAAAATTATAGATTTTAGCCAGGAGTCAATGGCTCATATCTGTAATCCTAGCTACTTAGGAGGCTGAGATCTAAGAATGTTATTTTTAAGCCAGCCCAGGCAGGAAAGTCTGTGAGATTCATCTCCAACAAACAATCTCCCAAAACCTGGAAGTAGAGCTGTGGCTCAAGTGTTAGAGTGCTAGCGTTGAACAAAAGAAGCTTAGGGTCAGTGCCTATGCCCTGAGTTCAAACAGTAGGATTTTGAAACAGTGAATTAGCTTATGAGTTAAAATGTTTACTTTGGTACTTCACCTAGAACCATGCAGTGTTTCTTGTTTCAGTAAAATTTCAGGATTATTTATATATTCTGTCTTCTGGACCATTTCTTGCCCAAAGTAATATTTTGATAATATAGTTCTTAAATGTTTTGGTCTCAGAATCTCTATACACTTATAAATTATTGAAAATGCTATCTATCAATATTTGCTGTGGTAGAAGGAAAAACAAAATATTTCAAATGTTTATATTAAAATAATAATATATCCATTGTGCTTGTAATCCCAATACTAGGGAGGTTGTTGCAGGAGGCTGGCAAGGTAAAGTCAGCCTGTGCCACTTAGACCATGTCTTAACAAAACAAAATGAAAACAATCCCAATATGTCCACTGCATTTAACATAAATCGCATTTAAAAATAGTGAAAAGAAAGGCATTGTTTTACAGTTTCGTAAATCTTATTGATTAGTTGATTAAAAGACAGATGGAAACTGCATTCAGTCTATCGTGGCATGTTGTTTTGCTTGAAATATAATTAAATTTTGACTCCCAGATATATGTTTGAAAAAGAATTATTTTAATAGACTTGTATGACAATGGTAGATATTTTTCTCTGATCCTTCAGTAAAATTCAACAAATGATAGTTTCTTCAAAGCTAGCTGTAAGGTAGAATCTTAGCTGTAAACACTTGGAACTGTGTTATGCAAATTCTGTGTACTTTCAATGGATCTTTTATGTAAGCATAATTTTAGAGTATTATTTATTGATGATTTGCTAAACACTGGCTTACTGAGTAGCATAGGTTTTCCAAATGTTGATTTATTACATGGTAATGACATGCCTCAAAATAAAAATGACTAACTACTGGGAAGCTACCAAGTTTTATGTGGCTACCGACTTCACCCAAATTTTAATATTTGTTTGAAAGCTGTAATTTTATCATTGTCAGCAGATACTGCCACTTGTTTTCCTTGAAATGATGAATTTCTTTTATCTTGAGAAATGTCTGTTGAATCTGAATAATTTTACTCTTCAATTGCTATTTGTAAAAATAGTGTTCAAGAAAGAAAAGCCACCAATTGAGCTTGTAGTTTAAATGATTGCTCAAATATTTTCTCTTGAAACAAACATTGTATTTAGAATCTAGCAGACTGCAGTGTTTTCTCATTTTGCCATATTTCTATATGACACCAAACAGGACTATACTAAGAAGTTGAGATGGAAAAGAACTGCTTCATTAGCAACATTGTAGCATGAAACTAATTGTTTTTCTCCATGAAGTAGTGAAGAGTAGGGTATTTGAGGCCAATGCGTTGATTTGTGCTCAGGCACCAACATTCTTACCCACTATTGGCTTTTGCACCATCATTGCAGTTGTCAACACGGTGAAAAAAGCAAATGCCAATGGGATTTTCTTATGTGGAAAATTTTGATCTGAGAAACTCTTTGAATGGAGTCTTGGGCTCTATGGACCACATTTGAGGAATCATTGGTCTGAAGACCACAGTGCCACTAGCATCAGGATTGTAGCTTCCCCTTGCAAAGAATGTTTCACGCTCTGTGAATACCTTAGAACTACATGCAGTCTGAGTTTTGTGATGCTGGTCCATCTTTATTATTTTGCACATTACACAGCACATTCATAGATGTATTTCAGTACACTGTACAATGAAATAGGGGAAATGTTTGAGCTTGTAGTTTATTTTGTGAAAGTGAGAGAGGGAAAAATTTTAAATAAAAAAAACTGTCCATAAAAGTATGTTACTAAGGAATTTAGCATTATACTAGTTGTTGACTATACCTAGAGACTTTCTAAAGTGATGATATGATATATTTGCTTATGTCCTATAGTTTCTTCCTAACTTTTTATTTCTTTAAAAAGTGTAAAGTTACTAAAAATGTTTTATCTTTTCTTCTTTAGCACAAAACGAGTTGATCATTCAAATACCAGATTGGCTTCCCAGCTTGATAGAAATCCAGGTAATAGTTCTATTTGTGAGTAAGTCAATAACTCCAAGGATTTGATTTCTTTCTACATATGTATATACGTATACATATTTACTTTAACTCCCAATTTGTTGGAAATGCCCTATAAGTTCCCAAAGGTCTTTGTTTTATTTTTGTTTGTTTATGGAATTTTTGAGATGGGACCAAGACAAGGTCACACTGGGTAGCTGTGGCTCACCTAAAACAGTCCTCTTAAGAGACTTTAGCATCCCAGATGCTGGGATTATAGGCTTAACTAGCAATTAAACACACACACACACACACACACACACACACACACACACACACACACGCACGCACGCATGCACGCACACACACCACATACACAACTAAATATCCTTTTCTTTATTTTTACATTAGCAAAGTAAGTGAATTAGACTATATCCTCATCTTTTATCAAATTATTTTAATAATGCTGATAAGAAAAATGC
Source organism: Dipodomys spectabilis (assembly GCF_019054845.1). NCBI lineage: Eukaryota > Metazoa > Chordata > Mammalia > Rodentia > Heteromyidae > Dipodomys > Dipodomys spectabilis. The sequence goes on along the minus strand of NW_024870834.1, from coordinate 22,535,055 downwards.
TACTCAAAGATTGTTATTACACAGGTTAAAAATTATAAAGCAGTTAAAGCTGTAAAGGACAGGATTATGGGAGGAGAAACAGTTGTTTCTTTATATATTTGCTGCCACATTTCTCCAGATGTTTAGGTAAATATTAATTTCATCTTATTTAATTGATTATATACAGAGGTATTATCTAGAGGAGTTAAATAGATAGCTGAGATAGAACTTCAGTGGTAGCACTTTGGAGGGTGTCATTATCTAAAGAATGGTTCTTAGTGTTGTCATTTAGGAAATAACATTTTATCAATCCACCCAATAACTCGACAGTTCTCTATGGACCTTACTGCCCAGCTGTAATGAAATCAGCCAGAAATTGAGGGTATTAATTTACCTTCCCCTTTCCATCTGTCCTGGGGCTTGAACTCAGAGTCTGTCTGGACACTGTCCCTGAGCTTTTTGCTCAAGGCTAGTGTTCTACCATTTGAGCCACAGCTCCATTTTTGGTTTTTTAATGATAAATTGGAGGTAAGAGTCTCACAGATTTTCCTGCCCAGGATGGCTTCAAACAGCAATTCTCAGATTTCAACTGCCTGAGTAGCTAGGATTACAAGTCTGAGCCACTGACCCCTGACTAAGTTACCTTTTGAAAGAGACATTATTCCCAAATAGACAGAAGTATTTGTATCCTTTGGTGCATAAATTCAAATGCTCTGGGCTGGGAAGGTGGCTCAGTGGTAGAGCGCTTGCCTTGCACGCCTGAAGCCCTGGGTTCGATTCCTCAGCACCACATAAGCAAAAAGAAAAAAGCCGGAAGTGGTGCTGTGGCTCAAGTGGTAGAGCGCTAGCCTTGAGCTGAAGAGCTGAGGGACAGCACCCAGGCCCAGAGTTCAGGCCCCACGACTGGACCCAAAAAAAAAAAAATTCAAATGCTCTATCCATCTATAAAACCGAATTGTAAGAATCAAGTTGATTCTTAATTATAAATTTGGATTAAGGAGAACTGTTTGCTTTTAGTAACACGTTCTGGTAGAGAAAAGAACAATCTCAGCTCTGCATATTCTTATAAAAGCCTAGAATTCTCAGGATGCCATTGTCAGTGTCCTGTGTGACAAATCCATATTCTTTTGAAATGAAAAGACAGAATTATATACACTTTTTAAATATTAGAATCTAGAGTTCTTCCCTCAACATTCAATTCATTCCCTCATACCTGCCTAGCTTGCCTGCTTGACTAGCACTCTCCCACTTGAGCCATGGGCTTTCTACCAGGGCTTGTTTTGAACATGGCCCTGTGAACATGGCCCTGTAGGTATCAGCCTCCTGAGTAGTTAGGATTATACCTTTGCCTGCCTCCCTTCACTTAAAAATATATTTAGTGAGACTGAGTTTAAAATGACTACTAAATTTTGAGTATTTTTTCATTCTCCTATAGTTTGAATACAACTTATAGGTTATTGTTTTGGATGGGCAGCTTCTTTGTGTGAGAGAGAGAGAGAGAGAGAGAGAAAGTGTGTGTGGGGGGGGGTGTGTGTTGGTTGTGGGGCTTGAACTCTGGGCCTGGGCACTGTCCCTGAACTCTTCAGCTCAAGACAAATGCTCTACCACTTGAGCCACTTCTGGTTTTTCTGGTGGTTAATTGGAGATGAGAGTCTCATGGACTTTTCTGCCTGGGCTGGCTTTGAACTGCAATCCTCTGATGTCAGCCTCCTGAGTAGCTAGGATTACAGGCGTGAGCCACTGGTGCCCTGCTGGATGGGCAGCTTCTAAATGTGGTCATTTCATTTGATAAGTGATATTTATGCTAATGTTTGTCTGACAGGATTACCCTAATGCCCAGTTTTGTAGGTTCTTCATTACTGTACCTGTGTATATAATTTATTTTTGCTAATGTTATCCATCTTGATATTCAGGTTCTTCCTGATTAATTCTCTTTGATTTCAATTGTATTGTTCCAATCTTATACTACTTTATCTATTTCCTTTATCAAATAGTCTTTTCTCTCCTCCTAAATTCTTTTTACCATTTTTGTTTCTGTTACATGCATTTAATTATAAGGCCTAGTTCATTGACTAGCAATAACGGTACAAGAATTATAAATTGTGGAATGCCAAAAATATGGAAAAGTCTTCAGATCGCATTTAACCAAATTCCGTCTTACACTGATAGGGAACTCTCAGAAGTGATATGTGCCTACTAACTCTCAGTGTTGAAGCCTGTGTGTTAATTAGATTTATGTCTCTGGCAAAATATAGGAGATTACCAACTTGAATGATTTATTTTGGTCCCTGGTTTCAAAGATATGATTCTCTGGGTGTTTGGCCCAACTGCTATAGGCCTATAATGAGGCAGAGTATATGGAAGGAAACTTGTGGCAGAGCAGAGCTGCTTACTCCATGGCAGTAAGAGAGAATAATGGGCAGAGGAGGGAAGAAGGGAAAGGAAAGGAAAGAAAAGGATGTTCCTTCAATAACACACCTCTAAAGACCTTCCACTAACTAGGCCCCACCTCCAGTAATGCCACCAACTGAGGACAAAAGACTCAGTACATGAGCCTTTTGGGGGACACTTCATATGTAAATGATAACACTGTGATTAATTTTTATGCAGAAATTATGGCAGTATTAGTGTTATTTTTGTCAAATAAATGTAAGTATAATGCTAACTGGAATTTAGTTTTGACCAATTTTGTCAATAGAAAGGGAACTTAAAGTGAAAATTTAATGTTTGTTTTTAAATCCTTTCTTACAGGATCAGATGACAACAATCTGAATTCCATCTTTTATGAACATTTAACCAGATCGCTACAACACAGCCTTTGTGGCGATTTGCTGCTAGGGCGATGGGGCAACTTTAGCACTGGGGACTGTTTCATCCTCGCCTCTGACTATCTCAATGCATTAGTGCACCTTATAGAGATAGGCAATGGACTGGTCACTTTTCAGCTTCGCGGACTTGAATTCAGAGGTAAGATCTTTATTTTTATAGCATGTATCTGGGATTTCTAAGTTGTATATATCTACACCTTGAAAGTTATCACAAGGTTTGATTTTTAGGATTATAGAATGAGAAAAGTTGTTAAAGGTGTGAAAAGTGGTTTTTCTACAAAGGAAATCACATTCAGAAACACGTGAACTTGATATCAATTCCTGCACGCTAAATAATTTGTAAGCACAAGTAGAAACTTGTTTTACAGGAATTTCAAGTCCTTTTGCTGAATATCTTTCTGGTCAGAGAATATTTAGACTCATGAGATTTTAGAGAGTTTCTCATCTGTTCTAAAAAGATCTTTGGAGGTTTTCAGTCTTGAATAAGAAGCATGGAAGCATTTGACTCAAAAGAGATCTATTCAGATATGTACCTGTGATGATGGGTAACATTGTCGGTTTGATTGAACTGTCTCAGTACCTATGAGATTATTAGTAAAGCACGCTTCTGATTGTGTTGACTGCATTTCCATAGAGGATTAACTGAGGTGGGATGACCGTCCTGAATGTGGATCAGGCTAGAATAAAACCAAAAGGAGGAAAGATGAGTGCAGATATTCTTTCTCTTATTCTCTCCTTCCTGGCTGTGATGATATGAGCTCTTTTGCTCTGCCATGATCTCTCCACCAGGATGGACTTGAACTCCTGAATGCATGAGCAAAAACAAACCTTTCCTCTCTTCAGTTGTTTTCCTCAGGTAATTGTTACTATGATGGAAAGTAGGACTAACTCAGTACCCTAGTAACTTTGTTACCCTAGTATTGTATCAGAAGGCCTGTGCCTTTGTTGTGAGCAATTTGTTTGCTTCTCTAGAAGTTACTCTCCTCCATAGAAATAAGACATTAATGCAGTGCTTAATAGGCTTGATGTTTATTATTTGTAACTTTTCTCCTGCCTCTTTGAGTCTCCTGTTTTCTTCCTTCCTCCACTTCTTATGAATGTCATGTTTAAGACAAGGATTTTTCTTTTTTTTGGGAGGGGGGGTCTGGTTGTGGGGGGCCTGAACTCTGGGCCTGAGCACTGTCCCTCAGCTCTTCAGCTCAAGGCTAGTGCCCTACCACTTGAGCCACAGCGCCACTTCCGGCTTTTTTCTTTTTGCTTATGTGGTGCTGAGGAATCGAACCCAGGGCTTCAGGCATGCAAGGCAAGCGCTCTACCACTGAGCCTACTTCCCAGCCCTAGACAAGGATTTTTCTTAACACTAGTATATAGTATAATTGGGAAAGTGGTAGTGAATGTAACTGAGAAAAATGAAATAATGAAATTGTTGAGAGTTCTGGATTGGTAAACAATATAACTCCTTAGAATTAAGAACAGAAAAATGTAATTATTTAATACTAAATACATCCAAATAGACAAGATATGTTTAATATTTCTGCTTATAGCATGGATGCAGTACTGGTAAATAGAGCTCCAGTTCTTCTAAGTTCTGTATGTTATATTCCCATGTCTTAGATAACTTAGTTTTTGTTACACTGTTTTTTGTATAAACTTATATTTTAAGGAGATATATGTGTATTCGATACAAATGCAGTTGTAAGCCCATTGGTAGTTTGGGAGTATATGAATTAAAATGAAAAACCTTTCTGTACAATCTTTAATGTGCTAAAGCACATTGTGATTCTGCAGGAGATAAACATATAATATACTTGGTTTTTGGAGTTTGCTGTGATTTGTTAATGAATATGCTAAGGTCAATGAACCCTACTTTACTACTAGTAATGTGTCTTAAAAAATTCCTTTTGTCCTTGAAACATTCATTTTTTTCCCCCATTTTCTCATTACCTTTGTTTGTAATAGCCTCTATCTCTTTCTTAAGGTACCTACTGTCAACAACGGGAAGTGGAAGCCATTACTGAAGGTGTAGAAGAAGATGAAGGATTTTGCTGTTGTGAACCTGGCCACATTCCTCATGTGCTTTCATTTAATGCTGCATTCAGCCAGCGCTGGCTCGCTTGGGAAGTGATAGTCACTAAGTATATTCTGGAGGGTTATAGCATCACTGATAATAGTGCTGCTTCTATGCTTCAAGTCTTTGACCTTCGGAAAGTTCTTACAACTTACTATGTCAAGGTAAGGCTATGTGCCTACTTAGATCACTGGGTAACTAAAGTTTCCCAGGGAAAACACACATTTTTACCTGCAAATTGTTCAGAATTCTGGAAAGTCAGTAAAAATATACTTTCAAAAATTTTAGCTGATGGGGCTGGGAAGGTGGCTCAGTGGTAGAGCACTTGCCTTGCATGCCTGAGGCCCTGGGTTCGATTCCTCAGCACAACATAAGCAAAAAGAAAAAAGCCGGAAGTGGTGCTGTGGCTCAAGTGGTAGGGTGCTAGCCTTGAGCTGAAGAACTGAGGGACAGTGCCCAGGCCCAGAGTTCAGGCCCCACAACCGGACCCCAAAAAAAAAATTTTTTTTAGCTGGGTACCAGTGGCTCACACCTGTAATCCTAGCTACTCACAATGTTTGAAGCCAGCAGGATAGTCAGTGAAACTCTCATCTTCATCAGTTACCAACAAGCCAGAAGTGGGGCTCAAATGGTAGAGTGCAAGCCTTGAATAAAAAAGCTAAGGGACAGTGCCTTGTCCCTGAGTTTAAGCCCTGGTACTGATACACACTTCCAGTTGTTCATTAATATTAGTAACATCTTTATAGCTAAATGTTTTAGGAATTGAGCTAAGGAAAATTTACACACACACATGCATATTCACACATGCATCTTCCTTAATGCTCTGAAGAAAAGTAGATCTTTATTGGGGTATAGTCATGTACACATGGCTGGCTACCCACATGACTGACATAAGTCTTCCAAGGTCTTCTAGAGAGCAATTTGGGATTGTGGTCTCTAGACTGCCACCTGAAAAAATAAGGAAAAAATGACTTATCAGGCAGCCATTCCAAGAACTTAGGGTTACTTTCCACAACCTGAGGGCATGAGCCAGACCTCTCATTGGCTGGAGTTAATCCTTTACTACACAAGATATTCTGTCATTGCTAAAAGTCTTGTAGAAATGCAGCATGGTAGTGACTTGGGGACTTCTAACTACAGCCAGTTTTTTTGGTATTATCATTTTATTTTATCTATTATCTTTTAAGTACTTATACAAAGGGGTTTCAATTCAACATGTACATTTATAAGTACAATGTATTTATGAGAACGTGTATCTTGATCATTATTTTCCCATTTATAGTTCTCCCACATCTTTCTAGACCCTATGCATCCCTTCAAGTTGTTGGTTCTGTTTTCACATATATACATTGAATATTATGATTCACTCACCCTTTCTCTCTCCATTCCTATGTCTCCCCTCCCCTTTGCAGTACATGTTCCAGCTTCCTTGTATTCATTTTGTTAGACTATAAATTAGTTGTTCAGAGGAGTTATACCATTGGACTCCTCCCCATTGTATAACCTACTTAATTAATTTGTGTATATCTGTAAATGACCCTGTACATATTTTTATTTGTTTATAATTTCAGTCTGTCTTCCACATATGAGAGAAAACATGCACCTTTTGTCTCTTTGAGCCTGACTTAATTCACTTAATATAATTTTTCTAGGTCCATCTATTTTCCTGCAAAAAACATAATATTCTTTTTCTTATTGTTAGTGTAGATGCATATTTTATATTATATTTTCTTAATATACACATCCATTGTAAGGGAGCATCTGAGATGGTTCCACAGCTTCACTATGGTGAATAAATAGTACAGCAGTGAACATGGGTCTGCAAATGTCTTTACTGAATTTCCTGACATGTAATCTTTTGGATAAATGCCCAAGAGTGGTATTACTGGATTATAGGGTAGTTCTATATTTAATTTTTTGAGGAATCTACAAATGGCCTTTCCATAGTGGTTGTATTAGTTTACATTCCCACCAACAGGTTCCTTTTTCTCCATGTCTTTGCAGCACTTGTTTGTATTTTTGATGATGGTTATTCTTACTGGGATGAGATGGAATCTCAATTTTATTTTGATTTGTGTTTCCATTTTTTGGGGGGGTGGTCCAGTCGTGGGGCCTGAACTCTGGGCCTGGGTGCTGTTCCTCAGCTCTTCAGCCCAAGGCTAGCGCTCTACCACTTGAGCCACAGCGCCACTTCCGGCTTTTTTTTCTTTTTGTTTATGTGGTGCTGAGGAATCAAACCCAGGGCCTCATGCATGCAAGGCAAGCGCTATACCACTGAGCCACCTTCCCAGCCCTCCAGTGTTTTTAATAAAGAAACATGTGATAAGTAAGCTTTAATGATCCACATTTTTTCCACCTTATTTGTGCTGATTTGGTGGAACCTTAAGCCTTCCATTTGGTATTTGCTTAAACCCAACCTCAGGAAGCTAGAAAAGATTTAGAACCTAGTTTCCATTTTTAAACCTGTGTGTGCCATTTTGCTTCTGAAGTCCTACATATATATACATATATGCATGTATATACACATACATGTATATTTTTTTTGATTGGCTATATTTCTCTAACTTAAGAACACCAGATGGTTCAATAACTTACTATGAAAAAATTTTCTAAATAAATGCAGTACAGTAATTTTTTTCACTGCTCTTCATATTTTTTAAATTCAGAAGCACTAAAATCAGTATGCTGCCCATTGTCTGGATGAATTTATGGTTGTGATTTTAAAGTATTAAGTGTTATTTTAATTTAGGAAGGCCTGAGGTATATTTAACATTCTTAGAAAGTATACATAGAATACTGAACTAGAATGAAATGTTTGAGTTTTATTATTTGTAGAAATAGTTGGGATTTTGTTTTGCTGAGGGTTTGAAATTAATCCAAATTTTGATTTTAATCTGAATTCTTTTCCTGTGATTTTAAATTAGGGTATCATTTATTACGTTATAACCTCCTCTAAGTTAGAGGAATGGCTTGCTAATGAGACAATGCAGGAAGGACTACGTCTTTGTGCAGATCGAAATTATGTTGATGTGGACCCAACATTTAATCCAAACATTGATGAAGACTATGACCATCGACTTGCAGGCATATCCAGGGAGAGTTTCTGTGTGATTTACCTCAACTGGATAGAGTACTGTTCTTCCCGGAGAGCAAAGGTAGGGCTGGTTTACTTCATTTGAAGTTCTGTGAATCCAAATTCTTTTGAAAGTAGAAAGAATATTTCTGTTGTTGTTATGGGATCACTGATTTTTTTGTATTATGTACATTCATTTCTGATAACTAATATTTATTCTTTTTTAAAGCCATTAGATGTGGACAAAGATTCATCCCTTGTGACTCTTTGTTATGGACTCTGTGTTCTGGGACGGAGAGCTTTGGGAACTGCATCCCACCATATGTCCAGGTAAAGTAGGTATTTCTGTTTTCAGGAAGAGAGTAGGAGAAGCTGTCTAACTTTCTGAAATAACTCTTTATGCAAACGTTCATTTTATGCTACTTCATTACAAAAGTTTCTTTAGATTTTAAACTACTTTACATCTTGCTGAACATTAATAAATTCTATGAACTGGTTAGCAAAACTGTCTTTGGGTTACAAAGTCAAAGTCCAACAAAAATATGCACCAGGAAATGGGTACTTGTAACAGGCAGGGCTGGGGCCAAAAGGAAAGGACTAAGGCACATGAAGTGGGGGAGGGGGAGGATGCAATCCATAATTAATTGTATATATCACAAAATTAAGAAAAGTAAGGGAATGGGCTGGGAAGTTGGCTCAGTGGTAGAGCGCTTGCCTTGCATGCCTGAGGCGCCCTGGGTTCGATTCCTCAGCACCACATAAGCAAAAAGAAAAAAGCCGGAAGTGGCGCTGTGGCTCAAGTGGTAGAGCGCTAGCCTTGAGCTGAAGAGCTGAGGGACAGCGCCCAGGCCCAGAGTTCAGGCCCCACGACCCGACCCCCCCAAAAAAAAAGAAAAGTAAGGGAAGGAGTGGGTCAAAGAGGGGTGAGAATGATGAAGGGGGTGACGTTGGTCAAGATGCATTGTATTCATAAAGTGCCTTGTCACACAGCATCTCCCATGCACAGCCACTTGCAGGTAATTTTTTAAAGCTATCTTAAAATTCACATGTGTGAATAGTCATGGATAATGATAATCCAATGGATTGAAGACATTTTACAGTCACCTCAAAATCCAAGTCATCTCCCATTTTTTTCAGACTAATACCTTTGCTTTTATTTTTTTCCTTTTCTTTTTTCTTCTTTTCTTTTGTTTTTGTTGTTGTTTTGGTGGTGGTGGTGGTGGTGGTGGTGGTGGTGATGGTAGTGGTAGATGTGGGGCTTAAAGTCAGGGCCTAGACACTGAACTAGCTCAAGGCTAGTGCTCTACCACATTGAGCCACACTACCTTTTCTGGTTTTCTGGTGGTTTATTGGAGATAAGAGTCTCATGAACTTTTTTCTGCCAGGGCTCACTTTGAACCTTGACCCTCAGATCTCAGCCTTCTGAGTAGCTAGGATTATAGGCATGAGCCTGACTCTGAGACTCTAAATCTAAACTGAATTTTCTGACAAATACAGCCATATGAATTAGAATTAAGATACACTGCGTATTTTCAATTTCTTCCTTAACTACTTATTTTATATTAGACTCTCCATAATTTATTTTGACTTATAGGCTCTGTTTATTTTCATGGGCTACAGTGGTTACATAGCAAATGTCCCAGATGAGATCTCTTACAATTCTGATTTAGGACTTCTGACTTTAGTTCTTGGAATCTATTTTTAGAACACTCCCAGATGATTTTGATGTACAGCCAGATGTAAGAATTAGTGTGGTAAAAACCTTTGTCAAAATATGTGAACTTTTATCTCCAATCTTGACAGTAATTTAGAGTCATTCCTCTATGGATTGCATGCCCTATTTAAAGGAGATTTCCGTATTTCTTCAATTCGAGATGAGTGGATCTTTGCTGACATGGAATTGCTAAGAAAAGTAGTAGTCCCTGGAATCCGTATGTCCATTAAACTTCATCAGGTAAGAAGACCAGATTTTTAACAGCGTTACTGAGATTTACTGGTATTTCTTCATTTGACTTCCATAATATATTTTTAGGCACCTTTTGAGAAATGCTCTCATTTGAAGACTCATGATTCATGGCAAAACATTAATCTTTCAATCCTAAACCTGTGTTTATAATCTTAACAGTCATGGTAAATTTAGATATTAGTATTAGAATGGGACTGATCTAGACATAAACCTAAAGACAAATTTAAGCAGTCATAAGCTGAAAATAATGGTTTTTGACCATATAACAGGGTCTGTGTTTTGACTTCATGCCTCTGAGTGAATAACTAGCAACTCCAGATGCAGAACAGTAACACCTGAGGAGCAGTATAAATTCTGCTGTTACTGACCTGTGTGTTTAATTTACTGTATTATATAGAATAATAGATAGACAGATTTTTCCTTAATTAAATAACCCTAGTAAGGTAATAAAATTAAATGAGGTCCCATAATGTATTTCCAAAGCCCTAAGTCATTTAAAAAATGTATCGTGAAATTAAGTACTAACACTTGTTTCTCTGATCATTAAATTTGACTGTAATTATCAGATCTGATGGAGATCATGTGATAAATGCATTTGCTGTGCCTAATATGACTGAATATGAGGGAGAGAGAGGAGAGAGAATATACAAGAAAGAGGAAGGAAGGAAGGAAGGAAGGAAGGAAGGAAGGATAAGAGAGAGAAAGAAAAAGAGAAAGGAAAGAGAAAGGAAGAGAGAAAGAAGGAAAGAATTTTTAAGGAAGTAACAGAAGCAGTATTGAAGATCTGGTGTCACCAAAGGCCTTTTTAACCCAAAGAAGCAGCTTTAGTTCTTTTGAGCTTCAGTTTTGAGACATGTAAAAATGCAGATACTTTCAACCTTGACAAATTTACTTGACAAAATTTTAAGTCAAAATGATAGACTGAAAGACATTTGTCCATTGTGAAGCACTAGATTATTTTCACAGATCCTGTCACCAGATTCAATGGCTGCATTTTGGGGGAACTCTCTTCTCACTTATTTCCATCCATGTTGCCTGGCATAGTCTTTTACATAGTAGATACAGAATACAGTTACTAAGTCCTAGAGGCTTTTGTATGATTAAAATACCTATATGTGCACACAGCTCAGAGCCATGCGCAATATAGGATACTGCTCATATACAAAGTGAGTATATTGCTTTACATACAAAGTGCCTTACAAATGCAGAACCTTTTGTAGGTCTTTTTTTAACTGATAACACTGTAATGATCTTTAAGTTAAAAAAATGTATGAATGAAGGTATATAGACTAACTTTAAAAAAAAAAAGACTACGAAAAGTAGAAATGGACAGGTGCTGGTCGTTCACTCCTAGCTACTAAGGAGGCTGAGATCTGAGGATTGCAGTTTGAAGCTAGCCTGTGCAGAAAAATCTGAGACTTGTCTCCAGTTAACCACCAAAAAGCCAAAAGTGGAACTATGACTCAGTTGGTAGAGCAAGTATCAACATTGAGTAGAAAAGCTCAGAGGCAGCATCTTGGTTCTGAGTTCAAGCCCCAAGACTGGCAAAAAAAAGAAAAATGGAAATGTATTTGCTTATCTAAGATAAATAACTAAAGGATTGGGTTAGAGCAGAGCCTTTATAGACATATTATAGCAGTAATGAGTTAATTCTTAACCTAATTATGATTAAGAATCTGATTCTTAATATTCATGTTGATATAAAATATTCATACTAAACTTTTGTGAGAGTTTCTACTTAGTGACTTTGTGAGTATAGAAGTTACAATAATCTCTTCTTTTTCAAAAAAAGAAAAATATATATAGGTGGGTGAAGGATGTGGCTCATTTGGTATAGCACCTGCCTAGGAAGCACAGATCCTGAGTTTAGACATCAGTACTACTCAGGTATATTGTATTTCTGTGTTTAGGATCATTTCACTTCTCCAGATGAGTATGATGACCCTACTGTGCTCTATGAGGCCATCGTATCCCATGAAAAGAACCTTGTGATAGCCCATGAAGGGGACCCAGCATGGCGGAGTGCGGTCCTTGCCAACTCTCCTTCCTTGCTTGCTCTGCGGCATGTCATGGATGATGGCACAAATGAGTATAAAATCATCATGCTCAACAGGCGCTACCTAAGCTTCAGGGTCATCAAAGTAAGTTTTTTAGTAACTTGATCCAGACTTTTGAAAAGTGATTGAACCTTTTTATAGAAAAAGTGACTAAACTACATTAGCGCTGTTTATAAGCACCTGGTTTGACTTATTTTTGTCAGTAATTAAACATGTATTTCATTTTTTGATGCTTATATCTTCTACATGTGCAATCTGGGAAGCATCCCTTCTTCAAAAGTCCATTAGCACCTTATTGCTGATAAAATGTCATTCCTTAGGTTACAAAATAATGGTGTCACTTGTTCACTAAACTTAATCTTTATCAACTTGAAAAACTCAGTGGACTACATTTTGCTTCATATATTTACCAGACAGCAGGGGGAAAAGCTCTGTAGGTTTTTTGATTTAGCAGTCTGCTAGTGATAAAGAAAATTGATTGTTTTGTTTAAATGTGACCAACTTAATTTGTTTTCACCTGTTCACAATTTATTGTCATATTGTTTCTCTGATTTTATTCTTGGCCCCTTAGCAAATTTCCATGTGTTTTGATTTTCAGGTGAACAAGGAATGTGTCCGGGGCCTTTGGGCTGGGCAACAGCAAGAACTTGTTTTTCTACGTAACCGTAACCCAGAGAGAGGTAGCATTCAGAATGCAAAGCAAGCTCTCCGGAATATGATAAACTCATCTTGTGACCAACCTATTGGCTACCCAATCTTTGTCTCACCTCTGACAACTTCTTACTCTGATAGCCATGAACAGCTTAAAGAAATTCTTGGGGGACCTATCAGTTTAGGAAATATCAGAAACTTCATAGTGTCAACCTGGCACAGGTAAGCTGTGGGGTTGTTTTCAGTGACAGTGTATCCTAGCCCTCTTTATCTAAGCATGTTTTGCCTAAGATGCTTGTAGAAAAAAATAGAGATGCCATAGCACAATATAAACTTACTAAATCTGAACTTCAAGGAATAGAATCTAAGCATTTTGCCTTTAAAATCCTAGGTACCATTACCTGGTGCCAGTGGCTCAGACCTGTCATCCTAGCTACTCAGGAGGCTGAGATCAAGGTTCAAAGCCAGAAAAGTCCTCATGAGACCCCTGTTTCCAATTAACCACTCAAAAAGCAGAAGTGGCACTGTGGCTCAAGTGGTAGGTTGCTAGCCTTGAGCACAAAGAGGCTCAGGGACAGTGCCCAGGCCCTGAGTTCAAACCCCAAAGCCAACAGCAACAAAATCTTAGGTAGCCTGGAGCTGGTGGCTCATGCCAATAATCCTAGCTACTGGGGAGATTTGAGGTCTGAGGATCAAGGTCCGGCTCAAAAGTCTCCTGGCCATTTTTTGCCTCCCACAATGTTATAAGACAATACTTTATAACAAATAACTTTCTAGACAAATACATGGAGAACCCTGGCTAGTACAGATTTCCTAAGGAGTTAAGAGTTTAATTCTCACCTAGAACCCTGGTTTAAAAATGCCTAAGGGCAGCCATGTACCAGTGGCTTACTCCTGTGATCCTTGCTACTCAGAAGGCTAAGATCTGAGGACCACAGTTCAGTCACAGTTTAGTCAGCCTGATCAAGAAAGTCCCCATGAGAACTCTTATCTCCAACTAACCATCAAAAATCTGGAAGTGAAGCTGTTACGCAAGTGGTAGAGTAGTAGCTTTCAGCCAGAAAGCTCAGGAATAGTACCCAGCCACTGAGTTCAAGTCTTAAACCCAAGAGACATTCTACAAAAATAAGTAGTCTGTAGTTTTCAAAAGATAAAGACTAGAAAAGACTGTACTGCTGTTTCTGATTGAAAGATATTTAAATAGCATGAAAACTATAAGTAACAGTTGAATCTGAAATGGATTATTTTCCCTAAAAAGGAATATTGACATAATTGGACAATACTTACTGGAATTTGAAGGTTAATGTCAATGTTACAGTCAATATATAACTATAAAATGATTTTGAAGGCAAATGTCCTTACATATACGCTGTAAATAGGCTTTTTAAGAACCACTGGAGGAAGTGGCACAGTGGCTCAAGTGGTAGAGCAGAGCACTAGCCTGGAGCTGAGGGACAGCACCCCGGCCTAGAGTTCAAGCCCCACGACCACAAATAATTTAAAAAACCATTGGAGTCTCAACAATAAATACAAAATTAAAGAATTGTCTCAGCAACGCAAACGTTACTTCTGCAGAAGAGTGTGACATTGCCAAAAATCGGGCAAGCAAGTACACCTCTCAGATTCTTATCTCCAGCTAATCTGCAAAAATCCAGAAGTAGAGCTCAACTGGTAGAGTACCTGCCTTGAGCAAAAAAAGCTAAGGAACAGTGTTTAGGCCCGGAGTTCAAATTCCAGTCCTAGCACTAAAATAAACCAAAAACAACGAATAAAACAACAAAATACCCTTAGGTAAACCTAATGTGTAATCTTGGTTAAGACCCATTTTTCTAGTATTTGGCATTTGAATAATTTGGTTTTCTTTGTTTAATTTTTTTACTCTATCTCAGCATATTGCCACTATTTACAGAATTTGCTGTTTCTGTCAGCAAAGGAAAAATTAACAGAAAAATACATGAAACACATGCAAGTTTGTCTTCTATTTTAGCATTCTGTTCTAACAGTAGGGGGAGCACTTTGTGCATGTTGAAATGCTTGGTTATGCAATACAGATAATTTTTGTCTTTTTTAACAATCCAGTCATCACCCGTTTCAAATGTGTTATGTTCAAGAGTGCATGTGAATTTTTTCTCTACCCTTTAGCTGGTAAATTATGATGTGTGGCATGGGAATATCATTGTTTAATGAATGATGAAGAAAAATGGCAAAAAAAAAAAAAAAAGGTTTGCAACTCTTGAAAAGATTTCAGATTCTTAAATATCAGAGCTTAAGGAAAACAGGATGTAGGGATTAGGCTTGTAGAGGTTCCTTTAAATCTTGTTCTAAGAATATCCAGTGCTTTAAGAGTAAAGTTCCAGCATTTTAACATCCATTTTTATCCAACCATGCCAAAGCAGTGTTCAGAGAAATTCTCTTTTCAAAAAATATCTCATGCTTGGGCTGGGAAGGTGGCTTAGTGGCAGAGTGCTTACCTTGCATGCATGAGGCCATGGGTTCGATTCCTCAGCACCATATAAGCAGAAAAAGCCGGAAGTGGTGCTGTGGCTCAAGTGGTAGAGTGCTAGCCTTGAGCTGAAGAGCTGAGGGACAGCGCCTAGCCCCAGAGTTCAGGCCCCATGACCAACAACAACAACAAAATATATATACATATGCTTATGTATATAATATTTATATATATATATATTTATATATAAGTATATTATATGTATATATCATGCTGGAATTACCTTGAATAAGTTAAGCTTTTTTCCGCTAGGATCATTGGCATATAGGTGGTATACCCAACTGTTTTGATTTGACTTGAATTCTTCTGGAATGTAAGACTTCCATTGCCAGACTGAGATAGTCATGGCCATCCTCCAGACAACTAGTCACCTATCTTAAAAAACACTTAAAAAATGCAACCACTTTCTTAAAATGTGCTGTAGTAACAGTATAAATAAATTCAGTTTTTTGCATTTGTCATGGAACAAACACTGACAAAACCTGTTTCCTGCTGTGGTCTTAATGAGTCTTTTTTTTTTGGGGGGGGGGTCCAGTCTTGGGGCCTGAACTCTGGGCCTGGGTGCTGTCCCTTAGCTCTTCAGCTCAAGGCTAGCACTCTACCACTTGAGCCACAGCACCACTTCAGGCTTTTTTCTTTTTGCTTATGTGGTGCTGAGGAATTGAACCCAGGGCCTCATGCATGCAAGGCAAGCACTCTACCACTGAGCCACCTTCCCAGCCCCCCCAATTACCTTTTTAAAACACTGTCTTAATCTTACCCAACAAGAGACTTCATATATTAAATCTTCTTTGTCTCCTAAGTATCTAATGCTGCCTGCATAAAAGCCTGTAACAAAGTCTAGTTCTGGGGAATCAAATACAGAACCTTGTGCCCCTCTTAATCAGTCTTATACATACAGTTCCTTATTATGATATAGGAAAGATAAGAGTATATAAAAATGAAGCAACCTATAAAGATTTGAGGCAGTAATAGAAAAATGGATATGATTCTTTAGCTATTCTTTAAAATTTTGTTTCTTTATTATACCATAAATAGTTTCCAAAGTGGACATTAGTAGCATTATCAGCTCAGATTAGTTGGAAAAAGAATAAAGTATTTTGAAGTGATCTTGGAATTGTCCTACTCTGGTATTTATTTGTAGGCTAAGGAAAGGTTGTGGAGCTGGATGTAATAGTGGTGGCAATATTGAAGATTCTGATACGGGAGGCGGAACTTCCTGTCCTGGTCACAGTGCAACAACTGCCAGTGATCCCCACGGTCTCATGTCCCAGGAAAGCACTGGAAATCCTGGACAGGGATCAGGAGCAGGACTCCACCCACCTGTCACATCATATCCTCCAGTACTAGGTAATAGTAAGCCAAGTGGTATGTGTAATACATGTATTAGCTTCTTAATGGTGGTATGCATTGTAAGACAAGTAATATTTAATATTATATTTTATTTAACTTAACTATTGGTAATGAGTTGGTTTTTTCTTACCTATGTTGTAACGATTTTTGTAAGTAAATCTTTGTGTATCACTTACTACTTTCTTAGGCTGGAAACTTTCAAGATGAAGTCATTAGGACAGAATTTATGAAAATGTCTATTTTTGTCTGTCATGGGGCTTGAACTCAGGCCTTGGTGCTGTCCTTGAGCTTAAAAGCCCAAGGCTAGTGCTCTACTACTTTGACCCACAGCACCACTTCTGTTTTTTGAGGGTTTTTTTGTTTGCTTGTTTTTCTGGTGTTTAATTGGAGATAAGAGTTTCATGGGCTTTCCTGCCTGGGCTGGCCTTTGAACCACTAAACCACTATCCTTCATTCTCAGCTTCCTGAGTAGCTAGGATTACAGATGTGAGCCACAGGTGCCCAGCAAATAAGTCTCTTTATAACTAATGACAAAATCTCTCCAATAATTTTTATTTTTTTTATTGTGAAAATACTGTACAGAGGAGTCACAATTACATGGGCATCTCCAATAATTTTTTTCAGTAGGAATGATTATACCATTGACTTTGTACCATTGACCTTTCCAGCTTTGGGTGTCCTTACTCCATCTCCTCTGACCCCCCCCTCTCTACTTGTAGGGCTAGGAAATAGTGTGTCTGTAATTTCATTGTTTAATTTGTATTGCTCTAGGAAGCTTTTTAGATTACTTTACCTGCTGTTCTCTCTGAAGTGCCTCCTCAGGTTTCTTGTCTATCTGTTATTTTTACTACTTGGTTATCTTTTTTATATTAATTTAGTTTCGAATATTCTTCATGTTATATGAAAGTTTTTGGTACTAAAATGGTCATTTCCAGTTTTGTTTAGCTTTTCATTTTCTTCCTATGAAGAGTACCTGGTCTTTTTTAATGACAGTTTTTATTTTAATTTGTAACCTGCTATTTTCATATCCTCTTTAAGGAAAGTTTCCCTGTCCCAGACCATGAAGTTACTCTTACTAATTGGTTACTCTCACTAATTGGTCTTCAGGAGGCCAACAAGTCTGTGCCTTGTGCAGGAGCAATCAGGCTTCATCTGTTTTTGCACCACTTTGTTATAGATCAAAATAGTGATCAGCACTATACTTCCTTCCTCCATTCATGTCAATCCAACAGAGTTTTAAAACAAAAACAAAAATGTTCCAGTATAATTAAATTAAGACTTTAGGTGGATAGATAATCAGCTTTAAAGATGTTCTTTTTTTCTTCTTCATGAAAACCAGGATTCTGTGTGCTTGTTCTGTTTTTGGCCATGTTGGGGATCCAACCCAGGGCCTTGCACATACTAGGCAAGTAAGTATTATAACACTGAGCTACACCCCCAGCCAGAAAACTGGAGGATTGCTTTTGCTCTTACATTGATTAACTCATTTCATTCTAAGGTATAAAAAATAATACATGTAACCAGGTTTTCAGTATAAATTGACAACCTTCACATCGCCCTTAAGAATCAGGAAGAAGACAAGGAAAATGATGAGGGGGTGACATTGATCACGATGCATTGTAGTCATAAACTGACATACTGAATTGAAACCCTTTTGTATAACTACTTAAAGATAATTTTTCTAAAAAAGAATCACATCAAGCCATTTGTTTAGTATTCCTGAAAGCTAGTATTTAGTAGTAATCTCTTTAATGTTCATGAGCATGACTGTGATGTTCATTCTCTAGGCAACATAACTCATCAGCGGAAGAGACAGAAAGGGCACTAACAGACTTTGAGAAATAGTAACTACAGGGCTTACCACATGTCATAGGTCCATAATAAACATTCGTCTTTGCCCAATGAACTAATAAAAATTGTATATGTTTTTGGCATAGATGGTGGGTTTTGATATATGAATTCATTATGAAATTATTAAATCAGTCTAGTTAAGCTATCTGCCAGCTCATATACATAGAATTTTTGGTGGTAAGAAAACTTTAGACATACTCTATTATAATTTTCAAGTACACAGTATATTAATGTTACTCGTCACCTGCAAAGATCTCAACTTGTCCCATCTAACTGGAACTTTGTACCTTCTGACAAGTATCTCTTAGTTTCGATGAGGTTCACATTTTAAAATTCCATGTGTAGGTGAGATCAGGCCATGAATGCTAATAAACATTTTGACTGCTTTCACATTTCCATGAGATGCTTCATGTCTGAATTATTTAAAATGTTCTTATTTTTTCAAAGTATTTCCATTAAATACTAGGAGTTATATCAACCTTAAATCTTGCTTTTGCTATAATTTGTTGGAATTGGGAGAAAGAAAACTTTAGGGAATAAAATTTAAAATACAAAATTTAGTCAGGTACCAGTGACTCACACTTGTAAGTAGCCCTAGCTAATTAGGAGGCTGAGATCTAGAGAAATTGGTTTCAAGCCAGTTGAGACCTAAAAGTCCATGGGATTCCATTTCAGATTACCAACAAAAAGCCTGACAGGAGGCATGACTTAAGTGGGTGAGTGCCAGCTTAGCAAGCAAGCTGAGAACAGAGCTCTGTGTTCAAACTTTAGTATTACCAAAAAATAAACACAAAAGCCCAACAAAATTCATTCAAGAAAACAGTTCTCAGATTTAAACATAAGTAGCAAGTTCTATAAATGTACCAAATAATTGCTTAATGAAGAAAATCTTAGAAACTAAAACACGAAAGCCCCAACTAAGACCTTGCTCCTTTGAATGATGCCTCCTCTTATTACTCCCTCCAGGCACCAGCCACAGTGCTCACTCTGTACAGTCAAGCCTGGTCAGACAGTCCCCAGCTCGGGCCTCCGTAGCCAGCCAGTCTTCCTACTGCTACAGTAGCCGCCATTCATCTTTCCGGATGTCCACCACAGGATTTGTGCCATGTCGGCGCTCTTCCACCAGCCAGATATCGCTTCGAAACTTGCCTTCATCCATCCAATCCCGCCTCTCCATGGTGAACCAGATGGACCCAGCCAGCCAGAGTGGCATGACCTGTGTGCAGCACGGCCTGCCTTCCTCCAGCAGCTCCAGCCAAAGCATCCCTGCCTGCAAACATCACACTCTTGTGGGTTTTCTTGGGACAGAGGGAGGACAGAGCAGTGCCACTGACCCCCAGCCAGTCAGCACCTTGAGTCCTGTCAATAATTCACATGCCAGAAAAGGGGAAGTAATTTACAGAGTTCAAGTGAGTAAGCCCAGGAGTCTTCCTGTACTGTTGCTTTGCTTTAGGTTTTTGTTTTTGTTTTCATGGGGCTTGAACTCTGGGCTTGGGCACTGTCTCTGTGCTCTTCAGCTCAAGGCGAGTGCTCTACTGCTTGAGCCACAGCTCCACTTCCAGTTTTCTAGTGGTTTATTGGAGATAAGAGTCTCACAGACTTTCCTGCCCGGGCTGGCTTTGAACCGTGATCCGCATCTCAGCTAGGATTACAGGCCTGAGCCACTAGTGCCCGGCTTTGCATTAGATGTTATGACCTATGCTGTTGCTTTGCTTTAGTTTTTATGCCCTATTTGTTGAGTTAAGGATTCTTATGAAACTAGAGCACTTTTGGATGTTGAAAAGTTTCTACTGGCTTCGACACAGAAAATAGGCAGTTTCTGCAGCAGTGATAGGTTCTCTTAATTAGCATCGGCACATACTGTGGCAGGATGGCTAACCCATAGGCTAAGAATAATTGAGTTGGCTATTTAGTTGTTTGGTGGTGGTGGTGGTGGTGGTAGTGGTTTTATAATTCTACTATAGACAGTGGAGAACTTCAGACAGAGTCCTATGAAAGAAATTTTGATTATATTTTATTATCAAGGGAAAAGTTACTTAAAAGCAATCCTTATAATTTAGATTGTGGATCCTGGTCAAATTCTGGAAGGGATCAATCTGTCCAAAAGGAAAGAGCTGCAGTGGCCTGATGAAGGAATTCGGTTAAAAGCTGGGAGAAACAGCTGGAAAGACTGGAGTCCTCAAGAGGGTATGGAAGGCCATGTAAGTCCTTTAGAAACTCACTTTTTTGTAGCCCGATTTACTTAACTGCATAATTTTAGCTGATTCATATATTTATATTTAATTCTCAAACAGAATTGCTCCCTCTACTCCTGAAGGATGTGTTCGTGGGTACATTCAGGGTCCATCACTAACTGCTTGTTTCCTTCTGGGTCATTAGGTGATTCACCGATGGGTGCCTTGCAGCAGAGATCCAGGTACGAGATCCCACATCGACAAGGCTGTGCTTCTGGTTCAGATTGATGATAAATACGTGACTGTAATTGAAACTGGGGTACTAGAACTTGGGGCTGAAGTATGAACTGATGTTTTATAGCTGCATTTCCATTCCCTCGTCTTTCCAAGACCTTGCGAGTAAACAGAAGATGCCTATAGAGGTCACTTCTATTCTCTGTGGGAGACTTGAGAATGGTGGCTTGGCTAAGAGCCTCTCCTTCACCCTTCACCCTGACTCCTTCACTGTCTCCCTCTCCAAATAGAGCTGAAATATTTTTTTAAGTTAGATGCCGAAAAAAATTTGCATGAAAGACAAAGTTCTGTTAAAATACATCTTTTAAAAGTTTTTCCTATGCATTGCTTATGCTTTAAACCGACATTCTTTATTTCTAAACTATGATCTCATATTTTTCTAATTTCTTTGCCAAAAATAATTGCCATGTTGTATCTTAGAACATGAAATCCATTGACCTTGATTTTTACAAACAGACTCATTGAAAGTATTCAATTTGACACATAGCAGTGTAAAGTTTAATGTACAGTAAGAGATGAACAGACATAGATGTATCTTATTATTCCTTGAGCTCTAAAAACTTTAATGAAAAAAACTGCACTAATTTTTTTACAATGCACTAAATCTGAGATTTCTCAGAACATTTATTTATATATAAAAATAAAATACCATTATTTAAATTGCCTTTGGGATTAACCCTTCCCTTTCCTGATAAATATAGTAAAAGCAGGGACTATACTCTTTGTTTTTCTATTAGTAGTCTGTACTTTACACCAGTGTGTTGAATGTGATCTTTAAGATGAATTCACAGTCTCAAGATATACATAGCTTCACCCTTGGCATTTCTTGGAGCCAGTGGTCAGTGGATTGGCCATGTGAACACTACTGCCAGCTCCTGTGTCCACATCTCAGATGGGTTCATCACTGTGTGCCCTGTACTTTTCTCTCGAGTCAAGCCCTGCTGGAGTCTGTTTTAGAAAGAAAATGCTTTTGCTTATCAAAAGGTAAACATCCAGGAGTTTTTAAAGATAAGACTGATTGCCTTTTATTTTAAAAGTTCCTAGCTCTTGAATTTATTCACATGAAGTTCAGTTTCTCAAGTAAACACTTTTCCCCCCCAAAAAAAAATTACCCAAAAGGTGCAGTTCTTACCATTATGTCCCTCTTTAATAACTTTGTTTCTTGTTCTCCCCTCTTCTTTTTCTATTACTTGAATTTTATTTCCTGTAATTTATACTGTATACCTGTAATTTGAAATATTTATAACTGTGAAATTGACTTAGTTCCTATGCTGTCTTGTAAGTTATATTGTTTTTTTAAAGCATGTATTCAGGGAAATATATATATATATATATATATATATATATATATATATATATATATATACCAGATTTACATTTGGGCTACATGGGAACTGCAATTTGGGTTTAATTTGCTACTTTTAGCATTTTTTAAATTCTTCAGAAAAATTTCCTTTTGATTTGAAACTCCAAGATAATTGCCTATCTTCTCTGAGCATTTTGGAACAGCCACCTTTCTTCCCCCCCTGTGAACAAGATAGTAAAAAGAAAACAGGTAAAATTAATTTTGATATTAATATATCCGAAGTAATCTATTTCTACATATGGCACTAGCCACATTTCAAGTATTTCATAGTTAGTTGTGCATAACAGCTACTGTTTAGATCACACAGATTTGCAGTATTACTTGACGAGGTATCAGGAGAGAAGTGTTTTTTTCTAATTCTGATATAAGTTTCACAGTATAGCATAATGTTATGGTAGAAGGAATGAAAGCTATGAAAGTAAATAACTGTAATGCAGAATCTTTATTTCCACTTCAGAGCCTTTTTATTTTCCCTCTTCTCAGTTGTAAAACTTGTGGTCATTCAGAACCCAATGTGCCTTGTGTTGACATTTCCATAGATTTCACACTGCAAATTTTACTGTTTAAAATGAGTTCCTGAGCCCTTAAACAAAGAAATTCTTTCTAAATTGACCATTTTACAATGTATTTTCCTAATACTGTTACTATATTCTGCATTTGCCTCATTCTGGCAAAACTGTAGTGTACTGTAACTTCAGAGTTGTTGTTTTTTTCTAAAACTGAATATATACTCTGTCTGCGTTTTAAATCTCAAAAGACTTATGTCCCCTGCTGCTCTTCCCTCTGTGAAATGAATATGATCTTTTCATAGTTGTTGCCTTGATGGAAAGATAAATGGAGGCTTTTCAATCTTAGATGGAAGATAATTTATTTTCCTACACAGAGAAAGGGAAAAAAGTGAACATTAGATGATTCAATCAGAAGGGCTGGAATTTTTTTTATTCCTTGCTCCTCTCCCCCTAAAAATTTGTTACACATATCATATACTCTGTGAAGTCAGATTTCATAAGCAAGACTAAATTTCATATATAGCAAGTCTTAATTTAGGATAGCAATAGATGGGCATCTTTCTTGAAACCAGTTAGCTTTTGTTACTATATAACTTTTTAGAAAATTTCTAAATTAGGAACTTCTAAAAAAAAAAAAGCCCTGTTATTTTTTGAATCTAAAACTGATGTCTTAAAAAAAAAAGTCATACTATGTTTTTAATTATAGCAAAGGAAGTGATGATAGACAGAGATCGATGTCTTTAGAATAAGTTGATCTAAATTAGTAGAGGTTTTTTTATTTCTAGATAATTAGAAATGGATCACAAAAATTTTCTGCTTAATTTTTTCCTTAAAGTATAAAACTCACATACAATAGTATTTTTAGTTCATAATTGCCAAAATTTTCAGAGTTCTATAATTTGCAAATAAAAAAACATGTGACTGAAACACTATCTTTTTTATTGATTTCCTATGAGTTATGTGACTGAAATAATTGATTTTTCTCTTTCCTCTTCCTCCAAACCCCCTCCCCCCCCCAGTTTGAGAGGACAGCTCTGAAGTGGCCTCTTTTAATATTTTTCTCTTATCCAGTGGCAAAACTCCTAACATTTTGTTACACTAAATTATTAGTTAATCTTCCAACTTGAGATCATGGTGTGATCTCTTTCTGCACCATTTTCAACACTTGTTAAATCTCAAATAGTGAGTTTTAGTAAAGAGCTTTAATTTTTCCAAGAATCTAGATTAATATAATATGCTAGTATTCATCGGACTTAGCCAAGAAGTGTTGAAGCTGCATGTATATTTTTAAAGATAAGAGGACATGATTACCTTTTAGGAAAACGTACGTGTGCTGCCTTCTTTGAATTTCGGTTACTAGAGGATTAAATTCCATTATATTTGAAGTGCTTTGAAAAATACTTCAAATATATCTGAAATAATTCTGATATCCGACAATATTTCTATCTTAAAGAGTATATGGGAAATTACTCCAGGTACCAGATGTCAAGCAATGAAAATAGGAGGTTTTATTAAAAATAAATAAAACTATAGTTTTATAGGAAACTATAGCTCATTAGGAAGATGTATTTTTATTTCAGGATTAGACTATTTTTCCATCTTTATCAAGATGTAAAATACAGCTTCACATCTAAGCAAGGGTAACTTTGCCTTAATAAATTTCTACTTTGATTCTAAGCAGTATTCTCTTCTGCCTCTGCTTAGAAAATCTTCGTTCAGTGGATTGCTGTATTAAGCCATACATCCAGAACTGGATCTTTTCTATTTAAATTTAGAACAGCATTTAAAATGGTCTCCTTATTTGAGCTACCTTCCAGGCATTCTTCATCCTAAATAAATGTATGACTTGAGAAGAAAAATAATAGTAGTAGAATGTGAGAATTCTTTGAATTTATGTTTACCAGCTACTAAAGTAAAAACTGCTGTCCAGTTTGTTCATTGGTTTTGTATTTAATTATTTATTTGCAAATATAAACAAATCTCTAGGTTGTTTTTTCTTTTTGCTTGTAAGTCAGTATTCTCACTCTTTTTTGTAGTATAGTATAATCAGATAACGTTCCTTCAGACACAAACCCAGTTGATTTTTTTTTTCTTTTAAGATGATACATTGTTCAAGTAGGATGTAAGGTTTCTTATTTTATTCTAAAGGATTTTACTTCAGCTCCAGGTTGAGTGGAGAGCTCAATCAAAGTACAACCTGTTTGTACTTTGGAATTCGAACTTTTCTCTTTCAAACTTACATGGATAGGGTTTATTGATCAGGGGAAAGAGGAGAATTAGATTCTACCATGTATTTAGGCAGCTTCAAATTTTAATCTTACATTGGATGGGTATGATTTTTTTTTTAAAAATGTCATCCCTCTTTCCTTCATTTCTTTTTTCAAACTGATCTAATTTACAAACATCTAGCCTTTTCATTTCAAATTTGTTAAATGTTTAGGTAAGAATTTCAATTGGAAAGGAATTTATTATAAAACCAATGTGGTAGAATGAATAGCATGTTACTTTTGCTAGAACCAGAGACAATTAGTTTGTCGAATCGTCTTACTAGAGTCATCTGTTAAGAATTATGTACAATCAGAATTTTTCTTTATAGCCCTAAGCGAGCTATTCTTTCTTAGGGTAAATAATTTATTTGAAGGCTGAACTTCATTGTCTGCCATTTCCTGGATCAACCCAATACTGGGGGAAGCTAGAACTGATTGTCACTGCAGTCATATGACAACTTTGTTCTAAAGTTAGACCTGTTATATAGGATTATACCTTTTTTCCCCATGCTTCATCTCTGCATATGACAATTTATGGTTCAGTGGAGCCACACTAGAAGGAACAAAGGTCATCTGACAGGTGATACAGCTGAACTTCTGTGTGTCAGCTCCGCAGGCAAAGGGACACCCTCGAATTCAGAACAGAAAAGTAATAGAGGAGGAGATGGAAGCTTCAGATGACTTGGGTTTTGTGTACTTGTGACTCAACAAAATGTTTTTTATATATGAAGCTTGATTCTACAACCAAAATAATAAGAGGAGGGTTACATCTCCTTATTCTTTTAAAAAGCTTATATAGTTTAAGTAAAAGTAAATTGTAAAAATTGATTATGTTACCCCCTATAAAAGTCTGGCAATGAGCTCTACATGAGGAAATGGAAGGAGGAATATTGAAAATAATTCTAGGAGAGTGAGTGTAGAGGAAGAAGAATGGGTTTCCCTTTTCTGATCATGAGCTCTGGAAAGTAGTCATTGCCTTTACCAGCATTTCAGTGTAAAAGTAAAGAATATATGTACTTCTGTGTGTGTGTGTGTACACGTGTGCACGCGTGTGTGTGAGTGTGTATTACTCTAAACAGCCTGTAAATATTGTAGTTGTTTAAAATGGAACATAAAAGCTGCAAGGTTTTTGGCAAATATATTGCATCAGATATACAGTATTGACCATGGATAAAAACACAGGAAATAAATTTGTTTTTCATTTTGCCTACTGTTCATTTTTGTCAAATTAAAAATCATTACGTTCTGTGTGGCATATTCTTAAAACAGAGTTGGCTCTGAAGTAAACAGAATTGTACCCATGTTAAAAGATCTCCTTCACAAAGGTGGTAGTTTACATCTTTTAAATTGATTTTGATGTTACATATTGGTAATGTATTATTAAATGAAACATTGGGATGGTAATGTCCAGTTACTGCATAGAAGACAGGAAAAACATTTGGATTGTTCTTTGTGTGACTGTGTATACTTGAAGATGCAAACTGATGTACAGTGAGAATAGTCATACTCTTAAGACATTTCTACATCCTTGATGCATCTTTTCTAACTATTACTTAGTAACTTATAGAACCAGCAGGACACATACAACCTGATAACCCTTCCTGATCACAGTGGCATAACTGCAAATATAGCAGTATGGAGTGTAAAAGGATAGTACTTCTCTAAAGAGTTCAATAACATGCTAGATAAATGAAAGCCTTCTAAGAAAGGAGTTCCCTGTGTGAGTGAGTTCAGGTCATCTTACAGCCAAAAATTCAATGTCCCACAAAACCTCTTCCTTATTCTCAAAACACAATTTACTTAGGATTTTTCTTCCTACAGGATCCAAACATGTTTAGTTCACTGTAGTCAGGTGCATTTCCTTTGCATTATAACAAAAGCATCTTGAAAGGACACAGCTAAATGGCAGCTTCCGGTGCATTAGATTAGTACTTAGGATGTAAAATATCTATTTCCCCCCTTTCCTTTGTGCTTTTGAGAGACCACTAGCTGTAATTAATCTCATACTCTGAAAAAAAATACATGTAATTTGACTTAAGAGGATCCTAGGTTATAATTTCCCAAGGTAGCCATTAACATCAAGTGACTAAAGATGAATTTGTCTGGTCTGGAAGACCTTTTAGAGACTGTTCAGTTTTCGTGTCCTGTAAGCTAGGCTGTGCCAAAAGGAAAAGTCATCTTTAGTCCAGAGTTCTTTTTGCTTCTGAAGACACTGTATAAGTACCTAAAGAACTGTCCATGTAAGAATACTCCCAAGTTTCACCCTTGAGCTCACACCTGGAATCATAGCTACTTGGGAAGCAGAGATTCAGTTCTGGGCCAGCCTGGGGGAAAGTTCCCAAGACCCTTTCTCAACAGAAAAGGCCTAGACATAGTGGGTGGCCTTATACCAGTCATGTTGAGAAATGTAAATAAGGAAGATTGTATTACACTCTGGCCCAGCCAAAAAACAAGACCCTTTCTCAAAAATAGCCAGAATAGAAAGGGTTAGAGGCCTGGCTCAAGTAGTAGCATACCTGTCTAACAAGCATGAACCCCTGAACTCAGTCTCCAATACCCCCCCCCCAAAATAAATGCTCCAGATCTCTGGCCTCACCTTGAAAGAAAATACTGACTTGATTTTTGTTGGAGTCAGTATTGAGAATAGTGCTATTAAGATGTGGTGAGACTGGTCATTGATCAAAACAAACTAAGCAACTCAGTGGCAGCAATGGGAGGGAGGGAATGAGCGGGAAAGAGGAACAGCTGGCATTAAGCAAAAGGAAAGAAATGTACATATCACCGGCTGTGGGGGAAACAACTGTATTGTCAAAGCTCATGGAATTCATAAACTTTATAGACTGCAATAAAGACAATTTACCCCATGAAGGTTAGAATGTGTTTGTGACTTTAAGTATCACTATCTCACAATACTGTAATCACTTAATCACAATAAAAAAATTGCTAAAAATTTTTTTAAAAAGATGTGGTAAGAGGAGAACTTCACTCTCACTCCATTTAATACTAGTCTGTTGTTCACTAAGTAATGCAGTATTCCACAAATGTCACACAGTGCTGACTACAGATAGTTCAGTTGACTAAGGTGCAGCTTTCCATAATCAAAGTGAAGATTTGTCTAGCTTTTAAACTTGGGAGTGATGCCTTTGGTACATTTGCAGTATGAACCATGTTTAATGAGTTCTGTAACAGTTTACTTGGGATCCTTACAGATGTAAAGAAGTGAGAACTCAATTCACTGGAAGAGAACCTGGACTCACTACAAAATGGAAAAGATGAGCCTTTCCATCGTGGTTTGTTCAAACTGCTCTGGCTTTGTATGTCTAACTTTCTCAATGCTTTCTTGTGTGTGCAAGCTTGCTTTTCAGTAAGAGTTGGCTTGGGGGTGCAGTTCTGAGCCTCACTCCATACATTTATCATTTAGAATGAGAACAAGAAGGTCCTGTTACTTTTCGCCTATTCCTATAGCCTCCGCATGTTTGCACCTGTCTCTTGTAAAATATGACATATGCAAAATTTGTAACTTGTGGTGACCTGATTTTCTCAAACAGTTGGTGGCAAGTGAAATAGAATATCCATGGTTGGCTCTGGTACATCAGTGTCCTGCCCTGAGTGGAATCCATTCCCATCCCATTGTGTCTGATTGAATCCCTTAACAGGGCACAACACAGTGAATGACAGTATCCCACCATAGGTTTGTGACTAACTTTCCAGGACTTGAGTGTCGTTTTCAAGAAACAAAGATCAGATCACCTAAGAAATTAGGTGATCCAAAGCAAGTTTGGAACAGATGGCCAGCGGAAACTGAGGTAGCCATAAGTGCAGACATTTGCTCTCATTTTTGCAAGTCATCTTTCAGGACACTGAGGCTTTTTATCAATGTAAGTTATTTCCCTCCTTCAATAGTTAGAACACTAGAACACTAGTGAAGCAAAAGAGGTAGAATTATCTTTAGAAGAAGGCTTTTACTTTTAGGTGCTGTTTCTTTAAAGACATTCTCATTTTCTATTTTTTTTTTGAATTGAGTTTTTCTAGGACTGCAAGTTTCAGTTTTTTTTTTATATTGGGATGCCTTTAGAGTTTAAAAGTTACTGAGGAATCTTAAAGAGGATTTGTATGATTTACAGGAATTAAGATACTTAAAGATACTTCTAATGAACTGAGTAGATGTTAACATTTCACTTGAAAATAATGCTTCCATATTAAAAAGAACTACCTGTAGCATGGTTCATATTTTGGCTGAAGAATGTGAAGGAAACCTAGCTTCTCTCTTCCTCACTTTTGTCCCTTGCCTCTCCCCTCTGCTCTCTTACTCCTTTCTCTACTCTCCTCCTTTTGTCCTCCTGCCATCCAAAGCAGGCCTAGAACAAAAGGGCATGGAGAGGGTTGGAAAGGGTTGAAAAAAACTGAGATAAGGAGGCATATTCTCATAGTGGTACTACACTAGAATTTGACAAGTAACATCTTCAAGTTAATTACAGCACGAAATCCCACTTGTCCTGAATTAAATTAAAATTTCTTGGTTTATTATACTTAGAATGTATTGTTTTTGCCAGTGCATGCTTCATTGTTTAGAAAATACTCATTCCCTTAGTTATTCAAATATTCTAAAGGTTGATATGCTTTACAATATTTTAATCACATTTTTCAATATTGATTTCATTTGGTACACCTTTATGAGGAAGGTATAAGGCCTAAAGCAGATACCAGTTTTCTAAAAATTTGAGTTTTTGCATAAAGGTACAAACTATTACTGGCAACAAATATTGTCAGTTTTTTTTTTGAAGCAACAAGCTAACTTCATTTTAAAGAACATATCTAGTAAACTGACCTGGATCATACTTTTATCACTAATCATTCAAGGGGGAACAAAAAAAAAAAGTGAATAGCCCAGCTCACAATTCATTCAGACTTTTGAGACTGTATTTGATTATGCTGTAGAAGTGCTTTATGTGTACCTCCCATTTTATCCCATAGGATATTGAAAAGATCTAAACAGAAAGGATTTAATAAAATTACTTTTTATCACTTCATCAAGAACTTTGTTAAGTGAAATTGCTTTTCCTCCTATGGCAATTAATGAAATGTCGAATCAGGTTGAGCATCCTTAGTGGGGAGGTTCAAATTTCCCATGGTTGCTAAAATCGATTGGGATTTCAGGTTTTAAACTTAGGGATACTCATTTCTGGAAGTCTGTGCAAACATTCCCAAGTCCAAAAAAAATCCAGAATCATCTTGATCCTGAGCATTTAGGTAAGGACCACTCAGCCTCTGCTATGGTTTGAGGTCATTGCCCAAATGTCTGCGAAGGTGAGGTAGGCCATTGCTCCTGCACAATTTATTGGCCTGTTAATTGGGTTGTTCTTTTAGTGTTGTTGTTTTTTTAATTTAGCTCTGTATGTTCCGGATATAATTTCTTTATCCTGTGAATAGTTGGCAAACACTTCCTCCCATTCTATGAGTTGTTGATTGATTCTGGTCATTGATTCTTTGGATATGTAGAAGGTTTTTATTATTTTTTGTGGTACCAGAACTTGAACTCAGGGCCTCATACTCTCACCTTGCTTAACTTGACTAGAGAACTACCACTTGAGCCACACGCCCAGCCTGAAAAAGGTTTTAATTTGATGCAATCCCATTTGTCAGTTTTTGTGCTTATTTCCTGAACAATTGGGATCCTATTCGGAAAGTAGTTGTGCCTATACCTTCAAGTGTTTACCCCATGCACTTCCTGTCACCATTTTTAGAATTTCAGGTCTATAAAATCTTTGATCTATTGATTAATTTTTGTACTAAACGAGAGAGGAATGTTCTTTTTTTTTTTTTCTTTTTGCTTATGTGGTGCTGAGGAATCGAACCCAGGGCCTCATGCATGCAAGGCAAGCGCTCTACCACTGAGCCACCTTCCCAGCCCCTAGGAATTTACTTTCTTTCACATGTAGATAACCAGTTTTAAAATAGAGATTCTTTCTGCAATGTATTTTTTTTTAACTCCTTTGTCAAGACTTAGTATAACTCTTGTAGAGTGTATTTCTGGGTCTGAACTTATGAAAGATGCCCGGGATCTTATTACTATGATGAAAAACGGCAGGTGATGATGGGATTTCAGGTTCTGTTACTGGTGATTTAGAAATCAGTGTTTGCCACATAGTGGCAGTCGCTTCTATGGGCTTGGTTCTTTTTAACCCTTCCTGTATCAGACGTAGCACTTGGGGGTGATAGAGCTACAGCAGTAGGAGAAACAAGATAGCTAACGCCCGCACTTTTCTAGTCCTGAGCTTAACATTTTTTTTCTTTTCTTTTTTTGCCAGTACTGGGGCTTGAACTCAGGCCTGTGAGTTGCCCTTGAGCTTTTTTGTGTTCAAGACTACCACTTGAACCAGAGTTTCAGATCTCAGCCTCTTTAGTAGCTAGGATTATAGGCATGAGCCAATCGGAGGACATTTCCTTAAATAAAAGCTAAATGAACTTTTATCTTTTTTTGAGCTGAATAGGATGGTGTTTGATAAAATATAGTGGGTTAATTAATTAAATCCATTCCCTAGACTTAACGACATATTTTGTATGGCCTACTCCATGAATCTGCCATGTGTCTCTACTCTTATCTTTCTTCTGTCCCTTACCAGGGAGCAAAGCCAGTGGCTATTTCAATAAGTCCTTGTTTTTTCTGTCCTTAGGCCTGTCCCCTTCCTGCACAAAGTAGATGACTAGATAGACTTACTAGATAGACTGCAATGCAGTGTTTCCCTAGGGCCACCTGACTTGTGCCTACATACTGAACAGCCCATCTGTGAATCTGTACCCCTCTGTTCATTGGTTATAAGGGAATCACTTCATCCCTTGCCATAGGTGTGGGCTGAGAGAAGGCATCTGTGCAACTGCTAGCTAACTGTTGATGTCCAGTATCTCATCTGCCACTTCCATCCTATGATGGACTGATGCTAGACCCATTGTCTGACAGGTTATGTGATCTCACACATTACTAAGACCCAGTAGTAAGCCAAAAACTTTTTAATAAAGCTATGTAATTATTTCAGATTCAAGGGCTGTCCAGAACCCCCTGGGTCCACATTGTGATTCTCCAATTATGTTTATCGTAAACTGTATGGAACTTTTGCCCAGTCATACATATTAATACCATAAGATCTCCCAGATGTATGGACCAAGTGACAAGGCTACTTACACCACATCCAGCTCTGACTGCAGCCATTTCCTGTTCCTTCCCAACCCAAAGCTTGTTTGTAGCTTTCTGTGTGTCTTGGCAAGTAGATCAAAGTGGTGTTCCTGTGAATTACACTGTGCTGACCTCAGGGCCCAGGTGATTTCTGGGACTTTATGATTTCTTTTTTGTGATTGAACAAAAGGGGCCTTTATTTCAGAGGTCATGACCCTGCCATTTCCTAAATCTTCATAAGGTTTAATTTTGCACCATACTTTCCACTTCTTGCTCATTCTGGCTGACTTACTCAATGTCACTGGTGCAGTGGGCCAGTGGTACATTCTTCAGCATGTCCAGAAGGTCTGGGGAACCACAGGCCAGGTACTTAGTCTAGAAGACGTGTGAGATCTGTTAGGACTTCATTAGCTGCCCCTGTATATGTCCTCCCCATGCCTTTCCCACTCCAATTGTCACAGAGGTCATGATGATGCTTTGGTGCCCAAAATCCGCGTTGACTGTGCCAGTCACACATCTGTGTCAGTGCCCAACTTCAAGACTTCTGGATCGTGATCTTGGCCCACAGGTCCCTCTGAAAGGCCAAACATCTATGGTATTACAGTGTTCCTTCTTTTTATTTCTGTCAACTCTAGGTCTGAAGTTTGGCTCAAGTTTAGAAACTGGGCAACACATGGACATTTTATTAGGATATTCCTCAGCTGCTTTAACTGTCTAGACCGAGTGTTGCTGCTCTTCACTGCCACTCTATCCAGCTTGTCCTTTGCAGTGCCGCATTCTCTTAACCATTTCTCCTTTGCCTCTAGCGTGGGCTCCCTGGGCTCTTTATTGCAGGAATCAAATCCACCTTGCTTCTGATGTCACCTGCTTCCTGGCCCATCATTGCTGTTAAGGAAGCCAGCTCTGCAATAGCATCTACTAGTCTCCCCTTTGACTAGCTCAGGATGGCTGTCTCCTGAGCTTTCTCTGCAGTGCTGGGCTCCTGTTCCAACAAATCTCTTACCACTCAGCTAAACGAAGCCAAGGGTTTTCTGGCCATAACAGACCTACTTCTGTCTACCTTGGATCCCTGTTCTTTACCTCTTTAGCAAGGCAATCTGGTATTTCTGCTTTGCCTGCTGTAAGTTTTTGCTTTCCCCCAATTTTTTTAGGAATCTACTTAGCATACTGATATGATCTTTTAGGGACATTTCCAGGGTATTGTTTTATATCATAGAAAAGTATTCTCATCTTGAAGGACTCTTACTCCACTTTACATTCTGTTCTTAACTCAGCACCTCCATAGTTAGCCTCAGACAGTCTCCCAGTTTCTGCCAGTATACCCTGCTTAGTTCTCACAGCTCTACTGTAGGTAGTTCTCTTCCCCCCTTTTCTAGCCAGCTTTTATTGTGTTTGGCCATGGTGCTTGGCCAAGCAGCAGGAAAAGAGGTGGGAGTCGATGATGGAGTTGAAGATCAGCCCTTGAGTTGTCATCAAGCAGAAGGGAGAACTTCTGCAGTCCGTGTTTGGAGGGTGTGAGGTTCAGGTTCCTCACAGGCTCCAGGTGGATGTTTTCATATCACAGGAAGCTCCAGTAGAAGCCCCCTCTCACTCCCAGCTCTTTTCCAGCTAAGGTTCTGGCATCACACATGACTAAGGGAGAAGCCGGTCACTGCAGTTGTGCTTCCTTCTTCAGAGCCGGGGTTGCTGCTGCCCTCTGGCTGCAGAGATAGGAATCTCCCACATACTGCCAAATGAGGCTCTCCTGACTTTGACATTTTGCCTTAAGTAGGTAATTTCCCTCAGCCTTTTGCTGTCTCTCTGGACACCAAGAGCCCTAGTATGTGAAGGGTGAAGGAAGCAGAGGGAGAAGTCACAGCTGCAACACAGGGCTCAACCAATCTGAATTGCCAAGGTTCCATGCAAGTTGTCTTAAACCAGGTGCAGAGGTAAGGGTCAGTCTCAAGTGGCTGCTGTGGGGTATGGGTGCTCTCTTGGCAGACTGGCCCTGGGAAAGCCAGCTTCCTTTGGCTGGAGGGCACTTCGCGGGAAAGGACTGCAATCCAGGGGAAGGAGCACTGCTATTGAGGGAGAGGGGAAATCTAATGGACACGGGATAATAGGAAGGTATAAAAAAAGGATTCCTGGGGGAATTGACAAGTTGTGCTAGCCAAGCAACATTCAGTACCTCCTCTGCCCAGCCCTGTGCTAGATGCAGTAAGTGGACATGACAGCTGCTGACTTGGGAGCTCACAGTCTGAGATGATAGGCCAGCAGAAGCACCAGGAAAGATCTCAAAGAGTTGCGGAGTAGGGAGGGAGATGAAAAAGAGGTGGAGCTGTTGATCAGCTTTGGGACTCAGGATTTTCCTTTCTTCAGAGACCCACAAACCTGGCGCCTAAAAGGAAACTGCTGAGCCAAGCTGTAGTGGCTCATTCCTACCTATAATGCTAGCTACTCGGGAGTTGGGTTCTGAGGATTGAGATTCAAAGCCAGCCTGGGCAGGAAAGTCTGAGAGACTTATCTCCAATGAATCATCCAAGAAAAAACAAACCAGAGGTAGAGCTGTGGCTCAATGGTAGACCACTAACCTGAGCTGAAAAAGCTCAGGGACAGGACCCAGGCCCTGAGTTCAAGCCCAGGGCTGGCAAAAGAAAGAAGAAAAACTGCTTCTTTCTAGAGGCGCGGGAGGAGAGCTCTGATGTCTATACAGTTATGTGTGCCTATCTCACACAGCCGGCTCTGAGGGAGGCCATGTATAGACAGTGCTTCCAGCCCCACAGATGGGAACAGTGTGCTCAGGGCGTGGCCTAGGAAGCTTCCCCGTCTGCAAATGACATGTGAGGAAAGAAGTGGCTCTGCCTGCCTAGTGTCCCTGGCAAGACACTGCCACCAGAGGGCAGCAGGCACCCACTACACTCTGGTAGAGACTGAGCAAGTGGGAGTAGGGGCAGGGCGTAGGGTAGGCAGTAGGTAAGCAGGTAAGCTGCAAAGGTTATCCCCCACTATAGACCTCTTCAGAAGCAAGGTGAAGAATAAGGAATAAATGTATGAGGGACTTGGGAATCGGCTCGACAGTAGGCACTCCCCTGGCCACTCATAATTATTGCTCAACTCCTGCACCTACTTACATTTGCCCCATGTAGGTTCTTTGCCCTGGCAAGTGTAAATTGGGCTCTGTGATCATGAAACTCGCAATCAAGATCGTCTGTTCCGATACCCAGAGGCTTGCAGAATCAGTGGCACAAAGTGCATTACAAGTCACCCCGCCATTCCCACGGGGATACCCCAAATCTTTGAATGCTCACATGCCTTGTGTAAAATGGCACACAATGAGCAGACCACTCCTGCACATCCTCCTGTGTACTTCAAATCACCGCTATATTGCTTACAGCCCCTAAAACAATGTTTGCACTGCAGAAGTAGGTGTCAACGGTGTGGTTTAGGGCGTCATGACAAGTCTGCACTCTTTCCCCAAATATTTTCCATCCCTGATGGGCTGAATCTGTGAGCGCAGAGCAGAGGATCTGTGGGCTGCCCTTGTCCAACTTCCCGAATCCCACCAGAGGCTCTGTGCAGGTGTGCAGAGCTGGTGTGCCTCAGAGAGCCAGGGAGAACTCAGGCTCTGAGTGTGTCCCCGTCCTCCTAGCTTGTTCCTCTCAGGACACACTAGGAACTGCCCTGCTCTCACCGTGACAGATGGGGGCAATTGAAGGGGACAAGATACATGTGTTGTGATCACGGTTGCCTAGCATCTGGAGTTGTCTCACTCAGAATGATTGGTGTGCCTGTGCAATTCTGTAATACTGTCCTACAGGGCCTGACTGCCCACTGTCTCAGTTGGGGGTTCCTGCCCTGGGCTCCTCACCCCACCATACTCAGGACATACAAGGACCACATGGATACTTCCTGTGTCGTTTGCTATGAGGAGTCGTGAACAGGTAAGGGAGACCGGAGGTAGTGCAAAGGGACCCCTGAGATAAGGGGTTTGGGGACCAGAGGAAGCAGCTCCCACCCCGGGGTCAGGGAGCAAAGAGAAGTTGACGTTTTCAGACAACTTGAGAATACTATTTTATTTAGGATATTGGGAGTGATTGCTGTAGTCAAGACCCAAACTGGCAATAGCTTAAACATGTGTCTTTCTTCCTGCAGCATGACAGCCTGGCTTAATCCTGGGCTGTTTTGTGGGGCTAAGGGGTGTTACTCTATGGTATGGGGGCATCCATATTTTATTGCTTCTATCATAGACTACTAGCTTCATCTACACCGTGGTAGAGAATGCTCCTGCATGCCCACATCAGCATATAATCCTGTACCAGCCTCCTGGTGGTCTCTGTGGTTCCAGTGCCCACAGGACTGTCATTGCCCTGAGAGGTCTTCCATCTGACCTCGTGGGGTTGGGAGGAGTTTATGGGTGTTTACCTGCACTTCCAGAGCAGACTCTTAGCAAGTTTGTAAGAGGGGGGAGGGAGGGAGAGAGTAAAGATAATAGACCATCTCTTACATACTTTAATGTGTATATAATTGGTATGACTTGATTTGCCAGTTTGCAGTGCCAGTGTCAGACCTTACTCTGAATGCCAGGCAAGAGAGACCCTGGTGGGAAGATCTGATTAGGATTCAAGTAAGACCTTGGTCTCAGTTGTCAGCATTGCCATGTGGTACCTTGATGAAACCAGCCTGTATAGCCTGGCAGCACCTGTGTCCTGCCCTGCTTAACCTGGTCCAAATGCCCTCATCTAGGGGGCCACTGCTGTCTCCCCAGTGTTACTCCTACACACTGATGTCACCATGAAATTTGGCATGAGCGTGAAGCCAAGGTTTCCATGGAGCTTCCAGCTAAGCCACCCATCTAGAAACAGTCTCAACTCTCACCTGGTCTTTCCAATGGACTTTTAAGATTTTCACCTGGGACCTCTGGTGCCTTTTGTGGACAGTCAGTGTGGAACATGGCAATGACTATCTTAGTACTGGTCCTATTAATTGCAATTCACATTTTTGTCTCATAATACCTAAACCTAGCTTTTAATATTTAATATTCAGAAGTTGAAAACATGCCTTTCTTACAAATATATATACTCACATATTAAGAACCTTAACTCATTCACTAGTGGGAAGCAAGCAACTAGTAAGGTTGATTCAACAGTATTTGAGGCTCTGGGGTTTATATAACCCTGTTAAAGAAGACTATTTGATATGTAGGTTAGATCCGAATCTTGTTAATGTCCTACATGGCAATTAAACCTAAACTTGGGAGGGTATCATTTTTACTAGGCCAAAATTATTTGCTTCTGCACCACTTTACAAGGTGACATAATTTCACAGTCTGAGCCTTAAAATAATAGCACAGTCCAATGACAATACATTCATCTAGAAAGGTAAGTTATCAATGGGAAGATTTAATATTTCAGCAAAGTATTGGAAAGACATCTTCTTGTCTGCTTTCCAGGTTTGGGGGAGTTGTTCTTAAAACTTGAAAGCTAATGCTTCCAGATGCAGAGCTGGTGGGGACCAGTCTTAGAGCCCGAAGAGCCTGGGCACCTTCCGCACCTGGCAGGCTGGGAGAAGAAGCTGAGTGGGGGCAGAATGTGGATGGCAAAGCCCAGGCCCTCCAGCTGTCAGTAAGCCCTGCCGTCCTTAACACTCTGATTTCTGGCTACTGTTAATCTGCCGTCTATTTGTAGGTACCCATCCTTGCCCAAAGACAGGCCCAAAGGGATATATTCCCTGCCTGAACAGTTCCACTGCTGTAGTTTCCTTCATGCTACTCCCTACTGATTGGCTATGCCCACATGTGTATCATCTTAATAACATTTGCGTTTCCTACTGATACTTCAGATAAGCCATCCCAGTGCCACAGGGCTTAGGTTCTAGAAACTCATCATTTTACTTCCCAAACCCAGGTGTTGATGGCTCACACCTGTAATCTTAGCTACTCAGGAGGCTGAGATCTGAGGATTGCTGTTCAAAGCCAGCCCAGGCAGGAAAGTCTGTGAGACTCTTATCTCCAATTAACCACCAGAAAACTGGAATTGGTGCTGTGGCTCAAGTGATAGAGTGCTTGCCTTGAGCTGAAGAGCTGAGGGACAGCACCCAGGCCCAGAGTTCAAGCCCACGACCAACCAAAAAAAAAAAAAGAAAGAAAAAAGAAAATGGCTCCCAGGTAGACATGGTGGCTTTATTTCCAGCACTTGGGAGACTGAGGCAGTTTGGGGCCAATCTGGGCTACAGAGCAAGAGCCTATCTAAAATAAATAAAACATAAAAAGCTCCAACATGTAAGGCAACTTAAAATAATAAAAATTTAAAAATATTTCCAACACCTAAGGCGATTTTCTCATAGTATGTTGTTGTCATTGCTCTACTGATTTAGCTATTGTCATTGGCTTTTACTGTGCCTAATTTGTAAGCTAAATTAAAATTGTAAGTTATGACTTGTAAGTTAGGATAAATTGTATCATTGATTCTGTATGAATAGGAAAACAGTACACAAGTTTTTGTACCACCTGTGTTTTAGGCACTCACTGGGATGGATGTTGGGAAGTATGTCTTGTGGATCAAGAAGAGCCTCCAGAGAGGCTGGTGGGTCCCATGAGCTGCTCTGGAACCGAGCATCCAGCAGGTGCATGTTCCAAAAGCAGCCAAGGCTTCCTAGCTCAGACAGAGGAATTGTAGATGCAAACTGTTCCAAACATGTAGTCCATGGACCAGCAGCCAGATCACCGCCATGCACGGCTTCTTGGACACACAAGACCAAGGGCATCTCCAACCTCCTGGAGCTCAGCCTGCATTCTAGAGAGTTCCCCAGTTCTAGAGTGGCTCTCCAGTTGTGGAAGTTACACCCAGGCTGGTCTCCCTGCCAGGACTTAGCCCCCAACTACAGCCCATGAGCCTGCAATGTCTGCAGTGAAACACACCAGTAAAGGGAGCCCCAATACTCAAAGGCAGTGCACCCGGGGCTGATGCTTCTCTGTTTTGTGGTGAGACCAGAAATACTCAAATACTGTCTTATTTATACACACACACACACACACATGAAAGTACAGGACAGAAACCACTGCACCATTGTTTTTTGCTTTTAGCTGAGTTCCCCCCACTGCAGGCAAGCCCAGCAAGCTCTTTGAGTGTCGGGATTCTGTGGTCCTTGAGTACAGGGTAGCCCTGCCCACCAAGTCTTCAGAAACAAGGCTAGTTCTCCTGGGCCACCTCTTAATTCACAACTCTACTAAGGGATAAAATCCACTCTCACTTATCTAACACAAGCGTTGCTCAGTCATTCATCCCCTCTTTTCCAGCCCTTGTCTGGAATCCCTTACCTCTCTGTGACGGTTACTAATGATTTTTCTGCTCCCAAGGCACCAGCTGTGCCCTGGTCTGGGGTGCAGGGGCTGAGATTCTTTGTTGTAGCCACAAAGCCTTCCTTCCCAGAGCTCTGAGGAGAGGGAGCACTGGAGAGAAAGGAAGGCATGTGTCCTGACTCAGATGTCTCTCCTCTAGGCAGGCCATAGGAACTAGAAATTCTCTTTCCCACCTTTCTGTCTCAGAGGTGGCCCAGCTTGTCAGATAGGTCACACCTGGAAGAGAGGAGGGCAGCACAGAGAGGCCGAGAAGAATGCAGAAGCAGACCTGCCTCTCCCCAGGCGCGCTCAGCCATCACCTGTGCCATGAGGCCTCCAGAGAAGAGGTCATGGCTCACGGAACTTCTGGGGCGCCCATGGGTGGTACCCCTTTCCCCCACCTTGTCTTCTATACCTCATCTTCTGTGTCCTTTGTGATAAACCAGTAAACACAAATGCTTCCCTGAGTTCCATGAGCCACTGGAGCAAATGAATGGACCCAAGACAGGTCCTGGGAAGCCTGCTGGGCAGCTGTTTGGTCAGATGATAGGTACTTGATGCTCTGCGCCAGGGGATGGATTGGAACTCTCCATGGACACAGCATCAGAGTCGGGCTGGAGACCTCCACCTCTGCCCGCTGTGGCAGAACTCTGTGCTTGCTGGTGGAAGAGGTTTCCCCACAACTTTTAAGGTCATGGAAACACGTGTTGGTTGACATAAAATAATCACTTCACCTTTCCTGCACACACACAGTGAAGAAATTTGCTTCTTCCTATGCTTTTTTCTACTTGAATTTTTTTTAAGTAAAATACTTCCTGAAGTATCAACTACATGACTTCAAACCCTAGTACTGCCAAAAAAATTGACTTTTAAGTGTACCATTGAGTAATTCTTAATATGCTGACATATATTAAGATAGCATGTATCTTAATCTTTTCCTTTTCACTGGTGCATAATAGTCCACGGTGGGGTTATGTTCCTTATCCACCCACAGCAGTGACCTCAGCTGAATCCATTTTGCTGTTGTTGTTTTTTGTTTGTTTGTTTGTTTGTTTTGGGTCCGGACGTGGGGCCTGAACCCTGGGCCTGGGTGCTGTCCCTCAGCTCTTCAGCTCAAGGCTAGCACTCTACCACTTGACCACAGCGCCACTTCCGGCTTTTTTCTTTTTGCTTATATGGGGCTGAGGAATCGAACCCAGGGCCTTGAGCATGCAAGGCAAGCGCTCTACCACTGAGCCACCTTCCCAGCCCCCATTTTGCTGTTTTTGACTTGTGTTGAAGCAGCCTCATGGTGTCCTTCAGACACAGCCACCAGCTTGAGCTCTTTAGCTGTCAGGGTTCTTCCTTAAATTTGTAAATGTTTAACTATTCTGACCTCTCTCCTTCCTCCCCACAGTCCTAAGGTTTGAAGCTGTTCTAGGCAGCTGCTAACTGTGATCTATGGGAGTTCTGTACTTTCCCCTGCCAGTTACTCAAACCACAATTCTATACATACTTAGAATTTCCTGAGGCCATTTCTCTCTATTTAAACAACTGTGGCTTCTGTCACTTGTTCCAAAATCTCCCATGACTCCGCCTCCTTGGAACCTGGGACCTGGAGGTGAACGTGGGAACCAGGTGGACGAATCTCCTTGTCTGGAGAGTATTTTTTTTTAAACTGGAAGTTGATGAGAAGAGAGAGGTGAGTACTCCTTTTTTCCTTTGCTGGTGGTGCTGGTGAAGCTGATGACCACGGAGAATTGCCTGTGCCCTGGTTCTCTGCCTGGCAAGCATTGGGAGAGGAGGCCAGCAAGCAGGGAGAGTAGATAAAGACCTAGGCTCTGGAGTCCTGGGTCCTGCGGCAGCCCTGAGCCCCAAGCCAAACTGCATGAGTGAATTTCTTCATTCCAAAGTGAGTCGTGAACTTAGAGCTTTATACTGCTGAGCAGGAGCTCCACCACTTCAGCCATACGTCCCAAGCCTTTTTACTTCAGTTTTATGCTCTCGCTGGGCTGTTTTGCTCATGGCTAGCCCTGGACCACGTGAACCACATCTCTAATCTGGCATTTTCCTTGTTAATTGGAGATGGAGTCTCACAGACTTATCTGCCTGGCCTGGCTTTGAATTTCAATCCTTCAGGTCTCAGCCTCTTGAGTAATTAAGATTATAGGCATGAGCCACTGGCACCTGGCTTGCTGATTATTTTTGAGATTAAGGTGTTGCTTTTTCCCCTACACTACCCTAGCTGCAATCTTATGTATGCTTCCTGCATTGCTGGGATGACAGGTGCAACCAGATAGTGGTTGAGAGGGGGTGGGCTTTTTTTTGGTTCGAGGCTGGCCTCCTTCCAATCTTTACTTCCTAGGAAGCTGGAATTATAAGTGTGAACTACTAACACCTGGCTAGTTTCTGTGTTTGTAATAAATTTCACCTCCCTCCACTTAGCCCCGACTTTGGGGTTTCTATCATTTGCAATCCCAAGATGGCAAAAATACCACAGTGAGAACTAGATTTGTTGCTGCTGGATGTGTTGTTGCTCCGGGCCTTAGAAGTCTCCAACACCAATCAAATTGTTCACAGGTACGTACCTGCACTGCACTTCCTGGGCTGAGTAGGGTCTGCTAAGGATCTCAGCCCTAATGTTAACCATGGCACTTGTTTAATGGGGTCTCTCTCTTTGTGACAGGCAGCTGGTACAAGGGATGGAGTTAGAATATAAGATCCAGAGTGTCTGATCAACTTCATTCTTTCCAGTGGTGGGTACCCCTGCAGGGGAGCCAGTGTCTTCCTGCTGGGAATGCTCTGGTAGGGCTGCTCCATTCCCGGGGGCGTGGCTGCACATACCTTTGTTTTGATTGGTTCTATGTAGATCAGCAAGCTCTAATATGCTAATCTTGGCTGTGATCTGTGTATCAGCTGGCACTGCTGCCTCCACCCACTCATTGGCCTGCAGGGTTTTACAGAGAGACAGACAAGGCCACCCTCCTGTGGTGGGCCTCTGGGAGGGGGCAGTTCTTATGTGCTGTGGATCAGGAGCTGCCGCCAGAACTGGGAATTAGAGCCATCATTCTTCTATGCACACTCTCCAGCGTATTCTGTATTCTGCTCCCTAATAATAACGGAGTTGCCATTTATTGTGTGCCTACCACCTGCCAGGCACTGTGCTAAGTACTTTCCATGCATTTGAATCTTCACAACATTGTGAGGCAGATAAAGTGAGCTTTTTACAGTAGAAAAATAAGCTTAATTTTAGAACAGTGTTTACTCTGTGTGTGTGTGTGTGTGTGTGTGCGTGCGTGTGTGTGCGTGTGTGTGCGTGTGTGCGTGCGTGCGTGCGTGCGTGTGCGTGTGTGTGCGTGCGTGTGTGTGTGTGTGCATGTGCTCATATGCTATTGAACCCAGGGCCTGGGTCCCTTTGCCTTTTCATGCAAGGCTGGCTCCCTACCACTTGAGCCACAGATCCACTTCCAGCTTTCTCCTGGTTAACTGGAAATAAGAGTCTCATGGACCTTTCCTATCCATGCTGGCTTCAAATT
The DNA here is from genome assembly GCF_019054845.1 of Dipodomys spectabilis. Classification (NCBI taxonomy): domain Eukaryota; kingdom Metazoa; phylum Chordata; class Mammalia; order Rodentia; family Heteromyidae; genus Dipodomys; species Dipodomys spectabilis. Next base: position 22,492,115 of record NW_024870834.1, on the reverse strand, counting down.
GTGATCCTCAGATCTGAGCCTTTTGAGTAGTTAGGATTACAGATATGAGCCACCAATGACCAGCCTAGAACATTCTTAGGGCTACAGAGAAATTACAAAAACACTGCAGAGTTCCTGTATGCCACACACCCAGTTTCCTCCTCTTAATAACATCTCATCTAGTGTAGCTCATTTGTTACAGCTGATGATTCAATACTGATGTGTTGTTGTTCATCAAAGTTTGAGTTTTCTTCAGATTTCCTCTGTGTAAATAATGTACTTCTGCCATCCCAGGGTCCCACCTAGGGTAGCACATTGCATTTAGGCTGCTCTTGGTTGTTAGACCTACCTTGGTTTTGATTTCCTCCTCAGTTTTGAGGAGTGCTGGTTTGGATGTTTTGTAACTATTCCCTAATTGTAATTTGGTGCTTGCCTTGTGATTAAACTTGGTTGGTATATCCTGGACAGGAAGACCACAGAGATAAAGTGCCATTCTCAGTGCTTCCAGTAAATAGCACGCACTGTTATCAATATAACCTGACACTGTTGATGGGAGCCTTGACCATCTCGCTGAAGAAATGTTTGTCAGGTTTCTCCACTACACAGCATATCTTTTCATACTGTACTTTTAGGAAAGAAGTTACTCTATACGGCCCACACTAAGAAGGGGGGGTGCTGTGCACCCCTTACTTGAGGGTATAGAACGAACAAACTCATTGTGTATATATATTCATTATATATATATATGTTCATTTTATATATATATATACATATATATATAATTTTGTTTTTGAGACAGGCTTTAGCTAGGTACCCCAGAAACTCACAGTCCTCATGTCTCAGTATCCTGAGTGCTAGAATTACAGGCATAAACCACCATGCCTGGCAAAATACTGTGGAATTTTTTTGTTTGTTTTATTTGGTTAGCCACAGGGCTTAAACTCAGGGCCTGGTCATTGTCCCTGAGCTTTTTCACTCAAAGGTAGCACTCTACCACTTTGAGCCACAGTGCCACTTCCTTGGAGTTCTGATGAGTAGATTTGTCTCATCTTACCTAATTATTTATTCAAATAATCGCTTATTTCCATTCAGGGATATTTATTTTGTACTTCCAATATAGTATTACTTTATTTTGTTATTCAGATTTTTTCCATGAGGAGCGCCTTTTCAGTTCTTTCCTTTTCTTTTTTCCTGGTCTTGGGTTTGAACTCTGGGCCTGGGCACTGTCCCTCAGCTCTTCAGCTCAAGGGGAGCACTCTACCACTTGAGCCACAGCACCACTTCCAACCTTTTCAGTTCTTTCCCCTACGTCTCTTGTGGATTTTTGTTTTGTTTTTAAGTATTTTCTTACTTTTGGTACTCTGTGACACTCTAGGCTCATCTCCTATATTTCTGCTTCTGCCCTTGCCTCCTCCATACCTATGCTCAGGTCAAATCTTATACATGTGTTACAGAGAACTCTAAGGCTTGATGATGTTAAGTGATTTGCCCAAAGCCATGTGGCTCCTTTTATTACTAAGCATCATTTGTGGGCCTTCTTCTTCTTAAGGGAAGAAGTAGGGTGCAGGAAGAAAGGGGAGACTGAGGCCACACAATGCCTACATTAACTATGGTTATTGCAATGACTATTTCTTTGGTGGTATTGTAGCTTGAACTTAGGGCCTTGTACTGGCTAGGCAGGGGCTCTCCCATTGGAGTTATGCCTCCATTTCTGCTCTTTGCTGAGTCATTAGAAATGGAGTCATCATGGACTTTTCAGCCCAGGCTGGCTTTGAACCTCAACTGAGTATCCCAACTATTACTCCATAGTCTCCTTTTACAAAAGAAAGTGTGCACAGGAGCTCCCAGTACATGCTGTGTCGTGAACACCCAAATCAAGTGGGAATTTGCCAACTCTCCCTTGTGTGCAGCCCACCTAGAGCTGAGTCAGGAGCATTCGCTGAGAGTCCCTGCCAGGTCCCCAACTACATGCAGCAAGGGAACAGGCCAGCACTGCCAACAGCATTCACGCCTGCCAGCCAGAATCCCTCTCCCTCCTGGACAGGCCGTCTTCAGCCTCTGATGGAGGTGGAGGAGGCACTAACTTCTGCATATTGCCAGCCCTCAACCCATGATGAAGACAGATAGGATGCCTGAGAAATGAGAGGCAGAGCCAGCCAGGGACAGTGGGAAAATCGCAAGCCTGTAGGTAGGCTTTGGGTCTCAGATGGTCATCCACGGTGGGCAGCCAGATACCCTGCGGTGAATTATTTAACAGCACCTTCATCTTTACTCCTTTGCCCTCCTCCTCCTCTCTTCCAGCCAGGGCACTTTCCTAGGATCCACCCCCCTTCCTTCTGGTACTTTTCTTTGCTTGTGATGTTTCCATTGGGAGAGGATTTTGGTAGGCCTTGCTGCCCTCCCTTGACTAGAGAGTGGCTTCCTCAACTACCCAAGCCCAGTCCCGCTTTGGCCATGGATTTTGGGAGAGTTTGGAGCCCTAGCAGAGGGTCTGGAAGTGAGAGCTGTGACTCCTCCCCAGGCAGATGTGAGGAACCCAGAGCCCTAGTCTGGCAGCTGTGTGAGAATAACACATCAGGTCCAGTATGCCAAGGACTGGGAGGGGTGGGGGTGGGGGGAGGAAGGTTCTCAGGATCTTTCCTTCTCTTCTCCTCTCTGCTCTCCTTCCTTCCCTTCCTTCCTTCCCTTCCTTCCTTCTTTCTGTCCTTCCTTCCTTCTTTCCTTCCCTCCCTCCCTCCCTCCCTCCGTCCCTTCCTTCCTTCCTTCCTTCCTTTCTTCCTTCCTTCCTTCCTTCCTTCCTTCCTTCCTTCCTTCCTTCCTTCTTCTTCCTCTTCCTCTTCCTCACCCCTCCTCTTTCTCTTTCTATTTGTGCTGGAACTGGAGCTTGCTGTCCCTGAGCTTTTTTGCTCAACATTTGAGCCACAGCTTCACTTCTGGCTTTTTGCTGGTTAATTGGAGATAAATGTCTCCCAAACTTTCCTGACAAGGCTAACTTTAAACTATAATCCTCAGATCTTCACTTCCTAACTAGCTAGGATTACCGGTGTGGGCCATGACTAGTTTTCAAGAGAAAACGAGTCCACCATACGGGCTGGTGGAAGCAGCTGCTGTGGGTGCTTCTTTCCATAGGAGTCCATGGAATAGTTCACCTCCCTCCCCTTCCTGGCAGGGCCTGAGCTCAGCAGGGGCCCAAAGGCTGGGCTTCAGGGGCAATGAGGAAGGGGCCAAGGGCGTTGTGCTTTACAGCCTCACAGCTGTGACAGCTTCTCTACCCACCCACCGCGAGCAGTCTGGGACCACTCCTGCAGCCCAAGGCTGGGATGCCAAGCATTAGAGGAATCCCAAGCACCCCTTAACACATCTTCAAGGCCCTTTTCACCCCCCCCCCCCCCCCCCGGGAGAAGGGAGCAGGATCTGTGCTCTGTCGTGCATTAATGACCTCCTTCCACAAGCATCTGCCGAGTCTGCCACGTGCCAGGCACGGAGCTCCTCACCAATGCTTCTCTCTCTTTCCAGATTACATAGGAATGAGGCCTGCGTCTCAAAGAAGCGGTTGTGATGGATGCTTGGAATAGTCTTGTGGTGGCCCCTGTCCCTCCCCGCCCCGCCCCCAGCCCCTCAAAGTCCTCACCTCATCGCATCACTCCAGGACTGTCCTGGTCTGTCCAGGTCTGAGCGTGGAGACAATAGCAAGAGAGAGTTGGAGGTGGCCAGCAGCCAGTATCTCTGGGGTGGCCGCAGCTGAACCACGTGGCTCTTTCTGGCTCTGTGTGGTGCCAGCTGCTGCCTGCCTCACGCATTGTAGCAGCGGGCCAGTTGGGAGCAGCTCAGGCAGCGGCTGGAAAGAGAGCCAAGCTGGACCTGCAGTTTGTTAAACAGGGGTGGGGAGATGGGTAGATTCCCAGATGTCACTACATGAGGGGCGTTCTTGAGCACTGAGCATAGGAGCAATGCCTCTGAACTGGGCAGTGGGGCGGGAAGAAGGGGACAAGGGGAGGTCACCCCAGAACTGAGGAACATGTCAAGGATTTAGGACATGAGCCGCTTCTCTGCCCAAAACATTGTACACACACTCACACACACACACACACACACACCCTTTGTCAAACAATTTTGGAGACCATTCCATATCTCTCTCCTTGTGCAACTAATGGTTGTTGTCAGCGTGATCATTTGGTACTATTTGCTGCCAAGAGGGCAGGCTTGCTGTGTTTGCTCCTCCCTGTTGCCAGGGCAGAGGTGGAACTTGGTGGAACATTAGTGAAATGCAAGCACCTGGGAGTCATGGTTTGTTCTAGGAGGAACGCTTGCCAGGAACACCACGTTTCTATACAAAGACGGTTGCTTCCAAGGATTGCGGACTGAAAGCGCTCGAATGTTCAAGGCACCAGTACAATGTCATGACTTTTTTTTCCCCTCTCGTTCTACAGAAAGACTTAATTTGTGTACCCCGTTTTGCATTTGTGATTTTTCTTACAAGAGGGTTTCCAAATGAGCATCAAGACCCTCCCAAAGTTAGACCTGCCCTTGAGGGGAATTCAATACAATTATGGTGAGTGAACAAAAGAATAAATCCATCCAAAGCAATCAGAAGGAAATACAGGCATAGGAAAAACAGTGCACGTGCCAATGCCAGCCTCCTGCCCTCCGGTGCTGCCCTGGTGTGGCTCAGTTTGCTCGGTGAGTTAGCTCGATGACGGGGACCACCAACTCTCGTGGCCTTGATTGTGAGCTATGCAAGCTTTGATGCCTCCATCCATAGGTCTCTCAAAGATCAGATCTCTCTGGAGCCAGAACTGAGTCTCTTCCTGAACCTACCAGGATAATGGCACGAGAGGGCTCAGAAGACAGACTGAAGCCTTGGGGCGCTTCCTGTTCCTCAGGCCTTCTAGACCCAAAGGGAACACAGTCGATGAGACTGTCCTGGGAAAGTCTCTGATCTCTTGTCTCTGAAGTAGATGAAGGACGCCAGTGCTTTTTATCTGTTTTTAAAGGAGTTCTACTTTTACAGGGTTTTCCCCTAAGCCTTGTTCCCCATGTATACATAGCGGACCCCATTAACCAATACCCACCTCAGAGTGGTGCACTTGTTACAGAAGGTAAACCTACATGGGCAAACCATGATCACCCAGTGTCCATCATTTCATGAGTCTCATTCTCAGCATCCCATGCACCACTAAAACCCCACCCACTTTTTGTGACATTCGCCTTCTCCCTCTGAGAGCCTCAAAAATTGCTGCTGTCTCCACCCCCCCACCCCAGGAACCCTTCTATACCCCCTGATCTGGCAGTATGTTTGATCACATTGAAGAATTGGCTCTTCTCAGGGCTGGCATTGCCTAAGCTGTGTCACAACTCTGAGAAAGGAGCCTCATCTCTGGACTACCGCTTGCCTTAGCAGGTGGGTCAGGTTGGCCTGTGTCCTCTCGGTTTCCTGTCTCAGACTCAACAATGAGGGGGGAAATGCCATGTTCCCTCCCCAGGGAACCTGTGATCCTTGTGAACAACAAGCAAGTGCTTGCCACGTGGTTTCAAAAGCTACTGCTCTTCCAGCGGAATGTTGTCCTACAAGTTACAGCACAGAAGGCTGCTGCCAGCATTGGCAAGGGCTTGGCTTGCCTTTGAAGCACGAGATACCTCTTCTTCAGTGCAAGGAACTTGGCCAGAGTTCTGAAGATGGGAAAGAGAAGGATCCAGGAACGTTCTGGGCAGCAGAAGAGACCAAATGTGGAAGAGACTACCAGCTGCCACTAAAACCCCTTCCATCTAACCAAATGGTAGGGTTACAATTCCCAGGCTGTCTACAGAGAGATGGCCAGGGGAACAAGTCCCAGTCAATTGAATGAGAGGAAACTGTAGGTGTCCCTTCCAGCCATGGATCAGAACATATAGTTACTCAGTGCTCCTCCCTTGAACCTCTTGCTTCTTCACACTGGCTTAGTAGTTAATGGCCACCTTTGATCCTGCAGGAAGATAACAAAGGCTCAAAGATGGTGGCGCTACCTGCAAGCCTGGGTTTCTATATGAATTTATGAAGCAGAACTCACCTATTCATTTTGGACTGATTTGTGGGAGAGAAATAAATGTCTTTATTGTTGGAGTCCTTGCACTTTGCTGATATTACTTTGTTATCACTAAGGTTCAGTATCATGTTGGCTATGGGTCTGTAGTATGTGGTCTTTATTATATTGAGGTATGAACTTTCTAATCCTAGCTTTTTCAGGACTTCTGTCATGAAGGGGATATTGTGTTTTATCAAGGATTTCTTTCTGCATCTTCTGAATGATCATGTGATTTTTATCCTTAATATTGTTTATATGTTGTATTACATTGGTTGGTTTGAGTGTGTTGAACTATCCTTGCAAATTGTATTACATTTATTAGTTTGAGTGTGTTGAACCATCCTGGCAAATTTCATCATCATAGTAAGTGATGTTCTCAGTATGTTGTGTTCTGTTTACAAATGTCTCTTTGTGGCAGTACTGAAGTTTGAACTCAAGGCTTTATGTTTTCTAGGCAAGGCATTCTATTGCTTGAGCCACACCTTTGCCCTTTTGCTCTGATTGTTTTTGAGATAGGCTCTCAATATTTGTGCCAGACTGAATTATGGTCTTCCTGTTTATTCTTCCTGCCAAAGCTAGCATGAATGTTTTGCCTAGTTGGTCTTGAACTGTAATTCTCCTAATCTTTGTCATCTAAGGCGTAAGGAGTACAGGCATATGCCACCAAAGCCCTAGACCAATTAAAAATTATTTATTGAAAATGTTTGTCTATATTTGTCAAGAATATTGGCCTATATTTCCTTATTTCCTCTCTCCCTCCCTCTTCTCCTTCTTTCCTTCTTTCCTTCCCTCCTTCCTTCTTTCCTTCTTTCCTTCTTTCCATCCTTCTTTCCTTCCTTTCCCTCTCTGTGGTAGAATGAGTTTGTAAGAATCCCTTCTCCTTCTGTTTTATGGAATAGTTTGAGGAGTATTGATGTTAATTCTTTAAGGGTTGGTAAATTTCATCATTGAATCTATTTGGTCTTGAGGTTTTCTTTGTTGCGAGAGAGAAGACCTTTGTTACTGCTTTTATCTCATTTCTTGTTGATCTGTTTAAGTTGTACATATTCTCTTACTTTTATTTTGTTAGTTTATGTGTCTGGAAAATTCTCTACTTCTTCTAGATCTTGAACTTGATCCTGACCTTGAATGTAGCCCCAGAATAGAAGCCTTCCCCATTCCCCAAGAAGAAAGAAGGTTGTGTTTTCGTTTTGTCATGTGTGTGCTGATACTGGGGTTTGAACTCAGGACCTGCCTCACACTCTTACTTTGCTTTTCTCCTCCAGTCTACATCTACCACTTGTGTCATGGCTCTATTTCTGACCTTTTGTTGGTTAGTTGGTGATAAGAGTCTTGTGGACTTTCTTGCCTCAGCTGGCTTCAAACTTTCAGATCCTCAGATCTCAGCCTCCTGAGTAGCTAGGATTACATACATGAGTTACCACCACTTGGCAAGGCGGCCATTAAAAATATTTTTATTATCTTTAGTTGTGCAGAGGAGTTACCATGCAACAAATGAATATGAATACACTGCATCTAAGAAGGAAAAGGAAAACAGGACAGTGAAATCATCTGTCCACATCTTCCCTCTTTGTCATCAGATATAAGTGTTTTGCTTCTGAGTGATTCATGATGCTACCCAGTGCAGACTGCAAGGATGCTAATGAGTTACTCATCTGGAAGGATCTTCTTCATGAGAAGATATCAGGCTGGAGCTGAGCAAGGCTCCTAAAGGCCCAGAATAAAGACATAGAGTCCTGTCTGCACTCCTCCAAGGGGCGGAGACATCCTTGAGGTTTCTTCGTCTCTCTTTCTTCATGTGTGGATTGTATATCTGGAAGGATGGGGTTGGTTCTCACACAGCCGCACAGGAGAGGCCTGGTAAGACCCAAAGGCAGCCTGGAAGTCATTTATGAGTACCTCCTTAAACCCAGGCAGCAGTTCCCTGATGCCTCAACTTACTTTTGACAACTCTGTGCACTAATTGTCTAGAGGTACCTTAACCATGTGTCACCAACAGGGAGCTTAGGACAACAGGAACTCATTTTCTCTAAGTTCTGGAGGACAGGAGTATGAAATAGTGGTGTGAACCAAGCCATGCTCCCTAAAGGCCTTACGGAGTCTTCTCTTGCCTCTCTAGTTCTGTGAGCTTCCAGCAGTCCTTGTCCTGTAGCTCTGTTCCTCCAGGCCCTGCTTCAGACATCACATAGCCTCCTCACTGTCTGTCTCCCATAAATCTTCTTTCTCTCTCTCCTTATAAGGATGCCAGTCCTTATTAGGTGTGGCATTATAAGGGCCCACTCTAATTCAGTATGACCTCATCTCAACTCCATTACTGCAAAGACCCTATTGCCAAAAAAGGTCATTCACAGGTTCCATGTAAATAAGAATTTTGGAGGAACACTGTTTAAGTTGATATACCATGTTATGAAAACCTGTTTCTAGACTGGATATTAGTGGCTCATGACTGTCATTTTACCTTCTTAGGAGTATGAGACCTGAAGGATTGCAGTTTGAAGCCAGCCCAGGCACAAAAGTCTATGAGATTCCATCTCCAAAATAAGTAGCCAAAAGCCAGGCTGAAGCTAGGCACCATTGGCTCGTGCTATATTCCTAGCTACTTGGGAGGATGAGAGCTAAGGATTCCAAGTTTTTTGGTTTGGTTTTTTTTACTTTTTATTTATTTATTTATTTTTGGTTGGTCGTGGGGCTTGAACTCTGGACTTGGGCGCTGTCCCTCAGCTCTTCAGCTCAATGCTCTACCACTTGAGCCACAGCCCCACTTCCTAAGGATTGCAAGTTTGAAGCCAGTCCAGGCAGGAAAGTCTGGGAGACTCTTATCTCTAATTAACTACCAGAAAGCTAGAAGTAGAACTATGGTTCAAGTGGTAGAACACCATTCTTGAATGAAAAAACTAAGGGAGAGTGCAAGGCCCTGAGTTCAAGCACTAGTACTGGGACCAAAAAAAAAAAAAACAAAATAAAACCCACCCGAACAAACAAGCAAGCTGACTGAAATGGTGGAGCACCAGCCGTGAGCCAATATGGCTAAGTTAAACCAGGCCAGAGTAGATTAATGGTCTAAAACATGAGGAAAGATTCAGAGGAAAAATTATAAGCATTTGTGGGCTATGTTTTGTATTTTATAATTTATTCTATTTTTCAAAAATTCAAATAAATGAAGTATCTATAACTGCTAGCTCCTTGTCAGTGGGGAATTTTAATTTTTTAAATTGGTTGTGGGGTCTGAACTCTGGGCCTGGGCGCTGTCCCTCAGCTCTTCAGCTCAAGGCTAGCACTCTACCACGTGAGCCACAGCACCACTTCTGGCTTTTTTCTTTTTGCTTATGTGGTGCTGAGGAATTGAACCCAGGGCCTCATACATGCAAGGCAAGCGCTCTACCACTGAGCCACCTTCCTAGCCCGAATTTTAATTTTTGAGTGTAAACTTCCTTTTTAGAAACCATTTATCCATGGTAGGCCTGTATGGATCTGAGTGCAGTGTCAGGCCTGTGGGTAACTTCTGGAATTTTTTTCCCCGCTGACTTAGTGAGTTATTTTACTGTAAAATGTTAGCACCATTAATATCAAGTTCATTAAGATTAGAATCATTTTCACTGGGAAAGAGATAGCAGTGTCATTTAGGTCAAATAGTCCTCAGGCTACTTCAAAACACCTCTTTTCCATTAGAAATGTATACAGTTATATAAAAAATTAGTCTTAGGCATCACTGAAGAAATATAAATGAACAGTAAATACAGAATTTGTGAGCAACGCAGCAATTTAGTCCACCCTGCTGTTAAAATACTGGTTATTTGATTCTCTGGTTACCAAGAAAACAGATTAATAGCTTCATAATTAAGATATGTTGGAGACAGATATATATCTTAGAAATACTGGAACTAGGGCTGGGAAGGTGGCTCAGTGGTAGAGTGCTTGCCTTGCATGCCAGAGGCCCTGGGTTCGATTCCTCAGCACCACATAAGCAAAAAGAAAAAAGCTGGAAGTGGCGCTGTGGCTCAAGTGGTAGAGCGCTAGCCTTGAGCTGAAGAGCTGAGGGACTGTGCCCAGGCCCAGAGTTCAGGCCCCACTACCGGACCAAAAAAAAAAAAAATACTGGAATTATCCTTGGAACCAACAAGCAAGGTTTACCCTTGGAGATACCCACGCTGTATCATATATCGATACTTCATTCCTTCTGTATGGCTAAGTACTATTTCATTGAATGGATATACCACATTTTGATTATTTATTCATTGGTTGCTGAACACTTGGGTTGCTTCAACCCTTTGGCTATTGTGAAAATAATAATGCTCCCATGGACATTCGAGGGAGGCATGCCGTCAAATAGGATAGATGAAGAGAGGGAGAAAAGAGGGAGAAACTCCATTGAGCAGAGAGGATGAGTCTGAAGGGCCATGATGCTTGGATGCAAGTGGTGGAGATTTGCTCACTGCTGGCTAGGAGAAGGTAGGGGTGAGCTGGCCAGCTTCCCACTCCTGCCTTCAGCTATTGAGTGCTGACATGTACCACCCCACGCTCCGGGCCTCATACCCTCTGACACCCATGGGTGAGGGGTGGGCAGGTGCTGCCACAGGCACCAGGCTCCCCACACTGTCATCTGCTCTCCCGCCCTCCCTCCCCAGTGCCCACGCCACCCTCCGCTCTTGGTAAGTTGGCCTTCGCCCCAGTAACTACTGATTAACACAGATCTAAATTGCCAGACTGCCTCCACTTCGGCCTCCAAAGGCTCCCTGTTGTGTAGGCTTCTTTCGGGGCTCTGGAAGTGTCGGGGGCAGGCCAGCATCGCAGAATCTGCCTGGGCCTGGCATGATGTCGGATTTCAAAGGCACAGTTCTCTCCTCATCTTTAGGAAGGGCGCCTCCCCTCCACTTTGCCCAGTTAAGGAGTGAGGGCTGCTGTCTTTTACAGAACTTCACGTTACAGCCTGCGTGACCAGGGTTTGCACTCTGGTCCTCGGGCTGCTGAGGCCTGGTCCTGACTGGTGAGGAAATCCAGTGATGGGGGAAAAACCAAACTGTTTAGAAGTCTGGGTGGGAGGCTGTCTCTCAGGCTGGCTCTTCCTTGGGATTTCTTGGTTGCAGGCAGCCTAGTTTTTTCCAGCCCTGGAGAATGGATGTGAAGCAGATGAGATGGCTTGCAGAGAACTGGCGGGAGTCTGAAGAGTCTGGAGACTAGTGGGCATCTTGGCTACTTCAAGGCTCAAGAAGTGGGAGAGACACAATGGTCTCCAGATAGACAGTTCACTCAGGCAGACCCCCAGAGAGGCGAGAGCTCCGCCCATCTGTGCTTCTTTGGTTTGTCTTGACACTAGTTTATAGGTTTGACCCAATGGAGGCACCAACCTGCTTCTGAGTGAAGGCTGGCTCCACCTGACCCTGTCAGAGAAAAGGTCTTGGAAGGAACTCTGGGTGCTCTCAGAGGGAGGGATTTGAACCGTGGAAGGCCACAGAATGACAGAGGTCACTTCAGCTACTACCACCACATTCCACCGTGTTTGATTCCTGGGCCAACAAATTGACTTTGTTTGTGTGAGTTTGGATTGGTTTTCACTTCCTTAAAAGCAGAAGTGTGACCAGTGTATACAGCTTCTTTCTAGAACTCCACTCTAGACATCAAATCATGTGATTTTTGCTAGACGCTGGTTGGTGAATCCTGTCTATAATCCTAGCTACTCAGAAGCCTGAGATCTGAGGATCGTGGTTTCAAGCCAGCTGGGCACACACATCTGAGAGACTCTTACCTCTAATTAACCAGCAAAAAGCCAGCAGCGGAGGCTTGGCTCAAATGGTAGAGTACTATTCTTGAGCAAAAAAACTTGAGGCCCTGAGTTCAAGTCTCAGTACTCTCTCTCTCTCTCTCTCTCTCTCTCTCTCTCACACACACACACACACACACAAAGGTAATGTGATTCTTTCTCCTACTTTGCCAACCACAATTTCTCTGCCTCCTTCAGCTGTCTGTCTTTCTTGCCTTAGAACTTAGACCTGTGCATTTCTCATCTCATCATTTCTCATTTCCATCTTCTTTGTTATTAAGCCCTCACTTTTCAAATGTCAGTTATCTCCATGATTTTGAGGGTCTAGGCTGGGTATGTCTCCAAACTACACTGATTCATGGCAGACCCACAACTCATAATCCACCCAGCCTACGACCCTATTTCAAGATATTTATATTTAAACCTGAATCCATCATCTTTACCCAGAGGAATCCTCTGGTTCCATATTTCCACTTTGGAGTTCAACACACACACATACACATACACACACACCTTTTCCCTTACAAGCACAAAACAGTCTCTGGGGACCTCTTTTCCTCTTGCTTAATTCCTGTATTCAATCAACCACCAGGTAGTATTGATTTTATCCTCATGATTTTTCAAATCTGTTCTTCTCCGGTACTCCTGCAGTCGTAGATGTCTGTACTACGTCTTCCTAAATGGTCTTTTTGTCTTAAATGGTTGCCATATTGATTAATTGGCTTTGGAGCCAGCCAGGGCTCTCCATTGTCCTAGGATAGGCAGTGAGCCTTGGCCCTCCCTGATTTCATTTTAACTCCTGGCTTGCCAGGTGCACTGCTATTAGGCTTCCCAGGATTCCCTATTGAACTGCGAACTCTACCCTCTGGGCCTCTCATCACACTGGGACCTTGACTAGAGTCTCAGCTTCCTTCTCCCTCTCTATCATCTCCCCTGATCATCTCCTGAAACCCTGCTCAGTATTTGTACTGAGCCTGGTCCTTTAGGCCCGTAGGATGATCCACTATGTCCTGTGTCCAAGGACCCAGCAATACAACAACAATAACAAAACACACGGATCAGGGATTTGTGATTTGTGGGTGGACCCAGTCAAGGACACTGGCTGAGTCTCTGGGGGTGGGTTGCCAAGGCTAGGGGTCTGCTTGAGCTTTTGTTGCCCTTTGGTCTTCTGCTTGGTTTGCTCCCTTGGTACCCTGCTTCCTCCCACGATCTCAAACAGGGTTGGCTCAGAAGGACTTTTCATTATAAATGGCGTCTGTCAGGATCACTGGTCTCCTCTTCCCTGAAGCCTTCCCTGGTTTCCTCAGTGGCAATTTATCTCCTGGACTTATTAATTGGCACAGGCTGTGTTCTGGTACTTACTGTGCATTGCCTTCTGGCAATCTCTGCTTCATCCATTGTACCCTGGGGTCTTCCTGTGCAGGGTCTTGGCCTTCCAGCCTTGACCCAAGGCACCTGCAGGTGTAGGAGCTCCTTGGTGTCCGCATGGTCCTGGAATCTCTGTGCAACCCCAGCAGGGTCTCTGGTGTGTCACCCCCATCCCTAACAGCCCAGCTGTGTTTCACATGCTTTATCCTCCACCAAGAGACTGAGACACACTGTGAGACTGGCTTTCTCACCACATATGGACTATAGTGGGAACTCCTCATCCCATGACCTTACCTGACGCCCTTGGAGACCATGTCATTCCGAAAAACAATTAACCCTAACGTGTAACTGTCTTCACAGTGCTTTCGCATGTGTCAGATCACAATTTCCTTCAAAGAGGGGGCAGGTCTGACCAGATCCTCCAGTGAGAGACATCATAACCAGAGTTCAGAGAGGTGTAGTGATGTCTCCCAAGGCCACACAGCTGATAGGAACAAAGATAGGATGAGAGCCCGGTCCAACTTCCATCTCTCATTTGGCTGGGAATCTTTGCCCACAGTTCCTTAGAAATACTCCCTCCGCTGCGTGGGAAGTGTGCTTTGGCAGCTCCATACTAGGAGTCCAGGATGCCCACACTGGACCTTCAATTCCTTGGTGAGAACTGAACCCAGTGCAACCTCCCCAACCTCATCCCCCATAGTAGAAAGCTGGGTTTAGAACATCTCCCTTGTAAACTTCCCAAACCACCAGGTCTCTGCTTATTCTGCTTTTGAGTCTCCGTGAGGAGGCAGAATTTACTTCCTCAAGCTCCACGTAGTAGAACTTGGGTCTGTCTGTGCCTAACGTGAGCACCCCCATTCACAGGCAGGTACTGACGCAGGATGAGGGTTACCACGCACTAGTGATTCTTAGCTGGATTCTTGGCCAGACAGCCATCTCCAAAGGTGGGGCCTGGCCCCAAACTCTAGGTCCTTGGAAATTACTGGGACCCTGCCTCAGTGCAGATCAGGCCCTTGCCTTTCTGGCTTGCAGATCTGGCACCTGCTTCTCTCCTTCCTGCCGCCACATGACTAAGCTTTGGCACCTCGTGAGCATGACAGGCTCTGATCCCTCCCTCCTGCCCACCCACCCATCCACCCACACACACCACTTCTCTCCAAGCTCGGCGCGTTGACAGCTATCATTTTCAGACTTTTCTCCAGGCCTTCCTTCTTCCTTTCAGGCTCAAGCTCTTCTCATCTTTGTTTTCCCTACCTGTCATCCTGTGCTGGAGGGAGCAGCTAGAACTAAGGAAGAAATCTGTCCTAGATCAAGCGCTTTGAATTGACGTGTGTGTGTGTGTGTGTGTGTGTGTGTGTGTGTGTGTGTGTGTGCGTGTGCACACATACATGTGTGTGCATGCATGCACCCATGCACTCATATCCATCCAACTCCCCTAGCTGAGTAGGAAACTCTGGGAGAGCGGATCATATCTCTAATGCTTTACTACCACCCCCAATTATTCCATTTGCACATTGCAAGTATTCAATAGTTGTTGAGGAATATAAAATAACAGAAGGATGAAAAACTGGCTGAAGAAATTGACACGAGTTTTATCCTCAGATCCACCTGCAGCTTGTCTCTCTCACAAATTCTTCAAGCTCCCCGGACACCCACATACAATTCCATATCCACTGAGTTTGCCTACTGTAAGACCCAATAGCTAATGGACTAGACATTCTCTTCTAAAGATCAAACAGCAGAATGAGGCAGGTATAGATTAAGCCGATTTCAGGTCAAAATTCAGAAGACATCTCTGCCAGCCCCATTCCATTCCGTAATTTTCCTAAACAGGCAGAGAGAGAGCCTTCTGCCAAGGAACCAAGCCAGGCAGCCCGGCCATTCAGGATGGGCTGCTCATCTGACAAGTCCCACATGAGAGGGACAGGCCCTGAGCCATGGGTACAAGTCTATATGTCAATGGAGGTAGAAGGGTTTGGAGAAGAATCTCACCAGGCCCAGTATCAGAGATGGTTTTTCTTGAGATTCTGGGCTCTTGTTCCAGAATGTCCCATACCCAGCAGCACCTTGGGCCAGGAGCTCCTGTGTGCCCAGTGCACTGATGGAAGGCAGAGGCCCTTCCCAGTGGGTTGACTCCAGTGGGAGACACTTCTCAGGGCCAGCACAGTCTAGGTATCCTCGGACTGTGCTGCAAGTGCATAGGCAGAGAGGCCCAGTGCCTCAGCCCCAAGACCTGGTCCTGCAAAGCTGGCAGAAGTGGGAGAGGAGCCAGCCCTGCCTGGCTGGTGTATTTTAGCTATGGACTTTGACCAAAGGAAGCATTTCCAGCCATGCCTTTCAAAGTCCATCCATCCATTCCAAGACTAAAACCAAATCTCCTTCTGCTCTCTGATGGCCCCACCCTGGCTTCACGTTTTGAAAGGACCTTGTTCCATTCCACAGGAATCTGTGGATTGTAGCTCAGTGTCTTTGACCAACAATAGCAGCTGTCCTGTGCACTCAGCCCTCCGTGGCCTTCCCCCGTCCACTCCCACCAGCACCCACACACCCACCTTCCAAGCACAAACGCTTTTCTTCAGTAGCTTCGTAACTTAGCTTGGTAGATAAAGGGAGATCAGATACGCTTTTTGCTTCTTTCTAGTAGGGGATGGGGGCTTGTCCTGTGAACTAGTTTGAAACCAGCTGAGGACTTGGAGGTTAGCAAGACCAGAAGCTCAAGGGGCCCAGTCAGGAACCCTGATCATAGTACAACTACTCTGGAGTCTAAGAGAAGACATGTTGCTCAGGGTGGGAAGTCTCCAATCTACCCCCTTATCTGGAAGCCAGCTTCTCAAGTACTCTGAAGGTTAAGTGTAAGAACATTTAAGACAGATGTTGATATGCTGGGAGGGACCCAACAGCAGAGGGAGAGCTTAGACGTGGGAATCGTGGAGAGTACCAGTGACAGAGAGTGACACACAGTGACACTGACACACAGCATCTCCGCAGGGGCTCCGATCTGTACGCACAGTGGAGAGCTAAAATCGTGATAATACATGGCTGGGGTAGTCCATCAAGGAGACAGTTTGAGTTCCACAAACACTTATTCTGTACTTGTGATATCAGATCAAAGTTATGAAGGTGCCATCCTAGGACTGGAATAGTACAAAGCAGTCACCATTCACATCCGTTGTGCCTGATAGCTATGTGCTAGAGACATTCCAAATGCTGCCACAGAGCAGACATCCTTTAATTTTCAAATTTGTTATGCCCCTCATCGGGGATTTCCAGAAAAACAAGAGCAGTAGGATGCACATAAAGAGAGGAGGAGATTTATTGTAAGGGATTGGCTTACATAATTGTGGTGACTAGAGTCTCCAGATCTTCTGTTTGAGGTGGGAAGCTAGAGACCCACAAGTTCCAGTTTGCAGGCCTGAAAAGCAGGAGAGCTGGTTTTTCTGATTAAGTTCAAAGGCAGGAAAATAGGAAAGACTGCCAGGTAAGGAAGAATTCTTTCTCTCTCAGAGGAAGATCATCCATGCCCTTCACTGATGGGGTGAGGTACATCCACATTAAGGAGTACAATCTATTGTAAATCAGTTGGTTTGTTTATATGCTAATCTCACCTAGAACTAGCCAGAATAATGCTTGATCAAATCTCTGAGTACCCCTTGGCCATTCGAGGTGGCACATACCTAAAATTCCAGTTGAAGAGAAGGGAATGGCAGCTTCTAGCTGTGAAGTGGAGAGAGGGAAATCAGCATGATGTGTCAAATAAAAATGTCCTGAAGGAGGTGGCACAGGAGCAGAACCTTGAAGAGTAGGGAGCATTTGGAGAAAGAAGGAGAGAGAATAGGAGTGAGTGTGTGAGTATAGAAGTAACAAGAGGAACAAATGGAGAGAAGAGGATTCCTCGGCAGCGTGGAGTGAATGGGATGATCTGGGTCATGCCCCCGGCCATGTTCTGGAGAAGCACCTTAGGAGTACTTTCTGGATCAACATCTGGGGAAGGGAAGGAAAGGCAGGAAGCCAAAGGGCATCTGTGAACCTGGGCAGATGGGGATGGACAGGGATCCAATCTCAATAAAGGTCTCCTCTAGATTCTCACCTCTGGCACTTTGGAGCTACAATGACTCCCGAGTCAGGGCAAAGTCTTCTGGACTTTGCATTCCCACCATAGCTGTGGGATACGGGCTGAGACAACTCTAAAATGGGTGAACAGCACGGGTGGGGTGAATCAGTGCTGCATAAGCATCCAGAGAGTGGCACCCCAACATGTACTGTGGGGTCCCAGCATGCACCACGGTGAGGGGGGATAAAGCATGAAGTCAGCCAAATGTCTGAGGCCCAAACCCTGGAGAGGCTCCCACCGGCCAGCACTACAGCTGCCTGTTAAACAGAGGGATAGTGGCTTCATGAACTGAGACTCTTCTGCCTATGAGGATTACTCTGGAAGATACAGGTAGGGCATGGATGGGGAGGAGAAGGTCCAGGCCCAGGTACAGTAAGGAGACCTGGGCACAACAATACTTAGAGTAGGGGGAGAAGAGCCAGGGAAAGAGATGGAGAGAAAGTAGACAGAATCAGGGGAAAGGAAGGGAAGTTTGTGCATTCAGATACCATCACCCCACGCTGGCAAGAGGTTGAGTGGGTTGAGAACTGAGAGGAAAATGTAACACATCATTAGAAAGCTCTCAGAGAACTTGCTGGGATAATTTCGGGAAAAGTGACAGGGCACTGGAAGGCAGAACTTCTGCATGTACCCCTGCTCATGTGCCAAGTATTGGGCTAGGTTCCGTGCATTCAGACTTGCTCATGGTTTCCATAGCAACCCTAGGGAGAGCGGGTCATTACCTCACTGGAGGATGTTAAGGGATCCGGCCACCTTTACCCAGCTTGCAAGTCACAGAGAGAAGTTGGGTCCCAATAGGAAGTAAAAAAGGGACTAAAAGCAGGTTTCTCTGACTTGAAGTTTTTTGGGTAGAGAAGGAAATTGATCAGAGTGGAACATGTTTGTCATTGTTGTGGTCATTGTCCTCCTCCTCCTCTTCTTCCTCTTCTTCCTCCTCCCCCTCCTCCTTTCTTCTCCTCTTCCTCCTCCTCCCCCTCCTCCTCCCCCACCCTCCTCCTCCTCTTTTTCCTCTTCCTCCTCCTCCTCTTCCTCCTCTGCCCCCTCACTTTGTGCTGGCATTAGGGCTTGAATTTAGGGCCTAAGCATTCTCCCTTAGCTTTTTTGCTCAAGCCTGGTGCTCTGCCACTTAAGCAATACCTTCATTTCCAGTTTTTTGCTTATTAATTGAAGATAAGAATCTCATGGACTTTTCTTGCCCTGCTGGCTTTACATAATTATCCTCAATTCTCAGCCTCCTAAGTAGCTAGAATTGCAGGCCTGAGCCATCAACAGTGCCTGGCTGTTTTCTTTTTTAACATGGAATATATGAACATGTTTATTGGCTGAGGAGGAAAAGTAGAAGTTGGACAGTTAGGGAAGAGGTGATCATTAATGAACCGTAGGCAGGTGTAGGAGGGAAGGGACTATGAATGCTCTCAAAGGGAGACAAAGGCAGGAACATGCAGGAGGCCCACCCATGAAGTAAGTCAGGGATGGTTGAGGAGGCTGCTCACAGCCTCTGCTGGTGAGGACCGAGCAAGGGTCAGGCGTGAGGTGGCTGCTGGGAGCTGCGGGGACCCTGACCTCAGGGCAATACATTGTGGAGCTACTGCGCCATACGGAGCCTCAGCCAGAAAGAGGCAGACAGATGGTGAGGAGTGGCCAGCCCTACCCAGGTGGAGGTGGTGAGTGTAGCCATTCACCTATTCCCTGGAGGGCTGATGAAAACCAAGAAGTCAGTTCTGGGCTCTCTCCCAACCCTGGAATAATGGGCTGCTGGGCAACTCTGGAGACTGACTCTGGATTTCTGCTTTGTCTCAGGTAGAACCAGTAGAAACCCATTGGCCTGGCTTTGCAGCTGGAGACTGGGTGACTTGGCTGAAGTCTCCATGTTGTTGTGGGGAAAGACGGGGTACATTACTGATGGCACCCCTGAGAGCAGACCTCAGCAAAGCACTTCTCCAAGGCCATTGACCCGCCTGCTACAGAGGTAGGGTCTAGTAGCACAATGCGATGTGGGAATGTGACTGTCGCTGCAGTCTGTGAGGCTCAGTGAGGTGTGGCCTCACTTTCTCCCTCTTCATTTCCAGTCAAAGAGATGCTTTTCAGGGATTTATTTCAGGCCAGATGGAATAGAAGGTGGATCTGAGAAAAGCCAAGAATGAGGAGGTTCTCTGTAGCACCTACACGCCTATGATCCCAGCATTCAGGAGGCTAGGGCAGGAAGATGGAGAGTTCAAGGTCAACTTAGGCTCTGTAGCAAGACCCTGACGATCCTGTCTCCAACAAACAAAAAGCAAATAAAGAAAAAAGGCCAGATTGAGGTCCTGGTCTCTTTCCCCCACCCTGCTAATAAACATAAAGACCCACAGCTTTTAAAAAGGAATGTGAACTGCTCAGCTTAGTGTTCAGGCTCGGCCTGAGGTGTCCCGTTGTACACCCAAGCAGGGAATCCACACTGCCTTCCTGCCTGTTGCAGGCTGTGCTTTTGGTAGCAGTGGCAGAACCCAGAACAGCCCCAGAGCAACTCGGTTCACTGGCTTCGGGAATCTGGGATTTATTTAGCCTGTGTTTCCGTGGCAGCACTGGTGGCAGCGGCAGCATCTGCTTCTTCCCTACGAGGCTGAGTGAGTCACGGCCACCCACGCTAACCCTTGGCACAGTCCCACCCTGCTGGGGACCACTGATCGCAAGTCAGCGGAAAGATGCTAAGCTCTTCTGACTTCTCTCCTAGCTTTCTGCCCCAGGTCAGGCCCTGGAGAGGTACTGAAGTGCCCTGGGTAGGGCTGACCTACTCAGAAAGTTGGCAGACTCTTCTCAAGAGCTGTGAAGTCTGCTTGAGTTGACTTCAGAGCGGCTCAAGTTGGCAGCTGCCAGCAGCTGCAAAGCCTCTTGGGAGAAGACTACAGATTTTTGGACTCTATCCCCTGTGCTCTTTTTACCATGTCATGATCAGCGCACAAGCTTGTCTTTCTGTATTGAGCCCAGGTTTCTTCGGGTTCTCAGTCCAGAGCCTCCCTTTATGACACCCATTAGCCTGTCCTCTCTGAACAGAAACCTTCACACTGGATTCCTTCCCAGGCCTACCCCTCCCTGAAACTTACCTTTCCTCTGTCCCTCCCTATCTGAGTAGTCTGAAGAAATTAGTTCACCCTGTGTTATTAATGGCTAATAGCAAGGTATGGCAGTGTTGTAAGGTAAATCCAGTCGGTGAGATACAGAGAAGCCACATTTTGAAAAGCTCAATTGGGACTCTTCATTAGAAAGCTGGCATCTGCAGGTGGACTTCTGTCTCAAAGACCTGCAGTCCCATGAATACACGTAACCCTGAGCCACGAGAGCAGGAGAGGAAGGAAAGAGCAGAAAACAATACCAACAACCCAGAATTAACCCTAATGGAGAGCTGAAATGCAACACATGTTGACAGGCACAGAGCCAGGAGACAGGACACGGCACTTGAGGCCTGGCTTAATGGCATCTGCACTGGTCTGACCCTAAAATAGGGCCAAGTCAGGGGTCAGGGTCACAAGAAACTCCAGAGTCTCCCAAGTATAAAGCACGGGACTGACAGGTCCAGTAACCTATCATCCAAGTCCCCGCCCCTGCCTCTAGGAATACAGGCATGTCTATCACCTGGGAGGTGGGACTTCCTGGACATTTACATATCCTCTCTGGGTTTAAACCGCGGGGTGTGCCTGCAATTCAAAGGAGGGCTTGTCTCACCTCTAGGCCTTTGAAGCCCAGTGAAGAGCCCCCATCATCTGGGTGGGCTCTAGAATGGCTGTGAAGACAAGGGGACTTACTTAGACCTAGTCTTTCCCTTACTTCAGCAGGAATCTCAAGGGCAGAGCCATGACTCTTGAGGTTGAGACACAGAGTATCCATCTTAGGCAAAATGTAGGCCTAAATACTGCCCAGACACTCACTAGAAATGCACATTGAACTGCTCCATCTCAAATGATACAGGCACCACAGAGTCTAGGGGTAGAGGACAGTCTGTGCTGATATTGGGGCTTCAGCTCAGAGCCTTGCATTCTTGCTTAGCTTGTTTATTTTTCTCAAGGCTGATGCTCTAACACTTGAGCCACACTTGCCCTTCTGGGAACAATCTATTTGAATGAGCCTTTCATAAGAATCCGTTACATGGCAGAGTCCAAGAACCCAAGAGAATGTATCCAGAGCAGGGCAGGGCCTGTTCTGTGGGGGATGGGAACATGTGGTCCTGTGCTGCTGTCTAGACTCACAGCCCAGCTGCAAGTGTTGTTGTTTTGCATGAGCCTGGCATCCAACTCTGCCCTTTCCCAGTTAAAGGGAGTCACATAGAAAGAAGCTGGTATGTTTTATTCCTGTGTGGAAAAGGAAGAAATATGTCACCTACTACAGAGAAGGTCTTGGGGGTAAAGGGACCCATACATTGGAAATGAATGAGTTAGCCATTGTGTTCTCTAAGAGCAGAGGAATTCCAAAAAGGGAAAAGACACTGATGACACTTATTCATCCATGTGCTTTACTCTTTCTTCTAGCAGTTCTTTTATTTTTTTCCTTTAACATTTAATAATGGCTCCATGCTCAGCCCAATAACTGTCCCCCAGCCAAGCCAAGCCCCGCCCTGGGGAAGGTGAGACCATTAGTCTTTGGAAAGGTTAAGCTGCAGCAAATGAACCCAAAATGTTGACCTGCAATTCTCTGAGGAAGAAAGCTACACCTGTGCTGAGGTCCTGAGACGGCTTGACTCACTAGAACTTCATGACTGTGGACAGATGGAATGTTGCAGGCGCAGAATTAGAGGTTTTTACACCTGTCTGCCCTACCATAACATCTCTGTGATGATTAGTAAGACTTCTAGAATGCATCATTAACCCGAGCACCAGCTCCCACACCAACCCTGAAGCTAAGAGCGTCATGACATCTGGATCCTATAGATGCCACTCAGAGACTCAGGACAGCAGAGATGTCACTGTCCTGTAGTGCCTTGGTCACTGTTCCAGGAGAAGAAACAGCTGGAGGGAGGTGAGCACACACTCACCTCACAGGGCAGTTAGTCTCATGGTCCTCCTAACCTTCAAGGGACCAAGACATATATGCAAAATAAGAGAAGAATGGATATAGCTTGGATATTGAAAGGTTTTGCCACACTAAAAGCACTCATCTTCATTCAGGTGTGGGTTTTTGTTGTTGTGGTTGTTATTGTATTTTGCAGGACTAGGGTTTGAACTCTAGGCCTCACTTTCTACCACTTGCGCCACGCCCCCTGCCTCCACAGCCCTTTTTGCTTTAATTTGTTTTCCAAATAGAGTGTCATATTTTTGCCTGGGCTGGTCTCAGACCTAAATTTTCCTACCTCCGCTTCTGAGTGGTTGGGATTACAGATATGTGCCACCATACCCACGCTTTCTTTCCTATTTTCTTTCCTAGTTTTTTCAGAATGCTAACATGAAGCAGTGGGACCAGACTCGTGGGTCTATGGCAGGCCTTTGTTCTACTCTAGAGAGTGGCACCAAGGTTGTATTCCATACTAGTAGTGCCACCTGCCCTGGAATTGTGCATCACTAAAGCCCTGCTGGCCTTTGTTCGTTTTCACTTTATGATTTTTGTAAGTAAGCAGGAATGTTCTTCAAATTCCTTACTGCTTATTTATGGAATTTCACCTACTGATGAGCACATTTTGATACCTAATTGAAAATAAATAATTATTTTTTATGTTCCCTGTCAATCCCTGTCTTCACGGAGCTTATGATCTACTGAGTCAAAAGTGTATAAATAATCAGCTGAAGTGCTGGAATAGATCTCATACTTGACCAAGGCCTGCTGGTCGAAGAACAGCTGGGGCCCTAAGCCGGACTCTGGTGGCTCTCACCTGTAAGCCTACGTACTCAGGAGGCTGAGATCTGAAGATTGAGGTTCAAAGCCAGCCTGGGAGGAAAAGTCCGTGAGACCACCAGCTCTAGAAGTGGAGCTGTGGCTCAAGTGGTAGAGTGCTAGCCTTGAGCAAAAACACTCAGGGACAGCACTCAGGCCCTGAGTTCAAGTCCAAGTACTGGGACCAAAAAAAAAAAAAAAAGTTGGTGCCCTAGGGAAGCAAACCGTCCTTCTTCACCATTGATGGGGGTTGTAAAAATGATCCTTGTTTTGGAAATGAAAAACAAAGGCCCAAAGGAGCTACTGGGCCTCTCCACCGGAGGATGTACAACAAGCAGATGGAAGGATGAATGCTTCCTCTCTCTGGATCTGACGATTTTTGCTTCTTCTCACACTAAAAACGACCAGACTTTTCTCTTGTGCAGTACTCTACAGTTTTCTGAGTGATTTCAACTTCTCTTTAAAGTTCCAAACCCCCTCCTGCCGCCCCCACCTCCGCCAGCACCCAAGCTTCAGAATTTGCCTTGCTCTTGCTGTTCCATTTGCCTCTGGGGAGCGGTGTGGGATGTGTTTTGTTGTGGAACATCCAGTTCTCCCCACCCACCCTCACCGCCCAGCCCCTCCCACGCCTGCTCCCCACCTGTCCAGGGATGCCTGGCGGACAGGGCCACATTTCCAAAGCACATCTGCAGAGCCCTGGGAGGGCTCTCTCTTAACAGTGGTGGACAGAGAAGGGTGGAGGAGGCTGTTCCAGAACCTTCTTCCTCTGCAGGCAGAAGCAGGCCTCATTACTTTCACTTGAATTTGCAAGTGAAAGCAATTACATAAGCCTCCCATCTGGTTTCTGAGGCACTTTTTGTGAGGATTCCATCACAAGTCCACTCATTTTCATGGGGCCTCTGGAGATTAGGCCAAGCTAGAGTTTATCATCTGGAATCGCTATTGTTCAGGTGCTGCCATCCCAACCGTGTCCTTCTCTTTCTCACCTGCCTGCCTTTCCCCGGGCTGCGGATCCAGCTAAGACTCCATCCTGCACCAGGTCCTGCCTGGTGCTGGAGATTCAAGAGCCAGCAGGACAAAGGCCAGCCTTCACGTTGCTCACTGTCAGGACACCTTCTTCCACAGCCTGCTTCATCCTCTGCCACCTTCTTCCTCTCCCTTTCTCAACACACTCAGCTTCCTTAGATCTTTTTCCATGTGCCAAGCAGTGAGCTGAGGTTTACAAGATTTCTTCTCATTTCATCTCTGAGCAATGCTGTTCTATCATGATATCCATTTTCAAGACAGGGAGATTCTAGCTCAAGAGGTTATGTAAATTGCCCAAGGTGGCACAACTAGACAAGGGCTGGGACCCCTCTCAGATTGTCTGCTTCTGTCACCCAATCATCCATCCTTCTATGCCTCCACGAACCCAGCAGCAAGAGAAGGAGACATATATATGCACACACTTAGCAATATCTGAATTACCTTTCTTTGTGAGAGTCTGATTTGTGTGTGTGTAATTGCTATATAGCATGTTTAAATATATACATACATGGTGTGGCTAATTATTTAACATATTCATTGTAGCACACATTTTTTTTTTTTGGTGTGGAGAGAACACTGAAAATCGACTTACTCTCCTAGTAATTTCAAGCATATAACTAATTGCTATTATGAAAGTTAGAGTTAAAAAATGTTGAAGCTAGGTGCTAGTAGTTCACCCTGTATCTTAGCTATTTCAGGAGGCTGAGATCAGAGGATCGTGGTTCAAAGCCAGTCTAGGCAGAAAAGTCCCTGTAAGACTCTTATCTACAATTAACCACCAGAAAACCAGAAGTGGAGCTGTGGCTCAAAGTGGTAGATGCTTGCCTTGAGCTTATGAGCTCAGGGAGAATGCCCAGGCCCAAGTTCAAGCTCCATCTCTCTCTCTCTCTCTCTCTCTCTCTCTCACACACACACACACACACACACACACACATGTTGAGTAAGTCTTCTTCTTAAAGACCTTGTATGACTCAGAGGTCGTCCTGATTGTCACCTCCCATTCTGAAGGCATCAATAACTGTCTTTCTGTCCTTTCTGTCCTTCCTGGAAGGTAGAAGAGGGAAGGTGTCTTCTGACACCACCTCTGAGGCGGGTGGCTGTATCTGGGCTATGACTTCTGTCTCAGAGCCATCCTGTGTGTAAGGGAACTCCCAGAGACCAGGCTGTCTTCTCACATCCTTGGAGTTAGTTTCCATGGTTAAGAGGTGGTTCACACGAACTGTCTATTTCAGGCTTCACTGAAGCCCTCTTGTCTCTCTGGATGCTCCCCGAGGAGCCAGCAAGGGACCCCCCCCTCCCATCCCCCAAGCAGATATTTTCTAGGAGCGTAGAAAGCAGTGATGGGCCTCTGTCCATGAGTTTGCATGTGATTTGCATTTTGCATGTAGTAACCAGGCATAGACAAGCCAGATTGAGGTCAGGGTCCACAGAAAAGTCTTGATATTCTAGTGTTTGAGGCTGTCAAGTCTTGATTGTTTTTCCTGTTTCGCCTCATCTGCCCACTCCAGCCAGCTCAGCTTCCCCAACCAAGGGTATTGAGAGAAAGGGGAGCAGGAAGGCAGAAAACTTGTGAGAACTCTTCAGATGCTCTTCTGGAGTCACCTAGACCCACCCTAGCGCCATTTTGGTGCCAACTGGCTTTCAGAAAGTGACTGTGTCTCTTACTATCTCATTGCCTTGGTCAAACCTCTTCAAAACCTTCACCCTAAGCTTGGCCTTGTAGGAATCTTTTAAATTATTAGCATTTTTTAGGATTAGTGTCTGTTCAGTCTGGCACAGGCTCAAAAAGAACTAAAGAAAGAATTCTCCTCACACCCCATATTCAGGAAGCAGAGGACCTGGTCATGAACAGGGAAGAGCACTTAGAAAGTGGATCGAGAATGGCCCCGCCCAGAGGCAGGTCTGTGAGAATGTGAGTAGCATCAGAGCACCCCTAGCCCACAGAGAGAACCAACACCCGAGGGGCAGGGTAGGCCCAGAGGTATTCCAGCTTGCCTTCCTCTTGCCACATGCAGACTCCCTTCCAGAGCTGGCTAAGTTTTCAGGGAGAAAGCCTCTTGCCTCCATCTCCTCTGCACCATGAGGGAAGTCAGTCTAGTCTCAGAGAAACACTGAAATTCTAAACATCTTGTGAGCCCGGAGAGCCCAGAAAAACACTGCACTGGCATTTTCACCTTGACTCCATTTCCAGGCTGATGAGCTGGGTAGAGCGCAAGCATTCATTGGACGCAGCAGCATGGAAGAAGCGCACTGCCCTCTGCTCGCCACTGCCTCCCGGGTTCCCAGCTACATCCACGCTGGGAACAGGTCTCATTGCTGGAGGACACAGTCATTCTGGACATCCTCTTCTGGTAATGGCCCATTTGGTTTCCTAGGGAGCCTACCCTTCCCCAGTCTTTGAAACCTCACATTCCTGCTCTAGAAGTGGACATGAACCCCTGGTTGGTCCTGGTCCAACAGTGGGTTCCATCTCCCTGATCACAGCATTGATTTAAGGGCTGGACATGTGACCCAAGGCCCTCTGGTTAGTGCAGAGATAAGAGGCTCCTGTCCCAGGGGTGAGCCAGAACACCGGGAGCAAGGCACCAGTGGAGAATCAAGCCCACATGGGGAAGAAAGTCAAGGGAAACAGCGCCAGCTTCTTTAACCAATGGTATGGCCAAGAAACCTCCTATTCTACATCCAGATTGAATTGGCATCTTAACTGAGCTTCTGGATCAACTCAACTACTAATGGTCCCTCCCAGTTAGAGGAGGGGACAAAAGGAAAGACAGCTCTGTGCCACTGAGTCACGTTACCATGGTGCCGACTTTGAAGGGCTCCTTTGTGTTCCCTTTCTTTTCTCCACCCTGACAGCATCTCCCCCCCCCCCCCCCCCACACAGCTAATCCTTTGAGAGGCTGCTTGCAAATCCCAACGCACCGGGCTTTCCTCTTCACCTTCCGCCCCCTTTGCTCTTCTCATTGTGTCAGCTGCTGGAGGAATGGGTTCTCCGTGAGCACACTTAAATACCTTTGGAGCCATTTTTAGACTTTTTATTCTACAGACCAGAAAATTGCAGAAATTAGGAGACATTTGAATGTTCCTCCTCAAGCTCAGAAAAGATTTCTGCGGTTACTATATTTAAAAGCCCAGCAGCAAGTTGTTTTGGCTTATGTCCTGCTGTTATGTAATAAACACGATGTTAAGCTTTGGGGGCTCTGAGCTGGGTACAGGGATGAAAATGGTGGCCTTGGAACGATGTGTGACTTGGAGATACTTTGCAGGGGCGGGAAGAAGGTTGTAGTGCACTCTGGGAGTGTACAGAGAGAGAGCGTGATATGCAAAGCAAATCTTCATGGTTGCAAATTATCAAAGGAACAGTAGGGGAAGAACAGAAAAAGGAGAAATAAAGGAGGCTGCAAATTCATGCAAGGGAAAAATAATGTCATCAACAGCTGAATAAAAACTGGTTTTTAATAAAACAAAGAGACCTGGGAGATGTGGACTGATCTATGGTAGAAAAGAGGTTTTATTAGCTTTCTATATTATATAATAGATTAGCATAATTCTAGCTGCTTAAAAGAACACAGATGAAGGACAAGGCATGGTATGGACAGTTCTCTGCACAGAAAGCCACAAGGTTGAATCCAAGATGCTAGCTGGGCTGAAGCTGCACCTGAAGTACAGGGTCCTCTTTCAAGTGCACTGAGTTACTGGCAGAATGTAGTTGCTCTACCTATAGGATTGAAGTTCCTGGGCTGAGAAGGTGGCTCAGTGGTAGAGCGCTTGCCTTGCATGCCTGAGTCCCTGGGTTCAATTCCTCAGCACCACATAAGCAAAAAGAAAAAAAAGCCGGAAGTGGCGCTGTGGCTCAAGTGGTAGAGCGCTAGCCTTGAGCTGAAGAGCTGAGGGACAGCGCCCAGGCCCAGAGTTCAGACCCCACGACCAGACCCCCCCCCCAAAAAAAAGGATTGAGGTTCCTGATTTCTTGCTACTTGTCACTCCCCTCTCATCATCCAGTTCCCTCCATTTCTAGCTCTTCAATCTCTGACCTATAATTCTGCCTCTTTAAAATTATTTATTTTTTTTAATTGTGAAAATACCGTACAGAGGGTTTACAATTACATGGGCAAGATAATGAGTACATTTCTTATCAAGCATTGTAGCCTCCTTCTTTGTTTCCCCTTCCCATCCCTTCCCATCTCCCCCCACCCCCCTCCAATCCTCCTCCCCACCCCCAAAGTTGTAAAGTTCATTTTTCCACATAACGACTTGTACATCTCATTGTTGCAATGGATCCACATGTATCCCTATTTAAATGATTTGTTTTTTCCCTTCCCCTCCACAAATTATACCAACCTCAAATACAGTGAAAGCAGGGATTATACCATGGGAAGGGACATACAAAGCAACAAAGAAATAATCTTATAAATGTGTTAGAAACAATCACCTGAAAGAAAAAAAACATTTGAATATATATCTTAGGTTCATTTCCCTAACATCAACTTATCTGACCTTTTCTGCTTGACTCAGACATATACTAGTTATTTATTTTTATTGTTATATAAAGGTGATACACAGAAGGGCTACAGTTATGTAAATCAGGTAATATGTACATTTCTTTTTGGACAATGACAGTGCTTCCCTCATTCCCAAGTTTTTCCCTGCCATCCCAACCAATAAGTTGTACAGCTCATTTTCAACATAGTATTTAGTGAGTACCGCTGCTTGTAATTCTGCTTTAAAAGATCTCACCTAATCAGGTCAGGTGCACCTCACCTAAGGGAAGGGATATTATAGGGCCTGTAAATTCATGGAGTGGGACTGTTAGGACCATCTTAGAATTCTATCTACCAGGGTGAAAAAAAACTTTTGTGCAAAAGCAGGGACCCAAAGTGTGTAATTTTTTTTTTTTATCTGGTCGTGGGGCTTGAACTCTGGGCCTGGACGCTGTCCCTCAGCTCTTCAGCTCAAGGCTAGCGCTCTACCACTTGAGCCACAGCCCCACTTCCAGCTTTTCTCTTTTTGCTTATGTGGTGCTGAGGAATCGAACCCAGGGCCTCAGGCATGCAAGGCATGCGCTCTACCACTGAGCCACCTTCCCAGCTTCCCAAAGTGTGTAATTTTAATTCACTACATTATGGGCTGTTAGCCAAGTCCCCTTCCCAAGTTAATTTTAATTCACTACATTATGGGCTGTTAGCCAAGTCTCCTTCTCAAGTCTTCTGTGGAAGACCTGACAATGTGTAATGGCATTTGAAATTGGGACTTCAGATGATAATGAAATTAATGGGGATTGTAAGGGTGGGATTAGTGTCCTTATAAGAGGACACTATCTCTCTCTTTATCATGTGAAGACACAATAAAAACAATAAAAAGCCAGAATGGATGGCTATCAGGCTCTAAAATCTGCAAGCACCCTAGTCTTGGACTCCCCAGCCTCCAAAACTATAGACATGTTTTTGTTATTTAAACTATCTGATGTAGTAACTGCCCAAGATAAGATGAGTACAGCGAGAAGGTCCCATGAGTCTACCCTCATGAGTCTCTACCCACAGGAGCCTTCTCCACAACTGGCACCTAGCGGTCTGTGAACCCCACACAGCCCTGTGCTTAAGGTTCACCAAGGAGTGTGTGTTTTACCCAAACATTTCATTTATCCCGTTCTCATGCAGCCAATGAGCTGCTGTTATCCTCTGGGCTGGGTGTGTCTGCAGGGCAAGGAGCAGGCCTGGGACCAGTGGGGGCGGCCGGAACACGCTCTGGTCAAAGCCTGGGATTGATAGCCACCACCGCACAGAGGAGGCGTCCCCTAAGGAATTGAAAATACTTTACAAATTGACTCTTTTTTGACTATTTAAAAGTCTAAAGTCATGAATAGCACTAGTAAAACAAACCTTGACACAAGCATCAGCTTGACATCATGTTTCAAGGAATATAAAACTGACCACCATGCCTTCACCACCTGTTTCTCCAGACAATCTTGTGTACTTTTCTCACATTCCCTGACAAAGCCCTCATATCCTGGTCAGTTGTATCTTCACGCCTCTTTATCTTATACCAGGCTCTCTCTCTCTCTCTCTTTTTCTGCTCTCTTGTGGAGCCACTTGTTGAAAGAATATCAGTAGTATCCTTCTTCCCAGAGTGCCAGCTGCTCCCCAGAACCTGCCTTGCCCGGTCCACAAACTGTCCGGAATGGCTTGCCTGTTCTCCAGCTGACAAGCCTGTGGTTCTGTTCTGAGTAGTACTAGGGCCTTGTGGATTGGTGGGCCTGCTGAACCCGGACACCCAGCCCTAATGCTGAGCCCAGCAAAGGAGATTAGAGGCCTCCAGCTGGGATCATCTGGGCTGTTGTCAGTTCACCCCTCTGAGTGGAGAAATAAGCCTCATGTGAACACATTCTTGTGGCTGAAAGCCCTACTATACTCTGTTCATGTTGAATTCTCTTCAGGAACTAAGCAAAGATGTAAGTTAGATTTCCTAAATTGTTGCTGGGTGCTGAGGGCTTAACTGGGAAGAATGCAGAAAGGCCTGATCAATTCCTCAATTTAGCAATCTACAGGAGAAACTAAGTGGGTTAGACTGCTGCCTGAACTTACATCTGCATCTTCTAGAATTCTTTGTTCCCTGGCATCCCTTTGTGAAAGTCTCCCTGCCCCACTTCCCAAACCTCTGGCAAGTAAGGACTTTTATTTCTAGTGCTAGAAGAGGAGAGGCTACAGGCAGACATGGAAGGAATGCTAACCATAGCTAACCTAAGTCAGATTTCCCAGGCTGCTTCAAGAACCACGAGGCTGTACCTCACCTCCCGGCCCCCTTCCCCCCAGCCCCTGTAAACAAGAAGCTGGATCTCTGTGTCCTGTTCTAAAGGTTAACACACTGATTTAAGGTTTAGTCACTCCCCTGCTGGGTCCACACAGCTTCGGTTTGCCCTGAAGCCACCATGCAGACACCCGTTTGCATAGGTGATGACAACACAAACAATGACAGCACTTGTGCGTGAGCCCAGACCAAGGGACTGTCAGTACTGAAGAATGTGTCATCTCTCCTAACCTGCTGGCTCCTCTGAAAAGTCGAGGTGATTATACTTGGCTCAAGGGTGGTTTTGTCTTGTTTTGTGGGCCAGAACGAATTGCATAGAAACGCATAGCCTCTTCAGAAAGCATTCGCATTGCTGCCACTGCCACCTGTGCCTCCATTATGTGTCACTGATCCCTTTCCTCCACCGGGCTGTGGATTTGAGGGCCAGGAGTGTGCCTCTCTGGCTAATGGCAATTGTGGTGCCCTGACAGGGAAGGGATGTTCAAGCCGTGACAAAGGGCTGATTTCAGTGCTTAGATTTAAGTGCAGGACAGAAGCCACCAAGAAATAGTCTATGTGTCCTGAGTCAGTGGTTTTGAGTTCAGAACACATCTGGGGAACTGGCATGTCCACACACAACAAGGAATGAGTTATTGCTGTGACTTTAATTCCTACTACTGAGGAGTGATGTCTACCGATGCAAACACCATGGTCCCTCCATTTGCTGGAGTGCCCTTCAGCGCTTTCTTCCTCCTGAGTACATGCACAAAAAGAATGGACACGCATCCAATCAACTACCCCATTTCTTCATCACTGCCCTGACAGCATGCTTCTTTTTTTTTCCTCCCCTAACATACAGGCTGTAGCTATGGTAGATGTCTTGAGGGCAGGACTCTGGCAAGTATCTTGTTCAGGCCTTTGGAATTCCAGGCTCTTGCAGTTTCTATTTGTCAATAATTCCAAATGTTCTGGATAGATAGTAATCTGTAATTTTGCCAAAATGTCAATAATCTTCTTCGTTCTTCTCTTTTCTTTTTTTTTGTGCCAGTTGTAGTGTTTGAACTCACAGCCTGAGTGCTATTCCTGAGCCTTTTTGCTTAAGCCTGACACTACCACTTGAACCACAGCTCTACTTCTGGTTTTGTGTGTGTGTGTGTGTGTGCATGCATGCTTACTTGGAGTCTCACAAACTTTCCTGCTTAAATGGCTTTGACCTGTGATCCTCAGAGCTCAGCCTCCTGAGGAGCAAGGATGATCAGGTGTGAGCCACCAGTGCCCCCAAGATGTTAATCTTCAAAATTTAGTTTATAAGCAATATAAAAACAATAAATGTTACAAATATACATATGATAAAAAATATACAAAAGAAAGCTTGTGAAGTCTTTCAGTCAGGTTAGGCCAATTGTACAATTACATTGTACAATTGTACCAGTGATCTGATAACAACAAATATTTATTTATTTCTTGTTTGTACTTTTAAAAAACAACAACAACTGTGGCTCTGCTCTTATTAACTTCACTACAGAAGGTTGAACAGCCTAACCTCTCATGTGATTGTTTCCAGCCTCATGGCAGAAGGAAAAGACAACGCATTTTTCTTCTTGACTTCTAAAATGTTTGTACCTAAGTAACCTGCACCACTCATTGGGCCTGAGCAAGTCATGAGGCCCTGCCCGAGGTCAACGACGTGAGACTATTGCTTCTTGAAGAGAGGGAGGCAGGGCAGGGCAAGAACCTGGAATGTTTAATGAACAGGAACACGTTCCCACCTTCTCCTCCCACAGCTACTTCTCTCCCGCAGACAACTATTTTCAACAGCTTCATCCTCAAACATTGCGTCCTTTCTACATACTTGCTCACCTCCCTCCCCAGCCACACATGAATATGGGCTGTTGCTCACATTGCCCTGCAATATGCTCTAGCATTTGCTGCCTTGGAGACTTTTCCAGCTCCTCTGTTCTTCCTAACAATTACATGATATTTCACCCCGTGGTGTTTACATATAATATATGTAAATTTTGGAAACATTACATGGTGTCCCTTTAATTTATACCATTTTTATGTTGTTATGAATCTGCTTAAAATAAATATAATTAAGCCAGGTACCGGTGGCTCTTGCCTGTAATCCTATCTACTCAGGAGGCTGAGATCGCAGTTCAAAGCCAGCCAGGGCAGGAAAGTCTATGAGACTCTTATCTCTAATAAACCACCAGAAAAACTGGCTCAAGTGGTAGAGCACTTGCCTTGAACTGAAGAGCTGAGGGACAGTGCCCAGGCCCAGAGTACAAGCCCCTTGACTGACAAAAAAATATACATATATGTATAAATAAATAAACATATATAATTAGGATATTGTATAATTTCTAAGTTTTATTTTCAATCATTTATAAAAGTATATAGTATAAATTTATAATTTATTTAATACAAATTATAATTTAAATTAACTTATATTCAAGTAACTTAGATTAATACTATAATTTATCATTTTATTTTATAATTAATTATAAAATTATAATTATCATATATAGTTATAATTTATAAATTATAAAATAAATAAATTATAAATGTTAATAAATTATAAAATTATACTTCACAATTTGTAAATCTGTAATGCACTTTATATAACATGAGAAAAAATGAATAAGTTTGAAGTCTTTTCAATCCTCTTTTGCGTCTAGATAATGTCATGATATCCATCTGCCTCCATGTGTCTTCCTTCATGTGAGTTTCTGAATAATAGGTTCCAGAAGTAAATGGTTAATGAGGCACATGAGTATATGCAGTTCTTGACAGCCCTGACAGTTGCCTTGAAAAATGTCATTGTCAGTTAATATACATTGCCACTCGCCATGTTGAAGAGACTTACTTCCCAGGTCTCACAACTTTTTTTTTTTCCATTTGGTGATGTAGGGTTTGGAACTTGGGCCTTGAGTTTGCTAGGCAGGAGCTCTACCACCAACCCATGGCTCCTGGCCTGCAAGCCTCAACAGCTTCTTTTTCTTTGCTCTCAATCCAGTGGATTTGCTTTAAAGGTGCTTCATTGTTTTAATGTAGTGAATGAACTTCCTTTCTTACAATGAGGAGGAGTAGTTTTTGTTCTTATTGACTAGTTTCACAATTCTTCTCTTTTACTGATTGTCTTGTTTTTCCATCCATTTTCTAGCAATCACCTTAACTTTCCTGTATTTCACATTTTCCTTTCAAGTTTGAATGATGTATTTTCACAATATTGATCTTTTGTTTGTGTATGTGAGTCTGAATACAGTTACTTTCCATCATGTCAGAAAACATTCCTCAAAACTAGACACTGAGTGAAAACACTGACCAAGATCCTTTTCCTGTCAGTCCAACACAACCAGCCAACTTCCTAAAGCACAGAAAAATGTCACCGAGATGTAACAAGTTCATTAGTATGTAAGATGTCCCTGGCCTCCAAAGAGTTAATGTGCCTATTACCAGATGTTTGCATCTATGCTGCCTCTGGGCATCACCAACTCCCAACTCATAACCCTCTGTTGACATTTGGGTGCTGTTCAAAACATCTGCATGAGGTGCTAACAGTCTCACTATTCTATTTGTAAAGGAACTGGAAAATTCCTTCCCTCTTTCCCCATTCTCACAGACTACTTTGTTTAATATGTTGCACTGAGGTTGCTGAACATACAAACAAAATTTTTCCATATTAATCTTGTCTCCACCCCTCCCACCTCAGGGAGATAGCTACATTCTCTGAAGTCTAGGTGGTCAAGATAAGAAGGGGTCATCAAGAGACCTGTGAGATACAGCTCCCTTTGCGTTTGCCTCTGTCTGGCCCTTTTGTTAATTTTGTTCATGGGATCTTCTTTGATGGGAAATTTGTCATTCTATGTAATCAAATCAGTTATTTTGTTGTGGATTTTGAATTTGGGATCTTGCTTTAGGAGATGTTACCCATCTTGGAATTGTTTTAATTTAAGTGTGTGTGTAAAATAATGTGTATATATTATATATACATATATAAGTTGTTAGTTTATGTTTTATGCTTAACTCCTTAATCATAAAGAGTAATGGTTAGGTTCCGTATAGGATGGAGTGGGGAGTGTAGTTTTTCTCTGTTCCCATATGAGAAACATAACAATACATTTATTGAATATTTTGTCCTTCCTCTAACTGCACTTACATTTCTGAAAGCTGGGTCAAAGGTCAAGGTGCTAAGCTCTGTCTAGCGTCTGCTTCATGTCCACTTTCTACATCATTATATGGCAGAAGGAAGAAGGGCAAATGCACAACAGAGTGACCCTTTGTGAGGGTGGACCCCATCATGAGCCGAACTCTTCCCACCACTGCCCCATTAGGAACTAAGTTTCCAATGTATGTATTCCAATGGTATAGTTTAAGGTAGATTTTCTGGGTCAGAAAATGTGTGCAATATTTTAAGACATCAGATTTTATGGTGGAGCATCTATTTAGAAGCACAAGTCTTAAGGAACATGAGATTAATTCCCAGCCTCCATCTATCAGTCTCTGCTCGTGATAATGATTCTCACAAAGCTAAACAGGTTTGTTGTTGTTGTTGTTTATGGCAAATTATTGTAACAGCAAGACAACTGTTAAAGATGCATGTCAAGGAATCAAATAACTAGCTCTTTTGCAAATAACTAAAGAAGTCATAGAATTATTGGTCATCTAAGTTTTTCAGTTATTTTTTTTTTGGTCATGAGGCTTGAACTCAGGACCTGGGCACTGTCTCTGAGTTCTTTTGCTCAAGGCTAGTGCTCTATTACTTTGAGTCAAAACTCCATTTCCAGTTTTCTGATAGTAAATTGGAGATAAGAGTCTCCAGGGGACTTTTCTCTCTGGCCTGGCTTCGAACTGTGATCCTCAGATCTCAGCCCTCTCAGTGGCTAGAATTACAGGTGTGAGCCACCAGTTCCCAACTCAGTCATTCATTACTATCTTTACTTAGGGTTGCTTCTGCTCAAGAATTCTGAGATTCAGTAGTTCTTGGAACAGAGTGGGAAGTGCAGCTATAGCTCAAGTAGTAGAGCACCACCTTCAAGGGAAGAAAAGTGAGACCCTGAGTTCAAGCCCCAGAACTAGCACACACACACACACACAAAGAAAAAGAAATGAGGGAAGGAAGAAAAAGGGGAAAGGGAACGTGTGAAAGGAGTGCAGCAAGAATGAGAAAGGCAGGTGGCTTCCTTCTTTGCTGGCCTTCTGTTTAAGCTCATCCCCCCACCCCTCCACACACACATATGCATGCACACATGTACACAGGCTCCTCTGTATCCAAAGACACACAGCTTCATCAGCACCTGAGGGAAGAAGGAGAGATTGAATGGCAACATAAAACAAGAGGAGGAGGATGGGAACCATCATAGCTAGGAACGTATTGGTGGCTGCCACGCTGGGCCAGGGGCTTCCTGGCTGGGTGCTGATCTCCAGTCGTCCAGCAGGCCCCTTGTCATTGCTTCTGAGGATTTCCACCACTGCAGCACTCCACTGCAGTGCGCCTACCAGGGTTTCTCCAACTCTTGCTTTATAGCCACCCCTAAGAACCAGAGACACAGTATTCCTAAGAAATGGGTGATTTCTTCACTTTCTTCAGCTTTTTCTTTAATCCTGAAGCAGGATTACGTACCATGTATCTGTGCTAATTTGAAACAACTCTGTTTTCAATTTGATACTTAACTCTCCTCTTCCTCTCCTTCAGATCACAGTGTAAAATATAATAGTGCGTTGTTGCATATCAAGTCATCAAGCCACATTTGCTCTGTTATTTATCTGTTGACAGTCTCAGGAGCTCCCTGCAATGCCAGACTGAACTGTGACTTTCAGTCTTGATGGTTAAACCTTTCCTATGGCTGGACATCTATGGCCCACACCTGTAATCATAATCCTAGCTACTCAGCAGGCTAAGATCTGAGGATCATGGTTCAAAGCCAGCTTGGCAATGAAGTCCATGAGACTCTTATCTCCAATTAATCACCAATAAGCCAGAAGTGGAGCAGTGGCTCATGAGGTAGAGCACTAGCCTCAAGCTGAAAAAGTTCAGAGACCTAGGCCCTGAGTTCAATGTCAGTACAGGAAAAAACAAAAACCCCACCCTTTCCTATAAATAAGGCTTATCTAGAAATTTCAGTACACATAGAGAAGAGTCAGTGCACATAGAGAAGGGTCTGGCCCACATCTTACAATGGAGTTAAAGGGTCCAGATGAGAGGCACAATTCATCATTACTGGGGACCCAGCCCTAGCACAACTCCTGACACCTTCCAATGACAGAGAGACGATGATATCCCCTCAGAAGAGATACAAAGGACATCTTACTCTTCAAAGCTCTCAAAGGAGAATTACTTTCCAACTCATTCCTGCCATATTAGGTGTATATAATCATAACTCAGAGCTCAAGTTCAGTTCAAGGGCATGGTTGATTTGTACACATTTCCTCCAGTCAAAGAAGAAATTGAAGCATGTTTTGCTGAGGATAAGGAAACAACTCAATTTTGGAAGAAGAGCTGATTTCTCAGAAGTAATTGTAAATGATAGCAACCTGCCTCACCTTTGGGTCTAGTTTTCTCACCTCCACAGATTTTTTTTTTAGTGACAGCTTTTATCCTTATCATGGTTAATATCCACAGAGAGCTACTGCTCAGATTTACTGCGTGAAAAAGTGCCGATACCTCTAAACAGCAGAGTGCTGTCTCCAGAGTTTCATGTGGAGATGGTGGTTAAGCAAACTTTACTCTGAGGATCTGAAGACAATGCTAAAGGAAACTGAGGTGTGTGGTGGGGTTGGGGGGGATGGATACCATGGGATAGGTTTTATCCTAATGACATACACTCATTGAGAATCGATTACATGTTAGATATTAGACAGAGGTCTTTGCTTGGATTAGTTCATTTAATCCTCAGAGCCAGCATTCGAGATGGAGACAATTATTATGTAGCCTTATTTCAACGTGGAGGATAACACTTGAAGAGATCTATAACCCATTCCAGATCCTGTACCTTATGGGAGACAAAACCAGAGCTCTGATGCTGACATACATTATTCTGTGGGCCAGGTTTGTACTACTTACTGCCCAAGAAAAAGCAATGAATGTTTGTATTTGAGAAACAAACATTGGTTATTGGTTAGCTTGTGTTGCCTCCATTTAGGGCCTAACATACTTGATTGAATGAACAAATTCATGAAGATTCTTTGTAAGATCCTCATCTAAGCTGGAAGCCCATGGCTCATGCCTGTAATCCTAGCTACTTAGGAGACTGAGATCTGAGGATCATTGTTCGAAGCCAGCCCAGGTAGGAAAGTCCATGAGACTCTTATCTCCAATAAACTACTCAGAAAAAGCCAGAAGTAGGGCTGTGGCTCATGTGGTAGAGTGCTAGCCTTGAACAAAAGAAGTTCATGGATAGAGCCCAGTCTCAGAGTTCCAAAGCCCAGTCCCAGAGTTCAAGCCCCAGGACTGGAGTAGGGGTGGGGGGAGAGAAAAAGCAGGGAAAAAACCTCATCTATTGATTGATTGATTGATTGATTGATTGATTGATTGTGTGTGTGTGTGTGTGTGTGTGTGTGTGTGTGTGTGTGTTTGTATGGTCTAGTACTAGGGCTTGGGCATAAGGTCTCAAGCTTTAACTTGACTTTCTTTTCTTGTTCCTAACTGGTGCTGTAGTACTTGAGCTACGTCTCCAGCCTGACATTTTTCTAGGTTAGTTGGAGATAGAGTTTTAAGGACTTTTCTGTCCTAGCTGTCTTACTTTTGTAGTTGGTTGTGGAGCTTGAACTCAGGGCCTAGGTACTGTCCCTGAACTTTTCTGCTCAAGGGTAGTGTTATAGCACTTTGAGCCATACCTCCATTTCTGCTTTTCCAGTGGCTAATTGGAGATAAGAGTCTCATAGACTTTTCTGCATGGACTGGCTATGTACTACGATCTCAGATCTCAGCCTCTGAATAGCTAGGATTGTAAGTATGAGCCACTAGCACCCGGCTTGTTCTGGCTGTCTTTAAACCACAATTCTCCAGGTCATTTGTTGACTTTTAGATAACTGAAAATGTGTTGCTGTCCTTAAAATATCAAGTGGTTTGTCTTTTACCCAACATAATGAGAATCTGCTGTGGTCTAAATGTTTGTGTCCTCCCCATATTCATACGTTGAAATTCTAATGGGAGGGTAGTAGGGGAGAGATGGGGCAATTTAGCCTTTAGGACTGCTGATCTTCTAGAAGGGACCCACCGTTTCTTCTCCCCTTCTGTCATGTGAAGAAAAAGCCCCACCTGACATCGAATGTACCAGTACCATGACCTTGACAACTGGGAGAAATAGATTCTGCTTTCCATAAAATACCTAGAATATGGTATTTTGTTATAGACAACAGACTGAAACAGAACCTACAGCAATAAAACTTTCCTAATTGAGTTTGGCCCATTTCTAAATTCTGTTCTGACTCATGTTTGAATGGGCATCAGACAAGTTCAGATAGCAGTGCCCTTGAAAATGGTGTGCGGCGCCCAGCCATGCCCCTGTGCAGGCTCTCCTGTGAGCCCAGCAGAACCGGGGTCTTCTGCAGTCACTTGAGCTGATTGCAGTTCTGGCAGAGATTCACCTACAGTCACCTCATCCTGTAGCCACTGGCCTTCCTGGCCTTCCACAACCATCTCCACTTTGCAAAGCGTTCGTGTGTGTGTGTGTGTGTGTGTGTGTGTGTGTGTGTGTGTGTGTGTGGCTGGATTTTGTTGTCACTGTTTTGAGGTTACTCAGTCTGTTTGGCTGGTGCTGTCCCACATGAGCCATGCCCCCAGATCTGTTTTTTGATTATTTTTTTCATGTATATGTTATAATTTTATTCTTCTTTATAACTGAATAATTCTCCATTCATTCATCAATTGTAAAGTATCTAGGCTGTTTCCATGGCTTGGCTATTGTAAATAGTGCTGCAGTACGCATAGCTGGGCATGGGTTTCTACTCTGTTGATTATTTTTTGGAGATGGAGTCTAATAAATTATCTGGCTGAACTGGTTTCAAACCACCACCCTCTAGATCTCAGCCTTCTGAGTAGCTAGGATTACAGGCTTAAACCTCCAGCAGCCAGCAAGAAATTGTAGTTATTTCCTTGTAGTATTACATATTGAAACCAGGGCCTTGTACATGCTAGGCAAATGTTCTATCACTGAGCTACGGTCTCAGCCTTAGCAAACTTTTTTTTAAATCCCCTTCAGTTCACTGTAAGTAGGATGATTGGTGAACTGTCCAATTGGACTGTCCATTCAATGTTGTACTGCTCCAAACACATGAGGGAGACTATGAAAATATTAATACCAACTGGCATTACTTCACTGCATCAAGCTGGTCGCTGTGCTAGGCATTCTGCTGAATTATCTCATTTCATTCCATTTTTCAGAGGAAGAATTGAGGCACCTAATGGACGACTAACTTTCCTTGGCCACACAGCTTGCACCCTGATATCTGAATCAATTACAGCGTGACTTTACAGTCTGCTTTCTTCATTTATTCTCCACTGTCATCTAGGAGTTGGCAATAAGGGCCAGAGAAGTACAGGAAGTTTCCTTAGAGGAAGTGGAAATTAAGCCAGATATTGAGGGTTACATGGGGAGGGAGGAAAGCAGAACAATGATCAGAGCAGACTCCCATGCTTTTGTTCTAGAGCAGTAAGGAAGGTGAATTAGACCATTATGTGGTGGCATTGACAATTAATGTCAAATTCAATACCTGTCTTGCCATTCTTATGGCAGAGGATCTCTGCAAATTTCTTTTGTTTGTGCAGATTGTATAGATACAGGTTTAGTCAATCCAAGAGAACCTAGGCTAAGATTTATGGTTTTTGTGTGCATTAAAATATTCAGTACAGGCTGGGGAATGTGACTTAGTTGGAGATAGAATGCTTGCCTGCATGCATGAAGTTCTGGGTTCCATTCCTCAGTACCACATAATCAGAAAAAGCCAGAAGTGACCTTGTGATTTAAGTGGTAGAGTTCTAGCCTTGAACAAAAAGAAGCTCAGGATCAGTGCCCAGGCCCTGAGTTCAAGCCCTGAGACTGGCACACAAAAAAAAATCAATACAGTTTGTTGAATTCTCTGAACCAACAAATAAAACATATCTAAGATAAAGACTGATGTGGTCTGAGAAGACAAGCACTCAACTAACTACCTTTCTTTTTTCTCCATTACTTAGTCTTCTGTCCAATGAAATTGTTTTATTCTGTTTGTTGAGGAGCTGAGATCCGCACATCTGGCTTAAAGTTAGTGCAGAGACAGTATCTGTACTGCACAGATGAGTGTGTAAGAAATTCCTGTGACACAGAGGTAACTGAGGAACAAATCTGAACTTAGATATTCCACACTTGATTTCAGGACATACCATTCTCTTTCTTATTCTTCTTTCTGTCATCTCACTATGAAAGTGCCTCTTATAAAATATTTCTAACATATCTGAACTTTGTTTCTAAGTCAGTTAATTTTCCTCAGGCTGTTAAATCCTGTGTCCTTGTCTTTAAATCATTTATCTCATTCACAGTTTCAATCCTCTTGTCTTTTTTGCAGAAAGTCATTTTTTTCCAAAGACATATTTCAATTTATATAAGAGGAAAATTACTTCACTTTCCCTTAATATCTCCAAAGAACTTTTTCTATCTCAGAGAAAGCAAAGGTCAAGTGATTTTCTCCTCTGTAAATCTGAGCAACCCATCCCATCTACCTCTATATAGAAACAACCATAATTGATAGCAGTCCTACGGTTTCTGTAGGACAAAGCCTAGCTTCTGTTCTACTCCTGATTGGTCTAGGCCATGTTTATCCAGGCCTTGATAGCATGGAAGCTGGTTCAGAGATGGACCCAATCAGCACAGAACTTTGAGCTGCCTTTGGTTGGTTGTGGGAAAAATACTTTCCTGTTGGTAGAGTGGAACAAGGGAACATATAGGCTTGATTTTAGCTAGTCCTATTATACATATGCATGTGTGTATACACACACACATATACATATAACGAATTAGACAATTAAACTGTGCCCATTGATGTACCAGCTGCAACAATAGAAACTTACATTTCAGAAATTTACTTTTCTGTGAGTGACCATGGTCAATAAATAGCTCTCTTTCATATGACTCCATTAGCTTTTCAGAAACCCAGGTTTTGTCCATCTTTTGACTCCCTTGGGCCCCTTGACCATCACCCTCATTAAGCCAAAAGAGGATGAGGAGAATGAAGGAGCAAGCTTCTTTAAACTTTGGCCCAGAAATGGTACACACCAAATCTACTTTTCCTCAGATGAGGGAAAAGAGTAAAAGAGCCAGGAAGGAATCATAAGTTTTTAGTACTTTGTTCACAACCTTAACCACAAAAGGATGCTTTGGGTTATTAAACTGCATAGGAAAGTGCTAACAGAGCAGTGTGCATGGAATCTATAGCCCATGTCTACACACACGTGAGTTCTCTCACATGTGTATAGATATGGAGTATTTCAGCCCCATGGCAAACCTTTGTTGTGATTCTTCTTCAGCCTGTTCTACTTCCTGGAACGTGCATGGCATTCTCAGCAAGCAGACACATTCCGCCATGCACTGATGAACAGTAAAGACTTTACTGAAGACCTTGTGTGATTATGCAATGTAATCAAATTCTTCTATGGACATCTGTTCCTTCCTCCAAAGCTCTCTTCCCTTGCTGACATTCTCGTTATTCTCCTCTGGCCAAATACTTCCACATTGCCTGGGCATTCATTTCCCATTCTGCAGAAACAGAACTTAGTAGTAAACCACAAACCAATGATAGAGTTTCTCCTTCTGTAGAACCCCCTCAGGAAACTTGGAAAACAAGTCACTGGGGCAGGATTGAATGATGAACTGCTCCTAAGAATGTTAATTTTTGCCAGAAAAAAGTTATTTATATGAGAAAAAGACTGGAAAGATATCTTAAAATATTGACAGCATTTACCTCTAGAGAATCAAATTAATAGACTTTTCCCCTTGTATTTTTTACACTTTTATTTTTTGTTTCTGAATTTTCCAAATGTTCCTTAGAATATGAGGTATTTCTCTAATAATCTAAATCATTTATAGTAAAGAAATGTATCATTTGCTCAGCATCAGTAGTCATTAGGATAGGAAACACAAGTCAAAAATCACAATGCAATACTGTACACATTAGGATGGGTTAAATTTGTGTGTGTGTGTGTGTGTGTGTGTGTGTGTGTGTGTGTGTTGGTCCTGGGGCTTGAACTCAGGGCCTAGGCACTGTCCCTGACCCTTTTTGCTGAAGGTTAGCTCTCTATGAGTTGAATGAGCCACACATATCCACTTCTGGCTTTTTAGTGGTTAAAGTTCAGAAACTTTCCTGCCCACACTAGCTTTGAACTTCAATCCTCAGATCTGAAATCTGGATAGCTAGGATTACAGGTGTGAGTCATTGATACCTGGCTATTGGATATGATTAAAAAAACAAGTAAACAAACAAAAAAGAGTAAGTGTTGATGAGTTCATTAGTTCATTTTCTGTTGGAATGACCAAACTATGCAAGGCTGGGTATTTTACAACGAAAAGAGACTTGTTTAGCCCACCATTTGGGAGTCTGAAGTCCCAAATCAGGTGCACTTCTGGTAAAAGTCCCTTCAGCTGCAGAACACAATGGCAGATAGCCTCATAATGAAAGCATGTCCAAGAGAAAGAGAAATTTTATGTCAAGGACAGAAACTAGAGAGCAGGGAGGGGTCAGTCTCATCCTTGTATTTTCTATCAACCCTCTCATGAGAACTAACCAGAGCCCAAAAGGACAGCAACATCCCAATGACTTTTTCTACCAGGTACATCACCAAACTGAGAACCAGGCTCCCAGTATGCAAATCCATGGGGGCCACACTCAGTCATGTCCAAACCATGTAAGAGAAACTCTGGAGAAAGGAGCGTACTTACGCATGGTTGATGGGTCCATAAAATAACAGTGCCAGCCAGGTACTGGGGCTCATGCCTGTAATCCTAGCTATTCAGGAGGCTGAGATCTGAGGATCATGGTTCAAAGCCAGCTCAGGCAACAAAGTCTCTGAGTCTCTTATCTCCAATAAACCACTAGAAAACTGGAAGTAGTGCTGTGGCTCAAGTGGTAGAGTGCTTGCCTTGAGCTGGAGAGTGCAGGGACAGCTCCCAGAACCAGAGTTCAAGCCCCATGACCGACAAAAAAAAGAAAAAGAAAGAAAAAGAAAAAAAAAGGTAGCACCAGCATGGAAAAGAGTAGAGATACTTGTAAAAGTTAAATATACAATTATAACAGGATCCAGCAATTTTACTTCAGAGTATAAACCCAAAAGAACAGAAAGCAAAAATTTGAACAGATATTTATATACCTATGTTTTTGAAGCATTGATATTCCAATATTCAACAGATAGAAACCATCTGTCTGTTGACAGATGAATGCATAACCAAATGTGGTGTGCACATACAAAGGAATAGTATTTAAGCAGGAAAGAAGTTTGGACTTGTACTATAGCATGGATAAACCCTGAAGACTCTAATAAGCCCATTATAAAAGGATGTATTTTAATGATTCTACTTACATGAGCTACCTAGAGGAGAGAAATCTGCAGGTGGACAGTTATGGTAATTGACAAAGGCTGGGGAAG
Organism: Dipodomys spectabilis; assembly: GCF_019054845.1. NCBI lineage: Eukaryota > Metazoa > Chordata > Mammalia > Rodentia > Heteromyidae > Dipodomys > Dipodomys spectabilis. The sequence goes on along the minus strand of NW_024870834.1, from coordinate 22,447,575 downwards.
AGGGCATAGGGAATTACTATTTAGTGGGTGCATAGTTTCTGTGTGGAAGGATGAAATTCTGTGTCATTGGATGGTGGTGATGACTAGACATGAATGTAAATATAATTAAGACCACAGAACTGTACCAAAATTGATCAATTTAATGTCTTTTAAAATATATTTTATGTTATATATATATTATTTGAATTCTTTTTGTGCCAGTGCTGGTGCTTGAACTCAGGGCCTTGAGCTCTTGCTTTTTTTTTTTTGGCTCAAGGCTGGTGCTCTACCACTTGAGTCACACCTCCACTTCCAGCTCTTTGCTAGTTAATTGGAGATAAGAATCTCATGGACTTCTTTGCCCAGGCTGGTATCAAACCTTGCTCCTCAGATCTCAGCCTGCTGAGTGATGGAAAATGACTTAACCTAAAGTATTCACCTTCCCCCTTTTAGCCATATCTTAGAACTGTCTTTGGTATAGACCCTGCTGAACCATCTCCCCTTCCCTTCCCCTTAAACGAATGTACAGGCAGTCTTAGAAGTGAGCCTGAGACCAAGGCCCTAAAGAACACATACATTTAAGACCTTGAAACTCTTCAGACAAAATAACATTGCTCACCCACCCCACCTCCATCTCACCCCACTTCCATCTGCCCCTCTGACTTCAGTCTTTTTGTCTAATATTTAAAGAGCCCTAGCTGTAAGGGAAGAGGGTGCAATTTCCCCTTCATCCAGGTTGAAGGAGACTTAGTTGCCCTTCCCAGCTTCACTCCCAAATAAAGTCTGTTGGTATGTTGATTATACTTTTTGCCCTTTCTTTATGCTGATACCCTCAGGACTCAGTTTCCTTATAGTGAGTAGCTAGGATTACAGGCATGAGCCACTAGCACATGGCTCCATATTTTTTTTAGATGTAGCTTTTCACAGGCAATTTTACTATGACCTAATTTTACTATGGTTTATGATCTCTTAAAAGCCAGATCTTTCCTTAGTTCATGTTCCCCATCTGCACATTGTTCCCTTTTGAATGAATTTTTTTTTTTTTTTTTTTGGGTCCGGTTGTAGGGCCTGAACTCTGGGCCTGGGCGCTGTCCCTCAGCTCTTCAGCTCAAGGCTAGCGCTCTACCACTTGAGCCACAGCACCACTTCCGGCTTTTTTTCTTTTTGCTTATATGGTGCTGAGGAATCGAACCCAGGGCCTCAGGCTTGCAAGGCAAGCACTCTACCACTGAGCCACCTTCCCAGCCCCTTGAACGAATGTTTTAAGTGACGTAAAGAAAAATACTTACCTGTATTTATACCAGTCTTAGGGAATTAGTAAACATCACTTTTTTTTCTTTAGGGATATGCTATCTAATAAGTAATAAAAGATATGTAGCTGGGCTCCAGTGGCTCATGCCTATAATCCAGGGAGGCTGAGACCTGAGGATCATGGTTTGAAGCCAGCCTGGGCAGAAAAGTCCCCATGAAACTCTTATCTCCAATAAACTACTCAAAAAAGCCAGAAATGATGCTGTGGCTCAAGTGGTAGAGTGCTAGCCTTGAGCACAAAGAGGCCCAGGGACAGCGCTTAGGCTCTGAGTTCAAGCTCCCAGACTGGCAAAAAAAAAAGGTATGTAAGCAACTAATTATAGTCTACATGAAATAAACAGTGAGCCCAACCAGAGAACTGGCAAGGACTTCTGCCTGGGTTTCGTTGAGGGTTCCTCGGTGAAGTGTGCTAGAGTTAAACCTTGAACACATGGATGAACATTAGAAGGTGAATCAAAGAAAGATGTATCCACAGGCCCTATCCCTGAGACCACTAACTAGTTTTAGGCATAGTAGCATTATTGAACAAGCTGATCAAACGATTTGTCAGGCCATGGTGTGGCAGTGTTGTCTTTCTTGGGGAAGTGACCCAGAAAGTGAGCTGAACTTAGAAAGCCAACCCAGAATCAACTGGGTATGAGGGCCAGAGTTGAGACCTCACCTGGCTCCACGGTGTGGTTCCTGATAAATACAGAACACAGCAGAGCTTCCTGTGCAAACAGGGAACTGACCCCTATAATGCACAGTTTGACTGTGTACAGATGTTGATTTGCAGACTGACAATGAAAGCAACAGGAGCTTTCCCCATTCAATCTCCAAGCTGATGCTTCTTGTCAGCATTTGCAACACATGGCTTCTCCCAGTACCCACATGTGTGGGCTCATTTGTAGAAGGTGGCATTCAAAGGGTACACAGTTGTATAACCATCCCCCTGGCCCAGGTAGAGAGAATAGACAATGCTCATGAACTAGGAATCCATGGGTATTGTGTTAGTCCATCTGGGTTTGTTGGATGAGGGGAGACCAACTTATAAAAAGAAGACAGAGGTCATATAAATGTATTTACCAAGGGCCTGGCACAGCTCAAGGTCAACTCATTCACCAGCTTGCTGTCTGTCAGTCAGTGGTGGGTCATTCTTATCATGTGGCTGCTTTGGCTCTTTAAAGCCTCTGTTTATCTTGGCTCCTCTGTACATCCGTAGGGGCTCTAAGAGGACCTTTAGCCTAGCTCTGAAAGCTACAACAGTGTCTGGGACCCTGAGTATTCCCAGCCACCTGGGAATGGCCATGGCATGAAGGAGAGGGGTTGACCACGTGGAGAATCCCACAAGCCGCATCCTTTCTTGTTTTCCATGTGCCCAGGATCTAACTCCCTCCTTGGGTCAGGCTTTGACATGCTCTCACTCCCACAGCAAAAATCTCTACCCCTTTCCCTCCTTGGAAGCAGTTTTAATTCCTCCCCGCCCTGCCCTGCCCCAACCCTACCCCCCAGGCCTGATTCACAAAGACCTGGAAATTCCCTGCCTGGGGTCAGGGCACCCAGGCCTGGGAATGCAAAGCCCTGGCTACCTTTCCTCAGTGAGAAGGGAGGAAATTATTTGTTCTTTGTTTTTGCTGCTAGGTCAGAGGAGACAGAGAGGGGGGAAGGGGGAGAAAGAGAGGGAGGGGGGGGGTGCTACAATTAATTTCTCAATGTCTCACATAGCTATACATTGATAGTCTCACTGAAAACAAGGTCAGCTGTGCTCACCTAGCTGGCACTAGGATGTCAGGTGGAGCCTTTGGTCCTAACGCCTTTCCATCTGTTCTTGGGTGTTTATTGGCCCCATCTGATGTAGCTAGTGGGCATTTGGGGGTGGGACATTGCTGCTTAAATTCCTTATACCTATAACCCCAATGGTTTCTGTTTTTGTTTTTGTTTTTTTTTTGGTCCAGTTGTGGGGCCTGAACTCTGGGCCTGGGCACTGTCCCTCAGCTCTTCAGCTCAAGGCTAGCACTCTACCACTTGAGCCACAGCGCCACTTCCGGCTTTTTTCTTTTTGCTTATGTGGTGCTGAGGAATGGAACCCAGGGCCTCATGCATGCAAGGCAAGCACTCTACCACTGAGCCACCTTCCCAGCCCCCGCAACGGTTTCTGAATGGCAACTCCCACCTTACCCCTCTTCCTCCCACTCCCGAGTCCCTAGGCATAAAGCCCCAGAGTCTTATCTGACTTCAGGTAGGGTTACAGTGCCCAGCATGACCTGGCCCTAGCAAAGCAATGCCTGAAGGTTAGAAAGGAGGCCTCCCTCCTTTCACATGATTTTAAACTACATTGTGTTGGTGATACCAGGCCCCACACTTGCTAGGCTGGTACTCTACCACTGAATTATGTTTCCAGTCCTCTTTTGACCTTGTTTTTTTGTTTTTTGTTTGTTTGTTTTTGTTTTTTGTTTTTCTAGAAAGGGTCTTACTGCCCAGACTACATTCTGCCTAGATCAGGCTTCCTTTCATAGTTGGGATGACAGATATGTACTACCTCACCCAGCTTCTTCTGCTGAGATAGTCTCCTGGATTTTTCTGCCTGGGGCTGCCTGAACCGTGATCTTCCTCCTCTTAGCCTTCTAAGTAGTTAGGATGACAGGCATGAGCCACTAATGCTTAGCTTTAAACTCCTTTTGAGCTAAGCATCCTGGCATGTCAGAGCATGGTAATTTGTGAACAAGTCAGCTGCCCCCAGACGTACGTCAACATAGCTAGGATCTGATGGCTTGAATTCTTCCTTGCTTTGGAAGTGATCAAGTGGCTCAATCTCTATTCACTAAAGGAAGAGCCTGTTGGTTGGCTTTTGCCAGAGTGCTCTTTGAGGAGTCATTCAGGCTGCCAGATTTGGTATGTTCTATTTTCCATCCTGATGGAAACTGAAGCCAACTTCTTCCTGATGTCCAAACTTAGATCATGCTTCAGCCCAAGTTCTTTACATTAGAAGATTCCCCCAACACTGGGGCCTCCTGTCCCCAATCTCTTCCTGGTCTCTGAGGCTGACTCCAGCTTAGCTGTTTGTGGATGGTTTTAAGACCTCTTCCTCATGTCGTCTCCTGTCTTCCTCACCTACCTGTCCCTGTCTGTCCCCTCTAACCTTCTTTAAGATGGAGCCCCCAAAGAGTCGGAGGGCATTTCACCATGCCCACTGCAGCCTGTGTGCACGAATAGATACAGCATCTGATGATCTGATTTATGTTTTCCAGATTTATCGCATCACTTGCAAACCCAGGCCGGTTGATATTTTAGGCGCATGAATCAGAGTGTCTGGCATGGCATCCTCTACAGCAGAGCTCCGGCTGCAGGCATAATGAAGTTGGGAGGGGGGAGACAGTTCAACTTAGCAGGGAGAAAATGTGTGTCAGTAACAAGTCTGCCTAGCAACAGCACCAAGGCAGAGACAGACTAGGCCCCAATATTAGAGTCAAAATCTGCACACTGGGGAAACAGTGTCCCCTAATATGGTTTTCCTCATGGTGATGGAGGGCTGACTACTTTCCTTTAAATTAAAAAAAAAAAAAAGAAAGAAAAGAAAAGAAAAATAAGTGTTCCATGCCAAAGGATGGTCTCTAACCTGCCACCAAACAGGGAGATGGATGAGCAGCGATGTCACCAGGCTGTGCCTAGATATGTTATGAATGAATAAGAAGAAATAAGCATCTGGAAGGAATGAGGCTGAGAATGAAGTTGTAGAAGAGGCAGAACTAGTTGAGTCAGGATAGGGGTTGGGCTTACAGGAAGGGGCTCAAGACTAAGGGAAAAGGGTGAGATTCCCTTCCTTCTCCCAGGCTCCTTAGGCACACACTGCTAACGCATACAGTTCCAGACTTCTCCAGGAATCCATTCAGAATGAGGGACAAAGCAAATCAAAGACTGACCTGGATATCCCAGCCGCTGGGATAGTGTTTGTTCTTTGGCTCTGGATCTCAATACATAGGACAGTACTAGTCAACGTTGACATGTGACCCTGGTGTGCTGTACAGAACCTGGCCCCAGCTCTATTTGTATTTTGAGTGCCCTGGAGTTGTGTCTTTTTATCCCTCTTAGCATCCTTTTTCAGCTCCTCTGGAGAATGAACCCATGATCTTCTTCTACAGATCTTCCCAGGTCGCACCCTCCAGGAGTCCAAAGCCAAAGCTAGTTTGCAATCATAAGAAAGTGAGAAATTAAAAACATTTCCTGTAAGCATTTATATCGCTAATGCCTGAACCCCATGCTCTGCTTTATCATCACAGTATGTGCATGCAAGTCTATAGGCTCAAATGTTCCCAAGAATATATCAGGCAGTAGTATCTGGGAAACATTTACATTTTTAGCATTTGTGTAATTCTATTTGGTTTTATGCCACAGGAAGTTCAAGCCTGATTTAATTAAGGAGTTTTTATAAAATGCATCTTTAAAAAAGAAAGACAATGCATTGCACATGTTATACCATTGTACTTTACATTGTTACCCAATCAGGGATGTTGGAGGTGGCTTGTGTTCCAGCCCAAGAATCTGTTAGCAATCCACAAAGTTGAATATTTTACTGTCTTATTGGAAGCCTGGAATTTAAGAGCTGGAAGGGACCTTTGAGGTAGGCAGGCATCTCCTATTAAAATAAGGGCAAGGAGACTTTGGGTGCATTTTTGCATACCTCTCAGTTCCTAATTTAGTCTTTAGGTTATAGGCTTGAAACACTGGACAGAAAAAACAAAAAAAAACAAAACCCTAGCTGCTCAACTTGGGTCTGAGAAGGTGGTCCGCAGTAATTCTAGTCTGAGAGTGCTTTTCTTCCCATTAAAACCACCTGTGTGACAGAGAAGGGGCAGAGACAGCTATGCAGAGAGCTCTTCCCTGGTAACAGCTGCAGCTGGCATTCTCCATGAAGTCTGCACTGCAGAGAGGCAACCCTCCTTGAAACAGAGTTGATGATAATGCAGAACTAAAAAGGAAGAGAACTTTGAACCACTGCAAATAGAGAAACTAAGGAGTCTCCACTATCAGATAAACCTCTGGTCTGGGTGAACAGGTATGATGGCAGGAAAGCCCAAAAGAAAAACTAAAATGAAAAGGAGAGGAAACAAATGTCTTGAGATGACCCAATTTTGAGTCAATGGGATAGCATGGAACTACAAAATGAGAGGGGAAGTTTCTAGGGACATTGACCAAAGTCATGTGAAGGGAATACAGCATTGTGCAGACCCTGAATTTTGACCAATGTCAAGTCAAAGCTGTATGAGAGGAGGTGGTGCTCAGGTCCATCCTGAGGAAGAGTGAAAGGTGAACACTGGGGGACACTAGTTACAGCAGCTGAAAACTGGGAAGGTTGGTTTGGAGGGGTCATGGCTATAGATTCAGAACAAAGAAAGTCTGGAGCGTCTACTATTTTGCATTCTCTCTCTCTCTCTCTCTCTCTCTCTCTCTCTGTGTGTGTGTGTGTGTGTGTGTGTGTGTGTGTATCCTAGAGCTTGAACTCAGGGCCTGGGTACTGTCCCTGAGCTTTTATGTTCAAGTCTTGTGCTCTATCACTTTGAGCTACAGCACCATCTATGGATTTTTTTAAATTTTTGGTAGTTAATTGGACATAAGAGTCTCACAGACTTTCCTGCCCAGGCTGGCTTTGAACCTTGATCCTCAGATCTCAGTCTCCTGAGTAGCTAGGATTACAGGTATGTGCACCAATGCCTAGCAACTGTTCTTTTTATAAGGTATGTTGCCATAGCTACATAGTGGTTTAGACAGAGGCAGCAGACTAATAGGATCCAAATGACAAGAACAAAATCATCCCCTTAGACAACAGGATATTCAGAGTGAACAGAAGACCCACCATCTACTGTCACTATGCTTTTGGTTCTAAGTAGTTGAGGACTCCACAGAAAGGAACTCAATTCACAGGAGTCTGCTTAAATTATCCAAGTATTATAGGAATATCTGTCATCTCATTAAGCATGACATCAGGTGAGTTAGGGCAAGGTGGGTTATTTAAATCAGGATCCCGGTGCTGTGAGCAAATCCTCCATTCTCCCCTTCCCTCCCTTTCTCATCCTTTGAGCAATATACTCTCAGAATACCTCTCCTCATGGATTCTGCAGTTTTAGGCATCAATGCAGAAAACAGTATTGAAGACAGAAAAAAATACAAAGCTCCTCACTTCTGTATCTTTTTTTTTTTTTTTTTGGTCGGCCGTGGGGCTTGAACTCTGGGCCTGGGCGCTGTCCCTCAGCTCTTCAGCTCAAGGCGAGCGCTCTACCACTTGAGCTACAGCGCCACTTCTGGTTTTCTGGTGGTTTATTGGAGATAGGAGTCTCACAGTCTCTCCTGCCCGGGCTGGCTTTGAACCGCGATCCTCAGATCTCAGCCTCCTGAGTAGCTAGGATTACAGGCGTGAGCCACCAGCGCCCGGCTACTTCTGTATCTTCTTAGGAGCAAGGAATTCCTTCCCAGGAAGTTTCTTCTTCAACTACCATTCCCATCTTGTCAGTCAGACTTGCATGAAGCATTCTCATGCCTAAAACAATCTCTTAGTGAAGCAAATGGACTCAGCAGACAATGGAGTCTTCTCCTGCAGGACGCGGAAGCCACATGATCATTCACAGGTAAGCAAACAGGGCTGGGATACATGTCACCAAGGGAAAGGAACAGAACAAACCGCACGTGGATTGGGCCTGGTAAACAGCTGTGGGAAAAGGGCGCTTCAGTTCAGCCTTTCCCTCGGCTCTCTACCCTGGCCTTTGAGAAGAATTGTAACAGAGAATTAATCAGTGTAGAAAAGTAAGGTTCCCTGTAGGAAGAGATCTTCCTCCTTGCTGTCTCAGTTTGGCACCTTTCTACCACAGCCTGGTGTTCCCTCCTGGTAGCATTTTAACCATGGTAGCTAAGGCTCAATACAGGGCAGATATCCCTGCATGACCTTAGAAGACCTGGCCAACATAGTGAAATGAGACATAGTCATTTCAGTAGAAACAATAAGGGGTTCAGAATCAGAGCGAGCTGGTTTGGCTGTTGACTACCTGAGAGATCATAGTGGCTGCTTCATTTCTGTAGTGCCATCTCTACCACGCACCCCTTGCCCTGTGAGTTCCTTCAAAGGGGGCAGTCCTGTGAGAGGTAGGTACCATGGCAAGAAGTGGGGCGCTCAGAAGGTCTAAGACAAATGACACTGGCTTAGAGTTGGTAGACGTAGATGTGGTAGCAAAGACTCCAGTTTTCGCTCCTCTCAATCTCTCTCTTCTTAACCTTGGTGAAACTCAACAGGAAGCCAAACAGGAAAGAGGAGGGTGTGGAAAATGGATGAGGGAGGAGCAGGACATGCAAAGAATAAGAACAGCTGTTGTACATGCCTGGTATATCCTCCTACCAGTATGCTTATGCGTAGTCTTTTAATTGTTTTATTGTCAGAATCCTAAAGACAAGTTCTGGAAAAATGGAAAGTCCAACTCCTCACAGATAAGACTTTGTGTGAGGAACTGAGGCTCCTGGTCTCCTTTCTCCTCTTCTGTCATCTTTCTGCCAGTGTAAATGTGTTCCAGCCCCTCTCAGACCGTCCCTACAGGCCCAACAAGTTCCTCCACTCCAACAAAGCTGGCCTGTCAGTGCAGCCCAACACTGAGCAGACAAACCCAACAGATGGCACTGATGTCAAAGGCCATCTGTCTTCTGCTATGATGATGGCATCGACTGAATGCAGGTCCTGAGTGCTTGTTCTTTGGGTGACAGTGAATCCAGCTGCATGGCCAGCAAGTGATGAAGGCCACAGTTTCCCTCTAAACCCAAGAGCTGACCGTCTGTGGCCCATTCAAGCTTTGCCTACGTCACAAATGAGGCCGGATCTAATAAGAGTAAATGAATTACAATAATGACCTCAGAAGTAGGGATATGTATCAGCACACCTGTGCTGCCGATCATTCTCACTTCCACTTGTCCTCTCCACACCAGCCGCTCCCCCTCCACTCCCCACTCTTCCCCCACTCCCCACCCCTCCCCCATTTCCTCAGATATTCACCTTCCTCACTTTCCCTGCTCTGCAGAGCCAGTGGACTCACTGCCCCCACCTGCGGACTCAGGAAGAAAACAATCAGCACTCTGCACCAGCTTCCCTGGCCCTGAGGGGTGGAGCACACGTGCAAATCGCAGAACAAACCACCCCAGTGCTTGAAGCAGGTCAGTGTCCCTCACTTCTCAATCATGCAGAGACAAGAACTGTACGTGGCCTCCGGTTCATGGTTTTCAGATCTGTATTCTATCTGGCCCATTTCTCTGGTGTGACTCACTTCCTCATTTGGCCTGGCCCATTTTGCATCCTAGGCTCATCTGAAATCCACCTTAGGTCTTTCACTGTCTGCCATGTCTCCATAAATGGGAGCCTCCTCTATAGGTAACCTAGATTTTGACCAATCTGTGTGAGAGGAAACTAATATTTACAAGTTTCTCCCTCATGTAGCTGTTGAATGAACCATAAATACTGTTGTGTGTGCGGAGTGTATGTGCCTGCGCACGTGTGTGTGTGTGTGTGTGTGTGTGTGTGTGTTACTGGGCATTGAAATCAGGACCTTGTGCTTACTAGGCAAGTGCTGTACCATTTGAGCCACATCCCCAACACTCTCCCTATCCCTTTTGGTTTAGTATGATTTTAATAGGATTTTGAGCTTTTGCCCAGGCCAGCCTCAGACTGCCACTCTCCTACCTGTGCTTTCTAATTAGCTGGGATTACAGGTGTGCCACTGTGCCTGGTTTTAGTTGGATCGATTTCCTGATTTGATAAGACTTCAGATGTTCTTTGCAAACACACCAAGGACTTTCTCTTTTGCTCTTACAACTGTAGCAAAAACTTTTTAAAGTGGAGGAATAAAAACAGATGTGAGAGAAAAGAATGAAGGGAGGGACTGATTTCTCTACAATAAGAAATATCTCAACAAGTACAAGTTAATTTAGAAATTTATAGATAATTCCAAAGTGGGGAAGATTTAGCACAAAAAAATTGTATTTCTTCTTAAAGGAGCACTTAAGGGGTATGTGGAAGAACTCCTTGTCATCTATGTCTACCATTATTTACTTCAATTATCTCAATGGATCGCAATTCTGCCTCCTTCTCTCTTGAAAGAGAGAATGTTGTTTATTAAAAAGGCAATCTGGAGCTTGTCTAGTGCATCAGGTGCCTGTAATGTCATAGAAGAAAGTATCTATAAGCAGCCTCCTCTGTAGGAGTGTGTGTGGGATCCATGTTCAGATAAGCTTATTAGGTGCTAGCATCACACCTGAAGAGGGAGACGGCTGAGTCTCACACTCGTAGAGTAGGCCTTTTCAGCCCAAATTGCAGATTAAAATCACCTTAGTGATTCTGCATGGCCTGGGCCTAACACCAGAGAATTTAGCTTAATTGGTTTGAGGCAGAACTCAGGTTCTGGAAGGTTTTCAAAGATCTCTGATAATTTTTATGTGCAGCAGGGTTGAAAACCACTGCCTCAGAGTTTTGGGAAATTTGCCCCTGCCTGCCTGGCTTAGTTGCCTTGTGAGCTAGACAACTCTCTTCTTGAATTCTATAGAAGATTCTTTAGGCTGATAGGCTGCTCCTCCCTCCCCATCCTCCCCCTTCCCCCCCCCCCCCCCCGCCGCCTGTCCCCCCCACCAAAGTTGTAAAGTTCGTTTTTCGACATAACGACTTGTACATCTCATTGTTGCAATGGGTCCTCCTGTATCCCTGTTTTAACGATTTGTTTTTTCCCTTCCCCTCCACCTATACCAACATCATATATAGTGAAATCAGGGGTTATACCATGGGGGAGGGACATACAAAACAACAAAGACATAATCTTATATGTTTTGTTTTTGTTTTTGTTCTTTTTTGGTTGGTCTCGGGGCTTGAACTCTGGGCCTGGGTGCTGTCCCTCAGCTCTTCAGCTCAAGGCGAGCGCTCTACCACTTGAGCTACATACAGCACCACTTCCGGTTTTCTGGTGGTTTATTGGAGATAGGAGTCTCACGGTCTCTCCTGCCCGGGCTGGCTTTGAACCATAATCCTCAGATCTCAGCCTCCTGAGTAGCTAGGATTACAGGCGTGAGCCACCATCACTAGGCTATAATCTTATAAATATGTTAGAAACAATTGCATGAAAGATCTCTCTCTCTTTTTTTTTTCAGTCGTGGGGCTTGAGCTCTAGGCCTGGGAGCTGTCCCTGAGCAATTCAGCTCAAGGCTCATGCTCTACCACTTGAGCCATCGTACCACTTCTAGTTTTCTGGCTTTTTTTTTTAATTGTGATTAAGTGATTACATAATTTCCCAAATTTCACAGTATTGTGGGATAGTGATACTCATTTAAAGTCACAAACTCATTCTAACTTTCCTGAAGCAAATTGTCTATCACAGTCTATAACATATAATGGTGTACACATATACACCATACATGTGATCAGCAGCATGGGGTTATTTATTAGTGGTTCGACCAGATGAGTGGAAGTTCTTTGTTTCTTAAGTCCTGTTAATTTTGTCATATCACCTAACATTTTGGATTCAACATCCACTTATCAGGGAGACCACGTAACGTTTGTCTCTTTGCTCTTGGCTTACCTCGCTCAACATGATTTCTTCTAGCTCCATCCATTTCCCTGCAAATGCCGTTATTTTGTCATTTCTAATGGCTGCATAATATTCCATTGTGTATAGATACCACAATTTTTGGATCCATTCATCTGTGGTGGGGCATCTGGGTTGTTTCCATATCCTGGCTATTGTGAACAGTGCTGCAATAAACATGGAGGTGCTTGTGTCCTTGTGGAAATTTAACACTTAAAGCCTCTAAGAGCCAAGATTCTTAGAAGACAGAGGTTTGAATCTGAATACTGAGTGAACTGTAACAATGCTTTCTTCCTCTCCCTCCCTCTGTCCTTCTCTCCCTCCCACATGCACACTTACTAATGTCTGTAAATATGCATTTGTAAGTGGTGTAGCTTTCCACACACACTCCTGCTTCAGTCTAGTGATCCCAATAAATTGCAACACCTGTATCAGATGCGTGGTCTCTATGGTCATGAAGAATGAGTCCACAGACAGAGAGGTAGAGTAAATTGACAAAGATTCATTGAATGGAAAGATAAGCGGAGCTCCTGTTAGGCAGAAGTGGTCTCAGGGAGAGTACTGCCTGGGTGGGGGGTGGGGGGTGATGTGCAGCGGTTAATGTATATCTAGGAGAAAGATACATTGAACAGCCCGTGGGCCGTAGCAAGCCAATACCCAAAGTGTCCATGCAACTTGCTCAAACTCTTGGTGCTTGTTTTGCCTCTCTGACTAGGTGCCCTTCCTGGGCATACCTGTAGGATCCAACTAGTCCACTGTTTACATGCAGGTCTTTCCAGGAGATGGACCATGACCTGATGCCCAGGGGCCCACCCTTGTGACCATTCAAGGCCATGGTGATATGATATGATGGTTAGGGGCCTGCTCAAGGCCATGGTAAGTGATACAGAACCTCTATGGGAGAGTCTTTGCCCTGATTGCCTAGCCTGGCTCTTTTACTGCAGTTGTGAGTACAAAGCACTAAATGTTCTTCCTGTACTTATTGGGCTATACGTGGCTTCAGTTTAACACACAGAGTTGTGTGTTAGTTTCTCACTGGGGTGACAAATACTTGAAAAGAATAACTGAGAAGGAAGATTTATTTGCATCTGGAAATAAACTGGAAATAATGGGCCTGAGATGAGACAGAACAGAGAAGGAGGATATTTACCTCATGATAGCCAGGAAGCCAAGAAACAGAGGAGGGGGACAGAGAAACAGAGACGGAGACAGAGAAAGAGACAGAGAGAGACAGAGGCAGAGGCAGAGGCAGAGGCCAATGAGATGATGCATCTTTCCAGGCCATGTTCTCCTCCTCATACTTTCTACCACCTCCCAGTAATGCCACCAGATTATGAATCCATGAAAGGATAAATCTATTGTAAAGAAAGATCCCTCAGGAGCCAAACACCTCCCCAAGCCTTACCACCCAACACTGAGTTCATCAAGGACAATGAAATGCATGAGCCTTTGAAGGGAACACTGTGTATCTAAAACATAGGAGGTTAAATTCCACCTTAAGCTTTTTTTATTTGTAACTCTAACATGTATTCCCACAGAAATGGTATGATCATGGTGATCAGAACGTTGTATTATAACCTATAGTATGACTGTACTAAAGTATAGAAAATGTTCTAGAGGGATCAATGTGGATTTAGAGGACTAACAATGTTCTGTCCCACCAATTTCTATGATGCTCAGGTATTCAATATGAGAGTAATGGCAGAGGTAGGAAAAATGGCATTTTCTTAAAAAGCTAACCATTAGCCAGGTGCTGGTGGCTCAGGTCTGTAATCCTAGCTACTCAGAAGGCTGAGATCTGAGGATCGCAGTTCAAAGCCAGCCCAGACAGGAAAGTCTGTGAGACTTTTCAATGAACCACCAGAAAACTGGAAGTGACGCTGTGGCTCAAGGGGCAGAGCACTAGCCTTGAGCTGAAGAGCTGAGGGACAGCACCCAGGCCCAGAGTTCAAGCCCCACGACTGACAAAAAAAAAGCTAACCATTGACTTATTATATTGTCTAGGCAATATCCTGCACACAAATGTGCACAGAAGCTTTATCTTTATCCAAACTAGAAGCATACAACTATGCAACTTTCTGGAAAATACAAAATTACAAGACAGTAAAAAAGATCAGTGAGCTGGGGGGGGGGGGGCGGTGCTCAAGTGGTGTGCACCTGCCTGGAAAGCTGAGGTCTGAGTTCAAACCCCACTGCAGAAAAGAACAGGGAAAGAGAAAAAGAGAAGGGAAGGGAAGGGAAGGGAAGAGAAGAGAAGAAAGAAATAAGAGAGAAGAGGTGAGGGAAGAAAAGGGATAAGGAGACAAAAGGAGGAAGAGGAACAGAGGAGAGGAAAGAAAAGAAGAGAAAAGAAAAGGAAAGGCCAGTGGTTTCTAGGACTATTCTGTATAGTACCCTAGTGGGGACTATATGATGTTGTGCATTTTTCAAAGCTCATAGAGTATAGAAGATCAAGAGTGAAACTCGGGCTGGGAGGGTGGTTCAGTGGTAGAGTGCTTGTCATGCATGCATGAGGCACTGATTCTTCAGTACCACATAAGTAGAAAAAGCCAGAAGTGGCGCTGTGGCTCAAGTGGTAGAACCCTAGCCTTGAGCTGAAGAGCTGAGGGACAGCGCCCAGGCCCAGAGCTCAGGCCCCATGACTGACCAAATTAAACAATAAAAAAAAAAGAGTGAAACTCAAGGTAAAGTATGACAGTGGCTTACTGTGTTTATTCTATGTGAAACACGGGTTTAAGGGAAGTTATCTGCAGAGGCAGATGGAGGAGGACCTCTCTGAGAGACTGAGATGCACAGAGAAAGGAAACTGATTTCCTCTTGATAGTGAATGACTCCAGAGTTCTTTAATACAGTGAGAAGTTTTTGTTTGTTTTTTAATGTGCTGATCCTGGGACTTGAACTCAGGTCCTGGGTGCTTTTTTTTTTTTTTGCTCAAGGCTAGCACTCATCCTCAGATCCCAGCCCCCTAAGTAGCTAGGATTACAGGTGTGAGCCACCAGCGTCCAGCTGAGTAACTTTTTAAAGAAGGAAATCCTTCCAGTATACTACAAATCAGTTTCAATGATGATTTAATCAACTAAGTGTTTTTCTTCTATCATGTCCAATAAATATCATGTGTATTGACCTGAACTTTTGGGGACTCTGCTCCGGGAAGTTGTGGCATTTGCATTTGAGTTAGAAGAAATAAGTACACAAAGATCTAGATTTGATGATTAAAGTGACAAAGAGAATTTGCTATAAAAAGAGAAAGTTTGCTATCTACGAGAAGAAATAGAGGTCTTGTAGGAAGAAGGACCATTTGGAAGCACCTTTGAAAGATGAGTGGAATTTTTCTAGGTGATAGTCAAGGTGACCATGTAGGTCAAAGGGGCATTGTGAGCAATGATCAAGATCAGCTTGGGGTAAGATCAGCTTGAAGTAATATTATTTGGGTGGCATGGGGCACACATAGGGATAATAGGAAGAGTGATTGCTCGGTGAATTCAGAAATCACATGGCAAGTTTTCAGTGTCAGCCTACCGTATCTGTACTTAATTCAGTTGGTACTTAACAGGCACTGAGTAGTTGATGGGACTCTCAAATTTCTCTTCTCTTTCCTGTCTGTGGGGCCTGGTGCTGCTGGGGGAATTTTCTTTTTTTCCACAGACATTCTCTGTTCTCTTTGTTTTCCATTCTTGTCCCTCTCAGTCTCCCTTTATCACTCCCTTTCTGATAATACATTTCAGACTTTGATCCAGACCACTTCTCTCTTCTATGCAATGAGCCAGGCCTAATAGAATTCCATTCTCCTTGACTCTATTTTTTTAAAAGACTTTCTGGGATGCTTCCAACATCCTAACCTAAATAAGCCACCAAATAAATAGTTCTCTGATCTCTGACTTAAGGGGAGGGGGGGGAGGGAAACATTCTTAATCACCATGCTAATTGTTTCAACAAGAAATGGAACAGTCCATAGTACCAGGAGACAGTAGATCCATTTATTGCTGGGGCCTGAGAGTTAGCGGGAACCTAGCCATGAACCTAGCCAGCTGGCTTCAGACACAGCCCTCTCCCCAAAGCAAACAATATCCCCTCAAAAAGTATGCCCACATTATTCACGTTGCAAGCATTTATTGAGTGTCTACTCTGTACCAATTGCTATGTAGGTTTAGGAGATGGAGTTCTAAATGACAAGAGAGAGAAAGAGAAAACAGCACCGTAGTATCATAAGTATATGATAATATCAGGAACTGAGTGTCTCAGACTTTATGTATAAGAACAGTAACCCAGGTATCTTACTAAATGTCTGTTCTCATCCAGTAGGTCAGGGTCTGGGCCGCTCTGTGTCCTCACCTGAGTCACTTAGGGACACCTGCACTGCTGGTGCTGGGTTAAGAAGCAAGGATCTGGAGTAGAGAAGTTGCATGCATACTGTTCTAAATAGAAAGGGGGGTGAGCAATGTGACCCACCTATCAGGAGCAGAAGAATATTCAGGATGAGTAATTCTTCTTATTCCTCACCCCAGACAGGCAGTTCTCCTCAGAGTTCACCACAGCCATTCTCCTGTCAACTCTGCTAACATACCGCTTTTTAGCATACACATATATCCTCTTAAAAAATGAACAGGCCTAGGCTTTGCTGATGCAAACCTTATCGGTTAAAAATCTGTTTATTGATAATTAATTCCAATACATATACAGGTTGAGTAGATGTCTCTGAAATGCTTTCGACGTGTTTTCAGACTGTGGAGTATTTGCATATGCATAAGGAGATTTCCGGGGAATGGGACCCAAATATAAAGATGAAATTCTTCATGCCTCACACGTGCCACATGCACATGACCCCGAGGTCATTTCTTGCCATGGTTATAATGAGCCTGCATTTTGACTTGTGACCCAGCAACATGAGGTCAGTGTGGAATTTTCTATTTGGAGCATCACGTCAGTGGCTACAACGTTTTAGATTTGGGAACATTTTCAAGTTTTGGACTAGCAATGCTCAATTTATATGAATGGATTTCTGTTTCTATTCACTTTAAAGTAAAAGCAAACAGAAATTCTGGTCTTTCCCTACTTCAATCTATTGCCTCATATTCTCCCCATTCTGGAGACCACTGATGCATGATGCTTCTTTCAGTAAATGACAGAGTTTGTAGTTCTTCTGCAGAAGTGTGTTACTCCAATCACATTAATGACTGTATAATAATCCACTGCATGGATGCACTCCATTGATAGAATGAAATATGTAGGAGCCAGATAAATAAGGATAGGAGAATGAAAATTAATTCCATCTAGATAAGATTAGAGTTTGAGGGGGGAAATAGTGAGCAAAGTAAAGAGACAGCAGGTGGTCTGGAAATGAAGAGGAGCCAACAGAAGAACTTTTTTTTTTCTTTTTTGCTGGTACTGGGGTTTGAATGCTGGCTTGCTCAACTATCATTTGACCCATGCCTTCAGCCCTGCTTTTTGCTGGTTATTTTGGATTTTTCTACCCAGGCTGGCTTTGAACTGCAATCCTCTAGATCTCAGCCTCCTTGAGTCACAAGGATTATAGGCATGAGTCACCACCAGCACTAGGCAAGAATTTTTTTAATGGGAGAGAAAGTAGCATGCTCAGTGGAATTTTTTTTTTTTCTGGATGTCATTTGAAAAACAGATTGGAATGAAGCAAACCTGAAACCAGCAGGGCCCTTGTAAATGAGAGCTGGCTGATGGTGAAGGTCTCCTGCCGGCATCGCTTGCCTAATAACTGGTTGTACCAGGCCCAAAACCAAATATCCTGTTGTTAATTATTTCTCCATAGTTTAGGATAAAACAGCAGAGAAATGCTCCAGGAAAGGACCAAATTTGTCGAGGCTTGGTTTTAAGAGTGACTACTTAAACAGTCAAATCTAGCATTCTCATCTGAAATTCTCAATCCGAGTTTATGGCAAGCCCTTAGTCATCTCAACTCTGGGATCTGGTAGTTGGAAGCAAGCCCAGAGGTCTCGCTCCCACCCAGATCAGGAATCCCTTCCTAAACTGGCCCAACAGGTGGCCCCAGGCTTCTCTTCCCTAGTCTTTCCACCTTCAAAGCCAGCTTGGGGGGAAGAGCGGGGAGCCTCCTGTCCCTCTTGGTCCAATCTAAACATAGATCGTTCTTTCTCATGTTGAGCCAAATTCTTCCTTCCTGAGACTGTTACCTTATCAGCTGACCAATGTCTTCTCTTGGAAGAGAAGATATTTTCTCAAGGAAAACCCATTAGACTTAAGAGACAGCAGGCACTGGGAAACTGATCACAAAGTCCCCATAAAAGTTATGTGGAACTCCTCCCTGGAGTTAACTGACAATGTGAATGTACTTAACAATGGTTCAAATGGTAGAACACCTGCTTGAGAAGCACAAGGCCCCAACTTCAAACCCTGGTGTCACCAAACAAGATTATGATGACCAATTTTGTCAAAAGCTTTAAAAAATGTGTAAGAGCTAATACACTGTTAAAATGACAGGTCATAGTGCTTTGAACTTTCCATGTCTGAGTCTTAGAATGACACTGAATTGCTTAGCTTTCTTCTTGTCTACCATCAGCTCCACCTCACATTCCATAGCATCTCTCCTTCCATCTTATCTTCTGGTCATCAGCTTCTCTGTGTCTCTTGGAAACCTAGGTTTTTCCTCTCTTTTTCACTCCCTCTGAACATGGGTTCATTGGATCATCTGACCTTGTAACTTTTAAAATCTAAATTAAGGTCATAAACTCAGTGATTTCAGGGCAAAAATTATGGTACTTAAAACTCAACAATCCCTAAACATGGAGGTAGAGAAAGAAAGATTTTTAGAAGACATTTTCATTACAAAGTGTTAAGATATTAGTGTTAAAAACAAAATAAAACAAAAGATATTAGTGTTTATGGGAGTGCCCTCGTTGTGCTCGTCTTCTTCTTGTTCTTCTTCTCCCCCTCCTCCCCCTCCCCCTCCTCCCCCTCCTCCCCCTCTTCCCTCTTCCCCTCCTCCCCCTCCTCTCCCTTTTCCCCATCTCCTCCTCCTCCTCTTCCTCCTCCTCTTCCTCCTCCTCTTCCTCCTCCTCCTTCTTCCTTTTTTTCTTCTTCTTCCTCCTCCTCCTCCTCTTCCTCTTCCTTCTCTTTTCCCTCCTCTTCTTCTACCTCCTCTTCTTCCCTCTTCTTTCTCTCTTTCTTGCTTTCTTTTTTCTTCCTCTTTTTCTTCTTCCTCCTGTTCCTATTCTTCTTCCTCTTCCCCCTACTCTCCTCCTTCTTCCCCTTCTTCCTCTTCTTCCTCCTCCTCCTCCACCTCCTCCTTTTCTTCCTCCTCCTCTTCCTCCTCTTCTTTCTCCTCCTCCTCTCCATCCCCAGCTCCAGCCCTTTGTGGCAGTCCTGCAGCACTGTCCTGAGCTTCTTTTGCTCAAAGCTAGCCCTCTACCACTTGAGCCACAGCTTTAATCTTTGCTTTTTCTTTTGAGTAGTTTATAGAGATAAAAGTCTCACAATTTCCAGGCTAGTTTCAAATCTTGATGCTCAGATCTTCAACTTCTGAAATAGTAGGCTTACACACATGAGCCATGGGTGCCTGGCTGTAACTTCATTTCTAAAACACAAATCTTAGAGAACACTCAGTACCTAAACGGATTGCTTGATGATAATAATGTTTGAACTGGCTCATTTTGCTGATTTACTAATCAGCCACCTGGTTGTAAATATAGCTTGAGTTACATGACTTGATGGATGTTAGGACTGAGGATGAGCTTGGTGGTAGACTGCTGATCTAACATGTTTGAGGCCCTTCGTCTAATACCTAGCACCATTTAAAAAAGTTAACTTACATATTTACTACAGAAGTCTCTGGCCAAAGAGGAAAAATGAGTTTTTCTTGATGATAAAATTAGTCATAACCTTTAGTCATGAAGCAGGCCTGGCCATGCTGGACTGCCATTCCTTCCGGTGGGTGGGCACTGGAGTCTGAACCTCTTTGTGACCTGGCCACCCTCAGGGTCACAGGCTCTGTCCATTGCAGCTGCTTTAAACACTACCGCAGGGACTTGTGCTGGTCATTAATAGCTACAGACCATTTGAGGGACATGGGATCAGTTAGCGGACATCTCACACAGCAACTGGCAAAGCATGCTTAAAATGTGAGACCTAGAATTGCATTCGGAAATACAATCACCTTTTCAAGCGTTAAATGAAACTTGGTAAAAAAAAATAGAATTTCAGAAATTCTGGTATAATAGTTTATTTGTGTGTGTGTGTGTGTGTGCGTGTGTGTGTGTGCGTGCGTGCGTGCGTGCATGCGTGTGTGCGTGTGTGTGTGGTGTGTGTGCGTGTGTGTGCGTGTGTGCGTGCGTGCATGTGTGCGTGCGTGCGTGTGTGTGCGTGCGTGTGTGTGTGCGTGCGTGTGTGTGTGTGTGTGTGGTGTGTGTGGTGCGTGTGTGTATGCGCGCGCGTGCGTGCGTGCGTGCGTGCGTGCGTGTGTGCGTGCGCTCTGGGCATCAACCCCAGAGCCTTGTTCAGACTAAACAAGTGCTGCACCACTGTGCTGTTACCCACGGCCCCGTTTTTAACTTTGGATAATGGTAAAGCTAGTATATTCATGCTAACATCTTCTTTTTTTCTTTTCTTTTTTTTTTTTCTTTTTTCTTTTCTTTTTTGTCAGTCCTGGGGCCTGGCCTGTACTCAGGGCCTGGGCTCTGGCCCTAAGCTTCTTTTGCTCAAGGCTTTGTGAATAATAATATTTTCAGAAACAACACCAAAAGCCTGGACAAAATATAATAGAGAGGGGGAAATGGAAGGAAGGAAGGAAGGAAGGAAGGAAAGAAGGAAGGAAGGAAAGAAAGGAGGGAGGGAGGGAGAGAAGGAAGGAAAATGGAGAAAAGAAAGGAGAAGAATTTAGATACCCTGGAGATCTATCAAAAGCACAGCAGAAAGATGTCCACTCTTGCAGGCCAAATACATATATTGTGAGATTTTTCATTTTGCAATTTTTTAATCTGAGCGTGTTCAGATATCTTTTGTCTAGTCTTCTAGGAGATCAGACTGGCAGATGAGCACAATTAAGGAGAGAGGTATTAGAAAGAAATCTGTTTCTGTCTTTCATTTCTCCTTTATGCACTTTGAGACTCCAATTCTATCCAAATAATCTATTGGACTTGACTGATCCAAAAATAGAGAAATAGGAAGATAAATAAAAATAAAATAGAGAATAAAGAAATGTAGCAACTACAAGCTGAAAAAAAAAAAAACTGAGCAGAGTTCAATTGCTGCTGAATGCTGAGAGACAAGTTTGGAATTTGTCCAGACAAGTTTAAAAAAGATTACCCTTCAAAGGAGCATAATGGAATCCAGAGTCTCTACATTGTAACTTTCATTGTAGCCAGCATTAAACTAAAAAAATCACATGAGAAACTGAACTGTGGATCAGTCCTGTAATCCTATTTAAGAAGCTGAGATCTGAGGCTCATGGTTCAAAACCAGATCTGGTAGGAAAGTCTACAAGACTCTTATCTCCTACTAACCAACAAAAAGCTGGAAATGTGGTTGTGGCTCCAGTGGTAGAATGGAGAGAAATAGATAAGGGATAGCGCCCAGGCTAGCCTTGAGTGAAAAAGCTAAATGCTAGCACTTGGGCCCTGAGGCCAAGTATTCAGAAGGGATTTTATATTTGTAAATGCTTATATTAGAAATGAAGGGTAAAACAGTCGGAAAAAAGTCAGTCACCCATCTATCAACATAATATGCAGCATATCCCTGATAATAAATATATTTTCTGACAATAAATAGGAATGAAATGTTGATACATGCTACATGAGTGAATCTTGAAACTATTTAAATGAAAGAAGTTACAAGGACCATGTGTTGTAGGATTATACTTATAGGAAATGTCCAGCATAAAAAGCAAATCTACAGTGACAATTAAACTTGTAGTGGTTGAGAACCAGGAGTACAAAGAGTAACTGATACCAATCATAAAATTTCTTTTGGGGGAAGAAGAAAATATTGCAAATTTTATTTATTTATTTGATGTTGCACAACTTTGTGACTATACTGAAGGATATATATATATATATATATATTTCAAAGGCTATTTTGTTTAGCTATGCCAAAAGGCTGAGTGCTTATAAAGAGGTTTATGTATCTCATCATTTTGGTGGCTGGAGGTCTAAGCAGTGTACCACTGGTACCATGTTGAGGATTATTTGGGTATATCACAACATGATAGAGAAGTGAAAAAGGAGCCAGCTACATGTAAAAGGGGTGATGTGTGCAAGCAAGGAAGTAAGAGACTAAGGAAGGGATCTTTTTATTGTAAGACCCTGCTCTCTTAGGTACTAATCTACTCCTACCAGGCCAGGCCCACTTCTGCAAGACAGCATTAGTCCACTCATGAAGGAGGAGCCCACTATGAATTGTCTTCTATTAAGGCTCTATCTTTTCCTTCCGTCCCTCTTTGTTTTCTCCCTCTGTTCCTTCCCCCTTTGTCTTCTTTTTTGGTACTAGGGATTGAACCCAGGATGTTGTACTTGCTAGGCAAGTGCTTTGCTACTGAACTACATCCCAGTGGTTTCTTTGTTGTGTTTTTTTGCCGTACTTGTTACAGTTTCTCCCAACTCAACATCACCACACTGAGACTGAGCTTCCATCTCTTGAACCTTTGGGCCAAAAACCATATGCAAATCCTAGCAATGTTGTTCTCATATCTCATTTTGGCACCCCAGGATCTGCATGGACCATTTAAGCCCTGCCCTTACCCACTTTTCTTTGGGATATGGCCTAAGGATAGAGTTTATCTTCAGCATGTGCTAGGCCCCAAGCTTTGATCTCAGCACTCCCCTCTTCACAAAAGAAAGAAAAATGCCTCTGTGTGTGTGTGTGTGTGTGTGTGTGTGTGTGTGTGTGTATGCCAGCCAGTCCTAGGGCTAGGGCTTGAACTTAGGTCCTGAACACTGACTCGGAGCATTTGTGCTCAAGGCCAGCCTTTTCCTCTTGAGCCACAGCTTCACTTCTAACTTTTTGATGGTTAATTGGAGATAAGAGTCTCATGGATTTTCTTTACCTAGTTAGCTTTGAACTGTGATCCTCAGATCTTAGCCTCCTGAATAGCTAGGATTATAGGTGTGAGCCACCAGTGCCTACCCATAGGGAGAACTTTTTTTGTGGTATTAGGAGTTGAATTCAAGCTCTTACACTTGCTGGGCAGGCACTATAACACTTGAGCCATGGCTCCAGCCCTTTTCACTTCCATCGTTTTTCATTTCTAACTTCAAATTGTGACCCTTCTACCTTTTCCTTCTACCTAGTTGAGATGATTGGCACATGCCACAGTATCTAACTTGTTCGTTGAGAGGCTTGCACTAACTTTTTGCTCATATTGACTTTGAACCACAATCCTTCTGATCTCTACCTCCCACACCTGACATTACAGGTGTGTGTGTGTGTGTGTGTGTGTGTCACAGGCATCTTGCCTATTGTACTTTCCAGTATCTGCCTCCTAGGTATAACCCAAGTGCTCAGTACTTCTTATCAGGATTCTGTGAACAGGTTAATGATCGTTTACTAGTATAGCTTGTTGGCTTTGTTCCATAAAGCCTTTCCTGTGAGCAGAGGTCATCTCATTCACTGGTTTCTGTCCCCTCCTGCAGTGGTCATGTGAGAACAGAAGGAAGTTTAGTTCTAGGTGTGGTGGGGCACACTCCTACTCAAGATCAAACAGGCATAAATGGGGACCTGTAAGAATCTCATCCAAGTCCACAGCAAAGAACAAGAAAAACCTGGGCTTCAAAGACACATAGGTCCCATGGTTTCCCTTATTTGCAATAACTAGTATATGTCTGAGTCAAGCAGAAAAGGTCAGATAAGATGATGTTACGGAAATGAACCCTAAGATATGTATTCAAATGTTTTTTTCTTTCATTCAATTGTTTCTAGCACATTTATAAGATTATTTCTTTGTTGCTTTGTATGTCCCTCCCCCACGGTATAACCCCTGCTTCCACTGTATTTAAGGTTGTTATAATTTGTGGAGGGGAAGGGAAAAAACAAATCGTTTAAATAGGGATACAAGTGGACCCATTGCAACAATGAGATGTACAAGACGTTATGTCGAAAACGAACTTTACAACTTTGGTGTGGCGGGGAGGAGCGTTGGGTGGGGTTGTGGGGAGAGGATGGGATGGGATGGGAAGGAGAAACAAAGGAGGAGGCTACAATGCTTGATAAGAAATGTACTCATTATCTTGCCCATGTAATTGTAACCCCTCTGTACAGTATTTTCACAATAAAAAACTTATTAAAAAAAAAAAAGAAAAGCCTAGGCTTTTCTTCAGTAATACTACCACAACACATATTTTTAGCTCTGGCTAAAGGAAAGTGAAATAATTTCCCTTTGCTCCTGTGTTGTTCTCACTGCTGAAAGCCACTAAAAGGAACCCTGTTTATGGTACTCAATGGTTGTGTTTGCAGGTGATACTACCTTATGACTCTGTGGTACCTGAAACTTATTCTAAAAAAAAAAATAACTCAATACTTCCTAACTCTAGCATTTGCAACATTAGGAATTCTGGGCAGAATCAAAAGGCAGGCCAGGGCAGCTGGTCCCTCTCTCAGTGTGTAGCTAAAGCTGCTAGACAGTCTTGCTTGGTTGGAAAGAATGGACTCATCTGACAGGCCAGGGTTTCACTCTTAATTTTGCCAATAAGTAAGCACATGGCTCAGTTGTGCCAGCTAAGTTTTCTGAGCCTTAGTTTCTTCATTTCTAGGATGGGCACAATCATACCTCATAGGAAACAGGAAGACTGCATGACTGAAGTCTCTGACTTAGAGTAAAAAGACTATTTCTTGCTTTGGAAATCAGCACTCTGCTGTTGTTGGTACAGCCTTTTGGGAGCAATCTGAGCAAACCAACATAATCTTGTTCCCTTTGGCAGTGAGCCCATCCTGAGTTAAGACAAGAAGGTACATCTACAGGGGAACTTTGAGAACTGTTTCTTTCCTTCTAAGAAGCAAAGAAAGGAATGGTCCTGTCTCTCCCTTCGAATATTGTGATGTCTGATGTGATTGGAGCTGCCACTGCCACCCTCTGACCTCTAACCTGGATCAGGTGTCAGGACACACAGAGAAACACATATCTAAGACACAGAATAGATCTCAATTATCCAGAAGAAAATACAGAATTTTGTTCATGTGCGTGACACCTGCCCTATCTCTTGACTATTTTGATACTTGAGACTAATTGTTATTCAAGCCATTTTGAGGTGACAGAAATTGTATTAGAGTTATTTATGAGACTCATTTCCAGATGAGGCTGAGACCTGAAATGACTTCTCTTTTATCTCCTTAGCACATTGCATATACAGGCTACTCAGCAACT
This sequence comes from Dipodomys spectabilis, assembly GCF_019054845.1. Lineage (NCBI taxonomy): Eukaryota > Metazoa > Chordata > Mammalia > Rodentia > Heteromyidae > Dipodomys > Dipodomys spectabilis. The sequence continues at coordinate 22,422,375 of NW_024870834.1, read as the reverse complement.
ATTTGTGGGATGGGTAGATCATTTCCTGGCATCTTGCCTGTTGTGCTTTCCAGTATCTGCCTCCTTCTCAAATATCCTGCAATCCGAGTACTAGATAAGAGATCAAAGGAGGCAAGATGTCCAGGCAAGAAGTCCAGAAGGCCATAAAATATCACAACAGCCAAGAATGTTATCCTGAGAGTGTTTGAAGGTCTCAAGAGAATGAACATGAAGCTTTCCTGGGGCTTTTGATGCAAGAGTGGGGAGTGTTTCTATAGGTCACCCACCCTCCTCCTCCAACTTCAGCTTCCCCATTCACTAGAACTTTAAAAGCTCCATGGTCTGGCTTTATATGCCTCTCCTCCTTGGATGACATGTAGTGTGAGCTGTGAGCTGTGTCCTTGAGATATGATAGTGAAAGTAAATGAATTTGACTGTACTGAAGGCCCAATCACCAGGGCTGCTTGTAAATCCAGCAAAGTGGCTCTCACTGTTAATGACCATGACGGTTAATCTTGATTGTCAACTTGATTTGATCAAGAAATACCTAAGAGAGTAAACACCTCTGCATGTGTCTGTGAGGTGTTTCCAGATCTAATCCATGGATAGGTTCAAAATCTGAGTAGACCATTGAGAGATGGTGGAACTGCAGGAACTAGAGCTTGACTGAAGGAAGTAGGCCACAGGGGCAGGTCCTTGAGAGCTCCCAATAACATGGCCTGATCTCTTTCTGTTAATTGGCAGCTGCTTCCTGCCTGACAAGAAACGAGTAGTCTCTGCGACATGCTTTTGCCACAATGTTCTGCCTCACTGTGAACTCAGAAGCCACAGAGCCAGGCACTAGGAACGGAAACCTCTGAGTCCATAAGCTAAAATAAATAATTCCGTCTCTTAAGTTATGGCAGATATTTTGTGCCAGCAACACAAAATACAATGACCCTTTGTTGACCTCAACCCACTATGTCAGCCATGACAAGATCAATAGCCCATGAAGGGGAGAATGAGAAGCTTGTTACCAATAGGAAGCTCATCTCTGTCTTCCAGAGTGAAAACCTGCAACCTCACCTCCAGTGAGACTGATGTTAAGTGTGTTGGCATCTTTACTCTCATCCTGGGCCTTCCATGAAAAGTAGAGCCAAAAGGGTCATCTGTCTCTGTCCCTCCTGCCAATGTTACATGTTTGTGAAGGACACAGACCATGAGATATACAACTCAGTCAAGATCATCAGCAATGTCTCCTGTATCACCAACCTCTTGACCCCTGGCCAAGGTCATCCATGAAAACTTGGGCCTCATGGAGGGACATGCTACACAGAAATGCATAGGTGTCCCCTCTGGGAAACTGGTACTGGCCATATCCAGTAAATCATCCCCACAATCTGTTGATACTGCCAAGATTGTAAGCAAGGTTGGACTGTTGCCAAATGGCAGGTTCAATGGCATAACCTTATGTGTGCCTTTTTCCAACATGGCAGTCTGAGATCTGACCTGGCATCTGGAAAAAAATATATATATACCAACTATGATGTCATCAAAAAGATGGTAAATCAGGTATCCAAGAGTACCTTAAAGAGCAGCTGGTGACTCATGCCTGTAATCCTAGCTACTCAGAAAGCTGAGATCTGAGAATTGTGATTCAAGGCCAGCCCAGCAGGAAAGTCCATAAGACTTTTATCTTCAATTAACCAGCAAAACCAGAAGTGGAGTTGTGGTTCAAGTGATAAAGTATCAGCCATGAGCAGAAAAAAACTGAGAGACAGTGCGCAGGCCCTGAGTTTCAAAGGAAAACAAAACAAAAGAGCAGTTCATGAATGCAATACATCTTGCTCAATGTTGCCCCTTTCAACATTCTCACTCATCCGTCCCCTACCCCTCACTCTTCTTAATTTTGTAGTATGTACATTGAATTCTTGACTGCATTCTCCCCCTCTTCTCCTCTTCATTCATCTACCCTTTTCCTCTTGACCCTATTCCTGTTTATTTTGTTGAATTTTGACTTTGCCTTTCTAAGGGATTATACTATTTTCCAGAAGAGTCTTGAAATAACTCTGACCATGGCTTCCTGTTTTTATTCATATCACTCGTGGGTGATACATTTCCGAGTATTTTCTGGTGACATCTACTAGTTTTGGTCATTCTGCGCTGAGCTCTAGTCCCAGCTGTTCTGATGGAAAGTGAGCAGCAGCTTCTGAGAAGGGGAAAGGCAGCACTTGGAGGGCTTGGGAAATCCACCTGTGCTTTGCCACATGCAGAGGAAATGTAAAGATATTTTAAGACCAAAGGTCAATGGCGGTTACTTTAATCTTCTTTCTGAAGAAGAAATTGCTTTAATTTAAAGAACAAGTGCAGGCAATTTCCATCAATAAACAAATGGAATTTGAAAGTGAACATATTACCATACTTGTATTTGCTTAGCACAAGCCAATAAAAAGAGTTTCCTTTGTGCTTCCTGACTTCAGCCAAGGACAGGATCCTGGGGGCTTTGGTAGCTTTCTGAGATTTCTGGCACTTTGAAATGAATCTTAAGGATATAGATCAAGCTTTGGGATCGGTACTGGTGGTGGGAGAGACAGTTAATATCTGAGTAAAGGAGAAGAAAGAGAGGAAGAGACAGGAAGAGAGGAAGGGTGGGGCACAACTGATTCTAACATCCCCTCTTCATTGTTGGAACAGAACAAATCGTGGTGGGCTGGGAGTTCCCATGGACCAAGTCTTCTTGGTGCTGATGGCTTATTGCTACATAGAGAAGTTCTTCCACTGCCTCAAGGCTCTGCCTCCTTATTTGAAAATAAAGCCTGGTGACCTTGTGTAACCTGGCCACTCCAGCATTTCTCAAGTCTTGCAAGGTACTGCTAGAATTCCAGAAAATTGTCCCCTGCGGCAGATCCTGTTTCCAAGATGGTGTTTACATGGCAAGTTTCTCCCTGTCACTAAATCTCTAAAGCTCAAGAAAGGATTTTTACTTTTGATCTCAAAAAACATTCTGTAGCCATTTTGACTTTTTAAAGAATTTCTATCAATGTATGTACATAATAAAAAAAAATTCCAAAGTAGAACTATTTTAGAGGATGAGATAAAATTATTTCAAATCCAAGTCCTAATGCCTCTTACCACCAAAGAGATCAATGCCTCATTTTGTGTATGCTCCATTTTAGAGACCAGAAGTTTCAACCCATTGATTTTGCTAAAATATTTGAAGATTTCTTTTTGTTTTTTGGTTTTTTTTAGTTTGTTATGTTACTGATCTGTAGTAAGTAAAGGACGTTGGGGAACATCCCACAATGTACAGAGCACCCCCCCCCCAACCAAGAATTAATAGTAATAGCATCAAGGTGGAAAGACCCTACTTAGATAATAAGGAACAGCTGGTGCCTCAAATGACAACCTCTGACATGAGGCACCCTGAGGTGGTAAATTCAGAGGCTCGTTGATCTGGCACTTTCTTCTCTACCATTCCATTCAATAGTCTTGTCCTTGGATTGTTCCATCATGCAAGAGCTACAAGCATCACAGTTACTTGTTCAAGAGACTACCTGAAGTTAAGATGGGAGAACTTCCTGTACAACTCTAGGAAACACGAAGGAAAATACCCAGATCCCCTCAGTCAGCCTCTAAGTCTAACCCACACCAGTCAAGGCTGGGAGTGAGAGCAATCATGGCTAACTGCCTGGAAGAGGCCCTGGTCTGTGGAAGCATGTGTGCTTTCATAATGGAAAGGTCAGAGCTTTGTGAGCAAGAAGAAAAAAAGAATGGATTTTCTGAGGCAGCCCACAGACTGGCCTCAGATCCCTTCCCATTTCTCTGAGAGGTTTACTTACACTGAGGACAGAATATCTATTTGAAAGTGTCTGGGCCAGAGTGAGAAGGCAGACTGCCGGGCTCACATGGCAGCCCTGCTACTCAGTACTGGGTGGCTTTGGGCCACCTCTGTGTCTCGGTTCCTTCATATACTAAATGGGGATAAGATTAAATCCCAACTCCTGGATTGGGATACAAGTTGCAAGTTGGAATACAAGTACAAGTTTTAGAACAGTAGCTGGCACCTACGAAGTACTCAGTGATTGATACAGGAGTAAAGATGAGGATACAGGGTGGCTCCTGGACTTCTAGATTCCCAGGGGAGATGTGGGATAGACAATAAGATCAGTTAGAATCCCAGAGGCCATTTATCTGGTTCTTGTTACCACTCTGTGTGCCCCATAGCAAGTTTCTTACCCAGAACCTTGACTTTCTTTGCTGCCATTGTCCATACACCTGCTCAGACGTCTATCCGTATTGAGACAAGTGAAGAGAGTGGAAGTGCTTAACTGCCAGGTGTGGGAATGACAAAGGAGCTTCTCATGGCAGGCCTGCATGCTGAGCCTTTGTTTCCCTGCACTGACTGTTTATTCCAGACTCAAGGACCACAGCAGTGTTGCCACACAATGGTTCCAGGAACAAGCAACATCTGTGAGAGACAAATGTCACTCTCCAGAGGCACAAGAAGAGAAAAACAGCCAATGCCCACACGATTCTGCATTCATACCAGTGCTGCATCTGAAGACTGCTCATTGCACAACATCTAAAAGATGCAGACATTAAAAATAAAAGTAGAGAGGAAAGAAAGCTAATGGGCTTCTTTAGAAAAATGACATATGTCTTATGAATAAGACAGATGTTCTTGCTGCTAGGAAATGGTAGGTGCTAATCACAAAACAGGGAAGGAGAGATTAGGAGGATTGGTTGAGGCTAACCTGGGCAAAAAGTTAGCAAGATATATATCTCAGCAAACAAGTCAGGCATGGTAGTAAGTGCCTGTAATCCCAGCTATGTGTGAAACAGAGATAGGGAGATTGTGGTTCAAGTCCGGCACCACGGCAAGAACACAAGACCCTATCTGAAAAATAACCAGGCAAAAAGAGCTGGAGTCATGGTTAAAGTGATAGAGTGCCTGTCTAACAAGTGCAAGGTCCTGAGTCAAACTGTAGTACCACAAAAACAAAACAAAACAAACAAAAAAGACCCTAACTAGTAAGAAGATAAGCTAGGTAAGCTACAACTTAAACCTGGGCATTTTCAACTACAAACCATTGCTATTATCCAGGTAAGCACTGTTAGGATTCTGTTATAACATTAAAAGCTCTCAAGGACAGTTAATGCATTAGACAAAAATCATTATCCAAAACATTAACAGTGCAGAATGATAGACCAAATTTAAAATAACGAATGTAAACAGGATATATAACTGAAGGCCTAAAAACAGAACACATCACAGTGGAAAATAGCAGCTACACAAATACCGGCTGGGAGGCAGACAGTCTCACAGCAACACAAGCACAAAGGCCTTATTGGTTGAGTTAGAGAGTCTAATGAGTAAATACTGAAATATGGCTGCCAAAAATATTAGCATATTTATGGACTTACTGGGTCCAAAGCAAAGAAGATCTGGGCTACTAGGCCCTGCTCTACTGAGTTCCTATCTGTAATGCTATGTACTGGGCATCATCATTTCATGGGGAAGGTGACAAAGAAAAACTCAGGATGGAGAAGATGTGGAAAGCTTGGGAATCCTTGGCTGGTAATAAGAAGACACTGTGAAGAGAAGAACTATTTTCAACTGTATGAGCACCATTTCCCAAGATGCTCCTTGCCACTGGGAATGCGTTCTGCTGTAGCAGAGACAGCCAGCCTGGATGGAGTGGCTTTGTGTGTCTTCAACATTTGTGACCAATAAGGTCCTGAGGACCTGGCTACTGAATGGACCTTCCAACACATTTATCTTCCAAAGTAGTCCTTGGAGAATTTTAGGTAAAGATGACAGAAAGAGCTGGTTCCCAGATTAATATGCAAATAATAAAATGTCCTCTCCAAACAAAAACACTAAAAAAGGGGGAAGGGAACTGGGCTGGAAGTGTAGCTCAAATGGTAGAGCACCTGTCTAGCAGGTACAAAGTCCTAAGTTTAAACCCCAGTGCCTCCAAACAAACAAAACAAAAAAACCAAACACACAAGCAAGTTTGGAGAGAATAAGAGGGCAAACCAAGCTAGATCAAAACCCAAACCAAAACTGTCTCAAGAGTAAAATAAATTTAAAAACACACACAAAAAAATTAGGTAATCTTTGGAGCAAAGTACAAATGTATCCTAGAAAGTCAAAATATCTTGTCTCAAATTGTATCCATTGTTTTCAAACATTCCAATCTATTAAGTGTTTTTTAAAGAATAATGTTTTTCCATTAATTCCAGAGGGCTCTTTTAGGATGTATTATCATTAGGTGATACAGATATAGTTGTGTAAGTTAGGTGTTTCCCTTTTATCTCTTCAACTTCTTTCTGAGAGTGGTACTAAATTTAGAAGTTTACTAAAAATAACACACCTAGCTTGGTAGTTACAATAGACTTACGTCAGTCTATTGCATCTTCCTTTTCTTTAGGGGCTGGGATGGCAAAGTCTATTTTCAGACCCCCTCAAGGCTCTTATTCTAAGGATTTAGGTGCTGGCAGCCAGGTGCACTTGTATGGGACTTGAGTTTAGCAAGACAGTAACAGTGGGAGAACAGCAAGGGATCTGTGTTGAAGCACCAGCATTTATACTGTGATTCTGTGGCCCAGACTGCTTGACCTCTGGATATCAGTTAAGATAACCCCATAGCTCCTGAGGCCACCACTGAGAAAGCGGCCTGTGTAATAACACACAGGGCTTAAAACACATAATCCTTTTTCTTTGCTGGGCACTGGTGGCTCACTCACACCTGTAATGCTATTCGAGAGGCTGAGATTTAAGGATCATGGTTTGAAGCCAGCCTGGGCAGAAAAGTCCCCTTGAGACTCTTATCTCCAATCAACCACTCAAAAACTGGAAGTGGAGCTATGGATAAAAATGATAGTGTGCTAGCCTTGAGCAAAACAGCTCAGTGACAGTGCCCAGGCCCTGAGTTCAAGCCCCACAACCACCACCACCAACAACAACAAACAGTATTCTGTCTTTCTGTTTGGGACACCAAAAGTTTAAATTGATTATTATTTGGGACAAAATCAAAGTATCAGAAAGGCAGCACTCCTGCGGGGGGACTTAAGGGAAGTCTGTTCCTTTCATCTTCCACCTTTGCTCATGGCCATAACCCCCTCACTAATGCCTTCTTCCATCTTCAGTCACCACCTGTGTTAAATCCATTATAATAACACTTATATTTTGTTTAGGGTCAACTCAAATAATCCAGAATAGTTCTACCTCCAGATCATCTGCAAATTCTGTTTCTGCATAAGATAATATTCCCAGATACTAGATATTAGAATGTGAATACCTTTTGGAGGCCTATATCCAGTCTATCATAAGGAGCATAGTTCTGGGCCTTGAATGTGGGGTACCTTGGTTCTCTAGATTACTGACTATTCAGAGGTAAATGCCACTAGCAACACCAGATTCTGGAAGTTGGTGCTGAAAAACTGAACTCCATGTCTTCCCATTGGGCTATCCAGTCATCACGTTTGTGTCTAACTCCTTGCCTGCTTAAAGTACAAGAATGTTTATGCTATGTAAAACTGGATCCTGGATCCATCCTGTCCATCAGCATTGAACACACTTGTTTCTGAGTATCTGTATAACTAGGTTACAAATTTGCTATAGTAATAGATACAAACAAACAAAAATCCCAATGTCTTTCAAATTATTTCCTCTTTGTTGTTGTTGGTGGTGGTGGTTATGGGACTTGAACTCTGAGCTCTTCAGCTCAAGGCCAGTGCTCTACCACTTGAGCCACAGCACCACTTCCAGTTTTCTGGTGGTTTATTGGAGATAAGAATCTCATAGACTTCCCTTCGGGATCTGGCTTTGAGTCTCCATCCTCAGATCTAAGCCTCCTGAATAGCTAGGATTACAGCTGTGAACCACAGGTGCCCTGCTCCTTTTCTTCTTTTTTCTTTTTTCTTTTTAAGCAGACAGATTTTATTTGAAAGTGAAAGGGAAGCCACAAAAGGAAGTTGGGAGACTCCCCAAAGAGAGGGCTTCCAAGAGGAATACAATAGAAGGGTAGGGGGCTCCTCCACCTTCTCCCTTGGTCTTTTCCCTGATTGCTTGATGGTTTGTGCATGCCCCCACCTGGCTCTTTAAAAAAAAAAAGTTTAATTTTATTGTCAAGGCGATGTAGAGAGGGGTTAGTTACTTAAGTAAGGTAGTGATTATATTTCTTGTCTAACTTGTTACCCCTCCCTCATTTTTCTCCCTCTATTCCTTCCCCCTTAACCCCCCCAAGTTGTACAGATGATTTACCCTGGCTCTTTTCATTGGTTGGGAGGACACCCAGGGAATTATGGGAAGAAGCAGCATTTGAGCAGGAGCCCAAGGCACTATGGAAGCGAGAAGTACCATGGGCCATGTATTATCTGTCTTGGGTTATATTTGGCAAACTAGCAGGTCTCCTTTCTCTCCCTCATTCTTCCTTTGGGATGGAAATCCTAACTGCTACTGTGGGAAAAGGGGTGATGACTATTCCAGGGTGCTTCCTGATGAGAAAGGCAGAGGGAGTAGAGCAATTGGGGATCCTCTGGGACAGATATTTTAGGTGTAGGAGTAGTGTTTTGTGCTGTTCCAGTGGGCCACAATAAAACCCCTGAGGACAGTTTATATGCAGCTCCTTTATAATGGCCTTGTAGATTGATAGACTCTAGAAGAAACAAACTTAACTAGCAGATTGAGAATGCAGAACCAAATACAGTATTAGCAGAATTATTATACCAGATAGGGGTCCCAGAAAAGGTAGCAGTTAAGACAACCACAACAAATGTCTCCCCATGAAAGTCATGAAAGGTAGCTGGTAGCTGAGAATCCTTATGGATTAATGAAATTATTTTCTCCAGAAAAGTAAATGCTGACCTGGGCACTGGTGGCTCAGGCCTGTAATCCTAGCTACTCAGGAGGCTGGGATCTGAGGATAGCAGTTCAAAGCCAGCACACCAAGAAAGTCGATGAGACTCTTATCTTCAACTACCAGAAAACCAGAAGTGGAGCTGTGGCTCAAAGTGATAGAGTGCTAGCCTTGAGCTGAAGAGCTCCAGGTCAGTGCTCAGGCCCTGAGTTCAAGCCCCACCACTGACAAAAATAAATAAATAAACAAGTAAATAAATAAATGTTCTCTTTCTCACAAGCTCCTTCAGCTTATATAGATACAGTTGTTGAAGTGGGTAGAATACAAAGAAGGAATGATTTCAATTTTTTTTCAATCTGTTGAAGTGAATACAGTGAAATGATATAAAGAATTCATTCAGGAAAATGTTCTGGCTTTCCTCTCCTTTTCCTAGCTGCTATCCAAGGGGAAGTAAAGCAGAGGAAACAATGAAACCATGGTGGCTTCAGTTGGGGAGGGGAAGACAAAGTCCTCAAATGCCCACTCCTTCCTCATCTTTTTTTTTCATTCATTCACTTTCATTCATTCACTTTTTTTGCAAATTCTTTTGTTTTTGTTTTTGTTTTTTTGGGTCCGGTAGTGGGGCCTGAACTCTGGGCCTGGGTGCTGTCCCTCAGCTCTTCAGCTCAAGGCTAGCGCTCTACCACTTGAGCCACAGCGCCACTTTGGCTTTTTTCTTTTTGCTTATGTGGTGCTGAGGAATTGGACCCAGGGCCTCAGGCATGCAAGGCAAGCACTCTACCACTGAGCCCTCTTCCCAGCCCCTGCAAATTCTTTATTGTGATTAAGTGATTACATAATTTCACAGTATTGTGGGATAGTGATGCTTAGTTAAAGTCACAAACACATTCTAACTTTCATGCAGCAAATTGTCTATCGTGGTCTATAAAGTTTATGAGTTCTATGAGCTTTGACAATGCAGTTATTTCTTCCACATGGGGTGATATGTACATTTCTTTACTTTTGCATAATCTTTGATCTCTGCTATGAACTAGCATCTTTAGGCTGTTTCCTTGAAGGTGGCTTTCCAGTCACTGGCCACTTGAGTTTATGGCCACCTGTCTCTGGTTTGAAGTCCCACCCACTCAGGCTTTTGTCCATCAGCAACTTTGCATCTCTGCTCCAGGTATGCTGGGAAATCAGGGGGAGAATAATCAATCCTCCTGATCTTAGTCTCCTTTGTGGCTGGGATAACAGGTGTGTGCCACCTCACTCAACCCTTGAGAAAGGGTCTAGTGAATGGTTTGTCCAGGCTGGCCTCCAACTGCAATCCTCTCTATCTTTGCCTGTCAAGTTCCTTGGGATTATAGGAGAGAACCACTGGTGCTAGCCTAGTTTTTAACTTTTAGCTCATGTCCTTCTTCTGACATGCAATTCCTAAAGTAGCCAGCTTTGCAGCATGATCATACCCAGGAGGAAGGTCTATTTCATACTGGGGAAGAAACTATAGTCTGAGCCCTCCAGAGCTAGTCTGGATGATAAAGGGGAAAATAACATAGCTTGGGAATTGTTTTCTCTCTTGATCATGTCTGGCTCTCATAAATATTGCCTTGTTTGAAATCAAGAGGTGGAAGAATTCAGCTGTGACCAATATTCCCTGTTTCTGTTACCTGTCCTTCCCCCCAGGAACAGTCTTCTATTCAGTAACTCAATAATGAAGAAGGCTACTGGGGAAACTAATTAGGAAGGAAATGACAATGAATTTGTTAAATATTTCAAAATATTACCTTTTAATCTTTTTGTTGTTGTTGTTTTTAATGTACTATGCGATTTTTTTTGTTTCTTTTTTTATTGTGAAAATACTGTACAGAGGGGTTACAATTACATGGGAAAGATAATGAGTACATTTCTTATCAAGCATTGTAGCCTCCTCCTTTGTTTCCCCTTCCCAACCCTTCCCATCCTCCCTCCCCACCAATCCGCTCCGCTCCCACCCCCCCACCCCCATCCCCTCACCAAAGTTGTAAAGTTCATTTTCAACATAACGACTTGTACATCTCATTGTTGCAATGGGTCCACCTGTATCCCTATTTAAACAATTTGTTTTTCCCCTTCCCCTACACAAATTATACCGACATCAAATACAGTGAAAGCAGGGGTTATACTGTGGGGGAGGGACATACAAAGCAACAAAGAAATAATCTTATAAATGTGTTAGAAACAATCGCGTGAAAGAAAAAAAAACATTTGAATACATATCTTAGGGTTCATTTCCCTAACATCACCTTATCTGACCTTTTCTGCGTGACTCAGACATATACTAGAAATTGCAAATAAGGGAAACCATGGGACCTATGTTTCTTTGGGCCTGGCTTACTTCACTTAATATAATTTTTTCCAAGCCTTTCTATTTCCTAACAAATAGGGCAATGTCATTCTTTCTGATGGAGGCATAGAATTCCATTGTGTATATATACCACATTTTCTAGATCCATTCATCTACTGAGGGGCATCTGGGTTGGTTTCAAATCTTAGCTATAGTAAATAATGCTGCAATAAACATAGTTGTGCTGGTAGCTTTAGTGTGGTCTTGTTTGTAAACATTTATTACCTTTTAATCTTTAAGAGGTGACTGGAATAATGTTAACCCAATGTTAATCGTAGTTTTTTAAAAAAAATTTAGATAAATTTCTTTATTCTGTGGTTGCTATGGGAATTAAAAAAACCAATAAAATGTCCTTACTGATCTGCTTTTTTCCTCTGCAATTATTTTTGTTCTCAAAAACTAACATATGGATTCTCCATAATTCTGTGCTCAAGAAATTCATTAACTTAGGCTGAGTGCTGGTGGCTCATACCTGTAATCCTAGTACTCAGGAGGCTGAGATCTGAGGATCACAGTTCAGAGTCAGCCTGGGCAGGAAAGTCCATGAAACTCTTATCTCCAAAAAACCACCAGAAAACTGAAAGTGGTGCTATGGCTCAAGTGGTAGAGCGCTAGCCTTGAGCTGAAGAGCTGAGGGACAGCGCCCAGGCCCAGAGTTCAAGCCCCACAAATAAATAAATAAATAAATAAATAAAATAGAAATTCATTAACTGATTATCTACTATCCTCCTTATTAAGGATGCAGAAATAAATAAATGTCATATTTGCTTTTAGAAGCCACAGTTTATAATACTAAGCATACAACTTCATGATTTTATCACTTCACATATTATAAAGTATCTTACTTTTTTATATGTTTATTGTAAAAATAGTATACAGAGGGGTTACAGTTACATGAGTAAGGTAATGAGTACATTTCCTATCTAGCATTGTTACCTCCTCCTTTGTTTTTCCCCTACCATCCCTTCCTTCCCTACCTCCCCAACAACCAAGTATCTCACTTTTATCACACATGTTTGTGTGTTGTGTGTTGTGTGGTACTGGGTCTTATACTTACTGGGCAGGTATTCTACCACTTGACCTAGGGATCCAGTCCTCTTTTGCTTTATTTTTCTTTTCTTTTTTTTTTTTTTTTGTCGGTCGTGGGGCTTGAACTCTGGGCCTGGGCACTGTCCTTCAGCTCTTCAGCTCAAGACGAGTGCTCTACCACTTGAGCTACAGCGCCACTTCCGGTTTTCTGGTGGTTTATTGGAGATAGGAGTCTCACGGTCTCTCCTGCCCGGGCTAGCTTTGAACCGCGATCCTCAGATCTCAGCCTCCTGAGTAGCTAGGATTACAGGCGTGAGCCACCAGCGCCCGGCTTTTGCTTTATTTTTCAAATAGGATCTCACATGATTTTTCTCAGGCCAACCTGGAGCATGATTCTCCTACTTACATAACCACTATATCTAGGATTACAGGTATATACCACGACACTCAGCTTTCTGGGTTGAAATGTGGTTTTGCTAGCTTTTAGCTTAGGCTAGGCTTAAACTGTGATCCTCCTGTATTCTGCCTCCTAAGTAGTTGTGATTATAGATATGAACCACTGCATACAACTGCAACCCACCGTTTTTGAGCATCCAACTAAGCCAGAACCTTCATAGATGAGTTGGGAAATAAATGATGTTCCCAGGAGATGGGGCTCTTGGGACTTTCGAATGAGCAAGACAAATTTCCACTAAAAGACCACAGGACAGAGTTAAAAGTCAGGACTCCCTTCACCTTCAGCCTCTACCCAGTTGGTCTACCTGTAAGAGATGCTCTAAGAAGTCACAAGAGGCATTGATCTGTGTAGAGATAAAGTAAAATACAAGTGACAGCACGGGCAGCTGACTAAAGCTGGGTCAAGGCTGTCCAGCCACCGGGGAGGAAGTGACTAAGACACAAAGTCCCTTCTTCTGTAACATTCTACATAGGAGGGCTCTCGTGAAATCTGATCTCCACACAGAGCTGACTCACCGGCTTCCTCCTCCCCCAGTGTCAAGAGTAGCCTTTCTTCCCACTGCACTGTTGAACAAGTGCAGAGATTGCTGGTTTCAAGGTAGACTGATGAAAATGCTTCTCATTTCTCATTTCTATTTTTAGGATGTCACTGACTTGCTGAGTCATATTTGGCAAGCTCAGAGTCTCTCTTCTCCTCCCATTTTTTTTCTGTCCAGAACAATATAGTTTATGAAAAGCTCTAAGACATTTTATTTGGGAAAAGGTATAACAACAGCTATATAAATAATAGTGTAATTCACCAAAAGGCTTTTACCAGTATATAGATCAATTAAAGCATACTTCTCTTGCAATACAAATATTTTAATCTAACTTGTTTCTTTTCTTTTTTTCAATTTTTATGTCAGTACTGGGCCTTGAACTCAGGGCCTAGGCTCTGTCCCTTAGCTTTTCACTCAAGGCTGGGCCTCTGCCAATTGAGTCACAGCTCCACTTCTGTCTTCTCGGGAAAGGAGGGAGTGCTTGCCTTGCATGTATGAGGCCCTGGGTTCGATTCTTCAGCACCACATAAGCAGAAAAAGCCGGAAGTGGCGCTGTGGCTCAAGTGGTAGAGGGCTAACCTTGAGCTGAAGAGCTGAGGGACAGTGCCCAGGCCCAGAGTTCAGGCCTACAACCGACAAAAAAAAAAAGGGGGGAGGGGGAGTTGAGCACTACAATCATTTTACTGGCATTGACACGAGGCAAGTTCTCATTTAATAATTATACCCTTCCTCTAGCCAGGATGTTACACCTAGGTTATTGACTTTAATAACAATCAAACTATTGTAAGGCTCTTGATAGTGTATCTTGAAAAGAAACTGAATAAATATTTAATGGTGCTAAGAAGGAAACAGGATGAAGTAAAAATGAAACAGTATAAAGATGTTGTCACAAAAGCTTTGCAAAAGATTAAATTTGTCAACTGTTTTTCTTTTGATGGTGCTTAGGTTTGATTCAGGGCTTTGCATTGGTTTGGCAGATTCTCTACCATCAAACCACATCCCCAGCAATTTTACCAAATAGTTTAAGAATAAGGATAAATGTGACTTCTAACCTGATCACCTTGTAAATTAAAAATATCAGATATATTTAAGAGGACAATTAAAAGTATTTTTCTAACTTTATTTTGCGTTATTTAACATTAAAAACTCTATTTATCCTTGATACACCAAAGTGGCTTGGAAGGTGGGATCATGGTATGTTTTGATTTCTCTTTCTAATGTCTGGTGTGTAATACTGAGTAATTGATGCTACTATTACTGCTGGGTGCCAGTGGCTCACACCTGTAATCCTAACTGCTTAAAAGGTTAAGATCTGAGTGAGGATGATGATTCAAAGCCAATTAACCACCAAAAAGCCAGAAATGGAGCTGTGGCTCAAGTAGTAGAGCACCAACTTTGAGTGAAAAAGCTAAGGGATGGTACCTAGGCTCTGCGTTCAATCCCTAGTACCAGTCAAAAGAAAGGCAGAAAGACAGGAAGGAAGGAAGGCAGAAAGACAGGAAGGAAGGCAGGAAGGAAGGCAGGCAGGAAGGAAGGAAGGAAGGAAGGGACAGAGGGAGGGAGGGAGGGTGCGAGAGAGGGAGGGAAGGAAGGATGAAAGAAGGGAAGGAAAAAGATACTATTAGTGATAAAGATGAATGAGAAGTATAAAGAAAAAATTGTTAGCCAGGTGCAGGTAGCTCATGCCTGTAATCTTAGCTATTCGGAAGGCTGAGTTCTGAAGATTGTGGTTCTAAGCCAGCCCAGGCAGAAAAGTCCATGAAACTCTTATCTCCAATAAACCACCAGAAAACAAGAACTGGTGCTATGGCTCATGTGGTAGAACACTAGCTTGAGCTGAAGAGTTGAGGGACAGTGCCCAGGCCCAGAGTTCAAGCCTCACTATCAACAACAACAAAAAGAACAAGTTGTCATATTATATGAGATGTTTCATTTCTCAGTTATTTATCTAATTTTTATAGAAGTGTACATGATAGCTATATCAAGTCCAGAACTAGAATCCAAGTTATTAGGTAATATTGAGATTTATTTGCCATACCTCCTTTTTGGTCTTGCAACATGAAGAAGTCACTCTACTGGACCATAAAACTTCAGAATCTAGCTGGGTGCTGGTGGCTCATGCCTATAATCCTAGCTAGTTGAGAGGCTGAGATCTAAGGATTGCAGTTTGAAATCAGCCTGGGCAAGAAAGTCCATGAGACTCTTATCTCTAATTAACCACCAGAAAGTTGGAAGTGGAGTGTGACTCAAGTGGTAGACCACTAGCCTTGAGCAAAAATGCTCATGGATAGTGTCTAGGCCCTGAGTCCAATCCTGGCACAAAACAAAAACAAAAACCCAAAACTTAAAAGTCTAGGGCCTGGGGGTATAGCTCAGTGGTAGAAGTATTGCCTAGCATTTGCAATGTCCTCAGGGTCTGATCACCAACATTACCTACAAGTCAAAATACTGATGACAATGACGATGATGATGATGATGGTTTATATCTGTTTCATCTTATAGAATTTGAATTTTCCACCTTGATATTTTAAAATACATTCAGAAAACCCATGAAACAAATGTATAGTGTTAAGGGATGGTTATATGGAAACACTGTTATAACCAGTACCAAAGTCAAGAAATAGAATTTGGCCAACCACCCCGGAAACTCCTTCATGTTCCCTGTCCCTATTACAGTCACCCCGCCTTTTTCACCCTCTCATGCCAAGAAAGGATTATCCTGACTTTTTACAGCAGTGGTTCTCAAGTGTGGTCTCTGAGCCGGAAGTTGCACCATTCTCTAGGATTATGATGCCAATGCAAATTCTGGGTCCCAGCATGTTCTGAGGAAATCAGAAGCTCTTGGTGTGAAGCCAAGCAATTCGTCTAAGAAACCTTCCGGGTGATTCTCACATGTGTTTATAGCTTGAGAATCATTATTTATAATGATCGCTTCCTTGTGTTTCTTTGTTGTTTTCTCATCAAAGTATGCACCTCTACACACTAGTTTGTTCTTGCTTATTTTTTTTTAATATTGGACATATCTTGAAGTCACTTTGTTAATGCAAAGTTTTCCTCTTCAGGTCTTTCTTTCTTTACAGTGTATCTGTTAAGGGACTCAGGCTGATCAGTCTATGAAATGTCCCACTATTTGGATTTTACTGATGATGGAGTCAATGATGCAGTCCAACAGACTCTCTGTCCTCTGTATTCCCTGGAAATTAGCCACTGAATCCAGAGGCTTATTTGGCTTTCAGGTTGACCTCGTTGGCAAGACTATAGGCTGTGTGCTGATCTCTCATCAGGAGGCACATAATGTCTGCTTGTCATTTTTTTGGGGACATGAAAAAGGGCTGAAAATGCCTAGATCCATTAACTCATTATGGGCTGCAAAATGATAATCTTCTAATCCTACCTTTTTTATTCATTTATTAGCCAAAATATACTTATAAAGAAATGTTACCCTCATTGACTATTCAGTGGCACAAGTTATAAAGCCAGGTTAATAAGCGCTTGATTCTTTCTCAATTTTTAATCAGTTTTCAAAATAACAAGTTATTTTGTCATCTCCAATGATGGACAATTGTTTTCTGTTTAATTATGTGCTTGAGTAGTTAAGAATATTTGATAGGGTTTCAAATCCATTGTAATTATCACCTCTTGGGTTAGTGAGAGCCACTTCAAGTTGGCTTCTGAGTCCTTTTCTTTGTGCTGGCCCTGGGGGATGAACTCAGGGCCTGAGCGCTATCCCTGAACTTTTGTACTCAAGGCTAGTGCTCTACCACTTTGAGCCACAGCACCATTTCCAGCTTTTTGGTAGTTACTTGGAAGTAAGAGTCTCATGAACTTTCCTGCCTGAGCTGGCTTTGAACCACAATCCTTAGATCTCAGCCTTCAGATTAGTTAGAATTGTAGACATAAGCCACCAATGCTCACTCCTGAGTCCTTTTGAGAGGACTATCTAGAATGGGAATATATTCTATACTTATCTGGTACATTTCCTAACCTAACTTACTTCTTCAAGAAGCTGTTTCTTTTAGAGTGAAATATTTCAAGGAGATGTTGTTTGGAGGCTTTTCCAATGGACAAAGTAGAAATTCTGTGTGTATGTATATCCAGTACTGTGTAACAAATCACTTCCTAGCACAGCAACTTAAAACAATAAATCTTTATTATATCAAACAGCTTCTACAGGTCAGGATTCCCAGAGTAGTTGACATGCTGGTTTGAATCAGCTTAGGGTTATCTTATGAGGTTGTAGCCAAGATGTCAGCCAGGCTGACCTGGCCGAGATTCCCTTCCAAGGTGGCTTCTTTAAGCCTGGCAAGTGGTTGATGCTAGCTGCTGGCAGGAGGCCTCAGTTGGTCACCACAGGATCTCTCTTACCGGGCTTCTCAAATGCCCGAATGGCAGCTGGGTTTCCCTAAACAGGGTGAGCCAAGAAAACATGGCAGAAGTTACAGTAATTTTATGATGTATTCTTGGAAGTTACAGTCTATAAATCCTAGGATATACGTGGGTCAGGATAGGAGATAAGACTACAAAACAGCACAAATACTAAAAGCAAAGGACTCTTGGGGACCAACAGTTTGGCTGGTACTTAAGAATAAAAATTGTCTAGGCACTGGCAGCTTACACCTGTAATCCCAGCTCTACAGGAGGCTGAGATCTGAGGATTACACTTTTTTTGTTTGTTTTTTGGGTCCGGTGTGGGGCCTGAACTCTGGGCCTGCACGCTGTCCCTCAGCTCTTCAGCTCAAGGCTAGCGCTCTACCACTTGAGCCACAGCGCCACTTCCGGCTTTTTTCTTTTTGCTTATGTGGTGCTGAGGAATCGAACCCAGGGCCTCTGGCATGCAAGGCAAGCACTCTACCACTGAGCCACCTTCCCAGCCCTGAGGATTACAGATTGAAGCCAGCCTGAGCAGGAAAGTCTGTGAGACTCTTACCTCCAATTAACTACCAAAAGCCAGAAGTGGAGCTTGACTTAAGTGGTAGAGCACCAACCTTGAGTGAAAAAGCTCAGGGACAGCACTCAAACCCTAAGTTCAAGCCCTAGGGCCAGCACAAAAGAAAAAAATAAATAAAAATTATTCATGAATTCATATTGATACTTCCTCAAAACTCAGTTTTCCTTAGCGTATTCTATACGATAGCTCCTTTCTTTCATAGCAAGCACTGTAGCAAATAGAATCTTTCATAATTGTTTTTTATTTTTATGATAGGTTAGGTCTTCAAAGAGTGGAACACCAAGTCGAAATTAAACATACAAGGTATTTTGGAGGGGAAGCACTTGGGAAATATAAATAGGAGTTGAAACAAGAGTAGTGAGTATTGGAAAACTAAGGCAGGAAGATAGCAAATTCCAGGCCGACCTGGCCACACCACTAGACCCTGTCTCACAAAAAGGAAAGAAAATAAAATGTAGCAGGGAAATAATGCAAGTCTAACACCAGGACAGGGGGCTAGGGAAATGCTGGGCAAAAAGAGCTTTAGACTGAGGCTCAATTCTAAGAACAGTTCAGCTACACAAAGGTAAACTCTTTAAGAAAGAACAAGTATGCACTAAAGTACCTGTCTGTGCTCATTCATTGGCTGGAAGCAGCCCTGGGGGCGTGGCCTCAGTGCTAATCCAAAAGGCCAAGAGGGTGTTGGTTGTTTATGCACCCAAGCAGTACCTAAAATGTATATGAACTGTACATCTTTCTGGTTGCTAAAGCTTCATCCTACATTTTATACTACAGGTTTAAGAGTAAAAGTACTGATATTATCATCATCAATATGATCACTGAAGATGTAATGGACACAGATTGCTTTGGCTAAAAAGCACTGACTCCTTACTCGGGCCCATGAATTAACTACTAGCAGTGAAAAAGCTTGACATTTTGGCTTCCATTTTGTACCTGTCTTTGCTCTAAGTCAGTCTTTTGGCAGTCACTTTGCAATCACCTTGGAATCCAGGAAGGATAGGATAGATTGATAACGTTTTTACAAGGAGGAAGGGAGGAAACTACCCACAAGAAGAGTGATGACAGAGCCTCCAGAGGACAGACCACCCATCAGGCAACAATGACTTACTGATCCTGACCATATCTCTTTCCACAAATGATGATGACAGCAATAACAATTCTTCCAGAACCCCTGTCAAAACTAGTACTGAAAAACTAGTACTGGACTACTTTGACCAGGACTGTTTAATCATGATCTATGCTTTTCCATCCCTCCCCACAATGGCCCTACTTAATATTCTCTCTCTCTCTCTCTTTCTACAGTACTGAGGGATGAACTCAGGGCCTTGCATTTGCTCAGCAGACACTCTACTAACCACTGACCCATCCTGCCAGTCCTTTTGCATTGGTTATTTTTGAGATGTGTCATGCTTTATGCCTGGCCAATCTGGAATGTGAACATCAAAAATAAAAAAAAAAAGGGCAAGAGGCATGACTCAATGATAGGGTGCCTGTTTAGCAAGACTCTAAGTTCAAATCCCAGTACTGAAAACAAACAACAACAACAAAAATGCAACAAAAAAGAGGATGGTTTTATACATGCTATCCTATAAACACCCCTTCTAAATTTATACAGAGTATAGTAATTTTATTGTATGTTGTATTATACTACATTTAAGATGTTCATATTTTTACAAATCCTTCTGTCAGGTTAAAATTATACACATTCACTCCCTTGTCTATTTCCTCTGCCTTTACCACAGTCAGTTAAAAATTAAACTGATTCAATGTGCTCTTTCATATTTAAAAATCAGAAATTTGGAAACACAGTCTGGTTACTTACCGTGCTGGAAGTAAAGTGTAACCCATGTATGACCTTGAATTTATGACTATGAATCTATTTGGCCTCACATGTAGCCTTGAAGTCCAAACTAGTTAATCCAGAATTCAGTAGGCAGATGACATGCCCATCTTCCTATGTGGTAGCAATTCATAGGTGCTACAAAACCCCTGCGAAGTTTTCAGCTAAAAATAGAATACTTTGAGGAAGATTAGAAGACTTTGGAGCAGGTTCTTTGTATGACCCATTGACATCAGGAGAGAGTGGGGATCTGGGACAAAGGATGGTTCAACCCTTTCACAGTTAGAGATACTTCAGTGGGAATATTTGAAAAACACTAATCTATATTTAGCTAAGGTATTAAAGGGAAAATTTTTCAGTGTTTCTAAACATAATTTAAATAACAATGTGTGAAGATTCATAAAGAAGCTAGTGCAGCAGAGCAATTATTCCAGAGACACAAGCTTTAGTCTGGGATTTGTGTCTTCCCTCCCATTCCCTATTCATGGCCTCAGAGTTTTCCCAATACTAAATGGCTCTATATATCAGTTAAGTATACAGACACAAACCCAGGCAAACTCACAATCGTGAGAAGAATTCCATTAAGATTCCCAAGATGAGAGTTTTTTGTGAGAAAGTACCACTGGATTTGTTTTTTCATAATTCACCATTGGATGACTACAAGAAAGTTATGAAGGATGCCTTTGGCTTCCCATATGAGAACCTCTCATTACCTTTCCTCTCACCGCCTTGGTCTGTACCAAAACATGAATGGTGCTAGTGGTCTGGCTCCATGTACTTACCAGGCAGCCTTGGAAATGACTCTGGGGAAGCTTGGTAGGCCAGGCAACTCTTGCTTGGCATAGGACAATAATTTATCTTTGCAGAGAAATCTGCATTCAGCATCTACTCCTAGTCTCAAGCCTATCTTGTCCCTTAGATTTAAAAAGGATAAAAAACCAAATGGGCTTCTGGCTTTGACTCTGGATTTCTTCTCCAGGCAATACTCTTCCCACTCAAACCAAACACTTCCCACCTGCTAAGAAAAAAAAAATCTGGTGTTAAAATATAATCAGACTTGTAAAACAGAATATGGGTGATTAATTATGAGAAAAGATTTTTTTCATTTTCCAAGAGGAGTATTTGCCAATAGATTTCCTTTAAATAACCAATTCCCTTGGCATGCTTGAAAGGAGACCTGATTGACAGCAGATGACATACGTGAAGCTTTTATAGAGGTACATCCCCATCCATGTCTTTTGGGCAGCCTTACTGATTCAAGTGCACGGAGGTTGCATTAAAATAGCTTCTCTAGAGTCAAAGTGAGGAGAAACCAGCTCTGGATATCCCGTGGCTGGCTCAAATGTTATGTCCTTGTCCCCTCCTGTTCAGACAATGCTTGTTTAATTAGCTTTGGCTTCCAGCTACAATCAAAGGAGTAAACATTTAATCCTGAAAGTCAATCGACTATATTGAATTTCCAGTTATACCACTTATGACTTTGGCGGGGAGTACTTAACCACTTTGAGCTTCTGGTTTGTTTTTTTTTTCTCAACTGGGAAATGGGTAAGAGCATTGAGTATGGCAATACATTAAATGTGATGATATATGAAATACATCATCTGCCTGCCACAGACTAAGTTAGGAACTGCTGTTAATAACTGTTAGATGAGCAGGGCCCAGGAAATAGGAGAACAGATGTCTTGTTCTATTCCAATTTCATGATCCATGAACCTGGAGAGGGCTTAATATACAGCTTTTCCTGGTTATCTAATCAGCACTGAGAGAACCATCTACATTAGACTAAACTTCAGACTACTACTTTCAGCTATTCTGTCCTTGAATTGTAAATGGTCAGTTTTTAACAAGTCATCTGACGCACCATTTGCTGCAGAGGACAAAGGGCAGTTAATTCTTCCAAGTGACTTCATGGAGGTGTTTGTTAATTAACATCAGAAAATCTTTTAGTAACAAATTTGTTTTTTGAAAAAGTGGTTAGAACAATTGAAACAATTGTTCAATCCTGCTTTTTATTTGTTTTGTTTTGGTTGGTCATGGGGCTTGGACTCTGGGCCTGGGCACTGTCCCTGAGCTCTTCAACTGAAGGCTAGCACCCTACCACTTGAGCCACAGTGCCACTTCTGATCCTGTTTTTTTGTTTCTGTTTTTTTTTAAAGGTATCTTGGTTATTATTTCTGCTCTAACCTAGCACAGCGATTCTCAAGTATGTTCCCCTTGGGCTGGGAAAGTGGCTCAGAGGTAGAGTGCTTGCCTCGTATGCATGAAGCCCTGGGTTTGATTCCTCAGCACCATGTAAGCAGAAAAAGCTGGAAGTGGTGCTGTTGAGCTGAAGAGCTGAGGAACAGTGCCCAGGCTCAGAGCTCAGGCCCCATGACCGACCAAAAAAAAAAAAAAAAGAAAGAAAAGAAATGGAGATTCTCAGGTCTTACCCCAGACCTATCAGCACATAACAATCTGTGATTTAATAAGTCTGTGGGAGTGATGATCCATGACATGGATGGTATATATTTACGCTTCCTACTGCACGTGACGCCCTCCATTCCTGACAGACATTGTTATTGAAGCTGGGCATCTCTCCTATTGAGTCTGGATGAGAGCCCTTTCCAACACAGTGGCCAACAAATATCACTCCAAATCAGTCAGGGTTGGCATAACCGCCTAAGGTTTAGTGCTGGAAGATCTCAAGCAAATATTCATTCAGATATTTGAATTTCCCTTGGAATAATAGTACGGCCTAAGGAGGAAGTTGAGACCCTACAGATAATAAGAAAATAAGCTGAGTTTCTGAACTTTTTTTTTTTGTCAGTTGTGGGGATTGAACTCTGGGCCTGGGCACTGTCCCTCAGCTCTTCAGCTCAAGCTCCACCACTTGAGCCACAGTACCACTTCCAGTTTTCTAGTGGTTAATTGGATATTAGAGTTTCATGGACTTTCTTGCCTGGTCTGGCTTTGAACGGCAATCCTCAGATCTCAGCCTCTTGAGTAGCTAAGATTATAGGTGTGAGCCACTGGCTCCTGGCTTCTGAACTTTTTAAAACCATCTTTGACATGGGCGCGCTTGATCACCATAGCACATGGAATTTCATTGTAGCAGTACATGCTCAGCCTCCATGTACTTCTTATTGAAAACTTGTCAAAGGATGTTAATAGACCAACTTAGAATGTATGAAGTGTTTGTGCCATCTACCTAGTTCTAGTTGGTATAGGGCCATCCATATACCAGGGCTCCAGGAAAGTGTGGTGAACCATTCTTCTTAGCTCAGAGCTATAGAGAAATATGGTGGGTTAAAAGATTCGAATTTTCTAAGTAAAAGAAATTATTTGCACTCTTTCACACAAGACTCTGCCCAGAATATAGATACTAAGATTCATAATGATATTGCCATACTTTCATCCCTGTTATCCAATAAGTATTCTATATGTCTCTTTTTAGTTCCTTTATATAAAGTGTCCGTCATCAGTATTCAGTGTAAGTTGTCCATAGAGCATAATAAGATCAACCCATATTCAGATCTGTCCTATTTTATCACTGTCCATTTGTTTTAGTGGCTCATAATTCAGTGTATGAACATTTCCAAAGTTTCTTACTTAACAAATGAAACTTCATTTATCTTTGGCCACATTGCCTAATCCATTGAAGTTAACTTGCTACAAATCTTCCTTAAGTGGAGTTACTTCTTTAGTAGCATTTCTGACGCATGGCTATTGCTGATAATAGTAGCAATTGATATCCTAGGATATAAATATTCAAAGCAATTCACCAAGAACTTTTTGTCAGCTATCAGAAGTCAATGTGTCTTGAGCTACAATGTATGTTGGAAGTTGTCAGCTGAGAAGAGGACTTGAGCTGAAACCAGCCAGAACCATTACCCAATACAGTCCAAACCCAAAACCAAAAACTTTGATTTAAAAGTTAGAATGGG
Source organism: Dipodomys spectabilis (assembly GCF_019054845.1). Classification (NCBI taxonomy): domain Eukaryota; kingdom Metazoa; phylum Chordata; class Mammalia; order Rodentia; family Heteromyidae; genus Dipodomys; species Dipodomys spectabilis. Next base: position 22,398,453 of record NW_024870834.1, on the reverse strand, counting down.
ACATGATGCAGGGTTTCTGAGCAACAAATAGTATTAATTCTTTGAGATTACATCTCAGTCCCAAATCAAGAACATCTGTTTGGATTCCTCAAGTTGTAACTAGGGACATTGTCTAAAGAAAGGGACTGGCACAAGCTAGATGGATTCACAACATCTACTGGACCTCAGTTCTGGTGGGAAATCAGTGGGAATGGATTTCAGCTGTTTAGGTGTAGGGGGAACATCTGTAGTAGGATGCATATGTTTCTACCCAAAGTCTAATTTTACCCCCAAGTAAACTATATATTAGGTATAGGGCTGCAGAGTTTCATGCCTCATGTTAGCAGATATATTACTATGTTCCCCTAGCATCTAACCCCAGGCAATGGACCATGAAAAGAATAAGGGGGTCTTAGCAATCCTGTTGTCTGAACTCTTAGCCAAGTGACATGTGACACAGTGGTAACCATTGACACAAGGAGAAGTTTGCAGGTGATGGTGTAGGGGAATCTTGCTTTTTTTTTTTTTTTTTTTTGGTCCGGTCATGGGGCCTGAACTCTGGGCCTGGGCGCTGTCCCTCAGCCCTTCAGCTCAAGGCTAGCACTCTACCACTTGAGCCACTGTGCCACTTCTGGCTTTTTTTTCTGCTTATGTGGTGCTGGGGAATCGAACCCAGGGCCTCATGGATGCAAGGCAAGCGCTCTACCACTGAGCCACCTTCCCAGCCCGAATCTTGCATTGTTGAAAGGAGCAAAACTGACATAGTCCTGCATCCTCTCTTCCTGACAAAATTTAGCTTGGGGGGGGGGGGGGCGGAAACAAGATAACCACAAAGATTTCAACTCTGTCTTCATGGAGGCACTAAATATTAAAAACTTCATACATCTGGACTGCTAGGGAAGAATGATAACCCCTTTTGTTTAAACTATTGATACTTTAATGTTCACAATGGATAGCAGTCCAAGGTAATACCCTGCTCACTGTGGAAGTGGAAATCCTAACAACCACCACATTCAGAGTCTGCAGCTGAGCATATGTGTGGCAGAAGAAGCAACAGACGTGGCACACTATAATGACATGCAGGAGAGCAGACTGACAACATGGTCCGATCAGATCCCATCTAAGTTGTTAGCAGTTGTGCAGAAAACAATGTTTCAAGATGGCTATTAACTAAGATTAGTCTAGAATAGGTATTACAAAGCTGTCCTGGAAGAAAGGGTTGAAGTGAGAGAATTCTTGGACCTGAAATGTTGGCATATCCACAGGACAGCATTCCAAATTGGGTGAAGGTTCTATGCACTTTGATGAGCACTAGATTGAGTCAGAGCTGGTGTTAATCTATGCCAAGCACTACAAACTATATGATCTTGACAGAGCTATTAAAACCTCACTGCTTCTCAATGTTCTTATCCTTCAGGTGGAGAATAATAATATAACACTTACCTCACTGATATGTGTACAAACCACATGAAATAATCCATGTAATGAATTTAACTCAATATAAGACACATAGTAAATATTTAAAAAAAGATATTTGTTTTATTTGGTAGTTAAATACATGGACTGGAGTCCAAAGGCATGATTCAAATTTTGTACTCCTTTCATCCTGCCCATATAACATTGATTAAGTTTCCGTTGCTTTATCTGTAAAGTGGGAATTAATAATAGCACCATCCTTAAAGGATGGTTGTGGAAATCATTCAAATGATGTATATAAAACATTTGGCAAAATTAATTGCTAAAATAAATATGGGATATTGTTATTACTAGCTGCATCCTGAACAAATCTAAAAGATGTTTGTAACTTACTTCTTGTTCTCAAAACGCTTAGTATTTTAGTTGCTAAAAACTAAGCCATGTGCAGTAGTATGCAGCTATTGGCCCAGCTGCTTGACTGACTGGGGCAAGAAGATCACCTGAGTGAGTTTGAAACTAGTCTGGGCAATATAAAAGTAAAACCAAAGCAAAACAAAAGAAAAGAAAGAGCTGGGCCTGTGATCCTACCACCTTGGGAGGCAGAGACTAGGGATCACAGTATGAGGCTAGCCTGGGTGTAAAAGTTCATGAGACTCCATCTCATCCACTGGCTGGGAACAGTGGTATATACCTGTCATCCTTGAAACAGGGGGAAGCACTACTAAGCAAATTGTAGCCCAAGCCAGCCTGGGCACAGAGTGAGACTCTACTTTAGAAATAACCAACACAAAAAGAGGCTGGAAGCATGGCTCAAATGGAAGAGTACCTGCCCAGCAAACAAACTCAAGGCCCTGAGTTTAAAAGTTTAATCTCCAGTAGCATTAAAACAAGCAGAGAAGAGATTGGGGGGAGGGAGAGGGAGGGAAAAGGGAAGGAGAAAGGTAGGGAAAGAGGGATGGAGGGACAGTGAGAGGAAAAGAAGGAAAGAAGGAAGGAAGGAAGGAAGGAAGGAAGGAAGGAAGGAAGGAAGGAAGAAAGGAAGGAAGGAAGGGAGGGAAGGAGGAGGGGAGGGAGAGAGGGAAGGGAGAGAGGGAGGTAAAGAAATAACTATGTAAGTGAAAGAGGAACACTGGGGATAGAAAGGTTAGAAAGAACATCATAAAATGTGATGGGTAGAGAAGAGATGCTGAAAGGAATGGAGAGAGGATAGAGATTATTAGAGGAAATTGCTTTTTACATACTATTTATATTTCCTTCTCCTAGCATCATCATCTTGGAGTAAACGGAATACTTAATCATGTGACTGAGGAATATGTAATAATTTAGCTTTTTTCTTAATTTCTAATCCAAATAAACCTAATACTATTCTAAAGATAGCCTATACAGTGCACAGTTTAGGTCATATCTAAACCAAAGAATATATAAGAATGAGAATTAAAGTTTACAAGGACTGGGTTAAAAAAAATCTTGAGATTTGATTCGATCTATAAATTATGCTTAACAATAATGACAACAGACATGTATGAGTTTTTTTTGCTGTGAAATAAACACTCTGCTTTTGGAAAAGAATCTAGCAAGAATTTCTTAGATGCAGACAAGGAAATTTATGTTTCTAGAATAAAGAATATTGCCTTCAAAGACTTTAGTAGAGGATTCAGTGTTTTCCCTAACACGGTCATACCAGTGGTGCTACCCTTCTTTCCCAATATTTTCCAAACAGCAAAGCATTGGGTCAGGCTTCTAGAGATCTTTTAAATGTGTCCTGTGTGCATATCAGGCTCATTACCAGCCAATGATGACCACATGGTTAGTGCTTACAAACCACTGGCCAGAACTATATGCAATTTCTATTACATGTCCTGTGTCACCTGCTTGACATCCTTTCCTTTGATATCTCTGATTAGTCAAAGATCCATCTTGCAAGAGGACTTTTGTACCACATTGGTTCTCATTGATTTCTTCCTTCTCTAAACCAAGGCATTTGTCACCTGCAACACTAACACTACCATCATGTGTCTTCCAGCTCTTGGGCTCCCAAGACCATTTCTCTGGTCCCAACTTTTTTTTCTCTTTTCCAGTGGCCCCCAGGTATTCCAGAGGAAAGAAAAAAAGCAACAGGTGCAAAGCCCAGAGACACACCCGCTCATGGCACTCAAAAGATGGCTTGAATGTCAGTGATCTTGATGACCATGTCCATGGGGGGGGGGGGTGTGGGGGGGTAGCTAAAAACGAAATCTAAACCAATTTCCCTGGAGTCAAAATGCTTACATATTTTTGATTCATGAGTATAGTTGTCTATTACAATATGACTATGTTCTCTCAGACTCTTTTAGAAATCTCAAACCTTAAACAACTGTGACATGCCAGTCTATTAAGCTATGTAAGTGGCTTCATGCCTAATAGCCTTGCTTCTTGGAGAAGCAAGCCTAGATTAGAAACATCTAGAAGCCTGCTAGATTAAAAAACACCTTCCCTTTTCTCCCCCCCCAAAAATGAATTGTGACGGCTCTGCCTTTCGTTTGTGATCCAACACTGTTCTAGGGCACAGCCTTTTCTGATTGGTGATTGACAAGTTTTCCAAGGTCAGTTGTCACTGACTTTAACTGCTTGCCTTACTAAGGAGAGCCCAAGTCGTTTGGAATTCATCCCACTGTCACCAAGCCCTCTCTATAATTTCCTCTTAGCATGCACAGGGGCTATCTCTCACAGACATTCTCCCTGCCATTTAGCTTCCCCTCTTCTAACCCTTCAAGCTTCCCCTTACCTCCACTCTGCAATTTATTTACATGCTGGGTATTGTTAGATAAACAGACATTTGATTTATGGGTAACTGGAAATAATTGTAATTTTTTTCTTTTCTTTAAATTATTTTCTAAACTTTACTCTGGGTTTCATTAATATCTTGCTTTGAAAGTATTGCTGAAAGGTGGCAAATAGGTCACACACACACACACACACACACACACACGTATAATCCTCTATCCATATTGGCTTTTCCTCTTAACTTCTAACTGGCAGGGCTATTTGTAAACTTTCCCCACATTCCCAGTGTCTCACACTCAGGCTGATCCTTACTAAATGCTGTAACCATTTCATGAATAAGTTCCATGATAGGTTAAAGATAACCACATAGTCTTTACTATATAGACAGATGATATAATTGCTTGATCAGTAGAAAATAACAGAAATGACATGCCCATTACTTGGCCCAGGTCTGAAGAGATCGGTAGCTTCAGCCTCCTGTCCCTCAGAACACTTCATCTGGAAGGCTTGCATGGAAGTCTGACCACCACAAGGCTGTTTTGCTGGAGAAGTGGTCCAGCAGCATTCAACCTCCTATCCACTGTCGCCAAGGTGCAGGTATGTGAGGGAAGCCTCCGGTCTACCAGCAAGATACCTCTAGGAATGGGACAATTGTCTGGTTGGGTCTTGCCAGAATTCTCTGACCCATAACATCATGGGATATAATAAATGGTTGTTGTTTTAATCCTCTTAAGTTTTGGAGTAATTTGTTACATAATGTAAACGGAACAAAATTCTAGGGGATCAGCTTATGCACTCACAAGTATTGCTTACCTGACTAGTGCAGGAAGGCATGCGTGTGATCAGGTAAGATGAATGTGATCAGGTAAGTGCATGTGAAATTACTACAGTTCATACATAATAAGCTAAAATGCTATTTTTTATTTTTTCATTCTTTGTGCTTCAGTACATAGAGATTGTATTTAACACTTAGAACCCAAAAGCACTGAATCCTTGCAGTTCTTTTTTGTGACTATTGGGAAAGCCACAATATTCTACCCAGAGTTAAACCACTGGGTAGAAGTAACACTTCTAATAGAATAGGCTTAGATGGAAATTAGATATAAGATTCAAAGACTTCATGGAGATGATATAGTGAGAATCACAAGACTAAATTAAAACCATGGAAGGCAGATACAATTTTTCCTTACCCTAATGGTAGATCCAGAAAAATATGTTGAAAAAATAGAAATATGGATGAGGCAAAGTATAAGAGATATCTGAGTAGAGAGTAGAAGGCCAATGAAAACTCATTTATCTTGTGTGTACTTGGAACTTCTGATTTAGAGATCTGGGAAACACATTAACTAGCATTTAAATTAGAAAAAAAAACAACTTAAGGGAACAGCTCAAGAATAAAATAATGAGAAGATAATGGCTTAATGTGAAATCCTTAGGCAGAGATTTTTCAAATATGAAGAAACCTCAATATCAGCTCAACACCTGGCAAGTGATTTGACTTATTTCTAAACTGTTTTCTTGTTGTAAAATGATACTTCTCTGCTCCCTCATGAAATTATGTGGGTTGAACTTCAGAGGAGATGAGAAGGAGGTTTAAAAAGGAGGAAAAAAGAAAACTAATATGCAATTACTAAGTAGCATCAAATTTTGAGAAATATGGAATCAAAACCATCCGTTTCAAATGTATATCCTCTTTTAAAAAATTAAACAGATCACTCAGTTAGTTATCCATATGTTGATGATTAAGTTTATGTAAAAAAATTAATTGTGGTTATGTAATGGAAAGCAAGTAAATAAAACCAGCAAGTCATGTAAACAACACTAAGAATTCAATATCTTGGCAATACCTGTTGCTTCTTTGAATGAGCACAATCCCATCAAAAGACACCAGATGTGAGAGATGGACAGACTGGCTTGTGATCAAGTGGCACTTTTGGACATCAGAAGTATAATGGAGCCTGAAGAAGTAGCATAGGTCGGTGACAGCTCAGTGGCCCCAAAGGCAATGGTCTAGACAGCTCTTCTGAGCCATCATAAAGGACATCATAGTGGTTAGCTACTGTTATCTAGAACACAAAGGAAAAGCTTTTTCTTTTGCCTAATTTAGTGGGCAGTGCTCACAATGACACCAGTGTTTCTCAGACTTTGCTTTGTGGACCCCTGGCAGCACCATCTATAAGAGTCCAGACCTGTGACTCAGCCCAGCTTAGGAACCTACATTGTAACAGGAACTCTGGAGGGTTCTACTGTAGATCCCATAGCTCTGATTGCTGTATTCCCTTGCATATTAGACTGTCCATAAACATGCTATGTTCACTTCAACCTTAGTTCCTTCGTTGACTCTTTCTCTATAAACACCTCTCCTTTTTTCATGGCAGAGGTCAAGATATGCAGACTTCTCTGGGCTTCTTGATCTCTTCTGTGAACTCTAATTGTACTAAGTAATCCTGTCTTATCCTATTTTGCAGCTTCTTTCATGTGTGTAGTAAATCCCCCTTTATGGCTCAATTCCATTAAATCCTGCCCAAGGCAGAAAGAAGCCACTTTCAAAGGTTTCTTTCTCTGACAAGTTCTTTTCCTAGCTATTTTTCAAAGTGCTTTACCATCTTGCTTTCCAAGAAAAGATGGGTCCTAGACCTTTATCAGGAAGTCCTGAGGAGCAGAGGGCTGGCAGCGAACACTGTAGAGTCATAACACCACCTCTGTCATTGCACTGGGCTTCAAACTTGGGATCTCATGAGACAAAAAGACTTCCTTCCCTGTTTATTGTTTTGATTTTCCCCCTTTATCATCCCTCCTGGTATGAAAATTAATTTAAACTGGAGACAATATTTCCATCTTTCCCCAGTAATATTATGATCTTAAAGATGAAAGCCCATCCTTAGGCTTCTTATGTTACTCCCTCACCCTACACCTTCTTGTTCTCTCTCTCTCTCTCTCTCTCTCTCTCCAGGGAAAATGCTGGCACTCCAGTCTTTCCATTGTTCTTCCAGGCCATTGTAGGCACTTGTTCCCTAGACTCCTGGTCATAGTATATTGAGTCACAGGTGAGCCCAATTTTAATCTGGGTGGGTCAGACCTTTTTCTCCATAGATATTTTGACAGCTTTAGAGACTTTTGACTTTGGAATCAATCCAGGAGGTTTTTTTTTCCCCTATGGACTAGAAAAATGGAGGAAATTGATCTGTAGAAAGAAAGTAGGATGCTGTAGTGGCAGATCAGAGGGAGAGACAAATGAGTGGTAGAATTTGGTAGGACTGTATTACTACCCAGGATATATTTTGGAACTTAGAATACCATTATTCTTTTTATTTATTTGTTAGATGCCCTTGATTTGCGTTAAGCTAGTTAGGAAAAGGGATTGTAGACGGCCTCCAGGTAGCTAGTCCATAGGATCTAAAAAAACATGTATTATCTCACTTATCAAGTATCCATGTGTCTTTAAAAAGCAATCACTGCTATTATTATTTTAAAAGTTAAAAATCTTAGACCTAGATGAGATGTTAAGTAAAGTTTCCCAAAGCTATTCTGCTACTAAGCCTAGAAGTAATGTGGAACATATGGTGGGTCCATCTGACTCCATCTTGCCAAATTACATGCTCATAGGTGGAGTGTTGAGGGATCTATTCATTTTTGTTCCTATACTATCAAGCCAGGCTGCAGGGATGGGAATGAATCCTATAGGCCAGTCCTACATCAGGACCTAGTAGGGGATGGTGATTTGCGCTGCCCTCTAGAGGCAGTATGCAACAAGCAAAGCATAACCAACCAGCAGCCCAGAGAAACCTTGAAGTTGGCAGTTGCAAAAGATTCTAAAAGGGATCAGCAGGGTGTGGCAATCCCTGCACTTCCACCTCCAACAATAGCAGCTGGTACAGGTTGGCCATACCAAAAGCAATGATTGACATCTACTTTAGCAATTCCAGTCACCATGAAAGAGCAACAGAAGTCCGTAAGATCTGCTCCTGGGTCTTCATCCCAATGCATTCTATGATGTTAACTTATGGTCATCTTTCATATCTCAGATGGGTTGTGGAATGGAGGTGATGGTGGAAGACAAGAGAGGTGAGGGAAAATCCAATAAGAAGATGGGAATGGATGATAAGGAAGAGAGCTTCAGAAACCTTGGGCAAAAAGTCGAGACTTAAGTTTCAGGACTAGAAGCAAACAGACTTCTAAGGAGGTGACCATGACAGTATACATTTGATGTGAAGGAATAGGCTCTTTGCCCTCTCTTTAAAACAAAAAATAAAGTTGCTTAACTGAAATTACTCAGCTAATTAAAGATAGGCTCTCAGTTAGAGGACAGAATTCAAGTTGGCCTCAAGGTCTTGAGATTTTCTTGTGTTCCGTGGGGCATTATATTCTTTGTGTGGAAAAAAAAAAAAAGGATAAATTGAAGAGTTGCTCAGACCTTGTGTTTACCATATGCAAAGTCCTGGACTTGATCCCCACATGGAGTATAAATGAAAGAGGAAAGGGAAGAGAAGAGATAGGAAAAAAAAGGAAAGAGAAATTATATGTAGTGCTTTGTCTATGGAAGGGTAGTGTATTCATCACTATCTTCCAAATGAACAAGTAAAATTAAAAATGCATTTTCAAAGCTCCATATTAGATCAGTGATGTTATAAAACTCAGGATGAGTGTTGAACTGTTTTGTTGCAAGGTCCTAAGTATATTTAAGCTATCAGCACATTCATTCTTTCTTCTTTTTCCTTTCCTTAAATACAGGTGATGATGGCTTTGGTATTTCAGTTGAGCTCCTGGGTATGACCACTAACAGACCTCCCATTACACATGTTTCCCGCATACAGGAACATGCAAAGTGTGATTTCTCCTGTAGATTCTCACTGTGTTTTCCCTGAGTGCCATCAGGCAGCTGTAACTCTAGCTTCCTTGCAGCTCCTAGGAGTGAATTTTGCCTCCAATGTCTGGCAGTGGAACAAGGCAGATGGGCACAAGAGGCCTCAGCCCACCACTTCCAAATCCTGAACAAGTCTCTTTTCATTTCTAGACATTAAAAAAAGAAGACAAAGAAGTAGAGAGAGGCCTTTATTTTTGTCATTATTTTTCTCCTCACACTTTCTCTACCATAAAAATTGATTAGAGGAATAAAGAGGTAAGGGTCAGCTGAAAGAGGATTCTAGCCTATAAGAGAATATTCAAGTTATCTACAACAGAACAATGAGTTTCCTGAGAGGAGATATTATAGGAGAGATGAATTTTTGTGAAAATTGTGAAATGACTCAGGGATTTCTTTCAAACATTATAACTGGAATAGCATGTGCAAATGCCTACAGAGAACCTGGTGGGCCAAGAAGCTTGGGTTGTTCCGGGGTTTTTAATGATTTCTTGATTGTAAGAAGAGGACCAGTAAACTTAGTAGTGAATTAATACAGCATCTTGTTAGAAGATGTTTTAAAAGAAGATACCCAGGAGAAGGTAAAAAAAATGTCTGAGGGTGCTTTTAATTAAAATGTTATCTAAACATAATTAGCAATTATTTATGACTATAAATATTTATGACTAGCCCTGAGTTCTTTGCCCCTATTTATTTCTAAATCTCATACTTTTTAGGGTTCTGTAAATCCTTTAATGACTCCCTATTGCTTACAGAATAAATCCCCTGGTCCTTAACATTATTGCACCAGGCCCTTGTATCTTGTCCTTGTTCTCTCTAGCTGACAATGGTGCCTAAGACCTGGATTGCCTTCCCATCTTCTTTATCATTCAGAAAGTTCAAGAAGTAAGGTGCTAATAGCAAGGGGTTTCTTCTCTTTTTGAGATCAGGTTAAGGCAAGTAAGGGATTTTACTGCTCCATAGAGATAAGAGCTCTGATTCTGCTTTATGGTACAACTTCATTCATTCACTCCACAAGCAGTTCTTCAGTACTTCACATGTGTCAGGAAGTGAGACTGTGGGGATTGAAGAGTGAACAATGTATATGTCCTGGCCTGGTATGGTGGTGCACACATGTAATCCCATCAGAAGGATTGTAAGTTCAAGGCCAACCTGAGCTACACAGCAACTTCAATGTTGTGATTATTTGGATCCACTCAGATGACCTAGGATAATCTCATTCTATTAAGATTCTTAACCAAGGGACACTTTTATAGTCTCTTTTGCCATGTCAGATACCATTCTCATGGGTTCTATGGATTAGGATTTGGACTATTTACTGTATTTGTGTCCTTTCTACTTTGTTGTTAAAACAGAAGAGCTATTGCTCCAGCTTCTAGGGAATTTTGCAACAGGCCTGGACAACACAACAAGACTTTGTCTCAAAACAACTACAGTAAAAAACAAACAACAGCCGGGCGCCTGTAATCCTACCTATTTAGGGTTTGAGATCTGAGGATCACAGTTCAAAGACAGCCCAGGCAAGAAAGTCTGTGAGACTCTTATCTCCAACTAATCATGAGAAAAACCAGAAGTGGCACTGTGGCTCAAGTGGTAGAGCCCTAGCCTTGAGCTGAAGATCTGAGGGATAGTGCCCAGGACCAGAGTTCAAACCCCACTACCAACAAAAACAAACAAACAACAAATTCCCCAAACCCACTCTCCACCTCACCACCCAACCAATCAAACCAACAGGACTATTTATTTGATAAATATGTACTGTGTACCAACAATGTGCCAGATGTGCTAATTCTAGGTGTTGGTTATACAGCAGTGAATTGAGAGCAGACAAGTAATTCCTATCCTCAGGCAACTTACATTCCAGATGGGAGATGGCTTGTATACCAATCAATAATGAAACAGTGTATCTGAAGGTGATAGGGCTCTAGAGAAAAATAAAGCTGTGTGGGACCCTAGGGAGGTTAAGATGCAGCCAACTACAGTTTCATAATGTTGATTATAACAAGGACATGTCTGAGGAAGGAAGCTTGTCTTGGTAATTCAAAACAAAGAAACTATCACAAAGGGCTACCAAGCCAATCAGGATGACTGACAACCAAGAGGAGTTTGTTTTGTGGTGCAGGGGATGAACCCTGGGCCTTATGCTAGGTTAAAATTGTTCTACTACTGACCACCACCACCAGCCCAACTCAGAGAAGGTACTGCCACCAGGAAGGTATTACCATGCTCAGCCTGAAGGTGTTCTCGTCCAGTAGAACCTGAAGCTAAGGAGGAGATGCACCTGCTGCAACATAGAGCAGAAGAGAGAGCACTGAAAAGTAAGTAGGCAAAGAACCAACACAATTACCTCTGTACAGAGCAGCTAGAGGAACTTGGAGAGTGAGTCATGCAGCTACTGGGTAAGAGCTTTCCTGGCAGAGGGAGCAACAAATGCAAAGCCAAGAGGCAGGAGAGGACCTGAGGCCTTCAGGGAGAAGCAGAGGCACCACTGTGGCTGGGTAGAAAGGAAAAAGGACACAGAGTCAGAGAGCAATACAGTTGACCTTCCATATCTGCAGGTTTCACATCCAATAGATTTGATCAACTGTGGATCAAAAAAATACAGATATGTACATATATAAGTATGCTTTTAGCTGGGTGCTGGTGGCTTACACTTGTAATAATACTAGCTACTCAGGAAGCTGAGATCTGAGGATCGCAGTTTGAAGGCAGCCTGTGCAGGATAGTCCATGAGACTAATCTCCAATTAACCACAAAAAGCCAGAAGTGGAGCTGTGGCTCAAGTGGTAGAGTGTTAGCCTTGAGCACAGAAGCTTAGGAACAGTGCTCAAGCCCAGAGTTCAAGCTCTAGGACTGGCAAAAATTTAAATTTAATATCTATACATATATATGTATATATGTATATGTGTATATATGTATATATGTATATATGTGTGTATATATATATCTACTTTTGAACTCAGGGTCTCACACTTGCTAGACAGGTGCTCTACCACTTGAACTAGTTATTTGGGGGCACAATCTTGTGCTTTGTTCCTTCAGTCTTTGTTCCTACAACTTTATGATCCTCTTACTTAAGTTTCCCAAATAGGTGGGATGACAGACATGTTTTTTCATTGAGATGGGGATCTCCCTAACTTTTCACCCAATCTGACCTCAAAACTTGATCTTCCTAATTGCTACCTCACAAGTAACTGGGATTATTGGCACGAGTCCCTGCACCTGGTAAATCAGAAAGGTAAGAATGTGTCTTTATTAGCTCTAGGGATATAGCTCAGTGGCAGAGCATACATAGGAGCATACGTGGGAGGCCTAGGGTTTGAACCTCAGCATGGCAAAATAAATTAATTAATAAAAAACTCTATTAAACATCTACAAGTCTTAGTAAACAGTAGTTTAACATTTATTTATATAGTATTTAATAACATATTCAATATGATAAGTACAGTAATGCAAAGATGAGTTAAGGTATTCCTGAAGGTATTGCCTAGGTTCTATGCAAATTCTGTGTCACATTATATAAGGAACTTAAGCACTAGGAAGTTTGGTATCCAATTCCTCTTAGATACCAAAGAACAACTTTATGCAGTTCTCTGGGCCAGAATATACATTTGGGCTTTTCCTTTGAGTGACTTGAGAAGCCCAGGAAGGCTTTTGAACAGTACAATGGCACGGTCTGATTTATGTTCACACTCTGGATCCTCTATATAGAATAATTAGGGGCAGAAGGCAGAAGTAGGTAAACCAGCTATGGAGACCAATAAGGAGATTATTGTGACAGGTAAGAAATACCTGAACCGGGAGGTAGAGTTGTAGCAGGTGGGAAGTGATTGCATTCTGCACATACTTTGAAGAAAGGGTCAAGAATATTCGCTGAGAGTTTGTCTGAGGGGGTGTGAAAAAAGTAAGAGAGTTAAGGATGAATATCAGGTGTTTGCTCTGAGAAGATGGAAAAAAACCCAAACAGGATCAAAACCTCTGAACCTTTGGGAGGGCACTCTTGACTGAGATTAGGAAGACTGTCAAAAGGCACTTGCTTGGGGGGATACTTGGAGCTTATGAGGTTTGAGATTCTGGGTGTATAACCATCTGGAGACAATGAATAAGAGATGGGCGAGGTTTGCAGGGATGCCTGGGAAAATCTGGGAGCAGTGTGTATCTAGATAATGGCCTATCATTAGGCTGCCAGAGGGTCAGAAAACACAAAGAGAAGGTATCTGAGGATTCGCCTCCTTCTTGTGTTTGCATGTTGGAGACTGAAAGGAATTCTAGAACGTCACCTAGAAGCCACAGCAGAAAAGTGTTTCAAAGGTGAGCTTACTTAGCCCCCTCCAGCTGCTATGGGATCCAGGCAGCTGAGCAGAGCAGCTGAGCACTGGATTTAGCCATGAAGCATCATTGATATTTCTGGAGATACCTATTTCCATGGCCTTGAGGGAGTGAAAGACAGCTCAGAGTAGAGGTGGTAGAGAGGATTGAAAACAGCAAAGGTAAACAGAAACTGGAGCAGATAGAGCATAATGAAAGTATTTTATTATTATTTACCATGGCAGACATTATAGCATTCCTCCAACTTTAGAATTGATTCTTCAGAAATAGAAAATTTGCTGACTTTATGTCCTTGAGTTAGTGAAGATGGGACTAGTATTCAGAACAAAAGATCAGCACCAATAGTTCAGCAGAAATGATAGGAGGAAGAGTGTGTGTGCAGACAGATGCAGGTAGTTTTCTAGGTAGAGTAGGTGTGTGTGCTCAGTCCTCTTTTGATGGCTCTGTCTCACCAAAGAAAGAAGCATTACGAGGCCATTGGTGGTGAGTAACAAGCAGAGATTGATGAAGCTAAAGGAGAGATGAAATGGACCTTTATGGAGTAGGAGAGTGACAGGAAAGTGTAGTAGCTTCCTTCCTTGTAATTGCTTAACATGGAAAATTACTTTAGTATGAAGTCATTGGTGTTTTAAATTTGTAATAAATACAATTACCTAGATGGGGAAATGAGCAAAAAAAAAAAAGGAATTTTTATTCTGGTGGAGTTACATAAGGCTAAGCTAATGAAATTTAACCAGTGGTGTTGGATGGTTTGGGAGGCATTTTTGGACTTTTCAATGGTGCAGAATCACTTTCAGGATATTAGTAAGGCAAAGTTCTGAACTGCATGCTAAAAGGGCGAGTAAGCCAGAATAAATCTGCAAATATAAATGTTTGTGATATTAAAAATACATACATATTATGTATGTTTATAAAATTTCCTTGCTGAGCCTGCTTCTACTTCAAAAGTTTGTTCTGTATTCCATGTGTTAGGGTGTTCTGTGGAGCAAAAGTGAACAGCCAGAGGGAAATGAAGCTTTAACAAACTAGCAAATAGGGAGGAGGTAATGTAATACATGAGGAGCTGTTCTTCTTATCAGTAGGAAGTTGCTGATCCTGTGTCAGTGGAAGGGGTAGAGGCCCAGAAGATTAGAGGAGTGGAGAGAGTGGTAGGCAAGAGGTTGAGATCTGCTCTGTGATTGGCTAAATCTCCACTTCCCCTTTTCCCTCTGGTGCTGCGGCTGCCTCTCTGCTACTTTGAAACACCAGGGAGGTCAAAAAGTATAGAGCAGGAGTTCTTGACTCAGAGTATGTGTGGTTGTATGCTCAGCTTTGGTGGATTTCAGTTTTTATATTTACAGAAAAACCAAGGAGTAGGTAAGTAGTCCAAAGCTTGGAAAGAGTTTTAGATACTTGGGGCAATTCTACTATTTGACTGTGTGTAAAGATTAGGGAAATTACCTTTGTAAGTTGATGTTGTTGGACTTTGAAATCCAACAACTATCTCCCGAGCTTCATAAGAAGCACTGAAGAAAGTTAACAGATTTGGCTAGCACTTAGGTCAATTGTTTCAAATGGGTATCTGGGAGTCATAAAAGGCCTTGAAATTGCACAGTGCTGCTGGATACAGATTGGCAGTGAACTTTTAAGGGCAAAATTATTTTTAGAGTAAAATGAGCAACAACTGATTTATAATATTGAGCTATGTTATGAAGGGTTGGACCATAAAACAAATCCACAAGATTGATGGTAATGTTCCATTGTGTTTCTTTGTAAAAATGTGATTTTAAACACATGGGTCTGTGAATCTAAGACTTTCCTTTTTTCCTTACCACCCTTTTTCCTTCTTATAGTTATCTTAGAGGTAGTGGGGATGTAGTTAGTCTAGATCTTTGGTTTGAATTTGGCATATTTATTAAAAACAAGGAATCTGTTTTGAGTTAGTGTAAAAACAAATCACAGTCAAAAGTACTTTTGTAATGACTGTAACAGGATTAATATTTCTGTTGGTTTTGTAGATGAGACAAGAGAGAACTTAAAGGTCAATATGAAAAAATTGCCAACATGTATGGAGCATTCATTTGCTTTCTATTGCTTGATGCAACAGGAAAATATCTGTAATTTATTGGAACTTTTATAGGTCTAAGTGCTTTAGAATTTTTTTTTTTTTTTTTTTTTTTTTTTGTCGGTCGTGGGGCTTGAACTCTGGGCCTGGGCGCTGTCCCTCAGCTCTTCAGCTCAAGGCGAGCGCTCTACCACTTGAGCTACAGCACCACTTCCGGTTTTCTGGTGGTTTATTGGAGATAGGAGTCTCACGGTCTCTCCTGCCCGGGCTGGCTTTGAACCACGATTCTCAGATCTCAGCCTCCTGAGTAGCTAGGATTACAGGCGTGAGCCACCAGCGCCCGGCTTAGTGCTTTAGAATTTTAAAGCTGTAATAACCTAACCTGTGGGTCACCCCCTAATTTTACAGATGTAGAGTGAAAGAGGTTAAATGCTTCTGAAGGAGGAGTCAAACCTTTATTTCTTGATTTTACCTACCACTTAAAAAAATTATGTTAGGTTTTTAGTTTTATGGGATTGAGTTAAGTGATGG
The DNA here is from genome assembly GCF_019054845.1 of Dipodomys spectabilis. Lineage (NCBI taxonomy): Eukaryota > Metazoa > Chordata > Mammalia > Rodentia > Heteromyidae > Dipodomys > Dipodomys spectabilis. Next base: position 22,382,530 of record NW_024870834.1, on the reverse strand, counting down.
TGTCTCATATTAATGTTTATAGATGGATCCTATTTTGAAATCAACATATACTTCACATGCCTTAGAATCTATTTTTATTTATCTATTTTTTAAATCTTAAGTTTAACTTCTAATAACAGTACCTACTTTACTTAGGCAGCAAGTATCTACCTCCCTTACACACAGGAAAGTTTCTACAAGTAAAAGAAGTAACAGGATGAAAAGATTTCATTTTCCACCTTAATAGAATTCTGCAGCAGTTACAAAAATATCTGAGGGGGAGTGGAGGTGTGGCTCAGGTGGTAGAGCACCAACCCTGAGTGAAAAAGATAAGTGTGGGCGGCCCCGAGTTAACGCTTCATTATTCTTGCTTGGTCTCTCTCTCTCTCACACACACACACACACACACACACACACACAGCATCTGAGGATGCTTGATGATCTTTTAAAATGCTTTGTTTCTCACGGGACCCCCCCCCCCCCTTCTACCATCCATGATTACAGAAACAAAGATGGAGAAAGGAGGGATTGTAACCCCTGAAAAAAATCTGGGAAGAAAAAAAAATGGAGGTGTTGTTTAAAGGATTCAAAAACCCCACTGAAGTGCAGAAAATTACACATAAAATATAAGTACTCTAAGGACAAAGGAAAGTACTGAGGATCCGCATTGCCTGTTTAAATTTTAAAAGCAGACATTGTCTATTTACTATTAGGGAAGGTGGAAAGCATGGCGTGTAGGAATGGGATAAGATTAGACGGGGAAAGTGGATAAACTGAATACGTAGTAGAAATTTGGAAGTAGAGATAAAGCTGGCTTCTACGGTCCCAGAGCCTTCTTTGCTAAATTTGGTCAGGTACCATGAAGTTGGTCTGCAGATTCCTTCCTCTCTAATGGGGAAAGTCCTCCCTCAGCTCCCAGCTTTCCTGTAAGGGAGTTGGGCCAAGGGATGGGGGGTGGGGGGCAGGTGAAAACTGCACTGGTCTTCCGCCAGACACAGGAATCCAAGGCTTTGCCGTTGTCATGGCAACCAGGAGTTCCGCGATTCCCCTCCCCCTCGTCTCTCTCCACTTCCCCCCCCCTCCACCTCTGCCTATTCTCTCGCGAGATTTGTGCGCAGCTCTAAGCCAGCGGGCGGTGATCTCACCCGAGACTTGGCGGGGAGGGGGCGTGGAGAGGAGGAGGAGGAGGGAGCGAAGGAGGGGAAAGGAATGGGGCGGGGATGCAGGGAGGGGAGGGGAGGGGAAGGGCGGGAGCCGCGCCGCCACCGCCGGCAACTTTGTGAACGAGTTCAGTTGCAAGCGTGAGCGTGTGAGCGAAAAGTCAGTGCGGCGCCGAGTCCCCGGGAAGAGGGGCCCCAGGGAGGGCCAGGTCTGGGCCCCCGAGGCCGCCCCCATCACCTCAGCCCTTCCCGCCCCTCCGGCTCCCTCCCCCCCCTCCCCGGGTCCTCCGGGCCTCCCCGCCCGGGCCGGTGGTTACCTGTCCCCTCCCCCGCTCCGCACGCACCTCGGCCCCGCGCCCGCCTCCGACCGGGGCGGCCGGACGCCCCTGCGCTCCGCCCGCGCTCCCCCGCTCCCGCCGCCGCCGCCGCCGCTCGGCGCGTTCGCTGTGGGGAGCCGGGAGGCAGGATGAGGGGCGCCGAGCCTCGGGGGCGGCGCGAGCCGGGGCGCCCAGACAATAGTTGATGCTCGGGGGACGCACCTCCGCCCCCGACGCGTCCCGGAGCCCGGGCCCCAGCAGGCGGCTCGGCCACGGCGGGCTGCTCGCGGCGGCGTCCCGGGTCCCCCGCGGAGCCGGGCTGATTCCGCCTCCGCTTCCCTCAGACTCGGCTCGGCAGTCGGGGCGGCGAGCGCGACGGGACGGTCAGCTCCCCGACCCAGACCCCGGCCGTCCGTACCCCGGCCCCGACCGTCCGCACGGTTTCTCTCCCCCCCACCCCCAGGGACAGCACCCCGGGACGCGCTCCGGACGCGGCGGCCCCCGGGAGGCCGGGCCCAGCGGTAAGTGGGCTTCTCTCCCCCACCCGCGCCCTCCCAGGGTCGGGGCAGGGAGTGTGGGGGTGCAGGACTGCCGATAGCCCCGGGCCCTGACTCCCGTCTCTGGCAGGGGTTCGAGTCCGGGAGGGGGGCTCCGAGCCGGGCACCCGGAGGGCGTTGAAAGTTTGATTTCCGATGTGGTGGCGGCAGCGCAGCCCGGCGGGGGCGAGTCTCGGCCGCACCGCGACCGGGGCGCGCGCGCACGCAGCTCGGAATCCGAATCTGCACAAGTACGCGGCGGGCGGACGCCTCGGGAGGCCGGGAGACCCGCGTCCTCCCCTCCACCCCCCCCCCCCCCCCCCCGGTCCTGAGGCTCTCCTCCCCGCGGAGCGACCCTTCCCCATTCAGTCGCCCGGGTGAGCTGGCTGCAGGTTGTGTGTGTGTGTGTTTGTGTGTGTGTGGGGGGGGGAGGCCAAGTGGGTTAACTGTGGGATCATGAAAGAGGTTCAGCTCGGGGCCCGTGGTGGTTCATTTCCCTCTTGGGGCTCTGGAGGGGGGGGGGGTGAAATCCGGGGATGCTTTAACGTGCGTGCTTGCCTTGGAGGAAGTCAGTGCAGAGAGGGGCTGCGTAAAGAACTTTTCTTCCTTCGCCCCGTTTCCAACTTCTCTTCTGACCTTAAAGGCAGTTTTCAAGGTTCTTAAATCGCTCCCCGGCACGTCTTCCTGGACAAGTTACTGCATTGGGTAGGTTGAAATTTCATCGGGGCTCACGGTTTGGAAGATAGACAAGGGAAGCAGCCCACTTGGAAGGAAGATGATGTCTTACTGAACCGACTGAATTGTGGTCGTTTGTCTTTGAAGGGAAGCTTTTGGGCATGGATGGTTCCTGGATTGCATTTACCTTATAGATTTTATTTTTTCATGACGGGTAGAGGCAGCACTCACTGAAATTCAGACTACTTAGGATACGATTATATTTCTAAATTGGAGCCAGTGATGCACTGCAAATTTCAGAGTGAAAGGTGTCTACTTTCATCCGTTTCCAGGTCTATCTGGATGAACCGGGGTGGCTGTTTCCTCTATAAAGCAAGCCTTTCATGTTGAAACTCTGACTCAATCTTAAAGCCATTGTTTTTATACTGGTACTCTGTGGGAGTTAAGTGTCAACTTTCTCCTGTTTGCTCTTATATAGAAAGAATATCTTCCACGGTGAAGATTTTTCTGGCAGTTTTTTTTTTTTTTGAAAAGTACAAGATTAAATTCTCCCAAACGGCTTCTGTACACAGTTTCTGTATAGTCTGCACAAGATTCTATATAATCTTGATTTAATGACTTTCACCTTCATTTCCCTTTTGCAGTTTTTGAAAGCTGTAATTAAGCTTCCTTTACCAGGATGAAACAAAAGCTTGCTTGATGAGATAATACAAAGTACTGGTAATAGCAGTAAGTCTCAGTTAAAAGGTTTAAGTTAAAGCAGGTTACAGTCACTGATGTGTCCAACTAAGATGGCATCCTAGTTATTAACTAGAATATTGTTACTAAGGCATTTTTGTGGAATATACATTATTCTAAGGCAGTGATTAACTGCATTTAAAATGACTTGGGTAATAGTTTGTACATAAGAGCTTAGGGGAAAATTAAGACTTTTTTGGGGAAGGGATGAATGCTTTTGTTTTGCTGATGACTTACTTGTCTCATTAAAGGACTCATGAAATTGACTGTCACAATATTTCCTCAGTTGACTTAGAGAACAAGTTTAGCCAGTGGCTGGAGACAGTCAGTAGGTGTAGCTGTTGTTAGCTTCTCTGCAGTTCCTGGTCCTGCTCCTTGAGTTTAAAATCAGAGCATTCTTACTTTTTAGATTTCAAGTGTCAGGTAGTGATTTCATTTCAAAATTCTATGGCAGGTTTGGCTTGAACTCTTGCTAGTAGTTTGAAAGTACTTCACTGAAATTACATATTGAAATCCACTTAACTCTTCTGACTGTGCTATTTTCCATGGTATTCTCTGGCTTTTGTATTTATTTAGACTTGGCTTGGGATTATGTGTGCAATTTTAGTTATAATCTCATCTTGTTTTTTTTTTTAATAGCTAAAAAAATCTACAGTTTCACTGAAGGTTGTAGATTGGGGATTGTTTGAGACTAGCAGTTCTATAAACTGGGAAATCTGTACACAGTTTCTATATAGTCTGTACAAGATTCTATATAATCTTGATTTAATGACTTTCACTTTCATTCCCCTTTTGCATTTTTTTTTTTTTTTGGGTTCAGTTGTGGGGCCAGAACTCTGAGCATGGGTGCTGTCCCTTAGCTCTTTAGCTCAAGGCCAGCACTACCACTTGAGCCACAGCGCCACTTCCGGGTTTTTTTTTCTGCTTATGTGGTGCTGAGGAATCGAACCCAGGGCCTCAAGCATGCAAGGTGAGCGCTCTACCACTGAGCCACCTTCCCAGCCCCCCTTTTGCATTTTTTTGAAAGCTGTAATTAAGCTCCCTTTACCAGGATGAAACAAAAGCTTGCTTGATGAGATAATACAAAGTACTGGTAGAGATTCGATGTGTACTTTTAAGTTGCATTTTGAATTAAAAAAATGTACTGTAATGTAATGCAACTGTGTAGCATGAGGAGAACTGAATTGCTATAAGGGTAAAGCTTCTCCAACTCTTTCCACTTTAGTGGAAAGTTAGTACTGATGAATGATAACATCATTATGTGCTTCTTGCCAACTTTCTATAATCATTTGTGTTGGCCTAGCCAGTGTACAAATGAATTGTGAAAATCCTTAAGGTTTTCAGGTGACAACTCACATTTGATTTTTTTGGATCATTGACCAAACTGGACTTTCACCAAGGAAGATGAGCAGGCTCACTTCCACAATAAAGAGCTAGAGCTCTGATGGATTTGGCTCAAATCACAGAAATTGAATCTTAATAAAAGACAAAAGTGTGTGTGTGTGTGTGTGTGTGTGTGTGTGTGTGTGTGTGTGTGTGTATGTGTGTGTATTTTAACCTCTCCTATAACAGTACTTATTATATCCTTTCGAGATTTGTGATGAGTCAAGCAGAATTTATTGGGTCCCACTGCATGGGAGATGTGCTGCTGGCTTCTATGATTCTGGTGGAAAGCACTTGTGTTCTTTGACTGTGGAACTGTTGGGACACTGGGGCCATTTGTAGTAACCTTTTCTGTTTCCTGTGATGATACCCTGATATCTCCTGAAAAGTTTTTCGTATCAGGCAATTATGTCTGACTTTCAATTTATTTAAAAAGTTTGAAATAACATAGCCCAGTATTTACCTTCAGAAGAAGGTAATGTTCAGATACCTACCATTTTCTGGACAGTTTCTTACAGTGGTGATTTTTTTTTTTTGGGGGGGAGGAGGGTCCTGGGGCTTGAACTCAGGACCTGGGCATTGTTCCTGAGCTTTTTGTGCTGAAGGCTAGTGATCAACTTGACCGTTATCTCTAGTTCTGGCCTTTTTGTTGCTTATTTGGAAACTAAAGTCTCAAAGACTTTTCTGCCTGGGGTGGCTTTGAACCACATTCCTTAAGTCTTAATGTCCTGAGTAGCTGGGATTACAGGCATGCATTACTGTATTCTTACAGGGCTCACTGAGGGGTCTATGTCATATGCTTGAGATTGAAATCCAGGTTTCTGTCCTCTGTACTTCTGATTTTTTGGGGAATCAAAATAAATTGGTGTCATTGCAGGTTTAGTTGGTTTTCTATGCATAATTAAAAACAAACCCCATGTACTTATGGCACTTTTTGCCTTAAAAGTAAGATAAATGATTATTAGATATCACATTCTTTTGGTTCTAGAGTGAATGATAGAAACATGAGGATTATCTTGGCTCTTCTGATGTCTTCAACACAAGTAATTTGAGTGAGAGACAGAAGAGTGTAATTTGATTTTACATTCAGGAGAGCAAGAAAAAGCTCTGGGTAGATTTTTTTTTCTCTGTGGTGTGTGTGTGTGTGTGTAGTAGTAGTAGTAGTAGTAGTAGTAGTAGTAGTAGTAGTAGTAGTCCTGGGGCTGTCCCCAGTAGTGTGGGTGCTGTCCCTGAGGTTTTTTTTTTTTGCTCAAGGCTAGCACTCTACCAGTTGGACCACAGCTCCACTTCTGGCTTTTTTTGATGGTTAATTGGAAATAAGAGTTTTATAGACTTACTGCCTTGGTTGGCTTTGAACTCAGATCTTAGCCTCCTCAGATTATATGCATGAGCTACAGGCTCCTCTTAGCTTGGGTAGATCTTTTGAGAGTAGGGAGAGCTTTGTCTGTCTTCATCTATTTTCTCCTTTTACTATGACCTTAGTAGAATAACCTGAGGTGGAAGTATTTTCTTAAAGGTCTAGAGAGATGACACTAAAATGACATAGAGGAATAAAAAGGGCTGCAGTAGCAAGAGCTTTGTAAGTAGTAGTGCTTTGGTTGTTATGCTGTGAAAAAGTAAGGCTAAGTTTTTCTTTGTCTCTGGAGGTCTTGGATGAGAATTTCTAGCTCGTAGATTTCTAATTTGTTACTTGTCATGTTGCACTAAATTCTCCCTCTAATTAGGATTGTAGTATGCCTAACTTTAAATTTTGGGAAACAGGCAATTACATAATGTTAGATTTTCCTTTATTCAGTTCAGGAGAGGCAGGAGAATGTACGCTTTGGGGAATGCCAGCTTGGAGAGGAGAGTTGCTGATTTGTACAAACACAGGGGTCACTTAGAGGCAACAGGACATTCCGCTACAGCTGACATTGAATTCCTTTCTGTCTCTTCTCCCCCAGGGCAGATCTAGGTTAAGTGCATTTTCCAGACACAAAAATGAATTTGGGTAATCTTATCTCTGTACTTTTCCCATAAAGCCTCTACCAAAACTAGTGTAGTCATTATTGTTTTTATAGTTCATTAAGTCTTGTTTCCTTTTATAATGAATTTTAAACTACTCAGAAGACTATCAAGAAATAGAAAGCCTAGGAGCCTGACACTGGTGGCTTGTATCTGTTGTTTTAGCTATTTAGGAGGCTGAGATTTGGAGGTTCTCAGTTCAAGGCCAGCTAGGGCAGAAAAGTTCGCTATACTCCATTTTCAGCCAAAAGTAGGACTGGAGATAGGGCTCAAGATGTATTGTGTCATCCTACAAGCTCAAGGCCTTGAGTTTAGATGCCAGCACTGCCCCCTTCCCTATATTCCCAAAAAACAACAAGAATAACCCCCCAAAGCATGGGGTTATGTGCTGAATGATTACATTTCTGTAGTCAGGACTTGACATGATCAGTACTTTCGTGTGTATATGTGTGTGTGTGGGATAGATGTACTGGGGATGTAACCAAGGGTCTCATGCAAGGCAAATGGTCTGTCACTGCCTGATCAGTATTTTTTTATTTTAGCCCTGTGTTTATCTTTCTGTAATTTGTTTTCTAAATGATTTGTCTAAATGGGAATTCTAGTTGGCTATATTGTGAGCATCTTGCAATTCCTTTGATACTCTCTAATTCCCAGAAATGACTGACCGTTTGTTTTTACAACCTGATGATGATAGCAGTGAAGCAACTGATAAATGAACTATGAAATCACATTCAGTTCAGAAGACATTTGAGCCAGGTGCCCGTGACTTGTACCTGTAATCCTGACTACTCAGGAGACTGAGATCTGAGAACAGTGGTTCAAAGCCAGCCTGGACAGGAAAGTTCATGAGACTCTTAATCTCCAAAAAAAGCTGGCAGTGGAGCTGTGACTCGTGGTAGATCACCAGCCTTGAATGAAAAGATAAAGGACAGTGCCAGGCCATGAGTTCAAGTCCCAGCATTGGTACAAAAAAGAAAAGAACAAAAAAAGAGAATCTCTTTATTAAAAGATACCTATAAGGAATGTAACTATACATGAACAGAGGATGTTCATACCATATTTGGCTCTTATTACTTGTATCCTCTGCCCTTGGTGGTTGGGGGGATAGAAAGGCAGTATCTTCTCATTATTTTTGCAAGAAACACTGATTGTGGCTCTTCTAAATTCATACTGCTTGTGTTTAGAAGACTTGACAAAAATACATGCTCACTCTTGAAATGAGGGCTATATGTAGTTGGTTAATTCTTCTCTTTTCCCCAGACATTCTTCTGATTGCCCCACTCAGAAGATTCTGCCAGTGTGCTTTGCCAGAATCTAACTTCTTAGTAGCTGATATTGGACTAGTTAAGAGTGCTTGTATGTATGTATATGTTTGTGTGCAGACCTGGCTTTGTCTCCTAGCTTACGTTCTGCTTTTAGAAGCTCATATATGCTTCCTAACCCTCTTTTGCAGATTGAGAAAAAAATACCTGTGAGTCTTCAGAGAGTTTCATTGTTATTTCATTTTTAGAGCATTAGGATCTTAGTGCTGCTCTTCTGTAACAGGAAATAAAGCATAATAATTGGATAACAAAATAATGTTCTGGTAGGAAAGTGATGGTTATGAAGTGTCTACAATTCAAGGAAAGGCTTTTTAAAGTTTAAGAACCTCACCCTAATAATCCCTTTTGGTGGGATTGTTTTAAAGTAGTGTCTTACTTGGGTCGATAGTTGTTGGGGAGGCAGTGAGCAAGTAGGTGGGGAGGGTAGAGAATCACAGTGAAGTTCAGGGCAATACCCTGTATAAGGAAGTGGATGGGTAGCTTGAAGAAACTTAATGGGTGGTTCTGTTTTCTGAACCTTCACCCTGGTGAAAACATAGTGGCTTTTGTAGCAGTTTTAGGCTTATATTTGATAGATAAGTAAAGAGTAGGCTTAAGTGGTGGTGTGCTAGTGGCTCATGCCTATACTCCTAGAGCTACTCAGGAGGCTGAAGATTGCAATTCAAATCCAGCCTAGGTAGGAATGTCCATGAGACTCTTGTCCCCAGTTAACTACTAAAAAGTTGAAGTGAAGCTGTGGCTCAAATGGTAGAACCCTAGCCTTTAGCACAAAAGCTTAGGGACAGCTCCTAGGCCCTGAGTTCAAGCCCCAGAACTGGGGGGAAAAAAGAAAAAGTAAGCTTAGACCAGGAAGCATCTGCTTGGCATAGTTGACATGTCATTTGGATAGGTGAAAAGGAGAGCCCTTGAGTCCCCTTCAGAGTCCCACTGATTGAAAAAGACCACTTTGGAAGAAATCTGGAAGTAACTGTCAACGGTAGAAAGGTTAGTCTCCTTAGGTTTTGCAGTGGGAAAAGGACTGGCAAATTTAATTTCGTAATTTGATGTTGGCACTTTAAATGTGCTAAAAACATGAAATGTTTTATCTTTGCTATTTAAAAATGTGCAAAGGTCTTGAACAGATATTTCTTAAAGATGGTATATAAATATAAAATAAATGTATGAAAAGATAGCATAAATAATCATCAGGGAAAATAAAAAAATCACTATAAAATACTCCTATACAGTAAGATGATCACTTAGTAAAAACAAAACAAAACAAAAAATAAGTGTTGGTGAGGTTGTGGAGAACTTGGAAAACTTGTGAAACCTAGTGGGATTGGAACATCATACAACCACTGTGGGAAATAGTATGGTGGTCTCTCCAAGATAGGATGAACCATATGGCCCAGCAATTCCAGCCTTGAGTAGGGCCTCGTTGAAATATTTTCCACATCCATGTTTATAACAATACCACCAACAAAATCATAATAGGGAAGAGGTAAATAAAATCTACATATTTATTTGTGGTTGAATGGATAAACTGTGATAGATACATGCAATAGAATGTTATTGCCTTTAAAAGGAAGGCAATTCTGTTATGTTACAACATGATTATCCTTGAGGACATTATGCCCAGTGCAATAAGCCAATTACAAAAAGACAAATACTGCATGATTTCACTTATGAGGTACCTAGAGTTGTCATAGTGTAAAGACAGTAAATAAGTTACTGGTGGTTGTCAGAAGCTAGGGGAAGGGGTTTAGAGATAGAAAGTTGTTTGACATGTACATAGTTTCAGATTTGAAGTGTTAATAAACCACTACTGGACATCTGTTTCACAACAGTGTCTATGTGTTTAATACTATTGTTTTTTTATTTTTGTTGTTTTGATGCACAATTATGCTTTTTTTTTGCTAGTCCTGGAGCTTAAACTCAGGGCTTGAGCACTGCCTTTGAGACTGTCTATGCTCAAGGCTTGTGCTCTATCACTTGACCCACAGCGGTACTTCCAGCTTTTTCTGTTTATATGGTACTGAGGAATCAAACCCAGGGCTTCATGCATGCTAGGCAATTACTCTACCGCTAAGCCACATTCCCAGCCCCCACAATTATGTTTTAAAGTTTGATTTAGGCCCACTTGTCCATGATTGCTTTTGTGGCTTATTCTTTTCTGGTTGTGTAGAAGAATCATCATCATGATCCTTTTCCTTATTTTTTCTTTTTTTTGGGTCCGGTCGTGGGGCCTGAGCTCTGGGCCTGAGCGCTGTCCCTCAGCTCTTCAGCTTAAGGCTACCACTCTACCACTTGAGCCATAGCGCCACTTCCGGCTTTTATCTTTTTGCTTATGTAGTGCTAAGGAATCGAACCCAGGGCCCCAGGCATTCAAGGCAAGCGCTTTACCACTGAGCTACCTTCCCAGCCCCTCCTTATTTTTTCTATGAGTTTCATATTTGTTTATCTGTAGTTTGTTTGAAGTTGATATTGTCTATGATAAAGATCTGTCTTCCTTAGTTTTTGGTCGGTGGTGGGGCCTGAACTCTGGGCCTGGGCACTGTCCTTCAGCTCAGGGCTAGCGCTCTACCATTTGAGCCACAGAGCCACTTCTGGCTTTTTCTGCTTTGTGATGCTGAGGAATTGAACCCAAGGCCTCATGCATACAAGGCAAGCACTCTGCCACTGAGCCACTTTCCCAGCCCCTAGCTTCCTTCTTTTGCATGTGGACAAACCCTTTTCCCAGCACTCGTTGTTGGAAAGACAGTACTTTATACTGTGGCCTTGATACTCTTGTTGAAGATCTTTTGACCATATATGTATGGATTTATATCTGGACTCTAGACCATTGACCTATTAGTCTGTCAATATCAATGCTACACTGTTTGCATTTCTTTAGTTTTGTAATAGGTTTTTGAAATCAAGTGTGACACTCTAAAATTATGCTGATACAGATGTTGAGTGATAGGGAATTCACAGAAAGCTTGTCGTATATTTTAAAAAATGCAATAAGGCCTGCAGTATAATAAGAACTGTGTGTCTAGCACTAACTATTTGCAAGGTACAATCACAGATAGTACATTCAGTGGCTTGGGAAATGCTTCAAAAAAGACTTTGTAAGATTTCATGTGTATTAATTGGTCTGAATTTCAGCTCAACACCATCTTCTGTCACTTTTGTCTCAGTGACAGAGGGAGGTCTTTAATAAAAGACCCTCGGGGTAATCTGAAGATTATTCATTTGGATTAGTTATAATAAGAAATGCCACTTGTGATATGGTTTCCCTTGACACAGTGTTGCCTTTCCTATTTTTTTTCAGCCATTTCTGATTTCTTTTATGTTTTTTAAATTGTGGGCCATCAGTATGTAAGCAGAATATTCAACCACAGTACTATTTCATTTTCTGGATGTGTAAACAGCAATTAGTCTTGCTGGGATGCGGGATGCATAGGATGAATTGGATGAATGAAGTGGCTGCTTTTTGTAAGTGATTTTGGATCCTTAAGACATACTGTTTCACTTTTTTTTTTTTTTTTTTTGAGACACGGTCTCACTGTTATCCAGTTTAGCTTTGAATTTCTGATCCTCTGGCTTTAGCCTCCTCAGTAGCTGGGACTATAGCTACCACCATATCTGGCTTTTCTATTTTCTTAGTAAAACTATGGATAATATTTTGGATGGGCATATTGCTTGAACAGTCATTTGGTAGAATTTCTGTGAGAAAAAATATAGTATACTTGCATATATTAGGTGTACTATAAAAATTTGTTTAATACTGACCAAAAATTTTGTGTCTGCCTGGGCTGATCTTCACTCACTTCCTACATGTTTATTGAATTCCACTATGCTAGTGCTGGTGGCCACTTCTGGTGGATAGAAGAGACATGATTTTTGTTCTCAAGCAGCTAATATTTTTCTAGTTACTTATAAGGTCTTTTTCAGTGTTCTGTTCTCATTATCTGTTTGGGCTTTTTCTTTTAGACAAAGCCTTTCTGTTTTAGTTTGGATGCCAAACAATTGTAGGTGTTTAATATAAAAATGGTTCTATATTAAATATTCTTTATATAGATGAAGAAACACTGCACAATTTTGCTTCCTGGTTTCCAAGGAGATAAGTCTTGGCAAAATTTATTTTATCAAATGCTTTTCTAAGTAAGAGAACTAAAGGAAATTGCTTTAATACGTTTTGATTAAGGTTTTCCTAAGGAACTTGAGGTTTTTCAAATCTTGCTTTCCTCTACATCTACTTGAAAAGAATCTAAAAATCTAGTCCTGGAAAATCCTGAATTTTATTGTTAGATGTTGGAAGAGTCATGATGTTTTTGCATCTTTATTTACTCACTCATTTGTTCATTTACCTAACTCTTCATTGTTCATCTCTTACATTGCCAAGTAATTTATTTTTTAAGAAGGAAAACGGTAAAGGACTGAACTAAGTTTTATTAAGGCCTACTGTTAAAATTCTGTGCATTTATTATTATGACGATAAGATTTGTTGCACTTTTTGTATATGGTAGAAATGTTTTTTAAAAGAACTGTGGAATGAGAAATTTAAGGTTTTTGTTTTTACTCTTAAAACATTTAAGTAAGAAAATTCTATAGTGTGATTACTTTTAGCATTACTTTCATTCTCATCCAGAAACAACTAACATTTAAATTTGGCTCTCATATCTTTCTCACAAGTCATACTGGTAGTAGATAATCCTGAGTCAAAACTATATGCTGTTGTTACACTGGTGTTGACTCTACAAACTAAACTCCTGTGTCAGATGATTGGTATAGTGTGGGAAAGGCTTATTACCTCTTCTAGATGCTCAACTCAAGTCTTTTAAGAATCCTGGCCATTGAGGCCTATAGTAATTTTCAGCTCTGGTGATATCTTCTCATTGAGTGCAGAGGAATCACATCGAAGAGCTGCGTGTTAATGCTTTGATAATTAACCTGACATTTGCCTGGGCTGCCAGGTATGTAAATACTCAGAGCACCTACCATGAGAGTTCATGTCTTTATAAAGTAACATTTTCATTTTAATTTCTTGCTAGAAACCCAACTTTATTTATTATGCATTAAAAGATCCAGTTATGTAAAGTGTAAGAATTCTTTCCCATGTGGATTGTTGGCTGCTTTAAATCTGGTCTTATTGTTGCCAAAGAACACTAGAAAATTTCTTCTAGTTGTGGTTCTGCTATATACTATTGGTGTGATTTTGGCTGTTTTCTTTTCAATGTACTGATTCATTGAGCACCTTCTAGGTGGCGGATACTTTTTCCACCCAGAGATATATTAGTGAATAGCTCTGAAAGAAGCATGAAGCCACTGAAGGGTTTTGTATAAAGGGCTGAGATGTGATATACTTTGAGAAGACAAACTTATTATAGAGAATAGAATGGGGATGAGATGTAAAGGGAGATGTTAGATATAGGATAGGGATAGTGGCGGTGTTGGGAAGTGGCTGGATTCTGCAAGTATTTCAAGTGGGGCTGCTGCGGTTCATTGATGGGTGAGGTGCTGACAGCGAGAGGAGTACAGTCAGAGATGACACCGGGTTTTTGGCCATAGCATTTGGAATAATGGAGGTGTCACTTACTGGGGATGGAGATGACTGAACCAGCAGGTTTGGGTGGGGAATTCAGAGTTGATTTGTACATCTCGGGTATGCGATTCAAGTTGACTTGCAAGTGGCAAAGTCAAATAGACAGGGAGGCAGGCAGGTCTGTCAGCCTCGAGGAGCTGCTCATCTGTGAAATGGAGAAAGCACTGCCCTTCTCAGAATGTAGAAACCAAATGAGGGTGTGGAGAGTAAAGCAGCTAAAGCAGCGTCCTGTAGTTGTGGGTTTATTACTGGGAACAAGACTGACTGCCATCTTATGTACTTTCTGGTCTTTTGAATGAACCATTTCACTCATAGGCTTGAATGTACTGTGGAAAGTTTAGAGGGCATTTGCCCACCAAAGGCACATGTCTTTCCTGGTAAATGGTAAGCATTCTTTTTGATCCATCCTATATTTTCTGTACAGCTTCTATCAGAACTTGTTATTTTAGTTCCCTCCTGGCTGTCAGAGCCTTAGTTTTGTGTAGAGTTACTGGGGCCAGTGTGTGTGGAAGTGGGGCATTAGACCTGCCTTTTTGTAAACATAGTTTTGAACAAAGAAAATTTTTTTTTTTTGTCAGTTGTGGGGCTTGAACTCTGGGCCTGAGTGCTGTCCCTGAGTGCCTCTTCAGCTCAAGGCTAGCGCTGTACCACTTGAGCTACAGCACCACTTCCGGTTTTCTGGTGGTTTATTGGAGATAAGAGTTTCACGGACTTTCCTGCCTGGGCTGGCTTTGAACCACGATCTTCAGATCTCAGCCTCCTGAGTAGCAAGGATTACAGGCATGAGCCACCGGCGCCCAGCTTTAAACAAAGAAATTTTAAGTGGGAGGATATTATAGTAGGGAAACTGACTCTCAAGTTGTTTTATCATTTTAGGTTGACAGCTCATTATGACCTAACAGGCCAAATTTATTAGTGATGCCACTCTGCATATTCTTCAATTAAACATATCTATTGATATAGTGCTAGGTTTTTTGGTCAGTTTAAATTTTTTCATGTGCAGATGAGCCATGTATGTATATTTGAACCTGTTGACTTAAATTTTTAAATTGAGTAAAGATGTTGAAAACATTGGGCTTACATTTTGATTGGTAATATTTTGAATTTATTAAATGTCTTTCCTTAAAGATTGTAGTAGAGTTATATCCTAGAAATGCAATATTTCCTCATACCTTCTCAATAGTTTGATCTATCTTATCTATCTTTCCCTGGGGCTTGAACTCTGGGCATGGGCGCTGTCCCTGAGCTCTTTAACTCCAAGTGAGTGCTCTACCACTTGAGCTACAGTGCCACTTCCAGTTTTCTGGTGGTTAATTGGAGATAGTCTCATGGACTTTCCTAGCTAGAATGGCTTTGAATCATGATCCTCAGATCTCTGCCCCATGAGTAGCATGCCCCATGAGTAGCAAGGAGTATAAGTATGAACCATGGATGCCTGGCTTTTTTGAACTGTTAATTTTTTTTATAACCTCATTAAATTATAACTTACTGTACAACATATGTTACTTTTTTGTTTTTAGTTTATTCATAGGGTTATGCAACTATATAAGCAATGTTAGAACATTTTTATCACCCCTCAAAGAACGGTCAAACCCATGTGTGGTTACTCCCCATTTCTTCCCAATTCTACCCTCTGTCCACCAGCTCTAAAATAAAAAATCTGTTTTCTTTGTTCTAAGAGTTTCATTTAAGTGGAATCATATGATATATAGTACTTTGTGACTGGCTTCTATGTAGCTATCTTAAAGTACATTTTATTTCTTGCAAATACTAAATTTTTAGAAATGCCACAAATTTTGTATAGAGAGAATACTCTCTTTATGCTTGGTATACACATGAGAAACTGCAACTAGTAAACTTGAGATGGGTAGAGTTGGGATAGATGGGAGATGGGGAAAATGATGGAAGGGGTGATACTGATCAAAATAAATTTTACACATAAATTGGCATGCTGACTTGAAACCCCTCTGTAAATCAGTTGGAAGATAATAAAAAAAAAAATTAAAACCAATCAACCAACCAGATATGCCTCGTTCGTTGACACAGAAATTGTAACCTGTACTTGGACCTGCAAAAATCTACCAGTATGTGGAGAAAGGAGTATGTGGAGAAAGGAATGAACTTTGAAGCTTTTGTAAACAAAGTAAAGCCACCTCTTATGGAGCCATGCATGCAATCAGTCTGTAACTTCTCCTTGCCTGAGTTTGGTTGTGCTTCTCCCTGAGATTTTTCAGATATCTCTGCTTCTTTCTTTTGTTTTATCTTTGATCTGATCTGTGACCAGGCCTTGCCCTTATTTTTTCTTTGAATTGATTCCCATTTCTCAACTTGGCTATTTACTTGTTATTGCCACCATCTCAGTGGCTGAAGTAGTCACCTTCCTGATTACTCTGACTCTTGCTGTCCTAGGCCTTCTCATCTGATTTGTGTTTTTCTAATGTGCCCTTAGATACATGCGTCGCTCTCTAGGAACCGCAGTGGCTCCTGCACTTAGCCACACCAAACTCACATTCTCTAGGGCTTATGACCATTCTCATGGGTCTATCTCTTTTTTTTTCAGGGGGAAGGGCAGTAGTGGGGCTTGAATTTATTAGGGTCTGGGCACTGTCCCTGAGTTTTTTTACTCAAGGCTAACATACTACCACTTTGAGCCACAGCACAACTTACAGTTTTCTGTGGTTAATTGGAGATAAGCCTCACATATTTTCCTGCCTGGGCAGACTTTGAGTCACAGTCCTTAGATCTCAACCTCCTGAGTAGCTAGGATTGCAGGTGTGAGCCACCTCTCAGTATGGATTTCTCCAATTTTGCTGCTCTGAATTCTTTGGCCTCTTCAGGACTATGTGTCTCTGACTTCATATGCTGGGCTCCTGCTTTATGGTGCCATACATCACAAGAACTCAATAAAAATTTGGTAAACAAGTGAGACACTGTCATAGGACTCTGCTTTTGCCAACTGTTCTGATTCCTTTGAGTCCTTATTTTTTGTTTTAGTTCAATATTATAAGTGCAGTCTCCCAAGGTGCTTATTCATAGTCTTATCTATCTTAATTCTTTCCGAGTACCTCCTGCTTTTTATCATTATCTTATCTCTCTTTTACTCTTTGTTGCTACACCAGTACCTGAACTCATATATATTTTTTTCTTCTTTTGGGATAGTCTTGCTTTATAGCTTAGAATGGCCTCAGATTCATGATCCTCCTACCTTTCATTACCACCCCTGGCTTGAGCTCTAGTTTTAACTGTATCTTTCTTACCCTTCAAGACCCATCTCTTTCATTGAGGTTTTTCTAAATGCAGTAACACAATCTGATTTCTCCCTTCTCTGAAATTCAGTTGTATTATATGATATGCTTAAAGAACCTTGCATTTAATTATTGATGTATAGAGTTCATCAGAGATGTCTAGCTTAAAGAAGACTCAGAGGTGTTGTTATCCTTTGCCAAAATCTATCATATAGCAGAAATGAATGTCTTCTTAATACCCATGGCGTGGAATACAATGAAGAGATTAAATTGCAGATACTTGACTGAATGTCAGAAAGACCATTTACTTGAAGGTGTGATAGGCTACGTTCCTCATTATTGAAGGTGGCTATGTATAAGGCACAATAATTCCTGGACAAGGTCATGATAAGGACAGTCAGACAGTTCATGGAGGCCCAGGTAAGTTAGAGGTTCACAATTCCTAGGGCGTATTAGAATCACCTGGGAAGCGTTTTAAGTACACATATTCTCAGTTTCTACTGTGGAAGTTCATACTAAACAGTCTGTGAAGCCTGGCTTAGAAACTTTTGTATCAAATGATGCTTTCAATCCTTAGATTGTGTGCCTCATTTGCTTTCAATCCTTAGATTGTGTGCCTCGTTTATTTACCACACTTTTATTGAGTGCTCTCTTGTATGGCAATGTAAAGTTTTGGTTTTGCCTGTATAGGGCATAGAATTTAGAAGAGAATACAGATAGAGCAGTGAAAGCCCATGCTTTTTCTTTAGGTATTGGAAGATAGATTCTTTGAGGACATGGAACATTTCTCATTTTGATATTGTTGCTTCAGATGTTGGCTACCATTATTGAGGATCTATTGTGCCTGCCCTTCATGCTCCATTATTAGTAATCTTTGTAACAGGCCTGCAAGTTAGACATTCACATTCAGAGCCAGGCTATTGAGCTTCCCTCCGAATTTCTTCTTGCATTAGCATACATTGCAGTGGCACACCATTTCTTGGGAGTAAATGTTTTGGAGTCATGTTTTGGCTATGTGAGTAAAGTGAATTTTATTGTTGTTAATGCCAAAAGTCTGCCTACTTATAATAAGGTAGTTATGACCATCACCCTGGTAGCTAAACTGGTAATTTGCTCTAAACACCATGTTGTATGATGACACAACCTCTCCACCCATTTCTCCCATGAAAGGCTAGTCTTGCTGGTATCATTTTAAAACTTGGTATACAGTTAACCATTTGACTGTGTTGTGCCACAGAAGACATCTTCAGTGAAGGTCTGGTTTTTCCAAACCTGTCATATGTCTGATTTGTTGATCTTCCCCCATCTCCCCTCAGCTACCTTTTATAGGACTTTGGTATGTCAGGGTGCTCTCTTTAATGCCCAATACAGCATCCTGTATTAGATTCTTAACTCATTCCATCTCATTTGTCCTTACGAAATTCTTTGAATATAGGTACTGAAAACATTTAGCAGATGAGGATTCTGATGGCTAGCAAGGCTAATTAATTTGCCTAGCTTACATATGCTCATGTGTTTGCTGTTTTCCCAAGGGACTCAGGCATGGTTTTTCTCATGTTTTCTATGGACTCACTAAGAATGATTAGATTTTTGGCTGTAGCAAGTGTGCAACTGAATAAACTTTCAGGAGGTAAAGATAAGCAAGTATTACAGCCTTCTAGACAAATAGTATATTTAATTTCTTGCAGTGGAGCTAAGGTCATCATTGCTATTGAATGCCTTCTCTGGTTAACTGAATTTATTAGAATTTGGGGAGCAGTCATACACTATGATCACACCTGATAGGGAAGTAAAAGACTTGTGAAGTTTTAGTTAGACAATCTAGATGAAATGCAAACATTTATAGTTGTGGTAAAGCTAGTATAAATCTTAACATTTTGTAATAACAAGATACATATATATATATATTTGTATATACATATTCATATACATATACATATATATATATACATATATATATAATATTTTCACTTTGTTCCCAAACCAGGCAAGATAGGAAAACTTGAAACATTTATTTTCTGTGGTAGAATACTTTGTTTTTCATCTTGCATTGTGGATTCTGATGAGAAGTTGACTCCTATCATAGACTTCTACCCATGTTGTCATCAATTCAGCATCTGCTTTGTTTTGAAATAAGTGTCTTTTAAGAGCCTAGAGGTATATTAGAATTTTTACAAGGAGGTTAATCTAAGTGAAGTTAACTGAAAATGCAAAAACTGGTGTTAGCTCAATCATAGCTATTTCGAGGAATGCACATTCAGTTGATCATACAGTTGAAATCAGTGGTAAAAGTTAACTTTTGGGAAAAAGGACTTTTCTACTGAGTGCAGGGTTTGTATATTTGTTGAATCCTTGTTCAGATGTTGTATCTCTTCAGATTGTATGTACAGGTCATTTCTTTTAAGTCAAATATTTGAGACTTCTCTTAAATCCTTAAATTTTGTTTTGGCTTATTAGATAAGGCTTTCTGGTATTTAATAATAAGGCTAGGATGGTTTTTATCTTAATCGTTTGTATGCTTTAGTATTTAGTTTTATTTATTGTTATGAACAAAAATTAATTTTGGAGAACACTGTTAAAGTTTTGATGTCTGAACCAGGGCTATGATGTGCTTTTGAAATGACAGAGTCTCAAACTGATTTAATAAATTCAAATCCTGGTGACTTACTAGCAACATATTTGCTAGCTTGTTCTTGGTTCACCACTGTCACAGTATATCACCCAGGAGGTCACTTTGTCTTTGCCTTATAAACTTTTCATGTGTAACTGCTTAAATTGTTGAGGGCTACTTTTAAAATATTGTTACATGATTTGCAGTAATCTGAGTCCGTTAAGGACATGTCACACTCACACCGTCTGCTTTCCCCTTTGTCACTACCAAGTAGGTTCATTCATCATTCACTTGCTAGATACTTGCTGAACTGGCTGGTATGGACTATATGCAAGGACTATGCTGAGTATTGTGTGGATAAGGCATTTACAAGTCTGTCTTCAAGATGCCTCCAGTTAAGGAAGCTACAAAGCCACAAGGAGGAAGGAAAATGTTCAGTAAGACACAGGAAACCTTTGAAGTACCTTGTCTCTTTCTTTTCTTTGTTTATGAACCCAGAAAAAATTGCACATCCATAGAAAATTTGCAAAGTATAGGGAAGTATAAAAAGAATAGTCATTCATCTTTCTACTATCCAAGGAGTACCACCATTAATTTCCTATCTTTTAAAGATGGCCTCTCAAAATGGGCAAAACACAGAGCTCTTCCAGAAAAAGGTGCTTTAAATTTGAAATTTGGTCGGGAAAGGGGAAACAATTAGCTGGGAATATTGCAGTATTTTTGTCTAGGGAAGGTGTGTCTCATATTTTTCCTGAAAATGGGGAGTAAAACCTGGAGAGCAGCATTGATCTTAGAGCATTGATCTTAGATTTTTTTTTTTTTTTTTGGGCCAGTCCTGGGGCTTGAAGTCAGGGCCTGGGGACTGTCCCTGAGTTTCTTTTTGCTCAAGGCTAGCACTCTACCACTTGAGCCACAGTGTTACTTCTGGCTTTTTCTGTGGTGCTAAGGAATTGAACCCACGGCTTCATGCATGCTAGGCAAGCACTCTACCACTAAGCCACATTCCCAGCCCTTGATCTTAGATTTTTCTGTGTGTCTTTTTTGAGTTACAAGAGGATTCCAAAACTTCGTTGGAATTGACCATACTTTTTTCAAATATTAAGAAGTAAACTAGAGTCTTCCTTTTTAGGACAGAAGAGAGATGCCTTAGGAAAATTGCAGTGTGTCTGTGGTTTATGTTTGGGAGAGCTTAAAACTGGGGAACAGAGAAAAGAAGCCTTATTTTTTTTTTGAATAATATCTTATGTACTGTCACTTAGTTTAGATTTAGGAGAGAGTAAAATAAGTTATTTTTAGTTAATCTTTTTTTTTTTTTTTTGGGTCCGGTCGTGGGGCCTGAACTCTGGGCCTGGGCGCTGTCCCTCAGCTCTTCAGCTCAAGGCTAGCGCTCTACCACTTGCGCCACCGTGCCACTTCCGGCTTTTTCTTTTTGCTTATGTGGTGCTGAGGAATTGAACCCAGGGCCTCAGGCATGCAAGGCAAGTACTCTACCACTGAGCCACCTTCCTAGCCCAATCTTGTTTTCTTTTTAAAAATGATTATGAAAAGATGAAATATATTACTACGTAGAAGAATGCTGTCTTTAAATTTTTTTTTTTTTTTTTTTTTATATTTGCTAGTCCTGCATCTTTAACTCAGGGCCTGGGCACTGCCCCTGAGCCAATCATGCGTCCTCTGTAGCATGATTGGTTGAGCGCAGTGGTGCATCTGTCTTCCCAGTGACATGGAAAAACACAAGTAGGAGATCACAGTCCAGGCCATCTTGGGTATAAAGTGAGACCCTACCTTTAAAATAACCAAGGGTAAAAGGGTCTGGAGGTATGGCTCAAGTGCTAGATCCACCTGCCTAGCAAGCGTGAGGCCCTGAGTTCAAACATTAGTACAGTTAACAAACCAACAACCCAAAAACTCAGCTGAAAAAGAGGAATGGGAAAACAAATCCAAACTTAACTGCTGGAATGATGAGCAAAAACTTATGATAGGAATAGATGAAGATACCTAAGTGTGCTATGTTAAGCCCAGGCCCCCAAAGAACCATTGTAGAATAATGTTCCTTGGTTTATATTTTTGTGTGAAGGAAAAAAATAGAGTTTATTCTTTTTTTAAAACACATATTTTATTATTATTATAGAGGTGATGTACAGAGGAGTTATAGTTACATACTATACATACGTCAGGTAATGAGTACATTTCTTTTTCTTTTTAGTCATGGGGCCTGAACTCCGGGCTTGGGTGCTGTCTCTGTGCTGTTCAGCTCAAGACAATTGCTCTACCACTTGAGCCATAGGGCTACTTCTGGTTTTATTGGAGATAAGAGTCTCATAGGTTTTCCTGCCCCGGCTGGTCTTGAACTGTGATCTTCAGATCTCAGCCTCCTGAGTAGCTAGGATTACAGGTATGAGCCACCAGTGCCTGGCTGTACATTTCTTTTTCTTTTTTTTTTCTTTTTTCTTTTTTGTTGGTCGTGGGGCTTGAACTCTGGGCCTGGGCGCTGTCCCTGTGCTCTTCAGCTCAAGGCTAGTGCTCTACCGCTTGAGCCACAGTGCCACTTCTGGTTTTCTAGTGGTTTATTGGAGATAAGATTCTCACGGACTTTCCTGACCTGGCTGGCTTTGAACCATGATCCTCAGGTCTCAGCTTCCTGAGTAGGTAGGATTATAGGCGTGAGCCACTGGCGCCTGGCTTTGTACATTTCTTTTTGAACCATGCCATCCCTTCCCTTGCTCTCTAAATTATATCTCTGTGTTAATGCTCTGTGACAAATGCTCAAGAGGAAAATAAGGATAGAGAAGGTGAAATTTTGGATATTTTAGATAGGGTGGTTAGTAAAAGCCTCATTGAAATGATTTGTAGAAAATGTTAAAGGCTGGTGATGTAGTTAAGTGGTAGAGCAATTGCCTAGCATATGTGAGAAAATTTTCCTGGGTTCTATCCCCAGTACCAAATACAAAATAAAATGCAAAATAAATTTTACATTATAGTGTAGCAAACAGAAAAATACAAGCAAGCACAAACATGTCTATTATTTACAAGGGAAATTTACTCAGATTTGTAGACACAGTGTTGTTAGCTCTTCAGCAGACTTGATCACCCCTTCTCCCAAAGCATTACCTCCTGATGCTAACACCATAACTCAGTAGGGTCTGTGGATGAGGTTTATATTAATGCGTTATTACGTTCTGTGTTCTTTTGTTTTTGACTTCTTTAGTCACCATTGTGTTTATGAAAATTTTCCATGCTCTTACAATTATTTATTAGTTTTTTTTGGCTGTATTTTATTGTGTGATGATACCATAATTTACCGTTTCCTGTTTGGCTAATGAGTAGTGCTGCCATCTTTCTGGTATGTGTCTTTTTAGTGAAGACATCTCTAGGGGATATAATTACGAGTGACATTGACTTCAGTGGACACAGACATGGTGTTCTGAATGGTTATATCAATTTATTATAGACTTTCTAGCAACATGTGAGAACGTCACGTTCTTGTATTTTGTAATGTCTGCCATTAACTTCAGTCATGCTGGTGAGTGTGTAGAGGTATTCCATCATAGAAGACTAATGTATTTGAGTGACTTTTCATGTTTCTTGATACCACTTTTTTGTGATGATGGAAATGTGTATGTCTTCATTGTGGTGGCAATTACATGACTATATGCACTTATCAAAACTAATAGAACTGTACACTATAAAGTGCATATTGTATGCAAGTTTTACTTCAATACATAACTATTATAAATACCACTGATTTATAGAAAGTATATATTATATATATTTATGTATTTGTTTGGTCGTACTGGGATTTGAACTTAGGGCTTGTGCTTTTACTCCAACTAAGCAGTAGAGCTCTTAGCAGTAGAGCTAAACCATACCTCAAGCATCCCGTATCTTAATACATGATTACTTTATTGGATGTATGCTGTGTGTGTGTGTGTGTGTGTGTGTGTGTGTGTGTGTGTATGTGTGTGTTTGCTGGCTGTTAATATTTTCCTATTTAGCAAAGTTTTGCATACCCCAAAGTCATAAAGATAAAGATAGAATTTGAGTAACTACCTAAAGAAGTAATGTAATCTTGCAGGACTGTGTGTACTGTTAGGTATTTTAGGCCAAAGAAGCAGGGCTGCAGAGATGAGCTCAGAGAGGTGGCAAGACAGATTCCTGAAGGGTTTTTAGGCATAGGATCGTCATGATGAATTTGAGTTTTAACAGGACCATTAGGTTGCTGTGTTAAGAGTAGATGGCTGTAACCGGGGCTGAGGTAGGGAGGCCAGTTAAGAAGTTTTGTTGCTGGTCCTCAGGTATTAGTGATGGGGACATAGACCCAAAGGTAGGAGAAATATTGATATTTTTTGGGTGTAAAGCTGACAGAATGCATACACAGTCTGAAAATGGGGTGTGAAAAAAATGGGGTTAAGAATGGCACAAAGTTTGTTGTTTTTATTTGCATGAGTGGGTGGAAGGAGTAGTGCTGGGATGTTGTGGATGGAGAAGGTACAGAAATGTGGAGCAGAGGCACCCAGATGTTTGCCATATTTTCAACATGTTATAATGAAAGACCATTAGGAAAATTTAGTTTTTTGATGTAGTCAAACTTGTTCTCTTCCCCATCTTCTATCCTTTGGATGTATGAATGCAAGTATGTTTTAGACAAGCTGTGATAATCACTGTAGTATGGTCTATGCTTTTGTTTTGACACTTAATAAATAAATAGTATATCCTTAAAGGTTGAGATGAGTCTGTCGACATATAAGAAACAAATGAGCAAAAAAATTGAAAGTAGGCAACCTATCATTTGTAACCAGTAACGACTTCGTTTCTTAAAAAAGAAAGAGCCAGATGCAGCCAAAGGACACATATGGTACACATGCACTCATAGTAAAGCTCAGTACTCAGTTTAGTCACTCCTGCTGACAGATAGCTTTAATGAAATAATTGTTTCTAGAATTTTGTTTTGAAGTTGCCACATTCTAAGTTTTCCTTAGTAAATTGATATGCTTTGTGCTTAGAGGAGAAATATTTTCACTTTTTTGTGTTCTAGTTCTTCCTATTAGAACTAAAGATAATGCATTGTAAAGTTTGAAGAAAGCAAGTTGGGGCAGCAGGAGTGGGGCAGGTGGTCCTTCAGTAACAAAGGAAGAGCTACTCCAAGGGCTTGTGACCTAGAGCTTGCTTGGCACCATTATGAGTAGTCTGTTATCATTAGTATAGCTGTTGATGTAGGTTTCTTTCCACTTCCTCCTGTCAGTCAGAGTCTTGAGACACCTTCTGCATGAGTATCAATGCCATTACCTGGCTTCAGAATAGTGCAAGTGATCTCTTAGAAAGTTATATTTTTGAGTGTTAGCTGAAGCACATTTTGTGCAGTTTGGTCATAAGAAGTAATTTGGTTGTTAGAGATATCAAATGTCCTTTAAGAATCTTGCCATTTCAAAGAATAGTATTATTAATGGTTGATTAGTTTTTCCATCTTTGCCAAATGGCTGTATGGATCTGAATGCTTTTATGCCGATTTTTTTTTTAACGTGTATAGGCACTGGCATTTTTGGTCTGCTTTTAATGTTAGGCAGTAGTGTCATATTTCAGTTACTTGATGAGTCAGTAGTTTTAACGTGATTATTTTACCCTGAGGGATGGAGAAAAATCAGTGAAAAGTTCACTGCTGCTTTGTGAATTAAGTTATGCTTTGGCATACAGTGCTGATCATTTTGGCATATACAGAACATTAGATCACCTCACTTGCACTTTGGTTCCAAAAGTGCTACCAACTGTAGGATTCTCCATAAACTTGAACTAGTATAGAGAGTGATGTTTATCATATCCTATAACAGTATTGCCAAGTTACTGTCATCAGACTTTTTATTGATAGAAAATTAGTTAGGCAAATATCATTTTCTTCTTGCATGCAGAGGTGATGAAATTTTGAGAATGGACATATAAGGAAAGGTTTGAAGTGTTGATTGTGGATATGAGTCCTGGTTGAGACAGAGAAAATGCATGGCTTATATAGGGCCCTGTTTTTTTTTTTTTAATTTTTTATTTGTTTCTTTCAATCCAGCCCTTGATATATAGACATAATGAAAATATTTTCTACACATATTTGTTAGAGTTTTAAGTTACAGACAGCAAGATCTACTCAAGTTAGTGTCAGCAAAAAGTGATTTATTAGTACAACTAGTTTAGCAAATCATCTGGAGGGTTGAAGTGAATGTAGGTTGTGTTTGTAGGGATCATTGCTATTAGAGTGTTGCAGAAGTGGCCCATTTAGATTCTGATGCAGACTAGAGAGTGCTCCAATTTAAAAGTCAGACCCAGAAGCACCTGCTTCTTGGTTCCAGCACAGTGATAACACATTCTGTTATCCTGCTTCTTTTCCGTGAGATTCCATTTTAAGAGTTTCATGTGTGTCTGATTGGAGGCACCTAACTTAAATGCATGGTTGTTCTGTATGGCAAGAGATAGTCCTCCTATTCCAATTTACCTGCTTCCATATTTTAATTCTGTACTGGGAAAATAAGCTTTACATGATAGGGAATTGAGGTGAAAATGGAACAAAGGTGTTTCTGGGCCCCATGAATAACAGAGATTCATTATAGCACCAATTTGATATAGTTTGAATAATGGCTGGCTCTACCACTTGGGTCATGCCTCCATTGAGTCAGACCAGTTTTTTTGGTGGTTAATTAGAGATGGAATCTCTTGGACTTCTAAGACTTGCTTCAAACTGTGATCCACTGTGTCTCAGCGTTCTGAATAGCTAGGATTACAGGTGTGAGCTACCAGCATCCAAGAAAATGTACTTTTATAGTGGGAAGAATGCTCAAATTGGCAGTATTTTCATGCTTCTGTTACTTTAGAGTTCTGTTAATTTACTAAGAGTGGGTTGGTAACAAGAACAGTTTTAGTTTCTTTTGTTCTTGGCTGATACCACTGCAAGTTAAGACCCTTTTTTTGTGAGTTTGTTCTTTCGATTAGAGACTTGAGATTTTTCAGTGGACCAGTGCCAGTTCATTACTTTATCAGAAATTGTGGTGGTGAGTTAGAGGAGTTGCAAAGCGTAGTATTATAGCATAATATATGGCTATTTTTCTAATTTTTTTCTTTTTTCTAAAGTGTAATCAGTTCTAGTAGGGATTACTGGGAGAAAGCTGCTATGCATCCTGCACGGAGACTTGAGTGTTGTATAATTGTCTTACTGTAGTTACTGTTGGTTGGATAATGTTGATGCTCTTTTATGTGTCACATGAATACTTGGATGTTTGTTCTCAAGTTTTAAGGAAAATGAATTGCGGAAGTAAGAATTTGTTCAAAATATCACTTAGAAAATTCACTGAGCATGTCTAATTGAAGATGTCAGTTTTACTTGGTAAAATAAGATTAAAAAATGGAGTTACAAACAGCTCTTTTGCTTTTCTTCTGGGTTCATAATTCTTTTGCTAAGATACTTGCTTTTATATGCATATATACTTGTGAAGAGTTACTATATACTTGTGAAGAGTTACTAGGAAGCCTCAGTCAGGTTTACTTCTCCATCACTTTCACGGCTTTGTTCAGAGTGAATCTTACCCAACCCACCCTACTTAAGAATGAATTACCCTCTTTTCCATTCATCCATGGATTCTCTTATCCTTGTCTTTTTCAAAGGCACATAATTATTAATACTGTATATATCTCCATATGTAATTTAGTAATTTGATAAATTATTTGGCAAGTAAGAAACTGATTAAGATGAACAAAGGTTATATCTAGAATGTAAATGATAAAAATGTATACAGAAGTTCTCACATATAGATGTAGGCATGATAGCTTTAAGTCAGGTTTTAGAGGTTCTGAGAGGATGGACTAGGGGTGAGGAGGAAGAGGAATGAGATCTTGTATCTTGGCAGAGTTAGAAGATGTTTCAGTAGCCATCCAGAGGTGCTAGTACATTCCAATCTCTCCTTTTTGGAGAAATTGAATTAAGACAAGGTATCTGTTCCTAATGATTAAATTTGGAATATTCTAAAATTACCATTTAGCTAAGCGGATGGTTGTTAGAATATAAGCTAGTTTATAAGTGTTGTATTTTATCATTTAAAGATATATTTGACTTTAGGAATTCAAGAGAAATGAAGAGAAAATGCCTTAGAAAAATGCTAAGGAAACTAAAAAATATCCTAGAAATCAAACATACTATTCATATGAGCTTAAGTTCAAGGATTAAATGACTTGCCCAGTATCTTACAGCTACTTAATAGCAGAATTGGGACCATTTTTTGTCAAAACTTCTTTTTTGTTTTGTTTTTGTTGGTCATGGGCCTGAACTCTGCCTGGGTGCTGTCCCTCAGTTTTTTAACTCAAGGCTAGTGCTCTACCACTGGAGCCACAGTGCCACTGACCTTTTCCGCTTATATGATGCTGGAATCGAACCTAGGGCTCATGCATGCAAGGCGGGCACTTTACCACTGAGCCACCTTCCCAGCATCATAACTTCTTTTTTGTTGTTGTTATTGAACTCAGAGCCTAGGTGCTGTCCCTGAGCTCTTTTGCTCAAGGCCAGCACTCTACCACTTTGAGTCATAGCTCTACTTCTGGTTTTTTGGTAGTTAATTGGAGAAAAAGTCTCACAGACTTACCTGGTTGGGCTGACTTTGAACTGTGATCTTCAGTCTCAGCCTCCTGATTAGCTAGGATTACAAAGGTGAGCCACTGGCACCCAACAAAGTATCCTTAATAGCATGTAAACCTCTCTTTGGAAATAACATGGAACAACTATACTTTTTCATTTTTTTCTGCTGGTCCTGAGGCTTGACCTCAAGGCCTGGGTGCTGTCCCTGAGCCTCTTTGTGCTCAGTGCTAGCGCTTTACCACTTGGGCCACCGTGCCATTTCCAACTTTTTCTGAACAGTTTATTAGAGATACTGGAAATAACAGTCACACTGACTTTTCTGCCTGGGCTGGCTTCAAACCAGGATCCTCAAATCTCAACCTTCTTAGTAGCTAGGAGCAAGTTAAAAAAAGTCATACATATAAATTATTTATGTCTGTCCTTAATTTTTTTTTTTTTAATCTGTGCCAGTCCTGGATCTTGAACCCAAGGCCTGGTGTTGGTCCCTAAGCTTTTTTGCTCAAGGCTAGCGATCTACCACTTGAGTCACAGCTCCTCTTCCAGTTTTTTGGTGGTTTACTGGAGATAAGAGTCTCATGGACTTTCCTATACAGCTAGCTTTGAACCATGATTCTCAGATCTCAGCCTCATGAATAGTTTAGGATTATATGTGTGAGCCACTGACATCTGGCTTCCATTTAAAAATTTAAATTAATTGTTTTGGTTTTGGGGCTTAGACTCAGAGCCTCAAGCTCTTGCTTAGCTTTTTCTGTTTAAGGCTGGTACTCTGTTACTTGAGCCACACCTTCATCTCCAACTTTTTGCTGTTTAATTGGATTTGTTTGCCTTGGTTGGCACAGAATTGAAATCCTTATCTCAACTTCCCTGGGGTAGGTAGGATTAAAGTCATGAGCCATCAGCACCAAGCTTTTGTTCTTATTTTATGTATTTTAGCCTGTTTATTTTCATTACTCATGCAACAATGTGCTTATTTGAGGAATTGCCATTTGGACAGGAAATGAATAGAATGAAAGATCATTGTTAGGCTGTTGTCTTAGAATAAATGTTAAAAAGTCCAAGTTTTAAAGGAAAGTACCACAGAGAAAAATATTTACTTGAACTAGTTTGAAGTTGACATATTAGAGGAAAGTAATTATAATGTAGTGAAAACACATTATTTAGGCTATATAGTAAACCCATTTTCATAAGAAAAAATTGTTGTTTTGGCTATTTTCATGTTCTGTGTAAGGGAAGGAAGACATTATTTTTGCTGTATGAATTCGTACTGATTTTTTTTCTTTTGGTTTTTTTCTTTTTCTTTTTTTTTTCTTCTGTATTTTATAGTACTGATTTTTGTTGTTGGTCATGGGGCTTGAACTCAGCCTGGTGCTGTCCCAGAGCTTTTTCATTGAATTCCGGCTTTTTTCTTTTTGCTTATGTGGTGCTGAGGAATTGAACCCAGGGCCTCATGCATGCAAGGCAAGCGCTGTACCACTGAGCCACCTTCCCAGCCCATGTGCTCTGTATTTTTCCATGACATGCTTAGCTGTGCCATATAAATCTTTTCTAAAATTCAAAATGTACTAATAGTATGCATATTTTTCATTTCAGTAACTGTCTCAGGAGCTGGTTCCCCTGGTTGCAGCCTGGATCAGGGGGGTTTCCTGTGGGTCCACTAGAGGAATACCCATGGCAATACTTGCTAAGCAGTCACTGGTAGCCCAGGAAAGTTCCCCTCCCCCCCCCCCAAGACTTGAACAATTTTCACATTGGGCCTGGAATCTTTTTTTTTTTTTTTTGGCCGGTCGTGGGGCTTGAACTCTGGGCCTGGGCGCTGTCCCTGCGCTCTTCAGCGCAAGGCGAGCACTCTACCATTTGAGCCACAGTGCCACTTTCAGTTTTTTTCCTAGTGGTTTATTGGAGATAAGATTCTCATGGAGTTTCCTGGTTGGGCTGGCTTTGAACTGCAATCCTCAGATCTCAGCCTCCTGAGTAGCTAGGATTATAGGCGTGAGCCACGGTGCCCAGCTTTGGGATCTTTATATAAGTAGATTTCTGTTAACTCTGGGCAATCCTCATATTAACGTTAGAAGCAGCTGTCTGAATTTTTGTCTCATAGTTTCAGGCTTTCAATAATTTATGGACTTCATATTTAGTTGGATAGTAGCATATGTGCAATTCTTTTTCTGTTCTGGTGTGTTCTCCTGTTCTTGTGATCTTTTCCTCACTGAAGGCGAACTAATTTGCCAGTTGTAGGTGGATATGCAGAAACACCCTATAGGATCACTAGATTCCATATTACTTTTCTCATCTTTGTGATCATATACTGACATAAAGGACTTAAAGGAGAAAGGCCTTACTTTGGCACATGGCTTCAGAAAGTTAAGTCCAGTTTGCTTGGGCTCATGTGCTTGGGTGGAACACCATGGTAGCAAGCGTGTGTTAAGGGGGACAGTTAAGGAATTTCACCTGAAGGGAGACAGGAGAGAGAGAGAGGCAGGAAGGGCCATGGAGCAGACATGTCTGAAGGCTCCTCCCTGTATAACCTACTATGTGATCTACTTCATCCAGCTAGATCATAAGTCTCATAAGTTTTCATAGGCTCCTATCCTATGCTGATAGTTAAATGTTTGTTTAGAAGTTCAGATACAGTGTCTTTGGCTAATTATGTGTTTGCAAATATTGGGTGCCCTGTGAGTAAAGAAAGTAGAACAGCTATGGTCAAGGCAACAGTCCCCTGCCCTACTTCCATTCTGCTACTCTAGCTTAGGACCCCAGAGAGCCCATCAGTTATTTTATTTTATTTTTTTAGAAATCATGACTCTTGCTGGGCACCAGTGGCTCCTGTCTGTAATCCTACTTTACTCAGGAGGCTAAGACCTGGAGGATTGAAGTTCATAGCCAGGCTGGGCAGAGAAGTCTTCGAGACTCCATCTCCAATTAACCACCAGAATGATGGGCTAGAGGTGTGACTTCAGTGGTAGAGAGCTAGCCCAGCAATGAAGCATGAGGACCCTAAATTCAGGCCCCCAAAAGGGGCATGCACACATACATATACAACACACACACACAAAAGAAAGAAAGAGATCACAGCTCCAGAGTTACTATTTTGGGATTTAGATCTTACCATTTTGCATATTTTCTAGATTTAAATTGAATTTTTGAATTTGTTTGTAGTCTATTAAAATATTATTTAAAAAGAATAAGTAAAAGGTTTCTAGTAGAGAATGAACTTTTAGGCTGAAGAGGGTTACTCTATCTAAGCCTAGGCAGTGTAAGGGCTGATGGAAGGATAGTTTTAGCTGAAGCTGTGTGGCTCTTGCTGTGTTTTCCATTTTGGATTTATATCACAGAAACACTTTTCTTGCAGAAACTATTTGGCTTTAACAAATGTATGGGAATCTTATCTTGGATTAAATTGATGTGTTTATCTTCATTGTGCATATATTTTAAATTAATTGTATTTTCTCTTTCAATCCATAGGTGAAATTTTGTATTGGAATCTCCTGTAGTACTGACTGTAATCAAATTTTGAAGATTTTTATAAAAGGTAGAATCATAAGGACTATACTTTCAGGTAAGAGTTCTAATTTTACCTTATCTTAATAATTCGCAGCTACTTTGGCTAGTCTGGAATTGTTTAGATTTCTGGAATGTAAGTATGCATGAATTTTAAAAATGAATCTAATTTGAATTCTCTAGACAGATTTTTGTTTAACTAAGTTATCAGTAGGTTGGCTACTTAAAAACAATTAAAGAAATGATACATAATGGCAGCTAAAACATGTACAGACACACTGACATATACATGCAGACATACATACTAAAGATGGCTGTTTAACTTTTATGTGTGCGTGAGAAGAATTCTAAAACCATTTTCATCACATGGTACTTGATCAGTTTGTCATCTGTCCATCCATACAGTCATCTTCTATTTACTTACAGCTTAAAAACATGGATGGTTTTGGGCTGGGAAGGTGGCTCAGTGGTAGAGCGTTTGCCTTGCATGTATGAGGCCCTGGGTTCGATTCCTCAGCACCACATAAGCAAAACAAAAAAAGCCGGAAGTGGCGCTGTGGCTCAAATGGTAGAGTGCTAGCCTTGAGCTGAAGAGCTGAGGGACAGCGCCCAGGCCAAGAGTTCAGGCTCCACAACCGGACCCAAAAAAAAAAAAAGGATGGTTTTAAGAATAATTTTTCTGTCTCTGTCTCTGTGTCCTGGCTAAATAATAGTTCTGGGCATAAAAGAATTATAGAAACATATCTGTAATGAAATAATTTTTTAATTTATAGGACAAGCATTTAGAAGTTCCCCCAATGTGGAAACAAAAACAGAACAAGTCTAATTGCCCCATGCCCCGATCCAGAAAGCCACATTGCATAGGAAAAACTTGTACTTTTATGTACTTTACGTTTATGTATACAAGTAAAAAATGTATTTTAGAGAAGTAATACCAAATTGGCTTTTAAAATAATTACCTAATTTGTATGATTGACCGTGAGATATTGAATTACTTCCCTATTAGTTTAGTACCTTTTTTTTTTCCTGCCAGTCCTGGGCTTGAACTCAGGGCCTGTGCACTGTCCCTAAGCTTTTTCGATCTAACACTTGAGCCACAGCTCTACTTCGTTGTTTTTTTTTTTTTTTTTGGTGATTAATTAGAGGTAAGTGTCTCATGGACTTTTGTGCCTTGACTGGCTTTGAACCACAATCTGCAGATCTCAGCCTCCTGAGTTAGGATTACAAGTGTGAGCCACTAATGCCTGGCTTAGTATCTCTTTTAAGAGTGCTACTTTTATGACTGGGAAGGTGGCTTAGTGGTAGAGTGCATGCCTACCATGCATGAAGCCCTGAGTTTGATTTCTCAATATCCATAAGCAGAAAAAGCTGGAAGTGGAACTGTGGCTCTAGCAAAAAGAAGCTCAGAGACAGTGCCCAGGCCCTGAGTTCAAGCCCCAGGACTGGCAAAAAAAAAAAAAAAAAAAAAGAGGGCTACTTTTCAAGGTTAAATATATATAAAAGTCAGTGCTAAGAGTAAATAGTAGTAATTGAGTGAATTAAATTTACTCATTAGCATCCAGCTTAGTTCTTTAACTTTACCATCAGTGTATGGAAATTGGTCAGTACACTAACAAAAAAGCAGGCCAATTGAGAGAAACTGGGTGAGGTTTATAATATACTACAGATGATATGTGGACCTAATTTTCAGTCCATCCCAGCCTTGATCAGACCTTTGTAGCACCTTCTTACCTGTATCACTCTGTTTTTCCCTGCTGGAATATTTCCTGCTTCTCTAAAACTTAGAGCAGTAGTTTTAAATTTTTAGGCTTTAGAAACTTTTTTTATTGTTTAAAATTTTTGAGTATTCAAGATAACTTTTATATCTAGAATATCCTTCACAATTTACTGTCTTAGAAGTTAAAGTGCAAAAATATTTTTAGCGGGCTGGGAAGGTGGCTCAGTGGTAGAGCGCTTGCCTTGCATGCATGAGGCCCTGGGTTCGATTCCTTAGCACCACATAAGCAAAAAGAAAAAAGCCGGAAGTGGAGCTGTGGCTCAAGTGGTAGAGCGCTAGCCTTGAGCTGAAGAGCTGAGGGACAGCGCCCAAGCCCAGAGTTCAGGCCCCACGACTGGACCACCCCCAAAAAAATTTTTTTTAGCATAAGAATATACAAATGTATATTCATTATCTGTCACATGATGACATTGGCTAAGTCTTATGACTTTTGGAAAACACTGTATATGCTTATGATACTGAAATCGAAAATAAAATTGTGTTTGAATGTTTGGATGTTCTATGTGGGATTTGATACATTCAGGTGGTTGTATGGTCACAATGAAGATACAGGACTTTTTTATCTCTTCATGATGTTCCCTTATCCTTGCTTTCTCTGACTTATTTCCAGTAGAAAACATCGAAAATTTGAATAGTTTTTCCTGTTCCTGAAAGTTACATAAATAGAGTCTTATAGAATATAGTCTTTTAAATTTGGCTTCTTCGATTCAACATAATGCATTTGAGATTTAATTGTATCATGTATTACTATTTTATTTTATTGCTCATTCCTATTTCAATGTAGGAATATACTCAGTTTGAACCAGTTGAAGGGCATTTGAGTTTCTTCCAGTTTTTGGTAGTTAGGTGTTTTAGCATTGACCTTGTAGGCCGGTCAAAGAGTTTCAAGGTCCCTAGGGGTTCTGTGCGGCCTTCATACTATGTTCTAGCCATCTTAAATGGCTTACTAGGTATGCTGCATCCTTTCTCTAGAATGCCATCTAGCTCAAGGGTTTCCTCTGTACAAATCCTCCTGACTTTGCATTCTACCATCACTCCAGGCACTTCTAAGCCCTGAGGATGTTATTGGCCGTTGCTGTGCCTTTTGTCACTGTTAAGCAGTTAGTTGAGGTCATGATAGCTTTTTACTTCCTTGAGAGCATTATCTTTTTTCTTGATCCTGACTGAGCACATATTTGGCACATGGAAAATTTAATACTTTTGAGAGAATAACAGTTGCTTTACACTTCTACAAAAGGCATTTATTATTTATAAGGGGGTTTCTCATACATTGTATTCATGCATCATTTCACCTCTTTGAGGTATATAGGAAACTGTCCTATAATACCTTTTATTTTTATTATCAGTTAAAGGTATTAAGTATTAAAGCTGTGGTTTTTCACCCAGCTCACATTAGATTAACATACGGTTAATCTATGAAATTTTAACATACGGTCTGATGTGCCATACTGATTAAGTCCTAGTTTCTGGATGTCAAGTTTGAGGATTAGTATTTTGATAATGCAGCTGCAGAGAATCATATTTGTAGAGTGATTTTCTATCAAGTCTTAGTGTTAGTATTACTCAGGGCTACAATCTAGGTCTTTTAACTCCCATTTAATTAATGATTTTTCCTTTACACTATGACTTTTGATGTGAACAGAAACTACACAGATTTAGACATCCTTGCAGTAGATGCCAGACTTCTTTGGAGATATCATAGCTGTAAGACAAAATAACTGGTTTTAGACTCAAAAGACCATATTTCTGGTTCAGCTCTGCATTCATTAACTATGAATTATTAAATACTTGAGTCTGTTCTCACATTTAAAGTAATGATACTTTCTGAAATACTAGAAGTTTATTGTGGAGATCAGATTAGATAATACGTTAAAGGATTTTGTAAGCTGTTAAATGCTTTCTAGAAGTTATTTTTACTTGTATTTGCCCTAGTTCATTATTGGCAAACTTTCCTTGGTGTTCATAGGTTACACAAGTACAACATAAATACAGTCTCACTGAAATGGTAAAATAACATAGAATTATGCAGAATTAAAATCTAGAGGCTAGAAAACCAGAAGTAGTGCTGTGGCTCAGGCGGTAGAGCGCTTGCCTTGAGCTGAAGAGCTCAGGGATAGCGCCCAAGCCCATAGTTCAAGCCCCATGATTGACCAAAAAAAAAAAAAAAAAATCTCTCAGGACTTTTCTGCCTGGGCTGGCTTCAAACTTGCAATCCTCAGATCTCAGCCACTGGCATCTGGCTTATTATTAATAATTTAACATGCAGAAAGAGTCCAAGCTCAGCAGTATCCATTTTTATACAAAGCACATATAAAGAAAACTGTATACAACCTAAGTATATAAGATGATGAACGTAAATGCTTCTTACTGCGTTTAATAGTGTGAAACAGACCACTAAGTGGACAGTTGATCTTGAATTTTTTTATGTTAGATAACAGGATACCTTTGATAAATAATACTGTTTCCGGGGCTGGGAAGGTAGCTCAACGGCAGAGTGCATGCCTTGCAAGCATGAGGCCTTGGGTTCGATTCCTCAGCACCACATAAACAGAAAAAGCCGGAAGTGGCACTGTGGCTCGAGTGGTAGAGCGCTAGCCTTGAGCTGAAGAGCTGAGGGACAGCACCCAGACCCAGCGTTCAGGCCCCATGACCGGAAAAAAAAAAAAAATAATGCTGTTTCCTCACTGACAAAGTAGTGCTAGGCTAAGCGCTACTTACTCAATTGTCATCCTAAGTAACTTACTGTGAATGCTTAATACTTGTGAGAACATTTGGCTGTAGTAATCCAGATGAATTGCAAAATGGAATTCTAGCAATACTTCTGCTTATTTTGAGTAATAAGAAGGGCATTTCCGGGAGGAGTTGTTTTTGACAAATGAAAGATGAAAATAGTTTATCTCTATTGATAAAAGTAATAACATCCTCAGAGATTTCTTTTTAACCACTTTCCTCAGAGATTTTTAAGCAACTGAAATGTCTGTTAATATTCATAGGTATGATTATGCATTTTTATAGAACTGTGGGTGGGTATTTCTCAATAATGATTCTTTTTTTTTTCTTTTGTTGGTCATAGGGCTTGAACTTATGGCCTGGGCGCTGTTCCTGAGCTTTTTGCTCAAGGCTAGTGTGCTAGCCTTTAGCCACAGTTCCACTTCTAGTTTTCTGGTGGTTAATTGGAGATAATAGTCTTAGAGACTTCCTTGTCCTGGCTTCAAACAACTCTGTCCTTAGATTTCAGCCTCTTTCTTGAGTAGCTAGGATTACAGGCATGAGCCACTTGGTGCTTAAGTTCTCAATAATGATTCTTGTTGTTCAAGGTTTAGCCAGTGTGTGATCATGTACATTATTTGTGGATCCTTGTGCTACATTTCCCTTAAAGGAGTGAAAAAATTCTAAGTGGTATAGCTTGGAGCTCATGTCATGTCAGCTTTTTAGCTGTTTCCTTAATGTGTCTTATGATTGAAATATGGTACCTGAATGGTTGAAACAACTTTATTGGTAGACTGACTTATTGGCTAAACTCTATTTTGTTGAGAAGCTAAAAAACACAATAAACTGTAGTTTAGGTATTATCATGCTATCTTATTCCTGATTAGTGTTTTGGCTGATACACATTTGGTAGCTGACAGAAGGGAAAGAGTGTGTGTTGGCTCAGTTTCTTGTGTGGACTTGTTTACTAAGAATTTGCCAATACAAGGCATTACAGGAAGTATTTGGGTAGTAGAACTTTTAGGTGCTATTGCTATGCATAGATTTCATATCAGACTGAGGATAGGTGCTCTGGATAATATATTATGCATATTATATAATATATTATACATATTAAAAACTCATTTTATATTTTTCTCTTGTTTCTAGATGTATGAAACTATTTGGATAGATCCAAAGTAGCATTGTGTTTTATTGCCACCTGCATGAACTGCCTTTTTGAGGTGATATCTTCCACTTTTAGAGGAATTTACTTCCTCCACATTTTACAATTGCCTTATTTTTCTGTTGGGCACTTACATGTTTAGCTTATACATTTAAATACTCATCTACATTTTACTGTTGACTGAGGAATTTTTCTTCTCATTATATTGCCATCACATTCCTTGGCAATATATTTGCTACTTGTTTTGAATCTGTTATTTCAATGTAATCCTAACAAGTTCATTCAAGCAGTGGTTGAATTGAGGTTAAGTGGTATTATGGTTGTTTGGCAGGATATGGTCATATACGCACTTATTTTTAAACACAGAACAGTGTGGAGTGACTGTAATGTTCAGTTGCACAATCGTACAGGAGTGAGCACATGGACCACACGCATCCACCAGAAGTTACCTCACCATCTTGAACCTATTACTTAAAGTGTCTGTAGAATTTCCTTGAGGATTTTCTGAGACAGTGATGCCAGGAATGAGATAACTTGCTAGATTATTTAAAAAATGTATGTGTTCTTCAAAAAAAAAAATATTTTTTTTGGGTCCGGTTGTGGGTCCTGAACTCTGGGTCTGGGTGCTGTCCCTCAGCTCTTCAGCTCAAGGCTAGCGTCTACCACTTGAGCTTCAGTGCCACTTCTGGCTTTTTTCTTTTTGCTTATATGGTGCTGAGGAATCGAACCCAGGGCCTCATGCATGCAAGGAAGCACTCTACTACTGAGCCACCTTCCCAGCCCAAATTTTTAATGGTATTTTTCTCTCCCTCTCTTCTTCCTTTTCTTTCTTCCCTCTTCTCCTTTTCGCCTTTCCTCCCTCCCTCCCTTCCATTTTTGTGCTTTGAAATTCAAGCTCTAAGACTGAGTGGAATAGACTTCTATTTGAAATAATTGGTAATGGGTCCATAACTCTGTTACAGATGTGAGACTGGTCTTTGGGATTTCTGAGCAGCATTTGAAAGTGCTTAAATAATATGTTTGTTTTCTGAAGAAATGAAATACTGTGTCTCTGTTTGCTCATAGTAGAAGAGCCTTTTTGGGCATATTGAAGATGCCCAAAAGAGATGGTGTGAATATTTTTGGACAGTTTTACTTGCTTTATTGTCTTTTTTAGTATTTATCGGGAAATTGATTATATTTGTATAAGACTTGGCTTTTTTCTTTATTTGTGTTTGCTTGAGATAAAAACCAGGGCCTCGTACATACTCACTAGGCAAATGTTCTGTACTGAGCCACATCCTCAGCCCAGAATCAGCATTTTTAAATGTTCTACTAAACATTTTATTGAATGACTCATCTTTCAGTGTAAAGTACGAGTTCTAACTTTTTTATAATTGTGTACATTTCTCATGTGTCTTATTCAAACTAAATTTGTAACTTAAGAAAAAAATTCAGAAGCCTAATGTTGAACACTTACTTGATTTTTATTGGAAGTATTTATTGTTTCTAATTAAACTTTAATTATTAGCAAAGTAATCATTATGTCAGGTTTATTATTCTTTTTAAAAAATTTTTTTGTGTACTGGGATTTGAACTCAAGCCCTCATGCTTGCTAGGCAGGCATTCTACTGTTCAGCTACATCTCCAGACCTGCTGGGTTTAAATAGCTAGAAAAATAGAGATACAAGACTTGAAATAATAAATCCCTGTTCTGTATCTTTCCTGACTCTTTCAGAGGCAACTGTTCTTTTTCTTTCAAATGAGCTTGCAATTTCAGTTGTTATTATTATCTTTTGATTTCTTCCTACAGAAGATGAAAATTTATCTTCCCCCACATCTCATTTTCCATCTTCCCAGTGATAATTCTGTCAAATTTTTGGTTAAGTCATTATTCATTGTGTACAATATTATCATCTGAATTTTACTGGCCACAGAGCATTCATTGTTCTTATTTCTTTAGCATTCCTCAGAGATAGTGGTTAGTTCGTTTTCAGTTGCTTAGTTTTCTACTTATCGACCATAAAAACTCAAATGGGTAAACTGTATTAGGTCATCAATGAGTTCTGTTTTTTTTTTTTTATTGTGAAAATACTGTACAGAGGGGTTACAATTACATGGGCAAGATGATGAGTACATTTCTTATCAAGCATTGTAGCTTCCTCCATTGTTTCCCCTTCCCATCCAAGTTCTATTTTTCTGTTGGCACTATTTCTCCCAGGGATCTGTATCTTTCTGGTTCTAGACTGCATGCTTTCTGATTTCCATGGAGCTGCCACTTTGGGACTTTTCTTTGGTAGATCATCCATTCTCGGGACAAACCATGTGTGTACATGTGTATGCACACATACAAATACATGCACATCCCGGAAGTGAGAAATGTAAGCTTCACAAAGTTGCTAAAGGTGTTTTGCCTTAAGACAACAAACGTTTAGTAAGATACAAAAAAATGTTCGAAAGATTATAAATTAGGTCACGTGTGTAAAGTGATGAATGAACTTTTGTACTCTTATGTAGTCTGGAATTATGCTGTTTCTGTTTGTGTTCACTGGTAATTGAATGCTTCTTGGAAGTAACTTTTGAATATTCTTTATTGTGTAAGACTTGTCATATGCTTTGTAAAACAAGATTTCATCTCATAAATCCTTTATAACCTAGTTCAGTCCTGCATGAAGGTTGAATAGACAGCTGCTTACATGTTACTTAGTGATGCTCAGGAATTTACAGGCCTCTAAATTGTTTCATGTTCAACCTAGTATTTTCGGATGCTTTTAAAACCTCCTAAGTGCCTCTGTTGTCACTGAAATTATATCTTGAGATATTGT
Source organism: Dipodomys spectabilis (assembly GCF_019054845.1). Lineage (NCBI taxonomy): Eukaryota > Metazoa > Chordata > Mammalia > Rodentia > Heteromyidae > Dipodomys > Dipodomys spectabilis. Next base: position 22,342,439 of record NW_024870834.1, on the reverse strand, counting down.
GTAGTTTTGGCATGCTAGATCCATTTGGTGTATCTGGAGAGTATAACTTAAAGGGAATGAGAGAGAGATGTCTGTCAATTTTTCTTTTTTTTAATTTTTTGCTGGTTGTGAGGCCTGAACTCTGGGCCTGGGCGCTGGCCCTCAGCTCTTCAGCTCAAGGCTAGCGTTCTACCATTTGAGCCACAGTGCCACTTCTGGCTTTTTCTGCTTATGTGTGCTGAAGAATTGAACCCAGGGCCTCATGCAAGGCAAGCACTCTACCACTGAGCCACCTTCCCAGCCCATCTATCAAGTTTTTTTTGAAGCTGAGAATAGGACAAACCTGAAATCAGTGAATGTCAGGGATGATAGGCTTTTGATAGTCATATCTCCTAGTGCCTTGGAAAGCAAGGGAATATTTTTCAGTGGGAATAATATGGTTATTATTTAATCCCTTTTAGATCCAGTCCCACTTGGGATATTTATTTGGTCACTGTCCTATTCAAGCATGAAATTGATGGCACTTGAAGACCAAAGGTGTAAATACTAGTAGCTTAGCAACATGTAGTGCTGCTTATGCAAGCTTCTCGTAGCAAGTTTCAGAGTGAGGAAAATGGAAGTGTTCCTACACTTAATTGGAAAGGCAGAAGAATAGAGGACTATTAATAATTGCTGTTCCTAGCACAACACATTTGGCATTTGGACCAAGTGGAAAGCATTAACTGATAAAACTTAAGGAATTTGGAAGCTCTCTTTCCCATCTATTATATTTGAAAGCAATTAAATTATTGGAGAAATGGTAAATTTCTAATGGTTTTTTTAATTTTGGTGTAATCATTAAAAATCATTTAAAAATAGAAAATAGAGCTATGTAACTCTGACTTTTTATATGTGTTAACAAAAAGTGTAAACAGTTTTAGTGCACCAACTCTTTAATTTGGTTTTAGAAGCAATTCTAGTGGAGCATGTTGGCACATGCCTGTGATCCCAGTATTTGGGAGGTTGGGTCCAGAGGATTGTAAATTTGAAACCAACATGGGCTACATAGCAGATTTCTAGGGAGTTTGGATTGTATAATGAGGCTCTGTCTCAGTACCCTGCATCCTGAAAGAGGATAGGGGAACAAAAAGAAAAGAAATTCTAGAGCATTGCTTTATAAAATGATCTTTTTGGTTCTAGAACTGTTTACAATAATGTGTCATAACATAGCATTGTTGTTGAGGTTAGTACTTTGTTGGTACCCACAATGTGATTACTTTGCGTGTGCTGGTCAGGTTACTTACTCTTGGTACCATTGTCTTTGTGAATATATTTCTGTTGTGATAACTTCACTTCCTTCCTAAACCTAATTCCTTCTTTTGGAATCCATTATATCTATTGTTATATTATGGGAAGTAATGACATATATGTGTTTTAAGGATGAGAAGTGCTGTTTTAATCCTACTTTATCTTTCTCTGCTCTTTTTTGTTATTAACCTTACTTTTTTTAGGTTGTTTTATAAAAGTCATCAGTATGCATTGAAGACTGTCCTTGAATTCCTTTTATTCACTTAAATGTCAAATGTTTTCATTGAAAGAGTAAGCCAATCCAGATTAAGGAGTTGTTTTTTTTTCTGCTAAAGTTTTTTTTTTTTATTTGAATCTATTAAAAGGCATGATTATGGCAATTGGGTTAGGAAGTATGGAGAGTGATGATTCTGGACTGAATGTCCTCCAGTGACTTTCATTGGAGAAAGAGGCACTTAAGAATCCTGTGTTGTTTGGTGTTGACACTGTTACATGGAAGCCAACTGTTGAGGGAGGGTCTAGGCTAGCCTTGTACTTGGTAGGTGGGAAATGGTAAGCAGCCAGGATAGGCTTAGTATCCAGATAAGCAATGAAATGACACTCTGTGAAACTTTGTCCTGCCTTTGGTAAACATGTAATGGAGAAACAACAATAGCCTGAACAAATTTACATTAGAACTTGTCAAGGGTTAAGAAAGGAGGAAGGGATGGGTTTACGCAGCAGTGGAAAGTGATTCAGTTTAGACAGTTATCACTTGCTTTTAGAATACATTCTTGTTCCTCCTTTCTCTAGGCATCATGAGCAGCGTGATATAAAATTGTTTCATGGTTTCTCTCTTAATGAGTTTTTATTGTAAGAATTATATTCTTAACTTAGTTAAAAGGGAGGCTATTGTACTTTATTGATTAACAAATATTATGTGTTCCTGCATGAAGGTTATTGATCATTTCCTTGGGGAGGGACCAGCATGCAGTTACTGTTCTTAGGGAAAAATCTGACCAGAGCATATGGATAATGCAGAGGCAAATGCCTAAAGAGAGATTCAGCAGAATGCCCTCGGGACTTAGAGGAGGGAGAAGAGTGACTCTTTCCCACTGAATGAGGGAAGTGAGGATGTGTGTGGGAAGCAATGTGTAAGCAGTGTTGCCTATGGGACTTGGACCTATAAAGAGTTCTTGGGCTGTGTTAGGAATAAATGAAGACTTCAGATTTGTTACATTATCAACCTTGGAAAAGTAAATAATGCTAACTGAACTAGCTGTTCATTGACAGTTTACTTGAGCTAATTAGTGTTTTAATGCTTCTCGTATATTGTTCTTCTAACAGTAATAACTCTTTGATGTAGGTAGTACCATCACCCTTGTTGTACAAATGAAGAAGTTAAGGCCCAGATAGATTAAGAGACATATTTGAGGTTACAAGTAGGATTTGACTCCAGATAGGTACTTTCTTGCTTGCTGTGTTAGAATTGGGGAAGTGGGGCTAATCTAGCTGGCCTTGAATGCTGGCTATTGGAAGATTCTTTTGTTTTTTGTTTTGGATGGCAGTACTGGGATTTTAACTCAGTGCCTCATACTTGCTGGGCAGGCATTCTACCACTTCAGCCATGTCTCCAGTACTCTTTTATTATTATTATTATTTTTTGAATAGTGTCTCATCTTCCGTCCTTCCCCCCTACGCTCCAGGGCAGACGGTGATTCTCCTGTTGATATTCTTCCTGGGTTGCTGGGATGAGAGGTGAGCATTATTTCACATAGCTTAGATGAGATATGGGGTCTTTTGAACATTTTATCGAGGCTGGCCTCACAATGTGATCCTTCTGATTATAGCCTCTTGAGTAGCTAGGATTACAGGTGTGAACTGCTATGCCTGGCCAGGACACACATATATATTCATATATATATACATATACATATGCATATACACACACACACATATATATACTAAAGTGGTTTAAGAAAGTACTTTCTTGATTTTGGAATGCTTTTCCTAGTTTGTCTGGTAAATTCTACTCATTTTAAAATTCTTTGCTCCTCTATTACTTTTTCTTTTGTATTGTTTTGAATCATCTAGGAAGAAGAGCAGTCTGGGGAACTCTGCTCTTGGGCCTGTACTGTGCCTTTAATACAGTGGTCATAAGGTCATATTTACCTTTTTTTCCCCCTTCAGCCAAACTGTAAATTACTTGAAGTTGGATTGCTAAATGATATTTTGCCTTTCCTGGTGTTAAGGATATATTGTTGCTATATAAAGATAGAATCTCACCAGAACAAAAGGGAAGGTGATGAATTTTCAGGTTGGGCTGACTTGTTTCTTCCTAAGTTACAGGTGTTTGGAATACCTACAAAAGAGATAAAGTACTTCATGCTCTAATAGTTTGGCTGATTAGGACTCCAGTGAGAATGAAGACAGTAGGTTGTTCTGGCTTTGTGTGCAGCCTGGTTGTTGGGCTTGGCTCTAGTGGAGGTGTAACGTTTAAGTTGGCAAAGGGCTGCGGCCCACCCAGTGGAGAGAACAGCAGGAGGTGTGGACTGAGTGGACTATACTCTGTTGCTTCTGAAACATGAGTCCCTATCTAGGCTTGCCTACTGACTATGCTCAGGACTTTTTTGGCATAGAAAATCTCTCCAAAATCTTGATTTCTTAACTGTCTGCCAGAAAGATGAATAGGTTAACAGAACATTTGCCATGTGGTGGTTTTCATTTAAGATAAGTTCCTAACATATGGAATGTGACATTCAAATGTTCAGGGTGCCTTTTTGGTGGTAAACTGCTGTTAAAAAATAGGCCCGTTTGGTCTGAATTAAACTTATCCTGTGGAAATTCTTTAAGATCTTGAAGCCATAAGTAACCTCATATAAACTGGCATGTCTTCTGTACCCACCCTGGCTCAAGTTTCCTTTGTTTCTTTGCAGATCAGTGAGGACTTTCAGCATTGCTGTAAGGATCTTAGGTACTTAAATCTAGCTTCTTGCTCTTTTATCTAGAAGTCCTTTGCTCAATGTGAGGACTTAAGGGTCTGTGTTCATTGGACTTGTGAAGAAATTGATAAGGGCTTTCATGATATAGGAGAGAGTTTTTGTTTAGAAACATCTTCCAACATTGGGAGTCTTTGAAAGTGTCTTTGAGGTATAACCCAGAGATAACTAATGAAATGATGCCTTGCAACTATCGGTGCTTCAAATGAAAAGCTTTCCTTCCTCCTAAGTTCAGATGAAAACTGAGCCTGTACTTAGAAGAGCCTGACATGGAAGAAACAGTTTTCCCGTGGCCATGGCTCACAATTTTAACCTGTCCCGATTATTCTGGAAACACCGAAAGGAAGGTAGGCATAGGCTTGGCCCCCATCTCAGTGTCCCCTCTATATATACCCAGTGACTGATTTTCAGATTTTCTTTGCCATTGACTGCTCAAGGTTTTAGTATTATAAATGTTGACAAACATATGTTCCATAAGGGTCAGGACTTGCCTTTTTCTCTGTTAAACCCCCTAGTGTCTAGAATAGCCTATCTGGGAGAAATAAATAATATGTGAAACTGTTTAAAGTTTTCTAGTTGGTAAATTAAGAAAAAGTGAAAAGAAAGAAGTAAAATTAATTTTAATGGTTTGTTTTATTTAACACTTTCTATCAATAATATTATCTCAACCTGTAAGCTATATAAACAATATATAGTTTTTTCACGTTCTTGGTTCACATGAAGTCAAAATCTAGTGTGTACTTTATAATTGCATTGCAACTCAATTTGGACTAGTGCCATTACCAATGGCACCAATGAAGTTATGTTACTGTATCTGGCCTGTGACAGAGGTGTAAGTATCTGTTAAGGAAGGAAGAAAAAAGAGATGAAAGAAAAAGGAGGAGGAGGAAATGGTAAAAGTTCAAAGATGAGTGGAAAAAGGAAAACTGTTTTACTTGTTTGGGCAGTTTCTAGCTATAACTGTGACTGCATAATGCTTTATAGTTTTAGTTGAAGATTCTTTTCAAACATATTTTGTTGATGCCTTACCCCCAATGGCATTGGTTTGACTGGTGTTGTGTTTATAGGATCCATAGCTAAAGTTGAAGGTAGGTTGAACATATATGTGATTTTAGCAGGATACAGACTCAAATCTTTTTGAGTCCCAGTTGTGTAGTTTCTTCTCACTACTGCATATCTGTTCCCTGGTTTCTATAAGCTGTGCCTGGCTTAGAAAGAAGTTGGCTATTTGGTAAGAATAGATATTAAATATTGTTAATACTGAACTATTTAAAATTACTGAATGGTTAGATCTTATAGTTTGTCTTTAGTAATCAAAGATGTGGATACCATAGCCAGGAGAGCAGCATTACATAGATTCTATAGATTCTTGGAACTTTGGAATTAGAGAAGGCACATAACAAGTTTGATGAGTAAAAAGACTTTATGCTTATGTGGTGCTGAGGAATCGAACCCAGGGCCTCATGCATGCAAGGCAAGTGCTCTACCACTGAGCCACCTTCCCAGCCCCCTAAAAAGACTTTATAAAAGGGCGTGTTCACCTGTGCTTCTGTATAAACATTTTGCTTGTACAGAGATTGCTCTCTAGGATGTGGAATAATGACTTGTATCTTATATAGAGATTGCTTTCTAGAATGTGGAATCATGACTTATCTCTTATATAGAAGGAAAATACTCACCTAGCATAATTATCCTTGAGTGATTAAGTTTTTGGATTTTATGCTGTATCTTGAGCCATTAAGAGGGTTGGCTTTTATTGTGCTTAACATTTAAATAAACACTTAAGGAAGATTCTTTGGGTGTGATTCAGTTTGTTATGACTAAAAGGCTAAAGATGAATTAAAGTTAACACTTAGACTATCAATATACTAGGAAAACACTTCATTTCAGCATCCTTTTGGTTAGAAGCCAAGACAAATCACTCTGCAGAGCTAGGTGTATGAATTGAGATATTAGAGTAAAGCACATACTTTATGCAAGATATTTTGTATGTATGAATTTGTGAGAAACAGGTCTAGTTTGCAAAAAATGACATTTGTTGAGAAAAAGATCAAACTAAAATATAATTCTAAGCTTTCCCTAAATCAGTAGTAGGTACTGTAAAATATTTTGTTACTATTGCTCATTTTGGGATAATACAAGTATGAACAGGCAAGTTATTCAGTAAGAAATATGTGTGTGTGTGTATATATATATATATATATATATATATATATGTCTGTGATAGCAGAGCTAACTGCTTAGGTTTTAACTGCTCTAAGGTATAAGCAGAAAAGGAAGATCATTCAGAAGAAATTATGCACATAACCATATGTATATCATTATCCACTGTGTACATGATTTAAGAGGGAGTAGCTCCCACCAGGTGCTGGTGGCCCAAGCCTGTAATCCTATCTGTTTAGGAGGCTGAGATCTGAGGATTGCTGTTTGAAATCAGCCTGGGCAGGAAAAGTCTGTGAGACTATCTCTAATTAATAAAAAGTTGACGTGGAGCTGTGGCTCAAGTGGTAGAGTGCTAGCCTTGAGTGAAAAAGCTGAGGGACAGCTCCCGGCATTGGGTTCAGGCCCCATTATTGCATTAAAAAATAAAAAAAGAATGGTCCACTCCCTCTCCTCTCTCCCTTCCCCTTCCCCTCCTTCTCCCCTCTTTCCTCTCCTCACCTTCCCCTCTCCTTCCCCTTCCCTTTCCCTTTTCTTACACCTCCTCTCCCCTTCTCACCTCTCTTCCCTTCCTCCTTCCTCTCCTGAACCTCTACCTCCTTCTTCTCTCCTCTTCCCTCCCCTCCTTTCCCCCCTCTCTTTTTCTCCCCTCCTTCTCCCCTTTTCCTTTTCTTCTCTTCCCCTCCCCCTTCTCCCCTCTCTTCTCCTCATTCCTCACCCTCGCTTCACCCTTCCCCTTCTCTTCCCTTTTCTCTCTCCTTCTCCCTCCCCTCCCCTTCTTCTTCTTTGCTGTCTCCTTTCTCTCCCCTAGCCTTTCCTCCCCTCCCCTCCCCTCCCCATTTTCCCTCTCTTCCCTTCCTCCTTCTTTCCTCTTCCCCTTCCCCCTTCCTCTCCCCTCCTCTTCCTCATCTCTTTTCCTTCCCCTTCCCATCCCCTCATCTTTTACCAGTCAGATTATTGATTCTATAATTAAATGATACTCATAATTCATATTCAGTATTTACGCTCATAAATATACAACACAAGTTCCACATAACACAAATATCTCATAGCATTCCACAGATGGATATGTTCCAACACAGAAAAAGTAGCATTTAAGGAAAAAACAACAAACATCAAAGTTCCATTTAAATAAAAATATACTTTTAAACAAAGTATTTTACTTTTGGCTAAAAATCAGGTGCAAGAATATCTTTTTTAAAAAATACCAGACTTTTAGAAATACTAATTGAGAATTTGAAATACATATCAGCATCTTTACAACTTTCTTGTAAGTCTGAAATCATTCCAAGATAAAGAGTTTGCTAGCTCAGTCTTGTAATCCCAGCTACCCAGGAGTCTGATACCTAAAGACTTTTGTAATATTATTTAAAATGTGTTCTCTAGTTTGGACTTGAAACACCATGAACATTAAAGCCTCACCTATCTTTATTTTCTGGGCTTCTTTCTCCATATTACTTTTCTCATTTTCATTTTACCAGTTGGAAACTTACTCATTTTTCTTCCATGATTCCATTGACTTATCTTCTAACCTTTACTTTCTTCTAACTTCTATGTTATGCATTCTTTGAAAGTTGTACCTTTTTATACTTGGATTTATACAATTGCCTGTTTTATGTACCATTTCCTGTGAATTAGTTTGCAGACTTTTTGAAAGGAATGTCACTGTTTATATGATCTTTGGAGATCTACATTTCTTTGCTCAGAGCTTTTTACTCAAAAAGACCATGTTTAAGAAGTGTCTGGGGGAAAAAAAGGCGGATAATCCTAGCTACTCAGGAAGCTGAGATCTGAATTTGTGGTTTGAATCCAGCCCTGGCAGAAAAGTCGGTGAGACTCTGATCTCCAATAAACTACTCAGAAAAAGCTGGAAGTGATGCTCTTAAGTGGTAGAATGCTATCCTTGAGCATTAGCTCAGAGACATGCACAGGCCTCTGAAATCAAGTTCCAGGCAGGACTGCCAAAAAAAAAAAAAAAAAAAAGTCTGAATTAGTTGGGTGCTGGTAGCTTACATCTCTGATCCTAACTTCACAGGAAGCTGAGATGTGAGGGAGCACAGTTCAAAGCCAGCCTGTGCAAAAAAAAAAAAAAAAAAAAAAATCTTTGAGAGTCTATCTCCAATTAACCAACAAAAATTTAGGCTTATTGATAATGGCTTAAGTGGTAGACTGCCAGAAGAAAGGAAAACTGAGCATATGCAATACCCCACTAAATTCAAGCCCTAGTACTAGCAGAAAAAAAAAATTAAAGTCAGTTGTGATCTAACATTTGCTGGTTTGGGTGAAGATAGATCTGAGTTTTAATTGAGGCTGTAGCAAACAGCACTCACAAGGAAAAAGGAAACTGAGGGACTTTTTCTTGAATTTAGGTCTGATCATTTCTGAGTGCTAATAAGTGTTTCTTTTCCTTTTTTTGATCAGTCATGGAGCTTAAATTCAGGGCCTAGCTGCTGTCCTTGAGCTTTTCTGCCCAAGGCAGAAGTGGTTTTAACTCTTTAAATGACACACTGCCAGAAAGCATAGACAGGGAAAGCACAGGCTCTCCAGACACCTACAAAATGTACCACCAACTCTTCATGCCAAAAAAAATCACTTTGGATACTAAGGTGACAAGAAGACATATTAAGGCAAGCTTAGAGCCTGATAAAGTAAACTGATTTTCTGAAAGTGAGATCCTACCCCTTTGAGCCACAGCTCTACTTCTGGTTTTCTGGTGGTTAATTGAAGACAGGAGTCTCACAGTGTTTCCTTCTGTGCTGCCTTTGAACCTCAGTCCTTAGATCTCAGCCTCCTGAGTATCTAGGATTATAGGTGTGAGTTACCAGCATCAGACCTAGTAAGTGTTTCTTGATGTATATCCAAGTCTCCAACTATGAACTTCTGTTTTTGTTTTGTCATTAACTACATGTTTCTTAAGTTCCAGTGAAGGGAACTGAAGAGGCAGTTGATTACCTGGTATCTACCCCATCTGTTTCCTGTATAAAGAGCCAGCAATTTCTACATCGGTGCCCTTCATTTATGTAACTGGAAGCAACATATGAACATAGGTTGTTGTTGTGATGTGAAGAGCCCTAGGATCTCGCTTTTAGAAAGTCAGTTTACTTTATTAGGCTCTAAGCTTGTCTTAATATGTCTTCTTGTCACCTTAGTACCCAAAGTGATTTTTTTGGCATGAAGAGTTGGTGGTACATTTTGTAGGTGTCTGGAGAGCCTGTGCTTTCCCTGTCTATACTTTCTGGCAGTGTGTTATTTCAAGAGCTAAAGCCACTTTGTTTCCAGTTTAGAAATGATTCAATGAAAACCAGGAGAATATTTCAGGTGAATTCTGACTGTTTTGGCATTATTACATGAACAGTTTTAATTTTTTTTTTTAGTTCTTTACTGTGCAGTTTTTCAGAATTTTCAGTAATGGCTTCCTTGGCCAATCAAGAGTTTGTAGATTGTGTTGGAGGAATGTTGGTACTCTGTGTGTGTGTGTTTTCAATCAGTTCAATGTAGAGGAATGAGTATTGTAAGCATTCTATTATTTTTAATTTGTAAATACTTCAAACAGTGGAAAGGATAGGGAATTATATAATATCTTCCACTTTCATTGACTCTTAACATTTTTACCCTATTTCCTTTAGGGACCATTTTCCAAAATGGTCATATAAAATAATATATCATATTTGATCACATTTATATTATATTTGATCATATAAAATAGTATTTATTGAAATGAACTGCAAAAAATCCCCCCAAAGTTGAAGCTGTCATTTTCTTCCTCCTGATTCCATACTACCTCTCTTGTACTAAAGTGCATATTTGTTGATGACTCCATTATATTCCAGTGAGATCACCCTGTGAGTAGTGTAGTGGTGGATTCCTTCAGGGAAATGAAACCTTGTATTTCGCTTTGGTGCATCTTCTACCTCAAAGGAAGTGTGCTTCTGAAGAGATTTAGTGAATATGATGTAGGGTCTTGAACTAGGTGAGAAGTATACGTATTTCCAAAGGTCCATTTGACTGAATGTGGGTGTTCACATTCTGATTAGCTGTTTAGCATCTACAATATCTAAGAGCTTGTCAGTTGTTGTTCAGATTGCTAATAATTTGCTCAAATGCCAGAATAATAATTAAATATGACCTTTTTTTGTATGTGACTGTTTTGAATCGTAGTTTCCAAAAGTATTTGTTTTTGTTTTTTCAGTTTCCATTGGTTCTGTTAATTTTTGGTAAATATTTGCTCCATATCTGGATTTTGAATTAATCCCCCCCCTTCCCTTCTTCCTTCTTTCCTTCCCTCTTTTCCTTTTCCTTCTTCCCTTTTTTCTCTCTCCCTTTCCCTCCCTCTCCCATCTTAATAAAGAAAATATAAAAGGAAAAAGGCTGTTTTCCTTGATATTACTTAATATTTCGGTGACTTAATTATATGGCAGATTTTTCTTCATTGCCCAAATCTGAAATTACATTAAACTATATTATCTTGTACAATAAAATTTTTGTTTTGATAAACTATGTTTTGATAAACTATCTGGAAAACAAAAAAGAAAATCTTTATATTAAAATATCTTTTTTATGTGTTCTTTTTAACACTTTTCTACAAATTACTTTTTCATTGTGCTCATTTGTCCCCTAATACTTCCAATAAGTTATGTTTGTAATTATAACAAATAATGTATAAATATTAACATAAAAAGTTAAGTGAACACTAAGGAAAAATTAACCCTTGAGCAAATTATGTATTACAATTAAAAGGTAGAAAATTAACAAATTAAAAATTTGTCAGTAATACTGTCATTCATAAATGCTGTTATTGTTTAACTTTATGCATAGTTCCCATTTCTAAAAATGTTCATAAAGTACATATTTTGACATAGTTTGCTATCGGTAATATGTTCTTTTCATGTAGTATCGTGAACAGCAAACTAGTAATTTATGCGTGGTGTTTGAGTTATTGCCACCCCAAATTGCACACAGTGGAAGCTGCCCAGTGCAGAGGTAGAAACTTAGGCTTTGCATCAGACTTAGGTACACATCCCTTCTTGTCCTGTGAGTAAGTTAAATGTATGCACTTGGTAAGCATAGAAATGGATGAGTCTATTTCCCCAAATAAAAATATGCGTAAGAAGCATTTTTGAGGGCATTACAGGAGTTCCATTTACACAGTGCCAGGAGTGCAATGAGTATCAAGTGGTATTATGGAGAGGCTTCACAATAAATACTACATTAGGAAAGACAAAAGATGTTGAAAAGGTCAATCTTGTGTTTAAATTCCATTGCCATCACTTCTAAGCTTATCTTAGTATATCAAATATGTCTTACTTATACTCTCTGCCTTGGATTGTTACATTTGTGATATACAGAATACAGTGTGCCTGACATATTAACAGATATTCCAGAATAGTTACTATCATTATTATTTAATTATTTGCTTAGATGATAAATTTGGACATTAGACTATTTGTACAATATCAAGGAGGAAGCTTCTAAATACCCTAGATTTTATTGGAACTTACTATCTAAAGTACTTGTGGCTAAATGTGAACTGTTTGAATAGTTTGATATTAGCTGCTTCCTCCATCCCCAATTTTGGAATAATATGTGGAGAGGAATTTTTTTTATGACCTTTACATGTGTAATGAAAAGCTACTGTGTATAATTATTATGTGGTAATATATGTGCCATTAATTTTTCTTGTTGGTACTTTGTAGATCATGTATATCTGTCCCACTCAAACAAGGTCTTTTTCCAGCAGTTGTAGATTTCCTATGTAGTTTCTTTCTCCCTTGATTTTCTATGTTCTTAATTTTTAGACACACCGATTTAATTTATACATATATATTTTATTACCTATATATATATATATTAAGTTGAAAAGGTCATAAAAAGATGGGTTAATCGTACTTGTTTTTACATTCTGCTTTTCAATAAATGTGTATTGTAACACTTTTGACCAGTTTAGACATTGTTGTCATGAGGCTCAGTGTACTTGCTGGTCTAAAGGCTTGGGTTTATCCTTGTTGTCCTCTGTTCACAATGCAAGCTGGTCCTTATATTTCTTCTAGTGGCCACTTGTTTACTCAAGTTATTCGTATATAGAGTGATGCCTATTTTCCCTTCACCTGTTTGTCTTTCTGTCTCCCTATCTCCCTTTCCCTCTCCTGCCCCCTTCTTCCATTCTTAACGTGCAGTGAAGGCACTATGCTTTAGTTTCAGTTGAGATCAATAAGGGCATAAAATTAGTGAACTAATAAATTTTTGCCAGAAGCTAAAAAAAAAAAATCTTGATTTGGAGACTGGCACTCAGGAGTGTGATAATAGTCTTTAACTTTTCCTAAATTTGCCTTTGAGTGACTTTTCCTTTTTTTTTTTTTGGGGGGGGGTGGTCCAGTTGTGGGGCCTGAACTCTGGGCCTGGGCGCTGTCCCTCAGCTCTTCTGCTCAAGGCTAGCACTCTACCACTTGAGCCACAGTGCCACTTCCGGCTTTTTTCTTATGTGGTGCTCAGGTATGCAAGGCAAGCGCTCTACCACTGAGCCACCTTCCCAGCCCCCTTTGAGTGACTTTTTAAAAAATCATAACTAAGATGGACAGAAGGCAAAACCAAGTTCCCTTTTAAATGAAAAAAATTTGAAGTATGTTCAAAGGGATTTGAAAGGTAAAATTGATTCCTTCCAAGTTTATTAAAGAGAAAAATGTTTTATAATTTCATCTTAGGTTACAGCCTGAGTAGGGGTTTAGTATATTCTGGTTGAATAACTAGCTTATGACTATAAGCAATTTGTTGGAAGCTTTAAAATTATATTTAGTATTGTAAAGGCTTCTGATTAAATAACTTAGGAGAGAGATTTTCTTCATTTTACTGAGGACTGAGAATTTTTTGAGCACCATTACATGATGACTCTGGAAATTTGAATTTAGAATTCCTAGCTCCTACGCTTTGCTTTCTGTGTAGTGCCGTCCTTCCTTTTTTTTCAAACTTACTTGGAGATAGTTTGATCCTTGGGATTGTAATAATTATGTCTTTATCTAACAGTTTTACAGAAGACAAATTTTTGGCTCTTGGCATTTAGGGATGACAAAAAGACAAAATTTCTACCCTCAAGGAGAGTGATCACTGTTTTGGTTAGTCTTGATGATCCATTTGGTTGGATTGAGAGACCTGTGAGATTAGTAAAACATACTTTGGGGTATGTCTGTGACACTTTTCCAGAGATTTGACACTGAAAGGGACAGTCCTATTAAATGTAGGTGGTTTGGTTAAGTAGGCTGAACATGGAACAGTAGGTGTCCCGACCCGCAGGACTTCAACGAGGGCAGTGAACCTAAGCGAGAAGGAATGAAGGGACAAGAGACACGAAGAATGACAGCAAGACAAGGGTTCTGATCAAGCTGTCAATTTTTATTTTTCCCACAGGGGTATTTATATGCTTAGAATAAGGAAGCTTTTTCATTGGCCTTAGCAGCTGCAGGATGTTTGCTTAGGGCAGTGTGAAAAGGTGGTCCTTAGCAGCTACCTGGTGTTTGTTTGGGGCAGGATGAAAGGACCGGATTCTATAAACAGCCTCGACATGTTCCAGCGAGATAGTCAAGCTTAGGGCTCCCGACAAGTAGGCTTCCTAGAACAAAAGTAGAAGGGGCAGGAAGCCTGCTTCCTATGCCCAGGAGGGGAACAACCTTCCAGGCACTTGCTACCCTGATATTCTGTCTCACTTCAGTCCCTAAGCAATGGATTAGTCTTGGAATGAAAAGTGAAATCCTGAACTGTAATATGTTATCTTCCTTTTAAGTTGATTCTCTCCAGTATTTTGTTACTATGATGAATAATTGACTAACAGATACTAAATAGATAAAAGTACATAAAGATATCTAGTGTTCCTATATTAATGATTGCTTATTACAAAGGATGACTTTACATTTCTTAGCTTCGATGTATTCTAGGTAGCTTGAGGCTGCAACATGACATTTGTTTTAGTTTTTACTTATTTTTATACCATCTTGTACATGTTCTTATATATATATTTGTTCTGCAGCATTTTTGTTGGAGTGTGACTTAGGTTTACATTTTTTTGTTTGGGAGGGAAAGATTGACAGGAGAAGAAAGATGGAACTTAGTAATTTTTTTCCCTCCTTTGTAGGAGGAATCAAGGCTTCCATTTTTTAAAAAAAATTCATTTATGCTATGCAATAGAAAAACTCAATTCTATCTTAAAGATAGTCTTAGAAGGGATGAACTGAGGTCACAAAATCATATCAGTGCTGGAGGGGAGACTTCCAAGTAATATGACTTAGTATTAATGATTGTAATGATTCTGGAGCTATTTCAACCTGAAATGCAACTAAAATACTTCCAATTTTAATAATTAAACTCTTTCTGGTTTTTAAAACAAAGACAAGCTGGGTGCCAATGGCTAACGCCTGTAATTCTAGCTACTCAGGAGGCTGAGATATGAGGATCATGATACAAAAACAGCCCGGGCAAGAAGGTCCATGAGACTCTTATCTCCAGTAAACCACTCAGAAAGCCGGAAGTGGCGTTGTGGCTCAAGTTGTAAAGTGTGCTCGCCTTGAGCTGAAGAGCTGAGGGACAGCATCCAGGCCTGTTCAAGCCCCAGGACCGATGAACAAACAAAAACTAACAAAGACAATACTTGCCTTTCATTTTTATTTTTATGGTGACTATCATTTTAGTTTTTAGAAAATGGTTTTCAGCTGGGTGCTCGTGGCTCATTCCTGTAATCCTAGCTACTCAGGAGGCTGAGATCCGAGGATCGCAATTCAAAGCCAGCCTGGGCAGGGAAGTCTGTGAGACTCCTATCTCCAATAAACCACCAGAAAACCGGAAGTGGCGCTATGGCTCAAGTGGTAGAGTGCTCATCTTGAGCTGAAGAGCTCAGGGACAGCGCCTAGGTGCAGAGTTCAAGCCCCATGGCTGACCAAAAAAAAAAAAAAAGAAAGAAAAAAAAGCTTTTTAACCATCCATAAATAACAGAATGATATTTAAATTTCCCAAGATGTTTTGCCTTTGCTATAGAGAAGTAATGTTCTGCCTTAGTGTTCTGCTTTGTTACTAATTTCATGTTTTATACTATGAATGAATGATTTGTAGTTTAAAAGTACTTAGACTATATTTACAACTTCATGATTTGTTTTCTGGTATTCTTTCCCTTGTCCAGATTTTAAAACAAAACAACCAGCTAGAGATATGATTTTACCAGGGTGTTTAAATTTATTTGATGACTGAGTTGGATGAGACTTTTCAGTCTCTAAATGTGATGGAATATTTCCATAAAGGAATGTATGTTTATTTCATTTTGCAGATGAATTATCAAACATGGTCCACATTTTTGTGCCTTTGCCTATTTTTTTCTGCTTTTAGGAATTTTCTTTTTCCACTTCTAGCTGTGGATCTAGACTTGCCCATACCCCATAACTATTTTGAAATGGCTCAGAAACACAGAAGGAAGGCTCCTTACTTTAGAAGTCATGAAGTGGTTTGGAATCATGGCCATCTTTCTCTTGTTTGTCTTCTTGAAATGGCTCAGAAACACAGAAGGAAAGCTTCTTACTTGAGAAGTCGTCAAGTTGTTTGGAATCATGGCCATCTTTCTCTTCTTTCTTTCCTGTGTTAAAGATAGAAGAAGACATAGCAGAGAGAGGTGTGAAGTTGGACAGACATGTATTTGTACCTGAATTCTTGCTTATTTTTGTGTGATCATGGATAGCACAACTTTTTAAAGCCTCATATCTCAGATGTAAAACTGAGACGCATCTTATGGCCTTCTTGTGGTTTAGTGAGGCTCAAGTCTTGCTTGTCAAGGAACGTGTGCTTAGTACTTTCAAATTCTCTTAAAGAACCAGAGCATGGAAATACTCTGCAGCTATTGTATGTTCTTCTACAATGGCATTCTCCTGTCTCCCTTTGGAGATGACCATTGTCCTTAATTGTAGGCTACAAATCCCTTGTTTTTAAAATAGGCGTATCTGTGAAGAATGTATTTTAAGCTGTGCTTATTTAGGTTCTGTAAAATGGTGTCATAATATATGTCGTCTATAAATAAGGAAGCCTCATCACATCAAGGTGGGTGTAGAACTCCTGACTCTCCACTTGGCCTTTTCTGATAAGAGAGGGTGTGAATGTAGGCTTTCAGTTTTTCTGCCACCTGGCTGGAATACAATAGTTTTTTTTAAAATTTTTAATTTTTCTTATTTTTACACTTTCTGTCTTGCTAGCATGCCCTCTTTACAGGTCTTCTTTTTTTTTTTTTTTTGTCCGGTTTGTGGGGCCTGAACTCTGGGCCAGGGCACTGTCCTTCAGCTCTTCAGCTCAAGGCTAGCGCTCTACCACTTGAGCCACAGTGCCACTTCTGGCTTTTTTCTTTTTGCTTATGTGGTGCTGAGGAATCGAACCCAGGGCCTCAGGCATGCAAGGCAAGTGCTCTACCACTGAGCCACCTTCCCAGCCCTTTACAGGTCTTTTAGTTAGAGAAAATAGGCTTTTTTTCTTTATTGCATTATAGACAGGAATTATACTATATGACACACAGTGCAGGAAATGAACCCCATAAATAAATATATTAAAGTTAATGAGAACCAGATTTACTGCTTTTATAAGGAAGAGGAATGTGAAAAGTACTTTTGAACTATTTGGTGTGGATTAGAATTCAAGATGGCTCATAAAAAAGAAAAATAGAAATAAATATGTTGGGTGGTGTGTGTGTGCGTATGTGTGTGCCTACTTTTCTTCACTTTGAGAGCTTAAAAACAGTAATAAACCAGTTGCAGTAGCTACAATGAATACCCAGATCTTGGTTTCAGAGTACCATTTTCCTAGTAAAATGATAAGCATTTTTGGAGTAGAAAATCACTTTTTTGGCAACCATCAAAGAATAATTAATTTGGCCAAAATTATCAATGGACATTAAAAGTATGGTAAAGATTTGTGTTTTTTTTTTGGAAATAAGACCACAAAATAATAATTACAAAAAGAGAAAAAGTAACTTTATGATGAGGAAATCTAGCAAATGCTACCTAAATCAAGTGCTATAAATTTAACAATACCAAATAATGAAAGATGAGGAATAATGGTAGAATGTGGTGAAAGAATCTTCTATGGTATGTCTGCTGAAAATTCATATCTTGAACCGAATCATTAGAAATGTCAAACAAGCACAAATTAAAGATGCACTGTACAAAATGGACTTGGAACTTTCCAAAATGGGAAGATCAGGAGTTAATAGTAATATAGGGAAGTCTTCCAGATTGAATTAGGACTAATGAGACATAGCAACTAAGTACATGTGTGAGGTTATATTGGGTATTTTTTTTTAATAAAAATGGACATTATTGAGATAATTGGAGAAAGATGATTATATGTATAATAGATAACAATTCTGACATCAGTGTTAACTTCTGACTTTCTATGGTCATGGTAGTTTTTGTAGAATGCCCTTGTTCATAAGAATTACTCATGAAACCATCTGGTAAGCTATCATGTTGGCTTCTTACATTAAGTGGTTAAAAGAAACGATTATTTGTACTGTTTTTATATCTTTCTTATAAGTTTTCTGAGATTATTGTGTAAGAAAAGAAAAAAAAACCCAAAATACAACCCTTTCTGCTAACTGAGTAGCTCAGAATTGTTAGCTTATCAAAGAAATCATGTATAAGGTGTAAAAAGTTTGCTTTGTGTACAACTGCAGCTGATCTTGTATTGAGGCTTCCTGTCTCATCTTTCTCTATGCTGGCTCTTTAATTTGCTGTCACCTCATCACTGCATTCTTTTTATGCTTGCTATTTCCGCAACCTCAGTTTTGCCCCTGTAGAAATGCTTTCCTGAATGCAAAGTGTGGTTTACTAAAATATGGCATGTTAAAGTGTCACATGTCAATAATGTTAACATTTAGCTTACTTTGTGCATTCCTGCTCTTTCTCCTCAGCTTGTTGATGAGCTGGTTAAGCAGTTTGTTTCTCTTTCTACCACATAGCATTTACTTCAGTATTGAGCATGATTTAGTAGGCTTTGAGTTTAAAATTTTTTTATTTTATTTTAAGGTATTGGGCTATTTCATTGCCTATCTCAGAATTTGGAGTTTTCAGGAAGTACCAGCAGGAGTGGATGTGCATTCATAATGTTCATATTCTTTTTTTTTTTTCCCGGTCGTGGGGCCTGAACTCTGGGCCTGGGCGCTGTCCCTCAGCTCTTCAGCTCAAGGCTAGCACTCTACCACTTGAGCCACAGCGCCACTTCCGGCTTTTTTCCTTTTGCTTATATGGGGCTGAGGAATCGAACCCAGGGCCTCGAGCATGCAAGGCAAGTGCTGTACCACTGAGCCACCTTCCCAGCCCCAATGTTCATATTCTTAATCGTTAGCTCTCAGCAGTTTAGTGTTAAACACATTAGGACTAAATGGGGGCTAGTCCAGGCATTTGTTGGGTTAGTCCTATTAGTCGTGGGGAAGAGGTTTATGGTCAGAGCAGACAGAGGTCTTTGTGTGAGCATTTTACATTAAGTTGTCTTGGAGAATCTGCCCTTTCCATGGATATAGAAAATAATGGATTAAAAATATTGAATCCTCCCACTCCAGAATGCTCTTTCTCTGGTAGAACTAAAATCTACCATAGTTCTTCTTTTCTTTAGGTAGGTTGGAGGACAAATTTCTCTTTAGCAGTTATACTAATTTTCATATTTCTCAGAATGATCAAGTAAAAGAGCTTTTAAAATCCCAGAGTGGTAGTTACATTGCATTTAGTTTACACCCACATGCACAGGCTTTTCTTTAGCATTTTTTTCTTGCTACTTTTGCAGTGTAGGTGGCTTTCTCCGGATTGCTTTTGACAGGAAATTGAACAACCTTTCTTTTTTTTTTTTTTTTTTTGAGCAGAATATATTTTACTGCTGAGAGAGGAAAAAAAGAAGTGTTTATGTTTTGAAAGTTTATTATGAGTTTTGATTTAAAGACCAATTTAAATCCAGAAAAATAGGGATAAGGGTTAAATTTCACATTGTGTACTGCTGCTTCTGAACCTTCCTAGTGGATTTGTGCCTTCCTTCCTTTGTAGAGTTGTTTTATTATTCAGCCATTGGTGGATATCAGGAAGTCAGCTTCCACCATTTTTCTGGCTCTTTTCTTTTCTGGCTCTTTGCATCCATCGTTGTTCTGGCTCTTGACTCAGGCCACCCTCCTCAGTTGTTTTCTTTCAGCAGTGGAGGTATGGAGGGCTCTCCACAGTTTTCACAGGCACCTTGAATCTAGGACTTCTATTAGCCCCATCCACTTTATCCCACATTAAAATATATACAACTTTTAGCAAAGTTTCCAAGGAATTTGCTGGTTCACATGTTTCAGAGTGCAAGTAGAAGTTCTTATTGGAGTCTTGCCCATAACACATAGGTTCTGTCTGGACTATCAAACCTCTTGGTGCTTTCCGATACAAGTGCCAGTGCCTGATCCTCTTCCTTCTCCTCCTGCCCACTGGCTAGATGGAGTTAATGTGGCTGAATCTGATTTGGGCTGTTTCTGCAGAGCACTGAAGATTCAGAAGGGCTTACCAGTCTTTAGTCCGAACAAGTTCATTTTCTATGTTTGAAAATCTTGTCTAGCTGGAAAAGAATAATTCTGAAGAAACCTACATGCTTTCATATTTGCATGTTTATTCATATACCTAAGTGGTTTACTAGTGCAAATCTGTCAGGTATGTCTTATTATATGATTAGTTATTTATAACAATTAAAATTGACAAAGCAAAGTATATACTTTGAGTGTTAATGATATCTTTTGTCCATTATGGGGGTGTACTTTGTATGCCAATCATATAGAAACGATATTTTATTATCTGGGATATCTGACTATCAGAAAATATCCTACTAAATAGGTTCTTTGCCTCACTGCTTCTAAAGTGTGTAGCTTTTGACTCAAGCAGTGTAAGAAAGACCCTAGCAGGGTATTATACAACTCTGTTCTGCTGTATCCATATAGCTTCATAGTCCTAAGACATACGAGGCTTTGAGTAGGTCCTGGTTAGTATATAAAATTAAAGGACGTGAAATGTTTTTCCATTTGGCTGAATAAAGGTGTTAATGAAGCCGGGCACTGGTGGCTCATGCCTATAATCCTAACTACTCAGGAGGCTGAAATATGAGCATCACAGTTCAAAGTCAGCCCAGGCAAGGAAAGTCTGAGACTTATCTCCAATTAACCACCAGAAAACTGGAAGTGGCACTGTGGCTCAAGTGGTAAAGTGCTCTCCTTGAGCTGAAGAGCTAAAGGACAGCACACAGGCCCAGAGTTCAAGCATGGTGGGGGGGTGGGGAGAGGGGAAAGGGGGTGTTAATGTCTTGTTAGAGACTGAAAAGAGAAGTTTCCTGTTTGTCTCACTAGGAATTAGGAATATTTGTGATTAAAGTTTATAGTTTTGGGTATTCTTTTTTTTTTTCAGTGTTTGTTTTACGTGATTTAGGCACTGGGTTTGGCAAATTCATAGTGAAGTAGTATTTGACCTCAGCAAAATTAAAAAAAAAATTCTTGGGAAGTGCTAAGATCATACATGCTCTGATTTATTTAAGTATTTTTGGAAATGGATATATTTACTGCAAATTGTTGTTGAGCATACATGTATTTTCTTTGAATAAAAAACAGCATTCATAGAAAATGTTTTGTGACTGTGGTTAGAACTTAGCTATCTGAAAATGAGTAGTGGGAGGACTGTAGAAAGTCTAAATAGCCAGTCTGGCTGTTTTAGGTCAGGGTTTCTTCACCTTGGGATTATTTCATGTTGGGTTGAATAGTTCTGTGTTGATAGGAGGTGAAGGGGTTGCCTTGTACATTATAGCATACTTAGCTGCATCCCTGGCTTTCTCTGATTGTGACATTCAGAAATGTCTCCAGACATTCTAAGATGTTCCACTGGGATATAGACTTGCCCTTGTTGAAAACCTCTGCTTTGGAAAGGCAGATCCTCTACGTGGGTGGTGGACTGACTACTGTGTCAGTATCACCTCCTAGGGTGGCTTTTTATAAATTCCTGGGATTCTCCCAATACTTCTAAACAAATTATTGGGGTAGCCTCGAAAAGTCGATCTCCATAGAGATTGAATAGTCAGTTTTAAGGCATTGTTTAGCTTGAATTTAAGTGTGTTGAACTGCATATACATTACAAATTACATAGGGTTTTAGATTAAGATTCCATTTGTAGTGATTATCATTTTTCATAATTTACTTACTCATAGTAAATGAGCTACAGTTGTATATTTTCTAGTATTTGATAACTATTACACAAAAGTTTGCAATCACTTTAATTTGTTTTGAGAGATTACCTCAAGTTGGATTCAAAAGCAATATTTACTTCATATTTTGAGATAGAATAAAGTGGATTTGCCACCAAGTCCTGTTGTGGGTAAGAAATGTCAATCAGACCCTCAATCTTAGAAGACCTGCTCACTTTCAGCAGAATATTAATTCATAAAATGTATGTCCTATATATTTTTCTCCTACTGGCTTTTCCTCTTTTGCAGCTTTTCTGCTGACAGGCACAGTAGAAAAGTGTAAGATATGAAATGCTTGTGTAGTTTTATTCATTGATTACTAGACTCAGAATTGCCATCTTTACAGATAAAATAGTTCAGATATTTTCCTGGCTGCTTAATTAATAAGAATGTTTTCTGTTCCATAGTTATGTTTCCATGGTAACTTCATTAAAATATGTTTATTTTAAATTATGTGAATTCAAACCTCATACTATTTTCTAAGTGAGAGCCTTGCTGACTTTGATGCACTGATATTTAGCTGGAATAGCAAGCTTACTCTGAATAATGAGAGGATATTCTCCTCTGTGGCACTTCCTGGTATGTGTATTGCTATTGCTCTTGGAGCTAGGTGTACTTGGTTACTTTTAAGTAGAAAGTTCTAACCTAGGTTTATATATTTTAGTGGGTACTTCTCAAACATTTTAATCAGCTATGAAAAGGTACTCTCTTATTGAGAAAATTAACAGCTTAACTAAAATTGAAAGGTCTTTCTTTTTTTCTACAGGCCAAAAAATACTGTAAATATGTTTAACTTTTAAATTCAGATGAAACAAGTGGCTTGGGTTGCACAGGTTTCGGGTTTTATTACTTTGTACTTAACCTTGATCTTAGCCAGGTGCTGAAACAAAGGTGTTGGGAGTTTTCTTATCTGCTGCTTTGTCAGAAGAAAATTGCCTAAGGAGTCAGCTCTTCTGCAGTAACTGCATCCTATGAAAAAGATGGTCAAGCCTGTCTGAGCATCTCACCTCCACAAACCTTTATACGGAGCTCATGGCTTTCTTTTGATGCCTGCTGGGTAATTGGAGCACTGCTTTTAAAGTGGTTTTCTATTTCTGACCTCCTTAAATTTCAGTAAGAGAAATTGGGGAAGGGTTATTTCTGAAAATGTTTTCAAAGTACGTTAGGACAACTTTCTGGGATGCATTTATTTGACTATTCCTAGCATTCTTTTTTAAGAGGTGGAGCCAAGAAAGATGTTTTATTTTTGTAATTTTTAGCCATTTGAGAAACACATGAAAAATATTAGCAAGACAACTTAAAAACCGTCTTTGAGAATGTACCATCTTTGGAACATCATGAAATGCTTAATGATGAAGTAGGAATGCTCCCTGATGGGAGCTGCCACTGTGCTACCAAGAGGAAAGTATTTTCAGTTCCATGGTGGGTCGAAACTATTTGTTAAAAAAAGTTGCATTGTACTGAATATGTACAGACTTACATTCCCTAAATAACACTATATAGTACTATTTACATTAGTATTTACATTATATTTGATATGGGAAGCAAACTACAAATTATCTGAAGTTACACCAGAAGATATGTATAGATTACATGCAAACATTATGTTATATAAGGGACTAGAGCTTCTCTGGAGTGTTTTTTTTTTTTTTTTTAGTCGGTCATAGGGCATGAATTCTGGGCCTGGGTGCTGTTCTTTAGCTCTTCAGCTCAAGATGAGCGCTCTACCACTTGAACTACAGCACCACTTTCAGTTTTCTGGTGGTTAATTGGAGTCTCATGGACATTCCTTGCCCGGGTTGGCTTTGAACTGCTGTCCTCAGATCTCAGCCTCCTGGGTAGCTAGGATTACAGGTGTGAGCCATTGGTGCCTGGCCTTTTTTTTTTTTTTTTCCTTCTCAATCTGTGAGGAATTCTTCCATAGATACCAAAGGATTAGTATACATGTGATTGAGCGTCCTCAGTCTCTTCTTCAAGATTCACTTACCCCTCCCTTCTTTTTGTGTTCGGTGCTGGAACTGGGGCTTGAACTCAGGGCCTTGCACTTTCACTTGGCTTTTTCCGCTGAAGACTGGCACTCTGCCACTTGAACCACAGCTCTGTTGATCCCTCCTTTCTACTGATGCACCCTGCTTCTTTTCACTATTCTAAGGAAGTGTGTCTTCTTAGTACATGGGAGAAAAGCTGTCCACATCCAGTAAAGATTCCTGTTAAATGTCCAGTGACACCCAGTCACCTGTGGGTCATGCCTGAAATCTTAGCTGCTCAGGAGGTTGAGATCTGAGAATAGCAGTTGGAAGCCAGCCTGGGTAGAAATGTCCATGAAAATCTTATCTCCAGTTATCCACCAAAAAACTGTAAGTGGAGATGTGCCTCAACTGGTATAGCACTATCCTTGAGCAGAAAAGCTCAGGGACAACATGTAGGCCCTGAGTATCAGGACCAGCTCTCCCCCTCCCCCAAATTTATTTTAGAGACTTATTTTTGTTTAACCTACTGTCCACTGTCTTTATCATTGGACTTTTTTTTTTGTGTGTGTGTGTGGTTAATTGGAGACAAGAGTTTCAAAGCTAACTTCAGACCACAATATTGGATCTCAGTCTCCTGAGTAGATAGGATCATAGGTATAAGCCCCTGGTTCCTGGCTTAGTGTTTGAATATTTTAACCCCCAAAAGAAAGTAACTCCCACATTCACCTTGAGAAATCTTGTTAGAATTCTTTTAGCAACTAATCCTAAAGTAAAGTTTAACAGTTGGCACTTAGGGCACCAAAAAGAGACAACCTAAGATAAATACTTTTATGTTAAGGTCAAATCTACTCTTTTTTTAAGTAGATTTGATTGAAAATGTTTACTGTTATGGAATTACTAAATGTGAATACTAACAAAGGGACGATTATAAAGGCTACTTTTTATGGTTGTCTGTAAATAATTTGAGTTAAATTTTGGCACATCCTGAGGCCACTTCAGAATTTTTTTTATTCGGTTGGCCGTGGGGCCTGAACTGTGGGCCTGGGAGCTGTCCCTCAGCTCTTCAGCTCAAGGCTAGTGCTCTACCACTTGAGCCACAATGCCGCTTCTGCTTTTTTGCTTATGTGGTGCTGAGGAATCGAACCCAGGGCCTCATGCATGCAAGGCAAGCATTCTACCACTGAGCCACCTTCCTAGCCCCAGAATTTTTTTATTAAGCTTATTTTTTATTCAAAGCCCTTTTATTCTTGCAAAAAAAAAAGATATGAAATCCTCTGGCTTGGCAAATGTTTTTAGAAAGCCTATAGAACTTTCATATTCTCCTTCACATTTACTAATGTCTTTTCACCCTTTCCCTCAATTAGGGACAACTTACACTGAACTCTTCTTTTTATGTTCTCTAGAGTATAAGAAGAGAGAACAGCTTTCCATATCATGTAGCTGATTGCCTCTTTTAAACTTAGGTTCTGCTGACAAAGAATATACTTGGAAATGGAGGTTCAGATTAAATTGTCTCTGGAGGATTGTCTTATTTCTTAATACCTTGTCATATTTTTTTGGAGGCAGGGTCTCTGTGATTCTTTGTAATAATGTTATCATGTAGTTTATGATGTTATGTTTCCCACTTTTTGATTGTTTAATGAATTTCAGATTTCTTAATTGGAGTAGACTTGAGCAATAATCTCAAGTTAAAACAGAAAACAGGTGCTGGGAAGGTGACTCAGTGGTAGGGTGCTTGCCTTGCATGCATGAGGCCCTGGGTTCGATTCCTCAGCACCACATAAGCAAAAAGAAAAAAGCCAGAAGTGGCGTTGTGGCTCAAGTGGTAGAGCGCTAGCCTTGAGCTGAAGAGCTGAGGGACAGCGCCCAGGCCCAGAGTTCAGGCCCCATGACCGGACACCCCCCCCCCCCCCCAAAAAAAAATAAAAAAAATAAAACAGAAAACAGAGAAACGAGCAGATGTAGGTAGAACAGATCAGTGTGTGAATTGTGCAGGCTCAAATCCTGCAACCACCTTAAAAAGTTGGGTGGGCAAAAGAATTTCTGAAGACCTGCCTTACCTGGGGGACTAGAGATGAAGCTGTGAGGCTGAGGGAAAGAGAACGTTCCCAGTTCTTCAGACAAATTTCTTAAGGGACTGGGAAACTCTTAGTGACAGCAGTTGTGTTTTAAAATATAGACCTTATTTTAGTGTTGGTCAATCCTTAAATATATTTTAAGTATAAAAGGAGTTGTTAATCTGGGCACTGGTGGCACCTGCCTATATCATGGTTCAAAGCCAACCCAGGCAGGAAAGTCTGTGAGACTTACCTTCAATTAACCACCCCAAAACTTGAAGTAGAGTTATGAGTCAAAGTGGTAAAGCACTGTCTTTAAGCAGAAAAGCTCAGGGACAGCATCCAGGCCCTGAGTTGAAGCCTCATGATCAAAAATAAAAGGAAGTTGTAAAGATCTTTACTGATATTTAAGTGCCTTAAATCAAAACTTATATATGAAAAGTCAAGGTTATATGATGAGTGAAGTCTTATCTGTGGAAAAGTCTGATATGCCACATTACAGAGTTTTTTTTGCTCTTTTGAGAAAGCCTTTATTTTGTTCTTTTGGAGAGGAATTTTAAAGCAGGACTGAGTTAGAGATGAGTGTTTTGGATTTGAAAAAAGTTACTGCTCACATCTGTCCTAAATGTGTCAAGGTCTCTGGTGAGTAGATGATAAAGAACACATGAGCATCGTGGGTGAGCAGCCTTTCACATGTAAGCCTTTCAGAGTGTAACATGTTTCCTGAACCACTACTGCTTGTCCTAGCCCATGACCACCTCTGTTTTGTGCCCATACTACTAGCATCCTTAATAGCAGTGGTGCTCAAGAGGAGCATTTAGTAAGCTCTGTAATGGATGCATTAAGGATGAAGAAGAAATGGACTTCTTTTTCAAGGGAATCCTTTTTAAAAAAAGTCTATATCTTAATTCAGCAGCTGGCCCTTTTCTGTTACTGACAGCTGTTTTTTTCTCTCCCTCACAGTTAGCTGGAAAATAAATGGTTTGAGAAATTAACTAAGTAACATTTGATGAGTACCTCAAATTTATATAGCCTTTGTGGGCAGGGTAGAAAGTGAGGTTGTTATCAGATTGAAATGTTTTCCTTGTCAGGAGATTTTGATTACTAATTTAATCTTCTTACTAGTTTTAGATCTGTTTTAGTTTGTATTTCATCAGCACTGAATCTTAGTTATTCATGTTCCTAGGAATTTGTCCTTTTGTTGGCATACAATTGTCATTTCTAAGATCTTTTATTTCTGTACAATCAGTATTTCCACTCTCATTTCTGATTTTAGCAGTGTGAGTTTTCTCTCTTTTTTTTTGTTGCCTATCCAGCTAAACATTTGTTGATCATTTTTTCAAATGAACTTTTGGTTTCATTGATTTTTCTCTATTCTTCTATTCCCTATTTTGTTTATCTTTGCTTTAATTGTTACTGTTTTCTTCCATCTACTAGCTGAGTTTTCCTTCTTTTCTCAGTTTTATTTGTTAATTTTAGTTTTTTGATTTTTGTAACAAACCTAAGGCTTGAAATCAGGGCCTGGTTGTTATCCCTGAGCTTTTTTTTGCTAAAAACTAGTGCTCTACCACTTGTGCCACTTCCTGCTTTTTCTATAATTAATTGCAGATAAGAGCTGGCTTTCCTGCACTGTTGGCTTCAAACCACCATCCTTAGATCTCAGCATCCTGAGTAGCTAGGATTATGGACATGTGTCACTGGTGCCTGGCCCTTGTAACTTTTTTTTTTTTGTCCGGTCGTGGGGCCTGAACTCTGGGCCTGGGCACTGTCCCTCAGCTCTTCAGCTCAAGGCTAGCGCTCTACCACTTGAGCCACAGCGCCACTTCTGGCTTTTTTCTTATGTGGTGCTGAGGAATCGAACCCAGGGCCTCAGGCATGCAAGGCAAGCGCTCTACCACTGAGCTACCTTCCCAGTCCCCTTGTAACTTTTTATGTCCCTTGAATTACGATCTTCTTTTGTGTTCAGTTGATTTGTGTGTGTGTGTGTGTGTGTGTGTGTGTGTGTGTGTGTGTGTGTGTGTGTGTGTATCTATCTATTTAAAATTTGCATTTCTTCATACACACACACTTAGCTATTTCCTTTGTGGTTACTATGGAAATCACATTTAAAAACCTAAACCTAAAGTTATAGCACCCTAATTTGAATTTATACCTGCTTAACTGCAATAACATACAGAAACTACACTCTTACAAGTTCTGGCCCCATCCCTTACAGTGTTGCTGTCACAACATTATATCTGTATACATTTACTCAAAAATATACTCATATGAACTAATCAGAGGCTAGTGCATTTGTCTCTGAAATCATATAGAAAGCAAAATGTAGAGTTATAACAATAGCTTTCAGACTAATAACTTAAAATATATTAATCTTATAGAAATCTTAAAAAATCGAAAAGTACAGTTATGGACTGTTAGTAGTGTCAGCTTTTAGAGTTGCCTTTGCATTTCCTTTTATTGAGATCTTCATTTCTACATGTAGCTTCAAGTTGGTGTCTAGTGGCCTTCCTTTTTACTCTGTAGGACTGCCTCAGAAAGCAGGTGTAATAGTAGCAGATTTCCTCAGCTTTTGTTTTTCTGAGACTATCTTAACTCTTTCTTTTGAAGGACAGTTCTGCTAGATATGAGAGTCTTAGTTGACAGCTTACTTTTACCTTTGTTTATAATTACATACATGTCTTCCACCAAATTGGAGGGACATTCATCCCTTCTCTTTACTCCTTTTTTACCCTTTCCCATTTTCATTCTCCTTTATTTTCTTTTTTCTTGTTTTTGGTGGTGCTGTGGTTTGAACTCAGGGTCTTTTGGTTGTTAGGTAGGTACTCTATAATTGAGCCATGCCTCAGCACATTTTGCTTTAATTATTATTCAGATAAATAAAGTAGAGATTGTAGACCAAACAAC
The DNA here is from genome assembly GCF_019054845.1 of Dipodomys spectabilis. Taxonomy (NCBI): domain Eukaryota; kingdom Metazoa; phylum Chordata; class Mammalia; order Rodentia; family Heteromyidae; genus Dipodomys; species Dipodomys spectabilis. The sequence goes on along the minus strand of NW_024870834.1, from coordinate 22,313,858 downwards.
TAAACTGGAGACTATAAAGTCTCCAGTTTTCACCTCCCACATAACTAATGATAGATGTATTACTTCTGTGCTCAGTTTATTGGTTGGAGATGGGGGTCTCCCTAAGTTTTGCCTTGGCTGGCCTTGAATTGTAATCCAATACTTCCTAAGTAGCTGGGATTACAAGCATAAATTATGAACCTAAAACTCCTAATATTCTCTGTTTCTTCCTTTTTTTGCTAGGACTCCCACAGTATGTGTATTGAGTCACTGGATGGTGACCCAGAGAGTAGGTTTCCTACTCTTGATTCACTCTTCTTTCCTCTTTTGAAAGACTTCTCTTAGACTTGAAAATTTCCATTTTCCTTTCTCCAAGTTTATTCATTCTTTTGCTTCTTCAAAACTGTCTTTTAATGCTCTGGTGAAATTTTTTCATTTCCATTGTTTTTCTTCTCAGAGTCTCTTTAGGGTTTCTTTCTTTTTTTTTTTTTTTTGGTCTGGTCGTGGGTGCTGTCCCTCAGCTCTTCAGCTCAAGGCAAGCGCTCTACCACTGAGCCACCTTCCCAGCCCTCTCCTTAGGATTTCTGTCTTATTGTTTGTGTTTTCATTTTGTTCTCACAGCATTTCTTGACTTTTTTTCCTTTCTGTTTGTTTGTTTGTTTTTTAGGCCCAAGATTGGGACTCAAACTTGGTACCTGCCGCTTTCACCCATGGCTCTGTCAACTGAGCCATGCCCTCTTGCTTTTTTAAAAAAATACCTTCTTCTTTTAGCATCTTTAACAGTTTGTATATAATCTTTGTCTAGAAAATCTGCTATCAACCCAGATGCCCATTAGTAGATGAATGGATCAAGAAAATGTGGTATATATACACAGTGGAATTCTATGCCTCCATCACAAAGAATGACATTGCTCCATTTGTTAGGAAATAGAAAGGCTTGGAAAAAATTATATTAAGTGAAGTAAGCCAAGCCCAAAGAAACATAGGTCCCATGGTTTCCCTTATTTGCAATAACTAGTATATGTCTGAGACAAGCAGAAACAGTCAGATAAGTTGATGTTAGGTGAAATGAACCCCAAGATAAGGATTCAAATGTTTTTTTCTTTTTTGCTATTGTTTCTAACATATTTATAAGATGATTTCTTTGTTGCTTTGTATGTCCCTCCCCCACGGTATAACCCCTGTTTTCACTGTATTTGATGTTGGTATAATTTGTGGAGGGGAGGGAAAAAACAAATTATTTAAATAGGGATACAGGTGGACCCATTGCAACAATGAGATGTACAAGACGTTATGTCAAAAAACGAGCTTTACAACTTTGGCGGGGGGGGGGGGGGGGCGGGGGTGGTGGTGGTGGAGGGGTGGGAAAGTGGGGGTGGGTGGGAGATGTGGGGAGGTGTTGGAAGGTGGGAGATGGAAAGGGACGGGAAGGGGAAACAAAGGAGGAGGTAACAATGCTTGATAAGAAATGTACTCATTACCTTGCCCATGTAATTGTAACTCCTCTGTGTGGTATTTTCACAATAAAAACGAAAAAGAAAATCTGCTATCACTGTTTGTATTTTGCTTTTGTTTTTGTTAGTTTTGGGGCTGAGGTTTTTGCTTAAGGATGATACTCTATCACTTGAGCACAGTTCCACTTCTGGCTTTTTGGTAGTTACTTGGAGATAAGAGTCTATGGACTTACTCATGTATTGTAACCCTTCTGTACACTAAAAACATAAAAAATAAAAAACATACAAAAATAAAAAAAGAGTCTATGGACAAAGACTTTCCTGTCTGAGCTGGTTTTGCACTGTGATCCTCAGAGCTCAGCCTCCTCAATAGCTTGGATTGTAGGTCTGATTTACCAGCACCAAGCCATCAGGTGTTTTTCAGGGAATGTTTTTTGTTGACTTTTTTGTGACTTAGAGAACTGATAACACATGGTAACTCTGGAAATCAGATTCTCTCCTTTACTCAGGATTTTTATTATTATTATTATTATGGGCTATTTCTGTGCCAAGAGTTAGATTTTTTGCCCTTTCCCTTGATGTATATGATCACTTTCCAATTTTCCTTACATGTGCAGTTGCTTTTGAATTGCCAATCTTTTTTGGGGGGGAGGATGTGGGAGGAGATGTTGGAGGGCAGTGCTGAGATTGAATCTAGAGGCTTTGTGGTTGTTAGCCAAATGTCCTCCCAGTTAGTTAACCAAATGTCCTGTTTGTATCTTCTGATTCTTAAAAGAGGAAAAGAGAAAAAGGGGGTGGGGTGAGTGTGATATCTTTTTATATCTTGTCAGTTCACATCAGCAGAGGATAGAATGGCTGCAATAAGGGGAGTTGATGCAGCAGTGTCATCTGTACCTGTGTGATCAGAAGCAGCAAAAAATACTCAGGGCACAAATCATAACATAGATCCTACCTACCCTGGCTCCTGTAGGACCTGTGTGTAATTCTCTACCCTTGGCTGCCTGTGAGAGATGGGCAGCTGCTGCAGTAGCATAAGGTGATAGTGATCAGAATTGGTTGTTTTCAGTAGTTCCTCTTGCAAGGACTGTAGATAGTACCCTTGGCCATGGCTCTGTGCACATGGAGGTGTAGGGCATGTGATTCTCTGTGCACTTGTCAGGCCAAGTGTTTACGAGGTCATCTGTAGATATGTTTCTAGATATGAACTTATTTAGAAGCAGAGTATTCTGCAAATAAGTGATTACTAGCCAAGTATTATAGTGACCATTGGGCCTTTGTTGTTGTATATAGCAACAAATTACAGTATAAAATAACAGTTCATTATAATTTGTACATTGAAAGTTGTACTGGGTGAGGACTGTCTGAAGTGCTTCTGAGGCTTGAGAGGCCTCTTCACTGAAGGTTGATCTGTGTTCTAGTGGCTGAGGAATTTACTGTGTGCCCAGCACAGCACCTCCCTCATTATGGATACCACAGGCTGAAGAATTCATGTTGGAATGAGAGCTCTTGCTGGGACAGGAAGAGAGACAGCACTTCTTGGGGTCTTAAAGGACTCTTGGTCACAAAATGTCTTCTTTCTTTTCAGTGTGGCTGGTATGATGAGGAAGATGTCTTTATTTTCTCAAGATAAGGAAACAATGTGGTACTTGAAAAAAATATGTTATGTCTAAAACCTCTGATATTGAAAATCATCAGTCTTCATATGCCACTTCTTTCTTACATGAGTGATCTTGACAGTTCCTCTTATTTCTCAAACTGCTCTAGCTGAAAACCTTATCTGTATTCTGAGCCTTGCTCTGTTCATTTATCAAATAGGCCCGTGTGCCAGGTGCATGGTGATGGGAGCCCTAGGTACCAGTGCAGTGTCTCATAGGAAGCAAGGTGTCAGCTGAGCAGGACCCAGAGGTAAAAATATGGTACAACATGTTGTTTCTCCTGTTTGTCCTATCTGAGTAAAGGATCTTCTTCTGTTCCTTGAGAAACCGAAGAGGCAGTATCACCCAGGTTGTTTCCTTGCCTACCATTTCCCTCTCCTCTGTAACTGTCAGTCCCTTTCTGTACTTTGAAACATGTTCCAGTTCATTTCCTCAGGAAGGCAGATTCTGGCTCATCTTTACAGATGGATATTATTTCATTTCCTATTTAACTCTAGTATATCTTTGATTGTGGAAATTTTATCTAACTTGTAGATTTTCTGAAAAACACTTTATTCTCATATTATTTACAAAGGATCTGTGTCATAAAGTGCTGGTTCTTTAGGGAAAAAGAAATGTAGAACAAAGCTCTGTTTGTTCACAACCCAATGTCATCTGTGTGTTTTGGAAGGGAAAATTTGAATTTATAGAAATTATTAAATACATAGTATGTTTTTAGCCTGTTAATTCCTATTCACAGATCTCTAGCCTGCTTTTCAAGCAGTCACCTCCAAGTCAGCGGCCCATTTGTAAGGATTTTGTTAAATAAGTTAGAACTCTCCACTGGTGATTCATGTGACTTTGCATGTGGGTGAACATTCTTGCCACTTCTCATGGTAGGCAATGTGGGAAACAAAAATAACAAGTGGCAAAACTTTCAGAAGACATTACTTGTGTACTAATGATCCCTGTAAAATTTCACCTGGAAACTAACTGAATGAATACCACCCTAACTGTGAATGAACAATTGAGTTTGTGTTTTATTAAATAGCATATATATTTTTCGTCAACATATTTACTTAAATAAGTTATTTTTCTTCTCATTTGGGAACTGCTGTATGATTGGTAATTAAATTGGTAATTAAATACCTTCCTTCTCCCCCCCCTCCTTATCTTCCTTCTTCCCCCCCCCCCCCGTGACTTCTATGGGTATGGGAAATAAATGTGACAGGCAGTTGCTTCTTTTTTTTTTTTTTTAATTTTATTTTATTGTAAAGCTACTATACAGAGGGTTACAGTTACATGAGTGAGGTAATGAGTACACTTCCTCTTGAACATTGTTACCCCCTCCATTGTTTTCCCCCTACCATCCCCTCCCTCCTTCCCTTCCCCGAGGTTCTTTTTTTTTTTGATTGTGATTAAATGATTACATAATTTCAAAGTCACAAGTTCATTCTAACTTCCCTGGAGCAAATTGTCTACCACAGTCTGTAATATATAACACTGTTCACATGTTATATACCATGTTTGTGATCAGCAGCATGGGGATATTTAGTAGTGGTTCAACCAGATGAGCGGGAGTTCTTTGTTTCTTAAGTCCTGTTAGTTTTGTCGTATCACCTAACCTTTTGGATTTAGCATCCACTTATCAGAGAGACCATGTACCGTTTGTCTCTTCGTTCTTGGCTTACCTCGCTCAACATGATTCCTTCTAGCTCCATCCATTTCCCTGCAAATGCCATTATTTTGTCATTTCTAATGGCTGCATAATATTCCATTGTGTATAGATACCACAATTTTTGGATCCATTCATCTGTGGTGGGGCATCTAGGTTGTTTCCATATCCTAGCAATTGCGAACAGTGCTGCAATAAACATGGAGGTACACGTGTCCTTGTATATTGGTTCCTGTTGTTCAGGGTAGATGCCTAGAAGTGGTATGACTGGGTCGTAAGGGAGGTCAATCTTTAGCTTTCTAAGGACCCTCCAGACTGCTTTCCAAAGTGGTTGTATAAGTGTACATTCCCACCAGCAGTATAATAGGGTTCCTCTTTCTCCACATCCCCTCCAGCATTTGTCGTTGGCTGATTTGTGGATGTGGGACATTCTGACTGGGGTAAGGTGGTATCTCAGGGTTGTCTTTATTTGCATTTCCTTCACCACCAGGGATGATGAACATTTCCTCATGTGTTTCTTTGCCATTTTTATTTCTTCATTTGAGAAGTCCCTCTTTAGTTCCCTTGCCCATTTAGTAATTGGTTTGTTAGGTTTGGGAGGGATTAGTTTCTTGAGTTCCCTGTATATACAGGATGTTAACCCCTTGTCTGATATATTGCTGGTAAATATTTTTTCCCAATTAGTTGGTTGTCTTTCTAGCTTAGTTGCGATAGATTTAGCTGTGCAGAAGCTTTTTATTTTAAGGTAGTCCCATTTGTCGAGTCTCTCTCCAACTTGTTGTGACCCTGGGACTCTGTTCAGGAAGTTCCTTCCTGTGCCTATTAGTTCAAGTGTCTCTCCTACTCTGTCCTGCAGTAGTTTCAAAGATTCAGGTTTAATGTTAAGGTCTTTAATCCATTTTGAGTTGATGTTGGTGCATGGTGATAGGCTGGGGTCAACTTTTAGTTTTCTGCATGTGGCTGCCCAGTTTTCCCAGCACCAGCGGTTGAAGAGGCTGTGTTTCTTCCATTGTATGTCTTTGGCTCCTTTGTCGAATATCAGCTGGCTGTAGGCCTGTGGATTTATATCTGGATCTTCTATTCTGTTCCATTGGTCTTCGGGTCTGTTTTTGTGCCAGTACCATGCTGTCTTTGTTATTATAGCTCTGTAGTAGAGTTTGAAGTTCGGCATGGATAGCCCTCCCATATTGTCTTTATCCCCTAGAATTGTTTTGGCTATTCTAGATCTTTTGTTGTTCCATATAAATTTTTGGACTGTTTTCTGTATTTCAGTGATGTACGTCATTGGGATTTTAATAGGAATTGCATTGAATTTGTATATTAGTTTTGGAAGTATCACCATCTTTACTATATTAAGTCGGCCTATCCAGGAGCATGGGAGGTCTTTCCATTTCCTAGTGTCTTCTGCAATTTCTTTCTTTAACTTTTTATAGTTCTCATTAAATAGTTCTTTTACATCTTTGGTTAGGTTAATTCCTAAATATTTTATTTTTTGGGAGGTTATTGTGAATGGGGTTGCTCCCTTTATTTCCCTCTCTTCCTTTACGTTATCAGTGTATAGGAAGGCAACTGATTTTTGTGGGTTTATTTTGTATCCTGCTATTTTGCCGAAGTGACTTATGATTTCTAAAAGTTTGGGGATGGAGTTTTTGGGATCGTGGAGGTATAGTATCATGTCATCTGCAAAAAGGGATAGTTTAACTTCTTCTTTCCCTATGCGGATCCCTTTAATGTCTTTTTCTTGCCTTATTGCCCTGGCTAAGGGTTCTAGGACTATGTTGAAGAGGAGTGGAGACAGTGGGCATCCTTGCCTTGTTCCTGTTTTTAGGAGGATTGGTTGTAGCTTTTCCCCATTAAGTATAATATTGGCTATTGGTCTGTCATAAATGGCTTTTATTGTTTTTAGAAATGTTCCTTCTATTCCTATTTTCTCCAGAGCTTTTAGCATGAATGAATGTTGAATTTTATCAAAGGCCTTTTCTGCATCTGTGGCGATAATCATGTGATTCTTGACCTTGGCTCTGTTGATATGCTGGATTACATTTATTGACTTACGTATGTTAAACCATCCCTGTGTCTCTGGGATGAAGCCTACCTGATCATAGTGTATTATATTTTTTATGTGTTTCTGGATTCTGTTAGCTAGAATCTTGTTAAGGATCTTTGCATCTGTGTTCATCAAGGAAATTGGCCTGTAATTCTCCTTTTTGGTTGGGTCTTTGCCTGGTTTGGGGATGAGTGTGATATTGGCTTCGTAGAATGAGTTTGGGATAGCTCCCTCCTTCTCTGTTTCTCTGAAGAGCTTGAGGAGTATGGGTATTAGTTCTTCTTTAAAGGTCTTATAGAATTCTGCTGTGAATCCATCTGGTCCTGGGCTTTTTTTTTGTTGGAAGACTTTTGATAGCTTCCTGTATCTCATTATAGGATATTGGCTTATTTAATTGGTTAACTTCTTCTTTGCTCAGTGTGGGTAACTTGTATTTCTCTAAAAATGCATCCATTTCCACCAGATTTTCTTCCTTTAGAGAGTATAGCTTTTGAAAGTAGTCTGTTAGAATTGTTTGGATATCTTGGGTACGTGTTGTGATGTTTCCTGTGGCATCCCTAATCCTATTAATATGGGTTTCCTCTCTTCTTTTTTAGGCAGTTGCTTCTTGATATTCACCAATGCATGTATTGTAGCATGTATCTTTATGAAAGGAATGTAAGATCTGACATTTTGATGTAGAGAAAGAGGTATGATGGAATTTTAGGCCTGGGAACAAATGAGTTGTTATTCATTTTACAGATGAGAAGTGAATATTCACAGAAAGCAGGGGATGGTGCTAAGTTCATCCTATGTTGTGGTGTGGAAGATGAGACCCAGAGCTCTGAGTTCTGGAGATAGGGAACTCTTGATGTTTTAGGGAGAAACTCTGTAGCATTTCTTTACACCGCCCCCCTGTTTTTTTTTTAACAGTCTTGGGGATTGAACTCTGGGCCTGGGCAGTGTCCCTGAGCTTCTTTTGCTCAAGGCCAGCAGTCTACCACTTGAGCCACAGTGCCACTTCCAGCCTTTTTTGTGTATGTGGTACTGAGGAATTGACCCCAGGGCTTCATGCATTCAAGACAAGCACTCTATCACTAAGCCACATCCCCAGCCCTCTTTACCCATTTAAGGGACTCAAGAATATTTCAAAAATTAGACCCTCTTTTGTCCTTTAGACATGTAGAAGATTAGAGTATCATTGCAGGTTGAAGCTAAAATCTTGTTTCTACATGTTTTTCTCAAACTGGGTTCCTATGGCCACTTTGACTCATTAGCTAATGATTTAAACTGAGCCATGCCTCCAACCCCTAAGGGTTGGTTATTTCTTCATTGTAATGTATGTATGTATGTATGTATGTATGTTTTTGTTTCTACATGTTTTAAAGCCTGAGTTTTTCCTGAGAACATAACATAGGAAAGCAAAATTTTGTCAAACCTGAAGTTTTATCAATTTTTCTCCTACAGAATTAGGATTTTTTTTTTTGGGTGCTGTTCATGGGGCCTGAACTCTGGGCTTGGGCACTGTCCCTCAACTCTTTTGGCTCAAGGCAAGCACTCTACCACTGAGCCATCTTCCCAGCCCAGAATAAGGAATTTTTTTTCCTAAAAAATTACTTTATTGTATCTATAGAAAATATTCTTGAAAATCGAAGCCAAATTTCATAGTGTTTACCTCTTTAAATGTTGACTTTCAATAATTATTAATTATACTTGTGCTTTAAAAGCTATATTTTATCTGTTGTATTCTACAGCCTCTAGGATGGAGCAAAATGTTTAGCATGTTACGGTGTAGTATAATTAACGTGCCAGATTTCATATCTATATCTTCAGTGATAATTACTTCTCTCTCTCTCTCTGCTCTTGGCTTCTTTTCTCCTCCATGTCATTATGACTAAGGACCAAGGCATATCTTTAGAAAAAATATTTGGTACTGTATTTGGAACACAGGATTTCTCACTCAAGTATTGAGTACCTGGCCTGGAGCATATTAATTTTTGGCTTTTGTATTTGACAGCTGATCTATGAAGTCTATGAATTCTTCTAGGTGAGATACGTACAGTAAGGGAAGGATTTTTTAATTTTTGTATTGTTATTATTTTAACTTGTACAAGAGAGTTACCACTCAAGTCAGTTTGTCAATACAATTCAAATTGATCAATGTCACCCCTTTCATTAATCTTCCTCATCCCTTCTAACCCTTTTTCTCCCCTCAGCTTCCTTAATTTTGTAGGAAATGTATTGAGTTTTATGATTGTTCCCCCAAGGATTTTTAGAAGTGAGGAAGTACAATATAGCTTATTTATGGTTCTCATTAGCAGTCATAAAAGAATGTGGATACCATGGATGAAGTGAGTTTAGCCATAAAATAATTACCTTTTAAAATGAAGTTTATGCTTGTTTTAAATAGCTAATCTATGTCCACAGAATAATATTCTGAGATTGTGCTTTTAAGCCAAGCTATATAGATACTGTTAGGAATTTATCTGCTAGTATCCCTTTGATTTTAGAGTCTTATTTTTTTTTAAAATTTGACACAAATGGTAGCATACTATACTGTGCTTTCCTTCAGGTTAAGGTTGTCCTTTCTTATTCCTTCACTCTCTTAGTGATGGGCTGTAAGTCGTTTCTCATATTTAGATATTATTAACAACATGACAGTAGCTGCTAGTTTGGATATGGACAGTTGATGTGCTAGAAGCTTGATGGCCAGTTTATGTGGTGGTCATTTAAGAGGTGGGGCTTTACGCAAGGCACGTTTGCCATGGACATACTATCCTCAGATAGTATGCTGGTCTTGTAAAGCGAGTTAGTTCTCATGAAGATCTGTTACATGATCAAGCCTGGCCTCTGGATCTCTACCTGCATGATATGAGATTGCTGTTTCCTTCTCAAGCATCCTCCCATCATGATGCAATTTGCTAAGTCATGCTTAAGCTAGAAAGCTTTTTACCAGAAGCTGAACTGATGGGCCACCCAATTTTGGAATAGCAGCATACAAATTTTTTTTCCTGCATCTATTCTGCTGTCTCGGACATTTTGTTACAGCAGAAAATGGCTGAAGATAGTGGAATCCTTGGGATGGTTTTTTTTTCTTTGTTTTGGTGCTGTTCCTGGGACTTGAACTCAGAGCCTGGGTATTGTCCCTGAGCTTTTTCATTCAAGGCTAGCACTCTACCACTTGAGCCACAGCTCGACTTTAAGCTTTTATGGTGCTTAATTGGCGATACGAGTTTCACAGACTTTTCTGTTTGGATTGGCTTTGAACTACTTCTATCAGATCTCAGCCTCATTTGTAACTGAGATTACAGAGGTGAGCCACTGGTTCCCAGATCCTTGAACTTTCAAGTATATATAGGGGAAACTTTGGTTTAAAGAATATATGTCTTCCTGTCTTTATGTATTGTGGATGCTCTTCAGTTACTTTTTTTAAAAAGATAAGTTTTATAGATGTATGTTGTCATCTGCAATATATCCCTTCTTCCCCCCTTGCCACTAGTGTGGGATTTAACTTTTGTACATGTGTGCCATCTTATTTTGCTTGAGACCCCTCTCTTCTCTCTCCCTTCTTTCCTCTCCTCTCTCCTCCCCTCTTCCCTGCCTTCCTCCCTCCCTTCCTCCTTTCCTCCTTTCTTCTCCCCTTCTCCATCCTTCCCTTTCTTTTTTCTTCCTCTTTCTGCACCAGGGTTTGAATTCAAGGCCTTGTACTTGCTATGGTAGCACTGTACCACTTGATCTATGTCCCCCACACCCAGACATTTGTATTTTATTCATTTTCATATTGGGTCTTGTTCCCCACCTCCTCCCCCTCTAGCTCTGGACTGTAGTCCTCCTACCCATACCTCCCTCATATCACATGCTATGATATCTATTTTTTTTTTGAGATGGGTCTTGCTCACATTGCTCATCTTGGCCATGAACTATAATTCTCTGAATATCTGGGAGTATAGCCCTGAAATTTCATATGTGACTGTGGACTCTCATTGTGATTTTTCTGTACATTTGTCTTGACATAGATGGAGGTGAATATACTGACATGTGCTTCAGAGCAATTTCTTTTGTATGAATTTATTCTTGTGTTCTTTTCCCCATCTGTCTATTTAAATAAGCTGTTGAATTGAGCAAAGCTACTATTTTCAATACTAGATTTGTATTTTGTTGTTTATGCTAACTTTAGTCATATATAATTATTTTCAAATTTTAAATTTTTACATTACTGTTTTTGGATTTTGTGTTCCACTTAGAAAGTTTGTAAGTTCTCCAAGATTATGTACAGTGTCTTCTACTTGCTTTTAATACTTGTGTGGATTCTTGGTATACATTTAAATATTTCACTCAGTTTGGGTTTTATTCTGTTGTAAATTGGTTCCCTATTATTTTTTCTACTTGGCTACATGATTATGTTATCACCATTTGTTGGATGATTTACCTTTGCAACACTAACTTTAAATGTCAAATTTCATCTTATTTTGAATTCCTGAAATATTTTAGTTATTTGGTATATCTATTTCATGGCCTATTATGAACCAGTTTCATACCTTTTTAATTATTACAGATTTATAACACTTTTGCTATGGGGCACGTGTTAAGTCTTGTCTCTTTCATTAATCTTCCTTTGCATAATTACCCTAATTATAATGGCTCATTTATTTTCTCTTGTGAACTTAGCTGCTGCATTTCCAAAAGAATATCATGTTGGTATTACTGAGATTGTAGTAAATTTACATATTAATTTAGATTTTTTGAAAGCATTAGTTCCCTAGACAATTGTGGATTTTTTTTTTTTTTTACAACTCAACTATTTCTTATGGTAGTTTTTTAAAAATCTATTTTAAAAAAGATTTTATTACTGAGTAGAATAGAGGTCAGATACTTATAATTTCCCCTTCTTACCACAACAAGCTTTCCTGTTTATATATTTCTTTTCATTTATTCTACATTTCTGGTGGTACTGACTCATATTTTAGAATCTTTTATTCCTATACATTCTATAATTAGCAGAGTACCATGAGTACAGCTGGTAAAAGTTTGAAGTTCTCATTCATACTGCTATGGAATTCTCAAGGTAGGTAATTTAGGAATATCTCTCTTAAAATTTAAAATGTGCACTGGCATACACTATTATTCTTTAGCTAGATTACTGTACATCCAGCCTAAGCATGTGCGTCTTACTAATGAGCATAGCCTCCATGGGTGGTGACTTCACTACTGCCTTTTGTGTTACCTCCTGTCACCCTTATTATCCCCTTTCCTTTTAGCCATTGAACTGTTAGAGAAATGTGAAGCTTGCAGAATTGGTTCATAGGTCATGCTAGGAAGTTCTAATTTAATTGTCTACTTTTTTAGTTGGAAAAATAGTATCTCAAATACAGCATTTTTTTTTTTCTGGTCCTGGATCTTGAACTCAGGGCTTGGGCACTGTCTCTGAGCTATTTGTGCTCAAGGCTAGTGTTCTACCACATGAGACAGTACCACTTCTGTTTTTTCTTTTGAGTAGTTTATTGGAGATAAGAGTCTCGTGGAGACTTCTCTGTCCAGGCTGGCTTTGAACCTAGATCCTCAAATCTCAGCTTCCTGAGTAACTAGAGTTACAGGCGTGAGTCACTTGCACCCGGTTTCAAATATAGTAATTCTTTAGATAACCAGATTGGATAGATTTCACCCCCTCCCTCCCTTTCCCTCTCTACCCCCTCCTTTTTCCCTTTTCTCTCCCTCTCTCCCTCAAATTTCTTAAATTATCACCTATATTTCTGTAATTCTGACAACTCCCTCTTGCCCTGTGGAAAGTCAACTGAAATGTCCTTGAGAAATGTGATGGGAACTGAAATGGTCCTGGTTCCCTGATGTCCTCTGATTATCATGGATCTCATATTCTTCAACCATATCTTGACAATCTCAGTTTCTACTCTAGGAGATTCCTTCATTTGGTAAGTAGTCATGCTTGGTGGTAAGAAGGATATGGCTGCTTTAGTACAAGTAGACTTGAGCAAAAATCATATTAGAAAACAGAAATTTGTTTTTTGCAGACTCCTTGGAAAGAATCTCCTTTGTCTCAGTATCACCAAAGGGAGGAAAGGGAACCATCTGGTAATGTGGGAATTGGAAAGCCAGGAGCAGAGTTGGAATATTTAAGCCACTAAGTAACTATCCAGTTGGTGCCTGGGGTTTTGGGCCTTGATCTCATGCGCTTCTGCTACAGCTTATACACCTCCCTCTTGGACAAGTTGGAAAACTGTGGGCTGGTTACTATGGGAATTGATGGGTGCTGCTGGCAGAGGGAGAAGGAAAGTTCTTGGAATATGGCCCAGAAACCCTCCTTTTTTTTTTTTTCCTGCCTCTGGCTTCCCTGCCTGCTGTTCTTGGATTTGATTAACTAACTTGATGTTAGCTTAAGGACTGCCTTTCCCCAGAGCTCTCTGGGATCCCAGGGAGGGTTGGGCAGTCCTCACCAGGAAGACTTCATGAGGACTAGGGTGGAACAAAGGGTCACTAATGTGACCCCCTGAAACTGTGTTAGCAGTGTGTGCAGGCATCAGTGGGCTCAGTTACTTCTTGTAGCTTCTGTTACTCTTGTAGCTGTTAGGAATGTGTTGTCAACAAGAGGGAAAGTCAGTGGTTAATTCTAGAGTTGTGATCTTTCTTCTTCATCACCACTCCATACAAAGATGAGTGAAGCATTCAACTTTTATTCTACATTTACAGATTCTGAGGTATTGGGGATAAAAAATAGGTTTTCTAATGAGTTGATATCCTGTTGGGCAGCAGGAAGGTCAAAATTTATTTTGTAAGTCAAATGTCATTGGTTTAATTAATCTGATCAGTAACTTAAAACCCTCCACCCTACTGGATGCTAGCTTATTTTTATAACTAATCATGACTATGGAATGTTAAACATTGTTTTTTCTTTATAACAAAAATATTTGGCTGGAGGGGAAAAGAATATTAAAGTATCATGGACATTACAATGCTTGATCAGAGAGAAAGAGGTTTTGCCTCCTTACACTTTTAGCTCATTTCTTTTTCTGTTATTTTCTGATTTTCTTAATGAAATATTTTTCAGGTCAGAATTTGTTTTCTTTTAACTAAGAGATTTTGTTGATTACATGCCTAGATGTGAGAAAGCTGACTGGATTTACCAGAACCTTGACTGAATCACTTGTCAAAGCAACCATAAGATTTTGAATTTCTGGGCTGGGAAGGTGGCTCAGCGTTTGCCTTGCATGCATGAGGCCCTGGGTTCGATTCCGCAGCTCCACATAAGCAGGAAAAAAAAAAAAGCCAGAAGTGGCACTGTGGCTCAAGTGGTAGAGTGCTAGCCTTGAGGTGAAGAGCTGAGGGACAGTGCCCAGGCCCAGAGTTCAGGCCCATGACTGGACTCCCCCCTCCAAAACCAAAAGATTTTGAATGTCCTTGTGGTTGGGTTATTTATTTATTTACCAATTAATAGGTTTATTTATTATTTAATTAATTGTGGTATCTTCATGCTCTCACTTGGCTTTTTTTGTTTATGGCTGGTTCTGCTCTACATTTGAGCCACATCTTTAGTCTACCATTTCTACTGATTAATTAGAGATATGTTCTGTCACACTTTTTTGCCCAGTATGACTTTGAACCTTGATCTCTCAGAGCTTAGCCTTATGAGTAGTTGGGATTACAGGCTAGGCCATGGGTGCTTGTCAATATTTATTTTTGGAAGCTTGTCATTCCCTTTTAGTTCATGTTAGTTCTGTTTTATGTGAAGGGGAAAAGGAGAAGCATTGGAAAGAAAGACCAGTGGCACACAGGTCTCATTCCCCTAGAATTTCTAATCTTGTTGTAGAAGGAAGATGATAGAAAAATGAAAATGTATACAGTGTATGGTCAATTATGCTAGAGATGAGCTACCTGTGATGGTAGCTCAGAGGTTAGATGACCTCCCCAGGTCTGCAGAGAAGGTAGCTGCCACTGAGGAGGTTGTAGGCAAAGGCAATGCAGTTTAGTGCCTAGTAGGTGATTTGAATTCACAGCCATTATTTTTTATATTGAATTTTAAAGACTGCAGCATTTTAGCAAGTATTTTCTTTGTTTTTCAGCTTCAGAATCTCAAAATGTCTTTGGGTTTTATTTTTGTGTTTCACATTCTTTTCAAGTGTGTTTATTACCTAGGGAGACTGTTCTTGGACTGCAGAGGTGCCACTGGAGGAGCTCCTGATGGAGAAAACTAGAGATACCCTGAGTGAGGAGAACATAGGGTACCTTGGAGCCCAGGGAGAGACAAGTCACCAACCACTCTGGGGGATGGATGTGGGCATGCAGAGGCCTACAGCATGTTGGAGTCAGTTTGTTATTTAGGTTTGGAGATAAGATGCAGCACCTGTGAGCCAACTGATAGAAAGTGAGGTTTGTGGTGTTTCAGTTCTTTTTAAAGTCCAGATCTTTGTTAGGATTGGCAGTAAATGTTGCTCGGTGCTTTCAGATCCTGCAAAGCAATTGTTATGAACATATTGTTCATGTTGAAATTTGTGAGAGAAGGTTCATGATCAGGGCCTGACTAACACAGTTGTGTTGAAAATTGAATGATGTTTATTTCCAAAGCTCATGCTTGTTCCACATGAACCCATTGTATGAAAATTCAGCAGAAGGGCATTTGGAATGCTAAAGAGATAGCCCTTGAATTGGGCAGATTACCGTGGTGTCTGGGAAATTTTATACAGATTGAGAATATAAGAGAAAACACATGGAAAAGCTAAACTGAGCTGCATGCCCAGATGGGTGAGGATAGTTCAGTTTACCTGTAGTGATGAATGTGTGAAGGGGTCGAGCAGGAAGTGAAGTGGAAAGCTTTGATCGGAAACTGAGCTTGGAGGGCTCAGTTAAAGAATCAGGGGGACTGAGTACCCGTGGCTCACAGCTGTAGTTCTAACTGCTCAGGTGGCTGAGATCTGAGGATTATGGTCCAGAGTCAGCTCAGACAGAAAAAAAAAAGCTGAGCAAGAGCATGCAGCCCTGTGATCATGTCCCAGTGCCAGCATTTCTTCCCACCCTTCTCCCCTCCACCCCCCAAAATATTGGGACCATTTGTTTTTGAGATACCGTTGATAGTTTTGGAGAAGGTAAAAATGTCTTGTATGATTTCTGAAACTGAAATTGTTTTTAAACTCTTTAAAAGATATGGCTGAGGAAAGTTAAGATGATGTAAAAGCATCTCAGTTTTGCCATCTAGGAAAGATCATTAAACCTAGTTCGTTTTATGTGTTTGTTTTAATTCTGATTTTCTGTTTTCAGAATCTTGTCAGTGAGGTGGGTTTGTGCCTATGAAATAAGCGGAGACATAATACTGCCACAAATATATTTGAATAGGAAGACATCTTTCTTTGCTTACACAGCTAAGTATGTTGCAGATGGAGGTGATTTATGAGTCTATTTCTAATCCAAGTCATACATGGAGTGTCTTTCCCATGGAGCATAAGACTAGCCAGAACATTTTGCTGAGACTCCACAGGGCTTTCCCTGAGTTGTCTTCCTTAGTCCCAGCAAAGAGCCAGATCTGGCTAGACTTCTGATGACCTTTGTCCTTGATATACTGCCCAGAAGTTCCCAGAGTATGCTTTTTGGACCTTGAGCCATCTAGATTATTTATAAAAATAGGGCTATTTGACTGCTATTGGGAGAGAATTTTCTTTTGTGCTTTATAATAATAAAGTTTCCATTTAGCATTAATGTGAGGAGAAAATGTGTTCAAAATTAGTTGGGACTGATTTTCAAGCACATTTTTTTAGATGAATCTAGAGGTGGTAGGACACTGTCTTATCAGACTGTAATCACGTCCTGCATTTGTCTTGTTCTTCGTGTTCTATCCATGATTGGGGATAGTGTTTGGGATATTAAGTGCTGTTGAATGTACATTGAATGAATCTGCCATGTCATAGCTATTGTAGTTTACTGAAAAACTGGTTACATTGAAAATGAAGACTCTTTTCTTCCAGTTTGATATTTTTTAGTTCATGGTAAAGGATTTAAAAGGTTTTTTTGATAGGTTGCTTTAGAATGTTAATGATACTCTATAATTCATTTTAGATAAAATAACCAAACAGAAGAGAAGTAAAAATATAAAACCTCTTGGGCTAATTAAAAAAAATTCAAAGAATGTAGTATTAACATTCTCTTCCTTTTGCTTTATGAAGGGTCAGGATTCTAAATTAACATATCTCCTTTCTCGCCAAGATTTCATTTACTTGACTCAAAGCCCAGAGCATAGATGGAAGTACAGTAAGGTTTGCCAGAGCATGAAACAGTAATGAGATTTTACCTCCTCCCCATCCCTAACAATTTGGAAATTTTCTAATTCTAGTAATTAATGACAAAAGTTGTTATTTTGTTATCATTTAATAAAGAAGCAGTTGAAAAAAATGGATAATTTTTGGGTAAATATTAAGTATTTTTTTCCTAACAGGTAAATAGGAACATTTGAGGAAAAACAGGTAATTTGAGGAAAAATAGTAGTTTCTACCTAAAACCCTAGGTGAGCCTAGATAGGAGGATCATGGTTCCATGCTAGTCTGGGCAAAAAGTTAGTGAGGTGTCATCTCAACAAGCCAGCATGGTAGTATGCTTCTGTAATTCCAACTTTGGAGGCAGAGATACACAGTTCAAGGGCAGCCTCGGGTAAAAAGCCAGACCCCATCTGAAGAACAACTAAACTAGAAAAGGGCTGGGGCATGGCTCAAGTGGAAGAGTATCTAGCAAGTGCAAGGTCCTGAAGTTAAACCCTAGGGGAAGAAAGGAGATTTATCATCCTGAGAGAGTCTGTGATTTCCTCACAGGCTTTTGAAGCTAATGTAGCCTAATAGGAGATGAGAAACATTGGGTTGACTTTTAGATTGCCCTGTAGAATCTTCTCTATGCTAGGCATAATAGAGCCAATTTAGAGTAGTAGGTAGCAGTATGAATGTTGTACTTACAGTTCTGGAGTCCAGCAAGCCCTAGGCAATTCATGATGATTTCTGAAGATATTTTGCCTTTTGCAGTTTCTATTTATAATTTTGCAGCCTGGTGTCTAGTTTGAAGGAGGCCATTGATACAGCCTCAGTTGTGTTCTATGCAATCTACTGGTTATAGTTTTTATAAGGAAGTAATTTTTTTCTAGTCCTGGAGCTTGAATTCAGGACCTCGATGCTGTCCATGAGTCTTTTTGCTCAAGGTTAGCACTCTACCACTTGAACCACAGCTCTACATCTGTGGAGTACACCTCTGGGGACCTGCAGAGGTAGGAGGGAGAGCCTAGAATTAGCATTCATTATTTCTTTGTCCCATAGAAATGAGTAACATTGGGATGTAGACTGTCTTTGACAAGTTGTTCTTTAGTTCTCAGTTCCTGTCCAAGGAACTCTTATTATAGTCATTAAACAAAGCAAGAAAAGACATTTGTGAAGATTAGATGTCTGTGATTTGGCACATTCCATTTTATGTGTTCAGACACTCTGAACCCTGGGGTCTTGTTTCTGCATGTACTTAGTGAGTACGTTAAACAGGCAGGCAGTTCATGTATCTGAAAGTAATATCCATGGCTAAGTTGTGGGTGCCCAGAGCCTTTACAAACAGTGTGAAACTACCATCCTTCCCTGCTCTCTGTGGATACAAAGGAAGACCTTACTCATTTCAATGGGACCAGGATAAAGTTCTCATCAAATTAACATTCATTTAAAAAAAAATAGCATGCCATTCAGTCCTTTTCCTTGGGATTGAAGAGAACATTTTGAAATCAGAGCAGTTTCAGAAGAACAGAGTAGAAAATACCTGGACTCTCTTTATTCTTGGTTCTTATAAGAGGAAATGGATATTTATCAGATTTTTCAGTACCTGAGACTATTTCCCAGCCACTGTTCCCAGGTTGTATTTCTTTAGCTTATCTTGGGAGATAGGATGTGATTTCTTTTTATGCAAATGGTTTGTGTTCTTAATAGGACCGTGAGAAACAAAACTTTTCTTTTTTCATTGCTTCTGGGAAAATGGTGTTGACATTAGGCATCTTTGTACCATGCCTACAAGGAGTACTTATTCACTGTTTTTTGCTGTGTGGACCATGGTTGAACTATTTTAGTCTTTACCCTTACATGCTTGAACTATTTTAGTCTTTACCCTTACATGCTGTTGAGTTAGAGTCTTTATATTGTATGAGGGAATCACAAATGATGCTCACAGCTTTGGGAGATTATAAGGAAGTCAATGATGTACTGGCCACTTAAAGGCTGGGATGGGAAATGACTAGTGCTTATCACTCCCCAAGAGCCAGTTTTGTGCCCATAAAAACCTTTTCCTACACAAGGGAACCTGCACCACAGGACCTGGGGTTAGAATGCTAAACCTAAGCAAATAGATGTCAGATTTATATATAAAATTATTTTTGATATGAATTTTGTGTATATATGATTTACTTGAGGAGAGAAAAGTGTTTACATGAAATAATTGAAGTTAATGGAAGAGAATGTTCAATTGAATTGCTTTATTAATGGTTTTTAATTTATCCTGAGGTTAGTAAGAAATCTAAGAGAGAAATCTAAGTAGAAATTTTCTGTTTCTGCTGTCAGTCAGGGAGAAAAGGGAAAAGACAACAATCCTACTCTTTCAACATTGTAACCTCCTCCCTGTTCTTGATATGTACAGATTTCTCAGTTTTCTGAGTCCTTGGGTGAGTATCTAGGATTGGAATCAAAGTAACACTATTTTCCCTAGAGAGTAAATAGCTACTGGTGAATGTTAAACTGAATCATGAGGTATTAGAATAAAGTGATTCTAAATGGAATATTTGTGGGAGGATTGATATTCTGGAGTTCAGCTTCTAGCTTCTTATATTAAACTTGTTTGATAATGAAGAGATATGAAATTTATGAATTATGGATCTTAGAAGAGGATGACCTTATAGCAGAATTTCAATCTGTCCTCTTGAAATAACATAGAGACTGAGCAAGTCTTGTGTCCCTAGGTTTGGAGGCAAACATTGTCAGACATGTTATATTTAAACCTGCTGTGAGTAAGGCAGTGTTGTACCTTTTCTCTTATAAGGAAATGAAGATTGAAAAAGGTCACATAATTAAAAAAAATAGGTGGAACTTCCTTCTTATGATTATTCTGATAGACAATTACAGCTTTAGAACCTTTGTTTTAAATAATCCTCTATCAATTCTTTAGTCTTGGTTACCAGGAGGCAGTTAAACAGGAGGCAGGTTGCTGAGCCTCAGATCAACAAATAGGGAATTGTATGGAGAAGCTTCTTACAGATACATAAATTCTCAAATTGAGAAAACATTTTCAGCTGGGCACCCATAACCCATGCCTGTATTCCTAACCACTCAGGAGACTGAGACCTGGAGGATAATAATTTGAAGCCAATTGAGGCAGAGAAGTCTACAAAATTCCTTCTCCAGATAACCAGCAAAAATGCTGGAGTTGGAGGTATGACTCAAGTGGTAGTACACCAGCTGTGAGAAAGCAAACGAGAGTACAAGACCCTGAGTCGAAGCCCCCTGGTACCAGCACACAGAAAAAGAAAACATCTTCAAGCAAATTTTGTGTCCTAACTTCAGTCTTTCTTTCTTTCTTTTTTTTTTTGGTCATGGGTCTTGAACTCTGGGCTTGGGCGCTGTCCCTCAGCTCTTCAGCTCAAGGCGAGCGCTCTACGGCTTGAGCCACACACAGCACCACTTCCGGTTTTCTAGTGGTTTATTGGAGATAAGAGTCTCACTGACTTTCCTGCCCGGGCTGGTTTTGAACTGCGATCCTCACATCTCAGCCTCTTGAGTAGCTAGGTGCCCGGCTAACTTCAGTCTTTGAAAAAAAGAAAAGAGTATGGAGTTCAGAGGAAAGCCCTGTTCTAGGTGAATCGAACTGAGCCTGTTCTTAGGATTCCTAAGTATAGAAGAGATCTAGATGTACAGAAGGATGACATTAGTTCAAAACAGAGAAAGAAGCTGGCATGAAGCAGGTGGTGCTATAGGGAAATCAACAAAAAATGATTTCAGCCTTTTGAGAAATGCTTTCTAGAGAGGGTGGTCTAGGAAGAATAGGTCAAGTGCAGATGCATAGAAACTACTGTCTGGCAATGGCAGAACAGAGTTCATATTTTTATGGCTGAATAAATCCATACAATTGTGTATAGTGCCATGGCATGTGTAGCAAAATTGTAGTTTTTAGTATGAACATCATGCACACAACAGAGGAGCCCTTCAGTTGTGGTCCTGTCTGTATGGTTCACCCTACTTTTACGACTGCCTTTACTCTTCTATTATGGAAGTTCAGAATCATGGGCTGTGAGGCTTGAGGTGATTTGTCACACCTTCTTTACACTTTGTATTCTTCTCCTTGAAAGGATTGCGTGTCCTATCAGTGTTTGACAGTCTGTTACAGAACTGGCTGGAACCTTCAGGAATGGTTGTGCAGAGAACAAGATAGGGCACCTTTTAAAAGAAAAGAAAACAAAACAAAAAACTAAGCTCGTATTTTTTCACAAACAGGTTTGTGTTTGGATAATTGGCAGCCTTCCTCAGAACTTCACTGTAACCCCAACAAGTTGGTTTACAGGTAAAGGAACTGTGCAATTTTATATTTACTTAGAGTAATTTACCTTTGCAATGGTTGTTTCAATGATTGACAGCAATAGTGGATTCCAGATGATTGTTTTTGTTCTCCTTAAAAAATTCCTTTTCTGGAGTTGGGGATTTAGCTCAGTGGAAGAGCACTTGCCTGGCACTTGCAAAGCCCTGAATTTGGTCCTTAGCTTTGGGTGGAAAATATTTATTTTATTCTTAGCAGAAGATCACAATAGATCAATAGCTGGATGCATATAACCATATAAAATAAAGCTTATCAAAATTAACTTTAAGAAATGGAAACAAGAAGTTTTATAATGTAATGTTGGCAGTTACTTATTTTTTTCTTCTTCCTCCCCTTTTTTATGCCCAATTGTCACTGTTTTTGATTTCTGTATCCTTTGCCTTGTATATAAGTTTATCTAATTTGTAGAAGGAAAGGGGAATTACAGAAATGGCTAGACAAAGGGTGGAACAATACAATAGTGATACTCATTAGACAATATGTTGGAAATGAACTTTACAACTTGTAGTGGGGAGGAGAGTTGGGGAGGAAAATAAGAGAAAATGAGGGAGGGGGCTAATAACACTGTTCAAAAAAAGTGTACTCATTACCTTATGTATGTAACGGTACATCTGTACATCACCTTTACAATAAAAAATTCAGTAAAAAGAAATAAAAAGCTCACAATATAAAAAAAAAGAAATAAAAAGCTAGAAAAACCCCTTTACTTAAATTATTTGAATAGGAAAAAGGATGAAGTACAATCCTTATATTGTTTTGTTAATTTAAAATTCTTCAACTAGAAAGCTTTAATTGGTATGATTCTTGTTAATGAATTTGGTTTTCATTTTGATAATTCCAAGTCCTTACTGAGGAATTTTAAGTTAACAGTTACAGTAATAGTTACCATTAATTGAGGACTTCGCTAAATACTTTGGTATTTATCTCATTTACTGTTTCTAGTCATCCTGTGACATTTTGATGGACAATTTTATGTCACTGATGAGGCTGATGGTTTATGAGGACTAAGAGCTTGTCAGTGGATGAGCTGGGATTTGAACTCAAATTTGTGTCATACGTTAAGTTGTTCTTTTCCTATTTTCCCCCTAAATATTTATGATGCCTCTCTTCTCACTTAGTATAGAAGTAGGATACATTCTTGTTTTAGCTGAAAATAATAGACCTTTTGTCTGTCTTCTCTGTAGCAATATTTATTGGTTTGACATCTTTAGCTACTCTGATCAAAGCTCTTTCGCTTACTATTGTGTTTATAGTACTTAGAAATCACATGTTTCTCTTTTCTTTTTATTGCTGAAGGGAAGAAAGGAAATGATTTTATTTCACATGTGGTATCACTTTCTAAGTGGCAGTTCAGGCTGAACAGCTTCCAGTAGTCCTCTGAAGCAGAACTCATACTTTCTAATGTGAATTTGTGCAAAACAGCATCTGATGCTGCTGTGTGGTCTAACTGCAAGGGCGTGGTGAGTGGATAGCAAACTAAGCTGGCCTTTTATATTTCTGCCCTGAAAGCCAAGAGAAAGACAAAGCAGGTGACAGAGCAGGATTTAGATATGTTTTTTGAAAAAACTTGAAGTAAATGTAAATAGTTCAGTGTTGAGAAGCTGGTTAGCATGTATGAGTCTGAACCCCATAAAAATTTAAAAAAATCTTCATAAGTAGTCATATCTATATTGAAATACAATGGTTATTTCATATCCTAAAATACTAGAAAGGCTAACTGCTTCTTACATACTAGTCTGCCAGCACTTTCAGGGTAGGATGGCATGATTTATGAATCCAGCTGAATAGCATGTCTAGACAGAACCAACTGTATAATTACTTAAGTCATGGCTCAGGAATTCTGGTTGAATAATTTTAACAATTATTGGAAGCTCTATGTCATTTTATATTACTTTGTGTTTTCTTAGTGTTAGCCTATTGTAGAAGTTTTTTAGACAAATCTTAGAACGTCTACTGAGATGTGATGTGCTATGAATCCTTTTTTTTTCAATAGGAGGATTTAAGCTCAGCACTTTGCTAGGCAGGCACTGTACCTCTTTGAGTAGTTGTTTTACAACCTGAAAAATCCAGTTTTTTAAAGTAAGTTATGTTTTCCATTCAAACAACCTTATACTTCTTTATCTGGATAAGTTAATATAGCTGACTTAGAATATTGCTTCCAAAATTAAATTTTGAGCAGAGGCTTTTTTGAAATCAGTATAATAAGTTATCATTAATACTAGTTTTTTAGGTAGAGTTTTGCTGTGTAGCCCAGGCTTGCCTTGAATACTCCATATTCCTCCTGCTTTAGTCTCCCAAGTACTGGGATTACAGGCCAGCAATGTTCTGCCTTGCTAATGCTGGCCACTTTGATCCAAATTTCTTTTCAATGGAGACTTACTGGTACTTTATAATTATAATCTATTATTCTTTAGTAACTTGAACTATACTGGCACCTATTTTTTATTTTCTTCCTTCTTCATGTAGTCTTCTAGGCAATCTACTCTTCTCCTTCAGTTCATAGCCTTTAGTTCTTCACAGGACAGCATGGCTAGTCTCTCATTCATGATATTCCTCTACACAGGCTGTTATAAACCACTGGCAGTGTATAGTTTAATACTGCATTGTGGAAGATAGTCATTCATCCTAGATAATCATTCTATTTTTTTGAGATTTATGTTTTGCAACTGTCTCATATCTGCACCCCCCTCCCCCATGTTTGATGCTTGCATTTAGTCTTTTTTTTTAACAGCATTATTTGATGATAAAAAGTTGATTGTATATGTGTATGTGTGCATTCATTGTGGTACTTGGGCTTGAACTCAGGCCTTGGCACTGTCCCTTAGCTTTTTCATTCAAGGGTGGCACTTTACCACTTGAGTTACAACTCTGCTTCTGGCTTATTGCTGGTTAATTTGAACTTAAAGAGTTTCAGGGACTTTCCTAACTAGACTGGCTTCAAACTGGGATCCTTAGATCTCAGCCACCTGAACAGTTAGGATTATAGGTCTGAGCCAGTGGGCACCCAGCGATATGATGAAAGACAATCAGCTTTTTCTTTTATGATTGTTACTCTTTATGCCTTAGGAAGCCCTAACCTATCCTCCTATCCTTAAAATATTTTAGGACAATACTTACTATTTTCTCTTGAAAATAGTAGACTGAGTTTGGCATTATGTTGATAATCTATTTTATTTCTTTTCCTTCCATATGCCTGGTTATTAACACTCAGTCCTTTAAAAGAAGTATAACTTCTATTTTGTAAATGAAGATTTGGGGCCCTCTGATACTTGGGCACTGCAGACATGTTATTTAGAAACTTAGGCACTGTTGAGGGATGATGATGGTGAAAATACAAGAAAGGTCAAACTCTATATGCTGTGATTTGGTTAGATATTTTGAGTTACGTCTTCATAATTTTCATGACAGTGTCAAGTTGTTGCTTACAAGTGAATGTGCTTTTGGTTATTGGTTCATAGTCAATCAGTGGTTGGAAGAGTGCAGCCATGCAGCCTTGGCATGCATACATGTTGCCAGGTAAGTCATTATATCGATGTACGATGTTATGTGTAGCTGACCTGTGTGAGTTAAGAGACTTCATCACATTGCATCAAGTTGATATGAAGGAATCAAGTTGGCTTAGATATTTGACAGCCTACCTTAATGTTTTCATTAGCGATATTACTGTCTATTTTTAATTACCTCGAGTCACACTTTATTCTTGGTGTGTGGGGTTCTCTCCTGTGTTGCAGTGACCAGCTCCTGAAGCCAGGAGAGTTCTCAGGCTGGGAGAGTTCTTTGTTGCAGATCTGTTTTGTTAGTGCTGTGTACTTTGAATGGTTAGTTAGTGTGTGCCAGCCATACTGTAAACGTGTTACCTCTCACAACGTTCCAGTTTTACAGAGGAAGTGAGGAGGCTGTCAGTCATACTTGGGTGATACATAGGGGAGCATACAATAGTCTTCCAGTCAACTTTCTAGTTGTGGCTTCTTATGAGTCCTTTTAAGTATTTGTTGGAATACTCAACACTACAATACTGAGGTACTTAATGGGAAAAGGAAGCGTTTCAGGGGTATACATGTTGTGTGGATGTCCATGGCACTGCTTAATACTGGGATACTGCAGATAAACAGATCAGAAAGAAACCAGGGTTGTTATCAGAAAGATCTTCACTTTGTTACTGCACTGCCACCCAGCAGACTTCATGATGTACCTTGCTATTTGCTAGGGGGCTGTCCTTGGTCTTAGATTGTCTGATGAGAGGAATGCAATGTGGACTGAGAGGAGACTCCCTAGAACCCCAATTCTGACTCAGAGATGGTATTGCCCATGTTGTACACTGAGCAGGGCCTGTGGGAACAGCACAGGGCACTGGCCAGCTCATAGTACCCTCTAAAGTGGAATTCTCTCTCAGGAAACATTAGCTTCAGTTGATAACTCTCAGAGAAACTGGGACAGTTCCCAGGCTGCTCTTTATTTGCCTAGATAAACAACAGGCATTAATAGAACCATGCTGAAAGCAGAGGTAATAAAATTCACTGTGTTCTAATTGTGTCCTTCTAACAGGCTTATACTGCATTTTTAACCCCAAAATGATGCCTAAAGTAGAGATTTGTATACATTATTAACTAAATTAACAGCTTCTTCTTAAATAGTACTAGTTTTGCTTAGTGTTTGCCACTATTTTTTTTGCCTTAAATGGGTATTTGTGGTTTTAAGCATGTTGAACAATTAGTTTTTCATGAGCTATTTTGTATTGTCCTCAAGAAACAAATTTAATGGCCTTATTTTTATTTTAGTGTATACTTTTTAAGTGTACGTATGTATATTTATATAGTTTACATATAACATATTTAGAACATGCACATGTGCATTGCTGGTTGCGGAACCTAGGCCTTCATACATACTGGGCGAACATTCCACCAACAGTCACTGTGTTTAGATAGCAATTTTCTCTTTTCTCTGTGTAAAAGAAGCAAGCCATGCCATATAAATGGCTTTGATCTATAAATCAACTTCAACATACAGACATTTAGATCTTCGGACACTTAGCTGTGTCTCCTAACTCATAGGTAGGGCTTTGGAACATATCTTAGAAACACATCTTGCCTGCTTGGAACAGAACTTACAGTTGTCATGTGAAAGTAGCAATTGTCATTTCAGTATCTATACATATATGAACATTACTTATTGCCAGGGGATGCTTTGAGCTAACAGAGTGTGTGTGTGTGTGGGGGGGGGGTCATATGTAAAATGTACTGTTCTCCAGTACTTCCTTGTCCAAGTGACTACTGACTATATTTTATAGGTAAAGAGCTGTCTTGTTGTGATAGATATTAGGTGATTTGAATTAAGTAGCATTTGCTTAGCTATGTATACCTGAATGTTTTTAAAAAGAAATTTCTTGAAGATGCAGCATTTAGCATTGACTGATTGTTTGAACAGGTGATAGCATGACATTCTTGTTAGGTAATCATCAAATAACTAATTTTGTCATATTTAATGCCAAGAGCAGATAGACTGCTTAGTAAAAAGAACATGCAAAGTTCAAAGTAAAATCTAAATATTACTTAGAAGCATACTAAAATCTTGGATTTGTCATTAGAAAATGTAATGGGGGGGGGTTGGGAAGGTGGCTCAAGTGGTAGAGCGCTTGCCTTGCATGCATAAGGCCCTGGGTTTGATTCCTCAGCACCACATAAGCAAAAAAGAAAAAAGCCGGAAGTGGCGCTGTGGCTCAAGTGGTAGAGCGCTAGCCTTGAGCTGAAGAGCTGAGGGACAGTGCCCAGGCCCAGAGTTCAGGCCCCACAACTAGACCCCCCCCCCCCAAAAAAAAAAAAGTAATGGGGGCTTGGAAGGTGGCTCAGTGGTTGAGTGCTTGCCTTGCATGCATGAGGCCCTGGGATAGATTCCTCAGCACCACATAAGCAGAAAAAGCCAGAAGTGGCGCTGTGGCTCAAGTAATAGAGCGCTAGCCTTGAGCTGAAGAGCTGAGGGACAGTGCCCAGGCCCAGAGTTCAGCCCCCACAACAAAAAACAGCAGCAACAACAACAACCCCCCCCCCCCCCCCAAAAAAAAACCCAAAAACATAATGTGGTTTACATGATGTCAGATTTTAAAAAATATATGAGTGCTACTACAGATTTAAAATGGCAGCAACATTTAGTCCTCATGCTTTTCTAGTATAACAGATTACTTTGAGAAGGAACTTGATGCATAAGGTTTTATGCATAACTCTGGTACCCAACTATTTGGATTCCAGTCTTGTATCTACCACATAACTATTTGTGACCTTGGACTATCTGCTTAACATCTTTGTACTTCAGTCTTTCTTTGCAAAATGGTAATTTTAGAGACAGTAGATCAACTTTATAGACTTATGATTATGAAAGCTATTACGCATAGAGTGCTTAGAACAGTGCCTAGCATATAATAAGGACAAATTGGTAAGACTGCAGAGTGTGAGCTTCCTTCCTTCCTTCCTTCCTTCCTTCCTTCCTTCCTTCCTTCCTTCCTTCCTTCCTTCCTTCCTTCCTTCCTTCCTTCCTTCCTTCCTTCCTTCCTTCCTTCCTTCCTTTCTTTCTTTCTTTCTTTCTTTCTTTTTTGCTAAAGGCTAGTACTCTATCACTTTGAGCCATAGCTCCATTTCCGATTTTTTTGGTGGTTAATTGGAGTTAAGAGTCTCACAGTCTTTCCTGCCTTGGCGGGCTCTGAACCATAATACTCAGTTATCAGCCTCCCGAGTAGCTAGGATTGCAGGCCTGTGCTGCCAGCACCCAGCTATGTTACTGTATTGAACAGTAACCGTGAAAACAGATGATTATTACCAAATTACAGATAACAGTAGTTCCTACTATTTCAATATATTTACCATTTTGCTCTCTCTCTTGCTGTGTTAAAGATTTATACTAGATTCAATGAAAGATGAGCTTTTAGACGAAGGAAGAAAAGTTAGCAGGAAGCAAAGTTAGCAGCAGCAGGTTTCTCCAATGACTTTGGGATTTGAATCCAGTCAACTTGCCCTTTACTTTCTGTCTGCTGTGACTACTGTCTGGCATTGTATCAGTCTCCAAACTGGTCCTGGGCTTTTCAACTTGCTGTGTCATTTCTTGAAGCATTGCAGGAGGCCTTTGGCTCAATGTTTTGTTATATCCCCCAAATGGAAAAAAAAATGTACACATGTCTTATATTAATTCACCTCAGTTTTCTAACTACTTGCAAGAATCATGTTTTATACAACAAAAGAAGTAGGAACTCAGTTGAGTAGCCATCTGGCAGGGCTGGTTGTACTGCATTGAGTTTTGTATTGGAGCTCTGGATCCTAAATATCTTGGATAAACTATGTAAATTTTCTGGGTTATGGAGTACAATTTTGTGAAATGAGGGTATGGAGGCAGTAGTTGTGGTTGATCCTAAACTATGAATATTGTATAGTCTTAAAGGGGTTGGAAATTATCACAGGCCTTCTAATTATATATGGCAGACTTCCCAGAGGAGTTAAACATTTTCAGAACTGCTTTCAATCAACCGTGTGAGTTAAAGCCCTTGTGCCAGAGACTGCTTTGGAGATTGGAGATAGAACCATGAACAAGGCAAGAATCCTTGCCCTCTGGAGGGAGCTCACTTCTTAAGGCAAGGAGGTGGAACTATACTCAAACACAGAGGTGTTAAGAATTTCTGTTAGACTGGATGTGGAATTGGGAATAGAAAAGTCAAGGACAGCTTGGCTGTTTGTTCAGTGGCTGTGTGGATGGTGGTAGTTACTGGAGCATTGATCTCTACATTGATCTCTGATGAAACATTGTGACATCCATGGTGTTCAACAGGGATAGACAGCCACCCCCAGGCAGTCCTGCCCTTCTGGATCAGCTGGTTGAGTGGAATGTATCCAGTCAGTTTCACTGCTTAATGAAACCTCTTTTTGTAAGTAGTTCTTGTTGTTATAACTGTGTAATTAAATTTTATGTAATCTGATCAAATATGAATATTACTTTTTACAGAAATATGCTAAATATTTTGGAAAGCCTCCAAAGGCAAGTCTCCAAAAAATGTCATTAAATTATGTATGGTCATGCTGAGTATAAAAGGCTGGGGAATAAATTTCCATAAGAATTTTCAGATTGCTTCTAGATAGTCTCTGAGTATGTATACCATGCTAATGAAGAAGGGAAATCGGAACTTGTGCTGTGTGTTTGGGTATATGGTTTGCATGAGAATGGCTAGCCGAACACTCAATCTGAACATTGAATATTTTAGAAAAGGCTTTGACTTTGGTAAGTGAATATATATAGCACATTAATTTCCAATATAAAATTAATGTATCAATGTTCATGGTTCTCTCTCCAAAAAAGCCTTCTCAATTTCCAAATTAATTATTGTCCTGTTACTTTAAGTGAATTTTTACTATATGAACTTGGTAGAAACAAGTTTGGAGTTTGTGCTAAGAACCTTCATAAAATAGTTAATGTCTTGCTTATAACATTTCTAGGATTTCATTCTGTGAAGACATCTCTTTTTTAACCATTTGAAAACATTTATGTCCCAAGATGTTTATCTTTTTAACAATTTTAACATGAAAACGATGTGCAGCTTATGTGGTTAGCTTGCTGCCCCTTTATGTAGTGACCTGGCTGTCTTACAGTGAGCATACATGTGGTATTTGAAGAATATTAAATGACATGAAAATTGAACACAGCAGATTGTTAAATTACAAAGTTGACATAATGTTTCATATGCTCTGATTTCAATTTTTAAATGAATACAATATCAATAGGGTTAATCTCTGCATGGTAAATGAATGAGTTTATATTTTAAACTTATTTTAAAGATTCTAGTTTTCCACTTTTGAATAGGTATTATTTTTATAATTATATTTTTATTAATAGATTTTTTTTCTTCAAATAACTGCATCGGTTAGAGTTCCAGAAGAGAGTATTAGAGCTGTTCTAAAAAATAAGCTTATGCAATATTTTCCAAGTCTTTTCATTTCCTAACAAATGGGATGCTGTCATTCTTTGTGATGGAGGCATAGAATCTCATTGTACAGGCATGCACGGACATGTGTGTGTGTGTGTGTGTGCGTGCGCGTGCGCGTGTGCGTGTGCGTGTGCGTGTGTGTGCATGTGAGCGCATGTGCATGTGTGTGTGTATGCTACATTTTCTTGATCTACTCTTCTACTGAAGGACATCTGGGTTGGTTCCATATCTTAGCTATGGTGAATAATGCTGTGATGAACAAAGTTGTGCTGGTAGCCTTATTATGGCCTTTTTTTTTTCATTTGGGTAAATGCCCCAAAGTGGGATTGCTGGGTCATAGGGTAGCTGAAATTTAGGTCCCATGGTTTCCCTTATTTGCAATAATTAGTATAAATATAGGATAATCTTACCAGATGAGCTGAAAAGCTCAAAAGCTATGTATATATGACCATATAAGATGATGCTAAGTGAAATGAACCCCAAGATATGGACAGAAGAGGTCTGTCTTCGTTGTTGTTTTAAATGTACTATGTGATTTTTTTTTTTTTTTTTGTTTCCTTTGTATGTTCTACACCCTATGGTATATCCCCTGCTGTCACTGTACTTGATTTTGGTACCCTGCATCTTGTATATACATTGGTTTAATTTGGGGAGGGGAAGAGGAATAACAAATCAGTGAAAAAAGGATGTGATATGACCCATTGCAACAAGGATACCCACAGGACAATATATTGGAAACGAACTTTACAACTTCGGGGGTGGGGTGGGGTGGGGAGAAGTGTAGGAGGCGGGAAAGGGAAAGAATAGTGGGACAACAACAAGGGAAGGGGTAACAAAGATTGACAAGTAATGCACTCATTGCCTCATCCTTATGAACCCCTCTGTACAGCATCTTTACAATAAAATAAAATTTTTTAAGAAAAGAAATAAGCTTAAATTTACTAATAAGCATGCTCTTCAGCTTACAATGAGGCTCTGTCCTGATAAATACATAGCAAGTAAAAAAATGTGCTAATGCATTCAACCTATCAAATGAGCATTCTTCTTACTACACTGGAGTTTTGGTCATTTACTCTTGAGATTATCTGGCTGATTGGGAACAATAGCTGACTAGAACTGGAGCTTGATACTGCTGCAGGACATGCTGATTATCTCGAGCTCAGAAAAAGATCAAAGTGGAAATTACAAATCACTTTGCCTCATTGTAAACGGAAACAAATTAGGTCAAAGTCTCACAAGTCAGGGACTGCTGATATCTAATTTTGAAAGTAAACCTGAGATACCTCAGATCCTCTGAAGACAAGGCTTTCGTTTGGGCCATAGCTACTCCTGGGGCAATGTGGGATTCCTCAAAGCAGAAGGTCCCAACTACTTTTAGCCCTCAATACATATGAGTAACTACTCATACATGTTCCTCAGAAAAGTTGCAGATTATGTTAACCAATTATAATTAATGCAGCAGACACAAAATTGACATTTGGTTTTAAAAAGTGACTGCACCAGGCCCAGAGTTCAAGCCCCATGACTGACCAAAAAAAAAAAAAAAAAGAAGTGACTGCGGAGATCAGTGGGTTGGAAGGTAATTTTGATGCTGCAAACACAAATGACCTGGAAAAATATAGCAAAGCTGAGAATTCTTCAGGATAATCTATTACCACTATAGCATTAACTAGAAAGTGAATTCTGCTTAAGACAGTTCAGTTCTCCTTTGTGGAATTAACACAAAATGGGGGAGATTGTGCTAGAGAGTGCATGCACTGGGCGCGTTAGTGTACTAGTGGGATTTGCGTTACTATCTTTTCAAAAAAGCAAACTTTCTGTTTTTCATTTTATGCCATCCCTGTTTATTATTGTCTCTAGCTCCTAGAAGCTTGTTAGGGAGAAGACAAAACCTTAAAAAGGCATCAGTCCTCCATTGCTTAGTTGTGAGGGATTCTTTCACTAGTATGTGCTTTAATGGTTCAGATGAAGATCTGTCTGCCATACCCACTCTGCTGATCAGCCTTGCTTGGAGCCACCTGAGCGACACTTTGGCCTCCCAGAGTAGTACCAAGCTTTCCTTTTTGTCATTTGTAATCGGATGTAATTATAGTTAAATTCTTAGTTTTTATTTTTGAAATTGTGTTATTGCTGATAGGTATATTACTATTATAGTTTATTCTGAACCATAATATAGGGGTACATTTCAGACTCTTAAGTCATGTAAAAATGAGTTTTCATGCTTGTGTG
Source organism: Dipodomys spectabilis (assembly GCF_019054845.1). Lineage (NCBI taxonomy): Eukaryota > Metazoa > Chordata > Mammalia > Rodentia > Heteromyidae > Dipodomys > Dipodomys spectabilis. The sequence continues at coordinate 22,281,316 of NW_024870834.1, read as the reverse complement.
CATGAGTATGTTACATTCTATGTGTGAATGCATTATGTATCTTTGCTGGCCACTAAGTCTAACGGATGCAATTGCATCTTCAGTCAGGGAAAGGAAGCTCTGTGGTGGTGATATTACTTGACATCTCCTTCCACATAAGACACCTGACAGAAAGCAGCCTACCCCCTGTGTGTGTCTTGAGTCAGGGTTCACTCATGTGCTGTTAGGTGACTCATACACATACATACATATCTAATAAGACTCCAGGCAGCACTCTCCTCTGTAAAGAAAAATGTAGTATACTTGAGGCTTGGATGTTATAATTAAGGCAATTATGCAGAATGCTTGAGTGTCCCCATATACTGTCTCCAGAAAGTTAAACTCAAGAAGCTACCACTACCACTGAGAAATAACCAGCACTTCTTTAGGTTGGTGACTGAATAATTGGTGAGAACAATGTTATTGGAAAGCCAAGTGTGTTTTACCTCCCTCTTTCATTTTTGTGGCAATAATTAGGAACTAGATAATATCCTTAAGAAGTAGGATTTCCCTCAGAGTATTAATGAGCACAATAGTTGTCAAAATTCATGAAAAATTGTTTCAGGAGTAGAATGAGGGAATCTTTTGGGAGTGTGTTTGTGTGTCTATGTTGATGTTTGAGTGTTGGAAACCTTTGGAAAACAAAAGCAGACAAACATAGCCTCTGTATCAAAATAAGCATTTTATTTGGAAAACGTTTTTTCCAGAGTAGCACATTTGTGATTGTTTTCTGTAGCAGAGTGGTTGGTGCTCTGTATTTGGGTTATGTTTGCAAAAGAATCAATGAAAGTGGTCAGGGGACAGGATCTGGGTGGCTCAGTGGTGGTGTTTTTGCTTGAGAAAAGCAACAACTGTGTCTGTTAAACTTGCTTGAAGTGGGTGGAAGACTAACAATGTTTTGACAGAGTGTAGAGATGTGTCTTTGAATTTATCACTGTGTTTTGAATGAGGGTGGCATCGTCTCACTTTAGCAGTGGCATGGAGACCTTTTTCCTCCTGGGTGCCCATTGGGTTGAGGAAACATTAGCTCTACTGTGAGACTGACGGAATGTGTGGAGGCTGGGGTGGCAGTGAGCTCTGGGTGAAGCTGCTTCTCTTTCCCATGGCCTTTTTGTATACACACTCCAAAATTGTGTGTGTGTGGTTGTGTCTGTGCTTGCTCTCTATTGAGGGTATGTAGTGGTGTGTAAAGCTTAGTGGGTAAGAGATGGGAGTAGTTCAAGGTGACCGGGCTCTTGCCTGTTTTCCTGATGGTTCACCTGCTGTCTGTCTTTTACATCAGTATCTCTAAAGCCAGGAACCAAAATGGCCAGAACTGTTGAGCTTTGTTGATCATTGGCACTCTTGCTTCTTAAGTCATATTTTTGAGGATGAACAGTTAACTTTGTAAAGGAATGGTTTTTTTGTGGTATATTTAAAAATACTTGATTTAAATAATACCACACTGCTGCATTATCTTTAAAAGATATTTCTGTAGTAATATTCAATACAATAATTGGCTTAAGTTATACAAAACATTGTGAATTTAAAGTATTTCCTGTTTTTTTTTTTAAGTTCACATGAATGAAATGTTTTTTTGCCCTTGAGGTCAGTGCATTACATACAGATTTTGTAGGCCACCTCCCCACCCCCCCTCTTCTTAAAGTTCCTTGGGGTTGTACCTAGTCCCTCTTTACCACCTAGCAACCAGGGGATGGATGTGGTTTGGATGGAAGTCTACTTTATAGCTTGTTTTGGAACCTGATCTCCTTCACTATGACATGCTGTGGGTTGCATAGTTGATTTCTCTCAACTATGACATTCTGTGGGTTGCATAGTTGATTTCTCTCAATTGCCAAGGAGTTTACTCCATGCATGCACTGCAGTGTATTTATTCAGTATCCCATCACAATATATTTGTGAGAGGTTCCCCGGTTCCCTCCCCCCTCCCCCCCCCCCCATTTTTTAGTGCCAGTACTGAGGTTTGAACTCAGGGCCATGTACTCTTGTTTGGCTTTTTCACTCAAGACTGGCACTGAATCAATTGAGACAACACCCCCATTTCTGGCTTTTTGCTGATTTATTGGAGATAAGATTCTCGTAGAATTTTCTGTCTGAGCTGGCTTTGAACCATGACCCTCAGATCTTAGCCTTCTGAGTAGCTGGGATTATAGGTATAAGCCACCAGTGCCTTGCTATTGTTGTTTTTGAGAATTACAGTTAAATTTATTGTGAACATTTGTGTCCATGTGGACATTTGCTTTTCTTTCTCTTCTAGGAGTGGGGTATTGGATTATACATGGCTGTTGCATAGGCTGATGCCAAATTGCAGCACTTTCTAGGTGTACTGCTTTGCTCCATATAACATTTTTTCCTCTTTTTGGTGGTATTGGGATTAAACTCAGGACCTAATTTGTCCTGCTAGTTAGGCTCTCTGCCTCTAATCCTTTTTGCTTTTAGCCAAACCTATAATCCTTTTTGCTTTTTTAAAAATTTATTTTTATTTATTTTATTTTATTTTTTTTGTCGGTTGTGGAGTTTGAACTCTGGGCCTGGGCACTTTCCCTGTACTCTTCAGCTCAAGGCGAGCGCTCTACTGCTTGAGCCACAGTGCCACTTCCAGTTTTCTGGTGGTTTATTGGTGATAAGAGTCTCACGGACTTTCCTGCACTGCCCGGGATAGCTTTGAGCCATGATTCACAAATCTCCGCCTCCTGAGTAGTTAGGATTACAGGTGTGAGCCACCAGCGCCCAGCGATAGGTTTTGTGCTTTTGCCTAGTTGGGGGTTATTTTATAGGTGTGTGCTACCATACTCAGCTTTTTTGTTAAGTTTATGTTTTCTAACTTTTTGCCTAAATTAGCCTTAAAATACAATACTCCTGATCTCTGCCTTCTGAGTAGTTGAGATTGAGATTGCAGATGTGATCTATGTGCCTGGCCTACATTTAACTTTCTAAAGAACTTTCAAGCCATTTCCTCGAATGGCTGTGTCATTTTGCATGCATATTAGCAAGGTCTGGGAGTTTTAGTTGCTTGGCATCTTTGTCAACAGTTGGTACCATCAGGGTTGTTAGAATTTTTTATATTACCATTCTTACAGATGGCTTGTATAGCTTATTTTGCTCTTAATCTTTTTTGACCTAATATTTAATGCATTCTTTCATGGACAAGCTTCCATTTGTATATCCTTTATGATGAAGTGTCTGTTCAAGGTGTTATATGTGTGTGTTTACCTTTTTAAAATTGAGTTCTTTTGTTTCTTGGTTGAATTTTCAGAGTTTTTATAAAAAACATACCCTAGGTACAGAAGCTTTATTGTATGTGTGACTTATTTTTTTCATCCTATTAATAATACTATCTCAGCAAGAATTTTTAAGTTGAAGAAGTATGATTAATCTCTTATTTTTTTCTCAAATGGCTTAAGCCTTGAGGAATATGGCCAAATTATTTTTTGACTTATTCCAGTCTATATGTATTTTCTTTTATAATTTCTTCAAAAAATTCCATAGCTTAGATAAATATAATTTATTTTGCATTCATATCTGTAGAAAATCTGAGGTTTGCATCTCAGGCTGGTCTCCATTTTTGTATATGAATGTCTAACATCTAACCATTTGCTGAAAAGCTAGCTTTTCTCCATTGAATTGCCTTTGTACTTCAGCTAGTTGATTGTATTTGTGTAGGTTGACTTTTCTAGTATTTCCTGTTTTCCTGGGGCTTCCCTTGTGCATTTACAAAGATAGGACTTTAGAATGTAGCTCTGTTCTTCCTGTGACTACTAACGTCCAGGATGGAAGAGGAAGATGGCAACAGATGTTTGGCTCTATGTTTTGGAATCATAACTCTTCTCTCAGGTCAGAGAGGAAAATGGCTTTTCCTCAGTTTTAGATGACTGTGGTTCCTGCTGTTTAGGTTTAGGAATCCTTTCTAGCTCCTCCAGGTAGAACTCAAAAAAAAAAAGACTTACTCTTTCTGTTAGCAATTCTGGATATCAGGTTGCCTCGAGTCCAGGGTTAGGGAATTTTATAGGGAAAATGTGGGGAAACTGTGCTGGTGCTGTGTCCTCTGAGCACTGCTTTCCTTCCTTGTCAGTTTGCTGCCATTGCTTTGCCTCATGAAGCTTGTCCAGGTATTTCAGCTGCATAGAATGGCTGGAAGGACTTTATCCTGCTCTGGAACCAGTGACCTACTATTTTTAAGTACAAAATTTGAGGCGTGTTAGGGCAAGTTGTAAATATTGTCTGTTACATGAGATAATAGACATTCTGTGGACAGTGTTTTTTCAGAGATTTTTTTTTAATAGCTACTGGCTAAGTTGATTCACATTGTATAAAGTATGTTAACAAAGCAGAAACTTTTAAGTTTTGTGGATTGGGATTCTTCTCCCAATCAAAAAGAAAAGTAGATAATTTAAGGTAATTATTTTAATACTGCATGCAAACTACCTTTTGCTGGTGTTTGATTTCAGGTGCAGAAGGATACCCACCGATGCTTTTTGTCACTCACTATTTGCCTTGTGGTTCTCATCTTTGGTCACACTAAGAATTGTCTAAATTTAATCCTTTGATATCTAGTTACTGGTTATCTTTAAGATGTGAGTTGACCTGTCTCCTTTCTAAATCCTCATACAAGGTTTCAGGGAAATTAGAGAATGCAGGGAAGTCCAAGAAGAAGAGGCTGAGGATGTGCATGTTCATTCTTTTCTGACTTAAAAAATGTGGACTAAATATAATTATCCAGACAGCCGGTGAAAAACAAATACAGTTCTGTGGATTCCTAATGGAAACAACTACATGTCTAGAAATTAACTAATTTATTTTAGGTTATTGCTTATCAGTACAAAATCATAAAAGATTAATGAGGAGGGAATTTTCTGTGGGATGTCATAAATACCTTGAAATATACCTCAGGAGGCTGTGTTAATGGGATCACAGCAGAGAAGTATAGGAATAGATAATTAGGAAGGCCAAGCAAGAGGTAATTGGGAATAATTCACTTAGCATTTGAATTATAGGAAATGACAGTAAAAATATAAAGATAACAGATAGTTGGTAATCCCTTGGTATCCCTTTATAGATATATCACCATGGTAATTAATTCTGCCCCTGATGATTTCTTTGCTTTTGTTGCTTAAGACTGGCAAGAGTTGGGAGCATTTATGGGACATGGTGCCACTGACTGTGCTGAGTGCTTTCCATTGCTTTTCCCTTGACATCCTTGTAAGAACTCTGAAAGACTGGCTGGTGGGTTGGGGAACACATGGGACCAAGGAGGAGAGATGGTCAGGCTCTAGGTAATTCACTGTTAAATATATAGCTCTATGACTCCCTAGTTGAGGGCTGTTACACCTTTGTGATACAGCCTTTACCTAGCAAAGGTGTCCTGGGTTTAATCCCTAAGCACTACAAAAACAAAACAGCAAACCAGAATCCCTCCCCTATTTGAACTAGGTAAATTTCTTTTCTTTTTTTTTTTTTGGGTCTGGTCGTGGGGCCTGAACTCTGGGCCTGGGCGCTGTCCCTCAGCTCTTTAGCTCAAGGCTAGCGCTGTACTACTTGAGCCACAGCGCCACCTCCGGCTTTTTTCTTTTTGCTTATGTGGTGCTGAGGAATCCAACCCAGGGCCTCAGGCATGCAAGGCAAGCACTCTACCACTGAGCCATCTTCCCAGCCCTGAACTAGGTAAATTTCTGGGAGAGGGAATTGAGAAGAGCAAATTAAATACTAGAAATTAACTATGTATCCTTAGTAAAATGAAAGGCTGTTTTGACCAGGTAAATAGAAGCTTTAAAAGCTAAGTTAAGTGCTGAGTTTAGTGGTTATCCAGTGCAAACCAAAGAAAGAGTGGAAAGAGCCTTCCTTCTGTGATTCCTTATGACATCAGAGTACTTCTTTGATGTCAGTTTGATAATAAATAACTACTTTTCACTGCCACTCTTTTCCTGATAACATCTCATTTAATATCATTGTGGCTGAGATAAGCTTTATTAATCTAGTGCTGAGGATCACATCCAGAGGAAGACATAGGTAGATTAGGTTCAAAAAGAGAACTTGGTGCTTTTTTCATGGGTATGATTTAGGATCCTGGTGTGTTTAGCATCTTAACGCTTTCCAAATGATTTTATGGAGAGAAAATTCCTTGTTTTGGTTCAGAACTTATGGCTGCTTCTCTCTATCATTCCCCCTCTCTCACACAGTTAAATTAATTGGTAAGTTTTAAACTTCTAATAGTGAATAGGACCTTGAAGAATTGAGGAATGGTGTTAACATCCTGTGCAGATGATGTTTGTGCCTGGATGTTCATGTTTACACATATTTTCTTTGTGAATATACAGACTGCAGCTAACACAGACAATGTGTGTGGTATTCCTTCCTTTTATGAATAATTTTAGCTGTCAACGGAGCACAGATAAGATCCTTTTGTGATACTCACACAACAAAATTACTTTAGTGGTAGGCCAAGGACTTGTTAGCATCTTTCAAGTCTTAAAAGTGATTGAAATTTGAGAGCAATTAGACATTATTTAACATTATTTTTACCAAAATTGAAGTGGTTGTTTTAGATAATAGTTTATGCTCATCACATGGACAAGTGAAAATATTTTGGATTTAGTCTTCATATTAGTAATAGTTAATTATAAGTAGAAGCGTTTGTGTGTGAAACTGGCAATGAGGAACATGCTCTGTATTTTATCATGAAGTTTCAGGTTGTTTAGTATCGTCTAATTCTCCTTTCATTTACAGTGTGTATATATAACATTGTAATTCTCATTATGAAAATTTAGAAAGCCTCTAGGGGTTGGAGGCATGGCTTAGTTGGTAGATCCTAGCCAGATCCTAGCATCAGATACCAAACTCAAGTCCAGGTCTCTGGCAAAAAAAAAAAAAAAAGGAAAGAAAAAACAAAAGGAAGTATAGCATAATCATGTTTCCCTAATAAACCTTTTAACAGCCAGGATGAACTTAACATGTGAGTTCTATTTCTGCAGTCTTACTCTTGCTTTCATGAACTACTGACTATGGTCCTATTCCACCTAGTCCCCAGTTCAAAATCCACATTACCACCAGAGTTTCTACACAAAAAAAGTATGTTTAGCTGTGTCACTTTCCTGAAATCTTTTCTAGGGCTCTTCATAGTCTAAAGGAGTAAGTCCAGGATGATCCATGTGGAATTCAAACCCTCTGGTAGCAACCTTGCCATTATCTACCACTTCCTGCTTTTAACTTGGTTTCCAGTGTCTCATTTCAGGGTGCTTCTGCTATTCCTGTCCACTGTCTATTTACCTTCTTGTTCTATAAGATAATGCATAGGGAGTTCCTTCCTTCTGACACCATGAATTGGGCTGTGTGCCCCACCTTATGCTCTGTGTATGTACCTTTCTGCTCATTACTGTACTGACTTTGTGCACTAAGATGATGGAGCTATGGATTCCTTGACAGCCGTGTCCCTCAAGCCTTATGCAAAAACGGATACATAGAAGATACAGTCCTCAGTATGTCTCAGTGAAACTGAATGGAAGATGACTGTGCCTCCTGTGGTGGTCAAGTCTCATCACTACAGCATTTCAGAAGGCACTTGAAAGGGCTCTTATTGTTCAGTTAGTTTTGCTTGACCTTTCATTTTGTTTGGTGATGCTTTTAGTTTTCTTTTACTTTATCTTTGACACTCATAGCAACCCAGTAACTTAAGTATTTAAAAATCTTTTTAATAATTAACATAGTAATAGCTAAAAATGCTTCGTTCCTTTGTGTAAAAATTTTGTGTGTGTGTTCTTTTTTAATATACAGTCTCACTTTTTTCTGATAATAATGGAAGGGGAATGATGACACCATTTGCACTTAAGGTTTGGGAACTGAAGCTAGAGAGCAGTAAATTAGTTTGCCCAAAGTTTGACCTTATAGTTGGTGATTGTTTTACTGACGATGGAAATCCAAGGCCTGAGTCCGGCCATTGTGTACATTTCCAGCATAGCACTGTGCTTTATAGAAAACAGTTTGTGTAATGATGTGACATATAGCAAGAATTCTATAGCTGTTAGGCAGTAGTGACTGGACTGGAAAGCTGTTAGACTGACAACACTGTTTAGAATACAGAGGAAAAACTTTTTTAAGAAGTCTGAAATGAACTCTTAAGACATGGGCACAAGAACTTTTGCTTTCTTGTTGATTTTAGTATACTTATGATTTCTTGTTTCTTTTGAGTGTTCCTCCTATGGTTTATCCCCTGTTGTCACTGTATTTGATTTTGGTACCCTGTGTGTTGTGTATATGTTATCTGAATTAGGGAAAGGAAGGGGAACAGCAAAATGGTGAGACAGAGGACAAGGAGGGAACCAATGCAACAGTGAAACTCACAAGACATTATGTTGGAAATGATCTGTACAACTGGGGGGGGGGCTAGAGGGGCTGAGAAGGTGGGAGAAAAATAAGGGGGGTACAAGTTCAACAAGAAATGCACTTATTACTACTTACTACTTTATGTAATTGTAACCCCTCTGTATATCACCTTGACAATAAAAAAAAAAGTGAATACAGAGGGCTGGACATGGTGGTAGAGCCTATACTCTTAGTACTTGAGAGGCAGAGATGGGGATCATGGTTTGAGGCCAGTTTGGGCAAAAGAAACCAAGACTTCATCTCAGCCAATGTCTAGGTGAAATGATGTATGCTTATTATCACCACACAGGGGACACAGGGAAGCACAAATAGAGGGATTCCAGTCTAGGCCTGCTTGAATATAAAGACCTTTACCTCAGAAATAATCCAGGCAAAGGAGCTGGAGGCATGGTTTCAGTGGTAGAGCACTGAGGCCCCGTATTACAAAAAAAAAAAAAAAAAATGAACACAGATGGAAATAGTATTATTTTCTATTTAGCGTGTCAATTTGGATTTTGTTCCTAGCTTTAAGTTAGAATAAAGAAGGTGACTCTGACTTATTTTTCAATAAATATCTCATTCTGCTCAAAGACTAGTGTCCCCTCCTCTTACCGTATCCTACCTCTGGGGAATTATGTTTGGCAAAATTACTGCCTACAATCCTTTAGTTGTTGGCAAGTGTGAGGTATATTAGCATTTCTTCAAAGATGAAGTACAATAATTATTTCACCTATATAAGACAAATTAATTTAAAGCAACTATATCTTTTAAGAATGAAATGACAGGGATAGGAAGTGGACTAAAAAAAAAATAAGCTATTTCAGTTATACTATGGTTTTTTAATAGTGAGTCTCTAAGATCATAGATTTCCATGTTAACTCTTCTGGAACAGCTCATCTGACTTGTAAAACAGGAAGGAAATTTTTGTAGTGTTTATTGTGTTGTAGATGTTTAACCTACATGCTGGCTCTCCAGTGATCCTTCCACTAAGCCTCTATTGTTTTCCCTCAGTTTTTCGATGGCTAGTTCTTGAAATATTAAAAATCCAGAGACTATTTAATGATCATAAAATGGATGTATGGCTTAAACAAAAATAGGTAGTAAATTATGAACTGTTTTAGTATTCATAATTGAAAACTGCCTTTCACTAAATCTTACCCTCTATACTTTAGTATTTTCTAGCATTGGCAGTGAAGTTTGTCTGTGACTTGTGGGAACAGGTATCTGATTACACTGAGTATGATTTCCCCAAATGTCTTGGGAATTCATTTAGAGTGGTGGTTCTACCAAATCCTCGGGAGCTACTGAGTGTCTTCTGTTTGTCAGAATAACTACTTTTGAGGTCTTTTTCTCCCAAACCACAGGGCACTATAGGAGCTCCAGCCTAGGTGTCTCAAGAGTAAGGGAAAGAAGAGGGGCAGAAGGAACTCCTTGTGATCTCTTGATTTCTACTTGAAACTCTTGGCCACTGCTGTCTTCAAGGGAGACTCAAGTGTGGTGTTTAAGTAGGCATGTTGCCAACCTAAATAAAATCTTCTATTACTTGGGAAGAGTGGAAATCAAATTTGCAAAGTTGAGACTCTGCTACTAAATGCAAAATTTATTTTGTAAGTCATGAATCTGGCTAACCATCATTCCAAAAGTTAGAGGACTACTTTAAAGAAATATTTCATGTCTTGGCAGATTTCTTTCCCAGTTCATTTCTGCACTTTCATAAAATTCTTAATGAACTTTAAAAATTCTCTCTAATAAATAACCATTTAACCTCTAAGTATTAATAATCTAGATTTAAAACAGAGTAGGAAAGATATAATGTGCTATAGATTAAGAAATTCTTTCATGCACTTCCCAAAGGTACATTTTATAGACACATTCATGAAAAACCATCCGTGTTTCTCATGGAGCCACTCCACAGACATAACTTTTCAAAGCTCTGCCACTTTCTTGCTTTGATCTGCTCTGGTCAGCTGGGCTTGTTGATCTAGTGTCATAATCTTTTTTGCCTCTGTCGTGGCCTGGTAATTTATCTGCATGAAAAGTTCTCCCTGTAGGTTATAACCTGGAAAGATTGTGTTGGTCCTTCAGGTTTTACTTCCTCTAGTTTATCTCATGGTTCATGCAATATGCCTGCCTACCGCATCATCTCCTGACTGGCATTGTGGCTTGTTTGGTACATGCTTTCATGGAATGTTCTCTGGTTTGGCTTACCTTATCTCTGGAGGGAATAGAGCTGTGATGTCTTGGAGTACATGAGATAGTACTCCTGAGGCCCTCCAAACCATGCCTGTCTCTGCATAGAAAGCATGTTTTGTATATCTTACATTTTTTCACATTGCATTATAACTTGATAAGTGCTGTTTTTGGTGACAAATTCCTAAGGGCAATTGCTTTGTTTGTTAAAACAATTTTGGCATCCCTGCACTGTATGCAGTGTATAGTAGGTGCTCAGTAAATGTGTAATGAATAAGTGAGTAGATACGAGAAGGAGGAAGGAAGACTAGATAAAGCTTTCTAGTGTTCACATTATTATATCCAGCCCCTGGAAACTTGAAGCATTAAAGTACATAGACCCTTGTAAAGATCCTGGCAGCTCATCAGGAAACTACAGTGATCCACTGTGCTTTGCTATTTTGGATGGGCTGGACCTCATGCACATGCATGGCATGCTTTGTAACTGTAGAATTTTCTGTGATTGGGAGACCTAACTTAGCTCAGTACTTATTTATTTTTTTTTGGGGGGGGGGTCCGGTCGTGGGGCCTGAACTTTGGGCCTGGGCGCTGTCCTTCAGCTCTTCAGCTCAAGGCTAGCACTCTATCACTTGAGCCACAGCGCCACTTCCGGCTTTTTTCTTTTTGCTTATGTGGTGCTGAGGAATCAAACCCAGGGCCTCATGCATGCAAGGCAAGCGCTCTACCACCGAGCCATCTTCCCAGCCCTCAGTACTTATTTCTTTAAGATGATCTTTTAACATACGAGTATCTGATATGTGCTGGGTTTTAGAGTGGGAAAATTAGTAAGAGTAATCTTAGCTTTTAAGTTTTTCCAGGATGGGGGAAGTAGAGATAGATACACACATACATACCCAGTCTTCAGTGTATGTTTAAGTGATAGATGAAGGTTACGAACCAAGAATGAACACATGATTCTTAGGCTTTGTTTCTTCCTTAAGAACAGCAGTTCTCTTTATGGAAGGTAAGTGTTGTTCTTTAAGCTCTGTTCTTCAGAATCTATGAACTTGTTTATGTTCATACATTAGAGACACCAGATCATTGCTTACAACAGCAAGGCAAAACCAGCGTGAGGCAATTGTGTAGCTCCACAGTGCCAGAATCTTTGACTGCTAATTCCCTGGATATGACAACATAATACTGCTTAGACCTCCTCTGAGCTTGGGTATGCATTCTAAGGTGATTGCATAGTACAGACTGGTTGCTAAAGCATCATTATTCATATTTTTAAAAGTAGAAAGGAGGAGAAAAATAAGAAATTCTCAACAGTTAGCTCTCTTTAATAATCCTTTCTGTTTAATTTTTCTTTTCTCCAGATACACATACTGTTTCTCATTGGCCAAATCTTTGTCATATGGGCACCCAACTAACTGCAAGGGAAGCTTTGAAAACTAGCTTTTAAAGTTAGGTGTTTCTTCTTATAGACAAGTTGGCAGTTCATTTGGGAACTAGAGGAAAGTAGATATTGAGTGGAACAAGAACCTGAAACATTGATCAGAAAGTATGCGTGAGAGTGTGCATGGTGGAGTCAAGGCTTCTGGAGCAGATACTGAACTTCACTTTTCACAATCTATGGTTTATTATTAAAAAACAGATTGACCTTTCAGATACCAAGAAAATGAAATATTTGGATTTGTTCTGCTTTCTGAAGCACAATGTTAACTCATCTTTAGGCATGTGGAGTGGGTCAGAATGACAGGCCGATAAGAGAACAAACTTTGTTACACACAGACACACACAGACACACACACGTCCAGCTTTGTGTGTGTGTGTGTGTGAGTTGTAGGGCTTGAACTCAGGGCCTGAGTGCTGTCCCTGACTTCCTTTGCTCTTGAGCCACAGTGCTTGCTGCTTCCCATTTTCTGGTGGTTAATTGGAGGTAAGAGTCTCAGGGATTTTCCTGGTTGTGGGATGACTTTGAACACGATCCTCAGATGTCAGCCTCCTGAGTCACTAGGATTACAGGTGTAAGCCACTGACACTTAGCCATATTTCTGTATTTAAAAATGTCTTTCCAGAAATGTATTTTTTTCACTTATGTCTTGGTGGTGATTTTTATAATACTGCTTTTATTTTTTTTTGTATTATTATTTTTTTTTTTTGAGGTAATGAGTACACTTCCTCTTGAACATTGTTACCCCCTCCATTGTTTTCCCCCTACCATCCCCTCCCTCCCTCCCTTCCCCGAGGTTCTTTTTTTTTTTTTTTGATTGTGATTAAGTGATTACATAATTTCAAAGTCACAAGTTCATTCTAACTTCCCTGGAGCAAATTGTCTACCACAGTCTGTAATATATAACAGTGTTCACATGTTATAATACTGCTTTTAAAACTGATCGAACATAATTTCCTAAGTGGTATAGTATGCTATTTATTATTAATCTTATACCATTGGATTACTTAAATCTTTTGTATATATTTTTTGTTTTTAAAATACTGTACGGAGGGGTTATATTTACATGAGTAAGGTAATGAGTACATTTCCTATCGAGCATTGTTACCTCATCCTTTGTTTTTTCCCTACCATCCCTTCCTTCTCCACCTCCCCAACACTAGGTTACTTTTGTAAAATATGTTTTTGAGAAACAAAAGCCACCTCATAACACCTTTATAATAGCAATAAAAAAAACCAAAACAACAAAAGCCAGATGAGGTTGGCTTGTAATCTCAGCTCTTGGGAGGTGGTAGCCAGAGGGCCACAAGGTTGAAGCCATCTTGGTTACATGGCCAGCCTGTGGTGATGGTGGTGGTGTGGTGGTGCTGGTTGTGGTGGTTGTGGGGCAGTTGGGGAAATGCTAAAGTTCTCAGAGCTTTGAAGTTTTCTTAAAATTGCAGATGGTATAAATTTCCAAAATTATCAATCCATGCCATAATTATTTAACAGATATTATAAAGGAGAATGCATGGTTTTCTTTTGCCTTCTCAGTTCTGAATACAAAATTCAAAAGAAAATTATTTCTTCATTGTCTGTGAAACTATTTTGGTCAGAGTGGCCTTGTGAACTTGTACTCTCTGGAGAGCAGTGTATTTGTGAGGAAGCTCAAATAGGTTTTTGTTGTTATCTTCTTTGGAATGTATCCATGTACTCTGCACAACATTGAAAATACACTCTATTACTTCATTTTGTTGTGCTGAGCAATCGGAAATTGGTTTTCCCAAATTGTCTTATTGTTAAGAATGGCCTGCTTGCATCAGTTATGTGAAGAAGAAATTCCAGGGCTCCTTGATGTGAGATGACTCTTCCTTCCCAGCTGTTGTGCTTTGCCTGGTGGAGGACACCAGTTGCTAAGAGAAAGCTTTGTCTGTTGCATATAAAATGAACTTTGTTTGGACCTCATTAAGCAACTTAAATTACTTAAATGTCCAGCCGGACATTCCTCACTAGAGGATGATAATTTAAATGCAGGTCAAATTTAGAACCCAACTTATATTTGCTTAAAAATAGACAGTGGCTTTAGAAAAATGACTTTTTTGGCATATGTGGTACTTGTTGTATGATAGGCTAGCTCATATAGTTCATGTAGTTCTTTTAGACTCTCAAAGGCAGTGTATACTTGTAACTTGGGATTCAGTCATTGGGCCACACATCAGGTGCTTCATCCCATACTATTACTTCCATTAAATTCAGAGTGAGATAAGAATTTAATTGTTACAGAATAGAATTTGATATTTGAATCTAATTTTATTGGAGTTTCTAGTTTGACTAAGAAAGATTAGAGAACTCAGAAAATCTGACCAGTTAATTTTAAGTTGATACAAACCATTGTGTTAATATTTTATTCAGTTTATTTATATGAGGCAGGAATTTTCCTCAGGGGACAGCATAAATGTTATTTTCCCTCAACCATGAGAAAATGAGACTAGTCACAGTTCTCGCCTGCTGTAGAAAGTCAGACAAATAATGCATAATGTTATCAAAGTGTGGAGTGATTCTTTGAAACATTTATCATACCCAAGCTTAAGACTCTTCTTCCTTATTCTTACCCCCCCCCCCCCCCCCCCCCCCCGCCGCGTACCTTCTATTCATTCTCCTTGTCCTCCTAGAGATTGAACCCAGGCCTCTTGCATGCTATGCAAATTGCCTATTACTTGAGCCACATCCCTAGCCATTTTCGTTTATTGAACCCCTGGCCTCTTGCATGCTATGCAAACTGCCTACTACTTGAACCACATCCCTGGCTCTTTTTGTTTATTGAATACTGGCCTTTTGCATGCTATGTAAACTGCCTACTACTTGAGCCACATCCCTGGCCATTTTTGTTTTAGTTTATTTTTCAAATAGGGTCTTGTGCTTTGAAGCTGGCTTTGGATTGTGATCCTCCTACTGCCTTGCAAGCTAGACAAAGGTATGCACCACTATGTCTGGCATCTTTATGTTTTTTATGGACAGTGTTCAACAGAAAGGTTCATAAGAGGATAAGGTTGGGGTTGGGGAGAAGCTTACTGATGTTTTTAATTATCAGAGAAATATATATTGATGGAGTTGACCTGTGTATATTTTTTTCTAAAACTAAAACAAACTTGTAAACTTAACATAAATAGTTCAATTAATATGTCCTCATTGAAAAAAAATCTGTGAAGGACAATACTTCTGCATGACTTAAAATATAAAAGAAAAAAATTATATTTCTGGATTCCATTTTTCTTAGAGATGTAATGACTATCATCTTTACAAATACAATTATACAATGAGTTTTTTTTTGAGGCACATACCTTTCATGATGTCAGGGATTAACATTATGTCTTTTGATACTTTCAGCTATAGGATTATATATTATTTTGTGACCTCACTCTGCAATGTAACTTCTTTTAGATGAGACCAGTATCTTTCCAACAGAAAGTAGGTGTTTTAAACTATATATTGTTTGTAGAGGATATGTACTCTATATTATAATAGTTGATATATTTCTGACAGAACACTACTGTGAATATTTTTGTATTATACAAGTAATTATGGGAACACCATAATTACCACACCAAACTAGCCAAGATAGAATTGTTATACAGTGACATTGTTTGAGACATTTTTGGCAATTTAAAATTACCTTCTTATTTATTGAGATAAAAGCAAAGTACTTGTGTGCAATAGTCATTTTTCATCATAATATAAATATTGAATAAAAAAATAGAATTTCCATACAAAGATGACTTGCTGGGTATCAGTGGCTCATGCTTATTAAATCTAGCTACTCAGGAGGCTGAGATCTGGGGATTATGGTTCAAAATCAACCCAGGCAGACAAATTAGAGAGATTTTCCTCTCTAATTAACTAGCAAAAGAGCTAGAAATAGAGGCATAAGACAAATGATAGAGTCTTAGGCTTGAGAACAATGCCAAGCAAGAATACAATACTCTGATTCCAAGCTCTAGTTCTGGTACAAACAAAACAAAACAAGATAGTTATAAGTACTAGTTACCTAATAAGATCCATATGGTATAGAGCACATTTTTAGTTTCTGGATCAGTAGAAATGAAGAGTGAGAAATTTGCTCATTTACCTATTAGCAGTTAAGATTTATAATGTGTCAATATTTTAATAGTGTTTTAGAAAGGCCACTGAGTGCTTAAGCAGTTGACACTCCTTTTGATCCTCAGAATTCTCCCTTCAAATACATAGGCCATCCACATTTAAAAGAAAGAAACTATGTCTGCATACTGATGTATTTCTTACAAATTAAAAAGGAACTGTCAACTACTATTTGTTTTTAAGCAGTTTCTTTTCAGTCTTGGTTTTATTTTCCGTTGGGTTTTCCATTACAACATAAAAGTTTGAAGCTGACTCTTGAAAATTGAGTTAAAAACTAAAAGTTACAGCTCTCAGAACTTTTAAAGTTACACATGTTCCCATTAGTAATAGTTCTGTTTTTCTGAGAGCCCTTCTTATGTGTCAGACATTATACTAGGCTCTGCAGACAAACTGATACCATACTTGTCTTTACTATGCT
This sequence comes from Dipodomys spectabilis, assembly GCF_019054845.1. Taxonomy (NCBI): domain Eukaryota; kingdom Metazoa; phylum Chordata; class Mammalia; order Rodentia; family Heteromyidae; genus Dipodomys; species Dipodomys spectabilis. The sequence goes on along the minus strand of NW_024870834.1, from coordinate 22,264,769 downwards.
TATAGTTTAGTGGAAGAGACATGAAACAAGTAAATATAAATGCTTTGGAAGAAGTCTGTGTCTTTCCTATAGTAATAAGCAATCTGATAACTGATCATTTTTTGTTAGTGATTGATTCATCTCAGGGCCTTACATATATATAAGCATGCACTTTACTGCTGAGTTATAGCCACCCTCTGCTTCTAATGTTGTATTAAACACCAACAAATAGCAAAGAGGCAAGAGTAGTTAAGTCAGAATTTATAGGTTACCTTTGAAGAAAATTGTATGTGAAAACAAATTATTTGGAACCTTAAACATTTTATTGGTACTCTTATTTAGTTCTGGATGAAACTAGGTTTTATCTCTAGCAGAGGGAAAAATCTGAAGGGATTGACACTCTAATGTCACTTAGGATTTTTGCTAATTCACAACTGTCAGCATGTCCTGTGCTCTGAACCCAGGTGATCTGATTGTATTTAAACCTGTCTGATGGTAAAGAACCAAGGCAGCAGCATAAGCTTAAGTTCTTGTCCTTGACAACATATCTTTGGCTAATTTGGGAAATATTGGTATCACTAGGCCTAAAGAGCAAAGAAACTAGTACATTAGCCAGTATCCTGGAGGCATGGCGACAATAAGGAGTTGGCAGCTGGCAGCAAGTGTGGATTTCTTGAAGTTTCAAGGTCAGGTGAAGCAGGCAAAAAAATTAGGAACAGGTTTTAAATTTCAAAATAACTGTGTTTCCCCAACAGCTTAAGTGTGATGTTTTATTAGAGAGGGAGAAATAAGAAATAGGCCCTGTAGGTCACATTTTCAGTAAGTTCCTACTACTTAAGATAGATCTGTGACAGAGCTTGACAACTGTTAAGTAATAGGGGCATATGTTAAGGAGGGCATCCACTTTGTTCTTGAGGCTAGATTGTGTTCATATAAACTCTATGTGTAAATGATGTGTATTCTTTGGTTCAGATTTGAAGACTGTATGGCAGGATCAGGCTCATCCATTGGCTCTTAATGGTTCAAAAGTTCAGGTGTGGAGGCCAGTGTAGTGCTATGCTGGCCCTAGTGAGGAGGAATTGTGCATGAATGCTGAGCTCTATCTCTTTACCATAAGTGGGCCTGGAAGTGGTTTTACTATTCTTGTAAAGCCTGAGATAGTTTATCTCATTTTCTCTTTAGGGAAGTAAATGTCATTTTCACATATCTATTTTTATTGCACTGGAAGGGAGGGTCTGTCATCTCTTCTACTTCCCTACTGCTCTTCCATGTCTAACTCAGTTCCTGTCAAAGGAGCAAGTCAATGGTGCAGATCACTTGACTCTTCCCTCAAAAAACAGTTACAACAACTGTGTATTATTGCTAAGTTTTGTTTTCTTTTGTGAACAATGTGAAGTTACTATGTTTGGTTTCTGAACTCTAGTGAAAAAACTCTAGTGAAAAATTAAATCAATTGACTAAAGTGACTGAAACCTTCATTATAACTCTCCGAAGTTACAACCTCTCCTCCAATACTTTGACAGAATGTCTCTATCAAAGTAGATCCTACCAGGAAATACAGCTCAATATAGGTGTAAACTACCAACATGTGGCACTGAATCTTGTGAAGTGCTTTTTCTGTTGATGATGTTGATATGTTGATATGATCATGTGTTCTTTTATCCTTTGTTCAGATAATATGTTAAATTTGTTGATTTTGTAGATCATGCATTGCAATTGATTTTTCAAATGTGAAGCCAGATTTACATTCCAGTTATAAATTCTGTTTGATCAGAACATGGCACCTCCTAACCCTTTATATTGTTACCGAATTTGGTTTACTAATTGAAGATTTTTTTTCTAATTGAGAATTTTAAGGTGTATATTTTTGAAGTATTAGTCTATTGTTTTCTTGTATGTCTGTATGGTATCTTGGTGTGGCATTGGTTGTAACAGTGAACTCATAGAATGAATAGGAAGGGTTGTCTCTTCTATTTTCTGAAAGTTTGTGAAATATTAACATTGATTCTTTTTAAAATTATTTGATAGAATTCCACAGTGAAGCCATCTGGGTCTGGGGTTTTCTTTGTGGTAAGACTTTAAATTGCTAGATCAATTTCTTTTTATAGATAATTTGATTTATAGATTTTCTATTTTTTGTCCCTTGTGCCCCCCCCCCCCTCCCTCTTTTGAGCTAGTTTACTTATACTTGCCTTCTAGGAATTTGTTGCTTTTATCTAACTTGTCTAATTTGGTGGATGTTACATTTGACTAGGATTTGTTCTCTGTGAAACTGTTGGAATTCAATTAAGAGGTAGAAAGTTAATCTGACTGTGCTATTAAGAGGCAGGGTCTTAACAAAGCAATTAGGATTAGATAGTCTTTAGGATTGAGGGCCTGTGATTGGATACTGGTGGATTTATGGAACTGGGAGAGAGACTAGGACCAGTTACACTGATATCATGATCAGTGCCATTGCAGAACTCTGCCAGCGAAGATCATCACCAAATCTAGTCTCTCTCTCTCTCTCTCTCTCTCTCTCTCTCTCTCTCTCTCTCTCTCTCTCTCATATTGGTCTTTGATCTTGCATTAGAAATGAACTAATACAGTGGCATACACATTTTCGTATTTCCTTATAATCATTTTCTGTAGACTATGTGCCTTTGGGCTGAGAATGTGGCTTAGTGGTAGAGTGCTTGCCTAGTGTACATGAATCCCTGGGTTTGATTTCTCAATATCACATGAAAAGACAAAGTTGGAACACTTCATACTGTGGCTCAAGTGTGGTAGACTGCTAGCCTTGAGCACAAGAAGCTCCTGGACAGTGTGCAGGCCCTAAGTTCAAACCCCAGGACTGCGCCCCCCCCAACCCCCCCCCCCCCCCCAAAAAAAAAGTTGATTCCTTCTTTTATTCCTGAATTTGCTAATTGGGGATTGTTTGGGTAATTTTTTTTTTTTTTTTTTTTGGCCAATCTAAAAGGTTTATCAATTTTACTGACTTTTATAAAGAACCAACTTTTGATTTTACTTTTTTTTTCTCTGTTTTTAATTTCATTGGTTTTTGCTGTATAATGTTTTTCTGCTTGCTTTTTAGGTTTAGTTTTATTTAGTTTCTTAAAGTAGAAGTGACTTGAGCTCTTATTTTCTAACATAGTCTTAAGTGTAAAGCTAAAATTCTATCATTACTTTATTTAGCTGCATCCCACAAATTTTGATATGTTATATTTTTGTTTTTTTCTTCTACCTATAGATTGTTGAGAAGTTAGTTATCTTTTAATTTCCAACTATTGGAGATTTTGTGCAAATTCCCTTGGTTTAGTCAGTGAACATATTTCATCTTCTTTTAGTACTTGTAAATTTATTGAAATTGGTGGCATCATAGGTTTATCTTGGACCGTAACAAATATATTTGTGATGTTGGCTGATGTCATGTCTATATAGTTAATAGTGATTTTACCCTTACTGAATTTTTTTGTATAGTTGTTATATTAATTTTTTTAGAGTGAGGTATTGAGGTCTTCAATTATTGATGAATTGTTTCTCCTTTCTGTTCTCTCTACTTGGTTCCATTTGTTTTAAGGCTCTGCTGTTTGGTGACATTTATGTTTATAGTTCCTTGGCAAACTGCCTCTTACCATCTTAACTCATCTCTCTTTTTGTTCAGTAATTTTTTTCTTAATATCTATTTTGTCTAATAATAGTGCAACTTCTCCAGCTTTTGCTCTTTCATCATTATATAGATCTGCTCTTCCCCATACTCCTTCCACAGCTCTACTTCCCGATGTTCCTAGAATTGAACCCAGGTCTAATGTGTGCTGTGCATATGCTCTGTCTACCCCCTGGTTATCCTAACCTTCAGGTCTCTTAGGGCTACTATTTATGTTGTATGTTTTCCCTTCTTTCAAGGCATTAATGTAAGTCATATGTCGAGAATGTTATAGTGTAATTTTTATATATTTTTTCAGATCTGCATTTTCATAGTTTTTTTATTCACATGATAATAATGAACTCAAAAAGATTTTTTGGAAATTATCATAGAATTTTAAACTATCATCATGCATACAGTTCTCTGCTGTTTTAACTTCTGTCACAGTAAGGGATTCAAAGAGTCTCATAACTAAAAATGTCCCTCATGTTGTTTATAGTCCCCTCCTACCACCCACAGCCTTGATAGCTACGCATGTCTTCCTTCATTCCTTTAACTTTTTTCCTTTTGAGATTTTCATTTAACTTACTGAATTAGAATGCCATAAATAAAGTCATCCAGTGCATGATTTTCTGAGACAGACTTCTTCCTCTTAGCTTGCCTTTGAGATTTGTCCAAGTGATTACCAATATCAGTAGTTCATTCCTTTTTATTGCTGCAGTATTGCCTTTGGTAGATGTACCAGTTTGTTTATGTATTCAGCATTGAAGGATACTTTGGTTATTTCTGGCTGTGAGTGATTATGAATAGAGCTGCTTGCAGCATTTGTGTTCTTGTGAATGAGTTTGAGTTTCTTTTTTCTGTTTCATGCCATGCTGGGAATCAAACCTAAGGTCTCATGCACGTGGGGCTACCACTATACCACTGAGGTACATCTCCAGCATGATGAGTTTTCATTTTTCTTGAGTAAATGCTCCAATATTAAACTTCTAAGACTGTATTGTTTATCAGCAGTGTTTGGGAGCTCTAGCTGCTCTCCATCCTTCCTACCTCTTCATATTCCCAAGATTAAAAAAATTATAATAAATGCATAGCAGTATCTATTTCCTGGCTTTAATATGCATGTGTTAATGGCTTATGATTTTAAACATCTCATGTATTGTTTTATTCTTCTGTCATTGGTGAAGTGTTTTTCTTTTTAAGCTTTTAACTATTCTCTAGTAACTGTTTCTGAGAAAAATGATTTTAAGTACACAGAACATAATCTTTCCTTGCTAACAAAGGTCATTTATGAGCTGTGATTGTTATATGGGGTTGGAATTACAGGGAAGCTATCAAGTACGGTGGGGTAGCAGGGCCGTGCCTGTCTTTGCAGTGCTACTTTCCTGCTGCTGGTATGGCGAATCCTGGCAGCAATCCCACTTCCCATTCCCTTTCTGGTTTACTGCTTTAATAAAATAATCATGAATAAGTCTGTTAGAACAATTTGAAAAAGAATAGTGATATACCTCTTAGTAAGTGCCCTGAGAGCTCTTTTCCAAGTAAAGTACTTAAACTTTGCAACATCTGTTTTAATGCTTGTCATACTGGGGCCATGAGTGGCATGAAGGGTCTAAGGCCATAAATTGTAACCACATAGCATTGGTAGGCTGAATAAACAATATGTTTTGCTGTATGGACTCTACTATTTTTCAGCAGTGTATGGATGTTGTTAAACAGCTGTGAGTTTCAGTTGTTTCTCCTGTACTTACTTTATCAACTCTTACTGTTTTTCTTTACTTGGCAAGTTGTGGTGTGGTGAGTGGAATTTGCCAGGTAGAGCTTTCCTGAGAAGTGTTGACAGGATCCAAGAGGTTTTGTAGTTTGTGTAGTGGTGTAGTTTGATTGTCAAATATTCATTTTAAGGTATTATACTAATTTTTGATTTTACAGTATGGACTATTTTATTCAAAAGATTTTTGTAAGCCAGGTGCCGGTGGCTCAAGCCTGTAATCCTAGCTACTCAGGAGGCTGAGATCTGAGGATTAGGGTTCAAAGTCAGCCGAGACAGGAAAGTCTGTGTGAGACTCTTATCTCCAATAAACCACCAGAAAACCGGAAGTGGAACTGTGCTCAAGTGGTAGAGTGCTCACCTTGAGTTGAAGAGCTAAGGGACAGTGTCCAGGCTCAGGGTTCAAGCCCCACGACTGACCAAAAAAAAAAGAAAGAAAAAGATTTTTGTAAACATTGGGATATATATGCAAGCTCTCCAAATCTCCAAATGAGAAGGCCCACATGAGTTATTACTAGCCTTAGTCTCAAAGGTGACAAGAAAAGGTGTATTCCTCACATCATTACTGCATATAAAATATTTAAATCATGGGTTGTGGGGTTGGTTATTTCCCATTCGTGTCATTTTGACACATTTATTGTAAATTTATCAAACATTTGCTTTAAGTAAAACTTGTTTAGTGGCTTGAGACAGGCATTGGTGTGGCTCATGCCTGTGATCCTAGCTACTCATGCGACTGGGATCTAAAGATCACAGTTTGATGCCAGTCCTGGCAGGAAAGTCTTTGAGACCATTATCTCCAATTAACCAGCAAAACGCTAGGAAGTAGTGATGTGTCGTAAGTGGTAGAATGCCAGCCTTGGGCAAACAAAGGCAAGCACAAGTGGGATTCCTGAGTTCAAGCCCCTAGTGTGCACAAGCATACACAAACACACACACACACACACACACACACACACACACACACACACACACCTATGCATGCAAAAAAAGGAAACGATTTCTCTGTAATTTATATAAGCACAACTTCTACTTTCCAGTTACCCATCAGATTCATCTAAGTGCTTTACTCCTTTACATGCCTCACACTGTCAAGAAAGCTCTTGTTTAAAGAGTATGTAATTATATCATAATATGGTAATTTGTTATGCAAATGCCATCTCTTAAATTATCAACCAGACAACTTTATTTTTTTCAGTTATTTTTGGTTCTTATTTCAGGATGTGAATTAGGATAGCAATCTTTGTGTATTAGTAGAAAGTAAGCAGAGAAAAACTACCTAAATTGTGAAATACACTAAATTATTATTGCTTTAAGTTTAGTTATATTAGGGCTGTAGTTTGTTTTGGTGGACTTAAAAAAAAATCACGTGTACTTAGTTTCCCAAATAGCTTTATCATTAGGAGCTTCTGTTTGAACACAGTGGAAATTTGAAAATGTTTGCTGGGGATAGTAGTTGTTAAGGTGTGATGAGGCCCACTAAAACATTTCTAAAAGATTACATTTCTAATTTTGTGACAGTAAAATACCTCCTAAGGTTTTGCAATTTATTTATTTTTACTGAATGATTACTTACACTAAATTTGACAGTGTATTCTTAACATGCTAAAGGTCTGGGTTCATTCCATAATACTACAACAAAAATAGACTAAAATATCCCAAAAAATCTGCAGAAAACTTTTTATGAACTTGTTTAAAATGATCATCTTTCTATTATAAATATTCTAGTTTTAGTGGAATTAATTTAAATGTTTTCTTTTTTCTTTTTTGTGGTGAGGATGGAACTCAGGTCCTGGCTCAGTGAAGGCAAGCAATCTACCACTGGTCTATATCCCTGACCTTAAAGGTTCCTGAAGATAATGTTTTAATTTCATTGAAATTAACTGTATAATGGAAGAAATTGATAATTTGAACTATATTAAAATATATGGTTAAGCTGGCATGGGTGGCTCATGCATGAAATCCTAGCTACTCAGGAGGCTGAGATCTGAGGATCGTGGTTCAAAGCCAGCCTGGGCAGAAAAGTCCCTATGAGGCTCATCTCCAATTAACCACTCAAGGGGCTGGGGGTTTAGCCCAGCGGAAGGGCGCCCCGCCCGGCACACGCAAGGCCCTGGATTCGGTCCTCAGCCCTGGGGGGAAAAAAGCTACAAAAGACCAATTAACCACTCAAAAACCAGAAGTGGAGCTGTGATTCAAAGTGGTAGAGCACTAGCCTTGAGCCAAAGAGCTCAGAGACAAGGCCCAGGCCCTGAGTTCAAGCCCCATAACAGAGAGAGAAAGAGAGAGAGAGAGAGAGAAGAAAGAGAGTGCAAAAGTTAAGCCCCCATCAGAAGAGAAAATTGCAATGTATATGTATATGTCTTTTTTTTTTTTTGGGTCCGGTCGTGGGGTCTGAACTCTGGGCCTGCACGCTCTCCCTCAGCTCTTCAGCTCAAGGCTAGCGCTCTACCACTTGAGCCACAGCGCCACTTCCGGCTTTTTTCTTTTTGCTTATGTGGTGCTGAGGAATCGAACCCAGGGCCTCAGGCATGCAAGGCAAGCACTCTACCACTGAGCCACCTTCCCAGCCCTATGTATATGTCTTAAGACTCATAGCCACAGTATAAAAACAAGTACAAAAAGAATTACAAATCAACACTTATTCATATCCCAGCCAAGTATGTAAAACTTAAAACAGTTCACAGAAGATGCCTATTCAGCTAAGAAGTCTTTACTTTTTATTTATTTTTATTGTAAAGGTGGTAAACAGAGGGATTACAGCTACATAAGTAAGGTAATGAGTACATTTCTTTTGAACAGTTACCTCCTCCCTTATTTTCTCCCACCCCTCTTCCCTCCCCTCCAAGTTACCCACATAGTGTCTAGTGAGTATCACTGTTGCATTGGTTCATCCTTTGTCCCACCTTTTTGTAATTCCCCTTTTCTTCCCCAAATCAGATGAACTTACATACAAGACAAAGGGTACAGAAATAAAAACAGTTGTCAATAGGGAATAAATCAAAGGGGGAAAAATCTGCAAACAGTGCACTGAAAAAAACCTCTTGTTTCCTTTTCTTGGAGTTCATTTTGATAAGCATCATTTTACATGATCATATGCACATAGCTTTTGTGATCCTCTTCTAAGAATATCCTAGACATATTCTAGTTATTACAAATGAAGGAAAACATGCAGCTTATGTTTCTTTGGGTCTAGCTTACTTTGCTTAATATAATTTTTTTCCAAGGCTTTCCATTTCCTTACAAATGGGGCAATGCCATTCTTTCTGATGGAAACGTAGAATTCTATTATGTATATATACCACATTTTCTTGACCCATTCATCTGCTGAGGGGCATCTGGGTTGATTCCATATCTTAGCTATGATAAATAATGTTGCAGTGAACATGATTGTTCTAGTAGCTTTAGTGTGGCCTTTTTTGTGGTCATTTGGGTAAGTTTCACCTTATCTCAGTTAGAAGCCTATTACCAAGAAAATTAATAATAACAGATGCTGGTGGGTATGTGGCCAAAAAGGAATGCTAACTACACTGTTGGTGGGAATGTAAACTTGTTCAACCACTTTGGAAAGCAGCATGGAGATTCCTCAGAAGACTAAACATAGAGCTCCCCTATGATTCAGCAATACCACTCCTGACTAAGAAGTCTTTAGACATGTTCCCAGAACTATTTCTTATCAGGTAAATGCAAATTATCATCATGATGGTATAACATTATCACCAGCATAACAAATGAAATAGAGCAATAATTCTAAATGTAGAACAACTAAACTGGAAATCATATACCTTGCTCATAGGAATGATCATAAGTTGGTCTACCCTTTGACCTAGTGGTGCCATCCTCAGGTATACAGATTCTACAGAAGTGCACGTGTGTACTACAAAGAATATTTTCAAAAAAGGTTTCTAATAGTTTGGTTTGTGCTAGCAACAAACTAGAACATAGTTTTCATCTATGATATTTGGCTTTCTGTAACAGATGACATTTATAATGTTGGGTGAAAGAACACAGGTAGGAAAGCATGCATACCTTTATGACCCCAGTGAAATGTTACTTTTCCCATGAAATAAATTACTTTTGCTATGCTGTAAAATAACCAGTTTGAAAACAGAATCAGTCTATGGTGCTAGAACCTATAATGGTCTTTGGCTTTAGAAGTTACTCAGGATCTGTAATATCTGTTGGAGATATTTACTTAGTTGAGTAGTGGTTTTGTGGGTAGGTTCAATTTGTAAAAATTATTATATATTCACTTAGGACTTGTATACTCCTATGTGCTTTTCAGTTTTTATAAACATTTAACTGAAAAAAATCTGTTGACCTGGGGCTGGGAAGGTGGCTCAGTGGTAGAGCGCTGTGGCTCAAGTGGTAGAGTGCTAGCCTTGAGCTGAAGAGTTGAGGGACAGCACCCAGGCCCAGAGTTCAGGTGCCACGACCGGACCTCCCTTCCCCCCCAAAAAATCTGTTGACCCTAACTCTTTTCCTGTTGTGCTTCATACTGCATTCTAGAATGTTGATATGTAATTAGAATTCTTTAGTGTTGGCCATAATGGTTCTTAAAAACCTTTTGTCTTCATGGATTTATGCTTTTATTTGGTTATTTTGGCATTATTATGAGTTAGAGAATATTTTAAAGAGCCAGATAAAAAGTCTTAGCTGTTATGTTGGGAATAAACTATAGTAGATTTATAAAATATGAAAATTTGTCAGTGCTTAATATGTTTACAAAGAACTAAAATAATGTGCTGATATTATTACTGGTAATCCTTCAAGTCTAAAGAGAATATCTATCACTTGCAATGACATGAATCCAGTTACAGTTTAATATACTACTTGGTTAATCTTAGGATTTTATCATCCTGTGCTCTCATAAGACTAATGGCATTTACCATATTCTGCACCTGGTAAAATTCTGTATATTTTATTTCTCAGAGTGCTATAGTTTCCTTGAGGGCAGGAACTGTTTCTGTATTTTTTCCTAGTATAATACATTGCCTTTATTAACAACAGCAAATGTTGTTTGCCTCAAAACTCTTAGAAGACTTTGTAGTAAAATCCTAAAAGTTTTGAATTCTAATACATTTTCTCAGTCAGTCAGTCAGTCAGTCAGTCTGTCTGTCTGTCTGTCTGATTGTCTGTCTATGGCCACTACTGGGGCTTGAACTCAGGCTGTCATTCTACTACTTGAGTTACAGCTCCAATTTTGTCTCTCATTCTCTCGTTCTCTCTCCCTCTCTCCCTGCCTCTCTCTCTCTGTCTCTCTCTCTGTCTCTGTCTCTGTCTCTCTCTCTCTCTCTCTCTCTCTCTCTTTGTGGTTAATTGGAGATAAGAGTTTTTCCTGCCATGGGTGACTTTGAACCTTGATCTTTTGATCTCAGACTCCTGAGTACCTAGATTATAGATTTGAGTCACTAGCACCCAGCTACTTATTGCTTACATATGGCAATAATGCAACTTATTGCAAGCTGTCCCATCTGAAATGATATGTGCCTAATATATGTTTAGTAAATCACTGGCCCACTCTAACAAGTTAACAATGCTGATAAACAGTTTAAGATGGTGATTATATTGTCTTAAGTATTTCTAATGGTATAGGCAGGGTATAATAAATTTTTTGGTTAGCAACTTGGGTAAAATTTTTGGGTTTTCTTATTTGATAAATATTTAAAATTTTGTAGTGCATGCCGATGTAGTGGGCAATTGTAATTATGGTAATTGCCAAAGTGCTTGATGCTCTAAGTTTCAAGTATTTTTTCTTTAATATTTTCAGATAACTTATCTGTTGAGCCTGAAAACAAAGGAATTGTCACTAAAAAAATTCTTAGTGGTTTGTGTATACATCTTTCCCTCCCTTTCTCCCTCCCTCCTTCTCTCCATCCTTCTCTCCTTCCCTTTTCTTCCTCCCCTCTCCTCCCCTTCTCCTCCTCAATAGGATCTCACTGCGTATTATAGACTGGCCTTTTGCCTCATTCTCCAAAGTATTGGAATTCAAGGTATGAACCACAATTCTTGGTTTATTTATCTTGGTAAACTAATCTTTTGTTTGTTTGTTTGTTTGTTTTGGGTGCCAGTAGCTGAGCTTGAACTTAAGGGCCTTGTACTTGGCTTGGTTTACTTGATCACTGTGTTAGCAACCCTACCACTTGAACTGTACTTCTAGGCCAACTTTTTGCTGGTTAATTAAAGATGAAGTTTTAAGGACATTTCTGCCCAGGCCAGGTTTGAACTGTGATTCCACAAGTCTCAGCTTTTGTAGCTACCAGTGTCCAGTTAATTCAGATATTTCTTAAACATCTGTTGAGTCAAAGGCTCTGTCAGTAAAGAAATGTAGTTTTCCAAGGACATTTCCAATGTCATAAACATTGACATTCTTTTCAGAAAGTCTGTACACTAATTCATAGGGAATGATAAGCATAAACAAGCAATTATACTATCCAAATATAGAGAGATATAACTTTCGAAGAATGCATAACACAAAGGTTAGAAGAAAATCAAATGGATGAAATCATGGGAGAAAAGCAAGTTCCCAATTGGTAAAATGAAAATGAGGAAAGGCAGTGTGGTTGAAGAAGCCCAGAGAATTAAGACAGATGAGGCTGCAGTGATCAGTGTTTGAGTGAGTGAATCTGAACCAGAGAATATATTTAAAAATCACCCTCTGTGCCAGGTGCCGGTGGCTCACGCCTGTAATCTTAGCTACTCAGGAGGCTGAGATTTCAGGATCTTGGTTCAAAGCCAGCCTGGACAGGAAAGTCTGTGAGACTCTTATCTCCAGTAAACCACTAGAAAATCGGAAGTGGCACTGTGGCTCAAGTGGTAGAGTGCTACCAGCTGAAGAGCTGAGGGACATCGCCCAAGCCCAGAGTTCAAGTCCTACAACAACAACAACCAACAACAAAAAATCACCCTCTGGAGTAGCTGGGATTACAGGACCTAGCTAATACATTCTTTATTTTGAAAAAGGTACCAGATTTACAAGAAGTTTGCAAAGATGGTATTGTATATTTCAGATTTTCCTAAGTGATAATTAATTAATTGGTATTTCTGTTAAAAGTTTGATTTTTTTTAAACAAAAATATTCTTGCTTTTGATTTTTGGTCAAAAGAAAAACATTTTTGTTATAAATTATGTTGTGTTTAAATAGAACTTTATTTAAATTCTTTTTTCCTTAAATGGTACCTTTTCTCTGCTGTAACATATCAATCTATGGAATGATGTGAGATATTTGTGTTATGTGGGATTTATGTTTATACTTTTGAGCATAAATAAATATTGAATATGGATCATGGATGTTCTTTAGTTATAGAATCAGTCATCTGCCTGGTGAAGTGTTTAGACTTTCATACTTTTGAAACAAAAGCTAAAGTAATTTAAAATCGCATATGCCAGATATTTCTTCCCCTTATTTTTCTTGTTCGTAGTTATGTAGTAGTAGAAAACAGCAGGTTGTAAGAACAGAAGGATGCCAATCCACATTTTACTGATTTAAAGATGCCTTCAGCTGAAAAAACAGTTATTTTATGTATGATTAAGAATGAAATTGTAGTCTTCAAAAGTATGAAAGTGCTGGGATCCCATCAATTATATGGTTTTAGCCATATAAAAGGAAGAAAAATGGATTTTAGATCCATGCCAAACATTTGCTGCTCTAATGCAGTTGTTTTATTTGGGATTTAACTTGGGACCACTAGCTTTTCTAGAAATCAGTATAGGAACTTTTATTTGAACTCTGGGTTCCTTTGTGCTAAAATATGGTTGGAGATATTTTGAATAATTTTAAATATTTAAATTTAAATCTTAAATATTGTAATTTAAATAATAATTTTTAAATTACTTTAAGAAGATATGAACATTTTCAATGAAATTTCACTTTTTTAGACAAACTTGAATGTTTGTTTTAGGGAAGATAACTTTTGTTTTTAAAAGACAAGTCTATGTTCCAATATAACTAAGTCTTTGCTATATGTAGCCTCTAAAAGCCTTTTTTATAAAGTTCTTTCTCTTTTTGCTTTTCAGTTTTTTCTCTTCACTCCTTTTATACTCTGGAATGAACATACACTCTGATACAGTTATTTAAACAAAATAGTCTGGAAATAAATCAGTGATCCAGTAACAAAACTAATACATTATATATATATATATATATATATATATATATATATATATATATATATAATATAACCAGTCATTTATTTTTTCAGGGAGACAATGAAAACGTTTGCAAATCTGGAAAAAAAATAAATGATAGTATATCAAAGTACAAAGTAAAAAATATATCTATTATGACTACAAATTATAATTATAATCTGGAAAAGCCTTTCCTCAATCAGAGACTGGGAGCTGTCCCTTAGTTTTTGGCTCAATATTAGTGCTGTACCACTTGAGCACACTTCACTTCAAACTTTTTAGTAGTTAGAAATAAGAGTCTCAAAAACTTTTCTGCCAGGCTGGCTTTGAACTGCCATCTTCAGATCTCAGCCTTCTAAGTAGCTAGGATTACAGGTGTGAGCCACTAGCACCTGGCAGAGAACCACATTTTTTTTTTTTTCTATTTCTAGATTATCCCATGCTTTCTTTTCCAGAATTACCAGCATTACTGGAAGATACTTTGTCATCTCAGTTATTTATTACTTACTTATTAAGTAGTTTATTAATTAGTTGTTTGTCTAAGATGTATGGACACATCTTAGGGGAGCAGCTACCTTTCTGCTGAAACCATAATTTTCTTAGGCTACCAGTACTTCCCTCAATTTGTAAGCTGATGACCACTCTTTAGTTCATGTGTTAAAATTTCTGGGGCTCTCCCTATCTTCTGTTTTCTGGCATTATGGCTGTTGTTATTTTTTCTTTTGTTGTTTGTTTATGGTTTATGCCCCCATTTTATAATACTATGATGCTTAGATTTTATGCCTATGTTATTTACTCTTTATTATTAGAAAAATACTAAGTAGAGGTTTAATAAATCTGTGAACTCTAATATTCTGCTTTTTGAGTATTTCCATCCTTAGAATGACACACATACAAGCTTCCATTTTGTTCCTAATTGGTAGTCATGGTAGACATTTTTTTTCTTTTACTTTGATATGCTATCATTTATTTTTTTCAGCTTTGTATATCATTTTAATTGTCTCCCTAAAAAATGATTGATTATATTATTGATACTATAATATTTTTGTTACTGGATCATTGATTTATTTCCAGACTATTTTGTTTAAATAACTGTATCAGAGTGTATGCTCATATATCATTTTTCTTCTGTTGTACTATTTGAGTAGGATCCATTTCTAGGAGAATCACTGAATACTTTTTGAGCAGTCTGGAAAGTATTTACAGGTGTTTTACAAGTGTTATCCCAGTTTACAGGCCTGAATCAACAATTCAGGCTTAGTAGCATCAAATGTATAAAATACTTGAAATGAATAGCTAACTTAATAGCTCTATGATGATGGATACTTCACTTTTTTCAATTAATTGTGTGTGCCAGTCCAGGGGCTTGAGACACAAGGCCTGCGTTGCTCTCCCTGAGCTTCTGATCAAGGCTAACATTTTACCACTTGAGCCACAGCTCTATTTCTAGTTTTTATGGGGGTAGTTAATTGGAGATAAAGAGTCTTATGGACTTCTTACACAGCTGGCTTTTGAACCCCTGATCTGCAGATTTCAGTCTCCTATAGTTAGGATTAAAGGCTTGAGTCACCAACACCCAGCTTTTTTTTTTTTTTTTTAATTTAAATTGTTAATGAAGGTGTTTTAGGGATAGCAGCTTGGCTCAAGTGGTAGATTGCCTGACTGGTAAACATAGATCCTGAGTTCAAACCATAGTTCTACCCAAGAAAAAAGCTATTTCCACATACGTTTAATACTGAATTTATATTTTCTTACGGATTCATCCATATTCTACCATTTTTATAATAATTTTGTTGAAGAAGCCTAATAGGCAAATGTATTTTAGCTTATGTAATTAAAAATTATTTTAAACCAAAAGTACATGATACACTTCTGTGTTTTCACTATCTGATGGTATTTTCCAGTGTGCTGATTAAAATCCAGATAAATTTTCTCATGTTCCATAGAAAGAGGGAGGAAAATTTGGAACTTTCTGGAAGCTGAATTGTTATTCACATATAGTTACTCAGCTATGACAGATTAAATCACTACATGAAGTTTCTAAGAGGAAGCCTTCTTGCTTCATAAAATCCTAAAAAGATGGGCTTCTGGGATGGTGAACACATCCAGGTGATTTCCTCCAAGAAGACATCCTACCCATTCCTGGCCCTGTGCAACTCTTACATTTGGCTCTTCCTCAGTTGTATGTAACAGAACAATAAACCTAAGCAACTGAATAATTGATTTGAATTCTCTTTTTTTGAATATTTTTATTATATATTTTTATTATTTTAAGGTAGTTATATGTTGACATTCAACAAAGCAGTTTATGAGTACAATGTGCCTTGTTCAATGTTATTCCTTTCAACATTCTCACCCATCTTTTTCTTACTTTTCTTAATTTTGTAGGATATGTATTTTAATTTTTCTTTGCTATTGAACAAAGCACCTTATGTGTACAATATATCTTGATCTGGGTTATCCCTTCTACATTTTGATTTTTTGAGTTCTGTGAGCCATTCTAAGCAATTATCAAATCTAAGCAAAGGGTCATATAAACCCCTAGTTTATATGGTTTATCAAGAAGACATCCTATCTACCCATATCTGGCGCTGTGCATTTATTCCATTTGACTCTTCTTCAGTTGTATGTAACAAATCTGTAAACATTAGCAATTGACTTAATTGGTATCTTGAGTTCTGTGAGCCATTACAAGCAATTGTTTAGTCTGAGTAGAGGATCATAAGAACCTCTAGTTTGTATGACTTACTTTTCAGAGGTATAGAGAACCTGCCTCTCAGCTGACATCTGAAGGGGGCAGTCTTGTGAGAACATGCCCCTGTGAGGTTTCATGGAACACTATGTCAACAATGTAGGATGAATGTCCTGTGGGTGTCTACCAAAAACTGAAAAACTGATGGTGTGAGAAAACCCCACCCACATTAAATATTGGAATTCCTTTGTTATGTGTGGGAGAAAGTGTTCGTTTTCCTTTTTTTTTTTTTTTTGTATTGGTAAAGATTTTTATTAGTGAACATTTTCTAGAGAGACACAACCAATATGAATTGTTTGTCTGCACATGAGTTTATGCACATGCATGTTACATATGTTTATAAAATAATGAGTGTAAAGAGTGATTGAGACTGACTTTAAGGAAGGAGTTGGCTCAGTCCTTTGCTGGCAAGTCAGAAGTCTGTAGAGCAGACTGTAAACATAAACAGTTAATATAGTCTTGAGGCAGTGCTTCTTCTTTGATAATCTTTATGTAGGTCTTAAGGCCTTTCAAGCTGATTGGATGAAGCTCATTCCCATTATTGAGAATAATCTCTCTTACTTTCTGGTCACAGATTGTAGATGTGAGCCCCACCCCCAATAAAAAAATTAACTTCATACCAACATCTAGATTAGTCGAGTTTTGTTTACTATGCAGGGGATCTAATTTAGATTCTCACTCATACTAAGCATACTCATAATCATACCTAGTACAGCCTAACCAGGATAGAAAGACACTGTGATTGGCTGAAGATGCTGATGCTGTGAATCAGCTAATTGAATATTCGTGCTTCAGGTTCTTAAAAAAAGTGCTGTGTTGGTGACCTTAGAGCATATGCAAAGATAGTGAGATCTGTGTGTGTTGATCCAGCTTTTCCTGAGCAGGCTCTCCTCCCACATTTTGAGTTAGTTAAATAGAACAGTTATGATTTCAGCCCATTTCCTTCATGCTTATTTTTAGTGAAAAGATCTGTATATTGGCTGCATTTCAGAAATTCCATAAAGAACCTGATTATTTAGAATTCAATCCAAATGCACAGTTGTTACTGTGGAGAGGAAAGCAAACATTGCCTTCTGATTTATTCAGTGTACTCTGAAGAAAAGAATGGAGATTTGTGTAACAAAATTATGGCTTAATAAATTCAGTGACTGTAAGACTGATAGTACACACACACAGACACGCACACACACACACACACACACACGTGCACACACACACACACACCCTTGAGAATGAGAACTAATGGCTTGCAAAAACATATCTCTAGTGTATTCTATGGCAGTTCATTTCTTCTGTTAACCTGTGCAATTGCTTCTTACATAAAGATGTCACTTCTGCTTAAAATGAAAATCTCTTCTGTGGGGCTATGGAATTGCTCTTTTTGAAATAGTGCTGTTAGAAAGCAAAGAAAATGAATTAGAGCTGAATCAGCTAGAACTGTCACTTGATGTCTCTATGTAACTTACCATCTGTTATAAAGACTTGTACATACTGTCACTCACAAAATATAGTCCATAATATTTAAATTCTAAATAAACAGCATTATATAACATTAAATAACATTTAAACCCAAGAGAAATAGTATCTTTGATACCAAATTAAAATATATGGCTTATGTATTTTATATATATATATATTTTACAGTATTAGAATCTGTTCACTTAATATGGTATGAAGAGCTTTTTGCTTTGAGGGTGGTGACTTATGCTCTGCGTACTCACTCTTCACCCCAACCACAGACAGATCCTATCTTAACAAGCAGATGACAGTCAAGTGTCTGAAAGACACAGTGGAGACTGAGCATTACACTCATGCAGTTTGTTTAAATTCTAGTTATATTGATTTCAAGTTTAATCTTTTCGGTTGAAAGTTATGCTGTTCTAGTATATATAGTATATTTGAATAAATTGATAAAAAACAATTTTTTATTACCTGAAAAACAATCTTACCTGTCCCTATAGGGAACTAACATTTTGTTTTGCCTTTTCCTTAAATATGTCCTTCCCAGCCCTCTTTTCCCCTTCTGTAAATCCATGGTGTGAAATGATGCTATCTCAAATATTGTAACTGGGTTTTGGGAATTAAGGTACTTTCTCTAAATAATAAATGAGCTCTACATGCATTCTCTCCCCCCTCCCCGCCCCCATTTAATCCTAACACTAGACTTAACACTGTATCCAAAGCTAGGGGCCATCTCTTGGAGTCCTTAATAGCATATGATTTGGAAACAACCACAACAACTAAAGCAGAGAAACTTTTACAACTATGATGAGATGTTGATCCAGCCTTCATTAAGTTCCATAGCCTAATTTATTTTTAAATTTTATAACTTTCTAAAAAGGTGCTCAAAGTGTCCTGTGTCCCATTAGGTTTTCCCACTTGATACATTTAAAATCATTGACTTTATAAAAAAATCTGTATTGGTTTCTGATTTTACTATTGGAATTTGTGCTGTTTTCAGTGAGACCTATGTTCTGGTAAACATAAATTTTAGGGGTGGAATTATCAGATAGGCCCATGCTTGGCTGTTTTCCAAAGTGATGATGTACATTGTAAAAAGTACATTCCCACTTGAGTTCTGAGCATTTTTCTTGCCCTACATCTTTATCCTCAACACTGTTTGATTTAAAGTTTAGTCAAGTTAAATAGGTGCCTATAATTGCTAAAGGAACTCAGCCTCATTTTGTGAACTTAAGAATTTTCTTTGTTTCTCTTGAATTGTCCTTCTTACACATTTATTAGCGTTGTACATCCTAGATAGTTAATTTTTTTTTTTTTTTTTTTTTTTTTGGTCCGGTTGTGGGGCCTGGACTCTGGGCCTGGGTGCTATCCCTCAGCTCTTCAGCTCAAAGCTAGAGCTCCACCACTTGAGCCACAGCACCACTTCCGGCTTTTTTCTTTTTGCTTATGTGGTGCTGAGGAATCGAACCCAGGGCCTCATGCATGCAAGGCAAGCACTTTACCACTGAGCTACCTTCCTAGCCCCTAGATAGTTAATTTTTTATAATTTGTCGCTTATTTTCTTTATGGTGTCCTTTAATCAGAAGTTCTTTATTGTAATGTACAATGAGTTTATTATTTCTCTTTATGACTTTCCTGTTTTAAATTGTTAACCTTTTGTGAGGCTATAAAATACTCTTTTATTGTATACTAAAAGTGTTACAATTTTGAATTTACATGTAAATATTCAGTTAAATTAGAATTTTTTTACATAGAAAGTAAAATGAGAACTCGTTTAATTTTTGTTCCCCATAGATAAGCATATGCGCAAGTACCATTATCAAGTAACTCAGTCTTTCTATACACATTTACAATTCTTGCTGTGCTGTGATTATAGTTGGTAAGGCAAACCATCTCACTTTTTTTTTGAAAACTGTGTTCCATCATGGACTTTTCCATTTCTCATATAATCAGCCTGTCAAGATGTTTAAAAAAATTCTGTAGTTATACATGAAAATGCATGTATGTGTAGCATAAAAAGCATATTTATTCCCTTTCTCCATCCATTAAGAGTTTAATAGCAATGAACAGATGTAGCACCTAAGTTTTGAATTGAAAATACCATTCTCTAGTAAAAGGAAGATAGTCTTAGAGAAATGGCTGCTTCTATGGTAAAAAAAAAAAACAAAAAACAAAATTAGATGGAAACATCTAGTTTTAATCTTCAAATGATTTGATCTTCAAAGGATAGGATTATTTGATATTGATCAAATGACAACCTACCCAGATCTGGGTTTCTGTTGGCCAGATCTGGGTTTCTGTTGGCCAGATCTGGGCAGGTTGCCACCAAATAAATGATGGTAGTAATTGATTATAGTAAAAAATATTAATGGATTATATCCCACAGAGTATAAGAAAGGATGGATTTTCACCATTTTTTCTGCATTTATTAATTGAATTTCTTCAAGAAAGAAGTTTGTCTACTCTTGCATTTATTTATGCATTCAGATATCTGTAAGTACACATATTTGTGATTGCTTATGTGGTGTATGTGTATATGTGCATGCACAAATATATGTAGTGTTGAGGTTTGCACTCAGGGTCCCATGTTTACAAGGCAGGCACCCTTCCTATCATTTGCGCCATATTCCCAACTGGCCTGGATTGTGATTCTCCTGATCTCTGCCTTCTTAGCAGCTAGGATTACAGGTATGAATATCCTGCTGGCACAGTTACTTTAAAAAAATGGTATCAATATGAACTTTCAAATTTTCATCTAATGCAATTTATACTTTCATTAATTAAGTTGTTTCAGAGCCTTTTTTAATGCATTCCCATCCTTTTTGAATATATTTTCTAATTTTGTGGTACCTTAAGACATTTTTAGACCCGTCTGGTATATTCTCTGCCCCAGTTTTGAGGCTGGACATTTCTCTAAGCAGACCTGGTTCTTTTTTATTGGAGGATAATGTTCAGAAAACAGTATCTGGGTGGTTAATGTGTCCATCCATATCCTTGTCTCTCAGAAGAGAGAGTTAGGAAATTGTGTATATGCACACATGTTTACATCTATATCTGTCTAGCCATCTGTCAAAATGAGTATTAAGAGATCATGGTGATAATTCTGGGTCAAGTCTGATTTCATTTTAATTCTGTCTTTTTTCTTCCTGTATCCCTAGCCTTAGTTGTCTAGTTAAGACATTGGTTTCCAAAGTGATTAATTCTCTTGCATTCTCTTTAGTGTAGTTATATGTTCCTAATGTTCTTTACACATACTCATTGATCTTAATCATTTACATATTTTAACTTTATTTTTTGAACTCTTGGGCTCATGCGATCCCCAGTCTCAGGCTTCCAAGTGCTGGGACTATATTCATGTACCAACATGCTCAGTATTTTTTTTTTTCCAGTAAGACATTATCATGATTCTAAATATCAGAATTATACAAAAACATTTGGAGACATGTTATCGCCCTTCTTTTAATTTCTTATTAAGTTCTCATTCCCCCATATCCAAGAGTTCCATAGTTCTTATAAGATAAAGTGCAAACCTGTGATCAACAAATCCCACGATCATATTTGTTTTCTTGCACCAAATTCTGTCTGCTTCAAATATCTTGTTGGTCCTAAGAAATGACTGCCTCAGTCTTGCCTCCAAGCTTAAAGCACCCTCTCCGCCTGGAATGATGCTTCTTTCTCCTTTTTACCTTGCTCATCTGTAGTAACCTGAAGCACATTTCCTTCACTTGTGGGAAGACTTCCTTTCCTCTTCCTATTTGCATTTCATCCCTCTTGCATTTTAATAATTATTTCCTGTTAATTCCCAGCTCCCATAGCACTTGTACATGCTTTGTAACTCTTATGACATTAAATTATTGTTACAAAAGCCTGACAGCTTCTCTATACTGTGAGATCCACTAAGATGGAGTTTTTTATGTTTCTAGCTTCTTTGTGTAGTCTAATTTCTTGCAGGTCAGTTATGGAGTATAGTGAACACATTTCTATTCCTTTCACGTATTTCTTTCTTTATTCCTCTTTTCATTTCACTCATGATAAAAGCTCATTGTAATAGGATGTAAATCCTTACAATGTGATGCCTGTGATCTTGTCCTGGCTTTTGAATAATCTCTGCCTTTCCTAATAAATTTGCTTTCCACCCTATTGACTTTCTGTGACCCTTACAATGTCTTAATTAAAATTTAAACATAATAAAATTCAGTTTACCACATTTAGGCATAAGATGAAATCAAGATATAGAAATTGTTGAAAGCATGCAGGCTTAGAAAGTTGACTGTGCTATCACTCATATCAAATTTGGGTCTTTATTTGTAAAATGGGAACTTCCTGACCATTTAAGCTGTTAGCTTGGAAGAAATTGTTGGACTGGAAATAAATCCCTTCAACAATCTTTTAAGAACCTTAGTAAGCTTTAAAATTGTCATGATTTTTGTTCAAAAGGCAAGATTGGTGACCTTCCAAATAGTGCTTTTAAGCAGCTTAAGTTACTTTCTATTCTGTATAGATTATTGAGCAGATTATGTTAAAATGTAGGACTTTATCCTACAGGGGTCCTCATCCACCCATATGTTACTTTCTTCTCTTCCTCTGTACTACATTCACCTTCTGCCATTCATGTGGGTTCTGTCTAATCACTGATGTTCTCCAAAGTACTTCTGCATCCTGGAAGAGAAGTTAGGTTGCCATGCAGATCTTCCTTTGAAAATAGAGGTGGAACTTCAGGAGCCTGTTATGAAAACACATGGCAATTGAGTTTGATGTCTAGGGACAGTGAGCTATGTGAAAGAATCCACTGAGTGGATTGAAATGATACCAAGTAAGTCTTTTTTTTTGGGGGGGGGGGTCCAGTCATGGGGCCTGAACTCTGGGCCTGGATGCTGTCCCTCAGCTCTTCAGCTCAAGGCTAGCGCTCTACCACTTGAGCCACAGCGCCATTTCCGGCTTTTTTTCTGTTTATGTGGTGCTGAGGAATCGAACCCAGGGCCTCATGCATGCAAGGCAAGCACTCTACCACTGAGCCACCTTCCCAGTCCCTTAAGTAAGTCTTAAATGCATATATCAGTGAATTTTCCCAAGTTGCAAGAAACTTTCACTGAAATCAGGGAATTTAATAGCTTGACAAGCCTTTTCCTTTTCACAGCTTTTTACTTCCTTCACCCCCCAAAGATAACTACTACTACTACCACCACCATAATTTTATCTATTTCTGTACTTCATAGAATAGAATTTTGTAATATTTTATCTTGTATGTTTGCGTTGCTTCTCTCAACATTGTTAGTTAAATTAAGGTTCACCAGTATTGTGTAGCAGGTGAAACCACAACTGCTAGACTGGCTGACTGTTTTGTAAAATTTTTGTTGTTGCTAGTTCTGGGACTTGAACTCAGGGTTTCATGTTCTCATTCAGTTTGCTTCACTATATTTGAGCTGTATCTTGAACCTGGCTCTTGGCAGATAAAAAGTCTTGCGGACTTTTCTGCCCCAGCTGGCTTTGATCTGGATCCTCCATACCTCACCTTCTATTAGTAATTAGGCTTACTGACATTAGTCAGTAATGCCTAGCTTTAGGGGAAAAAAAAATATTGTAATAACCAAACTCATATTGTTTAAAGCTTGTTTGTACTTCAGCAGCAGAATCAATTAGATATGATGGGACAAAGACAGTATGGTCTAATTATCCACTGTCTAGCCCTTTACAGAAAAAGGTGACTGATTCCTGTTGTCTAGTATTTCATTATGAATATAGATTGTTACTGGGCTTTGGCTATTACTATTAGTGCTTCTTTGAATATTAAGTGTCCCAGAAACTCATGCATGAACCTTCTTAGGAGGTTTGTTTACCCAGGGTTCCTTCCTGGGGTTTGTTTGTAGTCTGCATTATTACATACTGTACATTTTCTAGTTTATATTCTCACCAGCAGTGTATGAGAGAAGAGTGGCTCATCCTAAGACATGATGTTAGTTTTTAAAATTTTTGTCATGTTGGCCAATGTAATTTTATGTCACTGTAGTTTTAATTTGTAGTTTGATAGGGAGGCTATCCATTTGTCCATATGTATCCTTATTGATGTCTTTGATACCCTTATGAGTGACCTGTATTTGTTTTGTTTTTGTGGGCATTCTTTATACATTCTGGAGTTCTTTAGACATATATATTCCAAATATTTTTTTCTGTTCTGAGACTTCTACCTATAGTTGTTTGGTTCTTTAAACATTAAGAAAAATGCAACATAGATAATGTTGCAGCATGACTGGATGTCATACACAATGAGGAAACTTAAAATTAGACAGTATCTG
The DNA here is from genome assembly GCF_019054845.1 of Dipodomys spectabilis. Lineage (NCBI taxonomy): Eukaryota > Metazoa > Chordata > Mammalia > Rodentia > Heteromyidae > Dipodomys > Dipodomys spectabilis. The sequence goes on along the minus strand of NW_024870834.1, from coordinate 22,240,761 downwards.
AAGATAGACATGCTATTATCCCCAGCCTTGTCATGATGTTACCAGGAAGCACTACTTTTGAAGTTTAGATAAATTTTTATGGACTTAAATCTCCTGTAATTGGGAGTGGTTTTTTTTTTTTTTTTTTAAGTTTTAAGAGATCAGATTTCAATATGTTGCCTAGGACTGGAGGGCCTAGTGCTTTGTAGCCTGGCTTTTGTTTTGTTGGTGTCTTTTCCTTGTCTGGCCAAGGACAAAGTTCTTATCTTCTACTTCTACTTGTAAATATTAAAAGTGATTCCTATGTCTTCAGTTCCATGGATATGATTGTTTACTCCATGGCATGCTGAATTTGCAGAGGTATCCCCCCCCCCCCCCGACCCTGCCCCAGGTCATGGAGCTTGAACTCTGGGCCTGGAGCTGTCCCTGCGCTCTTAAACTCAAGGCTAGTGCTCTACCACTTGAGCCACAGCCCCACTTCCGGTTTCTTGGAGGTTTATTGGAGATAAGAGTCTCATGGACTTTACTGCCCGGGCTGTCTTTGAACCCTGATCATCATATCTCAGCGTTCTGAGTAGCTAGGATTACAGGCATTGAGCAACCAGTGCCTGGCTCGAATTAACAGAGATTTTTATGAAGTAAGATGAAGTGCAATCAAGTACTTGAATCAGAGATTCACATTTCTTTTTCTTTTCAGAACTATTTCTTTAGATCCTTGATTAGAAATCTAGGAATTTAAGTTGATTTATCCAGCTTTAAGTTACATTTGAGTGAATAGGGTTTTTTTTTTTTTTTTATAGAAATTAGACTACACTAAAAAAATTTAAGGCTATATGAAGTCCATTGAATAATTCACAACCCCCACATCTTGTATTGCTTTTACAAATAGTCTCGGGCAGAATGAGTGAGTGAGTGAGTTAGTGTGTGTGTGTATGTGTGTATAACTGGGGATTGAAATGAGTTTTTTTTTTAATTGTTGCATGTGATCTTTTATTTCTAATTAATTTTTATTGCTGAGTCATTTTACCTATATTTTATCTAATTTATCAATTTATTTACCAGTGGGCATTTGGGTTCTTTTCTTTTTAAAAAATATTTTAAATAATTTACAGAATAGTTTTGATGCTCTTAACTGTACGTAGGCATCTTCTCTCATGTCTACTTGATCTGCAATTGCTTCCTCCAGGAAAGCTTTATGCTCCTTTCAGAACAAAAATAGGCAACCACTCTATCTTAGTTACCTTTCTCATGTTCTTTATTTCCATTTTTTTCCAGATTGTACATCATTAATGCAGATGTTGCTATGTTTTCATTGCCATGACTGAAAAACAGGGTAAGTATTTAACATACTCACAAAGTGTTGATTCTGTTTAAATTCCCTTTCCCCTTTCCCTTTGCTCCTTTTCCCTTTCCCCCTTATTTTTTTCACTCTTCACCTTCTTCTTTCTCCCTTCCTCTTTTTCACTTTCCTTTTCCCTTCCTCCTTCCCCCTTCTCTGTTCCCCCTTTCTCTTTCCCCTTCCTTCCCCCTTTCACTTTGATTCCTTTTCCCCACTTCTGTCCCCATCCTTTTCCTTTTCTTATGGCCTTGACCATGCCAGGCAAGAACTGCATCACTGAGTTACACTCACAGCCAGTGTGTTCAAATTTTGTAATTGGACAGACAGAAACCAAAATGTTGTTTTAAAAAAAGTTATTTTCTCAAATTTTTTTTATAATCTAGATTTTGAGACTTTAATTTTATATATAAATATTTCACAATGGTGATTTATTTTATCTTGTGAAACACATTATTGCCAATAGAGTAGACATTAGGGTAGGGTTAGATCAGTATCATGCATAGAGTTTATTCTCCATGTTATGTGCTTAACAACTGACTGTCACTCCAGGTTGTCCCTATTGAGGGGTGGTGGGAGCAATCCATTCTGCATTGTCCACCACTGATTCTACAGCTCTGGCTACATCAGTCAGTGTTAGATGTTACATGGTCCAGGGGTGATCTCAGGGATGGTCTTGTAATCTTGTTGCAGCCAGTGAGATTCCAAGGCAGATTTGCCTGGAGCATCTGGCTAAGTGTTCTCATATTGGAAGCTGTTGCTTGCTTCTTCATTCTGAGTATTGTGTGGTAGTATGAGAGCTATTGTAGCTACAGCTTCCTGGCTTCCAGCCTGAGCAGGAAGCCACACAGAGTAGGGGACAGAGTCTAGAATCCAGGGAAACTAGGTCTGATACTTGTCCTCTGGGCATCAATATTGAGCCCATACATTTCCTTTTTGTTTAAGCCAGTTTAAGTTGAGAGCCAAAACATTCCAAGTGAGTCACTTAATCTCCACTTTATTTTTAGTAATCCATTAGTTTCTCTCTGGGGAATGTGGGAGTAATTGCAAAGCAAGGCAAAATAATACCATTAAATTAAGCTGGCACATTGTGTTGGTGTTGACTGGCATCCTCTTCATTTGTAACAGGGAGCAGGTAGTGATTTAGCATTCAGAAGCAGGGGGATAATGTGTTACTTTCAGGTGTTATTCTTGGTCTTTTTTGCCCTTAATTTACTCAGGCTATGAATGCTGAAAAAGGCTTTTGAAACATCAGTTGTGAAACCATCTCTGAAAAAAGTGTATATTGAGAGTAGTATCAACCTGTTCTTTGTATGTTTTTGTAGATGATTCTGTACTCAATTTCTAATTCCTTGTTTTTGTTCTTCAGAAATTGATATAAATATTTCAGATTCAAAGTTGTTTCATGATAAGCATAAAAATATTCATGTAGGCCCCAATACATTATATAAATTGAAAGCTTGCCAAGTCTACCAAAAGTTGAAAGTCTAGGATCATTCTCCCTGTTGGTAGCTCCTATCTACTCCGGTGAACCACTTCTCTGGCTTTGGTTCTCATTGTTCCCATGTTTATGATGATTTTGACTCTCTCTCTCTCTCTCTCTCTCTCTCTCTCTCTCTCTGGGAAGTGCATTTGTTTAAAATCACAAGAGTTTAGGACATTTTAGGATCACTGATAGAGGTAAAAAATTGATTAGATACCTGTCAAGGTTGTTACTGAACATTCTCGTGATTGGTAATAAAATACTTTTAGGGTTTAAGTGTGTGAAGAAAAAATACTTTTAGGGTTTAAGTGTGTGAAGAACTTAACATGCTGGCAGCTTTTTATCTTATTTGCTGGTTAAAGTATGTTCTTCTGCCACTTAGTCTGCCACTTAGTTCACTATCTGAATCTGCTGCTGCATTCTGGGGCAGGATACTTTCACACCAACAGTGCTACCAGTGACCTTCTCAGAATGTGTTAGGTAATGTTTTATTCACATGTATACTTTCATTTGCATGTTTCCTGCAAACTTTCATAAATATATGCATTTTACTAACAGGCAATACACAGTATATTCCTGGGGTTTCTAAATTTGCCCATTTGTTGATGGGTTACTTGTACTGGGACAGTGGTTTTGGAAATTATGCCTTGAAACACCTCCCAAGTCTTTGGAAGCTGCCCTCAAAATCTTTACTGTGCCCTAATTTCTTCTGTGGGTCTAACAGATCACATGGTATTATTCTTGTCAGAAATCTATCTTAAATCATTTAATTTCCCCTTTCAGAAAACTCACTTTTTTACTGTTGGGGGATTCATATTACCCTTTGTTCTTATTTGGTCTATTGCCTCTAGGAAACTGAGTAGTCAATTCCATGCAGAAACCATTAATCCTTTTATCTTGGGGACTCAATTACCAATAGTGTCTGAGAAAGATTTAGCACAATCAGAGGGATTTTCAGTTATTTTTTGGTGACATTTTTATTTAAATGTTTAACATTTCAGAAGAGGCAAACCTAGAAGTTTTTTTTTTCTTCTGGGTTCATACATGTTATATCCATGTTACAGGAAGGAAAACACTAACAGCTTTTGTTGAAATCAAGCTTCAGGTTTCCATTTTGCCACATGCATTGTGTTATTGTTAAAAGAATAGGTTCTTTGAGCTATCTACAAATTCAATGTGATACCCATCAAAATTCCAACCTCATTCTTTAAGGAAATAGAAGAGGCAATCCAAAAATTCATATGGAACAATAAAAGACCCCGAATAGCAAAAACGCTCCTCAACAGAAAGAACACTGCTGGAGGAATATCAATACCAAATTTCAAACTCTACTATAAAGCCATAGTAATCAAAACAGCTTGGTACTGGCACAAGAACAGACCTCAGGACCAATGGAATAGAATTGAAAACCCAGAAATGAACCTACAGACCTATAGCCATCTAATCTTCGATAAGGGAGCTAAAAAAAATAGAATGGAAGAAAGACAGGCAAAATTGGTTAACTACTTGTAGAAAACTAAAGCTAGATCCTTATATATCACCCTCCAAATGGATCAAAGACCTCGGAGTCAAAGCTGACACTCTGAAAACATTACAGGACGGAATAGGAGAAACCCTAGGTCTCCTTGGCACAGGCCAAAATTTTCTTAATAGAGACCCGGAAACACAACAGATCAAAGAAAAGTTGGACAAATGGGATTGCATGAAGTTGCAGAAGTTCTGCATGGCAAAGGACATAGCTAGCAAGATCAATAGAAAGCCTATGGATTGGGAGATGATCTTCACTAGCCAAGGACAAGGGTCCTTGGACAAGGGTCTCATATCTAAAATATACTTGGAACTTAAAAAATTAAATCCCCCAATAACAAATCCTCAAAGAAACAAGTGCCCAATAAATAAGTGGGCTAAAGACTTAAAGAGAAACTTCTCTGAAGAGGAAAGAAGGATGGCCAATAGACACATGAAGAAATGCTCAACCTCCCTAGCCATAAAAGAAATGTAAATCAAAACAACATTGAGATACCACCTCACTCCAGTTAGAATGGCTAAAATCAAGAACTCTAATAACAACAGATGCTGGAGGGGATGTGGACAGAAGGGAACCTTCATTGTTGGTGGGAGTGTAAACTTGTTCAACCACTTTGGAAAGTAGTATGGAGGTTCCTCAAAAGACCACACATAGAGCTCCCATATGATCCAGCAATCCCACTTTTGGCCATTTACCCAAATGTTTACAAACAAGACCACACTAAAGCTACCAGCACGACTATGACTATGTTTATTGCAGCACTATTTACTATATCTAAGATATGGAACCAACCCAGATGCCCCTCAGTAGATGAATGGATCAAGAAAATGTGGTATATATACACAATGGAATTCTATGCCTCCATCAGAAAGAATGACATTGCCCCATTTGTTAGGAAATGGAAAGACTTGGAAAACATTATATTAAGTGAAGTAAGCCAGGCCCAAAGAAACATAGGTCCCATGGTTTCCCTTATTTGCAATATCTAGTATATGTCTGAGTCAAGCAGAAAAGGTCAGATAAGGTGATGTTAGGGAAATGAACCCTAAGATATGTATTCAAATGTTTTTTTTCTTTCACGCGATTGTTTCTAACACATTTATAAGATTATTTCTTTGTTGCTTTGTATGTCCCTCCCCCACAGTATAACCACTTTTTTCACTGCATTTGATGTCGGTATAATTTGTGTAGGGGAAGGGGAAAAACAAATTGTTTAAATACAGGTGGACCCATTGCAACAATGAGATGTACAAGTTGTTATGTCGAAAACGAACTTTACAACTTTGGTGGAGAGAGGGGGAGCGGGGAGGATTGGTTGGGGGTCAGGGGGAGGATGGGAAGGGATAGGAAGGGGAAACAAAGGAGGAGGCTACAATGCTTGATAAGAAATGTACTCATTATCTTGCCCATGTAATTGTAACCCCTCTGTACAGTATTTTCACAATAAAAAAAAAAGAATAGGTTCTTCGAAAGTTTTTTATTTAAATGTAATTGTCTTTAGCTTCCCCCCTACCATGGCTTAAGTATGATGATATAGGACTGAAATCTTAGAACTAGGGAGGTTGAGACAGGAGGACATTGAAAGTGGCCTAGGCTGCATAGTATGTCCCAGTTTCATGAATAGATAAATAAACTATGCTTGGGACATACCCTTAATTCCAATACTTGGGAGGCTGAAGCTGGAGGATCTTGATATCATTGCTAGCCTGGGCGAGGTATGTCTTCACAGCCAGCCAGGACTACACATAGAGATGCTATTTCAAAAACAACTGCCCCCCCCCTCAAAAAAAAAATCCATGGTAAGACAACTTGAGGTACCAAATGGAAATAAGCCAATCTATGACACCTCTATGAAAATAGTACCAAATCTTTAGTTTTGAGAGCAACATATCATATTCAAGATGGGCTGACATTTTGGACATCAGGTCAAATAAAGAAACAAGGTATTTATGTTACAATCCTACTTTTAGTTCATTTTGTTGATTAAACATTTTTAATATTGCATGTGAGTTTTTTTAATTCTTTAAAAAAAGTTTTATATTTTATTGTAAAGATACTGTACAGAGGGGTTACAGTTGCATGAGTAAGGTAATGAGTACATCTCCTTCGAGCATTGCTATTCCCTCCTTTGTTTTTCCTCATCTCTTCCCTCCCCAATTCCCCCCTCCCCTTCGGCCAAGTTGTAAAGTTCATTTTCAACATAGTGTCTTGTACATCTCATTGTTACAATGGGTCAATCTGTATCTTTATTTCAACATTTTTGTTATTTCCCTTTCCCTCCCCAAATCAGAAAAATGTATATATAAGATTCAGGGCAGGACTGGGAAGGTGACTCAGTGGTAGAGTGCTTGCCTTGCATGTATGAGGCCCTGGGTTCGATTCCTCAGCACCACATAAGCAGAAGGAAAAAAAAAAGATGGAGGGCACCAGAATCAAATACAGTGAAAGCAGGGGTTATACTATGGGAAAAGAACATACAAAAGAAACAGAAAAATCACAGTACATTGTAAGTACATTTTTAAAAACAACAAAGATAAAACTTCTTGTGTCCCTCCCTATCTTGGGGTTCATTTCACTTAGCATCATCTTATATGCTCATATGTACATGGCCTTTGACCTTTTCTGCTTGTCCTAGACATATACTAGTTATTGCAAATAAGGGAAACCATGGGACCTATGTTTCTTTGGGCCTGGCTTGCTTTACTTAATATAATTTTTTCCAAGTCTTTCCATTTCCTAACAAATGGAGCGGTGCCATTTTTTTTTGATGGAGGCATAGAATTCCATTTTCTTGATCCATTCCATTTTCTTGCGCACTGAGGGGCATCTGGGTTGGTTCCATATCTTAGTATGGCCTTGTTTGTGGTCATTTGTATAAATGCCCAAAAGTGGGTTTGCTGGGTCATAGGGGAGCTCTATGTGTGGTCTTTTGAAGAAACTCCATACTGCTGTCCAGAATGGTTGAACCAAGTTTACACTCCCACCATCAATGCAGTAGGGTATCCTTTTGGCCACATCCCTTCCACCATCTGTTATTATTATATTTCTAACTGGGGTGAGGTGGAATCTCAATGTTGTTTTAGTTTGCATTTCTTTTTTTTTGTTGTTGTTTTTGGTCGTGGGGCTTGAACTCAGCCTAGGTACTGTCCCTGCATTCTTCAGCTCAAGGCGAGTGCTCTACCACTTGAGCCACAGTGCCACTTCCGGTTTTCTAGTGGTTTATTGGAGAAAAGAGTCTCACAGACTTTCCTTGCCCGGGCTGGCTTTGAACCACGATCCTCAGATCTGAGCCTCCTGAGTAGCTAGGATTACAGGCGTGAGCCACCTGAGCCCGGCTCTGCATTTCTTTTATGGCTAGAGAAATTGAGCATTTCTTCATGTGTCTTGGCCATTCTTATTTCCTCTTCAAAGAAGTTTCTCTTTATGTCTTTAGCCCACTTTATTAGGCAGTTGTTTCTTTGAGGATTTGTCATTGGGGATTTAATTTTTTGAGTTCTAAGTATATTTTAGATTTAAGACCCTTGTCTATTGTATGGCTAGTGAAGATCTCCCAATCCATATTTTCTATTGCTCTTGCTAGCTATGTCCTTTGCCATGCAGAAGCTCTGCAGTTTCATGTAATCCCATTTGTCCAACCTTTCTTTGATTTGTTGTGTTTCTGGATCTTTATTAAGAAAATTTCAGCCTGTGCCAAGGATTCCTAGAGTTTCTCCTATTCCTTCCTGTAATGTTTTCAGGGTGTCTGCTTTGACTCTGAGGTCTTTGATCCATTTGGAGTTGATTCTTGTGTAGGATGATATATGAAGGATCTAGCTTTAGTTTTCTACAAGTAGTTAACCCATTTTGCCAGCACCATTTACTGAAGAGGCTGTCTTTCTTCCATTCTATTTTTTTTTTAGCTCCCTTATCAAAGATTAGTTGACTGTAGGTCTGGTCTGTGGGGCTTTTCTTGGGTGGGAGGTCTCTTATTGCTGTTTCTATTTCGCTGCTTGATATGGGTCTGTTAAGTTGGTTTAAATCATCTTGGTTTAGATTGCATGTGGTTTTTAAGTGGTAAAGCAATGGAAAAATTTCTTAGAAAGATCACTAGTGTGGCTCTATTTTGTTTCTGAGGAATGGTGTCTTGTTTTATCTATCTGTCTGTCTGTCTGTCTTTGTCAGTTTTGGGGCCTGAACTCTGGGCCTGGGTGCTGTCCATAGCTCTTGAGCTCAAGGCTAGTGCTCTGCCACTTGAGCCACAGCACCACTTCCGGGTTTTTTCTGCTTATGTGATGCTGAGGAGTCAAACCCAGGGCTTCATGCACGCTGCACGCAAGGCATGCACTCTATCACTGAGCCACCTTCCCGGCCCTCTTTATTTCTTCTTAATCTATGAAGGGAATTGCAGAGTTGGTTTGTTTTCCTTCCTCAAAATGAAGTGTGCCTTTGTGGGAATGGTCCATTGGGCTGCGGGAGCTTCTAGACAGTGACTCAGATCTGTAATTAGGTCTTGCTTTCCGCACCCTTGTTGATTTGAAAGCACTGACCATAGACCATTTAGTCTGGGAAAGCAATGCATGAATCATCTAAATTGGCACAAATTATCTGTAATGTTTCTACTCTTTATTCTGTGATTGAGGAAATTAGAAAAGGAGACTTTGTTTTTGAGTTTGAAAGGATTATTGAGAGTAAATTCACATTGGTGAAAATAGATTTCTTCTCCCATAGAATGAAAAGTATGAATTGCTTGACAGTTATAGCAGTTCTGATTTCTAGGTTTGTTTTAAAAGATCATTTCTCATTTTATGTTCTTTCCTTTGTGACTGAAAGGATTCCTCAGTGCTTTCAGCTTTTTTTCTTTCTTCACTCAAAGTGATGGTCCAGCAGACTTACTGAAACCTGTTAGGTGTCTGGAAATGAAGTGGATGAAAGTCTCTTTTTGTATTTACTAACCAATAAGTTGGCACCTTTTTATTTTATGTATTAAAAATATTTTAAAAACTTAATTTGTTTTCATTTTATAGTAAAACTTTAAAATAATTTTGTTCATTCTAAAGTTGAAGTCATTTATAATTCACTCAGGTCAGAGATAAAATGAAGGCTCCTCCTAGATATAGAGAGTATGCTTTTTTTAAAAAAATATTTTATTGTAAAGATGCTCTACAGAGGGGTTACAGTTACATGAGTAATGTAAAGTACATACATTTCTTATCAAACATTGTTACTCCCTTCTTTGTTTTTTCCTACTATTCCTTACAGAGTAAGCTTTTTAATGGTGACTTTTCTTCTGATTTTTTTCTGAGGGTAAATTGGGGTCTGGCACTTAATATCTTCTTACTGTGTCTGCTTTGAAGAGAAAAGGACAAGCAGATTTATCCATTCAGTAGCAAAAAGATCAGTCTTTCTTTTTTTTTTTAATGTCAGTTGTAACACTTGAGCTCAGGTCTTGGGCACTGTCTCTTAACTTCAATCAAGCCTGGTGTTCTATCAGTTGAACCACAGTTCTCCTTCCAGCATTTTGGTGGTTAACTGGAGATAAGGGTCTCACTGACTTTCCTGCCTGAGCTGGCTTTGAACCACTATTCTCAGATCTTAGCTTCCTCAGTTGCTAGACCAGCGCCTAGAAAGATCTCATTTTTAACTTGTAATGTGAGTTGATATTTTAATATGTAGGTAAATTTTGTTTTCATGCTGGAATATAAGTAGGTGGGCTTCTCAAGAAGCTTCCTGCTTCTTTTGGCAGGAAGAAGAAGCCAAAGCTAGCCAGCTGTGTAATTTTGTGTTTTGTAGGCCTAACTACTGTCTGGTGTCTGTGGGTGTAAGTGCACAGGTGTGAGTTGGATTGTCTGTTAGAATAGAAATTGCAGTTCCTTAGATTTGGTTCATTTTGGAGTAGTTGAAAATTAGAAATTTACATTATGAAATTACTGTTAACACATCTGTCGAGTTAAATTGAAATATTTTAAGTTTCTAAGAAGGTAGTTGATAAAATATTTTAATAGTAAATATCTTTAATAAAAATCTCTTATTAGGTGGGATTTAGACTGTAATAAACAGTGCCTGTTCACTAAGAATTGTGATCCTGTTTCTCATATGAACTTGTTTAGTACCCAATTAACCTTTTGCTTATTCTCTTTTTGTAATTAGGGCTCAAGGGACCATCCTTTAGTACTAAAAACAAATCATTCAATCTATCCTCAGTTTGCATATTGTATAAATAATTAGGTCATTAGCCAACATCTAAACAGGGGTGTGTGAAAGGTTTCTGTATAGTGGAAGTATGATCATTTTATGGTTTCTCGTTTCTTGGGTAAATTATTTTTTCTAATGCAGTGAATCTCTTGTTAGCAGAGTGAGCTTAAGATTTCTGTCAAAAATTCCAAAGTTCTTAGTGGGTAGAATGTATCTGAGGGAGTTTTATGCTTGATTCTAGTATATCACATCCAGTAACAGATGCCTCAATTTTCTGAATGAGTGCTAATCCCTGAGAAAACTTTCCTGCTTTCATTTTTTTTCCTATTTCTCTCTCAAACTAATTAAATGGAATTAGTGTGGAGTTTAGGGGTTCCCTCTATAATCTGGAAAGCCCTACCAAACAGTGTGAGTAGAGAGAGACCATCTGTCTCTTGTTTTCTATGACTACTTAGCACTTGTCTCCCACATTTAATATCATCTCCATTTTATTGCTACTGTACAGTGGCCTCAGTTTAAAAATAGAGAAAACATGGTGTGTCCATCTCCTCTGATCTGCTGGCTACAAAGAAAATTTAAGTTAACATTCTGATCTCAGTTTAGAATAAATTTTACAAAAATGATACAAACTTGTAACTCATATAAGAATACAGATAAAAGTAAAAAGTGAAAATCACTTGTAGGGGAGGGGGGAGGCTGGGAAAGGAGGTGAAGGGTAAACAAAGGAGGAGGCTGCAATGCTTGGTAAGAAATGTATGCATTATCCTGACCATGTAATTGTAACCCCTCTGTACAGTATGTTCTCAAATAAAATAAAATAAAATTAAAAAAAAAAAAAAAAAGAAAATCACTTGTAATTTTACTACCCATAAGTGCTATTGTTAATATCAGCTAACAGTGTGAGCTTATATGACACAGAGCCTACCATTAAAATATACACATTGGACACAACAGTTAGTGATAAGGGATGGGCTAGAGATCATTGCAGCCAGAGACTCTTAAATGTCTACATATGATAGGTGTAAAACTTAGCTGTGACTTGGTGATGAGCTGGGGGGTTACCATTACGTAGGTGAGACAATAAGTACATTTGTTTGTAATCATCATCATTACCCCATCCCTCTTTATCTCCTACTTACTCCTCCCTATCCCCCCCCCCCAGTTGTAATGTTTATATCCCATATAGTGTCAAGTGATTATCAATGTTGCTGTGATTCATCCTTTGTTCTGCTGTTTCTGTGAATTCCTTTCCCTTTCACATACTGCGTTGTTTATTTTGCACCTCTGAAGAAGCAACTGGACTCTGGCCCATTCTGGTTAACTTTTGTTTCTGCTTAATTTTAGGAAGAGATTTTTGTTGCTATTATTGTCTTTAGTGCAGGGCACAGTTTTCAATGTTCAGGTGATTTTTATGTGATGCTTTCACATAAAAAGAACTTTTATATTGAAAGAGGAGAAGCATAGTATACTTTAAAAAAAGAAGATAGGAGAGAAAAGTGAAGTCATAGGACACTTTATATGGTAATTATCAAGGATATTAGAATGTCAGAGTCCTTCCTGAAATTTAAATTTTATTTCTATAAAGTATATCTGTCCCTTGCCACATTCTGTGTGATGTGCCTTTTCTCTTTGCTGCCTGCCTTTCTGTTCTGGTATAACTATTTGTTTGTGTCCAAGTTAGGACACAAACTTAATCCCTAAGACATACTTAATCCCTAACTTCATGGCCAGCACACCAAATGTGTTGCCAGAAAGCTTAGGGCAGCTAAACAACTTCACTTCTCAGGTAGGATGCAAAATAAGGTTCAGGCAAGTAAAAATGACAGGAAAGTTTATTTAAAAAGACATAAGGGAGAGAAAGAGAAAGTGATATAGATGTGTCGCTAAAAGACAGTCTAAGTCAGCGATCTAACTGGCTTCTTTGTTACAGAGCTTGCCTTGGGTTCAATATTAAGAATTGGATGGCTTTCTGACTGGTGGGTCTCCTTTTTGTTTTCTGTAAGGTTGTGATACCAAAGATTTACTGTTCCATCCTTACTCTTCTCCATTCATTTGTCCTTCTTACGTGTTCATTCTTTTGTAGCCCCTGACTCCATTTTGTCACCAGTCTACAATTCCCTGCAGGCTTTTCTATTAACCTGTGTCATATCTTCATGAGCTGCTCAATTCCCTGATTGGCTGTTTTTCTGCTAACTTATATCACTAGCAGCTTCAAGTAACCTGAGTGCTCTTGTGTAAACATTTTCATTCTGTACTTAACACTGTTCACATAATCCCACTAGAACTATCCTGCCTCCTTGTAGACAACATGTGTCATTGTCTGATTTTCAACTCAGCACACTACAGACATTCAGGGTAGGAGCAGATATCTGCCTTGGTCTGAAAGTATTTGTCCTTTTTTGGTATTTTGATAATTTCTAGGCAAGTTTGCTGGCCTCCTCTGATGCTGAAATTAGTCTGGTGGGAGCCTGCTTCATTTCCAATGGGCTGCTTTTAAGTGGCTGAGCCTAACAGAGGCATTCTCCAGGAGCAATGATGCACCAGTTGACCAGTAATGACCCCCTCAGTTCCTTGTCCTGAAGCCATTGTGGTGTAAACAGAGCAAATGATGAGAGCTTTGTCCTCTGCGCACTCTTCCAAGTAGAAAGTACACACTTTCTTTAAAAGACATCTGCATTTTGTGGTGCCACTACATTCTGGAGAAGCATCCCTCTAGATTCTAGCTCAGAATTTTCTGGGAAACTCCACTCTGAAGAAAGTGAAGATGTTCTGAAAGCAAGTGTTTCTTCAGCCTGTCTTCAAAGATTCTTTGGTAGAAAGTAGCATTTTGCTGGATTTCACTTTTTGTAACTGCATTCATTTCCATTCACAGTTTGACTTCACTTGTGTTAGGCAAATCTTGCCAGTTCTAAATCATTTTGTAGCATGTTGTTAGAAAATGCATAAATTTTGGGGCATTGGATTTATAACATTTTTAACTTCAGACATCAGATTGAGATTTTAGAGTGGAAGAAAATATGTTTATTTGTTTTCAAATTATCATTAATAAATACCATTCTATCCTTTCTGTTGTCTGGTTTTCCTCACAGGTGGCTTCCTAAGAAGTAGAGTAGTTTGAACACTTTTGTTTTTTAATCTGTGCAGCAATTGGATTTGTTGAATAGCACTTACTAGATTTGTTTCAATTGACTATTCTGTTTATTTGCTTCTTGGACTCAATTTACAATTCACTGGATCACCAGCAGTTTGTCTATCAGCAAGATTCCTGATTGTATTATTTCCTACTTGTACCAAGACATAGCCATAGGATTTTATTTTAAGTGGGATTCAGAAACCAGGTCCTTAGACCCAGAGTCCCAAATCCAGGAGTTCCAAGTTAGGTTTAGCCATTTGCCCCCATTTGCTATATAGAGAGAAGAGATTTATTATTGTGGGAGCCATGGGAAGGCAACACTCACTATATCCTTAGCCATCTTTAGAGCTGTTGACATCAGTATCAGGTTAAATAGGGAGAAAATAGGGCAGAGGGCAAGAACGATATGCACAATAATAGTTTCAAGTAACTTGTATGGCCTTGTTAATCATTAGCTTAGTCTTTGCCTCTGGAGGAATTACCACTTTATTGGTCCTGAAGGGGAACAAGTTCCTTGGTGGGTGGCATCCTGAGATATTTTTGGCTGTTTTCTTCAAGATGGTAAGATGGAATTGTCTGATTGAGGGACAGTTTGTCTCAGTCACAGATACTTACCAGTGAATTCTATTCTCCTTGAAACCCAAGTTTTGTAAGTCTTTCCCCACCTCCCTCCCTCCCTCCCTCTGTCCCTCCCTTCCTATCTCTATATATCTTTCTCTCTCTCTTTCCTTTTCTTTCTCTTTCCCTCCCTCTCCCTCCCTCCCTCCCTCCCTCCCTCCTCTTTCTCTTTCTCTTTCTTTCTCTCTTTCTCTTTCTTTCTTTCTTTCTTTCTTTCTTTCTTTCTTTCTTTCTTTCTTTCTTTCTTTTCTTTCTTTCTTTCTTTCTTTCTTTCTTTCTTTCTTTCTTTCTTTCTTTCTTTCTTTCTTTCTTTCTTTCTTTCTTTCTTTCTTTCTTTCTCTCTCTCTCTCTCTTTCTCCTTCCTTCCTTTCCTTCTTTCTTCCTTCCTTTCTTTCTCCCTCCTCCCTCCCTCCCTCCCTCCCTCCCTTTCTTTCTCCTCCCTCCCTCTCTCCCTCCCTCCCTCGCTCTTTCTCTCTCTCTTTCTTGCTAGGCCTTGAATTCAGGGCATCACGTTCTTGTTTAGTTCATTCCCTCAAGGCTTGACACTCTACCTCTAGATCCATACTCTTGCTTTTTACTGATCATTTGGAGAAAAGAGTCTCCAAATTTGTCTGCTGGGGCTGGCTTTGAACCTCAGTCCTGGGATCTTAGCTTTCTGAGAAGCTAAGATTGCAAGCATGAGCTACCTCTGTCCAGCTTCCAAGGGATTGTAAAGTATCTGTAATAGGGAATAACTCAGATCAAAGTATAAAGTTATGTGGGAGGCTTTTGGTTAATTTGCAGGCGCCACAAGATATTTTTTAGGTTGTCTCTCACAATTCCATTGTAGTTTCTCTTCAGGATTTAGACCCAGCCTTAAATGGTCTCTCCATCTTCATCCTCTTCCCCATCCCTTACCATGATTATATTTCTTTTCCATCTCCATTGCCTTCTCCTTTGTTGATAAGAGATGTGATGTGACCTTTTATAGGAGGATGGGAGTAAAACCAAGCTTGGGCAAAGAATGAAGTGGTGAACCAACCTGGGAAGAAAATTGAAAACAAGTTTTGGTGAAGATTTGTTTGTAGTCTGAAAAGTAAAATCTGGAATTGATTACTTTTATTTTCTAGGGAAAGTCTGAGGATATTTTTTGAGCTGTAACTAACTTAACAGACTTTTTTTTTTCCCTTAGCAGATTCTCAGTTAATAGAAAGTTTGGCATAGTTGTTGATGTGTTAGAAATGATCTTCTCTTTAAAATAGCATTTGAATTTTCTGTCAGGTAAATTCTTCATTACTTCTTTGAAAAATCTATGAAATTAGTGGAACTTCATTACTATTATTTAAAAATAGACTTGTTTTCCCTACTATAATACACCAGGATCTGTTTTTTTTATTTTTAAAATTCTTTACCGGAGAAATAAAATTATTTACTCTCTTCAGGTTTCAAAACAAGAATTGAGTGTCAGGAGTCAATAGGATTATGATTCAAAGCTATTGAGGCAAAAAAGTTAGGAAGACTTAACAAACAAGCTGAGTATGGTTATTCATGTCTGTAATTCTGGGAAGACTTCAGTTAAGAGGATCTTGGTGTGAGTCCAGCCCTGCCACAAAGAATGAGACTGTACCTGGATAGTAACTAAAGCAAAAAGAGCTGGGATGTAACTCTAGTAGTAGAGCATTTGCCTAGCATGCCCTCCTGCCCCACCAACAGACACAAACCATTGAATAGTTCTTTAGAGCCCAGTGGGGGTGATTTACAACTATACTTACTTTTTTCCCTTAGTTTCCCATGAATTGGTTAAATTGAAGTTTTGTTAAAAAATTTTGTCAAAATTCTTTGCAGTTCTTAGAATCCTCTAACAGTAGAAGCACAGCTTGGAACAATTGCGTATAGGGGGAGGATTCTTTCTCCTTGTGCACAGGAATATGTGCCTTTATGAGGAAGGCAATTGAATTAGTGAGATATGGAGGATAGGATCTGGACTCCCCAGTTTCTTCTACCTTATCCAGTGGGTGCTTGCACTCAGTCCTGGCTGCTAGGTCTCCCAGCTGCTGCCTCAGGATCACCTTGTCCCCGCACAGCATGGGCAGGTCTGTGTTGCTTTGGAGAGAATGACACATCTGTGTTTACTTGTATTTCTGGTTATAAAAGGATGGAGCAGACCCATGGATGGGTCTCAATACAACTTTAAGTTTCAAAGCATGACAAAAAAAGAAAAAGGGATGGGTGGGTAGGTGAGAGACAGAGAGAAAGATAAGGACAGGGATGCAAGGAAAGAGGGAGGATGATAAACAGGTCTGGTTTCTTCTTTCTTACTTCTGGTCCTTCTGGTTCAGCCCAGTTCTTTACTAATGGCAATCACGTCTTCCTTCCTTCCTTCCTTCCTTCCTTCCTTCCTTCCTTCCTTCCTTCCTTCCTTCCTTCCTTCCTTCCTTCCTTCCTTCCTTCCTTCCTTCCTCTCTCTCTCCCTCCTTCCTTCCCTCTCCCTCCCTCCCTCCCTCCCTTCTTTCTCTCTCTCTCTCTTTCTTTCTTTCTCTTTCTCTCTCTCTTTCATTTCTTTCTCTTTCTTTCTCTTTCTCTTTCTCTCTCTTTCTCTTTCTCTTCTCTTTCTTTCGCCAGTCTTGGGGCTTGAATTCAGGGCACTGTCCCCAAGCCTCTCTGTGCTCAAGGCTAGCGCTCTGCCCTCTGAACCATAGTACCATTTCTGGCTTTTTCTGCTTATGTGGTACTGAAGAATCAAACCCAAGGCTTCATGCATATTAGGTAAACACTGTACCATGAAGCCACATTTCCAGCCCACAATTGTATTTCTTTCAAGTCCGGGAGAAGCAGTCTTACTACATAGCAACTTAGTTACCATTTCTCCACTGTTTTTCAGAATTAGAGGAGATACAATCATTTTATTTTGTTTTTTTTTTTTCTTCCAAGAGCAGAGGGCCTCTTTTTCTTGTCACCATTAGAAAGCCATGTGGTTTGTTGGGAGGATGCTCCTTTGTGGCCTGCTTCAGGGGGTACTCTTGGCAGCCCTTCCTGTGTTGTAGCCCATTTTCCCAAATGAAATAAAAGTACAAAAATAGTATGTAGTAAGACACAAAGTGTTGCTAATCGGAGAGGAGATGACTTTCCTTACTGTTACTCTCTGCCTAAGTGGCCCATTCACTTTATGGCAACCTGCTAGAAACACTTTTGATAATACTGTTTCCAGGAAATAGCTATTTCTTGATGAGCCCAGCTTTACCTACTTGGACCTTTTGTTAAAGGAAATTTCTTGACATTGAATGAATGTGTTATGTATTACATGTTGTTGGTATTGCATAGTATTTGTAAATAGAAGAGACCCTGCCCTTTTTATACACCAGCAAGATGTCTGCTGCCCCTGACCACAAGTTGGCCCTAAGCAGAACAGCTGCATTTGCAATGATTGTTTCAGTCTCAGCCCAACTTCTTGTAAAAGGTGAACTTGTGCCTTTGTTCTGTCTTTTTTCTGGTAACCTAACTCTTGTCCTCAGGCTTGTCAGTGTGCATCATTAATGTGAAAATTTCTGTTTACCCAGCGATCTGTGACTTGAATGAACCACAGGAAGTAGAATTTGCAAGGAGAATTGAGGGGGAATGATATTTCCTTTCCTTCTCTCCTGAAGTAACAAAATAATCAAATACCTATGGAGCTAGAGAGCAGAAGTGTGGTTGCCTGTGTGACCTCAGCAATGCCTGTGGGTGCAGAGAGGCAGGTGAGGAGCCTCGCAGTGCCATCTCACATTTGGAAGCAGGCCTGAGCTGACAATGCTTCCACTGTGGCTGCCATTTCTTCTAGTAAACCTGCATTGACTAATGGGGAGCCCTAAAAATACTGTATCCTGGCAGTTTGACATTTCTTGTGGCTTGCCAGTCTTCCCATGGAAAGAAAGGCTCTTGGAATTCAGAACACCTGTTTCAGAACACTAATCACTTAGTGTCAATAAATGATTCTGCTGAGAGGAAGAGACGGACCAATTATTGCATGTATTGTAAATCTGCCTGATTGGGAGCATT
Organism: Dipodomys spectabilis; assembly: GCF_019054845.1. Lineage (NCBI taxonomy): Eukaryota > Metazoa > Chordata > Mammalia > Rodentia > Heteromyidae > Dipodomys > Dipodomys spectabilis. The sequence goes on along the minus strand of NW_024870834.1, from coordinate 22,222,499 downwards.
TCTGAGCTCATGTAGTTGCTCTTTCCTTGCTGATCTGTACCAGACTCAAATAACATAAAAAGCTCTGATAAATCTGATTCATAGACTTTCTTTCCCCAGGAACTTTCTATTTTTTTAAGTACTGTGTAGGAATGAATGCATAACTCAGGAATAGAGTGCACATGGTAAGCATGAACTGTACCACTGAGTTTACATTCCTAGCCACCAAATAACTTTAAGTAAGAGTAAATACATAAAAAGAGTTATGAAATAGTCCTTCCTCTCTACTGCTTTTTGTTTTTCCACATAGAAGAATGGGAAAGATCAGAGAAGTGGAGAATAATGTGCCGGAAGGAACAAGGGAAGCGCCCTTGGTTCATACCCCAGTACCAGGGAATTAAAGTTTAGAAGGTTACATATAGTATATGTGTAATAAAGTATGTAAATCTGAAATGTTGCTAAAATTTGGATTGTTTATACATATTGGCTGTTATGAGTAATATTACTATAAACATCTTTCATGTATTGATTAGGTCCATGTGTTTAAATGTGTCATGTGAAGCCATATTTGTATATGAAACCAGGTCTCTGTCCCAGAGAGTTCACCTGCCAAGCACGAAAAATGAGAAAGTCCTTTGAAAGAGGGTGGTTTCAGGGTATTCTAGAAGAAATTGGCCGAGGCATGTCACCTGGCCTGGTGAAAAGCTCACTGAAACTATCATTTTTCTTCATGGATGTCCTATGTTTCATCATTAGATAGCAATAGTGAAAAATTATGAAGTTAACTTTGGAATGTATTCCACAATCCTTAGTGAAACTTCCTTTTGGAAGACTTTGAGTTACTACTGGCCTATAGTATGTCTCTGAGCAACTGCTAGTCAGTAGAATGTGTGTAATTTGTGTTCCTTTCGTTCTTTTCTTAATCCATGTCTGTTGCTATTGTTGTCAGATTGCCTCTCATATAATTCAGCTTATTCTTTTTCTTTATTTCTCCTCTTTCCTTTCTTTCTCCTCCCTCTGGTCTACACATTCCCTTCCTTCCCTACCCCTTCCCACTCACCTCCTTCGCTCTCTTCCTCCTTTCTTGTGACAGTACTGGGAATTGAATTTGGTTCCTCAAACTTACTAGGGAAGTATTCTACCACTTCAGCCACATCCCAGCTCTTTTTCTTTACTTTGTTTTTTAGGTAGGGTCTTGGACTTTTGCTTGATTTTGACTTGGACCACAGTCCTCTTACGCATACCTCTAAGACATGTATTACCACACTCAGCTCTAGCTCTGCTTAATTTCGTTAAAACAGTATTAATACCATAAAACACATTTTTAAAGGAGTGCTCAACCAGCTTTCAGATTATTAAATCATAAGACATGCACAGTGTCTGTAAAGTCTATACATGAGACTTTTTAATTTAATTTAATTTTTTTTTGTCAGTCGTGGGGCTTGAACTCTGGGCTTGTGCGCTGTCCCTGCACTTTTCAGCTCAAGGCTATCTATCGCTTGAGCCACAGTGCCACTTTGGATTTTCTACTGGTTTATTGGAGAGAAGAGTCTGACGGAGTTTCCTACCCAGGCTGACTTTGAATCGTGATCCTCAGCTCATCCTCCTGAGTAGCTAGGATTACAGGCTTGAGCCACCAGTGCCTGTCTCCATACATGAGACATTTATGTGGTGCTTTCATGGGAATGAATGTATAGTACTTAAAAGCAATTTAAAAATAAACAAATTGAATTATATACTTCTTGTTTCATGATGTAGGAAATAAATCTTACTTATTATTTGTTAAATAATATCCATATAGCTAAAATGAGACATATAAGGTAAGAAGTATGTATATTGGGACTAGGTATAGCTCAGTGGTAGACCGCTTACCTAACAGGTACTGGGATTATTCCCCAGTACTGCCAACTACATTAGTATATTGGGACTTACTGCGTGTAATTTATTCCTAATTATTGTTTATCTCTGAAGTGCTTTTCAGTTATTTTTCTCGGTGGGAAATACTCCCTCCCTCCTTCCATCCCTCCCTCCAAAGCTGTACTTACTCCAACAGAGAAAGAGCTATCCAAGGTAATGTCCTAGGTGCACTGCTGATGGCCATTCCAAGTCTCAGGACCTTTTTGGATCATTTATGTCGCTTTTATTCTTATTATAAGATTGACTAGACAAGATTAGATTTGAAGGTCAGCTGTAAACATTTGATAGTTCTAATCACAAGTTGACCAATTGGGAGGTTTTTATAAAAATAGGTCACCAGACACATTTTATTAATCCCGTAGTTTAAATGGGCCATCTGTTGATTTACTCCTGTAATTGTTCCTTTTTTAAAGTATCAATATACCCAGTTAAGTTGCATCCAAGGGTGCTGGGGATCCTTTCAAAAACCTAAAGGGCATTATAGCCAACCCTCTGTACTGAAACTTGCCCTGAATAATTTTGTCTATTCCTCTCCTTCTGTGTTCCCTTTCTCTGAGTTGTGAAATTTGGTGTTGTCATTATGGACGTTGAAGCTTATGCTTGTTGGAGATAATTAGCTAGAAGGAGAAATAGGTTTGGGAATAGGAAAATGACACCAGACATTTGGCAGTAGCCATAGCAGTAGCTTCAGCTCTTTTCAATGTAGCTTTTGGAACAATTAAGAGAAACCATGGGCAATTCAGGGTGCTGGCTGGCTGTTCAGCCCATTAGGCTCTTGAAAAGAACCTCTCAGGGGAAGAGCTCAGGAAGTGTATGACTGGGAAGGGAGTCAGAGCTCAAGATCTAAACAACTTAGTTTAGTCTACACAGAAATCTGGAAGTACATTTTATCTCATTTTTCTATGAGATCTGAAAAGCAATTAAAAATGAGGATTCTTAGGCCACACAGAGTAGTGGCTGTGAAGCAATGTGCTTACAATGTATTTTCTATGAAAAAAAAAATAGTGGCTCTGTTCTGGGCCCTTATCTTTCCTTTCCCAAGGTGATATCATCTAGTTTTCTGTGAGTCTCTGGAGTTCCCCCTTCTGTTTTTTCCCTGCTCAGACTTTCTTCAGATTTTTCCCACTGACTCTCTGAATTTTCACAACTATCTATGTTCAGCAAACCTTGCTCATTTTACTTGGTCATCAAGTGAAAAAAGTTCAGCCGATTAGCCAGTGTGGCTACTCATCCAGTAGACCTTAATTTTCTAACCTGTTTCTCTTCCGCTCAGTCTTCCTGTTGCTGAAATTGGGTATTCAGGGGTGTTCTTGATTCAACTCTCGTCAACCCATCCATGCTGTTTCTTAACGTCTAATGATCCATCATCATGCCTTCTCTTCTCTGCACCCTCAAAAATAGCCAGTTGTGCATAGTTCATCTCTACTGATCCCACTTTAATGAAAGCCATTTTTATTTTTTATTTTTTTCTTTTTGTCATGGGGCTTGAACTCTGGGCCTGGGTGCTGTCCCTCAGCTCTTCAGCTCAAGGCAAGTGCTACATCACTTAAGCCACAGCGCCACTTCCATGAATGCCATTTTTATCTAGTCTAAGTCACATAATGATATTGGGCTATGGAACCTGGCAATCCCACCATGGTATTCTTATCTGTCTTGGTTTGTCTCTTAAATTCCTGGGCTTAAGTGATTCACTTCAGTCCCTACCACTGCTCTGAAGCTTTTTTCCCCCCTAGTGCTGGGGATCAAACCTAGAGACTAGTTTGTGCTAAGCCAAGTGTTCTACCACTGAGCTATACTCCAGTTCGTTGCTCTTAAAATCCAACTCTGTATCCAACCCTCTTGCTAGACTCTCCACGCTTCCTCATAGTGCCATACCCACCTGCCTCTCATCCCAGGTTCTTATCTCCTCTCCTCTCTAGCCACACTGGCTCTTTTTACCTTGGATATGCTAGTTTATGTTTAAGAATTTTATGCTTCCTCTTCTTTCTGCCTGGCATGTCCTACAAAAAGGGTGTGATTGTGTAACTTGATTCCTCCTTGACACTTAGGTTATCAGTTTATTAAATGACTTTGCACCCAGAGAGGCCTTTTTTGACCAGTCAGTATAAAGTAGCCAGCCAGACATTCTTGGCTGCATGATCATATTTTATTTTCCTGAATGGCACTTGCCACTGCCCTCCTCCATAGTGCTTATTGCTCTTGCTCTCTCCTTTAGGCAACCCCGTTAGAAAGGTCAGTTGATGTTCCAAGCTGTAAAGCAAGCCAAATGATAGACATCCAGGGAACTTTTTTCCCCTCAGTATTTGTTATTAACATATATGAGTTTTTCAAGGGGGTTTATTGTGGTATTTCCATGCATGCATACAGTGTACCCCAATCAGATTCATTGCCTCTGTCACTCTCATTTCTTCTTTCCACCTTCTTGCAGGAAATAGCATTAATTGAAGTAAAGAATAAATTTACCCCAAGGCATCTAATTAAAATTCTGGGAAAAAGGAGATCTTGAAATACTTTTTAGCAAACAAAAATCAGTAAGTATACAACTACAAAATGATCACAACTACGAAATCTATAAATATCATTGGTGCTCATTTTCATTTAATAGGTTATCTCTATCTTTGTTGAACAAATAGAAAAAGAAACCCTTTGAAGTTTATTCACAAATGCATTTCCATATCCTGTATTTTTTAAATTCATTAAGTTATTCAAAATGGCTTCTCTTCCTATAGCAGTTTTCAAGACTGTATCTGGACAGTGAAGGCAGAACCTATATGGTGCATTGCCTAAGGAAGTGTATAGAGCCTTAGTGTCTTCCTTGCTTAGACCTAAGCAAATGTAATCACTTAGGCAATTACAAAATTTTGCATTTGAAGTTATACCATGTGGTATATAACAGATTGTATGAACAATATCCTAGACCGTCAAGCACTAGGTATATAGTAGTCTATTTCATCTAGGCTTGAGTAACATCTATGATGTTACTATAATGTTCTGTTGAACAACAGAAATGCCAAATAAAAATTTCTCAAAACAAGCCCTGTCATCAAAGGACACATGAGTGAACATGTAAAGCAGAGGCTCTGGGCTGCAAGTGTGGGTCTTAGAGAGTGCTTGCCTGCCATGTGCAAGACTCTGTGTTCAAGCCACAGTATTGAGATGGTGGAGATGGAGGGGGCAGGGGGAACAAAACCAAAACCAATGTTAAATCACGTCTCAACTACAGGACCTTGGTATAAGTGGCCACAAAATTCTTTTTTTCTAAAAGGCTGTTTATGATTAGTATTTTGCAGCATCCAGACACTGCCAGTTGTCCTCTGGGAGGGCAAAATCTTCCCTACCAAAAACTACACTTCTACATTAAATAGGTTTTCTCTATATTGCAGGATTATAATTGAAAAATCAGATAAATAGCTGATATAGATGAGATATTTTAGCTGGGGAAATTAAGCAGAGTTTTAAAAGTGATTATGAAAGAATGATTGTTGTATACTGTTACTATATTATACAAATGAATTTTCAACTTGTGTGTTTCTGTAATTCCATTTAAATGTTTACATTAGAAGTGCTATAATATTCTGATGGGATTGGTACTTTCAGTGATTCCCTTCCCTCCCCTCCCCTCCCCTTTTTCCTTTTTCCGCCTCCCCATTACCATGGAGCTAAACACTTTGAGAGACAGTAATGACTGAAGAAGATAAAACTCATTTCTTTCCCTCCTGTTCCTCCTTAGCCAAAGAAATGTGTTATTAGTTTAAATGTTTTTATATTGGGAGTCAAGGTAGCAAAGGCATGCTTTCTTGGACATTTTTTTCTAGAAAATACTAGCAGTATAATTTGAACAGATTTTTTTAGAGAAGGGAAAATGTACTAGAAGATGTGTAGATTGGAAGCCCTTTAATTTGATTTCCATACATATTGTAGTTCTCTACTTCAGAAATCATATTTTATTACTTGCGGATCCTCTACATTGTACTGATTTTTTTTTAATTACAGGAGACAAATAGCAAAATATAAGCAGGCTAGTTTTAGTATAGGAGTGCTTGATACTTTGTAATTATTTCTAGATTCCAACCCCCTCCCTCCTTTCTGGGAATCAGATGCAAGGCTTTCTGCATGCAAGCAAAGTGCTCCACCACCAGGCTACACATCAGTCCTGAGCCATAGATTTTTAGAAGCTGGCATAAAACTAGGCTTGTGGAGAGCTCCAAAGTTTTTGAAAGTAGATTTCTATTCTGAGAGGAGCTTAGTTACAAGCCTCAGTGGGATTTAGAGGTGCAGCTCAGTGGTAGAGTATTTTCCTACCATGTGCGAGGGTTTGGATTCATTCCCAGCACCACAAATCAAAACAACGTGCCTCAGTGAACCATTCCATATGTTTAGGTAATCAGAAGTAGATAGCATGCAAGGTGAGTAGATGCTGTGGTTGATGGGGTACTTTTGTACACACATGTAGGATTTGGTTTGTGAATCTTAATAATTTTTGAAACATTTTGAATGCTTACAAACTAACAGATGTCAATATTTTCATTTTCTGTTCAATATTGCAACTTCACTTTTTGTTTTTTTGTTTTTTTTAATTTATTTTAATTTATTTTATTTTATTTGTGAACATACTGTACAGAGGGGTTACAATTACATGGGCAGGAGCAACTTCACTTTTTGTAAGGAAAAGCATAACATTAGCTTTTCTCTCTCTGTCTTTCTTTTGTTCTTTCTTTGTTGTTGTTGTGGGGTTTGAACTCAGGACCTGGACCCTGAGCTCTTCTGCTCAAAGCTAGTGCCCTATCACTTCGAACCATAGCACCACTTCACTAGCTTTTCTTAGTAAATACACTCCCTCAGTAGCACTGGACTCTCTCAGGACAAGTTTTATAATTGGCAAAACAGTCTGTGTCAAGGATTTATAATTTTGTTATTTAGAGGGGTAATTGTCTTAAAGAGATAACTCTGAAGAATAGTGTGGGACCCTGTAAAGACATTTTTTTCTACCAGCACCTAGGTCCTGATTCATCATTAGAATACTCAGGACTCCATTGGTTATTACAAACAGACAGAAATTTGTCAGTGCTTTTTCCTACCAAATGTAAAATTTAATTTTGAAATCTTTGAAGATGTGTTTTCCACTAGTTGAAAATAATAAGAAGCACACTCCTGTTTAAAGTTAAATTGTATAAGGTTGCTTGGGTTATGTATGTGTGTATGTTTGTGTGTGTGTGTGTGTGTGTGTGTGTGTATTCACTTCTTGGCTCACTTTCCTGAGCCATGGAATACTTGCCCATGATGGTCATTGAAATAAAGGCTGAGAGAGACTTACTTATATACCAAATATGTGTTTGATGTGTAAGATCTTTGTATAGCTTTAGTGAGTTCATTATTGCAGCATCTCAATTTAGAGGTATATCTTACAATTTATATATTCATTTGTTTCTTCTACTTACAAAGTCCTGTTTAAACCTTCCTCTCTGTTCAAAATATTGCACAGTTTTGGTAGAAATTAAATGACAATTATTTGTGAATAAAAATTAATCTATTCAAACATATTTGTGTTTATCACTAAGTATTGTCAGCGGTAAGCTACTTATGTGACGTGTGCAAATGCAAGTTTATTTTCTCACATGAGAAATGGCCTTTGAAGTTATTCCAAGGCTGGTGCTTGGTGTACCACCCAGGATGCTGGTTTCTGTCCTTAATTCCACTGGTATCTTTCTCATGGTTGGTTTATTATGACAATGCCTACTGTTCTTCCAGGCATCCTTACTTCAAAAAGGAAACAGAAAGTGGTGGGAAAGATAGGCTGAGACCTTCCTTGATATCAGGAATGCTTAAGTCTACCAATAAATTGCAATTTGGAGACTTGAACTTATGTTTCCTAACTCAGACTGAGAGGACCTGCTAGTTACACCTAGCCTACCAAGAAGCACAGGAGCCATGAGTACAGAATTCATGCCATGGTACTGCACACTGCCTGAACAAACAGAATCTATTGATAGTGAAGAATGGAAGGGTTGGACAAGGTAGGTGATGTACAGTGTCTGCCAGTCTGTTGGAATGAGTCCGTATATGCTAGATAAGTTCAGAAGTTCACTTTGACTTTCTTTCATTCTTAATTTCCTGGAATAAATTATGGATTTTATTTTTGACATTCTTTTAGCTATTCATCTCTAGTCATCCTTGTCAATTTGCTAGGTGGCTCAGATGCTAGAATAGCAAAAACTATTTTTAAGATTATTCCTAATGTCAATTATATGATAAAAAATGGAATTTCAGTTATTCTTCAGAATTCATAGTTGAAACCAATTTGATAAATTTATACTTTCAAAAAGAATTCTTTTTAGTAGTTGTCTAAAAGATTAATTTGGTTTTATTTGTAAATAAAATACTCTGAAGAATTCATTTTTAAATTTCATGGGCATTGACCATCGTGTGTGTGTGTGTGTGTAAATGTGTGAGTTCATATTCTCCTTTTTTTGTGTGTGTTAGTACTGGATCTTGAACTCAGGGCCTAGGCTCTGTTCCTTTGCTTTTTCACTCCAGGCTGGCATTCTACTACTTGAACCATACCTCCACTTTCAGCTTTTTGCTGGTTAATGGGAGATAAGAGTCTCATGGATTTTCTGGCCCCCAGCTGTCTTCAAATGGCAGTCCTCTTACTTAAGCCTTCTAAATAGCTAGGATTACAAGTGTGCGTACCTAGCACCTGACTCATTCTGCTTTTTAAAATTGATACCATACTGTCACATGTAGTATGATTTTCCCATGTAGTATCATACATTTGAAAAATTAATTGCTTTGGTGTCCTAATGAAGTCAACTACTTTCTGGTCATCCACTTAAGTTACCTTCCTTCTGTTCTGCTATTACAATGTTGCAATTTGCATATTTATTGTAGATTAACTTTTAATACTGTGGGTTAATTTATTCAGACTCTTTACATCTTACTGACTTTTGAGGCATTTAGCTAATTGTAATAGAGTCATATTCTACAGTGCCCATCAGCAAGACATAAAAACACAAGTTACTTACATCCCCCAGTATTTTTTCATTTTTTTTCTTTATAGGAAGCCCATTTCCTTAAAAAATTTTTTTTTAACTGGTTGTACAAAGGAGTTGTCATTTAACAAAGCAATTTATTATGAACACAACATATCTTGATCCATGTCCCCCTTTCAACATTCTCCTCACCCATGCCTCCCCTACTTACCTTTTCCCTATACTTCTTAATTCTGTAGGATATACATTGAATTTTTGGCTCCATTCTACCTCGTACCTTCTCTTCATTCTTCTACCCTTTACCCCTTGACCCAGCCCATTCCTTTCAAGTACCCACTTCCTGGTGTTTGTTTTGTTCAACTTTGACTTTGTCTTTCTAAGGAATTATGCTATTTGAGTTCTTCCTAGAATCTACATATTTCACTTAATACATTGGTATACACTTGCATACCACCTAAAGTATTCACATAAATTTATGGGCTAAATCTAGTGTCCACATATAAGCAAAAACATGCATCCTTGTCTCTCTGGGCCTGGCATACTTCACTTAATTTTTTCCCATGTCTTTCCGTTTCTTTACAAATAGTATAATACCATTCTTTCTAATGGATGAGTAAAATTCCATGATGTATATATACCACATTTTCTTGACCCATTTTGTTCCTTAAGAGGCATCTGGGCTTGATTCCATACCTTGGCTATAGTGAATGTTGCAACAATGAACATGGTTGTGCTGGTGGCATTACTGTATCCTTGTTTATAATCTTTTGGACAAATGCCCAAGAATGGAATTACTGGATCATAGGGTAGTTCTATATTTAATTTTTTGAGGAACTGCCATACTGCTTTCCAGGATGGTTGAATAATTATTAAGTATAAAAGAAAAAACTTTAGTCAACAAGTGAATGAATGGTTTGATTTTCATTTTATGGTAGTAAGGCTAGTCTTTTTTTCTCTTGACATTCTTTTTTCTCTTTTAAATGGCTGCTTCCTGTTTTATTTAATTTGTTACTTCTAGAGTAACAAAATGTAGTTTCATTATAAAATTGATACACTCAGTGAAGAAAATTGTTAGCCCTTGTCACCTCACACAGTACTATTGTTAATATTTTTCTGAACAATGTCTCTAAGCACAATATGCAAGGAATTATTAATTCATTATATGCATGTATGTATATATATAGTATTTGTCTGATAAATTATATGATCGATAATATATTAGACCATAGGGGCACTGCATATCAATGTAGTATCAGTCTGTCTGTGACTAACAATAGTACTACTTTTACATTTTCCCCTACATTTTCTATCATTTCATTTTATGATACTGAATTTTCAAATCTCTAATTCATTGTGGATTATCTTTCCTTTAAAGGTAGCAAATATAGAGTCCATTCTCCTCAAACTTTGAATTTCATCATGTCTACTTGTGTCTGTTAAATCATTTTATACTTTTGCTCTTTCATTTATGTGGATTGATAGCAGATTTGATAGTATCTTCTCACATTTCATTTGTGTGCTTTGGTAATTGCATTTTTATGGTGTTGGATATACAGTAAATTGTAATAAGTAGTTTTTGTAATATCTTGAGTGTGGTTATTGGAACCCTTTTTAACTCTTACAGATAACCTGCTAGATTTTTCTTTTATTTCATACTTTGTTGTGCATATATTAAATGGAAAGTATACATGAATTCTTAACCAAAAGAATTAAAATGAAAAGTTGGATTACTAGCAGTTTCTATATAGGCTATATTTGAGAGTATTTTTTATTAGTTTTTTTTCTGTTATTCTACTGTTTGTTCATTTGTGTTGGGTTTAATCTAGGGCCTTTAACATGCCAGGCAAATATCTACTTCTTAATCCAACCAACAATAGCCTGCTATTGTTTTTTGTTTATTTCTTAATTTTTATTATAAAGGTGATGCACAGAGGGGTTAAAGTTACATAAGTCAGGTAATGAGTACATTTCTTTTTGAACAGTGTTACCTCTTCCCTTGTGTTTTCATCTTGACCTCCTCCCCCACAAGTTGTATAGTTCATTTGCAACATAGTGTCTAGTGAGTATCACTGCTGAATTAGTTCACTCTTTGTCCCACCATTTCTTTGCTTTTCCCTGACCCTTCCCAAATTAGATAAACTTACATACAATACAAAAGGTATAGAAATTAAACACAGAAAAGGGGAAAACAAAAAGGGAAAAAACAAAAAAATCCACAAAAAGTAAAAAAAAAAATCTTGTTTCTATTTCTTGTAGTTCATTTCAATAAGCATATGATCATATATGCATAGCTGTTGAACCTTTATGATCCTCTCCTAAGAATATCCTCCTTTGGTCTCATGTGTGAATGATTAGAGTCCTGTTTAATTTATCATGTCCAAGTATAATTTTTTTGTCTTTTACTGTCCATTGTTGCTATTGTGTTTTAATAGGAAATCATCTGTGTCCTTCCTTACATATTCATTTTCAGATTTTTAAAAATATTTACATGTGTGTTAATTTGTTTTACTTGAACTTATTTCTATTAGTCCTTTTTGTAAAGATACAAATTATATAAAGATATGATACAAAGATACAAAAGATGTGATTTTTTAGCCAAAGAATCCTACACATACACACACACACACACACACACACACACACACACACACACACTTATTCAATTATCTTGTTTACAGTTTACAAAATTTTACTTTCTCACTTCTTTTTGAGTTGAATGCTCACTTCATCATTTGTAGTAAAAAGGATAAAATTTTCTTAGCATACAACTTTGTCTTAAACCAATAGGTCAGAATTTTTTATTCCTCCTTAGAGCATCATACATTTATATTCTTGCAGTTCAAAAACCTAGAAGTCATTAATCGAGATGTCAGAGAGACTTATTTCTAGCACTCTAGAGATTTTAATTTGTTTGTTGAGATAAGGTCTTATTATGTAGCTCAGGCTGGACTGAATTTTGAGATCCTCTTATTTGGAATTATAGCTGTGTGCCACTATTACTTGATCAGGATAGTTTACATCTTACCTATTGTTGTTTTGTTTTTATTGGATACTCCTGAAAATTAAGTTGATCTGAGAATATAGACTTAAGTTTTGAAAAGTTGTTACATTTTAGATATTTTAATGTTTACTTAGTTTTCACATACATTCTGTAGACAGCTGACTAGAATATTGATAATATTTTTAGAGTTCAGAGGTCAATATTGTTTTGGAGTTGGGGATATATGTCAGTGCTAGAATGCTTGCCCATCATACTTCCAGACTTTCATTCCACCCCTGTCACCAAAACCCAGAACAAACAACAACAAAGATACAAAACAAGCTGGTGCCAGTGGCTCATATCTATAATCCTAGTAGACAGGAAGCTGAGGTATAAGGATGAGGGAAAGTTTGTGAGACTCGTAACTCCAATTAAATACCAGAAAAGACCAAAAGAGAGCTATAGCTCAAGTGGTACAATGCTGTCCTTGAGCAAAAGAACTTAGGGACAGTGCCCAGGCCCTGAGTTCAAACCCCAGGACCATCACACACAAAAATAAACCCCAATAGATAAGTTGATTATTTTTGTTCCCTGTACTACAAACTCAACTTTTTGGGGGTCAAATGTAAATAAATGAATAATGAGTTTTCTTTCTTTTCTTTTCAACTTTTAAACGTAAGACCTGCTTTTATTCTCTTATAAATGTGAACTTTCCTCTTTCTTCTATAAGCACTTCTTGTTTAGAAAATGTGATTACAAAGCCGGGTACCCATGGCTCACACCTGTAATCCTAGCTACACAGGAGGCTGAGATTTGAGGATTATGGTTCAAAGTCAGCCTGGGTAGGAAAGTCTGTGAGACTCTTATGTCCATTAACCACCAGAAAACCGCAAGTGGTGCTGTGGCTCAAGTGATAGAGTGCTAGCCTTGATCTTAAGAGCTGAGGGATGGCGCCCAGGCCCAGAGTTCAAGACCCACAACTGACAAAAAAGAAAAGAAAATGTGATTATATAATAAACAATCCTAGTTATAAGAGTAAGATATTAAAAAGTGTCATATAACAAACCTAGCCTGACTGTTCACAGTAGCCAAGATTTGGAAACAGCCCAGTTGCCCACTACTGATGAGTAGATTCAAAAATTGTGGTACCAATGTGCAATGGAATATTATGCAGCCATTAGAAAGGACAATATAATGGCATTTGCAGGGAAATGGATGGAACTAGAGCAAATTATTTTGAGCAAGGTAAGCCAAGAACAAAAAGATAAAATGGCACATGATCTCTCTGATATGTGGATGCTAAAGCCAAAATGCAAGAAGATATGACAACGTAAACAGGACTCGAGAAACAAAGGACAGCCACTCATTTTGTCATATCATTACTAAATGACTCCATGTTCTTAACCATATATATGGTAGATATATGCACACACAGGAGGGAAGACAGGAGAAGGACACAGAATAAGTGGGAAACGGAACAACATACAACAAAGGGTCCCATCAGCTGCACTGGACATAGAAGAAAAAGAACTAAACAATCCAAAGATAGTGATGGGAAGGGAGGAATGAGAGCGAAAGAGGTAACAGCCTGCACTAAGCAAAAGGAAAGAAATGTAAACATCACCTGATATGGAAAAAAATAATTTGTATTTTCAAAGCTCATAGAATTTACAAATTGTATAGACCATGATAATGACAATGTGCCTTGTGAAGGTTAAAATATGTTTGTGACTTTAAGTATCACTATTCCACAATACTGTGAAATATGTGAAATTTATGTAATCAGCCAATCTCAATTTTAAAAAAAGTGAGAGAAGGGATGGGTTAGGAGCGATGGATAACAATGTTGTCAGATACCTTGTATTCATATACTGTTTTGTAGAATGGAAACTTCTTTGTACAACTACTTAAAGATAATAATAAACTTTAAAAACAACAACAAACAAACAAACCTAGACTATGCAGTGGTCTTGTGAATTGAAAAGCTAGTCTGGAAGTATTGCTCAGTAGTAAAAGAGCTCACTTGAGAAGCATGAGGCTTTGAGTTCAAACCCCAGACTATTAAAAAAAAAAGTCTTAAAGCCAAACAAATAGCAGTTGAGCCAGGAGGTTCCATTAAGTCATGCCTATAATTTTATCTAGTCAAGAAGCTGTGATATAAGGATCTAGGTTCAAAATCAACTCAGAGAGACAAATCCAAGAGATTCTTACTTCTACTTAATCAGCAAAAAGCTGGAAGTGCAAGCATGGCTTAAGAAGTAGACCACTCTCCTTCAGTAAAAAAGCTAAGCAACAATATAAGGCCATGAATTTAAGCCCAAGTATCAGCACAAATTTTTTAAAAATGAAAAATAGGAGCTGTATATGTTACTAAATGTGAAGACCCAATATTGAAAAGAATTTCATGTTCCCTGGGTTAACTTATAAGATGAATGTAATTCAAAAAGAAAAGAAAAGAACTGAGAACATTTACTACAAAACTTGACAGAATGATTCTAAACTTAATTGGGGAAGTAAGATGAAGTGAGCCAATTATTAATGCTGTAGTATTCACATTGTTGTGACCCAGGCAGAAAAGAAAGACTACCACGTGCATGGTATATGAGTACTTCTTTGTGACCTTGCCAAAAAGTAAAAAGTACTGATGACTGCTCAAGTTGTAATTATAGGACACTGGGATGAACATTAAATTATATTCTTACAAATAAATGAAAGACATGGTTTTTAAGACTTTTAAAGTTTAGAAGTAAATATAGGAAAATGTGTATGATAGTAGAAATGGAGAGAACTTTGAGAAGAAAACATAAACATGAGAAAGTATAAATTTGATCATATTAAAAATTTCAAATAGAGGTATAAGAAAATGTACCTTAAGCACAGATCAAAGATAAGTTACATATGATGAAAATGTCACTCATATCTTAAGGAATAATTTCGATAGCATATAAAAGGTGGCCTATAAATTCTAACAAGATGACACTGGTATAGTAGAAAAATAGATAAAACATAGTAGATAATGTCACTAACTTTAAATTATTAGGGAAAATGCCACTGAGCACAGTAAGATGCCATTTTATATCTTCATATTGATAATTTAAAGTCAAAATGTGGCAACTTCTGATGTCCTATGTTTTACTGATGGATTCTAATGTGCTATTTCAGACATTTTGGAGGGTTTGTTTGTTTGCTTTGGATGGTTTGATATTTAACTCATCTGTCATATACGCAAGGCCAGGGCTCCACCACTGAGCCTCCAGTCTCAATTTAACAGTTCTTAATGATGCTGAAAGGTACTTCAATTCAGGTTTTCAGCAGTTTTGTTACTTCATTCTCCAAGACTTTCCCAATAAAAATGTGACAGGAATGTTTATTTATTAGTTTGTAAATGGGAATAATCTAGACTTTAGCCACATGTTCTATTATACATAAATACTGAATAGAAAGAAATGGGAAATGTAAAGAAATTGTTACAAAGGATCTGTAACCTTTTGTAGCAACACAAATAGATCTCAGAAACAATTTCACATAGAAAAAGAAAATTGGGAAAGGATAAGAATGAGTACCAAATGCTACCATCTCTTATCAGTTTCAGGAGCACAGTAATTGTTGTGTGGGTACATACATGTTTGGTATGAATCCATAGTTTAAGAGTATGCATGAAAAAAGTAATCATATTCTGTGGAGAAAAGATTCTCTGAAAAGACCTGGAGAAGTTGGGCTGTAACTGATTTTGTAATAGGGAAGTGTCTGAATCTGAGTTGAGATATATCTGGGCTGAAATGTTGTCCTCATACAACCCTTGGATTGGAGGCCTCAGTCACTGGGAAGATTGGACTTAGGTGAGATTGGATGTAGATGGGTTCCTTCCCTCCTCAGTGTAATCATGGAAAGTTTGGATACAGGGAGAAATTATTTGAAAAAAAAATTCTGAACTTAATTTCCAGAATGCAGGCATCCAGGTAGGAAATGAAGATATTCTCTAGATAAGTGTATTCTAGAAATGAATGGCCTGTGGAAACTGGCATTTGTGGGTTGCCTAGTATAGAACGGAAGACCCTTGGTCAATTTGAAACAGGACAGGAATTTATGGGAGTAACATAGGTTTGAAAAGTGGATAAGGGAGGATGCCAGGGGGCAATTCTCAGTGACTGTCCAGCTTTGCACTGCCATCACCAGCGCTATACTTCATTTGCCAAAGTGCTGGCACCAAGTTCCATGTAAATTGATTTGCTTTGTCTGGTTTGCATCTGATATTTCCTTTCAATCTAGAGTTCAGAATGTGTACATCTTGTCAGGTTGCATGTCTGAGCCTTCTTTGTAAGAAATAGTAGGTTGAGTGGCCATATGGAATTCTAGCTTCTATCATAGAAGGCAGACTGTTGGTTAAGCTGGGTATATAGTGGCTTGAATTTATAATCTCAGCACTCAGGGTGACCATGAGTTGGACGCCTGCCTGAGCTACATAGCCAGACTGTCCCAGGGGAAAAAAACATTAGTAGGATGATACAAAATTAAAATTATGAAATTAAAATAGGATATTTTTTTGTTAGAAACAAGACACAGAATCAAGCCCAATAATTGTTATGAAAGATCAAATAATTTGATTAAAAATGAAATTTAAAAAATTTCTAAAATAACTAAAGAAAAAGTAATGGTGGATAAGAGAGAAAAGATAGTGTTCAGAAGGTCCTGTATCCAACAAATTGAACATCTACAGAATGAAAGAACAAAGAAGGGGAATGAAAGGAATTTAATCTTTGAAAATGTAATAAAAAATCACCTAACTGAGAGAAATACATTTTAACTAGGCCAATTAGGTTGTTCAATACTAGGACAACAGAAAGATCTATAAAAGGCCCCTATAATATTAAAACTATAATTCTTAAGACATTCCAGGGAAAAACATGTAACTTATAATCAAAATATTATTAGATTTTGAACTCAAACAGTAGAAAATAGAAGATAATGAAAAGGATGCCTTGAAAATCCTTTCAGTAAATGTTTTACTACCTGTGGTTTTCTGTTCAGCCTGCCATCAGTAAAGCTAGTTTTGCTAAAGTTTAAAACTTTTACTGCCTGTGCATCTTTTCTTTCCCTTCCCTTCCCTCCCTTATTTTTGTTTGGTAAAGAGACTTGAGCTCAGGGCCCGGGATATTGGTTCCTCAAGGCCTGAGGAGTACTGATTGCTCAGGGCTAGTGCTCTACTGCTTTGAGCCACAACTCCACTTTTGGTTTTCAGGTGGTTAATTGGAGGTTAGAGTCTTAGACTTTCCTGCCCTGGCTTTGAACCATGATCCTCAGATCCCATCCTCTTCAGTAGCTGGGATTATTGGCATGAGCCCACTATTGCTTGGCTTTCATGCACTCTTTCTTAGGCAGTAGCCAAATGAAGACAAATAGGGAGTAAACTAAGAGGGAAAAATGACATCTCGGAAACATCGTATCTCCATCCAGGAGAAAAGAGAAGGAACTTTCTAGGTGGTAACTGATGGGATGTTCCTGGAAATACCTACCCAGTGGACCTGGAAATTGTGAGGGCTGGATTGGGCTTTGAGGAAAGGGTTCTCCAGGGAAGAAGAGTGGAAACGGTAGGGGATCCATGCCTTTTGATCATGCAGAAAACATTATTGAGCAGACCTTTTTGCATCTCATGTAGAGTTTAGGAAGAAACTAAGTACATCAAAGAGAGAGGGAGAGAAGAAAAAGAAGAAATTAAGGAATTGGAAAGCAAGAAAAGGAAAGAGGAAGAGTCCTAAAATCTAGGAAAAATAATACAAGCAACCAAGCAAACATAGCCATAAAAATAAAAATCCTGCGAGGAATACTGCTAGTTGTGGTGGCACCCTTCTGTAATCACTGCAATCAGGAGTCTGAGTCAGGAGGATCACAAGTATAAGGCCATTATGAACCTGCGATTTAGGAATATGGAAGTAATGTAGGAGACAGTGTCTTGAATTAGAAATAGTTGCTTCTGGAAGAAGTAAAGCAGTACTTGTTATTTACTCTTTTCATGACTTTGGTGCTATTAATAGTCTTTAGGCATTATTTTGATAAAAACTAATCAATTTAAAAGTTAAATAAATAGCATTTTGGTGAACATCATTATACAACAGATTTGCCTCCCTATAGGCTTTAAATTCATTTATCAGGGTTTTTTGTGCCATTTGTTTCCCTATCAGATGTTGTTGACATTTATGTTTAAACTCTAATAATCCTAAAATTAAGGTGTGATCCCTGGTTTGAAATACTTAGGATTCCATGGAGAAGATTTTGAAAAATCATGATATGCGGTATGGTTGTCTTTTGAAAACTAGAAGGGTGGGGAGAGGGTTGGGGCCTTAAGAGAAAGCATTGGAGAAAATAGTTAGCCAATGAAACAAACTGCAGACAGTAGAACCTGCCCAAGGAAGGAAGATAACCAAAGCCTTGTGCAGAAAAGACCCTTCTCCTTGTGTACATTCTAAATGTTTAGAGAATAGGACACTCAACAGGATGAATATTTTCTGGCTTACCTACCAGTTATTTCTCCTAAAAGAATTCTTCTACGTTCCATTGCCTCACATTGTAACATAATCATGCCCATTTTAACTGAATTACCTTTAATAGTAAACAGTGGCATTTCTAGAAAATTTCGTAGTAGATATAAAGTGATGTAGTGTTGTTTAGGTTCATATGTTGTTGGCTCTTATTTGTAGCGATATTGCTTTAACATGAGATGGGCCTTTTCCCTTTTCTTTTTGTTTTTTTGCTGGTTGTACGGTCTGGGCCTGGTCTTGTCCCTGGGCTTCTTTTGCTCAAGGCTAGCATTCTACCACTTCTGGCTTTTTCTGTGATTAATTAGAGGTAAGAGACACATGGACTTTCCTGCTTGGGCTAGTTTTGACCTGAGATCCTCAGATCTCAGTTTCCTGAGTAGCTAAGATTACAGGATTGACTCACAACCACCCTTTTTTTTCCCTTTTTGTCAGTGCTGGTACTGAATTCTGAGCCTCATATTTGCTTGGCTTGCTTGCCTAGCTGATGCTCTATCATGTGAGCCATACATCACTCAAGCCGATGACTTTTTTTAAAGATGGAGTCTCAATAGACTTTTCTGTCAGGTTGGCTTTAAATGGACATCCTCTGGATCTTAGCCTCCTAGTAGCTAGGCATAAAATCTGGCTAAATAGGCTTTTTTTTTTCTTTTGCACTTGTGTTTTTAATTTTTTCTTATTCCAGCATATTCTCTCTCTTAAACTTGTTTGAACTTCAGTTTTGCCAGAAAACTTCAAAAAGGCAGTCCCTCACTTTTTCTTGGCAGCAGACTTGCTGTTAAAAGATTATAATATATAGTGAAATCATGATTTATTTCTTCAAAGGAAAGTTTTGGCTTCTAATGTAATAATTTTGAAATATAATCATTATTAGTGCCTCATGAACTTTGTAAGGGACACTAAAAATATGACCAAAGGGTGGGGATGGTCTTGGTGGGAGTGGGCGTACAATGTTTTTGAAAGAGAGAATATACTGAAGTGCACTGTGTAAGTAAACTAAGGAAGAAAAGTTACAGGTTGGAGTAAGGCAGAAGAAGGAAGGAAGGTAATTATATAGGGTTGTGTCTGGTAGAAGTCACTTCTTGGTTTCCTCTGGAGTCTCCTAAGAACCTGTTTCAAGGAACTGCAGAGGTTTCTGTTCCCTTTGATTGGAGTTAAAGGTTTAGAGAAAGAGGAGGTGGAAAGCATACAAAGATTGAACTGCTGTCAGGGAGATACGTTCTGCATTCAAGTAACTCTTGGTTTACCCTGAAAGTATAAGGATGTTACTGTGAAGCTTTAAGCAAGATAGTTTGTGAGTTGTGCTTGCATATACCTACTTTTGAAGGTCACACTATTGCAAGATTACTTAAAAGACTACTCTGCTTTGGGGGTGAGTGCTAAGGTTGAACATAGGGCCTGTATGTTGTAAGTAAATAGTCTTTCTCTAAGCTTTACTTTCCCTCTCAACTGCCCTAATCAAACTCATCATTCTAGATTGGAAGTTAATTTCACTCTACCAGAAAAAATGAAAAGCGTGCCCAAAAAATAAAAGGAGAGCTTCAATTACAAGTTGTTATCTTTGAAGATGCAACTTGGTTGGTTTGTGTTTTTCTTCACTGCTTTTTCTAACTTGTAAATGAAAGTTTAAATGATCAAGGAAACAGATTTTTCTGAAAAAAATCTCATTTAGAAATCAAGGACATTTAAGTTTTGGAGATAGATAAAATTTACTTTGTATACATATTTAAGTGTGTGCACAATTAATTTAAAAAGAAACCTAGAGGGATAGAGAGTGCATCAGACTAGAGAAAAATATTTCATCGTCACCTGTCTTAATTGTTCTTGACAGTTTGCTGGAGTTATTGGTATAGGGTTCCTATTTTCAGAAGCATAATATGCATGAAGAATTCATAAGTTTCAGATGTAAAATGTTTCATGAGGTGTCTTTTGTCAATTTTGAATGAGGAAGTCCTCCTTCTTTCCTGAACATCTCTCCTCTTTTCTGCTTTTGTAAGCATTCAAGTCTCTTCAGAAGTACACTGTTGAATACACAGACATTGTGTCTATCTTGTGAGCCAGCTTACACAGAGAGCATGTCTAGATAAATACACTAACTGTTCTGCATGTTTACCACAATATTTGGATTGGAACATCTTGAAGAAGTCACATACTTTTCACTTTTAAAACTTTTTAGTGGCAATCATAATTGGTTGATTTTTAAAAGTTGAAAATTTGGATTAAATTGTATGGGGAAACAATCATTTGAGGGTAAAGATTGTTTTAATCGTCATTAATTTGATGGTTACTCATTTTTTAAAAATCTTTATTGAAAGGTGATGGGGGGTTACAGTTACATAAATGAGGTAATGAGTACATTTGTTTTTAAACACTGTTACCTTAATTTCTCCCACTTAAACCTCCCTACTCCCCTCCCTTCAAGTTGTAAGGTATATATCCAACATGGTGTCGAGTAAGTATCACTGTTGCATTAGTTCATCCTTTGTCCTGCTGTTTCTGTGATTCCTTTTCCCTTCAACAGATCAATTAAACTTACATATAAAACACAAGGTACAGAAAACTAAGAGAAAAGAAAAAAAATTAACTACATACAGGACATAATAAGAACCTCTTGTTTCCAATTCTCGGAGTTCATGTTGATACACTTCATTATATGTGGTCCTATGCACTTAGCAATTGCGTTATTGAGGTCATCTGTTAAGAATATCATAGACATATTCTAGGATTTACAAATGAAGGAAACTATGCAACCTGCTTTTCTTAGGGTCTGGCTTACTTTGCTTAATATAATTTTTTCCAGGTCTTTCCATTTCCTTACAAATGGGGCAATACCATTCTTTCTGATGGAAGTATAGAACTCCTGTGTTTATATACCACATCCTCTGGATCCATTCATCTACTGAGAGACATCTGGGTTGTTTCCATACCTTTGCTATGGTAAATAATGCTGCAGTGAACTTGGTTGTTCTGGTAGCTTTAGTGTGATCTTGTTTGTGGTTAGTTGGGTAAATGTCCAGGAGTGGGATTGCTGAATCATAGGGGAGCTCCTATGTTTTTTTTTTTTTTTTTTTTTTTTTTAGAACAAAACAAGTATATTTCTATTGGACTACCTGATACAGAAGATAGCATGGTATAGATGGATAGTATGAATGACAAATAATACAAATATATTTTATTTGAAATAAACAAAAATGCTTACATAGCTTTCACTGAGAAACAAACTGTTGCTTGACTGTATTACAGAGCAAAAACAAAGCTGAAGCACAAACACCCTTCTGTTTTGACAATTATTTGGAGACAGGTAGGAAGACACTACTTGGTTTTTAAAAAACTGACCTTCCTTTAAGGCCTGGTCATAGAAGTGTAAACAATGTAAATGAATCCACCATTACCAGTTGTCATTATCATATCTATGTTACCTGCATATTCTGAGATCATAAACATACCTGCCAATATACCTGGGAAGGGTTGCTTATATCACAGTTACATGAGTTCTTGGCAGGCTGGATCAAGGAAGAGTAATTTGGAACAAGTTTTATACCTATTTAGAAGAAAACACTAGTATTCCCTTAAATAACAGGTAATAATAGAAAGATACTGCCTGGAAGTTATCCTTTTCACTTTGGTTCATTTTTAGTTTTTGTGATTTACATAGTTGTCTGTTTCATTTGCTTATATTACAATCCTGCCACAAAATCTTAAAGCACAAGATACCTATTATTCATTCCTTCAACATCTATGTTTTTCAAGTTTCATACTCTACTACATCCACAATATGTCAGCAGTTCTTGGAGAGGAAACAAAAATATAAATGGGCAGAACTTGCCTAAAAATGTAGATGTTTCTAACTACAATGCTGCTTAATGAGAAGACAATGCGAGAATGAAAAAAAAGCAAATGTTCATGTGTAAGGAATGTGGTTCAACTCTTTGGATTTAAAAACAAGATCCCCAGAGAAGCCAAGTATCATGGAATTTCTAGAAAATTTCCTCTGCGCACCCCCGCAACCTATAGATCTGAAAAGTCTAAACTTCTGCAAACTACATTTGTGAGATGTTATAGGTGATGATCTAAGCAGAGGGAGAAGGATGAATGTGTCTTCTATTTAGCTAATTTGTAGCATAGCCTCTTTAGCTGTTGGTGGATCAGTAAAAACTACTGCAGGTACCAGAAGTGCTTTGAAGAATAGGGGTTAAAAACAACAACAACAAAACCCCTACTGACCATATTTTCTGTTTAAATCAATAACAGGAATTCATGGCTAGGAAAATTTTCTAAACTGTAAAATGACTCCAGGATAGATCTCTCCATTAAATGTAGCAAGGAGGGGGAAAAAAAAAAGATTTACACTAGTAGATATAGTGATAACAGAGAACTACAAGGTAGAGAACACAAAAAAAAAAATACTAAGACAATGCTATAGGTTCAACAGTATTCCATGAGGCTAGAAAATCAGTTAACTTTGAAAGCCCTAGCAAAATATCACTCTTGTTTATAAATCACTTATTTATCATATGACCACGTTGACTCCTTTTCCTTCCACACACTGAAGAATCCTATAGTCAGCTTTTAAGCATTCTGCATTTCTTTGCCAATCTTGTAGCTGAGTATCTTGTTCCAGTCGATTTTGGTGCGGGTAACTGGGAGTTGCCGGCGCAAGGCCTTGAATGTGGTATCTGACATTGTTTGATAGTTTTCACTAATTGCTGTCTGATACTCATTTTCTGCACTCTCTATGATTTTAATAAAGTCCTTGGCAGTTTGGATTTCATTCTGAATCTTCAGCACTCCAACCACCTGGGCTGTAGGTGGTGTGATTGTGAACTTCCACTCTGATCTCCAACGACCATTCCAGAAGTTTTTAGGCTGAAACTGGTGGCTTTCAATACATGCAATTATAGTCTGTTGCCCATCTATAGTTTTAGCATAAACAGTACAGAAGCCGTTGGAATAATGATCTTTCACGTAGGCTCTTAAAGCACTGTCACAGGATTCTCTCCAAGACTTCAAACCTCGATCTACTTCCTCTGGCTGGGGGTCACTTGCTTCTTTCCGTAAGTGATCAAACTTAAAGGAAATTTTGTTCCTTGGATCTAAAAATCTGCTATTACCCAGATCACCGTGCTCTGTTATTAGGACCTGATCTTCATATCCTTCTATCTTCACAGGTGTGAACTGATCCATGTTATACTGGGCAAATGCATGTGCTGCCCCTTCCCTGAGGAGATTGTCATTATTAAGTAGTAGCCGAACATCATTGAATACTTCATTAAACTCTCCTGGGGGTGCATGGGTGATGAATTTAGCAGCTATGCGTACCTTCTCCTCATCCGACACCCGATCCTCGAAATCGGCCATCTTGGGCTGCTCTCCTATGTTGTTTTTTGAGAGCCTCCATACTGCTTTCCAGAGTGATTGGGCAAGTTTACACTCCCACCAACAGAGTAGTAGCATTCCCCTTTGGCCACATCCCTGCCAACATCTGTGGCTATTAGATATCTTGATAATGACCATTCTAACTAGGGTAAGGTAAAATCTCAATGTTGTTTTGATTAGCATTTCTTTTATGGCCAGAGATGTTGAGCATTTCTTCATGTATCTATTGGCCATTCTTTTTTCCTCTTCAGAGAAGTCTCTAAGTCTTTAGCCCATTTGTTAATGGGGTGATGGTTTCTTTGGGGATTTGTTTTGGGGGAATTTAATTTCTTGAGCTGTAAGTGTATTTTAGATATGAGGCCCTTGTCTATTGTATGGCTAGTGAAGATCTTAGATCTCCCAGTCTGTGGGCTTTCTATATATCTTGCTAGTTAAGTACTTAAAGATTGTTTTAATCATCACGGATTTGATGGTAACTAATTTTCAGTCTGTCATCTTTTATCTTTCCACATATGCTGTATTAACGAATCACTCTGCCTTCTGCTGTCCAATGTGAGTTTGCTTATTGACTTTGTGGGGTTTTAATAGCTGAGCTATTGCATGTTAGTTTACTTTCAGTTATTGTGACATAACCAGTTTCAACTAGATTACTTGTTGTTCTGCTAAAGATGTACTTATTTACATGCTTTTTAATGTGCATTCATCAGGAAGGAAAATAATCCAACTGACATGTTTTGTTAACTACAAAAATATGAAATCCCTATGAAATTATAGTGATGGTAATTTGGGGCTTGTCTCTTAATTATTAATACAGATATTAATGAGATTACTATAGCCATATTTGTTACTACAACACAATTCAGATCATTTTACTGCAATCTTGTGAGCTTTTATTTCTAATATTGAACATTGCAGAGCTATTAAGCTTATGAGCTTTGGGGATGAGGATTGGACTGGTCTCTGCCTTCTGAGCTACAAGTCTAATAGGAGAGAAAAGGCTCTTATGTGTACACTTATTCATGAAATTTCATAAGTAGTAGGAGGAGGAAACATTTTGGAATGGAGGATGCCCTACTGCAAGGAACATGGCCTCAGCATCAGACCCCAGAGCCCCAGGGACTGTAGGATCTTCCTGGGAAAACTACGGCGGTTTTTTCAAACTGAGTACACAGCAGAGTGGCATTGTATTACTTGAAAAGCATGTCTGGAAGGTCAGCATAGTATGACAGACTCGGTAAGAATAGAGTAATTAGGAAGTCTAACCTCATGTGTGGACTCTGTCCTGGCTGTTTAACCTGAGAGATTGCATGTGGGAAATGTTGAGTTCAGGTGGTTTCTTCACAATAATTCACAGTTCTGATTTCTAAATGTCAGCTTCTCAGTTCTGGCTCACTTGGCTGGTAGAGCTTTGTGGAAATAGTGCTGTAGTTCGCCTGGGCCAGACCTACTTTTCTTGTGTTCAGGCAAGAAGGAAGCACTTTGTAGGTGCCTGTTAGTTTTGGATCCTAAGTCAAGACAGGCCATGATCAGTGGCAGCTGGTAAGCCATTAAAAGTTCCCAAACTCAATGATGACTGGAACATTTTAAAAAAGTAATCACTAGTATATTTTTTTTCTTCTCTCACTAGATACATTTTTATTGCATAAAATTTGGGTGAGACTTCAGATGTGATATTCAGGCTGTAAATGGAAGCCCTTTAAAAAAAAAATTCAAAGTAGTTTCCTGCTACAAATTATTTAACTGCCAGCTGTTTTAGTTGAAAGAGAGTCTACTACCGAGTAAGCACTTTGTATTGTCCACAGTCTATGACTTTGGGCACAGCATTTATCCCCAAACTGTTTGCTTATTCATGAAAGTGGAGATACTGATCTGACTGGGTGCTGGTGAGGAGTGAAGGACTACAGATTAGAAGGTGAAGTGCATGTTGCAGTCTTATGCCTACAAATAAGGATACAACAAAACAGACACATAGATTCTGATCTCATAGTCTGCATATAAGGCAATGTTCTGGGATTTCAAATTTTATATTTATAGTTTTTTATGTATTTTAAGCTCTGCCATTAATCTGATATTATTTGCTATTATCTGATATTAATCATGGTTGGTGATGATTTGGGCTTTGGAGTTCTATAGAACAGTGTGTTGTTCATCTACTGTTCATACTGCTGTTCCTTTCTGCTCTCTCCCTAGGCTAAATTTAATTTGCTTTTTTCCAAGTGCATTTTCGTAAATTCCGTTTGGGATATAAATATTCTATGAAAACCATGATATTCTTAAGAAAGCCCCTTGTGACATTGCTTCTTAATGAGCCCTTTGATTCCCTGCATTGTACGCCTCTCTGCTTCCAGGTAGGTCGCAGGGGCTTAAGAGTGGAAATGTGCCTTCCCATGGCCAAGCTTGACTAGCTCAAACAACCCATATTGGTGGCATGAAAAAACATTTTAGTGAGGTTTATTCTTCACCCCAGTGTTTTTATGGAGTTTAGTAAATGTCAATCCGTGACACTTTTTATTGCTCATCTGAGTTCACATAGTTTAGATAACCTCTTTCTCTTCAGTACTGCCATGTTTTTCCTCCTCAGCCTATACACCCACTTCCTCTCTGAGCACCTGCATAGTAGTGCTCTTCAGAAAGTCTGGAGGCTGGCATTCTTCAGAGTTGGCCTAAAGTATTGCAGAAAAACTGTATTTGGGAAGGTAGGTGCATCCTAGCCAGGAAAAGGGACACTGGTGGCAACTTGGCTTTGTTTGCAGGACCTTCACCTGCTATTCCTAAGTCACTAGAGCTCTGAGGGGGCAAACGAGGGCTCTTGCTCTTGAAGACTCTAGTGGTAATATTAACTGCAAAGAAAGCATCAGCAAACGAGGAAAGATAGTGAGTATGTTAATCATCAATGTGAAATCATTATTTAAATACTATAAAATCTGCTAATCTTACCATTTTTAATACTTTCCTTTTAATAGTGTAATAGTTCCCATGAACTCCACTTTGATTAGAGGATTTAAATATTTTTAAGACTTTGCCATATTGCATTGTGATTGTTTCAGAACAGGAATTATAGCATTCTCTTCAACCCTTATCCCTTCCACATGTGTGTAACTTTGAAACTGCATTCCCTTGGCACACAGAAAGTTTCCTATGTTGTTTCTTTCATTCAGTTCCTTGAATTATTTATTGTTCCACTTCCTTACCACTTCATTCATTTCTTTAAAAACACTAATTTTCCCATATATTTTTTTCCTGGTGTTAATTCATTGTAGGAACTAGATTGATGTGGAAGATAGCAAATAAATACCAGCATATACTCTTATTTGGCTGGAGTTTAGGGGATAGGGGAGGAGACCTTAAAGCTGAGGTGAGCACATGGAATGTGATGTTGCCAGTGTACTGGTTGTCATACAATTGCCACCCTCCTCCCCAGTTTCATTGTTATGTCTTTGTTTGCTTTTAATTATGACCCAAACAAGTCAGCACCTGCTTTCCATACTAATACTTTTGTATCACTGTACTCATGCCTGTGGTTTTACCCTAATCCACTCAGTGCTCCTAAGTATCTTAATATAATACCCTTTCTCTCCCTTGCCAAAAATATAAAAGGTGTTAAGAAAACTAACTCAAGAACATCACCCTGAGTTCACTAGCTTTTAAAAAGAGCCCATGAATAACACTAAATAGAGGGTAAAAAGAAAAGCAAAAGTATAGGATTTTCACAGAGGTCCATAGAGAAGAGTTTCAGGGAGAATGAAGGGGGTCAAAGTGCAAATGTCTTACTGAGTCTAAGACAAATACTGTTTTTAGCCTTGATGTGATCCCTGGAGATTTCACTTTTAGTACTACTAGGGACTTGCTATTCTGAACATCAGAGTTGCTATGGTACAATCAAGCCCCATCAGGAGGTACAATGGAACTGTGCATTTCTTTGTTGTTACTTTTACCTATCTACTTTTCCCTACTGTACTTGAGCTTCCCTGGAAATGATGGGCTGTTCCTTCAAAATTCTAAGCACCATGTGTGGTTCCTGCTCAGAAGAGAATGTAGAAATGCTGGGAATGATTTAGAAAACAAAAGGAGACACTTTTGCAGGAATGGCTTTAGACAAGTTGGTAGGTTAGGTTGAAACAACTTTGAACTAGAATTGAACTCATTGAACGAAAGTGTAGTCCCTGTAAATGAGATTAATATTCTAGCTAAATGGAGTTATTGTGACTTAAATAGCACCAAAGTGCTATAAAATTAAATATGTAATAAGGAAAATTTTTATATAGCCTGCCCTTTTAACAGATGGAGGCGACATGCTGTAAGTTAATATTGTTCTATGTTTAATTCTATTGCCTTTTACCATATATAATGATGCTTAGGCAGGCTTGCTGATATTTAGGAGAACTGCTAATAATTGACAACATATGCTTGCTCTTTCAGTGAACTCTAAGGAATAGGTTGTTACTGATCTGCCATCATATGGCACGTGTAGATAGACAAAGTCATTTGCAGCTGATGTTTTAATAAGTGCAAATTATTATGTTTCTATATTTCCTCATTAGTACCCAAAATTGAGCTTGTACCTCAAAGGAATTTGTTCTGCAAATTAAGGGAGAAAGGAGGGACAAAGAATGGAGGGAAGGAAGGAAGAAAGAAAGGAAGGACAGAAAGAAGGGAAAGTAGTTCTGACAGCTGTAAAAAAAAATCTTATTTCACTTAGTTGCCTTTCTCCAACTTCAACTTTTATAGGTCATTAAACTGATTTCTCTCTCCCCTATATCTTGGAATGGAAATTTTGAATTGTTATAACCAACATGTAATAGAACTCCTGACATGTAAATTGCTAAATATTTATGTTTAAAAATACGGTTTGTAAAACTTCTTAAAAATACAGGAAGCAAATGACTGGTTTGGAAAAGAAACTCATGTTGAAGATTGGTCATTTCTAGTAGCTTTATTTAGTATATTTTAATGTTACTTGTAGTTTTCTTCTATAATGTATATAACTTCACTTATCCTAAGAAAGATCAATCTACAGTAAGCTGCTTTAAAAAAAAATTTTTTTAACTGTAAGGATACTGTAGAGAGGGGTTACAGTTACATGAGTAAGGTAATTGTTATCCCTCCTTTGTTTTTCCCCTAGTAAGCTGCTTTTTAAAGCAAATAAATATGGCAAGAATGAGTTTTTATTTTGGAAGGATTGGTGTGTTGGCTTTTGAGGGAATGAATGTTTTCACTATGGAAAATAATTCATTTGGCTTTCTAGGAGGCTATGAGAAATACTTAATCTACTTAGAGTGGTGGACAAGTGTTTTCTTTTTTTGTGCTGGTACTGAGGCTTGGACTCAGGGCCTAGACACTATCTCTGTTTTTTTTCTCAAGACAAGTTTTCTACTGCTTGAGCCACAGCTCTATTTCCAGCTTTTTGGTGTTTAATTTGAGATAAGATACCCATGGACTTTCCTGCCAAGACTGACTTCAAACAGTGATCCTCATATCTCATCCTTCTGAGTAGTTAGGATTACAGGCACGGCACACTGGCATTTGGCATGGTGTTTGCATTTTAGTTTAGTAGATTAGCTTTCCTTCCATCTTACGAAGAACACTTTAATTTTTGGTTTTTGTCCCAGTACTGGGGCTTGGACTCAGGGCCTGGTGGCTGTCTCTTAGCTTTTATGCTCAAGGTTACAAGAAACACTTTTTGGCCTAAGTTGGGGGTCACACATGCTGTCCCTGGCTGTTGTTGGAAGCAACAGTTAGTACACTGTTTTCCTTAAAAGCTCCCAATTGAAAGAGGAGTATATGAAGCTCAGGAATGTAAAGGGAATCATAACAGTCCAACTTTAGAAGTATCCAGAAAGCTCAAAAGCCAGGTTTAATTAGGTAGCAATGCAAACCATTATCCCTTTCATGCAAGATGGGTTGAAATGTGTGCATGAAAACAATGGGCACTTATCTGGCCAGCTGGCCAGACCAAGCCTGTGAAGCCTTGCATTCTGCAGGCAGAGAGCAGTTTTTAAAACACCCCTAAATGTTCCAGCTTTAAATAGCAGCGAGTCTCCTAAAATGATGCTGTGTGCTGCAGGAGAAATGAAAGTGGCTGCCTTGGAGGCAGGAAGCCGACTAGCGAGATGCTTAATTATCGTGGAAGTAAGTGCTTGTTACTGTTGAGTACAGCATGCAGTGAGCGGGTCCTCCTCGGTGTCAGAGTGTGATTTGTAGACAATGCCGCCCTGTCAGCTCAGTGCTGGTTCAGCAGCATCTTTCCAAACATGTATCTGGCAAGAATTTAAAGGCCACCTCTTGTGTAATTTGCAGAGTCTTGGAAAAGGATCGTCTGCCTTTCTTTTCAGGATGTACGCAACCATGGAGGATTTTGTATTCAAAATCTGTTCCTGCTGTCTTCTGTCTGACGTGCTCAAGAGGAAGTTTGTCTTCCTGCCCTTCACCTGGAAGGATGCTAACAGTTCTCTGTAGTCTTTTGGGGGACATGAAGAGGACTGCCCAGAGTAGCATTTTGTTTCTGCCGTTATAAATTAATGCTGGTGGAATGGAGGAGGTTGCACTCACTGCTTAAGGAAATGCAGGCATTTTGTGAATTAGTGAAAGACTTCATCTTTGAAAGTAGATGAAACTAAGGAGAGCTTGGAAAGAGGTGGTGGTGAATACTGGATTCATTCTGTAATATTCCTCATCTGGGTAAGTTATAAAGTCGAGGAAAATGCAGAAGACTGCTAATGGATACAATGGCTTCGGGAAAACCCTGTTTATTTTCTCTCTGCTATGTTTGCTTTTTCTTGGTATGTTTAAGCTTCTGTGAGGAAACAAGTATTGATATTGAAATATGGAAGGAGTTAAAAAAGTGAATGTTACAATATATTTAGTGAAATTATTTTGTAGTTTTATCAAGAAACTGCATTGCTCTATCAGATTGACTTGATTTTGTCTCAAACTTCAGATCAGCACAGTGGTTTTTGATGTTCTACATTATTAGAGGTCATAAGAGAAAAAAAATCTAGGCTTGGGGTGGGTGTCTGAGGTCCCAGGACAAGAGCATACCCCCTCCCAGTTTTATGAAAGAGTTCAGTCAGACTGAAATATTATAGCTCTTTCTCATTGTTAAGTATGGATTTTATTAAATGCTTTCACTTCTTTCTTTTAAACCTTCTTACTAACAATTTGGATAATGGAACTGTGAACCATAATCCAGTATTGAATTTTTGATTTTTCATGTATCTGATTTTGGCCATTGCATATTTATTTTTAGCTTTGTCAAATGCTAATTCAAATTTCTTCTCTCTTTTAGAGAAAACATGGGATTATGGCAATCACAGAGTCTCAGTAACACAAGTTCCATTCATTTTTTTCTGAAAGAGAGCTGTCTGTTAAAGTGAAGCAAAAGGGACTTATTGTGGATTACAATATTTTGACGATTTGGATTTTCAGTCATATGAAAATAAAGCATCATTTTTAACCTTTTAGATGAAAAAGCTTAAGACCTCATACAACTGCTGTATATTTTGGAAGCCATTCTCCTAAACAGAAGTGCACATTGAAACACAGACATGATGTTCCTTTCTGCAGGGATTTAAGTCTGATTTCTTTTACATCATGACAAGCTTGAAACGATCACAGACAGAAAGGCCTGTTGCCACTGATAGGACCTCTGTTGTTGGCACGGATGGCCCTCCCAAGGTCCACACGGATGATTTCTACATGCGCCGCTTCCGGTCCCAAAATGGCAGCTTAGGATCATCAGTCATGGCTCCCGTAGGGCCCCCACGAAGTGAAGGTTCTCATCATATAACCTCCACTCCTGGAGTCCCAAAGATGGGGGTTCGAGCAAGGATTGCAGATTGGCCTCCAAGAAAGGAAAACATAAAAGAGTCTAACCGTTCAAGCCAGGAAATAGAAACCTCAAGTTGCCTTGAGAGCATGTCCTCCAAAAGCAGTCCTGTGAGTCAGGGAAGTTCTGTTAGCCTCAATTCTAATGACTCAGCCATGCTAAAGAGCATACAGAACACACTGAAAAACAAGACCAGACCATCGGAGAACATGGACTCCAGATTCCTCATGCCTGAAGCCTATCCCAGTTCCCCTAGGAAAGCCCTTCGCAGAATACGGCAGAGGAGCAACAGCGATATCACCATAAGTGAACTTGACGTGGATAGCTTTGATGAATGTATTTCCCCCACATACAAGACTGGGCCATCACTGCACAGAGAATATGGTAGCACATCTTCCATTGATAAGCAGGGAACGTCTGGAGAAAGCTTTTTTGATTTGTTAAAGGGCTACAAAGATGACAAATCTGATCGAGGGCCAACTCCAACCAAGCTCAGTGACTTTCTTATTGCTGGTGGGGGCAAGGGTTCTGGTTTCTCTTTGGATGTTATTGATGGGCCCATTTCACAGAGAGAGAATCTCAGGCTTTTTAAGGAAAGGGAAAAACCACTCAAGCGACGTTCCAAGTCTGAAACTGGAGACTCATCCATTTTTCGTAAATTACGCAATGCCAAAGGTGAAGAACTTGGGAAATCGTCGGACCTTGAAGACAACCGATCAGAAGACTCTGTCAGGCCTTGGACTTGTCCAAAGTGCTTTGCACATTATGATGTCCAGAGCATATTATTTGATTTGAATGAGGCGATTATGAACCGGCACAACGTTATTAAGAGGAGAAACACCACCACAGGAGCCTCGGCAGCTGCTGTGGCGTCCTTGGTCTCTGGACCTTTGTCCCATTCGGCCAGTTTCAGCTCACCAATGGGCAGCACAGAGGACCTGAATTCCAAGGGAAGCCTTGGCATGGACCAGGGAGATGATAAAAGCAATGAACTTGTAATGAGTTGTCCGTATTTTCGGAATGAGATAGGTGGAGAAGGCGAAAGGAAAATCAGCCTGTCAAAATCAAATTCTGGCTCGTTTAGTGGCTGTGAAAGTGCCTCCTTTGAGTCTACCCTCAGCTCCCATTGCACAAATGCGGGAGTGGCAGTACTTGAAGTCCCCAAGGAAAACTTGGTGTTGCATCTAGATAGAGTGAAAAGGTACATTGTGGAGCATGTGGATCTCGGCGCTTACTATTATAGGAAATTCTTCTACCAGAAGGGTGAGTAGAAATTGTCTACTGGAATTTTTTTTTTTTGCAATACATGATAAAAAGGTATTATTTATTAAAAGTTTTAGTAATGTAATTTAAAATTTGTGTGAATTTCTTATCTTTATTACTGGTAAAATATTTAAAGTATTTCTCTGTTGTTCTCTTTGCTTCCCCCCACCCCCCCCCCATTTCCCCTGTTAGCTATACAGAGGTCTGGAGGTATTATAAGTTAAATATAAGGATTTTTTTTCTTAAGTTAGTTTGACTTAGATAAAGTTATAGTCTTTGTTGTGTTAATTTGATATGTCACCCTTAGGGATTATTAAGTTCAAAGTATTTTTATTTTATGAAATGTTTTGTAGCTTATATTTTTTGGATTGCTAAAATAATTAAAATTCTTTTATGTTTTGACACTTTTGCAGTTAATACAGGATCATTTCTTTGTCACCTCAGTGTTCTAATTAGTAAGTGGGAACTATAATGTGTAATTCCTATTTATTTTATAGGAACTTTGGTGAAAATGAATTGCACTGTTTGACAAAAGTTACAGAGCAATGTTTCACAGCCAAGAAAATTAAGTCTGAGTCATATGTTGGAATAGAAAAGGCACTGAAAAAAGTACAAAAAGTGATTTTCTTTTCAGTCTTTCTTGGAGGAATTGGTCTATCTAGTTTGATAGAGCTGCAATTATGTTTTCAGTGATATTTCTTCGTTTTAGGAAAGGCACTGATTTTTTTGGGTATGAACCTTACACTTGGGGGGAGAACATAGGAAGAGGTAAGGGGGAGAAAATGAGGGGTAACAGTGTTTAAAAACAAATGTACTCAGTACATTACTTATGTAACTGTAATTCCCTGCTCATCACCTTTTCGATGAAGATTAAAAAAATAAAATAAGAAAAATTGAAAATAATATTTATCTTTATACTGATAGAATATAAAGATATATGCAGGGAGGTAGATAAGGAAGAAGTATTAAAAGAGGTGAATAAAAACAATGTCAAAATAGTTTAATTGGATGTAGGTTCTACACCCCAGTCAAATTAAAAAAAAATGAGTAAAAGCGGGACAAGGGTCTGGAGGAAATAAATTCACTGTGAAGAAACTCTATAGTCTGAATTTCATGGATGATTGAACTGATGATTATAGAGACTTAAGTTAGCACAGGATGAGGAGGAGGAGGAGGAGGAGGAGAAGGAAGAAGAGGATGGATCATTTCAGAGCCAAGCCTATAGTCTGATTATAGTGCCTTTATTTTCCCAACCCCATTATAACATTAACAGCAAAAGCCACAAAATATCTAGTCATTGTTCTTGATGACATAACTTAAGAAGCAAAGCCTCAGACATATACATATATACTGAATATATATACATTGATATATATATAGATATCTATATTGAAATATATATATCTCAATTATTTCTCAAAGTATATTCCAAATGGAAATAAGTCATATGAGAGTTTTAATGGGAAGACTATGAGACTCTATTTCCAGTTAATGACTAAAAGGCCAGAAGTGGAACTGCGGCCTAAGTGGTAGAGTGCTAGCCTTAGCACAAAAGCTGAGGGACAGTACCCAGGCCATGAATTCAGGTCCCATGACTGGCATATTGTCCAAAAAGAAATGTACTCCTTGCCTGACTTATGTAACTAGAACACCTCTGTACATCACCTTTATATTAACAATAAAAAATAAAAATTAATAGAAAAATTAAAAGTATGTTTAGACAAAAAAGGAAAGGCAAAAAGTGAAATTAACTCTTAAAGCCTTTGTAGTAGTGTTTTTTAAGCATTAAGTGTTAAAATTGAGGTATGAGTTTAATCCCTCAGTCTGGGTCCCCCTGCTATAAACAGGTGATAGCCAAAGCAAGGTATAGATCGCATAGATCAGCAATGTTTACAGCTATGGAAAGAAGCCTGTGATTAAGAGGCTTCTTTCTATAAACTCCTTGAGCAGTGTTTGGTTGTTTCAAATATAGCTTTATGACATTGTTTACTTTAGAACCTTAATATTTTGAGATTATTTTAGGAAGAATCTCATTGAAGGTGCATCAATAGAAAGAACTGGTCTCATTGCTAAATATTCACATCTCTTCTCATTCTTAAATAACTATGGCAAAGGTCTTGGACTCAATATAATGAAAATTCTAGTTTCATTTTTGAAGTATGTTTTTTCAGAAGTACTGCCTGGAGTTTAGGTTTTAGAAACATGTCTGTTTTTCAATAGCCTTTAAGAGTACAGGACTTCTCAAACTCACCAACTTGGCATTTGGGGGCAAATGGCTCTTTGTTGAGGTGGAGGCTGTCTAGTATATTATAGGATGTTACTGGTAGATAGCCAGTAGCTTTCTTCTGTGCCCCCAGCAGCCTAAAATATAGATGGCATTGTCAAATGTCCTGTAGGTGGTAAAATTTTCCCTAGATAAGAACAACTTCTTTATGATACTTGGGACATTTTAAAAAAGCATTTCTCAACTGTTCAGCTGTCTCTAAAAGGAACCATCTTGTCTTCACCTATAACTGACACAGTGAGTTGAGCCTAAGACAGCATGTATTATTATTTATTTTTACTTTTTGCTGGTTGTGGAGCTTGAATTCAGCACCTGGGCACTGTCCTTGAGCCTCTCTGTGCTCAAGGCTAGGCTCTACCACTTGAGCCATAGCACCACTTCTGGCTTTTTCTGTTTTATGTGGTACTGAGGAATCGAACCCAGGGCTTCATGCATGCTAGGCAAGCACTCTACTGCTAAGCCTTATTGCCAGCCT
This sequence comes from Dipodomys spectabilis, assembly GCF_019054845.1. Classification (NCBI taxonomy): domain Eukaryota; kingdom Metazoa; phylum Chordata; class Mammalia; order Rodentia; family Heteromyidae; genus Dipodomys; species Dipodomys spectabilis. Next base: position 22,186,878 of record NW_024870834.1, on the reverse strand, counting down.
GGCATGTATTCTTTTTATCTTATTTGTATAGTAGTGAGTAATTTTCTTTCTACTAGTCAGTATTATACTATCAATAGTGAACATTTTTAGCACTCAGGTACTAGGCACTGTGCTAAGCCTTTGATACAACACACATTTTTTTTCCCATCTCACCCTTTTGGTGCCCATGGGGTAGGCATTGGTGTGTATGTTATTTTGCAGATGAGAAAACTGGGGCTTTGGTGATAGACTGTCATGGAGTTAGTAAATGTGGGAGCCAGGATTCCACTTTACTCTCTCAGCATATGACATGTTGTTAGTTACTATCCCCTGATCAGTATTATGTAAAGTGAAAGAGAAGGGGAGTCCGATGCACATATGGGGAGTCTGATGCACATATTTTGTTTTCAAATATACAAAATTTGTACACCTACAATCCAGAGAAGTCCTGTTTATCATACCTCATAAATTTAAAAGCCACAACTGTAATAGATACTAATATGGGACATGGACAACACCGTTCTGCTGAAAATAAGTAGGACTGCTTGATTAAAAATACCAGTAAAGCCAAGTACTGGTGGCTCACACCTATAATCCTAGCTACTCAGGAGACTGAGATCTGAGGATCACAGTTGAAAGCCAGCTAGGGCAGAAAAGTCTATGAGGCTCTTATCTCCAATAAACCACCAGAAAGCTGGAAGTGGTGCTATGGCTCAAATGGTAGAGTGGTAGCCTTTAGCTGAAGAGCTCAGGGACCCAGGCCCTGAGTTCAAACCCCACAACCGACCCCCTTCTCCCTTTCCCCCAAGAAAACAGTAAAAGATGGAAGTGGCGCTGTAGCTCAAGTGGTAGAGCGCTCGCCTTGAGCTGAAGAGCTGAGGGACAGCGCCCAGGCCCAGAGTTCAAGCCCCACGACCAACCAAAAAAAAAAAAGAAGAAAACAGTAAAAGTTGTTGAAAAGTATATATATACATGTATTCATTTTCACTGAGAAATAAAAATATATTTGCCCAACTCCTAAGTTGAAGGACTTGTCTTTAACTGTTTTGAATTCAACATTGTATTAGTAGAATAAACCTCGAGGCAAGAGTATAGACCTTGCAAAGAAGTCTCAGCACAGAATTTGTTTTATCATTTTTTTTTTCTTATTTCTGTAGCTGTCTTTCTTATATCTGATTCAGCAGCTTTCTTCTTAATGACTTGGCCTTTAGTTAAGTCTTCCCAAACCTTTCAACTCAGTATTTCATAGAAACCACATTTGTCTTTTGTACTCATGTTTTATCAGCTTTCATGATAATTAAGTTTCATAATTAAAATAACAAGTTGTTGGCATCAGCAGGTCTGGGAAGATGCAGCAGATTCTGCCAATATGAAGTCCTGCTGGTGCCAGCAGAAGGTGTGTGTGGCACCAGAGATGGTTGGCCAGTACCAGTGGGCACTGCCCAGCCTGGTATCAGGAAGGACAAGCATGGTTAATCCAGGAGGCTACTCCCAGGAAAGCCAGTCTCAAAGGATGCCCACTCTTGATAGTTCTGCTTAAGACACAGCTTAGAGAGTTCTAGTCATCTATCACAACATAGTAACATCACAAATTAATGGTTCTATGGGATGATTTTTACTATACAGCTTTATTTCACTAAGATTAGGGACCTAACCCATTTTTTTTCCTGGTGAAAACCAAAGCATATCCTCTTGTTAAAACAGTGCTGTATAGCAGTATCAGGTGGAATTTACCCTCTAGCAGTGCACATGACCCAGTGTCTTCATCTCTAGTTTATTTTCTGCTACTTAATGCATTCCTGACTTTATTCTGCCTAAGTCTCCAGAAACAAAATTTTACTTTTCTGCCAAAGAAGTTATGATCACTTTAATATTATCTTATTTTTATAAACTCCGTTATTTTGCAAGTTTACTTTATAGATTCTTTGACTTGGCTTATAAGCCAAGACTATTTCTAGAAAAATGTTAGACCAATAGAAGGACTTTATTGCTTGGACTGGTTAAAATAAGCAATACACCATCGATCTTCCTTCTAGTACTTTCTCCTGTCACTTCTATCTGCCACTTTGCTAATATGTGTGGGGTACAACCAGGATGACATGACAGTAATAACAGCTAACATTTACTGCTTCATGCTTTGAGTAGACCTCCTTCCTTAATACTCATTGGATTATGAAGAGAATCTGACATGTGATCAAAGTTCAAGTAATAGAATCATAGACTAGACAATAGGGTAGCATTCAAATCAAGGTAGTCATTTTCTTTTGAGTACTTATGTGTTTTGTGACTAGTTTTTACTTCCAACAGTTAAAAGTACCAGGTAGATTTGTAAGTGGAATATATTATTATATAATAATTAAATGTTACTATAGCGAATATGCCTTATTGAAGATAGGACTCTTTCTCAACTATCACCTCATTCACTGTGGCCCCACATAACATTTTCTGCTTTTCACTGGGCTTACATTTCTCTATGAGGAACACACCTCAATCACTCTTAGAAAGGAAGTATTTATAGAAGACAGAGGAGCCAGTGATTTGCCTTGAGAGTAGAACCATTGATCAACTATGCTGATAGGTTTATCCCTATGTCAGGTTGGGGTTGCTCTCAAAGTCAAGATATTATGATAGAGAAAGATCTTCCTCTATTGCTCAATGGCCAAGAGAAAGTTAGCACTGTACCATTTGAGAATATTTTCTCAGTCCTTAAACAGAGAGAAAACTAATGCTTATGTGTTAATTAGTCTGATAACTTTATGCCACTGCATTTTATTGTTCTTATTGTTCACCTTCCTCTTCCTGCCACATGATGTGTATGAGGTTGAGCAGTAAGCCAGGCCCCAGAATAATCCCCAGAGTAGAACTCTGATACTACTATAGTCCAATTTTCTTTCTTTACTTTTCACTCCCTGTGAAATCAGCCATCTCTAACAACCATTCTTACAAGTGACAGCTTCAGTACTTTGACACATTCTAAATCCTTTTGTTACCAAGAATTAGTTTTTTTCAGATTCTACTCTGTTAAATGATCATCATTAAGTAGCTATTCTAAGTTTTGGTGGACTGTTATAGTTTCTATACAGTATCATAAAGCAGGAGCCAGAATAAAAGTGGTCTCAATTGAGACCCAAAGAGCCATACCAACTTTACAACTCATAACTGTACACTGTAATAATAGATCATTAAACTATCTGCTCTTAGAATAATTTTTTTGTACATGAGTTTTATTTTATTTTATTGTACACTAGAGAGTAAGCTTTGTTTTTTTATTTTATTGTACACTAGAGAGTAAGCTTTGTTTTTTCTTCAGGAGTTCTTGTGTATATAGCACATTTTATGTATGAGGCAGGAACATCAGCATACCTAATAACCTGGATAAGTAATTAGCTATACCTTGGCTACAGCTTTGCCCTACCTGGCAGTTTTGTATTTGTTAATAGCTAGTAACTGGCTTGAGTTCTTCATGTGCAGTTAGTCCTTTTGTTTGCAGTAGAGAAGCAAGTGAAGAAACCTCTCCAGTGATTCTATGGTAAACTATCTAAGCTCTGGTGTAACTAGCATGGCCAGAATAGTCAGCCCTGACACACTAGTAATCTATGTAACAAACTGAGCAGCTTAATTTTTGTGAGAAAAGTACTACCAAATGTTTTACAGTTCCAAATTCTTTGAATATTATTCCATGTTTGGTTTTCTGACATGGATAGTTTTATCTTTGTGTAAATGATAAGCACCCAACATGTCTGCCCTCCTGAGCTATATTATGCTCTCTGCTCTTGAACTTAACAGTAATTTCTGTGAAAATAAATAGTGGAAAAGTTTTTGGGTTTTTTGGGGAAGTATTGAGGTTTGAACTTTGGGCCTTGTATACACACTGATGATATGATTAAAACTGTGAATGTTTACACCTTTATTTTTTAAACATTTGTTGTAGGCCAAAAGAGACATGAAACGTATTTGATCATTTCTAAGGTTGGCTGTATGTATGTATGTATGTATGTATGTATGTATGTATGTATGTATGTATGTATGTATGTTTTTGCCAGTATTGGGAATTGAACTCAAGACCTGGACACTGTCCCTTTTGCTCAAGGTTGGTGCTCTACCACTTGAGCCATGGCTCTACTTTTGGCTTTTTGGTAGTTAATTAGAGATAAGGGTTTCATGTACTTTGCTGCCTAGGTTAGCTTTGAACTGTGGTCTTAGCTTCCTGAATAGTTAGGATTACAGATATTAGCCACTAGCCCCAGCTCTATTGGTATTAATTTTTAAACTTTTTTCCTATGTTTCTTTTCTTGAATGATTTTTATCTTCTCAGTCACAGTTTTTCTTTTTTTCTGATTTTTGTTCTCCTTCATATTACTGGTTTTCCATAGTGGTCACAAAGTTATGCTGTATTTGTGACTAAAAACCAAGTTGGCTTGGGTTCTCTGCCTGAAGCAGTGTTGAATGTTCTCTAGACACTGGAGTGCTGAGGACTACGACTGGAAAAGTAGTATGACCTCGCCACAGGTAGATGTTGCATTGAAGTGAAGGGACCAAGAAAGAGAAGGGTAAAGGATAGAAACATGGTTTATCCAAGTTAGAGAGCTTTATGTTACTCTCCTTGGATCTGTGTTTTCTTTCTAGCCTCACTGCCTGCAGTGAAATGGGTAAGTCTACTTTCACATGACAAACTGCCTATCCTCCAGGCTGTGAAGCCTTGCAGTCTTCTCAAAGGTGCCTTGGATCCTTTAGCACTACCCTTGTTCCTCAGGATGCTTTGAGGATACACTGACTGGGCCACAGCAGTCTAAGCACACCTCTGAGGTCAGGACCACAGCTTAGAAGGTTCAGCATATGCTTCACAATTAATGAATGTTTAGTGCTAGTTTGAGTATTAGATGGATTGAGCTGATGAGCCATTGAATCTTGTACTTACAGCATCAGATATGATCATTTAGGGCCCTCTGTGTTTGTGACCTTGTGTTAAATATATTCCAGATACCCAACAGAGCATATAGTTCTTTTTCCTCACTCTTCAGGAAATGAGAGACCACAGACAAGTCTGTGAGTGATCCTAACGGTTTTGTGGAGATTAGCAAAGACCACCAATTAATTCCCATAAAGTCAGTGCAGTCATGACTTTAACTTTGTAAACTTGAATAGACACACTGATGGTATGTTCAAAATGGTGAAGTAGAAGAACAGTTACACTTTTATTTTTTAAACATCTGTTGTAGGCCGAAAAAGATGTAAGACTTTTTTTGATTATTTGTAAGGTTGACTATTTAAAAAGATAATTGGCTGTCATAGACTGATAGTGGTCAATAAAAAGTTTTTGTGATTGCAATTCTTTTTATTTCTTCTTTATTTAAATAGGATTTTCTTTTTTTTTTTTTCAACAACTCCATGCAATTTTGTAAGGTCAATATAGCTTCATCTGAAAGCTTGCCTTTTCATGACTGCTTAGCAAATGCTGTTTTAATCTTGACCACTCTATGTAGCCTTTCTTGTTTGTTTTTGTTTGTTTGTTCTTGTGTTTGGTGTGCTCACTATGTAGTCTGGGCCACTCTCGAACTGGTGACTCTTGCCTCAGCCTTCTGAGTACTGGGATGACAAGTGTGCTTACAGATGTATAACACCACACCTGGCTTCCAGAAAGTGTTGAAGAATTACTTCTGAAAAAGACTTGGAACCTGAGTCCTGAGCATAAGTGCCTAACAATTATTCTTATGCAGCAATAATTATAAGCTTACTGCAGTGCTTTAGGATAGAATTCTGGCATATGGCCAGTACTGTGCAAATGTCTCCATTATTCTGACCTGCTTTTAATTATGATGCAAAATTTTAACCTATTTAGTTCTTGTGGAACCTCCACCCTTATAATTAGTATAACTTCTTTGGGGACCAGAGACAGAATCTTTGATTGGGGTGTTTCCAAGCAAAGAGAGTCCTTGTTTAAATAGTTGGCCATTTCTAACCTCCACTTTGGCAAACCCAGCTTCCAGGCAGCAGTAGATCATCCCTGTAATCCTAGCTACTCAGAAGACTGAGATTGGAAGGGTCTCATTACAATGCTAACCCAAGCAAAATAGTCATCAAGATTGTATCTCCAAAATAACCAGCAAAAGGCTGGGCTGGAGGCATGGCTTATATTAAAGCATCAGCCAGCAAGCAGGTTGAACAAGCCAGGGTTAATATCCCAGTACTGAGACTTAACACAACTATACTTCAAAGTAGAGTACGCTGCTTAAAAAAAAAAGTATTGAAAATGTCAAAACTGGTGAAATAATTTTAATACAGGTCAGTCACTATTCCCTTTTGTGGGCTGCTCAGTCTTCTGCTTGTTACTTGTATCTTGAGCATCTCTTTTTCTTTTCCTGAGAAAATGGAAGCATTTATTTTTCCTTCTGCATAGTCAATTAGGTAACTCTAAGATAAGAATATGAATATTTTTGTGAATTTAACATATATTACCATATTGCTTTCTAAAATGGTTGGTATCAGTCCACAGTGCCACCAGTAGCAGTGTAGGAATATGTTACTGCTTTGCCAAGAGCTGGGTTTTCATTGTATATTTTTTTCATATCAAAGATTTTGTTTCTAATTGTGTTAGGCATGAGATAGTAGCTAAGTTTGCCTTGGGCTTCTTTGATGTATGTTTATGTTGTTTACTTTCCTTACTTAAAAGTTGAAATTAAGGAGCTGGGAAGGTGGCTTAGTGGTGGAATACTTGTCTTGCAGGAATGCATAAGGCCCTGGGTTCGATTTCTCCGTACGTATAAGCAGAAAAAGCTGGAAGTGGCTCTGTAGCTCAAGTGGTAGAGCGTGAACCTTGAGCTGAAGAGCTGAAGGACAGTGCCCAGGCCCAGAGTTCAGGACCCACTACCGACAAAAAAAAAAACAAAACCAACAACTTTAAATTAAGTGTCCTTACTATGTCCTGATTTGTAATGTTCTGGATAGATGCCCAGGAGTGGTATGGCTGGGTCATAGGGAAGGTCTATGTTTAGTTTTTTGAGCAACTTCCAAACCGCCTTCCAGAGTGTTTATACTACTTTACATTCCTACCAACAGTGCAGGAGGGTTCCTTTTTCCCCACATCCCTGGCAGCATTTGTTGTTGTCCAAATTCTTGATGTTGGCCAGTCTGATTGGAGTGAAATGGAATCTCAAAGTCATTTTGATTTGCATTTCCTTTACAGCAGGGAATGTTGAGCATGTGTCTATTTGTGTCTATTTCCTCATGTGTCTATTTGCCATTCTTACTTCTTCTTTCAAGAGGTCTCTCTTAAGCTCCTTTGCTCATTTATTAATTGGTTTATTAGCTTTGGGGGGGGGTGTTAAGTTTTTTACTTCCTTGTATATTTTTGATACTAGGTATTTGTACCAGATGTAAAGATTTTTTTCCCAGTCTGTTGGCTGTCTTTCTAGTTGTTCATCCATGTTCATTGTTATACTATTCACAGTAGCCCAATTATAGAAACAGCCCAGATGCCCTACAGTACATGAGTGTATCAATAAAATGTGGCATATATACACAATGGAATTTTTCTCATCCATTACAAAGAATACAATTATGTCATTTGCAGGGAAAAGGATGGACCAAATCATGCTAAATGAGGTAAGCCAAGCTCAGAGAGACAAATGGCATATGTTTTCTCTCATATGTGGAAGCTAGATCTAAAATATATACAGGACTCTAGACATTCACATACCAACAGTCAGAATAAAGGAGGGAGAACATTAGGGAAGGAAAACTTGTCTGAGCATTTAAAATATTATATCTCTAAACAAACTCCAGGAAATAGAAACATGTTTTTGTTATTATTGTTGTTATCAGTGGTGGTGGTGGTGATCAGTTTGTCTTTACTTTGGATTTGTTCTTCTTTTAAGAAGGCCAAGAGGAGGTGCAGAAAAGGAGGGACGAAGTGTGAACAAATGTAATTATACAACTCAGTTATAAACTCCATGGAAAATGACCTGTGTAACTTGTGGGCAAGGATGGGAGGGTGAAATTGGGGCAAAGTGAAGAAAGGGTGTCATTGTCTGAAAGAGAAAATATACTCATTACCTGATTTATGAAATGGAAATCCCTCTGTATAACACCTTAATAATAACAATGAATTTATATTTTAAAAAATAATAGAAGAGGAAGTGGCGCTGTAGCTCAAGTGGTAGAGTGCTCACCTTGAGCTGAAGAGCGGAGGGACAGCGCCTAGGCCCAGAGTTCAAGCCCCACGGCTGACCAAAAAAAAAATAAAAGACCAGCTCCACAAAAAATTTAAATTAAAAATTGTGCATGAGTTTTTAGGCAACAAATGATAAATGTATGCTATTAAGAAGCTAAATAATCATCATAATTATACTTAGTATATATTATTATACTGATGTTTCTAGGGACTTGGTACAACAGGTACAATAGTTTATAGGTATAGAACCTTCTGACAAATTCAGAAATTGTTGGTTGAAGCCTGTAACTTTTGTGACTTGTTTTTCTTTACAATTAAAATTCCAGGTTCACCATTTTTGTCTGTGTATGTATTTTGTGTGCACAGCTTATAAAAAGACAATTTGACTGTATCTCACCTAAGTAGGTGGACTGTGAATCATTCACTATTTCCTCTTATATTTTTATTATTATATCAGCTAAAAATGCAGCTATTTATGTGCTTTGGCAAAGTGCCAAATGTGAGCCGTGAAGATAAGGGAGGAATCAACAAATATGCATGATACATATGTAATATTAATAATACCTCTCTCTGTCAACACAGAGAAACATTGGCCACATGATATACCAGGAAATAAAGCATTAATTGTGGTCTGACTAGATAAATGGCTTGTCCCTTTAGGCATCATTGACTTCTACTCCTAATAAAGTTTCAGATTCTTCAGGAATATAATGTTAATGGGCAATTGTAAAGAAAATGAGTTTTAATATCAGTGGTTATAATAATGTATTTGACTAGGACTACTGTTTGTGACATCCTGTATAAATCATATTTGTCATATCTAAGAAAAAAGGAGCTACCTATATTTTTCATAGCTAATGTGAATGAAGAGAGTACTTGGTAAAGTTGCTCAATTTTATCCTTCTAATAGAGTGGTGGTTACAATATTGCTTTTTGACCTTCTTAGTGCTGGTGTATTACTATATTTGGTGGTATTATTTGTATTTCAATTAATCCATCAGTGGCTTTCCTACTTAAGTCTTCAATTTCTCTTCCCTTTCTCTTCTTCTCTCATTTTCCTCATCTTAATTCCCACTTGAGAGTTGTCCTTGCCTTCCTTTGACACTCCCCATCTGTCACTCTCTGTTCTTGTTCCCCTTCTCCTCTCATCTCATCATTCCATGTGCAAAGAGAGAGTTGACTATGGATTTGGTTGAAAGAGCTCCTTATCTCTACTACCCCAGAATGGCTGTGGAATGGGGCTGCATTAAGAAGCAAGTATAGAAGCAAAGCCCAGAGGCTGAGGTGCTGAGAGTAATGTACTCCAGTGAAATTGAAGGAGAGGCAGAGCCAAGAGTATTAAGGAGTGGACTGTGGCTGTAAAATGTGACTCATTTCTTTTGACAGCAAAGTCTAAAAACCTGAAAATTTAACTTAAGTTTGTTTGCTGTACTAAAACTCTTCTGTTCCAGAGAGTAACACACATGCTAGGATTCTGTATTAGTAAACTTAGGTCTTTGTGTAAAAAGGTATTAAAAAAAATAGTCTATGACTTAATCCTTGGAAGGAAAAAATGGTCAGTGGATGAAAAGACAAAATTTAATTGTAAGAATTATTCTTACTCAAGGTGAAAAACTTTTTTTGAGGAAGCAGTGTCTGATGATGATAGCAGAATATTTCACATCAGAATCCAGGCTATAATCTCTTCTCTATACCAACGGAAAGGACATAGATGGAAGACTGACAGGGGAGGCTGTTTCAGATATAATAACTAGAACTATTTTTTCAATTAAAACTATTGATGGGGTCTGCACAAACAGGGGCATAAGTTCAAAAAGATCTTTCCATCCTTATCAAACTAAAGGTGGGTTGTTTGAAGATAGGTTCTAAAGAATGTGTTTGAAGTTAGTTTACATTTATCTCATTACCATTCTCCAACTCAGAACTATACTTCTGTAATAGTTGAGAAAAATTGCATAAAAATGTAGACAACTTTTTTTTTTTTTTTTGGGTCCGGTCATGGGGCCTGAACTCTGGGCCTGGGCACTGTCCCTCAGCTCTTCAGCTCAAGGCTAGTGCTCTACCACTTGAGCCACAGTGCCACTTCTGGCTTTTTTCTTTTTGCTTATGTGGTGCTGGGAATCGAACCCAGGGCCTCAGGCATGCAAGGCAAGCGCTCTACCACTGAGCCACCTTCCCAGCCCCAATGTAGACAACTTTTGTGTAGGAAAATATAATTAGGTTTATATAGAAAAATGTGAAAAGTTTAAATGATTATTAATTATGTGTGGTCTTTATTTTTTAGCCTTTAATTTTATTATAGCTTGTTTTATCTATAAGGTACAGTTTATTTTTTAAATAATCTTTTTAAATTTTGCCTGTCAGTTAATATTAGAATGATTGTGTTTAATAGTTATTTTTGGTTTTTTAAGTTAAAAAAATAAAATTCAATAGTATGAAGACGTTTCATGTGAATGACACATATGAGTTCAGTGTATTTTGAGCAAGTTTACCCAGTCTATTACATTTTCTTTGCCCCTACTCCTTCTTCCCCTCCCTTAGTAAAACAGTTTGGTGAGTTTCATTATGATGTCTTTTTTTAATTTAAATTTTATTGTAAAGGTGATATACAGAGGGGTTACAGTTACATAAGTAAGGTAATGAGTACATTTCTTTTTATCATTTTCTCCCCTTACCAAATCTCCTTTGTCCCAAGTTGTAAAGTTCATTTCCTATATGATGTCTTGTGTATTTCACTGTTGAATTGTTTTACCCTTTGTCCCACTGTTTTTGTGGGACAAATCAGGTAAATTTACACACAAGACAAACGGTACAGAAATCAAAAACAGTGACAATAGGGAAAAAAACCAAAAGGTGGGGGAATAACTGCAAACAGTACACTGAAAAAACAAAAACAAAAACCTCTTGTCTCCAGTTCTTGGAGTTCATTTTGATAAGTATCATTTTTTATGTTTATATGCACATAACTATTGAGCTATTATGATCCTCTCCTAAGACTATCCTCCTTTGTTCTCACTGTGCAGTGCTTAGAATGCTGTTTGATTAATCATATCCGAGTTAATTATTTGTTTTTTTTATTACCCATTGGGTTAACTTGTAGATTTATAGACTTATTCTAGTTATTGCAAATGAGGGAAACCATGCAGCCTATATTTCTTTGGGTCTTACTTACTTTGCTTAATATAATTTTTTCCGAGTCTTTCCATTTCCTTATGAATGTCATTTTTTCTGATAGAAGCATAGAATTCCATTGTGTATATATATCACATTGTCTTGATTCATTTATTCACTGAGGGGCATCTTAGCTTTGGTAAATAATGCTGCAGTGAACATGGTTGTGTTGGTAGCATTAGTGTGGGCTGGTTTGTGGTCATTTGAGTATATGCCTAGGAGTGGGATTGCTGGGTCATAGGGAAGCTCTATGTTTAATCTTTTGAGGAATATCCCTACTGCTTTCTAGAGTGGTTGAACAAGTTTACATTCCTGCCAACAGTGTAGTAGTGCTCCCTTTTGGCCACCTCCCTGTCAGCATCTGTTATTATTAGTTTTCTTGATAATAGCCATTCTAACTTGGGTGAGTGTTGTTTTGATTTACATTTCTTTTATAGCCAGAGATGCCTATTGACCATTCTTATTTCTTCTTCCTTTAGCTCGAAGTATATTTTAGATATGAGGCCTTTGTATGAAGTATAGCTGGTAAAGATCGTCTCCCAATCTGTGGGCATTTTATTTAAACTGATAGCTATGCTATGTCTTTTGCCATGCAGAAACTCTTCAGTCTAATGTAATCCCATTTATCCAGCCTTTCTCTGAGTCCTTGTATTTCTGAATCTTAGGAAGTTTCAACCTGTGCCAGGGAGCACTCATGTTTCCCCTATCCCTTCCTGTAATATTTTCAGTTTCTGGTCTTACATTGATGTCTTTGATCAAAATGGAATTGATTCTGGTGCAGGGTGATATATAAGGATCTAACTTCGGTTTTCTACTTGTGTATAGCCAGTTCTGCCAGCACCATTTGTTGAAGAGGCTTTGTTTTATAACTACAGCTTAGTAATAGAGTTTGAAGTTTGGTATTGAAATTCCTCCAGTACTGTTCTTCCTGCTAAGTATTGCTTTTGCTATTTGGTGTCTTGTATTATTCTATATAAATTTTGGGTTGCTTCTTGTTCTGAGTTATGGAAGAACATTGGGATTTTGGTGGATATTACACTGAATTTATAAATAGCTTTGGGCAGTATTACTATTTTCTCTATGTTAATCCTCCCAATCCAGGAGCATGGGATGTTTTCCCAGTTCCTTAAATCTACTTTTTCCTTTTTCAGGCTTTTAAAGTTTTCATTATTGAGCTCCTTCACCTCTTTGGTTAATTCCAAGGTTTTTTTTTTTTGAGGCTATTACAAAAGGAATTGCTTTCCTGACTTCAGCCTCATTCTTCTGTGGGTAAATTGTGGGTTAATTTTATACCCTGCTGCTTTGCCAAAGTTTTGGATCAGCTCAAATAACTTTGGAGAGGAATCTATGGGGTTCTTTAAATACAGGATCATGTCATCTGCAAAGAGGGAGAGTTTTACTTCTTCTTTCCCTATTTGGATCCCCTTTATGTTTGCCTCTTGCCTTATTGCTCTAGCTAGGAATTACAATACTATATTGAAAAGGGGGTGGAGAGAGCAGCCATCCTTGTCGTGTTGTGATTTTAGCAGAAATGGTTTAAACTTTTCACCATTAAGTATAATGCTGCCTGTAGGTTTGTTATATACAGCCTTTCTTTCTTTGATTCATTTTTCTTTCTTTCTTTCTTTCTTTCTTTTCCTTTCTTTCTTTCTTTCTTTCTTTCTTTCTTTCTTTCTTTCTTTCTTTCTTTCTTTCTTTCTTTCTTTCTTTCTTTCTTTCTTTTCCTTCCTTCCTTCCTTCCTTCCTTCCTTCCTTCCTTCCTTCCTTCCTTTCTTTCTTTCTTTCTTTCTTTCTTTCTTTCTTTCTTTCTTTCTTTCTTTCTTTCTTTCTTTCTTTCTTTCTTTCTTTCTTTCTTTCTTTCTTTCCCTTCCTCCCTCCCTCCCTTCCTCCCTTCCTCCCTTCCTCCCTTCCTCCCTTCCTTCCTTCCTTCCTTCCTTCCTTCCTTCCTTCCTTCCTTCCTTCCTTCCTTCCTTCCTTTCTTCTTTTTCTTTTTCTTTTTCTTTTTGTTGGTTGTGAGGCTTGAATTCTGGGCTTGGGCACTGTCCCTCAGCTCTTCAGCTCAAGGCTAGCTGCTCTACCACTTGAGCCATGGCGCCACTTCCATTTCCTGGTGGTTTATTGGAGAGAAGAGTCTCATGAAGTTTCCTGCCCAGGCTGGCTTTGAACTGCAATCCTAAGATCTCAGTCCCCTGAGTAGCTAGGATTACAGGTGTGAGCCACCGATGCCCAGCTTACAGCCTTTATTATATTGAGGAATGTTCATGGATTCCTAATATCTCCAACTCTTTTATCATAAAGGGGTGTTGGATCTTGTCATATGCTTTTTCTGGATCTATTGAGATGATCATGTAGTTCTTGTCATTGCTTTTATTGATGGGTTGAATTACATTAATTTACTTGTGAATTAATTGACTTGCTGTCTTCATGCATATATATGTAATAGACTTTGATCCTCTTTACACATTTCTTCTTCTGCCACTCCCCCTGTTGCTGATTTCCCTCTGCCACAGTACCTCTGTTATCCTCAAGTCTTGTAATTATTATCATGTAGACCTCAGTTCTGCATATGAGTCATAACATTAGTTTGCTTTTTGAGCTTAGATTATTTTGCTCTGTATCGTGATTTCCAGCTTCATCCACTTTCCTGTGAATGGCATAATTTCACTCTTTTTTTTTGGTTGAATATCCCATTATGTTCATATAAATATATATTTTCTGTATTCATTCCTTGTTGTTGGGTACCTAACCTGATTTCACTGGTTGACTGTTGTAATGGTTCCATGATAAACATGGAAGTATGGAAGTGTGCAGGTATTCCCTTTGTATGTTGATTTATGACCCTTCAAATATATGCCCAAGAATGATAGAACAAGGTCTTAAAATGGGTCTACTTTTTAATCTGATGAATCTTAAATCTCCATACTGATTTCCATAGGAGTTACACTAGTTTACATTCCCATCTGTCCTCTCCCTACAACCCTCCCCTGCCTTTGTTTGTTTTCTTGATGATTACCATTCTGGCTAGGGTTTACATTTCCTTTCCAGCTATAGATGTTGAACATTTCATGCATCTAATTGAGATGACCATATGATTTTTGCCCTTGATTCTGTTTATGTGCTTTATTGCATTAATTTGTTTATGTGAAGCCATCCTGTATTTCTGGAATGAAACCAACTTAATTATGGTGTACGATCTTTTTAATATGCTTGCAAGTATTTTATTGAGAATTTTTGTGTCCATAGTCATCAAGGAATTTGTGTGTGTGTGTTTATTGGATGTTAGTGTCAGGATAATATTGGCTGCATAGAATAGGTTTGGTGGATTCATCTTTAAAAGTGTAGTAGCGTTTGTTAGAGAATACATCCAGTACTAAGCTCTTTATTAGTTTTTCAACTTTATTGCTTGTTTTAGATCTTTTTTAGTGGTTAACACTCTCTTGATTCAATTTTAGAAGGACAAATTTACTTAAAAAATTATTTCTTCTGTATTTTCTAGTTTATTATATTTTTGCTTTTTGATATTTCTAAATTTTTACATTGAGATATATTAAAATTTTTCACCAGTCTATATTATGAGTTCTTGATTCTTGCAAACATTTTTAGTATATTAATATTACTATGTGAACACTTTTTTTGCTCCAGATTCCAGTCACAGTCTTATATGTCTAAAGGACACTTCTGATGGGACTTAAGATGAGAAGATTTAGTCAAATGATGAGGAATTATGGGAAGAATATTCTAGGCAGAGTTTTCTAGATGGGAAAGAACATAATGAGACTGCACAACAAGAAATTCTATAGAGTTGTGTAGGACATGCAAAGATGAGAGAAAGGTTTGAGTGGAGAGTGGTATGATAGGCTAGTGACATATTATTAAGCCCTTTGGGAAGCCATGAAAAGTATCCCAAGACCATAAAGAAATTTAATGATGGCCAGTCAGATTTGTGTTTCAGGCAGATAATTTGACTTCTGTGTGAATGAGTTGATTAAAAACTCCTTACTACAAACACAGGCAAATGATGAATGATGTATGCCGAAGGCATTGAGATAACAATTGAAGTTCTGATCATAAATAGATATTCAAGATGGAAATGAGAATGAAAAGTAAGCAAGACCATCCAGGTGGTACTAGCAAAATTTAGGACAAAGTGATGTCATAGAAATTGTGAAGTGTTTGTAGAAAGAAGTAATAGTGATCTGAGCTACTGCAGAGATTTTGAGCAAGATAAGGAACAAAAGTACTTTATTTTAACTGTAAAGGAATCATTGATGACCCATGCAATGGAAGTCATATTACAGCAATTCTCAAGTGAGAATTAAGAGTTCCTTCCAAAGTTTAAAAGGAGAGAAGGGAATAACTTAGAGTTGAAAGCTCGTAACAATATATTGTAAAATCTATATCAAAAGAGATAGAGTGACAGGAATGGGCAAGAAGAGGAAGAAGTTGAAGATAGAGAAGGTGATCAAGACTTTGACATTCCTGGAGCGTACACTGAGCGAAGGTTATGGCTTTGGGAGCATGCTTTGGGGACATTGGGATTTATGTGAATATATTTATGCCAGTACTAGAGCTTGAACTCAAGGCCTCTGTTCTTACTTGGCTTTTTACCACTTGAACTTTCATTTTTAGCCTTTTGAAAGTTAATTGGAGATAAGAGTGTCATGGATTTTTCTGCCTAGGCTGGCTTTGAACCGAGATCCTCAGGTCTCAGCTTCCTGAGTAGCTGGGATTACAGGCATGAGCCACCAGCACCCAATTTATATTGGGTTTAGACAGTAGGTAAAAGTAAGCCGGGTGCTGGTGGCTCACGCCTGTAACCCTAGCTACTCAGGAGGCTGAGATCTGAGGATCACTGTTCAAAGCCAGCCCGAGCAGGAAAGTCCATGAGACTCTTATCTCCAATAAAAAACACTAGAAAACTGGAAGTGGCACCGTGGCTCAAGTGGTAGAGCACTTGCCTTGAGCTGAAGAGCAGGGACAGTGCTCAGGCCCAGAGTTCAAGCCCCACAACCGACCAAAAAAAAAAAAAAAGTGAGCCAGAGGAGCTGGGAAGATGGCTCAGTGGTAGAGTGCTTGCCTTGCATTCATGAGGCTCTGGATTCAATTCCTCAGCACCACATAAGCAGAAAAAGCTGGAAGTAGCACTGACGCTCAAGTGGTAGAGCGCTAGCCTTGAGCTGAAGAGCTCAGGGACAGTGCCTAGACCCAGAGTTCAGGCCCCAAGACCAACAAAAAATAACAAAATACCAAAATGAGCGAGAGTCTGAATGCAGATGAGCTTGTATGCTTGGTGGTAGAGGGTGAGGAGGTTTTCTGTAGTGGCTTCTCTGTTTTCTTTTTTTTTTTTTGTTTTTTTTTTTGGTCCGGTCGTGGAGTCTGAACTCTGGGCCTGGGCGCTGTCCCTCAGCTCTTCAGCTCAAGGCTAGCGCTCTACCACTTGAGCCACAGCGCCACTTCCGGCTTTTTTTCTTTTTGCTTTATGTGGTGCTGAGGAATTGAACCCAGGGCCTCATGCATGCAAGGCAAGCGCACTACCACTGAGCCACCTTCCCAGCCCCGACTTCTCTGTTTTCTTTGTGATAAACACAACATTCCCATTTGCTGAACTGAAGAGAATGTTTGGGAAGAGGGTGGAAGGGAAGAGTAAAGGAGAATAGAGGATGTCTGAAACATTAGGTATGTAGAAGTAGAGAGAGCAGGGCCCAGGGAAAACTTGAGGAAGAGAATGAGTTTCAGGTATTGATGATTAATTCATAGTGGGACTATATCTTCATGAATTTCTCCAGCAGCTTAGAACAGCAATCACACTAGCCTTTCCTGAGATGTGTGGGTCTCTGAAATGCAAGGAAGGAAATACAGTGAATGTGATTCACTTCCTTGAACATCCACCATTGTTCTGTGCTGCAGTATTGAAAATTCCTCTGAAGTTATTGAAGTGTGTGTGAACTGAACCCCTTTACTTCTTCAGTAAATGGTTCCAGACTGCTGTCTTGTTTTCCTTTAAGTTTTTGTCTGCTTTTTTATACTATTTGTCTACTCCCTTTCTGTTTTTTTCCTTGTTGTCAGTTGTTCTATCACATTGCTGTCTGCATGCAAGTCTATATCAGCCCTACACTCTGGACTTTGTCAACTTCGGGATTATCACACCTGAAATAAAGCTGTGGGCTTGAAGACCAGACAACCAAGCTTGTTAGAATTTTGTGCAAAGTAAGAGTATATAACATCTTAGTGTGATTCTCATGTGCTGTGCTTTGAGGATGTACATGAGTGTTTGTACATGAATTTTGTGACATTTATTGGATTGTTTCTCAGTTGTCCATGTGAAATGTTTGTTGCTTGTATTTCCATTGTGTTTATTTTCTTACTTTGAATTTCCATGGATTATAATATATTAGTCCTTAATATTTATGATTATATCTTTGTAATTGTGTTTTAGTTCTTATATTTTCATAATCCTTAGCTAAATTTTAAACCCGCTTTAGACATTATTATTATTTATTATTCTCATGGATTTTCAAATACTGATATTTTATATGGAAATAACATGTGTTTTCAACTATTTATGCATTTGTATGAAAGTAACATATCATGTCACAACTTGGTCATGTACCCATGTCATATGTAAAGGAACAAAGTTAAACAAATATTCTGGACGGTTTGAAGAACCAGTTATATACTCTTGCTTATGAATTTTTCATGTTGATATTGACTTCATGTGTGAATATCCCATGTTCATATAAGTGTTTTAATTTTTAAAGAAATATATTCTTAGATGCCCAATAAATAGTTTAATACTTCCTATGAACTCTTCTGCTGCTGCTGCTGCTGCTTCTCCTTCCTCCTCCTCCTATTCTTCTTCTTCTTCTTCTTCTTTCTTCTCCTTCTTCTTCTTCTTCTTCTTCTTCTTCTTCTTCTTCTTCTTCTTCTTCTTCTTCTTCTTCTTCTTCTTCTTCTTCTTCTTCTTCTTCTTCCTTCCTTCCTTCCTTCCTTCCTTCCTTCCTTCCTTCCTTCTTCTTTCTTCTTTCTTCTTCTGTGCTAAGGATTGAACCCAGGGCCTCACACATTCTAGGAAAGCCCTCTACCTATCATTAACTACGTCCTTATTCCCAATTCACTTAATTTTGGTTACCTTCTTCCATGTTGGGAGGAAGGTAATTTTCTACAGGGTCATTTGGTGACTTGGCCTTAACTCTAAGGATATACTGGGACCTTGAGCTATACTGGGACCTTAGGCTAGACTGGACCTCACTGACAGTGCCCTGGCTACACTGGGTGACTGAAAGAAGCTTATTCTTTAGATTCCCAGATTCCTCCTGGGTGTGATGGCCTTGCTGGGCTACTTTTGTGCTTACTACAGAGGGACCACTGCTAAACCCCAGAGCTCTGAGTCCAGGCTGCTGCCTCTGCAGAGCTGTTTGAAGCTCTTTCTTCTGAGTTCCTTAATCCAGCTTGGGGCTGACTGGGAATGGGGACATAGGTCCAGAGACAATGTCCCACTCACTCTGTGGATATCAGTTGAATCTAAAGGAGATTTCTCACTCTTTTGCATTCTATTCTCAGTAGGTTTTGGATTTTTTAAAAAAAAGTCTCAATGTTAAATTTCCCCTTATACACTGAAGTACCTGTACATAATATATCTATTAAAATGATGGGACATAGGACGTAAAAGCAAATTTAAGAAATTACAGTAATCAATTTTAGATTAGTAAAAAACAAAACAACAACAGACCATTTCTGTTCAGTGTTACCTTTTCCAGAACAAAACCCGCATTGCCTTTTTAGTTTTAAGTAATTCATTGAAGGATATTAGTATTTGTAAGGCATGCTTATATCTTACTGGTATAATTTCTCAGAAGTGATCTTAAAAACCAGGCAGGTATTCCAGTGTTAGATGAATTTTCTAATTTTGTTTTGTTTCATTTTATCTAAGAACACTGGAACTATTTTGGGGCTGATGAGAATCTTGGTCCGGTGGCTGTAAGTATTCGAAGGGAAAAACCAGAAGAAATGAAAGAAAATGGATCTCCATACAACTATCGAATAATTTTTAGAACTAGTGAGGTAAGTGGCAAGTGAGAGGAGTTTGAGGCTTAATTGCAATGTCTGTTTGTGTGTGGGGGCTGGGGAGGATGAGTAGAAGCAATAGAAGAGCAATTATATTCAGTAGCCCACGATCACAGATGTCAGAGTAAAAAAGACTTTTCTGTAGTTCTACTGGAAATGTAAGCAGACAAGATGGGTATAAATGGATCCTTTCTAATTCTTGAGTAGATAAAATAAATGAATAGAAATTTTGATTCAGAGAGATAGGTTTATGAAGTGTGGCTAAAAGAAATTATCCTTAAAAGCTCAAATGGACTATTGCATATCCTACCCAGGACAATTGGGAAGTACCCAGTGTTGGTAAACAAAGAGATTTAACAGATGAGAAAGGGTCATCTAAGATTTAGCTCAGTCTTCCAAACTATTGCTAAGAACATTTCTGAAGCTAGAAGAGAAAGACTTTCCTTCTTCCTCTTTTACCTCTCTATAATTTGTCTTTTCTCTGAGGCCTACAACAAAGAGTATTTGAACTGGGAAGCTATCTAATTGTGGGTAAAACCAGCCCTGAGAAATCTTTAGGCATGAAATACATATTGTATATGAGTTTCTATTTTAAAGCAAAAGTTTAAAAAAGCAGCTAACAAATCATTTTTAAATTGAACTTGTAAACTTGATTGGGACTATAAAATTCCTACTTGTTTTCTTTCGAAGCATTTGTATATAATTGTTCCCATCATCAATTTATTGCCTCTCAGCTCCTAATTTACTTTATATGTCGTAATGCCCGATATTCCCTTGAGATATATAGAAAATAATGGTTTTGAATCTAGTTTCGATAGGACATTTGTCTTCATTTCCCTCACTGGACACAGCAAGTTTCAGAGGTTAGCTTCACTTAGGATTTTTCCCTGAGCTGAAACTCTGGGGAAATTAAAAATATGACTTTTAAAAGTAAGGATTTATTATCTAATGTGTTGTCTGTAGTGGTTAAGGAGAAAGGGAAAGCCTGTTTGCTTTTCTCTTGTGTGTGCCAGATCTGATCCTTAGATGTGCACATTCTATGAGATGAGTGAGATGCACACAGGTAGCTGCCTCTTTCTGGCTTTCCAAATCTATTAGATTTCCTTGAATGGCTCTTCTCTTATTTCCAACTGTTTCTGTTCATCTGCTCTTACTATTATCTCCCTGCCAAGGCTATTAGAATCAGAGTCCCATCATCATAGTTTTCTTTCTGTGTGTTGTTTTTATCAGTTTCTTCTACTTTCCTAACCACTGGCCTACCTGATTCCTTGGTGTTGGTGGAGTTTCTTCAATGGGTTCTTCCAGTGGTTTTTCTGCATTGCACCTCCTTAGTTACCAAGGACAGCTTCAAGCGCTACATACTCTCCAGGATTGATTCTGTTTTGTTCTCTGCTATGGCCTGTGAACCCACAAACTCTGGTCTTTATCCTGTGCTTCCACTTTGCCTTCTCTCCTGAAGTGTTCTATGTGCTTCTTCCTCCAGATCTATAGTCACAGGTTCTGTGGAAGGTCCACTCAGTTGAGTTCCATCCTTAGTTCCTTTCCATAGCCTTTGTTTAAAAGGTCCAAGTCAGATGTAGTTTTGGAAAACCACTGCACTTATTATGTAGGTTCAAATAATTTTCAGTTTCGGGCCATTGTAGGTTTCTACAAACCTACATTGTAGGTTTGGACCAGGAACCTTAAAATCACCTTTGATTCCTCTCTTCTTCCTGCTTCAAGATCTAGTCTTTTAACAATCCTTGCTGATCTTGTCTTCAAAATGCTATATGTCTGGAACTCATCTACTTTTCCACCCCCACACTTGTGGTCTGGGCCTGGTCTTACTCTGTTCTACCTCTGCTCTGAAGCCCTGCTTCCTTCCAGCCTGTTAAATTCATCTCTGCAAAATGTTATCCATATTTCCTCATTCCTCCTTTAAGGACTCTCATGTTCTTATGATTATGAGTAAAAGATAACATCCTTGCTAGCCTAACAAATCTAGCAGATGTGCTTTCCATTATCTATCTAATCTCATCTCCAGGATCTTCCTCTGGCTTAGTCTTTTCTCGCCAGTCTAGTTTTAGTTTCTAGTCTAGTGCTGGTTTCCACAGCACCCCTTAGCTCCAGCACTCTCATTTCCCCCTGGCCTTTATTTGTCACAGTGACCTTCCTAGACTACTAGATTTCTTTACCCTGCCTCATTTCATATCTTAATTGCATGCTTTATTTTCATTAATACTTAACACTATCTTACATACTATACTTATGTATTTTGTTGCTATTTCTCCACTAATCCATGAGGATGAACACTTTTATCTCAGTTGTTTATTACTGTTTGCTTGCCTAATGCCTAGTCCCTTTTCAGGGTTCAGGGTATAGGCTGTAGTGTAGTGCTTGCCTAGCAAGTGCAAGATCCAGGGTTCCATCCCTAGCACCGCCAAAAAAAGGGCATAAAATAATGAAAAGAAAATTGTCCCTTTTCTCCCTCTTCCTCTTCCCTCCTGTTTATTTTCTTTTTTACTTTATTTTTTTGCCAGTCCTGGTCTTGAACTCATGGCCTAGGCTCTGTCTGTGAGTCTCTATACTCAAGGCTATAAGGCGAGTGCTCTATCACTTGAGTCATCTCCACTTCCAGTTTTCTGGTGGTTAATTGGAGATAAGAGTCTCACAGACTTTCCTGCCTGGGCTGACTTTGAATCAAGATCTTCAGATCTCAGCCTCCTGAGTAGCTAGGATTACAGGTGTGAGCCACCGGTGCCTGGCTTGATAGGTATACTTTAAAAAGTAGGTCTTTAACCTTAACTTCTGGACTTCTAGCGACAGTCATTTTACTTGTTTCATAGAAGTGAGCTTACTATATGTAATATATATATATATATATATATATATATATAAAATTAGAATTAGAGGCTTCTCATGTATAAATTTCTCACGTCAGTAAATAGTCCGAGAAAAAAGATTGTTCATCACTGTGGCTTCAGTGAATAGCATCAAAATAACAGATACAAACAAATCTCTTAGCAGTATTCACTGCAAAACACAATAAAAAAAAGACTTGACGTGTATTTGTAGGCATGGTGGTTTGTTTATAAACAGTTAAGAGCACAGAAATCTCTGTTCCTGGAAGCCATTAACAAATATATCAATACATAATGCTAGTGGTTAGGTTGTAAAAATGAGCCATTCTTTTCTCATCTGCTTTGACTTTCAAGTTAGCTGCAGTCGTTCAGTACTGCAAGATGCAATGATCTGCATTTCTGGTCTTGTCTTCTAAATTGAAAATACTCCTGTGATCTCTGATCCAAGGTACATTATCCTATGGAAGGAAGAAGAACCCAGTAATTACTGAGTTATCCAGCTATTTTATGTGATTTAGAAACAAAAGCAGAACAAAAATACATTCCATACAACAAGAGATTGATAGGAACCATACAACAAGAGATTGATAGGAAAATGATTACTTTTATATGTATTATTTAAAAAAGAAACTGTAAGAGAGAAAAAGATACTTACCAAATGAATAAACTGAAAATACCTTTCATCCCCTTTTCTTTATTGAGAGCAAGATGTAAATAAATTTGACTTTTTAAAAATTCACTTTTTATTATTTTTAAATAGTTGTATAAAGAGGTTTCAATTAAGCATGTTAATTTCTGTATACAGTGCATCTTGATCAGTGTCACCCCTTCTATCATTTTCCTTACTCTTCCTTCTAATCCCAATCCCACCTGTTCTCTCAAGTTTCCCAGTTCTATTTTCATGTATGTACAGTGAATATTATGACTACATTAACCCATCATTCATCTCTCCCCTTTTAATCCTTGCCCCCTCAAGACATGTTTCAGCTTCCTGATAGTCATTTTGTTGAACTACCTGTCAATTGTTCAGTTATAATGGGTGTTACACTAAGAAATATGCTCCTTCTTATACCATACTTCAGTCAATTTGATCGTGTGTGTATATATATACATATATATACATATATATATTTGTGTGTGTGTTCAAATATGGCTATATTTTAGATCTGATCTCCACATATAGAAATGGTTCACCCTTTGTCTGAGCCAAACTTATTTCACTCAGTGTAATTTTGTCCAGGTCTATACATTTCCTTGCAAATGACAAATGACATATATATATTTTTTTATTCATTTATTTATTTATTTATTTATTTTGCGATCATGGGGCTTGAACTCGGGGCCTAGATGCTGTTCCTGAGCTCTTCAGCTCAAGGCTAGTGCTCTACCAGGTGAGCCACAGCACCACTTCTGGGTCTGGTGGTTAATTGGAGATAAGAGTCTCACAGACTTTCCTGCTCAGGTTAGCTTTGAACCATGATCCTCAGATCTCAGCCTCCTGAGTAGCTAGGATTACAGGCATGAGCCACCAGCACCTGGCTTCTCTTGTTTTTTTTTAATTGGTACCAAAGCTTGAACTCAGAGCCTTGCTTACTCAGATAATGTTCTACCACTTGATCCATGCCTTTCCTTGCTTTTCTTTTTTTTGGCTTTTTTTTTTTTTTGCCAGTCATGGGGCCTGAACTCTGGGTCTGGGCTCTGTCCCTCAGCTCTTTAGCTCAAGGCTAGCGCTCTACCACTAGAGCCACAGTGCCACTTCCGGCTTTTTCTGTTTATGTGGTGCTGAGGAATCGAACCCAGGGCCTCATGCTTGCAAGGCATGCACTCTACCACTGAGCCATCTTCCCAGCCCTGGCGTTTTTTTTTAAGATGGAATGTTGCAGACTTTTCTACCTGTGTTGACTTTGAACCATGATTCTCTGGATCTCAGTCTTCTGAGTAGCTAGGATTATTGGTATGAATCACAAGTGACTGGCTTCCTGTTTCTTTTTACTCTTACCAGTTGACGAATTTTATAGATTTTGTTTCCCTGGCAATCCTTCCTGTGGTTTCAGTGTTTCTTCCTTTTCCCCCAAAGTCCTGGGGATTAAAGAATCTTACCTGCTAGTCAGAGCCATGCTCCAACCCTGAGAAAGCATCTCACTGCCTGGACTGTTCCCTGATGTGCCAATCCATTACTTTGACTTCTAAGTGCTGGGATTACAGATGTGCATCACCACACTTGACTTTCTTTTCTTGTTACTTGGAATAATTTTTTAGTTTCCTAACTCTTCTCTGCCTCCAGTTTCTTCCATGTGCATTTTATCTTATTTTCCCATTTAATTTCTGAAGGTATGGATCCTTGTTCCCATCTGAACCCACTTTGATATTGCCTGTGGAGCCAGAGTTACCCACCCTTCATCAATGGCAGGGCCTTCTGCTCTGCGTTCTCTGCTCTTCCCCTGCACACAATTCCACCATCATGCCCTGTCCTTTCTTTTTTCTTTTTTTTTAATTTAATAAGTTTTTATTGTAAAAATACTGTACAGAGGGGTTACAGTTACATGAGCAAGGTAATGAATACATTTCTTATTGAGCATTGTTGCCTCCTCCTTTGTTTTTCTCCTACCATCTCTTCCCTCCCACCTCCTCAACTACACCCCCCCACCCCGCCTAAATTGTAAAATTTGTTTTTTCAACATAGCATCTGGTACATCTCATTGTTGCAATGGGTCGACTTGTATCCCTATTTAAACAATTTGTTTTTCCCTTCCCCTTCCCAAATTATACCAACATCAAATACAGTGAAAACAGGTTATACTGTGCAGGAGGGACATACAAAGCAACAAAAAAAAAAATCACATGGTACTATATAAATACATTAGAAACAATAGCAAGAAAGAAAAAACCTCTTATGTCCCTACCTTGGGTTCATTTTGCTTAACATCATCTTATCTTACTAGTTATTGCAAATAAGGGAAACCATGGGATCTATGTTTCTTTGGGTGTGGCTTACTTCACTTACTATAATTTTTTCCAAGTCTTTCCATTTCCTCATTCTTCAAGGAAATAGAAGAGGCAATCCAAAAATTCATATGGAACAATTAAAGACCCAAATAGCAAAAATGATCCTTAACAGAAAGAACAGTGCTGGAGGAATATCAATACCAAATTTCAAACTCTTCCACAAAGCCATAGTAATCAAAACAGCTTGGTACTGGCACAAGAACAGACCTCAGGACCAATGGAATAGAATTGAAACCCCAGAAATGAACCACAGACCTACAGCCACCTAATCCTTGATAAGGGAGCTAAAAAAAACAGGATGGAAGAATGACAGCCTCTTCAGTAAACGGTGCTGGCAAAATTGGTTAATCACCTATAGAAAACTAAAGCTAGATCCTTATATATTACCCTGTACCAGAATCAACTCCAAATAGATCAGAGACCTCAGAGTCAAAGCAGACACTGAAAACATTACAGGAAAGAATAGAAGAAACCCTAGATCTCCTTGGCACAGGCCAAAATTTTCTTAATAGAGACCCAGAAACACAAGTCAAAGAAAGGTTGGATAAATGGGATTGCATGGAGCTGCAGAGCTTCTGCATGGCAAAGGACATAGCTAGCATGATCAATAGAAAGCCCACGGATTGGGAGAAGATCTTCACTAGCCGTACAATGGACAAGGGTCTCAGATCTAAAATATACCTGAAACTTAAACAATTAAATCCCCCAACAACAAATCACCAAAGAAACAACTGCCCAATAAATAAATGGGCTAAAGACTTACAGAGAAACCGCCCCATCCTTTCTTAATCTAACTTTATCTGTCACGTCTTCCCACTTGTAGCCTGTTTTTTGTTTTGTTTTGTTTTTTTACTATCTCCATTTCCTTCTTAATTCACTTTCTCTCTGACAACTTCTATTTATAGAAACTGTACCTTTGTTCTATTCTATAGCTCTTTCTTATGACACCCCTCCTAGTATGGCCTTTCCTTGTGGTCTGAGCTTTTGTGATGCCTTCTCTGCCTTTGGACTGTCTTGAGACCTGCTATTGTGCTTCTCTTAGTAAATGTGTTCCTCCCAGACTACCTGTGTGTATTTCTTATTTCACCCCTCTCTCAATACATGTTCCTCTGCTAATTTCATAGATTGCTATTGGAGCAGAACATCTTAAAGCCTATATATTTTTAATGTAAAAGTGTTCAGTTTGATCTTTTTTTTTTCAATCACAAGCAGCATTTGAAGTATGTTAACAATTTTGCCACATGAATTTTTTTGGAAATCAATACTACTTTAGGCTCTATGCCTGGTTAGCTTTTCTCTGATGAATCATCATGACATAGAGGAATGTCTTTACTTGAGTTTATCTTTCACAATAATGGAAAGTATTTAAAGGATTGAAGGAAAGGGTAAGTATTTCTCAGTGCTGCCTGCTACAATTGCTGTTCTGATAGAGAGGCATTGAGAGATACAAACTGTCTGTGCTGAAGGCTGGGAATATGGCTTAGTGGTAGAGTGCTATCCTTGAGCAGAAGAAACTTAGGGACAGTGCCCAGGTCCTGAATTCAAACTCCAGGACTGGCACAAAAAAAAAAAAAAAAAGAGGAAGGAAAGAACACAAGTCTGTGCTGATCAGTGATATATGATTGATATATATATATTAACTCAACTTTTCAAAAGTTACAACATTCACATTCTAAGTATGTGTTCTTCAGATGTCTTTCTTAATATGTTGGTTAATGTGTTTAGTGCCATTATATAGCCTCATAGAACCTTTGATCTTACTGATCTCTTGAAGGCGATGTGATATTTGGCAGTTAAGTAACTTATCCTCTGGATAATATATTATGAGTTCCTTTGAACTTGGGTGTTCTAAAGTATTGTTTTTCATATACAAAGTATATGAAAGTATATTAAAGTATATCTTCATGTGTAAAGTATCATATGCACAATTTCATATATAAAGAATCTTACATAAGATGCTTGTGGCAGATTGGCCACAGATACCATTTTCCAGCTTTGTAGAGAATGGCTGTCTAGGCCTTCAACACATTCAGCAGTCCCCTGCCCCAGAGAGGCCTCACCCCTATACCTATCTCTCTTGCAGCTCATGACACTAAGGGGTTCTGTCCTGGAAGATGCCATTCCCTCCACAGCGAAGCATTCAACAGCCAGAGGACTGCCTCTGAAAGAGGTGCTGGAACATGTGATCCCAGAGCTCAATGTCCAGTGCCTGCGGCTGGCCTTCAACACACCCAAAGTCACGGAGCAGCTCATGAAACTGGATGAGCAAGGGGTGAGTGTGGCTTCCAAAGGAGCCCTTTCTTGCTACTCAATATTTCCTGCTGACTTCGAGGACACAACCTTAACCTTCCTTCCTTCCTTCCTTCCTTCCTTCCTTCCTTCCTTCCTTCCTTCCTTCCTTCCTTCCTTCCTTCCTTCCTTCCTGCCTTCCTTCCTGCCTTCTCTTTCTCTCTCTCTTTCTCTCTCTTTCTTTCTCTTTTTCTCTCTTCCTCCCTCCCTCCCTCCCTCTCTCTCTCTCTTCCTTCCTTTCTTCCTTTCTTCCTTCCTTCCTTTCTTTCTTCCTTCCTTCCTTCCTTCCTTCCTTCCTTCCTTCTCCTTCCTTCCTTCCTTCCTTCCTTCCTTCCTTCCTTCTTTCTTTCTTTTCTTTCTTTCTTTCTTTCTTTCTTTCTTTCTTTCTTTCTTTCTTTTTTCTTTCTTTCCTTTCTTTCTTTCTTTTGGAAACTGTTACCATCTATTATGAAGCATATTCACAGTGCTATTTTTTTGAATCTCTTTTTTAATTAACTCTAAACATTGTTCATCTGATGAAATCAGGAGATAGGTAGAGTATCACAGGAGATAGGTAGAATTCCTAAACTATGCTCACCTCTTTTAAGAGTCTTCCATACATGAAATAAAATTTTGAGTATGTGGGAATAATTTGTAGTGGTAATATAGTAATGTTACTATATTAATAGTAATATAGTAATAATAATAACTAGCACTAAGGAATATACTCACCAGGGTGTAACTATCTTAAATATGTTAATTAGTCTTCCAGCCCTAAGAAAATAATACTGTTACTCTTCCCATTTTATAGATAAGAAATCTGAGGCAAAGAGAAATTACTTACTAAATCCAGTTTTACAGTTGGAAAGTTGTAAAACCAGGATTCTAACAATCATCTGCCTCAAAGTTTGGGTGCTAACCACTACAAGCCACTACACCACACCATTCTTAACAGCTTAGAGTTTAAAACTTATAAGTAGCACCAAAGATGCATTTTAGCAAATACTTGCTGCCTCTGTAGTCCGTTTCTATATACTTTAAAAAAATGTTTTCCCTCTACAGCTTGCAGAAGGGAAGCGTAGAAGTTTATGATCTGAATCAGTCACTAACCAGAGAGTGTTACTCACATTCTGTGTGAAGAAGTTTTAGCGTATGGGTTAATTTTATAGATACAGCCGACCCTTGGTATCTACAGGTGTAATTCCAAGGAGACCATCAATGAGGGAAAAAAACCATAAATTTCCAGAAAGCATAGAGTTCAGGTACCATATTGAAGGTATTTTCATTCATTTCTCCATAGCATCCCAACTTCCACCAGGCCCTTGATGCTTTTCAACAAATACATTTTCCCTTTATCATGTAAATTAAGTACATTAACTTTCACCTTTCTGCATCATTTGCTTTTGGGAGGAGGTATTTTCTTAAAATTAAATGCCAGGAAGTACTCAGCAGATACACAATTTAAACACAATTGATAATAAATGGGAACTGATTGAGTTTCCTCAATAACTGAGCAACTTGATGTGCTTAATATTTGAAATGTTTTGAAATGTCTTTTGATATGTTAATTACTATTATTTTTGACTGGTGGGATCTAGGTAATAAATCTACAAATAAGGAGATTTACTATATTGCATTTATATAATCTTTCTTTATCTCCTTTTTAGTATATCACCTGTTTAATACCCTGTTAGTAGGTACAATTAGTTTCAAATACCGTTGAAAAACTTCTTTACAATGTATTGGTCCAGACATTGAATGCCATTATCATAACAAATTTGGATAACATTTTCTTAAGTAAAATTTCCAGTTTTATTAAAATAGAGACCAAAAAAATCAGTTTTGCTTTTCTGTTTCAGCCAGTGAGAAGATGAAATGAACCAATAGTTGCTTATAACTTTTCTCATCCTCAGGTTTCTGTCCACTTTGCTCTTAATAATTCATAGCTTCTGAATGCTTCAGAAGGCAACTGATACTTAACTATTTTTCTAGTAAATATTCTAGACATTTGTGCTAATGAAGATTAGATTCAACTTCATCTTCATTGATTTATTCATTTCAGATACTATGCTAATCAAAGAAATAAACTCACCTAGACACTAATACCATAGTCATATTTAGCATAAATTTATATTAGAAATCTTGTATATAAAGAAAGTATATATTATGAATTTCCCTTGTTTTAAACATGTAAAAGCTTGACATTGAGTAAGATGCATTGTACTCATAACCTGACAAGTTGAATTGAAACTCTTTTGCACAATTACTTAAAGATAATAAAAAGTTATATAAATTAAAAACCATGGTACTCAAACATAGATATTCCAATTATAATACCTTTTGGGATCTCTGGTTCATCTTATGTCCTCTATTAGTGATTGAAAAACGTTAGATTGAAGATAGTGCCTTGTAATGAACACTTTATGGTTCCTTCAGGGTGTGAGTTTAACACAAATTAATTCACAAAATTGGCTGTTATTTTGTAAATATGGCTTTCCTATTTTTGGAGATATTAAAATATCCCTTCCTTCATAAATGTTTAATGATAATCTATGGCAATTGTCTTAAAAGTTAAGTTTGGCAATCACTGAGTTTATCCAATTTTATTTTGGAAAAGAATGCCTTAAATATGCTATCCTATGAAAAGATCTCACTATGCTACCAGTTAGTAGCATCTAGAAGTTTTAAGTATGCTACGCTGTAGTAGCAGCTTCATATTTGGACTTAAGGGCACCAGCAATGACCCCTGTCTTTGCTTATTTAGGTCCATCTCTAGCATTCAGCGTTAGGAGTATACAGGTTGTTGTATAAAGGTGACATGGTATACAAAGGTGACTTCAGTATGAGTGTTACTTTGGGGCCAGAAAATCTTATTAATGCCTTGGAACCATTTTGCGAAAGTGATTTTTTTTGTGTGCTTTTAGGAATTTATATTTTGCCTGGTGCTGATAGCTCATGCCTAGCTACCTAGGAGGCTAAAATCTGAGAACTGAGGTTCACAGACAGCCCAGGCAGGAAAGTTTATGAAACTCTTTATCTCTAGTTAACCACCAAAAAGCCAGAAATGAATATGTAGCTCAAGTATTAGGGACCAGCCTTGAGTAGGAAAAGCTAAAGGAGGTACCCAGGCCCTGAGTTCAAGCAGTAGTACTGGCACCCAAAAAAAAAAAAATTATTTTAAGTTGCGAACTAGCGGCTCACACCTGTAATCTAGCTACTCAAAAGGCTGAGATCTGAGGATCACAGTTCAAAGCCAGCCTAGTCAGACAAGTCTTTGAGACTCTTATCTCCGGTTAGTTAGCCAAAAGCCCTGAACTGAAGTTGTAATTCAATTGATAGATCATCAGCAAGGCAAGGCCCTGAATTCAATCCCAAGTACTGGTTCACACACCACTCTGTTTCTATCTTTGCGTCTGTCTCTGACTCTCCCTTCCTTCTTTTTCTCCCCCCTCTCTAAAGAAATATGTATTTTTAAATGAAATGCATATGCAAGTGCATGAATTACACATGTGAATGCACAATGTACATGCATGGATTACACATCCTGTTTTCTATGGTTGCAGTCATTTTTTTAAAATTTCAAGCTATATGTTGAGATGTAATTCATGTATTTCTAGGTCTTTGTTTTTAAAATGAGTTAATGTAATAAAGAGAAATTGGATTTAGTATAAGGAACTTTTAAATTTGTTTAAATGTTTAAAAGCTAATCAGTTACTACCTTTTCTACTCTTACTAAATGACTTAATTATGTCTATAAAAATACACAAAGCCAAGTGCTGGTGGCTTACATTTGTAATTCTAGCTATTCAGGAGGCTGAGATCTGAGGATCTTGGTTCAAAGCCAACCTAGGCAGAAAGTCTCTCATCTCTGATTTTAAAAAAAGAAAAAAAAAACTACTCAGAAAAAGCTGCAAGTGGCACTGTGGTTCAAGTGGTAAAGCACTAGCCTTGAGCATAAACAGGCTCAGAACAGTGCCCAGGCCCTGTTCAAACCCCCAGGACCAGCAAAAAAAAGAAAAGAAAACACAATTTGTTCCTATGTGGTGGCATTTTTGCCTTTCAGATTCTTGTTCCTTTATTTTTTTTTCCTACTACAAAAAGCTAAAATTGGCGCAAAACAAAAATTTAAAAATTTATCTGTAAGATATACAAGGAAACACTGCACAAGACCTAATAATTTGTTTTTCATTTTGACTTTACAATGGTACGTATGTATGAGTGGGATGTATGCTTTTTTTCCTGACCTGAAAAGATACATGTTGGAAAATAACTTTATGCTTTACACTTTATCCAGACATTCACATCTACTTCCTGATAATGATGTGGATCTTTCACTATTTATTTCTGTCTATTTTCATTGTTACATAAAATGAGAGTGAGAAGCTATAAATCATGGACATTGTTTTCATACTTTGGGCTTTAGAAAATTTGGATCAACTCTGGAGTCCATTTACCTGTCATGTTTGCAGGTCATTATTTATTAGCTAATTGAGAACATCTGTTATGATAGAGACAAATTAGGTAAGTGTATGTTGCATTATTACTATGGTCTAATCACTTAATTAGTATCATATGATTTAGTGCTGGCAGCACCCCTTTAGCAGTATGATACTGGGCTGTTTTACAGTTGAGGGGATTGAGTTAAACACTAGTTCTCAGTCATTTTCTTCCTCTCATTTCCTAATAATCACTGGATTGTGCTTATACTGGGGCTTGAACTCGGCCTCGTGGTCTCACTTGGCAGTTTTGCTCAAGACTGGCAGTCTTCCACCTGAACCACATGTTCATTTCCAGCTTTTTGCTAATTAATTGGACATAAGATTCTCATCGACTTCTATGTTTGGGCTGGCTTTGAACTGTGATCCTTGTATCCCAGCTTCTTGAATAGCAGTTTTTAATAATATTATTTATATTTTAAGCTTTGCTAATTTTTATTTATTCTTTCATGCTATTTTTATCAGTAAAACAACTATATAGCCAATTATTAGGAATCCCATTATTGTTCAGATGATTTTTTTAAGTTACATGACTAATTCAGTTATTTTAAAATTTGTTGTATCAAAGCTATTGTTCTTGGAAATGGCGCTGTGGCTCAAGTGATAGAGCGCTAGCCTTGAGCTGAAGAGCTGAGGGACAGCGCCCAGGCCCAGAGTTCAGGTCCCATGACTGACCAAAAAAAAAAAAAGGCTATTTTTCTTAAGAGGTTATTTAAAAACACCTCTATCTCATTTATTTTGTATAGGGGAATGAAAGCTTGTCATGCCAAGCTCAGGAATTCATACGTGTACAATACCTCAATGTAATGCTGACCACAGAGTAAACATTAGCTGTTGAGCTGTTGTTGATGACTATGAAATAATAAATGTGCTGATTGTGCTTTTCATACATTACTTCATTTAATCTTTATGAACATCTTATGAAAAAACTCTTACTATAAGTGACATTATACTTGATTATTACAAGTAGGAATGACCATTTCAAATCTAATAAATGTTTTGGTGTCTTACTCTTGTAGATTGTTAAATATTGCAGAGAATAAATAGGGCAGTAAGATATGCTCCTTACTTATGATGGGGAGAAGATTATACATTATTATAATGGATGTCAAGCTTCATATAATAAGAGTAACAGAGCAATGTTAGTGCAAACCAATGAGACTAAGCAATGGCTGGTTCATAGAATCCAAATGAGCTGTACCTTGGAGAAAAATACATGGTAGGGTGGCCCAAACTCATCAAGAAATAACAAAGTAGAGTGACAGCAGCAGAGTGTGTTCATGAGCAATAAGAAGTCTGGATGAGCAGGAACATGAGGTACATGTTAGAGAGTAGAGTAAGAAAAGTAGATAATGTAGTAGTGACAAAGCCAGGTATTGTGTGAAGCAGTTTACATAAATTTTTTCAGTTAATCTTCAGAATCCTTTTATGTTTCTTCTCTTATTTGTAGTTTTCAGACAGGTACACTGAGGCAGTCAGAGGTGATCAGTTAGGATCTCCAAATAATAGTCTTAAATTCAGGCACACAGACTGCAGAGCCCACATTCTCAACCAGTATGCTGTATACCTCACCTCCTTTCCATTCCCATGAGA
This sequence comes from Dipodomys spectabilis, assembly GCF_019054845.1. NCBI lineage: Eukaryota > Metazoa > Chordata > Mammalia > Rodentia > Heteromyidae > Dipodomys > Dipodomys spectabilis. The sequence goes on along the minus strand of NW_024870834.1, from coordinate 22,153,291 downwards.
AGTGAAGAGCATGGAACAGGTTCCAAGCCTCATAGCTGCAGGTAGCTGCAGGCTTCAGTGGTCAATATTAAGTTTAACACATTAAACCCAAATAAAATTGGAGCAGGGCTCTCCTGTACATATTTAAAGTACAAACATTATAGTAGTCCTCATTAAACATTATAGTAGTCCTTTTCAATTAGGAAATGTTAGGTTGTATTTACACAGTAGTCATTTTGCCTAAATAAAGTGTCTGTCATGTTCTTCTAGATGTTTGTTAAATCTATACTGAAATGAAAAAATATGTATTGATTTTTTAAATTGTAAAAAGTTGATCTTCAAGTCATGTAAGTTAGATTAAGAAGAACAGTAATTGTATTTAATGTAACTTGTAATATATATTAAGGAATATAAGGAAAGTGCAATATTTATCCAGTAATAAGCAACGTTGAGCCTTTGAGCATGAATGAAATTCACTGCTGACTTAGCCTACTCACTGCTGGGCTGGATTATTTTATTGAAAGGATAAATGAGTTTGACCAGCCACTTTTTTCTTTGATTCAGTTAGATGGTTTTGAAAAATGACCCATTGGGGAAACATACTTTTCAAAACCAATTTTCTGTGAATGACACTTTGGCAGAACAATGTCATTCCTAGAATTTAAATCTCCTTTTAGGTTATATGAGTAGCTGATGCATGTTTAAAGTTTAGATGGCTACAAAGTAGTTTCAGACCACAACTGCACCTTAATGTGCATTCTCATGAGGAAAATATACCTGTCACCCATTGCGTCAGGAGAAAGGAGGGGGCAGGGGCAACTTTGTCTCATATATTTACAAGTAGTGGACAGTCTATGTTAGCACATCCATGTTTTGCCTGACTGAGGCTGGATTGGATGACAGGATGGAGACATTTCTACTGAGAATATCCTATGATTAACATGACTGATGGCATTGGCATTGGGAGACATTGACTGTGGTAACAGCAGAGCAAGATACAGTTACCTGTAGTAAGGATTATTTGGTTCAAAGTCCACAAAAACAGAAAGACTGGTGACAGTTGTACAGCTTACTGCTTTTAAATTATGGCTTGTGTTTTACACTTAACTATAAAATAAAAAGTTAAACTGTTTCTTCACTATAGGATTTTGAGTAGTAGTAGCCTTAAATAATGTAACTATATTGAGCAATCTCATTTCTACCTTTTACCTATTTGTTTTTATTCTTTCAGTTATCAGTTATTGTTTTCTTTTTCCTTTTTCTTTTTTTTTCTTTTTTTTTGTCAGTCGTGGGGCTTGAACTCTGCGCCTGGGCACTGTCCTTCAGTTCTTCAGCTCAAGGCAAGCACTTTACCACTTGAGCCACATTGCCACTTCCAGTTTTCTGGTGGTTGATTGGAGATAAGAGTCTCACAGACTTTCCTGCCTGGGTTGGCTTTGAACTGCAATCCTCAGATCTCAGCCTCCTGAGTAGCTAGGATTACAGGTGTGAGCCACTGGTGCCCAGCTACTTTTATTGGTTTCTTATATACAGTATTTCTGTGTTTCCTTGTCCTACTACTGTGACATATGTACTTTTATTGCCCTGCTTTCTTATATAAAATAAGGCAATCTGAAGACCATACATTTTTACTTGATTAATAGAGTTTGGAGATGTTTCTATGTCATTACATAGAAAAGTTTCCCATTATCATCATTATGGCTGCATAATATTCCATTATGTTACTGTTCCATAATTGATTTAAACTGCCTCTCTATTGATGGGCATTTGGGTTGATTTTAGTTTTTTTCTACAGTTAACAATTCTGCAAGGGAGGTTTTTTTTTTCCTATTTAATTGAAATTCATCTCAGTGTCAAATCACGTGTAGAGTTAGTATCAGATTAATACCCCAGATGAAGCTTTTTTATTTTTGTGAGAAGTTTTTCACAACACATCATTAAGTAAGATTATGTGATATAGAATATTTCCTTTACATTATGCTAGAGATAAAAATAGAATATATCTATGTAAGTATGCATAAATAGTTTTGAAAACGTCTGCCAAAACTTTTATAAAAACTCTTTCCTACCCAGTATCCATATGTTGTTTTTTAATTGGATTTTTGTTAGTAATTTCCAATGAAGATAAAATTTCAAATTAGCATTTTTTTGCTCTCAAAAATAAGCTTTTTCCTAGTCTCTTTGGTGTTCATTTTTAGAGGACAATATAGATTTATCTGAAGGAAGTAGTTCAGAAAATTATGTTTATGAACATAAAACCAAAATGAGTACTGTCAATGTGAATCATAAAGATTTCAAAACACAAAGGACCAGCCATGGCAGAGTAGCTTACTGTAGACCAGATTGTCCAGTGAGAATAACACCCACTATTTAGAAAAAATAGACGAAATATTTTTAAAACTATTTTGTGACTTCAGTTTCTGGAAAAAAGGATAGGTCTATTTTGTTTTGTTTTATTTTCTCTATTCTTGTTCCTAAGTATAGCCAAAAATGTTGGACATTGTATATAAAGAAAAAAATTAAAATAATCTAGAATCTGGGCTCTGGTGGCTCACACTTAAAATCCTAGCAACTCAGGAGGCTGAGTTCTGAAGATCGTGGTTCAAAGTCAGCCTTAGCAGGAAAGTGTATGAGACTCTCATGTCCAATTACCAGCAAAAAGCAGGAAATAGAAGTGTGGAAAAAATGGTAAAGCACCAGCCTTGAACAACAAAGATAGGGGACCGTACCCAGGCCCAGGCTCTGAGCTTAAGCCCTAGTATTGGCGTGTGCATGCGCGCGTGTACACACACACACACAAATCTGGAAAATAAGCAGAAGAAACAGACTTGCTAGGAGCCTTGGGATCTTAGGAATAAGCATGGTGAAGTCTCTCAGTTTTTATTTGTTCTTGTTGTTTATACATCCCAGTATGAATCTGAAGAAGTCAGCAACCTCAGACAAAAAATGCCCCAATAGTTTCTTATCTTTAGCAAAAAGACCCAAAGGGGAAAGCTATTGAAAGAGAAAAAATATTTACAATAGTCTCTCTATCCCAGCTGACTACTGATCTTCTTCCTGATCCTTGGTGCAACACTGCTGGAGAAGGGCTAAGTGAAGAGCTGAACTTCCTTATTTGTAGAGTGGCAAGGAACCCCTTCCTTGCTATTCCCATGGGGAAGGGCATCAGAGAAAGCTTAATGGAAAGCAGTTTTGTTTAGTTATTTTTTTTGGGTCTGGTCGTGGGGCCTGAACTCTGGGCCTGGGTGCTGTCCCTCAGCTCTTCAGCTCAAGGCTAGTGCTCTACCACTTGAGCCACAGCACCACTTCCGACTTTTTTCTTTTTGCTTATGTGGTGCTGAGGAATCGAACCCAGGGCCTCATGCATGCAAGGCAAGCGCTCTACCACTGAGCCATCTTCCCAGCCCTGGAGAGCAGTTTTGATATCCCCTTGAGACCCATTACAACGTCTATCAAGCCACATAGAATACAGGAACGATATACTTCCAGCCACAGTCACATCAATAGAATTCTAATAGGAAGCTGAAACTTCTACCCCAAAGGTATTGCTTTCCCTTAAAGAGTTATGGAGACTAAAAGGGAAGTTTGACTCTGAACATCACCTGGTTGTGTTCCCTTTACCTCCCAGAGTGGTAATAATGAAAGCCTACTAAAACAAAAGATTTAAATAAGGCCCAACTCTCATAACATTATACCCCAAATGTCCATATTTGTATTGTAAATTTCTAGTCATACTTACCATAAGGATAATTGGAAAATGAAAAGATACAATGAATGCCAACCCTTAACAATGATTCTTAAACAGCCATTAAAAATGCTTCGCTGAACAATTATGATTATTATTTATGAGATGATAAGAAGACAACACAGAAATAGAAGCTGTAAATGCAAACAAAATAAAAATTTTAGAACTGGGGTGCTGCTGGCTCACGCCTGTAATCAGAAAACTGGAAGTGGCGCTGTAGCTCAAGTGGTAGAGCACCAGTCTTGAGCTGAAGAGCTGAAGGACAGTGCTCAGGCCCAGAGTTCAAGCTCCATGACCGACAAAAAATTAAAAGTTAAAAAAAATAAAAAATTAAAGAAATTCAAATATATGGGCTTAATAGCAAAAGAGGGATAGAGAAAAGAATCCATGAACTTGAAGATAGGACAGTAGAAATCACCAGTTCTGAACAAAAAAGAATACAGTGAAAAAATGGGAGCCTCAGGATTTGTAGGACTAAAAGAAAACACTTAACAATTGTGTCCTTAATGTCTTAGAAGGAGAAGAGAAAGTAGACAGGTCTTGAAAAATCATGCAAAAAGAAATAGATAAATTAGGCAAAAGATATAAACCCACAGATTTAAGAAGCTAATTAAAAACCAAATAAGATAAATCTAAAGAAGGCCACAGCAAAGGCACATTCTAGTCAAATTATGAACACTAAATAAAGAAGTTTAAGAGCTGAAATAGAGAAATGACATACTACCTATTAAGGAAAACCAATTTGAATGAGAGATTTTTCACTAGAAACCGTGGATAGCAGAAGGCAATGACATGACATTCTTTTTGTAAGTACTGGGAGAAAAAAAAGAAACTATCAACTCAGAATTCTGTATTCAAAAAAAAAAGCATGCTTCAGGAATGAAAGGCAAGTCAAGATGCTGAGATCATAGGAGAACGAATAGACTTTGTCACCAGTAGACCTACCCCTAAAATATGGCTAATTCCCTTTTGACTCTTTGAGCAACACCGTGGTAAGAACAAGTGGCTTACAAAAGGCAGTAAATGGTAGCCCAGAGGAAAGTGGTTGATCCATTTTCTAAGTATGATTGTTACAATTGGCCATGTTCAATCTAAGAAGTATCGAAAAATACTAATAAGTTCTTACGGAAACACATGGTCTAAAGCGTCATGTGTTTGACATGAATCTTGCTGATCTACAGAACCATGAAGTGGCATTTATAAAGTTCATGGTAATTACTGAGGATGTTCAAAGCCAGAAATGCCTGACCATCTTCCATGACATGGATCTTACCTGTGACAAAATGAATTCCATGCTCAGAAAGTGTTAAAGTGATTGCTGGCCGCATTGGGAGAGACTTAGTTAAAGGCTTGCCAATAGGAGGTTTTGTTTTTAAAAAAAAAAAAAAAAGTAAAAATGCTGAAAAAGCACAAGTTTGAATTGGGAAAAATCATGGAACATCATAGTGAAGGTCATAGTTGTGGGAAAGCTACTGTAGAGACCAGGACCAGGCAGTTGAATATGAATCTATTGAAAATTCAGATTTTTAGTAGTGAAAAAAAGCCTGTTCGTGAAAGAGAATTGTGGCTAAAAAAAAGGTTCCCTATATAGCAAATGATAAAAGAAGAGGTTCAGACCTTCAAGAAAGAGGAACAAAAAATATAAAGAGTGAAAATTTTACTCTGGAGACTGAGGTCTGGTTTGAAGCCACCCCTAGTAGGAATGTCTGTAAGACTCCAATTGAATCACAGAAAAGGCTAGAAGTGGCACTGTGGCTCAAGTGGTAGAGCGATAGCCTTGAGTGAAAGTGCTCAAGAGACAGCGTCCAGGCCCAGAATTCAAGCCTAAGGACAGGCAAAAAAAAAAAAAAAAAAAGTAAAAATTTTAGCAAGTACTTTTGCTATTTTCTATATTATTTTGGCACTTGAATCCATAGTGATATTATCTGAGATGTATATTGAGGTACATAGAGAAATTAAGGCAGTTGTATAAATAGGAAATGTTACCACTAAAGGGCAATCATGTATATACATTTCACTCCAGTTAGTAGGAGGTTGACACTTAAAGACATGGATCTAATGCATAGATATAACTAGACAGACATGACAATACCTAAAAACACTGCTAAGACACATATTCCAGAGCACTGTAGATAAGTCAAAGCACAGTTCTAAAACAGAGCTTAGTCCTTGAGAAAGACAGAATAACAAAAATAAATGAAAAATAATAAAATGGTAGAGGTCATCCCTAGTCCACCAAATTATTTCTTTAAATGTAAAATGGTCTAAATATACTGAAGAACACAGATTGATAGGACGGGCTTTTAAAAACCAATGTCCAGTTACAATATAAGCTATTAGGCTATTTCAGGGAAACTCACTTGAAATGTGAAAGTAAAAGACAAAAAGACTGTACAAACATACCCAATATGTGCAGGTGCATGCATGCACACATGCAGGTACAAGCATACACACCACATACACACATATACACGCGCATGAACGTGCGCGCACACACACACACACCATAATGTCTATAATACCAGATAAAGTAGAATTTAGAGCAAAGGGAAGTACTGGGGATAAAAGGGAAATTAGCAACATACAATAGTGATACTTGGATGCATATGTTATTTATTATTCATAGTAGTCAGGATATTGAATCAACATAGGTACACTTCATTGACTGAATGGATAAAGAAAATGTAGTATATACGCACAATGATGTACTATGCAGCCATAAAGAAGAGTGAAATTATGTTTGAAGTCCACCTGGGCAAAAAAATGAGGCCTGCATCTCAACAAACAAGCTGGATATTGTGGATATCACCAGTGATCCTACCTACAATTGGAGTTATAGGTAAAGAGGATCACTGTCAGGGAACTCCCTATCTGAAAAATAACTGAAAGCTGTTGTCTGCTTAGGCAAAAAATTACCTAAGCAGACAAAGTAAGAAAAAGAAATCCACAAACCACATACCTCATAAATATACCTGCAAATTTCCTTGTCAGATATTAGCAACTATAACTCAATTATAAATATATTTGTATGGTATGTATATGTGTGTGGGTATATATGTATATGTAGTTTTTTTTTTTTTTTTTTTACAATGGATCAATGTTCAAAAGTCAATTAAGAGGGCTGGGAAGATGGCTCAGTGGTGGAGTGCTTGCCTCACATGCATAAGGACCTGGGTTTGATTCTTCAGCATCACATAAATAGAAAAAGCCGGAAGTGGTGCTATGGCTCACGTGGTAGAGCGCTAGCCTTGAGCTGAATAGCTGAGGGACAGCACCCAGGCCCAGAATTCAAGCCCCACGACCAACACACACACAAAAAAAGTCAATTAAGAAACTTACTGTACTGGTATGTATATTCAAAATACTGACTAAAGAAAGAAAATCATATATTTGGCACCATTCAAACTCACTCATGATTTTAATAAACAAAGATAGAAAGAAATATTCTCTTGAAGAAGAACATCGACAAGAAAACCTCGTGTGTACTTTCTATAATAATGAAAGTCTGAACAGTATTCAGATTTTCTCCCCACTGATAATCTGCATAGTACTGGTAGTTCTAGTCATTTTAACCACATAAGAAAAGGAAATAGAAATCATGTAGACACAGGAAAGGAAAAGATAAAACTCTTGATTTCAGATAACATAATAGCAGTGCTAGGCTGTGCAGAACCTCAGAGAATCAGTAAAATGTTAGAGCTACCAAGTATGTTTGTCTAGGATGGATGATTCAGCATCTACTTACATTGAGTTAATTATATCTCTTTCCATGAATATGTGACAACTGGCAATATCATTTGTAATACCTCTTTTTTGAAAAGGAAGAATAATTGGGCACACACTGAACTAAACATGCATTGGACTGCCATGCAGAAAGCCACAAATCATTCGTAAAAGGAGTCAAAGAAGGCTAAAGAAATGGCATACTGTAATCATTTATAGAAAGATTCAGTGCATGTTAATATTAATAACATCTGGTCTTTCCAAGCTGATTCTTCATTTATCACAATTGCTATCAAAATCTTAGCAATAGTTTTTATAGTTACAAAAATTCTAAAATTTATGTGAAAAGGCAAGGAAACTAGAAGAGCTAAAATCATTTGGGAATGGAAGAAATGTGTTCTGCCTTATTTCAAGATGTATTATATAGCTAGAGTAATCAAGACTGAGTGTTATTGTTAAAGGATAAACACATGGGTCAGTAGAACAGAATAGAAAAACCAGAAATAGCTTCACACAAATGTATCCAACTGATTTCTGGCAAAGCTATAAAAGCAATTTGAAGGAGGAAGGATAAGCTTTTCAAACAAATAGTGCTGGGGACAACTGGACATCCGTAAACAAAATTATAATCCTGGACTTAAATATCGTAACCTACATGAAAATTATTTCCAAAACCTAAAAAAAAGGTTTTAATGGGATTTGTGGCTTTATGGAGGAATTCATGAACATGACACAAAAACTTTGATCCAAAGAAATAATTTGGAAATTAGAGTTGAACTTCTGAAATATCTTGCAGTGTTTCTTCCCTAGGATATTTGCCTGGTATGTAAAAGGGAGAGGCTGATGTCCTACATAGAGCAGCAGATTCATATCAGCAGACAGCTAAGAGTTCTCACAGCTCTCAGAGTTACAGAGATTTTAAAAAATGGATTTCAAGTCATACCAGAGAAACTCAAACCTATAAAACAATCAAGCTGGAAATAAATGTAAGTTAAACTCATATAAAAATAGGATAAGGTCGTATTCATCTAAAAGTAGATGTGTTTAAAACTGTATTCAACATAAGAAAAGAGAAAATCAATGAAGACAGTTTATCAGAAAAAAGTAACAGCTGAAGAATAAAGACAAGAGAACATGAAAAATACAGAAAAATGTCTAAAAGGCATGTGAGTCCCAGTGTAATACAAATGTGTGATTGGATTTCTAGAAGAAAAGACATTTATGCATCAGTTGGGAATAGAAGCAATATTCCAAGAAATACTTTGATATTTGTAGAAAGTAACTTAAAACTGATGAGAAGTTTGAAAACATGTATTAAGACAGAATCAAGAACTTCTCTCTTTACCTAGCAAGTTAATACTAATTTAGAGTTGGACCAATTTTAATAGTAACTTCTGAAGAGAAAAAGAGAAAAAAATGCAGACTAGCCAGATGCAATAAGACAGACAGTTGGCCATCAATATTGGCTGAGCTACAAAGCATTAAGAGTAGGTAGAAGGCATTGTAGAGTACTGCCACTGAAAATATTCATGAAAAGTGTATGCAAAAGTAATTCATAGTGAAAAAAAAAACTCAGTCACTAGTTGCCTTCACTAGTTGCCTTAGGCAGTTGCTTGAGATGATGTGCAAATGGATGAAATACCGGGGAGTGGTCATTAGAGTGGTCATTTGTTAGCACACATTAAGTTGCATGCCTCAAACATGCAGTGTACCCTTTAGAAATTGTATCTCAGTAAAGTTGATTTACAAACTGAAGGGAGATGTGACATTGGACATTAGGCACGGCAGGACAGTGAAGTCAGAAGGAAGTTGAGAGCTCTTAACACTTCTCCAGCATTCAACCTGAATAATTTCTATGCTGCAGCTCAGGTTGAAACACACAGTTAAAGGCTGGGGGACTAAAGTTCCTAGAATAGTGCATTAGGGAAGAGAATACACTCAATTTCCCTCATGTGAGAATAGTTTCTGCTTCCACAAAACATACAGGAAACATACAGGAAAACTCAGATTTCATCTGCCAGTGGGTAGAGTCTCAGACTATTCTTGCCCAATAGTAGGACAGAAATTATTACTGGATTAAACCTAGATCAAGTAGAGCAGATATAAAAAATAAAAATTAGAAAAAAACAAGAACTAAAAGAATAAAGCTATTTCCAAACAATTTGACTGTCCCAGAACAAAGCCCAAGAATACTTACAGGGAGGAAATTCTGTCTGAATTGCCTCCCTCAAAATAGGATATTTAATAGGTATACAGGAATATTTTAGTACCTGAAAGCCTAGTACAGTATTCAAAATTACATTGACCAATCAGTTAGAAGTTGCAAGCAAGAAAAAAGACAAGTCCTTAGTAAGGGAAGATAAAATTAAAGCCAATCATGTTAATGACACAAATTTCTTTCTATATGTTGAGGAGGTAAGAGGAAAGATTACAGAGTACTAAACAGAAATAGATATAAATTTCCAAATCTAAATTATAGATGTAAAAACTACAAACCATTGAAAAAAATACATTGGGTAGGATTAACTGCAGCTTACACAGTGCACAGAATTGTAGTTAAAAACAAAATTATATACCAACAAGTTAATTAAGAAAAAAAATCCCCAAACTAGCAAGTGTGCTGTGGGATATCCATCACCTGGCCTATTAGTAGTTTATAATAGAGTCCTCAGAGGGGTTAGCAACACCTGACAGTGTCAGTGAGGCTATAACAACTCAACATATTCCATATGGCTTCAGACTCTGAACTCACAGATCCCAGTGCAGATTCAAGAATACAAAAACCTATAAACCACTGGTACAGAGAAAACCTTAGATGCAGACAAAGGGAAAAATCGTGAAAGAATCTTCAGAAAAGACATCATCAGAATAATGAGAAACATAAGAAACGGTACTTGCCCGCCTTAGTCCTGATTGAGAAGCACAGAATAAAGCAGTGGTAGACAATAGCTCTCTTAAGTTTGTTTCTATTTTTCTTAATCTTTTTAAAAAACTATTTTGTTTGCAAACATTTTCATCTTGTTCTCAAGTTCCCAAAGGCCCCCCCCCAAAGCTTTAGTTTATGTGACTTTTTGCTTGTTTATGTTTATTTACAGTATTAACTTTTAAATAGACAATTTTAGACATTGAGATGTTAATTCATTTAAAAATAACAATAGTAAGGCTATTTTACCATAATATAAAATTTTGCGAGAACAACTAAAAATAATGCAGTGAATAGCATCATTGAACATCTTTGCAGATATGATTTAATATCTGGTATAAGAGGAGGCAATGGGCTGGCATATTTGCTTCTACTGTTTGTCTGTGCATTCTGCTTGGGTTGGAGTGGTTGGAGAAAATCTGTCTTCACATGGTGTAGATACTTGGGGAAAGAAGGGTATTTTATGGCCTTTCAGATGATTGTGGCTACTTTTCTTTGATATGATATTAAAACTCAATGCAAATTGGTGGTTTCTTAAAGATAAATAGCACTATGAAATTTGAAACCACGAGTGTACTGTAGTTATACTAAAAATGTATTGTCTTTTGTGCACTTTGAATAAGTTTTTACCAGCACATGATTTTGTAACTTCATGTAGCTATTACTGAATATTGACCCACCTATGTAGATTTTGCAGGTGTTTACTCGATTCATAATAATGAAAACATCCTAGTAACAGAAGCATTGATATTATTGGAAAAGTTCCAGTGTTATGGAGCGTGCAAGCTTTTTGGGATAGCTACAAGTTTTCCACAGTTCAATGTTTTGCCATAAAGACTAAACATCATAATTGGCATAAAATATTGTCGATTGTTTTCCCTGAAGTAACAGACTTATTTTTTTAGTCTTCAGGCAAGAATTGGCCATCTATGCAAGTGTAAACAGCCGTGTTGTTGGCAGTTCTTTAAAGTATTTTTACTATATTACTTTTAAGTAGTTGTATAAAGTAGTTGCCATTCAACAAAGCAGTTTATGAATATAGGGCATCTTGATCAATGTCACTCCTTTTAGTTTTTATTGCTGTATAACAGATAAACCCACCTCAATGCTTGAGGAGAGAACTGTGTGGCCTGCAGTTCTCTGTTCCTGCACTTGCCTTTTTTCAAAGTTAGCAGTCTTCCCTGCCTCTGTCATATACTTTTCCTGGCAATTATCCATCACTCTCTGCCTCCCTCTTTTTTTTGCGTGTGCCAGTACCTGTGGTCTTGAACTCAGAGCCTGGGCACTTCCCCCTTAACTCTTTTCTCCCTCCACTGAAGGCAGATCTTCTGCCACTTGAGCCATCACTCCACTTCTGGCTTTTTGCTAGTTAATTGGAGATAGGTCTCATAAACTTTCCTGTCTGGACTTCAAACCACAGTATTCAGATACCAGCCTTCTGAATAGTTAGCCTGAGCCACCACAGCCCAGCCCTCTTCCACTTTTAAGGACTCCTTTGTCATTAAACCCAGCTGGATAATCCAGAATCCCTTCCTTATCTGTTGATAAGCAAATTTAATTAAATTCATACCTTACCTTCTCCTCTTCCACATAACACTACATATTCAAAGGATCCACAAATTCAGATGTAGGTATCTTAGTAGGATAAGGAGTCATTTCCCCTCTTACAGCCTAGTTAGTTCAGCTTGAAACTCATTCAACAAGGGCTTCTCCTTGAGGCATCTGTTGTACTTCACTAGGCAGCAAATGCTTTTTGCATACACTCCATTTCATCACAGAATATTTTTTAGAGTGTATATGCATATGGGTAGATTGTTTTTGGAGATGAGTGTTTTATTGCTTCATCAAGGACTTCTTAACTGGTGTTTTTGGAGATAGTAGTGAATGTGTTGTAAAAAAGAATACCATCAAACCCTGTATTGGCATTGGTATGATTCAAGTGTAGGCCCATCAATGCAAATGGCAGGAAAAGGGCAAATAGCCTTTTCCTGTTACTGTGAAGATGATGTTGACAATCCTGGGCCTAGCCCGGAAGGTCTCAGACCTTTAATAGTTCATATTCTATTGTTGGAGAATTGTTGCACATTGAAAGACCTCTATCATTCCTACCTCATAAAGTTCTAGATTCATATTAAATACTAATGCTTTTGTATAAAATGTATTGTCTACATCTCTGTGTCATCCTAGTGTCCTTTCTATGACCATTACACCAGGAAAGACTGTGAACATGCCAGATTTCTTGGGAGGTCTTTGAGAAGATGGTTATTCAAACCTATTTCTACTGGTAAAAGGTTCTAGCTTTATCCGTCATCTTCCCAGGAATTTAGGGATTGTGTAAGTCAGATTCCAGTGCCAATTGACTGACTCTTCACTAGAATACTTGGGACCAAAAATGCTTCAGATTTCAGAGAGTTGAAGATTGGGAATGTTTTCATAAACTTTCTTGGTCGAGCATTCCTAATCTAAAATTTCAAAAATGTAGGGATTTTCAGCCTGTGTCGTTCCTTAGATTCTTCTTGAAGTACATACTTAGGAGAAGCAAAAAAACAACTCAGTACTGTACTTTTCTAGCCCTCGTAGCCCACAGCACTTTCTGTAGGTGTTGAAAGATATTTTACTTTGCTGAGATTAAAAAACCTTTCTCTCAGATGCAGTCTTTGTCCTCTTGGTTTGAACATCTTCACTTTTTATGACACAAAAGATTAAGTGCCCAACACTCTCATTTGTACTCCAAAGGAACAGTTTGTCTGCAAGCACAAATCCAGTCACTGTACACAATGGCCAGAGATCACCCAAAGCACAATCTCCTATCAGATAAAACCAGCTTGTTTTGATAATAACATTGAATATTGTCCAAATATCCATATGGATACTTGTCTGTGTGTTTCTCAAAAGAAAAATAGGAAATATTATTTCATAAAAATCTCAAAGCCATTGACATGTATGTCCACTGACATTTGTTTCTTTTCTGGATTTTTTTTGTTACAGTTCCCTAAGTCACTGATTTCCACTTTCTGAACATGATTACTAAAAATTACAGAAGCTGAGTTCAGAGAAGTCCACCTACATTTGATTTAATTGTATTAGAAATCAGGAAACAATCCTCCTTGGGAGGATAGAACAGGAGGCATTTGCAGTTTCAAACTGAAGAAAATTTGACATTGTTCATTTCCTAATTTTCTTAAAGCATTCCTTTCAAAACAGTGAAGCTAGTTCTCCTGTCTGCAGGTGGCGCTGACCAGAGTAGGAGAAACCCATGAAAAGCCACATTGTCTCATTGCCTTTGGGGCTTGCTTATCTGGTGCTTTGAGGGAGGCTTCCTTACTTATCTTCTTTCTTCAGTGAATTTTTTTCAGTAGATAAATGAATCCTTTTGGATGTTGCACAGTGAAATCTTAGGCCTTTTATCTAAGAAGTTTTTTAAAGGCATCCACAAATACAGTGAGTTCTAATGTTTTCTACTGACCTGAGTGACTTGTATTATGCCTTAGGAAGCTGTTCGGCTGACAACTTACAACTCTAAGCTCTCTTACTTCCCCCAGACTGTTTTATCTCTGATAGTTTTTCTGTGGGAAGAGAGTTTGATGTCCTGGAGTCTAAGATCTTCCCTTGTAATAGACCTGGAGTCTACTACTCCCTCCATTAGCTCTTTATTTGTCAAACCTAATAAGGGTACTCAACTCAATTCTAAGGATGAAACCTTTTACCGGTGGGAGCTCCTCTCAAGCATTAAGCACACTGAGACTTTAGAAACAGACCAGCCCAGAAGAGTTCAATGTCCGTGATGTTAACAGGTTTTACTTTGATTTTTGTTGTTGTTATTTTGTCCTTTCCTAACTCACCAAAAAGTCCCAAATGTATTCCTGTTAATAATTAAGTAGCAATAATGTCAGCTTGTATGCTATTTAAAAAATATTCTAAGATTGGTATATGTAGCTATTTGCAAGTTCTAGACCTGGAACTTTACCCACAGGAGTAGGTAGCTCAGAGCAGACTGTTCTGTGCAGTTATGGAACTCCCAGGGAGCATATATGTCCGTTGGTTATGTGAAAGCTGTTGGGATTCCTTGTTATCCAGACAAGCAGAGAAAGCAGGCAAAGCACACCTTCTTCCCTGTGACATTTTTCATAGTGGTGGTATTCGGAAACACTTGATTCAGAAAGTTGTAAAAGAAAATTCAGGTCCAGGGGCTGGGAATGTGGCTCAGTGGTAGAGCGCTTGCCTTGCATGCATGAGGCCCTGGGTTCTATTCCTCAGCACCACATAAGCAAAAAGAAAAAAGCCGGAAGTGGCGCTGTGGTTCAAGTGGTAGAGTGCTAGCCTTGAGCTGAAGAGCTGAGGGACAGCGCCCAGGCCCAGAGTTCAGGCCCCGCGACCAGACCCCCCCCCCCAAAAAAAAAAAAAAAAAAAGAAAGTTCAGGTCTACAACCCCTCAGTGTAAAATGGAAGAAACTGGGTGTGTTTCGGAATTCAGAAAAGTTCACATTTCTAGAAGAGTAATGAAATGCATGCACCATATATTAATATATTCCCTGTGGGATCTGGGACAACACCCCATAATCAAACACATTAATATTTATGCAGGAAGAAATATGAATATTCACACAAAGAATAAATTAATATGCTAATGTCAGTCTCATATCCAATTTTGCCGCAAAATGTATTTGCTTAGATTTTGAATCTTACCTTTCAACCTCAGAATTGCAAATGTGAGATTGTGGGCCTATGTGTGTATTGATAGAAATAGAGTTAGACAAGGCTGATTGACTCTTAATAGTATTCTTGGACCATATCATGGGACTACTACAATGGTGAGCTTGTGTTCCTCCTTCCTAAATAAGTTATCTTCCATTCTCTGACCTTCCATATACTTGTGGATCAAATGGTAAGATCTGTAATACTATTAGTTGTTAAAATTTCACCTCTCCAGGCATAGAAGCACCTACCTGTAGCTACAGCTTCTCAAGAGACCCAGGCAGGAAGATTACTTGAGCTCAAGAGTTTCGGTCCAGCTTGGAAGTATAGCCCATTCTTTCACTTTATAATAGTAATCATAATTTCACCTGTATTCTCCCCTGCTCCCTCTCTCTGCTGAGGATCCTAGGTCCTTGTGAATGCTAGAAAATTCTCTACCAGCAAGCTACATCCTTAATTTGTTTCTATTACACAAAAACTTACTAAGTAAGTACAGTGCCATTCTGGAAAAAAAAAATATTATGTACAAAGAATTTTCCTAATGCTATGGGAGTTTTAAGAGCCTAAATTTTTATATTGCAAACTTATTTCTTGTTTGAGGACCAGTGTCTCCTTAAACTTTGCAAAATTACTAGACTTTTCGATGATGAATCATTTTTAATATCTATTCATCTATCTGCGAGCACTAATGTATTCATGATCTACCAAGGAGATGAGCATAGTTCACTAAACAACCATGAAATAGGTGCTAGTATTTTGTTTATTATTAATTGAATACCTGTCACTTCTTTTAGGGGAATATTTTTGAACAGATGTTTTGATTAGTGTTATATTTATAACTCGGGTATTTCTTATTTACTTACTATTTACTTATTTGTCATTGCTTTGGGTTGAGGTTTAGAGCCTTGTGCTTGCTAGGAAGATGCCCTACCACTTGAGCCACACCTTTATGCTTCTTAGGTAAACTCTAAATTTTTTTTGGCTCAGCCTAATCTGAATCATAATCCTTCAGTTTATGCCTCCTATCTAGCTAGAATCATAGCTCTGAACCACAATGCCCGGCTCTTTTATTGAGATGGCTTTGTATTAATTTTTTTGACCAAAATGGCCTTGAACTATTAACTTCCCCATCTTTGCCTCTTGAGTAGTTGTGATGATGTGTGTGAATCAGCACTTGAATGCTTTAACTATAGTTGAGGAAAGAGTATTTGTCACAAGTTGAATTGCCATTGTGAGGCACCTCTTAACATTTCTTTCCAGGTACTTTCCATGGAGAATTTTTTTTTATTCTTTTATTTATTTGTTTGTTTGTTTGCCAGTCCTGGGCTTGAACTCAGGGCTTGGGCACTCACTGTCCCTGAGCTTTTCCTCAAGGCTAGCACTTTTCCACTTGAACCACAGTACCACTTCTGGCTTTTTCTGTTTATGTGGTACTGAGGAATCAAACCCAGGACTTCATGCATGCTAAGCAAGCATTCTACCACTATGCCACATTCTCAACTTGGAGAAAAATATTTGAGAAAGAAGTTTCTCTAAGTACATTGTTGATGATGCTAGCTAGCACTCTAACAAAGATATAACCACGTTCATAATTTAATTGGGCACATGAAGTTGTTAAGTCTACATCTTAATCATGACGAGTCTAATTTTATAAGAAAAAGAGCAAGGATTCGAATGGACTTTGCAATGTGAAGCAATTTATTTTAAAATGTTTTATAAAGTGGATCTCTGCTTTTAAATTTGCAAAGGCTTCACTTTCAACGAGGAAACCATTGCCAGACCATTTCTTACTGCCTCACAAAGTGAGGCAATACTTTGTGACCCATTAAAAGAAATTTTCTGAAATATCAACAGGGATTATAACTTACTTTTTCTGGCCTTTTTCTTTTCCTTCTTGTTGGTTAATTGTTGGTTGTGGGGCTTGCACTCAGCCTGGGTGCTGTCCCTGAGCCGCTTTATGCTCAAGGCTAACACTCTACCACTTGAGCCACAGCACCACTTACAGCTTTTGAGTGGCTAATTGTAGATAAGAGTCTCATGGGGACTTTTCTGCCTGGGCTGGCTTGGAACCATGATCCTCAGATCTCAGCCTCCTGAGCAGTTAGGATTACAGGCATGAGCCACTGATGCCCAGCTGGTCTTTTTCTGTAATTCATGAAGATTATAGATGTTTTCTCCATTGTAAGTTTTGGGTCAAAGACCGGAGACTTAAAATAAAGGGACTTAAATAGAAGGATGTTAGCTATTGGCTGTGCATATTCCTTACTAGAACTTACTAGCATTGAAGTGGGACAGAGTGTATCTGTCAGTAATTTCATGTACATTGTATTTGCCTGTCTCCACAGCTGAACTATCAGCAGAAAGTAGGCATCATGTACTGCAAAGCTGGCCAGAGTACTGAAGAAGAGATGTACAACAATGAATCAGCAGGCCCAGCCTTTGAAGAGTTCCTTCAACTGTTGGGAGAAAGAGTTCGACTAAAAGGATTTGAGAAGTATCGTGCACAACTTGATACCAAAAGTAAAGAAAACATATCCTGTTATGCTTGTGTTGCTCCTGTTGGGCTGATGCACATCTATCTGCTAAGCTATCCATAAAACACTACCATTTATTGAAGCGAACTATTAGCTATAGAGATACAGAGCCAGAGAGAGAGGATATACTACTAGAATACTTGGGTTCATAATCAGAGTCACCAGAGTTGGACTGCTCTCTGAGGAGAGGTGTGGGTAGACAATGAACACAGGGCAGTGGATGTAGATCCTGCAGAGTTGCTTCAGAATAGCAATGTATTAATTGTATTATACTTAGCAGAATGAAAGCGTAGTTAAAATCTCTAGAAACTTATAATTTGATTGTAAACCCTAGAAGGTTTTACTGTTACTCATTTGCTAATCCTCATATTGGTCTATATAGTCAGCCTTCCTATGGTTTTCTTTTGTATTCTTTTAATACCTAGGAGATTTTTTTTTTTTTTTAACAATTCTTTCTTCCATTATTATCCACATTCCATCTTAATCTCTAAGAGAATTTGGTTTTTGGCTTTAATGTTATTTTGGCTCCATAAATTGTGTTGATTAAAGGTGCAGTAATGAAACTATCTGTTTATGATACATAAATCTAGAAAGGGTGTCCACTCACATACTTTAAGTTGTAGATAAAATAGTTGAATTCTCATATCTATTTTTGTTCAAGTTCATTGGCTTCTGCTGCTTGTCTGCATGGAAGTCATTTTAAATTTTATTTCAAAATTGTTGCATAGACACCTGTGACCTGTTTTCCTGTGAGAGGGTCTCTGGATTAGCACATCTGTATTGCAGTCTATAGTAATCTCTCCTAGTTTTTTTGTACAGGAAATTAAATAAGGAGTTGAGTCATGAAAACAGAAAAGCATTCATAAACTCCACTGCAGGAAAGAATTTCCTGTTGCCATGGTTTTGCTGTTGCCAACTTGGAAACGACATACAAGAGAGACTATTAAAACCCATAAATAGCCTAGTCTCTTAAATATTATTTTAATGTTCTGTACTCTACTTGTAACCGCATGAGATGTTAAATTGCAATATTCTCTTAAGCTCTTTTTATCTAAATATTCTGATATTCACCTCATACAATTTATTGTATTTATTGTTATGTTAGATCAACTTTCATCATCACCACAAAAATATATTGAAAAGATCTGAGCCAGAAATGGTAGACTACTTGGTAGACAGAAACTGGAAGGATCGTGGCTCAAAGACAGCCCTGGCAAAAAGTTGGTGAGACTTCCCATCTTAGCCAATAAGCCAAGCGTAGTGGTATACATCTTTTATCCTAGCTACTTGGGAGGAAAGTTAGGATGATTTTCATCAGAGGATAGCCCTGATAGTACATTTCAAAAGAAATGTACTCATTACCTGACTTAAGTAACTGTAACCCCTCTGTACATCACCTTTATTGTAGCAATTTTTGAAAAAGCCCTTATCTGAAAAATAAAGCAAAAAAAATCTGGGGATGTGGCTCAGGTGGTAGAGTACCTCTTAGCCAGCACAGAACCGAGTTCAAGTCCTGGTTTTACCAATAATAATAACAAGAACAATAATAATGAAATAATTATGTAAAAAAACTAAGAAGAAAAGGTCTAATTACCTTTGTTCTATAAAAGTATGGTCAGATTAAGTTAAAAAGATTTTATATTATTTGTATGTTCATATATACATGGCTACTCCTTCATAATAAAGAGCGATGTGAGAGATGTGCATCTAGGATTTGATTGCACTGTTGCAGTAGGTAAGGCAACATAGCACTCTGTGCACATTTACCCCCAATATCCCAAAACTTTGAGGGGAAGAGGGGGATTTACAACACTCACTAATGTTTTAGAATTATGTAAAGAAAGTTTATGGTTGGTATTCTACCACTTGAGCCATACCTCTACTTCTAATTTTTGATTAGTTAACTGGAGATAAGATCCTGGCAGATTTGTCTGTGAGCTGGCCTTGAACTTCAATCCTCAGATCTCAGCCTCCTGAGTATCCTGAGTAGCTAGGGTTTTAGGCATGAGTCACTTGTACCAGCTCAGTATCTTCTTTTTTTACCTTGTCTTGTTCAATATATTCTCTAATTCCATCCATTTTTCTGGAAATGACATGATTTTATTTTTCTTTATGCATGTGTAATATTCCGTGTGTGTGTGTGTGTGTGTGTGTGTGTGTGTGTGTGTGTGTGTGTGTGTGTGTGTGTGTGTGTGTGTGTATGTGTATGTGTGTGTGTATACCATATTGGCATCTCAGAGTATCTCCATTGTTTGACTATTTGAATGATGTTCAATAAACAAATATGTAGATATCTTTCTTGTATATTGATTTACTCTCCTTTGGATATATGCCCAATAATGGAATGGCAGGATCATAGGTAGGTCTATTTTTGGTTTTTGAGGAACCTCTATATTGATTTCCATAGTGGTTATACTAATTTATACTTCTACCAACAGAGTATAAAGTTTCCTTTTCCCCCCATATCTTTACCAGCATTTGTTTTCTTGATAACTACCATTCTTACTGGGGTGAGATGGAATCTTAGTATGGTTTTGATATGCATTTTCTTTATGAGTGAAGATGTTGAACATTTCTTCATGTATGTATTAGCCATTTGCATTTCTTAGGAGAACTGTTCAATTTCCATTTATTAGTTGGGTTATTTGTTTTCTAGACATTTCATTTCTTTAGTTATTATTCTCTTATCTTATGAATGGGTGGTTAGATTTTTCTCCTATTCTGTGGGTTGTCTCTTAGTTCTGGAGATAGAGTCTTTTGCACTGCAGCAACTTTAATTTGATGAAGTCCCATCTGTAAATCTTTGCTCCCATTCTGTGTACAACTGGTATCCTATTCAGAAAATATTTACCTGTAATTTCTAGTGTTTCTCTTTTCCTGTAGTAGATTTAAAGTTTCAAGACTTTAAACTGATTTTTTTTTCTAGTATGGAGGCTTGAGCTCTTGAGCTTTGTTCCAAATGGAGTTGATTTTTGTAGGAGGTGCGAGATCTTGCAACACCCAATTTTCCAAGCATGATTTGTTGAAGAAGTCATCTTTTTTCCAATATGCTTTGTCTCCTTTGTCAAAAAAATTAGTTAGCTGTAGCTGTGTGGTTTTATCCCTGGGTCCTATATGCTGTTCTATTAGTCTTCAGGTCTTTTTTTGTGTGCCAGTACCATGTTATTATTGTTACTGTGGCTCTGTAGTATAATTTGAAGTGTGGTATTGTGATACCTTCAACCTTACTCTTAGTACTATGTTTGCCACTTTGGGTCCTTTATGAACTTTTGAATTTATTTCTCTAATTCTGTAATTAATGATATTGGTATTTTAATGGGACAGAATTATCCCTTTTATCCTAAGCTAATTGCGATAAAAACTAGAAGAGTCTAGATGACTAAAAGAATCATCATTTTACCTGCTATTACATAATAATAGACCACCAAAATAAGAACATACAACACCCTTACTGGCAGAGAAATGTCTTCTCTCTGCTCACCCACAGAAAGGACTTTGCCCCATGTTCTTAGTTATATCCTCAGCACAGCTTGTCTAATTGTAAGGAATTTTTTTGTGTCAAGAAGTTCTTTCTTTCAGTACTCGTTTGAAAAGAAAAGAAAATGCTTTACAGAACAAATGTTCTTCAAACAAATAATTCCCATAGTAGATCCCACTTAAATCTTTGTATTTGTACTTTTCATCAAATTAAAATATTTGCCTTTTTTTCACCATTCCACCTCTTTTCTGAGTCTCCAGTTCTACATGTACTACCATGTACTATGGTACCACAGGTTAATGAAGCTCTACCTAACTTTTTTCTAATGCTTTATATTCTTCTCCATGCTTCAGTCCTATTGAAGCTTATTGTAGTTTTCTTTCCTTCCCTGGTTTTAAACCAGTCCAATTAAATTTTCATTAAGGTTTATGTGTGTGTTGGTGGGAGGGTGTGGGGAGGGGGCCGGTTGTGTCCTGGAGCTTGAACTCAAAAGTCTGGGTGCTATACCTTAGCTTTTTTGTTGAAGACTAGCACTCTTCTGCATTCTTCCACTTGAGACATAGCTTCACTTCTGGCTTTTTGTTGTTTTAAACTTTATATAAAAGTCTCACTAGCCGGGAGCCCGTGGCTCATGCCTGTAATCCTAGCTACTCAGGAGGCTGAGTAGCTGTTCAAAACCAGCCCGGGCAGGAAAGTCTGTGAGACTCTTATCTCCAATAAACCACCAGAAAACCGGAAGTGGTTCTGTGGCTCTAGCAGTGGAGCGCTTGCCTTGAACTGAAGAGCACAGGGACAGCACCCAGACCCAGAATTCAAGCCCCAAGACCGACCAAAAAAAAAAGTCTCACCAACTTTCCTGCTCAGGTTGGCTTTGAACCATGATACTCAGATCTCAGCCTCCCTAGGATTACAGGCATGAATGAGCTCTTGGCACTCAACTATATTTGGTAATTTTTTTCAAAAGTATCTTCTATTCATTCTTCATTAGGTTTATGCTATCTTTTAAATCCTTGATCACTTTTATAATAGTTATTTCAAAGTCTGAATCATCTGAATCCACCAATTCTGTCATCTCCTTCATATTATGTATTTTTTCTTTGGGTTTTTTCCTGTTTGGGTATAAGATTTTGCTGGGTTTTTTTTGTTTGTTTTTTGGGTTTTTTTTTTGGGGGGGGGGGTCTGGTCGTGGGGCCTGAACTCTGGGCCTGGGCACTGTCTGTCCCTCAGCTCTTCAGCTCAAGGCTAGCACTCTACCACTTGAGCCACAGCGCCACTTCCGGCTTTTTTCTTTTGCCTTATGTGGTGCTAAGGAATTGAACCCAGGGCCTCATGCATTCAAGGCAAGCGCTCTACCATTGAGCCACCTTCCCAGCCCCATGTTGGTCATAGGGCTTGTACTCTGGACCCCGGCTCTGTCCCTCAGCTCTTTAGCTCAAGGCCGTCACTCTACCACTTGAGACACAGCGCCACTTCCGGTTTTCTGGTGATTTATTGGAGATAAGAGTCTCTCGGCCTTTCCTGCCCAGGCTGGCTTTGAACTGCAATCCTCAGATCTCAGCCTCCTGAGTAGCTAGGATTACAGGCTTGAGCCACTGGCACCTGGCTATACTGTTATTTTTAAGAAGTGATAAGTTTTGTGTGAACAGTTGGTTCACTCATGGAATAGCTTGATCTTCTTGAATCTTGCTTGATTTTAATCTTTGTTCGAGTATATCTACAATACACACTGTGGCTAATGGAGCCCAATAGGTTTGTCTTTCTTACCCTCAGCTTCCCACTCATTAAATGAGGTGCCTCTACAAAGGTCACAAATGGAATGTGTTCTGACTCAGTGTGAAACTGGATGGATTGTTTGATTTAAAGTTAGGTGGTAGTTCTTTCGTAATAGTTTTTCTTTGATTGGCTTTTAGAAGTTAATACTATACATATGCAGTTTACTACTAAGCCCCAAGGTCAAGGGAACTTTGTTAAAATTTCTTAACCCAATTCACACTGTGGGTCCTCTTCTTGGGTAGTTTGCCTAGCAAATGTCCCCTGCTTGTACTCCCTGACTTCTACGCTATTGTGGCTTTCCTCTTCAAAGTCTTGCTCTGTGCCATTGTCTAAGAAGCGACTCGAGGTAGAAAACTGAGGATTCATAATCTTCATCTTTTTGTTGTTGTTGTTGTTGTTTTCCAGAAATCACTGTCTAAAGCTATCATTGCTTCCATGACATAAACAATAGGCTCAGATTATTTTAGCAATTTTTCTAATTTGCATTGGAAGGGTGAGTCTTATACTAGGAATCCTCTAATGGCTAGAATGAGAAATCCAAGATTTTGTGTGTGTGTGTGTGTGTGTGCGCGCGCGCGCGCGCGCGCGCCATTTTATTTAAAACCTTCATACTGTGAGACAGCATTTAACCCCATTTTACAGAATTGGCTTCTTTAGATTAATTAGCATGCCTGTGATGAGATAGCTAGTAAAAATTAGGGAAATAGAACAGATCCCAGTAGTGTTCTTAATGAATCATTCCAGAAAACGTAACTGAATCTCCCCACCTTGCCTTCTGATTCTGTGTTTCTCTCTCAAGCCCAACAGTGCCCACACCATCTCATGAGAAGATAGCTCCACTCTGTGAACCAGTTAGTGAAGAGAGGAGTTGATACAACTATGAACCATTTTTTCTTTTACATAGTTATCTGCATAAAGTTCATTTCTTCATCTCAGAAATATATTTATTGAACAAATAAGCTACAAGTAAATGTGTCACAGGATGCCATAAAGAAATTTTTAGTAGTGGCTTTTTTTTAACTTTTTGTTTTTGTTTCTGTATTTGGATGATATAGCTCTAGATAATTCCATTTCCTCACACTACAAATAAACATAAAAATCAACTTCCCACTAGGCAGTTTATTATTTGAAAGCTGGAGACCACCCTCGTTTTAAGCTGCATATATGGATTATTCATAGGGAAATTATTTCCTGACTGAGCATTGTTTGTCCAATCAGCACAAGGGAGACTTAAAAGCACTTAGAAATCATTCCTTCAAATCCCTGCCCTCATTAATTTGCTGTGGTATTAGAGTTTGTCACTGCCTCCATATATTTTAGTGACGTGTAAAGGCAATTTTGATTTCAGAGTCTCTGAAAGGACATAGGCTTTTCATTAAAAAAAAAAAAAATCCTTTTTCATTAAGAACATTTAAACTTTGAAAGGGAAAGGACCAAACCAGCATTGCTTGTATGCTTTGCATATACAAAAGGCTATTCAGAGTTCTAGACTAGTAAAGGAAGAGTGTTTATATAGATAAAGGATTCTTTTTAAGAAATTTGCCTTTTTTATCTAACTAAGCAAAGTTTTACATTGTTACCAACACATCTATTAATTAACTTTTATGGGCTAATGTTTGCATATACTTTCACATGAGCCTTATGGCAGTGAGAGCCCTAAGTAGAGAGTGAGGGACTAGTTGGTAGATAGTTAGCAAATGATGTTGTTGGACTTCTAATTGTGATCTTCTTACTTCATATAGGGAATCAATGTAATTGCAGAATTCTTGCAACCTGCACAGGAGGTGGAAAATAGTAGTGGCTGACTCTTAAGTACCAGCTCAACACTACCTCTGTTCTTTTCTCTCAGTTATCAATTTTGAGAAGCCATGAGTCCCCATGTACATTATTTGAACCAAATCAAGTAGTATCAATTTGCCAAGATATATCTATGCTCTCTTTGATTCTATCCTTAATGGAATAAAGTAGCCAATCTCCTGAGCATGGTTTTAATCGTATTAAAAAAAATAAGTAAATATAGATGCTAGAATGGTGGAATCCTTGATTTCTCCAACTGCTTCATTGATGAGTGAAATAGCACCATAGGGCCCAAAATGTTATCATCTCAGATACATGGCAGTGTTCCAGAAGCACACCAAGCCTGGCTGTGCTTTTCAGCATTGATTTCCGTGCCAGCCCACCCCACCACCATTCTCAGGCTAGTTTCCATGCATAGGAGATCTGCTTCTCTCTGACTGCATGAGGATCACAAATGATTGATTCCAACAGCTAGCAACCTATTATAGTATTTTAAGCCCACAAATTATCTGGTTTTCTCTTGCATTCAGTGATACTCCTTTTATCCATGTATTCATAGATTTGTTTCCTGGAGTACTGGAGATAGAACCCAGGGCCTCACCCATACCAAGCAAGTGCTGTCCTTCTAAGCTCTACATCCGGTCTCCATAGAGAAGCTATAAGCTTTTCAAAAACTTAGTTGGCTCAGTTATCATCTAGTTTTTCTTGTGCCCCCTTTAATGTTAACGCAAAGGTTACTCAAAAGCCTATTTTTTTTCTGACTCAGATTCACATGCATATACCTTTACCATCCAAGCATTTGGCTACTCAAAAGCAAAACAGTTGAGTGAAAAGAGAAGTTAAGAAAGACTGACATTGCTTCTATGAGTTTGCTAACCTGTTGATACCATCCTTAAGAAGAAATGTGCACAGTAGCATACTATCACTGATCTATACCTGAGAATGTCATCATTCCTCCGTTTTTCAATGCCTACTTTCAATAATTTACATTTTTGTTTTAGTTTGGTTATTTTGAAACAGTTTGGTTGTGTGATCAGGTTAGACTCAAACTTGTGATGCTCTTGCCTCAGCTGCCCGAGCACTGAGATTACAGGCGTAGCACCACATTAGTGTTAAAGTATGAACCATAGTAATGGTTATATGCCACCTATTGGTGGTGTGAGTTTAAGGTGGGCCGTTGACTATCAAAATGACCCATATAATATCTGAATTTACTGTATTAAAACCCCATACAAATATAAAGTGTCTATCTTTTTTCATCACTCTGCTTAACAAGCATTTTTTCCTTTCAGAGATTGCTGAATATATCTTCTCTTTAACAAGATAAAATGCATTTTTTTGTCATCCTATTAAGACTTGCATGGTTAAGACTTGCATGGTTCAAGATTTCATAGTCACTCAAAATCCAAGTGTAGGATCATTGTATACTTGCCTTATAGAAAATAGCAAACATTCCTTTCTATTCTTCCTGATTAAGTGTAGCAACTCTGTTACATATGTGGTAATTTTAAGATTTTGGAAATCCTTTCTTCTCAGAAAGGAAGATTTCATTGTTTGGACTCATGTCTAAAACTTTTGAAGTTGTTTCCAAACTGTTAAAAATATCAGCAAAAATTTAGAACTTTTAGAAACATCCTCAGGGGAAAAACATGCTAGTCAGGTAGCTTGCATTGTATAAATGAGACATATAAAGGAGAAAATGGACTGAGAGCACAAAACAAACTATCCTCAGGGCTGTCTTCCATTTTACTTTTCTTCTCAGGTAGTAATCCTTTTAGCTTTAGACAGACATAAAGCAAAATGTAGTAAGCGAATACTGGTGACAGTCTTTTTTTCTAGTTCATTAATTTTTCTTAAAATTGGCTTGAAACACATGTAAATACTTGTCAATACTGACACATTCACCTTAAAATATTAAAAATGTACTAATCATTTCTGCTATTTATAGCAGGGGTTCTTCACAATAGATAAATTCTTTATACTCAAGACTGATCTTAAGCAGTTCAGTGAAACTCTATTATAGCAATATGCAGTCTTTTGTAGTGGTGGTCATTAATGTTGTTTTTCTTGAGTTACATATTTTTGCAGTTTTCTAGTCATTTTTGCTCTTTTCTGCTTTTGGTTTATTTTAAATCCTTGCATTTTACATCAGGTTCAAAAATAAGAGCTTCCATTAAGCTCAAGCTTGAAACAGCTTTTTTAAAGCTGTCTGTAAAGCTGGTAGCTCACATCTATAATCCTAGCTACACAGGAGGCTGCGATCTAAGAATTGAAGCCCCACACCCAACATGTAGCATTTCTAGGGAGGAAGCCTTTTTAAACTAGTTCCCTAACTGATGATGTACATGCTGAATTTTGAGAACTACTAACTTAAGTATAAGCCAGGGGTTTTGTTAAAGGGATGGGGAACATTTTTTTCTGCCCAGAGCCATTTAGGTATTTATAACTTCATCCATGGACCATACAAAATATCAATATAGGTAGACATCTCTGGGGCAGCTGACAAGAAGCATACAAGAAACACATATTTCATTGGATGCCAAATTATTTCAAGGATCTTTTATGTTCTAAAGGTTGAACATTTTCACCCCTGATGCAGCATCATTCTCTAAAATGTAATAAGTGTTTTGCTCTTCAAAAATATGGTTGATAGAGGTGAGTTTACCCAGAACGGATGCACATTTGCTCCTTTTGGAGTCCATGCATCCAGGATTCTGTGAGTTTAAACAGGTAGTCCCTTTCAGCTGGGCAGTAATAAGTATCTACACTCTCTGTTTTGGCCCCAGGTAGTTGTGTGCTTGTTGATTCTGAAACCTTTTCATTTAGGCAGTATAGGTTATTTTTTTTCCTTAAGGACAGTGAGAATACAACAAATATTTAAGTTTCAAGTCAATTTCTTGGATATTCCTATAGTACCTCCCCCTCTCTCCCCCATTCTTCTGTTTTCTTTTGGTGCCATTCCTGGGGCTTGAACTCAAGGCCTGAGCTCTGTCCCTGAGCTTTTATGCTAAAGGCTAGCATTCCACCACTTTAGCCACACAGCTCTACTTCTGGCTTTTGGTGGTTAATTGGAGAAAAGAGTCTCAGAGACTTTCCTACTTGGCCTGACTTGAACTGTGAGCCACTGACACCCAGCAGTAAATTTGTTTTTACATGTTATAATATTGTTAAATTATCAACTTTTTTTATTTTTAAGATGCTGAACAGAGGGGTCATTTTTTTTTGTAATGAACAAAACAGCTTCCTGGCTTGTATTCAGAGAATTAGAAAAGAGGCTCTTAACGTGATGTCTGTGAGCATGGATGGAAAACAATTTTGCCTTTATTTTCACTGTCCCTAGTTTGAAATTTAGCATCTCTTTCAATTATGAACATAGACAGTAAACTATAGTTTTATAAGTTCTACCTGTGGATTTATAGACTTATCAGAAGCAGATATCTTCATATTGCTTCTTGTTGCAGATATCTCAATAATATCAATCTTGTGCTCAGCACCTTTTAAAATCATTTAATAGTTTATCTTCTGATTTAATTTCTTTTGATACTATAGATTTTTTTTTTC
Source organism: Dipodomys spectabilis (assembly GCF_019054845.1). Classification (NCBI taxonomy): domain Eukaryota; kingdom Metazoa; phylum Chordata; class Mammalia; order Rodentia; family Heteromyidae; genus Dipodomys; species Dipodomys spectabilis. Next base: position 22,125,083 of record NW_024870834.1, on the reverse strand, counting down.
TGTATGGATTCCAGCCCATAGGCTTCTGAAATTAGATTGCCAGAGGCTCAGGTATTAAAAACATGAATACATCTACAGTAGGTCTTTTTTTTATTTTTTTTATTTTTGGGTCCGGTCATGGGGCCTGAACTCTGGGCCTGGGCACTGTCCCTCAGCTCTTCAGCTCAAGGCTAGTGCTCTACCACTTGAGCCACAGCGCCACTTCCGGCTTTTTGCTTATGTGGTGCTGAGGAATCAAACCCAGGGCCTCATGCATACAAGGCAAGCACTCTACCACTGAGCCACCTTCCCAGCCCCTACAGTAGGTTTTAATAGACTCTTTTCTTTCAAATCATTCTGAGATATTTCTCAAATTATTTTTTCTCTATTCTCACAGTCATTACTGTGCACTTTTTTTTAACTGCAGCTGACTCCACTGGAACCCATTCTCTGTACACGGCATACAAAGACTATGAAATTATGTTCCATGTTTCTACTATGCTGCCATATACACCTAACAACAAGCAACAGGTAAGAGATCCTTATGTTATCTATGTTTTCCCCCTCAATTCACTTCCTAACTCAAGCCTAAGTTGCAAGTTTGTAAAATCTGAATTCAATGTTTCACCTGTTATAGCAGCAGGAAGCTTTTGTGCTTTGTGGAAGTAAGGAATGACAGATGAGCTACAAATAAATGATGAGACAAAAATTCTAGGTTAACAGCCAGCTGGATGGCTCTGTGGATTAATCATTTGTTTTTCACACATGGGGTAGAGGTTCCCATGAAATCTAAAGAGAATAGGTTGAAATCATGGTGACTAGATGACTAGAAAGAGTTGGGAGATCAGATATGAATGGGTAAAGGTTCTTCTAAGAGGCCAGTGCACAAAGGAGACAAGTAATGATGTTTCATTGAAATTTCAAAGGAAATTCTGTATACCATCTTGAAGAAAAGGTGTCAGCAGGATCTGATAATGTTCTTTCTTAGCCTGTTCATCAGGAGATAGCAAAGAACTTAAATAACCATTTCATATATGTATATTAGATCCAGAGGCTTATCTTTAAAACATCTAAAAGCACAATGCCCAAATACTAAATGGAACCAAGATAGCAAAATGCAGAATGTAAGAAGTGACAAATTCTAAATGAACAATGCCAGACTGAAATGTGCAAGAAGTGGAGAACTCACAGACTCTCAGTCTAGTTTTACTTCTGACCTTAAAGTAGAAAAACTTTTGTTCTTGTCAATTGTGCTAATAGAACACCAGCCAGCTGCAGAATGAATCACATCCTCTTTTACAGAATTTAACCAAACACTGATCTAATCTTCTACATCATCACTTTAGGTTTGATTAAATTACTAACCTCACCAACAAAATGTTGTGTTCCTGATTACCAAAGTAATCAAAATCAGGAAATAAGGCAATGAATCAGCTATAAATATGAAATAACCCTATGTTAAATTCCCTGACCTAGACTTTATTGACAGTTTTTTGATGCAAACTCCATATTCTACATTTCTCTGAGAGAGAAGTACCATGGTAACTGGGCTCCAGTGGCTTATGACTATAATCCTCACTACTCAGGAGGCTGAGATCTGTAACATCAAGGTTTTAGGCTACCTCAGGCTGAAAAGGTTGCTAGATTCTGTCTCCAAATTAATCAGCAAAAAAGCATGGCTCAAGTAGTAGTAGAGCACCAGCCTGGCAAGCAGAAAGAGGCCCTGAGTTCAAACCCTAGGACCACCAAAAACAAGACAAACAAAATATGTTAAGAGAGACATAATAAAACAAAGGAGGAGGCAACAATGCTTTGTATCATTACCTTGCCCATGTAATTGTAACCCCTGTGTATGGTATTTTCACAATTTAAAAAAAAAAAAAAGAAAGACATACTAGATTTCTTACTCTGACCAATCGGTAGAGGAGAAAAGAAAATTAACTAATGACATTTTAAGAGGAGATAAAGGCTTATTCTACCTGATTCCTACAAAGAGAAAGAAGAAATTTGTGTAGGTAAAATAGTTAATAACAACATATGACTATTAAATAAGTTAAAGTTTGGACAGAGTGAGTTGTCATTTAAATGGACGACTACTTAAATAATTTAATCAGGGAATTTGATTACTTAAGTAAAAGACATTTTAAAAAAAGTTATAGTCAAGCTGGGTACTAGTGGCTCATGCCTATCTATAATCCTAGCACTTAGATTCTAAGCCAGCTGGGTCAGAAAAGTCTGAAAGATTTCCTATCCAGTTAATCAGTAAAAAGCAAGGCTGGCTCCAAGTGGTATAGTGCCAGCCATGAGCAAGTGAGTCAATTCAAGAGTTGTAGGCCCTGGGCTGGGAAGGTGGCTCAGTAGTAGAGTGCTTGCCTTGCATGCATGAGGCCCTGGGTTTGATTCCTCAGCACCACATAAGCAAAAAAAGAAAAAAGCCAGAAGTGGCACTGTGGCTCAAGTGGTAGAGCGCTAGCCTTGGGCTGAAGAGCTGAGGGACAGCGCCCAGGCCCAGAGTTCAGGCCCCACAACCGGACCCCCCCCCCCCCCGCCCCCCCCCCCCCCCCGCAAAAAAAAGAGTTAGAGGCCCTGAATTCAAGTGCGTGTGCGCGCGCGCGCACACACACGCACACACACACGATATGGTCGAGAAAGTAATTGTTTTTTCAAAAAACAATTTTTTGTCGGACATGGGTCTTGAACTCTGGGTCTAGATGCTGCCCGTCAGCTCTTCAGCTCATGGCGAGCACTCTACCACCAGGTTTTTTTCTGATGGTTAATTGGAGATAAGAGTCACAGACTTTCCTGCCTGGGCTGGCTTTGAATCACAATCCTCAAATCTCAGCCTCCTAAGTAGCTAGTGCCACCAGTACCCAGCAAAGTAATTCTTTATATTAAGACATTTTTACTCTCTAGCTAGTGAATTTGATTTCTTTATAGAAATGATTTTATGTTTAAAATCTGTTTTGCATACACTTTTTGCATACTTTTCAAAATAAGTATAATCTTTCATTATATATACCATAAGGTGGTTCTATTTGACTTCATTATTAAGATTAACTTCATATATGTTGAAAGAATACCATATGAAATGACTATGGTATCACCTGTGCAGGAATTGGATAGATAGATAGATAGATAGATAGATAGATAGATAGATAGATAGATAGATAGATAGATAGATAGATAGATAGAATGAATACAGATGAGTAGTATATTTTTATGTTCATCTTGAGTATATTGATTTTAAATTATTGGTATATTGTATAGAGTAATCAATTCAGACTGGGTTTTATTTCTGTTACATCTGACTATATGTCGTATTTAGAAATGAAGTAAGTTGCCTCACTGGAAAATAATTTGAGATGTCTTCAAATTTCTAGTTAAAAGTATATTTCCCAACTATTTTTAAGTCTCGGTTCTCAATCCAGTCTGTTATTTCTTCCAGATGACAGCCAGTAGTAAGTCACTGATTTTACTGGTATGCAATTTGTATCTTAATGTCACCAGAGGTTTTTTTGTTTTTGTTTTTTATTTTAGCACTAGAGATTGAACTCAGGGCCTTGCACTTGCTAACACTGTTCTGTTTGAACCATACCCCTAGCCCATGTCATTAGCAAATTTAAAAATGAATTTTGTAAATAGGAGCTTACAGATATGAGCTTCCCTAAGCATCAGACATACAAATTTTGTTTAATTTTCTTTACACAACTGACATTAAATACTTAGAAAGCTTCTCCTGAAAAAGCACTGTCCTAGAATGATATGGGGAATCTCTGCATTTGCCAACCACCCATTTCAACTACCTGTTAGCACAAAACTGAAGGTGGTTTTAAAGACCTTTCTTTGTACTTAAAGGAACTATTTAAGCCAAAAATTTAACCTGCATTTAACTTGTTACTACACGGTGTAATAACATCAATTCCTTTATTCCCAGCTTGTGACACAAAATTCTGTCAGATAAAACTTTAGCTAATATTGTCTCTAGCTAATATTTTCTTTAAATAAAGCCAATTAAACAAAAACATAAATTGCATTGTAATTACTTCAGCCATTCTCTTTTCTAGAAGTCTTCCACATGGCAAGTTTACATGAAAATGGAACAGACCTCTTGTTATAGAAACTGAAGATTTGGAGATGCTGAAACTTGGCATACTAAATATTAGCAAATATTGATTAGATCAATTTAAATGGCTATGTCTTCTGTGCAAGTTCCGTATTCTTCCTTGGAGGGAATGATAAGACACTCTAAAATATTGATAGTAACTGTAGATTTTTTACTCTGGTGTGTGTGGATAGTAATGAATGTTTTAAATATAATTATCTGAGGGAATTGGGGTGGGCAAACAGTCAGAGCGTTGTCATTTATGTTGGTTGCTTATTGTTTCTTTCAGCTCCTACGGAAGCGTCACATTGGCAATGACATTGTAACAATTGTTTTCCAAGAGCCTGGAGCACAGCCATTTAGCCCCAAAAACATCCGGTCTCACTTTCAGCATGTTTTCGTTATTGTCCGAGCTCACAACCCTTGCACGGACAGTGTCTGTTACAGGTATGTGTGAGTGCTGCAACGTTGGCTATGTGGACCGTGGCTGCTGTGCAGAGGCATCATCCAGCTGTGCTTTCTAAAGTGGCAATAGGAGTCTATTACTATTTTGTCTTCACAATTTGTGTGCACATGGCTAAAATTCACCTGGTGACATAATCTGATAGTGTTGGCATTTCCCAGACTTGGTCAGACACCTGTTGTTTTCATTTGCACCTCCTCCTTGTGTGGTTGTCCTTCATCCATACCATCTGGTCACCATCTAACTAATTACTTCTATACTAATTATATATGGTTTTTGGTTTGCTGGGAGCAGAGAAAAATGATCATAATAATTAGGAGAGAGAAGAAGTTTATTTGAAATTATTGTTACTAAAGAAAAAGCCTAAGCCCTTACTTAGGGCTTAATTAGGTATGTTAAGTACATGTACTTAATACAAATACACACACTGAAAATGAGTTCTTTCCTTTTTTTAATTGTCAAAGTGATGTACAGAGGGGTTTCAGTAACATAAGTAAGGTAATGAGTATGTTTCTAGTCAACCTTGTTACCCCTTTCTTTATCTCCCTTATTTTGACCTGTTGGCTAAAGTGCCCATCGTTTTTAACCCCATCATGTGAAACTGTGCTTGTCTTTGCTAATAGTAGCACACTGAACACACTCCTGCTCATGACTTCTGTTTGGAATTCCCTAGTTGTAAAAGTTATCTGAAGACCCAACACATGGCTATCATCTGTGAATTTTTAGCTATTTACAAATCCAAGAAAATTATGTTTGAGTATCACTGAAAAACAAATCACAAAAATTATAAAGTTGTGACTTTTTTCTGCTGTAAACTTAAGGAATCAGATTCTTCACTGACTTTTTCAAATGAGCTGTACATAGTTCCTGAAGTTTGTGACATATCAGAGGTGTTTGGAGGCTCAGTAAATAAGGCACCTTTTTGCAACCTTTATTGTTGGGGATAAGGGGGGAGGAGTTAATTTCCTCATGAAAATAAATATAAGTTAGAATGGAAAGTTTTCATCAATTTTAACATGATACAGGAGCCTTCAAATAATTTTCACAGCTATGAGCTTTCCTCAAACCATAGCTACTCTCCCAACTAAAAGGAACATTAATTTATAGTCCTCTTTCATTAGAGCTACTATGGTGAAAATGTTTAGAGTTATTCTAAATACATTGAGTTATTCTAAATTTATTTAAATCTCATTTACCTTTATCCCTAAGTAATCTAGTGAGACAGTAAATCAATTACTTTTCTATCATCTAAAATCTTTTGTTCCCAACTTTTTTCAGTAGAAATCTTAATGTTTTTTTCTTATTGTCCCCTACTTACTATCTGATGTATACATCATGGAAGCATTATTTTCTCAACTAAACTAGAACATAAATTGCATTTTAATTTCTTCAGCCATTCTCATCTCTAGAAATTTTTCTCCATGACAAGTTTATGTGAAAATGGAACATAGAGCACTGCAAGGTCAAGTTACAGAGAAAAATCAAAAATGGGACTCAGTTTGTGTGTTTTAGAGCATTTGTGGATGGAATTCAATGGTAACAAGAGGAGTAAGTCTAGGAGTAATGAATAGTCATTTATGCCCAAAATAGAGACAGGAAAGAAGAGGGAGAGCACCATTAGGGAACTTATAATGTAGGGAAGAGAACTAGGCAGTAGAGTGTTTTTCAATGCTGGGCATCAGAGTAAAATAAAATTTTAGGAAAATCCATCTAAACAATGACAGAACAATAATTTGGAAGTTATTGTTATCTGTTTGTGCTTCTGTATTTATTCAGTACTTATGTGTGCTACCTAGAGTATGTCCAGAGAGAAGGTCCTGAACTAAAGAAATGCTATTTCTCCCTGAGAACTGGAAGTTTATATAGGAAAAACTGACTAGTTCTAGAAGCCAGTTAACCTTGAATAGTCTTGACATAGCCAAGAACTCAAATAGTTACTTAAGTCTATGTACTAAAGTATACCCTGTAATTGATCAGTGAAAGCCTCCAGTCTCTGTTATTTTATTTGCATCATTACAGTAAGCTTAATTGCCTGGTCCCAGCTGATAGAGCAAATTAGAAGCAACAAATCAAAAAGATGAAGGAGCCGTTAAAGGCAAGAATATACAGAAAACCATCAACATGTGATTACTGTTAGGGGAGATGCAGAAAACACTACTCAAATCAAAGATACAAATTCAATAAGCATAGCAGTATGAGGTCATTTGATTGGAGGCAAACAACCAAATATACTTCACTCACCCCTGAGGGCAAGAAAGAACAAAACAAAGGGTAGAATATCTCCATTTTTCAACAACTAATGAATTAATGAATCTAGCCTTGATGATCAAAGGCTGCCAACATCATAAAAAAAGACAAATGTGTGCCTCATAATGGAAAAACAGAACCTCACCTATGAATCAGTTCCCTCTCATTAAATCTGAATCTGATCAAATCTCTAGATAAGCCAATTGATAAGAAATACAGAAGAGAGAGCAGCCTAGTTTTAGTGGATAAATTCAAACTTGTCTAGGCTTGTCTAGCGTGAGTTAAGGCCCTGGCTTCCATACCTGGGGGGGGGGGGGGGGGGGAAATAATTGCAATGTGTGGACCTTGAGTCGTAATTTAGGCAAAAAAATCTTAAGATATTGTAAACAACTGGAAATTAGATAATGGATAGTTTATTTGATAAAAATTAAGAAATAACTAATTTTATGGTTGCAATAAGTCGTTATTAAAAACAACAACAACCCTGAGCCTTCAGAACAAATGTTTCTTGTAATTGGTAGCTTAGTTTAGGGTCAAGAATGAAATAAATATAGAAGAGTCAGTATAATTTTTTAAAACTGCTCTTGGATTAAATCAGATTGTAAACCCTCTGAGGTGTTAAATTTCCCTTTCTGTACAATGGAAGATTGTTTGTGACATCTATTCAAACTCCAGTCAATATGGGATGTGTACAAGGGAGTAAGATATATGCACATTAAATGTACATACTTTGTTAAGGTTCATTTAAGAAGAAAAAGCCAAAATGGCCAAGTGGTAGGATTTTTCCCCCATAAAAGTACGTTACCAGATCTTCCTAAGACTTATGTGTGTTCACTTTGTTTTTAAAATAACTTAGGGAAAAGTTCAGGTTCAATATAGTCTGTTGTGTGGGGTCCTTCAAGTCTGATCTCTTGTCTCAGCCTCTTCTGACTCCTTTGCCAACCCCTCTCCCTGTCTCTACCCACTTACTCTTGTGAAACTACTTAATCTCCAGGAATTTAAGAGCAGTAGTCTGTATCTACTGCTCTGTGGGCCAATGTCTTTGCTCTCACAGCCCTGCCCTCCTTCACCTGATAAACTCCTGACCTCCTAGGACTATGGTGATTTTAGCAGGTAGCTCAATCTATTGGAATTAATCTTCGCCAGTCTTTGGGTTTTATCCTTTATCCTTAAAAGTTGCCTAGAGCTTAACTAATGGGAACTGGATAGTGTTGTTGGGGGAATGAGTACCAGTAGAAATATAAAGCTCCCTAGAGAAAATGAGTGACAAGGTATGCTCTGTCCTTGATCTTTTCTTCCTTTGCCCAGTTCTGCTCCCCACATGCATGGCAATTTGAGCCAGGCTCCAAGAAGAGAACCAGCGGAACCTCCTTCTTCTATTTGGGTGTTTTCTTTGTCATTCATTTTAGCTTGCCATTCATTTAGATTGTTATTCTTTGTTATTCATTTAGATTGGGGATTGGGAAATATTGTTTATTGTTGTTTCCATTGAGCTTCTAAAGTTCAAGTGTCAGACTTATATTCAGATGTATCCCTGTATATCAACTTCAGTTTGGCTTTGAGTATCAAGACCCACTGCTTCATCCAAGGTGTTTGATGTCAGCAAATGTTACATAGCCCTAATCAACTACGTAAAGCCTCATGGTGGTCTCTTGGCCCATGAGACTCATGTGGATGGCAGTCTTTAGCAAGTATCTTGAGATTCGAAGGGGAGGTTGAAAAACCTATCTTCAGAGGGAAGTGTGGTATCTTGTCCGGGAGTTCTCTGTTGGCTTCTGAGGGCTTCACTTTAGCCCTGGCTCTCTCTTGACAGTTTTGTATAAATCATCTCACTTCTCTACATCTCTTTCCTGGAGAAGTGAAGAATCTATATGTTATGTTCTCAGGGAGATAAGCACAGGATACCATCTAGTTCTCTCCATCATTCTCAGATGTTGCAGAAATGTTCCTTAATGGTTTTTGTAAAAGCAAAGTGAATTCTTAAAGCCCAAGATTTTTATTAGAAGAGTTCAAAAGGCAGTAACTTCATGTGCTAGCTCCCTGACTGCTTTGCGCTAGTTTCTTAGCATTGTCCGTCCTCCAGGTTAGACTCCTGGACAGGATATCCTAGTTTATAACCCTACCTAATGCATAAACCATGGCTATAACTGCAAAAGATGTATTATTTCTGGGATCCAGTGTTGCATACTAGCATAGCTAACAGAATTTGGCCACACTGAGGCTCGTTTTTTTAGAGAATCTGCTTCTAAAAATAGTTAGAACCATTTATAATTAATATGTCTTAAGTATCTATAGCAAATGGGCTTTTTTTTTTTAAGACAAATGATACTATGTTGCTTAAACCAGGCCTTATTATAAAGAGGTCAGCACAAGTGGCATTGAAATTAATAAGCTCTTAACCTCATAGAAACCTTGAAAGTTAGATTTATCCCAACAAAACTCTTCATTTGAAAAGAGCATTCTAAAGTATCATCTTCCTCATCTTCTTTTTCTGTAAAGATTCTATTTGTAATAACACAAAGCTGATTTTAGTGTCTATATCATTTACCTCCCTACTGTGGTGAATCACTGATAATTACATGTTAAAGTTTCAGTTCTCTCCCTCAATTCAATCTGGAGGCTTCTAATTATTGGTGGGTTTTCAGTATATGTTTGTCTAAAATTCTGTCACTTAATAAATAGATCTGTAGAAAGCCAGTGGGTTTGAGAGCAAATAGATAGACGGTGCTCATAATCACACCCCCTGCTAAGCATGTTCCTCTCCTTGTTTAAAATAAAATCCCAGCTGTTCCCTGAGGAAGAAGAATGATTTGAGTGAAATTAGCAACAGAAAAAAATCACCGGTTTTAAAATGAAAAAATACTAAGTATTTCTGGACACTTACAGGATTCCTTTAGAAAATCTAGCAAATCTAGATTTCAGCATCTTTTGCTCGACTTCCATAGCAGGGCGGGGGGGCAGGGGAGAAGAAGATCAAAATTATACAGCTGTCAGCATTCAAGTCAGACAGTTACAACAGACCAGAAAAAATGCCTTTCTAATACTGGTGTAATTAGGCTATACTGCATGCATATAGAGGTTTCTATGAATTCTTCAGTTGGAAAACGTAGCATTACTTGACATCTTTCTTTGTTAAAATGTAAGCCAGGTAGTCTTGGGTGTGTATATGTGTGTGTGTCTGTGTGTGTATTTGTAGAATCAACAATAGGCAAATCTATCTATATCTTCTGGTATGGCTTTTCCATTTCACCAAATAGTTTTGTCATAAGAGTACTGATTTTTATCCTGCTTTCATAAGGCATAGTAAAAGTAAAATTAAATATCTTAAAGCAGATTCTTCTTAAAATAGAGAATGTGAAACAGTTCCTCAGCTTAATTTGAAAGGTACATACTCATGATTCCTGTTCTGGGAGTTTAGATGAAGCCAATTTTTATATTATTTCCTTAATAGTATAATTGCATAATTGAGTCACTTTTAGATGATCTGAGAAGAGGATTGTTTGAACTGTTAGAATCATAAATTCCAGACATCTTAAGATTTGGCTAAGGATATCACATGTAGTCTTAGAATATAATGTGGAGATACATGCTCTCCATTTAACTTCTGTTTACACGCTCTCCATTTAACTTCTGTTAAATTTAATCTCTGTTTCAGAAAATCAGCAGAAATTTAGAATTTTCAATGTTTCTAAATTTAATATTTAACTTTTTATGATTAAAATTACAGGTCAGGGCTGGGAAGGTGGCTCAGTGGTAGAGTGCTTGCCTTGCATGCACGAGGCCCTGGGTTCAATTCCTCAGCACCACATAAGCAAAAAGAAAAAAGCCGGAAGTGGCGCTGTGGCTCCAGTGGTAGAGCGCTAGCCTTGAGCTGAAGAGCTGAGGGACAGCGCCCAGCCCCAAAATTCAGGCCCCACGACAGGACCAAAAAAAAAAAAAAAAGAAAAACCATAAAATTACAGGTCAATAGAGATATTCATATGGCCCTTTTCTTAGTTCCATTTTTAGAAATACATATGCAGAAGAAATGATGGAAACAAACTTTCTCATGACAGTCTTGCCTAAAGAAATAGGAAAGGGAAAATCTTCCTCACAAGTAGATTGTCAGAATTACATACCAAAAACAGACAATTTATACCAGTTTAAGAAAAATAAATGCAGTTTTCCAGGCACTGGCGTCTCACACTTAAAATCCTAGCTACTCAGCCACTACTGAGTAGCTGAGATCTGAGAGTTACTGTTTAAAGCCAGCCCAGGCTGGAAAGTCCCTGGGAGTCTTATCTCTAATCAACCACCAGAAAGCTGGAAATGGAGCCATGGCTCCATAACTCCCTGAGTAAAAAAAAAAAAAAAATGCTCAGGGACGTGCCAGGCTCTACGTTCAAGCCCTAGTACTGGCACAAAAATATAAAGCTTAAATACAGTTTTAAAGTGTTGTTATTAAATAAAGATCATAATCATCCTATTACTCAGCATTTTTATTTTAAAATCAATGCTTTTAATCTGGTCATATCATGGCATAGGACAACAGATAATATTTATTTGTTTAATAGAAATTTGCTTCCTATATATTTTGTATCTTGTGGTATTTTCATAATAAGTTGTTTATAGGCATCCTGTCTCAAATGGAAGGCACATTGGTGCTCTAATACAATGTGTATTTGCTTATGGTCTAGAAGGTTCAATAATTGTATAACCCACCAACCCCAAAACAGTTCCTAGGTATTCAAAATACATTTGATTTTTTTATGTAGAGTATTATGACAAAGGTTTTATTAATGGAGTTTTGTTTAGCCTGCTATTTATAAAGGAATTGGAAGTTTGTTAACTTTACTTTTTTGCCTTAGAAAAGTATTTTATGTTCCCTAATGTCTGAATGTGATTGAATAAAAGATGATGCTCATATTAGCAGAAATGTGTATTGCTTTGAAGGAAGGAGATGAGAAATAGACGTTCTTTCGAGGTATGCCCTTTGTTTTTTCCTGGGGCTTTAATCCAGGACCTTGTACATGCTAGGCAAATACTTGACTACTCCCTTACTTCCCCAGCTCTGTGTTTGTAAAAATATATTTTATTTTCATATTGTAAGATATATTGATATGCTCTTTCCCTTTGATTTTTGCTTTGTCTCCTAGTGTGGCAGTCACCAGGTCCAGAGATGTGCCTTCCTTTGGACCTCCTATCCCAAAAGGGGTCACATTTCCCAAGTCAAATGTGTTCAGGGACTTCCTTTTGGCCAAAGTGATTAATGCAGAGAATGCTGCTCATAAATCAGAAAAGTTCCGGGCTATGGCAACTCGGACTCGCCAGGAATACCTGAAAGATTTGGCAGAAAAGAATGTCACCAACACCCCTATTGACCCTTCTGGCAAATTTCCGTTCATCTCTCTGGCCTCTAAGAAGAAGGAAAAGTCTAAGCCATATCCAGGAGCTGAGCTTAGTAGCATGGGGGCCATTGTGTGGGCAGTCCGGGCCAAGGACTATAACAAGGCTATGGAAATAGACTGTCTTCTCGGGATCTCCAATGAGTTCATCGTCCTTATTGAACAGGAAACAAAGAGTGTGGTTTTCAATTGTTCCTGCAGAGATGTGATAGGGTGGACCTCAACTGACACCAGTGTCAAAATCTTCTATGAGCGAGGAGAGTGCGTGTCGGTAGAGAGTTTCATTAGCAATGAAGATATCAAAGAGATTGTCAAACGGCTGCAGGTGAGTCTTTTCCTTCCTCTCATTCACAGGCCTCTTCTCTTACATAAAGTTTTCAGTTCTCAGTTATCCAAGCTAGTACTTTTATTAACTACCCTAGAAACTCCCTTAGATCAAAGCAAGTGAGAGCAACATAAAAGTTTATGTTTTCCATCATGTATTGAGAAAAGTTTCAGTCAAGTGGGGGAATACACATTTCTCATTTGCATGTGACTTGATCCCTCTCTATCTTGGTGACTGATGTAGATGTTTAAAGAGTTATTGGAGGATCTATTGTCATAAATTTTTTATAGTTTCTCATTGTTGGCAGGTCTCTGTTAGAGATTTCCTTTAAACCTCAGGAAAGCCATTGAGCTCTTTGGATGCAATAGTATGTTAACATTTGGCTGTAAAAGATGAGTGAAAGATTTGTTTTTCCCTTCCCCTCCATAAATTATACCAACATCAGATACAGTGAAAGCAGGGGTTATACCATGGGGGGAGGGACATGGGGGAGGGACATACAAAGTAACAAAGAAATAATCTTATAAATGTGTTATGGACCCATTGCAACAATGAGACGTACAAGTTGTTATATTGAAAATGAACTTTACAACTTTGGTTGGGGGGGGGAGGAGAGTTGGGTGGGGGGGTGGGGGGGGAAGGAAGGGGAAACAAAGGAGGAGGCTACAATGCTTGGTAAGAAATGTACTCATTATCTTGCTCATGTAATTATAACCCCTCTGTACAGTATTTTCACAATTAAAAAAAATGTCTAGAACTAAAAAAAAAAAAAAAAATGAATGAAAGAGGAAGGACCAGCCTGTCCCTCAGCTGGTCATAGGCATTCAGCAATAACCCTACTTTAGCAGCAGTTTTCCAGTTCCATGTCTCTCCTTAATACCTCATACATTAAGCCCCAATCTTTTTATCTCCTTTTCTAGTTTGTTTCAAAAGGTTGTGAATCAGTGGAAATGACTCTTCGAAGAAATGGTTTAGGACAGCTTGGCTTTCACGTGAACTACGAGGGCATTGTGGCAGATGTAGAACCGTATGGCTATGCATGGCAGGCAGGGCTGAGGCAGGGCAGCCGCCTGGTAGAGATCTGCAAGGTGGCTGTGGCCACCCTGAGCCATGAACAGATGATTGATCTCCTGAGGACATCCGTCACAGTGAAAGTTGTCATCATTCCCCCCCATGATGACTGTACCCCACGAAGGTAGGTCTGAGACTTGAAGGGTGGGGTTTGTGTGCCATATAGAATGACTAGCAGGTAGGGAGGCAGGTGTTATGCAGAACAGTAGATTCTGTGCAATGCTGGAAGTTCCTTCCATGGAAAGCTTGACTCAGATCACAGTTCCCTTTCTGCATGTAGCAGTAACAGCTAGAAAGAATGACTGCTTGGGCCAGCCCCAGGATTGCTTCAGATAAAGAAGTCTGGTAATGTTCTCAAACATCTTGCTCCAGTAGCCAAGAAACAAATCCAAGGACACTCAGCATTTTGCACTGCCAGATTTTTTTCTCTTTTATATTCCATGATGCTCATATTCTCCTCACTTAACCCATTTGTACCCAATTACTATCCAAAATACAAAGTGTTGTTTTGAAATCTATTGAGAGCCTAGGCAGCTGAGCATGACCTACGAGTTTTTTCCTAACTGCATCTGCATGATTTGCATGATCTGCTCATGATGCCTTGGAAGTTTGGTCTCCAGCCTTCTCCCAAAAGGAGAACCCCGGAGCATCTGCCTGCCCAAATTTTGCTAGGCCAGAAGCACTGTGAAAAATAATAATAATTTCTCTTCCTCTGGAGAGGTTGCTGCTGGAATAAATTTAATCAACTGTCTCCCCTTTAGACTTGCACATGCTATTTTTGCTGGCTTTAAAAAATATCTGTTTCTTTTAGCCATTATTTTCTTTTTTTTTTTTTTTTTTTTTTGGGTCCGGTCATGGGGCCTGAACTCTGGGCCTGGGCGCTGTCCCTCAGCTCTTCAGCTCAAGGCTAGCGCTCTACCACTTGAGTCACAGCGCCACTTCCTGGTTTTTTCTTTTTGCTTATGTGGTGCTGAGGAATCGAACCCAGGGCCTCAGGCATGCAAGGCAAGCGCTCTACCACTGAGCCACCTTCCCAGCCCCTTAGCCATTATTTTCTAAGAATTTCTCCTAAGCTTTGGCAAATAATTCATAGGTCTCATAAGCCAAGACAAAGTTTCTCATCCTATTTTTTCCTCTAAATGACCTATCTTGCACCTGAGTGCCCATGGATTTATGATTATCAAATAGTAGATTATAAAGTTACGATGGTTTGAGTTCTTTAAAGATCAAGTAACAATGACAACCAAATGTTCTTCTATTCAAAGCAAACTTTGCTCAGCATAGTGTTTCCTAGTTCTGCTTCTCTTAGGTGAACCAGGGATTATGTGTCTATGTAAAAATACAGTGAAGGTTTTTAAGAGTAACTTGGTAGATTTCTCAAGAAACGAAGATAGTTATGCAGAACTTGGTCTGTCAGTTACTTTGGGGTTGAGGAATACTCAAAAAATGTCCCACATGCATGTGCTGTCCTGGCCAACCAGGTCTGATAGACCATTAGTCTTTCAGATTTCCTCAGGTACATCATCATTAGTATTAAACATATTTCTGAATTGGAATTCAAACATTACTGTTGGTGGCTCAGAGGGAGATCTGGGTTCTTACTGAGAGACTCCAAGTGCCCTATACTCCCGTTTGTCTGTCTACTGTCCTTTGATGTCTCTAAGCAAGAGAAAATAACCAAGCTTCATGAATTTTAGAGTTTTTTCCAGCTTTGGGTATTGAACTCAGAGCCTAAAGCTTGCTAGGTAAGCTCTCTCTACCCCTTGAGCCATGCTCTCAAGTTCTTTTTTGCATATTTTCCTTTGTTGTTTTCTTTGTTTTGGTTTTTTTTGAAAAGTTTCACTGCTGGGTTAAAGTCTATATCCTCTTCACTCCTGAGTAGCTGAGGTTATAGGCATGTACCATTATAGGTGTAAACCCAGCTTGTGAGTTGTCATTCTTAATTATATACAACTAAGAATTATAGAGACTAGTGTAAGGATTTTCTTCTCAACAATGAAGCCCACAGAATTGTGATGCTGACTTATCTATTTAGAAATCTTTTCATTATCCCAAGGTTTGTGTTGGGAAGCAGAGAAGAATCAGATTGATGTGAGGGTGCTGCTGCTGGTACACAGCATTCCTGATACTGAAACCATGAATAGTTATTCCTAGGAAGATGGTTCTGAAAGACCAGCCCTTCTAGTTGCACCCACAATGAAAAGCGATTTGTCTTCAGCAATGTACTAGATAGGTTTTTTTTTCTGTCTTTAGTGTGTTGTAAAAATAACATTTTTCTGGATGTTGTACTCTTAATGCACCAGGTTTTGGAAAAAAGCACTATAGATTTAATTCTTACAACATTTAATCCTTATAACAATTCTGTGAGGTAACAGGATTATTACTCTTCTGGTCTTAAAACTAAGACTCAAGAAGGTTAGTTAGGTCTAACTTGAGATTGTAGCCACTGTTTTTAACACTCTTATAGTTCCTTGCCTTAAATGCCAGTTAGTAGTGTGGAAATGCTAGTAAATTGTCTTGACTTGTAGTATTGCCAATTCTCATCGGGCCAGTAATTCAAAGTGGCTGATTTCAAGCTACCTCTGATATCTGTGGGGACAACCAGCTCCTGCAACCTAGTACAGGCAGCTCCTATATTCCAAGAGCAAGTGAGCTGCATCTGTGCCTCTCCCTGCACTGCTAGGAAGTACTCTGACATCTTTTTGACCTCCCAGGACTAGTACATGTTGGCATGTACTAGGTGCTGGGACTGGAGGCTGGATAAAGGGATAGTGGATCCATCTCAGCCACTTTCACTGTGAATTCTATCAGTGAAGCCACTATCTGACTCTGGGTTGGAAGATAGTATAGGGATGCCTTGGAGAACTGAAATCCTGCTCCCTACTCCCTTTAGAAATGATTTCAAAGTGAACAGTTGAAGCATTAACACCTTGTTATAGTTTTCAACAAAATACGCTAATGCTTTTCTGTCATTTTTTTTTCTTCTCCTCTGCACTTCACACTCCCACTGCTGTTTTCCTAGCAACTAATTACTCTGTTCTTTGACTAGTCACTCTTCTCTTTGTCAGCCATTCTTTTAGGCAGGTTCAGAGAACAGGCCTTGCCCATTACCCACTGCCCCACAGGTCTTGGCATCACCAGGACCCTCAGGGTCCCAAACAGCCAAGGCCATGTTAATGACATACAGACTCCTGAGATTGTGGGATAGCCAATCATTTTGTAAAGATACTTTTTAGGGGAAAAAAAATGAAAGCTCATTTAACAGGTACAAAAAGGCACTTAAATAACAAACGTAAAATAGGGCTCTTGTCCCAGTTCTAGGAAAATAAGCATGCCCTTCTGTGAATTGCTTCCCAACTATTTTTTTTTTAACAAGAGAAGAGATAGGGAGAAAAGCAAAGTTCCTGAGCCTCTACTATGTAAAGTGCATTTATTTTTCTTTAAACCCTCATAGTAGGTTTGTTTCCTTTAAAATGATGAGAATGAGGCCTGAAGGGTGAAATATCTACCCAGAGACTGAACAGCAGTAGCTGTGAGGACAGCAGATGAAAGCAGTCTCAGTAGTCTTGTCAGAATAGTCTTCTGTCCATCATGTTCTCATGTCCGTCCACCTCCTCACCTCCTCTTCTCACCACCTTCAGAGTCTGTGACCATCACTATCTATGACCTCTAAGTCTAGAAGTCATCCTTGACAAGAGGAAAAATAACCTAGCTAACAAAATCAATTGCGATGTTCTATATAGAATTGCAAGGTGGGGGGTGGGGGGGGGCAGTGGAGAACCTTTATTCTGCAGACACTAGCCTGCAGTTCTTAAAGAAGGCAATCAAGGGCCATTCAAGAGCTAAAAACAAACAGTTATATAAAAAGACCAAATTACTTTTTTCCGGGAGATTTCAGAATCAAACTACTTTCTAAATAAGAATAGGTTGCAGAGTGTTTTCTTCCTTTGAAAGTGGGAAAGCATACTGCTTTAGAGGTAGAAAGGCTGTTGGAACTCAACTAGTTCAAATCTCAATCTTTGAGTTGAAAGATGTACACTTTCTCCAGACCCCTAGTTACATGGCTGCTAGTGATAGAGCTGTACTCAAAACATAAAGTGTTCAGAACTGGGAGCAGTGTCGAGCTGTTATATTCAATACATGGTTCATTTCTTTATATTTCATAGTTTTAAAGGAAAAAGGAGAGAGTGATGATAAATAACAATGAAAGGAGAATGAAAAATAAAATGAGGGGATGATGTGGCTTTTAATTTCAAAGGGTTATCTTTTTGTCACTTTTAGCAATGAAATTATAATTCCTGCTGACCATAACTTCTCCTGGGCTTGTAATAACCCAGCTTGTTTTTCATTCCTTGATAAACCCCAATCCCTCCAGTCCTGAATCTCTGGGCTACAGAATGATGTCTGCCTGACCCTGACCACAGCTGAAGAATATCCCTGCCCCTAATCATCTTTAAGCTTCTGTAAACTGCCACCTGTATGTGGTTCTAATTTTTATAAACTCTGCCCTGCTGGAGGTTGGGGCTGCTCTCAGCCCTGGGACAAGGTAGTCACAGCCAGCCAAATAAAACTCCTTGACACCTTTGCCCATGCTTCCATGGATTTTCTCAACCTTGAGGTCATTACATTGGTTCCCTGACTGGGAAAATCCATTTGGACAGCATTGGACCTTGGCCCCCAGAAGCCCCCTTGTAGGTGAGTGCCTCAGACCTCAGGGGAGAGAGCACCTCCCTCAAGTGTCTTGTTTCCTGAGGACCAATATGGATAGGAGTCACCTTCCAGGGGTGAGTCTATGTAGGCGTGCATCTGAGGAGACTCAGTGGAAGGCTGGACGCAGCACTACTTCCTGAGTCTGAGGCCAGAACTAATCTCGCCTGACTTTGTCTTTTACTTTGATTGATCTAGTGAAAAGCCTTTCATTAGTATTTATGTGTAGTATTACAACCCACCTTTATCTTTGTTCTTCAGTGTACTGTCTACTTCTTTATTTCTTAAGTCATTCTTATGTTTTGCAGATCCTTAAGAGAGCAGTAAGCCAGGAGTGGGTACCTTGCCATGAAAACCATTTGGGTTACATAGAGTGTATCATTAACATTTATTCCACCATTTTTACCTTCTATTAGAGTCATGTGTTTGGCTCTCATTCCGTTTGTCTCGAACTGAAAAGTCTTTAGCTCTAAAGTACCCTGCTGAAGGGCTGATTAATAGTTGCTGTGTTATCATTTCTTTCCAAATTTTCCCACTTGTTACCCAGTCTTTACAATTCCTTTAAAGAAAGGAAATGATCTTCCTACTTAGTGATGAACTTCAAATACACCTTGAGTTAATACTTTAGTAGGAATTGTATTTGCCTGCCAAATTAATAATTGATTGCACCTCCCTTTACTGTTTGGATATAAAGCAATGGAAGGTGGGTTCCTGGGTCCTGAGGGTTAGGTTTCAGGTGATAACATAAAATGAAACTAAAGAAATCCATTTGCTTGCTGTTAATTTCACTCCGACTGTTCCCTAGAGCCAATCCTGACCCTGAGAGATTTCTATGAAGGAAAACAGAAGTCTGATTTTAGATTATGCTTTGTTCCCTGGGGATTTAATAATTACAATATTTCTATAATTAGGTCTTTTCCCTTCCTAAGCTAAATTTAGCTTTCTGTTTGGATTTCAAGATTTCTCCTGACTTAATTTCTTCACTCTTGGGACCCTAGCACACTTAGAACTATACCTTCTCATAGGGCCTCAATTGTAATACTCTGAAAAGACATGTCAAGCTGATTACATATTTCCTCCAAGACTGCATGCTGCAGGATCTGCCCCTTTACCCAACTGGTCTTCCTCCTCAGATCTCCCACTGTGATCTTGGTTTCTGGGGTTTTGTTTTTTTTTTTTTTTCTTTTAAGAGTCTCAGTATTTCAGGCTCCTCAGTTGAAATTCATTTGGAAAACACTAGTGTAGTAATTGCTGGGATTCTGATTTTTAAGAGGAAAATAATTACGTGGCCTAAAGACTGAAAGGGTTAGGAACAAGACGAAATTTGGGATTCATGTCAAATAAGACAGAGTGTATTGTTTCTCTCCCTGTTCCTCCTTCCTCCCACTCCTCGTCCCACTCTATAGGAGTTGCTCGGAAACCTACCGCATGCCAGTGATGGAGTATAAAATGAATGATGGCGTTTCATATGAGTTCAAGTTTCCCTTCCGAAATAATAACAAATGGCAGCGGAATGCTAACAAAGGTCCTCATTCACCTCAAGTCCCATCCCAGGTACAGAGTCCCATGACCTCCCGGATGAATACCGGGAAAGGTGATGGGAAAATGCCTCCTCCAGAAAGAGCAGCCAACATTCCTCGAAGCATCTCCAGCGATGGACGCCCACTAGAGAGGCGGTAAGTGCACCTTCAAAAGTTTGCTAGAACGCTCTAGCCCTGAATTTAAGCAACACTTTAGATTCATGCACATGTTTTTAGAAATCAAAACATAAATACAAGATGGATGCATGCATGACTTTCAAAGCATGGGGGGTTTCTAGAGCTGTTGGGGTAAGTGAAGCTGTACACCCAGCAGAACATTCAGCCCCATGTGGTAGTATTTATTTGTGCTTTGCTCTTTATTTTCTATGTGGTTTTCAACAAATTATCACTGTGTACTTAGCACCACATGGATTAGAGTGTAGTAGACTTTTTGAGATGACAATGACTATATTATCATCTCTTCCAGTCTTCATTGTTCCAGGGCAAGTGATAAGATAGGAGCATCTAAATATAGCGTTGTTTATTTTTTTTTATGGACTATCTGTGTTTCTCTTCAGTAAAGAAAAATATTCTGAGAAAGGAAACCTAGAACAACACAGCATATTTTTCATTATTTGGAAAGTAGAAGAAAATAGTCAGTAGAAAGTGTCATGCAAGGATAACACAAAAACATTCAACCCTGAGTTACATAAGCAAAAGAGAGAAGAATGGAGGAATCCCAGAGTGTAAGGAACCAAGGATTGGTGATAAATTGAATGGTACAGTAGATTCCTCACAAAAGCATGCCCAGTGAGTGCTTTAGTTTGAAATTAACTGTGAGATGCAGCACCTTGGACTAGACTGAACTCTACCCATAAAATTATACTAGAATACATGCTTTCAAAATGTGGATAACAAATTGACCATCAAGGGGGGGATTTTTTGTACATTTTTTATTGTTAAAATGCTATACAGAGGGGTTATAGTTACATGAGCAAGGTAATGAGTACATTTCCTATTGAGCATTGTTGCATCCTCCTTTGTTTTTATTTTTGTTTTTAAAGAAATTCTCTGTGAATTTAGTTTCTTTAACTGTGAATGCTATTGGAGGTACCAGTTGATTTGAACAAATATGCAAGTCACCTGGTGAGAGCAGCCAGCTTTTTTCTCTCTACTACTGACCTGTGCTCTTACTAGTACTTGTTCTGTCACATCTCAGGATATTTGTGTGGAAACCATTATAAGCTAGGGAGAATTCTGTGTTCCAGGAACTATGTTGGGTAAGAGAGTCCTTGTGGAAGCCAAAACATGATCCTTACTCATCTGAGCAATAGAACCAGGTTCAGCAAGAATGGGATGTCACTCTTATCCGATATGCATAAGTAGTCCTTGGTCTACTGCAGAGCAAAAAGGCAGGAATCAGAGAAAGTACACTAGGAGTTCTTTTTATCATAGTCTGGCTTCTGTGCTGTTGTGTGAAACATAACCCATTTTAACAACAACCCATTTCAGAACAGTAGAGCGCACTAGAAATAATTTACCAAAACAAATGCACACACAAATATTGGCTTTCTAAAATTCCTCATTTAATCTCAGAAATTTATTCAGAGTCTTTGCAGCTTATCTCAATAAAAGACTCCACTCCCAAAGTAGCCCATTCCCATCTGGACTCCTCTTGCTTTCATTATTTTTGAGGGGGAAATGCATCCAAGAGATCTCTGAATAAACTCTTTGTTCTACATATTTCAAGCTTGGCTTCTTCCAGGGTGTGTCAGCTGTAATTCATGATTTGGCCTACATTTTGAAAGATGAACCTAGGAAGCCATTGTTTAGAGAGGGACCTTTTTTCTGCTGTAGAATGATCTAGGGGCTTTCAGAAGTAAAACTGGTTGAGGCATTTGCCTTCACAATATTCTGTATGATAAAATGATGGAATGTATTTTGATTCTGTGTTGAATTTAATTTCTGCAACAGAAGCTGAAGCCTGTTGCTGAACAAAAGTTCAGGAAACTGTCTTTCAGCAGTGAAAATATTTCTTGTGGCTAATTGTCTTAAAATTCTAGCAGCTTGTCACAGGACTACTTTCTTTTTCTTTTTATCAGATAGCTCCTGGGACTCCATAGGAGACTCCTGGGTATGCTTGTGCCTGCTGCCCATCTTAATTCTTCCCAGGGGAAAAGGCATCTCATTGCTTACCTGAAAACAGGAGCAGCCTTGTGCCTCTGAGATATGGGGATAGAAGAGGCAGAGTGATACTGCATTGGTTTGAGGGGAACATTTCATGCTGTTCAACACCTTCTCAGGCTTTGTAGTTTGTCTTTGTATATCTTAGGTTACAATTTCAGACTGTAGGATGGAGGACTTGGAGATGGCTTTTAAAATCTCAGGCTGGTAGGAGTCGTTTGGCTCATCTTAATGTTGAAGTACATGGCTACTAGATGGACAGTGTTGTTTCCTATTCTAACATTCCTAGATTTCAGTAACATCAGTAACATGCAATTTCCATGTTAAAAGTTTAACTTTAAAGTCTAAGAAGGAACAGTAGAATATTGGGGCATAGAGTATACATTCATGAAGAATACTCCTTAGTGCTTTATGAACCTCCAGGTTTGTGAGGCTCACACTGGAATATAATCTTCTACCTGGAATGAAATGGAAAGTATAGTCATTACTCTGTTACTTTGCTGGAAATAAAATGTCTCACCTGAGATGTGAAAGTGTGAAGCTCTATACTGGAGCTTGCCTTATTTACTTGGTCTTTTCCTGCCCTGAGTGCCAGTTGGAGTTGTGTCTGGCATACACAGTAAATAAGACATGGAATTTCCGGATGAGTCATAAATAGTCAAAATGAATGCCATGGTCTACTATACTTTGAATCTTCCCTTAGAATTGTCTCATTCCACTCATCTTTCTCCCCCCAGAATGTTGAATTGAGAAACCCAGCTATGTTTAAGCTTAAGCTAGCATCACTCTCAAGTCTCTTCTGCTCAGACTGTACAGTCTGTCTGGTTTGTTCACCCTGGACGAGTCTAGCATAGTTCATTTTGGATGAAAATGTTCATTTGCTGCTTAGAGAAACCTAGTTTTTCTATCATTGTATGCAAAAACTGAGATTTGGAAGTCACTAAGGAACATTTCTTTTAAATTTGTAGACTAAGTTATTTTCTTTAATACCAAGGTCACGATTTTTATGACATATTAAGATTTGAGTTTTTAGCAGTTCTTCAGCTAGATGGATTCTGACACATCAGAACCTCAAATCTAATTCTATGTGGTTTTATGGTCCTCAGGTGGCCATTGGATGACAGAATTTCATCGAATTTCTGATAGTAGTATTTTTAACATAATATTTAATAGAGAGAAAGAGAGTGGGGGATAGGTTGGTAGATAAATAGATAATGTGATTTTATATTTTGGCCTTAAGTTTATTTAGAGTTTCAAGGTAGAATGAGAATCACATTGACCATAGGGGATCAGTAATAAAATCCTGATCTGGAATAATATCCTTGAAAAAGTCTAGCCATTTTAGGGGTTTTGTATGAAGAGCAAGCATAGTAGTTGATGTTAGATTTTTATCAACAATTGCTGTAATCTACACTTTACGTGGATCACAGTTGTAGGACATGACATGAGGACCCCTATGTTGAATTGAGAGCTTTACTGAGGCTACTCTGGCTAAGTACATTTTGATTTCCATATTTTCCAATGCACTGAGTATTGTTCAGTACGTAGCTTTTTTGACACTGTTTTTAACTTCCTCTCTTTAAATTATTTCCTTATTATTATAGTTTGGGTGAATGATCCCTAAAGGATTAACTGTAAAAGTTTGGTTCTGAGGATGGCCCTATTGGAAGATACCATGCACTTTTAAGAAGTGAGGCCTATGGTTCTTAGGTCTGGGTGGTGTTCCTTGCAAGGGGATATTAGGATCCTTTATAATCCCTTCTGTTATTTTGCTTTCTGACTTGAGATGTGAGCACCCAATTCAGTACTCACCTGCAATGATTGCTGCATTTGCCAGAAGATCAAACTAATAGAACTATTTGGTCTTTGATTTGAACTGTGAGCCAAATAGAGCTCTTTTTCTTCATAGATAGCCACTCTGAGGTCTCCCATAGTAGTAATGTGAAGCTAACAAATATATTGTCTTCCTAAACTTTATTACTGTTTATCATCAGTTCTTTGTTCATTTTTTGTTCTCCATGATAGTTTCATTATTTTTCTTTAATTCCACACTATGTAATAGCTCTAGATAATTATCTACTTTGGTAATCTCAGCCATCATAAGTATATAAGCACTCCCTTTAAAAATTTTTTTGAGAAAAAAAATCATACCTGTGTCTTCAGTGGTTGGCTCCCCTAAAATGTTTAATGTACCTCACCTTTTAGCATTCTGCCTAAGAATGAACTCATTGTAATAAGTAAGCCTTCCTGTGGTATTTGAAGAATGTTTTTTATAACCCAAGATTCATTTCTAGTTATCCTACTTTTTTGCTTGATACTTTCTTTATAAACAAATGTTACTGTTCCTCAAAAAAAATTTTTTTGGACTTTTACTCTATAGTCCAAGGTGACCTACAACTTGTGTTCCTCCATCATCAGCCTCAAGTAGTGCTAGGCTTATGGATGTGTCCTAGAACCCAGCTGTATATTTCACTTTGGCCTCTCTTATATTCTTTGAATGTTGCATAGTATCTCATTACTCACAAATCCAAAGTGAATTAAACTTCTACCTCTTCTTTTTTTTTGGGGGGGGGGGGCGGGGGTCCGGTCGTGGGGCCTGAACTCTGGGCCTGGGTGCTGTCCCTCAACACTTCAGCTCAAGGCTAGCGCTCTACCACTTAAGCCACAGCACCACTTCGGCTTTTTTCTTTTTGCTTATGTGTTGCTGAGGAATCGAACCCAGGGCCTCATGCATGTAAGGCAAGCACTCTACCACTGAGCCACCTTCCCAGCCCAACTTCTACCTCTTCTATGTGATGATTCTCAGTGAATGGCACCTTCTCAAGTATCCAAAGCAGATCATTAGGATTCACAGTCAACGTTCCCTATGCTCTTCTCCCTACACCCAGTGACCCACAAAATCCTTGGCTCTTGTTAAATTCCCCATATTTAAGCTTCTTGTTATTTCCTCAAGAACACTTGTTTTGTGCTAAGGTGGGAAGGGTTGCATAAATTATTTCTAAAAGCTTTTAAATATATTGACCAGCCTCCTGCTGGTCTAACAGAAATTGAGATGTTTCTCAGGCCAAGCATTTTGTTACAACCCTCTATCTTTCTTTCCTTTTTTTTTTTATTGTGAGAATATCATACAGAGGAGTTACAATTACATGGGCAAGGTAACGAGTACATTTCTTATCAAGAATTGTTGCCTCCTCTTTGTTTCCCCTTCCCATCCCTTCCCATACTCCCTCCCTTCCCCCACCCCCCACCAAAGTTGTAAAGTTCGTTTTTCGACATAACAACTTGCACATCTCATTGTTGCAATGGGTCCCCCTGTATCCCTAGTTAAATGATTTGTTTTTTTCCCTTCCCCTCCACAAATTATACCAACATCAAATACAGTGAAATAGCCTTCTATCGTTCTGTATAGTGTTCAGGGTCGGGTCCAACTTCTGAACATTGCTGGTAATAGACCTGCAAGTGAGCTAGCTTGGCCTTGACTTTTCCTGCTCCCTGTGTCATCACAACTCCACACAAACCTCAGTATCTGGTATGGATGACTGGTCTCTGGAAGGACTACACTCACCCTTATCTGAATGGTTCCACTCTACCCTGTCCATCCTCTACTCTCCCCACAGCTCAATTCCTGTGAGCCTTTTGGATAAGTTGCTTTTAATTTCTCTAAAACCCTCCTCCCATCTCTATCTCAGTTGTTTTTCTGTGATTTTGACAGTACCAAATGCCCTCTTCATTCATAGAACATACTACATCTCCTTTTAATCTTATTTGTCCACTTTTCCAAATTAGCTTGCTTTATTCATCTTTATAATCTAAGAACCAACCACAGTCTCTGCCCTTCATAGATTCCAAATGAATAACTTAAGTTCAGATGTTACTCAAATCAGGAGCAAATAACAAATTAGATGACAGGTAAAAGAAAAATGTTTTGTAGCATGATAAAATGATAACATTAAAACTAGATTTCATATAGCTTTTTAAAGTTTTGTTGGCTAAGTTTAGGATTGTAAGGTTCGTTCTTATAAAACTGGTCTAAACTGACTCCAGATGACTTCAAATTCTTGATTGAATCTCCTATATTATAGTATATAGTTGTCATTATGATAAGGTAGAAAAGCAAAGCACCATGCTTGAAGTGAAATCACTGGGCTTTGAACTTCCTTTTTCTCTCTTCAGGGAGCTTCTCATTAGGATTGAAGTTAACATGATTTGCAAGTTCACATTGTTAGATGCTGTTGCAACAGTGGGTACTATTCAGGCATTTAGGAAGTGGGCACAGCTTTACAAACTTGGCATGTCTCCCGATTCCCCTTTTATGCATACATTCTACAGTGGCTCAAAAAATGACAGAACAATGGCTAAACATAGTCCCCAGCTTAGGCTGCAGAATTCTTACTAATCATTCCTTAAGCCAGCTATTTGGTACTTAGTCTGGAGAAGCCTTCTCATAGGGGTCTCCTTCCTTCAGAGCCACTTGTGCTGTACTACTTCCCACCTGGAACAGAGAGAGGCATCAGGAAATTGAACATAGTAGGGATACCAGTATGCTAGAGCCTCCTGGGCTGAACTGATGAATCCATGTTCAGCTTCATGTTGGTGTTGGCGAGCATGTGGTAGGCCAGTGAATTTCTCTGTGCAAGTTCTGTTGTCTTCAGCAACAACATTGTGGTTACAGAAATGAATTCAAGATGCCAGCTGTGCTGAATATGAGCATAATGATCTGTTGTGTGAGAAGGAGACTTATAAGATGGTGTCTGAAAAATCATGTGTTCAACTAAGATGGACTCTGTATTCTGGAATAACAGTAAGATGATACTTGGTAGGGTGTCCTCTATGTCACTGTCATATAAACCCAACAGCTGGGACTTGTCTCCTTTAAGAGATGTTCTGTATAAGGACCACTCTGGAAAGTCTAGCTTGGTCACACATCATCTGTCACATTGGTCGCAGGCTTTGCCTAATTCCCTCACCTATTTACAAATGTACCAAGATACATCGAAGTCCTTCTCAAAATCCAGATCTATCATGTGTTCTGATATAACCTTCCTGAACTATAAATGGCCTAAGATCTATGTCCTGTGATGAAAATCACTTAGGATAATGACAAAGTGTCCATTTGCTACCTGCCAATCATTAAATTGCTGAAATAAAGTGGCTTTTCTTTCCTTTTGACTTACAGGAACAATTGCTGTCATTATAATGAGATAGGCCAGCATTGGTGAAGTGCTCTTTTCACCTGAATGCTCTCAACTGATTGGTGAATCACAAGAGCGTAGAATAAGGCGCAGCTTCTGTCCCAGGGCATCTGATCTATACCCACCTCTTTAGAATTTGCAGGCTGATTTTAGGGAGCAAAGCACAAGTACACAGAGAGGGGACAATGGGAATTGACTCACAATGTTCCTATGGCTCTGCCTGAAAGTATGTATAATACTCCTGGCTTTCCAAAAGACCAAATACTGCCTAATTGTCAAGAAAGAAAAGAAAGAAAGGAAGGAAGGAAGGAAAGGAAAGAAAAGAAAGAGAGGAGGAGATATTTCCTATTACGCGTATTCACCCTGGCTTATAGGATAAGCTCTGACTACTGACCACACTATTGCTTTGCCTTGGAATTTCTTCCCTTTGCCTTGTAGATCTACTTCCTCGCTTTACTTAATTAGGGTTTACTCTCTCATTCTTCAGTCATGAGTACAATCAGTCCTCTGCCTGTGTCATGCTCCAGCCTAACATTGCCATTGTGGAAAGTGATTTGATGCCTCACATTCCTACACCCTTACTCTTGACTTTTAGAAATGTTCTTGCCTTCCTTCAAACCCATCTTGAGTATTTCCTTCATTAAACTTCCTTTTCCATAGTACCCAGCTAGAGCTGACTGCTAACCTGCCTGAGGGTCCCCTGCACTCATGACCAGTACACTTTACTTAAAAATTATAGGGAACTATTGTGGGATCTTATTCTATGTCTAGCTCTGTTCAGTCCTTTGTGATAGGTTTTATCAGTTAATCCTCACAACAGAATAATCAGTTGGTTGTTATTTATCTCCTTTATAAACATGGGTATAAATGTGGGTGAGGTTGCCCAACAACTAAGAGATGAAATAATTTGTACAAGGTCCTAGCTAGCTAGTGGTGGAACTGAGATTAGAATCAGCTCATGCTGGAGAGCCAGTATACTCAGTCTATGAGTAAATCTACCACCACACATAATGGAGCTCACTAAATGTATACAGAACAAATGTGTGTTTCCTGCCAGGGGGTCTAGCCACATTCACTGCAGTCAGGGCCAGCTTTATGAGCCTGCTACCTGCGCCGTTGTATAGGTCCTCACACTTAGCAGGGACAGAGTATTCTGCTGTCATCTTGAGATTGTTTTATCAAGGGGACCCACATTTTCACTATTTCCTGAATGCCACAAATTAAGTAGCTGGTCTGCCTGCAGTCATTGTTATTTCTCATCCTCCAAAATCACCTTTAGATATAAAATTGACTCTTCTCTTGAGGCATCCATGATGTATACTGGCTATTAACTCTCGCAGCTTGCCAGGAGCTGTAAAGTAATAATCCATTTATCTCAGTGTGGAAAACATTGTATTGTCCCAGCTGTACAAGAAAGTTCTGTTTTGTACACTGACCTTGTCATTTGGAAGCTTATCAGAATAGTATTTCCAGATCCTGGCTAAAAACTGATGTCAATTATAAGGTCAGGAGCTCATGGTAACTCTTTTCAGAGCACATAGGAAAGCACGAAGGACAGAGGGATGAGTTACTTGAATTTGAACACAACTTGTCCAGATGTGTTCTGGATAAAATACTTATATGACCTTGAACCATTTCAGAGAGGTTTTCTGTGCATAATTCCAAAAGAAACCTAGTTGATACACACAGATGAGGGCAGAGCATTTTAACTTGGTCCCATTCCCTGGGTGAATAGCATTTTAATTGCTCAGTTGTGGCAAAATGCTGTGTATAATTACAGACTCAGGTATCTAATTTGTCAGTCATGGCTGTTATTTGAAATCCTCTGGATTGTTTAGACTGTGATTTGACTCTTTGTATTTGGGTTACAGAGGGCCTTATCTCCTTGGACTCATTTAAGCAGTATTGTCACTTTGAAGAAAAAACAGAAAATAGAAGTATAATTAATCCTAAATACTCAGGAAACAATTTTACCCATAACTACTTGGATACCAATAATCCCTCACTGATAGATTAATAATTTCTAATCAGTCATAGTCTAGAGTGGTCAGCTTTATTAAGCATCTTTTACCTTGAAAAAGTTCTCTCTGCCCAGTGAATTGATTCATGGGAGGAATGTAGGAACAAGAATTATTTTATTAGAAATTGGGATTATTTTGACAGTTCTCTTTTTAGTCCTGGTATTGGAATACTTCTGGGAAAATGAGGAAAATGAACTGATAGTGATCTTAGACCATCTATTCCCATATGTGTGACCCCTTCTATTCTTCATTTCTATTTCAGTGAGATGAACTTAATATGAAAGAGGAGCAGGCAAGTGTACTCATTACCTTACTCATGTAACTGTAACCCTCTGTATAGTATCTTTACAATAAAAAAAAAAGAAAGAGGAGCAGGCATCAAGTGTTGTCCTTCAGAATACAGATGTGTTGTCTGCTGGTGCTCATGAGCTTGAGGTTTCCACTCGCTGCATCCTTAGTACCATGACAGAGTACTTGATGTCTTCTTTTTATGGTGTGAGGGGGGACAAAAAGGGATCTACAAGGAATGTGTAGCATTAGTTATTTAAAAATGTAAAAACAAAGGATTTATTTCTTTTCTTTTTTTTTGGGGGGGGGGGGGGGAATGGGCAAGTTTAACTCAGAAGTTGGGCGCCGGTGGCTTACGCCTGTATTCCTAGCTACTCAGGAGGCTGAGATCTGAGGACTGCGGTTCAAAGCAAGCCCTGGCAGGAAAGTCCGTTAAACTCTTATCTCCAGTAAACCACCAGAAAACCAGAAGTGGCGCTGTAGCTCAAGTGGTAGAGTGCTAGCCTTGAGCTGAAGAGCTGAGGGCTAGCACTCAAACCCAGAGTTCAAGCCCCACGACCAACAAAAAAAAAAAAGAAAAGAAAACAGTATAACCAAATAAAAGAAATTCAGATCATGGCATTTAAAAAAAAAAAAAAAAAGTTTAGGGCTGGGAAAGTGGCTCAGTGGTAGAGTACTTGCCTTGCATGCATGGGGCCCTGGGTTCGATTCCTCAGCACCACATAAGCAAAAAGAAAAAAAAAAGCCAGAAGTGGCGCTGTGGCTCAAGTGGTAGAGTGCTAGCCTTGAGCTGAAGAGCTGAGGGACAGCGTCCAGGCCCAGAGTTCAGGCCCCACAACCAGACCAAAAAAAAAAAGTTTAACTCAGAGCCTCATGCTTACTAGGCTGACAGTTTACTGCTGAACGATGCCTCCAGCCCTTGTTTTCACTGGTTATTTTTAGAGTAGTATCATGCCATAATTCCCATGTTTGCTGGAACCATAACATATGTTGCTACCGCATCTAGCTTTCTTCCATGGAAATGGAATTTCTTTGATTTTTCTGGCCTGGATGGTCTCGAACTATAGTCCTCCCAATCTCGGCCCACTTGATATGGGATGATAGGCACATGCCATTGTTTCTATCTTTAGGTTGAGAAGAAAATCTTGAGAACTTTTATGCCTAAGCTAACCTAGAACCACATTCCTCCCAACTTCAATCAAGCAACTAAGATTATAGGCATGAGTCACCAGCACCCAGCTCAAAAATGTTCATTTCTTTTTAAATTGTATTTTGTTTTTGGTGAGACTAGGATTTAAATTCAAAACCTTGTGCTTGCTACACTTGGGCTCTACCACTTGAGCCATTCTACCGCCCTGTTGCTGGTTATTTTTGAGATAAGATTTTAGAACTTCTCTGCCAGGGTTGATCTGGGCCTTCTGCTCTCAACCTTCAAAGTAGTTAGGATTGCAGTTATGAGCACTACCAGCATGCAACTGCATTTGTCTATTTCTTAACTAAGAAGAATTTTAAATGTAGGGAAGAGAGACCTCTGAAATCAATGCTAAAACATTTAGAGAATTCCTTTCTGGCAAGTACCAGAGTGTTCTTTAAAAATATTATATTCCATAGAGTTGAAAGATCTCACAGTAGCTGAGTTATTAGTATTCATTTTATAAACCTGTTTGGTCACTAGCTTCAGATTTTTGGGCCCTTTAAAGCAGAAAGATCTGGATTTATCTCAGAAAAAAAGACTGGTGACACTGCTGTAATTTAGTGGATGTAGCAACTCTTAATTCATAGTTGCAGGGTGGGGACAGGTAGACAGGTTGAGGAGGTCAGCAAGCCAGAAGCCAGTTGGAGGAGACTGTTCTTTGTCAGCACACTTTTTAAAGTGGAAGAGCAGCATGCAGGCCAAGTTCTAGCAATAAGTATCATTCTGCCCTTTGGTAGAAGTAGATCACCAGCATTAAGGGAGTAGTGCCTCCTCCCTGAATATGTCTGGTCTCAGATATTTAGGTGATGGCATTAACGTCACAGTATTTGGAAAGAATAGAAAGTCACAAGTAGTAAGAATAAGGACTAATCTCTCTCTATATATTTTTTTAATTTATTTTTTTGCCCAGTGTACTTGCATTGGAGCCGTAAAACATTTGGGTAATATTCCATCAGTTGCTGTATGTGTGCTCTGTGTGTGTGAACAGTCGGAAAACAAAGCTACTATTGAGTTATATAAATTCTAAAGAGGGATGGGGGAATGAATGCTGGCCTTCTGGAAATGCCTTTTTTTGAGGGGGGGGAATGGAGGAGACAACTCCAGTAACCAGATAGAATTTTCTGATACATTTACCAAATAAAAGAACTGAGGGTTGAAACTAACAGGAGATATTTTAGCTTAATGTGCGTTTTGGAGAACAGGCTAAGAAAAGCAAGCCCTAAAGACAAAGTTACATCTTAACTTTCCCAAGGAACCCTATTGTTACATCCTTACTGAAGCATAAGCATTTTACCAGTTATCACTGGCATTTCTTGCCTATCCAGAAGAAACTAAAAAAGTTACCAGGCCAGATACTACCTTAGCCCCAGGTGTCTTCACATTCTATTGTGTCTCCTTTTTCCCCACCCCCACACCCATTTTTCTGAAATATCACTTCCTCTTTGCAGCAAAATGATTTAATTTTAAAATGAAACTTATGATATGAAACTTTATTTTAGGTACATGTAAAAGCCAAACTCTTAAGGCAGAATGGTATCCACTGTATTTGGATTTATGCCATCTCTTAATCCTTAGATTTTTGTGTTTTCTGTGTGTGTGTGTGAAAATACTATACAGAGAGGTTACAATTACATGGGCAAGATAATGAGTACATTTCTTATCAAGCATTGTAGGTCCTCCTTTGTTTCCCCTTCCCATCCCTTTTCATCCTCCCCCCACCCCCCCCCCCACCTAATCCTCCCCCCACCTCCACGCACCAAAATTGTAAAGTTCATTTTCAACATAACGACTTATACATCTCATTGTTGCAATGGGTCCACCTGTATCCCTATTTAAACGATTTGTTTTTCCCCTTCCCCTCCACAAATTATACCGACATCAAATACAGTGAAAGCAGGGGTTATACCATGGGGGAGGGACATACAAAGCAACAAAGAAATAATCTTATAAATGTGTTAGAAACAATCACATGAAAAAAAAAAACATTTGAATACATATCTTGGGGTTCATTTCCCTAACATCAACTTATCTGACCTTTTCTGCTTGACTCAGACATATACTATATATTGCAAATAAGGGAAACCATGGGACCTATGTTTCTTTGGGCCTGGCTTACTTCACTTAATATAATTTTTTCCAAGTCTTTCCATTTCCTAACAAATGGGGCAATGTCATTCTTTCTGATGGAGGCATAGAATTCCGTTTTCTTGATCCATTCATCTACTGAGGGGCATATGGGTTGTTTCCATATCTTAGCTATAGTAAATAGTGCTGCAATAAACATAGTCGTGCTGGTAGCTTTAGTGTGGTCTTGTTTGTGAACATTTGGGTAAATACCCAAAAGTGGGATTTCTGGGTCATTTGGGGAGCTCTATGTGGAGTCTTTTGAGGAACCTCCATACTGCTTTCCAAAGTGGTTGAACAACTTTACACTCCCACCAACAATGCAGTAAGGTTCCCTTCTGACCACATCCCCTCCAGCATCTGTTGTTATTAGAGTTCTTGATTTTAGCCATTATAACTGGGGTGAGTTTTTGTGGGAAGTTTTTGCTTGTTCTTGTCTTTTTGTACATTTTTCCTCAACTTCTCCTTCAATCCAAACTTTACTTAGAATAAGTTGTGAGAAAATTTCGGAGATTTCTTGGTGGACAGGAATTATGAGGCATCAATTTATGATACCTGGATAAATGTTTTGATCTTTCTCCTATCGAAACTCATTACCCCATAATAGAGATGAGCTAGTGTTCCATTGATCTCTGACTCATTATAGCTACTCCCCCCCATTCCTGGGATCTTCACTGGAGTCTGTGTGGCAGACTTCTCCTTTCTCAGACTGGGTAACAATACAAGGATGGGTGATGTTGAAAGCAGCAGATACAGTATGGGAACAACTCTTACTCTAATTAGTGGTAGAACAAAAAGCAAGTATCTCAGACATCTGTGAAAATTGGGCTTTCACACTGCATCTATGACATGAAAAAACATGGAATTAATTAGACATTAGCTACAGGGACAAAGATTGGTATTCATGATGGGAAGAGCCTAGAAACTCTTTTTCCTAGTCACATTCCCCAAAGACTAGTCTCCCAAGGTCATCTTGTTTGTCTTATTTCAAACTATTTAGAGCAGGCATTGTCATTACGCTTTTTCACTATTTGTAAGTTTAATGACTTTGTGACATAATTCTACCATCCCTGTTTTCTTACATTTATAAAGGCATACTAACATTATCACTGTTTTCAGTTAACAAGTTGAAGTACTTTATTACTAGTAACCATCAATTTTTTTGACTTGTATATTTCCACAATGGTTAAGGATCCCTGGAGTTGAATATATAATGTAATTGTGGGCTCTTGCCCCCTTCTACTTGATCCTTCATTCTGAAAACATACATTAAGCACACCAAGAAATAGAGATAAATAAGGATTAGTCCTATCTTTTCAGGGAAGAAGCTAGTGGAGAGACACATACATTGAAAACCTCACTGATCTATAGGATATAATTTGATGGTGCGAAGAACAGACTTCCAGGATATGAGGAGGTTCTGTTTAATGAATTCAAAGATGAATTTGGCTTTGAAAAAAGGATTTTGTGTAAGGAGAAAGGAGAAAGCATGCATCTCAACTTGTCAGGCATGTGGGGTGCAGGTAGAGATGAGGGTGGGGTCAGGTCAGATGACTGAGAGCCTTGTATGGGTGCCAGGGATTTGATCCCTGTAAAAGGGAAACTTGAAAAAAGCTTCTAGCATTTAGATGACATGGTAGAGGAAGAATGATAGAGAATATGAGAAGGAGGCATTGGAAATCAGCAGACCAAAAGATTTTACTGGTCTAGACTAGTGAGGAGATAACTTAGAGGATGACCATCAGGATGGAGACCAGATATCTTATCTTTTGTGTTTTCAAGACCAGCACCTAGGGTTCCTGAGACATAGTTCCTGCACAGTAACAAGAGTTCAATGTAATTAGGTCTGTTGATTCTGGCAGTTGAGGAAAGAGGAACCTAAAAATGGCTTCAAGATGTTTAGCTTGAGATAACAAGCAGAGGAGGGGTAAGTTGAGTGTTAGGGCCTTGGGGCAAACTATTTTTAATTACTGATGGGGTAGTTAGGAGGAGATGGCCAGGAGACATCTGGAGAGAACTTGGAGCTCTCAACTCAGATTTGCCTCGTGGACATAGATAAACTTGGGACTTACATACTTCTTCAAATGTATTCTTGTTCTTTTTCTATTAAAGTCGTTTCTCAGTGTGATTCTGTTATCCCTTATGTCACCTTCTTTGCCCGAGTCTCTTTCCTGCTGCATAGGTCCATAGGCTCACAGTGGGAATGACCTCATTCTAGTGAATCAGGTTCTATCCCAAGGCTTCCAGAATATAAAATAGCTTGAGGTACAAAGATCTTGGAACATCCTAGAACCATTACAGACTCAGGAAGAAAAGGAAACTGCCGTCTTTAATAGCAGTAGTTTATAATATAGAGCACAGTAGACTTAATCAAGAAGCCTGGTACATTACAACCTGGAAGGAGTGACTTAAATCCTACTTTCTCAGAATTGAGAGGCTGTGCCAACATTCAATTTTAGAGCAAGATAATACTAACTTTTTTCAATACCTGGTCACAATGGCCAGTGACATGTATTGACATCCTTGTAGTCACCCCGTTCTCTTCTAGAGTAGAGAAGATACAGGGAGAAAATCTTCCCAAAAAATCTTCCCAAAAGCTCCAGCTTTTTCCTCAATAACCAGTGGATAGAATGAAGGGTCCATGCTGTAACACATTTCTACTGTGAAATGATATAAATCTAAGTAAATTCATGGAGGTTCTTATGTATGGTGATGCTAGTATCAAATACTAAATAGCAAAGTCTGAATATTCATTCCAGACTTTGAGCAGTAAAATTGGACAACAAAGAAGCAAACAAAGACCGTGGCTATCTCACTGTGGTTATGTATTCTGGGAGGACTAAATTTCTGTGAGAAATCAGAATTAATTGCTGTGTTAATGTCACTTGGGTTCAATTATGCTCTGCTCTGCCATGCTAGGAGACTACACAAGTAATTCTACTGAATTCTGGCAGATTTTGGAAGCATACATGTTTTCTTGTTCTTTTCCTCCATTATTTTTTGACACCCCCACCCCCACCCCTTTCAAGGCAATTTTCCAGCTGTTCCCTTGGGGAATTTTATGGGAAAGATTCTTTTGTAGGCTTCCAGCTGGCTTCATTTTCACTATCTCTATGCAGTCGCTGCCTTTGTCACATTTATATGATATTATCCATCATGC
The DNA here is from genome assembly GCF_019054845.1 of Dipodomys spectabilis. Taxonomy (NCBI): domain Eukaryota; kingdom Metazoa; phylum Chordata; class Mammalia; order Rodentia; family Heteromyidae; genus Dipodomys; species Dipodomys spectabilis. Next base: position 22,089,121 of record NW_024870834.1, on the reverse strand, counting down.
ATTGCATTAGGAGTTTTCCTTTTGGATTGACTTCATATTTTTGGTTTGCATATGCAGCCTGTCTCCGGGTTCGGACATCTATGTGACTGTCTCATCCATGGCTTTAGCAAGATCTCAATGTCGTAACTCCCCTAGCAACCTGTCTTCATCCAGCGAGACAGGCTCTGGGGGCAGCACCTACAGACAGAAATCCATGCCTGAAGGGTAAGCATGCTGTTTGTCCCATTGTACATGATTCTAGACCATGTGACTGTCTTTCATCTGTATTTAGACATGTAAAATACAATGACTTAGTCAACCCTAGTCAATTTACAGATACTAGGAGAAATGTAGCTAATATTCCAGGTAGAAAATGTTTTAATGACTGATTAAAACCTTTTCTTATGAAATTGTGTTGTTCTCATCCATCAGTGTCTACATTAGCTTCAGTGGCAAAGAAACCAAATCACAGGCATTCTTCTGTTACATTATGGATTAATATTACAGGAAGGGTTTTGTCACTTCTTAATATGTCCTCCAAAGTGAACTCAGCAGACTACTGGACTTTATATTGCTATTAATGCAAGGATAATGACAACCATATCCACAGATTAAAGTTATATGTCTCATACTCTTTAAGACTTTCTTGTCTGGGTGTGGTGGCTCATGCCTGCAATCCAGGCTACTTAAGAGGCAGAGATTAGGAAAATTGTGGTTCGAAGCAGAAAGTTTAGGAGAGTCCCCACATCAACCAATAGGTATATGCCTGTTATCTCAGCTATATATGAAGATCATGGTCTAGGCCAGTCCAGGCAGACACTGGATATTCTTCCCCCTCCCCCAAATAACTGAAGCAAAAGGATTGGAGTTGTGGCTCAAGTATGCAATCTGCAAGTACAAACCTGTTAGTTTAATCCCTAGTACCAACAATAAATAAATAAATAGACTACTTTGCCTTTCCTTTTTCATTCATCAATGAAAGTACTAAGTGCACAAAAGTAGCTATTTGCTTCCAGACAGAACTTACAAAATAGGCTGAGTGTGTACCCTATGGCAAATAGCTCAGTGGTGGCATGATTACATAGTATGTATAAGGCTCTGAGTTCAATCCCAAGCAAAGTATTCATGATTTTAAGGCCACTTCAAAGGTAGAGAGATTGGGGGCTGGGAAGGTGGCTCAGTGGTAGAACGCTTGCCTTGCATGCATGAGGCCCTGGGTTCCATTCCTCAGCACCACATAAGCAGAAAGAAAAAAAAAAAGCTGGAAGTGGCACTGTGGCTCAAGTGGTAGAGCACTAGCCTTGAGCTGAAGAGCTGAGGGACAGCACCCAGGCCCAGAGTTCAGGCCCCACGACCAGACCAAAGGTAGAGAGATTGGAATATCTGAAGCTAGGGAAATAATTAGTAGAACAGTCCTACATAGCACAAACCAGCCACCTTTGCTCAGGGGGAAGAGTAAAAGAACTATCAAACTTCCTGCTAGGGGTTCTCCCTGCACAATTTTAAAAAGAACTCAAAATCAAATTAGAGATATTTATAAAAACAGATATTTCTTTTCTACATTTTCCCCAAATGTATTTTTTTTTTTTTTTTTTTTTTTTGGTCGGCCGTGGGGCTTGAACTCTGGGCCTGGGCGCTGTCCCTCAGCTCTTCAGCTCAAGGCGAGCGCTCTACCACTTGAGCTACAGCGCCACTTCTGGTTTTCTGGTGGTTTATTGGAGATAGGAGTCTCACAGTCTCTCCTGCCCGGGCTGGCTTTGAACCGCGATCCTCAGATCTCAGCCTCCTGAGTAGCTAGGATTACAGGCGTGAGCTACCAGCACCCGGCTCCCAAATGTATTTTTAAACAAATGGATACTTGATTTGGTTACTTTGTTGAGATTTCACCTTGACTCAAGCATGCTTTCTAACAATACCTTGTAATGGGTATTTTGCTAGTTTTTACAGCCATTAGGTCTGATTTTGTTATTGTTGCTAAATGTTTATGTTAGCAGAAAGCAGGTAGTAAAACCACTATAAAATATTGCTTCCATACTTTTTTCCCCTAGGACTCCCACAATAGCCTGTCTGAGATGCACATTTCTTATTTTAATTGCTTCAGTGACAATTAGAAAATAACTTTAGCCTTTATTCATAAGTCTCTGCAAAAGGTTTATGAATTACATATTTATTGTACTGCACCACAAGCCCAACTAATTATTTCTTGTTTTAATTAGATTTTGAATAGCCTGATTTGCCTTAAAAATTAAGAGTCACTGCAACTTCAGCATTAGTACAGCACTAAAATATAAATGAGCAAGCAAACGTAAAAGCTGTCTTCTAGACTATTACATTCTTTGAAATTTCAGGGTTGGGGACTGTCCAGCCCTTGGATCATATTAGACCCATTCAGTACATTCAGTACATGACTGGGCAAACACATAGACTTCTTATAGGCTTCTCCTGAGCTGCTCAGAGTTGCTGGGCTGATAATTTTATATGGCCCTTGAATATCCTTATTCATACTCAAACTGCCCTTGGCAGAACAAAGTTCCCTACCCTTGCTAAATACATACCCCCAAACATGAAAATACTCATGTTTTGGTAAATTTTGATTTTAAAAGCATGATGCTAACATCTGTGCTACTGTTCAGTTTTTGTTAACAAGGTGGTGGTTGTTCCATTATATTTATTTGTTTACTTATTCTGTCAATACTAAGGCTTGAACTCGGGGTCTGGGTGTCATCTCTGAGCTTCAGATCTGACCTTAGCGTCCTGAACGACTATGCTCCTCCAAACAGAGTCATGCTCAAGCTCTTCAAATTGAAGCACTGTGTAAAATTTAGAACAAGATTTGTCTGAGCTTTTCAAGGACAAGATGTTATATCACTGATATCCTGGCACACACTCAAGGGGTGTGTGCAAGAACTGAAATTAAGAAGTTCACCCAATGGAAATATTTTTCAAAAGACAGTCTTATCATTTATTTAAAAGCAGAGAGCTAGAAAAATATTTCACTTTAGATTCAGAGATTTAAATTAGCATCTTTAGTTTCTACTGTTGCAAGAAATAAATAAAAGCTAGATTCAAATCCATTTCTTTTTTTTTTTCTTTTTTTTTTTTGTTTATGTGGTGCTAAGGAATTGAACCCAGGGCCTCAGGCATTCAAGGCAAGTGCTCTACCACTGAGCCACCTTCCCAGCCCTCAAATCCATTTCTAACTTGACTGTACCTTTCTCAGGAAGTTCTAATTTAGTACAGATTTAGACAATCACAGGGTCCGTTTGAGGATATTCACTTAGGGAGCAAAAGAAACAAAAAATAGCTGTGAGTTATACATACAAAACACACATTTCCCTTTTCTCTTAAATATTTTCTCTGAAGTTTCTGTGAATCAAGATTTTCATTTTTAGTAATGGCTATGTTGGTACATAAGGCAACTTTGCTTAGTGGGCCCTATGAATAGTCCTGTAAATGAGCTTATTAGCCAAGCAACTAGAGAGATGATATGTTTTACTAAAGCAAATATCTAATAGCTTTCTCTGCTTTCACAGATCCTTCATGTAGATTTTTCTTCCTGTGAACTCTGTAATAGAATGACCAGGTTGCATATATAGAAACTGAGAGCTGGGAGCTGGTGACTCACGCCTATAATTCTAGCCACTCAGGAGGCTGAGATCAAAGGATCGCAGTTCAAAGCCAACCCAGGCAGGAAAACCCATGAAACTCTTATCTCCAATAAACCACCAGAAAACCAGAAGTGGCACTGTGGCTCAAATGGTAGATAGAGCGCTCACCTTGATCTGAAGAGCTGAGGGACAGCGCCCAGGCCCAGAGTTCAAGCCCCACAACCGACAAAAAAAAAAGAAAGAAAGAAAGAAAATGAGGCAAAAAAGTGACTTTATTCAGTCACATTAGGTAATAGAGTTGGAAGTCAGCTCTAAATCTTCTTACTCTTAATCTGTTCTTTACATTATACCACTTGTTGTCTTGGCCATAGGATTTCCACTCTATAGGAAATACAATATCCATCATATTCTTGATTGATGTAGGCCCTACTCTTTATTATGTAGATTGCTTAGAACACTAGTAATCATAGAAATTAGTAAATTTACACAAGAACACTTGAATGTACACTCTGGCCGTTTTTGTTGGCTCAGTTTTTGCTGATTGATGATTAAGTCATATGCTTTAATTAAGTATATATTATTATTTTACTAGGGGAAAATAAAACTGCCTCACTAAATAGCTACATTTCTTTCCAGAAATAGTCATTTGCCTTTATACATCCCAGCATGCTTACTTTCAAATTGTCATTCCCAAAGGCAATTTAAAATTTGTATACTTTAAAAATAATTTCCATGTAATGTAAGTGATAGCAATTTTGATCTTTGTCATGCAAACCATAGAGCAAGTAAGTGCTCAGAAAATATTTTCAGTGAAGTTCTGAGTTGGCAGAATCTTATCCCAAAAATGTAAATGAACCATTTGAAAGATGGCGGGGGGGGGGGGGTGCATTTCGACTGTGAAATTTTTCCTTTAGTTAAGAATGAATCTGAGTTTGTCTCCTTGAGGGCTAGATTTGGTTTCTTACTCTCCATGACTTAGGTTAGCTCAATTCTAATGGCTTCTGCCCTAGGCATGATTACCTTCTGAGCAGAGCAATATATATTGACCAAAATAAACACATTTCCACACCCATTCGTAACGATATGTCTACATGTACAGACATGTAAGCAAAAACTAGTAATACCAGTCATTAAAGTCAAGTTCATTATACACAGGACTCCTTTCCCTCCCTGGGAGAGTATCTGATCTATCTTTAACAGCCTTTGTTCGGGAATTGCCACAGGTTTGGAGTGAGTCGCAGATCACCAGCTTCCATGGACAGGCAGAACACCCAGTCAGACCTTGGGGGCAGTGGAAAATCCACACCCAGCTGGCAAAGAAGTGAGGATAGCATTGCCGACCCAATAGGTAAGTAGATACTTTCTAAGAAAATCAGATGCATTTGTGAAAAATTGATTTTGAGCACCTCTTGGTGACTTGATGTCATCAAAGTATTGTGTAGATCAATATGGTCCATATGATTTATTTAAAAGTATGAAGATAGCACAATGAACCCTATTGAAATTGTTTTAAGAAGGGGGAAGAGGATGATAGAGGGGCTGTTTGATAGTGTACACTGTATGCATGTACAGAAATGTCACAATGAAACCCTCCTTGTACAACTAATGTGTGCTAATCATTTTTTAAAGCAGCCTTGGTTAATAACTGCATTAGAATTAAATCACTGCCAGACAGTGATTTAATTGCCAGTAACAAATTAAGACCTGAGAGAAAGTCAAGGAATTCTGCATGACCCAGAATTTAAAAACAGAAAGGACACAGGAAACATACAAAGATAACCAAGATAAAAAGCCTTAACAAACCACTTGTATCCTAAGTAGCTTTGACCCTGTTTGTCTGTTGATTTTTGGGCTAGGGCCTAAAAGATTCCTTGGCATTCTTAATGTCAAGTTAAAAACAAAACCAAACCGGGCGCTGGTGGCTCACACCTATAATCCTAGCTACTCAGGAGGCTGAGATCTAAGGATCGCAGTTCAAAGCCAGCCCGGGCAGGAAAGTCCATGAGACTCTTATCTCCACTAAACCACCAGAAGACTGGAAATGGCACTGTGGCTCAAGTGGTAGAGCGCTCGCCTTGAGCTAAAGAGCTGAGGGATAGTGCCCAATCCCAGAGTTCAAGCCCCACGACCCTCCCAGAAACAAGGAAAAAGAAAAAGAAAAAAACTACATAGAAGTGAGAAGAAAGGATTATTGATAAGTCTATACCTGCAGCTTGGTTAGGAGCTCTTTCCTCCTCTTATGTGCATTTCTTTTTAATTCTTCCATGGTACCATTAAGCTGTCAGCTAAGAAGACATCTTAGCAGTATGAAACAACTGGATGGGAAACAATTTGCATTATTGAGCACTCATTTGGATTTCTGATGCACAGCCTTCTGTGTGTGTGGTGATGTTCTGCAATGATACCCTAACATAACACTAGGTGATACAATAAAAACATTGCCATGAGACAAGATTAAGTTCCAGCACAGCAGCACTGGGTATTTGGTACCAGTGTACTTGATACTTCAAGAACTTGAATTTAGACTTACTGTTTTATTTTTCCCCTCACCTTTATCTTGTGCCTAAATGCATTGCCATCCATAGGAGATAAAAAGATGTACGTTTCGGGGCTGAAATAAATTTTAAGTCAATGACCTTAAAGTTATCATACCTTATCATTTCTAGTCTCCTGGTTTTGTTCTATTTTAATGACCATGCCCAAGTAAACGTAACAACATGAGCCTAGAAAGGAACAGAGGAATATTCATCTAAGACTAAAGTTAAGGAAAAGAAATATACTTCTCAGGTCTAAAGAAATGCTTTGTTCTAGTCACTTCAGCGAGTTGTGCCTTGTTATTGAAGCCATCTGTCATTCCCCACTCTTACCACACCACCCCCGACACAGAAAACCTGAGCATATTCTGATCTGCTTTTCTGTTCTTGACAGAATGTTTTTAATCCCATATGTTTTGATACTGTTGAGATAGAAACGACACATGAAAATGATCCCTTTTCGAGCATAATCTTAGTGGCTTTTTCTGGCTTCTAGTGCAGGTTTTGAGTAAGGCTGGCAGCCAGCCTTTTATACAGAATACATTGTCACACTTCCACTCACAGACAGTCCCAGGGGGTAAGAGAAGGAGACCAAGGACTGGACAGAGTTAAATGCAGGGTTCATCCTACACCCATGTTCATTCTCATACATGCTACCTCTCATATTTTTGTCCTTGCATCTAGTACAGTTTAGGGCATCCCACTATTTATTAATTCTTAACATGAATATGGGTGAAACATAGTTGCTTATCCTTCAAGTAAGGTATACTTTTTCTTTTCTTTTAACAAAATACACGAGATACTCCTGGAGCTTTCAGAGAAGCCCCTTTCACCATAGTATAAGAGGCCTAACCACTGGCTTTTTTGTGTGCTCAAAATCTACAGGTCAGAATATTATGTTCAAATAAGTTTTATAAGTTTTGGTAGTCCAGGAGAATGAAGAACCCAGCCTTTCCTAACTGGCACATCAGAAAGAATCCAAGGCTTTTTTCTTAAACATTTTCTTTATTCACTATGTGATAGTGGAAGTATAAGACCTTTCTATGCTCAAATTGTACGAGCATATTTCTCTTAACGACTCAGTGATAGAGATTACTGACGAGATTCTTCTGTTAGGTAGGCCCACCTGTCCTCATACACCAATGTGTAACAAAACTGGACCCTAGTGAACTGACACATGCAACTTTAACTTGCTTATTAATTGGCTCACTCATCTCCACAGATGTTTTGTTTCTCTACTCTTGGAAATGATTTTGAGCCAAACTCAAGGAGTAGTCTGCCTCATCCTCTGCAAGTTGGAAGGGATGTTGCAGAAATGCAGAATTCTTGCTGTTAACTCTTAAGTATGTTAGAGGATTAATCACCTGTCTCGCTTTTGGAAGCTCAATCTTGATGCCAGTTTGGAGTCCAAAAGGAAGCAATTGTTTTAAGTAAAGTAGTTGCTGTGTGTCTTTTCTGTTGTGCTTAGCTTACAGTTATAGAGGACCTCAGGATTTCAATTCTTTTGTCCTCGAGCAGCATGAATATACAGGTAAAACATTTCCAAAATGTCATGGTAAGTAACACGGGATTGCATCCATGCCTGTCTAGGGAATGTAGACTGAGTTAGGTTAGCCATACTTTGCAGTGAGTGAATTGCACATTTTAATCCATAGATTCTAAACCTGCTCCCACACCAAAAATTGGTTCCAAATTTTGCTGCATTTTTTTCATGGCCTTTGGTTTGGTGGTTCCTGACTGCTACATGTATATGATGTGACATGTTATCACCGGCTACAAGCTTTATCCATCAGCTACTTAGTTTGTGAAATGCTATCTATTGTGTAGACTCCGAACAAGCTTAGTACTGAAATTCAGAGTTGGCTGGTCAGTGAACTGAAGATGCAATGGCAAGCCATCTCCATTTGTCAGTTGGGCTTATCTTTGTTTAGTACCTGCACCATAATGTCCTGTGCTGTATTCCAGAACCTACATGCCATCTCCCAGCAGTATCAAAGGTACTGCCAGCTTTCCGAGAGAGCCCCAGTGGGAGATTAATACGGCAGGATCCAGTGGTCCATTTGTCTCCAAACAAACAAGGGCATGTAAGTGAACTGTAAACTTGAGTAATAATACAGTAGATTCCTATTAACATACTTGCCTATGCTGTGAAAATGGGACAAGTCTGCTCTGTCCTGCCCTCCTCTGCTCTGTGTGGTCAAAAAGACAGTCATCCTACATCCTAACAGGGGATTTGCTGCCATAGCACTATAAGGTTGGTTTGGGGTAAACTGTAATCTCATCGTTATGCCCTTGCAACCTGGCATATCTGAATGGAAGAAGATTAGTTCAATTCCAAACAATCCTAAAATATTAGAGCTAGAAATGTGCTAGAAAGAGATGAATAATGTTAGGTAGTTGTAGGCATGAGATAGAAGATGGGAGCATCAGTCAAAGGGACAGACAGTTTCCCTTGCATCTACTGCTCATCTTCCACAGCTACACATAATGTCCTTTTACTATAGTAACACACAGTCCCTTATCATTCTCCCTCCCCCTGCCAGTGCAGCTGATTTCCTTCATCTGTCTCTTTGTAGAATTGTATTTGTATTCATGTTGTTTGATAGGATGGGGGAGGAGGTTATCTACTTAATATCACTAATTTATAAAGATGTTCAAAAACTTTTAATGAATGGATTCATATTGAACACTGAATTTGCAGACATGGGAAATACTACCCTATATTTAGCTCTGGTGATTTACTGAGGAATTTATTAAAATTTTATCTTTCCTTTTTTTTTTTCTTTGCTTTTTGGCTACTAAAGTCTTGGAGATGAATGTTGGTTGGTTTTGTGTTTTTTGTTGTTTTGCAACAGAGTCTTTCTTTGTCACCCACATTGGTCTTCAAGTTGCAATCCTGCTGCCTGCCCTACACAAGTGCTAGAATTAAATGCCTACACCAGCTTACCTGGCCGATTATTAGAAAATAGTGTTATGGTGGTTCACATTATATCTCTGTAGGAATTTTCACGTTGCTTTACATTCTCAGGATGTCTACTTTAGGACCAGCCATATTTAAATATGGCTTCAGAGCAACATCCTATAAGTTGTTCCCAAGAAAATTAAGAGTTCTACCGAAAGCAGCTGGAATTGATTCTTAAGGGGAAAAGATGTATTCTTTAATCCATTCATAACATGATAGTCATTTGGGTTATTTCTACTTTTTGGCTAATACTGCTAGAAACAATACACATTTTTATGTGAACATACTTTCATTTCTCTTGTGTACATACCAAGGAGTGGAATTGTAGCTGTCTTCCCATAGCAGCTACCACTTTACATTCCCAACTCTTTCACACCATTTTTGTCTGCCATTTTGCACATAACCATTCTAGTATGTGTAAGGTGGGACCTTGCTGTGATCTAGCATCTCCCTAGGCACTAATGGTACTCAATATCTTTCACATGCTTGTTGGATATGTACATATCTTCTTTGAAGAAATGCCTATTCAAATCTTTGGCCATTTTTAATTGGGTTATTTGAAACACAAAAGGGGTTTTTGTTTTGTTTTGTTTTTTCTCAGTCGTGGGGCTTAAACTCTGGGCCTGGGCACTGTCCTTCAGCTCTTCAGCTCAAGGCTAGCACTCTTAACACTCGAGCCACAGCACCCACTTCCGTCTTTTTCAGTTTATGTCGTGCTGGGGAATCAAACCCAGGGCCTCATGCATGGGTGGCAAGCACTCTACCATTGAGCCACCTTCCCAGCCCCAGCAGAAAAGTTTTTAATTTTGATAAAAGTCCAATTTATCTGGGAGGTTGTTCTTTCTGTTTCTTATGCTTTTGGTTTTATATATCTAGAAACACATCATATAGCTCACAGTCACAGAACTTAAACTTACGCTCTTTATAGTTTTAGTTCTGATGGTTAGATCTTTGTGTCTTTTAAGGATCCAGCTACATTCTTTTCTTCATGTTGTCTCTGGACCATCTGTCGGTAGGATTGCTTTCCCTACAGAATTATCTTAGAAAACTGACTAAATAGAGAAAGGAACAGGAGAGTCTTCAGACCTAATATGTCCTGTATTCTTTTTCTTTGGGAGAGGAAGGAGGTTGACTTGAGGACCTTTGCACTGTCTTTGGGCATTATGCTTAAGGCTAACACTCTACAACTTGAGCTATAGTTCCAGTTTTTTTATTGTTAATTGGAGATACGCATCTCATGGACTTTACTGCCCAAGAAGGTGAATCACAATCCTAAACTCTCAGCCTCCTCATTAGCTAGGGTTGCAGGCCTGAGCCACCAGTACCTTGTATATTCTTATATGTCTTATATCTGTACTGAGTATAACTGCAAAATCAAGCATGGAACTGAAGACATAGCTTAAGTGGTAGAGCACTTGACTAACAAACATGAGACCTTGAGTTCCGATCTCAATGTAACCAATTAAAAAGTCAGTTAAACATTGGTAACACTAGAATCAGGCATACTTCCTATTTTAAGCCTTTTAGAAATGTCATTTCCTTTCTTTAAGATATTAAAAACTGGGCTGGGAAGGTGGCTCAGTGGTAGAGTGTTTGCCTTGCATGCGTGAGGCCCTGGTTCAATTCCTCAGCACCACATAAGCAGAAAAAGCCAGAAGTGGAACTATGGCTCAAAAGGTAGAGTACTATCCTTGAGCTGAAGAGCTGAGGGGCAACGCCCAGACCAAGAGTTCAGGCCCTATAACCGACAAAAAAAAAAAAAAAAAGATATTAAAAACTTCTATGATTATTTAGATTATTTTCCAATTAAAATGGTCTTCATACAGTTGTATTGATACTTTAACATAAGTCAAATAATGAGAAATAGGCTCCTTAAAAAAATTTTTTTCCTGCACTCTTTTCATGAGCACTACTAAATGGACAAGACATCACTTTGTCACTTTAGAACTTTTGTACCATTGGAACTCTGTAACTAGACTGCACATCACAGTGTTATTCTCCATTGTTCTTCTGGGTTGTGGAAAAGTGGGATCTTGCTCTGAAGTCAGTTGTACTTTCCTTTCAGGCTGATAGCCACTACTCGAGCCACTCCAGTAGCAATACCCTCTCCAGCAATGCATCGAGTGCCCACAGTGATGAGAAGTGGTACGATGGGGACCGCACAGAATCTGAACTCAATAGCTACAACTATCTTCAGGGCACCTCTGCTGACAGTGGCATCGACACCACCTCCTATGGCCCCAGCCATGGCAGCACAGCTTCCCTAGGGGCTGCCACCTCATCACCCCGTTCGGGGCCAGGCAAGGAGAAAGTGCCCCCCCTGTGGCATAGCTCCAGTGAAGTGCTCTCCATGGCAGAACGGACTTTAGAGACAGAGAGCCATGGCATGGACCGTAAAGCTGAGTCCTCGCTGAGCCTGGACATCCACAGCAAGAGCCAAGGCGGCTCAAGCCCTCTGACAAGGGAGAACAGCACTTTCAGTATAAATGATGCTGCTTCCCACACAAGGTAACTGTGTCCATCCACGCTGCCCTCCTCTCCAGTTTCCCATCCCTGCCCTACCTTACTCCACAGTGTATACATACAGTGATGTTCAAATTAGGCAGTAGATTTTTATCTTTTTTTAAAAACACTGCATTTTTTTTTTAATTTAATTTAATTTTATTTGTGAACATACTGTACAGAGGAGTTACAGTTACATGGGCAGGATAATGCATACATTTCTTACCAAGCATTGCAGCCTCCTCCTTTGTTTATCCTTCACATCCCTTCCCAGCCTCCCCCCTCCCCCCCTAATCCCAATCCTTCTCCTTCCCCCCCACCCCCCCCCACCCCCCCCCCCCGCACCAACGTTGTAAAGCTCGTTTTGGACATGACAACTTGTACTTCTCATTGTTGCAACAGGTCCACCTGTATCCTTAAACAACTGGTTTTTCCCCATCTCCTCCACAAGTTATACTGACATCAAATATAGTGAAAGCAGGGGTTATACTGTGGGGGAGGGACATACAAAGCAACAAAGAGATAATCTTATAAATGTGTTAGACACACATGCATGAAAGAAAAAAAACATTAAAATACACATCTAAGGGTTCATTTTCCTGACATCACATTATCTGACCTTTTCCGCTTGACTCATACATATACTAGATATTACAAATAAGGGAAACCATGGGACCTACGTTTCTTTGGGCCTGGCTTACTTCACTTAATATAATTTTTTCCAAGTTTTTCCATTTCCTAACAAATGGGGCAATGTCATTCTTTCTGATGGAGGCATAGAATTCCATTGTGTATATATACCACATTTTCTTGATCCATTCATCTACTGAGGGGCATCTGGGTTGGTTCCATATCTTAGCTATGGTAAATAATGCTGCAATAAACATAGTTGTGCTGGTAGCTTTAGTGTGGTCTTGTTTGTAAACATTAGGGTAAATGCCCAAAAGTGGGATTGCTGGGTCATAGGGGAGCTCTATGTGAAGTCTTTTGAGGAACCTCCATACTGCTTTCCAAAGTGGTTGAACAAGTTTACATTCCCACCAACAATGAAGTAAGGTTCCTTTCTGTCCACATCCCCTCCAGCATCTGTTGTTGTTAGAGTTCTTGATTTTTGCCGTTCTAACTGGAGTGAGGTGATATCTCAATGTTGTTTTGATTTGCATTTCTTTTATGGCTAGGGATGTTGAACATTTCTTCATGTGTCTATTGGCCATCCTTCTTTCTTCTTCAGAGAAGTTTCTCTTTAAGTCTTTCACCCACTTATTTATTGGGCAGTTGTTTCTTTGAGGATTTGTTGTTGGGGGGTTTAATTTTTTGAGTTCCAAGTATATTTTAGATATGAGACCCTTGTCCATTGTATGGCTAGTGAAGATCTTCTCCCAATCCGTGGTCTTTCTATTGATCTTGCTAGCTATGTCATTTGCCCTGCAGAAGCTCTGCAACTTTATGCAATCCCATTTGTCCAACCTTTCTTTGATTTGTTGTGTTTCCGGGTCTCTATTCAGAAAATTTCGGCCTGAGCCAAGGAGACCTAGGGTTTCTCCTATTCCATCCTGTAAAAAACACTGCATTTTTATGTGCCATGACATTTGCTTGCCAGCAGAATAGCCCTACAATCATAAGGCTTTTTTTCTTTTCTTTTTTTTTCTTTTTTTTTGGTCGTGAGGCTTGAAGTCTGGGCCTGAGTGCTGTCCCTTAGCTCTTCAGCCAAGGCTAGCGCTCTACCATTTGAGCTACAGCGCTACTTCCGGTTTTCTGGTGGTTTATTGGAGATAAGAGTTTCACAGACTTTCTTGCCCAGGCTGGCTTTGAACCACGATCCTCAGATCTCAGCCTCCTGAATAGCTAGTATTACAGGCGTGAGCCACCGGTGCCTGGCTAAGGCATTATTTTAAGCTGAGAAAACTTTCAGTTTTAATTTTTATAAAGTTGGCTTTCATTTTATTTTATTGGTTGATTGATTGATCGGGGGCTTGAATTCAGGCCCTTGCATTCTTACTTGGCTTTCTTGGTCAAGGCTAACGCTTTGCTTCTTAAACAATACCTCCACCTCTGACTTTTTGCTGCTTAATTGGAGATAAAAGTCTCAGATCTGTCTGCCTTGGTTGGCTTCAAACCGTGATTCTTAGATCTCAGCCTTCCAGGATCCGAGGATGATTGATATGAGCATGAGCCACTGCTGCTTAGCTGGATTTTATTTATTTATTTTTTCTGTTTTCCAGAATTAGAGAGGGGTTTGGTAATTGGATTTTCACCTAGTGATAGACTTTATACAATGGAATAGTCTTTTAAAAATTGTTAAAGATTGATCTGGATAGTATTTTTATAAGAAGTATTTGCTAAGTGTAACAGCATTTTTCATTATATAGAACACATCTTCCCACTGCCCCGCTGTCTGAGAACACTACTGACCCTTTGTTTTCATGATAATTCTTTTCAGTAATTGGCTCCTGACAGTGAAGTGTTGAGCATGGAGATGTCCAACAGAAACCCATAGCTAAAGTTAGACATACTCCGTGTACCTTACAGAACAGAAAAACACAACATTCCCCTGTATCCATGGCAATCACTCTACCAAACAAAATAAATGACATTTTTCACTCCCTCAAAAATCACAAGTCTGGTAGAATTCTTTCTCTGAGGGAGGAAGTCTCTCCATGTTCTTCAGCCTCTAAGTCATTTTGTCCTCTTATCCCTCATTGTTGTCAGTCACCAGTCAACTTGTGTAATACTATCTAATCTTGCTGTTTCTGAGTTTTGCTTCTTATACTCTACCAAAAAATAAAAATAATAGAGAAGCTTAACTTAGCTTTTTATTTTTCAAATGAGAAGCCAGGTTCATAATCTCTTAGTAAGGCTCCTGCAACCTGAATGAAAGAAGATATTCTCTACTTAATTTGGAGTTAGCTACTTAGCTTTCTCATGGTGTTTGTATTCTTACTGATAAGATTTTTTTAAGCTTTCCTTCTTTGTAAATTCCAGGCCCATGGGTAGGAAGCATTTCTGTTTCTGTTTCCCACTCCCACATGCCTTATTTTAAAATGATTTGTGATTTGTCTGAGAACTCCATGACACCCAAACAAAAATGAAGTCAGTATTTTGGGTACTAATCATTTCTTTATCCTTCCACAATTCAAACAGTAAGAGTGTTGGGCTCAAAAGAGGTAAGTAATGTGCGTTGAATGCCTTAATGGTGTACCCATCTGATCACATGGCCCAGGATTATAATGGTTTATCTCACCAATTACAGGCTGTTCGTTTTTCACCTCAGAGTGGTTTCTTTATCGTTTCTGAGTTTAGTTGGACTCCTATTTCTTTGGTGATCAGTTCTTCCTTTTGAAAGGAGATACCTTTACTTAAGGATAATATTCTACCAATAGAGCAATCTATGGTCTAACATGATAGCAGCAGAAAGTAGGTTACAGGAGGATTGTTCAGAATGCCATTACTGTGAGCAAGGTTGCAAAGAGGCTGGACCTCTGTTGCTAAAGCACAAAACCTAGGGTCATGCCATTACGGACAAATCTATGGAATCTATAAAGCTTCCCTCTTCCCCCAGATAAAATGTAGGCACCGGGTTTTCATTTATTGTTCCAATTGTGCTGACTAGATCTACCCCAAGACCTCAAATGATGATGTAAATTTTCTGCCTCCAATATACCATATGGAATCATTGAACTCATCACTTAGAAATAACCCTTCTACTCAAAGTCAAACTTACCAGGAAAGAGAAGAATGTGGCCTTTCAGGGAGGGTGGCAGGACTTCCCGCCTACCAGAGTGTTGAGTCACATTCATTTCTAGACTCCCGTAAACTGGGATGCTTTGTAACTTCAGTCTGTTGATCTTGGCAGAATGAGTTGGATAATCAGGGCTTTAACAGCCTCTCTTTTTTGGAGGAAAAGGGGACTTAGCCACCAAACACACATTGCTAGAGAAGCTAAAATCACAGCAAATTAGAGTGTTTGTGTCCTCAGAAGACAGGAACAGCAATTAATGTGGAGATCTCTTGACAGTGTATAAAAGAGCTTGTACCTGGGACTCGGTGACAAAATTCTAA
Organism: Dipodomys spectabilis; assembly: GCF_019054845.1. Classification (NCBI taxonomy): domain Eukaryota; kingdom Metazoa; phylum Chordata; class Mammalia; order Rodentia; family Heteromyidae; genus Dipodomys; species Dipodomys spectabilis. The sequence goes on along the minus strand of NW_024870834.1, from coordinate 22,073,477 downwards.
ATTACAGTGATTAAATTCTGCTGTATATTTCTGGCTAGGCTGTTCCTACCCCCTCTGTCCTCCAGTCTCTGCTGATGACTGTGCAGGTTTTTTTGTGAGCCCCATGAGAACCATGTTAGTGCAGGTGGGTAATTACTAGGGTTGTTAGATTTGAATGTCATTAAGAAGAGTAATACCTACTGATAACTTGCTACATTTTAAAAGCCTTTTTTTTTTGTCTTTTCTTTTTTGGGAATTGAACCCAGGACGTTGTACTTGCTAGGCAAGCACTTTGCCACTGAGCTACATCCCAGCCTTAAAAGTCTTAATCTAAAACGTTGCTTTCTAGAATATATATTTTTCTATGAAGCTTGAAAATCTAGAGAGATATTTTAACTTCCATGGCTTTTTTGTACTGGCTATTTTACTTCCATATCCTGAAGTGAATCCTTTAAGAAAAAAATTATTTGTGGCAAGCATAGGAGAAGTAAAAATCATTCCAATTTAGTATATCCTTGCAAGCTGGATTTATTTTCTGTTTGTTTAGAGGGAAAGGTTGGTTTTTTTGTTTATTTTTTTAGAATTCTTGCCTTGGTAATAGGTAAAGCCAGTTTATGTGGCAGCCAAGGACTTCCTCCGTTAGTATATTGTGCTGTACTCCTGCTGACCAGTGGGATACCTACTGTTGGGTGGGAGAAAGATTTATTTTGGCGCACAATGTCTGAAATACCACTTGAGCCAGCCAGATCCATCCCTGAAATGAGGGAGAACATGACAGCAGTGGGAGCATGCAGTGGAAGAGGCTGCTTCCTTGATGTCAGCCAGGAAGCATAGAGAAACCAAGGGGCAAGATTTAGCCCCCAAGGACACAATCCTGGTGACCTACTTTCTTTAGCTTTCCTCAGAAAGTTTTCATCATCTTCAAATAATGGCGTCAAATGCTAAATCCATCAGTAGATTAAGCATTGGTGGGTCAGAATCCTCATGATTCAGTGACTGGATTCACCAGCTGGGACTAAGTCTTCAACTCATGAGCCTTTTGAGGGATATACTCCATGTCTAACATAACATTTTCTGTAAAATATGGACCTGACTTCTTTATGTATCCAGACCTCTTCCTCACTCTTATTAGCCAGACATTCACTGTTTGATAATTCTTTGTGCTTCCCACTGGCGCCCTCTTCGAGCCTATAGCCAAATTAAGACACACGTACGTGCTCACAGACATGTGTCCTGCCTCCTGTACAGGAGGATTTCCCACCTTTGCCACATGTTCTGCATAAACAAGGGCTTATTAGTACATTCTAGTGAACAAACAAGAACTCATTTACTATTCCCACTTTTTGCTTGATGACTCTAGGCCTTGCAGTAAATCAATTGCAAGTCAGAAATCTTCAACGCCCTCTCCCCTGCATAACCCATATTTCAAAGATTATACTGATTCTTCGATACAGCTATAATACTTGTATGCATAGATTTTGGTATTAAAATGTACTTAAAGGCCTTGTATAGCATAGTTTCCTTTAGTAAGGTCACTTCTGTATAAATGTTTTAGAAATCAGAGATATAACATCAGAAAGAAAATTCTTAATACTATTTATGCAAATATCAGTTGGGATCTACATATGTGTTGGTCAGTGCCTGATATTCACTAGAAGGGTTGGTTAAAGATTAAGAGAAATGTCTGCCCATAGTTGCCCAGTGCAGTTCAATTTTATGAGTAGGCTTCCCCTGACTGACTTACTAAGTTAACTGTTCATGCCAGAAAAGCTGTATGTTTCTTGAAAGCAGAAGGCAGAGGGTTTCTTGCATATAGTTTACATGCAACATCAAGAAAAGCTTCAGACTGATGTACTTATCAGCTACTTGTGTATGCCTTGGTTTTGTCTTAGAGCCATGGCTTAGATGTTGTTCTCTTACCCCTTTGGCATCTTATCTATCTAAAAATTATGCCTCCTTTAGAAATTATTCCATTGTCTTTTATCTGTTTCATTTCCCTTTTTAAATCTTTTTCTACCTAGAGTATCTTCAGTTATTAATAACTAATTGCCTCTCTTGTATGTCTTTTTTCCTGAGGATGAGAATATTATTTTCTACAGAATGTGCATTCTCTAAAATTCCAAACCGAGAACTTCTCTTAAATGATGTGTCTTATCTATGTTTGCCTTGGTCTAGTTGTTAGTAATTTTTGCTTCTCATACATTCAGAATATAGTTGCTTAGCCTTTATATAGTAGAACTCCAGGTAATCTGGTCTAAAATATCCTGTTAAATTTACCCCAGTTTAGATGGGTGGTTGGTTATTTTATCAGGAATTGGGTTACTTTTGCTGACTGCAAAGCCAAAAATAGAATTGTTTGGTTGAAATGAGCCCTCTGTCAAGCCACAAATGCTTGACTTGATTCTACAGAGTAGCTCACCCCTTCATTTGATTGAGATAGTAAGGGAAAATTTTCCAAATGCCATTAACTTATAGACCCAAAAGAAATTCTGAAAGTGCAGAGCCCATTGTTTGCTATACTTAAAGCCTCATCAAAATGAAAATTAAATGCAACTGTATCATTAAGAGAAAACAAATCTCCACAGGAGAGATTTTTCTGCTTCACTGTGTGTTCAGTGTCTACAACAGTTCTCTTCCTGTTTGACATTTGGTCCTGTTCCTCAAGGTACAGCTGTAACAGGCAGTTTAGATTATATGTGAACTGGGCATCGATGGCTCATGCCTGGTAACATCCTAGCTGCTCAGGAGATTGAGATCTAAGAATCACAATTCAAAGCCAGAGGGGACAGCAAGGTCTATGAGACTCTCCAATGGCCAGAACTGGCACTGTGAATTTAAAAAAAAAAAAAAAAAAGCAGCAACAGCTCAGGTACAATGCCTACCTAGGCACAGAGTTCAAGCATCAGGACCAAAAAAAAAAGTATATAAATACATGATTGGCTTTGCTTGCCCTATCCTAGTTGTTGGGTGCAGATCATGAGAAAAAGAATAAATTTTTTCATACCCCTTCACCTTCAGGCACATGTAGAGAAAACCATAGGGAAAATAGATTTGGAGCCTGAGATCAAGTTCACATCTCAGTTCAACCACTGACCAGCTTTGTGACTTGTGGCCTGCCAGGCCATTTCCCCAGACTAGTCCTTTAGCTTCTGTGCTTGTTAAGAATAAGTTGGGGAGTGGGAAGGTGGCTCAGTGGTAGAGTGCTTGCTTTGCATGCATTAGGCCCTGGGTTCAATTCCTCAGCACCACATAAGCAGAAAAGGCTGGAGGTGGCGCTATGGCTCAAGTGGTAGAGGGCTAGCCTTGAGCTGAAGAGCTGAGGGACAATGACTAGGCCCCATGACCTGCAAAAAAAAGAATAAAGAAAGTTGTCAGAGGTAAAATGTCCATTTGAGTTGTCATTTTTTCTGGCTCTTCATCACCTACTTTAAACAGTCACCTACCTTTCTTCCTGTTGTACCCATGTAGCTCTCACAGCTTTATGTATTTCTGCCTCTGTTTCATTTTGCAGTCATATTCTCCTCTAACTTCTTTGTTTCCATTTTAATTAATTAGCTAATTATTTATTGTGAGTAGTGTGTGCACAAACATGCACATGTGTGCTGGTACTGGGGCTTCAACAACTATCTCTTCATTTTTTTCACTCGAGGCTAATTTTGTATCACTTGAACACAGCACCACTTCTAGCTTTTTTTCTAGTTAATTGGAGATAAGACCCTCCAATGCCCAGACTGGGCTTCAAACTGACCTTACTTTCAGCTACCTCCTGAGTAGCTAAGATTACATGCGTGAACCACCAGTGTTCATCTTCATTTATCTTTTTTAGGTGCCAAACTTAGTTGGTGGGGGTGGGGGTGGGGTGTGTGTGTGGGGGGGGGTGATGTATTTGCATAGTTCCTTATTTTAAATAGCTTAATATGAAGACCTATTCATGTTGTGGTCCGCAGTGGTCCCTAAAGCCTCTGTTGCTGTATATACCTCTAACCTGAGCCACATGTTTCTCTAGGCTCTCTGTATTAGTATGCTTTTGTGATTACTGAATATGTCCCTCTCATAGAGGGTAGTCACTTGGATATCCCTCTCACCCATTTAATCATTCCTATTTCACTTATTTTCCCCCAGTGCTTTGGAATTAGTGTCTCCTGAAGCCCTCCTAAATTGTGGAGCCAGTATTAGGTATAGTATCGAATTGGCTGGTATTGAACACAGTCAGTCAGAGGAGCCCTGCTTAATCATTATCTTCCATATTATCTATCATTGAAAGACTTGTTATTTGTACAAGTAATCATGGGAAACCCATTTAGCTCCCCTCCCCTTGGTATTAAGCCAGCATTCAGCCTTTGCCCAGATTTTGCCACAGCCATTTGACAGGTGACTAATTACTGCTTTCCTCCTTCTGAAAACACCATCCTTAGCAGGCCCAGCATGGCTAAAACCCATTCCCTTGTGCCATGCCTGAATAGTAGATGAGTCCCAGCTAAACCCTTCAGCAGCTTATAACAGTACAGACAGTGGTGAGCAGATATTTTTCATGGGAAGGTTTGGTCCCAGTGATGATGCAGAAATCCATAGCATTTTCCCCAGCCGTCATTTGTTTGACACTTGGGGATTTGATCAATATTCAGGTTCCCCATCCCAGTGGTTTATTCCTTTGTGAAGTCAGCAAACAGTACCATAATGAGTAGCATCACTTTTGCCCATTGATCCTTCCCACTTACAAAGTTTTACCACAACAAGGAATGCAAAATAGCCAGATTGCAGCACATTGGGTTCATGCTTTCTTTTGAGTATCAGGTCATGATGTGAAATCTGGACAAATTCAGAGTCTCATATTCTCAGTTACCTTGTTGCTCTATTCCCTTCTTGTGTTTATGATGGTGGTGGTGGTCGTGGTGGTGGTGGTGGTGTTGGTGTGTATGTGTGTATATGTGTTCGTTTTCAAAATGCATATCCTAAAACAACCAAACAGAAGCCTGAGTTGTTCCATTTGGTGGAAAGAAGTAGCCTGTGGTATTCATTAAAAAAAAAAAAAAAGGAGATAATGCTCAGTTCACAGTGACATCCTGTCTAAATCCTCCAAACATATGAACTCTTTTTTTTTACAGTAAGAAAAGAAATAGATAACTACAGTTGTCTTTCCTGGTATATTTGCCAGTCTTCCTTTTATATTATTAGCCTGTTACCTTCCTATACAATTCCTATCAAGTAATGAGTCACCATGGGTAAAACAAAATTGGAACCTGTTGAATTAACATAAAATCTGTAGGATTATGCAATAGTACAGCCGTACAGTTCCCCTTCAGAAGCTTGAGGCTGTCAGTTTTATGTTAGCTGTACTGTAATTAAACCCCTTTCAGAGATTTCTGGGAGACGTGTAGCTGCACATCCTCAAGGTAGACTGAGGCCAACAAGCTGTTCAGCTTCAATGAAATCCCACTCACAGCTGTCCAAAGACAAAGCCACAGGGAAGGAGTCAGGCCATTGTAGAGTGAGAGGTTTATAGGCTCCTATAACAGTTGATAAACTCTGGGAAATAGAAGGATCTATTAGCACTGTTTTCCAATACACATGTCTGGGGGTTCTAGAAAAATCTTAACTCTGCATTGACCTCAACCTGCAGGAACCACAACCCATAGCTTCATCTGGATTTGGATAAAGAAGAAGTTGGATTTTTACCAAATACAACAATTCACATAGATTGGGACACAGTTCTTAATTGGTATGCACATTTTCAGGGAGGTTTTTTTTTTTCCAAGTGTCCAGACATCTCCCAACACTATTCCATCTGGGATTAGGATGCTGCATGTTTTAGAAGAGTTTACAGGTGATACTCTATGTCCACTCATGCTGAGAGTTGATACTGTACATTAAGAGAGGCCAATGAAATATTTTTTGTCTGGGTCTTTGTTCTCAAATCTAATCAGTTGTTAAATAAAGCTAACTGATTTATAACCATTAGTGAACAAAGTGTACTTGGCATTTCACACCCAGATCTGTATCCACTGTCGTGTTCATAGATAAAACCAATAATCAGCCAATAATCAGGTTTAATAGTTTTAAGTGATTATCCTAAGAGGATACACTTAGAAGCAGAAACATCATTTGTAGATTTCACTGTTTCTTACAGTAAAAAGAAAGCAACAGCTTGTTTTAAATACTTTGAACAAAACACATAATCTGCATACATAATTCTTCCTTACATCTAAAAATTAATCACCAAGTTGTCTTTTATTTGGTCTTTCTTTCATCATATATTAAATTCTTATAATTGCCAAGGACTGTCCTAGGCATAAGAAATGTGGTAGTGAGCAGAACTGAAAGCTTTACAAGCCTTCATGGAGCTTATAGTTGAATGGAGAGACTGCAAAGAGGTCAAGGAATTAAATATACAGTGTAATCCAGGGTGACAAATACTAAATAGGAATATTTGCTTGAGGAATACTTTGGAGGGAGTCCACTTTGTTGCTGGCAAAGATTAAATTTCTGCCTTCAAACAATTATTTGTTGTCCATCAGAGAAACAGAAACTTCTGAAATTTTATAGAATGTATATGTCACTGTCTCTGATGTTTCTGAGCATTTTCTTTAACTTCTTTTTGTGCGATACAGAAGGTATTGCTAAAACGAGTAGTGGACTGGGAATGTAGCTTAGTGGTAGAGTGCTTGCCTAGCATGCATGAAGCCCTGGGTTTGATTCCTTGGCACCACATAAACAGAAAAGGCCAGAAGGGGCACTATGGCCCAAGTGATAGAGTGCTAGCCTTGGGCATAAAAAGCTCAGGGACAGTGCCCAGGCCCTGAGTTCAAGCCCCAGGACTAGCAAAAAAAAAAAAAAAGCAACAACAACAAAACCAGAGTCACTATTTTCTACAACATGAAGCAGTATTTTGTAGATTGATGAACCCTCAACTTATTTTCTACTCTCCAGGCTAATTACTTCCAGCTTTGTTTTTGGTGGGAACATACTGGGGTTTGAACTCAGAGCCTCAGAGTGTGCAAGGCAGGTGTTCTACCACATGAAGTATGACCCAAACCCTTTTCACCTTAGTTATTTTTCAGGTAGGGTCTTTCAGTTGTTGCCAGGGCCAGGCCATCTGAACTGTGGTCTTGATGATAATCCCACACTTCCTGATTTAGAATCTGCTTGGTTTTTGTGGGGTTTATTTTTATTCACAGTGTTAGACTTTCTAGATAGGTGCTCTACTATTGTAGTTATGCCTCCAGATCTTTTTGTTTTACATATTTTTTGAATAGGGTTTTGGATTTATTCCTGGACTGGGTTAGACCACCACGTTCCTATTTATGCTTCACACAGAGCTGGGATAACAGATATGTGCCATCATGACTTTCCCGGTCTCCATCTCCTGAGTAGCTGGTATTGTAGGCATGAGCCACCATACCTAGCCAATTATTTCTACTTTGATTCAACCATTAGTCTTTGAAATCCTCAGAGTTATTAACCCACTATTATCATAGTAGGTTACCATATCAAGATTGATATTGTTCAATTAAAATGTGGGAATTCAAGTGTACCTCAAATACAGTGGTTTTCAATGTATGGGTGAGGGACCATTGCATCCTATGGGAATACATCAGAAGCAAGAATTCTCATGCTCCCTAAACCCATCCCACCTACTATTTCAGAATCTCTGGAGGGTAGCAGCAATCTTGCTCAAGTTTGAGAACTGGCTTTAGTAATTCAAACATGCCTGCCCTCAAAAGAGTGCATATGAGACATGGTAAGTTGTTAAAATATACACATGATTATCCAAGATGAAAGATGTGTAAGCTAGATGATAATAGATCATTGCTTTTCCATTTACCAGAATCTGCTTCAAATTCCATCCAGGCTTGAGGATTGAGATTTCTGTGTTGTAAGTATATGTGAGGTGTAGACATAGTAAAGTCAAGGGAAATCTGCAAACCGAAGACTATGTCATCTCCCCTGGTAACAAACAGTCACAAGCCTGTCATACTGTTTGAAAGTATGCCAAAGGCTGTTCTCTTACATTGTGGAAGCGTCTTTGTCATTGCTCCCTCCATGAATATGTGCTGTTAGTAATCTTGGCCTCTGGTGTCATTGTCTTAATGAGCTTATCAGCCTCTGTGTTTTTACTCACTTCCTTTTTTCTTTTCTTTCACCTTTCTACTTTTAATCTCCATACCATAGCAGATAATCTAGTATTATTCTGTATTATTTATCTAGTATTGATTTAATTTGGAACAAGTTTACATTGTATTTCCTTAAAATTGATACTTGTTATCAAGAGGTATGGTTTCATTGTTTTTCAGTTTATTTATGCTTGAGATTTTATGAGGTTTCTTCCATTCTCTTTATCTGGAAAATACCTGGTTGTGGGGGGTGGGGGAGATACCAGAGTAAAGCTAAGCATTTATTACTATATTTTTTATAAGGTTTAAATCCAGTTCTTCCTTCTTAGTTCTAAAGAGGATCGTTCTATTTGATCCGAAGTAATAAAATCTAGTTCGTATGGAAAGCCCACCAGATGAGCTTTGCTTAGTTTCCTATTTTCCCCTCATCTTGTTCCACTCCATTGGCTGAGCCTCAAGGACTGATGAGATCTCCTCCTTTCAGATTATTGACTTGCTTATTGGGTGCATATGTTTTCATGGAAGGGTAACATCCATACAGGAAAAGGCACAGTCATGGGTATACAACTCCACATGATCATTATCCACGTCAAAAAGATATTACCAGCATCCATGTGCTACATATGTCCCCATTCCTTCCTTATTCATATTTCCTCAGGGTAAACACAACCCTGAATTAGAAATTCAGATGAATTTTGTCTATTAGGAGGCTTTATAAAATCGAGCCATAACAGCTGTAGTCAGCTGTAGTCAGCATTATATTGGCTCAGATTTACCCATGTATGCAAGTAGCATTGGTTTGTATCCTTTGCTGGATTTTTTTTTATTGTGAAAATACCGTACAGAGGGTTTACAATTACATGGGCAAGAAAATGAGTACATTTCTTAACAAGCATTGTTGCCTCCTCCTTTGTTTCCCCTTCCCATTCCTTCGCATATCCCCCCACCCTCCTACCTGATCTTCCCCCCACCACCAAAGTTGTAAAGTTTGTTTTTTGACATAACGACTTGTACATTTCATTGTTGCAGTGGGTCCACCTGTATCCCTATTTAAATAATTTGTTTTTTCCCTTCCCCTCCACAAATTATACCAACCTCAAATACAGTGAAAGCAGGGGTTATACCGTGGGGAAGGGACATACAAAGCAACAAAGAAATCATCTTATAAATACGTTAGAAACAATCTCATGAAAGAAAAAAAAAAACATTTGAATACTTATCTTGGGATTCATTTCCCTAACATCAACTTATGTGACCTTTTCTGCTTGACTCAGACATATACTAGTTATTGCAAATAAGGGAAACCATTGGACCTATGTTTCTTTGGGCCTGGCTTACTTCACTTAATATAATTTTTTCCAAGTCTTTCCATTTCCTAACAAATGGGGCAATGTCATTCTTTCTGATGGAGGCATAGAACGGTTAGGGCATTCCTCAACCGAATTCTGCATCCTATTGTTGGACATTTGAATTGTTTCCATTTGGGGGATATTACAACTTCTTGAGCATGTTCTTTGTTACAACTCTGTGTGCATTTCTTTTGAATTGGCAGGAGAGCACTTTCTATGTCAAAGGATATACATTATGTTCAGCTTTAGTAGAAACTGAATCAGCTTGCCAAAATGGTTATGACAAGGAATACTCCACACAGCATAGTTCTAGGTACTTCACATCCTTTCTGGCACTTGATATTAGAACTCTAATTTTGCCATTCTGGTAGATATGAGTGGTTCCTCATGATTTTAATTTGTATTGGTAACTGGGGATGTTGAGTACCAGTGTTTATGTCTCTTTTATTTTTATCTTTTAAATACACTCTTTTTTTTCCCCCAGTCCTGGGGCTTGAACTCAGGACCTGAATGCTATCCTTGAGCTTCTTTTTTTTTTTTTTTTTTGGTGGGGGGGGGGGGTCCGGTCGTGGGGCCTGAACTCTGGGTCTGGGCACTGTCCTTCAGCTCAAGGCTAGCACTCTACCACTTGAGCCACAGCACCACTTCCGGCTTTTTTCTTTTTGCTTATGTGGTGCTGAGGAATCGAACCCAGGGCCTCAGGCATGCAAGGAAAGCACTCTACCACTAAGTCACCTTCCCAGCCCCTCCTTGAGCTTCTTTTGCTCAAGACTAATGCTTTACCACTGGATCCACAGATCTGCTCCTGGTCTTTTTTTTTTTTTTTTTGTAATTTATTGGAGGATAAAAGTCTCACTGACTTTCCTGCCTGGACTAACTTTGAACCATGATCCTCAGATATCAGTCCTACTGAGTAGTGAGGATTACAGGTGTGAGCCACTGGAGCCTGGTTAAATGTCCTCTTTTGAGTAAGTTTTTCAAACTGCTTTTCATTTTCCTTCTGGGACCCTATTGTTGGAAATACTGTGTGTATATTCTCGTAGTTTGTGTCCTTTCATGAATAGCTCTTAATTTTAATGTCTTTAGTCTTTTCCTTTATGGTCCTGTTAAAGAAACCTGTGCATCTCTTGTGAAGATCTTCTTTTGTATTATAGTTCAGAATCTTTTGATGTATAGCTTAAATATATAATCCAGCTAGAATTGATTGTATGTTTTTACCAATATATAGTATCTAGGGACAATTAAAATCTGTGTTTTACCATACATTTTTAAATATTCAAAAAGTTTCAGATTACAGAAAAGTTTCAGAAATAGGGTAGAATTCCCACGCACTCCTTAGCCCCCCTGGCTTCTCCTCCTTTCATATCAGTGTAGGACATAGCCAAGCAGTCAATATTGATGCATTAACTGAAGTCCATATTTATTTAGCTGTGGCTCATCAGATTTTGACAAATGGAACTGCCATTGACCATGTGCTCTGAGACCTCAAGCAACAGAAAGTTCACTGCCATAGGAATCACCTGTTCTTGGACTCCTAAGCAGGAAACTCAGTAGAGTCCAAAAAAAAAGTGTGACCCTGGGTCTGTGGGGCCTCTGGAGGTCCTGCAGTTAGAGGCCATTGTAGCTACTCTCTCATCCCCAGTTTTGGAAAATTCTGCCTTCGTCATAGTTTTAAATTTGCTTTGTTATAAAACAGCTTTTTCGAGTTCATATTAAAGCCAGATTCCCTGATGGAGAGCTCGGTGCACCCCTTAGCCCTGGGTGTGAGGGGAAAGCTATGTCCCTCACTCTGTCTTCTCTTTTCCTTACCTTGGCCTTAGAAAAAATCACTGGGGTTCCTTCTAAGAAAACAAAACACATTGCCAGTGACCCTGCCAGGCTTTCCCCTGTTCTTTTCTCATGTCACTTGCCTCTTCTAGACTTAACTGTGAACCAACTTTAGTGGTACCAATGTGACAGTCTTAACTGTTTTTACCTTTAAATTTAAAAGTACAAACTAAGCCCCAGTGACCATTTGCGACTTTAAGAGCAGACTCTTGAATTCTACTGAGAACACAAGAAGGCCAGCCAGTCATCTCCATTAATACTTTATGAAACATTCACTACTCTTTAAGCTGGGCATCACACCCACCCTGGATATCAGCTCTGTAGCTGACATAGAGACCCTGAGATGCACACTTAAGACCTTTTGTCTTTGTTCTGCCTCTCCTTAGTACCATGAGCTCCCGGCACTCTGCCAGCCCGGTTGTTTTCTCCAGTGCCAGAAGTTCACCTAAAGAAGAACTTCATCCTGCCGCCTCCTCACAGCTTGCACCTTCCTTCTCTTCCTCCTCCTCCTCTTCCTCTGGTCCTAGAACATTCTACCCCCGTCAGGGAGCTACCAGCAAGTACCTGATTGGATGGAAAAAACCCGAAGGAACTATTAACTCCGTGGGATTTATGGACACAAGAAAGTAAGGGTTCTTTCACTTCTCTTGCTGAGTGATTTGCTTTCAAGATGGCACAGAACAGAAAGGGTTTGGACAGTATCTTACAAAGAACAAAGTCAGGCTATGGGGTTTGGAGGCATTGGTTTAGTGGAAGGATTATTTTTCTTTCCCAAATAAACTTTTCTTAAATTGTTTCTCTCCCTTATTCCCTGAAGATTTACTGCAGAACATTTGGATCTGAGACTCTTGGCTCCCTGAGGAAACAGTATGTCTGAAGGGCACACTTCAGAATAATTGAGCCTCTGGTGCTAAGACTGCTTCTAGAGCCTCTGATTCTGTCCGTCTCTACCTTAACATAAGACAGTTTCACTGTATCTCCCAGGCCAGCCTGGAACCTGCTCTATAGCCCAGGCTGGCCTCATATATCCTGTCCTCCTACCTTCTCACAAAGACTGGGAGCACAGTCTGAGTTCAATATTAGAAAATGAGAGAATATACAAGAGGATAAAGGACTTTTTGACACAGTATAGCCAAAAGTTAAGTTGTTTTGGTTTTATGAAGGTTAAGTTTTAAATTTATACTTTTCTAGTAAGCATGGTGCTAATTTTGGCACAGCAGAACTAATAGTTTCCTACGAAGAATGATTTGCTCATCAGACTTTATTTCATGTTTCTGTAGGATTCAGTTAACATGTAACTGGGTGGATTGTGGTGTAAACAGAAGTCGTTCTCTTCTTTAACATATGTCTGTTGACTCCCCTCCTCTACAGCCTATCATGCCTTTGGTTTTCCCCATATCTTCCCTTCCTTCCCAGGCGTCATCAGAGTGATGGCAATGAGATATCCCACACTAGGCTGCGCGCCTCAACCAGGGACCTCCGGGCATCCCCCAAACCAACCTCCAAGTCCACCATTGAAGAGGATCTAAAAAAACTCATCGACCTTGAAAGCCCAACTTCCGAATCACAGAAGAATTTTAAGGTACAGGAAAGGGCTTAGGATAAAAAGCAATTAGAGTTGTAAAGTTCATTTTTCGACATAACGACTTGTACATCCCATTATTGCAATGGGTCCACCTGTATCCCTATGGGGGGGGGAGGATTGGGTGGGGGGCCAGGGGGAGGATGGGAAGGGATGGGAAGGGGAAACAAAGGAGGAGGCTACAATGCTTGATAAGAAATGTATTCATTATCTTGCCCATGCAATTGTAACCCCTCTGTACAGTATTTTCACAATTAAAAAAAAAAAAAGGCAATTAGGCATGATGGAACTGTAGGTCAAAGTTCTACCCTCCAGGGGGCGCTGGTTATTAGCTCCTCTTCACTTTCCTCCTTCCTAACCTCACCCAATTTTCTGGTGATTTTTCACAGTGCTCTCCCCACTCAGTCTCTTCACTCTTGGTGCCTATTAACCTGCCCCTCCCCACAGCTGTTGCTTCTTCTAATGTGTCCTACTTAAGGTTCATGGTCCTTGGTCCTCATATGACATTGCTTCACAGAATTCTGCCCCTTCCACAAGGCCTTCAGTGCCGTCTGCCTCTAGAGGGTTCCTCATCCTGCTCTCACAGAAGCCCCCAGCTCACCTGCTGGCCACACGGGGTGTGTGCTCCCCAGGAACCAGCAGGCCTGCCTAGTGGCTAATCACAGCATACCATTCCAAAAAGAGACAGACCTCTTCAGTCTAGCAAACCCAGTCTTCATCAGTGTCTTTTGAACATTTCAGATCTCTGTTCTTTGGTGTTTTTTTTTTTTGGGTCCGGTCGTGGGGCCTGAACTCTGGGCCTGGGCGCTGTCCCTCAGCTCTTCAGCTCAAGGCTAGCGCTCTACTCCTTGAGCCACAGGACCACTTCCGGCTTTTTTCTTTTTGCTTATGTGGTGCTGAGGAATCGAACCCAGGGCCTCACTCATACAAGACAAGTGCTCTACCACTGAGCCACCTTCCCAGCCCCCAGATCTCTGTTCTTAAAGCTTTTCTCTATTTCCCTCAGAATTCTTGATGCTTCATAACTTTCCTAAAGTCCTATCTTCTCCTCTACTAGCCCTGAATACTGTTTTAGCATTTTTATTCATGTATCAGTTCCAGACTTGTTTAGGATCACAGAGTGAGGTTTTGTTAGTTTGTTTGGTTTGGGATGAGGGTGGGGACACTGGTGTTTGAACTCAGAGCCTCCTACTTGTTATGAAAGTACTCTACATACAGCTGAAATACACCTCCAGGCCTTCTTTGCACTGGTTATTTTTGAAGAAAAATCTTGATTTCTGCTAAGGATGATCCTTCCTATATGATAAGTTCCAGACACATGCCTGGACTACAATCTGTCTACTTGTTGGAATGACAGGCCCATAACACTCTTCCCAGCTATTGATTAAGAAGAGGTCAACTTTTCTGCCCACACTAGCCTTGAACTTTCATCTGCTCAATCTCAGCCTTCCAAGTAGCTAGGATTATAGATAGGAGTCACCAGCATTCAGCTAAAGTTTCCTTAGTTCAATCATTTAAATTCCGTTTGAAGGGTCTGGAAAGCTTTAATTTCATAAGAACTTGGAGAACGGATTGAAAATGGAAGCTACAGTCCCTCCCACTCACAGCTTCTTGCTGAGCAGAGGAGAGAGGTATACCAGGCGGGAGCTGCCATGTGTTCTTGGCACTTCTAGGCTTTCACAGCCCATGTTGTGCATTTGTGTGTGTGTGTATATGTATGCATACACACCTATGCATGTTTTTCCCATGTTGGTCAGATAAACCTCCTAAACTCAAAAAATCGACATTTGCAGGAATTCAGTGTGTCCCAAGGACCACTCTGAAGTGGTCCACTCTGAAGGACCACTCTGGAAAACAAATGATTTATTAACATGAGTTACTATATTACCAACTTGTTTTATAGATGCAGCCATTCTTAACTTCTGTCATTTCTGTTTCAGAAGCCAGCACTTAGCAGTTTTGATTCATCATCCAGGGTACAAATGGTTTCCTTAGTAACCTTGCAGAAGATTTTGCTAGAAACTTCTTTATCCATCAAAACCCAAAGAAGTATATTAAAAATTTTAAGTATCAGTTTCAAAATAAAAATTATTACAGATATTTTTCTTTGAGGTCAGAGGAAATAAAACTTGCCCAGGAAAGGATCTTTCCACTAATTGCTACTTGAACATTTTGGCAAAGAACAAACAAATTAAGAGCTCTCATTCTTTTGATTTATTCGTGCAGTGGAAATAATTGAAGGCAAATGTCTATTTTGCCCTTATTGTAGGCCTTGGCTTTCAATTTCAAAATGAATTTGACATTTCTATTTGAGTCAGGGGTGCACTTTGTTGTTCTGTTGACTATGTTAACATGAGACCCTCTACAAAGAAAGTATGTCTGCTGGCTCTAGCCTACTGCAAGGGGCTAGCTGAGAGCAAGAGCTGGGAATGTGCTGGCTTTCTTTGGTTTGTTCCCTTCTCCTTGAGTTGATTTAGTTTCAGATGAGTCTAGCTAAGTAACTCCATGTGTCTTCTGAGAGCCATCATCTAAATGTCTGGGTTTTTGCTTTGTCAGGGAGCATGCCTGAAGAAGTCTCCCAGGCTACTCCTGGCTCAAAGACCCAAGCCACTGTGGCAGGCTTCAAGTTACTGGTAGAGGCCAGCTTAGGGCCATGATACTTGTGACTTACAGTGGCTTTCTAGGATGACCATTGCTATTGTCTGAGCTATTATCTGTCATTTCAAGGCTCATCTGCCAGTAACAGGACTCCCTATTGCAGGACATGACAGTACCCTCCTGGACAGGCTGGAGCCCAGAGTATCCAAGCAGCTGCCCTGAGCTCTGCCTGGAAAACAGTGACAGAGCATCCATCACCACAATCTAGGAGGGCTGGGGAGGGGTGGGAAGGGACACCTTCCTTCCTGAGCACAGTTTGGCAAGAGAATAGTGAATGGCATATGGTTTGACAAAGCAGTCAGGGTGTTCTGGAAAACCGGGTAGGATTGCACACCATTGAGACTAGGAATTGAGGAGGTAGGAGGTGAGGTGCCACACCAGCATTTTTGTATAAGATAGGAGCTCTGGGAGGGTTGCGTCCTTCTAGTCCCAACCTGCCTACCTGTGGTACAGGATGCTACAGCTTCAAGTAAAGCATGCCACCCAGAGGATCTTGAAGTCTATTACTATTTCCCAAAAAGAGCAAAAATAAGATTTAGTAACAGGTTTTGAAGACATAGGTCTAAGCTCTAGAGGTTGGGCTTGGCAGGCAGAAGCTTTCTGAGATAGTCCTAGAAGGCAGCAGAGGTGATCTAATTTTCAAAACCACAAAAAACTATAATCAGAAAACCAGTTAGCCTCTTCTTCTCATAGGTGCGGGAGGAAATTGCCACCTCCGCACCAAACGAGATTCTCCTGCAGAGCGCTTGCTGCAGCAGCTGGTCTTCCTCATGAGCATCTCATGGACCTGGCTGAACTAGGCTTGGATTTTTAAAAGTAAACATGCTTGGACCAGGTACCAGAGACAAACACCTGTAATCCTAGCTACTAGGAGGCTGAGATCTGAGGATGGTGATTTAAAGATTGACCTTATCTGCAATTATCTACCAAAAATCCAGAAATAAAGGTGTGATTCAAGTAGAGTAAAGTAGTGTAAAGTACTAGTACTATCCTTGAGCAAAAAGCTAAAGGGACATCACCCAGACTCTGAGTTCAAGCCCCTGGGACTAGTACAAAATATTTAAAAAAGTAAACTTTTTTTTCCCCCAGTTGGTTTTGGCCTTGGACTTCTTTACCCTGTGCCTAATGAATGGTGTGTGCAGAAGCTCTGCCTATTGTGTGGTGGTATCTTTGACTTGATTAACCCATGGCTTATTAAACATAAATATGCAAGGACCTAGCTCTAGGTTTCTGGATTTGTATTATAGGAGAGCCGTTTTCAGTCATTCTGCATTCTCACTGTGGTGGAAAGTACCCTAGTGTCTTTCTGCCAACAGCGACTCTGCTCCTCTTCCCATCTTCACCCAGGCTGTTTCCCATCAATGTGAACAACAGCCCATGAGGACCTGAACCTGAGGAGGTATAACTTGATTGTTCACAGGACAGAATATGCTGGTCTCTAGGTTGCAGTTTGTGTCTGCTGTTTCTCAGTTAAAAGGATTCTCAGAGTTTTGCTTCTTGTGGAAAAAATCTCAACTGAAATCTGATTTGGTCACCAAAGTCAAAACATATCCACAAGAAACCTGTCTGGAACTATTTGTCATTTTGTTTTTTGGGTCTGGTCATGGGCCTGAACTCTGGGCCTGGGTGCTGTCCCTCAGTTCTTCAACTCAAGGCTAACGTTCTACCACTTGAGCCACAGTTCCACTTCCAGCTTTTTTCTTTTTGCTTATGTGGTGCTGAGGAATCAAACCCAGAGCCTCATGCATGCAAGGTAAGCGCTCTACCACTGAGCCACCTTCCCAGCCCACTATTTGTCATTTTGGTTTAAATATTTGTCATTGATAAGACTGATTTCTGTGTTACTTCATACATAGAATCCAGGCACAGTGATATCTGTCTGTAATCCCAGTACTCCAGAGGCTGAGGAAGGAGGACTGAAAATTTCTGTCTTGAGAGGTTTAATTAGTGTAACTTCATAATTAATTCTTATTAAGAGTAATCTATTACTCAAGTTATTTTATTTTGATAATCAAATGTCTTTGTTACCAGCAAGCACGCTGACAACTTCCGAGGCTGCTCTCCCTACTGGGTGGCTCTGACAAGTTGTTGTACAAAGAATTTCATTTCAACATGTCAGTTTATGAGAGTATAGTGCATCTTGATTGTTGTTACCTTTTCCATTGTTCTCCCCCATCTCTCCAATGACACTCATCTGCTCAAGTTGCCTGGCTCCATGTTTACCTGTGTACATTGAATATAACAACTTCCCACCCTTCCATTGAATATAACAACTGCCCACCTTTCCTCTCTCCATTTATCTGCCCTTCCCACCCCCCACTTTCAACAACACATTTCAGCTTCCTGGTATTTGTTTCATTAAACTAAGTTAGTTGTCCAAAGGAGTCACATCATTAGGATCTTCCCCTGTATATACTACATTTTAGTCAATTTATTTGTGTATCTATACAAAATGTTTTTTACCACCTCTGACGAACAGTATTGTGATCAGCCAGAACTCCACTTAAAACTTATGGTAATCCTGCCAGCTGTTGTGCTCTTGTTTTATAGCTGAGAAATCAAGCCCAGAGAGATTACATGATTTGGTCAAAGAGGATTCAAATAAAACATTTTTCTGACCCTAAGTCTTGCTCTTATCCACTGTATATAATATTGATAAAATCCACTAAGTTCTAAGTCTGAGTTACAGATGGACCCTGCCATGCCACCCTCCAGCAGCCAAGGAATGAAGTAACAACTGGAAACTCCTCTTCTTAAGGATGGG
The DNA here is from genome assembly GCF_019054845.1 of Dipodomys spectabilis. NCBI lineage: Eukaryota > Metazoa > Chordata > Mammalia > Rodentia > Heteromyidae > Dipodomys > Dipodomys spectabilis. The sequence goes on along the minus strand of NW_024870834.1, from coordinate 22,055,207 downwards.
GAAATAGATGAGAGCCCCATAATTGGAAGGGGCTTATCTAGAACAGTGGCCACATGACCCCTCCCACCCCAACCTTGCTCTAGAGTTTCTAAGCCAGACACTGATGCCTGCTTGTCTCCCCTGTTTTCCAGTTCCACGCACTGTCCTCCCCTCAGTCTCCTTTTCCCCCAACGCCCATCTCGCGGCGGGCCTTGCACAGGACACTGTCAGACGAGAGCATTTACAGCAGCCAGAGGGAGCACTTCTTCACCTCAAGGGCTTCATTTCTGGACCAAGCGCTGCCCAACGATGTCCTTTTCAGCAGCACGTACCCGTCTCTCCCCAAGTCCCTGCCACTGCGGAGGCCGTCATACACCTTAGGAATGAAGTCATTGCATGGTAAGTGTGCCTGCCACTGCAGGTGGTCAGTGGAGGGCTTCCTGCGCCATGCACCTACCCTTCCCTTCTGTGAGCCCTTTTGTCCCACATCAGTCACCCGGTATGCCTGTTTAAAACAGATTCCTCGGCCTCACCCAAGACCTGCTGAAGTTGAATCTCCAAAGGAATAGTCTGGAAGTTTGTAATAACAACATCCCAGCTCCTACTGGGACTGAGTAGACATGGTAACACTATATTATTTTCCAGAATTATTCCCAGCCTCCTATAAGCCAGACCTGCCATTGTCCTCTGTCTTTCCCAGGCTGTGACAATATTGCCTACGGGGTCAGCCACCCATTTGAAGATTCATCCATCCCTTCATCCAGCATTATTAGTTAAGGAAATGGGTACCTTGCTCATCTATGCTATGTTTTCTCAGAGACCTAACTAGGTTCCAGTTCATTAATGACCATGTTTTAGGGACTTTAGGTTTAAATTTTAGTCTTTTCCTTTATCCTGTCCAGATCCACTTGGCAGTTTCCCTGGCTTAGCCCAGCACACACCTGTTGACTCACACCATGCTCTAACACTTAACTCCCATCTTTTTTTCCTTCTGTGAATTCTGCTGTAGCTTTTCTCTTTTGTTTATTCAGATGCACATTTATTCTCCTTTTCAGAAGCTGTATTTTCTAAGCCTGCTGTTTGCCCTACAGCATTCTTGAGCACCCACGCTCTTAAATATGTCTTCCTTTCTCCACACTGCTTGGCAGCACAGTCCCCCTCTCCCTCTCACCCCTGCAGACACGCTCAGCATGGTGCTCTCTTCCTCTGTCCCTCTTCCACCTACATATGAACAAGTCCAGCTTTCTTTTGCTACAGAAAGTCATTCCCAGTAAGTCAAAATGCACACATGAAATGATCACTTCCTGCCATTGGACTCTAGAATAAGACTCCTGATGGTAACTTAACATGTCCCTCCCACTTTGTGCTGAATCCCATTACTCCTGCAGTTTAACTTGGATACTATTCCATTCCTTTTTTTATTTTTTTAAACAATAAAAAGCCCTCAGTGCACCCTGTCTTCATGCCCGTTATCACAGTGGGCCCTCTCTTCCAAGAAGCTCACGTTCCAAGAGAACAGCCTGGAAATCTGGCTCCCAGATTTCTCCCAGGTCACTGGCAGCCCTGGGGGTCAAGGCTGAGTGAGCCTGCAGAGTGCTGGGAGCAGGAAGGGAAGGCACAGGCCACCTCTTCCAGCCTTCCCACCCTATCCTCTGGCTTCTCTGAAAGCCACATGGCAGCTGGGGTGATTTCATGATTTCAAGCAATCCTTGTTGGGCTGATCTCTCTGCCCTTGGCTCCTTTAGTGACTACCACTGAAATACTTGGGGGATGAAAAAGCATTTTGTTTTGTTTTGTTTCTTCCCCTTATATGGGAATTTGGGTCCCAGAGATAAAAGGGCAGAGGGTTGTGAGTGACACACAAAATTGTCTGTTCCACCTACTTACCCTTGGTGGGAGCAAGTTTAAATAGGAATGAGCATTTAATATCTGCCAGTATTTGCTGCCTTCCATTTACTCATAATTTTTCTAATTTTAAGCACATTAATAACTAGCAGCTGCACTTCAGAGCAGTTCTTTACGTAATTTGAAAGGGAAAACAAGCACTAAATATACTCTAGCTTACCAAGCTGGCATAAGAGATGAAAACTTTTTAACCCCTTATAAACAGGTACTTGTAGAGCCATAGATTTTTTTTTAAGTGTAAGTTCTACTTTGAGCTGTGCATTTGATGGACTTACAGTCACGTTCTGAGATGTCCTTCTCATGGAATTGCACACTCGGCCATGTTTCCATCCCAGCTTCTGCCTCTTGAGCTGTGCCCTCCTGCCCCTGCAGCCTTTACTTTCTGTTGTCTGCCTCCATAAACATGAGCAGTGGCAATGTGCCCTCAGGTGGCACAAACTGGCTCCAGTGTGTGTTCCTCTCTGCCCAGACAGCTTAAGGTTGTTATGTCCACTGCTATAGAGATTGAGTACTCGTATGCAACAAACTGTCACCCTTAGAAAGAAAACCACCATAACCAAGGAGTTTGTTTGTGTGATGCCCCAGATCTTGGGAAGGAAAGTGATACAGGTATCAATCCAAAAGCCCCCTTGTGGGCCTCCTTTGGTCACCTAGCAGTCCCACATATTGGGATTTGTTTCTCATACTACTTGCATTAGTCTGGCTGTGGGGACCATGATACTCTTAGGGCACAGAGCACTGGACCTCGCCAGTCTCAGGGAGAGAGCCTATGGAGACTGTGGTCAGATCCAGGTTCCTAGTCCAGATAAAAATCTAGTAAGCCCAACTAGCCAGACACTGCTGGCTTACACTTATAATCCTAACTACTCAGGAGGCTGAGATTTGATGATCACATTTGAAGTCAGCCCAGGCAGGAAAGTCCATGAGACTCTTTATCTCCAGTTAACTCCTACCCCCCCCCCCCAAAATTTTTTTTTTAAGTTGGAAGTAGAACTGACTCAAGTGATAGAGCACTAGCCTTGAGCAACAAAGCTCAGTGACAGTGCCCAGCACTGGCACAAACAAAAATGAAAGACCCAGCTGTCTCCCTAACAGTAGTAAGCATCCTTGGGCTGGCTGTGTCTTGGAATAGGTGTCTTCCTAGCCTGAATCCCTTGACTTCATGAGGGGAGACTCAAAGAGTAGCGCTGCTCTAGACCCAACTGAAGACAGATGGCTCCTGCAAAGCAGAACTACTGTCTTTTGTCTGGGTGCAAAATTTACATTCTCATGACTCACTCCCAGGAGCGAGATGATGGGAAGTTATTTTTAAAATGAGGAGAGACAGAGAAGTCAATTCTTATTTCAGGTTAGCTTTAGAATGGTCACTAATAACCTACTAGACTACAACAAATGCCAGCAACAAATAGCTTACAAATCAATCATTATGGGATATGGGTAAGGTCTTTAGTAGTTCTACTGTGGGTACAAGCACTATCCTATCTTTTATCCCCTGGTGCAGGGGAGTTCTCGGCCTCAGACAGCTCCCTCACCGACATCCAGGAGACCCGAAGGCAGCCCATGCCTGACCCTGGCTTGATGCCCCTGCCTGACACTGCCGCAGATTTGGACTGGTCCAACTTGGTAGATGCTGCCAAAGCCTATGAGGGTGAGTCTGTCCACTGATGATCCAGATAGTATGGCTCAGGAACCTGCAGCACCATGTTGTCATTTGCAAGGAGTGAGATCAAATCTGTCTACTTTGCCATCCTGAGCACACTTCACCTGCACAGCTGGGGCCCAATGGGGCTAACAGTTATTGAGTGCTCAGTAGGGCAACACCCTGGCTGAGCACATGGTCTCCCCAGCTCAGGATGGAACCTAATATTTCTTCCACCCAGGAATCTATGCATGGATACCTCACTTCTCCCATAGCTGGAGAGGGTAAAGCATCCCAGCATTCATATAAGAATGTAAATTCTCATGTTTCACAAAGTTAGCATTGCAAAGCACACAGTTGGGGATATCAGGATGCTCGACCTACTTGGTTGTGACCAGTCTGAATAGATGTGGGATGCTTTCTTGGCCCTTCATGTTTAGTGCAGTAGCATACCTGCTGACTGTGTTGTTCCTGTGCCAGCAGCCTTCTGACTCTGTACTAGCTTTAGGCTAGAGGTTCTATAATGCAAGGCCTCAGATTGGCGTGGTCCTAGTTTGCTAAAATGAAAAAAACTACAAGCAGTGAATTTTTTTGACATAAGGTTGCCAATTATTCTTCTTTGAGTAAAGACTGATTTTGTTCTTATCATTCCAAAACATTCAGTACTAAAAATATCCCTTATAAAATCATGATAGCAAATAATTGGGGGAGGAGTTGTTATTAGTCTTACTTGGGAGAATTGAATGTTGCTATTCTGTCAAGTTTCAGGTTGGGGATAAAATTCCTAGGCTTCAGAAGTCAGCAGTCCAGCAACCAGGGAGCAGTAGACAGTGAATTCTCTTGCCTCCTTTGTGTTTATTTAGCTAATGGAAATTCCCAAGTATTAACTTGATTTCTCAAATTGTTGGTTAATCTGAGAAGGATTTTAGGAAGGAATTTGTAATACAGAAAGTAGGGACTTGGGCTAAAGGCCACCTCTTCGAGCCTTCCTATCCCCATCCCCTCCTCATGCTTCCCTGAAAGCCACGTGGCAGCTGTGCTGACTTCATGGTTTTGAGGAGTCCTTATTGGGCCATAGAGTGGCCAGGCATCTTGTGGGAAACACACTTAAGGAAGGGTCAAGACTTCAGTAAACAGGCATCATCACTGAGTGAAGAGCCTTGGTCCAAAATTTAGCACAAGGCCTCTTTCCAGGGAAACATTAGTTAATAGCTACTTTGATGAACAGGGAGAGAATAGACTAAAACTGACTCACTGCAACTAGTTTATGAAAGGAAGTTACCATGTTACTCTCCTTTATAACCAAAAGAATAATATTTCTCCCTGTGAGAGTTAGGAAATAAGATAACCAGGGAGAGAATAGACTAAAACTGATTCATAGCAACTAGTTTATGAAAGGAAGTTACAATGTTATGGTCCTTTATAACCAAAAGAATAATATTTCTCCCTGTGAGGGTTAGGAAATAAGATCACCAGTATGTCCCGGGACTTTGATTCGAATGTACTAGTCAGGTAGGCCATTCATTAAGTTTGGGGAGACAGGCCCCAAGGATGCAGTTCCAGAACATTCAGTTGTTTTCTCCTCTCCCTTGCAGTCCAGAGAGCCTCATTTTTTGCTGCTAGTGATGAAAACCATCGCCCCCTGAGTGCGGCGTCCAACAGTGACCAGCTTGATGAACAGGCTCTGGTGCAGATGAAGGCATACAGCAGGTTGGTCAACAGTTGTAAGGCCCCACTCTGCCCTGCATATCACCCCAATAGCAACGGATGCAACAGAGGAGATGGATGACACAGGGTTTTGCCGAATGAGGCTCGTCTTGGCAGTGGTGCCTCTTTACTTTTTAGTCAGAACGCCCTCTAACAGAGTACTGCAAACACAAACTGTTCTTGGATGACTGAAGGTCAAAATCACGAATATCTCTCACTATTGAATTATGAAATCAAAATTGTAGGATATCCATCATTTGTTTCTGGGGGCGTAATTGCAAGAGAAATGATTAGTATTAAATGTCCCTGGGCCCTGTACAATTTAGTCCTGGAATCTGGTTTGTTAGTCACTTCCCCAACTGCCATTGTGGCCATGCTGTAAATATGTCCACATCATAGCATACACCTCAGAGTCCCTGTGTTATATATATATATATATGCCTGAGAGACGTGTAACACACCAAGCGAATGAGCAAGGGAGGAGGCTCAGCAGGTTTTCTGTGGATAGAAAGCCTGGACTTGATGACCACCATTTAACTGCAGAAACTGTGTTTCCTGTTTTCCTCTTAGTTTAAAATGGTGAAGTTACAGGCTAGATGTGTTATATTTCTGTATATGAAAGCACCCAGTGGTCAGCCGTGGAACATACAGAATAATCCCACCAGTTTGAAATCTCTCTCTTTAAAACCATCTGAGGATGATTAAGAATCCAGGGATGTAAGCTAGGTGTAATTGATGCAGGCATATAATCCTGACAGAAGGCTGAGTCAGGAGGATCATACATTCAAGACCCACCTGAGCTATATAGAGTTGGCCATGTCTCATAAGATAAAACAAAATAAAAAAAAATAAGGTAGACATCTATTAAATGTGGTCAAAGCAGACAATGATAGGAAAAGCAAGGTTGCTAGGGTCACACTGATGGACTATGGGACTAAGGTTTGAAGACTTCTCAACAAACCTACAGGGGCATGCGCTTAGAAGAGAAAAGCACACGTGATTTCCTGTGCATTGTGAATGTAACAGAGGTGCCTCATTCACTTTCACCACTAGGATAGCAAAGGTGAGCAGAGCAGCAGTTTGGTTATTGAGAGTCAAAGCAGAGTCCAGAATGGACCTTCTCAGGATAACATCTCCAATAAAGAGAAGTAGTCAGACTTTTCTTGGGGGAGAGACCGTTGTCTTAGAATCTTAGGATGAGGGTGAGTTGGACTCCGCATTCAGAGTGGACTGAGCAAATGCAGCCGGGGTCGAATGTGCTTTAACATACTGTCAGTGCACTCGGACACAGAATTCATTTTGAAGAAGCTTTACAAGACAAGTGCCTGAGCGTTTTGTCAGGCCTGGCAGGCCCTTGGGCACCTTGTCCCCACATGCCATTGTTTCTGCTCCCATTCTGCCACATCTCTGGCCTTCCCCCATCCAGGTGTGACCAGCCTGTTTCCCACATCATAGATGGCAGCCACCCCTTCCCAGTTAAAAGCCACTCATTGTTATCTCTTGGTTGTCTTGTCTGAAAAGTTCAGAAGTCATTATCATTCATTTGCCAGCTGCCTGCCCTTACTTCAGGCCACATGGGCCTTGTCTGTTATAGAATAAGAATTTGCAAAAGGCATCAGCCCAGTTCACTTCACATCAGGAATTCTAACTTGACTTTGGTTTTTGAAGTAAAGAATTTTAAAAAATGCCTATTATCCCATGATTGAGACAATTTGGGGTCACCACCTTTCTTCTTTGGGCTCACCACCTCTTTTCTTTGGGCTCTGGAAGGGGGCAGCTGCACATTTTCCCAATGAAAATTTCAAGTTCTCTGTTGAAGGAATCTAAAGTCATGCATATGGCTAGAATTTATGCAGGAAATTTTTAACAGCTCAAATTCAGGTGTGAGGGGGAGATAAAGAGTTGACAGAGGTCTGCAGCCGAGGGTCTGGATTGTGGAAGCACCCCTGGTCTGTGGTCTGCTTGGCCTTCCAGCCTCCTGCACCTCCATTGAGACCCCACTAGTCTGAATAGCACTTAAATAAAACTAAGTTAAGCCTGGTGCCAATTGTAATAGCACACAATTCAAGGCATTAAACTTTTGAAACATGTAATGTTTTTTTTTAATATTGGGGGTATATAGACTAGTGTTTTAGACATGAGTATAGAAGCATAGCTACAGGCCCAAGAGTGGTTACAGACCATTGTTTTGGGACTCAGAGACCTGCCTATCCTGGTGGCCACAAGCAGATTCTGCCTGAACTCTCTCCTACACAAAGCACCAAGCTCATAGAAGAGATCTGAGGAATCATTGCACTATGTGACTGTTGCTGCTGCCAGAAAATACCTCTAGTGCTTCCAGAGACCTTTCTTGCTCATAGTCAAGCAGTCTTTTGTCAGAAGATGTATCATCCTTAACAAAGGAAACCATTGATTGACTGCTGTTCAATCGTGTATTATCTTTTGTTAAGATCACCATTTTTCTCTTTTAAAGTAGAGATGCACATGAAGTTGCCATACTGAGTAATTTGACATTGAAATCCATGTTACAAATACAGCCTTCTCAGATTTTTAAAGAAGAGAGAGCACCACCCCAGCCATGGCGGCATTTGCCAGCATGGCCTTTTGTCTCTTGTTCCCGCAGTAAGGATTCCTCTCCCACTCTGGCTTCTAAAGTGGACCAGTTGGAAGGTATGCTGAAGATGCTTCGAGAAGATCTGAAGAAGGTACACATTCTCTTAATTCCCAGTCTGGAAACACTCTGTCTTGACTGTCAGTGTGTTGGTAGAGCCAGGTGTGGGCATTTTCCTAATGCAGTTGTCCTGTCCATGAGTCCAGGGGGTTGTGTGCAGAAACCTTCATTGTTGCACATACAGAGTAATTGTTCCCTCCTTTACGAATGTCTTTGAAGCTCAGTCAGGCCTATCTAGACCCTCTTGTGGCCGTGCCAGCCTCTGTGTAATGTGTCATTCCCACCTACCTTGGCACTGTTGTGCAGGCTTTTGCATAGGAGCAGGGGACACTTTTGTTTCTTTAGTACCTCTGACTTCATCAAGACAGCAGCCACCAAAGAAATGGCCTAAAATTCAAGACAGCCCTTCTTAACAAATACATACTAATTGTTCACATGCCGAGCTAATCCTGTAGCAGTAAATCTGTTTAGAGGCCCTGGGCTTAGAGCGGCTGTGCCTCCGGGACCAGGCCATGTAGGCAGGTGTTTTGTGGAATGAAGAATGGAAATGGGCTCATCGAAGGGATTGATAGCTACTTCTCCTGAAGGCGGGGCAAGGTAATATCAGCCCTCCTAGTTTGATTCTGCCTTACTTTACCTCCCAGGAAAAAGAAGACAAAGCCCACCTTCAGGCGGAAGTGCAGCACTTGCGGGAGGACAACCTGAGGTTGCAGGAGGAGTCACAGAACGCCTCCGACAAGCTGAAGAAGTTCACAGAGTGGGTCTTCAATACCATAGATATGAGCTAGGGCTGCTGAGGGGAGAGGGGGTGGCGCGCCCTCTAGTGGTCTCCTGAAGACCCTCGTTCATGCCTTCGAAAGCATTCTCAGAGCATCTTCCCAGCTTCCCACTTTGCCCCCTTCTGGGGAGTGCACAACACAACTGCAGATCCACAATCATTATCTGCCTTTTGTAGAAAAGCAAAACAAAAAAGTAAATAAAAATTTTAAAAAGTAAAATAAAAGTTTAACTGCTAAAATGTGAATGTCTTTATTTTTTTGCACAATATCTTTATCTGTTATGTATAAAAAGAAACTGGGCCTAGGATCAGGTCCCTCCTGGCCCATTTGCCTGTATTTCCATCAGCTTTCTGATCTACTTCAGGTAACCCAAGCTTTCCCTGTTATCCTGCAAAATATCATTGTCCTAGAGAAATGAACACTTTTTTTAACTCATTTATTTGGGGAGTAGGAGGGTTCTTTCTTTACCTTCTTTCCTAACACCAGAGAGGGCATCTTTGAGAAAAGTCCCACCTCCCTTGTATATGAGCTGGGACTGTTTGACCTATCACCAGAGCCCAGCAGGATTGGAGACATTCACAATAGCCAGCCAGTAACCCAGAGAGGCACCATATTGCCAGGCCTGCAGGCCACACCCCCTTCTGACCCCAAACCCTGATGTCACCTTCTGCCTGTTCTTTCTAGGGGCTCTTTTTAGTTTGGCTTAAATAAACCCCACTAAATTGGAATCAACCTCTCTTACCGAGTCCTGGCTCCAAGCATTAATTGGTTTCCAAATTCTGCCAAACTAGAACCTTACCTGTATACACGTTGAATGCATTTTGGTCAAAAGTATATAGTGGTTGTTAGAGATTTTAAGAGATGTAGCAACATTGCTTCTCAAAATGACTAAATAAATAACTTCTCTAGGAGAAATCAACAGTGAATGTGAGACCATGAATTTTAATGCTTGGTCCTTGGGAGCAATGACTGTAATAGAATGAGCTTTTGGAATCTGCATGCTCCAGTGTGAAATTTAAGCACGGCATTTTCTGCATCCTTTTGTGGCCATCCAAAGGACTCTGCTGCAGAAATTATTAATGTGCTGTTTTCCCTGTCTAGTGATGCAGGCTGTTCTGGGGCTCTGGGCCTCAGCCCTGCAGAGCATGAAGACTCGGGGGGCCAGCCAGTGTTGACTGAATTGAGAAGACTTTTATTTCATGCCTTCATAATTGTCTCTAAACTGGCCCCTCTGCCCCTTCAGTGGTGACTCTGATCTAAGGGAATGTCAGCCAACTTAGTGGTATGTGCTTAGAAGTCTCCGTCCTAAGTAATCTCAACTGGTTTGTACTCCATTCCTGAGAACAGGAGGGCTCCCTCCCACCCCCGCACATACCTTCCGCCAGATTTTTCTGCTACCGTTTCATTTATAATTGTGATTTCTCCATGGGATTTTTGTTGTTGATGCTGTTGTTGGCATTTCTATCATGGAAGTAGGAAGATTTCAGAGTACTTTGTAGAGATTTCAACCTGTCTGTCCCTCTCTCTAACCTGTATGAAGGAGATTATGCATTGCCTGAAATCCTTTGTAAATGAGAAGCACTGCTATCATCCACACACTCTGTGTCTTGCTTACCCCTCTGAGTTTTGTTTTCATTTTGTTTCCCATTTTCTTCTGGGACTTGGGGCAAGCTATTTATTAGAGTTTTGCAACAGAGTTCTTGTTTGAAGCCTCTAAAGACTACTTGTAAAATCAAACAATAAAATTCATTTTAAACTCTCTTGTAAAATGTGTTGGTGGTGTTTGCCTAGTGTTTTCTTGCTTGAAAGACCACCCAGTAACTCACTGACCTTCCTTGCTGCGCCTTATTTTTCATCGAGCTCCGTTAACAGTAAAGATGAGTCTTGACAGTTTGTCTTCCAGCATTTTAATATGCTTGTTTGCATGTCCATGGAGAGTTCCCATTTTGCTTTACTGTTTGTGAATTGGTTTCCTCTTCGTTTTCCACATGTAGGTCTTAGCTAACAGTGTTATCATTCCCTGAGACCTGCACACTTGTGTACTGTTTACTACACACCCGAGTTCTCAGAGGAAGTTGTTGTGTGCTCAGGGAATAGAATTGCCTGTTAATATTAGGCTATGCAAAAATATAATTGGAAAAGTTAATCTACTGAAAAAAAATCAATGTATTCTAAAGTCAAGCAGAACCTTTTTTTTTTTTTTAATCCGCCACATCACTGTTCCTCTCCAATGGTGCAACTAATTGAGAACTGACAGGAGGTTTTTGTTTTTTGGGTGATTTTTGTTTGTTTGTTTGGTTCGACAGTTTGGCAAATTCTAGAATTACACCGTAGGATGAGAATGGATGCCACAAGATATTTTGATTGACAGGCTGAGAAGCTCTGTTTAGACTGCTTCTAAACATGGCTTGAAGGGTTTATACCATGTTTCTGAAGGGTTTGACATGGATTAGGAGCTCCTCAGGGCAGATGCCATTGGCCTGCATTGATAGATGGAGGATTCTCGTCCCTCAGTGGACTGGAGAGGTCCATGGGCCAGGCTCAGAGTCTGCTGCAGGTGATAGCTGAGTGGAGTTACCAGCTCCTTAGGATGGGGATTCAAAAATGGTAATTCAGGAGGCAAGGAAAGAGATGAAACAAATGTAATCCTTTTGCCTCTAGCTAAAGGTAGGATGATCTAAAGCCAGATTCCTGTCTCAGCGCAATGTTCCAGCATCCCTCAGCTTCTGCTTCTCTGGATGAATAAAACAGATTCCAGTGCAGGAATGGCACACTGTCTGACCACCACCTGTAAATACTTGGACGTTGCTAACATGAGATGTGGGATTACAAGCATGGTGCCACCTAATAGTGGATACTTTTCCCATTAAGAACAAAACATAACCATTGACCTGAGCATAGGAACATAGTTTGGTGAAAGGGCTCAAGTCTCATCTGTTAGCAAAACATTGGTGTTAAGTCAACTGTTGCCAGGTGTACTAGAGACCATAACAAACAAACAAAAAAAGTCCTCCCTTCTCCATCTCACGTGACAGAGATTTTATTGTCCTGGTGTGTCAAATGTTAAGAGCCAAGTGGGCCTGAAGAATTGGGGAGAGCTGAGATCCCCCTTAGCCTCATGCCCTTGGCTTTCTGTTTTAGAGCAGTAACCCAAACTTGCCTCATAAGTTCCTGGGCAGTTCATTACGCACAAATCACATCCCCCAGCTGTGATTGAACAGGAATAGCTAGTATTAAAATGTAGATTTCTAGGTGACCACAAGACCATGCTTCTCGAGAAGGAAGTTTTAGAGGCTAAAGGACCAGCATCAGTAATGAGGAAAATAGACACTGAAATCATTGTCTGCATGCCTGAGCATCACGACATAGCACCTGCATATGGAAAATTGCTTAAACTCTAATTAATTAGATTGGGGATTTTTCCCTCTTCTTTTTACTAAAACAGTGATTTGGCCTTCCTTTGCCTAGAACTTTCTGCACTTGATTATTTGAAACACCTATGTACCTAGATAAATCCAGAACTCATTCACCACCAGTAATTACAAGACCATGTGTCAGATTAGCAAAGGTTGACCCTGGTGACTTGCAGGGGGAGGGGGAACTTGACAGTTTGAATGGCAGTACTGCTAAGGAAAGCAGAGCTTGGGGTGATAGTTGAAGAGGCCCTGGGTGAGGCCCTAAGCTGATGACCATAATGGCCTCATGGGATACAGAGACAGACACTTGCTTCCAGGCTGAGACTGTTGAATTCATGTCACCAACTTGCAAATTCAGCTCCATCTACTTGCCTGAATCTCCCAAGAACCTCTGGAATCACCATAGTAACCAGACAAGCGCATTTCCCAGTTGCCCTTATACCTGGCCCACATGAAGAAACCTAAACTCAAATGCTCACACCAAACAGTAGCTCATTTTCTCTGCCACTGACTGTGAGAAGGAAAGAAGAGGAGGGAAGGGTTGTTTATCCTTATATAAGCTGTAGCTCAAAGACTTGGAGACATTGCTGCCTTCTCGGAGACAGTAATTACAGCCCTGGCCATTTTATTGCTCTCTTCTCTGCATTGTGCTTCCTTGACTGCTTGTTGGATTATGCCCCTCTGGTCCTTCATCCTTTCAAATCAAATATCTTCCACCTTGCCGTGTGCATCTGAGTCATCACACCTGAGACCCAAGGGAGCTTTCCATCCTCTCCTTCTCTCATTCTGCCTCTCATTAGATCCTTTCAACCGCCCTTGCCTTCAGTCCTGTGAGTACACATGCACTGCTTACATTTCCTTCCATTACTTACTCTAAATAAGTGCATCTCATTAGTCCACTTAACCAGCTCTCTGTCAGGCACTGCCAGCCCTTAAATGTTTGCATGAGCCATTTTTAACCGAATGATCACCCTAAGCCCTGGGTACCTTGCATCTCTAGAGCCATGAATTCCTTCCATGACAACCTCATCATGCCTTCTGTTGATGTATCTATGGTTCCATGCCCTTGCCCAAAGTTCTGGGTTCTTTTCAATGGGCCCATTTTCCAGTTCATCTTTTAGATCTTGTTGCCATACCCCTGAGCCTGTAATGAGCTCATCACCTTGTCACACTGCTCCTAGGCATTTCATAATTTGACATTTCCTAATTCAGTATTTAAGAAAAGCATCAGCAAATGGCTGTCTGCCAATAAAATCCAGCTTGCTGGGTTGAAAAAAAAAAAAAAGGATGGCTTGGGAAGGTATGGATTCTCAAGATCCATAGGACACCTCCACCACTGCCCCATGCCCTAAGTAGTTCTGCTCCCTAGGCACTAAACTGACCCACCTGGTAAGTAGATAGTTGGGTCTATGTCCCCTGGATCTCATCACCAAACCCAAGGAAACCATTTCCTTTCCCATCCCAAACATGTATGTGTATATATATATATATATATATATATATATATATATATACACACACACACACACACACATATATATACACACATATATATGTATATATATACACACTGCTTCCTGTGTTCCCAGGCATAAGAGCTCTGAGAGAATTTTACTCAACCTCAAATTGCTACAAATTACTCAATACTTCCCTGGAGGTGGTCCTTTAGTCACTTGTCTCAGTGAAGAGGTAAAATGGATTTGTAACTGACCTGGTAATTTTTCTAAAGAGCTTAGGGTATTTGAAAACAGTTACTTCTCATAAGAAGCTTAAGCATTGCTCTGCAGTCTTTAGCAATGAATATGCTTAGCAAACTTTTCTTTTAGTCAGTACTCCGTGTAGGCACATTTCAGACAAAGGAAGCTCTGCCTACCTATTAAAACATTCACCACAAATGGCACACTGTCTGGCTGAATATAAAAGATCCCAATTGCAGTAGGAGCTAGGACTTGGGCAACAGGTGCTTCACTGATGAGCAGTTTGGTGAGTGGGAGGCAAGGGGCATGGAGTTCCTGCTCACCAGCATTTAAGTATTTGATGAATCGTGGTATGAAAAGAACCCAGCCTTGATCTACGTGGTCCTAGAGGCAAAGTTGAAATGAGTGGATGTGAGATACAGGGAAAAGGTTTTACTTCTGAAATGGACAGTGAAGTCAGGAATCAGCCTGGGGACCACTGTGCACACATGCCATCCCACCCTCTCTCTCTAATGGACCCTTGCTCTCTTGAAATAAACTTGGAGTCCTGAGTCACAGAGCTGGGACCAAACAGCACCTCCCTGCCTGCTTCTGTCTCCTTGCTGTCCTGCCACACGTCTAGCCACTTGCATGGTTGAGAATACCCAGTGATGGGAAGCTTTGCCCTGCTTGAGACTGCATGTTTTTCCTGTTCACTTCTCTCAAGTCTGTCCTTTTATTCAGGGAAAATCTGCTTCCCTATAAAGTCTGCAATTCTGTCAGTCACCTCGCTTCAAGTTATACAAACAAATCAAGTTTTGTTGTAACAGCCAGTAACATACTGAGGAATGTCAGCTCTGCCAAGTACTTCTTCCCCAGAAAAAAAAAAAAAATCTCTGTTATCTTAACTTTTGCACGTGTCCCAGCTTAGAGCCTTATCCTCATCAAAACAGAATTTTATGTAGCATGCACTCAGGGTGCATCTGCTTCATGTACATTTTTTGTCCCATTGAGTTCCCCCGACAGCCCCGTGGAGTGAGTTCTAGAAATGCCCCCATTTTACACAAGCAAAGCTGAGCCCCAGAGATGTCAACACTAGCTCTGTGATACCAGAACCTATATTTAATCACATTGTCATTCTGATTGGTGCCAACCTACTGGTCCTCTGCATGGCCTAGTGGCAGGAGCCCTGCCCAAGGAATCTAGACAGGAAGCATCATTGGTACTGGATGGGTGTGAGGGGCAGAGAGAGAAGTAGAAGTATACCTGAAGCATAGGGGGATACTCTGTCTTCCTTCCAGGAGGTTTAATGTTCTTTTATATAGCAGATGCCCTCCCTATGAATTTCAGACCATGGAAACACCTTCCTGTCCAACACCAGGTCAAATCAGGATAGCAAAAAGAATTCAAGAAGCCAAGTAAATGATCCTCAGACCATTACCTGGAAAGGTTGTTTATGTTCTTATTTCTGGATTTCCAAGCTCAGAGAGTCTATATTAATAGGTTCAGGTGGAAGCCATAAATCATTTTAGCAAGTGCCCTCAAGGGGAGAGCCTGAACTGCTAGTCAAGAAATTTGGCACTGTCCAAAAAGAAATGTACTCATTACCTGACTTATGTAACTGTAACCCCTCTGTACATCACCTTTATAATAACTAGAAAAAAAAACCAAAGAAATTCTGCCCTAAGCACTCAAGCCATTGGCCAGCTCTTCTGAGCCAGGAGAAGCATACTAAAGCAGGATGTGTGAGGTAAAGGCTTTGCTAGACTTGAGATACCTGGATGATAAGCTCACCCAAATTACATCCAGGTTTTTCTTTGCTTGGTGGAAGCCATTAAAAAAAAAAAAAAAAAACCATAAAGGGGCTGGGAAGGTGGCTCAGTGATAGAGCGCTTGCCTTGCATGCCTGAAGCCCTGGGTTCAATTCCTTAGCACCACATAAGGAAAAAGCTGGAAGTGGCGCTGTGGCTCAAGTGGTAGAGCACTAGCCTTGAGCTGAAGAGCTGAGGGACAGTGCCCAGGCCCAGAGTTCGGGCCCCACGACTAGACCAAAACAAAACAAAACAAAACAAAAACAGAAGTGGCACTGAGGCTTAAAGTGGTAGAGTGCTAGCCTTGAGTCAAAGAGCTCAGGGACAGTGTTCAGGCCCTGAGTTCAAGCCCCACAACCACCACCAACAAAAAAAATATTTCACAACCTACTTCAAACTTACATGACACTTTTCTTTCCTCAGGATAAACTACAGCAATATCAATTTCATATCCTGGTCTAATCAATCAGATCTTATTAACCATGTTGCTGGATCATTTCAAAGTGGACCCCTGCTTTCAGTCATTTACAAGACAAAGGATTTCAAGTTTTTACTTTCAAGTTTTTTGCTTGCTAAAGCAACCGACCAACAAGGAACAAAACCAACCCTGCTCCCAAGTATAATCTCCAGCACAAAGCCACAGCTCTCTGGTCTGTCTAGAAGCCAGGTTGCACCAAAGCCATTTGGGAGGCCCAGCACCTGTTGGTACCTAGTCCTCCAGCCTGGGTTTCTATAGTCATGTAGACCACTTCATTATTAGTTACTTAAAACAGGCCCCATTTTATTCCATACTATCCCACGGGTCAGGCACTTGGGGAGGGCTCAGCTGCAAGATTCTTCTGCTCCTTGCGGACTTCTGTAGGATCGCTCAGTGATTGCAGTCGGGCTGGTTTGGAGAGCCCCGGGTGGTCTCATTCTGTTGCCTTGTGTTCAGTGGGGACGATAAAAGCCTAGACTCAGCTGGACCCCCTCACACTCATGTGTTAGTCTCCAAGGTGTCCACCATATTGGACATCCGACATGGTGCTCAGGGCTCCAAGAGATCAAAGTAGATTGTGTCAGTCTTGACACCTATATCCCAGAACATCAAAACACAATTCCTGTACACTTGCTCCATCCCCGAGCAAGGAAAGAGGACAAAGCTTATCACAGCCAGCCTTTTTCTTCAGGTGGGGTTAGGCTTACTCTTCCCCTCATGGACCCCCCAAATCCTCAAATATGAAGCACTGATGGAAATATACTGGAAGTTTCAGCTGGAGTCATAAGAAACACACCCAACTACTAATTCTACCAGAGCCTCACTGCATCATGGGAAGAGAGAGGCCCGATGCTCCCTTCTCTCACTCTGTCCCTCTGGACATGCCGTAAGAGGACACTGACAGAAGGAGAGGACATCTACCTTCACGCCAATCCTCTTCCCACTAACACCAGAAATCTCAATCCAAGAACCCCATGACAAGGGCTGAGAGTTGTTGCAGGGCCTGATGCCCAGTGGCTTCTGGGTTTACCTGGCCCGGTGAAGGCTAGCAAAAGAACTGGCTCTCGACACCCTTGCAGATATGCAAGGTCTCGTGCATATATTCTGGGGAGCCCTCAGGATCTCCCAAAGGCTGGAGTCCAGGGCCAGTGAGAAAGTAGCTGGAGCAGCCGTTCCCAGGACTCCTCCCTCCCCTGAACCTCCTCTTCTGTGACAGGGTGACACCCACACTTGAGCTCGCAGGAAGTAAGTGATGCACCAAAATTCCAGTCTGCAGCGCCATCAAGGCCTCTGCCTGCCTCCTGGAGGAGCAGGGAGGCGGCCTGGCTCCCCGGCCTCTGTGCCTGGAGGCTCACATGTGCTCAGTGAGGGAGCACCATCAGCTCAGTGAGGGAGCACCATCAGCTCAGTGTTTCCCACGCTCCCTTCAGGAACCTGGAGCTCCACTGGATGCTCTTTAGCCAGAGAACTGGCTGTGAGGAGAAGCAGGAGGTAGAATGGAAGAGACGAAAAAGGACCCACGGGGAGCACAGGGAGCTTCTCCTGGCATCCCTGTGACCCCTGAGAAATGTGGTTCCGAGATGGAGCGGCCAGGCAACCTTCATGTGAAGGCCACTGGCTGCTCCCACCTTTCTGTGTCATCTGAAGATGGGGCCTGGTCTAGTGGGGGTGACAGTAACCCCCATCTCTCCTTACAGAGAGTCTCCCTTCCAGCTGTGGCCTCTCCCCCTTGGCTGTCCAGTTGTGTAATGGTGGGTGGGGTCTGCATTTGATAAGAATCAAGCCATGGTCTTGTCTTTTTATTTAAATTTTATTGTAAAGGTGATATAAGTCAGGTAATGAGAACATTTCTTTTTGAACAGTGCCACTCCCTTCACATTTTCTCCCAGCTTTCCCCTTTCCGAACCCCTACCCTCAAGTTGCATAGTTCATTTCCAACATAGTGTCCAGTGAGTGTCACTGCTGAACTGGCTCACCCTTTGTCCCTCCATTTCTGTGCTTCCCCTCCCCCTCCCCAATCAGATAATCTTATATACAAGACAAAGGGTACAGAAATCAAAAACAGTGACAACAGGAATTAAACAAAGAAAAAATAAATAACTGAAAACAGTACAATTAATAATCTCTTGTTTCCATTTCTTGGAGTTCCTTTCAATAGCATCATTTTATATGATGATATGCCCATAGCTATTGAGACCTTGTGATCCTTGCCTAAGAACATCTTCCTTTGTTCTCACTGTGTGAGTGCTGAGTCCTGTTTAATTAACCATGTCCAAGTATGATTATTTGTCTTTTACCACAATGGTCTTTTCTCAAAGGCAGCAAGAGCTTAATTCTTAAACTCACCTGGGGAGCAAGAGGAAATACCTGCAATCAATCGAGCTCAGGTTGTAAAGCTCCCCAAAGCATTCTAGCCATCTCTTTTCAGCATTACAACCACCCAATGTTGTATGTATCCTGCCCAAGTTTGCACCTGGCATGGCATAACTCCATGTGGCAGGAAAGTTCTGCCTCACTCTAACTCCCAACTCCCAGAAACAGAGCTGCCTTTTGTTAAACACTGACCATGCTTCTGGGACTTTGCAAAAGCAGCTCAGCCATCATCCCTGTTTGCCAGTGAGGACATAGAGGCTGGGAGGGCTGAGGTAATTGTCAGTGAACAGCTGCATTTTCACTCAGGTCTGTGAGATTCCAGTATCTCCACCCTTGTGGTGGGGATGGTATTCATCTCAGGTAATTCTCATCTCCTTAGATTACTGTTGGAAAGCTTGGTCAATGCTGATTGTGTCTTCTGGGCCAATGGCCATTCTCTTCCTCGGTGAGGAAGCTCTGCTCCCAGAGCTGGCAGGCTGGGGCTGTCAACGGGGGACCCGTGGGCCGCAGACAGGTCAGTCAGATGCCTTTCTCACCCATCATTTGCAATCAGGGCTCTGGGGGGAAGGTCACCTTAGTTTCTGAAGCCAGCACTTAAGGCCTTAGGCCCACTCAGTGGGGGTTCACTCCTGGTCCCCACAGCCCATGCTTCCTGCTGTGTGGGGCTAGGGAAAGAAGGACTTGGGCTGTCTCCATACTAGGGTGTCTCTATGCCCACATTATTATGTTAATAAGCTTGCTCCCCCCACCCCCTCCACTTCCCCTCCTCCGTCCATTGTGTCTCCCAGAGCTCCTGGCCTGAGTGTCAATCTCTAGCGGTGGAGATAGCAGGTGGTGCTAAGAACAAAGCAAGAAAGCCTGGCCAGTCCCCCCACCCCCATAGCAGGGACACAGGAACCGGAGGGGAACTACCTCTGCCCTCAATTAGTTTTCCTTCACATCTCTGCTAAGCGGTTATCTCTTCCTAGGAGAGGCACACTTTTAAGAATGTTGGGCGTGATGGGGCCTGCCTTGTAATCCCAACGCTCTAGAGGCTGAGGCAAGAGGAGATTGCAAGTTTGAGGTCAGCCTGAGCCACGTAGGAGGCCTTGGCTCAAAAAGAACAAATAAAAGCAGATTCTCTGCAGCTAGTCGGCTAAGGAGTAGATTAGCTTCATTAGCAAATGGTGCTTCAAGTAGAGATCCCTCCCTCCTGGCTCTGGGAGCTAGGGTTCTTCAGTCTAAAACACAGGAGCCCAACAAAGAAGACCAGAGGGAAGAGATTATTCCGAAAAGAATTAAAGTCCCTCTGCTATGTTCTAAGTCTCTGAAAAGAAAACCCAGGCTTTTAAGGAGGAAAAGCTGTTTTCCTGACAGGGCATTAGGAATACAGTAGCTGACACATGAGAAGGTAGGTCACGACTTTGGAATAAAACTGCAATGGGGCCCAAGGAAATAGGATTCCTTGGGAGTCCTCCATTCACCTAAGAAAATCTGACTTCATCTGACCCTAGCCTCACCTTGGGGGAGCGGGAAAGAGGGGAGCCTAGGAGCGGGACCTGCGCCTGTGAGCCAGGCCTGCAGGACTCCAACAGCAGGACACGGGCGCCCTCTGCTGTCTGTGGGTGGGCTTGCTGCCGAGCGAGCACAACTCAATTCAGGCAGAAAGACAAGGCTCAGAGCCTGAGGCTCTCCCAGGGTGGCATAGCCTTTGTTTAGATTTGAGCAGAGGTAGGGACTGGCCCAGCCTCCCCCTCTTCCCCAAGCAGTTTCTCCAGTGATTTTTGTGTGTGAGAATCATGGGTTTGGCCCCAAAGTTTGCACCTTCCTCTGCTTAGGCTGATGGTAACCTCTTCCCTCTACCTCCCCACACCAAAGGTCCTTCACAGGGGATTCCAGCTGAGGTGCTGGTGCCGTGCTGGGATGAGGGACAGGCAGGACCAGAAGCGTGCACCTCCCTATTATCCTTCCTGGGATGACTCCCAGGTGTAGGAACACATCACTTCTCCCCTAAAAGTGAGTTCCAGAAGCATCCAGGGCAGCTGACATCCACCTTCCCCAGACCAGGAACTCCCTGCATTTCCAGAGGGCCCGTGAGAATGGGGCAGGTGTTCTGGTTCTCTGGATTACTCACGTGGCAGATTATGGATATGGTTGTTGGTTGTTTTATGCCAGTCCTGACTGGGGTTTGAATTCAGGGCCTCAGGCTCTCATTAGGCTGGTGCTTTCCTACTCAAGCCATGCTCAAGCCAGTTTCACTGCTTGCTAGTTTATCAAAGACTCTCAAGGATTTGTCTGCCTAGGTGCCTCCACACCTGCATCCTCAGATCTCAGCCTCCTGAGTAACCAGGATTATAGGTGTGAGCAAAAAGCACCAAGCTATCATCTCATTGGGCTCATGGGTGAAAGTGAGCATGAGATGTTACCTTTGTTTCTTTTCTTTCTTCCTGCTCCAAATCAAGTCTAATCTAGCTATGAGGCAGGACAGATTAGAGAAAATTAGGCCTGGGGCTGGGAAGGTGGCTCAGTGGTAGAGCACTTGCCTTGCATGCATGAGGCCCTGGGTTCAATTCCTCAGCACCACATAAGCAAAAAAGCAAAAAGCCGGAAATGGTGCTGTGGCTCAAGTGGTAGAGCGCTAGCCTTGAGCTGAAGAGCTGAGGGACAGCACCCAGGCCCAGAGTTCAGGCCTACTACCGGACCTCCCCTGCCCCCAAAAAAGAGAAAATTAGGCCTAGTAAACAATAGCCAGGTATTCAAAACTCAGCTTAAAGCAAATACAGCTGACAGATCTTCCCGTATATAGCTCTCCTTTAGATTAAGGGACCAAAGCCATTTTAGGGGAAACTGAGGCAGGAGAGATTAGGAAAAAATGTGGCCTGGGAAATGGCATCTGGAAATACAGAAAGAGATGAGGTATTTAGAAGCACTGTCTTCTAAATACACCCTTTCTGAAAGACAACATTCTTTGTCTCAACGATTAGCATGTGTTTTTATAGCATGATGCATTCTTTCCAGGAAGTAATGCCCAAACAGCAGCCATGAACTCCAGAAACCTAACACCCACAGGGTTGAAGAGCAAAGCTAAAAAGCTTTGCAGAACTTTAAGACTCCCAGCTTTCATCATACAAATAGCGCTGATGTCAAAGAACTCTGTGCCTCTCCCTTAGAGAGCACCTACAATCTGTTAGAGTGTACCTCGGCCTTTCTGCTTGTCCGATTGTTGGTCTGCTTGCCTGCTTACTCAATAAAGCTCTGCTGAGTTTCCTTACCATTATGACTTGTCTAGAAATTCTTATTCTGATATTGAAGTCAAGGACCCTCAATAGAGTCCCTACTTCTAATGGGAAACCTCACAAACTTCACCTGGACTAGGGGACAGCTAGGCTAAAAGGAAATTCCATTTTGGTAACTACTGAGGCTCTCTTCTGACTCTGCCCCCTGCAATGTCCTACAAAGGTAGTGTGTGAGGGCCGCTCTGGTCTGGTCATTTGGTCCATTTGTAGTTCCTTGATATCCTCCTGCCCAAGCCGTTGACCACCCTGGGGCCTCTGCAGGGCTCAAAGGTCCTGCTGCCTCTGGACCACTGCACAGAACCTGGCAAGGCCTTGTCCACCTTCTGAACTGTCAGATCTCATTCTAGTCAGTCCAGCTTACCTGCCTGTGAGAACAGACATCTAGGTGTCTCTGTCACCCAGGACATGGCCCCTGTATTGGCAAAGGACCATCTGTTACTTTTTTATTTGTTCGTTTTGGATCATGGGGCTTGATCTCAGGGCCTGGGCGCTGTCCCTAAGCTTTTAGGCTCAAGGCTAGCGCTTTACCATTTTGAGCCACAGTGCCACTTCCAGTTTTCTGGTGGTTAATTGGAGATAAGAGTCTCAGGCCCAGGTTGGCTTTGAACGAAGACCCACAGATCTCAATCTTCTGAGTAGCTAGCATTACAGATGTGAGCCATCGGTGCCTGGCTACCCCTATTACCTTTATAGACATTCTTCCTATGAACACTGTTGAGGCCTGAGAGAGATATGTCTTCTTACCTGTTGCTGTGTGTTCACAGGAGTGGGAAGGCCTCTGCCACTGGGAGTCATCAATGAGCTCTCAGCATCAAAGCAAGAATGTTCCATCCAATACAGTGCCATTCGCCAGTAGTCCAACTGGCCATTGTCTGGCTTCCCTTTGACTCCCTGTTAATCCTGTGACATTTCCAACAGGTATATATGGTGGCTGAGGGACATTTTGTAATACTAATTCACATCACAGGGATCCTGAGTTCACAATGCTGCAGGGCTCCCGTTTCCAAATGTGTGATGTGGTCCTAGAGACCAACTTCTTCATAACTGTGGACATCCTTGTGACATGGGAAGAGTATGTACATAAATGACATATTGATTTCTTATTGCCAGCTCCACAAACTGACTACAGAATTTAAATACATCTACTTTCATAGAAGCATTTACTGGCCTTTTATCCAAATTTAAAGATGCAGTTGTTACAATGCTCTTTTAATTCATGTCTTGTTACTAGGGTTAAATTTCATCTTTTAGCAGTGAGATAAATAGAAGTAGTGACTGTTCAAGAGAGAAATTATATTTTTGAATACATGAGCCATTTTAATCCACACTGTGATTAATTTACATTGTGGTAGTTTGCATTGTGATTTGTACTCTTCACCATAGCTGGGTGACAGATATGCACCACCATTACATCCAGCTGTGTCTTTTGGAACTTAGACTAGCCTGGCATTCAACTGGACCAATTACATTTTAAGCAACTGGTTAAATAGGTGCTTAGCCTTGCACATCGAAAAGTGCTCCTTCAGCTGGGAGGTGGTGACTCACGCCTGTAATCCTAGCTACTCAGGAGGCTGAGCTCTGAAGATCACCGTTTGAAGCCAGCCCAGGAAGGAAAGTCTATGAGCCTCTATCTTCAATTAACCTCAATTATCCTCAGTTAACCTCAGAAAACCAGAAGTGACAAAGCTCATTCTTGAGGCTGAGCCCAAAACAACCCGCCACACACACTCCTGTCATTGTTACACCATCAAAGGGAGACACTGAACACCAAAGGCGTTCCCAAAAGGCAAGGGGACAGATAGATGTGCATTACTAACGTTATCTGATTATATCGCCAAATACAGTGCGGTCATCCTGCATACATTTCTAAAAGAAAAATAATGAAAAATTTTTAAATTGACTAAAAGTTACCTTAGGATGGTCAGAATGGTCTAAATATGTAATCTGGTCAAAAAAATAATCTCCCAAGCATGGGAAATTTAAAAAAAACAAGAGTTTATGAGTACTTAAGTGAGAAAATAAGTATATATATATGTATTAGTGTGTATATATAGAGATATGGATAGAGATATGAAATGCTCAAATCAACTAGATTATACTAAAGATGAAAGTCACACTAAATAACTGGCATTGAACTGCTAGAAGTTGATGTTTTTAATTGATTTTACAAATATTGTAAATAATGTTCTTGTTTAAGTAAGGAACAAAAAACACCTCTGATTTAAAGGAGAGACAGAGAGACAGAGAGAGAGAGGAGAGGGAGGGAGCGTGCGCCTGCCCATGCACATGCGTGCCAGTCCTGAGGCTTGAACTCAAGGCCTGGGTGAGCTTTTGTGCTCAAGGATAGTGCTCTACCACTTGAGCCACAGTCCACTTCTGGTTTTCTGAATAGTTTATCGGATATAAGAGTCTCATGGACTTTCTTACCCAGAGTGGTCTGGAATTGTGATTCTTACATTTCAGCCTCCTGAGTATCTAGGATGACAGGCATAAGCCACCATCACCTGGCTTAAAACAAAGGCTTTTATGGAAAGGTTAGATGGAAATAATTTGGTCTTTACAGGCCAGACTGTGTCTCTGACCCTGCCAGCTCTTTCAGGCATAAAGAGGGATCCTGGACAGAACTTTGAGTAAACATTGATAGCACAGGATCCTCAGCCTAGAGAGCCACAGGCTTTCCACACATGTGCTGGGCTAGGAGGCCTCTGTGGGCTAGACACAGCTCAGCTTCTGCATGACCTGCCACCAGGAGATTAAACTTCGACATGCCTGAGACACATGCTACTTAGTCATCGCTTATTAAGTTGCAGATTTCTTTTATTTATCTTTTTTTTATTGTGAAAATACCCTACAGAGGAGTTACAATTACATGGGCAAGATAATGAGTACATTTCTTATCAAGAATTGTTGCCTCCTCTTTGTTTCCCCTTCCCATCCCTTCCCATACTTCCCTCCACTGCCCCCAACCCAATCCTCCCCCCCTACCAAAGTTGTAACAAGTTCGTTTTTCGACATAACAACTTGTACATCTCATTGTTGCAATGGGTCCACCTGTATCCCTAGTTAAACATTTGTTTTTCCCTTCCCCTCCACAAATTATACCAACATCAAATACAGTGAAAGCAGGGGTTATACCGTGGGGGAGGGACATACAAAGCATCAAGTTACAGATTTTTCTACATGACTACTTTGTGACTGTTATTTCCTTCGATTCCCCTTATTTTTATTTATTTATTTATTTTTTGGTCGGTTGTGGGGCTTGAACTCTGGGCCTGGATACTGTCAGCTCTTCAGCTCAAGGCTAGTGTTCTACCATTTGAGCCACAGCACCACTTCCGGTTTTTTCTGTGGCACTTATGTGGTGCTGAGGAATCAAACCCAGGGGCTTATGCATGTGAGGCAAGCACTTTACCCAGCCCCTCCCCTTATTTCTTAAAAGACTCAGGGGCATTCTCTTAACTGAGTCAGTTTTTCTTTACTTTGCCATGTAAGCCCAGAAGATTTTTCTGCTTTTTGTACTTTTCAGGTTTCTGTCCAACCAACACCTTCAAACTTCTAGAAGGAAGAGGAAAAGGTAAAGGAAAATGTAACACACACCACCATGCTGAAGGAACCAGACCACAGAATTCCAAGGGAACCTTCAAAGGTGAGAAGCCATTGCGATTTCTCTACCAACACCTGCCGCATCTTCTTTGAGCTCCGGAGCTGGGGTATGCTTTCCAGTTCTCTTTTCCTACATGCACTGGAGGCTGGGCTGTGTGGCGGGGTCAGGGTAGGGATTTGCCTGTCTCTGAAGTCTGCCTTCATTCCCCAAATAGCTGCTCCTTCAGACATAACCCAGCAAGGTCAAGACTCAGAACATGGCAGCAGGGCTTGGGTACTGATTTTAATTCACATCAACATGCCATCTTCGCAGCTGTGAAAGGAAGCAGGAAGTTTCCAGAGTGAACCTGTCTGAGGTACAGCACCCGTCCTGGTTACCAGGACGTCATGGTGGGTGACAGCCAGGCTTCAATTCTGACAAGGGGAGACAGGCCCATTGGTGGCTCTGGTGAGCCGATTATGGTTTATTTGGCATAGGGTGAAAGGCCCGTCATTGTCTTCTGGTGTGGGGTGTCAGGCCTGCGCTTGGCTCCTGGTTGTCAGTCCCTCCTCCCCCCATACAATTTTATATAAATACATCTGTTCTTGAAATAGAATCGCTTGAGCATGGCATAAGCTTTCAAATGTTCAGGATAGACAGAAGTGTCTCTTTATCCCACCATACGGTTCAAGTTCAAGTTTTCCCATCTCCTCCCTTTCTGCGGTGTGCTACATCTCATACCCCACTGGAGCTTACCTCTTTTTAATTTTTATATTTTTTGTCTTAGGGCTTGAACTCAGACCCTGGGCCCTCAACTCAGACCCTGGGCCCTGTTGCTGAGTTTTTTGCCCAAGGCAATTGCTCTACCCCCTTTGAGCCACAGCTTCACGTCAGGTGGTTAATTGGAGAGAAGAGTCTCAGGGACTTTCCTGCCCAGGCTGGCTTTGAAACAGGATCCTCAGATCACAGCCTGCAGAGTAGCCTGGGTTTACAGGCCAGCGCCCAGCTTGAGCGCCAGTTTTGAAGGTGCAGATGTCACAAGAGCTGCATCTGGAGGCTGAGGTGCTGAGTGCTGGGGATGGTGGGGGAGATGGCGGGAGCCACCCAAGGTGGTGAGGACCCCAGGCTCTGCATGGGGGGAGGGAGACAGAGATTTGTAAAGAGGTGACAGTGTGGGAGAGGGAGGGAGGGGAGAGGACGAGGCAGCTGTAGAAACCACTTATGCAGAAAAGGCTGACTTGTGTTTTACTTATTAATAAGTTTACACTTAGTAGTGACTCTGAATTCATTTACCTTAAACATCCTAAGTCTAGCACCACATAGCTCCATACTGTGAACTGACCAAGCCAGCAGCGCTCGCAGGATAGGGCTGGCCTGTGCAAGACTGGTATAGGGATAAAAATAGAATCTTCTGGGGGAATTTACCACACAAGGAATTCGGTTTATTTTGTAAAGCAACTCGGTATTTAATAGTGCTCGTTAGCAACTGCTGGGGAAATGGATGATCAGCTTCAGGATCCCTTAAGTAGTTTTGGTCCATGTGAGCTATACATAGATGTCAACTGACTTATTTCTTCTACTTTATTCCCCCTCTCCCTATTTTTATTTTATTGTACCTCTTTACTAGTCTTAAAACTTTTGTTTTTTAAAAAAAATGTTTAGCTGGGGCTGGGAAGGTGGCTCAGTGGTAGAGTGCTTGCCTTGCATGCATGAGGCCCTGGGTTTGATTCCTCAGCACCACATAAGCAAAAAGAAAAAAGCCGGAAGTGGTGCTGTGACTCAAGTGGTAGAGCGCTAGCCTTGAGCTGAAGAGCTGAGGGACAGCACCCAGACCCAGAGTTCAGGCCCCATGACCGGACCCCCCCCCAAAAAAAAATGTTTAGCTGCATATATTGTCTTTGTCCACAATAATTAAACTAATATAATTTTATATACTTTCATGTATTATTTCATATACTCTCCCCACCTTTCTTTTCTTCCTTTTTTCCTTTCCTTAGCCCATCTTCTTTTTACTACTTAATTTTCAATTCCTATACTTTTAGCCCCCTAGAGTAACCTATGTAAGAACACTAGATTTTTTTGGGGGGGGTATGGAACCTTATTGGAGGAGGGTAGATGATGTTTTGGATTGCATTTTTAATCTCATTTAATCTGTTTTGGTCCTGAATTGGTAATTTTGTTATTTCTGAATTATACCCTAAATCCAGAGAGTCTTAGATCAGCAATACATCAATGCTACCTGAATCATACCCACTTTTACCTGAACATTGAGAGTACTTCAGGTGATTAAAACCCCAGCCAATGTCTTGACCTCAAACATCAACACAGAAACACAGCAATATATATATATATATATATATATATATATATATATATATATATATACAAATAAATATATAATATGTATGACAACATTCATTCATGACAACATTCATTCTTCTTAAAAGCCAACAATCTCACAATAAAAGGCTGAATTGAAATTTTGTAGCACCAAGGGACACTATCAAGTAAGTGAAATGACAACAGTTTGCATGGGAACACTTTTTTCTTTTGAATAGTTTATATCTGCCCTTGGTTGAATTTATGGGTATGGAATCTATAGAGATGAAGAGTTGACCATTGTCACAGCTCAGTGATTGGTAATGATCTTTTGTTTGTATTTGGTAATTTTAATAATCTAGATAAACCAGTAGTATTCTAGGAAATTGTACCCAGAATGTGAAGGGAAGACTATTTAAAGTGGGAATGCAAAGAATATACAGAAAGGACTTGCCCACTGAGCCTGATCACACATATCTCAATTTGTAAATTCAGATAAAAAATTTGAATTATTTAACAACTATCAAAAATGAATGAAAAAATACTTATCATTACAGGAAGAGGTCCATGTACAAGTTTCTAAACACACAGCATTGCCATTGAGCAGAATCCCCTCCTACAGAGAAACCATCGGGATTGTCCACTGGATGACCCCAGACACTCTACAGGTTGCCTAGCAACCAGTCATCTGGGACCACTGTGTGTTCCATGCCCAGTGAGAAAAACTGTATGGTCTTGATTTTTTACAAGGTCTCCAGGTGCTAGGAGCATTCACCTGTTTATTTCCCAGATAGCTAGAATTTATACTGAGCCATTTTCTCCTACCTGTCAGTCCGCTCATCCTATACAAACCTAGAGCAATAGAAGGGACGTTCCTAGAGTATAGAACCAGATATATGCAGGTGCTCCCTGGATCCTGGGCTCTCACTGGGGTGGTGAGAGCATGGGGAACTTCTGATCATCTCTTGTTGACTTTCTGTTTGTAATTTTTCACCCCGGTCAGCTCTGTATTTGCATTATATCTCATGCAATTTATCCACAGGTGGTCTCAACCTGGAGCACAGAGTTTGTTCTGGTTATTGACCTTTGAAAACAAAGAGGTCAGTAAGGTCATCCTTGGAGAATGTGAAAGACAGATGAGGCTCTTGGGGGCAATGGAGAATCACCTGGCTGAGCTGGGGTTTTGGTCACCATGTGGTTTGTGAGGTTTGTGGGCTGCAGATCTATAGAGTAGAAGTTTTGACTGCCTAGTAAGGCTATAGAATACAATTCTGCTCATAATTCTGCTTCTTTATTTTTTCTGACAATTCTTTTGAGCTCTAAAGATGAAAAGAAAGAGACCAAGGAGGACTTTCGTAAGCCCCTGCCACTGAGTTTGAGTCATTCTCACCATTTAGATCTGAAACCTATTTATATACAATGTGGAACTGAAGTCATCTTGGAGAAATGTGAGTTGCGCTCTGTTGAGGAATGCTGAGAACTATGGTTACTGCTGGGACACCAACGAGCTGCAGTGGGGAACTTCAAGCCAAGAGGCTCCCAGTAGGCTGAGGGTTTTGAGCTCCATTTGATCTCCATTCAAATAAAGCATGAGTAGTTGAAGGACCTATGTACTGTCAGCAACTGTGGCCCTGAGTGCTTCATGCTGTAGTTGAGGACTTTCTGTTCCAGCAACCTGGCACCCAGCAGCAAGGCCAACACCTCTGTCATCCTTGATGATAGTTCAACTATTGGCAATACTGGAGCTCTTCCAGTGGCCAGAAAGTACTCTTCCAGCCCCTATAGCTCTTCTGGAGTCCTTCCACCTTTGATGGTCCCTCAGCTGTCCCCAGCCTTTCTTCAGTCTCTCAGCTGTCTGACATCTTTAATTGTCCAGCCTCACACCTGCCTTCCCAGCACTTCTTCAGTCTTTGGCAGTCTTAGTTCTCCACAGTCTCTGCTCCATGATGTTCTTGAGAACTCTTTAGCTGCTTCCTAAAAGTGTTTGCCTGTGCCTGGGATGAGCAGTACCAGGAGTTATCTGTTCTCTGCGTGAACAGCTCAGTGCATTCTGTCTATGATGAAGGACTACAAGTGGGCAATGAACCCACTTGGTTGAGGCTTTGCTGGGACATAGACTGTAGCCCACATGGAAGAGTGCTGATGCCCTGGACGGAGGGACCCAGCCTGACTTTCTGAGAATGACAGCTGCTTCTGTTGCCAGTCCTGCGTGCTTCCAGGGCTCACCTGCTAACCCCAAACCCTTGGCTTCGTCACAGCAGTCTGCCTGTGCATAGTGGATGTCTTTTTCCTAGTTGCCATGAGTGTAGAGGGGATCTCATCCTTTCCCTGACTGAGGACATCAGCAGGATGAGTGGAACCCCTCACAGCAGCTGTGGGAAGAGCTCATCCAAAGCTGCTGAGGCCAAAGCAATGTCTCCCACAGCCATTGCAGGGTGTCTGGAGTGGCTGCGCAGAAACAATACCTCCTGAATAATATCTCTTAAAATAGCAGCTGTTAATCGGAGGGACTTTAGCCTCTGTAATCAAAGCCACAGCTGGAGCCAACTCTCCTGAACATTGGTGAGACGTTCTGGCTGTCATTATGAAGGCTCTTACAGATCATGGGTGAGGCTGTTGGTAGGTGAATAGCTCTGTTGTTCCTATGAGAGAGTGGCTGTAGTTCTGGCTGCTGCATGCTCTGATGGAATTTCAGTAGCAGCAGCAATGTTCTTTACAGGGGACATGGGAAGCACAGAAATAAACGCATTGATTCTCAGTCCTGGCTGTGGTGGTGGTGGTTGGAATTAAATGCCAACTCATCTAGGCAGCTGAGCTGGCCGCTGCTGACAGCCTCTGTCATTTAAAGGAGGGGAACCGTTCAACAGTTCCTACAGCAATGATTCAACATGAAAATCACCATTCTTCTTCAGTGAACTTTTCCTAAGAATGCTTGACTCCCTGCTAAATACCTTGGATGACTGAGTCCCCTTAATTGGTTTCAAAACCAGAAACAGTGAATCGGTGGGAAGTTAATGCTGCTAAATAGAGTGCAGAACTTTGAGTTGGGAGCCAGTGTAATCTTATCCTACAAAAACAAGACCTCCTTCTCTGAGACCTTGTGGGTCTCAAGGTTCAGAAGGGCTCTGGGAAACAAGTTCCAACTTCTTTTGAACTCCAAGTCCCTTGACTTAGTATTGTTCTTCTTGGTTCTGAGTCATTTCAGCAAACAAGGTAAGTACTGGGTTCTAAGCATCACTAAGGAAGAAAGACTTACACATGGAAAGTCAGAAAGGGAACCTTCAAAACCTCAGTGAACCCCATAGGAACAGAAGAGTAAGTGCCCTGAAGGTGGATAAGAGCTGCTTTCTGCAAGCCATTTTCATTCTTGGCGCTCTCCAGGGGAAGGATGGGTGATGATGGGTGATGATTTCCAGATCATACTGTGGATGACCCATCAATCTTGAGAGTTCCAGAAGAATCTATAAACATGGCAGACCTAGCTCTTGCAGGTACAATACTTACTAGGTGATTTCTTCTGAACATTCCCAAAGGAATGTTCCAATATTTATTTCTCTGTCACAGAGTGAGAGAGAGAAAGATAGAGAGAGAGGGAGAGAGAGACAGAGAGAGAAAGAGAGGGGGAGAGAGGAGAAAGACAGAGGGGGGAGAGAAAGGGAGAGAGAGAGAGTGAGAGAGTGAGAGAGAGAGAGAGAGTGCAGTCTGCCTGGGGAGGATAGGGAGGTCCGGACAGGCCATTGGCTGAAGGGACCACGGGAGTGAAGTCCAGGTTGAGTCCACTCTTAGGCCTGTTAGCTTCAGTGCCTGCCTACTCCTTGGCCTGCTGTGTGATACACAAAGGCTGACATTGGTCTTGAGAAGCTGCTGTAGTACAGATGGCTAGCCCAGGAAGCAAGGCCAAGTTCATGCTGCTAGCACATTGTAGGCAGCAGCCAACGGGTTCCTTTCTGGTTGTGTTGAAAGCAGAGGGGTTTTCTTCTTCTGAAAAGATGCTATTTAAATTATTGTTTGCTTCGGCTGTGATGTGAGAAGAGAGAAAATAGCTGTGTGATTGCAAAGCCCCTTCCTGCGGAGATGAAGCAGGAGTTGGGGCAGCCAGCTGAGAGGGCATCTGGCCCTCCCTCCCTCCCAGGGTAGCTGCAAGACACCTTCATTCCATTACAGGGACAAGACAGGAAGCACCAGGGCCATCAAGGTCACAAGCTTTCCCTGAGAGGGGAAAAGAGCGAATGAAGGAAGCCGCAAAGAGCTGGCAAGGGGACCAAGGCAGGAGTGAGTCAGTCAATAGTGATTTTCCATGGGTCTTTGTTTTGCATAAGACAGTTGGGGGACGTCTAAGGCTGAGTTCTTCAAGGACAGTCATGAGCAAGCAGAGGGGTTCTAGGCATCTGCCATAAGTTCAGAGACTAAGTAGGGTCATGGTCTTATTTGAGGCCGAGCTGGGGTGTGATGGCTCTGCCCTTCAGAGATTATTTGGCAATTTGCTCCTTGAGCTTTGAGAAATTCGGAAAGCAGTTTGGAAAGCTGGAGGGTGTTGGTGGAGGCAGGATTTCTGTGGGGAGGCAGGCAGGGCTCGAGCCCCAGCTTGAGAAGGTTTCATAGACTCGATTTCGGTTTGTCGTATTGAGAAGTGAGACAAGTCAAGGCACTGACTCGCACTACAAAACCCAGAAGTGGCAGATAAACAAGTGCACAAGCGGTCCGTTCATTTGTAGCAAGAACTCTAACCTTCAGCATTGCCAACATCCCAGGAAGCCAGGCGGGTGGGAAATGCAGGCCAGGTGTGATGGTTATCTATTGCTGCTCTCCTGAGTTTGGCTTATCCAGAACTTCTGATTTGTTTTTTCAGAAGTTGGGAAATCATGTTTCTATGAGAATTATCCCTTATATATAAATACAAACACGTGTCTCACAACGATGCTTTGGTCAACAGCAGATTGAGTATAAGACCATTGTCTCATTGGACTCATATGTTGCTTGGTAGTGACATCTTAGTTTATGTATAAACTCTACAATGTTCTCACCTTGATGCAATTAACCATCCATGAGTTTCTCAGGATGTGTACTGTCATTAAATCATGCTGGCTCTATCAATGATCACATTCGTTTCTTTTCTTTCTTTCCTCATTTCCTCCCTTTTTTCTCCCCTCCCTCCCTCCCTCCCTCCCTTCCTTCCTTCCTTCCTTCTTTCCTATTGGGTGGTATTAGGGTTTGATCTGACTCATCTGGGAGTGGAATTGTCTGTCAGTAGTTCTGACTTTAGGGGCAGGGATTCTGTAGAGAGAAACAACTCACTTGTAGATCAGGAAAGTCTAAGTAGAGATTTGACTCTCCTCTTGAGCTTCTTGGGGTTAAGAAGAGTCAGAATGTGTTATAGTTTATAAAGCTTTACGTGATTATGACCCTACTTCTTGTCCTAGCTGTGGTTAAGGAAGGAAACATTTTCTTACAGCTTAAAAATAAACAAATAGGATGATATCAAAATCTCCAAGTCATCCATTTGCAAGAGTCCCTGGAACACAGCTGAAGAATAGTCTTCGTTTGTGCTGGAGCTTAACTCAGACTTGAGTGTTTAGCTTTCACATTCAAAGACGATGATGTATCACTTGAGCCACAGCTTCACTCTGACTTCTAGGTGGCTAATTTGAGGTAAGTCTCCCAGACTTTCCTTCCCTGATGAGCTTCAAACCACGATCCTCAGATCTCAGCTTCTGCACTAGCTAGGATTATAGGTGTGAGCCATGACTCCCAGCTCAAACAGGAGTCTTATCAAGATGGGGGAGATTTCCTGAACGATGGGTCAAATCAACAGTATGTGAAGAGGGACAGCAGTGGAACAAGCAGACTAAAGGATTCCAGAATGTTAGACCTAGAATAGGCTTTA
Source organism: Dipodomys spectabilis (assembly GCF_019054845.1). Taxonomy (NCBI): domain Eukaryota; kingdom Metazoa; phylum Chordata; class Mammalia; order Rodentia; family Heteromyidae; genus Dipodomys; species Dipodomys spectabilis. Next base: position 22,021,712 of record NW_024870834.1, on the reverse strand, counting down.
GGTAGCAACTAGGCCACCTCTCATATTTGAAAAGATGAGGTCCAGCCAGGTAGAGTGACTTACTAAAAGTCACAAAGCTAATGATGAAGAGGAGCAGGGTCGTGGCTGCCTGCTGGCCCTGCTCTACCTCATGGTCACATTTTTGTGAACTCCACAGCTATCTTCACCAACTGGGATTGAAAAATAGTTACTTTATTAATGTTATAAATTCAAAAGCCTGGCTTATTTTCCTCAACTTTTTTCAGCTTATGTCTTATATTATTTATCAAATAGCCTATGTGAGCCAGCCAATAATTTTAAATCTTAAAAATTTATAAATTTAATATATCCATTTTCATTTCAAAAGCTTAAAAGAGCCAAAACAGATGTAACTTACTAATATCACAGACAATCTAAAAAAATCCAATGACTACAATATTAAATATTTCCATAAAGCTGTAAAATTCTCTTAATAGTTGTGCACTTAAAAGTCACAATGTAATTTTTGGTACTGGAGAGAGAACCCAGGCCCCCTTCTTCTTTTGGGGGGAGAAGGGGGTGTATGGAGTGGGAACTCAGGTTCTCACATTTGCTAGGCTAGTGTTCTATCTCTTGAACCACACTACCAGTTTTGTCTTTTGCTGGTCATCTTGGAGTTGAAGTACCTTTTTATTTTGATTTTTTTGCCCAGGCTGGCTTTGAACTACAATCCTCCAGATCTCAGCTCCTGAGTAGTTAGGATGACAGTTATAAAACCACTGGCCTGGGGGAGGAAAGGGATGGTAGGGGAAAAAAAAGGAGAGGGTAACAATGCTTAATAGGAAATGGACTCATTACCTTGCTCATGTAATTGTAATCCCTCTGTACAGTATCTTTAATATATAAATATATGCCTATCTCTTCTTAATAGGAAAGTGTTAATCCTTATGATTTGTGCCATTCGCCTTCTACTTATGTGAGGATAAAGGTTTTTTATGGTTAAAGGTAGCTGTTACAGGGGCCCAGGCTGAGACTGTCAGTGCTGTAACTCAAGGCAAAAAATGGAGAACCATGAAGAAAGATTGGCTGTGTAGCAGAAGTTCAGGGCTGCAGATGCCTTGGGAAGTTTTCCCATGAAGCTTACTACATCTGAGTCCTTTACAAAGCTTTGCTCCAATAGAGTAGAATTGCAGTCAATTTCTTTGCTTTGAAATTTCATATCTAGTTCTTAACTGTCCTATTTCACCAAGTGTCTTGCAGCTTGGCTCTGTTCATCTATTTCCTGACTTACTATCTTCTGAATTGTGCCATCTGTTCCTGTTGTCCAGGCCACATTAAAAAAAATTTGTTTTGAACTGATCCTAGGGCTTGAACGCCGGGTGTTGGGGCCATCCCTGGTCATTTTTGCTCAAGGCTAGCATTCTAACCCTTGAACCACAGCTCCACTTGCAGTTTTTTGGTGGTTCATTGGGATAAGAGTCTCATGGGGGTGGGGTTGTGGGTGTGGCTCAGTGGTAGAGTGCTTGCCTAGCATGCTTGAAGCCCTGGGTTCCATTCCTCAGTACCACATAAGCATAAAAAAGCCAGAAGTGGTGCTGTGGCTTAAGTGGTAAAGTCTAGCCTTGAGCAAAAGAGGCTCAGAGACAGTGCCCAGGCCCTGAGTTCAAGCCCCAGGACTGGCCAAAAAAAAAAAAAAACAAGAAAAGAAAAGAAAGGGAGTCTCATGGGCTTTTCTACGTGGGTTGGTTTGGAACCCCAGTCCTCAGCCTCCTGATTAGCTAGGATTACAGGTTGAGCCACTGGCACCTGACTCCAGACCATACTTCTGAAATGTAAATGGTATCTATTTGGATTCTGTGTGGTTTTCTTCTTGCCCTGTCTGGTTCTGTTACATTTTAACACTTCATATGGATATAAAGTTGGGAATATAAATGGCCTTCAAAAGATCATTATAATCTGGGAGCTGGTGGCTTACTCCTAGAATCCTAGCAACTCAGTCAACTGAGACCTGAGGATCTTGGGTTGAAGTCAGCCCAGGGCATGAACGTCCTTGAGAATATTATCTCCAATTAAGCAGCAAGAATTCTAGCGTAGAAGTGTGACTTGAGTGGCAGAGCACCAGCTGTAGTAGAAAGAGCTAAACAAGAGCTTAAGTTTGAGTCCTAGCAGTCCTTTCTTTCAAAAGTCATATATGCTATGCTCCTTAAACATTTTAAGGATCAATTTTAGTTTTTGAGATCCTCAGACCTCAAAGAGATTGGAAATCACACTGCAAGGAGGCAGCAATGCAAGACCTATAAGCCCAGTGGCCTCTAGTCAGGAATCAACTACTACTACCATTGATTTCATTAAGATGCTGGGTAGAGAATCTCAGCAATGGACTTCAACATGAGTCCCAAATCAGAACTCACCTTGTATTGCAGCTGTCGATTTGCCCTTGTGTTGCTTCTGTCATGAATGAGTAGTGGGCTGTGGGGCAGATAGGATGGATGACTGAGCCAAGGTGAGTGGTTCTCTGGCAAGATGAAGGGCTATTCACGACACATGTACATACTAATGCGCGTGCACACACACACACACACACACACACGGATAATATATATTAAAAGAGAAGCAGATAGTCCTCTAGCTACAGTATTTATTTACAAATATTCAGCTAAGCTTTCCAAATATTCTGAGTGTATGTTGCAGATTTTGCAAGTTTGCTCCACTCTGGTAAAATCCAGTCTGTGGATGGAATTAGTCCCCTTGGTTTGGACCCATACAGTGTTCAAAACAAACAAATAAACAAACATTTAGTAACAACATGGAAATACATAAACACTTGCATTTCCTGACAACAGACATGGCTGCACCAAAGGTAGCGTTCTCACAGGGTGACAGTGCTGGTGCCAGGTGGCCACTTTCCCCACTAGATGGGGCTTGCACTCTCCAGTCTTTCACATCTTCTTACTCTGTACAGCACAGTTCTCTCAGAAAAAGACCAAAGGGACTACATAGTTCAAGACATGATGGTGGCCAGGTACCAGTAGCTCACCTGTAATTCTAGGTACTCAGGAGACTGAGATCTGAGGATCATGTTTTGAAGCCAACCCAAGCAAGAAAGTCTGTGTGACTTTTATCTCCAATTAACCAGCAAAAAGGCACAAATGGAGCTCTAGCCCAAGTGCTAGAGACTAGCTTTGAGTAAAAAAGCTGAGGACAGTGTCCAAGCCCTGAGTTCAAGCCTCAGTACTGGCACACCTCCCCTCACCCCCGCCCCCCCAAAGGAAACAAACGGTGAAATTAAAAGCCTCCCTCACTCCTTTTCTTCACCTCCCTCCCTCTCTTCTCCCTCCCTCCCTCCCTTCCTTCCTTCCTTCCTTCCTTCCTTCCTTCCTTCCTTCCTTCCTTTCTCCCTCCCTCCCTTTTACCCTCCCTTACTCCTTTTCTTCCTTCCTCTGTCCCTCTCTTCCTCTTTCCTCCCTCCCTCTCTCCCTCCTTTTCCTTTTTTTCTTTTTTTTTCTTTCCTTTCTTCTTTATTTTCTGTGCTAGAGAGCAAACTCAGAGCCTTTTGCAGGCTAGGCAAGCATACTTACCACATAGTGCCATTCCCAGCCCTTGGTATTTTGTGACAGGTCTGCTGTGTACCCCAGGCTGGCCTTGAATTCAGAACCTGCTGACTCTGTTCCCCAAGTTATGTGATTATAAGGCTAGGCTTATACACATAGCTATTCTGTTGTTAACATGCAGAGTTTTCTGACATGGACTGGCTTTTTTTAATGCATAGACTTGGCTTTTAGGGTTCCTCTTAGCATATAAAATGTAATTCATGTGTAAACTTTGGCTGAGATTAGATTCTGACCTTAAGGTTTACAACAAGGATACTTAACTGTCAGCTATAACTGTCTGCCATACTCATGGCCTGGGAGGGGGTGAGCTTTATGAACCAGCAGCACCCAATTTTCATTTCTATTTCTTTGTACTCCCTAGAGTAAGCTCTTCTTGCTCCTCTCCTCCTCCTCCTTCTCCTTCTCCTCCTCCTCCTCTTCCTCCTCCTCCTCCTCCTCCTCCTCCTCCTCCTCCTCCTCCTCCTCCTCCTCCTCTTCCTTCTTCTTAACAAAACTTTCAAGCCAGTGGCAATAACTCCACGCAAACATAAATAGTCTTTGTGGTAGTTTTCCATTTCCAATCTCCCTTGAAATAATTGAGTTACTGCAATACAAGTGTTGCTGGTGAAGGAAGACTTAAAAGCTAATAGAGATATGAACACAGAGGACTCAACATTCCCTTAGGAAATTACCGTGGAATACAGTGGAAAGGGGAAGATATTAAACCAAGATAATGTCCAATGTGATTGAAAAGGGAACCTTGTAATTGGGAAAGAGAAAAAGAAAATAGTTGCAGGCGTTTCTTGATTTTTAAAGGACTATTGTTAGAAAAGGTTCTGTGCTTAGATTTTGAATAAGGTCAGAGAAAGAAAGGGAAATTTCAGATTTAAATATAGGCAGAGGTAGCATGATGGATCACTTTTCTTGAGAGAGAGCTTCACCACGTAGTTCAAGACTGGCCTTGAACTCACAGCCCTCATGGTAGCCTCCCAAATGTTGGGTCTGTAAGTTCAAAACCACCACACCCAGCTCGATTACTCATTTTATTTTTTTATTTTTTTATTTTTTTTTTGTCGGTCGTGGGGCTTGAACTCTGGGCCTGGGCGCTGTCCCTCAGCTCTTCAGCTCAAGGCGAGCGCTCTACCACTTGAGCTACAGTGCCACTTCCCATCGATTACTCATTTTAAAGGAACATTAAAGGTACATGTTTCCTTGTAACCAATGTAATAGTCTGACAAGATTATTTCAGACAGGGAATCTGGCCCACCTAAATTCAGAGACTAAAATGTGTGAAAAAGTAAAGCTCTAGCCATGCACCAGTGGCTCACACCCGTAATCCTAACTACTCAGGAAATTGAGATCTGAGAATCAAGGTTCGAAGCCATTCCAGGAAGGTAAGTCCAGGAGATTCTTATCTCTACTTAACCACCTAAAAGCTGGAAGAGCTTTTACTAGCCTTGAGCACAAAAGCTCAAAGGTATAGCTCCTAGGACTGGTGCACACACACACACACACACACACACACACACACACACACACACACACACACACACCAAAACAACAACAACATATAAAGCTCTAGATAGTTTTTGTATTTGTTCATTTTTCATTATTATAATGAAATACCTGAGGCTGGCTAACTTTATAAGGAGGTTACGGTTACTCACAAGGGCATAATATTGGTATTCGCTCAGCTCTAGCAAAGATGTCATGGCAGGAGCACATGGTGGCATGAGATCACATTACCAAACAGGAAGTCAGAGACTGGTGTCCCACAGTCCTTTCTGAGAATGCCCCCCAATTCACAGGAATCTAGTACAAGGCCCCATCTTTTAAAGGACCTCAGTATTGCCACAATAGGAACCATGCCTCCAGTCTTCGACATTGGAGGGGATACTTTCAAACCATAGCCCAACTGCAGCAATCACTGTGGTCATGTCCTTTGCCTATAGGGGGCTTGGCCATGGAGCACAACCTTATGTAACCAACATAGTGGGTGGAATGAATTGACTTCTATGATACAGCCAAAGCAACCACATTGATAACCTTACCGGTAGGGTTCAGCTCAAATTTGCCATACTTAGCTTATGATTGAAAGCAAGTCCCAAGGTTCACCCCCTCTCCCTTGGTTACTCTCAGTAAGGAAAAATCAAGTCCTATTACACCACAAATATCAGCTCATCACATCCCAGAAATTAGGATGTTTGAGCTCACAAAATAGTGAAAATCCCAGCTATACTTAAAGGTAGATGCTCTCTCTTCCCTTAGCTCTGGCCTGCTCCAAGGAAACAGGGCCTTTGTGGCTGATTTAAGTGTCAACTTGGCTGGGCTAAGGGATGCTCAGATAGCTTATACCTTACTTCTGGGTATGTCATTAAGGGTATTTCTATAAGAGGTTTGCATGCATTTGAATTAGGAAACCAAGTAAGGAAGTAGCCAACAATGCTATTGGACAACCTCCAATCTGTTGAGGGCCCCCATAGAACAAAAAGGTGGAAGAAGGGCAAACCTACTCTCTTCTTGAGCTGGGTTTTCACTTCTTATGTCCTTGGTCCTTCAGCCTTTGCAGGTTGACTCTACTGGTTCTTAGGCCTTGAGTCTTGGGCTGGACCTACATACACCATCAGCTTCTCTGGGTCTCCAGCTTGTTTACTGCAGATCATAGGACTTCTCAGTTTCCCTAATTGTGTTAGCCAAGCTTGTTTGTTTTAATTATATTTGTATTATCTTTAAGTGGTTTACAAAGGTATTACCATTGAAGAAACCAGTTTATGAGTACAACGTATTTTGACCGATGTTACCCCTTTCACCATTCTCCTCCATCCTCCTTATCCAACTTCTCCTGCAATTTCCCTAGTTTCATATGATATGCTTTGAATATTATGATGGGGTTCTCTCACTCCTTCCTCTCTTCAGTTGTCTATCTCTTCGTCTTTGAGATACCTCTGTCCCTGCTTTTCAAGTGCCAGTTTCATGGTATTCCTTTGGTTGGACTATGGGGTTTTCTAAGGAATTACATCTTTTGAATTCCCCCTTACAAATACAATACTTTGCGTGATAGTTTGTGTATACTTGTATACAACCCGTATGTTTACTTGTATATTTTAAAATTAGGTCTAGCTTCCACATATGAGAGAAAACATGTGCCTTTGTCTCTGTGGGGCTGAACTTAATTCACTTAACATAAATTTTTTCTGGTCCATCTATTTTTTGCAAATTATGTAATATTCTTTCAAATATATTAGTAAAATTCCATTGTATATAGATACCACATTTTCTTGATTCATCAATCCATTCAGGGGTATCTGGACTGTTTCTATATCTTGGTAGTGTGAATACTGCAGCAATGAACATGGTTGTACAGTGGTTTTTACGCTATCCTGATTTGTAATCTTTGGGATAAATGCCCAAGAGTGGTATGGCTGGAACATAGGGTAGTCTATGTTTAGTTTTTTTTTTTTTTTTTTTTTTAGGAATCTCCAAACTGCTTTCCAGAGTGGTTGCTCTAGTTTACATTTCCACCAATAGTGTATTAGAGTTCCTTTCCCCCCTCACCAGTGCTGGTATCCATTATTTGTATTCTTGATGATGGCAGTTCTGAGATAAGATAGAATCTGTTTGTTTTGATTTGTATTTCTATTATGGCTAGAGATGTGGAACATTTCTTTATGTGTCTATTGGCCATTTTTATTTCTTCTTCTGAAACCTCTATTTAGCTCATTTGCCCATTCATTAATTGAGTTGTTGATTTTTTGAGGGTTTAATTTCTTGAGCTCTTTATATTTTCTGGATATTATACAATTATCTGATGTAGAGCTGGCAAAGATCTTCTCCCATTCTGTACAATGTCTTTTTAGCTTAACTATGAACATAGCTGCTTCCATGCTGAAACTTCTTAGTTTGATATAATCCCATTTGTCAGTTCTCTCTTAGATTTGCTGAGCTCCTGAAACTACTCAGAAAGTTCCTGTCTATGCCAAGATGTTCTAACGTTTCTCCTATAGGATTATAGGGGACTGGCCCTAACGTGATTGTGGAGACTGAGAAGTGTGTGTGTGTGTGTATATGTGTGTGTGTGTGTTTGTATGTGTAACATTGTATTCACCTTTTTAAGTGTACAATTCAAAGCCAGGTATTGTGGTGCCCGTCTTTAATCCCAGCTACTTGGGAGGCAAAGGTAGGAGGATTATGAGTTTGAAGCAAGTCCAGGAAAATTTAGTAGAGAAATCCTGTTTCAAAATAATATTTATTTTGAAATTGCTTTTTGGAATTGCTTTGTGAAGAGGAGGAAAAGAGTGGAGAAGGAATGATGAAGGCAGGAAGTCTGATCAACATACATTTTATGCATATATGGGCATATCAAAATAAGATTCCCTTGTACAACTAATTAATGCTCATAAAAATGTTTTAAAAAATCTAAAGAATATAAGAACAAAAAGGACTGTGGGCATAGCTCAAGTGGGGGAATGCTTGTCTAACATAGAGAAGACACTGTAAAAAAAGTTTACAATTCAGTTTTAAGAATATTTGCATAAAAAAGAATATTTGCATAGTTGCATAACTATTTCTTATGCCAGAATTATTTGTTAACTCATAAAAGAAATTCCATACTGTCATTAGTTATTTATCCCTCTACCCACATCTCCTAGCAACCACTAATGTGCTTTGTGTCTTTGTGCTGGATATTTTCCTCCATGATTCCTTTGAATGGGGCCTTTGTGTTTCTTTCACTTGGCATAAATGTTTTTAGGGTTCATTCAAGTATAATTTCCTTTTATGGCTGACTGATATTCCATTTCAAATATATACTGCATTTCATTTATTCATTTATCAGTTGACAGATTTATTCAGCTACTTTCACTTTTTAATAATACCATTTTTAACATCTTCACATAAATATTGTGTGGATATATTTTCATTTCTCTTGTGTGTATACTTAGGAGTGGAATTGCACCATTTTCCAGAGAGATTTGCAACTATGCATTCCTACTAATAGTATATGAAGGTTTTAGTTTGAACATATGTTCTCAACAATTTTAAGAATCTGACTTCTAATTTTAGTTATTCTAGTAGGTATGAAGTGCTTTTTAATTTTGGTTTTGATCTTCTGTTCTTCCTTCCTTCCTTCCTTCCTTCCTTCCTCCCTCCCTCCCTCCCTCCCTCCCTCTCTCTCTCCTCCCTCTCTCTTTCTTTCTTTTTCCTGCCAGTCCTGAGTCTTGACCTCAGGACCTGGGCACTGACTCTTTTTCTCAAGGCTAGCGCTACCACTGCAACCACAGTATTACTTCTTTTTCTTAGTAGTTTGTTAAAGAAAAAGGTCTCATGGACTTTTTCCATGATCCTCATCTTAGCCTCCTGAGTAGTTAGGATTACAGGTGTGAGCCACTGGAGTCTGGATTTTGGTTTTGATTTTTAATCTCTATTGGCCAGTGATGCTGTGCCTCTTTTCATGTGTTTATTGGACATTGATATGTTTTCCTTGGAGATGTTTCTAGTCAGCTCTTTTATGCATTCTAAAATTATTCACTTGCATTATTGTTTTTGCTACATTCTGGATTCAAGTTCCTTTTGGGGGGTTTTAACTCAGGACCTTGCAATCTTGCATAACTTTCTTACTCATGACTAGTGCTCTACCACTGGAGCCATGCCTCCAGTCCAGCATTATGCTGGGTGAGAGGACATGGAGTCACAGACTTTTTTACCCTGGCTGGCTTAGAATCATTATCCTCCAGCTCTCAGCCTCCTGAGTAACTAAGATTATGTGTGTGTGCCATTTGATGATGTTACTCATGCCTTTGGTGTCATATCGAAGAACCTTATGCTTAATCAAAAGTTATGAAGATTGGGCTGGGAAGGTGGCTCAGTGGTAAGGTGCTTGCCTTGCGTGCATGAGGCCCTCCATTTGATTCAGCACCACATAAGCAGAAAAAGCCAGAAGTGGTGCTGTAGCTCAAGTGGTAGAGCGCTAGCCTTGAGCCGAAGAGCTGAGGGACAGTGCCCAGGCCCAAAGTTTAGGCCCCATGACTGACAAAAAAAAAAAGTTATGAAAATTTATACCAGTGTTTTCTTCTAAAGAATTCTATAGTTTTAGTGTTGACATTAAGCCCTTTTTCCACCTGGAGTTAATTTTTAACAATACTAGGAGTTAGTGGTCTTAATTCATTATTTTGCATGTGGATATCCAATTGTCTTACTATTATTTATCGAAGTCTATATTTTATCTCCCAGGGCCTTGGAGTGGTCCCTGAGCTTTTTCACTCAAGACTAGCATTCTACCACTTTGAGCCCACTATACCACTTGGAGATTAATTGGAGATGAGAGTCTCACAGACTTTCTGCCCAGGATGGCTTTGAACTACAATCCTCAGAACGCAACCTCCTGAGTAGCTAGTATGACAGACATGAACTACCAGCACCTGGCTGTACTTTTCTATTTTTGTTATGTTTAAATTCTGATATCTGGATAGCACCTGCCTTATTGAATGAGTTAGGAAGTAGTTTCTGTTTTTCTACATTTTGAAGAGCTTAAGAAGCACAAGTAGTAATGTTTCTTTAATGTTTCTTTAGTTATTTGGTGGTGAAGATGTATGGGCCTGTGCTTTTCTTTCTAGGTAGTTTTGTTTTTGTTTGTTTATTTTTAAAATTAGTATCTGAACTTACTTACTTAGTATCTTTACTTAAAGGGTCTCTTCAGCTTTTAAATTTCTTCCTGAGTTAGTTCTGGTAGTTTTTGTCATTCTAGGAACTTTTTCATTTAATCTATATTATTTAATGTGTGAACATACAATTGTTTATAGGCTTTAAAAATTCTAGGAACTTCAGCTAGGAATACAGGTGTGAGGTACTGGTGCCTGGCTTTTTTTTTTTTTTTTTAACTTATTGAAGTATCTCAGTACAGTAGATTAAAGTCAAGTGACATTGCAATGCAGTTATCTTTTGTTGACAAGTACATCTATTTTAAAATCAGGAAATGTTCAATTTTGTTCTCCTTTTTTTTCAAGATTGTTTGGCTATTTTGAGTTTCTTGAATTTCCATCCCAATTTTAGGAACAGTTTTTAAATCCTACAAAGGAACCATCTGGGATTTTGATAAGAATTGCATTTAATCTGTAAATAAATTTGGAAAGTGTTGCTATATCTATATGAACAAAATCAAATCTTCTTACCCATGAACTTAGAATGTCTTTCCACTTAGACTTTTTTCACAATATTTTATAGTTTTAAAAATATAGGTTTTTACACCACTTCTGTGAAGTTTATTGATAACTATTCTATTTTTGGATACTATTATAGATGAAACTGCAGGAAATTTAGTTTTTGAACTCTTGATGTGATTGCTTACAAATATTTTGAATATTGATCTTATATTGAAATTTTGCTGAACTCATTATCAGTAATAGTTCGCTAGTGAATTCTTTATGGATTTCTCGATATAATAGGCTATATGCAAATAGAGGTAGTTTTTCTTTTCAATGTAGATGCCTTTTATTACTTTTATTTGCCCACTTTCCTTGTATAAAGCCTCCAAAATAAGGTTGAGTTGAAATGACAAGACAAAGCATCAAAAGCAGTCTGTGTTCTAAGTGTAAACAAGAAGTTAGATGTTGGGTTCTTAAAAAATAGGTGCCAGGGCTGGGAAGGTGGCTCAGTGGTAGAGCGCTTGCCTTACATGCCTGAGGCCCTGGGTTCAATTCCTCAGCACCACATAAGCAAAAAGAAAAAAGCCGGAAGTGGCGCTGTGGCTCAAGTGGTAGAGCGCTAGCCTTGAGCTGAAGAGCTGAGGGACAGCGCCCAGGCCCAGAGTTCAGGCTCCACAACTGGACCAAAAAAAAAAAATAGGTGCCATTTTTGAGATTAAAAAAAAGGTTCTTTCTAGTCCCAGTTTGTTGTATGTGTTTAACTTAAGGGATTTGAATTTATTTAAATATTTGTTTTTTTGTCCTTATTCTATAATATTCTGTGTTACATTCACTTAAAGCCAACCTGGCTTTCCTACAATAAATCCAACTCATTAATGGTGGTTTACAATTCCTTCTATATGCTGCTGGATTGGTTTGCTAGTGTTTTGTTGAAGGTTTTTGTGTTCATATTTATGAGATATTGGTTTGTAGTTTTTTATTCTTTTTTATATTTTATTTTATTTTACTTTTTGTTGGTTGTGGGGCTTGAACTCAGAGCCTGAGTGCTGTTCCTGGGCTCTTTTGCTCAAGGCTACTGTTCTACCTCGTTAAGCCATAGCATCACTTCCAGCCTTCTGATGGTTGATTACAGATGAGTCTTATGGGGACTTTCCTGCCCAGGATGGCTTTGAACCATGATCCTCAGATCTTAGCCTTTTGAGTAGCTAGTATGACATGCGTGTGCCACCAGCACCTGACTGTACTTTTTATTCTTGTGTTATGTTTAGTTTTGATATCTGCATAGTACTTGCCTTATTGAATGAGTTAGGAAATAGTTTCCGCTTTTCTATATGTTGGAAGAGTAAGAAGTGCTAATATTAATGCTTCTTTAATGCTTGGTAGTATTTGGTGGTGAAGATGTATAGGCCTGTGCTTTTCTTTGTAGGTAGTTTTTTGTTTTGTTTTGGTTTGTTTTAATTAGTAAGTGAATCTCCTTACTTAAAGTTCTCTTCAGCTTTTCTATTTCTTTCTAGGATAGTTCTGGTAGTTTTTTGTCATTCTAGGAACTTTTTCAGTTAATCTATATTATTTAACTTGTCAACATACAATTGTTTATGGTGGGTTTTTTTTTAATCAATCCGTTGGCTCATGCCTTGTAGTCCTAGCTACTCAGGAGGCTGAGATCTGAGGATTGCAGTTCAAAGCCAGCTGTGGCAAGAAAGTCTGTGAGACTTTTGTCTCCAATTACCCACCAGGAAAACAGAAGCGGAGGTAGTGACTCAAGTGGTAGGATGTTTTAGATAAATTATCATATACTTATTTTTTATAACAGATTTAGATTTACAGAAAAATTGAGCAGATAGTACAGAGAGTTTCTAATTTCCCCTTTTCAACTTTCTCTATTAAACATTAGCATGGTACATTTGAGATAATTCCAATTAGTTTTTTGGTAACATGTTCCAGGATCCCATTTAGGACACAACATTGAAGTTGCTTGTCATGATTCCTCAGGTTACTCTGGGCGATAACAGTTTCTTTCTTCTTGGTTTAGGTAATTGCAACAGTTTTGAGGAGTATGATCATATATGTTGAAACTGGACTGAGATTTTTCTCATGATTACACTGGTTCTGTAATCATCATGTCTATGATACATATCCTCTTAAAACCAAGAGTTTTCTTCTTAAAATAATTTTCCTCTTAAAACTGTTGGTTTTATGGGGCTGGGAAGGTGGCTCAGTGGTAGAGCGCTTGCCTTGCATGCCTGAGGCCCTGGGTTCAATTCCTCAGCACCACATAAGCAAAAAGAAAAAAGCCAGAAGTGGTGCTGTGGCTCAAGTAGCAGAACACTAGCCTTGAGCTGAAGAGCTGAGGGACAGCGCCCAGGCCCAGAGTTCAGGCCCCACGACCAGACCTACCCCCCCCCCCCAAAAAAAAAACTGTTGGTTTTAAGAGGAAATCTACTATAGACATATTCTTTAAAAATCACATTAAAGATTCACGGTTAAGGGCCTGGGAATGTGGATCAGTGGTAAAGTGCTTGTCTTGCATGCATGAGGCCCTGGATTCGATTCCTCAGCACCACATAAGCAGAAAAGCCAGAGGTGGCGCTGTGGCTCAAGTGGTAGAGCAGTAACCTTGAGCCAAGGAGCTGAAGGGCAGCTCCCAGGCCCAGAGTTCAGGCCCCACGACTGACCAAAAAAAAAAAAGATACATGGTTAATTAGATTATAGCTATTGATATTGACCTGATTAATGGTTGGGGTGAGGTTTTTCAGATTTCTTGGAACTTGAACTCAGAGCCTGCATGCTAGGCAGGATTGATCCTTCTTTCTTTCTTTCCTTTCTTTCTTTCTTTCCTTTCTTTCTTTCTTTTCTTTTTTCTTTCTTTCTCTCTTTCTCTCTTTCTTTCTTTCTCTCTGTGCTTGTTTTGAGACTTGAACTCAGGGCCTGGACACTGTCCTCAAGTTGTTTTGCCCAAGGGTAGCACTCTACCACTTGATCCATATCTCCACTCCTAGCTATTTTGGTAGCCAACATTACATGAGCCACTGGTGCCTGGTGAGCAGGAGCTTTTGAACCATACCTCCAGCCCTTTTTGCTTTATTTGTTTATTTAGGTAGGATCTCAAGCTTTTTGGCCAGAACTGGTCTAGATTGTCCTGAACCATGATCTCCCTCCCACATATATAAGATTATAGGTGTGTGTCTCATGTCCAATCTTCTCTCTTCTTTTTTACAATGTAAGTGTTTATATCCTCTTTAAGCCCTGTGTGGCTTCATTCCGTAAACTGGTTTTCAACCAACTCCTGAACAAGTCCATTGAACTACTTAGTGCCTATGTTTGAGGGCTGACCCAAAACTTAGATAAGTATCATTTTAGCACCTAATACCTAAAACAACAGGATTCTCTGTCATTTTACCAATCTCTTTCATGAGGTCCAACATAGATTAGTGCATGTGTATGTATATCAGACAAAGGAGAAATGGGAAAGGAAAAGACAAAGGGGAAGGGAGAATCTTAATGTCAAAACTTTAAATACAGGCTGGGAAGGTGGCTCAGTGGTAGAGTGCTTGCCTTGCATGTCTGAGGCCCTGAGTTCAATTCCTTAGCACCACATAAGCAAAAAGAAAAAAGCCGGAAGTGGCACTGTGGCTCAAGTAGTAGAGCACTATCCTTGAGCTGAAGAGCTGAGGGACAGCGCCCAGGCCCAGAGTTCAGGCCCCATGACTGGACCCAAAGAACAAAACAAAACAAAAAAAACTTTAAATATATTTAAATTTATTTATTTGTGTATGTGTGTGTGTGTGTGTGTGTGTGTGTGCATGTATGTGTGCAGTACTGGGGACTGAACCCGTAGCCTTAATCTTGGTAGGTAAGTTCTCTACCACTTAAGCTATGCCTACAGCCCTGATTCTATTCTTAAATAGAATCATCTCATTTGTTTTTTTCTTTTATTATTTTTATGTAGTTGTACAAAGGGGTTTCAATTCAACATGTCAGTTTACTTTTTGCAGTGTCACCTCTTTCTTTCACCATTTTGAAAATGAAATAACTTTGACTTACTTGATTTCTATCTGGGAATAGCATAGAAAACACACATTGTATGTAAATATCCCTGTTCACATGGCAGTGTGGGACACTCAGGACAAACCAAAGTAACCAATCATAGCTGACTTCGCATGGCCTTGAGGCTCCATAATGACGCCTCTGATGAGTAGCTGGGTTGGCACTTTGTGTCAGCACTCCACATCTATTTGGGGAAATCATGTGTCTCTCTGAACATCACTTTAGTTTGACCAAAAGGAATTTGCCAACATTTTCACCCACACATTTTCTAGGACGAAACAATATACATCTGGCGAAATACCAAATTCATTAAAGGCTTTAATCCATTCAGAAGCTACCATGGAGTTGACTTAGGTTAGTCTCTTGAACAGTGTTCAAATATCTTAGTTTTCTCTCTTTTTTTTATGCTAGTTGAACTTAAGGTGTGGGCACTACCCCTACGCTTTTTTTTTGTTTCTTTTGTTCAAGGCTAGTGCTCTACCACTGGAGCCACAGCTCTACTTCCCACTTTTTGGTCATTAATTAGAGATAAGAGTCTAATGGAGGGCTGGGAAGGTGGCTAAGTGGTAGAATGCTTGCTTCGCGCGCATGAGGCCCTGGGTTTGATTCTTGAGAGCTTGTTTGGAGGTTCTAGCAGGGGAGCGCAGCTACTCGTATAACCTTGACTGAAGACTGGTCCTCCTTTATCGGGGATGGTTGTCCTCTTCGACCGAGCATGCAACTTCCGGAGGGACGCACATGGAGTGGTGAGGGAGGAAGGAGACACCCGCCTAGCCAGCCAGATCAGCCGAATCAACCCTGGCGATCAATGGGGTGACAGATGTCGCAGCCGGATCGCCCTCACATCCATGGGTTTGATTCTTTAGCACCACATAAACAGGAAAAAAAAAGCTGGTAGTGGCACTGTGGCTCAAGTGTAGAGGGCTCATGTTGAGCTGAAGAGCTCAGGGACAGCCCAGGCCCAGAGTTCAAGCCCCATGACCAAAAAAAAACCAAAAACAAAAAAACAAAGACCTCAAACATTTAAGGGTCATTATTCCAGGGTCATTATTCCAGTCTGGATTTCTCTTCCTGTGTTAGATCCATTCAGTCAGCATGAGACTCACCAAGTATTCTCCTAAGTGAGTCCTAGACTGTCTTTCAAAGAGGCTTCCAGCAATTATTATTTGTCCATCACTGCATTATTTCTATCCTAGATGTCATTCTTGTCAACCACAAGAGTTTCTAAGAGTCATCCAACTCTTCGTAATTGATCTGTAAATGTCATTGCAATGATGGTTCTTCAATGATTAGTTGCATTCCACAAAACTTAGAAATTTCAGTTTATTTGCATCTCTGTAACAACCCCAGGTTTTAAGCATCTAAGTTCATCTTATACTTCTTAAATTGTTCAGCATTCTTACCATAGATTGACTTGCAAGGGTTTGGGAAAAGCTGTCTTACCTCCTGTAAGATGATGCCTAGGAGCCTTGGAGCATGCGCTCAATTAGCATGTGCGTGTGCTTGTGTGTGAGTGCAGTCAGAGCCCAGGACAGTCAGTGCTTACCCCACAATTCTTTGGACCACTTGTCCTCAGAGGCCTGAGTCTTGATCTCAGTAAGGATCATTGTCTATGTTTGCCCATTGTGAAAAAACAGTGTAGAAGCTGTGTAAAGAGCGATGTTCTGGGGCTGGAGGTGGAGCGTAGAACTGTGATGCAAGTGGTAAAAGTGCTACCCTTGAGCATAAAACCTCAGGGACAGCAACCAGGCTCTGAGTTCATGACCCAAAACTGGCACAAAAAACAAACCCCAAACAAAAAACAAACAAATAAAACTCCAAAGCAAATCAAGCTAAAACACACCCTGACAAAACTCCAGAGGTTTGAATGCCAATCTTTTCTGAGTAAGCTAATGGCTGGGACAAGCCTGTGTCTGTAAACTAGCTTTGCTAGGAGAAGGAGCTCCTTCAAATGTTCAGTTAAGGAATGAAAAATGCTTGCTGAGCAAATTTAGAACCAAGTGGCAAAGGTAAAACCCTGATGATCAAAGAGACGCATCGCATTGCCCCTCACAACCCAATCTTCTTTTCAACATTAAAACGAAAAATAACTATTTTTAATCACATTGAACTTGATATCTAGTGACAGGATATTTGAGGCTTGGATAAGGGATGGGCAGTTCATGGGGAAGAGGTCAGGAGGTAAGAGGTAGTTCAGAGCCTCTGTTTACTGCATCTGAGTTCATAGCCCCGAAGGGAGAATAAAGAAGAACATGGTTAGTCATCTGCCATCATGGAAAACCACTTATGGAATGTTCTCTGACATGGTTATTAGAGCCTAGAAAATTTCTTCCAATTATCATGCGGTGTCAGTGACTAGACAGCCTGACAAAGACACACTGTGTTGAGTTTACGGGGACTGCCCTTCAGTGGCCTTAAACTGCAGTGTTACGCTTCCTGTTAGGGACCATTCTGTAGTCTCCTCCGATGTTACTGTGACATGCTTTAGACATTCGTTACAAAAGCAAAAACCAAAAAATAAAAACAGCTCAGCAGTGGCAGCCATTACATTTGTGTGAATCTGTGTTTACACAAACTGTGACAGAGAGAGGAACAATGGGCTTGGTGGTGGCTGCTTGTGCCCAGCTTGCTTCTGCTCTTCTGAGGCCTCTGCCAGGGGGGGCTACTCCATGGACAGATCCTGCTATGGCCACTGCCTCCTCCCCAAATAGTTGACAGGGTTCTCGGTGGCCCACGGGCTCTCTTCCCAGTGCTCTTTTCAGTGTTCCGGGCCTTCCTGCCTATCTCTCTGGACGGGATGTCAGTGTTCCCTGGTGAATCCTGCTCAGCTGTCCTGTGCTGTGGGCACTTGGGCTCTTGTTCAGGTTTTTCAAAATGTTCTTTTCATTGTGGCCCTCTCTTTGACTTTACTGGTTTTCAGTGTCTGATATTTTTGGTCTTTGGCATTCTCCTTTTCCTGGGTTTTCAATAAGTGACCATTTACATGGTGTCTAGGCTTCCTGTGGCTTTTTCTTTTGTCTCTTTTGAAAATCTTGTAACTTTCTTATGTATATATATGCATATATATAAAACACATAGATAGATAGATATTCCTAACTAGCACCCACAGAGTGTCAAATTTCCCTTTTCCAGAATCGATGACCTCTATGCAGTAGACATGCTTGCCAGCCCACTCCCCATAGGCAGTTGGGTAGGGGCAGGAAGTAGGTGGTTGATGTCAAAGAATATTCATCATACATGCATTTTAGACGTAAGTCTTCACAAATTAATTAACAAATGTTTATGCCCAAGATGACAAGAACTCAAGAATTCTGTGTGTACTCTTTCACTTAAGGTTCACAACTCTCTGAGGCATATCATAGTAATGATAATATATATTACTAATTCATGCTGGGGATGGAGTCCAGAGCCTAGGGAATGCGAAGTACATATGCTGTCACGGAGTTCTACCCAAGCGCTCTCTCCATTTGAAGGGTTAGGAAGCTTAGGTTCACAGAGGTCAAGTGCCCAAGGTCACAGGGCTCCTTCATAGCAGGTATGGGCTTCACACTCAGTCCAAGGTTTGGCAGCTATGCTCTGGAGCACACTGTTTCCAAGAGCTGAGGCCAGGCTTAAACCAGATCAGCCTGGCTGTGGCATCCACTCTCCTTCCATGACAGTATGCCTGCCTCCTGCACCGTCGCATGCCATAAACTCCAAAGCGTGCAACTGCATAATCTTCATAGTAGGCCATGGTGAAAAGGAAAAGGATAGATTTTATTTTCTGTTTAAGTAGGGTACTACGTGTGTGTGTGTGTGTGTGTGTGTGTGTGTGTGTGTGTGTGTGTGTGTATGCACGCACATGCGCATACACGCATGCACCAGTCCTAGGGCTTGAACTCAGGGCCTGAGTACTGTCCCTGGGCTTTTTTGCTCAAGGTTCTCACTCTACCCCTTTTGCCACACTTCCACTTCCAGCTTTTTGGTGCTTAATTGAGGATAAGAGTCTCACAGACTTTCCTGCCTAGTCTGGCTTTGAGCTATGATCCTCAATCTCAGTCTCCTGAGTAGCTAGGTTTACAGGTGTGAGCTACTGGTAACCAGCTTCATCATTTAAAAACAAAATGGGTTTAAGCAGTACTGAGATTTGAATTCAGGGCCTTACATGTAGTAGGCTGGTGCTGTAACAATTGAGTCATAACTGTGGCCCTGGTTTTTCTGATTATTTTTGAAATAGGATCCTGCTTCCTGTTCATGTGCACCTACTTTCTCTTTAGGCTTGTCCTTGCTGGGGTCACAGGTGCAGGCTCCTGCACCCAGCTTTCCGGCCTGGAGATGGAGTCTTCCACACTGTTCTACGCAGGCTGACCTGGGACTGCCATAGCTCTCCCAATCTCAGCCTCCCATATCACTGGTGATGACAAGAACATGCCACTGGACCCAGCTATGGATTGAGAAGGGGGTCTTATGAATTTTTCTGGCTTCTACTTATGATCCCTGTAACCATGATCTTCTATTCTCAGACTCCCAAGTAGCTAGGATGACAGGTGTGAGCCACCCACATACGGCTTAAACTTTTATCATTAGCCATTAATTTTCAGTTGATTTAACTGTTAAAGATAAAATATCTTCAAAGAATGATAATACCAGCTTCTCCTTTTTAGTGTTCCAGAATTTTAGCTCTTAACCTTTTCTTATATGTCCTGGCTCGTATCTATAGGATAATGTTAAATAACAGTGGTGGATACCCAGCATATTTTAAACTGCCACTCAGAGTTCCTGTGATGGTTAATCTTGATTGAATTAAGCAACAAGTAGGAGATTAGTAAAGCATGTCTAGGAGTGCGTCAGGGAGGGTATTTCCAGAAATAGATTATGAGAGCTCTGACCTAATGAATAGTTTAACTCATTAGTAGATTCAAATTTGAATAGTCTATTGGATATGGTAGAACAGTGGAAGGCAGAGCCTGATTGGAGGAAGCAGGTCATGGTGGGGGCGGGATGTCCTTAAGGCTATAGTTTATCCTGGCCTCTTCCTGTTAATACTCCACTCTGCTTCCTGTCTGCCATTTGGAAAAGATTCTCCTCTACTACATAGTTCCTCCAAAGCCCATGGGGTCAAGCAACTATGGACTGAACCCTTTGAAACCATGAGCCCAAATGATTCTTTCTTCCTTTAGAGTTGTTCTATCTATCCAGTATTTTGGTCATAGCTATGCAAATGGAACACTATTCTCTATTTAGTTCTTTTTTCTGGAATAAATGTTGAGAAACATCCATCATTCCTACTTCACTGTTTATTCAAGACCAGTTAATTGATTTTTGTCAAAGGCTCTTTCAGATCTTTGAGAATGGTTATATAATTTTCTCTTTAGAGCTATTAATATGATAAGTTGTAGTAATAGTTTGGTTAGCAATGAGTCATCTGGGAACGGTAGGAATAAACCCGACTTGGTCATAATGAATTAGTCTCAAATAGACTATGAATTTAGAATGAGTGACTATGTGAGATTGATCTAGACTTGATTTTGTACAAGCTCTGATAGATTTTGTGGTCATTATTATCATAATTTGAATATCTTCTTCAGTTTTCCAGGCTCTAAAACAGTTTGCTTAGAAATATGTTCTCTGAGGGTTTGGTAGAATTCCTCATGCCGACATGTCAGGGGGTGGGCCTAACATTTTGTTAACTTACTTTCTTTTTCCTAAGCCCAGGCCCATTTTGATTTTCTTTCTTCTAGTTGACTTTTATTAAGTTGTAGTTTTCTAGGAAGTTTTCATTCATGTTAATGTGTTGTATGTCTCTGCTTTTCTTCGTAGACTTCACTTGGTCATTATTTTCCTCCTCTACTTCTTCATTCTCTTATGTGGGTTGTTCTCTATGTGTTCCCAGGGGTTAGTGATTTACTAGTAGAGATTACTTTTGACTTTCTTCCTCTGCTGTTTCTCCCTCCCTCCCCCCTCTGCCTCTCCCCTCCTCTCTCTCTGTCTCTCTGTCTCTGTCTCTGTGTCTCTGTCTCTGTCTCTCTGTCTCTCTCTGTCTCTGTCTCTCTGTCTCTGTCTCTCTGTCTCTGTCTCTGTCTCTCTCTCTCTCCCGGGATTAGTCAGTATTGACTTAAAATCAAGGCCTAGGCCCTATCTGTGAGCTTTTTTACTCAAGACAAGCGCTTTACCACTTTAGTCACACCTCCACTTTTGGCTTTTTTGTAGTTAGTTGGAGATAAGAGTCTTACAGTCTTTCTAGCCTGGGCTGGCTTCTAACTGTGATCCTTAGAGCTCAGCCTCCTGAGTAGCTAGGATCACAGACTTGAGCTACCAGTGCTGATATGAGTCATGTCTTATCATGTCTATCTCAAGATGTGAGAAGATGAGGAAAGTTGCTTTCAGTTTTTCTTTTGTGAGTTCTGGGGATTGAACTCAGGGTCTAGGCATTGTCTCTGAGCTATTTTGCTGAAGGCTGGCACTCTAACACTTAAGCTACAGCTCCACTTCCTGCTGTTTCTTTCTAACATCAGTTTCTGCTTTTTATTGATTGATTGATTGAATGGTTGGTTGCCTTGCTGGGATTGAATTCAGGGAAGAGGCAAGCACTATACCATTGAACTACACACCATCCCTATTTCTGCTCTTATTTAAATTATATTCTTCTGTTTGATGTCTGTTTATTTTGCTCATTTCTTAACTCAATGAGTCAAATACCTAATTCATTTTTTTCATATTTATTTATTTATTTATGTAATACTGGGGGTTTGACATCAGGACCTTGGGCTACCTAGTCTGGTGTACTGAGAAGCCATATCTCCATCCCTGCTTTTCACTGGTTATTTTTAGGATAAGGTTTCACTTCCCAAACACACCTGCCTGAGCCTCAGCTTACCTACTTTTGGACTTCCCAGGGTTAGTGGAATCGTAGGCATGTGCCACCACCATTAGTTCGAAGGAATCTCACAGGCTAGCTTCACATCACAGTCCTCTGTAGAGAACAAGGACTGGTGCTTCTACCCTGTGAGTGGTTGAGAAAGAATCTCAGAGCTTGTCTACCTGGACTGGCCTAGAATGCTGATCCCCCACTCTCAGCTTCCTGAGTAGAATGACAATCATGAGCTATGGGCACCTGGCTTCTTATTTTATTTTACATCTTAAAATTTACTTATCTTCATCTGACACTGACATTATATCTGTATTCTGTTGCTGTGACATGTCTTTGTTACTGTTTTTCCCAGAGGAAGTCTAGAATTTCTGTTTATATTTTCCTTGTAGACTTCAAGGTAAAACGAACTATTTGCTTTCTGATTGTTTTCAATTTGTAATGTTATTGCCTTTGAATAGGAAATGTTATCTGTACTATTTTTAGTATCTGGAATTGGTTGAATTTTCTTTGTAGACTTAATCTATGGACATTTTTTGTATGAAAATCTCATAGACACTTGAAAAGAAGGTGTATTTCTTTCTAGTTTTTAGAATTCATAATTTGCCACCAATCTGTATACCAACTCAAAGGTACTTCGTTAATTATTTACGTACGCTATATCTTATTTATTCTTTGCTCTGCTTAATGCTTTTTGGCCTAAATTCTAGCTTACCTTGTATTTAAGATGATGACCTTTGTGTTTCCTGTTTGCATCTGTCTGCAGTACCTTAGCACAAACTTCCATTTCCAACTTTGCTGCAAAATTTTGATTTTTCTCAGATGTATAGTTAGAGGCAGGGTTTGCTTTGTGATCAATCTAAAAATACTTTTATTTTAATAAGTATCTTAAGTTATTTCTATTAACAATGTGACAGCTCTGTTTGGCTTCAGCTCTGTCATTATAATTTATGCTGTGTTTTCTGCATTTAGAGATAGGTGTCTTTTTTTTTATTGTGAAAATATCGTATAGAGGGGTTACAATTACATGGGCAAGATAATGAGTACATTTCTTATCAAGCATTGTTTCCTCCTCCTTTGCTTCCCCTTCCCAGCCCTTCCCATCTCCCTCTCCCCCCTCCCCTGGCCAAAGTGGTAAAGTTCGTTTTTCAACATAACGACTTGTACATCTCATTGTTGCAGTGAGTCTACCTGTATCCGGAGATAGGTGTCTTTTGACCATAGATTATTTTTTTTCTTTGAGCAGCTACCACACACCACTTCTTATATTATCTTCATTAAACATAAGATTTCCATTTTTTATTATTAGATGAGAGGCAGTTCTGTTGAAGCTGATTTTCAGGATATTCCTTCTGGGAAGATCAGTGAAAAACTTTAGGGTTTAAAATCCAAGGACTTTCTGTGATATGTTGCCTTGTAGGCAGACTGCTCTCTGCAAATATGGCTGCCTGGGTGATCCATTGTGTATCTCTTCTCCACTGGGTCTCTGACCCAGACCTGGCCTGAGAGGTCATTTGGTCACCAGCTCTCCTCCATCTTTTCATGACAAGTACGAGACAGTTGGAAGTTTGGGAACAGTTTACCTTCAGGATAGATGTCTCAGATCTGACCTCCCTGAACTTCCTTATGAGGTCTATATTTCTTCTCTTTTACTTTCTGCCCTTGGGATCATCTTGTTAGCATATTTTGAAGTCTTCAAGTTATATTTGTCTCCTAGGATAGTTAAAATTAAATTTGTAGGGATTTGTTCCCCTTCATTCTCTTTATTGCTCCTGTATAGCATCCAGGAGAAAGGAAAAGGAAATAGTTTTGATTTACATAACTGTTTATATGAGAATCTCTGAAGACTGGCCTTCTTGCAGTAAAAACCAGATGTCATTCCTAGCTTAAAATCCTCTTGAGCTTTAGGCTTCCTATAGAATAAAACCCAAGTTCACTTTTGGTGTGACTACGTCTTATGACATTGTAGTCTCTCTGTTCATCTCTGCTGATTTCGTCACTGTCCAAACCCTCTGCTTACTGCTTTTGCAGTACCCAACATATGTATTTCTCTCCTCTTCTTTCCTACCCTTATATCTCCCTTCCTCCTCTCTTCTCCCCTTGCTTCCTCTTCCCCCAACCTTTAGGAGAATGGTATAGGAACTGTGATGGTCACATTCATCATTTTCACATGTAACACAATGCCTGTCAATATGTACCCAATAAAAATGTGTTAAAATTACCAAATATATCAACGAATAAATACATACTCTTAATGTATGGGTGTCAGAGTGTCACCAGGCAAACACCTTTTATTTTTTGTGGTATTAGGGAACTGAGGTTTGAATTCAGAGCCTCTCACTTGCTAGGCAGGTGCTCTGCCACTTGAGTCGTACTTCCAACCTTGAGAAAAACAATCATTTTTGCTATTCAGCCATCTGTTTCAGACAAGACAACTACCTAATCTGCAACAAAGATATCCAGGATCCCAGCTTCTGCCATGAAAATGGATGCAGGATGGAGCCAGACAAAATTGGGCTCAGCCATAAAGGATACCCTGTTGACCTACTATTCACCCCATACTCATTTTTGTCCACTGGTATATTTTCCACCAGCACCAGCTTGGTCCCCCTGCTGACCCAGACAGGAACTAGATTTTATAATACCAAAAAGGCTGCCCCTGACTCCGAAATGGCGCCATCCCTTTCTAGGGTTGTGGTTGGGGTGTGGGCAGCATGAATCCTTCTACTCATTGTCAGGCCTGCCCAGAGAAAGGGTCCCTTTTCTCCATGCAAGTCTGCACATAGACTTCTCCTCCCCCTTTGTTTTCCATGCAGGATGGCAAGGGCTTCCTTAGAAACCCTTCCCCTCCCCCAGCACCTGCATTACCCAGGTGGCCAGCACACCTGGGGGCAGTTACTTCTCATACCCTGAGGTCATGTCCAAATCCACTGTGGCCCTCCTACCTCACTCCACCGGGGTTGATCTTTTTCCGTGGGGCAGGCTGGCAGTTTGCTCTCCCCTCGACAAACTCTTCTGCCTAAACCATGTGGCAGTTGGGAAAACCTGACACTTATTATCTAAAATCTTCTCTTTTCCCTCCTTCCATTCAGAAGGACCCTCTTCTTTGTTCCCATTAAAAAAGCTGATTTGTGAGGCTCTTCTACCTGCTTTTTTTCTTGGCGAAGAATCAAACTTCTTTCACTGTGGTCTCTTAAAGTCCCCACTATTCTAAGAAAGAAAACAAAAGACTCATTTTGGGAGGTCAAAATTTTAACAATCTCGCTGAGGCCAGTGGCTCAAGCCTGTAATCCTAGCTAATCGGGAGGCTGAGATCTGAGGATCATAGTTTAAAGCCAGCTCTGGCAGGAGCTGTGGCTCAGGTTGTAGAGTGCCAACCTTGAGAAGAAAAGGTTAGGGATAGTATCCAGGTCCTGAACACACACACACACACACACACACACACACACACGCACACACACACACATGAGATAACAATATTTTAATAGAAACTGTTGTTTGTGTGGAAAACAAACAAGTTGGAAGAAACCTGATGGAAACAATTGTTGAAAGGAATGACATTGATCAAGACATATTGTATTCACAACTGCTTTGTTAAACGGTGGTGCCCTTATACAAGTGCTTAAAGAGAATAATAAAAAGGAAAAAAAAAGAGATTAAAAAACGGGTTGGGCTGGGAAGGTGGCTCAGTGGTAGAGCGCTTGCCTTGCATGCATGAGGCCCTGGGATTGATTCCTCAGCACCACATAACCAGAAAAAGCCTGAAGTGACGCGATGGCTCAAGTGGTAGAGTGCTAGCCTTGAGCTGAAGAGCTAAGGGACAGTGACCAGGCCCAGAATTCAGGCCCCAAGATGGACAAGAAAGAAAAGAAAAAGGAAAGAAATGGGCTATGGGAACAAGGAATTTTGTTTGTGGAGAAAGCAAAGTTTAAAGATAGGATCTTTAAAATGAAGGAACTATTATCAGGTAGAAAAATGTTTTTATCACATGAATCACCTAGGGAGATTGCTAAAGGTATGGAATCCCAAGATCTTATAGATATTTGACTTGTGGGTATGGAGTGGGATTACAGAATTGCTTTCATTTCGTTTTCTCTTTTAGTAAGCACCCCAGGTAGTTCTTTTATTAGAAAAGGTTGGGAAATACCATTTTATAGGAGGTAGTAGTATGACTGGGAGAAGATAGGGTCTTCAGGCTTAAGTTATAGAAAGACTGACTCTGTCAGAAAATTGTCTTTAACTAGAAGGGTCCAGAGTAGATGGAGTGACCCGCTGGGCACCAGCCCCTCCTGGTGGTAATCTTGTAGGGGTGAATGAGATTTATGCTTAAGGAACTAAAATCTTGGGTTCCAAGGGCTACAAGAACCAAGTGCTTGGGGCTAGCAGTTACTGCGACAGGGTAGCATATAACAATAATGAACATAAACCAGACGAGAATAAAATCCACTCCCCTCTCCCATTAAAAAAAAACCCAAGGGACAGAGGAAGCTTAATTAAACCTCCCAAGATCTTGAAGACCAAAAGAAGCAGCACATTTTTAATGTACAAGTACTTACTGCCACAGGACAAACCATAAGATTGATGGGGATAAACTCCCATCTCAGTTATGAACTAGATTAATTTAAATCACAAGGGCCTTAGCAATTAACATGCAGCACCAGCTTGCATTTGCAAGTTAAAAATTGATGAGGAAATGGGTTTTGAAGCAGGGATCTGACCTGCTGAGAGGAGGACTGGCCGGAGAATGTTCATCTGCGGTCAGTAATTCCCTAGGCAGCTCAGAGCATGGAGGAGAGAGGCCTGGGCAACTCTGACAAGTGAGAAGCAAAAGGTCTGGTTTGTTTCTGGGTCTGAGTAGAGGTTGCTATAGAAACCCAAGCTGGTTTTGGAAATGCACTCCAGACTGGCCTGAAGAAGGCTCAGAAAGGAGTGACCACCAACCACCCTTTCTCCATATTTATTAAGTCACTTATATATTAGTTATGACAATCAAAAATCCCGAAAGACAGTTTTAATTACCCCCACGTTACAATAAATAAACAGCCTCTCCAGTGTGTAACTTACCCCTTTCACCAATGCTTAATATCTCATCAGAGTTTATAAACGGAAGATTCCGAATTTGAACCCATTCCTTTCTCCAGAATGCACCTTTTTTTTCCTTCCTTAATCAAGAGCCAACTTTAATAATAACCAAAGTGCTCTCAAAGACCTGTAAGAAAAATTCCAATAATCTAAAAGAGCAATTGGCAAAGGGCATGACAGGCGGCTCACCAAAAAAATTAATCCAAGTGAACTTAAAGGGCATGAGTGACTTGTAATGACATATCATCACAATAAAAGGAACACATGTGGGGAATCAGCAATGACTGCTCCTGGGGGACATGCAAGCTAGTGCCACTGTTAGGATCCATCTCGACCATCCCAGGGGACCACACAGAGGCAGGCATGCACAGGAGAAAGATTATCCCAAGGCTTATTAGAAGGGCCATATCGCTCCCAGGAGAGGGAGCAATATGGCACCTGCTCCTATGTGGGTGGGTAGCTCTGGGGCTAGTGGTAAGGTCCAAGCACAGGTAGGTCTGGGTAGAGAGAGGGAGTGGCCAGCTATGTAGTGGGAACTCTAGGGCAGGGAGGAGCTCAGGTCTGGGTGGAGCTGAGGACCAGAGGTGGGGATAATGCTAAAGCCTTCCCTCTGACCTAGAGATTCTTCTTCAGGATTTTATCTCTCTCTCTTCTTTCTCCCTCTCCCCCTCTTTCCCTCTCCCCTGGTTTGCTCTTCCTCTCTCCCTCTTTCCCTCCCCTTCACCCTCTTTCTTTCCCTCCCTCCCACTTAAGCCAAATCTCCTCTTCTAGCTTTTTATAGTAGAGCCTCTGAGGCTAGGCTAATGAAAAATGGCAACGATCTGCCTGGAGATAAAAAGTCTTTCAGATTTCTCTCTCTGGGCTGTCTTCAAACTGCGATCCTCAGATCTTAGCCTCCCGAGTAGCTAGGATTATAGGTGTGAGCCACTAACACTTGGCTTTGAGGAGTTATTTTAAAGTTGCTGTGCAGAAGGCCCCTTGCTGCCAGTGGCTTGCGTGGTTAGCAGACTGATTTCTCTGGATCCTGGTGAACTTTTCCTTTTCCACCTAAGGAAGCTGACAGCTCTGGCCTAAAGACATTAGATTCTTTCACCACTGTTACCGATGTCCAAAATAACAGTAACTCTTTATTCTTTTTTATTATTTTTGTCAGTTGTGGGGCTTGAACTCTAGGCCTGGACAGTGTCCCTTAGCTCTTCAGTTTAAGGCAAGTGCTTTACCACTTGAGCCACTTCCAGTTTTCTGATGGTTAATTGGAGATAACAGTCTCAAGGATTTTCCTGCCCGGGCTGGCTTTGAACCGTGATCCTCTTATATCAGCCTCCTGAGTAGCTAGGATTACAGACGTGAGCCACTGGCCACTGGTAACTCTTTTTGACGCATATTCCAAATCAGTGCTTGCCCTTTGAATATTTACAGAAGTTTTCATATAACTTTTCTAAGACCAGAAGAGTAGAGGGGAGTCAAACTAAGCCAACCTTGTGGCTGAGGAAGCTGTGTAGGTCATGCAGTAGTTCTAGGCCTGTGAATGAGAACAACAAAATCTCCTGTTTTCTCCTGTGGAAGGGTTCCATTTGGTTGTTCATTGAACTCAGCTAGGAGGAGTGAGGTTTCAGAACTGGTTTATGCTAGCTCTTTAAAAGTACTTCTGAGGGGCTGGGAAGGTGGCTCAGTGGTAGAGTGCTTTCCTTGCAAGCACAAGGCTCTGGGTTCAATTCCATATAAGCAGAAAAAGCCAGAAGTGGCACTGTGGCTCAAGTGGTAGAGTGCTAGACTTGAGCTGAAAAGCTGAGGGATAGTGCCCAGGCCCAGAGTTTAGGTCCCACAACTGACAAACAAACAGAAAAAGCAGTTCTGAAATGTTCAGACATTTGTGAATCAGTGATTGAATATATTGAGCATTAATAATTATGTAAATGCATGTATAAATTATTTGAAAAACAAAGTAATATTCAAAACTCATTATTTACTAGTTATTTAAATGATATTTATATTATATGGCCTCAGAAGTATAGAAAAGGGTACATTCTACTTTTATCTCTCTCTCCATGTATATATGTATATATAATATATGTACATATATATATGAAATTCTAAACAATGGTAAGCAACCATTCTTTTTTCCCTCAGTTTCTGTGCCATATTGTTACTGGCCATAGTAGAAATATTTACACCATGGAAATTGGCAAGTACTTCAAAGAAGGTTGAGGCATGGACATAATTCCAGGGAAATGGAAATCATTAAAGGTACATCAACTGGAGGGAATTCCATATAGGGCACTGATTATAAAGTTATTAGATTAGCTAGAAGAGAAAAGAAAAAAAGGGAGCTTAGTAACCACAGAAACCAATTAGCATCTCCTTCTTTAGCGGAAAAAAGTTAAAAATGGGTTCACTCAGAGCCTGGGATCCCTACACATCTGAGTTTGTTACAGCATCCACTAATGCTCTAAGAACCATTTTGTTGCTGCCCAATGCAAACCAAGACCCTGTACACTGACAGGTAGTGTGAGAATGCATCAGCCGTCACCAGAACTGAGCCACTGATGCAGCCACAGTTGTTGCTGGAACCAGACGTCCGAGAACTGTCCACTTAGGTGCAAGCACTTCTGTCCTCACTGGCATCCCCATGGCTGCTCATGTCTTTATTGTTGGACTTACCATCAGGACCAGAAGGGTTGGGGAAAGAGGGAGAAGACTTCTCTCTTCCTTCTGCCTTACAATATCTAACCAGTGCCTACCACTGCCAAGATATGAACTGAAGGTAATTTGGACAAAAGAAGTTGTGAAATGTGTGACAGAAGCAACCTAAATATGCTATTTAAATCTTCTATTGATTGATTGATTATTATTATTTTTTGTTCTGCTTAGTTTAATCAACTATTGAGATAATGGGTTGATATATATTTCTCTTTATAGTCCCATTGATATTTTCCTTAAATATTTTGAGGCTGTATTATTAGATGCATATATGTGTAATATTTTTAGAGCTTCCTGGTAAATGGAGCCTTAAAAAATTATAGAGTATACCTTTTTATCTGAAGTAAGCATTTTTGCGTTAGAGTCCCTTAGTGGGATAATAAAGTTTGTCTTTGTTTGGGTTCCCTAAAAGGAGGGCAGAG
The DNA here is from genome assembly GCF_019054845.1 of Dipodomys spectabilis. Lineage (NCBI taxonomy): Eukaryota > Metazoa > Chordata > Mammalia > Rodentia > Heteromyidae > Dipodomys > Dipodomys spectabilis. The sequence goes on along the minus strand of NW_024870834.1, from coordinate 21,991,927 downwards.
CCAGAAATTCTGATATACAGGTTGTATAGAAGGTATGCTCTTGAAAGGAAGCCAGCGAGAGAAATAGGAGAGAATAGCTAAAGGCGCAAGACTATCTAAGCTGGAAAGTTGTATTAGTCCAAGCCCACAGGAAAGTTCTAAGATTGCTTTCTAGCATTGATTCCGTATTAGAGGGAAGGGACTGGAATATAGAACCTATGAAACAAAGCAGTTACTGTTGGGCCAAAGGCATGGGGGGCAGCTGCCAGTGGTTAGCAGATCCCGTAGCAAATGGCTGAAAGGTGTCCAAGTGAGATGTTAAGAACATCGTTGCATCATTCACTTTTGGTTAGGACTTATTTGGCATCATTTTTCAATCTTTTAATTGTCATCCTGCTTGAATTTTTTTAGATGTATTATTTGGAATCAACAACATAGTTTGACTTTATTTTTTTTCTTTTAAAAGTTGCTTTTCTTTGTCTTCTAAAAAATATTTCTATTGAGCCAAAGTTATGTCCTGTAACTTAGACAAATCTTACATCAATTTTGAGAGAGATATAAATCTACGTAACCAAATCCATGCATCAAAATATAGATCATGTCTTTATAAATGAGGAAGTTCCCATTCAGTTAATTATCCCTTCCTCTTCTGCCCATGGGGAAAAAATCAGAGATTTTTATAATAGAGTAATTTTGCTTATTCTGACCTTATTGCAAGTGGAATCATAAAATATGTAGTCGTTCATGTCTGGCTTTTAAAATTCAGCATCATATTTTTTCAGTTTATCCACGGGATTGCATATTTCCATGTCACCTGCTTTTATGTTAAGTAGCAATCTTTTTACAAATATTCCACAATTGAAAAAAATCCATTCACCTACTTATGAATATTTGGATTTCTCATTTTTAGCTGTTATGAAGTTGCTACAAAATTCTTGTTCAAGACTCTTGAAGAGCATACTTTTATTCAAGTAAATGGCTAGAATGAGATTGGCTAGGTCATAAGGAAGATGTCCATTTAACTCTACAGGAAAGGGCAGACTATTTTCCAGAGTGGTTATAAATATTTCAAAGTCCAGGAAAAATGAATAAGAGTTCTAGGTGCTTCATAATTTTGTCAACACTTGCTATTGTTAGCCTTTAAATTTTTAGCTATTGTGACTAGCAGGCACTTTGTGGTAACTAATGGTGCTTTAAATTTGTATTTTCCTAGTGATTAATGATGTAGAACTTATTTTTTAATGTATTTACTAGCTATTTGCCTGTGTCCTTTTATAAAATATCTAAATCTGTTTCCTTAAAATAAATTATTGAGTTATAAGAATTCACCAGCTATATGTTTCACGAATATTTGCACCTCGCCTGTGGCTTGCCATTTCATTTTTAATATTGTCCTATTTATTGCAGAGATTTAAATTTTAATGAAATACATTTTACCTTTTTTTCTTTTATTGTGTGTGTTTTGGTGTCTGGCCATAAGAAATCTTTGCCAATCCAAGGACACAGGAGTATTTTTTTCATGCTTTTTAAATTGTTATTATAAAGAAAATATACACAGGGGTTGCAGTTACATAAATCAGATAAAGAGCACATTTCCTTTTGAACAATGTCACCCTTTCTCTCTCTCTCTTTCTCCAAGTTTTTCCCTCCTATCCCCATCCACAAGTGAATACCACTGACAGGAGTATTTTTGTGTTTTCTTTTAGACGTTTAATACATTTTAACTTTTATAGGTAAGTCAATGGTTTTATGAAAAAGATGACCACAGACTTCATTTGGATTATATTAGTTATTTCAGTGATAGCTTTTCTGTGTTCCACTGGCCCATCCAGAACCTCACATCACATTTAGTTTTCATGTTTGCTTAGACTTCTCCACTCTCTGTCATCCATGACCTGACATTCTTTAAGCATATTAGCCACCACTTTGAAGAATAGTCCTCAATCGAGGCCTTACTTTTTCTCATGGTTTAATTGAGGTCAGACATTTCATCAAGAGCACCACAGAAGAGATGTGTCCTCACTGTATCTATCACCCAGGGTCCCATTTTGAGCGATTGTGATTGGTGTGAACTCACAGTTAAGGTGTATTTTGTTTGTGTATGGTGTGGATATGGGTTTTGAACTCAGGGCCTTAAATTCTTGTTTTTAGCTTTTGCACTCAAGGTTGGTGCTATACCACTCTATACTTCTATATACTTCTGACATTTTCTGGTTAATTGGAAATAAGAGTCGCTTGGACTTCCCCCTGCCCCCCCTGCTCCCAGCCTGGTTTCAAACCTCAATCTTCAGATGTCAGCCTCCTGAGTAGCTAGAATTATAGGCATGAGTTACTGGTGTTGAGCAGTTGAGGTTCTGGTTGGTATGTGTTTCTCTCACTGTTGCAGCACGCTCTGTTGAAAAGAAAATGTCATTATCTTGTCACTTCTGTCTGTCAGAGTATTCATCTAGTACTGTACTATCTTGGTCACTGCCACTCATAGCAAGTCTTGAAAACAAATCATATAAATCTTATAACTTTGTTCTACTTCAAATTGGCCTTGGCCTTTATAGATCCTTTGTATTTCTGAATTAATACTAGAGTCAGCTCCACAGTTGTCATAGGAGTCACTGTTGACTTTGACTAAGCTTGCTTGTCTCTGTAGTTCCGTTTAGCGAGAACAAGTATCTTAATCATATTGATCGTTCAAGTCTATGCTATGTATTCTGTTCATCTTTCCCTTAGAAACATTTTCTAGTTTTCATCGTTTAATTGCTAATCACTAACAAGTGAAAGCATAATTGATCTTTCTATAACGACCTCATGTACTATGACTGTAATCTTCTGAAATTTACTAATTCTACAATTTTTAAGACAGAGCTCAGAATTTGACCCATGAACAATGACATCTTTACGTAGAAACTTTGTTTATTCTTGACATTACTTTTAAATAAAACACATTAAATTAAGGTAAAATATGCATACCATAAAATTTATACTACTAAATCATTTTGAATTATACAGTTCAATAGTGTTAAGAATATTCACATTAGAGCAGGGAACTTCCTTAGCTGAAGTAGCAGTGTGTTTGCCAAGGATGCGCAAAGCCCTGGGTTCAATCCCCTGTTCAGCAAAGCAAGCAAACCTTTCCTCTAGGAAAAACAATATACTTGCATTGTTATGCAACTAACCAAGACCTTTCACAGAATGACAACCCTGTTAAACTTGACTATCATCATCACCATGTATAAACATAGCATTTAACAGAGTATTAAATACACTCAGATCATCGGACAAACACCATTGCTGTAGATGTTTTTAATACGAGTGTTTTAGTGTTTCCCTGATTGCTGAGAGTTGTAATAATAAATGTATGTTGAATTCTTTATTTATTTTTTTATTTTATTTTTTTTTTGGGTCCGGTTGTGGGCCTGAACTCTGGGCCTAGGCGCTGCCCCTCAGCTCTTCAGCTCAAGGCTAACACTCTATCACTTGAGCCACAGCACCACTCACTTCCGGCTTTTTTTTTGCTTATAGGTGCTGAGGATTTGAACCCAGGGCCTCAAGCATGCAAGGCAAGCGCTTTACCACTGAGCCACCTTCCCAGCCCTGTATGTTGAATTCTGTAAAATAATTTTCCTGCATGTACAAAATGACTCTTGGAATTCCTCTTTTATTCCATTAATTTGATGAAGTATATTGATTTGTTTTAGACTAGTCAGTCAAATGATTTTCAGGTTAAAACCCCTTGCACATAACTCGTATAAGTTGAGGACAAGCAGAAAAAGTCAAAAGCTATGTACATATGACCATATAAGATGATATTAAGTGAAATGAACCCCAAGATAGGACAGAATTTTTTTCCTTCTTGCTACTGTTTTTAACATATCTAAAATGTACTATGTGATTTTTTCATTTCTTTTGTATGTTCTTCCCCCACGGTATAACCCATTTTTCACTGTATTTGGCGGGGGAGGGAGGAGTTGGGGAGGTAAGGAAGGAAGAGATGATAGGGGGAAAACAAAGGAGGAGCTAACAATGCTTGATAGGAAATGTACTCATTACCTTACTAATGTAACTGTAACCCCTCTGTACACTTTTTACAATAAAAAACATAAAAAAGAAAGGTGAAAAAAAAGCCATAAAACACCCTTGCACATGGAAGATTGCCATTTTCACGTACTGATGGATTTATTTTATATTTTACCAAGGACTTTCAAGTCATTGTTCACAAATGAAATGCATCTTTTTTTCTATTTTTTTTTTGTTGTAAAAATAGTATACAGAGGGGTTACAATCACATGAGCAAGGTAATGAGTACATTTCCTATCAAGCACTGTTGCCTCCTCCTTTGCTTTTCCTCTACCATCCATTCCTGCTCTCCTCACCTCCCAAGTTGTAAAATTCGTTTTCAATATTTCTTATATACCTTATTGTTACAACAGGTCAACCTGTATCCTTGTTTCAGCATTTTGTTATTTCCCTTCCCCTCCCCAAATTAGAAAAATGTATATACAAGATGCAGAGCACCAATATGAATTACAGTGAAAATGGGTTATACCATGGGGGAAGAACATACAAGAGAAACAAAAAAGAATCACATATACATTCTAGATATGTTAAAAACAATAGCAAGAAAGCAAAAACAAGTTGCCCCTATCTTGGGGTTCATTTCACATAACATCATCTTATATGGTCATATGTACAAAGCTTTTGACCTTTTCTGCTTGTCCTAAACTTATACTAGTTATAGCAAATACGGGAAACCATGGGGCCTATGTTTCTTTGGGCCTGGCTTCCTTCACTTAATATAATTTATGAAATGTGTCCTTAATTTCCATTTCTTTTAATATCATTGTCAGTTTGGGTATCACTGCTTATGATGTTTTCACAAAGCAATTTGGAAAGTTCTTCTAAGTTTTGAAAAAAATTTTTTTTGTAGGAGTGGTATTATTCCTTCTTAAAATATTCACTCACTGGAGTTTTCTTTGTGAGAGACTTTTAATTACCAGTTTCTTTCATAAATTTATTACTTTAAGTTTTTGGTACTTTGTATTATTTACATAAAATTGTTTCTAATATTAATTTATTTACATTTAATGTTGGTAGCAATTATAGTAGACTCTTTCTTTTATTCTTAACTGGAATTATGAGTTTTCTCCTTTTAAAAAAATCAGTGTTGCTAGTATTTACCAATTTCATTGATTTTTTTTCAGAAAAAATCTTCAAAATTTTTCTATTTTTCATTTTAAAATTACTGTACTGTTAATCTGATTTATGGTTGTTAATCATTTTTTTTCTTATGGCCTATTTTAGGGTTAGTTTGTTCATTATTTTTCATGTAGTTTCCTAATCTCAAATCATTACATTAAATCTTCCTTAGCTAGGCATGGTATTACATGCCTATAATCCCAGCAGATGGGAGGCTAAGATCATGGGAGCACAAGTTTGGAGCCAACCTGAACTCCATAGTAAGGCCTGACTTTTTTTTTCACATCAGCATTTTTAATGGTAAAATGTCCTCTGAGTGGTGCTTTGGTTGTGTTTCACAAATGTGTTATATCTTCAATACCATCTGATTTAAAATACTTTCTAATTTGACTCAAAGGTTATTAAATATATGTTGTTTAGTTTTTCAAATGTGGAGCTTTTATAAATGTCTTCCTGGTATCTAATTTAACTGATTGCAGTTAAATTATACATTCTGTATGATTTTAATGTTTTAAACTCTTTGAGATTTTTATAGACTCACATATAGTTTATTTTTGAGACTGGTTCAGACACCCAAGTGTACAACCAGAAATTTTTTGCTGTGCATTTGACAAATGTCGGCTAGGTCAAATTAGCTGATAGAGTTAATCTCTTCTATATTCTTGCAGGTTGAAAAAAAACACAACTTTATCATTGAAAGAGGAGTGTTAACATTTTGAAGTATGATTACATATTTGTCTCCCTCTTTTTTAGTTCTGTCAAATTTGCTTCCCACATTTAAATACTCTATTATGGTGTACCGAATAATTCAGGATTTAAGTCTAGTTAATGAACTGACCCTTCATCTTTACGGAATGTGCCCTCTGTGTCATGCTCCTTGTGATGTTTTTCTTCCCTCTGCTTGGTATAAAGGTCAAAGCAGTTGATTTTCCTTCTAGTCTCCTGATTATGAGTAGGCAGAATGGTTCACCTGCAAACTAATAATGTGGTTGTTTGGGGTTCCAGCCCTATAAATGGCACATGCATTTTTAAAAATAAAGATAGCTGAAAGAAGTGAATCTGGATTGGAGAATCAGAACTCAGCTGTAGACATGTGCTGTTAGATATTCTTAAGAACCATGTAAGTAGTTGGGTGCTGGGTGCTCACTCCTGTAATCCTAGCTACTCAGGAGGCTGAGATCTGAGGACTGAGGTTTGAAGCCAGCCTGGGCAGAAAATTCTCCGTGAGACTATTACCTTCAATTAACCATTCAAAAATTGTTTTTTTTTTTTTTTTGGGGGGGGGGTCCAGTCGTGGGGCCTGAACTCTGGGCCTGGGCGCTGTCCCTCAGCTCTTTAGCTCAAGGCTAGCGCTCTACCACTTGAGCCACAGCGCCACTTCCGGCTTTTTTCTTTTTGCTTATGTGGTGCTGAGGAATCGAACCTAGGGCCTTGAGCATGCAAGGCAAGTGCTCTACCACTGAGCCACCTTCCCAGCCCGGCCATTCAAAAATTGGAAGTAGAGCTGTAGTTCAAGGCAATAGAGCACTAGCCTCCAGCAGAGGAGCTCAGGGACAGTGCTAAAGCCCTGAGTTCAAGCCCCACAACCACCAAAACAAACGAACACTCCCTCCTCCCAAAAAACCCCATGAAGATCATTTATAATCCCAATACCTCCCAGGTACTTACCAACAGATTGAATTCTTGAACCAGACATGGAGAGGTAGCGGGAGGTTGTATAACCATTATTGTTCTCTTTTCTGAATGAGAAACTGAGGCACAGAGGCTGAACTACTCACAAAGGTTATAGAGAGGCAGAATGTGGGTATCAGGTGACATGGTAAGTTCATTCTGAATCCGCAGTGCAAACCTATCAATACTTTATTGCTTATATCCTTTACCATCTGCTCATGGGTCTTAGAGTAAACATGGAAATATGTTACCTGTCCTGTAAAAGAAGATCTAGTCCCTACTTGCCTTTGCTGTCTCGCTTTGAAATACATTCGCCACCTGATTTACCTCCTTCATGGTGCTCATTTCTATGATTTCAAATGGAATATGGCCTCTCCTCCAGGAACATGACTAAAGTCATGTGTACTTACAATGGAAACAAGTGGCCAAAGCTGTTAAAAATTCCCCCCTCCCTTTATTTTCAAGTTCCATATAATTTTGCTTTAACCAATGGGAAGGGGGCACAATGAATGCTATTTAAACAAAAGTTGATTTGAAGTATAAAATAGAACCCAGAGAATCCCTTATGATCTTGAGTATTTCCTTGCTGGTGCCTAAGATTATTTAGGATATACTAACAACTGCCCCTTTTCAAATGCAAATATCACTTAGGGATGGTGGGGGGCAGTGCTAAATAAGGGAGCATAAGGAACTTCTTGTAATATTCATTTGCTTGTTGGTTTCAATTTTGTGTGAATTAGAAAATATCTACTGATAACAAAAGGTCCCACGAGGAGGAAAGTGAGAAGGGAAGGGAAGGAGAAGAGAGGGGAAGGAAGGAAGAGGAAAGTAGGAGCTACTGCAGGAATGGGAACTGGATGGAAAACAGTTGAGCAGCATTGAGCAAGAGACCCCACAGGATGCAGGGATAGGAGGAAGCTGGGTCCTGTGGGAGGAGGGCAGGGAGGAGAGTATCACAACCAAATTATATCCCAGGACTGATATAGCATAGTGGTAGAATGCTTGCCTAGTGTGATGGTTAATCTTGATTGCCAACTTGATTGGGTTGAGTAGTGTCTATGAGAGCATCTACAGGAATAACTAGATCTTGAGCATGCTCACCTGATGCACTGATAGATTCAGGATTTGAATAGACTATAAGGAGGTGGTAGAAACTGTAAGAGATGTGTTCTGCTGGAAGGAAGTCGATCACTGGGGGTGTGTCTTTGAAAGGCCCTGACCCCTTCCTGTCTTTACTCTGTTTCCTGACTGCTATGAGGAAAAGAGCTCTATTCTACCACACTTTTCCTGCCTTGATAGACAGATCCCTCTGGATCTCTGAACTAAAATGAATTGTAGCTCCTAGGTATTTGGTCACATTGGTATATCGAGCATATCCTGGGCACAGACTTATCTTTTTACATTCAGCTTTCCTATTCTGCCTTTACTGGAAAGAAGTGAGTGGTGACATCTCCTGGTAGCTCTTACGTACATTCCTCTAATGACCAATGATGCTGAGCATCTGTTCCTCTGCTTATTTGCCTTCTGTGTACTTGTACCATGAAGTGTCTTTTCAAATCTTTTGCCCATTGTAAGAAAAATGGGTTATCTTTTTCATTGTGAGTTTTAAGAGTTCGTTTATCCCAGATGTAAGTCCTATATCAAATAGAAACTATGCAAATATTTTCCTCAGCCTTTCAGCAGTTTTTGGTTCTGTTTTGTTTTCCATCTTAATACTTTCTTTCAAAGACTAGAAAAATTTTAAGCTTTGATGAAGTACAAACTATCATTTTAAAAATTCTTTTATGGATTGTACTTTTGGTGTCATGGCTAAGACAGCTAACTCAAGGTTACAACATTTTTCTCTTCTGATTTCTCCTAAGAATTTTACAGTTTTAGGTTTTGAGTTTAGGTCTTATGATCCATTTTTAGTTAATATTTGTATATGGAGTGAGGATTCAATTTAAGTTTAATATTTTGGCTTCTAGGAGATCCAACAGTTCTGACAACTCCACTGAGTTGTCCATATCTTTATCAAGACATAATTGTTCATATAGGAGCGGCGACAAACTCTGTACCACACGGCTATTTATGTAGCATATTGTTTTGATTACTGATGACTTACAATAGGTCTTAAAATCACATGGTGTTTCATGAAAGTTGTGTTGTATGTTCTAGGCCCTTTGAGACCTGTATGAAACATAAAACCAGTTTATTAATTTCTACAACCAACCAACACTGCTGGGATTTAAATCTATAGGACAATTTGGAATAATCAGACACCTTTCCAATTTTTAGTCCTTCAACCCATGATAAAATCACGTATGCTGTATTCACATATATCTTTATTTAAATGACTTCAGCTGTTTTTCTAACTTTCCATACACAAGATTAAATATCTCTTTTGTAAGGTATGTTCCTAGGTATTTCATATGCTCAACACTATAACAATAATTCTTCTTTATTTTATTTGTATTTGTTTTTCAATAAATGATTTTTAGAATGTAAAATTTTGGCTGCTTTTTTCTAGTAAAAAAGAAGTATTGCTAATTTTTAATATTAATGTGATATATTGCAGACTTTCTAAATTTGTTTATTAATAACAATAACCTTTTAAAACAGGTTCCAGATTTTTTACATAAACAACTAAACTAAGTATTGTCTATAGCTAAAAGATAACTTTACTCCTTTGTTTCCAATGTGGATGCCTCTTATTTCTTATTCTTCCCTTGCTGCACTGACTAGACCTTCCAGTGATTTTGAAAGAAGAGTAGTAGCCGGGCACCAGTAGCTCATGCCTGTAATCCTAGCTACTGAGGAGGCTGAGATCTGAAGATCATGGTTCAAAGCCAGCCCAGGGAGAAAAGTTCCTGTGAGACTCATCTCCAATTAACCACTGAAAAACCAGAAGGGGCACTGTAGCTCAAGTGGTAGAGAGCTAGCCTTGAGCACAAAGAGGCTTAGGGCTCTGAGTTCAAGCCCTGCAGCCAACCAAAAAAAAGAAAAAGTGGTGACAGCAGGCTTCCTTGATGTCTACCAGATCTTGGGAGAAAATATTCAGTCATTCCCCATTAAATAAAACATTAACAGTAGGGTTTTCTAGGTGAGTGTGGGCTATTTGTGTCTTCTATAACTATCATTGAACTCCGTTTGGTGATAAAATGAAGGAATTTGGAAAGAGTTTGATCCTCTCAAGTTTTGATTTTAAGCTTCGTTAAGCGAACCCTTGGACCTTTGGAATCACCTCTACAATTCCTTGTCGATGCTGAGTTTTTGACTCTCCCCTCCCATCCTTTCCACCAGCTGGGGTATCTCCTCACACAAATGAGGTGCTCAGTGTCTGGCTGACTTCTCATGGCTAGTCCTCGCTGATTCCAAGTCCCCTCTGTGTGCCGTTTTCTCCTCGCTCATGCTCGCCTGCCTACTCTGACTGCCTCAGCTCATCTCTTTAACACAGAAGTCAGCAGGATTCTGCTGTTCCTCCCCTCAGCAAGGTTTGGAAACTTTCTCAAGACAATAATCAGGGGAGGTGGCATGGCTCCCAGTCTCTTGGGAATCTCGGTGCTTCATTTTCTGATGTCTAGGACAGGTGTGAGATTCTGAGGCCATATGTGGGCCAGGGCACGTTACTCAGGCTTCAAGAGCAGCAGGTGCAGGGGCTTAGCAGTGAGACAATGCAGGCTGAAGAAGTTGGGAGATTTGTTGACTTTGGTTAGGTGTCCACATGACTGTAGGTTATACAACAGCTAAGTGATGTGCAGCAACTTTTAGGTTTTGTTTAGATCTTGTTTTGTAGAAAGTAATTTCACACAGGCATGTTTGGGATGACTGAATGTTGGGGTCTAGGGTGGGTGTTGACATTGCTGGTTGTGATAGTTGTCTTATGTTTACATAAAAAATGTCTGCACTCACTACAAATGCATACAGAACGACTCGGGTGAAACAGGATGGCAGGAATTTGCTTGAAGAAATTACCAGCAGAAAGCAATAGATGAAGCAAAGTAGCCAGATGTGGAAAGGATCTGAACTACTCTCTTCTTCTCAGGAGTTTGGAAAACTTCCATAATTAAAAAAGTTAAAGAATTCTGGATTGTATCAAACTTCTTGTGTCTGATTTCTGTGAAGCGCAGCTCATGATCAAACTATCCCTTGAGCTGTGCACAAAGCCATACTTTCCTTCTTTGAATTCAATTCAAAAGTACTTGACAGTAGGTCACCTTGAGCCCAATGGAGCGGAGTGTGTTTCCTTTCATTGGGAAGAGCAGAGAAATAGAGCCTTTGCAATGATTTTACCCCGTGTCCTAATGTAAGTATTGTCCGAGCCTGGGGCTGGGAGCTGCCCTGCGGTGAAGACAGCCAGGCTTGCAGCTTGTGGGGAGGTTCCTAGTGTTACAGGATGCAAGAAGAATGCATACTTTTATGGATTGTTGAGTCTGGAGTCAAGCAAGTACAATAGAAGTCTTTGGTGGTGGAGACTGTGGGTTTTTATGTGAGAAATAGGCACAGCCTCTTTCAGCTACTCAGTACTAATCAAGTAAGGATAATTAAAAGGACACTACAGGGCTCAGTGTGGTAACACATACTGCTTCAAATCCCAGCTACTCAGAAGTGGAGGTAGGAGGATCGTGGCAGGAGGCCAGCCTGGGGAAAAAGCAAGAGCCCCTGTCTAAAAGCAGATGAAAGCAAAGCAGCCTGGGGTAGAGTAGTGTACTAGGATAGCAGGCATGAGGACTGGAGTTCAATACACACACACACACAGAGGAAAAGGAAGAAAAAGAAAAGAGAACAGCTCTGGAACAACCATTTGCCAGCTGTGTCCTTTAGAAAGCTGCCCGTGTCTTGAAAGATCTTTGCCATCTGTACAATGATTTCACCTTCTCAGTTGAGCCCTGTGAGGATTTAAAAGGTAAGGTGCACATTCTTGGTCTCATTGAAAACTGTAGGAAGTGATAAATGCTAGTTGAATTTTTCCTGAGCTGGGCTTCATAGAATTCTCACTTATTTCTTTTCTTTTTCTTTTTCCCTTCTTTTCTTTTCTTTTTCAGTCATGGGGCTTGAACTCTGGGCCTGGGTGCTGTCCCTAGCTCTTCAGCTCAAGGCGAGCGCTCTACCACTTGAGCCACAGCGCCACTTCTGGATTTTTCTGCTTATGTGGTGCTGAGGAATCAAACCCAGGGCCTCATGCATGCAAGGCAAGCACTCTACCACTGAGCCACCTTCCCAGCCCCTCACTTATTTCTGATGTAGTTCAGGCTTAGCTTTCCTGTGTCTTGTGTGAGAGCTGGATCAGGACTGCCAAGTGATAGATCCCAACATTCACTATCCCTTACCCGCCAGCACCTTGTCTTCACCTCCAATGCTGAAAGCTACTCTCTAACTTGCATCTTTCACTTGAGTCTTCTTTTTATCTGCCTGGAATGTTGATATGATTCCTGGTGATACAGCAACTACCTTGTCACCACAAGAACAGCCTACCATCTAAGGGTATGACAGCAGAAAATACATGGAGCTTAAGCCCCTGATAGCAATGTGGTACTACACCAGAGCTGGGTTACTCTCTGAATCTCAGCTTTAGAGAACATATACTTTCAAAATTTTAAACTCCAGTTATCTCTGAAACAACAAGAAAGAGAGAAGAAAGAAGAAAAAAGAAAGAAAAGGGTGGAGGGAAGGAAGGAAGGAAGGAAGGAAAGAAGGCAGGCAGGCAGGTTGTACATAGATTGTAAGTCTTTGGTTTATGTGTGTGTGTGTGTGTGTGTGTGTGTGTGTGTGTGTGCACGTGCACACACGCATGCACACCTAGTACCAAGTCTTGAACTCAGTGTCGCATACTCTGGCTTAGCTGGTGCTCTACCACTTAACCCACGCCTGCATTTCTGGTCTTTTGTTGGTTAAATGGAGATAAGAGTCTCACAGACTTTTCTGCCTGGGTTGGCTTTAAGCCTCGATCCTCAGATTTCAGTTGCCTGAGTAGCTAGGATTAACAGGTGTGAGCCACCAGTGCCCAGCTGGAAGTCTTCACCTAGCAAAATGTCAATTCTCCCTAAAGTTGATCTACAGATTTAATATAACTGCAATAAAAATCCCAGAAATCTTTATAGAAGATCTAAACAAATTTATTCCAAAACTGATATGAAATGACAAAAGAAGTAATGTAGCCAAGCTAAGTTTACATAGCAAAAAAGCTGGAGAAAGCACACAAAACAATTTTAAGACTATATGGAACTACAGAAATGAAGACAATGTGGTATTGGTGAAGAGATGGAAAAGAGAACAATGAGTCCTAATACGGAATCCAGAAAATGGTTTTGGGGGTGGGGAACAGAAGCTATGTGCCCAGGCTAACCTCAATTTATAATCCTCTTGCCTTAGATCCGGAGGGCTGAATTTACAGGTGTGTACCACCATACCTTACAGAACCAATTTCCTTTAAGGAGTTATCTTGTAAGTTCCATGTATATTTCATCTTGTTAGTCATATAAGGATTAGGGAAATGTAGCCTTGGCTGGGTTCAAGATTCAATCAGGAAGCCAGGTGCGGCTCACACCTGTAATCCTAGCTACTCAGGAGGCTGAGAGCTGAGGATCTTGGTTCAAAGCCAGCCCAAGCAGGAAAGTCCATGAGACTCTTATCGCCAATAAACCACTCAGAAAATCAGAAGTAGCACTGTGGCTCAAGTGGTAGAGCGCTAGTCTTGGGCTGAAGAGCTGAGAGACAGCCCAGGCCCAGAGTTCAAGCCCCATGACCGACAAAAAAAAAGAAAAAAAAAGATTCAGTCAGGGCTTTATTGAGAGGAAGGAACAGAAATGATGTTGGGTATCCAGTGAGTAGTCTCTACCTCAGGGTGACAGCTGGAGGAGAGAGAGTCAACTGGTTTGACAAGGGAAGATGGCAGAGGGCCAACCCTCCTTTTCTGGTCAGATTGTCAGTCTGACCGGGTAAAGATTCTCTTCAACTTGCCAATATTTTAGAATAAGAAGTATTTTCTATACTCAGAAGACTATCAGGAGGATGAAAGTACTGTATGATACTATGCTCCTGGGTGTGTGTCTTCATGCCGTTGTCCAGAGCTACAGAATGCACAACACCAACAGGAAAGCCTAATGTACACTATGGACTCCAAGCTGATGGTGTGTCAGTGTTTGGTTTATCAGTTGTAACACATGTGTGGCTGTGAGAGGGGATGTTGCTCATGGGAGAACCTTTGCATGGGTAGGGGCAGAGGGCTAGGGCTTGCTTGAATTGAAGACTAATGTTGCAATCATAGGCCTATGAGGCACCTTAATGGCTGGGGCACTGTTAAGGGTTGAGTAAGCTGGAGCGGGCAGAGGAGAGTCTCCCATCTCTTCCACTGACCCGCTGTAAGCCTGGAGCTTCTCGCTCATGATGTGGCTGATCTTAGTGAGGGACATGACGAACTTTATTTCAGAGTTCCCATATAACCTCTCCACCCCCTCCACCCCGCCCCCGCCACTCTATTGCTGCAAAGACTTTCTACTCAAATGTTCTGGAAAACAAATCCCTCTTGTTGTCTTGACCTGTTTGCTAGCCTCACTTTTCTTCTAGGGTCTTTAGTTGTTAACTTTTCTCTCCTATTAGATCACCATGATGACCTGCATGTGGTTTAAAGTACAAGATGAAAGCATGAAAACCTATACTTTTTTTTTTTTTTTTTTTAGTACAAAATGAGTGGCACTGAGAAGCAGGAAGCTCAAATGAGTTAAGGGGAAGGGAGCGTTTCCCCCTGGTCAGACTCTACTAATGGCAATAGCTCCACAGGCTCTCAGCCACTGCAGAGTGCCAGATTCTGTAGGGTGGCAGTGAATCTCTGCCCTTGTCCCCTTCCTTTGACGTCTCAAGCAAGTGGTACCAGATTCCACCCCCCACCTTGTTATTGGCATTTCTTTGCTTGAGGACCCTGTCCTGCTGCTGGAAGCCACTTTCCACACATGCATGCTGGGGAATTAATGTTCCTCAGGAGTGGATCTGAGTTGATGACTTTTAGAAATCACCATACAGATGTTTGGCCATTGGTGGCACTCTTAGGCACACATGTTAGACTGGGTACCAGAGACTCCCTAGCAAGGCTGGGTCCCAGGTAGCCATCTTGGCTGTTGCTTTGGTAACACAGCCTCACCTCCCTACTGGTGCCCTTAGTCTCAATTTATTCACTCTGAAGCCTCATCTTAGGGCCAGAATACTCACCCAGGGGAACAAGTCAGGTACCCAAAGAATGCTGGGATCAGATACCATCAATGTTATGGTTTTCACTCATCTGAAGGAATATCCAGGTCTCAGATCAGTGACTTGGCTAGTATTGCTTCCTACTAAATGGATAGCTGTTATATGAACCCAGCACGGGTTAGAAGTACAAACAACAATAAAAAGCTCGTATTGTTAAAAGGGAAAATATCAATTATTTTTACCCTGCAGATGACCTACTTTCAATCTTGTGGATAATTTTTTTCTTCCTAATAAACTTTCCAATTACTCTCACTCAAAACAAACACACAAAAACATCGGAGATGGGGATTTTGGACTACTTAAGTAGCTTACTTGAGAAAATCTAAACAAAATGAGTTAAGAATCAGGCAGCTTCCTGAGCTAGAGCAAATTCTGAGAACTCCAATCATGGGAACTGACAGCACTTCTAGAAAACTAGAAATGAGCTGTAGAAAACAACTCATCTTACTACAGCTTAGTCAATTACCCAGTCAATGGTGTTATAGCTTAATTGGTGAATTGGCTATAAGGTCTTCTGTCATCACTGAAGTGCAGTTACTGTTAAATTCTATATTTGTTTGGTCTGTTGGGTTCTGTGCAAGTACTTAATTCAAATCCATGGCTTCCCACAAATTTATTTAACAGAAAGAAGTGGTGTTATGTCACTGAAAGGTATAGAAAATAAGAACAATGAGTGCAAGGAAAGGCTAAAAACACAATTTTTAAAATAGTTCATGATTACCAACATCCACAGCAATTTAGAGGCCACGTGATTTGTGACAAATCACTTGTATCTCTAGTGGGTCTGTGATTATAGAATTGTAGATGGAATGGTTGTAATTTCTAAATCCTTTCTCTTGCCCAGACACAATTTTGTTGCCTCTTGATGTTGCCCAGGTACAGATGTTTTCATTCTTTTTTTATTTTTATTAATGTTTTTAAATTGTGGAAATACCATACAGAGGGGCTACAATTACATGAGCATGGTAATGAGTACATTTCTTATCAAGCATTGTTGCCTCCTCCTTTGTTTCCCCTTCCCATCCCTGCGCTCCCATCACCCGCCCCCTATTACCACCCCTGCCCCCTCCTGTTTTCATTCTTGCTAGGACCATTGCAGTAGCAATAGATTCTGATCTCTCTGGCTTTGGGCACATCTCTCCTTGTTAATGCCGGAAAAATAATTGTAAAATGCAAACCAAATTTACATTTAAAATCTTTCATGAGCACTAAACTACTGCTCAGTATTCCAGAGAATTTGTGTCTTAAAGGGTTTTTTCCTATTTTCAGTTTGTTTATATTTTTTTAATCTGAATTCCAAATCCAATTATTGACACTACTTACCTAATATTTCCTGTCAAAGTAGAAGCTTTGAATCCCAGGGAAGATACATTCTATGGTAATGGTAATGAGTTCAGAAGGGCCACTTTCTTGGGGAGTCCACTAGCCTGAGAGATCAGAAAACCTTCATATTCACGTGAGGCTTTTTGATGCTTATTTAAGTTATTCTTACTCTTGAGCACATATTTAAAAATTTATATCCAGAATGAATTAATGGTTAAAGATACACAATGCAACAAGCTAAAGAAAAGCGTACAGAAGAGCATTCTCCTATAGGCTCTTTAAGATGATTTTTATCAGCTCTAGAATTGCAATTATATAATAACACATCCTGTATAGTGCTTCATGAAGTACCCCCAGTACTTCACAAACACATAATGATGATTACCTGCAGCCGTGTGTCTGGTTTACTGGGTACGAAATCCTTCAGTACCTACGGTGTGCTCTTGCTGGGAAGAGCTGGGAAAGAGAAGCTTGAAATGCTTTTCTAAATCCATCATTTAGAAATAAACACAAACGTTTCTAAAAATAAATCAGTTGCTTTTTTTTAATGGCAAAGACAAGCATTCCAACATTAGGGTCAGGAAAACAGTTTTATTCTATTTTTGCTACTGTAAAATGTAGTCAAAATCATTCTATATTAGGTGTGCTCAATCTCAAAACACACCCACAATGCAAGATGTTAATGTTTGGTCAAGAAAATACACTTTCCTTTACTTTCTCAAGATACATTAAGGGGTATATGTTGCTTATTTAAGGAAATAAAATATTTTAAAATAAGTATTATTAAGGATCATATTGCAAAGTAAACTTTTTAATATAATCTATAATATACTATAGATATTTTAAGCTCAAATTTATCATATACTATATATAAATGATACTATATATAATTTTATGTATACATCATGCATACATCATTGTATGTGTGTGTGAATATAAATGTGCAGATACTAGGGCTTGAACTCAGGGCCTATGCACTGTCCCTTAGCTTTTTCACTCAAGGCTGGAGTTCTTCCATTTGAGCCACAGCACTACTTCAGGCTTTTTGGTGGTGAATTGGACTTTCATGGACTCTCCTGCTCAGGCTGGCTTTGAATCACAATCCTCAGATCTCAGCCTCCTAAGTAGCTAAGATTATAGGTATGAGCCACTGGCGCCCAGCAGCATTATATTTTCTGTCATCTTGAAGAGTACCATAGGCTTGGAGTTACATTCAGTTTCTGCAGTGTGACATGTGAGCATCTGAGACTTGGTTTACCACTCTGCTCTCTACCAGTGTTCTACTATGGAAGGTCACCCGAAGCATGTCCTTAACAACTAGGGATTTTACAGGTCCTCCTCTCAGCCTGAGCTGGCCACCACTTTTGAACTAAATAATTATTTTCATAGCCTCTGGCATTGATTTCTCTGTAAGAATTTCCCTTCTGATAAATTTGCATTACTTTCTATGGTCCCAAAGCATCCTTTACACAATTCATCCAATTATCAGGACGTTTTGTGCTTAGGTAATTAGATATCTGCTTATCCTATCGGACTGAGAATTCTTTGCCATGCAGTTTTTTTTTTTTCTTTTCAAGTACCAGGACTTGAACTTTTTCACTCAAGACTGGCAATCTACCACTTGAGCCACACCTCTACTTCCAACTTTTTGCTGGCTACTTAGAGATAGGAGTCTTACAGACCTTCCTGTCAGGGCTGGCTTCAATCACAATCCTTAGATCTCAGCCTTCTGAGTAGCTAGTATTACAGGTGTGATCTTCCATCACCTGGTTTGCCCTGAGGTTTTGCCTTATTCATATTTGTATCCCTTTAGCACAGTGCCCAGAACAAAAAAATTGGCTCTCTATAAATGTTTAAAATGATGTTCTGTAAGATGATCCCAATCAAGAAAATGCTTAATTCTATTCAAAATATTCCACTTAAAATGCCAGAAAGAATGACATGGATTTTGGAAAAAGATTATGGTCCTATAACACAAATCTTGTTGCTTAACAGTTTGCTGTCTGATTGTCACAACTTCTCTGCAGGGGGTAGTCCTTAAGGGGGCTTGCTTGGATGGATGGGCTGTGGTTAGTGGTGCCATGTTTCCCCAAGTTCAGCTGGATGACTTGGATGAATGGGACTCAAGTGGGTTGTTTTTACCTTGATACTGACTTCTGGTTTCCTCTGGAGAGTACTGCATTGCTAAAGTTAATGAAATTAAGGCAGAAAAGGATAATGAAGCCAGGCTATTACTTTAAGATGTTATTTTATTGCCTTGCAAGGAAAGAGACCCTTGGAGAAATGAATCAGGGCATATGAGCACAAGAGTCACACTTATTTTAGCTTCTGAGAAATCCTGAGGGAAAGTAGGCATCTGTTCTCCACACTTCCTTTCTCTCTCTGGCCTGGGAATTAAAAGCATGACTCTTGAAAACCTGTTCTTTCTAATAACTCAGGGCTGGTAGGCTTACTGACCATCATCCTTGCCTCAGATCCGAGGAATGTCAGAACATCTCTGTTGATTATTTTGTGGCCATGCACCAAATTTTTAGTATATTGTTTGAGCAAACACAAAGAATAAAGAAATAAAATGTCTTGTCTTCTATTGTCCAACAAGAAATGTACTCTTTGCTTGACTTATGTAACTGTAACTCCTCTGTACATCACCTTTATAATAACATTTTTTAAAAAACTTTAAAAATCTGTCTTCAATAGATCCTTTTACGTTTGGGACTGGTTGAGCAGTAGCACATTCTGTGAACTTTACCCTAACTCTACTTAAAAACGATGTGACATGGGTCACCCCAAAAGCCCCCAAGAGAATTTAATTAGTCAACTGAGCTCCAGGTGATTTGTCTGAAAGCAATCTTTGCAAAAGTAATTTGAGCGAAAAGAAATTGGCCAATAAGATAATTCTGGTCAAAATGAATGTTTTGCAGTCATTGATTTTTCATTTGTTAATCATCCTGGCAGACTATCAGGAGGTTTTGCAACCCTTAATGTATTTGTTTGGCACGTTTTGTCTCCTTTGCTTTTCAAAAATGTACTAAGTGTTTTTCCTTATTCTTCTGATATTTTGATTTTGAAATTAGGTTTCAAAAATCATTCCAGCTCTATGTAATATATGATAATGGAAGATTGGAAATACTATCTTAAATGCTTAGCAAAAGAGGATTAGTTGAAATTACTCTATGTCCAACAATAGGTAGGCTGCTTAAATTAATTACAGTATGTTTCAAACAGGTATAAAGACCCTCAATTATCTCTCTAAATTAGCTATTTTTTTCTTACTTTATTTTTCCTTGAGATATGGTCTTGCTATGTAGCACAGGTTAAACTCATAATCCTCTTTCTTCAGTCTTGTGAATGCAGGGATTACTGGCCTGTGCCATGTCTTGCTCTCACATTAGCTATTTATGACTCAGACTTAAGGGTTATAGATACTCATCTTAGAGAAAAGTCATCTTTTCACACATAGAAAAGTATGTAGACAACACATTCCTGGAGGGTTTGTGCCCATGGCTAGGCTTATGGAGAACTCTTTATATTTCTCTTTGTTTATCCCTCTTTAATAATAAATAGCTGTGTTTTTTTAAAATGAGACAAATAATTGAGAAACTTCCATAGTACAATGAGCTAGAAAAGGGAATGATCTGGAATTATCACTCACTCTGGACGTGTTGGGGACTTTCAGTGCTCTCCATCACCAGCTCTTTGGACTCAGCCAAGGGCTTCCTCTCCCAGCCTCCCTGTAGCTAGAGGGCCCTGGAGCTGGATTCTGACCTCAGCAGAGGGGGATAGGTCCTCCCAGAACATTCCAGAGAGGGTATCAGGGACTCTTCTATCTTCAGTTCTACTGCCAAGAACGTGGATATGATAGTTAACAGACCAACAGCAAAGTCTGCCTGGAAATGAACTACATGATAAAGATACAGGCAACAAAACTCATCAAAACAAGAGAACATTTGGAAAGTTGGACAACAGCTCACAGAGGCTGCAAAGTCACCCGAAGAGGCACGAGTTGCTAATAGTAGAAGCAAAACTGCAATGGATTGGAGATATTGCTGTGACAGAATGGAGAGTGGCACCCAGTCAGAGCTTTCTTCTTTTCCCTCACTCTTGTTTAGTTGAAAACAAACCTCTATTTTCCCACATGGTAAGTGCAGAGAACAGCAGGCTGGGCTGGCTGCCCTGGGATAGCACTGCTGCAAAACCATGTATTGAGAGGCAATGGCTCAGCTAGTCCCACACCACCAATGGCAACTACCAGGGCACTCGGTCCCATCCTAGCCTCCCACCCATCCCAGTCAATACAGGTCTGGGAGGGAGAGGATGAGCTTTAAGTAGCAGGATAGTAATTAAAACGTCTCCCTGGCTCACCCCACTTTCCCCCTCACAGGAAGGGAGGAGTACTAAGGTAAGTGAAGAGAGCTGGACATTACCTGGACAGCTAGCTGGTGATGTCTTCCAGAGAGGAAGCAGACCTCTTTATTTTATTTGTATTATTATGTTTATGTTATTTTTTGTGATCATTTTATTAGCTCCCATAATGTTACATATTCACTTATTCAGGCCTTACTGCCTGTCAGGAGAGAGGGGCTTGCTCCAGAGCTGGTTGAGTATTGCTGAAATGGAGTGGTTTTGGGGGTGGGGTGAGGATGGACAGCTAAAGCTCCCACGCTATGACATCCCTTCCCTGCCTTCCTGCTGGGCTTCACTGCCTTCCTTTTTTCCTGCAATTTTTTTAAAATCGTTGTTATGAAGATAATGTGTAGATGGGTTACAGTTATGTAAGTCAGGTAATACGTACATTTCTTTTTGGATAATGTCGGACCTTCCCTTGCTCTCTCTCAGTTTCCCCTCCCATCCCCACCCAAAGTTGTATAGTTCACTTTCAACATAGTGTCTAGTGAGGGTCACTGCTGCATTTGTTCCCCCTTGAAGCTGACATCTTATCAGCTAGGGCTCAAGCTCTAGGGCTTGGGAGAGAATCTTGGGAGAACAAATGACAAAGAGTAACCTGGGCAGGGAGGGACGAGGTGGGGAGTCCCTTCCCAGTTTCCATTGCTAGAGGCACAGAAAGTAGATTGCACTCATGCTAGCAGACTCCATGAGCCTTCCACCAAGGAACGAAGAGCCAAGGCCTTGCAAAGAGAACAGCACAGGCTGCCCCTGGGACCTGGGGGTCACCCTGAAGAGGAAGTTGCTTCTTTAGAGGGGCATCAGACATCTTGACCCAGTGTGGAAGCTTGAAAGACTCACATCCATCAGGCCAGTAGAGACCAGCCCATCTATGTCCAATCCATTGGAAGAATCACAAATGTAGCTGAGACCAATCGAGGAAAGTTCTAGATGTTACTGGGCCTTTATGGAGCCAGTGATACTTTTGGCTTTCCCTTCCCAGGCCAAATCCTGCCCTGTGGAAGAGCACAGGAAAGAGGAATGTGTCCAGAAGTGGCCAGCCCCCAGGAAGGCTTCTGTGTAGATGGGTCTTGGTGAGAATGGGTGGGCTGGGGAGGTTAGATTCCATTTGGAATCAAAAAATTGAAATGACCAAGACTGAATCTTAAGTGTTGAAGTGAGATGAACAGGATAATTGCAAGTGATTGAAGAGCTATGAGTGGAGGCTGAAATGTCACCAAGAAAGCGAGAGAGAAGGTACTGGAATCTCAGAATCCTTTCAGGTTTACACATCCATGGAGATCTTTCTCTTTGTTAAACCAACAATCTTCCTTTAAGAAAAACTGTCCAGATCAAGAATATAGTCTTTAGAAGGCTTGACAGGATCTTGCCATAAGGTAGTCGCCTAGACAGGTATGGAAGAAAGTTCTAGAAAACTCTAGAAAACGACTCCTTGGGTTAGACATATTTCAAATTCTCTTCACCTCACCTGCCCCCAGGACCTTCAACCCCTTGATCTACTGCCTCAAACATTTTCTCAAGGATTCCTGCCAGCTTCACAAGAGCATGATGCCCTAGTGTGCAGTGCCCCTCCCCCTACTGTGAGAACTCTGTTGTGTTTAAGGCAACCCCGAAGTGTAGGAGTTCGGGCCCTGTGGGGTGAACCTCCTACCAGGGAGCGAAGAAACCTGTAGACACATGTTTTCCTGGTCCTCTGGGGACAGACATTGTCTCTTGCACCCCTGGGAAGGGAGCCTTTGAGATTGAGCAGTCAGCATGCTTGACATCAGCCCTTTTTCCTGGGCCATCTCTCCTCTCTTTTCCTTCTTAATGAGGATGAGCACGGAAGCCTTTGCCTGAGGCTCTGCTTCTGGGGAGCTCAGGCTGAGACAGGGATGAAAAATCTACAAGGCATTTTCAGAGTTCAGTCTAGGGTCTGTGCCAGATTTGCCTTTAAAATTGGTTTAAATGTTGTGAGTGTTGGCCCTAAAGATTCCAGCACAGAGAGGGCGAGGGTGGAGGAGGAGGAGAAGGAGAGAGATGAATAGGGAGAGGGGGAAGGGAAGGGAAGGGGTAGGGAACAGAAAACGGAGAAGGAAAGGGAGAGATGAAAAGGGAGAGGAGCGGGAGAGGGAGAGGAAGAGGGAGCTGGCTTCTTCTTGTGTTCTATCTACAAGTGCTCACTTACATGCCAGGAGAAGTGGAACTAGAAGTTCTTTCAGACTTCCACCCCAGCTGCGATCCCGGGGGTCCTTTCCCAGGTGTAGCTGGGGAGATTGTACTTTCCTTTGCTTTGTGATGGGAATAATGTGAGAGCCACAGCAATTGAGGGCAAGAAAGGACTCTCAAGACATGGTTACTATAGTCACTGTGAATATCAAAACTGAACATAAGAAGCGTTTCCAACAAAGGAAGATGTCCTTCAATGGACTGATTGCAAAGTTAAGTTTCTGCAGATATATTGTTCATAGAAGCCAATCAAACTCTCAAAGACCCTGAAATCCATCTATTGTTGTGGTCATTCCCATGTTCTTTCTAATTCTTTCCTTTTTTTATTTTTTTCTTCAGCCATGGGGTTTGGACTCAGGGCCTGAGGCTGTCCCTGAAAATTTTGTTTTGTTTGTTTCTTTTTCTCTTTCTTTTTTTTGGCTCAAGGTTAGGGCTCTACCACTTTGAGTCACAGCTCCACTCTGTTTTTTTCCTATCTAGTTGGAGATGAGTCTCATGGACTTTCCTGCCTGGGCTGGCTTGGAACAGTGATTCTCAGATCTCAGCCTTCTGAGTAGTTAGGATTGCAGGAGTGAGTCACCAGTGCCCAGTTCTTTCTTATTCTTAATGATTCTTCTCCCTTTTCCTACCATCCTTCGTGGATTCCAAGAGTTTGGTCTTCAGTTCTTTGCTCTGATTTTGTTTTCTTCTTGAAATAATTCCCATGAAGTTTATTCCCCAAAGAATGCCCCTGAGCTTTCTCCCTGTGGCTATTCCTGTGAGCTCCCCAGTCACCCTCCAGGAATCCTGTCTTCACCTCGCCTACCACATTAGTGCAGTCATAGATTTGAGAGTGCTTCCTCCCCTTGGGCCATTCCCATTTTATCTATCACCTTCACTAAGACTCTGACTTGTTTATTTTGTGCTTACGTTACAGGATACCACAGACTGAATAATTTACCAATCATGGACATCTCTTTGTGTTATGGTTCTGGGGACTGGGAAGTCTAATACTGGGGACTGTGTCCCAATATCTGAGACCATCTTACTGTGTCATATGGGGGCAGGATGTCTCCTGATAATGGATGGGCCAAGAGCCCTTTAATAGTTAGCATTGATCCATTCATTCTGACCCTGGAAGAATTAAGGCTAGTTTTCAGCACTTACTATGGAGGGAACGCCTTCCAACCAGTCCCAATCATGGCCCCTGTGTTGCTCCATCCGGGACCCAGCTGATGAGTTCTTTTTCTCTCTAGCTCATCCTGCACCTTCCCCTTGGACCAGTCTTCCCAGAGCATCTTTATTGTGTCCAGTCACCCACCCACATCCAAAACCACCAATACTATTTCCTGGAGCACCAAACCAGAGTTCCACCTGCTTGGGGGTGGCAGGGGTGGGAAAGACAGGAGGGGAGGGGAGAGAGGAGCAAGTCCAGCCTCCTCTGTTTTACAGTGTCTCCGGGAGCAGGCCGTGGGCAGCCACCCAGCGGGGCTTGCACTCTCGTTTAGGTTGAATTCTATTTGTTTCTAATTACAAGTGAACACATGTCCCCTGCCCCCCCCCCCCCCACTCCTTAGCTACTAACTCCTGCTACTCTTCCCAAGAGAAGCTGACAAATGAGCAGTTTCCCACACTTCCGCCCACAAGATGGGATAAAAGAAGGATAAATTCAGTGACTCAGGGCCTCCTCCGGCTGCCAGGCCCATTCTCTTGCCAGGGGGCACACTTCCTGAGGGGTGGCTTGTCCAGTGCCTGTGTACATGGCCTGCCTGGGCAATCTGATCATGAAGGGGGAAAGCTTTTCAAGCTGCTTAAAGTCTCCCCTCAAGGCCTGTAACCTGGCTTGTAGAATCTCACAAACTGTGGTGGTGGTGGTGGTGATGGTGGTGGTGGTGGTGGTGGTGGTGGTGGTGGTGGTGGTGGTGGTGGTGGTGGTGGTGGTGTGTGTGTGTGTGTGTGTGTGTGTGTGTGTGTGTGTGTATACTGGAACTGGGGATTGAACTCAGGGCCTTATGGTCTTGATTGGCTTTTCCAATCATGACTGGTGCTTTACCTCTTAAGCCATAGTTCCACTTTTGGGTTTTTGATGGCTAATTGGAAATAAAAGTATTGCAGATTCGTCCGTTCTCCCTAGCTCTGATTTCAGGCTCCTGACTAGGTAGGGTTATAAGCA
The DNA here is from genome assembly GCF_019054845.1 of Dipodomys spectabilis. Lineage (NCBI taxonomy): Eukaryota > Metazoa > Chordata > Mammalia > Rodentia > Heteromyidae > Dipodomys > Dipodomys spectabilis. Next base: position 21,966,777 of record NW_024870834.1, on the reverse strand, counting down.
GGAGCCAACGGTGCATGGTTTCCCACATGCTTTTTGAATTTAGGGATAGGGTACTGCTGTGTAGCTCAGGCTGACCTTAAACTCATGAACCTCCCGCCTCAGCCTCCTAGGGGCTAGGATTACAGGCATACATATCCACTCCCATTGCTCCCTTTCTCTGATGGAGCTTTATAGATTTAGAGGTCTATCACCAAGCCTTCCTTCTGTGTCTGGTTTTCAGCCATTTAACCAGACTTCCTGGGCATATTCTTTTGTTCTCCCGGATGTCCTCCACTTCCCCATGTATTTTCTTTTTTGGTGTGCATAGGCACCATGTCTGGGTTCCCAGCCCTGCAGCAAGCTGAGCCTGAGGTTGTCAGAAAGGAAGGACAAGTTCACCAAGTCTTGATGGGCTAGGCTGGAAGATCTCCTGGGGAAAAACTCACATGGATTTATGGAAGAAAGTTCTTTCCATTATCCTGACCCCCACCCCCTTTGAAAGCACAGAGTAGAAGAACTTAAAGAAAGAGGTTATTCTGAAATTAACTGTATTTAGAAAAGACAGATTTGTCTGGCAGAGAGAGAAGAGGCAGTGTGGAGGGGAATGGTTACAAACTTTGAACAAAGATAGAACTGGCTCTGCTGTGTGGCTTGGAGGAATTGACTTTACCTCTCTGAACCTCTGTAAGATAAGCAGAATAATTTGTCACAGTGCTGTGGAGATTAGATGACAAGGGTTTAATTCAGGACCATAACAACATACAAAAATAGCTAAGTTCCCAAACTAAAAAGATGGGTCTGAGAACTGGTTCTTTCCTTTCTTCCTGTCTTCCCTCTTCCTATTTTTCCTCTCTTCCTTCCTTCCTTTGCTTTTATTGAGATAAAATGAATATGACGTACAACCCACCATTTTAGCCATTTTTAAGTGTCCAGTTTGGAGGCATTAATTGAAGGATTGACCCCCACCCTATTGTCCTAGGCCCATACAGACTCCAGGCAAAATCCCAGGTCTGTGTGAACTTGTTTGAAGTGCAGGCAGGGCAATCCGCCGAAGCCCAGCTGTAAACATCCCACTGTGGGCCCAACTGAAAGGCCCCCCCTTCCTTGAACTAGTGACTTTTTCATTAACCTCTACCTCCTTGCTTGGACCTCCTATAAAAACCCAGATCCTGTCCCAACTTGCGGGCACACCCTCCAAACCCGCGGGAAGGTTGCTGTCGCCTGTTGATGATCAAGTCTGGCTTATTCCTTTTCCATTCTCCTCCATTTTCCTAACATTAATTCCATTCTCATTGTTAGCTCTCCATCACCACCATCCAACTCCAGAGCTTTTTTGGTCATTGCCTTCATTAAGCAGTAACTGTCCCCCACCGCCTCCAGCTTCAACTTTCTGGTTGGCCTTTCCTGCAAGGTGCTGGGTGCTGTGAATTTCCCAGCCCACCTGCACAGAGATGAGCTCATTTTCTAGGAGGTGAAATTTTGTTCCGTTTCCAGTTTTTGATTGAGTCGGTTATTTTCCAGTCGGTAAAAGGTAGAGGTTAGTGCCTAGAAAACGAATAGCACTACCAAAGATTCTGTCCAATAGCAATGCAAATGATTTCTCTCCAGGAGAGAAGAAAGTTAACTCAAGGTCTGAGTTAATGCCCGTAGGGTATTTTAACAGCATCAGGGAAAGAAAGAAGACATCTATACAATTTTAATAAGGATGATTTTTGCTTCTAGTTTCATCATGCGCTGCTGCTCAAAGTATTTGCAGACATTCCTTCTGCCTTCATCTACCAAGTATTTCTCCACCATGCCCTTCCTTAGGCCAAGGTTGGTTCTGGAGAAACAGCCAGCAGCCCTTGTTTGGGTGTTAAGGACAGAGCCCACCCAACTTGTCCCAGTGCCAGACTCTTACCTGAGCCTTTATTTCCCAGGTGGTCATTTAATTGTGACCCCTCTTTCTGAAGCATTGTCACAGACCCAAATGGCTCTGGTAAGGGAATTTCAGGTTTTATGCACCATTGAAGTATCTGGGGAAATAGTTATGATTAGGCTGCTTTTGCTTCCATTTTAAATCCTGTCCCCTTAACCCAGTTTTGATTTTCAAGCTAAGGGAACCACCATTGCTCCTCCCTTTTGAGCAACTGATTTTGTCCAGACCACCAAATCCCTCCTTTCTCCCACCTTAATCTTCCTGAAGTCAGGTGCCAGACAATTTCATACCCAGCCTCCACGTGGAGGAGCCTGACGGGCAGTCACATGGGCCGATCCCCCAGGGAGTCATGACCCCTGGCAGGTCCCTGGAGACTGCCCTCCATGAGCTGCCGCTCCTGTTTGTGATCTTCTCTGCAACCCCCGTGGGGCTCTGCCTATGTCATGAGTTCTACTTTCCATCTATTCCGGTGTCATTGTGCTGTGTCCCTCACTCACAAAACCCACCTCCTCTGTGTCCTGATGGAAGGCGGGAGGAGAGATGATCTCTATTCCCCAGGAGGCGACAGGCCTAAGGAGAAAGGAATCCTTACACGGAGCATTGCAGAGGAAAGCAGGAAGTGTCTGGAACTTGTAGCTGGGCTTGGGGGAAGGGGTGAGCATTCTATCTGGATGGCTCAGTGGGTGGGTGGATAGAGGTATTTTCTAGCCTCCTGCTCAGCATTTTGGACAACACTTGAACTTTTGGATTGAAGTCATTCTTGTGGAGAATTTTGCTTTCTCATCAACCTTTGACTTTCTGTCAGATGATGATGAGGATGATTGATGACGATGATGATGATGATGATGACTGCAGTGCTGGAGATAGAACCCAGGACCTTCAGCAGGTTAGGAAAGTGTACCACTGAGCCACACTGCAGCCCTTTTCTGTTTGTTATTTTAGCTTGGTGATTGGCAGAGTGTGGAACAGGAAGAAGAGGAGCAAATAGGAGAGGGGTGAGTGGGACAGGCTGGGTTTTGTTTTTTTTTCCCCAGGGTTGGACTGAACCCAGGGCCTTGTGCACCCTGGGCGGGTGCCCTTCCGCTGGGCTAAACCCTAGCCCCCAGGCTGGGTTTTTATACCCAGTTCTTTTTGCCTGAGGAAAAGAGCCCCATCTCCACTAAGCCCAGGAAGTGCTTTGTTCTTCTCAGCTGCTAGGGTGAGCAGTCACTGGCCACTCTTCACCACTCCTGTTTCTACCTTTGCTCTCCCATTGGTTATAGCTAAGAGCCTTGCTGTCTGCATCCATTCCCTTTCATAGTCCTACTAGAACTCAGTTACTCGGCACCAGAAGTGTGAATAGGGTGCTGTAAGTGGTTCTCTCTCTCCCTGTCCTTCTGAGTGCCTTGCCCTCTTGCTTTATTTTGTGGGGGGAGTGTTCTTGAACTTAGGACCTCATGCTCTTACTTGGTTTTTTTTTTTTTTTGTCTTAAGGCTGGCATTTTACCACTAGAGCCACTGCCACCACATCCACTTCTAGCTTTTTGCTGATTAATTGGATGTAAGAGTCTCCTGGAATTGGCTACCTCAATCCTCAGATCTCTCACTCCTGAGTATTTAGGATTTAGGCCTGAGCTACTGGTGCCTGGCCTGCTCCCTTGCTTTTGTACCCTAGTTGCCCTCTGCCTCACCCTCTTCCTAGACTTCACTCTCCCCGTCCTTCAGGAATAGACAGAACTGCTAATGTAGAAACCAGTTGTTCTTCCTTAGAGACTTCATCAGGGCACGGTCAGCTTCCACCCATCCCTCCTTCACTCCCCTGACTTAGCCTGTACATTTCTTCAACTCATCCCTTAAAAGACAAGTACATTCAACTTGTAAACAGATCCTTATTTAACCAACACCAGAAGTAAAAAAAAAAAAAAAAAAAAGCTAACAAAAGCCCTACCTTTTTACTCCACTTGATATCAACAAGTTTTACATTTTTCTTCTTCAGAGAGTTGCTAAGTTAACTCAGGATAGAAAGACCTGTGATAGTCATTTCTAGAATGTGTGAGCTGGGTGACATTGCAGCCACCTCTGGACTTGAAGAATTCAAAGTCGCCACCACTTCCATTCTGATGTGAGCCAATTCTAAAGGGACCACTTGATGTTTTGGAGCTCCTGGGGTGGATCAACAACAGAGTTTGTGGGAAAGTCTCTGTGGTTCTCCTAGGATGTCAGGAGACCCAGCTTAACAATCACATCAAAGAATCCCAGGTGGATTTCAGGAAGAGCAGTGATTGAGAGTATTGGATCTGGAAACATAAACAAGGGCTGCCAAATGAATAATTCCGCACATTCTTTTGAACGTAAAAGATTTGGAAGGCTTTTCTTGTGGGATATGAAGCAATTCTTTCCAGTGCTGTCTCCTTTTAGAGAAGACCCTGTCCTTTGACCTTCTCTTTAACCTATACAATATGTATCTTTGGCCTCAGAAGAAGAAGACTGTTTAATCTTGGGATCAACTTCTTCCCTCCCTCCCTTCTTTCTTTCCTGGATTTCATCAGAAAGGCATACCTAAGTGCAAACAAAGGAAATGGGTAGTATCTTTCTTCATCAGTTAGCAATACAATGATTTCTCAGGACTTAGGTCATTTAGATAAGTGACTAGGCTTTAAGTTATATATGATTAATTAATTTGATCCTAGTGAGTTATGCTTAAATGATGTCTTCTCTGGCTATACTAGGTAAAAGTAGTTCTGTCTCTGGTCATACATATCATTATCTGAAACTCACCTTTCTGGTTAGAAATTGGTGTGTCTCCACTAGAAAATATAAACTCTTCAAGGGTTGTGGTTTTGCCTTATTCATGAGCACATCATCAATTAATACCATGGTGTACCTCACAGAGCAGGCAACCAGTTTGTATTGGCTGAATGGATTAAAATGTATGAATGAGTCGCCTGGTTCTAATGAGTAATCCAAGGAAGTAGATAATAGTATGTGTTAGTTCTTTCATGGAGTTGTCCTTGTACTCAAGATATATTTGGATACACTTGGCAGGCAGCTCATTAGCCACAGCAGATAAGACACTAAGCAAGATGAACATCATCCCTTCATCTACAGACCTTACCACGTTGGAGGAAATGTAGGCAAAACCCAACTAATCTCAGTGAATGTTAATGGTACATTTTTAATTCTATTTGTTCTGAAGAGATTATAACTTGCAGGCTACTGAGAGTACCTTGATAACATTTATTTATTTATTTATTGTCACGGTGATGTATAGAAGGGTTACAGTTACATAAGTACACTAAGTACATTTCTTGTCAAACTTGTTACCCCCTTCCCTCATTTTTCTCCTACTTTCCATTTCGAACATATTGTCTTGTGTACGTCACTGTTGCATTGGTTCCCCCTTGTCCTTTGTCTCACCATTCTGTTATTCCCCTTCTCTTTCCTAATTCAAACAAATGTATATACAATACCAGGGTACCAAAATCAAATACAGCGACAACAGGGGATATACTATGGGGGAAGAACATTTAAAAGAAACCAAAAAAAAATCACATAATACATTAAAAACAACAACAACAAAGAAAAACCTCTTGTTTCCATGTCTTGGAGTTCATTTCACTTAGCATCATCTTATATGATCATATGTATATAGCTATTGAACTATTCTGGTCCTCTGATAAGATTATCCTAGACTCATACAAATTATTGCAAATTAGGGAGACTATGGGACCTATGTTTCTTTGGGTCTGGCTCATTTCACTTAATATGATTTTTTCCAAGTCTTTCCATTTCCTAACGTATAGGGCGGTGTCATTCTTTCTGATGGAAGCATAGAATTTATATATATACATACCCCCGCCACTCCCTCCCCACATTTTCTTGATCCATTTATTTACTGAGGGGCACCTTGATAGCTTTTTAAAAGAAACATAGATCTTTTGGGGGAGTATGTCAATTGCAGTTTGTTTCTTTTGCAAATATTAGAATTCTCACTATGGAGATGTAAACTCATTGGTATTTATTTTCCCTGATATCACAAGCAGCCTGGCAGGAGCCCTTAGAAGACTCATGCAGGGGCCCCATAATGTCGATGTTTCAGGGTCATTCTATGTCCATTCATTTATAAAAGAGGAAACAATGAGAGAAGTCAAAATCTTCCTGGAAGTCTCCATGACATATTGTCCAAAAATGTGTTGTCTATTTATTTTCAGATGCACAAAAGGTTGGGAACAGAAAGCTTAAAGGCAAACATGGACTATACTGGTGTGTGTGTGTGTGTGTGTGTGTGTGTGTGTGTGTGTGTGTGTGTGTGTGTGTGTGTGTATGCTATCCTATTACAAGTCAAGTGTCAAGTGTAGAGAAAGGGGAGTTCTGAGTTGTTTGCCATTGGGTAACTAACTAACTAGCTGTCTTCCCTGAAGGACCTACATCCTCATAAGCTTGTCCAGGCAGACTGAGTTGCTCTAACTGTGGTTTAGAGATTTGAAGTAAGTCTTCAGAAGTCTTCAGGAGAACAAGTCCCCAGAAGACTGGTACCTAGGACTCTAGTACCAGTGACCAAAGAACAAAAATAGTAACGTGGCCTACAACAGGATCTGTCTTTGGATAACAAAGCAACCAGGATTAGGTATGTGTTATTCCAAACAGGGAACATATTATTGTACTATAATAAAAGAGTTCCCCACCCAAGATAAAATGGCCTGGGTTAAGATGTAATTTATTTTCCTCCTATGTAATACTCCAGAAGTAAGGTATCCAAAGCTACTTCACTATCTCTGTCTTTCTCAACTGGTGGCACTCATTTCAGGACAAGGAAGCTACTCTAGTTGTTCTTTATTTCTCAGCCAGAGGGAGGTGAAGAGGGCCATAGATTTAGGTAACAGTGTTTTTAAAAGTAAGGCTGAGAATGTCACACACATCACTTTTGCTTATATCCTGTTGGCCAGAATATAGTCATGATACCATGATGTAAGAGATTCTAGGAAATGTGTAGTCTAACTAGGCAGTTATGAACCTCCAGTAAAACTACATTACTATAGGAGAGAATGGAACTAACAGTGAACAACACTTTCTATTATTTGTTATGAAGTCCTGCAGAATAAAGAGGTCACTTCAATTCCATTAGTGTTCTAAGAATGCCCATGTCTGGCTCTTTGTACACTAATAAGACTTTGAGGAAGAGTCTAATAAAAAGTTTATGTAAATATAGTCTCCAAGAGTCATGATAGACACAAAGACAAAGCATTGCTCAGCAAGGCAAAGTTTACTTCTGCAGAAGGGTGTGCCATCAGACAAATCTGGCCAGTAAGTATACAGAGTAGGTAGGCTGTTCCCTATTTATCCCTAAGGCAGCGGGCCCCACCCTTCTGCTCAGATTGGTTGAGCTCAGCTTCCCAATCTGCTGGCGATTGACTAGTTTGAAGAAAGTAAGATGTATTATTTACATAAGGTAATCATTAACATTAATAGTACACAAGCAATCTCAAAACATCTCCACACTCTCTGCTATTTCTTGAACTATCTGAGGTGGGTCTTCTGAGGTGGGTCTTAGTTCTAGCCAAGAGCAACTGGTTAAGACAAAACCTTACATCTCAAAAACCCTTCCTTATCCCAAAGCAATTCTTTTCTTGTTTTTACTTGCTGATATCATCTAAGCAGAATAATCAACAAGAACTAAGTCACCAGGCTAAATTAGGAAATTTTCAACAAACCACTTTTATAGAAAAGACAGTTTTCCTCACAAAAGGCAGACTTTCTGTGAGGTGAGCTCTTTCTATGAGAGCTCAAGTAATGATCTTAGAGATACTAGTGGAGAGATTTTCCTTGTAGTCTTTGCTGGGACATGGAACTCCAAGTCTCACTAACAAACTGTAATGATTACTAAGAGGGACTATATTAGATAGAAGCAGAAGCTAAGATTAAGGTACCAATCTTTTTGTTTGGAGGAGGTACAAAGCAGGGAGGAAAAAAAAAAGACAAAAATAAATCAAGGAAGATGGGAAGAGATGTAATGCAGTGTGCACCACTTGGTATGGTATCACTCCCTGTGAGGTACAGAGCAATGAGGGGTACAGTGGACATGTTCATTCAGCAAGGAGAAACCATGCCCTGGGATGGCCCAGAGGTGAGAAAGGAGAGGATGAGTTTATCTCTGCTTCCCATTTCCTATTTTCCCTTGTCAAGTTTTCCCCTGCTAGAAGTGAGCTCTCCCTTTCCATTGTGAATCTGGAGGGGCAATTGACAAAAGTATAACTCTACTCAAGAGAGACAAAGGGTGTGGTCAAGGGAATTTGAGAAAAGGCATAGGTTTTTGTCCTTATTATAGGGACACGAAGGCTGGGGTAAGGACATAAAGGCTCAAGAAGACCTACGTTGGGTCTGAAAGATTAGCTGTGCTGCCTCAATGTATCTTCTCCATTTGCCTGCTGGGGAGTTAAAATATATTTCTAGACATATTCCTAAAATTTACTGCATTGTTGAAAACCATCACATAAAATATTTAATGTATGAGCTCCCTGAAATAGATATAACATCACAACCCAGTACATGCTGAGAGCCACATGAATGGGGTTCCAGGAGAGGAGAACACTTCATGGAAATGATAAGATTTTACCTGAGCCTTAAGTGAATAATGGTAAACTTAAGTATGTTTGAAATAGGAAGAAGGGTGTTCTGGGCTGAGTCAAGGCACAAAGATATGTTTACATGGTAACCAAGAGCAACAGAAGAAAAAAAATGAATATCTGCCATTGTGTAGAGAAGGAAAGAGTAAGAAAGATAGGCTGAGCTTGCTAAGAAAGAAATCAAGGAAGCAATCGTACTTGGAATAGCTGAAAAAATATATATGTAGGAATAAATTTAACCAGGGAAGTGAAAGAGCTTTACAATGAAAATTATAAGACACTGTTGAAAGACATAGAAGAACACACTAAACATGTAAAGATGATATTCAAATGTTCATGACTTAGAAGAATCATCATTGTTAAAATATCTATACTCTCCAAAGCAGTTACAGATTCAATGCAATTCTCATCAAAACACCAATGGCCTTCTTCACAGGAGAAAAGGTAATCTCTAAATTCATATGGAAACATAAATGACCCTGAATTAGCCAAAGCAAATTTGAACAAAATTACAAAGCAGGAGGCATCATAGAACTTAACTTCAAAACATATTAAAATTTTATTAAGTACAACAGCATGATACTGTAAAAAAGCAAAACAAAGCAAAACAGGTGCACAGAAAACCAGACAATAAATCTAACTTCGACTGCCAACTTATCTTCAACAAAAGTGATAAAATATGTATTGAAGAAAAGTCAGTCTTTCCACAAAAACTGGATATCCATATGAAGAAGACTGAAACAAGACCACTAAACATCCTGTACAAAATTCAATTCAAATTGAGTCAGATACCTAAATGTAGGACCTAAAACTATAAAACTACTGAAGGCATTGTGGATTTGTACAAGCAGTGATTTTTTTTTTTTAGTTTTCTTAATTTAATTTTTATTTTTTTCACACTTAATTTTTTATTTTTAATATATTTTTATTGTGAAAATACTGTACAGAGGGGTTACAATTACGTGGGTAAGATAATGAGCACAATTCTTATCAAGCATTGCAGCCTCCTGCTTTGTTTCTCCTTCCTGTCCCTTCATATCCTCCCCCTTCCCCTGCCCCTGTCCTCCCCCACCAAAGTTGTAAAGTTCGTTTTTCGACATAACGACTTGTACATCTCATTGTTGTAATGGGTCCTCCTGTATCCCTGTTTTTACAATTTGTTTTTTCCCTTCCCCTCCACATATACCAACATCATATACAGTGAGAGCAGGGGTTGTACCATGGGGGAGGGGCATACAAGGCAACAAAGACATAATACGGGGCTGGGAAGGCGGCTCAGTGGTAGAGTGCTTGCCTTGCATGCATGAGGCCCTGGGTTCGATTCCTCAGCACCACATAAGCAGAAAAAAAAAAGCTGGAAGTGGCACTGTGGCTCAAGTGGTAGAGCACTAGCCTTGAGCTGAAGAGCTGAGGGACAGCGCCCAGGCCCAGAGTTCAGGCCCCACGACCAGACCAAAAAAAAGACATAATATGTTAGAAACAATCGCATGAAAGATCTCTCTCTCTCTCTCTCTCTCTCTCTCTCTCTTTTTTGTCATTCGTGAGGCTTGAGCTCTAGGCCTGGGAGCTGTTCCTGAACAATTCAGCTCAAGGCTCAAGGCAGTGATTTTTCCCCAAAAGGAAATATGGACAAATAGGATTATATCCAAGAAATAGAAACAAATAAGAAGTCCTTTTCTGGGCAACAGAGGAAACAGCTATAGAGAGAAGAAACAACATATTGAATGGAAAAAATATTTGCAAATGATTGATATAACAAGAGATTAATATCCAGAATACATAAGAAACTATAAAAATATTCAATAGCAAAATAAGTGAAAGAAACACATTTTTTAAAAAGCCTACTTAAAATATGGCCAAATAATTTGAACAGACATTTCTCAAAGATGATATACAAATGGCCAACAAAGACATGAGAAACAATGGCTCCTGCCGGTAATCCTAGCTACTTAGGATACTGAGATCTGAGGATTTTGATTCAAAGCCAGCCTAGGCTGATGAATTTGAGACTCTTATCTCCAATTAACTAGCAAATAGTTGGAAGTATATTTGTGGTTCAAGTGCTAGAGTACCAGTCAAGTGAGGGTAAGAAGCCCTGAGTTTCAGCACCAGTACTAGTACCAAAAAAAAACAACAACAAAAACAACACCACTAACTCCCCCCCCCAAAAAAAACAACCAAACCAAACAACAAATCAAACAAACAAACAAAAAAAAGGATGTGAGAAATGCTCTATCTCACTACTCAGCAGAGAAATGCAAATCCAAACATCCATAAGATAATAGTTACTATAGGTATAATAAAAAAAAAAAGACAAAACTTAAATGCTGTCAAGGATGAGGAGATAGGAGAATCTTACCTACTGTTGGTGGGAATGTAAATTAGTATATTCATTATGGAGAACAATAATGAGGTTTTTCTAAAACCTGAAAATTGAATCACCACGTGATTTGGCAATCCCATAACTGGGCATCTATCCAAAGGAAATGTGCAAGGCATATCAAAGAGATACCTACACTTCTATGTTTACTGCAGAACTGCAGCTAGGTTGTGGAATCAACTTAGATGTTCACTGTGGGATGAGTGGGGGAAGCAGTTGTGATTCATATATACAATGGACTATTATTCAGCTACAGAAAAGAATGAAACCCCATTACTTGCAGCAATACAGACGGAACTGGAGGACATAATGTTAAGTGAAGTAAGCCAAATACAGAAAGATAAATGTTGAATGTTCCCATTCAGCTGTGGGAGCTAACAAAGTTGATCTCATATAAGTATAGTGTGAAATAGTGAGATTACTTGAAGTTTAAAAGGTAAGAAGGGAGGGAGAGAGGTTGAATACAGGGTATCAAAATCAAGTTAAATAGGAGGAGTAAATTCTTATGTTCTAGAGCACAGTGGGTTGACTATAATTCACAACAATTTATTATATGTTTTGTAAAGAACTGGAAAATAGCTGGGTGCTGATAACTCACGCCTGTAATCCTAGCTACTGAGGAGGCTGAGATCTGAAGATCACATTTCAAAGCCAACCCCAGGCAGAAAAGCCCCGGAGACTCTTACCTCCGATAAAACATTCAGAAAACTGGAAGTGGTGCTGTGGCTCAAGCGGTAGAGTGCTTGCCTTGAGCTGAAGAGCTCAGGGACAGTGCCCAAGCCCAGAGTTCAAGCCCCACAACCAAAAAACAAAACAAAACAAAAAAACAAAAAAAACCCCAAAACTGGAAAATAAGTTGAATCTTAAATTGTGGATATTCTTAAAAAAACGAACATACAGAATGTAAACTTGTCCCCCCAAAGCTCATAGGCAATTAGTGTTGCGTTTTTAGCGCTCAGAGAATAGGAAACTTGGAAGATGGAGAAGGGAAGTTGGAAAAAAATCCCATTATGCAAACTATCCCTTAAAAAGGACATCCACACCTGGTCCTGGTCAGAGAGGTGATAACGAAGTGGGGGAGGAGGGTGTTGCTCGTGGGTAGTATACTTCAGGGGTGTAAGGGGCAAGAAGGAAGAGCAGGAGGACAGTGGAATTTTTCTCAATTGTAGTTTTGCCCAGTTTCTGCTCTGAGCAGACTTGGTCTGCCTGGTTCGAAGTGGTCACTTTAGTGCTACGAGGAAGGTAACATCAGCACAGGAGAGGATTGCTGAAAAAGAGCCATCTGGGCGCTGGTGGCTCACACCTGTAATCCTAGCTACTCAGGAGGTTGAGATCTGAAGATCACAGTTCAAAGCCAGGTGGGGTAGGAAAGTCCGTGAGACTCTAATCTCCAATAAACCACCAGAAAACTGGAAGTGGCGCTGTGGCTCAAGCGGTAGAGCACTAGCCTTCTGCTGAAGAGCTGAGGGACAGCGCCCAGGCCTAGAGTTCAAGCCCCACAACCCAAAAAAAGTCATATCCTGTAGCAATGTGAGTTGGGGGGGAGGGAAGAAAGAAGAGGAAGAAGAGGAGGAGGAGGGGGAAGAGGAAAGAAAGAAGAGAAGGAGGGAGAGAGGATGGAGAAGGAAAGGAGGAGTGGGAGGAGAAAGAAGAGGGGGAAAAAAGGAGGAGGAGAGAGGAGGAGGTGTGAAGGAGGAGGAAGGGGAGGAGGAGGAAGAGGAAAGAAGAAAGAAAGAAGGGGAGGAAAGAAGAAAGAAAGAAGGGGAGGAAAGGGAGGAGAAGGAAAGGAAGAGGAGGATAGAAGAGGAGGAGGAGAAGAGGAAGAGGAGGAGGCAGACCTTGTCTAGAGTCTGATTTAGAACTTCCCTATAATTCTATGTTGCTGTCATCCTGTTAGACCAAGTGACAGAAATTTGTGATGACTACGGACTTTTGTTCTAGCCTACTCCTTACAAAGCGTATTTTCCAGCATATTTCATCTCTAACCATGTGCCTGCTGCTGCTCCTCACCCCAGCTCATTCCAGAGCTGCCTGTGGACTGAACCATGGCTCAGTTTTGTAACTGTTCCAATGTATTTCCCCAAATCTCTGGGGATGTTTCCCCTGTAGTAACTTACTCTTCTAGAAAGTCTTCAGCTGCTACCCACACAACACATGAGTCACAACAGCATCTGATTCACAGCTAGTGAAACCCTGAAAAGTAAAACTGTTATTAGTGAAAAAAAAAGTTTAGCTTAGGAGCAATGAAGGAAGATTCAATTCCCTTTGCAATGAAACCCCCACAATGTTGTTTTTAGATCTTTTTTTTCTTTACATCGCAAACCTATATGTTTTGAGAAAATATTTTGGTCCTCAATTCTGGGAACGTAAATTGTGAGGAAGTGCAGTGAAGGGATGACTTAATTGTGTTTATTTGAATGTCTAGGGGATAAGATAATTCACTAGCTTGGGAAAGAAAAGAAAGTTCCATAGTAGTTAAAGATAGTTTGTCAGAGCCTGCCAATAAATGCAGAGCTCTAGATTTTCAAGGTTTGATTAAGGGAGCTCACAGAGTATTAAGGTTTGTAGAATTCTGACAGAACTTCTGTAAGTTAGTGAATTAGCCTTCATTATGGGTGACAGTGCTTTAAGACAAATCAACCCAGGGCCAAAAATTTAGGAAGGTCTGGGCTGGGCAGTTCTCACGGGGCATCAAACACATCTTGTCGTCACAGGTCTGCTGAGGATACAGTGAGCAGCAGGGTTCATTGGACAGGACATGCAAGCAGGCTCCATCCACGGCTGACAGTCAGTGCTACAACAACCGCACAGAAGAAAGCCACTGATTCTTCATTTCAGCCTTGCAATGTCCAATGGGTACCTACAAGCGGGAGAAAAGTCAGCCTCACAGCCTCCACTTTGCATGTCTCCTCTGCTCTGAGCCATTCTCTCCTTCAGTCACCCAGGATTCCAGGCACAATGAGACTGATCTATAAAATCCCTGTAGCCAGAGTCATATCTACTCTCTAGGCACTAAGGATTTTCTTACAGAAACAAGGCCCCGATGCACCTATCCTGAGATTGGTGTACCGCAGATTTGGCCACACCATCCATCAGAACCATTTAATTTTGTAGACTTCTCGCTACTTGCTCCAGTTCTTCCTGTGTTTAAACCTAAAGCTCAGATCAGTGCCCTGGATGTGGGCCTAAAGGCTTCGTCTACTGTTCCCCCTCACAACTGGGTGCATTGATAAATCTCCTTTGTTTGATTTTCACCACTATTTATCTCTTTAATTGAAATATTGGACCAAAAGTGGCCTATCTTGACATGTGGGAACCTTTGGGGTCGAGCTTCTGGCCCAGGAATTCAGTTACCATTGCGAATTGTTGGCCAGGAGCTCATCTAAGGCTATTGACAAAAAGCAGGTACAGACCCTTCCAAGCACAGGGTTTTGGAACCCTCTGCTTTCTTATGTGGTAACTAGCATCCCCCTGAGCAAACATCCCAAGCCAGGTGGAATCTGCATGACATTTTTCAGCCTAGCTTCAGAAGTAAGACAGTGCTGAGTATTGGCTGAAGCAGCAACAAGCCCACCCAGGGTCAAAGAGGAGGCTGAGACCCCTAACACAAGCCAGAAAGAAAATGAGATAAAGAAAATGAGATCTACTGTCCTAGATCACAAGCCTTCAATTTCCTTGAGCTCTTCTCTGGGGATTGGCCCCAAGTTCATGTCTAACTCAGCTAGCATGTGATATCCACTTGACCACGGGCATCTTCACAGCACCCCTTTGAATCTCCCCGCTCTTCTATCTACTTAGAATAGAAAATCACCATAGGTTCCATTTCTCCCCTTTTAAATACTTTATAGCTGATTTTCTTCAAATCAGCTAATAGATCCTAACTTACACATAGAATGTCCACAGTAATTTTCTTTTTTTTTAACTCTTTTTTTTTTTTTTTGCTGGTCATAGGGCTTGAACTCTGGGCCTGGGCACTGTCCCTCAGCTCTTGAGCTCAAGGCTAATGCTCTACCACTTGAGCCACAGCACCCACTTCTGGCTTTTTCTGCTTATGTGGTGCTGAAGAATTGAACCCAGGGCCTCATGCATGCGAGGCAAGCACTCTACCACTGAGCCACTTTCCCAGCCAAGTAATTTTCTTTTTTATAAGTCTTATAGAGGTCTAAAAATAATTAATTTCCCCTTTGAAATATCTTTCGCTGGAGGACAGTACACACGAATCTTACAACACATACCATTTCAAAAAGAGTTTCTGTGGTGCTTACCTCCATGGGCAGCTAATTGCCCTTTTCTTTCAAATAATAGAATTAAATTCGTTCTCAACAAAACTCCAGGGGTAGTCCTTTGGAAATAATGGTAGTAGGTTGGACCCTCCTTAGAAAAGAGATTCTATTGGAAGCTGCTTCGGTACCTAAGAAATTGTATTCTATCTAATGCCATGGGCCACTAATAGGTAGGTATCTTGAAAATATACTCTTGCTCTCAAATGGAATAATTGCCAGTAATCCACCAGCCAGGTGAGTACAGCTTTCTACCTTTCTAGACCTCTCAGGTCAGCCTCAGTGCTGTGCTCCTATGAGTTGCTTGATAATAAGCAAATAGGAACAATATTGGACCCTTGGTACTCCTTCAGCTTGAGTCAGGATGCAAGAGTAGTTTCTTCTGTGTGAGGCAGTCAGTCCTGAAAGTGGGCCTTCTCATTAAGAGCAAATGCCACAGTATCACCCGAGTACTTCCCCGAATTATTTAAACTGTTATCCCAGCAAAAGGAAATGGTAAATCAAGGAGAAATAGCATACTACTGAGGTGACAACAGGGATACAGAATTTAATTATGAATACCAAGTCAGGTGTGATGGTTCAGGCCTGTAATCCCAGTACTCAAGAGGTGGAGGTAGGAGGATCACAAGTTCCACATCAGCTTGGGCTATCTATATTTTGAGACTCTGTCTCAAGGAACCAAGTGCTGGAGATACAGCTCAGTCGTAGAATATTTGTCTAGAATATCCAAGGCCTGTTGTTCAATCCCCAGTACTACAGAAATAAATAAATGTGAATTATTTTTAGAAATTAAAACAATTTATAAAGTAATTGAATTATTAGAGATGGTAAATGTAAAAGACTTTCTGTAGGACAATGGTATTTTATGATGACTTTGTATTCATGTTTTATGGGGAAAAATCCTGCACATATTCAGCACAGCCATGCCATTTTCGGGGGAGAGATTTTTTAAATTTACAGTTGGTTATATCCATGGATAGAGATGCCATGGATTCCAAAAGAATCCAACAAAGCCAACACTTCTCGTGTAGATTCACCTGCTGATTTCTACATGTATTTTCAGGGCATTTTCGCCAAAGAATCTCTCTCAGTATTTAAAAGGACTTCATTGAGTTTACACAAAAAAGTATGACTTTTATTGTGTTTATTAAAGAAAATTCTTGGAAAATTAATTTCCAAGTCTACCAAAGATATTTTCAAACTTGCTGCTAGAGGAGAGGGTTATGAGAAAACTAACTTAAATATTCCTTACTTGATGCAGACTTTTTAAAAAAGAAAAACAAAGGAAGTTAAATAAATTACAGTAAGATTACATTAATAAACAAAAGACAAGTAGTCAGCCCGGGAGATGGCTCAGTGATTGATAAGCAACTGTCAAGGTAGATAATCAGCTAGTGCATGTATGGCAAGATCTTGGTAGAAAGCAAAAGGCTCATTTTTATTGTTATTGTAAAGGTGATGTACAAAGGAGTTACAGTTATACGAATCAGATAAAGAGTACATTTCTTTTTGCACAGTGTCACGCCTTCCCTTGATCTCTCCCAGTTTTTCGCTCCCTCCCCTACCCACAAGTTGTAGAGTTCATTTCTAACATAGTGTCTAGTGAGTACCACTAGAGTACCTTCTGTTTCTGTACCTCCTTTACCCTGCCAAAGACAGGCAAATGATCAAACATGGCAAAAGGAAAAGAAAATAAAAACAGCAACAAAAACCCTCTTATTTTCATTTCCTGTAGTTCATTTCGATAAATATTATTTTATATGATCAGATGCACATAGATATTGTGCCTTTGTGTTCCTCTCCTAAGAATATCCTCCTTTGGGGGCTGGGAAGGTGGCTCAGTGGTAGAGTGCTTGCCTTGCATGCCTGAGGCCCTGGGTTTGATTCCTCAGCACCACATAAGCAAAAAGAAAAAAGCCAGAAGTGGTGCTGTGGCTCAAGTGGTAGAGCGCTAGCCTTGAGCTGAAGAGCTGAGGGACAGCGCCCAGTCCCAGAGTTCAGACCTCAGGACCGGACTCCCCCCCTCAAAAAAAAAAGAATATCCTCCTTTGGTCTCAGTGTGTACCAGTCATAAGATAATTACGGGAAGTGAGCCAGATCCAGAGAAACATAGGTTACATGATTTTCCTCATTTGTGGTAGCTAGAATGTGCCTATAAATCTATAAGTAAACACACTAGATGTTAAAAAAAATTCACTGGGACATGATAAATTAAAAAGGGCTCATTTTCAACAGTTAATGTAAAGACAATTGAAGAGGGTGTGTGCAGTATGGAAGTATAGTTCTCAGGACTAGCCAAGGGGGGAGCATTTCCTACTCTGAGTACCACAGGATCAAAGGAAAGGAGCAGGTGCATACACCCAAAGAATGAAGCTACACGGATGGTCCTCAGTGGCAGGATACAGCAGCATCTGTGCAAGGGGGAGAGTCAGGGGATGTGATCCCAACTTCACTCCTTGCTTGGTGTCCTCCAGTCTCCGGATAGCTAAATCCAACGTAAGCTGGAAAGACCAGGGAGCTCATATCTGCAGGCCATACAGGCAGCTCTGGGACTCAGTGGGGGGAGGAGACGGTAGGCTATAGAACTGGGGAGGGAACAAAAATATGGCATAGGAAATTTCCTAAAAAGAACTTTTGAACTCATTAAAGGCTATCACAAAAGAGCTTATGCAACTTATCAGGAATGGTAATTACCTCTTGAATGAGGTAGCTTAATCACATTACACTATAATGTTTGGCCTCCATTCAGAAATAATTTTCTTTCTACATATAGCAGAAATTGGTTAGATCTTGATTTTATTGTAATTCACCACCTGTTAGGAAACTCACTGTTTAATTTACTTCTTGTCATGGTGGTTACAAGGAAGAGGTTATCTTTTTTGATATTTCATGCCTGTGAAGGGTTAAATTAGGGTTTGTAAACTTGCTACTATCCCTATACCTTCTCCTTCCCCCTTGTCAAACTTATTACAATACTTACATATTTGCAAATGATTGTCTTCCAGCCACCCCACCCAGTGACCAAAATCTATGAGAGTCAATGGATGTAACTCTTACTTATTGATTTGTTAAACTTTAAGTTGGATACATTGTCATGTGCCTAACAGGGTTATTTATGAAGCATGCAGACAACCAGAAACAGAAAGACACCTGCTGGTCCCACCAGAAAACCAGAAATGGAGTTGTGGTACAAAATGGTAGAAAATAAGCCTTGAGCACAAAAGCTCAGGGACAGCACCCAGGCCCCGAGTTCAAGCTTCATGACTGACAAAAACCCTACACAAAAGGAAAAACAAAAACAAAAATTGCCAGAGATGATTTTATTAAATCACTATTTTTATAGTCACTTGAGTGACTTTAAAGGAAAGCAGATCTTTTTGTTCCTGTTAGATGTAGAGACTTGGATACCTCAAAGAGGTCCTCGGTGATTTCATCAGTATAGGCTTTGGAAGTGAATGCTGATGTACAGTGGATTTCCTTTGAGGTGTGTTCCTTGGGGAGGTGAATGATTGGGAATGCAGAATTCAGAAAAACATTTCCTTCTTAGGGACAGTCAGAAAAACTCTTAGAAGCACAGCTTCTGATATAGTAGAGAAACAGAAAGAAGATTAGATGTAGCTTCTGGGCCATATTATAATGAAAGAAATACATCAAATGTATCAGTTTAGTTGACTTTTGAAAGTAATAGATAATGTGGCATTTATTTATAGGCATATGAATCCCTCTTCCAGATAAGATAAGACTGGACATTGACCATTTGTCCACAACTATTATAGATAGACAAATAATGTAGCTAGGCTGCAGACTTTATTGGGATGAACACAGGGCAAGTGTTGTATCTGATTCTTAATCTGGGAACCAATCTTCCCTCCTTCGACTATTTTCTGACTCACTGGATAAACCAAGTGTATTTCTCACCCCTTTGTTACTGCCTAGAGAAGACATAATGACAGGTCATTATGTCTGGATAGGTTCAATGCTATGCTGGAAGGAAATCTGGGCAACTGGGAGCAGCAAGATCTGGTCCTATCAAATAGCAGTGCTCCCCTTGGAACTGGAGAAGGGAAATGCCTTTCAAAGCTACTACATTTCATTGCTGTCTCCCTCTCTCCACTCAGCATCCGTCTTTGGAAATGTCACATGACTTCGTGTCTGTGCTTCTTGAAGGAGTCTCCTTTTCCTTCATGAATCTCTCTTCCTCTTCCTAGCATTACAGCGGGGTTTGTTTTCACTTTCAACCAAAATCTGGTACTACTTTGTAGTTATTTGTAATTACCACTAAGCTCATTTTGGTCTTGTTGGATATTTTAATACAATTCAACTTTCTAATGACCAGGATCTTTCATTGATTTCTACTTCACCTGATACTTGTCTTTTACCATGGAGTTTCTGGGAATGACAGTACATCTGAACTCCTTTGTCTTTTTTTTCTCTTTAAACTGTAGTTTCTAGTAATTTGTGTTAGTTGTTATTGCTGTCATGGTAACTAAATTACAGAGAAAGAGTTTAAAAAGGAAATATTTGGCTGGGCTTAAGTGGTTCACTCCTGTAATTCTAGCTACTCAGGAGGTTGAGATCTGGGGATCAAAGTTTGAAACCAGCCCAAAGCAGAAAAGTCTGTGAGACTCTTATCTCCAGTTAACCACTAAAAAGCCATAAGTAGAGTGTGTGTGGCTCAAGTGCTAGAGTGCCAGACTTGAACAGAAAATTCTAAGGGACAGTGCCCAGGTCCTGAGTTCATGCCCCAGTTCTGACACAAGAAAGAAGAAAAGGAAGAGGAAGAGAAGGAGAAAGTTGAAGAAGGAAGGAAGGAAGAAAAATTTGTTTTGGTCCATGGTTTTAGAGATTTTGGTCCATGTTGGCTGGTTCATTGTTTTGGGGCCATGGTGTAACAGAGCATCATGGGAGGAGGAACATAATACAACAGCAAATGGTATTCTGGGAAGTGTGGTAGCCAGGAAGAAAAGAGAAGGACAAAGAAGGGACCCAGGCACATGATATAGTCTCCAAGACTTAGCTCCTTCAACTAGGTCCCACCTCAACATTTCTACCAGCTCCTAATATTATGAAATCATATTCATATTATGAATTTATCAAGGGGTTAATTCATTGATTAAATCAGAGCCCTTGGGATCCAATGACTTCCCAAATGGCCATCACTGGCAACCAAGCCCCCAAGACATGATACTTTGGGGACCATAGCAAATTGAAATCATTAGACAATTCAATGGTGTTTCTTCAGGCTTCAATGGCATCTCACAAAATGTCCATGGAAAGTGCAGACATCTAGGCATGTGCCATGCAAGTCACATTTCCAGGAGGTTCTGTTATGCACTGAAGTTTGAAGACTAGAGGCCTAGCACTAGAGCTTCATCTAGGATTGCTTTCTGCAATTCCCCCAAAGACCTTAAGTCATTCTTGATTAGTTTCTTTCTCTATCTAGATAGAAAATGGAGGAGAATGTAGCTGAGGAGGCGGGAGGGAAGGGCTGGTAGGGGAAAAACAAAGGGTGAGGTAACAATGATGGATAAGAAGTGTACTCATTACCTTGCTTATGAAACTGTAACCCCTCTGTACAGTATTTTCACAATAAAAAGCTTCATAAAAAAAGAAAATGGAGGAGAAATGATAAAGTTACATGAACTTCCATAGACCATAGGATCCTGAGCTTCCTCATTCATTTACTAAGCAAGAGAAAACTCAAGAACTCAACTCTTTTACCCCTTGGAAATTTGAACTTATACATTCTAAGTAAACACAGGAACGAGTAGTTTCCCCTGTTTATTTCAAAGCTGCAGTTTTTTGTTTGTTTGTTTTAAAATTTATTGTTTTAGAGGTGACAGCCATTGGGGTTACCGTTACATACATCAGGTAAGAAGTACATTTCCTTTCACATAGTCTCAGCTGTCCCCTCATACCCTCCCATTCCTTCCCTCTCATCTCCACCCACGAGTTGCACAGTTCACTTTCATCAGTGCAAAGCTGCAGTGTTTGACAGGGATGTAAGAGTACTAAAACCCAGAGCAAAGGACAAAATGAAAAAATAGGCTCAAATAGAATGTCTTGAAATGTTTCAACATTTCCCTTTTCCTTCATCTTCCCACAGAGGCAGGAGAGGTTGAGCACTGTCTGCTCCCTCTTTTATAAGGTAAGCACATTTATCTGCAGGCTTGTATAGCTGAATCACATCTGAGTCTTTAAACAAAGATTTCAAAGGATTTCCTCAAACTTGATGCGCTTGTGGATGGAACGTTCTGATGCATGAAGCGGAAGGAAAAGTTATGGAATAGGCATGAAGGCCAACTTTAAGCTGTAAGCCTTTCCCATGACCTGTGCCCCCAAAATAGTAGCTCCTTGCTGGCAATTATCTGAAGCCTTGATCTGACCCTGCCCATGAATGCTTGGCATGTGGAAACAGGTCCAGCTGTCACAGAAAGGCAGATAAAGAAATGTCCCAGTGTTTATAGACTTCTCTTGGACTTCTGTATATCCTCCCAGTAACTGTGGTTTCAAAACACTTGATAAAATTCACGAACATGCCAATAATAGCTTGTTCATCGTAAGCTGGGCTGGATTTGCAGGGCAGCAAGGGGTGACGGCTGTTCCTTCAGGAAAGGTTAGTGGGGTACTGGCAGCCCTTTTAGGAAGTATGGTTCCCCTTTCCCCAAACCAAAGGACTTGTACTCATAGTGTGTGAAGCCTGGGCGAAGAAAGACTTTTTGTTCTTTCCATCAGCTTTCCTTAACCTTCCTTTGCTTTGAAGGTCCTGTTGCTTGTCCTTGGTCTGTCCTTCTGTCCTTGGGTTTCTTAAAGCTGCCTGGAAGTCTTTGAGTTTCTTCCCTTGATGCCTTTAAATCTTCCTTTCTCCTCTTAAATCTCCTCCATGATACCAAGGACCGCTCATGACTTTGTCTGGATTAGAATGTTAAAAGATTTTAACTTAACAAAGAAAATGATACCTGAAGTTTTCTCTTTGAATTGAGAAATGGAGAGAGGCAATGTGGAATTTGTTTAGATGATCTGATCCCAGGAGATCAGGCAGACGCCACACTAGTTTATGTTGAAAAGCATAATACTGTGTATTCCCAGAATCACAGGGAAATTCAGGGAAAAAAACTTGCCTAGTGTAGTGTGTACAGACATTTCCTGACTGAAAAAGAAAAAAAAAGTCTATGGCAAGGTCAGTACAGATAGGACACGAGGGAAATGAGGTCCTTCATGGAGCCAGATTGGAGTGGACAAGGTGTTAAACTTAGGCAAGTGTTCTACCACTGAGCTACACACCCAGTACCCAGTCCAAAATGCACTTAGATGTCATCTGGTTTTCCTTCCTGCAAAATGAGCTGGCAAGGGGGTGGGGAGTGGGGTGGGGGGAGGTTGGGTTCCCAGCAAGCCAGGAGATGAAAGCTATCCTTCCACAAATATCGAACGCTCTATATGTGCGAGGCAAGTTACTGGGTGCTCTGGATACAATGATGTGGTTTCTTGTTTCCCTAACACCATGTGGAAGGGTAATTCTATTAATGAATCATTAAAAATGAAAATATAGCTGAGATCCGTGCTGCAGAGGGAAGGTCTATGGAATATGGAAGCCAATGTGAGAGAGGGTGTGGCATCATCATGGCTCTTAGCTACTGACTAGACTGAGCTCAGAATGACAAAAAGGGATGAAAAAGCATATGCTGAACCCTGGAGAGGTCTGGGGCACCGTGGGCAGAGGCACTGGAGCAAAGACTGGGCTGGAGCAGGGAAGAGTAGAGAAGCTCTAGGAGGGGTCTTGCCTTAGACATTGTCAAGGATTTAAGTCTTCAACATACTAAGCAGCAAGGAACCATTGAACCATTGTTGTTGGTGATAGGTGACATTTTGAGATTTGTGTTGAAGACTGTCCTAGCTATAAGGTGATTGGAGGTGAGTGAGGCATACAGATTCAAGGTAGAAAACAGTAGGGAAAGATAAGCTTGGGCTGAGTTGGTGGCAGTGACGAGATGAAGAATGTCCAAATTGAAATCAGATCCCCATGTGATGAAACACACCTGTGACCCCAGCCCTTGAGAGGCTGATCGTGAGTTCAAGGCCGGTTGAGTCTGCTTACCGAGACCCTGTCTCTGAAAACAGACAGGTACCAGTGGCTCATGCCTGTAATCCTAGCTATTCAGGAGGCTGAGATCTGAGGACTGAGATTTGAAGCCAGCCCAGGCAGTAAAGGCCCTGAAACTGTTATCTCCAGTAATCCAGCAGAAAGCTCCAGAAGTGGCAAAAGCTAAGGACTCTTGAGTTCAATCCCCAGTACTTGCCCCTAAACAAACAAAACAAAACTAAAAGTTAAAAATCAAAAGAGCTTGATGTTTGCACATGCCGTATTACCTTCAAGTGTAAACCCATTGAAGGTAACAAGAGGGAGCAATAACAAGGCTCAGTAACATTTATCTAAACAAACAGCCCCCGTGCCAGATCCCAGGGAGCATTTCCCACCTCTATGCATCTCTAGCACTAGCAGGCGCTGAACAGAAAGCATGAGGCACCCAGGTTATTTTTAGCAAGCTATAGGAAACAGCTAACATTTTCATTTCAGTTCTTCTCATTAAAACCCAGAGGCTAACTTCACACAGTACTTGCTGCTAATGTCTGCGAACTTCTCTTTTACCAGATAATTGACAAGAGCCCCCACAAAAGTCTCCTCAGCATTTCTGCCGAAATTGAGGAAACATTAGGTTTGACACTACCATCCTGTTTGCCAAGACAGCAAAAAATCCCAGCCGGCAAAACTTCCAGTGTGATGAAGCAGAAGAGGGAGGACAGTGCAGGATGACTGATCACTGCAGAGTCTTCCGGGGAGATTTCTCCACGATACATTTTTCCCTGGTCCTTAAAGTCAAAGTAGGAAGTGGCTACTTGGGATGAGCCATAGTGATGTAGGTCAAGATTTCTTCCTCTTTCTTTTCTCCTTTTTCTCTGTCTGCAATTGGTTTTTAGAGTTACATTCATTTTAACACTTTCTTTTTTATTACAATGAGAGTATTTTTAGATTTCATAAGTTAAAATGAAGAGCCTGGGTATGGTGGCACATACCTGTAATCCTAGCTAGTTGGGAGATGGAGATAGGAGGTTCTTGGTATGAGGCTGGTCTGGGCAAAAGCACAAGAGCCCTATCTGAAAAATAAGTAAGACAAAAAGGGCTGGAGATGTGGCTCAAGTGGTATAGTGTATACCTTGCAAGAATTAGGCCCCAAGGTTTTACACACACACACACACACACACACACACAACACATGTATACACATATGTGTGTGTGTGAATAGCCAGTGTCTGACTTATTATTGAGCTAATGACATGGCCTCCCAGGACCTTCACCATTTGACCAGAGAAGATTATTTTGATTCCTCCAGCTCAACAGTTCTCCCATTTCTCCCACCCCTGCCATTCTGGTACCATGTTCACAGCACTGGTCCTATAGGTATCCTCTGACATTAGTAATATCCTAACACCTTTTTCTTTAAGTTGATTCATTTGCTTACCCAAGTAGTTTTTTAATCTGCTTACAAAAAGTTTGGCAATATGAAATCATGGAATTGATGTGCTAATGGATTTTGTAACACATGTGAATAAGCATGTAATTAAAATACACCTGTTTCTTGTGTCTATGATAGAATCATTCTGTATGCCATCACAATGCTATGTAGACCCAGCCCTCAGAACTCTTATGTGAGCTGATTCAAACTCTACTTGCTGTGCTAACAGCTGTTCTTCACATCTGGCCTTGTCTACCCAGGCTTATTTTCCAGGTCTGCCTAAAATAAAATCTAAGGATTGGCCAACCCAATCTTCTTGTGGCTCCTTGTAGGGACTCTGTATGCCTGTTGCTCCTGTAATAAGGAAAGAGAAATTCTGACCTCCTCTGAGAAAGAACAAGTGGGGAAAGCAAAGCACATGGTTGGGTGAACAAGCTACCTTTGCCATTAGACCAAGATAATCCTTAAGGTGAGTAGCTGCTGGGATAAGGTTTGGTGAAAAATAAAAAAAGAAAGGTTGGTCCTGTGTAGGCTTTTTTCCTAAAAAGGAAGATTGATCCTGCCCACTTACTACACAAATTTTTGAGTGACTCCATAGAATTCATCTTTTCACAAGGAAAGCTTGTAATTAACCATTACAAACTTATTTTCAATGTGCAAATGTATTTATTCTATGCAATTAGAAATAAAGTAAGACTTTTATTCTTCCCTCCTGAAAACTAAAGTGTTCAGGAGATAGAAGAGTAAATAGGTGAATGGGATTAAGATACCACCATCCTTATAGTAGAGGGTCAGAATACCTTCAGCCATAGCAGGAAGACTGTCCATTGCACTGGAGGCTCAGACAACACTTCTAGAGGATGTAACCCTCAAACTGAGGCTTGATTTATTAAGTCTCTTGGGTGTGGATTGGGTAAATGGGCAGCGTAGCAAAAGAATGTCCTTCTTGGGAGAATAGACAGTATGTAGTTTAATAGAGATGAAACACTTTGCTCTCCCTCCCCCATCATTCTCTCTCTCTCTCTCTCTAAAAACATATATATATATACACATACACATATATACATATCCACATATATAAAAATATATGAAAGATACACACCTCTCTATATCTGTATCTGTATATATATATATATATATATATATATATATACAGTATATACACATATATATGAAGCACCCACATACACATAGATATGAGACACAGAGAAGTGGAGGGGGAGGGGAAGAGGATGGAGGGACTTGAGAGACATACTAAGAAGGATATGATGATGAAGGATGTGGGAAACTAGAAGGAGCTGTTTAGGCAGATGCTAAGATTTCCAGCCTGGGTGTTTGAAAGAGTGCTATTCTCAGAGGTGGAAGTCAGGAAAAGGATGCAATTTGGGGAACACAAGTTTCTTTTGGAACTGTATTTCTTGGGGTTGGTGTACACAGTGACTGGGTATGAAACAGTGATATTTGAATTCTTTCTTGACCTTGCTTGCCTACTTCTCTGAATCTTCTCTATTAGATGTATTTCCTGCTGTGGCTTGATTATCCATCAAGAGAAGGTGGTATCTATGAACGCACTTTGTAAATGTCTTCTCATATAAATATTTATGTCCAGGAAAGAGCAATGTGTAAACAGCAGAGTCATCAGCATACTTAGCTTCCAAATAGGCAGAGAGTGTGGCTCCTTTGCCTACAACAGAGTACTCAACAAAGATCTCTCTGCCGAGTTTCCAATATCACTGACTGACCTCTGACAGGCTTAATTCCTATGGCACTAAAAGGCATTGCTTTGCTACTCGACATCCCCAGTCAATAACCACCATGTTTTTATTTTCTCAAAATCTTGTTAAATCTTTTATACTAGTCCACTTGTGAAGGTAGATATAGCATTCATTTTCAGGTAAAATTGGGAGCCCCATCACACCACACAAATATCTTGATATTCATTAGTGAAATGAGTGGGGCTCAAAACATGTAGGTAGATTAGAAATCTCCCACAAGCAATGTGTGGTATGCTATAAGTGGTATACCAGTTGTCCTGCTTATGCTTAGGCAGACCTGGAGCATTTTGGCAGTTTAGATGTGAGTTTTTGAAGGTCTTGTAATGTGTTTTTAGAATGGAATACATCTGGGCTAGGTGCCAGTGGCTCACGCCTGTAATCCTAGGTACTCAGGAGGCTGAGATGTGAGGATCGTGGATCAAAGCTAGCCTGGGCAGCAAAATCCCTGAGACTCTTTATCTCCAATAAGCCACCAGAAAAATGGAAGTGGCACTGTGGCTCAAGTGGTAGAGCGCTAGCCTTGAGCTGAAGAGCTGAGGGTGAGTGCCCAGGTCCAAAGTTCAAGCCCCACAGTCAAAAAAAAAAAAAAAAAAGAATGGAATAAATCTACCACTGTGAGATGATCATTGGAGAAAACATGAAGATTTGTCTGTCTTAGTGATTGCATATTTATTTTAGTTATGACTAGTATCTTTGGCAACTCATTATGATTTTCTATTTAAAACATCGATATATATTCTTTAAAAGCATGTTTATTTAGGCAAAAAATGAGTTGATTTAAAGAGAGAAAAAGTATTTTTAAGTGTAAGAGGATATGGGAAAACAGAATGCTAGTATTAGAATGGATGTAGTTTGAGAAATCTCATTACTTGGACTCCACTTTGGTGGAGAAGTAGGAAGAAAAGGGTATGATATAGTCCTCATGGTTTGAGATTTCCTGTAGACAAATAAAGTCATCCTGGTAGCTTTCTTTTCAGGAACTTTAGTCTCTAAAACTGCAAATAATTCTAGGAGATGGTTGCATGATTTTATTTTATTTTTTGTTGGTCATGGACATGAACTCAGAGCCTGGGCATGGTCTCTGAGCTTTTTTTTTCTCTCTCAAGGCTAGCACTAACACTTTGAGCTACAGTTCTACTTCCAATTTTAGGTGGTTAATTGGAGATAAGAGTCTCATGGCCTTTCCTGCCTGGGCTGGCTTCAAACCAAGCTCCTCAGATCTCAGCTAGTATTACCGGCATGAGCCACCAGGGCCTGGCTATTTTATTTTTTCTGTTTTAGTG
The DNA here is from genome assembly GCF_019054845.1 of Dipodomys spectabilis. Lineage (NCBI taxonomy): Eukaryota > Metazoa > Chordata > Mammalia > Rodentia > Heteromyidae > Dipodomys > Dipodomys spectabilis. The sequence goes on along the minus strand of NW_024870834.1, from coordinate 21,939,048 downwards.
ATTTAGAGTGAATTCTTGCATGTACTAAGCACATGCTTTGTCAATTGAGTTGTACTACTGTCCAAGCAAATTTGTGAATGATCAGCTAATACTCTGACTAGTATCTGTCAGGAGGGAGAGAGTAACCTCAGAGGCTGCTGTGGGAGGATGAGCTTTAAAAAAAAAAAAAGTCAAGATTGTTCACCAACCTCACAGTTTTACTCAAGCCTTAAGGAGAAATTTCGTAGTTAATACCTGGGTTGCTAGTATCTGACCACTTCCTGAGAAGTGAACTGAACATAAATGATTAGTTTTGATGTAATGGTAAGGGCAACTTGAGACCTTCTTTGCATATAGATTTTGCAAATCTTAGAACAGTGCCGTGGGCCTATATAAAAATACTCCACAAAAAAGTCAGATAATGTGATGTTAGGAAAACGAACCCTCAAATATGTATTTTAATGTTTTTGTTTCTTTCATGCATGTGTTTCTAACGCATTTATAAGATTATTTCTTTGTTGCTTTGTATGTCCCTCCCCCACAGTGTAACCCCCGCTTTCACTATATTTGATGTCAGTATAACATGTGGAGGAGATGGGGACAACAAGTCGTTTAAGGATTCAGGTGGACCTGTTGCAACAATGAGAAGTACAAAATGTCATGTCAAAACCAGCTTTACAATGTCGGTGTGGGGGGAGAGGGGGGGTATGATTGGGTGGGGGGGAGGGGGGAGGCTGGGAAGGGAGGTGAAGGGTAAACAAAGGAGGAGGCTGCAATGCTTGGTAAGAAATGTATGCATTATCCTGCCCATGTAATTGTAACCCCTCTGTACAGTATGTTCTCAAATAAAATAAAATAAAATTAAAAAAAAATACTCCACAAATATTTAAACAAAAGAATGAGTGACTGTGAAGTATTTTATATTTATAGTATATATTAACATTAATATTATTATATTTATATTTTATATTTATAGTTACACATGAGGGGATAGAGCTCAGATTTGGAATCATACACAACCAAGTTCATGTCCTATTTCTGCCACTGACTCATTGGGTAACCTTAACGTCTCTGATTCTTATCAAATGGTGCTAACCAGTAGTGTGCTGGTAAGCATTTTACCACTGGTTGTCCCAGGACGAAAAATAAAATCTCTACTTTCCCTTGGATAAATATTCTCATCAAGTTAATGACTGCTTAACCAATGAACTTGAGAAATGATGATTGATTGGCAAATCAGCTGTGATGAGCCCCAGTTGCAGATCTCCATGAATGGTAATGGTGCCAATCTCACAGGGGTTGGTTGTGATTCCTGGAGTACTTGCTGCCTATTAAGCATTGAGCTTCTTAGATTATCCCATTTTTTTCTTATAACAATAATATAAAGTTGATATTATCATCCCTATATCAGGGATGAAGAAATGTAATGGGTCCAAAATATGTAGGTAGGTTAGAAATGGCATACCTATGGCATACCATGAGGTATACCAGTTGTCCTACTTAGGCTTAACAAGTTTTGATCCAGATACAGGTCTTTGAAATTAGTCTTGAAATTAGTTGCCCATAAGAAAGATTAAGGAAAGCCGGGCACTGGTGGCTCACGCCTGTAATCCTAGCTACTCAGGAGGCTGAGATCTGAGGATCGCGGTTCAAAGCCAGCCCGGGCAGGAGAGACCGTGAGACTCCTATCTCCAATAAACCACCAGAAAACTGGAAGTGGCGCTGTAGCTCAAGTGGTAGAGCACTCGCCTTGAGCTGAAGAGCTGAGGGACAGTGCCCAGGCCCAGAGTTCAAGCCCCACGACCGACCAAAAAAAAAAAAAAAAAAAGAAAGATTAAGGAACTCATGAATGGGTACATAGCTAGCCATGGTACTATTCACTAGGTTGCCTCCTGTATTTTTAAATAATTTATTTTAATTTTTAGTTATTTCAATTGGTATTACTTATATGATATATATTTTATTAGTATTACTTATACTAATTATATTTATGTTATATATATATATGTTATTATATATATAATATATATATTTATGTTATATATGTTATGTTATATTTATGTTATATATACACTTACACTATACTTATTTTTAGTTATTTTTATTAGTATTACTTATATTTAGTATTACTTATATATAGTAGTTGTACAAATGAGTTGCCATTTAACAAAGTAGTTTATGAATACATCTTGATCAATGTCACTCCTTTCAACAGTCTCACCTAAACCTCCCAATCTACCCCTTCCCTTACGTTTCTTAATTTTGTAGGATATACATTGAATTCTTTTTTTTTTTTTTTTGTCGGTCATGGGGCTTGAACTCTGGGCTGTCCCTCAGTTCTTCAGCTCAAGGCTAGCGCTCTACCACTTGAACCACAGTGCCGCTTCCAGTTTTCTGAATGGTTTATTGGAGATAAGAGTCTTATAGCCTTTCCTACCCAGGCTGATCCTCAGATCTCAGCCTCTTGAGTATCTAGGATTACAGGCGTGAGCCACCACTCCCAGCGTACATTGAATTCTTGACTGCATTCTCTACCCCCTTTCCCTCTTCATTCGTCTATCCTTCTCCCCTTGACCACATTCCTCCTCTTTCACATTCTTATCTCCTGGTGTTTGAACTTTGACTTGGCCTCTCTAAGGAATGATGCTTTTTGAGTTCTCCCTTGAATCTACCAGATGTCAGCTAATACATTTGAGGAACAGGACAAATCCATATATAGTATTTAGCATATAATAGATGCTTCAATAATCTAACTTTCCATTTACCTCCTTCATTTCTCTTAAAAAGACATTGGTAGAAAAATTCCCTAAACCGGATCCCAAACATCCATGGAAGGCTCTAGCTATGGAACAGCTCAGAAACATTTATTTTTGAAAACACACACTATGTTTTATAGGAAGAAATAAAATGGCACAAGAAATTTTGAATATACAAAACAAAATGTCTCTGTAGTTCAAGTATTTGAGGGATCGAATTGCTTTCTATTGACCAATTTAGCAAGCCAATGGCTTCAAACACATGAGAGTTCTCTCTATGGGAGGACACACACCACTCCAGCAAATGGCAAGCTCACGGATATTCCCAATAGTCTGACATTCAGTTCTTCATTAAATATGGAAAATTAGTACTTATGCACTGTATTTTCTGTTCTGGGACGTACATGGCCTCCCTCAGATAGGGACATAAGTTGGTTTGGAGGATATAGGGTGGGGGAGTTGTCTGAGCCAATAGGGAGCCAGCCTTGCCAGAACTATTCCCCACCCACATCCTCCAGCCTGGCAAGTCAAGTACTTGCTTAAAGGTAAATAACCATGTCATCCACCTGTCCTGACCAATGAAGCTTAAGAACAAATGAGATGGAGGATGCTAGATTCCATTTTGATTTTTTTCTTTTTTGTTGGTGTAAGTTAAATTGTACACACTGAGGGAAAAAAGGAAAAAATTATATCTCTCTTCCTGCTCTTTGATGTTGTCTGTCATCTGGGTACATAGCCCAGAAATATGGTCCTTCCAGCTTCATTTTAAGCAAGGTAAACAAATACCCTTATTGTTTAAAAGTCTTTTCTGTGTGGACATTGACATTTGCAACTGATAATTAAAATAGATTATCAAATGCACCTGCAAGAACATAACTGTTAGAACTTGTGGCCTTCAAAAATCCAGTGGATATGTTAGGAAGCTTTCTGATACAAGGAATTCACTATCCTGATTTCAGCTGATGGAAGCTAACTTCAGCTTCAGGAAGTCTTTACCTATAGCTGGAAACACATTGGGATGGGTTTGGTGGCAGGTGCACCTGGCCTTGCTTCTCCAAGATTCCTTTATACTTTCTGCTGAGAATGCATTTTGTTCTCAGCCAAGATGACTGCTAACTTCTAGGCATCATGTATGAACAAGACAATGCCTGGTGGAAGAGAGGTATTGGTCCTTTCCTTGTGTCTTTAGAGAAGAGAGAAGAGATGCTTGGGGGGAGGGGTGGGGGGAGCAGCAAGGCTCATTTCTATGTCCCTAGCCATGGAAACAGTTGCTTGGTCATCATGGGCTACCTTTGGAGTGGCGTGTGCTTAGCGGAACCTACTCCAACCAGTGACCAAGTGTAACTTTCACTTTTCTCATGTTTCCTTTGCCTGGATATCTTTCATGGTCTCTGATTTTTTTCTCTCCTTTCTTGCTTGCCTTAAGTCTTAAGGTCCCTTGTGGGTACTGAGTGCTTATTTCCACCAGTTGTTGCTTTTTATTTTATTTTAAGGAATTTGACCCTTTGTTTCTGAGTGCTTATTCCCAAACCCATTTTATTTATTTATTGGCTAGTCCTGGGGCTTGAACTCAGGGCCTGGGCACTGTCCTTAAGCTTCTTCTGCTCAGGGATAGTGCTCTCTACCACTTGAGCCACAGAGCCACTTCCAGCCTTTTTGTGTGGTACTGAGGAATTGAACTCAGGGCCTCATACATGCTAGGCAACTAAGCCACATTCCCATCCCCCCCATCCCATTTTAAAAGAAGAGTTATTATTTCTTAAAAATAATACAGCACCGATTTCTTCACAGGAAAAATAATGCTAGACAAACACACTGTTGTTTTCATTCGTTTTACTTCTGTCTGTTTTGCTTGAGCATACTTTGATGTTCACAAAGAAGACACACAAACACACTGCTCTTGTAGGAGTGTCTTAATCTATTTTCTACTGCCATAACAGAATGCCACAGACAGGGCAATTTATAAACAATAGCAATTGATTTGGCTTGTAGTTCTAAAGGCCTGAAGAGTCCAAGAACACACAGCCAGCATCTAGCAGGGGCCTTCAAGCTGATTCATAGCATAGTGAAAAGGCAAGTGAGTATGTGAGGGGGGGCAGTGAGGGAGGGGAAGAGGTAGAGAGGGAAAGAGAGAGGGAGATGGAGAGGGAAAGGGAGAGAGGGAGGGAGGAGAAAGGGGAAAGAGGAAGACAAACCAAGAGGGTAACAGGGAGGAGAGACACACAGATGGAGACAGAGAGAGATTGTCCTTTTGTTGGGAGCCCACTCTTCTGTTAACTAACTGACTTCCAAGATAATAGCACTAATCCAATCCTGAGGCCAGAGCTTTACACTAGGCCCCCTTCAAAGTTGTTCTCCCTTTTGGTACCATCATTGCAATGGCAACCATATTCCTTACATTCCAACATGAGCTCTGGAGGGACTATTCAAACAACAGCAAGAAGATATCTGTAGTTTTTGTTGTTGTTGTTGGTGGTGTTGGTGTTGGTGGTGGTGGTGGTGGTGGTGGTGGTGGTGGTGTGTGTGTGTATGTGTGTGCATGTGCCTGTGCGTGTGGGTATGTTTGTCTGTGGCTTGAACTCAGGGCCTGGGCACTGTCCCTGAGCTTTTTTTTGCTTAAAGCTAGTGCTCTACTATAGTATCACTTCCAGTTTTCTGGTAGTTAATTGGAGATAAGTCTCATGGAATTTTCTGCTTAGGCTGGCTTGAAACTGTGCTCCTCAGACCTCAGCTTCCTGAGCAGCTACAATCATAGGCATGAACCACCAGCCTCTGGCTTTGATTTCAGACTTTTAACCTCTAGACCAGTGAGAAAAATGTATCTTATTTAAGCCACCAGCTCGATGGTATTTTGTTATGGCAATTCTAGCAGATAATCCATTGGTGAGACCAAAATGGAAGACCCATTTTGGAATTTGGGACTGTATGCTTGGGTGCTACAGCAGACACATGTCTCTCTTTGCCTGCTGCACCCATGTGAACCTGAGTGTTGCCAATGGAAGGCAGAGGAGAAAGGCTGAAAACAAAACAAAAAGAGCAGCTGGAAAGGAACTGAATCAAACTCCGCTTGAGGGCTGGCCTGGTGCTGGCCCTTCCAGTTACATGGGCCAAGAAATCTCTTTATTGCTGATTGAGTTTCCATTAGCACAATCGAAAGGCCCTACTGATGGAATGGTTTATGCTTTGTGTTTACAGACTGAGGAAGAAGCTGTCCTTAAGAAATTTTAGTAAATAGCTCTGTGTGTTTTATAAGTCTAGGTTCCTCTAGGCAAGTAAGTTTTATTGTCCCCTAAAGGAAGGGAAATGAACCCTTTGTGTTTTGAGGGTTGGAAAGAAAACTAGTCTAATTTCAAGCATGGATTTGCAGGGTGAAGTTGCAGGCCTGGCAAAAAGCAATGCTTTAGGAATTCTCCAAAGGCTGAGACCATGCCTACTTGGAGACACAATCGATGAGGTGTGGGGTTTCTGAAGGACTGGCCAAATTATTGCCTGAAAGGATTGGATTGTTAGGGTAACTGAGGCTGGAGTCAGTGTGCAGAGTGGCCGATCTAGGTACCAGTGTGTCCAGTGAGGAAGCTTGTTTGGATCTGGGTTAGCTGTATAGAGCATAGGGTGCAGGGCAAGTGGATTTTGTTCATATACAGATTCCTAGGCCACACACCAAAGCCACTGAATTAGAATCCTCAGTGGCACAGCCTAGAGACAAGCGTTTCAAGGGACTATGTGGCTGTTCCTTACGCAAGTGCCATTTGAGAATGCGTGGCTCAGAGTGCGCAGCAGGTTAAGATAGAGAGCAATTCCCCAGCCAGGTAGGAGAATGGCTGGAAACAGGTAGCCAGATAACCTTAAGTCAAGATTCTATCCCGTCCAGAACTAGCACGCCACCAGCCATGGTGGCATGAGTGTATTCCCATGAGCCAGGCTGGTTAAAGATCCTGGGTCAGGATAGATCTTAAAATAGCTTAGTATCTGGTGTCAGGACCACCTTTAACGGTGACTAGTGACCCTAGTACTTCTCCTAACCCATTACACTGTCCTGTCAGCTTTGATGGTGGGAGAGGTAGGGTGATGGTATATGGCAACCAGTACCATTAGAGCTCCTCAGAACTATGCATTGGGAGTGTGATAGATCATAGTGATAGATCGATCATAGTGATAGATCATGTGATAGTATCATCACAGAGATTACCTGGGCATTGTCACATACTCTCATTTCTTGTCACCAGCGCAGAGATCTTTACCACCACACTTTATGCATAAAGCCAGGAGCACAGAGTAATCAAGACTTCTCAAAGGTCAGGCAGCAGGGAGTTTAGGGAGATGAAAAGCACCCAGTTTTCTCTCTGATCCTAAGGGGCTAAGATCAGTCCTCAGGGCCAGACATCACAGCCTGGGCTACAGACCCTCAGGTGACCCACCTGCTTCTAGCATTACTTAAATCTTGAGTGGTATTTAAAAAACAAAAAACAAAGAGCCACACAATCCAAACACTTGGAAAAGAGCCATTCACAAGAATACAGGCTGGAACTGGAGAACTGGGTCTGTTGTGCTGTCATCCACCTGGAAATCTTGGCTCATTTCCTGATTTTCTGTGTGCTGCTCTTCTCATCTGGATGGTACAGGGAGGGATTCATTCATGCAAGTGTTATCCAAGCGCTTCTGACTTTACTGCTGGTATTTGATTGCCAGTGAAAGCATTTGTAATATAAGACCAACTTGGAAAGGCTTTGATGTAATTGTCGTACATTTTCATATTGATGACTCTTACAATCTAAGAGAGCTTATCTCATTTGGTAAGCAGTGCTCATATTTACCATCTCAGTGAAATTAAAGTCTATACTCACCATTTAGTTAGTTCACAGGCTTGTTTCTCCTGGATACATTAAAGAAGGTGCTAAATCCTTATTCTACAAAGGACTAGCTAATAGATTTTTTTTCTCCTAATAATGGAGTTGAAACTGAGGGCTTCTGGTCTGCAAGGCAGGTGCATTAGCCACCTCAGCCTGCCTTCTCATAGTTTTGCTTAGTTTGAGAGACCCCTTCAAGAGAGTAGAAGTTTACAGTTTATTGTGATTGGGATTTTATGAAGAAATTCTTTACTTTTTTTTTTTTAAAGGAAAGAGATACACATAGAGATGTAGTTTACTCCAAGATGATTTTCTCTTCCTGCTGGAGTTGATACAGCAGTTAACAGAAAATATGTACTCCCTCAGTGTAAATATTTATATGTGTGTAATTTCTAAAGCCCCAAGCATTTCTCCTTAGGTGGACTAATTTTCATTCATGAAAACTAATGAATCCTGTGAAACATTCTATCGTCCTCAAACTTGACCACTCTCTTGATTAGTTTTAAGTCATTTTAGTTCATTGCTCTATGTTTTTATGATATGATTTACTTGCATTCTAAGATATATATATATATATATATATATATATATATGTATATACCTACAAAAAAAGTGAATACAAGGTATGGGAAACACTGGGATTGAGTTACTATGAAAACAGTTTGTTTGGAACGCATGTAATGGTATAAATAGCTGATGTTTCTAGGCAGGTGAGCTTAAAGCAGTTAAATTCTTCTCCCATCCCTAAAGAATAACTTTTGCCTTCCCTAAGAAAAAGTGATACCTCTAATGAAATTATGTAAGCGGCACCTGTGATGGGGTAAGCAGAAAGAGACAAAATTCCTTTGTGTCATGTGACTACAGGGGCTTCGGTCCACTGATGAGTGGATTGTTCATTGTAGCTCCCAGCTTCTGGCACAGACACAGCCTTGGAATGGGAAAAGAATAATGGTTGGAGGGAGTAGAATAATGGCTAGATCTTCCCTTGGCCTGTCCATATTTTTTGAGAGGATGTGCTTGTGGTGGGGGTAGAGGGTCAGGGTAGGCCCTTCTACCCTTGCTCTCTCTTCAGACTCTAGGGTATCTTAGAAGGATTGGAATTACTCAAAGAGATTGTCACAATGCTGAGTGTAGCTCCTGTTTGCAGATGTTCTGATTCAGTAGGTTTCTGGGAATGAAAAAAACAGAATCCAAACCTACATATCAACAAGATGTAGAGGGTGTGTGTGTGTGTGTGTGTGTTGTTATGTGTGCTAAGTTTAATGGGTAGATAAAACAGTGAATATCTAGAGTACTTTAACCATAAATTCCCATTCCAGGAATAGACTAGGAATTTATGGAGACTCCTATCTAAAGCCCCCAATTTTGGTAGGGGTAGAAGGAGGGTCCTATACACAGCTTCAACTGTATCACCAATCAGCACTGGAAAATGTGTTCATTACTACAAGATGCATATTATAAATATTAGGAACCCCTTTTCATTGGTGAAGCAAGTGGGGTTCAGGATATGCAGATGGGTTGGAACTGTCACACAGGCAGCCCACCCTTGTATAAGCTCATTGTCAAACCTTAGGCGTAGGCCCAGCTGTAACACCTGCTAATTCAGAAGCACATCTCTGAGATTCATTGCACATAGAATAGAGATGACCCTTGAGTCCCGATTAATATGTACTAATGGTTAGCATCTGCGAGGTAGCACAACATCATTATCATGCTGACCAAAGAATGTACGAAGTGATCTACTTTGGTAGCTGTTGTTGCCTTCACAATTTGCTGTAGTGTAATTTTATTACTTGTAAATAAAGAGAGCTATAGTGTCTACAGTGGAGGGAGAACTCCCCCTCCTCCAAAATTAACAGGTGAGATTGGGGGCTGGTGAACCGGGTGAATGATAGATGATGGAGCTGAGGTCAACTGAAGAATAACAAAGAGGCAAGAAACAAAGGCGGTGCTTAAAAAAAGAAGTGAGACATGAGAGAAAGGAATAAAAATGCATTTTGTGTTCATTGAAAAGAACCCAGAAACCTTTCTTATAATTCTTTCTTGCAAAATAAAATCTAGTAGGTGTAGTTACTTTAGAATAAGCATTTCTGGTTAGGGTGTTTTAGATGCTAACGACCTGCTCATGTGTATATTAAACCTAATGGAAAGACATCTTGCAAGAATTCAGGTTAATATGCACCTGTTCTTAGGAAATGCTTTTTTTTGGATATGCCCCCCAAGCACAGGCAACAAAAGCTAAAGCAGACAAATGGGGTTGCATCAAACTAAAAAGTTTCCATGTTGTAAAGGAAGCAATCAACAGAGGAAGGAGACAGCTCTTAGAGTAGGAGAACGTATCTGCAAACCATGCATTGGATAGGTTAATATCCAAAATACCTAAGGCTCTCAATATCACAATATCCAATTTTAAAACTAGATGAAAGATATTCATAAACACAAAAACAACCTGTAACTGTTCAGCCTCACTAATTACCAGAGAAATGCAAATTAAGGTGACAATAAGATGTTGCCTTACCCCAGTTAGAATGATAATTGTCAAAACAGCAAAAGCAAGGGTTGATGAGAATGTGGAAGGAAGGAAACTTGGGTGCACTATTGGCAGAGCCATTGTGAAGGACAATATGGAAGTCTTCCCCTCACCGCCAAGATTAGAAATTGGGCCACTTATATGACCCAGCAATCTCTCTTCTGAGTACACATACAAATCTTATGATATCAGTATGTCAAAAAGATATCTGTGCTCTTGTATCTATCGCTTCAGATATGAATTAATTGCTTGTTAGCGAATGACTGGGTAAGAAAATGTTCTGTCTGTTTCTCTATCTATCTATGTATCATCTGTCTACACATATATGCAATGAAATATTATTCACTTAAAGAGTGTACAGATTCTAGGGGCTGGGAAGGTGGCTCAGTGGTAAAGTGCTTGCTTTGTATGCATGAAGCCCTGGGTTGGATTCTTCAGCACCACGCAAGTAGATAAAGCCCAAAGTGGCACTGTGGCTCAAGTGGTAGTGTGCTAGTCTTGAGCTGAAGAGCTGAGGGACAGTGCCCAGACCGAGAGTTCAGGCCACACAACCAGAAAAAAAGTGCATAGATTCTATAATTTATGACAACTTGAATAAAGCTAGGGAACATTACTAAATAAAGCAAAACAGACAGAAATACAAACACTGTGATCTCTATTCATACAGGAGATCTGAAAATGTCAAAGTCCAAAACAGAGTCAGAGAGTAGTTACCAGAGGCTAAGAGTTAGAGAAAAATAGGAAGATTTTGGTTAAATGATACAAAGTAAAAGTTCTAGTTATACAAGCTACTTTTTTTTGGTCAGTAGTAGGGTTTGAATTCAGGGCCTGGACGTTGTCCCTGAGCCTTTTTACTGAAGGCTAGCACTCTACCACTTTGAGCCACAGCTTCACTTCTTGTTTTGGGGTGGTTAATTGGAGATAAAAGACTCATGGATTTTCCTGGCTGGATTAGAGTCAATCTGCAATCTTCAGATCTTAGCCTCCTTGAGTAACTAGATTTACATGAGTGACTGGCACCTAGCTGATGCCTCCATTTCCTATGTGAAATTAGAAATGGAAATTAAGGGACTAAGCCCAGGAATGTAACTGTAAGATACAATTTAAAAAAATTAGCTACTGATTGTCCATATCCATGGCTCTTTTAGTGAAGGGAAGGACCCCTGGGTTTGTAATAGGACATCTGTGTGTGTGTGTGTGTGTATGCTTTAACATGTAGACAATGTCACTGCCACAGGAAACTCTCTGAGCACCATGGCTTTAAATCCCCCTTACTTCCTGTCTCCATCCCTGATTTCTCCCAAGGTGAGGGAAGACCCAGAGAGGCCCCAGATGAAGAGATGCTCCCAGGCCAACCTGCTATACTTCCTTGTTTTTGCCTTTGTCAATGCTACTCTCCTTTCCCCATGTTTTTAAGGTTGCAGTCATCCGGATCCTTCTCTCTCTCAGTCTCATCCCGTCAACTTTCATCAAATAAATTTTATCCTGAATTCAACCATGTTTCTTTACTTTCACCTCTATCGATGAAATCCAAGACAAAACACTGTCCTCTCTTGCTCACTGGATTCCTGTAATAGCCCCGCCCCTTACTCTCCTCTCCTCTCCTCTACCATAGATTCTAAACACAGCTGCCCAGCAGCTGGAAAAGTGCCCCTTCCTGCCAACTCCCTATCACACTTAGCATCAAAGTGTTTGTTTTGGTCAGTGAGGCTTTGCTTGACCAGAACCCCGGGTGCTCCTCTAACGTTATCTCCTCTGCTCTTCTGGATGTATGTACGGCGATCTTCTCTGGATATGTGGTTTGTGTCATTTTGGAGCCTGTACCGGGGTCGTTTCCATCTCAGGTCTTATCCTAGGTATCGTGGCGTTTGGCACTATCTCCAGGGTACTGCTGGAATAACGTTTTATCTGGAAGGCCTTTGGGAACAGTAGCCCATCCTGCTCTAAGATCCCCTATTTGGCTTTTTCCTGAGGACACTTGTAATCTGATGATATGCAGAATTTTGTCCTTCCATTATATTCCTTCTTCTGCCCTCCTTTTCTTCCCCTTTCTCTTGATCCCATTTTTCTTTTCGCCTTTCCTTTCTTCACCTTCTCTCACCAGGATATCAGTTTTAGGAGGAGGAGGAGGAGGTCTTTGACTTGTACCTAAATAGTGTTTGATAGACAACAGCAACTTACTATTTATTGAATGAATTAATAAGCTCTTAAAATCATCATAAGCAACTAAGCTAGTACCTTCATGGAATAAACCACATGAGCCCATGCCTTTGAAAAGACTTCTTAGACTTAAAGCTTTTCTTTAAAAATTGGCATGATTTTCTGGGTGCCAATGGCTCATGCTTATAGCTACTCAGGAGGCTGAGATGTGAGGATTGCTGTTTGAAGCCAGCCCAGGCAAGAAAGCCTATGAAACTCTTATTTCCAATTAACTACCAAAAAAAGCTGGAAGTAGAGCTATGACTCAAGTGGTAGAAGGCTAAGCACAAAAGTTTAGAGACAATGCTCAGGTCCTGAGTTCAAGCCCCAGGACCAGAACAAAAAAAAATTGGCATAGTTTTACATTTACAGAAAAGTTGTAAAGATAATATATTGTTTCCACTATCTTTCATCCAGCTTTCTCTAATGTTAATGTCTTATAAAGCTGTCTAAGGCTGTTTCATATTTCTGTAACAAAATACCTGAGGCTGGGTACTTTATAAGTAGAGAGGTTGAGTTGACTCATGATTATGGTAGCTGGATGGTAGAAACAGCATGGCATGGGTGTGCTGGAGAGGTTCCCCTTGACAACACAGTGAACAAGTGGAGAAGGGTCAGCAGTTTGCAGAAGAGAGCAAGCATGTGTGTGGCACCTTTTATAACAACCCGCTCTGACTCACTCCTAAAACGTTCGTATACTTGATTGTCACATAATACATATTCACATGCATAAAACGTATAATGATCATATCAGAGACATTAGCAGAGAAATTTGAATCATTTCTGTGCATTACAAAACTTCAAGCTTGTCTCTTCTGGTTATTTTGAAGTATATAATAGTATTGTAGACTATGGTCACCCCTCTGCACTGTAGAGTTGTAGGATTTATTCTACCTATCCAATTGGACAGCCCAGATTCCATTTTGTTGCCTTTCTACCACACAAACAAATAAAAAAAAGAGCAGAGTACAGTCTATAACATACCTAATTGATACTATTGAAAACTGTCAAGATCATGAGAAGCCTAAATTAACCAACTAGCCACCCAGCCATCTAGCCAACTAAACCAATCATCCCAACAAGTAAGTAAACACCCAACCAGCAACTACCCAACCAAAGACTGAGAAACTGACTAGAGGGGCTAAGGAGATGTGCAGACTAAATGTGCTGGCTCGGGTCTACAGCAGAAAAGGAATGTTAATGAACATATTTGTAATGTCCAAATAAAAGCTATGTTGTTCTTACCTTTGATAAATGTGCTATGGTTACTATTATGGTTTGGATATGGTTTGTCCCCCAGTGGTTCATGTGTTCATCAGCTTTGCTGGGACAGAATATCTGACAGAAGCCAATTTAAAGGAGGAGAGAATACTTTGGCTCATTGGTTCGGACGCTCAATCCATGGTGAGTTGGCTACATGGTGACTTGGTTACTTGCCTTTGTTATGTCTGGGCTATGGTAGCACACCCTGGCCCAGAGCAGGATGGTAGAGCAAAGCTGTTCACCTCATGGTGGTTAGGATACTACACTGCTTCTTGTTTGGCTACTATGAATGATGGTGCAGTAGACACAGGAGCATAGATATCTCTACTGATTTCATATCCTTTGTGTTACTACCATGAAGAGGAATTACAGGGACATAGGATAATAGTGTTACTTTTTTTCTCTTTTTAAGCAGTCTCCATACTGTTTTCTACTATTTGCATTTCCACCAACAATGTGTGGGGATTCCCTTTTCCCTGCATTTGTTTTGATAATAAACATTCCAGTCATGCTAGTCCAACTGCCTTGTGGTGATATCTCATTGTGGTTTATAATTTGCATTTTCTTGATGATTATTTCTTGATGATTATATCTGCTGGTCATTTGAGAAATGTCTATTCAGTTCTTTTGCCTAATTTGAAGTTAGGTTTTATTTGCTTGCTGTTTAGTTCCTCTCTATTTTGAATATTAACCTTTCATAGAAGTATAATTTACGAATAGTTTCTCCTATTCAGAGGGTGTCCCCTTACTTTGCCAATTGTTTCCTTTACTGTGAAGGTTTTTTTTTTTTTTTTGGGTCTGGTTGTGGGCCTGAACTTTGGGCCTGGGCACTGTCCCTCAGCTCTTCAGCTCAAGGCTAGCGCTCTACCACTTGAGCCACAGCATCACTTCTGGCTTTTTAATTTTTTTCTGCTTATGTGGTGCTGAGGAATCGAACCCAGGGCCTTATGCATAAAAGGCAAACACTCTACCACTGAGCCATCTTCCCAGGCCCTACTGTGAAGGTTTTGTTTTTTTTGGGGTTTTTTGGTCGTTTTTTTGGGGGGGGGAGGGAACTTGAACTTTGGGCCTGGGCACTGTCCCTCAGCTCTTCAGCTCAAGGCTAATGCTCTACCACTTGAGCCATAGAACCACTTCCGGTTTTCTTGTGGTTAATTGGAGATAAGAGTCTCACTGATGTTCCTGCCTGGGCTGGCTTTGAAGCTCAATCCTCAGATCTCAGCCTCCTTAGTAGCTAGGAGTACAGGTGTGAGCCACTAGCACCTGGCTGTGCCGAAGTTTTCTAGTTCAATGTAGTTACTACTTATTTATTTTTGCATTTGTTGCTTGATATATCATTAAAATAAACCCATTGCCTAGAACAATTTCAAGGAACTTTCCCTCTATGATTTCCTCTAGGAGTTTTATTGTTTCAGGTCTTATAGTTTTCGTTCATTTTGTGTTGATGTTTGTGTATGCTAAAAGAAAGGAGTACTCTTTAGCATATGTATATCCAACTTTTCCATTTATTTATTTAGCTTTTGTAAATTGCTATCACAAAGGTGATATACAGAGGGGTTATATTTACTTGAGTCAGGTAATAAGTACATTTCTTTTTGGATACTATCACCCCTCACTCTCAACCCAGTTTTTGCCTCCTGTCTCCACCCACAAAATGCATAGTTCATGTTCAATATGGTATTAAATGCTGCATTTGTTTGACCCTTTTTCCTCCATTTCTATAATTTTCCATTTATTAATGATATTACTGCTGGGAAGGTGGCTCAGTGGTAGAGCGCTTGCCTTGCATGCCTGAAGCCCTGGGTTCGATTCCTCAGCACCACATAAGCAGAAAAAAATAAAAAAGCCGGAAGTGGTGCTGTGGTTCAAGTGGCAGAGCACTAGTCTTGAGCTGAAGAGCTGAGGGACAGCACCCAGGCCCAGAGTTCAGGCCCCATGACCAGAGCCCCCTCCCCCCCTAAAAAAAGATATTACTCCTTTTTCATTGTGTTTTCTTGGTGCTCATGTCAAAAGTTAGTTGGATATCTATTACTAGGTTTATATCTATATTTTTCATTCTATTCCATTAGTTTGTATGTCAGTCTTTGTGCCAGTAACACACTATTTTAATGACTATAGCTTACAAAATCAACTTACAGGAGTCAGGCTCAGTTTTTTACACCAATAATGATCTGGCTGAGAAGTCAATAAAACAATCTAATTTGTGACTGCAAAAAAATAATAACATACTTGGGAATAAACTTAATCCAGGGAGCAAAAGATCTACATAGACACTGAAAATGATGGTATCTTTTGTGCATAGTTAATATGGATGGACATATATCTTGTTCCCTGGTTTGGAAGAATTGTGATTAGTTGTCTATACTACCCAAAGGAACCACAGGCTCAGTTTAATCTCCAAAAAATGCCATTGCATTCATTTTCATAGAAACAGAAAATGAAACTTCTAACATTTATCTAGAATCACAGAAGACCCTAAATAGCCAATGTAATCTTGAGAGAGAAAACAAACTTGAAGCCTTACATTTCCTGATTTTGAATTATACTGCAAATTTCAGTTTTTAAAAATGTTCTTGAAGAATATCAATGAGGAATTAGCAAACAAGACTCAGATGAGAGCTGAGTTGAACTCTGATCCTTAACTGCTTACAAAAAGACATAAATTATTAAAACATGGTTCTTCTTAAAAAGAAATTGTTGTCATGTTTTATGTGGGAGTGTTAAGAATTCAATTTCAGGTTCTTGGGGGAACTATGGTCTTATATTTCTAAGTTTTTGATAGAATTTTCACATGATGCATTTGACTTAACAAAGGACCTTTTACTGGATCTTCAATAAAGGATCCTTCTTGTAGAAACATATTCTTGTCCTACTATGGTTTGAATCAATCCTTCTAAAACTGACTCTGATCAATTGTGAGAATCCCAGAAATTGCAAGAGTGAGGCAGAGAGGGTCAGGGACAGATGTTTCTGGAAGAGAACTTGTTTAACCCTTAGGTCATACACACAGGCATCTGTCCACTCTGTGTCCCTTCTGATTATAAGAGCCTGGAAAGCAGTTCCAGTGCTAAGGCCTAGAAAGTACCTAAATGAAACTAGTTGGCCCAACCAACTGTTGTAAAAAGCATTCCTAGTTCTTTTGGGCTTTATAGAGCTTTTAAAACATTTGTTATTGGTGATCTGAAATTTTGTGGATGTCTATCGATTACATGAATGTATCCTTGCATCTTGATGATTAAGTTTCAGGACTTTGTAAACATACATTCCATGTTGACCTAGCATGATTTCCAACTTGAAAAAAGAACCATTCCAGCAGCATGACACAAACACGTCTGTTCACAGACACTGCTTTCAAAACCATAGACTGCTAACATTGGAAAGAGGAAGACTCTTGCTTCATAGCATTGCCAGCATGGCTACTGTAGACCCCTTCTGAGACTGAGAGAATGGGATTCATGCTACAAAAGATGCTCCTTGTTCCAAGAAAAAAAGCTTCCTGCAAGGTGGCTCATAAATTCTTGTTCAGTAGTAGCATCCCAGGTCCCACCACTGGAAAGGTAGACTTAGGGGCTCTGAGAAGGGCTTCATAATTTTTATTACTAGGCTTCATTAAATATTTCCAATTCCCAACACCAGGTGATAGTGAGATTGTGGTCTTTTAACCACCTTTTTTTCCTTTATTTCTTTTTTTGTGTGTTTTAAAACTGTGGATTGAACTGAGAGTCTTGCACAGCAAGTACTCTACCACTTGAGTCACGCTCCCAGCTCTTTTGTCTTATTTTTTGTTGTCTCTGAGATAAAGTGTCACTGACTTTGCTCTAGCTATCTAGCCTCAAACTTACAATCCTCCTGCTTCTGCCAACCCAGTAGCTGGAATTACAGGTGTGTGCTACCGAGGCAGCTTCAAAAGCTTTGAGAAGCTCTGTTTCTATGTACCTGCCAGAATACTTACTTTCTTGTAGGACTTAACACAAGGAAAAATGGAGCTGAAATCTTTTCAACTTTTACTGCCCAAACAGAGAGAACACAGGTCTTATTCTTAGACCTCAGAAAAAGAAAAAGTATACACAAATTGTGAAGGAAAAAAAAGTGTTGAAGAAAAGTAGCAATAGCTGTCAAATGTCATAAAAACACCCAAACACGCAAACAAATGTCATTATCTACCCAAACCCATCGTATTAAGCTGCTTGAGAGGCATTGTCTTGATACCATTTTTCTAGCGTTGCCTGTCAATGCAGTTATTAAACACTCAATTTCTAGCTCATTCCTGCTCTTCTGCTCAATTTGTCACCTGCCTTGAGAGCTATATGACAATCAATTTTGTCCTACTCTTTCCTGCAGCTCCTCACAGGGTAATGAAGTAATCAAAAAAAAATTCAGGATTTTACCTAGAAGCCTATTTCATTTTATATTTTAGATGAGTTTCAGGAAACAGTCTTGTATGGCAGCATGACCTTAATAAATAATTGCTGGGTGGATGAGTGAAAAGTTGGGCTGCTTCTCATTACTGCATATATGAAAAAGGTGTCATATAGATCAAATCCTATTTGCAGTATAGTTAGCAATGAGTGATTTTTAAAAGAAATGTATGGGGAGTGAATGCTTTTGAAAAGTGATGGGGTTTTGTTCCTGTTGCTGTTTGGTTCAGGAGAACAACTATGTCTTAATGTCTCTTCTTAAACCTTTCATTTTAAAATCATTTTAAATCACAAAATAAAAGGCAAAAGTGGATCACAGAGTTCCCTCCCCCCTTCCATTCAGGCATTAACACTTCTGAACCCATGTGAGAAGAAGTTGTAAACGGCCACTTTTCCTGTGCTGTGACAACATACCTGACACAAACAACTTAAAAAGAGGAAAGGTTTATTTTGGCTCATGGTTTTAGAGGTTTCATTCCATGGTTTCTTGGCCTATGCCTTGTATATCGGCGGAGCTACACAGAGGACTGGCCACTCATGGAATCTGGAAGGAGAGAGAGACAGAGACAGAGACAGAGAGACAGAGACAGAGAGGGAGGGACAGAGAAGAGAAGAGAGAGGAAGAGAGAGGAGAGGAAGAGAGAGAGGGAGAAAAGAGAAAAAGGAGGGAGAGAAATAAGAAGAGAGAGGGAGAAAATGAGGAAGGGTTTCCTAATATCTCAAGGACACATCTCCAATGACCTAACTTCCTCCCATGAGACCCCACCTTCTAAAGGGTTACCATTCCCCAATGGTGCCAGGGGCTGGAGATGAAACTTTCCACATTTTCCAGGTCCAAACTAGACTACCCTCTTTACTCTTTTCTACTTCCCTGTACACTTGCTAAAAACAGGAAGCTCCCTGGATGACCAGAGCACAGTCTGTATGTCAAGAAAATAACATCGATCTAACTGGGTCCCTCGGGTCTATAGGGTTTATTGAAATTGCACTGTGTGCCTGCCATTCCTGTCATTTACAGACCGATGTCCCATTCAAGATGACATGCTGCATTCCGTTGTCTTCCCCCTTAGTCTCTCTTTCAACCTAGAGCCATCTTCCATCGTCTGGACATTTCCCCAGAATATAGAGTTTCTCTCTGTTGGCGTCTGTTCGGTGTTTCCTCATGACTTCTGTATTCATGCGTTTTAAGTACTGACAAAGAACGCAGGCGGGGAAAGAAACTGACTTTCAACCTCTGGAACCCCATGGACGTTCCCTTTTAAAAGGCATAGGCATTTCGGTAAACGCAAGTCTCCCTCAACCCCAATGACAGAATAGAATTCAAGAATAAATTCAGAATTTATTTATGAAAACTGCATTTTTATCATCTTTCAATAGCTGTCACAAAGCGTTTCGACCCCACAGGTCAATTTATGCTCACAATGCCTCTTGATCAGTGTCAGCCCCTCCATTACCCTCCCTCCCTCCCTCCCCACCGGTGCCGTCAAGTTACATCTTCATCAGATGGCTCTCATCTGCTTTCCAAACCCTCGAACGTCTGATGTCAAACTCCCCCATGAAAGTGGGTTCGTTCAGGTTTTGCCATTTTCTCTTCAACTTCCTTTCCATTCCCAAGGATATTTGCATGCTTTTTCTCCAAAGCTCTCCCCCCACCCCACCCCACCCCATCCCCGCGCTCCCCAGTCGGGTTTTCAGATAGGAACAATCACAAAGCACTCCAAATCTCCACTGAAACACGACGAGGTTCGAACCGTACCACCGAGGATCATCACTGTGGCCCATTTTTAACCTAGAAGGCGCCAAGCTCACAAAACCGGCGAGGAATTCCAAAAACTGGAACGGAGATCTTGGCATTTCTCAAGTTTCTGAACCTTCCCTGCTTAAAAGGGACCAGAGGAGCTTCCCCCGGCTCCAGCCAGTCTCTCCGTTTCCTCGATGGTGGCCTCTCCAAGTGCAGAGACATCTCCGTATTTCTCTTCCCCGGGCGAATCCCGCCCTGCGCCGCAATCAGGTGAGCCGGGCGGCGGCGCCCTTGGGACGCGCACAGGTGCCTCGACCCCGCCCTGGCCGCCGGGCCCCGCCTTGCCCCGGCGCGGGGCGGAGGACCCAGGTGCCCGCGCCCAGGTGCGCGGGGCCGGCGCCGGGCTGCAGCTCCACTCGGCACCCGACAGCGGGCGCCGCCGCCGCCGCAGCCGCCGCCGCCGCCGCCGCAGCTCGCCGGGCCGCCGAGTGAGCGGAGCGGCTCGGTGAGTTGGGGCAGCTCCTGACGCTCGGCCCTGCTCCGGCAGCCACAGCTCCGCCCGGGTCGGGGTTTCCCCCAGTTCCGGGAAGCCCGCGGGCGCCGTGGGAGCGGACCCACCATCCGGAGGGCGAGGAGCGGTCGCTCGGGCGCGTGGAAAGCCCCAGCCGCGGGGAGCGCACTGGGAGGAGCCCGCCACCCCGAGCGCCGCGCGCCCTGGCCCCATGCGACCCGCCGCGCCTCCCCGCGGGTCCGGGGCTGCGCCCTCGGCTCGCTGAGCGCCGGCGCTCGCTCCACACCCGGGCCACGCGGCCAGCGCAGGCGACACGGCCGCCCGGCAGCGGGGACCCGGACTAGACTCCCCTTCGCTCTTCGGTTCCCGGGGCTTCTCCAAGCTGGACCATGAATCTGGCGCGAGCTTGGCTGTAGGAGCAATTCCGAAGCCGGAGAGAGAGGGCGTCCGGCAGTTCTTCGGTTGCTAAGGTAATTGTAGTTGTGACCAAAAACAATCCCCAGCTAGAGACAAATGGGGGGGATGACCCGAGGCAGCCCCGCACCCCTCTCCTCCTCCCCCCGGGTCTCCCGCCGTTCAGACGTGTCGGTTTCATCTCCCGGGGCTGGGCGCGGGTCGGCTTCTGAGGCGTGACAGGTGCGGTGCGTGCCTGCGGTTGGGACCGCCGCTGGAGGGGAGCTTACGTAAGGGCTTGGGCGAGCTGGCGAGCCGACTTGTGTGGGATGGGCGCAGGTCTGCGCAGGACTCGCTCCCGGCTGCTGGGTGCGAAGCGCGCTCCGCCCGGGACCCCCGAGCCCAGGCGCTTCCAAGCGCTTCCACGGCGCCGGCTGGGCTTGCCGATCGCAGGTACGACTGCGCACCTCAAACGCAAAGAAGTGCCTTCAACTTTTTCTCCGAGGAAGCTGGCGGTTGGCGGTTGGCGGGGGAAGACACGCGAGGCTTGGTGGTGAGGCAGGCGCGGGGTGGCGAGCCTCGGTTGATTTGGGGAGGTGGGGTGCGGGTGCTGCTTAGGAAAGGAAACCCTGAGAATCTCAGATCGGACGGCTGACCGACTGATGGGTGAAGTGTGCAGGCGCTGTCACAGTGACTGGCAGGCTGAGTGGAAAGTCGCCCAGCGAGATCGGGGAAGTGACCCAGAAAATTTAATGTTGTTCAGAATGAGAGCTGCTGTATTTCATTTAACGCAAGAAAAGAAAAAAGAGGGGGCTGATAGAGTGGGAACGTCACTTTCTCTCGTGGAAGACAAGTGGCGTTTTTCTACTGCACAGGGGATTTATTTGAGATCCTCTTATTGACACGGAATTGTCCTCCCTGCATTTGTTATGCTTAGGAGCTGGAAAAACTGAAGCTTGTGATCAATACCTTTGAGCAGGCCCCAGGTCCAACTGCAAAATAAATAAATAAATAATAAACAAACAAATACATAAATAGGATCAGGTGAAATCCAGCAGCAAAACCTTTTCTCTCCCAAGAGAATGAAAAATGGAAGGATAAGAATTGAGTTGAGTGCCCATGTATTTGTAACCCCTCTGTACAGTATTTTCACAATTAAAAAAAAAAAAAAAAGAATTGAGTTGGGAAGGTCATACAAGTGTGTGTGTGTGTGTCTATCCGAAATTGTCAGTGGAAGGAAAATCCTGTGTTTAGTTTCATGTAGACCACTAGGCTCTTGCTGAGTAAAATTACCATTAGATGGGTAATTTTATGGCATCCAAACTAGACTATTGGTGGGAAACTTTCTGTGAGTTGTGTGTTCTTTATTCTTATTCTGAATTTATTGATTTTGCAGTGGGTGTAGGTTTATCTTGTGGAAGAGTGTAGAGGACTAATGGAACCTGGAGACTGGACCGACAGCCTTGTAAGCCAGAGCTTCCGCGATTACACTGGCAATATAAATAAATTCTTTGAGTTCTCTGATACTACTATTTGGATAAATTGTTGTGTAAATATGGTGATCTCAGGTACTATTAACTACTTCAAGACTTCTAGTAAGTCATCTTTGCCAGAAAGACCCCGCAGATTCTAGAAATGTCAACTCTTGGTAAAGGAAACAATGTTTGGTGGAGTTTTTCCCATAATCTTTGGAGTGATCTTTCTGATAAAATTTTTTTTCAATTAACATTCACTGAATTCCTGCTGTAGGGAATTTTGATCAAATAATGCTAGTTTCTCATAGAAGCAATCAAGGCCTTCTCCAATGTAACATTATCCCTGAATCTTTTGTGGCAGAAATATTATTTTCAATGCTACCTGCTTCTGTACTTAGTTTTGATTTGTGGAATAGGATCTCCAGCATAAAGATTTTTAAGTGAGCAAGCTTTTGAGAAAAGACTCCCCCCTCAAAAAAAATTAAAGTACTTTGGAGTATGGAGTTTGCCAATGTTTTATTATCCTGCAGGGAAAATATTTTATGTGAAAGTAGGATCGTTATGTGTCTTCTCATTCTAATCTTTTCCCATGCATTTTATGCTCTGAACTCCTAAGACTTTGCCAGGCATGGCTGAACATTCCGTTTTGTGCCAGGGGTTAAACACCAGGGACCTTTGAGTAAGAAGCTGTGTGTCACATAAACATTTTTTTTTTTTAATTTTTGAAAGGGATGCTCTTCAAAGATCTCAATGCTGGGATTAATTTTTCCTTCAGCCTCACAGCTTGTCTTAATTCTTAGTGCTTTGAACCTAGGAATGCATTTAACCTCTTCAGTATTCAAGGCCAGCTGGAAGGAATGTATTTACTGAATTTCATCTTCATTGTAACATATGGCATGATATAAATAATTACTATACACATACTGTCCAGCTGTATGGAAAGAAATAGAAATATAAAGTAAATCTCTATGTTGAGTGATAGGAATATAACATTTCCAAAATCAGTTTTATGGTTTTTTAAATTATAAAAAGGTAACATTTATTTAGAACAATCCAGAAAAATAAAAAAAAACTCAGAAGGATTATCTATAATCCTCTACAGACAAGTGAGCCTCTATTGACATTTCTTCAATCTACATCCCTCCAGATGTTTATATGAATTACATCTTCATTGTGTTTACCCTTCCCCCAGTCTTCAGATCCTACACATAGAGCTTGAGAAGTGATTGCTGATTTACTAGATGAATTGATAGATCAGACTTCAATTTTAACCTTTGTTATTTTAAAAAAAGTAGGTTCTCTACTTCTTTACTTCCAAAACTAGCATTTGCACTTTGAGATGGTAATGTGGATGGCCTCCCATTAGACTTAGGAAACAAAGTGCCCGAGAAATACCAAAATACTGGCCATTCTGGGTGGGAGAACTGAGTTCTGGTTGCAATTTCTCTATCAACTAGCCATGGGGCCTTGGGCCACCAGGCCTCTGTTTCCTCGAAGGAGAGATGACATATACAGGTTCAGCTCAAACGCCTCTGACTTTAGTGTTGCCTTGACATTTGATGAGGATGATCTTTATTTGAAGAAAGATTATTCAAACAGAGAGCTGGGATTCACCCTGCCTGGAATTGGCCTGAGAATTTACATTTCTAATAAGCCCCTAGGTGAGGCCAACTCCACTGCTCTGGTACCTCATGAAGACTACAAAGTAAGCTTCTGGGCCAAAAACTCTTTTCACTTTTTTTGTTTTTCATCCATCGACCCAGTTCCCAGCAATGTACCTGCCAATAGTTACTCAGGAACCGCTGGCTGCTTCAATCAATATTTGTTCTATCCATGGAGAGAAACGTTCTCAACTAGTCAAGATAGAAGAGAAAAATCATCCTAAATTTGGGACCATGAAATTTGTAATAAGAGTCATCATTAGTCATGAAGCCCAGTTCTTCAAACTGCAAGGAACACCAAAATGCTTGCAATTAAGCAATTAAAAATAAACATTAAGCCTAATGAGTTCCACAGAATGACTAGGAATACCTGCCTGAGACATTATACACCGTGAAGTTTACTACATGCTCCAGAGTACCTCCCTGAGACCTCTGAGCAGCAACACATTTCCTGCCACATACAGTTAACCCTTCATCGCTCTGGGTTCTGCTTCTGCCCACTCAACTCACCATTGAAGTATTTAGAAATAGATTGTGTCTGTACTTGAGTAGCTACAAATAGAGTATCTACAAACATTTACATTGTACTAAGTAAGCTGGAGATGGTTTAACGTGTACGGAAGAATGTTCACAGGTTATATATAAAGACTGTGCCATTTATTTTATTATTTAAGTAGTTGTACAAAGGAGCCGCCATTTTACCAAGCAGTTTGTGAATGCAATGCATCTTGATTGATATCACCCTTTCAACTTCTCACCCAGCCCTCCCAATCCACACCATCCCTCAGTTCTCTTCATTTTGTGGGTTATACATTGAATGCTTGACTGCACTTTCCCCCTTCCTCTCTTCATTGGTCTACCCATCTCCCATTGACCCTACCCTACCCCATTCAAGTCCCTGCTTCCTGGTGTTGGTTTTGTTGAGCTTTGACTTTGACTTTCTAAGGAATTACAGTATTTGAGTTCTCCCTTGAATCTACCATATTTCACTTAATACATTTGTATACACTTGCATACCACCCAACACTTACTTATATGTTTGTAAATGAATTCTAGCTTCGGCATATGAGGGAAAATTAGCAACCCTTGTCTCTCTGGACCTGACTTACCTCACTTAATATAATTTTTTTTCCAGGTCCTTCCATTTCTTTGCAAATGATACAGTATCATTCTTTC
The DNA here is from genome assembly GCF_019054845.1 of Dipodomys spectabilis. Taxonomy (NCBI): domain Eukaryota; kingdom Metazoa; phylum Chordata; class Mammalia; order Rodentia; family Heteromyidae; genus Dipodomys; species Dipodomys spectabilis. The sequence continues at coordinate 21,914,099 of NW_024870834.1, read as the reverse complement.
TAGTGGATGAGTAAAATTCCATTGTTGTCATCCAGAAAAAAATGGATTGGAGGAAAGATATTCTATAATGTAATGTTATTATATATTAATGTCATAATTATAACATATAATAATGTAATTCTATTATATTCCATAAAAGGACAGAGGAAGTGTGCTAATACTCACCTCATTTACAAAACCAAGAGGTAAAAGAGTCAATGCTATCCCACCCGCCCAAGCTCTCCCACCAAAAGGCACATCAATGTTCATTAGCACCTAGGAAAGAGATCACCATTTTATGATTGAGGAAACTAAAACCCAAAGAGACAAATTAACCAGAATCAGTACCACAGCTAGCAGTAACATCAGAAATCAGACCCAGGCTCGCTTGATCCTGAAGGAACGTATTTTTCACTTCCCTCCCTGGACCCTCTTGGGTGTTGGAAAGTCAGATGTTGGGAATTCCAGTTGGCTGCAGAAGAACTTAGAACTTTCATTCATCTTTGTGTGGCTACTTGTCGAATGGAAAATCAATCCTTTCCTTCTACTTAGGTGCTGGAGACATAGTGTACACCCCTACTTTATGCATGGAACCACTAAAAAGGTGAATGTGAATAAATTAGGTGCACCTTTATCTGTGGCTATTAGAGTTAGTTGTGGCAGAGACTGTCTCAACTTCTCTAAAATGCTTAGGAGAAAACATCGAAGGAGAAATCTGCATATCCGCCCTCCCCAGGAGGCTCTTCTTATCCAAGTGGAGCCCACTACGGTGAGTTCTCCTGGGAGAGTGTGCACTAGCCTGGACTCTTTGCAAGTCCTCAAGACACCCGTAGCGCACTCCTTGAGACCCTGCTAGGTCACAACCTGGATAGACTCCTATTGTTTGTTCTTAAAGAAGCACCTAAAGAAACCTGTTAGTTGTGTTTTTGAACCTCACTTCCTCATCTGCAAAATAAGAATAAAAGTTAATTCTGCAGTGTGTGAGATTGAAGACAGATCAGCGGTAGCGTAGAGGCAGAAGAGGTAGAAGCAGCTTGAGGAAATGGAACAGTCACACCCAAATGTTTTCCAATAATTCCAACAAGTGTTTCTGAAAAGAACATCTTTCAAGGTAACGGTTCCTTTTTGTCTTTTTCCCAAAGACTTGCTGTATCAGTCTAGTCTGTCTACCATTGAGATTTGAAGAAACTTGTGGAAAGCAAGTAGACCAGATATCTAGGTGGAATAGGGCACTACAGGACAGACCTCTTTGTGAAAGGCAAGGGTTCTATCATTGCCTTGAGCCTAATGCTGTTTATCAGCAATGGAAAGAGAAGCGAAACACTATTCATGCTGCTGTATTGGTACCTCTTGAGCCAGTTGTGACCCACTCCTGAAACTGGTCCATGGTTTGTTTGTTTTTTTTTTTCCTCTAGACTATAGGTATTTCTTCTTCTTCTTTTTAATGTTCTTATTGTGAAAATACTGTACAGAGGGGTTATAATCACATGAGCAAGGTAATGAGTACATTTCTTTCTTTTTTTCTTTTTGGGTCCAGTCGTGGGGCCTGAACTCTGGGCCTTGGTGCTGTCCCTCAGCTCTTCAGCTCAAGGCTAGCACTCTACCACTTGAGCCACAGCGCCACTTCTGGCTTTTTTTTTCTTTTTGCTTATGTGGTGCTGAGGAATCCAACCCAGGGCCTCAGGCATGCAAGGCAAGTGCTCTACCACTGAGCCACCTTCCCAACCCCATGAGTACATTTCTTATCAAGCATTGTTGCCTCCTCCTTGGTTTTTCCCCTACCATCCCTTCCCTCCCACCTCCACAACTACATCTTCCACCCTCCCTGCCTAAATTGTAAAGTTCGTTTTTTGACATAGCGTCTTGTACATCTCATTGTTGCAATGGGTCAACCCGTGTCCCTATTTAAACAATTTGTTTTTTCCCTTCCGTTCCCCAAATTATACCAACATCAAATACAGTGAAAACAGGGGTTATACCGTGGGGGGAGGGACATACAAAGCAACAACAACAACAAAAATCACATGGTACCTTATAAATATGTTAGAAACGATAGCAAGAAATAAACCCTTGTGTCTTTATCGGGGTTCATTTCGTTTATCATCATCTTATCTGACCTTTTCTGCTTGTCTCAAATATATACTAGTTATTGCAAATAAGGGAAACCATGGGACCTATGTTTCTTTGCGCCTGGCTTACTTCACTTAATATATTTTTTTCCAAGACTAGGTAGTTCTTACCGTGCCTGGGACTTAGTAGGAGTTTGGTTAATGTGACCTGAGTTTTTGACTTGCAGCGGTGGGTGCAGTTAACAGGAGAAAGGATAGATTAGCTGGGATGGATGCCTGACTGGTATAGGAAGCATGCACAGATTAGCTCAGATGTGGGTGCGAGGGGCAAATGCTATAACCCTCGGCTCCTTGCTTATTGGACCCACTTCTGATCTATTACAAGGTGAGACTTACAGTCTAGTATCTAAATATGTGTTTGTCTCCCTTAGTGGGCTTTAAGGTATCTGTTTGTTTTGTTCTGAGCCTTAATTTTATCTCCATCTCCAGCATGAGGTTACACACATAGTGAATGCTTCATAAAAATCAGTTTACTAAACAGAATAGTGACCCCAAGCTGTGGATCTGTCAGAGTGGTGTGCTATTCTTACAAAGTAAGGATCTGCTTCAGTAAAGATTCCTGTAGATCAAAGCCTTTCACAGCAGAGTGGTGATATTACTTCCATGAGAAAGTATTGAAACAGGAAAATAAGATTTGAAACTAATGAAGAAACTAAAAAAGAGATTTGGCCCTTGCTCTGGATGCCAGAGAATTATCAAGTGATGAAGCCCAGGTTTAAGCACACATATGTCAATACATTTTACACACACACACACACACATACACACACACACACACACACATATATGTGTGAGAAGGAGTCTTGCTATGATGTTATGTTGCCCAGGCTAGTCTTGAACTCACAGTATCAAAAACTATAGACATTTGTTAGTAGGCCTGGCTTAAACTCAGATTTTTATCTGCCTTCAAAATCTTGAGTTTCTTTGATATATCACAAAATGGGGAGTAACAAAGACCCTACCCTCAAGCTAATTTTGGTCCTCTTAGAATGGTGATAGAAATAACTAGAAAATTAATGTAAAAGATATTAAATGAATATCTAGAAAAAACTTCCTGGAAGTTTATGTCATATCAGATTTTGTAGCAAAGAATTTTAAAGGCAAGAAACAATGTACAATTCAGTTCAGAATTAGAGATAGAGAGATAGAGAGTTTGTCCTATCATCAGATGTGGAAGAGACAGGCTTTGGGAAAGGGGAAGAAATTTTATAGGTAAAGAGTGGAATAACAGCAAGATACTGTTTTCTTTTGATGGGAATGGTTGACAGTGGTTGACATTAAATCCATTAATGTTTACTTTTAGAGTAAGAACTAATCTAATGGGCTGGGGATAGAGCTCAGTGATAGGTTCTCATATTTACCTGGCACAAGATCCTGGGTTTAGTCCTTAGCAAACACACACACACACACACACACACACACGCACGCACGCACGCACGCACGCACACATGCAGAGAGAGAGAGAGTGAGAGAGAGAGAGAGAGAACCAAACAAAAACAAAACAACTAAAGCCTTCATAATCAAAGTCATTCCAGCAAAAATGGTAGCTCTGGGGTTGGAGCCATGGCTCAAGTGGTAGAGTACCAGCCAATAGGGGAAGCATCAGATACTGAGCATGAAAGCCAGATTTGAAAAAGAAAAATGGTAGTGCACCTCCTGATTCTACTCATTGTCATTTATTGTCCCCATTACTATTTTTTCTTCCTATGCTGTTGCATACTATGTATCCATGTGGACATCTTGTGTCCTTTCCCTAAGCATATAGGTCCAGGAGGTGGGGACTCTGTCTTCTTCCCTGTTCTAACATCAGCATCTGTGGTATTCTGGTTCATAGTACTTAACCAAGATTTTCATTTATTGTGGAATAGACGCTAGAAGGAGAAAGCATTAGTAAGTTAGTTGCAAACTCAAGAACTTAGCGGGACTGATTGAATAAAGCAAATGAGGGGGATGAGTGAGGAAACTTAAGTTGTGGATGGTTATCTGGTGGTGGCCTCCAGGGCTGGGAAGGCATTGGGGAAAAGTGAGGACCATGTTAAAATAAAGGGTAGGGCTGCTCCAAAAGTCCTATTGTTGGCCTGCTTGTAAACTGTTTTAAATCAGCAACTAATTCCAATTAAGAAAAAAAAATCATATAGTTCCACCGGGCATAATCTAAGAGAAACTTTGTCTGAAATGCTCCTTTTATCTATCTGTGTTGGCTAATCTAATCTGTTTGTGACCTCTCTAGTAAAAAAGACAACAACTTAAAAAAATATGCAGTGTATATTATCTTAAACTGCTATGTAAGTGCTACTGTGTTCAGATTCCAAACCAAGCAGGAAGATGGTCATTATTCTGCTGACCGTACATCCTAATTCAAAGACTGATTCAGCAGCTGCATAGAAATAGAAAGGACACATTCACAAAGAAGAACTATATCGATTGTATTGTAGACTTTTTAGGGGAAGGCATCTTCATTTTTAATGCAACAGGTAGTTAGGGGGTGGCTGTTGGCTTCTGTTTATATGCAGGAGTCTGGGTCATAATACACAGCAGATCAGCACTATTGGTCCGATTCTTGCCCCACTCCTACAGAAAAGAGTTGGGAAACCTCTGATTTAGAGGGTATTACAGGGAGAGGGTACTGGAAGCCCTCTTGGGAGCAGTAGTCATCTCTTCCCTGGGTGTAGAGGTTCCTTTCCCTATTGCAGTTAGCTCCAGTCTCTACTGTTGCTCTTGACTCCTTATTTGGACCAAGCTGTGAGTCCTATAACCCAAGATCCTTCTGGATGATGGTTAATCAAATATGGCTCGTATGTTTAAGAAACTTAGAATTTTGTTGGGGGGGGAGATAACACGATATGTAAGGGGCATTAAAAAAAGAGCAATGGGGAGAGCTACGTCCAGGCTGAGCGCTTTCACTGAAGAGGTTGAGCAAGTGTGTTGAATGTTGGAGGACTGGAAGGTCTGAAGCCTGGAGAGATGTGACCAGCCACCCGGGTAGCAGGGCACAGGGGTATGTGTGAGGCATGCCAGGGTAAATAAAGGATAGAAGAGCTAAAATACAAGGAGTATACAGGGAATATGTAATACCCCTTTGCTGAGAGTTGGGTTGTTAAAAAATTTTTCTGACAGAAGTCTGCATTGATGAACTTAAAAATATGTGAAACAGGGACAAGGGAAATCTTGATTGCGAGCAAAAGTGTTTCTCTCTCTCTGTCCAAAACATATATAAAATAAATATATAAATATATTTGTATATAAAACAAAACCCCAAGCTAGGCACCAGTGGCTCACACCTGTAATCCTAGCTACTCAAGAGGCTGAGATCTGAGGATCGCGGTTCAAAGCCAGCCTGGGCACGAAAGTCTGTGAGACTTTTATCTCTAATAAACCACTAGAAAACCGAAAGTGGCTCTATGGCTCAAGCAGTAGAGTGCTCGCCTTGAGCTGAAGAGCTGAGGGACAGTGCCCAAGCCCAGAGTTCAGGCCCCACGATCAACCAAAAAAACAAAAAGCAAAAAGAAAAAACAAAAAAAGCCCCCAAATATATAAATAACTAATATATATATATATATATAACAAAAATCCAAACATATAAATAAATAAATGTTTGGGTTTTTAAAATTTTATTTATTTGTTGGTCCCAAACCTTTTTTTCTTTTTTTTTTTTGGTCATGGGGCTTGAACTCTGGGCTTGGACACTGTCCCTCAGCTCTTCAGCTCAAGGCGAGCACTCTACTGCTTGAGCCACAGCGCCACTGATGGTTTATGGGAGATAAGAGTTTCTTGGACTTTCCTGCCCAGGCTGGCTTTGAACTGGATCCTCAGATATCAACCTCATGAGTAGCTAGGAATACAGACGTGAGCCACCAACACCTGGCTGGGTTTTTATTTTTCATGCCAGGCCTGGGGCTTGAACTCAGGGTCTGGGTGCTGACCTTGGGCGTTTTGCTCAAGGTTAGCACTCATTCTACCATGTGAGTCACAGCTTCACTTCCAGCTTTTCAGTGACTTATTGGAGATATGAGCCTCAGGGACTTTCCAGCCTGGGTTGGTTTTTGAACCCTGATCCTCAGATCTCAACCTCCTGAGTATCTAAGGTTAGGAATGAACCTCTGGTGTCCAGCCTATTTGTCACATTTTGTGCTAGTAAAATGAGAAATTAGAAGTGTACAGTGAGTGACATTTTACTCACCTTATACTGATAACCTAAGTGTTCCAGCAAGTCTCCAGCTACATCTTTTACTTTTCCAGCATCTTCCACCCCAGCAGGGAAATGTGGCATGAAGTTTTCTTCTATCTCAGTCCACACCCGGGCCCATGGGCAGATTTCTCTGGTGTCAAGCTCTGTCCCAGCATTCTGTGCCTTTCAGACTTTCTTGATGAGAAAGGTTGGCTGCTGATGCCTGGGTCTCCTCATTCTTTAAGGGTGCAGTAAATACATCACTGGATGAGCTTTATCAGAACTTACTCTGCCTGACTCATTAGGAACTTCCCAGCTTCACACCCCTGTACATAGGATATTCAGCATCACACCAAAGCATATGCTGTCAGTTCTAGTTTCTGATTTTTTGGGGGGCTGGGGAGTGGGCTTCCTTTAGCTTTCCAAAGCTCCTCTGCAAAAGCCATTTCCCTTGTCTGTCTCCTGCAGCCACCCCTCCCTCATTTTCAAGCATCAGTTTCTGATCTCCAGTTGCTTATATTCCGAGTATTCCTTAACATGAATGACCAGTGGGCTATCAAAAATGTATCTGACAAACTAGGCACCAGTGGCTCACGCTTGTGACCCTAGCTACCCAGGAGGCTGAGATCTGAGGATCATGATTCAAAGCCAAGCTTGGCAGGAAAGTCTATGAGACTCCTATTGCAATGAATCACCAAAAAAAATACAGAGGTGGAAGTGTGGCTAAAGTGTCAGAGTGCTCGTCTTGAGCAAAAAGAAGCTCAGAGACAGCACCTAGGTCCTAAGTTCAAGCCCCAAGTCTGGTGAGCACAGGCAGGTTTTCTGTGATTGAGACTGTCTATGTTGTTGACACATGAAGATGAACAGTAATTGATTAGACTAGAAACATAAGTTGGGAGCCAGTCCATGGAAGGAATTGAATGCCACAAATAAATGAAAATGGTAGCGGTAATGACAATGATTCGGGCTCATTTAAATACAAGATCTTTACTCTCAGAGCCCCCCCAAATCCAACAATATCTCAATAGAACTGAAGCAAAATTCAAACCTTTCAAACAATAAATAAGTAAATACATTTATTTGACCATCAAGCTGAGAATTCAAGCTAAGGCTGGATCCAGGAATTTAAGCAATACCATCAGCACTGTTCCTTGACATCTGGGCTTGAACTCAGGGCCTGGGTGCTGTCTCAAAGTTTTTTGTGTTCAAGGCTAGTGCTTTCACTTGAGCCACAGCTCCACGAGAGGCTCACAGACTTTCCTGCCTAGGGTTGGCTTTGAACTGTGATCCTCAAATCACAGTCTTCTTGAATAGCTAGGATTATAGGCTATTCATTTTTAGCCTGATTTCTAACTACCAATTATGTTCACATTTTGGAAATATAAACTTTTCATTTAAGAGCATGTATATATGTACTCATTTTTTCTGCTGGATTCTTATACAGCATTGTTTAACAGACTCAGCCATATTGCGATGTGTAGTGATTATTCATTCATTTCTTTATTGATATGCAGCATTCTCCATGGTGATACTTCACTGTACACATTTATGTATCTACTATTGGTGGAAGTTCGTGGGGATTTGTAATTAAGTCACATTATGAATTTTGCAGCTTCAAACATTTTTGAATGTGCTTTATGGTAGACATACAAATGCATTTGTATGTTTGGCATACACCTGACTTGATTCCTAGAATTTTAGATTGTACATATATGTTCAGGTGTAGTTGGCTTATAGGAAGGGTTTTCCTGAGTGGTGTACCAATTTATATTATTGTTATCAGTCAGGTGATCAGACATATTGGGGTCTGTTTGTGTGCTTTCTAGTCTATTCTATTTCCTTATTTGTTCTTTTTAATGCTGATATCATACCTTTATTATTTGTACTTTATAGCGGTCTTGTTGTCTGGTAATGGATGTCCTTCAGCTTTGTTCTAACATAAGCATAGTCTAGTTATTCTTAGCCATTTGAATTATGGAATCAATTTTAAAATAATCCTTTGAGGGGACTTTGATGACGTTTGCATTAAGTCTAGTTCAAATTGGAAGTAAATAAATGTCATTAACAGTGGGGACTATTTCCGCCCATTAATATGCCACATCCCTCCATTTATTTAGATACTTTATTTCTGTTGTATTTTTGCTTCCCTTGTTGTAAAGGTATTGATCATCTTTTAAGAGATATCTATTACTATTATTTGAAGTTATTTATTGTTGTTAGAAGTGATGCCTTTTAACACCATATCATGTTTCTGTATACGTTATATATAAAAATCATATTTCTATATAATTGAGGTTTTATCTATTGACCTTATGTACAGTGACTTTGTTAACTTCTTAATTGTGATAGTTGTATATAGATTACTATGGATTTTCTATATGCACAATTCAGTTACCAGCAGAACAATTTTTACCCTTTCTTTTCTAATCATTGTGATTTCTATTTCCCTCCCTCTCTCTTTTCCTCTTTCCTTCCCCCCCTCTTTTTTTCCTTCTTTTTTCTTTCTTTCTTTCCCAGTCTTGGGACCTGAAATCCGGGCGTGGGTTGCTGTTCCTGAGCTTCTTTTGCTCAAGACTAGTGCTCTACCACTTGGAGATAAGAGTCTCATGAACTTTCCTGCCCAGGCTGGCTTCAAACTGGGATCCTCAGATCCTGAGATCTGAGTAGCTAGGATTACAAGTTTGAGTTACCAGCAACCAACTCTATTTCTTTTTCCTATGTTTTACATGGACTAAGACCTCTAACATAAGGCTGAGTAGCAGTGGCAAAAGTGTGCTTCCTTCTATGTTTCTAATCTCATTGGGAAACTTTCTTTTTGAGTGGTGTCTTACTATGTAGCTCCGGGTGGCCTACAGCTCCTAATTGTTCCTCTTCAGGTTCCTGAGTGCTGGGATTCAAGTGTGCATCTCAGTGGCAAAGTTTTAAAGTTTGGCTACCAGGTATGATAGTTGCTTTAAGTATTTTTGTAAATGTCCTTTTCCAGTCTCAACAAGCCCAGTCACATTCAGAAAATGCTAAGCCTATTGTCATGAATAGAGATTGACTTTGACCAAATGTCTAAAGCAATAATTAAATTGTGGAATATCAGACTCCTGTTTTTCTGTTATTTATTTATTTGTTTTAAAATTCTTGAACCACTATGTCTTTTTTGCTTCAGGAGGTTTTTTTTCTCTTTTTTATCCAGAATTTCTAGATGTTCTTGAGGGTTGGTCAGTTGTAGGTAGATCCTCATGGTCAGAAATGGTACATTCTAATCAGACTATTTTTGTACATGTAATGCTATAAAACAGCCCTTTCAGGAACTCTTCAATTGTTATTTCCATGACTGAGATAGCTTCTGGCTGTTGAGCTTTATGAACAGATTTTTCTTTTGTTAAGTTTTGCTGTCTGAAGAAGAGGAAAAGCCTATTGCTTTTATGCCAAGTGTGGCATAATAGGGTCTTTGAAGGGATGCACTCTGTATTACATAGAAGGGCTTAATTTTAAGGTATCCACATACTGATTTTACCTGCTTTTCAAAAGAAAGAAAACAATGAAATCCCAAAGAATAAAGATGACATTATTATTATTTTTAATCATAAGAGAAGAAAAAGCCCATGGTAATACCTTTCTTCTTGGGTCCCCTGAGATCACACCATCCTCTTTATCTCTTAGTCATCCCCTTGTTGAGTATAAAAATTGGCAAGTGTCTCTGTCACTCCTACTTCTTCTCTAGCAGTCACACAATCTTTTCATGTAAAACGAGAGAATAATAAGGTGTGTCGTCTGCAGGACCTACGGGCAGGAGCATTTGAAACTACAACCTTGATTTGAGATCTCCAGCCCCAAGTTCTTTTGCAGTCTCTGTTACTGACCATCAAAGAGAGATTAGAGTACAACTGGACCTTCCCAGGACTCAGGGTCATCTTCTGAAAAATAAAGCATTTGTGCTTGTTTTTTCGGACATAAACTTTTTTTTTTAAGTGCCAAGGACTACATAGTCAATACCTTGAGCTTGCAGTTATTTGGTTCTGCTATAGTATTGCAAAAAGCAATGACAGAGAAGCAAATAAAGGGACATTTATGAAGTTTTATTTATGGACACAAATTTGAGCTTTGTATAATTTTCATGTGTCATAAAATATTATCCTTTTAATATTTTTCTTTTTCTTTTTTTTTTTTTTGGTCGGTCGTGGGGCCTGAACTCTGGGCCTGGGCGCTGCCCCTCAGCTCTTCAGCTCAAGGCGAGCACTCTACCACTTGAGCTACAATGCCACTTCCAGTTTTCTGGTGGTTTTATTGGAGATAGGAGTCTCAGTCTCCTGCCCAGGCTGGCTTTGAACCGTGATCTTCAGATCTCAGCCTCCTAAGTAGCTAGGATTACAGGCATTGAGCCACCAGCGCCCGGCTTCCTTTTAATATTTTTCAACCACCAAAGAACCATTCCTTGGACACAGACCATAGGAAAACAAGCAGCTATAGTGTCCCATGGACTTTAGTTTGTTAATCTTTGAACTAGTTGAATATCAAGAGTTATTCCAGAGTTCTGTTAGGCTTTGATATTCTGTCTTTTTTTTTTTTTCCTGCCAATCTTGGGTCAGGGTCTCAGCACTGCCCTGAGCTGCTTTTGCTCAAGGCTAGCATTCTACTACTTGAGCTACAGTGCCATTTCCTGCTTTTTCTGTGTATGGGGTACTGAAGAATTGAATCCAGGGCTTCATGCATGCTAGGCAAGCACTCTACCACTAAGTCACATCCCCAACCCTGATATGATAGTCTTTAAAAGTATTTTTTCTGGTTGGGTACCGGTGGCTCATGCCTATTATCCTCGCTACTCAGGACACTGAGATCTGAGAATCATGGTTTAAATCCAGGCCAAGCAAGAAAGCCCAGTCCAGGAGACTCTTATTTCTAATTAACCAGCAAAAATCCAGAAGTAGAGCTATGGCTCAAGTGGTAAAACACTAGCAGGAAGCACAAAAGCTCAGGGACAGTGCCCAGGCCCTGAGTTCAAGCCTAGGACCATCACTATATGTGTGTGTATTATAAATATATTATGTATAAATATATATTATCCAATTAACATTTTTCAGAAGGGTCTATTTGTTTCTTTTAGATGAGCTAACAATAAGAATATATAAGACTTTTTGAGGCAAAGTTTCACTCTAAAGCTTAGACTTGTCTTAAATTTGAGATCCTCCTGTCCCAGCATCCTATATACTAGGATTAGACATATGCAGCAACACTCCTAGCTAAAGATTTTTGTTTTACCTTTATTTCTTTTTTGATACTTGCTCCTTCTTTTTGTATATACAAGTGTCTGATTTGTACAATTTTCCTTTGCCTGAAGAATTTCAGTTTTTTTACCCCCATCACAAATCTGCCAGTGATGAACTTCCTTGTTTTTAGCAAAATCTTCTGAGAATGTCTATTTTTGCCACTTTTGAGTGAGAATTTCACTAGATGTGGAATTCTTAGGGAGTGTTTTCCTTTTCTTTCATTTTTAGTATTTCAAGCTGCACTCTTGCTTGTGTGGTGTTTGATGGGAAAGTCTTCAATTCCTATCCTTGTTATATGGGTAAGGATCTGGTTCCTTCAGAATTTCTCAATGTGTGTGTGTGTGTGTGTGTGTGTGTGTGTGTTCAATTTGAATGCAATGGGTCTAAGTGTTATTTTTTTTCCTTTCCCCCCATTTATTCTGATCAGTGTTTCTTAATTTTTCTGGACTTGTGCTCTAGCCTATGTTACGAAGTTTGAAAAGTTTCCAGTCATTATTGATTCAAATAGTTTTTCTCCTTTCTCTTTCTTCTCTGGACTCCTGACTATACTTGTATTACATCTTTTGATATTGTTCCCCGATTTTTAAATATTGTTTTGTTTTTCTTCATTCTCTGTATCTGTCTCTCTCTCTCTCTTTTAGTCTGGAAATTTTCTTTGGCCTTCAAGCTCCCTGATTGTATTTTTGACTATTTAGAATATGCAGAGCAGACCAGAGAGAGCAGGCTCCATGTGTTGCAGGGATTTTGAGTTTGAAAAGGAGCTATTGTTGTTTTATTGTTTTTTAAATTTCATGTCTCTGCTTTATCCACTTAGCTTTTTTAATTAAAATCTTTAACAGTTTAAATATAGTTCTTTAAATTTTTCTGTCTATTACTGACACCAGTAATTCTAACATCTGTGACATATCTGAGTCTCAGTCTGATGGATGCTGATCTCCTCAGAATGTGTTTTTCCTGCCTTGTAGTTTTCCATTCAAAGCCATTCATTATGTCCTGTGAAGCAGAAATTGAGGCAAATAGGCCTTTAGTGAGAGACTTCATTCTGGTGAGGAGTTGGGCTGCATTGAGTATTCTCTGTTGCTGTAGAGGTCAAAGACTTTGAATTTTGCCAGTGTCTTTGCTTTTGTTTCGTCTCTGATTTTTAGGTTTTTCCTAAGTAGTCTTCCTTAGGGAGTTTGGTATTAGAGACCTTTTAGAGACCTCTTCTGTTGGTGTGGTTACAGGGTCTAAGTGAGCAGGAATTTCCTATAGCCCCCTTTAAGAGCAAAACTAAAATACTTTCCCTTTAGTAAATGCAGCACAACTTTCCTGTGTAAGAGAAAGGAAAATCCAGAACACGGTGGCATAGCTGAGACTGTCTGAACATGAGGGGTGAAGGACGTGTCTCTCCTGACTTCCATTACTTCAGTGAGTTCTGAAATAAGCTACCAGCCAGGACTAAATGTTAAGTAAGAAGAAGGTGATATTGCCAATGCAGAAAGGACAAAAGGAAAGTCAGCTGGAAAACATTTTCTGGTTGGTGAGTAGTGTTGACTACTTGTTTCAAGTTTGTTGGCATGAACTTGAAATGCAGCTAGTCAGGATGGTTGTGGAACTTCCTCTCTGCTTTGAAATGTTCATCTGCTTGGATGTGAACTTGGAGGTGGTGGGTGTTTGGGTTCCATCATTGATAGAGCTTTGCCAGAACAGCAAGATATGGAAAGGATTTGTGGGAGCAGAGAGATTACAACAGTGTGACTTCACAATGGAATTACAGAGAGAAGAAAGTGAAAGTGGAGGGAGAAATGGCCACAGGTAGTACAAAGGCTGTAGGGTTGGCAATGAATGCAGAATAAGTGAGTTGGAAAGCCCAAGCCCGTAAGTGGGCACATGGGGGGGGCGCTTGTTATGGAATTCAAGGTGAGACAGTCAGATGACAGCTGAGGGAGAAATAGGTTCAGGCAGGGAAATTAAGGAACTAAGAAGCATCTTTTCCCATAAGTCCTTGACTCTGATGTTGAAGTTACGGAGATCAATGAAGGAGTTAGGGATGAAGAAGGAAATCTGAGAGCAACCATCTACTAGCAATGAAACCACTTCAGTAGGAGGGAGGAGGACCACCACAGTGAGGGTGGGTGGAAAGATATCTGTCACTAGAGCAGAGATCTGTGTGGGAAGAAGAGAGGGAACACTGGAGAGCCTGGAGAATGCCTGCCTTATTTCCTGGCCTGGAGAGACAGGAAGTTTAGAGACGGGGGGCTACCAGGGAGAGAATGTCTTAAAGGAGGGTAGATTTCCCTAAGGTGGTAGTAGGTCATTGCTGAGAGTAGAGGTGGAGGCCACTATGGACATGGCTATTTTGTTTACAGGAGAAGAATTCAAAGGTAGAGAGAGAATTGGCAGGGGGCTATGAGTGTGCTTCTGGTAAGAGAATTCCCTGGTGAACCAGGACTTCCTGTAGTTATTATAGCGACTGAGTGCAGGACCATGAGGCACAACATCCTGGGTTGAGTGATGGGGGGGGGGGGGTGTGAGGTGGGGGGGAGGGGAGGGAGGGGAGAGTGCTGTGCTGCTATATGGTGAACTTCCCACTTCTCTCTCCTGCCTCAGTTTATAGGATCATTGTTATCATAGGACACACACACTAATTTTCTTTATACATAGCTTTGGAAAGCTAATTTGTTTTGTTGAATTTCTTTCTTTAAAATTTTTTTATTATTGTCAAGGTGATGTACAAAGGGCTTGCAGTTACATAAGTAAGGTAATAAGTGCATTTCTTGTCACACTTGTTACCCCTTCCCTCATTTTTCTCCTCCTTTCTCTCCCCACCCCACCACTCCACCCCCACCCCCACCCCCCCGAATTTCTTTATGTGTTTCAAAGCAGGTTGATATGGAGAAGTCAACTTTGCTGATAAAGTAGAAGGAATCTCCAGATTAATAGAGACTGTACTATGTTCTGTGCCAAATATGTTGTGTAGGTGATTTCATGGAGATCCAAACTGACATGTTGAAAAGACTATGGCTGGAATTTTTAGTTCCTTAGTTAAGCTCAAGCTACTTTGGGTACGTGCCCAATGTTCTTCAGCCTCAATTTTCTCCTCTGTAGGATAGAAATATGATCAACCACCTCTTGTGGCTGCTTGCTGGGCTGCCCAGGTGACTGTAATGAGCCAGATCAAGCTGAGAACCACTACCATGAGGTGAATAGCATTTGTTCCATTTTATAGATAAAGCAGCCCAAGGCTACATGTGATGTTTATGATGGTGCGGCATCTAAACGCCATCACTAGGATGGGGAGCTAGTTCTTTGACCCGAAGCTCCTTGCTTTATCCATTTTGTTGAGTTTCTGCTTTAATACAGGGGAGCAAATCGAGCCCCGCCTCAGCCTGTTGGCCCACCACTTGACAAATGCACGAGATGAAGGATCAGGTGGGTGTTATCCAGGTCAGTGGTTCCCAAACCTGGTTATGCTTCCAGCTCACTGGGGAAGCATTTAGAGTGTACCATCCTCAGGGACAGCCCTGGGCCAACTGGATCAGAACTTCTGGAGCATGGGAACCAAGAGTTTTGTGTATTGAGATTTGTTCCTCAAGTGAGTCCGAGGCTGCTCATCAGGCCAAGTCTTTGTATCTACTTGGAAGAACCATTAGATTCTATCTGAAGTCCTGATACACAACCATGATACCGTGCCTGCCAGTGGCCCCCAAATTGGTCTTCAGGAGTTGTGTGCTAATTGGGAATTGGCTTTGAGATCTTTGGTGCAGTACCTGAAACAGACAGTCACTCAGTCTGTCAGTGAGCATTTGAACTTCAAGGAGGTAGGAAATGTCAAGCTGGCAGGCTCTGCTGTAGCAGAAAGTTATTTGTTCTTTAGAGTTGTTGTTTTTCCTTCGTTCCCCTTGAGGCTCCTGCCCACTCAGTCAGATTACAGCAAAATAAACATGCTTGTACTACTGAGCTAGCACACATATTATAATTTTTTTTCCCCTGGCTGCGTAACATCATTGATGTAAAAAAAAATAAACTCACAAAAAACCCATTGGCTTTCATGGGCTGAGGCAAAAATGTGAATTTGCTGTAATATAGAGGTGAGAAAAATAACATCAATAGAAATTCTTGTTTGGCAGCATAAATACTCATTCGGACTATGTTACAGTCTGGGTTTGATGACCTCTCCTGGATGACATTTCTCTGAATGGGGTTTTCAGGGCTGGGCACTGGGGATGGCAGGCTGATGTTTAGGGCATTTAACAGTGTGCAGTGATGATTCTGGTGGCACTGGGGTGTATAATTATAGTTGTCTTCCTAGCTCTGTGTCAGCATGTCCTGAGGAGGTCCTTGTAGCCCCATAGTGCGGTCAAACCATCTGGAATGGAGAGATCTAAGGGTGGGGATGGGTTTCTCTGGGATTTGGACTCAGGTGGCATGGGAGTCCCATTCCCTCCAGCTGAACTAAAGTCAGTCACCTGTGTATGTGGCATTTACGTAGCCTCCACCTCCCTCTCCAGAAGTAGTCATGCCTGGTGTTCCCCACCTCCCAGCTGAACAGCTGGAACTTCCAACCAAAGGCTGCACTGAGATCTGATTCTGGGCCTGACTTCAAAGCCCCTTCCTTCTGCATATGTTGTGGATGTCTCCTTCCTGCTCTGCTCAGTGCTGTTTGCTGCCTAGGCTTTGCTTGCGCCAGAGGGCTGGTATTATAAAGAAAACAGCAGGCATTTGTTGTAACTGCAAGTTATTAAATGCAATGTAAGTTTGGAGTCAATTGCAGGCTAGATCCTGATTTTCATAAGCCTGAATAATCAGCAGGGGTCACAAACACTCAGTTTTGCTGTCCACCCTCCCCACATACTCCCTTTTACCCAAGTGGCTTGTGAACTGCAGAGATGGGATTCGCGTGTGGGTCTGGCCAGTGGCAGCCAGCCCTGGGGAGGGGTGCACATGGGGTTCTGTGCATGGGTCGTGTCTGTTGGGAAGTTCTCACAATGTGTTATCCAGATAAGAGTTCCAATGGTATACGCTGCATCTCATTTGGTGCCCACTGTGGACCAGGCCTTGCTTTTGGTGCCTGGAGAAGAGAGGAGAACCACATTGCTAAGTGTCTGCCCATGCAGAACCCACCTTCTGGTTGAGCAATTCCCTAACAAAGTGCTTCCCTTGGCTCAGATCTCCTTGGTCTTCTCACTCTTGATGCCCAGCACAGTCCTGAGCCACTTCTGGGGCTACAGCTCTGTGTGTGTGTGTGTGTGTGTGTGTGTGTATGTGTGTGTGTGTCCCTACTTCCCCAGGTCCCAGTTGTCCTTCTATTGCAATCTCAGGTGTTACTTCATCCTGCTCTGGGCAAGTCAGACTCAAGTAGACACACATTACAAAGTCCTTGATCTGGGCCTATTTGCCACCCATCCAGGTCTGTTTGGTGTATATATCCCCAGGCCCAGTAGAGCACCTTGGGGAAAGATACATTCAGCATACTTGCACTTAGAGTTCAGGTCTGGTCCCTGGAAGGTGGTTGTGACTGTCATGAGAATTGCTTTATGGGAGGGAATGATGCTGAGTTGGAAAGAGGATGCTCTATTCCTGCAGGTCATCCTTGGAGAAATTCAACACGAATACTGTTCTGAAGAGAGGAGCTGGGCTGGCATGGAAGTAGCCAGGATGAAAGAGAGGTGCCATGGCACATTCTGGAGAGTCTTTGAAGGGATGAGACAATTATTTTATACCAGTGGTTCTGACAGCTAGTTACAGAGCAAGGGGAACACGGCCCTCCCTAATCATGGGGCTTTCTACTACACTGGGACTGTGGATTGTGACAGACAAGGGAACAAAGAGAGAGGTGAGGAAAATTGCTCCAGATCACACAGCCACACAGTGGTTCACTTGTGGGCTTGCCTGCTGACAGAAGACAGCTGTAGCCTCCAAGCTATATATACTGTGTCCATTTGCCTTCTTTGAATAATGAAATGATGGTCATAGCACACTTTTTTTTCCTGCTTTTATCACTGGGAATCGTTATAGAAAAATAATATTATTAACATGCTTTCATTCTATAGAAGTACAGTAATGTGTTTTTATAAAAAAATTATGTTCTTCAAAGTTTATAATAAAAGTTCCTAGAGTATTTACTGTGAGTACATATATGTAGCATAGATTTATAAAATGAACAAGGTTCTGTTATCTACCATTAAGCTTAAAACACTTCTATTTATTTCTATTGGGCTTCATTTAAAAGAAATATATTAGCTGGATGCTGATGGCTCCTCATGCCTGTAACCCTAGCAACTCAGGAGGCTGAGATCTGAGGATCATGGCTCAAAGCCAGCCCAGGGAGCAAAGTCCGTGAGACTCTTATTTCCAATAAACCACCAGAAAACCAGAAGTGGCACTGTGGTTCAAGTGGTAGAGTGCTAGCCTTGAGCTGAAGAGCTGAGGGACAGCGCCCAGGCCCAGAGTTCAAGCCCCACGACCGACGAAAGAAAGAAAGAAAGAAAGAAAGAAAGAAAGAAAGAAAGAAAGAAAGAAAGAAAGAAAGAAAGAAAGAAAGAAAGAAAGAAAGAAAGAAGGAAAGAAAGAGAAAGAAAAGAAAGAAATGAATTAGTACATGCCAGTAATCTTAGCACCTGGGAGACTGAGGCAGGAGAATTACAAGTTAAAAGCTAGCTTGGGATACAAAGGAGACTTTGTCTCAAAAAAAAGTTAACTTGAAATCAGTATGGAGGTACCTCAAAGGACTACACATAGAGTTCCCTATGACCCAGCAATCCCACTTCTGAGTATTTACCCAAATGATCACAAATAAGGACACACTAAAGCTGCCAGCATAACTATGTTTATCACTGCATTATTTACCATAGCTAAGATACGGAACCAACCCAGATAACCCTCAGTCGATGAATGGATCAAGAAAATGTGGTCTGTACATATAAAATGGAATTCTATGCTTCCATCAGAAAGAATGACACCACCCCACTTGTAAGGAAGTGGAATGACTTGGAAAAATGTTAAGTGAAATAAGTCAGCTCCAAAGAAACTCCAATGATCTCCCTTATTTGCAATAATTAGTATACATCTAGGATAATCTTAGCAGATGAGCAGAATAGCTCAATAGCTATGTACATCTGACCATATATGATGATGCTAAGCAAAATGAACTCCACAACATGGACACAAGAGGTTTTTCTTTGTTGCTGTTCTCAATGTGATTTCTTTTTTCTTTTGTGTTTTCTCCCCTGTTTTATCCCCTGTTGTCACTGTATTCAATTTTGGTACTCTGGGTACTCTGAACTAGGGAAGGGAAAGGGAAAAACAAAATGGTGAGACAAAGGATAAAGGGGAAACCTATGCAACAGTGATACTCAAAAGACACTATGTTGGAAATGATCTGTACAACTTGGGGGGGATTGGGGGGCAGGGAAGGAGGGAGAAAAACGAGGAAAGGGGTAACAAGTTAGACAAGAAATGTAGTCACTACCTTACTTATGTAACTGTAATCCCCTCTATACATTACCTTAACAAAATTTTTAAAAAGTTAAATAAAAGAAAGAGAAATACATATTTTATAGCTTATTATTATTATTATTAGTGCAAGTATTGGACTTGAACTCAGGATCTGGGTGCTGTCCTTAGCTTTTTCACTTAGGGCCGAACCACAGCTCTACATCTGGATTTTTGCTGGCTAGTTGGAGATAAGAGTTTCACAGACTTTTCTGCTGGGCTGGTTCTGAACCATGATTCTCAGATCTCAGCCTCCTGAGTAGCTACGATTAAAGGTGTAAAACCACTGGTGCTTGGCAGTACAGCATATTATAATGACTAGATACCTGGTTAGTCAATTTCAGGAGCTCCAGTATTACTGCCAGTGAATTTAATTATGTAGCGCTTACCTACAGAGGTGTCACGTGAAGTTCTCCCTAACATTTGTTGACTTACGGACTGGAAGGTGTCTGTATTACTATTTTAGAAAGGATTCTTTTTAGACGCAGAAAAATTAAATGACTTGTGTGAGTTTCCCAACCAGTTGATAGAGGAACCAAATATAGAAACCTTTCTAGTGAATACAAACTCACTAAGATTCCTAACTGGAGTTCTGGGCACTCCCTTAGCAACCTTCAGCCTAGGCTGAGGGACAAGCAGGCCATGCTAACCAGAAATGCTTCTGTGGATGGGAGGGGCGGATGGAGGTGGAGGAAGGGCTAAGATGGCTGTTTCTAGGTCATTTCCAGCCCTGCCATGATAGCAGTGATTTAGGCAGTGGAAGAGAGTATGTTTAGTAGAGTGAAAGTGTGCGCTTGGAAATAAAGCAAGGGAGACTCAGCAAGGTTCTGCTTCTTAGATAAACCAGCGTGCCCAAAGGGACTTGTGGCTGTTGGGTTCTGGGATAGGGAAGTGAGTGGTCCTTGGAAAATGAAAGTGTGTTGTTAATTCGGCTTTAAAAAGTCATTGAGTAGAATAATAGCCAGTGTCTCTCTGTTGTAATCTATTTATGGACATACTGATGTAATCAAGTACAGGTAATAGAACTGTTCTCTTTATCTCTGCTTGAAACCCCACTTGGAATGTACTACTAATTCCTATATGCTAAGAAAAGCAGCAACATCACCCTACTGGAAGTATTTTGGAGAACTGCATTCTTTCCTCATTTCCTTTCATTTATCTCTCTTCCCCTCCCTCCCTCCCTCCCTCCCTCCCTCCCTCCCTCCCTCCCTCCCTCTCTCCCTCCCTTCATCCCTCCCTCCCTCCCTTCCTTCCTTCCTCCCTCCCTTCCTTCCTTCCTCCCTCCCTCCCTCCCTCCCTCCTTTCCTTCCTTCCTTCCTTCCTTCCTTCCTTCCTTCCTTCCTTCCTTCCTTCCTTCCTTCCTTCCTTCCTTCCTTCCTTCCTTCCTTCTTTCCTTGCTAACATGCTGGTCCTGGGGCTTGAACTCAGGGCCTGGGTGCTATTCCTGAGCTTTTTTGCTCCAGGCTAGCCCTCTACCATTTGAGCCATAGCTCCACTTCTAGCTATTTGGTATTAATTGGAGATCTATGTGCATCTAACCATATAAAGTAGTATTTATTGAAATGAACTCTAGGAAATGGAAATGAGGGTTTTTATTATTCTTCATCATTATTTTTGTTTTAATTTCCTTTCGTCTTGTTTATCTGTTTTTGAGAGGGTATGGGGAGGCATAGAAATGACGAGATAAAGGGTGAACAAATGCAACAGTGATACTTACTAGACACTATGTTGAAAACAAACTATACAGCTCATAGGTGGGGATGGGGACAGGAGGGAAAAACTGGGAGAGAGTGAGGGAAGGGGTGACATTGTTCAAAAAGAAATGAACTCTTTATCTGACTTATATAATTGTAGCCCTTCTGTATATCACCTTTACAATACCAATAAATAAAATTTTAAAAAAGAGTCTCACAGACTTTCCTGCCCAGGATGACTTCAAACCATGATCCTCAGATTTCAGCCTCCTGTCCAGCTAGGATTATAGGCTTAAGCCACCTGCATTCTTCTGGACATTGCATTCTTAGCATAACTTGGCAGATTCTTGTCTCTCTCCCTTTTCTATCCAAACTTGTTTCAATGGACTGACCTTTGGTACAGCTTTTTATAATTGAACGTTTTCTGATTTTTCTTTTAAATGGGATGGCCTTTTTTTGGCTAAGTATTTAAGTATTTATGAAAGTTTCCTTGATGAAAAGCCTGTGAAATTTGTGCAGCTAACTCAGGCATGTTGTTAGATTAGTGATAACATTTGTCAAAGACTTTTATGGCTTTATAGTATACTTTCTTGCTCAGCTCAGCCTATTTGACCCGTACTTGGTGTGTTCTCTGTGGGCTGTGGGATTCACAGTTTGCTGATGGAGTGAAGAAGAGCAGGGTTCTTTGGCGTGGTTCTAAGCATGCCTTCCAGTCTCTCGGTAGGTTCATTTTAAAGGGAAATTAGTCAAGAGAACCCAATGGGCTATTTAACTTCTCAAGGTCACTCAGCAAGTATGGGGTCATTCCCAAGAACTGAACTTGCTTTATTATTCAGAAATTCCACACACTTGGAATTTTCTTACTGTTATCCTGCCAAGATTTTTAAAAGGCCAAATTAATCACACTCAGTTTTCTTAACTGAGCTGAAATACACTTAACATCAAATTAACCATCTTCAGTGTACATTCACAGTATTCTAAATTGCTCACATCTATTTAGCTTCAAAATCTTTTCATTGTTCCTAAGGGAGACCCCATTCATTGTCCATTAGGGTCACTCTACCCATCCTCTGTGTTTCCCCAGCTGCTGGTAGCTGCCAATCTTTTTTTCTGTCCCCCTGAATTTACCTGGTCTGGATTTTTGACATAAATGGACTCACATTACACAACTTTTTCATCTGTTGTCTGAAACTTAGCATAATATTTCTGTGCATTCTAGTGTGTCAGAAGTTTCTTTTTTTTTGTTGTTTTTTTTAAGTCCAAGACTGGAACTTGAACTTGGTACCTCACACTTTCACTCATTGGCTAGTACTTTACAACTGAGCTATATCTCCAACTCTGAAGTTTATTTCTTTGTATGGAGGACTACTAGTCCATTGTATGGATAGACATGTTTTGTTTATCCATTCATTAATCAGTAGACATCTGGATTGGTCCATCTTTTGGCCATGGTGATTAGGAATGCTGTAAATATTTGAACGCATCTATTTGAATGTTTCTTTTCTGTTCTTGGGGGGGGGTATGTACATTGTTAATAGAATTTTTAGATCATGTGGTAATCCTGTGTTTACCTTTCTGAGGAACCATTGGACTGTGTTATTATGACTATACCATTCCTATCAATAATGTACAAAGGATCTCATTTCCCTATGTCCTTGTCAATTTGTGGTATTTTAATTTTTTATTGCAATCATTTTCATGGATATAAAGTATTATTTCTCGGAGGTCTTGATTTGCCTTCCATAATGAAATACATTTTATTACATAGTGTTTTAATCAGAAAATGAACTTGGATGAGACAAAATCAACAGAATGCTGCTAATATCTGTCTTGAGGGGATTAAGGTTGGCATACACTTACTCCTAAGGCATGAGACTTAAGGGTACAAAGATGGGCTGTGTTCTTTTGGAAACCACAGTTATCTCCTGAGTTTGCTTTTTTCTGAAGTACAAACATTTGAACTTGGATCTTACACTTATTAGACAGGTGTTCTACCAGTGAAGCCATGTCCCAGCTCTGAAAACAAATCTTTTCAGTTAATAATGAAAACTAAATACCTATATTCTGTTTTACTTTTATGGCACTTGTCAGAAGATACTTAGTTTTTGCTGAGCTTGGTTGTACATGGCAATAATCCCAGCCACCTGGGAGCCTTGAGTAGGAGAATTGAGGACTGAGCCATTTGGAGCAAAAGCAAGGACTTATCTGAAAAAGAACTAAAGCAAAAAGGACTGGAGTTGTCGATCAAAATATAAAGGCCCTGCCTAACAAGAACTTAGCCTTGAGTTTAAATCCTTGTATGGACCAAACAAACAAACACTAAAAAGATGCTTAGATCTTTGTATTTCAAAGCTATGTAAAAAAATGACTTGATAGTATATTCCTTTCTGTTTCAGAATAAAGAAGACGCTCAGTCAGGATGGCCCAGGGATCCGGGGATCAAAGAGCGGTTGGGATCGCTGACCCAGAAGACAGTTCTCCCAACATGATTGTCTACTGCAAGGTAAGATTTCTCCTCAGATGCTAGGTGTGCCCTGGGGTGATGCGCACTGAGTCAGGCCCAGACATGTTTTCTCTAAATGCTTTGATTAACATGAGCATTTTCTCATTACTCTCTGGTTGGCCAATTCTAAGATCCAAAGAAATTAGGTTTGGTTATACTAGAAAACTTGGTACTGAGAGCTTGAAATGTTTTATGCCATTAGGTTCTGTGTAAGCCTGCAGCTTGCTTGAGCAGTGCCGTAGGGAATGCATTCTCCTTCAGCGTAAAGGCTTTCACAATACAGTGCAAGGAAAGTTCATTGAACACATCAGATGCACAAGATACAGGCTTGATGCTGAGCAGAGACAGAGGCATCTCTGTATGCTATGCTTGTAGTTGGTTAGGAGGTAGAAGATACTCAAAAATAGCTGCAATCGAGCTGGAGAGTGTTGATTTCCAAACAGAGGCATCACATAGCCTTAGAAGGGGAGTTTGGGGGTTCAGAGGTCCTAGTGACTTGGGCAGCAGTGGCCTTGGACTTGGTTTGAAAGGATGTATCTGGAGAGCAGAGGGCAAGACCTCTATTCCAAGTGATGAAATCAATCCAGCAAAAGCACTGAGACTGAGCTAGGAAGGAGAACAGCCCCTAGAGTCCATTGGTGCAGGCATACAATGAGTTACATGAAATTGGTTAGTACAGGTAAGACTATGGGAGGAGAAACTGCATGCAGCCGGATAAGAATATTCAATCATAGACATTTTCTTCATGAAAAACTTAAGACGTGTAAAATCAGTATCTGTTTGAGATTAGGAGATTTTCCCCAGATTGTCAGATGGTTTGGTGTACGATGGGACAGAGCTACTGGGAGAAGGAGGGCACTAGAGGGAGTGATGGGTCTAAATTAATAATGATTGAAAAACGAATGACGGGAATTAGGAGGCAAGTTGGGGGCCAAAGATGACTAGGGTTTTGACGTTGGGTTATTAAAAGACATTATCATTGTAATTCAAATAGCATCATTTTGAAGAAGAATGCTTTCAAGGAAGGAAACAGGGCACATGAATTTATTTTTGCATACATGGATATTGAGGTAGTAATTATATTGCATGCTCATGAAAAATTAACCTAATGATGTTACCTATTAATAAGGAACAGGGTTAATGTTTGTTCATTTCACTAAGTGTTTGACTTCTCTGCTGATTTGGTACATTCTGCAACCCTGGGTTCAGTGTATGTTAATTACAATGATGGTATTGAATGGCATATTGTGAATGATCAATCATGTTGTTTTTCTCTTTTCTTTGTAAATATAGAACTCTTACATTATTCTTGCTTTGAGTCTAACACTATAATTTTTTTGCTTTGTAAAAGAATGATGAGATAGCCTATTACTGAATGATGCTTATTAATTGTAGTAACGAGGCTAGTCAATTGATGAACCATATAGAGTAACAGATAACACTTACTCATCACCATTTCACATCACACTGGAAAACCCTGTGGCAGTCTAGTTGGAACATGAGATTTGGATGTGCACCTGGTTTAAAATTTCAGCTCTGGATCCGGTGTCATTACTGATGTCTGTAATCAAAGGTATTCGGGAGGACTGAGGTTTGAGAGTAGCTCAGGCAAATGGTTAGCAAGATCCATTCCCAATAAACAGGATAGCCGTGGTGGTTCATTTACAATCCCAGCAATGAAGAAGGCGTAGATAGGAGGCTCTCACCCCGAAACTAGTCCAGGCACAAACATGAGAGCCTATCTGCAAAAGAACTAAAGGCAAAGAAGAACTGGGTGCCGGTGGTTCAGGCAGGTAATCCTAGCCATTCAGGAGGCTGAGTCTGGAGGAAGGCAGTTTGAAACCAGCCTGGGCCGAAAAGTTTGAAAGACTCAAATTTCCAAAATAACAAACAAAAAGCAACGCCGGGGCCCTGGTTCAAGTGGTAGAAGACCAGCTAAACAAGCAAAGAAGCTAAACAGGTCTCCAAATCCAAACTTCTCTCCCTCAAAAGAAAGGTAACTCTACCATGTACTATCAGTGTGACTTTGCATTAATTACTTAACTTCTGTAAATGCCAGTTTTTTCATGTGTAAGAAGAATCTGACTTATTGAATTGGAACCTCCTTGTACAACTAATGAAAATCAAAATAAAAAGTACAAAAAAGAAGAAAAGAAAAACCAGGGAGGAGGGTTGATCGTTTAGATCAAGTGAATGGGGCATCTGATAGTGTGATCCACAGCGAACACCATCTTTATCTTTATCTTTGGGTCTTGCAGAGGCAGGGGCATTTGGAAAAGAAATAAATTATAAGATGTATAAATCTTGGTGCTGTTAATAAGTTGACCAGAGTAAATTTATATAATGAGTTGCCCAAGTAAGAGAAAAGAAACTACAAATATTTTTACCTTATGGGCTTTAAATGCATTGATTACTAAAGGTTAATAGGACATAAACAGGTCATTGCCATCTAAAGACATTTCTACTAAACTGTTTGCTGTTAGGTTGAAGGAAAACTGTCCAGTGGGGTTGTGAGAACTTGAGTTTTATTTTTTGAATGTTGAGGCGAATTTATTTTTCTCTCTTCCCCTCCCTTTCTCTCTTTTTCTCTTCCCCTTTGTTCTGTCTTTTTGTTTCTCCCTCCCTCCCTCTCTCCGTCTCTCTCTCTCCTTCCCCCCTCTGTCTCCCTCTCTCACCCCTCTCCATCTCTGTCTCCCTCTCCCTCTTCCCCTCTCCCTCTCCCTTTCTCTCTCTTTGTTTAATTTAGGAACAAACTTACCAGTTGTAGTTCTTTAGAGTAATGACCACTGGTACAGAAATGTTTTATGTTCCTTGTGACACATTTGTGTCAGTGTATATTCTTGTAATTTGCTATATTAATGGCTCTAAAAGCAATTAATTAAATCTGTTTAGCCTATTAGAAAAAAATGCACACTAACTCTACAGCATGGGCCCTGGGCCTTGTGTCATTTAACACCAATGTTAACCTGACATAAAACCTACATTAACCATGGGCATACTTGAACTAGAGGACAATTAGTTTTTGCCTCTCTGTGCTCAGCCTTGGGCTGTAGCTAAGAACTTAACCCTTGTGTGATGTGGTCAGTAAATGGTGACTCTTGAAGGGAATGTCAGTTCAAAGCATTTCCTATGGATGTCTTTTTGTGATTCGTTATTCAATTATTTATTCATTAGCCATAAAGCCAAATATTCTCCTAGATTTATCTGGGTAAAATGTAC
The DNA here is from genome assembly GCF_019054845.1 of Dipodomys spectabilis. Taxonomy (NCBI): domain Eukaryota; kingdom Metazoa; phylum Chordata; class Mammalia; order Rodentia; family Heteromyidae; genus Dipodomys; species Dipodomys spectabilis. The sequence goes on along the minus strand of NW_024870834.1, from coordinate 21,887,676 downwards.
ATTTCAGAAAAATTGCACTTTATTTTTGTTTTCTTTCTCTTGTTTGTTATTTCTCTGGTCACAGACCTCACCCCAGTTAGAATGGCTATAATCAAGAAATCTAATAACAACAGATGCTAGAGGGTATGTGGCCAAAAGGGAATGCTACTATACTTTTAGTGGGAGTGTAAACTTGTTCATCCACTCTGGAATGCAGTATGGAGGGTCCTCAAAAGACTACACATAGAGCTCCCCTATGACCTAGCAATACCACTTCCGGGCGTTTACCCAAATGATCACAAACAAGGCCATACTAAAGCTACCAGCACAACTATATTTATTGCAGCATTATTTTTTTTTTTTACCATAGCTAAGATATGGAACCAACCCAGATGCCCCTCAGTAGATGAATGGATCAAGAATATGTGATATATAAATATATATATATTATATATACACACACATACACACACACAAATGGAATTCTATGCTTCCATTAGAAAGAATGACACCGCCCCATTTGTAAGGAAATGGAAAGACTTGGAAAAAATCATATTAAGAGAAGTAAGCCAGACCCAAAGAAACATAGGTCCCATGGTTTCCCTTATTTGGACTGTCTTATTTAGATAGAGATGCTAATGTTTGAAGAGACAAATCTAGAGAACTAGAGCATGGGGCCAACTTCTGAGTAGTAAGGGAATGGTTACTCTCATAATGTTGTGATTTGCATTGTTCTTATTTTTAATTGTCACCTACATGGATGGGATGCAGTGTGATGTTTTGATATATGTACAGATCAGAGCAATTAGCATGTTCTTCTTCTCAAGCATTGATCATTTCTTTGTAGTAAGACATTCAGTGACCTTCCTTCTAGCCTTTCCACAATGTGTGCAAAACATTGCTGTTAGCTCTTCTGACTCAGGAAGAATGATGGGTGTGTTTCATAAGCCCAGACCTTCCATAACATTCCTTATTTCCTTCTTATATCATTAACTTAAAAAGTTACACTTTTCCAAGACATGATTTATTTATTGAGTTGAACAGACTTTCTAATTTAGGTTTTCAACCTTAATATTCACATTTTGGATGAGAGAGTGTATGAAGAATGCACTGGTCACATTACGGATCTATTTAAGAGAGAATCTTAATTATTCATGAAGACAGTCAGACCTGTTAACCTTCTTTATATCCCTAGATCCTCAGCATTCTGGATCATTGACTTGCCCAGTGTCATGCTGATATCCAGACCTGGCTATATGTAAGATTGTGCAGGGTATGTTATCAAAATACTAACCCTCCAAGGACCTCCCTCTCCAGGATATTTTTGTTTCATAGGTCTGGGCTGGAACCTTGAATTCTGAATTTTAGGATGGTCTCTGAACAATTTGTACCCAACGAAACTGGAAGAGCATTGACAGTAGGTAGGCCTAGTGTAGTCATGGGGAAGTTGGTGTTTTGCATTGGATATTTTATTTCCTAAGTACATGTCCATCTTTCAAGATGTGGAAGAACCAAGCTCTGGTCCGAGTGCTAGGACCAGAATCCTAGGGACTCTGGTAACTCTCTCTCTCTCTCACTCTCTTTCTCTCTCTCTCTCTGTTGGTTGTGGGAGCTTCAACTCTGGGCTTGGGCACTGTCCCTGCGCTCTTCAGCTCAAGGTGAGTGCTCTACCAATTGAGCCACAGAGCCACTTCTGGTTTTCTAGAGATAAGAGTCTCACGGAGTTTCTTGCCCCGGCTGGCTTTGAATCGCAATCCTCAGATCTCAGCCTCCTGAATAGCGAGGATTATAGGCGTGTGCACCAGCGCCTGGCTTGGTAACTTTCTCTTTGAGGTGTTCTAGTCTATTTTCTTACTTTTTAGATGAAAAACCTGAGATTTGGCAAAGATATATAGCTGGGTCAGCTTTCCTGACATTTCTCAGTGAAGCTATGACTGTATGCCCAGGGATTCCTGGTCCCACAGTGTGCTCAGCATCAGGTAGGTCACCTTATTATAGCCTCAGGCTACTGTTGTTGAAGCTTGGTACCCACTGACTGAACTAAATGAATGCAGCTATTAGGTGAGGAATTTGGCTGGCATGCTTATTCCTGGGGACTTGGTGTAGGTCAACTTGTTACATTTGTCATGTTAAAGTTTCATTCTGCTCTCTGGTACTCTTATTTCTTTGGTAAAGATTTTTCTAAAATGTTTACTTTAAAAAATTTTCTTGAAGTAGTTGCCATTAAACAAAGCTTATGAATATAATGCATCTTGATCAATGCCACTGCTTTGAACTTCCTTACCCCTCCCTCCCAACTCCCCTTCCATTATTTTCTTAAGTTTGTAGGATATGTCTTGGATTTTTTTCTTTACTGCATTTTCTCCTCTTTCTCTTCATTCATCTACCTTCCTCCCCTAAACCTTACCCTATCCCTTCCTAGTACCTGTTTCCTAGTGTTTATTTTGTTGACCTTTGATTTAGCCTTTCTAAGGAATTTCACTATGGCATTCTCCCCTGAATCTACTATATTTCTGTTAATACATTTTGTAAACATTTACATATTCCCAAAGTATTTACTTACATATTTATAAACTAATTCTATCTTCCATAAAAGAGAAAACATGTAATCTTTGTCTACTTTTTTAACAACTAGGATTTTCTTTTTTTTTTTTTTTAAGGAAGAGTAACATGCTTTCTGATTGTACTTGATTCTTCTGAGTATTGTTAGCAATATATATCAGTCAGACTTTTATCACGGTGACAAATACCTGAGAGAAACAATTTAAAGGAAGAAATATTTATACTGGCTTATCTCTGCGAGGTTTGAGCCTACAGCTGATGGCTCCATTGCTTTTAGGCCCTAGGCACGGAAGAAACATGGTAGAAGGGCATGGAAGAGGAAGCATGGTAGCCACTAAACAAAGAGGGGTAACAGGCAGGGCCAGGCCAAGATATACCCTTTAAAGGCAACCCCCTCCACAGTGACCCACATCCTCCAAATGCATCCTGCCTTCCACAGTTCCACCACCTCCCAATAGTTGACTCCGATTTTGAATCCACTAATAGATTAAACCATTGATTAGTTCAAAGCCTTCAGGATCTAATCATCTCTGGAAATGTCCTCACAGAACACACCTAGATGTGTTTTCCATATTTCCCAGGTATATCTCAATTAAGTTGACAATCAAGATTACCCACCATACAAATGTTTCTAGATAAAACCCCAGTTAGGCTGGTGATTTGACTTATTAGAACTCTGGGTAGATGAGAGCCAATGGGAAAAAAAAAAAAAACTGTAGCTTAACCTGACTTATCTTGGGTCTGGAGGCAGTAGATTGTGATGGAAGATGCTACAAATAGCTTAGGGCATTGGGGGCTGGGCTCAACTTTGGTTCTTACTGCGTTGGGGTTCAGGACGGGAAAGTCATCTTCTTGTCTCTGACTCTTCTTTTGTCTTTCTCCCTTCTCCTTTCTTTCCTACCTTACCTCCCAGTTACAAAATACTTTTAAACACACACACACAAATATATATATATATATATATATATATATATATATAAAATGTGTAATATCTTAGACTTTACCCTCTTTTTTGTAAAGTGAAGGGATTGGTTGAAATATTGTACAAACTACTTGTGCAATGATTTCAGTTTTTATTCCATAAAATTCGAGTCTCTCGAAGTTGATACCTGATATCAAAGTAATATTGCCCGACTCTATGCATGTTTTAATTTCTTCTGAACTTTTCTAAAAATATTTTAGAGAACTGTAGATGACTATATTGGATTGAGGCCAAACCAAATTTAGTCAAGGACCAGAAAAAAAAACATTTTAATTGTAATGACTTTAGCATTCAAGAGTAAAATTTCTTGGTGGTAACTTGTTTCTACAGCTTACTAATGACATTCATGACATTTATTTTACAATTATATCTAGTTCTGGGGCTTGAAGTTAGGATCCTTGCTCTTGCTCAGCCTTCTTGCTCATGATTGATGCTTTACTTAAGCCACACTTCAGTCTGATTTTTTTTCATTTTTTTCTGATTAATTGGAGATAGAATCTTTTCTGCCTGGACTGGCTTTGAACTATGATCTTCCCGATCTCAATCTTCTGTGTAGCTAGGATGATAGGCATGAGCCTTGCATGCCTGGCTATAATTGTATGCTATATAGACATCAGGAACAGTTTTAGATAACAGCACTATACATTGTTAATAATACACATAGTCACTGGATGAATTAAGGACTGTATAGGAAAAAATATCCAATACTTTGTATGTACTTGTTAGTTTCTAGTTATTGATCCCTTTTCTTCTGGGATTTGATTCAAGTCTTTTTGTTGCTGGGCCACTCCAAGGTCATTTTTCCTAAAGACCAAGGACCCTTGAAATTCTGGGCTGAAACTGATTTAGGCATACTTCCCAAAAGTAGGCATTGCTATTTTAGTGCCATATCCTGGAAGAAGCAGATCTGTGAAGGAAGATAGGATGTGATGTTTGAAATTCATGAAAGACAATAGTAGAAGACAATAGGACTAGGTGTCTGGGAACCTATAAATCTGGTGACCAAGGCATGATGAGGGTTCGAAGCCATGGATCAGCAAGGTGTGACAGACACAGTGAGGTGCCAGGACTTCAAGATGAAGGCTGAGTCCCCTCAGGGGGTCTGTAAATCCCCGGGGAACCCAGGATAATGGGACAGTTTCTGTTTAGTAGAGGCAAATCAATGAGTTCTGGGAGGAGGTAGACAGTCAGATAGTCCATACAAAGGGGATAAGGAATGGGTGCTTGCCTTTTTCATTCTTAAAAGATGAGCAGTAATTAATCTGGTGGAAAAGAGGGAAAAAATGTAAGAGACTAAAGGGCTAGCACATGTGAAAAGCATAGTGTGGTGTTGAATACTGAGTTTTGCAAAGTCCGAGTGGCTGTTTTCGTGGATCTAAGGTATCTGTGATGAAGAGATGAGCCAAAGCGAGGTGCTAGGTAGATTTGGGCCAGACCATGACAGACCTAATGCATCATGTCAAGGAATTTGACATGAATTTGGACAGCTCTAGGTATCTACCTTTTGTGCCTCCACACCCACATCTTACCTCTGTACATCCTCCCATCCCCCAAAGCCATTTGGGTTCCATCCACAGGGCTTCTGTGACCTCTAGCTTCCCCATGAGCTTGGACAATAGGAGCGTGGGGAGAAAAAGGAGGGAAAGAGAATAGTGAAGTCAGGGATTTCCTTTCTTGGCTGTCTCTACAAAGCCTCATACCGACACTGCTGTATCCCTTGGTTGAGGCTCATTGACTCTCCTCTTTTTGGTCCTGGATGCCTCCCTTTGTCTCTACTCATACTCTTGGATGTTTGGGAGAGTTCCAGTCATTCTCATCTATTATTCTGTAACAAATAACTTCAGAACTCAAGAGCCTAAACGGCACATGTATTATGTCACAGAGTCTCAGCCATCTTTTCTGTTAGAAACAAGTTCTTATCCAACTTTCACCCAAGGTGAGGGACTAGCACAAAGGTCACCAATACAGGGAGATGGCATCCAGGAAGCGAGTGTGGCCTATTGTGAAAGATCAGCCAGGGTTCCTGTTCCTGTACAGTCCTTACCTGTTTTACTATCTGTTTATACTTAGCTCCTTGAATCGTCTTGTATCTGAGGTGCCCTCTGTTTACTAGAAAGCCTCTAACTTGTGCAAGTTATCTCACATACAAAGGGAAACCACCAAAGCCCTGTTTTCCTTCCAAAGGAAAACTCTTGGTGAAACAGAGAAACTCTAAGCTCAATGTGGAGAATGGGATTGGAAGCAGGGAAGCCAGTGTGGTGATCCAATGTGTTCCACACTGCAGAAGGAGTCCCGTAGGAACTTGGTTCCAGGAATGGTAGCGTCTTAGACCAGAAAGCAGTTTGGAGATTTTTCTAGAAATTCAATGTGGCCAAACAACATGTGCTTAGGTGGTAGTGGTCATCTAGAGGAAGGGTATGCTTGAGGTAGAATCAAGAGGATGTGTTGACTGAGAGTTTTAGAGAGAATAACAAGAGGTCTTTGATCTAGGGTGTTAAACTTTAGAGTTCTCAGAAAGTCCCCCGTGACAACGTTGTGAATCATGCATATGTAGCACTTCCTGGTGCTCTCCTCCCTTCATGGAGGTTTTGGCGAGATGATTGTACCATTAGCCTATCTAGCTGTTAATATTGTTTCTATTGTTCAATAAGTTCAGTTCCATCACCAGCAAGGTTGGCTGGGCTGAGTGAACTCAGAAATATTATTCTTCAGTTGTTACATTCAAGGAATTTCATGATCACAAATAAACCAACTGCCCAGCACCAGTGACTCATGCCTGTAATCCTAGCTACTTAGGAGGCTGAGATCTGAGGACTGTAGTTCGAAACCAGCCCAGGCAGGGAAGTCCATGAAACTCTCTAACTACCAAAAAGCAGGAAGTAGAGCTGTGGCTCAAGTGATAGGGCACTAACCTTGAACACAAAAGTTCAGGGACAGCACTTAAGCTCTGAGTTCAAGTCCTAGGACCAGCACAAAAACATATCAATCAATAAATATTACAAGGATAAATAAATCTATTCTTTTATAGTCTCTTTTGCTTCTTTGTTACTTTACTTGTCTTTACAAAGTTAACTCAGAGAAAACTTCCAAAACAGTTGAGTTGGAATGTTTAAAACAAATGCTTTTTTTGGGTCTTAAATATTTAGAGTTTATTTTCTTTCATTCTTCTCTCTCTCTTTTTTTCTTCACATTAAATAAAATTCCCAAGGACTAACTTCAGAGAATGTTTGGAGTAGCTAGCTTAATTGTTCAGACTGCATTTTAAGATTTTTTTCATTACATCTTTTGAAGCTTTTTTTTTTTTTAATTGCCTTGGGAGGAGGAAAAAAATCTGTTCTGTTTTTCCTTTCCTCCCAGGATTAGACTGACTATGAGAGAAACTTCCCATCACATTTGGTCGGTAGGAGATAGAGCACAGGCATGCCCCGGACCCATGGAATTGGTGTCCACTGATGAAAGGGATGCTATTTTTAGCGTTGAGGAAGAGCTCAGGGTGGCTTTTAGTATTTAGTGTTTCATGACTGTCGCTTTCTAATTGGAAAAGCCTTGGTGTGTTTAAGGCTTCACTTCATCTCCCCAGTTTTCCTCCTTTCATTTAGAAGAATGTAAGATGTGCATTTTGGCAGATCATCTAGCTCACTGTGGACATTGGTTTATATATGCTACAGTGCATATGAATGGCCACAGCTCAAATTCTCTCTAAGTACAGTTTGTGTCCATAATAGGAAAAGAAGTTTTAAGATCATGAGAGAACAGGAATATCATTTTAAAAGGTTCTTTTAGGGTGCCCATACAAATTAACTCCTTTGTAAAATTACTTAAAGATAATAAAACATAATAAAAGAAGAGAAAGTATCAAGGATTCTGACGGTAATCTCAGTTCTGAACATACACTCCAGCGAAGAATTGAAAACATATGCCAAGCTGCAGACAAAGACAGAGGCGCGTTCCCCTGGAATATTGACCACTCTGTGGCAATTATAGCTAGAGACTCGAAGTAAATCAAATGTCCCTTGAAAGAGAAGCAGCTACAGAATTACAATGGGATAGAATTCCTATCTGGATTTGGTCATAGCTTACCGGCTTTCTGTTCTGATGGATGTAATATTTTACTTGAAAAGGAAGATGGCTATAGATGTTCTAGGATGTGGCAGGCGAGAATGTTGTCTTTTTAAAGCCATATTGGTTCCAGTGCTTAAACTTAGTGCTTGAACTCAGGGTCTTATGCTCTTGCTTAGCTTTCTTGCTCACAGTTGGCTTGGGCTTGGGTGTGTGTGTTGGGGGGGGGGGGAGGGGTCAGGCAAGGAGGAGGCTCTACCCTTTGAGCCATGTCTCCAGCCTGGCTTTTTGCTTGCAGTTTTGGATATGGAGTTTCATGAACTTTTTCTGTTTGGAGTTGGTTTTGACCTCCAGATCTCAGATACCTAGCAAGCTAGGATTATGTATAAGCCGCTGGTACCCAGCAAGTTGGTCATTTTTAAATAACATTTTTGCTGTATTTGTTAAATGTACAGGTTCTGTGGCTTTTCTCAAAAGCTGTCTGCATCTCTGCTTACATCTGAGATCATTTTTCTTTTGTCTGAGGATCCGCCTTTAGAATTTTCCTTAGTACAGGTTTACTAAAGAGACATTTCCCTCTGTTTTTGTTTGTCTAAAATGGTTTTGTTTCATCTTCAAGTTTTGAAGAGTGTTTTCTCTGGATGTGGAATTCTGGACTGTCAGTTGCCTCTTTACACACTTTGATGATGGTCCTTTTTCTTGGTAGCAATTGTTTTGGGAGTGAGGGGTGGGGGTGGAGAGGGGAGAGGTTAGCCATGAATTTACTGTTGCTCTTTTAAATATAAACTCTTCTTTTTTTCCTCTGGTTGAAAGGGAAAGTGAAGGTTTTCTTTCACTTTGGTGTTTGGAATTTTACTATGAGTCATGGTTTTGTTTTTAAATGTATTTTCCTTTGAACGTAAAGCTCTTTTGAATTGGTTGGTACTTAAAAATGCCTTAGCCACTAGCTCTTAACTATTGTTTATGCTTGGTTCTTCTCTCTTCTTGGTGCTCTTCTTTTATTATGCTGTTTTCTTTTCTTCCAGGGTTTCAAATGTTTCTCCTGTTTCTTTTTGTGTTTTCAATTTATTTGTTGTTTTGTGTTCCAATGTGGATATCGTCTATGGATTTATTCTCTGGCTCACTAATTCTTTCTACAGATTAGATAATATGGTTAAATATGGTCCCTAGGAATTTCCAACCTTTGTTATCGCTTTTTTTAACTTGTAAAATTTCCATTTAATTCTTCTTTATGGCTTCCAGTTTCTTGTCAAAATTCTGTATTTTGTCATTTATTAACCACATAAATCATAAAGTCCATATGTGATACTTCAAACTTATTTGTTTCTCAACTATTTCTTTTTTATGCTGTATTCCTAGTTTCTTGTTAATTTCTGGACATTGTTTATACAACTAGCCTTGGAAAGGTAAGAGGAACATCATTTTACTCCTGAAAAGGATTTATTTTTTTAAATGTCAGGCAGCTAAAATTGAAGATTTCCTTAATCAAACAAGATATTATATATAGCTGGAACTTAGTTTTTATTAGGGCTAACTCATCTCTACTCCTTGTAGGAAGTCCTCTGGTTCTAACTGAAACCCTGGGTTTCCATTCAGGCACCTCCGTCCTCCAAGGTGAATTCTCCTCTCTGATTTCTGTTCCTTCGAAGAGCTCCATACAACACTGTAAACTGGAGCTCCATAGAACACTGTAAACTATTCAGTTCTCAATTTGTGCCTTTTGCTTAAGAAATTGACATCAAGATTATAATTTTCCTACAAAGAAAGGAAGGAAACTGGAAATGTTATTGGGAGGAAAAGCAGCTTCCGTTGATGAACTCACAGTCTTAGTTTTCTTCTCTCAGATCTTGAGAATTAGTGTTTACTAGCATGATGTCTCTCCACTGTCTTCAAACTTATTTACCAAAGTATTTTTTAATCTTTCGAGTTGCTCTCAGCAGAAAGATAATCCTAAACAATCTAGTTAGTTATTGGCAATAGTAGAACCTCAAAATATTGGTTTTCAAAGAAGATTAATTTGTCTATACAAGGTAGTTTGGGGCTGGGAAGGTGGCTCAGTTGGGCTGGGAAGGTGGCTCAGTGGTAGAGCACTTGCCTTGCATGCATGAGGCCCTGGGTTCTGATTCCTCAGCACCACATAAGCAAAAAGAAAAAAAGCTGGAAGTGGCACTGTGGCTCAAGTTGTAAAGTGCTAGCCTTGAGCTGAAGAGCTGAGGGACAGCACCCAGGCCCAGAGTTCAGGCTCCACGGCCTGACCCCCCCCCAAAAAAAAACAAAAAAAACAAAACAGGGTAGTTTGTTTTTAAATACTTTAGGAGTGGTAGTATTAGATGAAGAGGCAAAAGGCAAACTTCAGTACATTATAAAACATAGCAGAAATGTGATTACCTTTCAACTGAGGACAAGATAGAAAGCTTGGAGGCTAATTGCCAGGATTTGTAAGTAAGGTACGTAAGTAGCAGGAGAATGACATGGGAGCACAATGTCACGACAGACACAGAATGACATTTATTCACCTGCCTGAATTCTGTCTATCTGTACCAAGAGGGACTGCATCCAGGTAAACAGCCCTGTTATGAAAGGGGCCTTACCAGAAGAAAGCCAACCTGGCTCTAGAGACCTTTCCAGTTTACAAACATCCAGGAAGTAACTTTGACCAACTGCCTATTAGTAGCACATTTCTGAATGCTTCTTGTATTAGTTTTATAGGGTATTGCAATGAGTCACCACCATCTGTGGGTTGCAATAATAGAAATGTATTCTCCCAGTCCTGAACGCTTGCTGTGTGAAGGCAAGGTGTTGCCAGGGCCACTCTGTCTCTCTCTGAAGGTTCTAGGCAGGATGTCTCTATCCCTTCCTCCCTTTCTGTGGCTCTGGGGAATCCTCAGGATTCTGCAGCTTTCAGGATGGTTCCCTGGTCCATCTTTTCCTCAATGGTATGACCTTCTTCCCCTGTGTCCACTTCAGTGGACCTTATAAGGACACTGCTCACTTGAATTAGTCCTCAATACCCCAAATCTACTACAACCCCATCCTACCTAATTCCATCTCCAAAAAATAGAGCTCATTTCCAAATAAAGTCACATGTGAAGATACCAGTCATTAAAACTCTATCATAACTTTCTGAGGAATACAATTCAGCCCAGAAAATTTTCTCATCTGTCTCAGATATTGTTGATGGGTACTGGATACATATTGATTTGTTTAGTCATCAGAAGAGTTTGCTGGGTAGGTTGTGTTCTCTCTATGTTAGAGAAAAGGAAATTGAGGAACAGAAGGAGCCAATCACTGGAATTAATGGTGATATTGGGACTTAAATCTAGATGTGCTTGACTCTAATGCTTGAGGTTTGGCTGGGCATTAGTGGTTCATACTTGTAATCCTACCTACGCTGGAGGCTGAGATCTGAGGATCACAGTTCAAAGCCAATCCAAGCAGGAAAGTTCGTGAGACTCTTATCTCCAAATAACCACCAGAAAACCAGAACTGTGGCTCAAAGTGGTAGAGCAGGGCTGGGAAGGTGACTCAGTGGTAGAGCGCTTGCCTTGCATGTATGAGGCCCTGGGTTCAATTCCTCAGCACCACATAAACAGAAAAAGTCAGAAGTGGCTCTGTGACTCAAGTGGTGCTAGCCTTGAGCAGAAGAACTCAGGGACAGTGCCTAGGCCCAGAATTCAAGTCTCATGACCAAAAAAAAAAAAAAAAAAAAAGAGTAGAGCAGTAGCCGTGAACAAAAGACCTCAGGAGTAGTAGCCCGGACCAGAGTTTAAGCCCCAAGCCCTATGACTGGGAAAAAAAGCTTCAGGGTTGGGGAAAAAATGGATCCTGTTTATTTATTTTTAATCCTCAAGACTATTTGTAATTAGAAAAGAACTGAGCAGCTTACAGAGGAGGAAAACAATCTGTAGAGAATTGACTTGACTTGAGTCTTTAAGGAAAGAAAGTGTTTAACTAGGCATGGTGTCACCTGAACATTCCATTCTGGAGGTTGAGAGAGGAAGATAGCATGTTTGAGGTCAGTACAAGCTGCATAGTAAGACCCTTTCTCAGAAGAGCAAAACAAACAAAAAGCACATTAAAAGAAAGAAAAAAGAAGGAAGGAAGGAAGGAAGGAAAGAAGGAAGGAAGGAAGGAAAGAATAAACAAAGGAAGGAAAGAGGTAGGATTCAGACTAGTGGAAAAGAGCCAAGAAATGACTCATGGTGGTGAAGGCTATGTGAACAAAGGATTTTTATAACAAATGATTTTATAACACAGGTGCTCCTCAGCTTGTGATGGGGTTCTCTCCCTATAACATAGGTTCCAACAACCCCATTGTAAGCTGGAAATATGGAAAATCAAAATTTACCCGCCAATCACCATAGCTTAGCCACTTGGTGCTCTGTAGACTTGGCTCTTCTGTCTTGTGCGGAGGTATGTCCGCTTGCCCCATGAACTAGGGCTGGTGTGGTGTTACTACAGTGTATATCCTCATTCTTCCCATGAGGACCTCGTCACAAGACAGTATAAACCCTTTCACATTTTACTAGTGTGTGGTGTTATCAGTAAAACTGAACTTTCTACCAACTAGTTTGACTTTTCCTTTGCTTTAAAATATCTTTGTTTCTCTTTTTAAAATTAACAGTTTAATTCGAAAGAATGAATGCATAAAGCCAAGGGAGAAACATCTTACTTATTCTTACTATATAAATATGACTGATATGAACATTTGGGTCCATTTCCTAGTCTTTGTATTAGTGGGGTGTGTGTGTGTGTGTGTGTGTGTGTGTGTGTGTGTGTGTGTGTGTGTGTGTGTGTGTGTGTGTGTGTGTGTGTGTGTATTACATTAACCTAGTGGATAATCATAGAGTAAGTAGTTGGGATTTTTGTTGTTGTTGTGTTTTTTGTGCTGGTACTAAGGCTTGAACTCACAGCCTGAGCATGGCCCCTTAGCTTTTTTGCTCAAGGTTAGCGCTCTACTGCTTGAGCCACATCTCCACTTCTAGCTTTTTTGATGATTCATTGGAGATAAGAGTCTTACGGACTTTCTTGCCCAGGATCACTTCAAAACCACGATCCTTAGATCTCAAGACACAGTAATAGCTAGGATCACGGGTGAGCCGCTGGCACTTGGTTAAGAGCATGTAGTATTTTATGTTCTCTTGTCATCTGTCTCCTAAGTAGTGATCTGTACCAGATGATACGTTGTGACTATCATCAGTTTCAAAGATTGCATGACATATTGTGAAGTGGATAATGTGCCATGATTTACTTATTTAGCTTCATGCTTGTTATTAATAGGAAGATTTAAAATTCTGCGGTCAAAAGGCATGCACTGACTCACAACGCTTAGTCTCTCGTATTTCTGACAAGTTTGGCATTGACTTCTACATACCTGGACTGGCCTTCTCTGGGCTCCCCTGCATCACCCAGGACAGAAGAAAAGTGAGGAATTCCTAAGAGTAAGGCCAGTGGCTTTCTTTCTTTAAACCCCTGCCCCACCCTGGTGTCTGACCAGTTATGCAATGCTGCCCCCCTTATCCTAAGAGCTTGATTGGTGCCAGGGTGTTCAGAAATGCTCATCTTGGAAGCTTCCCAAACCATTTGCTATTTTATCCTCTATTTGTTTTTCTTAAGCAACTAACTAAATAAGAATAACATTTCAACCTCATTCCATGTCCCACAGCGTTTCGCCTGCCTGTAACCACCTCTGCCTACAATTTAACCATGGGGCTGCTTCTTATATTTTTAAGTGTAATACAAAAGCACAGCTCTGAGAAGCAGCCAAGTTCTGCAAGCCAAGTTCGAAGAATAAAACTTTAAAACAGCTCTTCTGTCACATACTTGAGAGGGGAGGCAGGCTTTGCTATAAATAAAGCCACATTCCATTTCTATCATCCTTTGCAGGCCTCTCGGGTAGGCTTTTTGTATGTGATTACAGTGCTCCGTGACTGCCCACTCACCCCTTTCAACCTTCCATTTTATACCTTTCTTAGGTCGATGTGCAGCAGTTTTAGACTTTAGGGGACCCCCCCGCCCATGCAGGCAGAGTAAGATTTTCCTCACCTTCAGGGTTAGTGGTGGTGATATCCAGTGGCGGACTTAGACACTACGCTTTCTCTGTATCTGTCACAGATACAGTTCAGGAGCTGCAGGTATGAGTTTCTTGGAGCTGCTGTAACAAATTGCCACCAATGTGGTGGCTTAAAACAAATGTAGAGTTCAGGAGGACCCAAGTAGCAGCACAACATGCATGCTCTCTGCAGGCTCTAAGGGGGAGTCCAGTTCTTTTTCTTTCAGCTTCGAAGCTGCCTGCATTCTCCAACACATGACCCCTTAGCCATGCATCCTTGGTACCTATCCTCACACCATCTCCCCACACTCTGACCCTCCTGCCCCCCTCTTACCAGACCCCTGTGATTGCATGGAGATCACCAGGTCAGCCAGGATAACCTCCCCATCCCATCACTCTTGCCATAGAAGGCAACATCTCACCGGGTTTGAGGAACACGAGGATGCTCAAGCATCCACATTAGCATGTGAATCTTTGGAGGGGCTGTTATTCTACCAACCACATGCTGTGTCTTAGAATGAGAAAGGAAAAGCAATTTGAAATAGTTAAACCTTTTTTTTTTTTGGACTGGGAAGGGACATTTTAAGTTTCCTTCCTCTTATTTGTCATGGAAGATACAGGACAAATTAAGTTTAGTACACTGGGTTGTTTTAGCTGAAGTCTCTGAGAGGGCCAGAAATGGGGAGCATTTCAGAGACTGGAAATGAGGGGGAGCTTAGTGCCCATGGCATCAAGGACAAATGACTAAGCGGATGAATTCACAGTGATTTCCTCACAGGACTAGGTCTTCAATCATTTTTTTAACTGTTTAAAAATGTGTAAAAATAAATGCTACTAAAATCTATTAACGAGTTAGCTACCTTCCCATGGCTGGTCAGTCAGCATAGTGAGCACCACGTGTTTTGCCAGTAATGATAAGAATGCATGGTGATGGCACAGGCCTTGGGTTGACAGGCATGTGCTAGTTGCTTATTGGTTCTGCAGAGCGGCCAACTAAACCTCACAGACAATAGTGACACTACCAAGGGACAGAGCATGACATTGGCTTCTAACATGACTCAAGGCAGATGGGCTCCCTCAGGAGCTAGCCAAGGAAACAGATGACAAAATCCTCACTGTAAATGAATGAGCAGGGAGCAGGCTTTTCCTTCCTTAACTGAGTTATAGATAACATTAAACTGAGTTATGGAGATTACTGCCTGCCTGGGAAGGAAGGAGAGGTCGGGAGTTGAAAACGAATATGTGTGGCCAATGACACGTGACCACTTTCGGGGCTGTTAGCACATTACTTGCCTGTCCCCAGGCCAGAATTGTAGCCCTCAAGCTCAGAATGCATTCTCCATTTTGAAAGAGAGAGAGAAGCAGAGAAGCAGTGCTTCATGATGTGTGAAAATCCTGCGAAATTCAAATTTCCCTGTGCGTGCGTCAAGTTTTCTTCAAACATAGCTGCACCGTTTGTTTGCAAATCATCTATGGTTTTTTGAGCTACCAAGGAGGAGTTGAGTGGTGATGACAGTCACTGTCCATATGATCAGCAGAGCCTAAAATATTTACTAACTCGCTTGTCTCAGAGAACTTTGCAGCCTCCGTCTCAGGGGCTTTGGAAGATATGGAAAGAGCATCTGCAAAAACGTCCATGTTGGGACAGTATTTCCAGCGGTGACAGGACCTGGGTGAGTCTGTGGAGTTGGTGCTGATTCATCACCAGGAACCCGTGGAGGGCTAACTGGTGGACGAATAGAGGAGATCACTGAGAAGCATTAGCACATCGCATGGACCATAAATAACATTCAAATCCTGCCATTCACTCCTTGGAGAGTATGTTTGTGTCCCTTACTGAAGAGTGACAGTACATTATGGACAAGATTTTTGCTTGTTTGTTTTTTATGTTAAAGAGAGAGAGAGCATATTGAGCCACAGAAAAAAGTTGGTTTGCATGTCCTGAAGTATCTCAGGCAGATCTGCCACCTGCTGGCTGACTGCCTCTGCTTGGGAGGGAGGCCGTGTCCATGGGGCTCTCATTTGGCAGCATCTACACTGTGCCAGGCATTTGTGCCAAGGCTTTGGGCACAGGGATTACTCACAAGGACGGCACTGTCTCATGGTTGTTGAGTGTGTGAAGAAAGGGGTTGGGGCTGGGTAAACCTGCTAGTGAGAAGCCAGGGTTGCTGCTCTGTCTCTTTTTCTCAGACCAGGTTCTTTTCGTGAGTCCTGAGAGGAAAAAGACAAACATGTTGGGTGCTGCTTACCTCTCTGCTTGCTCCTGTAGGATGGCGATCACAACAGCCTCACAAAGCAAGATGCTCCTTAGTTGTTGATGTATTTAGGGAAAATATAGACTTTTTTTTTTAAGGCAGAGTGTTGCTACCTAGCCGAGGTTGATCTTGAACTTGTGGTTTTGCTGTCTCTGCCACTCAAGTGCTGAGATTACAGTCATGCATTTAAAGACTAATTCTAAGAAGTGTTGTGTTCTGTGGGCCACAAGAGTCCCTCAGCCATTAGGACTGCTGCTGCACAGGGTGTTTGTTGAAACAGCTCATGTGAAGCAAAATTTTACTGCTGAAGAAGATGATTTCAGGGCACCTGAGCTAGCACCAAGGCTGGATTCAGCCCTGGTTTCTGCACAAGCTTTCTCAGTCTTCGTAGCTGGAATAGCATCATCCACCCACCCCATGAGTCCGTGGCCTCTTTCTCTTCCGTGTGCTGCTTGGGGGCAATCTTCTCTTCTCTTCCTACTGATTTGATGACCTCCCTTCCCCCACATGCTTCCCTCCCTCCAAACTTCAAATGTCTGCACAGAGCTACAGAATGACATGGAATGTGGATCTCTCCCCACCCCAGAACTATAGACACAGCTCTGTTCACTGCCTTTGCCATTGGGGTCCAGTGATTGGTGTAACCACATTCTCCCAGTTTGTAACTGAATTAAACAAACAAACAAACAAACAAAAACCATTATCAACTTTGGCAGGTGGGGGTGGGGGGTGGAGATGGGAAGGGGAAACAAAGGAGGAGGCTACAATGCTTGAGAAGAAATGTACTCATTACTTTGCCCATGTAATTGTAGCCCCTCTGTATGGTATTTTCACAATTAAAAAATAAAAAATAAAAAAACCCATTGTGATTCCTCTTGATTAGAAAATAAAAAATAAAAAAAATCCCTTACTCCTCTATGCCACAGAAATACTTTTATTTTTGTATCACAAATCACTTAACAGCAAGATAGATTCTGCAAAATGGGTTGTTAGGTGTTTTTGTTGCTGATAAGAACATAAGAGGCTGTATGTAGACAAATCTAGAGGTACATAAAGATCAGACACTTGTCATGGATGCTCATACTTTGTCTGTCTGTCTCTGTCTCTCTCTGTCTCTGTCTCTCTGTCTCTGTCTCTCTCCTTTCTCAAATAGTATTGAGGATTGAATTCAGGGCCTTGTGCTTGCCAGCTAAGTACTCGACCACTTGATCTACACCTCCTGCTTTTTTCTTTTGGCTTTATTTCATTTTGCAGATAGAGTCGTAGGTTGTTGCTTGAGGCCAGCTTTGGATTTTGATCTTCCTACCTTGCTTTCCTCATACCTGAGGTTACAGCCATGCACTACCTTGCCTGGCTTTGCCATAGTTTCTTTTTGATGTTTTAAAAAGACACGGTAAACCCAGAAGCATGAAACCACTGCCAGCCAGCCAGCCCAACCCTGTAAACTGTTTTTTTTTTTTTATAAGTAGGAGTGTTTTCTAAAATAATTATAAAAAATAAAGTATAGTAAATACATAAACCTGCAGCATAATGGTTTATTGTCATTATCAAGGGTTAGATCCTGTATGTAATTATCTGTGTTATGCTTTCATATGATTGACAGCACAGGAGGTTTGTTTTCCACCCTCATTGCCATAAATGTGAGAAATGAACGTGTTGTTAGGCTTAGAGCTGAACACAGTCACATCAATAGGTGAGGAGGATTTTCACTTCTGCTAAAATCTCCATTATAATACACGTTGTTCATATGTGGTCTGTGCTGAATGAGGCATTGTTATATGGAATAAGACCACATAACCTCATTTCCCAATGGTATTTGTGCATGCTTGGCTCCAACTGATAAGAAATAAGTGCTTGAGGGACATACTTGTTAATTAAGCACCCTTAAGTCCACTCCTGTTGTCTTTGGGATGGGATGTTGTGGCCCATGACTTCTGTTTACATTGGCTAGATTGTGTAACTCCAGGATTCACAGATTGGTTGGTGTCTCTAAGCTTCACCAAGTTACTTATCTCAGGAGTTATTGATCCTGGCTGCTCTCCACAGCAGGTTACAATTCTGTTATCACTTTCCCTTCCTTGCTGTCTCTCTTCCCTTCTTCCCATCTTTCACACTGTGAGAGAAGAGGAGAGAAAGCAAAGAGCAGAATGCTAATCCATATTCCTCTCACCAATTATAATTGCCCTTTCATTTTGTTTTGCCTTTAAGTGTTGTCTCTTGTGTCTCAATGAAAAGAGCTCCTTTCCTTCTTAGTTTCTTTCTTCCAGTTTTTCTTTCTCCAGAAATGATTCATCATTAAAATTCAGAAATTATAAACTCAGAGAAGCAAAATAAAATGTGTAACTGTCCTCGCTCAGAATCATGTTATCTTTTGACGAATGTACTTCCAGTTTTTCTATGTCTGTAATTAAACAAAATAGAGTAATACTTAATACTTCATTGTCTGTACAGGACCAGAGAATAGCTAATTTAGACTTTGTGAGACATAATGTCTTATTTCAAGTATGCAACTCTGCCATTGTGATGAAAAAGCAACGGCAGACAGTATGTAAATAGACATAACTTTTTTCCCTAATAAAACTTTATCTATAAGAACAAATGGTGAGCCAGGCACTATTGGTTCATGCCTATAATCCTAGCTATCTGCAATCTGAGGATTGCAGTTTGAAGACAGCCCTGGCAGGAAAGTCCATGAGACTCTTATCTCCAATTAACCACCAGCCAACTGGAAGTGGAGCTGTAGCTTAAAGTGGTAGTGCACAAGCCTTGGGCAAAAGAGTTCAGGGATAACACGCAGGCTCTGAGTTCAAGCCCCATTACTGACAAAAAACACCCAGGCTCTGAGTTCAAGCCCCATTACTGACAAAAAACAAAACAAACATTGGGCCAAGTTTGGCCCATGGACTGTGCTATCATTTGCCTCTGCTTCTCTAGGGTATTACTTTTGATGGCTAGTTTTCTACTTCATCAATGCATCACAATTTTCCTTACTAGTCAGAGTCATAGCTAATAGTTTGATGCCTTACTCTGGTTTATGTGGACTGCTTAGCTTGTTCTACATTCTCCATTATTCCTCCTCACAGGTCATTCTTTCTGTTTCACAGAGATAGAAACAAAGACTAAGAACAGGCAAGCTAATTAATTGGACTGAGGTTAGTTGGCTAGGAAATAAGTTAAAAGTCAAGTTCAAGTTTTAGAAAAACACGCTCAAGTGGTCATTATATTTTTGTGAATGTTGGTGGTTATTTTTTTTTTGGACGAATGCGTAGAGACAGAATGACAAGTACGTTTTGAGGCTTTGACATGGGCTCCCCAGATGACAGGTACAGCCAAGTTTTATTTCTCAGGCGGATGTAACAGAGCTCCTGTACCCTTGTCTGTTATGAAGAGTCTTTGTACCCTTTGCTAATTTAGTAGATGCAACAAATTTTATCATTTAAAAATTATATTACTATTCAGGAGGCTGAGATATGAGGATCAAGGTTCAAATCCAGTCCAGGTAAGAAGTCACGTCTCCAACTAACCACCAAAAAGCCAGACATGGAACTGTGGTTCAAGTGCTAGAGTGCTAGCCTAAAACGAAAAAAACCTAAGAGATAGTGCCCAGGCCCTGACTTCAAGCCCCAGTAGGAGAAAGAAAAAGGGGGAGAAAGACAAAGAGAGAAAAACTTTGAAGCCTGCACTGTGACTCACACCTGTAATCCAGCATTCAGAAGACAGAGACAGAAAGATTGTGAGTTTGAGACCAGCCTAGCCTACACACTAGAATATGTGTCAAAATGAGTAAGTGAAATTAAGTAAAAAATAAGTGACTGTATTTATCTTATTGTATTTCTCATCTGTGCTTCTGAATTTCTCATTCACATTCTTTTCCCGTTATCCCGTAGAAGTATTGGTCTTTTCTATGGATTTGTTGAAGGGGAATTCCATAGGGTTTTGATGCTATATTGCTTGTTATAAAAACAAGTCCCTTTCCTGTAAAGAGATGCTACCTTTACAATCACAGAGAATTAAGCAGAGAGGATTTTGGTTTTAACACTTTTTTTTTTTAGAAAGTCCCAATACTGTTCAGATAGAGCCTAATTCTGTTGTGGAACTTTCTTTCTTAAGCCACTAGAATTTGTATTCCTGAATTGGAACCATTAGTTTGCTGTGGCCATGGAAACACATCTTAGCTGCCACAAGCAGCACACACTTGACAAAATATTTTTTAGAGTAGCTTGTAGATGAAATTTATTATCCAATGTATTCATGAAATCTAGATGAATCAAAGGATGGTAGACCCATAGTTTTATACCCATAACAGTAACAAGAATGGAGAAATGAACAGTTACTAACTACTGATCACTTACTGTGTCCCAACCACTAGGCCAAAGTGCCTCATATTGTTTCATGTGGTCATCACAGCGATCCTATGCTGGATATTGTGATTATCTCTATTGTGTACATGGCTTGTTTTGGGCTATACAGCTCCCAAGCTGTGGAACGTGACCTTGATTTTCTACAATCTGAATCTTGCAGGCTCATTATAGAATGGATTTGGGGCTTTTACTTAATTTGATGGTGGTAGCAAGGATGACAAATCTTGTAGGCCAAAATTGCAGTTCTCGTCACTGGAATCCAACCCAACACCAGGAACAATGGGTCCCAATGAGTCTGACCCAGAATCTTGTGATTCACACTTAGTTTTTCAAGGATTGGCGTTATGATGTTGATGGGATTCCAAGAGCCCAAAAGGTAGCTGCCGTGTTGTAGCTTATATTGAGTTACTCAAGAGGAGAGAGAGTGTTGATGGGTAAAACACAGAGTGCCAAGGCGTCTATCTATCTTAGACACTAGGAGAGAAGCAACGTTTTTATTGGTCACTTAAATCACTCCTTGTTGCTTAAGAATTTACATCTTATCTCCTCATCCTGCCAATTAAGGGTTCCTTTAAAAAGTTTATTCTCTTTAAGTAAGTTATACAAAGGGGTTTTAATTCAATATGTGTTTGTGAGTACAATGTGTCTTGATCAACGTCACCCCCTTCCATCTTTCTCCCTGCTTCATGTTCACTTCTGTACATCGAATACAATGACTGCATTTGCCCACCCTTCTCAGCAAACGATTCTATGCACTGACCTCAAGCTGCAATTTGGTTTTCTCTCACAGGATTGCACAGTACCTGTGAGGTTCTCTGTGTACACAGATCTGATCCAAAAATATCTGATGCTTTCCTTGCCTCTGTTCAACCTGTTCTGTCCACTTAGAATGTCTCGATTGCTCTGCATCCACCTCTCCATCTGTCAGAAGTCTGCATCCCCTCAGTATTGACCTCAGATATGACCTGAGCAGCCATTCCTGCATCCCCTCAGTATTGTGGTCAGATACAACCTGAGCAGCCATTCCTAATTTTTTACAGACAAAAGTGAATTCTCTCCTTCATTTGATTCCTACATCATTTATTCGTTCTCAAATCAATTATAACCTTTTTACTTGTGGGATTTTTTTTTTTAGATATTTTGTTGTGTACATATATCTTTCTCTTTTTTCCCCAGCTCCTTTGGAAGATCCTGGAAATTAGGATCTAATTCATGTTTGTAGTCCCTGTAGGGATTTGTAGATTGCTTGACTATAGCCATTTTTTTAAAAGGTACACGATAACACACCTTAATTCTATGTTTAGAGTTTCTCTCTCTAGATGAAATGAAAGCACTGTTTAGTGTCTTGTGGTTGGACTGTTGTGTTCCCTTGATAGAGAATTTTCTGATATTGCTTGTGGTGGGCGGAGCTCTCTCAGCCCTTCTGGTTGTAGCCCTGCAGCAGGCAATGCCTGCCAGTGTTGCAGCTCCACTGCAGGCCGCTGCTGCTGTAGTTTCCTTGGGTTCTTGTCTCAGAAATTTGATAAAGTCCAGGACAGTGGAAGGTGAGCGTGAAGAGCTTTATTCTGAAGAGAAGTACCTTGCTTGAAGGCTGCCACCTCTGTCTATCATGTGTTTTCTTTGTACATTGTCCATCTTCTCTCTTCCCTGGTGGCTTCTTTTTTTTTCAACTCAGAGTTGAGTTCTTACATCCTGGGCTCTGCTCTGATTGGTCACTCCTATTATACTTAGATGTTTGGAAGGTGATACTTCATTGTTCAGGTCTCACAACATTCCAATTGGGTTAATTCCTATTCTAGTTCTTTCTGCAGATCTTTTCCCCAGAGTCAGGGAAAGATGATGGAAACCAGAAGGGGCTAGAGAGAGGCAGAGGCAAGATGTTTTAAAACAATGTCTCATTTGCATCTGATTTCCACATGCTAGGCCAAGATGCTGTCCTGAGACCTTGGGTCCTAACTAAGTTACTCTTTTACTTTTGCTCTTCAAATCCTAATGTTGACATCCTAACTTCAGGAACTCAGGATGTGATCTTTTTTGGATATAAGGTTTCTGAAGATATTATTGGTGGGGATGAAGCTATGCTGGTCTAGGATTGGGCCCTCCTCCAGGGCAACTGTTGTCCTTACAAACAAAGAAATTTGTTAGGAATTGGTGGCTCATGCCTATAATTGTAGCTACTTAGGAAGCTGAGATCTGAGGATTGCAATTTGAAGCCATCCTAGGTAGTAAAGTCATGAGACTTGTTATCTCCAGTTAATGACTAAAAATACAGAAGTGGAGTTATGGCTCAAAGTGGTAGAGTGCTAGTCTTGAACAAAAATACTCAGGGAGAGTACTGAGGCTATAAGTTCAAGTTCCACAACTGACAAAAAAAACCCCAAATCAAAGAAATTTGGGCCCTGAATCATACACCATGTGAAGACCAGAGTGATGTTGCTAGAAGCCAAGAACTGACAAAAGTCAGGACAGATCCATCCTCAGAGCCTGCAGAGCTGATGTCACCGTGGAAGTACCTTCATCTGAGACTTCTAGCCCCCAGAACAAAGAGACGGAGTGTGAGCCACTCCGTTTGTGATTCTTTGTTCGTGTGGTCCCAGGAAGTGAATACAAGTCTGTTATCATTACCATCTGCAACCCTGTCTTGGCGAGAATTAAGAGCTGAGGTAGAGTGGCCTGATCGCAAAGGCACCCAGGAGCCTTCTCTGTTATCTGTGCTCCTGGTGGAGGGCTCCAACCCCACAATGCTTTGGGTTCTCTGAGCATCTTCATCTGAAACTCAGCATTGCAAATCAAGCTCATCCTTTTTCCCCCTGGAGTTCCTCTTCCTCTTGGGCCCATCTCAGCTATGGTTGCCTTGTTCTCCCTCACACGATCTCTTCCTTTTTCTCACCTCCAGTTAAAAATCAGATTTAGATTTTGACCTTCTTTTGAACAACAAGAAAAGTCTGACAGGCCATGGTTACTGTACATCAATAATTGTCCAGGAACATAAGCTGCCCCTAATCCAGAGAATGAGTTCTTCGTCCTGTTTGACATCGCATGCCCAGGCCTGGTGGACACTGGAAGCTGGAACCCTCTGGCAGTATGGGGTGGGACCACAGCTCTTCATTCTCCAGGATCTAAATAGAGATCATGGGCTCTGAGGTAGACTGCTGGAAAGGTTTGCATCCTGCCTCACAGGCTGGGGCCCAGCTGTGGGGAGGCTTCTGAGTCTCCCTGAGCCTCTGTTTTCTAAACTATATATGGAGATAATGATGGTGCTCACCTCAGAGGGATGTTGAGAGAATTAGATGATTTCATATGTGTCAGGAGATTTTAGAACCTGATGCATAGCAGGCGCTCCTAAATGTCCATCTATAGTGTTGTGCATTCAGGAAAATCTTATCACCCTTTTCCCATACTGCCATATTATTTGTCATGAGGGAGTGTCTATTTGCTGCTCTGGATTTTCTTTGTTTCTCTCCATCCGCCTTCCATTCCACACATACATTAATAAATAGGGAGGTAGTTTACACACACAGATTCAGGGCTGGCCCTAATGGGCAATTGGAAGCAAAGCTCAGGGGATAGAACACGGCTGAGCTCTTGGGCTTCTGCTGGCTGCCAAATCCCCCATGCTTGCCTGCCTTCTCTTGTTTAGGTTCCAGTGACCAAGGGCACAGCTTGCTGACTGGCCTCCTGGGGCCCTCACGGTCACTGGAGTCTCTCTAATTAGTTACACTGTTGAGCATGCAGGTATTTATCCTGCAGGCAAAGAGGACTGCTGGGAATAGCTGCACAATGTGAAATCCAGGCACCAGTCAGGCGTTTGTTGAAAGTATGTTACCTGTGTTTTGGAGCCATGGGCCAGTCCCACAAAAGAGAAGACTGATGATTGCCCCGCCCCATGTTGTTCCCCCTCCCCCCTTACTGTGTCCCCTTATAGGTCACTCCTAAGCCATGATGACTCACTGCGCTAATGTTGTTGATTGAAGATTCATTAATTAATGGGGATTTATTCGACATGTCTGGAGTGGCAGATCATTTCAGTGCCCATAAGGCATAGGTAGCCAATTCTTGTGGCCCAGAGTGGGTAGAGTGGAGAGTCATAGGTATTAGTTGTGGGATCCTAGGAGGGGGTGGGGACCAGAAGCTGTTGGGAGATGGTGATATTTGTCATCACTCATCTAATGTCTCTATAAGACTGAGCTTTGACAGGAAAGTGATTGTGACTGCCTTTTTATTGTTCTATGTCTCAGCTCAATGGACATTGGACGGGTAAGGGAAGTGAGTGACCTCTGAGCTAAGAACTGAAGGATAAGGAGTTGGTGTGGACGGAAATGTGTGTGTGTGTGTGTGTGTGTGTGTGTGTGTGTGTGTGTGTGAGTGTGTGTGTGTGTGTAGGGGTGGAGGACGGGGGTCTAGGTGAGCAGTAGGTGGTGATGAGGGAAGGCCAGAAGGGGAGAGAAGAACATGTGCTACTTGGGAAGTGGCAGGTGAGTTACAACAGCTGTTACATTCACTCCATGGTGCAGTAGTATGCAGTGCTTTGGTGGGGGTGGTAGAGGAAGGCTGAAAAGTGGTAATGACAGAGTTCATAGTTCTTAAAACAAAAGACAACAGAATTAGATTTAATGGGCATGTTCTGAGTTGCAGGAAATAGACTGGCAAGGACAGAGTAGGAGAAGAGACCCTACTTGGTAGCTTGTGCAGCAATCTTGATAAGTGGTGGTGGCAGCTGCACGTTACTGACACTTGTGATGGGGAAATGACTAGGGAGATAGAATGGCCAGGACGTGGCAACTAACTGTCTTTGGGGAAGAAGGAGAGGCATCTGAACGATGCACAGTCCTCGGGAGAATGGTATTTATCATTGTTGTGACAAATAACTGCGAATGAGGAGCAGTGGAGAGATAAACTCCCCCATGGACACACGGAGTTGAAGTTGCCTATGGGGATTCCAGTGGGTAGCTGCATATTCAAACCTTCACCTGCGGATGATGAGCCTGTTTGGGAAATAGAGATGGACACGTATCAGCACAGCAGACCAGGATTTTGTAGCCTGGAAGTCCATAGATGAGATTAAGAAAGCCATGCACTTCAAACATGATTGTAAACCTGTAATGCATGTACCTTGTTCCATAGAGTTAGCTTTGGATCAGTGAAGAAAGAAAAGAAAAGGAAAGAAAAGGAAAGGAAAGAAGAAAAGAAAAGAAAAGAAAGGGAAGGAAGGAAGGAAGATGTTTCCTCAAACAAGCTCTTTTATCTTTTTTTAATGCTCATAGTGGGGCTCTTTCCTACGTGCAGAGAAGTTTGGAAAATATTTTTAATAATACAACCTTTCCATCTACGTAAAAGGAAAGTGAAGGAGACTCTCTCTCTCTCTCTCTCTCATATATGATAAGATAATAAATACAAATATAGTTGGCTTCTATATCCATAAATTTTAAATCTTTGGATTAAACCAATTGTAGATTAAAAATGTTGTTAGACTTGTGACATTACATCTCTGTTGAACATGCACAAGCCCTTTTCTTGTCATTATTCCTTAAACAATCTATATGGCATTTACATTGCATATAGTATCATAAATAATCCAAAGATGATTTAGAGTATATAGGAGCATATTCTGGAGAATATAAAGTATATTCTGCATTAGGGTCTGAGCATCCTTGGCCTTTGGTATCTGTAGGATCTTGGAATTATTTCCCTTTGGACACCAAGAGATGACTATAATTTAGTCTTAGTGAATTGTTTGGTCTCTGTTGAAGTGCCCAGACTGATTATTGCAAGTATTACATAGAACATAAGTGAGTGAGTATAGTTGTATTCTAATAAAACTTTATAAAATGGCTAATGGGCCTGGTTTGACCTAAGAGCCATAGTTTGCTGACCCCTGAGATAAGCAATCAATTTACAAATGACCACATGTGCCCACCATTTTATAGATGAGGCAATCAAAAATAGGAGGTTCAATTATCTGACAGTGAAAAACGTATCCTGATTATTTGGGTTTCAAAGTTCATGTTCTTTTCAGCAAAGCACAAATGCCTAGGCTTCTCCCTCATAAGGCTTATGACCTAAAAAGGAACTAACATGAATGCCTCATCATTGAAGATGTAAATGCTACAAGAATTGTACACAATGCTTTTGAGAATGTATGCATTTTAAAAATCAGAGTAAGTTTCATTGTGGAAATAGTTGGGAGTTAGTTGTTGAAGGAAGGTATAACTTTTAACAGGTGGAAATGGGCCTGGGAAGAATCAAAAGATCCATTTAGATGAAGTTAGAAACTCCAAGCAAGTTTAGAAAATCACCTGGGAATCGAACCTCATCTGAACATCATGACCTTCTAGGGTGTTAGCAGAGATAAAACTGGATTAGGAAGAATCTTAGATGTTAGGATTAAGAATCTGGACTTAAAAAGGATAAGCGCACATGCACCCGCACACACACACACACACACACACACACACACACACACACACAGACACAGACACACACACACACACACACACACACACACACACACACACACACACACACACACACACAGAATGTTTTGTCAGGAGATAATGGCCAGGGAGAATTCACTCAGGAAGTTATTGCAGTATCTTTGCATGATGGATGATACAGAGGAAGCAGGGCATACGAAGGCTGTGTGGAGCCATTCACAGGACTTAGAAACTTGTAAGTGTAGGTGTAATAGAAGGATGGCTTTGATAGGAAGAGATGAAATGGATAACAATACTTGGAAAGCTGGGAGGGGACAGGTGGAGTTATTTCTAGGTAATTGGATGACCAGGAGAATTACGTGCTATGGGAGGGTAAGGACTATAGTCATCAGTATCTATGAGGAGTTTCTTTAGATTATTTTTAATAGTCAATATATAATATTTATATTATATGTATTTATATACATATAAATATGTAATATTTATATTATATGGATTTATATATAAATATGTAATATTTATATTATGTGGATCTAATATTTTGGGGACTATTTTTGATCTTTGACTTTAGACACAGAATCTATGTAAGTAGTGGAACTGAGAAGGAGCCAAGATTATTTCCATGTAAGGCCTCTGCATTTGGTGATCACACTGACTCTGGGTGGCCCCTGATTGCTGGTTAGTGTGATATTGAAGCCTAAGAAGACTGAGAAGGGTTGGCTGAAATTTGTGTTGTTCAAAGTGGATGAACTCTTCAGCGCCTAAATAGTACAGGTCACCTGAATTCAGTACATCTTGGTTTCTACCCCAAAGTGTTCCTAAAGAACAGGTTCCAAGGGGCTGGGAAGGTGGCTCAGTGGTAGAGCGCTTGCCTTGCAGGCATGAGGCCCTGGGTTTGATTCCTCAGCACCACACAAGCAAAAAGAAAAAAAGCCAGAAGTGGTGCTGTGGCTCAAGTGCTAGAGCGCTAGCTCCCAGGCCCAGAGTTCAGGCCCCATGACCGGCCCCCCCCCCCCCCCAAAAAAAAGAATAGGTTCCAAGAGGAATGTCTCTTAGTTCTCTCTAGATTTTAGGATTCTTTGTTGGTTTGTTTCTCTGTATAGTCAGTTTTTTTGCATCTGAATTGATTCTACTTTTGGCTCTGCTGGGGGCCTCCTCTGGCAGGTCACATACTAGGAGGCCCAGCTGTTAAGTAACTGTTTCCAGTCATTGTAATCCTGCTAAATTCGGAACATGTATGAGTCCCAATCGAACCTTCATTGTGGTTCGAAAAAAAATGGGAGTATCTGATTCTGAAATTTCAAAAGTCACTCATCTGTGGGCTAGGACGTCTGTGTGTTGATTATTGACCCCTCTCACAGAATTCTTTAAAAATTCATCCAATTGCTATGCAGTGCTGTGAAAATTTAGTTCTCTCCTGAGACTTTTTTAGAACACAAAACAGAGCATGATTGAGCCCCACAAGGAAGTGAATATTTTACACCAGTACTTTCTACGATAACAAATAAAAGCAGCGCCAACACCACATAGACAGCAATACAACTCAACAAAACAAGCCCAACACCACGTTTCAGGTGGAAAGGGGTTTACCAGTCTAAGCTAAAGACATATTCTAACTAGTATATTTTTTTCACACCTTGATTTGTCACTTCTGTAGTATCAATGTTTTGGTCTCCAGTGAATTATAAAATGATTACAAGAAGAAGTATCTTGAATGAATGTTTTTCCCTAGTGGAAATCTGTCCTTCACTCTCATGGTTAAAGAGTTATATTGCACCTTAATGATCCTAAGGCAGATTCTCAGGAGCTCTTTGGAGATTAGATGTGTTGCTTCTACAAATAGTACTGAAAATCTAAATACTATAAAAGGAAGACTTCTGCAGGTGTGTCAGGGCTTAAGTCTTTGAAATGTTTCCATGTATATTAATCTCCTTTGACCTTACAATAGGCTGTAGGCAGACTCAAAATGATCTTAGAAATCCCTGGTGCAGATAAATGAATTAGGATTCAGAGAGGCCAATGAATTGGCCTTGGATCATTCAGTGACAGAGTTGGGGTTAAAGGTCAGACTTCTCAGCTCCAAATGTAATAGCTTTGCAGTTTATCTTTAGGTGGCATTTTTCACATTAGTATTGTTGCCTTCTGTTTTATTTTATTTTATTTTTTTTCATTCTTAAGCCCTGCAACGTCTAGGCCTTGTGTAACACCATGTTGGTTTCTGGAAATGCATTGATTGTGGAGGGCCCAGAAGCAGAAACCACAGACCTTAAGTGACAGTTGCCCTTATCAGAGGTTTGGCCTTTATTGAATGGAGGTCTCTTGTTAGGAGAAGAGATGCGTTGAGGCAAGAGGCCTGCCAATGTTTCAAAACAAGAAAAAAGAAAACTGCTGGGCTCCCTGCATGGAGAATGATGATGACAATGGAAGGACTTGCCAAAGGGAAGTCCTTGCCAATCCTGTGACCATGTGTCTGGGGAGGTGATTTGCTGGGTGTCCTGTGAACACTGCTGCCATGGATGCAAGCAGCTGGCCCTCCATGCATGTAGATTTTGCATCTTAGAAGTCAACCAACTTCAGATGAAGTTGCATTTGTATTATAGACAGTTAGGCTTTCTTCCTTGTGTTTGCCCCTCCCTCCAACAATGCAGTATTAGAACTCTGTTCATTGCTTTGACGTTATACTGAATCTTATAAGTAATGTAGAGCTATTTAATTTATTTGGAGGCATGCATACCTCCTTCTGTGCAAACTCTATGTCATCTTAGAGGAGGGACTTGCACATCTGTAGATTCTCATCTTGTGGGAAGTCCTGGATCCATTCCTTCCATCTGTTGATGCTAAGGGATGGCTGTAATTGTTTTTATAAACAACCCCGTTTGCTCTTTTTTTTAGTGAAATCAGTCTGTTATCCGGTCATGGTGGCTTTCCGTACTTGTAAGCATGTACTTTAGTTACATCAAGTGCTTATATTCCTGCAAAATGGAACTCAATGATGTTGCCAATATCTTAGCCCTCAAGTAGTCTTTAAATATTCTTTACCCTGGAAGCTGGCCCAACAAATAGCTTATTCCTTTCCCTGTACCACTCAGCGTATAAATCCTGAGTTCCTGCTGACCAAAGATAACGCAAAGTACAAATCAATAAGCATTTGGTTTCTGTAATTTGGGGAATGGGATGATGAGTGAAGGAGAATTCCTTGATAAGGGCTCAAAAATCGCTGTCATTATTGTGTGGATTAAGTGAACTACACTACAGTTTGACTCATTTGCTGAGCACTGGGCCATTATATTGCACTGAGAGGTTTTGTCAGACTGCTTTATTGAGATAATAATTTACACACCTAACAATTCTCCTAGGTAAAGCATATGAGTCAGTGGTTGGTTTATTTGTTTTTTTTTTGGTGTATCATTAATTTCTTAAAAAGTGATTGCAATATATTAAAAATTGCCACCCTGATTTAATGCACAGCAGCATTAATTCCAGTCACAAATTTTTACATCCTTTATCACTTTCTATTTCTAAAACTTTTCATCATTAAACAGAAACTCTATCCATTAAACAATAACTGAATGGTGGTTTCAGTATACTTTTAAGTGTATGTCAGAGCTTTCATCCAGTCTTCTAGAGCAGATGTCTTCTTTTAGGGGAAATTCACATGCTACCTAACATACAGCAGGTGCCCTTAGGAAACAGCCTCTGAGAATATTATTAGGGACATGGGGACATGATTAGGGTCTCTTAAGACCTACACTAGGGGGGAAAGGAAGGAGGCAGGACTGGGGAGAAAGAGATCTGCTGGGTAGCTATTGTAAGGTTTCATCCTGCTCAGTAGAACTATGAATCTGGGATTCTAAGTCAAGGTGCTGAGGTTTGAATGTTCCCTTTCTAAACTCATATTGAGATTTAGTCACTAGTATTATGGTCTCAAGAGGCAATAGTGTCTTTTGTGGTATTTATGGATTAATTTCACCTTCTTGGGACCAGGTTGGTTCTGGGAGCTCATGATAAAGATGTTCCTCCCCTGCTCTCTGACTCATACACACTCCCCTTCTGTCGTCTTGTACAGAAGATCAGGGCCCTTACCAGATACTCTTGGACCTCCAAACCTTCAGAACCATGAGCCAAATAAACCTCCGTGTCTCTACATTGCCCAGTCTGTGGAAATTTGTTATAATAGCTGAAAGTGGAATATAGCACAGGGCAGCAGAGATGTATCTTTCTACTCATCCATCATGGGATGCAGCAGGCTGCTCTCGGGAGGGGCAGGTTTGGGGGCTAACCTAGGGCAGGAGAAGGTGTGTGGCTGAGGGTGGGAGCCAGCAGCATCTAGTGCTGGGGCTAAAATGCTGTCTCCTGACAGTTCTTTCAGCTTTGCTGCTCACTGGCCCCGCCTTTGCATCTTCAAACCTACCATGCCTGGAATCATTGGCACAGGGTAGGAAATGGGTGCTGGAAGTTTCCAAAATTCTCCTGGGCAAAGCAGATTGGGAGTAATGGCTCTCAGTCTTGAGGGGACATCAGCAGAGTGACGTACCATGTCTGCCATTTTGTCTAATCATATTAGGTGTCGAATGGTTCTTCCCTTTACCCAACTAAGGACAATTATTCATCACCACTTTGGCAAAAGACCAACCCTCAGATTCAGGCAGATTTGAACATGGCTCATCAATTCACTGGCAGAGTTCTTACCTATGTTCTGCTAAGCCTTTGCTATGGGCGATGTGAACGGACCATGCATTTGCAGGGGCGGGGGAAGAGTGAGTTATAACAAATCAGTAGGAAAACAGAGAGCATCTCCATAAAAGAGATGTAATTCTTAATGAAGGAATTCAATCTTTAAACATTTGGAAATACATTATCAAATGAGGACTCTATTTGATTAGTCTACTGGCAATTATAGTGTAGCAGAATCGCTGGTGCTCAGTAATGATACTTTTAGTACTCAGAAGAGATTTTTATACTCTGAGGAGAGGATAGGCTGGCATGGTAAAGCATGTGTGATATGCATGAGAATTCTTGAAAAGTAAATGTCTTGAACTCAAGCCCTTGCACTCTTGTTGTTTGTTTTTATCACTCAAGGTGGGTACTCTGTCACTTGAGCCATGCCTTCACTTCTGACTTTTTTGCTGAGATAAGATTCTCTCTAATTTGTCTTCCCTGTGCTGGCTTTGAATACTGAAATTCAGATCCTAGCCTCCTGAATAGTTAGGATTATAGACATGAGCTGCTGGAGCCAGGTTTTAAATGTCTTCTTGTCTTCATCTTCTTTTTGGTAAGTACTGGGTAGGGCTTGAATGTAGGTTTATGCTATGTCCTCTTCCCTGAATAAAGGAGGAGTCTTTTGACACACTAAATCTAACACATGTTGAGGAAGCCATAGATAAGGATGGAAGCCTACTGCAGATGGTGTGATTGCTGAGCCTTTCTGGCAGCAGTATACATAAGGAACGGCATCAGTGTTTATGAACAGGGTATGGGTTAATTAGGTTCTGTTACAAACCTAAGTGCTTTAAACTTAGAGAAATTCATAAAACCAGCTTTGCATTTAAAATGCCTGGAAGAAAAATACCACATGGTAATAATGGTAAACAATGTTATTTCTACTAAAAGAATTCTAGATAAATTGCATCTCTAATATATCTTTTCATAATATATAGACTAAAAATTCATACATGTTCATTTAGTTTGTGTGTTAATTTTATATTATTTTTAAAAAGCATAGAGTCAGAGCCAGGCACCAGTGGCTGACACCAGTAATCTGAGCTACTCAGGAGGCTGAGATCTGAGGATTTCAATTCAAAGTCAGTTGGGACAGGAGAGTCCATGAGACAAAAATCTAGACAGCATTTAGGCTCTGAATTCAAGCCCCAGTTCATGCACTAACACAGAAAAAGCATAGAGGCAATTCCAGAATTATATATTTCCAAAACTAGACACATACACACACACACACACACACACACACACACACACACACACACCTTCTTTCTTCCCCCTTTCCTTCCCTCCATCTATTCATCTAGCAGCCTAAAAAAAGCAAAAAAAAAAAAAAAAAAAAGCCAATTTGTGGTCATTTCTGGAATGTGGGGGTGATGGGTGATTTTTATTTAAATACTTCCTTGTATTTACAAAGCTTTAGACTGATATTGTATCACCTTACAGTGAGGAGTAAATAATAGCTTCGAATATGTCAGTGTTCTTGCCTGACCTCGTTTCCATCCAGTCTTGCATTTGTCTTCTAGGAAAGATCTTCTCGTTAGTGTTCCTCCCTCCATGTTTGTCTTCCTTCCTTCTTATTAAAATAATCACTTGTGTGCTTTACCAAGTTAGGGACCAA
The DNA here is from genome assembly GCF_019054845.1 of Dipodomys spectabilis. Lineage (NCBI taxonomy): Eukaryota > Metazoa > Chordata > Mammalia > Rodentia > Heteromyidae > Dipodomys > Dipodomys spectabilis. The sequence goes on along the minus strand of NW_024870834.1, from coordinate 21,854,655 downwards.
CATTCTACTCATACATTTGTTATACTGTGTGCATGTTTGCTTTATACATTCTTTTCTTCTTCAACCATTCAGTGAGGCATTTCCGGGCATTGCATCTGTCAGCTGCCATTATGCTCTTGAATCATGTATTGAAAGGTAATGTATCCTCCAAAAATATTGATACTGCATTAAGTCTTTCTGTCTTCACCCTCGGGAAGAGTCTTGAGGCTGAGAGACTTTCCAGACAAGTGGAATATTCATAAAGAGCAACACAGGGTACCACTTCAGCAGGTGGATGCTCTTCTAGTGAAAAAGTTCACCCTTAGGCTCAAACCTTAGGCTCTCTATGTTCCCCATCCTGCCTTTGCCAGGCTACAGGTGCGTCTGCCTTATGTACTTATTTTGGCTCCCATTACATTTTCTTGTAAGTAGTTGTCAGTGACCATCATTCAGTGTCAGTGACCACTGACAGGAAATGTGGTCATGTCTACTCACCCCATCTCTGCCAGCTGTAGCTCCACCCCTTTACTGTTTATGCCCTTGATAAATAGATGATGCCCAAAGTGACCACATGTCGTTTCTAAGACTAAATTATAAAAGATGGAGACTAATTATAAAAGATGGAGGCTTTCCCCTGGAAAGCCAGCTACATGTTGTGAAGACAGGCAAGCCATGTACTGAGAGAGGCACCATCTTGCATCTGCTAATAAAACACAGAAGCTGGCTGGCAGCCTCATGAAGGGAACAGACCTGTCCCTGTGAGGCCTTAGATATTGTCAGCCCAGCTTGAATGAAAGCTCATAAGACCTCAGCCAGAAGCATCCACGTAATGGCCTTCTAATTCCCGGCCCTCAGGAGCTATGTGAGATAAGAACTGTACTGGGGTGGGGGGAGGGGCGCAATGTACTAGAAACGAAAATGTGACAGTGACTTTGAACATAGCATTGGGCAGTGAGCCTTGAGGAATGTGTTGGTAAAAGCTCAAAATGCTTTGAATCCTGTCCATTGAAGTTTGTATGTTGAGGATGCTGACTGTGAAGCTTAAAGGAAAATGAGAAAGCTCCTCTTGGAAACCGGAAAAAGAATCTTGGCTATGTAGTGGCTATATATAGACAAATATCTCACTATATTTTTCTACTTTCATAGAAAATAAAAAATGTACCTGATGAACAGGGTGGTTAAAATTTCTAACCAGTGTGTTGAAAATGATTTCTAATTTCCTTTTCCCAATTGCTAAATAACTAGGAAGCAGGTGTGGTACTGTATGCCTGTAATCTCAGCATCGCAGAGGCTGAGCAGGAGGATAGAAATCTAGAGACCATCTAGCAACATGGCAAGTTCAAGGTCAGCCTTGTCCTGGATCCTCACTTACAGTTGTGGAACCAGTGATAAGACAGACATGTGGTACTTACACAAATGGAATTCTCCTCACCTATCAGAAAGAAAGACATTGTAGTATTCATAAGGAAATGGAAAGACTTAGGAAAAAATATATTAAGCGAAATAAGCCAGACCCAGAGAAACATAGGTTGCGTGTTTTCCCTCATTTGTGGTTGCTAGAATGTGCCTATAAACTTATAAGTAAACACACTGGGTAGTAAAAAAAAAATACACTGGGACATAGTAAATTATACAGGTCTCTAGGCATTCACACACAGTAAGATCAAAGGAGAATGTTCTTTGTGTTCCTGGAACACAAAGGTGCAACACCTATGTGCATCTGATCCTATAAAATAATATTTATCAAAGTGAACTCCAGAAAATGGAAACAAGAGGTTTTTTTCTTTGTTGCTGCTTTTTGTTTTCTTTTCCTTTTGTCTTGTTCATTCATTTATTTGTCTTTGGGAAGTTAAGGAGGAGGTACAGAAATAACAGGACAAAGCGTGAACAAATGAAGCAGGTTAGACTATCATGAAAGTGAACTTAGACAACTTATGGGAGGGGTCAGGAGGGGAAAACTGGAAAACATCAAGGGAAGAGGCGACACTATCCAAGAAGAAATGTACTGGCAACCTGACTCAGGTAACTGCAATGCCTTTGTAAATTCCCTTCATGATAATAATAAAAAGGACAGAGTGAGTACTAATTGAAAATGGAGGGAGAGTTTGATTCTTGGCCAAGAATAGAAGTAAGAGATAAACTTACAAATCAGTTTCTCTATTCTTGGGGTTCAAGAGGTTACAGATACAGTAACAGAACAGAGGAGTCAGGGTAGGTAAAACATCTATAGGATTTAGCATGTAATGGAGTTATTATGAAGTCAGAGATTGTCTAGCTATGTCCTGTCATCTGTCATAGATCCAATTGTAGAGAAGGGCTTCTGGCCAACAGTCACTCATCCTGAAAGACGAAGTTAGGGTGGCGTGGAAATTCAGCTAGGTTATCCAGGCAGTACCGACAACTCCAAGACCTAACTTAGAGGTTGAGGTTCTGAACTTGGATCTGATGCTCTAATGAGGTGGGCTTTGGGGACTAGTATGTATTGTGTGTAGAATGTGATTCTTTTGGAGCAGGAGAGTGAACTATGCAGTAGGCAGCATCCTGGCTGTGCCTGGAGTGCCTGGAGTTCACAAAGTGGTGAATCCCTTCCCTTTCCCCCACTCTACTACGGTTGGTCTGTATGCAGTAGCATATGGTAGAACTGATGGCATGCCACTGTGGGGATTAGCTTATTAAAGACTGAAGCTTCCATTTTGGGCCTGCTCTTTCTTGGATCACTCACTGTAGGGAAAGCCAGCTGTCATATGTTAAGGACAGCCTTGTAGAGGCCCAGATGGTGAGGAACTTCCAGCCAATGGCCATGTGAGTGAGATTTCTTGTAAGTGTACCATCCAATCCCAAGCCAGGCTTTATATGGTGCAGGCTGGACCCAGTGCTGGGCTGGACCCAATGCTGGGCAACCTCCTAAGATGCTATATAGGAATGAACTGCCATTGGAGCTGCAGATTGCTATCCTTGGAAAGGCCTGCATTGTAAGATGGGTTCTTGGCTAGCCTCTGGGAATTTGGGTTAAGGGGAGAGGTCCCCTTCCTTCCCTAATGGGAAGACAAATAGCTCAGTGTGTACGTGTTAAACCAAATTATTGATGCTGAGAACCTGCTTTCTATCTGGGAATCTGGAGTTTGAATATGTTCCAGATACAGGGTGTATACATGAGCAGCCCCAGATTCCAAGCACCAAGTTTGTAGAGAGTGTCTCTGGTAGACGGCATGTCCCACATGTTGTCAGAATATCATGCTGGGGGCACTGAGCCCAGGCTGTGTGGTTCCAAGGGGAGAGAGCTCCTGGATTCTGGTATCCTGTTCCCTGTTCAGCAAAGGAAAAGCTACTGATTTCTCTTTGTAACCCTTGTTGTAATAAATCATATCTATGAGCAATACTCTTGGAGTCTGAGAATACTCCTGGCCATCAAGAGACCTAAGAGTGGTTTGGGCAGCCTTCACCCACAGAGAATCCCCAAAACAGATCACTAAGATTCTCCCAGATTACTGATCCTCATGAATTGTTCAGTGCTAAATATCTGTTATTTTCCCACCAAATTTTAGGATAGGTTACTACATAGCAAAAGATAACTACTCTAGACAAAGGAATCCCTCCTTTTTCCTAAGCATGTGGCTTTGGTTTGGGAAGGGTTTGAGTGGGTCTTGGGTGGAGCCTACTAGAAGGTAATTAGGTTTCAGAGACCCACCCTTATGAATGGATTAAGATGACTCCAGTGGAGTGGAATGGATTTTGCAGTGGTGGGTTCTTCTGGGAGCTGGTTGTTATAAATCAAGGACACTTGTCATGTGATATGTGGAAGGACCTTCCTGTTTCCTTTCTCCTCTGTCAAGTTGTAAAGTGGCCCTAGGGCCTTTGTCAGGATCTAGAACCATGCTGTTGAGACTTGTGAGCCAAATGAACCTCAAGTATTTTCTTATAGCAACACCAAGTGAGCAATGCCATTTATTGAATGGGTTGAGAGTATTTTTTTGCCTGTGAAGTATTTTTTTGCGTGGTTCCTCAGGTTCCTTGGCTGAAGAAATCTAAATCCTGACTTGGTGTTATGAAGAGGGATTGCCATCTTTTTATTTTTATTTTTATTTATTTTTTATTTGAATCTGGAAGAACCAGCCCCAGAAGCAGCAACCTGTCCCAAAGCTATCAGATTCCACCACATTCTTCTTTAAATTTTTTTTTTTGTTGTCAAGGTGATGTACAGAGGGGTTACAGTTACATAACTAAGGTAATAAGTACATTTCTTGTCAAACTTGTACCCCTTCCCTCATTTTTCTCCTACTCTCCTTCTCCCCACCGCCCCCACCCCCCCGCAAGTTGTACAGATCATTTCCAACATATTGTCTTGTTTATATCACTGTTGCATTGGTTACCCCTTGTCCTTTGTCTTACCCTTCTGTTATTCCCCTTCCCTTCCTTAATTCAAATACATGTATATGCAATACAAGCATACCAAAATCAAATACAGTGACAATAGTGGATATACCATAGGGGGAAGAACATGCAAAAGAAACCAAAAATCACATAGTACCATTAAAAACAACAACAACAAAGAAAAACCTCTTGTGTCCATGTCTTGGAGTTCATTTTGCTTAGCATCATCTTATATGGCCAGATGTACATAGCCATTGAGCTATTCTGCTTATCTGATAAGATTATCCTAGATGCATACTAATTATTGCAGATAAGGAAAACCATGGGACCTATGTTTCTTTGGGTCTGGCTTACTTCACTTAATGATTTTTTTTCCCAACTCTTTACATTTCCTTACAAATGGGATAGTGCCATTCTTTCTGATGGAAGCATAGAATTGATATATATCTATATCTATATCTATATCACATTTTCTTGATCCATTCATCTACTGAGGAGCATCTGGGTTGGTTTCATATCTTATCTATTCCACCACATTCTTAATTGAATGAGATCCATGGTTATAAGAATCAGGGTATGGGGCTGGGAAGGTGGCTCAGTAGTAGAGCGCTTGCCTTGCATGCATGAGGCCCTGGATTCAATTCCTCAGCACCACATAAGCAGAAGAAAAAAAAAGCCGGAAGTGGCACTGTGGCTCAAGTGGTAGAGCGCTAGCCTTGAGCTGAAGAGCTGAGGGACAGCGCCCAGGCCCAGAGTTCAGGCCCCACGACAGGACCCCCCCCCTGATAAGAATCAGGGTATGTCTGTGTCTCTTATCTGTCACTTTGTTCTCAGTTCTCCTGATTTCCCCCCCTCTTCTCTTCTATTGGTGGTGATAGCTACTCGTCTCATCAAGGTATAAACTTCTTCCTGATGAAAAATTGATTACCAAGTGTTTCAGGGCCTTATAAGATATTCATATTTCCTCATCGGCTCCTGCTGCTTAGTTTATCATGATTGCCTTGAGAGAAGTCCAGACAAATGAACTTTCTGCCTTACATTGCACCCTATGTTCCCCACTTCTGCAAATTATCTTCGAATAGACTTATATACAAAGCTAAGGATATTTCAGGTGAAGATGACTTTATCATAGAGAAAATTCAAAGTGTTTACTACAAGTGGACTTTGTTATTGTTGTTATTATTATTATTATCATTTGAAGCCTCACCTCTTAAAGCTTTTACCCTTTTCACTGGCTAGGAAAGACTTCAGCACATGGGCTTGGAGGGGACATTCAAGTTTCACACTGCCACTGTCCCTATGGCAATTTTGTGTAGTGAGGAAGAGTCCTCACTGGAATTTTACTGTTCCTCAATGCTTTACTAGCTGGTTTGTTGAGAAGAGTAAATGAGTTAAGTAAAAAGTACTCAGTATTTCTTAGTATTATATAAGCAAACATTGCAACAGTGATCACTCTGAAGCCATTTTCCCTGTCCAGTAAGCATTGTTAATCATTACATCACTCCTGTAAGATAACATGCACATTGTATTTTTTAGTAAGGTGAGTGACATGTAAAATGACCCCATTTTATCAGTCCTTGTATCAGAGAACCACAAACACAACATTCACAAGGTGTGGTCATTCCTATAGAGAATATGTAATCTTAAAAATATCCAAAGGTAAAAAAAGAGTAATTCTGTAGGAAAATTCATGTTATCAACAGTGGAGGGGCTGGGAATGTGGCTTCGTGGTAGAGTACTTGCCTAGCATGCATGAAGCTCTGGGTTCAATTCCTCAGTACCACATACACAGAAAAAGCCAGAAGTGGCACTGTGGCTCAAGTGGTAGAGTGCTAGCCTTAAGCAAAAGAAGCTCAGGGACAGTGCCCAGACCTTGAGTTCAAGCCCCAGGGCTGGCAAAAAAACAATAACAACAAATAACAATACAATAACAACAATACAATACAATAACAACAACAATACAATAACAACAATAACAAAACAATAACAGTGGAGAAGAAGTGAAAGTCTCTTAGAAGAACCTTTCATTCATATATGTAGATATACATATACATTATATTCCTATATATTCATATATATAATATCAAAACTTGATGCAGGCCCCTAGGTGCTGTTTCAGCTATTTCCTGGTCCAGCTCTTCACCATAGTAGGCATTCAATAAATAATCATGAAGTCAATAAATATTCATGAGCATGCATGCCTGTGCTTTGTGGAATGCAGGGTGATGTATGTTGTAAGTAAAATGATGGCTTTGACAACAAACAATAGAATTTGGCGCTGCAAGGTGGGCTACAGCCTTTCAGGCTCTTCTCCTGATGTATGGCTTTGGAGGGTGAACAGTGCAGCAGGGCTGAGGCGTGCTCAACCTGAGCCCTCACTCTGCTTGCAGTGTCTTTAATTCCTTGGCTCGTCCCTGGTGTGTCTTCTGTCCTGATTGTAGCTGCTGGATCTCATCTCACTGTGAAAAGTGTTTCCTCTCTGCTGACCCATGGGGCTCTGTGTTTGATTAACAACTTTCCCATTTTCTGTGCAAAATACTCAGGTAAGTCCCCTTGGTTGAGGCGAGGATCTGCAATCATTTACAACCACCCCACGGGGCCTTTCATTGAGTGACATACTCTTTGTAAGGACGCGGTGTCATTTAGAATACTGGCGCCCGCATCCTTTCCCAGGGCTTCTCGGCTCAGTGTGCGGGCTCTGATGGAAGATAACACGGACTGTCATGACAGGAGAGACTTTTGGCACGGATGAGCCAATATAAAATCAGACTTGGAATAAATAGATTTGCTCTTTTCAAAGTAGTGACCTTGAAGTGGATGGCATTCTTTGACGCTTCCATGGATATGGCTGCTGCCCCAAATGTTTCCAGAGTCCAATTTTTTAAAGTTGCTTTCAGAGTCTGGGACACAGTCCTACAAATGTTATTGAGTCTGACAAAGGTAGAGAGTCTGTAGAAGACTTGGGTTTGGGGAAGTAGTGAAGAGGGACTTACATCCATCTGGCCCTGGGATCAGCCAACATGGCTAGAATGATTGGCTTGCTCCCAGGCCTGCATCCTTTTAGAAGATTTCATTGAGTTAGGAGAATTGTGCATTGTTTTCCTTTTAAAAGGATGTTTTAGATGATGCATCCTACAGAATGCGTGTGATGGCACGCAGGACTCTGCCCAGCACCATAATGAAGCAGCTGCTGACATTCCTTTCTATATACATTTGCATCTCTCATCTCCTTGTTCTTTCTCTGGAAGAAAGTAATTTAGGTATTCCTGAAGCTCTGTTTCACTCCCATGCCTGTCTCCCTTCTTCACTCTTCCCATCTGTATTGATACCTTAGCCTTGGGGAATGTTTGAACAGTTGGCATGAATTGTATTGTTTTGTATCATATGCCTCCTCCCTAAGCTATGGCACACCTCCTTCCTATCCATGTTGATTTGTTTTTGTTGTCCTATAATATTCCACCATACCAATAAATCTGTTTATTCATCTCTTCACCCAAGAGCTTACGATGCCTATTTTTTCTTCCTGCTATACCAAAGAGTGGTACAGTAAAGGTAGGTGTGGATGTGTATCCAGCAACTCCTTGTACGTCAAAGAGAAATTGCTATGCTCTAAGAATATGTGCATCCTATGTTCAGTGGATGTTTCCAATCTGCTCTGCAAAGCTTTACAACTATGCTGTCCATCAGCAGTTACTGTATCTCCACAGCCTCTCGGTGTAGCCAGTTTTTAATTTGGTTAATCTGACTGCTGTGGACATACCCCTCCTTGCCTTCATTAGTTCTTCTCACTTACTAGTGTGATGGCACATGTCTTCATACTCACTGGCTACCAAAAGCCTGTGCATCTCCTTGCCATCGACCTTTGATTAGTGATGTACAAGAATCGTCTATACTATACATATTATTACTTTATACTATGCATTTTAACTTGTCAGTTTAATGGACATCAAATATCTTGTCACTGTCTGCGGCTAGGTTGCTAGTGGACTGTGATGTCACTTGTGGACCGGCAGCACTCATGTTCATAGAATCATATCCAACTTCTCCATGGTATGGACTTAGGGGTGTGTAGTGTGGAAATCGAGCTTTACCTCACTGTCATAAAAAGTAGTTGCCTGTCTAGCGCCGCTGTCTCAGTGCCTGGAATCCTAGCTACTTGGAAGACTGAGATGTGAGGATTCCAGTTTGAATCTAGCCCTGGGAGGAAAGTCTATGAGACTCTTATCTCTACTTAACCAGCAAAAAGCCAAAAGGGGCTCAAATGTTAGAGTGCTAACCTTGAGTAAAAATGCTCAAGGATAGTTCTCAGACCCTGAGTTGAAGCCCCAAGATTGGTGTGCAAGTGTACACGCATCCCTGCATGTGTGCATGTACATGTGTGCGTGCGCAAACACACACACACACAAGTTGCCTATCTATTCTTTAAAAATTTTGAGATGTAAGCCAGGTGCTAGTGGCTCGGCCCTGTAATCCTAGCTATTAAGGTTGCTGACTCAGATCTGACAATTGCAATTCAACACCAGCCCAAGCAGGAAAGTCCATGAGACTTTAGTCTCCAATTAACCACCAGAATACTGGAAGTATTGCTGTGGATCAAAGTGGTAGAGCACTAGCTTTGAGTGAAAAAATTCTGGAACAGCACCCAGGTCCTAACTTCAAGCCCCATGACGGACAAAAAAACTTTGAAATGTAATGTTTTACAATCACCTAGTACTGATTTTGTGCACAATTACTGCTGGAATTTTTTTTTCAAATTTCCGGTTGTGTTATATGTCGAGTCTTTCCTCTGCTGCTATATTCCATATTCTCACTTATGTGGATTTTCTGTCTCTGCAGACAGAATTTTGCTATGTCCCAGACTGATCTTCAACTTACTATCCTCCTGCTTCAGCTTCTTGCATGCTGGGACTACAGACATGTGTTCCCATGGTTGGCTCAGTTATGTGCTTGTTAATAGTGTGTTTTTGGCTTGTTCTAGTTTTACACTATTTTAACTACCTTTGGCTTATGATTTGGGTAGTTGAGTTGCAACTGATTTTTCTCCTTCAGATTGTTTTGGCTGTTCCAGGCTTTGGGTGCTTCCAAATGTATTCCTGGAACATGGAAGCCCTCTTGGGAGTTTTTTGGAATTACAGAGATGCTTTTAGGTGCATTCTTTTTTCAAATTTTTCAATAGGATTTTGTGTTTTTTCAACTACACTTTCCTTATATATCTTTATTAAAGGTATCTTTATTTCTTATGACTCCTTTTTTGTGTCTTTTCTGTTCTTATTGGTATACAGCAACTTCATTTGTCTTTATATATGTTACTCAGCTATCATTCACTTTCATGATTTATCTGTAGATACTCATAAATAATTTATGTATACACATATATATGCATATATACATCTATATTTATATCTATAGATACACACATGTGTATCTAAAAAACAAGAAGCCTTTTTATTCCTTTTTTTCCTTTTTGCTGGTCCTAGGGCTTGAACTCAGGACCTGGGCACTGTTCTTGAGCCTTTGTGCTCAAGGCTAGCACTCTACCACTTTCGCCACAGTTCCACTTCTGGCTTTTTGTGGTTACTTGGAGATAAGAGTCTCATGGACATTACTGCCTGTTCTGGCTTCAAACCTCAGATCTCACTAGTAGCTAGGATTATGGAGATGTGCTACTGGCACCTGGATTTTTCCTGTATTTTATTTTTTGTTACCCAAACCAGGACTTGAACTTAGTACCTGATGTGCTTATTGGTTAGCACTCTACCAACTGAGCCATGCTTCTAATCCTGAGAGGCCTTTTTAAAAGTCATGTGTCTTATTTTTCTTGTTTTCACATACTGATACTGACTTTTTAAATACACTTTGGGATGTGTGTGTGTGTGTGAGTGTGTGTGTGTGGGGGGGGGTCAGTAATGGGGATTGAACTCAGAGCCTTGGCACTGTCACTGAGCACGTTTGCTCAAGGCTAAAGCTGTACCATTTTTAGCCACAGCGCCACTTCCCATTTTTTGGTGGTTAATCTGAGATGAGAGTCTTATGGACCTTTATGTCTGGGCTGACTTCAAATCATGATCTTCAGATCTCAGCCTCCTGAGTAGCTAGGATTACAGGCATGAACCACTAGCACCTGGCTTTCCCTTTGTTTTTTTTTTTTTTTTTTTTAATAAAGTTTTATTGGAGCACATCAACTTCCAAATTGTCCATAGCTCCTTTTGCATTACAGTGGCAGAGTTAAAGAGTTGCCTAGACTTACATAGTAAGCAAAGTCTAAAGGATTTGCCATTGAGCCCTTTACAAAATGTTTCCTTCAAACCTTTCTGCAAAATGGGGTTGAGCAGAGTCACTGTCAGTAACATTTCTTGGTTTACTCCTGGCATTAAAACAAGAGTTTATCACAGTGTATCATCAAGACAGATGCCATCATAGGTTGTTTATGTGCATCATTTATTAGATGAAGAAAATGTCCTTTTAGTCCCAGATTTATAAGGCATTGTTTCTTGTTTTGTTATATTTAAAAATAGGGAATAAGTGTTGGCTTCCATCAAATGCAGTTTTGGCACCTTGAGAGGATTAGCTTTATTCTCATTTCAAACATATTAAATTAAATTCTCTTTTAAATTGTCCTATCAGTTCCAGTTCTTGGCAGTGGAATCCCGCTGTTCACCAACTGTGCCTTTGTAATGTGGGATCGTAGTGGGTCTGACATTTCCTTGGGAATTGTCCATAGTGTGCCAGGTGGGAATTCTGCTCCGGCTTTTCCCATGCCCATCATTGGCCCAGGACCAGTTTTTATGTTAATTCATCAAGCTGGGCATTTCTGGTCCTTGAAGAAAACCTAAATTGATAATCCTCAAATGTTCCAGAGTTAAAAGTCCGGGGATTAAATTGTGTAGGGAAGCTCTTTTTTTCTCTTTCCCTCCAGACAGACAGGCAGACAGATAGACAGACGACAGACCAATAGGCAGACAACAGACAGGCCAGTGACTTGAGTTGCTGGGAGATGTTTCTGAGCCTCTTTCTCCTGAGGCTGCTGCTTTTTGAGAGGCTTCATTTTGCACAGCAGCCTCTGGCCTTGGGCCAGCCTCATAGGCTTTGCCTCTCTTGCCTACCTACTGAGAGATGCTTACTTCCAGCCCTGTGTTCATCCTGCCCTTCCTTTCCCTTTCCATGACCCTCTCGCTCCCTAAGGACAGATAACCAGGCAATTCCTTGTGCTTACTTTTAGTTTTTAGTTGTTGCTGTGCTTCTTGCACCTGGTAATATCTCCTTTACTTGCAAGTTCAGTTATGAATTTTTTTAAAAGTGATATATGTCTGGGTGCCGTGGCTTACATCTGTAAGCCTAGTTATTCAGGAGGCTGAGATCTGAGGATCACAGTTTGAAGCAAGCCCAGGCAGGAAAGTCCATGAGACTTATCTCCAATTAACTATCTAAAAACTAGAGGTGGAGCTGTGGTTCAAGTGGTAGAGCACTCAAAAGCTCAGGGACAGTGTCCAGGCCCTGAGTTCAAACCCCAGAAGAAGAGATAGGTTTGGGCGCTTGTAGCAAGTGTGTGTGGTTTGTGTTTTCTTAGCTCACTGTCTTGTAGCAATAAGAGGCTGTTCTCTAAATACAGTTTTGATATTCAAAACAAATGCAAGCACATTAGTCTCACCTGGTAATTCTGAGCTATGGTAATGGTAATTGTGCTTCTTTGGGAGAATTTACAAATTTGCATGGTTATAAATTCAAACAAAATCTGAAAGCAGTGGTTTAGGGACATCCAACACTTGAAAAAATAAAATACAGATGCATAGCAGGGTGCCAGTGACACATGCCTGTCATCCTTGCTACTCAAGAAGCTGAGATCTGAGGATCATGGTTTGACACCAGCGTGGGCAAGAAAAGTCGATGAGACCCTTAGCTCCAATTAATTAAACATCAAAAAGCCTGAAGTAGAGCTATGACTCAAATAGTATAGTGCTGGCTTTGAGAGAAAAGGCACCAGGCCCTGAGCAAGCCCTAGTACAGACACAGAACAAACAGACACAGATACATCATTAGCACTTTCTTCTGAGCAAGTATTGCTGCAGGGAATTACTAGGGGCCCATTGCTTCCTGTCTGACAAGGTGTGCGGGAAGGATCTGTCAATCCCCCATCTACTGCCTGTGTTTAGAATACAGGGGCAGGCCTGAGGCTGGAGAAAGACTACAGAGACCTGGACTTTCATGTCTTCTCTTGATTTCTTTGCTCATACTCCAAAATCAGGGCAGCTCTTTGGTAAAGATGCAGTCAGGGGTAGGTATAGTTTTGGATTAGAGCTGGAATGGCTGCCATTTTAATCTCTGTTAATGATTGAGAGGAGGCTCTGGGGGTCTTTGCCATAGCTCATGCTTGTTCACAGTCTAATTTAGCAGCATCTTAATTTGGATTGAACGACAGCCTTGGGAATTTTTGCTGAGTGTTGTTCAGAGTGTTCTAGGATGACATGTTACCTGGTGCCACCTGAGGGAAGGCACTTGGGCAGCTATGGCTTCTTGGAGTCTGAATCTACCCATGAGAGGCAGGCTTTGATTCTACCACAGAGCTATGTGACAATGGAGTTGTGGTTCTGATTCTGCAGGGAGTCTTCTCAGCATCTAGGAGGCGCATTTGCTGATGAGCTGATCCAGCTAACCAGCCTGTCTGGAGCACAAAGCACAAGCCTGCTAATTAGTGTGATGTCTGGCTTCCAGCTAAGCACTGGGCGCTTGTGGACTGTGCCAGAATCTGGACTTATGAATGGTTTGACAAGAGGAAAGGAAAGGAATGGGCCAGAGAGGCCATCTCAGGTCGATTTCTTACAGTCAGAACCTGATACCGCCCAAGTACCTGCCTCTTCTCTTTGCCAGAAAAATGCCCGTTCTTCCCCTTTCGTGGCTGCTTGCTTGTTCCAGGATTGACTGTTTTCATTTTTCTTGTTTTCTGGCCTAGTACTATGCACAAACCCAGGGCTCCATAGTTTGAGATATGCTTTCCCCAGTTGGCACACTTTTCTAACCTCTATGACCCAGCTGCTTTGTTAATTCTCCTTCCTCCTTCTGTGCAGTTCTATGACTATTCTCCAAAGTTCAACATTTCCACTGTCTAGTGATTCCCTCTCTCTCTCTCTCTCTCTACTAATTTTTAAGAGGTAGTCACTAAGAAATGTTATTTATTGAACATATGTCATCATGTGCTAGGCCCATTTAAAGCATTTTAATAACAATAGCTGGTATTTATTGAGCACCTACTGTGTGCCAGGTACTATTTTTGTTATAGGGAATGGGAAGTGGACCACACAGCGACTGTTTCTCTCCCATCTTGTTTTATAAGGAACTGGTGGACTACAAAACCCGTCAGTAGACAAACCCCAGATTGTGGCAAGGAGGGACATACCCACAGGAGCTGATGTGGAATATCTGTGCAAGGCAGGGACGTTGCAAAGACCGGTCTCTCCAGCAAAGGCAGGGGTAGCTTGAGATTTCCCCCTGCCGTTCTGCTCCCTCCCTTCCTGCCCTGTGCTAATGGCTCCACTTTTGCCCAGAGCCCAGCTCTAGAGTCCTGCTCTTGCACTATGACCCTTCTCTGCTCTTTTCTTATCTAATTGACAAACCTTTTTTTTTTCCCCACAGTCCTCTGAGGTATTGGTGCTAGCCAGCTTTTCCATTACCTTTGTGGAAAGGAAACCCCTGTGTGGCAGACTCTGCCACTGCAATGTAGGACCCCCCCACCCCTGCAGCTTCCTGCAGCTCTCTGCAGCCTTTCTCCTCCCACCAACCCCTCCTCACTGACATGCTGGTGTGGAGGCCATGGTTTGGGCCTTTGACACTGAATCCTCACAAGAGCTTCACTCTTCCCATTTACAAAGGAGGAAACAGACTTTCTGAGGGTCATTCACTCATCTGGTACGTGACTGAGACAGGATTTGGGCTCAGGTCCTATAGAATCCATAGGCTTCTCCTGGCCACTAGTCCAATCTGCCTCTAACCTCCACTCCAGGATGATCATGAGCCTGCTTTGATCGCTCAGTCCTTAGAAAAATATTCATGCCTTCGAAAAATATTTTTTCATGCCTTAGAAAAATATTCAAGCTCTTTTATACTCGGGTCATACTTCCCGTAGCTCCTCATTTTGTAAATCTGGGTTTTCTCCTTTGACCACCCTCTCATGTGTCACACAGGTGAAGCATGTAGGCCTACGCATACCTGCTGAGCAGTTTCTATATTCCCTCTCCCTATGCTTCAGTAGAGGCCAGTCCTCATGTTGGAGGGCATTCCTGACCACCCTCAGAGCACCCATGGCTCCTCTAGTCCACCTTACCAGCCTCACGAGTTCCCTTAGGATGTGAGACCTAGCTGCTGAGAAAACTTACACATCCAGAAATAAACCCAACTTTTCCCAGTGATGGTCTTGAGAGACATGAAACTTATTTCACTAGATCTTTCCAGGGCTCGGAACACATTTGATAGAGCTCCTTTTTCTAAATTGCCTTCCGGCTACCCGAGAAAGTCAATTTTCTTTTTTAATAGCTGCACGTCATTTCTGGACTCACAATGGCCTCAACTCAGTCCAGTTGCCCATCACAGTCATCAACAGGGACTCCATTTAAAATTCATCTCTTTCCCTATGTCCGTCTACCCTCAGGGGATTAAAACCAGAGAGTCAGTAAAATGCGCACAGGAAATTCTGGAGGAAGGGTTCTGAAATGTTCAGTATGTCACCGGTTGATCCTGCCGCTGGCATGCTCCCCCTTGAACTTAATCTGCTGCCCCTCACTATCTGCATCTCAGCAGGAGGAAGGGAATTTCATGAGAATGAAAGAGGAAGTATTTGGAGGTGGAAAAGGAAATGACTAATTCATTGGAAGAAGACTGAGTGGGAACATTTCATTTTAGAAATGGAAGGAAGGTAGTCAGCTGCAGTTGGAAAGATGGATGATAGAGATGAGAGGAAGAAGGTGGAAAGGAAGGCCATTTGTTCACAAATAGCATCCGTCTGGTGAGGGAGAGCGTCCACAGACAGGGAAGCTGAGTAAGGACATGGTCTCAGCCAGGACAAGAACTTGGTCTTTGTTTTTACTACTATCAGCTTTGTGCAAATGTTTGGTTGACAGTGGTTCGTGGAAAACTGCCACTGCGTTTTCATCTGCTTTATATATCTAGCATGGAGTTCTAGCTCTGCCAAATAAGGAATATGTAAATGTTGAACAAATTAAAATATGGGTGCTAAGGAGGGGTTGGGAGGTCTTACTGTCATTCCGGTAGAGACCACCAGGTGGTGCCCTCTTAGAGCAGGAGCAAATGTCCTCTGAGATGGAGAATGGAGAGGACCTGGGTAGCGTTGACTGCACAGGGAATTCAGAAGTGTGGATGCTGCTGACTTTCTTTCTTTAGCTCAGGTTCACAAGAGGCCCACAAGAATCCTTCCGGGTAGTTTTCATTGTTAAGTACAGTGTGAGACTTGAAAGTTCTAGCCCAGGCCAGTGGTGTGTAAAGTGGTTCCTGTATGTCTTAACTGCTCATGTCCTGTCTTCCAGGAGAACGTACACCTTGCAGTTTCTCCACTTCCTCTGTATGTCCTCTGTGCAGCATCATGTATGGAGCGAACATTAGTTTGCGTCGGTCCCAGTATTGGGCCCTACTGTGTCAATTTCTACTCTCTGCTTGTGGTTTCTAAGTTGAATTCTCATAGTCTCACAAGATGGGAATAGTTAAAGAAAACATCTCAATGGGCTTAGGAAACTTCTCCACAGCAACACAGATAACTGAGTGGTAAAGAGCAAGAGAGAGAGGGAGAGAGAGAGAGAGAGAGAGAGAGAGAGAGAGGGAGAGAGAAAGAAAGAGAGAGAGAGAGGGAGGGAGAGAAAGGCTGGCAGAGAGGAAGCATAGAGGAAGAAGGAGGAAGAGGAGGAAGAGAGAGGAAAGGGAGAAGAAGAGACAGCACTCCTACCCAGGCTCACCACATCCACAGATCATGCTGTTATGGTTTATGTCACCACATAGTTGAATGCATTTGTGTTGATGAGACCCAGGGACAATAGTAAAGCAAAGTCTAGGTCATAGGGAATACAGTTCCAGTATGAGTAGGTATCCTCAGCTCTGGGAAGTTCACAGACAGTTGGAAAGGAATACTCAGACCAAGGCTTCTTTGTGTCCATAAACTTAATTAAAAGTTAGTGGAGATTCTGATTGCTCCAAGCTGAGGATGGAGATGCTGGATGGGACTGTATGATGTGTGTGTGTGTGTGTGTGGTGTATATATATGTGCTTGTGTGTGTGTGTGTGTGTTGTATATATATATGTGTGTGTTTGTGTGTGTGTATGTGTGTGTGTTGTGTATATATGTGTGCTTGTGTGTGTGTGCTTGTGTGCTTGTGTGTGTTATATATGTGTGCTTGTGTGTGTGTGCTTGTGTGCTTGTGTGTGTGTTTGAGAGAAAGTGAGTTAAACCTACGTAGGCCTGGGACACTTGACAGGACTGGACTTTGGAAACAGAGCAGATGAACTTTACCCTGAATGTAGAAACCTCTTCCCACCCAGGCCTAATCAATGTCCCAAGCTCTTCTTCAAAATGTCTTCTATGTCTCTGTGTTTCAGGGTTCTGTTATTTGATGGGTCACAATGAGTTGCGCAGGGTTAATCAAATAAATTGATCAGCATACTGATTTAATAAATAGCGTTTTTGGGGGGAGAAAGTGATTTATCTTAGCATCTCCAGAAGGTCTCGATGGTGGGATATCAGACGTGACTAACAGTTGGGAGGAGGAAGGAGTCTGGATGGAGACGGGAGCTATGATTAGAGGAGGGCTGGAGCAAAGGGGCTGAGGGTAACACACACACACGCACACACACACACACACACACACACACACACACACACACAACAACAACACTTTGTAGTGATGACACAGACCAAGATGCACTATACACACCAACTGATTTGATACATGGCAAAAAAATCAATACTTAACCTAAAATTAAGGTAAGTAAGAGAAGGAGTAGTTGGGAGGGGTAGGTGAGAATGTTGAGAAGGGTGACACTGACTAACCTGCTTTGGTGAATGGTGAATGGTACTGAACAACTACTTAAAGATAATAAGAATATATATTTTAAAAGCACCTCATAAATACTTCCATTTCAGGACTTACTCAATGCTTTTTCATAGGGCCACACTTAATCCTTCTGTTTTTATGTCCAAAACGTCTTGTTGGAGCTCATCAGAAATGCTCAGAGTGATATACATACATACACACACATATACAAGATAAATGTACGCGAGACTTAAGTGCTGGAAGTTGGGTATTATATTAGTAATCGTCAGAGGAGCCTTGGGCGGTAGATATTGTTACTCTTTGCTCCCTTCTTTTTTAAAAAATAAAATTAAAAAAAATAAAAATGAAATGTTTTTTTTTTTTTAAATGAAGGTACAGGTGACCATAAACTAGCTCACAACAAAACCACAATCCAAAGCCAGGACTATGTGGTTATAAAGCTATACTCATAACCACTAGGTTATGCTGTGAGAATCAAGTAGTAAATCCTAAAATAAAAGCTCTCACTCTCCATAATATAGCCAAGGAATTCACTTATGAATTCAACAGTGAGTGTACCAGTGCTGTGGTGAGAACTAGGTTATAGGGTGAATATAATGATGGACCCCATCACATAAGATGTGACCTTCAGAGAAGGGTAAGGTAAAACATTCCCTTGATAGGCCTGGGAGGTCTGGTTACAAGTTGACATTGGAGCCAATTTGAGATATGTTCACTTAGTCTACAACTTGTCTTAATGAACGTTAAAACTGACCAGAGTTGTATCCTATCTTCAGAAGGATAGCCAATCAGGGATGGTTAATCTCTGGTACTTGTGTCTTAAATGGCAACCAATTAACAATGGTTTTACTTGCTTGGGCATCTATTTGACATCCACATACATGTGTCTTAGAACACCTGCCAATCACAGATCCTCCTACTTTTCAAAATTCTCTATGTATCCCTGAGTCATCTGTTCTATTTAGAGGGAATCTTTGTCCATCATAGCCCTCTTTCACCATAGTGAGCAATAAACTCAGTGGTGTGGTTCTGTTTCAGCTACTAAATGGAATTTTCATAGCTCTACAGGTGTGGGATCCTGTAGGGCTATAGAGAAGAAGTGCAGCTAAGAGGTCTGAGCTGTATGTAGTGATGATGACGGGTTACTGTAAAATATAGAGCTCAGGAGAGCCTCTTGATGTAACAATGTTTGTGGAGAGACTTGAGTGAGAAGAGTCTAGAAAGCCTCAGGCCTAGATGGAGAACTTCTAGCTGGGGAGGTTTTGAGGTAGGAGAGGATGTCAGAATATCTGGGGAAGAAGCAGATGAGGTAGGTGAGGAAATGGGAAGAGTCTGGTTCCAGGATTAGCCCCTAAACTGTTGTGCTAGCCAGCCAAATAAGATCCTGGCTTGGTCTCCTCCTACATATTTTAACTAGGTGTATTTCTCAGTCATGATATACTCTCTTTTCTATGGATAGAGAGAGATGCCAGTTAGAAAAGAGAAGCCTATCTGGCTGCCTGTGGCTCACGCCTACAATCCTAGCTATTCAGGAAGAGCTCTGAGGATCATGGTTGAAAACTAGCTAGGGCAGAAAAATCTGTGAGACTCTTATCTCTGATTAACCACCAAAAAGCTAGAAGTGGAGCTGTAGCTCTGTGGCTCAGATGGTAGAGTACTATCTTTGAGCAAAAAACAGCTCAGGGCCAGCACCCAGCCTCTGAATTCAAGCCCTTGGACCAGCAAAACACAAACCAACACACAAAAGTGAAACCTATAACAATTTATTTCTTGTGCACATTGTTTCTTAGTGAGATTGCCTGTCTTCTGCTGGGATCTTCGGTTTGATTAGTTTTTGGAGCATGATGTACTTGCGTTAGGACAAAGGTGCCCCAGGTGTCTGTTGTTTTAATTTGGGGATTATGGCTGCACCGAGTCAGGGGTGGAGTGCTGCTTGCTCTTGCTGGCATCAACATGGGGTCTTGCTCAGTGAGATGACAAGACCACCGCCACAGTTTTGTGTGGTGGGTAAGATGCTTTTTTAATTTTCTTGTTGTTTCACTCCTCCGAATGCATTCTCTCGTAGCCAGCTGGAAGTGATTCTCTTTTCTCATGGCTCCCAACGATAGGATCTATTTTCTTAGCCATACCTCACGCTGCCTTGGATGCTCAGAGGATGTGTCTTGCTTGTTCACACTTAAATTGCACCTGGTTTACTGACATCTCCCTATGTGGGCTGCTAGCAGCAGAATTCATGAGTTACACAGAAAGTTAAAAGTAGCAGAAAGTTAAAAGATAAAGCAAGGAGTATACAAGGAGCAGGCTGCCACATAATAGAGACTGTGCAACACACACATGCACATACACACACAATAGCACACTGAGGTAAGGGAAATGAAAAGTTGGAAAAAATTAGTTTGTCACTGTCACTACTTCTACTCACTTTAGGACTGAGGGCATTGACCACCCTTAGCCAGAGAAAGATTATCCAGATTGGAGAAGAGAAAGTCAGATTGTCACTACTGTATCTAGCAAATAAATTCAGCAGAGTTCCTAGACATAAGATCAATGGACCAGTACATCCAATCATGGGTTACCTGGAAAAGGAATCGCATTTGTAATAGCTACCTGAAACAATGGAATGCAAGCAGATAAGTTTAACATTCACCACAAACTGGAAAGGACTCCTAGACACCCCCCCCCCCACACACACTCAGACTAACCAGAGCAATTTTAAGCAAAAAAAAAAAAAAAAACAATACAGGAGGCGTCACATTACCTGACTTCAAAATATACTACAACGCTATAGTGATCAGAACAACACAGTAATGTTGAAAATATTGCTGGAAAAATTATATGTTCACCTGCTGAAGAATGGAGCTAAATAGCAAGTCAAAGAGAAAATTGACAAATAGCACTGCATCAAACTAGAAAGTTTCTGCACAATGAATGACATAGTTGACAAACTAAAAAGACAGCCTACAGAATGAGAGAAGAGCTGTGTCTGCTACACAAAGAAGGGCTCAAGAAACTAAACCCTCAAAGAAGCAACAACTCATATAATAAAGGGGTGAATGAGCTAAACAGACTTCTCAGAAGAAGATAAAAATGAACACGTGAAAATGCACTTATTGCTGGTCATAAAGGAAATGTGCATCAAAAAAAAAACACTGAAATTCCATCTCACCTCAGTTAAAATGTCCATTATCAAGAATACAAACAGCAATAGATGCTGGCATGAATGTGTGTGTGTGTGTGTGTGTGTGTGTGTGTGTGTGTGTGTGTGTGTGTGTGTGTGTGTGTGTGTGTGTGTGTGTGTGTGTGTGTGTGTGTAGGAACCCTAATAATACACTACTGGTAGAAATATAAACCAGGACAATCAGTCTGGAAAACAGTTTATGGAGATTCCTCAATAAACTGAACATAGGACTACCCTGTGATCTAGCAATCCCACTTTTGAGCATTTATCCAAAAGATTACAAATCATTATACACTAAAGCCACTTGTATAACCATGTTCATCGCTGTTCTAGTCACTATAGCTAAGGGATGAAAACAGCTCATATGCCCTTTAATGGACAAATAGATCAAGGAAATGTGGTATATATACACAATGGAATTTTACTCATCCATTAGGAAGGATAGTATTACATATTTCCAAAGAAATGGAAGAACCTGGGAAAAATTAAGTGAAATACTTCAGGCCCAGAGAGAAAAAGGATGCATGTTTTCTCTCATATGTGGAAGCTAATTTATTCATATACAAATGAACACGTACAGTGTTGTATGCAAGTATACACAAACTATTAACCGAAGTAGGACCTTTACAAGCAAGAATTCAAATGGTATAATTCCTTAGAAAAGCAAACTCACAATCCAACAAAATGAATACCAGGAAATTGATATTTGAAAGGTGGGGGGGTGGGTCAGGAGTGGGGCAGACTAATCTAGAAAAGTAGTTGGAGAGAATGCAGTTATAATATTCAACATGTATCCTATGCCACTAGGAAAATTGGGTTGGGTTGGGAGAGATGGGGGAGAAAGATGAAAGAAAGGGCTGACATGGGTCAAGATGCATTGCACTTATAAGTAGATTTAAATAGATTTGTTGAATGGTGGCTCCTGTGTACTACTACTTAAAGATAATAAAAATATAGTTAAAAATGGATCTAGATTCTTCTCTTGCTATATATGAGAACCAACTTAAAATGGAGTAAAGACTTCAGTGTAAGAACCCAAACTATGAAACTGCAAGAAGAAAACAGGTAAACTACTTCAGGACATTGAAGTAGGCTAAGATTTGTTTTAAAAATAAGAATCCAGAAGCTCAGACTGCGGTTCATACCTATAACCCCAGCTACTTGGGGGACAGACATCAGGAAGATCATGGCTTGAGGCCAGCCCAGGCAAAACACTAGTAAGACTCTATCTTAAGTAAGTCAGACGTGGAGATACAGTCCTGTAATACAAGCTCCACAGGAGCATTGGTAAAAGTACACTGGAGGATCTCAGAGTCCAAGTCTGGCCCCCAAAATGTGAGAACCTTTCTGAAAATAATATAAAGCACAAAGAAATGGAGGCGTGGCTCAAGTCATAGAACACCTGCCCAGCAAGTGCAGAGCTCTGAGTTCAAACATTTATACCATAAAAATGAAGTGCAAAATTATTTTACTTTAGTAGATTTTGGAAGTTTTTGGCTAGTAGTTTTTTTAGATACATTTTTCTCTGTCTCTTTATGTACACATATGTGTTATATACATATGTATATATAATGAATATGTCGATTTGCTTGGAGATTCTTTTTGTTCCTATAAAATTTAAGTGACTTGTGTTTAAGTTTGTGGACTCTTTGTTTTTTGTGCAGTCAGCTAGTGAGCCCCTTCGATGAGTTTTTAATTCAGTTATTAAATGCTTTTAGCTCCAGAGGCAAATTCATTCTTTTATTTTCCTTGCTAACATTCTTGTTTATTTCATTTTCATTTATTTCTGATTTTATTTGTGTACCTATAACTTACTAGGTTTCTTTCTTTCTTTCCTTCTCTCTCTTTCTCTCTTTCTTTCTTTCTCTTTTTCTTTTTTTTTGTCAGTCATGGGGCCTGAACTCTGGGCCTGGGTGCTGTCCCTCAGCTCTTCAGCTCAAGGCTAGTGCTCTACCAGTTGAGCCACAGTGCCACTTACAGCTTTTTCTGCTTATGTGGTGCTGAGGAATCGAACCCAGGGCCTCATGCATGCAAGGCAAGCACTCTGCCACTGAGCCACCTTCCCAGCCCTTTTCTTTTTTAACTGATCATGGGGCTTCAACTCAGGGCATGTGTGATGTCCCTGAGCTCTTTTTGCTCAAGGTTAGCCTTCTAGCACTAAGAGTCTCACAGACTTTCTGCCTGTGCTGGCTGGTTTTGAACCTCTATCCTCAGATCTTAGCCTCCTGAGTAGCTAGCATTACAGGTGTGGGACACCAGCACCTGGCTTATTATGTTTCTTCAGGTGACTATTTTGAATTCATTGTTAGCTAACTCATAGGTTATAGCTCTGTTTCTCTGACTACTTTTGGAACTTTTTGTTCCTTTGATGAGGCCATATTTCCTTGTTTCTTTATAGACCTTGCTGTTTATGTACAATTTGTCTGTTTGCTTGCTATAATTTTGGCATTTGCAAAAACACTCAGTTCTCTCAATCTTTATAGACTGGCTCACAAACCCTGTGGTCAGACAGGACCCTATCCCTGGGACCGATCTAACCCTCCCTCCCTTGTCTCTCCCCCCTTCCACCCCCTAAGGCCCACCTTTCAAATTACATTGCCCCTAAGTTTGAGAATGTTTTACCTTCATACATGGGAAGACCTTTGCCAATCATTCTAGTGAGCCATTCCAAGGATCTTTTCTGGACATGTGTCTTCTCTCTGCTTGTATTTCTTAATGTCCAGAGATTTGCCAGGATTTTTAAGAGTTTGTAATCTCCCGCTCCATCTGCTGTTGCTTTGCAGTATTGCAGAGTCTCTGGTAGAGCAACAAGCCACTAAGTTACACACTTTGTTGTCAGTGGGGCATCCAAACTTTGGATGAGGCGAGAGAGAAGCCAGTCCTTCCCTGAAAAGCTGGAATGTTTGACCCATTCCTCTGTTTCTTGCCAAGGGAGAAGCCCAGTTCCCTTTAGTTGTGCTGAGTGTGGGTAAGGGTAACTTGAAAGAAATGCAGTAAGTTTTCTTTCCTGCTTTAATTCACTGTTGTTGACTTGTTCTTGTCTACAGGAACTGTCTGGGGTCTCATCCGAACTCTCTGGATAGTCAGAAACTCTGTGAGAATGAGTTCTGATCTTCCTCCTCCACCATCTTGCTTATGTCACTAGGAAGACAGATTTTATACCTGTTAGTGGAAAGGCTGTCTTTGGATAAGATTCCATGTCACTATCAGTAGAGTTACATTATCCTTTTTTAAAAAAAGGATAATGGTGCTAGAATAGAGATTATAAAAGTGTATTTGAAATGATAACATCTAAAGCAATTTATTTGCTTACCCTCTTCTTGCTCTCAGAACTTTAATGGTAAAACAATTTCCTTTAATAGTTTCCTAATTGTGAACCCAATAAATGCTTACAGGAGAATGTATATGGAAATCAGCTGTAATCTGTTCAGAATGTTTAATGAGTATGAGCATTTTGGAGTATTTTCTTTACATTTTGTATGCATCTGTGTAATATATTCCAAGTTATGCTGAATACATTACATAAATATTGTCTGTACACAGTTTACATTTACATTTGTATCATGTTTCCTCTGTGATCACCAGGTTTTATATAATGAATTTTTGCCATGTTAAGCCTTCAGTGATTTCTCAGTAGCTGCACATTTTTCCAAGCATATGGCTTTGCCATATCCTATTTAACCATCTAACCACATCTCATTATTTCTATATAAAAGGTCATGACAAATATGGGGCTGTGAACATCTTTGCAAAAATTTTTACATGTGATTTCTTTCTAGTAGATTGCTAGAAATGGAATTATTAGACAAAGAAGGCTGTGGACATAGATGCTCTTAGAATTTTTCTTTCCCCTTTGCCAGTTGCTTTTGGACAATGTGTGGCAGTATCTTTTTCATTGTTCTTGTTATGTAGAGGTATTATCTTTTTTTAAAACTTTTTATTACTTTGGTAGGTAATGATGATGTTGTATTTTTTCATGTTTCCTCAGTCAGTACCAAGGCAGAGTAGTATTTCATTTGTATACATTGTTCTGCATTGTGGCTTGTTTATTCTTATCTCTCTTGCTCTTTTTCATATTTGAGAGATTAGAAATTTTTCTTTCTAATTAGCTTTTAACTGTTCATATATTTAGGCCATTCATACTTACTTAGTTTTGTGGTACCAATTTTCACCTAATTTATGTTGTATAGAGTTTCAATTTTATCTTCTGTTCTGGCACACAGAATCTTTTATTTTGACAAGTCTGTAAAACTTCTTAGTAATTTTTTTTTATTGGGCTGGTAGTTAAGTTCCATCAAATATTAGATAAATCTGGATTTTCTTTTAGCTTTCACATATATCTATCTAAGGTCTTTCTGTTTTAGTCTCCCCTCTTTTCCTTGGGGTTCCCCAAGATTTCCTCAAGTAGAGTCTGTATCTATTAGGTCTCTTAGCTATCTAAACCTTCGTTTGTGTTGATTGTACCGATAAGCATGATGTTTAGTTGTGGGTATGGAGAAGCATTCCATCATCTTCTGTTTCTCTGTCAGTCTAGTAGTGGGTCTGAGTTCCTGTTCCTGAGTTCCTTCACAGAACAGGCTTTCCAAGTACCTTGAGGTGAGACAGGAAGTTCACAGGAGGCGGGAATAGGAGATGTGTCCTTCCAGAGCATTAAGCCTCTGGTTAAGTCTATTTGAATATTATCCTGAAAAGTAGGTATTTGTTATTGAAAATCCTCTGGGCATATTTCATAGTGGTTACTGGATGATTGTGTCCTTCTAATATTCAGGATGAAGCCTGAACTGCCATTGAAAGTGGGGATTTGGGAGGAAGGACTTGGGGAGATTGTGTGTGTGTGGGCTCTCAGATGCAGTCATAGAGGGAGGGCCCTGGGCTGAAGTGGATGTAAAACTCACTCAGGTGTGAAGCTCTCCCCAAGACTGTGGCTCCAAGAATATCTCACACCCAGGAGATGGTTTGTTTGACTCTGCCACGTCGTACAGCTCCAAGGGCTCTCTGCTCTGTGGCAGCTGTGCTGCCTTCTGACTCCTCACTTCCGCCTCCCTTCTCTACCCTTGCCGTGCCTCCTCCATCTTTCCCTCTGAGTTTGTGTCATGTGTTGGTTATGTGCATGGTCTTTGCCTTCCCCTTGCCCTGGTCAGTTTTATCTCTGGTTGCTGTTCTGCCTGAGGGCTGTTAACTGTCTGTAGTTGTTGGGCATCAGCCACCTTTGTATTGTAAGTGGGAAGAGTCATTCACAACGCTGAGGGGTGTGAGGAACAGGAAAGCAGGAGTCCAGAGGCGGGGGGCATCACTGGAGAGTGAAGCAGTGCCTTGGTGTGTGCCCAGATCACTTGCTGCTCTCACTCATAGAGCAGAGGTCATTCTCTTAATCCACAGGTGCCTCTGGTTTTAGGAAATGTTCTAGAACGTGTGGTTTTGTATTCCTTTGTGAGTGCGTATGGGTGCTTGAATGTGATGGGCGTGGGGCAGAGAGACTAGGCTTGGGAAATTCAGGTTCCAGATAGTTTGGAAGTCTTGCCATCCAGATTTTCCCTGATACTGTCTGTTCATAGTTACGGAAAACAAAGCATTATAAAGCATTTCCAGGGCAGTGTCTAGATTTCCATCTTCCCACTTCCTGGGATTAAGTCAGTGTTTAGGGAAGATTCACTTCTTGAGTTTTGGGTTTATTTTTACCCCATCATGGTTTTAATATTAAAATTTTAATTTGGACTTTTACGTATGACACATATATGCACCTCTCATATTATTTTTGTTGTTTTTAATTTTTTCTGTTTGGCAAACTGAGGCATATTGTTTCTGAAATTTTCAATTATGCAGCCAACATCCATATGAGTTTGAGTGATACCAGTATATCTAGGTTCCAACTTGGGGATCTAGGTACATTTAAAAAATACATTTATTTTTATCTTACTATGTATTTTTGTGCCAGTACTGGGGCACTTAGCTTTTTCACGCAAAGCTGGTACTCTACCACTTGAGCCCAGATCCACTTTTGGATTTTTGCTGGTTAATTGGAAATGAGAGTCTCATGGACTTCCCTGCCCGGGCTGGCTTCAAATCAGGATTCTTAGCTCTCATCCTTCTGAGTAGCTAGGATTACAGGTGTGAGCCACTGGTGCCCCACTCTGTGTGCATTTTAAAAGTAGGGATCTTACTTTAGTCAAGGCAGGAAGAAGAGATTAGAAGATCCAGTGCCTGTGTATGAGTGTGAGAGTGGATATCCCTTCCTCCTCTTCTTTCTCCTACTCCCTTCCTCTTCTTAACCCCCACTAAAGAAGCTATGCTAGCAGTAGATATTTCCCTTAATGTTTATACTTTTCCTATGTTATTCTTCCTTATTTTCTAGTTGATAACATGGGGACTTGAGGGCAAATACCATCTAAGGTATGGAGGTTCTTTGACTCCAGGCACGGCAAGATGTTTACTGCCCTCATTGACATCATAACTGTACTAAGTAATTCATGGGTTTCCAATATGAATGCATGATAAAACTTGACTGTTACTTGTAGCCCCTTTATTTACCTGGCCTTATAGCCCTCTAGTTTTGTTAGATAATCTCAAGGCCAAAAAGTGTCCCAGGACTTAATGCTCATATACATGCTCTAGCTCTATTTTCTTTCTACACAAAATGCCAGTGATCTGAGAAGCAATTCTTGCTATCCGATGATAATACCATGTACCCCATGAGTTGTGCCAGCTCCCAGTAATACTCTGCCCTGGCAAATCTGGTATCTGGAAACTCTTAGCTGTTTTGAGTTGATAAAACTAAAGAAACCCATGATTAAACATGTTTCTCAAAAGAGTAATAGATCAGACAAATGGTGTAATAAGCACTTACTGGATGTCAGTCCTGCATTAGGCTTTATGTGTATTATTTTGCTTAATTAGCACAACTCCCTGGGCCATTTTAGCCTAGCATTATACATGAACACATGTATACATTATACATGATCAAACAGCTAATCAGTGGAGCTGGTCAAGTGCCCAGTTCTAGCCACTACCACCTATGAATTGCATCATTAAGACATGCCTTGTCCAGTTAGATAGCTAGTTAAGTGCTCCCTGGGAGAATGGGGCAAAGAAAGGTGAGTGATAATTGACAGAGGAGAGTAAGATCCGCTTGTCACAGAACAGTGAGTGTGGAGTTATAGAGATGATGCTGACAAGATGTAGCATTAGCCATGATGAAGGGAGGGAGGGGCTTTCTAGATGCCATCTTTGACCTTTGCCTTTGTTTACATTTTGCAAACTTTAAAGTGGAGTATCACCTTGTATATGTAAGACCCATCCTTGAGGCCAGCTGTCACACAGCACCTAGATGAAGATCCCAGTTTCTACCCAACCAGGACTCCCATGCATCATCAACCAAGCCCAATTTAAAGTGGATGTGGGGTTTTCCTGTGCAGTCATACTTCTGCACAGGTGTCCACATGTGTCCTAGGTTAAATGGCAGCTACATTCATCATCATCCATCTTTAAATGCTCTTGCTTTAACACCACTTCCAAATGATGCTTTAGCCCTGATTTTTCCATCAGGCCTCAGAACCATACTTTTTTTTCCCCCCATAGGGTTTTTGTAGGATTACCTAAATCAGTGAGGCCCTTAGCTCAGTTCTCTGAATATCAAAACCCTTTGAAGTCTTTTGTGTGGCAAGGCTGGGAAAGTCTGTGCTACCTCCTGCTTACTTCCTTTTAGTGGAGAGTACCTATTTTTCCTTCTCATTGTCCTGGATACCCTACAGCTTTGTCTCCCTTTGCAATTCATCAGAAAGAGACAAATCATATCTCGGCAGGAAACCAAGGACTTTTGCGGGCTGATTTTCCTTTTGAATCAAACTAGAGATTTATGGTCCCTCCTGCTTTCCTTCAGGTGTTTAGAAGTTTCCAGGCAATCAGTGCTCTTATCAGTGGAAAGTAGTAGGCTAGCCTTCTCTGAGTATAGATTGCTTTCAGTTACAGGGATTCTTTTCCTTTAATACATTTTTTTTTCTCCTTAAGCAGAGGATCTTGAGATTTTTAAATAAATCTCAAAAAAGACCATGCCATAATTGCTCTTATTCTACTTGTTAAGTTTTTGAATTGGATGAACAACACATGCCAATTGCAGTAATTAAAAATAGTGGTGAGCTAAAGATATAATTTTAAAAAACTGCTGTCATAGTACTACCAAAAGTTCTAACCTTATCCCTCTAATAAGTACTATGCAACTATTATACTTCATGCTGTTTACTCACTACATATTGAGAGACTAATATTAATTTTATGATGATGGTAATTTATAAATAATTGCCCACAATGGATGCATGGAGATTTGAAATTGCAGCCATCATAGAAAAATCAGGATTTTCTCCTCTCATTTGGAGAGAGACGTAAAAGATGTAACAGTGAGGAATTTGTTTCTAAGTGTATATTTATGATGGTTGGGCCTACTCTCAAGATACAGAAAATTCTTTAATTCTTGATTTCATTACTTGTTCCTAAAACATAAATACAGTTGTCCCTCCCATCCTCCACTCCCACCCACCCCCAAAAAACTAGCTTTGGTAAAAACTTCTTAGTCAAGCAGGGCACTAGTGGCTCATGCCTGTACTACTAGCTACTTAGGAGGCTGAGAGCTGAGGATTATGGTTTGAAGAAAGCCTACGCAGGAAAGTCTGTGAGACTCTTATCCCCAATTAACCACCAAAAAGCTTGAGAGTACTAGGCTTGAGTGAAAAAAAGAGAAGGCAAGCCGGGCGGCCGGTGGCTCACGCCTGTAATCCTAGCTACTCAGGAGGCTGAGATCTGAGGATCGTGGTTCAAAGCCAGCCCAGGCAGGAAACTCCGTGAAACTCTTATCTCTAATAAACCACCAGAAAAGGGGAAGTGGTGCTGTAGCTCAAGTACTAGAGCACTAGCCTTGAGGCTGAAGAGCTGAGGGACAGTGCCCAGGCCCAGAGTTCAAGCTACATGACTGACAAAAAAAAAAAAAAAGAGAAGGCAAACTACCTAGACCCTGAGTTCAAGCCCCAGTACTGGCAAAACAAACAAACAAAAACCCCAACAAAACAAAACAAACTTCCAAATCACAATGAAAAAACATGTGGAAGTAGGAAAGGGAAAGCTGTAGGATTTTAATTTGGAAACTGCCATCCTTTGGAACACAGAAGAGCTGGTCGTAGTCTTGGCTCTGGCTACCATGGACAAAATGAAGGAGGGGCTTCAAACCATAGGTTGGACAATTGGGAAAACTCAGAAAAATGATGTAAGTCTCTTATGATATTTACCTTCATGCTTACTTTATTTCTGTGGTAAAAACAGATCTACTGTTCTAAAAATGCATCGAGATCCTTTTAGTGGACAGCAAAAGAGTGGATGAGTCAGGAGCAACGAGGCAGAAGCCCATAAATGGGTTTGGGCATGTCGTCTCTGAGAGTCCCATTCAGTGTGGCTCACTGCAGAACTTTCACCTATGATCCCTTTGCTGGATAAGATCAAATATAGTTGAAGCTTTGTATTTGAGATTCTCTTGCGGCCCTTCCCTATTTGATGACGGAATTCTGTGCATGACATTTCGAATGAGAATCTTCTGTTGACTCATCTACATTTCAGAATTAATGCCTTTGTCTGCCACGATAGTCTCTACATTTATTTTGAAGATTTACAGTATTAGAAAGGCAAGTTTAGAAAGAAGAAAATGTGACAACTGTAAAAGACACAGTAACACTAAGAAACAAACAGAAAAACTAAATAGTAGATTTACCTAACACTGATCACTAGATAATTTTAATGCCACAAAGACACTTCAAAAAATAAAAACAAAGGCAATTAATTTTGGGGGGAAAACAAAAAAAATACAAAGGAAATTCTACTTCAACATAAGTAAACTAAAATGTACCAGAATGCTTAGTAATGATAGGTAATGAAAATGAATCCAGTGGAACTTGGTGGGACTGGTATGGTGGCTGAAGGCCATATCTACTTTCATTGAGCAAATGTCACTATCTGGATCTTCGCTGAATAAAAATATTTATCTAATAATAAACTAGGAATATTTTATTTTCATATTTATAATTAATTTATAGATTTATAGAACAGGAGAATAAATCATATTTACTGAACAAAGTGAAAAGGCACTTAAACTTGCAAGGTAATGTAGAGATCATAAAATACGAGAGAAAGAGAGAAGGTGCTCAAAGGTGGAGTATATATTTTCACTTACATCATGATTGATGGTTGAAGGGTACTTTTTAGTATGGATAAATGGAAAAATAGAGGCTTGAAAAATATAACCATAGAATTAGCTAACAAAGATAATATACCCAAAGGAGAGAAGAAAAAGCAGACAACACATTCTACAATCTTTCTCCGATAAGGAAGCATCAATATAAATTGTTCAAGTTCATATGAGAATAAGGCAAGCTTGCACTGTTACTTCTTGTCCTTGTTTTATTTCTTTAATTTTTAAACAAATTTTAAAATGTTACTGTAAAGATGCTGTACAGAGGGGTTACAGTTACATGAGTAAGGTAATGAGTCCATTTCTTGTCAAACGTTGTTACTCACTCCTTTGTTGTTCTTCCACTATCCCTCCCTCTCCCCCCACCCTGAAAGTTCATTTCCAACTTAGTGTCTTGTGATTACCATTGTTGCAATGAGTCATCCTTTATCCTTCTTTCAGCATTTTGTTAGTCCTCTTCCCTTCCCCAAATCATATAAATGTATATATAAGACACAGAGTACCAGAATCAAAGGCAGTGAATGCCAGGGATAAACCAATGGACGACAAAAAATGAAATAAAACAAGAAGAAAGAACTAGATACAATACAATACAACAAGGTCAGCAACCAAAAAAAAAAAAAGAGAGAGAGAGAGAGAAAAAAAAAGACCCGTTGTTTCCATGTCTTAGAGTTCACTTGTTTTATTTCTTTTAAAATAATCTATATGCATGTTTTGAAATTAAAAAAACCCACAATGGAAGCGTATGATCTATAAGAAACTATAATAATCACACTAGAAAAGTCCTGTAAACTTGCCTTATTAGGAGATATGGTCTCAAAGGCAGAAAAAAAAAAAAGGCAAAAATCTACCTTCACCTAGTTTTCAGGAAAAGTACTGAATGAACCAGGAGCAGTGCTCAAGCCTGTAATTTTTGCTACTTGGAAGATGGATATTGAGGCCAACCTGGGCTTAAAAGTTTGAGATTCCATTGCAACCAATAGTTGGATGCAGTGGTGCATGCCTCTTATTGAAGTGACAAAGGAAAGCACAAATAGAAGGATCACAGTCCAGGCCAATCTTGGAATAAAGTGAGACCTTATCTTAAAAGTTAAAAATAAGAAAAGAGGCTGGGGATATGGCTCAAGAGGTAGAACAACTGCCTTGTAAGCTCAAGGGCCTTAGTTCAAAACCTATTATAGCCAGAAGAAAAAAATGTGTCTGAACAAAATGGCTCCGAGTTTGACAGTAAATATATGGCACAAATTCTAGCCAATTGCAAGTAGAAAGTAGGGCTGGAAAAATTATCATGAGGCAACTTTAAGACCAAATCTACTGGGTAGGTGGAGTTTATAATGGTAAAAAGTTAGACTCCATAGGAAATTACCAGTGGGCTATCTGGTAGCAAAAGAAAGCTAAAAGTTGGAAAAAATTGTTAGGAAATAAAATAATTGAAGACCGAAGTAAGAAAATGTCAGTAGCTAGAAAAGTAGAATAGCAATTAAGTGACCTAATTTATGTACCAAAATAAAATCTGCTTTAAACCAGGCTGCATTTATGAAGGAAACTTAAAAACCAAGGCTCCTGGGTGAGGTGTTTGTGTGAGTGGGAAGTACACATAGTTCATTCTAATCACAGATTTCAGTCATTTCCTAGGAGCAGGAAGGCAAGTTTTACTGGTGACATTTTCTCATGGTGAAATCCCATAAAATTGAAAACTTTGAGATAAAGATATTATCAAGAGGTGCTGTCATGATTGTTAGCATGTGAGCTATAAATTCTCTTCTTATCACTCAATCACTGAAAAGGAAGATTGTTGATTTTTTTTTAATGCAGTGACACCAAATGGCCTGACCAAAATAAACCTGATTCCACTGACCTTCCATCTTCTCTATGCAGCCCTTCCTGCCCCTATAGATTTTGCTCATTTTTCTCTGTAGAGGAAGAAAGTTTTTTTTGGTCAGATGGCTCATTTTCTCTAATGGAAGCTAAGGCCAGTGTGCAAAGGTGGAGGGCTGGTTAGGAAGGGAGGCAGAGGCTGGCAAAGATGTGCTTCGTGCTTTGGGACCTTTTCTAGCACTTGATATTTGAAAGAGCAATCTATATCTCAGCCAGAACATATTTTCTCTTTTAATCTCCTAATATTTACCTTTAACAATATAAATATATATATTTATTTATCTTTAAGTAGCTATAAAAAGGAGTTACCATTCAACAGGTCACTTTATGCATATTGATCAATATCATCCCTTTCATCATTCTCTCCCCACCCTCTCAACCCAACCACTCCCTTCAGTTTTCCTGGTTTCATAGGGTTTGCATTGAATAGGATGACTGAATGCAACTGTGAACTTACTGCAATCTATGTGCAATAGATTCTTTAGTAAGTTCGATACCCTAAAATTTGTTTATATATTTTTATCCTTAATTGTAGCCAGAAACCTGACAGAACAACTTAAAGGAAGGACTTAATGCTAGGTGCTGGTGGCTCATCCCTGAAGTCCCAGCTACTCAGGAGGCTGAGATCTGAGGACTGAGGTTTAAAGCCAGCCTGGGCAGGAAAGTCTGTGAGACTCTCATCTCCACTAAACGACCAAAAAAAAAAATTAATCCAGAAGTGAAACTGTGGCTCAAGTGGCAGAATACTAGGCTTGAGCAAATTAAGCTCAGGGACAGAACCCAGGCCTTGAGTTCAAACCCCAGGAATGGCACAAAAAAAAAAAAATAAAAGGGCATTATGTTGTTGATGATTTCAGAGATTTCCATCCGTAATAGTGGACGATGGTGTGGTGGAACAAGACAACTCACATCGTGGCATCCAGGAGGCAGAGAAAACGGCAGGGAACTAGAGGCCCAGTATTATCTAGTGAGCTACTCCCTCCAAAGTTTCCACAGCTCTCAAAATATCACCATCAGAAGGGGACTGAGGATTCAATACTGATCCATGGGAATGGATTGCATTAAATTAAGTGAGGGTTAGGGGAGTTCTTCTGTGCTTCCTCCCTGCTCCCACTTCCTACAACTTATCAGATGAAGAAATCTGTGAACTCCATAGAGATAGAATAACTTAATGAGAGGCTTCTGCCTGGTCTCTTGCTACTTCTTGTGAGAAGTATGGTTCTACATGGTGCTTAATTCTCTAGATGCTGGAGACAAAGCTTCTGCTAACCTATGGGCTGAAGACAAGACTGAGTGGTATGTGGTCTTATTGGATTTTGAAAAATGTCATAACTTATTTCTGATTTACTTGAATTCAAACATCAAGAGCTTAAAAAAATAAGAATAGAATCGCAACATTATTTACCATAGCTAAGATATGAAACCAACCCTGATTTTCCTCAGTAGATGAATGGATCAAGAAAATATGATATGTGTGTGTGTGTGTGTGTGTGTGTGTGTTGTATATATATATATGCACATATTGCATATTCTATGCAATCCATCAGAAATTCTATGCCTCCATCAGAAAGAATAATCTTGCCCCATATGTTAGAAAATAGAAAGACTTGGAAAAAATTATATTAAGTGAAGTAAGCCAGACCCAAAGAAACATAGGTCCCATGGTTTCCCTTATTTGCAATAACTAGTACATGTCTAGGACAAGCAGAAAAGGCCAGCTATGTACATATAATTGTATAAGATGATGTTAAGTGAAATGAACCCCAAGATAGGTTTTCACTCTTGCTGTTTTTTTTAACATATTTATAATGTCCTATGTGATTTTTTTTGTTTCTTAGGTATGTTCCTCCCCCGTGGTATAACCCCTGTTTTCACTGTACTTGATGTCAGTGCCTTGCATCTTGTATATACATTTTTCTAATTTGGGGAGGGGAAGGGGAAAAAACAAATGCTTAAATAGGGATACAGGTTGACCCATTGTAACAATGAGATGTACAAGACACTATGTTGAAAATGAACTTTACAACTTCAGGTGCGGGGTGGGGGGGGAGGGGAAGAGGAGTTGGAGAGGTGAAGAGAGAAGTGAGGGTATGGGAAAAACAAAGGAGGGGTTACAGTGCTCAATAGGAAATGTACTCATTACCTTAGTCATGTAACTGTACCCCTCTGTACAGTATCATTACAATTGTATATCTATCTATCTATCTATCTATCTAGATAGATAGATAGATAGATAGATAGATAGATAGATAGATACAATAAGAATAGAAAAATATGAAGTTGTTGAAGAGTACAGTGATTACTATTTCAGACCCACCCATGACCAGGAAAAACTAAAGAACTTTCCTTCCTTCCTCCCTCCCTCCCTCCCTCCCTCCCTCCCTCCCTCCCTCCTTCCCTCCCTCCCTTCCTTCCTTCCTTGCTTGCTTCGTTCCTTTCTCCCTTGCTTCCTTCCTTCCTCCCTTCCTTCCCCCTTCTTCCCTTCCTTCCCCCTTCTTCCCTTCCTTCCCCCTTCTTCCCTTCCTCCCTTCCTTCTTTCCTCCCTCTCATCCTTCCCGTCCTTCCCATCCTTCCCATCCTTCCTTCTCTTCTCTTCCTTTCTTTTGTGGTAGGCTACAGGTCAGGGTTTCCTGCCCAGCACGGTCGAGGCCTCTGCTGTTTCAGAATGCTCCCAAGTTGCTTGTGAATAATAGGTTCTTCTGGCCCAAGCTCTAGCTTCTGAATGAGCCTACATTTTATTTCTCAACACTTCCAGAGGGTCTTAGGGGGTCCTCTAAAATGTAAGCACTCACTGCTAATGGCCAGGAATGTTTCTGTAAGCAGGACTATTTTCTGTTTTCATTTTTATGTCACCAAAGTAAGAAGTCTCAGAACATATTTTTGTTAAAGCTGGAACACTGCCTTCAAACGAATAAGAACTTGGTTGTGTAAGGAGAAAGACTCTTCAAGATTCCTCTGTAAAATTGATCTTAAAAAGATCTCCTGACTCCAATGCTAAACAAATCTGTTCCCTATCTGGCGGCTGCCTGTCGAATTTGCTGACCTGCGGCTTATGTATTCAAATGTTCCTGAAAGTCAAAACATATTTTCAGAAATTTCTAATGGAAAAGAACTAAGCCTGTCACTTGGTTTTCAAAGGAGGAAATGGAGATAAGACAAAAATGGTTCCAACAAACTGCACATCACAAGATCAGAGATGTGAAGAAGAGAATAATACTTTCCATAATTCCTATCAACTATCTTTTGGATGAGGAGGTATTTACTATAAATAACCCTGCCAAACCCCAGCCTCCAATCTTCAGTACTGATATGACCATTCTGCATGATGAATCCTGCTACATCAAGATTCGGTTAATGTCTTATTGAAATATAAAGAATATAACTCTCAAAAAAACCCCTATCCTGAGCATTGTTGAATTTGAAATTAAATCATTTTGGCTATGAGTTGGGAATTGTTTTCTTTCTTTTATGATCATTCACTCTCAATTAGCTGCACCAGAGGCAGCGGTGGGTAAAAGCCTGAAAGAGCCACTGGGCCTGAGATGACATTTCTCTATCTTGTCTGCACTCTTTTGAGGTCCTTGTTTCTAAGTATAGGTAGAATCTGGAAGATTCCAATCTAGAAAACTTAAGTATTTGACTTTAACCAGAATCACTTAACATCTCTTGACTTTCCTTATTATTGCTATTGGAGGCTGTTGTCTTGCCTGATATTATTTCTTCCCCTCCATCTTTGCGACTCCAATTCACACAATTAGGGCATTATCAATTCTTGGTTCATGATGGATCTCCACCTGTCCACTCACAGCCTGCCTTTATTGTACCTGGGGCTCAGTGAAGACCTATGAACACATCACCTCCTTTAGAATCAGAACAGTCCTTATTTTATTTATTTATTTTCTTTTTCTTTTTTTTTTTTATTGTGAAAATACTGTACAGAGGGGTTACAATTACATGGGCAAGATAATGAGTACATTTCTTATCAAGCATTGTAGCCTCCTCCTTTGTTTCCCCTTCCCATCCCTTCCCATCCCCCCCCCCCCCCCCCCCCCCCCCCGCCCAAGTTGTAAAGTTCGTTTTCGACATAACGACTTGTACATCTCATTGTTGCAATGGGTCCACCTGTATCCCTATTTAAACGATTTGTTTTTCCCCTACCCCTCCACAAATTATACCGACATCAAATACAGTGAAAGCAGGGGTTATACCGTGGGGGAGGGACATACAAAGCAACAAAGAAATAATCTTATAAATGTGTTAGAAACAATCACATGAAAGAAAAAAACATTTGAATACATATCTTAGGGTTCATTTCCCTAACAACAACTTATCTGACCTTTACTGCTTGACTCAGACATATACTAGATATTGCAAATAAGGGAAACCATGGGACCTATGTTTCTTTGGGCCTGGCTTACTTCACTTAATATAATTTTTCCAAAGCTTTCCATTTCCTAACAAATGGGACAATGTCATTCTTTCTGATGGAGGCATAGAATTCCATTGTGTATATACACCACATTTTCTTGATCCATTCATCTACTGAGGGACATCTGGGTTGGTTCCAAATCTTAGCTATAGTAAATAATGCTGCAATAAACATAGTCGTGCTGGTAGCTTTAGTGTGGTCTTGTTTGTAAACATTTGGGTAAATGCCCAAAAGTGGGATTGCTGGGTCATAGGGGAGCAATATGTGGAGTCTTTTGAGGAACCTCCATACTGCTTTCCAAAGTGGTTGAACAAGTTTACACTGCCACCAACAGTGCAGTAAGGTTCTTCTGTCCACATCCCCTCCAGCATCAGAACAGTCCTTATTTTATTGTTGTCACATCTGTCTCTGTGGCTCTCCTTGACTATTCCTGTGCCATCCCTTTCTCCTCTCTGCAAAGGAAATCATGATTCTGAAGCATTTGTCCTTCTCCTGCATCCTCTCTCCCTAACTATGTGCTCAAATGATCTGTGTGTCATTTTGCCTGTTCGTGAATTTTTTGAGAAGTAACTCTCCTGACTTGTATAACAGTCCCCTTTCTCCTGGGGGGGAAGGGGAGGGGAACCTTCCAGAACTTTTCACCTATGCCTGTAACTACATATGTTACTGAACTCCTCATGCACTGTTCTCCCTCCAGATGATAAAGTTTCATTTATTAATTAGGTATAGTCACAGATGAACAACAATAGCCCATTCTAATCTAACAGGGCAATGATCACAATACAGCAATGATCACAATACACTGTCAAAAAAACCTGTTATTTTAAACTTAGGATTTGTTGATTGCTGTAAACGTCCATGTAATATTTTTAGAACACATGTGACTGTTGGTATTGAAACTATAAGAAATAAAAGGATAGGTGTGGGGGAAGGCACTTATATGGATGGCCTCAGAATTGCTTTTGTAGTAGGCCTTCCATTACTAAATCATCTGTGTGGTCAGTGCCGATTTGTGAATGTACTGCAGCTTATGCATGGAATGTAGAATAATTTCTCCTATGCTATGATTTACTTGGATTGGAGCTTGTGAATCCATACCTTTGTCAAACCTGCATTTATAGAAGTGAATTCTGTCAACTCACATCTATAAGTACGAGTGTAAATATTCCAGTAGATTTTAAGGTATTTTTTTCTATCTCTTTGAAGAGAACAGTAGGAAATAAAATTTGATTTTCATCATGTATAGGCTAGGAAACAATTAGATTATCCTGCTTGCTTAGTTTAATGGCGCTCAGTGTTTTCTACCCATTCCCTCACTGTGTGTAGTTGTCAATCCTTCCCCACACTTGGTAGAAATGTTAGGGGGAGAAAAAAAAACACCTTTCTGCATAATGAATCACTTGGAGGATTTTTTAAAAATACAAATGTCTGGATCCCACCTCCAGAGACTGTGATTCATTTGCCTGGGGTGCAGCCTTGAACACAAGGATTTTTAAAAGCTCTCCAGGTGGTAGGACTGTGAAGTCATTGCTGTACTTGGTAGAAATCTTGATAAGCAAGCAGAAGCTTAAGCTTTGACAGACTGATACTGGCAATTATTCTTTTTCTCATTTCTACTGTGTAAAGTTGGCATTGTTCTGAAGAGGGCCTGTGCTCAAAATACAAGTTCAGCAGCCAGAAGTTTAGGATTTTTTTTTTTTTTGAGGGGAGGGGCAGGGTTTTTTGGTAAAAGTAGACAGTAGCCATTCCATTAAAGTATGACCAGCAGTTTATAGCAGCAGATCTCAGTGTATTTAAAAACCTGGGGAGTGTTTGGTTGGTTTGTTTACCATGTAGACTGTTCTAAGGGTTCTGGGTATAAGCCCTGCAGGACGGTACAGGCAGTTCAAGGATCACCTTTGGAGAAAACTGCCTCATAGTAATCTACAATGAAGATAATAGTCTCATTGAATAAGGGAATGTGACAGTCACACAGCTCTGAATGAGTCATGCCTTTGCTCTATTAACCCTCAGCCCTGTGCTTACCATACCTCCCTCCACCCATCTCATGGAGCGGGGGAAATCTGCTCATGTTTAAAACATGTGATTATCTCTGTAGTGGCATTCTTTCCTGATCCTGCAGTACTATTTCTCCTTACCAAGAAATAGCCTCACTCCAGGGTGGCTTTGGGTGGATCTCATTGAATATGGCCCTGGGCCACTTATTGTTTTATATGGTATGTCTCAGTCATGGATTTGGCATGTGTAACTTTCATTTACCACTGGGTAACTTGAGACATTTTGGATTGCCTTGGGCAGAAGAGCAACCCTAGGAAGCAAAGTGGGGTCATATTGAATTACGTAATGAAGAGCAGGGCAGGATACAGCCAGGGCTCAGGGACCACCCAGCAGTCAGGATACTGAGCCTGGATCTCTCTCCACCTAATGCATCCCTGGACTGCCATCTCCCAGTAAATGGAGGATGTGGTCTTTGGGAGGAGGACTGCCTTGTCCCTCGTGTCTCATCACTGGGAGGGGTGTGTTGTCTGTCCAGGTCAGGAGTGTAAGGCCCTGGGAAAGGTTTATCTTGGTTTCACTTGCATGCAGGACTCAGGATCAGTTAACTGTGCCCAGAAGGTAGGCCTTGGTTTTCTTATAAAAGGAGGGATGTCTTCCAGATAATGGGGAGCCAAAGGAATAGGTGTCTAAATAGTGTGTCTGTCTATGGAGGCACATAGTACCTCTGTGTGTTGGCTTTTTATATTGTTAAAGTGTTGAGTTTTACGTTTTTGTATTAGTAACTTCCTTTGGTATACTTGTTCCTACAATAGTGAAAATGAAGGCTACAAAATACTTACTTGCCTGTCAGGGACACAGTACTCTTCATTTTGTTTTTTAAGATGGATTGATTATGTGCTTCTTAGAAAACTATATATAGATTATTTCTTATTAAACACTGAGCTTGCAAAACAAAATCCCAAAAGAGTCAAGTGTGTAATGTTTTGCTTCTTATTTGATCCTAAAAAATAGCTTTAGTTGGCAACACTTCCATGCCAACTAAGAACTCTTTCTAAACTTCGTGTACAAGTGGGTGGAAGTATTTCTATACATGTCTTAAAAAACTTATACTCAGTATATGTTTCTCCCATACTCAGATCAGGATTTTTATCATGAAATCTGGGCCTTTGGCCTCCATGTTTTTAATTATGTTCCTATCGCATTGTATCTACAGCCATCTGTGATACAGCTGTGCGTGACTCTAGGAAACACAATATGCTCCTAAGTTTTATCTCTGTTTGGAAGCAGATGGAAGCTTGTTAGGAAACATCACAATGATGTTTATGTCTCTATTTTTGTTGCGAAAACCTCATAACCTCTGTCAATAATCATATACCCTTCTCCTGTCACCTGAAGCAAAAACAGCGTTGTTGTATGTGTTGGCATTGTGATATATATCCTTGATGGATGTTATTACTTGAATCTCAAATGTCCCTCAAAAGCCTATATATTACAAGCTGAGACACCACCACTCTGTGGCACCATTAGGGCCTAGTGGGAGGAATTTAGGTCATTGGGGGTATGCCCTTGAAATAATGAAACCCCAGTTTGTCCTCCGCCTTTCTCATTTTTTTCTTCCTGGCTTCCATGAGATAAGCAGGTTCCTCTGCCACACACTTCTGCCATGACATTTTGCCTTGCCAAGTTCTCAGAAAATGTCACTCTTTGTAGAACTTCCATCTGGCTTGGCAGTTAATGCTAGATTAGCTCCACACTGTCTCACCAAGCCTCTTGAAGAATAAACTCACTAGACCCCTGTGTGCAGTTCTACCCTGGAACCCACCACGGCTGCACTCATGATCCAAGCATGGAATAGATGAGTGATGCCACTGAACCTCCTTCAGTGTACTTGTGTGTGTGTGTGTGTGTGTGTGTGTGTGTGTGTGTCCTTTGTAATGGTTCATGACTTTTGTTTTCATTCATGTGTTCCTATTTCACAGGTGTTGACTTGTGGAGGTATGGCTGTAATCCATCCAGTTTGCCAAATATGCTAAGGCTTCAACAAGATGTTTGAAAATTTGGGTCAGCATAACCAACTTGAGAAAAATTTTCTATAAGTTGATGCAATAAAATAGCCCACTGGGCATACATGCTCTTAATGAGAGTGTATACAATCACACACTCGAGTGAACACTTCAGAGAACTGCTTACAACGAACAGATTCTTCCTTGGACATGAAAAGATGACAAAATTCTAAACTCACCTGATTCTTGATCATCATCAAAACATTGTTATATCCATGAACTCAACTGTTCTTTATAAAATATCCTCTAGAGGGTAGATACATGACATATTTTTAAAATAAAGTTTTTACTGGGGCTTGAACTCAAGGTCTCTTGTTCTCTACTTGAGCCACACCTTCACTCTGGCAGTTTGCTGGTTAATTGGAGATGAGTCTCTCAGTTTTTTGTGCCCAGGCTGGCTTCAAAAGCAATTTTCAGATCTTACTTTCCCGAGTAACTAGGATTACAGGCATGAGCCACAGGTGCCCATCCTAAACTGTTTTTGAGGAGTGTCACAGTACTTGAGAAGAGAAAGCATAACTAATGAACATCTCCTTGAATTCTTTCACTGTGCGTACGAAGATACTGATTTCCAGAGAGATGAAATCACTTTTTCATGGTTCCATATCAGTTAGTGGCCCAACAAATTGTTCTCAGCCTAACAGTGGTCCCATGGTTAAAAGCACAATTTTACTAAGACCTCACCCTTTGCCTGAGATGTTATGCCAGTTAATGGTCATTTCTGGACATGAATTCCCTTATTTGTACAATGAATAGTGAATAGTTTTTGACTGTATTAAAAATGCTATTAACTCAATGTCTTCTGGCACACACTTAGGTAAGCCAGTTCACATAACTGTTTTTATTTTCAACACTATTTTTTTGTGTTGGTACTGGGGCTTGAATTCAGAGCCTCTTGCTCTTTTCTTTTTTGTCGGTTGTGGGTCTTTGAACTCAGGTCTTGGGTGCTGTCCCTGAGCTTCTTTGTGCCCAAGGCTAGTGCTCTACCACTTGAGCTTCAGCACCACTTCAGATTTTTGAGTGGTTAATTAGAGATTAGAGTCTCACGAGGACTTTTCTGCCCAGGCTGGCTTTGAACCAAGATCCTCAGATCTCAGCCTCTTGAGTAGCTAGGATGACAGGTGTGAGCCTCTGGTGCCCAGCAGCCTCTTGTCCTTGCTTGCCTGTCTCACTCGAGACTGGTACTCTATCACTTTAGCCACAGCTCCCCTTCTGGCTTTTTGCTGGTTAATTGGGGATAAGAGTCTCATGGACTTTTCTGCCTGGACTGTCTTTAAAGTGTGATTCTCAGCTCTCAGCTTTCTGAGTGACTAGAATTACAGTTGTGAGCCATTGATGCTCAGCTTCTT
The DNA here is from genome assembly GCF_019054845.1 of Dipodomys spectabilis. NCBI lineage: Eukaryota > Metazoa > Chordata > Mammalia > Rodentia > Heteromyidae > Dipodomys > Dipodomys spectabilis. The sequence continues at coordinate 21,812,139 of NW_024870834.1, read as the reverse complement.
TTCATTTCTTTTTTCCTCAGGATCCTTGGAAACCAGAACAGGATGCTGGATTTTCAGCTTGTCTTCCAGTGCCTTTGTTTGGAAGCCAGATAGATAGATAGATAGATAGATAGATAGATAGATAGATAGATAGACAGACATAGATAGTAGAGATAAAATACAGAAATTGAGATTATATATAGTATATGTATTCCATTATTTCAAGTTTTCCTAGTACAACTTAAAAATATTTAACTGGGAAGAAGAATGGGGAGAGAATGGTGATAATTTGCCATGTGCTGGTTAAAAGCAGTCATTTTACTGTGAAATACTCTGGCATGCAGACAGGACATCTTGAGCTTTAAATGTGGCAGTGCTATGCTATAGACATGAGCCAGCCTCTCTCTCTCTCTCTCTCTCTCTCTCTCTCTCTCTCTCTCTCTCTCTCTCTCTCTCATCTCTTCTCCCCCCCCCTTGTGAGAACATTCATTTCTGTTGTTTAATTCATGCAGTGTAGGGCATTTTGTTACAGCAGTCAGAACAAACCTAGACACCTCTCTGTTATGTGTTGTGTAGTCATCTACTTCCTTGTTTGCATAAAGTACAAACTTGACTGCATCTTCAGGAAGGAAGAGGTGCAGCTATTCAGATGCCTCCAGGATCTTCTCTTCCCTGTCCCCTGGGCTGTATGCCATGAGAAGATATAAGAGAGCTCAGGCAGGAGTGGTCAGCAAAGCCTACCATGAGACTTGGTGATGTAGACTCCTCTTCCAGGAATCCAGAGTCAGTGGAGTGCTGATGTCTACAGAATCTCTGTAGAATGTGAAAGTTTAATGTTATTTTGCATGGTATTTAAAGAATTTCCCTGCAAGTACTCATCTACTCTTCATTTCTAAAATTACTTATAATCCTTTTTTAATATTCTTATCCCTTGAGCCCACCTGTAATATGTATATAAACCATGCTCCATTTGCTTTTATGAAATCTGATCTATAAAATTGGGATACAGGGAGATTTTTTTTCACTTTTGTCTTAATGTGCTGTACCTTTTGTTCTCTTATGAAGAGTATTTAGTCTATCAGGTAGAAATCTCTATGTAGTATAGCCACTAACTTTTTTTTAGCTATTCATTAATTGTATCTTATTCTTCTGGCTTTGAGGTTACTTTGATGAAGCTTCAATCACCTGAGGTGATACGAGTAGATTAAGTGTAGTTAACCATGGGTTACAGCCAAGAAAGAGCTTGCATCAAGTGCTGATAGAATTGGAAAACACTGATAAGGAAGTGCCAAGATACTGCTGTGTTTACTGGAGTTATATTATCTGGTAAATTTTATGCATTGGTGATGGAATCTTTTGATCACTATTAGTAGAATGGCAAGGATTTCATGTAACATTATTTAACTTTGTCTTCAATTTTTTTTTTAAACCTGCAATCTTGGGATTTAGAGGCTATCCTTTGGTGGCCATGTCTATTCAAATGTATGACATGGTAGAACAGAAGTAAATAGGAATGTTTGCCTGAGAATGAGGCAGACATTTGAATGAGAAAGTTAGTTTTCAAGATTCAAGGCTCTAAGAGGCTTGCGGCAGTCACTAGGGCTGCAAATGTTCTGGCAGGACTGCCCTTTCCTTCCTCCTTTCAAGGTCGGTAGAAGTCACATGACTGGCGGTGGCCAATGAAATGTGAACAAATGGACAGAATGGCTTTAAGAGTTAGAGGCTGGTCTACCACATTTCCATCCCATTGCCATCAGGATTGTGAAGGTTTCCTGAGCTCCAGATTGACTGACTATGACAAGTGAAACTGTGGCCAACCATACAACAGGATTTTTTCCTTCTGTGGCATTAAACCAGGGCCTCATGCTTACTAGGCAAGCATTCTACTACTTGAGCCATACTTCTAGCTCCTCCCTCTGCCCCCGACCTTTTTCTTTCTTTTCTTTTTTTTTTTTTTAAAAAGGTGTTAGCTGGGCGCCAGTGGCTCACACCTGTCATCCTAGCTATTCAGGAGGCTGAGATCTGAGGATCACAGTTCAATGCCAGCCTGGGCAGGAAAGTCTGTGAGACTCTTACCTCCAATAAACCACCAGAAAAGCAGATGTGGTGCTGTGGCTCAAGTGGTACAGCGCTAGCCTTGAGCTAAAGAGCTGAGGGATAGTGCCCAAGCCCAAGCCCAGAGTTCAAGCCCCATGACCAAAAAAAAAAAGGTGTTATTGAGACAAGATCTCACTTAAATTTTCATAGGCTTGGAGCTGGGAAGGTGGCTCAGTGGTAGAGTGCTTGCCTTGCATGCATTAAGCCCTGGGTTCAATTCCTCAGCACCACATAAATGGAAAAAGCCAGAAGTGGCGCTGTGGCTCAAGCTGAGTGCTGGGAATTTGTGACAACAAGGCAGAGAAAAGCCAGAGTCAGGAAAGGCCCCTGAGAAAGTGGCATGTGAGTTAGAAGTGGAAGGAAAGCTGGTGCCTACAGTTCATAATTTTTTTTCCATAGGCTATCCTTGAACTTGAGATCTTCTTGTCTCTGCCTCCTCCTGAGTGGCTATGATTATATGTATGCACCTGAGTGTCTGGCCTAGATAATTATCTTAAGCAATATTCTTTTATTGGGATTTTATTGGGATGTGATTTTGGCATATGCAGTATGACTTAATCTATTCTGATTATAGGGATTGAAGAAGTATCTTCACACTCAGTTTATGATTTAACAGAATACAGAAGTTCTATTTACATAATGAAGAATCAGCCATATTTCTTTACTCCTTAAGTAGCCACATTTATTTCTGAACAAGATGGAAGCTTATTAGGTTATAAGACTGAGCTTGTAAGTGTATTCCTGAGACAATAGTTTCAACTGGGAAAAACAACTTTTAAAACTTTTCTTTTCCTCTGAGACTCTTGGATCACCATGGTTCAACATTCCTATGCAAGGATTTAAGATTTGCTGTTCATTAGCCGCTGAATATAGTATATAATGAATCTGAAATGGGAATTAAGAAAGCCCGACTCATATGACTGAACTCTTTGTTAAGCTTCTCTGATTATCTATACAGGAAGTGGAGGGAAAGTCTTTATCACAATACAGATTTGCTGTAATGGCATCTATTAGCCAAAATTGTTCTTTATCTTTCTAGTATATAGAAGCAGTTTGTTTGGCTACACATACTCTGCTACTATTGTTTAGATTGGGAGTTCATTTGTTCCTTAATTGGTAATTCATTTCAACTGTGAGTTGTGCTCTAACTACTACAGCTAGAGCAAGAAGTGAACCAGACTCTCTAGACTTCATGAATCTTACTTTTAGGGAGCTGGATTAGGGAACAAGTAGACAAATTAAAAACACAAGATGACATCACTGCTGAGTGCTGGGAATTTGTGACAACAAGGCAGAGAAAAGACAGAGTAAGGAAAGGCCTCTGAGAAAGTGGCATGTGAGTAAGACGTGGAAGGAAAGCTGGGGCCTGCGGTTCATGCCTGCTATACAAGCTGCACAGGAGGATCACAGTTCCAGGGCTGCCCAGGCTAAACTCGTCCAAGAGACTCCACCTCTATGAGGAAAGCTGGACAGGATGGCAAGCGCCTGTCATCCCAGCAACAATGGGAGGCCAAAAATAGGCAGACTGTGGTTCAGGCATGCGCTTGAGGGGAAGTGAGACCCTGTCCTAAAGATGAACAGGGAGAAACAGGTCCAGAGAGGAGAGGTATTTCTCAAGTGGTAAAGCCCCAGACTAACAAGTGTGAGGCCCTAAGTTCAAATCCCTGTGAAGAAGGAGAAGGAGGAGGAGGAGGGGGGGGGAGGAGGAGGAGGAGGGGGGAGGAGGAGGAGGAGGAGGAGGAGGAGGAGGAGGAGGAGGAGGAGGAGGAGGAGGAGGAGGAGGAGGAGGAGGGGAGGAGGAGAATAAGAAGAACAAGAAGAAGAACGAGAAGAAGGAGGAGAGGAAGAAGGAGAAGAAGGAGGAGGAGGAGGAGGAGGAGGAGGAGGAGGAGAAGGAGAAGAAGAAGAAGAAGAAGAAGAAGAAGAAGAAGAAGAAGAAGAAGAAGAAGAAGAAGAAGAAGAAGAAGAAGAAGAAGAAGAAGAAGAAGAAAGAGGAAGAGGAGGAGGAGGAGGAGGAGGAGGAGGACAGGAGGAGGAGGACAGGAGGAGGAGGAGGAGGAGAAATGGCAAAGGAAGAATAGAAGGAAGTTGGCATGTGAGCTGGAGGGAGCTGGACATAGCAGGGAGGGAGTTTAGACATAGGGTGTTCTAGATTTATACAGATAGGATATGTGGTTGTTGGATATTCTGTAATTGTCTTGTGTTGGCTTCTGTTTTCTAAGAAAACTTCAAGGTTGTCAGACAATGAGAGGAAGGGACAAAAGTGTAAGATAGTTTTCCAGCAGGAATAGGAAAGGTCACCAAGAAATTCTACAAAGACCACTGAGCAGAGCTGAAAGCCCTTTGACATTGGCATCATTGTTTACTGTTCTCTAGACTGGGTAGGGAGAATGGAGGGAAAATTTGATTTCATCATGATAGTAGTTTTGCTGGCCAGTCATGCGGAGGTAGAGATAGGCAGAGATGAACTCTCCAAGTGGGGAGATTATTGTGTAAAAACACAGGCCAGGATGAGTGAGGAATAAATGGATGGAGGATGAAGGAATAAATGACTGGCCCGTGAAGAGGGCGGGATGAAATGGGCATTATAGAAATAGATGTCGAATCGTTGAAGTTGGGGCACTGGAGGGAATGAGCTGGAAATACCTTTGAAGTGAGAAGCTGGCAGTTTTTCTTAAGCTTAATTCCAAAAGAGACATTCAGAAATGACTCGCTCTTGCTGCATAGTTGGGGGAAGATGTTATTTTCCCACTTTCAGTTTGACTCAGTTTGTATCAGGATATTCTCACTGATACTCTGGGGTAGTCATTAAAATTAGTCAACGATCTCTGAGTCTTCAACCATAAAAGGAAACAGTGAGAAAGCGGAGCTGAGTACTTTGTGAGTGTTAGATCTCACTGCCTCTCACTCCTTGCTGGCAATGTCGCTGGCTGGCGAGAAGTGCTGGGCTGTCATTTCGCTTTTGCCACTAAACTTCATCTAAGGAGGTAAAACTGGAAGATGAGGTCTTGGCTGGTGCAATAAAAAGAGCTCTGTCATGCTGCACACAGGAGCAAGGGATCATTACCTACATATCATCTATCCGGTTGTTAAATCATAGCACACAAATCTCTCCATCAGAGATTTCTCATTTATTGTGTATTTATTTTTTTTCTGGAGAAGCAACAGTGAATGAAAATAGACCAAACACTTTGCTTTGGAAATGTAAAACAAAAATAAAATGTCCTTATTAAACACATAGCAGAGTTATCCAAGTGACAGTGATTCACAGCTTTAATCCCAGCAACTCCAGAGGTCCAGATCAGGAACTTTTTGGTTCTAGGCCAGCTGGGCCAGCTGGGCCTAGAGATTCTGTTGAGATTCTGTCTCAGCAAAAAAAAACCTTAATGTGCTACTACACACCTGTCATCCCAGTGACAGTAGGAAGCATCAATCGGAGGATTGAGGTCCTGCTTACCGGAGCAACAAGGAAAATGATCTCCAAAATCACCAGAACCAAAAAGGCTGAAGGTGTGGTCAAGTGGGAGAGCCCCAGCCTTACGTTCAAATCCCAGGGCTACCAAAAAGTGCTCTCTCTCTCTCTCTCTCTCTCTCTGTCTCCCTCTCTATAAAATGTATATATGTACATATATACCATGTGTGTCCATATATATATGTATATATATATTTAACATATTACATACAACAGAGGTAAAGTATGCATATATAGCTTATATAAAAGTATGTTTCATATCACAAATCTTGTTAAGTGTATTTTATAATGTGTTACATATTTCTCACCAGTGCTATTACAGTAGTGAGATTTATTTCATATTTATTGTGTTTTCACAGGAAGTTTTTTACCAAGGATTAATATATATTGTCTAGAAACAGAAGTATCTGAATTGAAACTAAGATATGGTAATTACCACCTTTATTAAGGATCTAGCTGGCACACATTGAAAATGTTCTCTCAGCATCTAGAATTAGTTTTATTTTGCTGTCCCTCCCTCCCTCCCTCCCTCCCTCCCTCCCTTCCTTCCTTTCTTCCTTCCTTCCTTCCTTCCTTCCTTCCTTCCTTCCTCCCTCCCTCCCTCCCTCCCTCCCTCCCTCCCTTCTTCCCTTCCTTCCTTCTTCCTTTCCTTCCTTCCTTCCTTCCTTCCTTCCTTCCTTCCTTCCTTCCTTCCTTCCTTCCTTCCTTCCTTCCTTCCTCCCTTCCTTCCTCCCTCCCTCCCTCCCTCCTTCTTCCCTTCCTTCCTTCTTCCTTTCCTTCCTTCCTTCCTTCCTTCCTTCCTTCCTTCCTTCCTTCCTTCCTTCCTTCCTTCCTTCCTTCCTTCCTTCCTTCCTTCCTTCCTTCCTTCTTCCTCCTTCCCTCCCTTCCTCCCTCCCTCTCTCCCTCCCTCATCTGGAAGACACTCTACCACTTGAACAGACCCCTAGCTCTTTTTGCTTTAGTTATTTTAGGCAGTCTTATACTTTTTGCCTGTGTTGACCTTGGACCATGATTCTCTTATTTATGCTGGCTACAAGCCTGAGCCACCAGTCATGGCTTGGTTTGTAGAGTTGAAGTCTTGCCAGAATTCTGCTCAAGCTGCCTGATCCCAAGTAGCTGGGATCATAGGGGTGATCTACTACACCTAGCCTCTATGGTAGTCCAAAATTGCTGACAAGACCTGTGTCTTGAAATAATTTTAGATTGACTTTTAAATAAAGAGGTATTTGAGGACAGATAATACTCCCTTCCCTTTACTCTTAATATGACTGTTAGCATAACTTGGCATTGTTGCAATTAGGTTTACTTGTTGTATAGCAACAAGTACCCAATAAAACATCTTTCTTTTAAAAATTCTCCTTCCTTTTGGTGTATTCTTCTTGTCCAAATGACAACAAATACTCCAGTCATGGTGTCATTGGGCTGCTTATTTTCATGCCTTTGATAAAGACTGTCTCCAGCCTGGGGGCTTTTCAAATTAACCATTTTTAAAGGGGTAGAAAGTACAAGACTTGGGGACACGACTGAGCTTTTTAAGTAGTCCTTGCTGTTAAATATGTGTCTGCCTGCCAATGGATGTGGCCTGAAGTCAGTGTGGGACTTCATCTCTCTCTGTGCTGGTGAGGTTTAGAAGTCATTTAAGTGGGGCAGAAATTGGGAGAAGCACAGTTGGAAGCCAGCTGGAGCAAAATGTTAGCAATCTCAACCAATAAGCTGGGCATGATAACGCATGTTATAATCCTAGCTACGTGGGAGACATAAATGGGAAAATCATAGTTTGAGATTGGTCTGAGCAAAAACACTAGACCATATCTGAAAGACAACAGAAGCAAAAGGAGGCTTGGAGGTATGGCTCAACTGATAGAGTGTTTGCAAGCAAGGCTCTGCTTTCAAACCCCAGTAATGTGAAGGAAGAAAACCCTACATAAAATGGGCTAGGATTTTAGAAGGAACAAATACAGCTCTCAGGAGATCCCATCTTTGCTATGTCTCCAACTTTCAGGCTTTGAGAAGCAAAAGCAGCGGATGGTCTGAACAAACCCTTGCATGAAGCCAGAGATATTCCTGAGAGTTTTTAGTCTCCATCTACATACTGCTACTTCAGGCTCAGCCACCAGCAATTTGAGTTTCACAGAAATCATTTTCTTTAAATGCACATGACACTAGCACTTTCATGGGACCCAAGTTTCCTGTACATATATTTTATTTAAGCTTGTCAAATGATTTCTGCTGCATGTAGGCTGCTCTGGCATCTATTTCTTTTCAAAAGGTGGCTTTCACCAGAGGGTAGAGGGAGGCAGAGAGCAGGGTCCTGTATGCTCAGCCTCTGTCCACATCACAGGTGAAATTAGGTCACTGCTATTTTGTCTTCTGTGAACAAAACCCCAATCCCAAGTGAGTAATGGCTTGGGATTTTACTTAAGTACTTAATATCCTGCAAAAAGAAAACCATTTGTGAGCTTGAGTAATTATGTTTTTCTCTGTTCCCAGTGATCTCTTATAGTAGCAACACATGCTTTGTAAAAGCTCCTAAGAGTTCCCATTAAGTCAAAGAATGAGAGAAATCTACTATGGGTTTATGGTCACACAGCTAAAAACCTTTGGATTGTCAATAAATAATACATTTGAATTTTAGCAAATCTGGTACAGCACATTTTTGAAAGAAACACATGATTTCTGCAGTAAGAAATGAATATGCACACTGAGTTAAAGGCCATCAGTGCCACCTATCAATTAACATAAGGTTTTCCCTCCCGTTGAGCCTTGGCACTGACTTAAACAGTGAAAACTGGGCTGGAGGCATGGTTCAGTGGCAGAGCATCAGCACCATAAGCACAAGGCCCTAAGTGCAATCCTAGTACTGCCAAAAAAAAAAAAAAAAGAAAGAAAAAGAAAAAGAATTATAAAAGCCAAACACCAAAGCTGTGTTTTGGGAACATTTGATGGCTGGATTTGCATTTAGGTTCTGGACTTGCCACTATTTCCTGTGGATTATGTTTATCCTATCTATTAGTCTTATTTGTGAAGAGGTGAAGTTCTGTGTTTACCACACATGCTCATGTTTTGATGCTCAATGTGTCCTTCAGAGACCAGCAGTACCATCTCCCTCGCATCACCTAGGAGCTAGCTGCAGCACACAATCAGGCTGCACCTGGGCCCTGCTGACTCACCCTGCATTTTAATAACATAACTTCCAGGGCTTGTGTGCACATCAGAGATCAAGGAGCACTGCTCCAGTATTGGGCTTTATCTGCTTTCTGTGCTGTATCATAATGCTGGAGGTGGTGATGATGATCTTGATGGTAATGAGATATACATGGGAAAAAGAACTGTCTAGAAGGTGGTAGGGGAGGGGGAAAGGAGAGGGTGTTGAGGGGTGAAGGACAGAAGAATGGTGCACAGATAGGTATACACATATCTGTGCATACTTATTTGAACAAGGCACAGTGAAACCTACCAAATACTCCTTGGAAAGGGGGTGAAGGGGAGAAGAGGGAGAGGAGGAATGGGCATATGGTAAATGGGTAAGTGCCTCCCAGGATACTGATACCTGAAAGGAAATATCACAGTGAACCCCCTCGTATTACAAATGCATATTAATTCAAAAAAATTTAAATGCCTGTGGCAGAATCTTTTATGAAGAATTGAAATGTCTTCACTCTGAGTGCTGGATAGAGCCCGAGAAAAATCATGGCACTGGATCCACTTAGCATCAAGGGGAAAAGTTTTTCCCTTTTTACTTGGGTTCTCTTTTTAGATAGGATCTCACACTCTTTCAGAGAGCAGCTTCAGACTATGATTGTTCTATTTCCACATCCTGAGTAGGTGGGATGATAGCCATGTGCCATCATGTTTGACTTTGGGTTTGTTTATTTTGTGAGGAATCGGCTAATGTTTTGCCCAGGCTGGTCTCAAATCATGATCCTCTTGTATATATAAAATGACTAAACTTATAATGGATTTAAAATAGAAATTAGCCAATGCAGCATATATTTTGCAGTCCTTATAGTGCTCCATTTGAAAACAGAAGCTGATAGTTTTATTTACCAGGATGTGAGTGGAATATACAGAATTAAATACTGTTAGGTTTCAGTGATCAATGGGAATTCCTGTCAGGTTTCCTTTTGCATACCCTAAATCCAAAGTGGCTCAAGGTTCTTATGTAAAACTCTGCAGGGTTTGCAGGAAACTATATACATCTCCCTTCATGCTTACATCATCTTTAGATCAGTTTTAAAGCCTAACCCAGGATAGATATCATGCAAATAGTTGTTCTGCTGTATTGTTTAGGCAATGATGACATAGAAAATGTCTGTCCCTGCTCGGTATAGACACACTTGTTTTCTGAATATTTTTCATCCTCTGTGGTTGCATCGTAGGTATGGAGCCCACAGGTATGGAAAGCTGAGTGTGTTTTCAAGATACCACCTATTTCTCATCATGCTTCACAGAAATCTCTGTGACAGGCCAATTCCGTTGCTTTTGAACAGCTCCTAAAAGACTTTCAGATTTATTCATAATGCCATATTTAAGTTCCTTCTTCATAACCAGTAGTATAATACTTTTAACGCTAATTATAAAATGATACCAGCGGAATTTCTTTGGCAACCTCTTGTGAGGAACTGTGCTAGATGCATAGCATGTCTTGTCTAGCTCCTCTGTGCAATCTTTCAGAGAGGTACCATTTATTTTTGTAGTCCTGGGCATGAACTCAGGGCTTTCAACTTGCTAGGTAGGTGCTTGCTTGCTCTTCTTCCTCCTCCTCCTCCTCCTTCTCCTCCTCCTCCTCCTCCTCCTCCTCCTCCTCCTCCTCCTCCTCCTCCTCCTCCTCCTCCTCTCCCTCCTCTCTCCTCCTCCTCTTCCTCCTCCTTCTTCTCTCTACCTTCCTCCTTCTTTCTTCTTTCTGTACTGGGGCTTGAACTCAGAGCCCAGGCATGGTCCTTTAGCTTTTTTGCTTAAGGCTGGCACCCTATCACTTGAGCTATATAGCTCCACTTCCAGCTTTTGGGTAGCCAATTGGAGATAAGAGTCTCATGGATTTTTCCTGCACAAGCTGACTTCAAACCATGATTCTTAGATCTTAGCCTCCTGAGTAGCTAAAATTGCAGGCTAGAGCCACTGGTGCCCAGCAAAGTTCTTTTATTGAGATGGAGTCTCATGGAACTTTCTGCTTACCTGACTGGGAACCTTGATGTGTCTGATTACAGCCTCTCAATTAGCTAGGTTACAGGCATGATCTACTGGCACTCATCAAGGTACCATTTTTAATCCTCAGTCACAGAGGAGTCAACCCAATTATGGACCAATGGACTTTCCCTTCCTTTAACCTACAGCCTTCCTTTTATTTGTGGAAGTGGAGCTAGCATATGTGCTTTGCATCAGAACTGACCCAAGGAGGAGCAGCTCACTTATTGGTGTACAGAGTCAACTAGAAACTCAACTAGAAACTTACTGAGTGTTTCAAAGAGCAAATTAGGCACAAATTAATGTGAATTTTCATGTCAAAACATATGAATCAGGGTCACATTAAGAGAGAAAGTTAGCCTGGTAATTGTAGATTAATGTGGTGCTTGCTGCAGATTTGGTCACATTTGGGGTACCTGAAGAGGTTTCAGAACCACTGCTGCTTGGGTGATACTTCCTTGAATGCTCCTGTATCCTATCTGAGTGTGGCCTGCAGTGCTGTGAGTTTTAAGACTAAGTCATTCTGAAGAACAGGGAAGGTTGAAGGTCATATGACCAGAGCCTCATCTACAATAACTGGGTCCAAATTCTGCTTTCACTTTCTACACTTTCTGCAACCTTCAGCAAGTCTCTGTCTCTGTCTCTCTGTCCTTCTCTGTCTGTCTCTGTCTCTGTCTGTCTCTGTCTCTCTGTCTCTGTCTCTGTATCTCTCTGTGTCTCTGTCTGTCTGTCTGTCTGTCTGTCTCTCTCTCTGTCTCTGTCTCTCTCACATTCTTTCTTTCAGTTGCTAATGGGACCTGAACTCAGCCTTATACTTGCTTGGGTGGTACTCTACCACTTGAACTATGTCTCCAGCCCAGCTTTTTTTGTTGATTAATTGGAGATGGAGTCTTAAGAACTTTTCTGCCTGGGCTAGATTCAAACTGCGATCCTAGCCTACCTATCAGTGAGTTTCCTAATGTCAGTATGGATCAGAGATGATTGATTGACAGTAGGATTGATAACTGAATGTATTGTTTAAAGACTAACATGCCTGGAATGGTGAGTGGCTGCTATGGTTTGAATTTAATTTAAGTAAACACCAGAAGTCCACATGGAAACAGTGTCCCCACGATAACAGTATTAGGAGGTATTGTGGATCGTTAAGCTGTGGGGACTAGTGAGAGGCCCTTGAGTAATTGGCGATGTGCCCTCAAAAAAGACTATGAGACTTTGAATTATATTAATATTTGAAATGGTCCACTGTAGAGAGTTTGTAAGTTTTCTATCATTCTTCCACTTCTTTCTGTACTACCTCATAGACAAAAGAGTTTACCAGTTTCTATCTTATTCTTATATTTTCATTTGTCTCTCCAGTTGATAGAACAGCGATCATCAACAGAGGCTGAATTTGTAAATCATATTCTATTTTCCCGTTCAACTATTTGATAATTTCAGAGAGACTTTATTCTCATTTCTGATTCATCTTCAACTGGCAATATTTGTGATTTCAGGTCCTTTATTTAGCTTCCATTCCTACTGACATGAAACTTTTAAATGGGTTACCTTTAAAAGAAATACTTCAGTAAACCAAAGATCTTTTTGTAATGCAAATAAATCTTTTATTTTCTTCTCTAGAAATATACTATGTTCCCTAAGCCTTTACCTCCATACAAGCTGTGTCTTCATTTGTTGTTGTTGTGGACAAAAAAAGAATGTGCATATATACTATCTGCTTGCCCATCCCTATCTAGTCTTTCCAATTAGATATCATTATGAAAAAAAAATGAGTAACTTTTCCATGGTGTTAGAAGCTAAGCTAGGACTTGTGATACCATGTTTATGGGAGCGTTTATAGAACACAATTTAATTATCTTGTTCCCATTATAAAGAAGCAGTTCTACTAATATATCAAACAAAGTAAGTAAATATGACATCTCCTTGTACTGAAGGACTGGATAGAGAGTGTATATATATCATGTCCGAATGATGATCAGACTTAAGAAGATGGCACCAATCTCAGGCTCTGTTACTTTTTGTCTTTTCCATCATCTAGGCCATCAGATGCCCACAGATGGCAGCACCCAGACTGGGGCAGGCTTATGCTCAGCTGAGCATTGTTCTTATTTATCTAACCAAAGTACATGGGACCGACAGGATATCACCCATACCCAGAAGTTCATTGATGCAATCCTTAAATTCTTCCTTCTGGTTCTAAAGCTTCTCATTTTTTAGAGGACAGAATTGTCCCAAACTTCTGCCTTGAATGTTTTCTCCAAGCTGGCTTAGAGAAACCATGTATAACTTTACCTCTAAGTGTATTTACAGGCATATCATTTTCTCCATTTTATAATGACATGGCTAAAAGGAGAGTAGGTACCGCCAGAGCCACCTGGAGATGAGCATTCAGGGCAAGACTCCAAAGGGCCTTGCCTTTTTCACCAGCATGCTACAGAGCAGAAGGGAAATCTGCAGCTACACCTTCTTCCTGTTCTTCCTCATTCTGACACAGCAAGTTTTATTTTTCTGTTCAGAAGCTGAAATTTCCAGTTGGCCTATCCAGGGTAGTTTTTCATAGTCGTATAACATTTTATTGCATGAGTGTACCTTGTCTTAGAGTCAATGAAGACTTGAAAATGGCCAACAGATGTCCAGAAATGTTCATCACTGGTTATGCGATGGGAAAGGCAAATCAGAAGCATAATGCAGTATCACTTTACACCTGCTATAATATTAACAAATCCTATATCATACAATGCAATATACTTTTCATTCAGTCTGTTGTCTTTTCACAGATGACTGCTTTGGCTGTGTAGAACCTTTTTGGCTTGATGCAATCCCATTTATCTATATGACTTTTGCTGCCTTTTTTTTTTTGGAGAGGGAGGTGGGTCATATCCAGGAAATCATCGCCCAGACCCATGCCAGGGGGTTTCCCTCTAGAGTTACTTTCAGTAGTTCTATAGTGTCAGATCTTGCATTTGCTTTAGGCTGCTCTGTTTGTAGCTGATTTTTCTGTATGTATGAGAGTGTTTGCATTTCTTGCCTGTGAAAAGCCCCAGTGGCTTTGACATGAATAATATCCTAGAACATTCTGAATTCAGTGAATTAAGTAGTTAAGGATATTCTGCAAGTCCTAGCTCAGTTGCTTGGTTTTGAGCAGTCATTTGGCTATTTTCATCTCTGAGTGCCTCATTTGAAAAATAAAGCAACTGAGCTGCAAAATCTCACAGGTTCCTTTCTCCATTTTCAAGAGAACATGTGATATCGATGGCTGCTACAGTTAGCATTTGCTCGTGCTTTTATTGTTTTTAGCAATCAATGGGAATTGCGACATCTCTCAGGCCTGCAGATATCTAGTCAAAGCCCATTTATTGATCTTTTTTCCCCCACTGAAACTCACACATAGATTAAAAAAGAAACCACTACAAGACCCAAATTAATTTTCACTAGCTTAGTATATAATCTAGAGACTGCTCATCTCCCTAAAGCCCAAGTTCTTCTCAGAGAATAAACTGTGCTATATAATCTTTAAACCACTTGACCAAGTAGAAAGCCTTTCTAGAAGAATAATTTTTTTTGCATGTGGTATTTAATTGTAAATCACCTGGTCATACCACCGATTTTTATTTTTTTAGTTGGACTGAACTTTGAATTCACAGCCCGGTGCTTGCTAGGCAGAATTCTAACATGTAAGCCATTTTCTTAGCCCCACACTGTTTCTGAGGATATCTGGTACAAAAAGAGCCCCTACCTTGGGCCACATTATCTTCCCCATTAGCGCAGACCTATGGTAATCATTTTATTTGGGATAACTTCCTTCTCAGTGCCCAATAACTGAGAGTGATTTACCTTTGCAGCAGTAAGGCATGAAGGTAAGGAATTAAGAAACCATAATGGGAAAGTATTAACATGGTATCAGCTGCCCTCTGTTTTCCTTGTATTAGGTCATTATTATAATCGTAATTTATATGTCAAGAGAATGAAATCCTACATTATTAATTAGCAAAGCAGAAATGCCAATCCAATGTATTCTGGCTCTGCCAGGTTTAGTGTCAGTCTAGAGGAACTAAGCACCTGGGCCCACTATGATATAAGACTCTGGTCCATCACTGGTTTGGTAAATATAAATTGCATCTGAGAATGTGGAACAAGCTTGTTCAGCAAGCCACAGCTAGGCCTCAAGAAGGCCTAGGTGACACTGGGGAGGGAGAAAGTCCCTCATTCATAGACTGTTACCTTCATCCCACAATGATGCAGAAAGTTTGCTTTCCCTCCGTTCTCTCAACTTTGACTTATTTTCTATCTCCCTCTTACTGAGGGTGCTAAAGCTGTGCTCTCTCTCTCTCTCTCTTTCTCTCTCTCTCCCCCTCTCCCCCTCTCCCTCTCTCCCCCTCTCTTTCTCCTGCCTTCTACCTTCCTTCTTCCCTCCCTTCCCATTCAAAATTTGTTTCAGCTTCCTCATGTTCATTTTGTTAAACTGTCAATTGTTGAAGGGTTTATTCCATAGATTTTCACTCCTGCATTTCTGTAATCAACTTAACCCTGTATACATGCATATGACCATGTGCTTACATGAGAGGTGGTATTTTGGGTCTAAGATCCACATATGAGAGAAAGTACTCATGGCTTTCTGGGCCTGACATACTTTGCTCAGTATATCTCCAGTCTATCCATTTCCCTGTAAATAACATGATTTCACTCTTCCTGATGACTGTATAAAACTCCATTGTGTATACATATATATATATCATTTTGAAAAATCCATGTATATGTTGTGGTGCATCTGGGCTGTTTTTCGTAACTTGGCTGTGGTGAACAATGCTGCAATAAACTTGGGTCTTCAGGTGGCTTTGTTGTGTCCTGTCGTACAATCTTTGAGGTAAATTCCAGGAGGACATGACTGGATCATAGGGTAGCTATATGTTGAGTTTTATGAGGAATCTCCATCTGATTTTTATAGTGGTTGCACTAATGTTACTTGTGCAAACAGTGCATTAGAGTCCTTTCTCCCCCATAATCTTACCAGCACTGGTTCTTGTTCATACTCTTGATGAAGATCAATCTGACTGGAGTGAGATGGAATCTCAGTGTTGTTTTGATTTGCATTGCCTTTATGGCCTGAGATGTTGAGCATTTCTTCATGTATTTATTGGCCATGTGTGCTTCTAATTTTGTTATTTGAATATGTGACAGCCTGGTTGTTGGGGTAATTCTTTGCATTCATACCTGACACCTGACTTCCAAAAGAAATGGGGCAAGTATGTGTAGGCTGGGCATTTCTACTATATAAAATGACTCCCCTGACTATGTTTGATTTTGATTAGACTTCCTTTCCCTTTTGTGCTCATTTCTCCTCTTTTTAATTTCTTATACTGTACTAAGGCAGATTCAATTCTTCTCTGATCCCTGTGCACATTACTTTTGCAGTTGTTTTGAGCTAGTTTTTGGTGGGTTATCTAATCTCTGGGCCTTTCTACTTTCTGGTTGTAACTATGAGCCCTCTTTCCATTCCCTCCCTGTAAACCTAAGACCCAAACAATGTCCAGGAGATTTACAGCGTTTCTGTAAAGAACACTCAGGCACATCTAAAGCTGACTAGTTTCTTTGCAATTAAATGGCAGGGGAAAAGATCTTGTGAATAGGTTCTTAAAAGCAGGAGATAATAAAAGTAGAGCTCCAACAGGAAATTAAAAACAGAAGGTTTCCTCCTGGTTAAATTTCTAGTCAGTTGGTGAAATGGGAGCTGAAGAGTTATAGATAATGAGCAAGGTTTCCAAAACAATTAATTGTTTTGGAATACTTATTACTTAAACCCTATACATTGTCCTAAAGAATTTATTACTATAGATTCTTAGGACCAGAGTTGTAAAATGTTGACTGATAATATTTTCATGAGTATTTTTCTTCCTTCAGTGGATAAAATGGAATCCATCAAGATATGGAATGCAAAGGAATATTATGAAGTAGTGAACCATAAATAATAAACTGTAGATATATGTGACTCAGATGAATCTTGTAATTGGCTAACCAACAAGGGAGGTTCTAAAAACAAAACTATATGATGCGGTGTGTGAAGAACTTGGAGCCATCAAATGTCTATAACACTCTTTCTTTTTTCAAAGGAGCGAACACAGAATTAAGGATAATAGTTTTGGTTGGGGGTGAGGTGAGCTCATAGGTCAATATTGTTGATAGACTGGTTTGGGATTAGGCTATAGGATTTTCATAAAGTTATTAAAACTAATTGTTTTTTGGTCCTGAAGCTTGAACTCTGGGCCAGGGTGCCATCCTTCAGCTCTTCAGCTCAAGGCTAGCACTCTACCACTTGAGCCACAGTGCCACTTCTGGCTTTTTCTGCTTATGTGATGCTGAGGAATCGAACCCAGGGCCTCATGCATACAAAGCAAACACTCTACCAGTGAGCCACTTTCCCAGTCCCTAAAGCTAATTTTTTAAAGGCCTATTGTATTGACCAATGTGACAGTCCTTCCTAATTATGACCATCAGTTTTGATCATCTATCCAATATCCCTTGAAACAAATTGCACAATTCAGCTCATCAAATTCCACATTTGGGGTCTCTGAAGTTTCTACTAGTCCCAGACATGCTATGGATGTATAGTCCAGCTCCTTATGGAGTAGACTGGCTTGTAGATCCTAATGGTAGGAACAAAGGTCAAGGTGGAAATACACATGCACTGGAGTCGGAGTGGCAGGAAGAAGTTTGTGATTTGGGGCTGAGCAGAGAGAAGACCACCAGCCTTTGGAGCCATCAATTTCTCTGCACTTAGGATATTTTCCTTCCTAATAAAGACACCCTTCTAATGGGTCACTAGCAACAAAGGTACCTTTGGTCGCCTGGTTTTGATTCAGTGACATGCTCGGTAACCTTTGGGTTACAAGCCATGTTTATCACAAATACTTGTGGGTGCTACACATTGCACACCATGATGCATGGACCCATTCTCTTCCGAATTAGCACATGGATGTGGTTCTGAGCAATGGGCATCTTCATTCTCCACATGCTTTTGCTTGCTCCAGTAACTGGCCTCAAATACCTTAGTTTAACTCTCATCATTTATTACTCTATTTTTTTTTTTTTAAATCTTAGCTCAACCCTCATGGCTTATTACTCTATTTCTTCTATATCAAGATTTCTGGTGTGCTGGGTCCAATGACGGCAGGACTTCACTTGAAATGATGCACTGAATTGTAACCCCTTTGTCCAACTACTTGATAATAATAACAAACATGAACAAATGAAATAAAATAAAATGATGTACTGCAAAGAGGGGAGAGGAGCCATGTCAGTTAAAGTCATTGACATCAAGACAAAACTGAGATTTTTCCTTTTTTTGGGGGGGGGGGTCTCATTCCACAATTTTCCCATTTTATCCCTCCTCTAGAGGAATCTTCATTAGGCTGAAATTAGACCAGATTGTTCTCCTGCTAAATACTCCTCCCACAGTGCTCAGAACAGAGCTGCAACATCTATCACACACTCTTTATGATCTAGTCCTGCCTACCATGGATGGCCATCACCCTGTCCTCTGTTCTGTCCCCTGTCTTCTTTTTGAGTTCCTGAGTCAGGTCTTGACCTCTGCAAGGCCTGTGCAGGTGAATCCCTCCTCTGCCTCAGGTTTTTGCAAAACTCCACCATGAAGATTTTCATCATTTACAGAAGGGTCTTCCCTGATCTGTTGTGGCCTGTCCCTACATCAGGGAAGCTACTGATGACCCTTGATCTTTGCTACATTTAGTCATCTCTGAAGTTATCCTGTTCCCATGTGTGTTTATGGTTTCCCTGGTTAGAATGAATCCCCAAGAGAACAAGGCTTTGATTGATTGATTGATTAATTAATTGATTGATTGATTGATTTGCAGTATTGAGGATCGACTACTTCAAAGCCTCATGCTTGCTAGGCAGGCTCTCTGGCATTTGAGCTATGCCTCCTGCCCCCTTTTTGCTTAGGTTATTTTTGAGTTAGGGTCTTTCTTTAGGCTTCTCTGGTTCACTGAAGATGACAGGCATGCACCATCATTATTGGGCATTAGTTAAGATGGAATCTTGTGTACTTCTTTGCTACCAGGCTGGCCTTGAACTGAGCGTTCCTGTTCTCCACCTCTAAATAGTATATTACAGAGTTGAGTGACTAAGCTCAAAGATGGTGATTGGCTTGCCTTTGAGTTCCTTGACCTCAGAGCATTGCCCATCTTCACCCTCCCCCTCCCCCCAGAAAACGTAAAAAAAAGATAAACTGAGAAATGAATTCATCATTGCAGTGCAGGGCGATTATAATGCTCCCAGTGAACATGCCTCAAATCCTCCCATATTTCTGGAATACTATTATAAAGGGTAGAAAAACAGGGTCTCACAGCTGGAATGGCAACTAATGAATGCTGTGAGCCATTAGTATACATTTAAATAAATATTGCCGAAGAAATAGGCCGACATCAATAGGCTGAGTTTGTATTTCTACACACTAAGCCCTAGTTTTCTGATAATCAGAACTGGGTTAATTGGCCGACAATGGGTCTTCCCTTTTAGGGAAATAGACATTATCAGCTCCAGCCAATTTATTTTTCTTAGCTGAGAAATCACTCTTGAATTTCAAAAGGTATTTGCCTGGCCCTTGTTCTCTTTCCTTTGATGGGAATGGTTTAGCGGAAATAGTTACTAGAACCAGACGGTTCAAATACTTTATGTATTTTTCATGGGCTAGTGCCTCCATTTCCACATTGCATGGGATTCCCTCCCCCTCCCCAGCACCCACAGTCCAAGGATTTTCTCATAGTCACCCTGGGCACAAGAGTTCTGCTTCTGTCAGGCTATCTCAGTCATCTTCAGTGATTGGTGCTAAGTAACTCCCTTTACTGAGCCTAGGAGGGCATCCTGGGAAAGGAAGTCAAGGTCAGCTTAACATGCTCCCAGCTCCCTTGCTGAAAGGAGTGCTGTGCCTTCAACTTCCCACAGCCCACCTGCCCTCCGCAGCTCATGGGCTCTTGCTCCCTTCCCCCATCCCTTGCTTGCTCTCAGAGCACTTGGTTTAGCCCTATGTTCAACCCATTCTGCTTCCTGACAAAGAGCCCTGTCACTGTTGAGGTCCCTCTCTCCATGTTCACGGCAGGGCATTTGGGGACCTTTAGCCTGAAGGGGCACCCTAATGGGAAGGACCTGGATTCACACTCAGCCCATCTTCCCAGTCTTGCTTCTGTGAGTTTTGGGAGTCAAGATCCAAGCTGTGTCTTGACCTCCATGTCATTTAAGGTATGCTTTGGTGTCTACAATGTCCTCAAAGTTTGCAGGGATCCACATGGTACAGTCCTATCTGTTGTGGAGTCCTCTCTACTGTTATACTTTGAAGAGAAGGTGAACTAGTTTTTCAGCTGCTTGTAACTCCTGTCTATAATCCTACCTATATGGTAGGTAGAGAATGCAAGGAATGCAGTTCGAGACCAACCACGGCAGAAAAATGGACAGAACTCCTTTTCAACCTGTAACTGGATATGATGACATATACCTGTCATCCCAGGCTTTGAGGAAGGCTGAGATTGGGAGGATTGTGGTATCAGAGCATCCCAGGCAGAAAACTCCATGGCACTTCATCTCAAAGGAGACAAACTGCACATGATGACACATGTCTGTGATCCCAGTTATAACAAACCTAAAAATAGGTAGATTGCAGCTCAGGTGCATTCCTGATGGGAAGAGCAAGACCCTGTCCTAAAATTAACTAGTGAAAAACAGAGCTGGAGGCGTGACTCTGGTATTGTCCAAGCCTTGCATAATTTTAGTACTGAGAGGGGAGGAGAGGTAATTGGGGGAAGGAGAGAGGGAAAGAGAAGGGGGAATAAGGAGGAAAGGAGAAGAGTTTGGTTATGTTTCACTGTGGAAATAGCCTAAAGAAGCACAATGAGGCTGGAAGAGTGACTTAAATGGTAGAGCACCAGCCAAGACCAAACAAGTTGGATGAGAGCAGAAGACTGAGTTTAATTCATTTGCCTGTTGCCAGTGATTCCTGTTTGTAATCATAACTACTCACGAGTCTGAGACCTGAAGGATAGATTAAAGTTCGGAGCTGATATGGGAAGAAAAGTCTGTAAAATTCCATCTCCAATTAGCTAGCAAAATGTTGGCCTTGGAGGCATGACTCAAGTGGTAGAGTAACATCGGAGCCAGCAAGCTGAGGGGGAACTCAAAACTCTGAGTTCAAGCCTTAGCACCACTTCCCTTCAAGAAGAGAAAGAGCATACCAACCCTGCAAGGAGCAAAGTGGGGACTAGAAATAGACATTGATAAGCAGTTGCTGTAGTCTTTGTTCTCAGAGATGCTCACGTCACAGAACACCATCATATTTGATTGCAATCCAATTCTTTTGTGTGTGTGTGCCAGTCCTGGGGCTTGAACTCAGTGCCTGGGCACTGTCCCTGAGCTTCTTTTGCTCATGGCTAGCACTCTACCACTTGAGCCTCAGTGCCACTTCTGGCCTTTTCTGTGTATGTGGTATTGAGGAATCGAACCCAGGGCTTCATGTGTGCTAGGCAAAAGCTCTACTACTAAGCCACATTCCCAGCCCCTGTAATCCAATTCTTACAAGACAACTGGAGCCCTCACATATTTGAGAGAAGCACAACAATCTGGGGATTGCTCTAGAATAACTCACTTATTGTGTTCTAGAATCAGTAAGATCATTGGAAACCATCATACTGGGCCCAGTAGGAAGGGGTTTAAATATTTATTATGATTTATACCTTTTTGAAGGATAGACATGAGAAAAGCCAACCTGCAGGAATATTTTCCATCATTTAGTTTCTCAAAATGTACTAGTGTTTTCCCTTTCATCTCTTAGTTGATATGTAAAACACAAAACGTGCATATGACCAGGCTGTTGTGTGGTATTTCAATACAGATGAACAGCATGTGATGTTTAAAGGAGGCTCAACATCTATCTTTTCAGACATACGGCATTTCTTTACAAACATTTAAAATTCTTCTAGCTTTTTTAAGGCAGTACATAATTGTTTTCTAAAGTCATCCTATCAGGTAATAATAGCACACCAGAATTTCTTGTTTCTATGAAATTGACATATTGGACAGTATTGAACAGTGCTAAGGTTCAAATTCAGGGCCTAAGGCTTACTAGGCAGGCGCTCTGCCATGTTAGCCCTTTTTGCTTTAGTTATTTTCCAAGTGGAGTCTTGCATTTTTGCCTGGGCTGGTTTCAGATAGCAATTCTTCTATCTATAGCCTTTCAAATAGCTGGGATTACAGTCTTGCACCACAATGCCCTAGAAGAGTTTTTGATTTACAGAAAAATTGCAAAGTAGTAAAAAGGGTTTCTATAAACTGCATATCCTGTTTCTCCATTACACTAAAATAGTCATTTGTTACACATTAATATTGGAAAATTTTTACCAACTAAAGTCTTCAAGGTTGTCATATTTCCTAAGATCTCATCTAAGTCTTTTTTCTATCTCAAGATCCCATCCTGGTAGCTACATTGCATCTACTCAGCATGGCTCCTGTCTCCTCAGATGATTCCTCTTTGGAGATTCTCCTTGTTTTATTCTGACCCATTACCGGCATAAAAATAGTGTTTATGAGTGTGTGGTATGTATATGTTGTGTGGTATGTATGTGGAGTATATGGTGTGATGTGTGTGGTATGTTTGATATGTGTTTGTACATATTTGTACATGTTTTTACGTGTGTGTGCATGCATGTGTGCTCACATGTGTGCATGCGCAAGTGGATTTTTATATAAAGGGGTTTCTCTTTACATTTTCATATACTTTGTTTCATATGCTTTGTTTGCTCATATACTTTGCATGCCTAGTCATGTCAGAAGAGACTGAGAAGAGACTCTTGGAGAAGAGAGATGTTGATAGAGAGATGTTGGATTTCTAACCTTAGCATTTGCTTTGGTTTGGGGTGTTTGCATGGGGCCTTGCTTTTCTGGCATGCTTTCTTGATCTCAGTGTGAATTTGCTGAGACTATTTATTATTCATCAAGAGTCAGTTTCCCTCTAAATACTTCACTTAGCTGATGATTGCCTTTTTAATCACCACCACCAACACACAAACAGAACTCCTTAGCAATTTCAACTGGCTGTGCTGCTATCTTTAGGAACATTTGTCTTGCCTTATCCCCTCTCCTTTTAAAGACATCTAGTTTTCTATGACATTGTTTACTTTCATTATGCTTTAATTATAGGGTTCTGATAACCATGGAGGAGTGAGAGAGACATAAACTGCGGTTTTGTGGGTGATTCAATGCCAAAGCAAAGCTGAGGTGTTTGATAGTCAATAACAGTTGTTTCTGCAAGTGTTTCCCAAAGGCAGGGACTTTGTTGCTGTCACACAAGCAAGAAAAGGGTAAGTCCTTCCACAGATCCCCCCCACAGTTTCCCTAACTACTTGTGAAAACTCAGGCCTCTCATCTGATGTGTGTGTGTGTGTATGTGTGTGTGTGTGTGTGGGTGTGTGAGTGAGTGTGTATGTTGTCATTCTGGATAGCTGGCTGTCCCCTGGCAGAATGCTTTTTAAAAGGACAGGTATTTTGTGTGAATATATAGCTTACCGAAATGAGTGGTTGACCTGGGCATACATATACCTCAGTGTATGTACACATCAGATGGATTGAAGAGAAGTCCTAGTTGAGCAGCTATAATTGAGACCACTGGAGAGTTAATTGGGTTTTTAAGGAATTTGGTGTCGTTCTATCCAGCAAGCAACAATGTGGCTGCAAGTTAGCAGCTCTGTTATTGGTGGCTATGGTAACAAGTGCACATGAGAAATAGACACAGGCAGTTTCCAGGTATGGCTCCGCTGCTGGGAACGCCACCACGCACCTCAGGTTCTTCACTGTCCTCTGCTCTGCTGTCACTAACATGTCAGCTTTCATCATTTCATCATCATTCATCATTGTACTTATTGCCTTGTATTGTCATTGGAAAGTCAGCTCAGCGATTAACCTCAGCCCTTGCATCCTGTCAGAGAAGAATTTAAGCCAGGTGTGAAGCATGATGGAAATGATAGAAAGTCCTTTGAAAGCACACCCTATGGGAGTTTGGGATAAGCCGAGCCAGAGTATGCTCCTCCAAGTGCAAGAGCCCCTCACTTTATTTTGCCATCATCAGGTCCATGCAAGAATGTTAGTGTCACCCGATGCAAATCTCAGGAATGAAGTCTCCCATCAAAAGCTTAGTTCTAGCTAATTCCAAAGAAAGAAACAAGACTCTGAAACATTGGAAAGATGGCAGGACACTACATGTGCAGAAATTCCACAGCAGCAGAACTAACATTCCT
Source organism: Dipodomys spectabilis (assembly GCF_019054845.1). Taxonomy (NCBI): domain Eukaryota; kingdom Metazoa; phylum Chordata; class Mammalia; order Rodentia; family Heteromyidae; genus Dipodomys; species Dipodomys spectabilis. The sequence goes on along the minus strand of NW_024870834.1, from coordinate 21,788,118 downwards.
TATTGTCTTTTACTGGGAGAGAAGTAAGGAAGGCAGGGTCTGGTAATCAGGTGGAGCTCTGTTTTGGTATAGACTTTAAAAGACAAGTGTGTATTGTGTATCTAAGCAAATCCAGCACATGGGATTGACTGCGCATGCCCAGATTCCTGAGGCTGCCCACCGCGCATGCTCAGGTTCCTGAGGATAACTGCGCAAGCTCAGGTTCACGGGGCTGGCTGTGCATATGCTATTACAGAATTTGCTAGCAGGCCATCTCATAGAGATTGGTAGCCTGTAACTGGAGTCCCGGTATTGTGGGGTCCAAAAGTCATCGTAGGTTCTTGCCCTTATCTCCTATGCGTATACACTGGGTAAGGGCTCTGCTTTGCTAGATAAGCCTGAGACTTGGTGCCAGCTTGTCTGGTCCCAGGAATTTTACCAAAATCTGGGTTAGCACTTTTGGGGGCTCTTGGGAAGATGGTTTAGGGGCTTTGGTGGGGGGAGTATTTCTTACACATGTTGGGTCCTTTGGGTAGGTACCTGGCCCTGGTAACCATGGTGAGTATCTCTCTGTTGCCCTGGCAATCAGGGGCCCTTTGCTAGCTGCCTGCCTCAGTGGTTACAAAATGGCTGCTATGAATACTGTCAATTTTCTGGGAGTCAGACCTGGAGTGGTGCTGGCAGTGGCTGTCTACATCCTAAATAGCTTTAGCAGTGTTATGTGGCCATGCCAGTTAGAAGGAAAGGTTAGAAGGTTGGGTATTAAATTGACACATTGAGATTTCAAATAACATGAAAGAAAAGCTTTAACCAAGAAGTGAGAGGAAGTGGCTGCAGATAGGGCAAGAAACTGCCAATCACCGGCCTATTGTGTATTGTAAGAGTTTGCTTTCAGGCATCAAGTGTCAAAACAAATGCCACCTGTGTGAAAGTGGACGCTGTTGCCTCTGTGTCATGCCATTTCCGGAGTTAAGATAGGAAGACAGGAAATGCTGGTGGCCATTCCATACGAATGTTTTGGTCAGTGTCCTTGCTCTCTCCATGAGGTCTGTGAATATCAACCTTGCTGTGTACAGGAGGTTGGTGAAGGCAAGTTAGCCTTGCTTTGTTATAGAAGATTGTGTTCTCCCCCCCCTCCACCCCCCACAACTCAAAAGTAAAGAAAGAATTAAGGAAAACACATAGGCATATAAAACCGACCTTATTAATTCTGTAGATATTCACAGAAAATGCATACTTTGATGCCTTGATTATCTGCAGGAGATCACTAGGGACAGAGGCCTGATGATAATTAACACCTACACTTAGAACAAAACACAAAGCCTCAGTGGGCTGCAGATTTCCATATCCACTAGTATGTTACTGTAGGTAGAAAGGGCTCTCCTGCCTCAGATTTTCCTTTGCTTCACTTCCCAGCCCTCTTCTGTTGTGTCTTGCTGTGTAATAAACCACAATTCTGTGGGTTGGCTGAGCTTGGGTGGGGGTTCTCACTGGGGTGTCTAATGTTCTTGTTCTCATGTGACAGCTGGGGTTCCAGCACATGATCTGCCCCTGTGCTTTGAGTGTGTACAGTATGGTAGCTCAGCTCAGAAGCTGAAGCTTTCAGAAGATCAAGTAGGATGTTGCAAAATGTCTTTTGACCTGGCTTTGTGAGGGAGGGTTGTGTGCACTCTCTACATTTGTGTGGGACCATCCAGGTGAAGTGGGCAGACAGACCTAGAGGTAGGATACAATACACACCATCCTTTGAGACAAGCCACAGCCCTTGCCCTCTCTTATTAGCAATTGACAGAACCAGAAGAAGCTAGTGAGAAAGAGAAGAAGCAAAGGGTGAGGATACTGCCATATACAGCAGATAGTGAATCTAGGATGCTTGGAGGTGCCACCCTGGTACCTTAGAGGACTCTTCATGCTATGTGAGTCATGGAAGTTGTGAATGATGACAGCATCTTTACCTCTGCCCTTTGCATTGACCTCATCAGAACACACACTAAAACAAGTCAACCCACTCTGGGAAGATTCCCCAAAAGACTAAATATACAGCTACCCTATGACCCAGCAATTCCACTCCTGGGTGTTTATCCAACAAAGCACAAACAAGGCCACACTAAAGCTATCAGCACAACCATGTTCCTTGAAACATTATTTACCATAGCAAAGATATGGAATCAGCCCAGATGTCCCCAATGGATGGAAAAAACTGTGGTATATATACATAATGGAATTCTACTCACCCATTAGAAAGAATATTGTACCACTGGTAAGGAAATGGAAAGACTTGATAAAATTATATTAAGTGAAGTAAGCCAGACCCATATAAACATAGATTACATGATTTCTCTCATTTGTTGTAGGGAGAATGTACCTGTAAATCTACACGTTAAAAACACTGGAACTTGATAAATTAAACAGGTCTCTAGGCATTCACACACAGTGAGGAAAGAAGGCTATTCTTAGGAGGGGAACACAAAAAGCACACTAACTATATGCATCTAAATAATATTTATCAAAATGAACTCCAGGAAATAGAAACAAGAGGATTTTTTTCTTTGTTGCTATTTTCTTTTCCTTTTGTCTTATTTATTCATTTATCTGTTTGGGGAAGGGTAAGGGAGAGTAATGGGGCACACAGAAATGGAGAGACAAAGGGTGAACAAATGCAGCAGTTCTGCTCACTAGACACTATGTTGAAAATGAACTTGTGGGTGAGAAGGGAGGGAAAAACTGAGAGGGCAAAGAAGGGGTGACATTGTTCAAAAAACGTATACTTTATCTAACTTATATAACTGTAATCCCTCTGTACATCACCTGCATAATAATAATTTTAAAATGCATGAAAGGAAAACCCAATACATGTAACAACCCTAGGCTGAAATCAAAACTCATCCTGAGCTTTGGTGTGCTATTTCTATTCTTTATGGGCAACTGTCTCCTCCTGCGCAGGGCAGAGAAGCAAACGTTCTATTCCACACACACACACACACACACACACACACACAAAGGATTAGAGTTGCTTTTATTAACAGCATTGTCTTTCTTTTTTATTTGTGTCAAGGATACAGAGCACATTTAAAACCATCTCTACGTAGGCTGAGTGCCTCAAATCCTTCTCCTTACATTGGTCTTGGGTGAGTTTTCATTGTAACTGCTGTTTCACGAGAATGAATGGCAATGGAGTTGAGTTTTGGGACTTGTAAGGGATCCCCGGAAATTCCTCTGCTCTAAGACCCAGGAAGGCCATAATTAGCAAGCAGAACAAGAATGAGGAGGTGGGGAAGAGGGTGGATGTCTCACTGTAAACTATTGGTTTTCACCCTTCTACGCCTCCATCTGTGTTGCTGCTGAAACCTGAAACACCCTTTCCCCCCACTCTGCTTGGCAGAGTCCTACTCATCCCCCCAGATGCAACCCAGCTGGTGGCTTCTAAGAGAATCCAACCCCTCTGCCTGGACCGGGTGCCTCTGTTGTCCTCTGCACCCACAAGTTTGGTGCCTGTCACGGGACAGTGGTGGATTATGGCTCCCTAGGAACTAGGGATAGCTCTTAGCCTGGCACATCAGCCAAAGTGCAGGGTACAGAGGTCCTGGAAGAACTTGGAAACTGGAACCCCCAAACACACAGTCAGGCACATAAGTGATTATTTTCTGGCAATGATGGCAGATGGCTTGTTCTTTGCCCTGATCAAAACAGAACAGACACACTTTTCCAAAGTCCAGGATAGGTTGCTGTTGTACTGCCCTGAGGAAATGTGCTGTCACTCCTGCAGATAAGAGTGAACTATCTCTTGTCTCCTCTCCGAGCTGTCTCAGCCTCACCAGCTGGTTCAGGACTCCTGTTCTCCTGCAGACCTTTGAGTCCTCTGGGTCTTAGAACCTTCCCTTCCCAAATCCCTCTGGGCAATGCTGTTCCTATAGGTTGGCCACAGCCCTGATTTGTGACCCAAGTAAGCAGAACGCATGGAGAACATGGCAATGCTGTCAGATTTCCTCATTTTGTTAAGCTGTTGGATTTGAGATTCATTTAACTATGAAGAAAGTGATGTGTGTGTTTGAGCATTTAAGAACAATGTATGATAAGTGTGTGAAAGGTGGTTGTGAAGCCTTGACAGACTTTTTATTTTGTGGCCCTGGGGCTTGAACTCAGGACCTGGGTGCTACTCCTGGCCTTTTTTTGATCAAGGCTAGAGCTCTACCACTTGAGCCACAGTTCCACTGCTGGCTTTTTTCTGACTAGTTTATTGGAGGTAAGAGTCCCACACTTTCCTGCCTGGGCTATCTTGGAAGCATGATCTGCAGATCTTAGCCTCCTGAATAACTAGCATTATAGGCAGGGCTGACATGTTCTTCACTGGATCCGATTAGTAGATCTGGGATTGTTTAGGGAGTTCAGTTGTTCATAGCCTAGAAAAAAGGTTGAGATGGCTGTGGTAAGATAATTTTCCACAGATTTTATGAAGACCATTTCTCTCTAGCCTATGTGGGTGCCCACATAGCTAGTACTGACTCTGGATGTATTTCTCATTATGAACTCAACTGCATACCCATCTCAGCAGTAGTCACATTCAATGTGTGTGGCACTGCCCGTGTCAGACGACATTCTTGCTACTACTTCCAGACTTGAGGAAGATATATTTTTATGTTTTTTGCTCTCCTATGCTTTATATGAATGCTCTGTGAATTTGCTCGAGGTTTTGTCACTAGTAAGCAGCAGAGTGTCCCTCAGAGTGAAGTTAGAGATGAGCTCCTCAATGTTTCCCTCAGCTCTGTGGACATGGCACCTTCTTGCTACCAGCTGCACACACCAGAGGTGAAGGTCATGTTGGAGGGAAACCGTGGTAGTAACAGTTATATAGAAGGCCCTATCCTTTCAATTTCTTGATCATGGGGTGCTCATTGAGGATGGTTCTGTGAGCATGCTCCCCCTCCCCCAAACAAGCATGTCTTCCACTTTGTCTCCAAGGCATGTCCAACATAGCATTTGGAAAGCTGGTTTTATACATAAGAAAGACAGGCTGTAGAGCTTCCCCTAAAGCTAGGATTATAGGTGTGAGATGTGAGGATTGTGGTTCAAACCCAACCCAAGCAGGAAAGTATTTGAGACTGTCATTTCCAACTAACCACCAAAAAGCCAGAAATGGAGCTGTGGCTCAAGTGGTTGAACACCAGCCTTGAGTGAAAAAGCAGAAGCAAAAGCACAAGACCCAGGAGTTCCAACCTCAGTACCAGCACTAAAGACAAGAGAGAGTTTACTTGTTTATGAAGTCAGGCGGTCTGATTCAGGGTCAATGATTAGACATTGGAGCAGAACATTTAAAGTTGGGAACATACCAGAAGAACCAAAGAGGTGGCTTGCTGCTCAGAGTTTGAACACTGTGTACAAAATACTTTAGAATTCAATAGCTCTCGAATTTAAACTGAGGAGACAAGGCCTTTCTTGGCTGTTGAGCAATCTTCTGAAAGTAATGGCATCTGTGGAACTCTTCATTGGGAGCAAAGTCCTCCTCTAGCCAGCTCTGGTCCCTAGGAATCCAAGCTTGAATCATCTTTTAAAATTCTCCAAATGGCAATCTGTGTATTTGAATGTCAGATGTGTCACACACTGCCACTTAGGAAGAAAAGCAAAAGCCTTAGAACTTTGACATGATTCTTAAATTAATGTTTTCTGGTGGAAAATTACTGTCTTATCTTTGCAACTTAATACCTTTTTGTGCAATTTTATCCAACTTCTTGAAAGCACAGGAAGTAAACAACCACTTTTCATTGTCTTCCTTTTCTTCCCTGCTAGCAGCCAGAAGCAAGCCAAATTCTTTTTCTTATTTTTAAAACATTTACTTTTGTCCTTAATTGACAGCTAAAATTGGCCAGTGCTGCTGACTTTCACCTCTAATCCTACCTGTTCAGGAGCCTGAGATCAAAGGATCAAGGTCAAAGCCAGCCCAGACAGAATTCATGAGACTCTTATCTCCAATTAACCAGCAAAAAGCCAGAAGAGGATTTGTGGCTCAAATGGGAGAGTGAAAAAGCTCAGGAACAGTTTACAGGCTCTGATTCAAACCCCAGTACCAGCATCAAAAATAAAAAATGTATCATGCATACCAGGCTTTAAAATATATACATACGCATATACATATGTCTCTCTAAGGAAAAACGTATCACCTCTCAGTTATTTTTGTCTTGAAAGCATTTAACACCCATATTCATATCTTTTGTGAATACAAATTATCGTTACTGGGTCATTAAAGAAACTTTTCCCTCTTTTGTGTTTGAACTTACAAATTTCTGTACATACAACAACTTAGGGTAAAAGATTAATCCTGGAAGATGTTTCCTTTAAGTAATTAAAATGACAAAAACCATAAATATAGGGTGCCAATCAAAGAAGAGAAGATCAAATTATGATTTGTTTTTCATACTCTGAAGAGTTAAGGCCAAGACTTGTCCCAGGTAGGAGGCAGGGTTCCAGGAGGGTAATAGAGGAATGCTGTGTGATCTGAAGCCTAGACAGAAATGACACATCCCTTCTGCCGTCTTTTACTGGTCCCAAGAAGCCTTTAAGGTCAGACAGGTATAAAGGTTGGGAAATAAGTGTTGCCTATTAGAAGATTGTAGCCATTTTTATAACTTTCCAAAGAGGTGAATTGGTCATAGATTATTGAGTTAAACAAATAATGGGTTGAGTGTGGTGGCACATGCCTGTAATCCAAGCACTTGGGAGGCTGAGGCAAGTTGACTGAGAATCTAAGGCTAACCTTGAGCTAAGTAGTCAGATCTTGTCTCAAATAGATAAATAAATAAATCTTTAAAAAATGCTAATGTTGGGCTGGGAAGGTGGCTCAGTGGTAGAGTGCTAGCCTTGCATGCATGAGGCCCTGGGTTCGATTCCTCAGCACCACATAAGCAGAAAAAGCTGGACATGGCGCTGTGGCTCAAGTGGAAGAGTGCTAGCCTTGAGCTGAAAGCTGAGGAACAGTGCCCAGGCCCAGAGTTCAGGCCCCACGACCAACAAAAAAAAAAATGTTAATGTAAGCAAAGAGCTTAGAACAGTCCTTAATATATAGTGATTATTCTTTATTATTTATTATTGCTGATATTTTCTTTTGGGGGAGGCTGGCACCAAGATTTGAAATCAGGGCCTTGTCCTTACTAGGCTTGCTTGCTCATTCAGCTGATGCTCTATGACTTGAGTCATGCTTTCAGATCTGGTTTTTGCTGCTCATTTTGGACACGGAGTTTCATGGATTTTCTGCTCTGGCTGGCTTTGAACTGCCATGTTCCAGCTCTCAGGTTCCTGAGTAGCTAGGATTATAGGTGCCCAGCTTGTTACCTGTTATTGATACTTTCTGTGTAGCAAAACATTGAATTGCCTCCTGTCTTCTCTCTCACCCTCTCCCTCTCCCTCTCTCCCTCTTTTTCTTTCTCTCCCTCTCCTTCCCCTCACTCCCTTCTCCTGTCTCTCTGTCTCTGTCTATCTCTGTCTCCTTTTTTTCTCTCTCCCTCTTCTCTTCTCTTCCCCCTCTTCCTCTTTTTCCCTTTGTGAACTGGATGGTGAGGAGCCCTGGCTTTTCAGCCTTGAGCTGAGGGCTGATCTCCTTGTCATCTGGCAGGATGTAAGGAGACAGCTAGGTGTTTTATTTGTTTTTGCTCCCCTTCCAGCAGGTGCTGTGGGTTCACAGGCTTCTAGAGTGTTCTCGCTTGTCCTTTGCTCTCTGTCAAAAGGGGTCCTGATCCTTGACTCTGACCATGGTCTCTGACCATGGTAGTGTTTCCCCAAACATGAGTGGCATTTCCACTTAAAAGGAAAGTAGTCTTATGAACATGGGTGCTGATTTATACTTTTATGATACTGTTACTTAAATGTGTACAAAATAAAGTTGTTTATAACCTGAACATGGTAGCTCTTACACATCTATGAATTTTAAAAGATGAAACTGGAATTGAACAGAGCAGATTTAAAAGTTATAGGAAAACCTCAGCCTTTCAAGATAGCAGAATTAACCTAATAGGACAGGTGATGCTCTTTTTCTGAAACTAATGAAGACTCCAGATCACCATGGCCTTTGGTGCCCCATTGCTCCCATTCTGCAGACCTTTCCAGTACACAGACGTGGGGACATTTGTAATCCTTTTCTTCCCCAGTAGGGAGAATTTGAACCCAAGACCTCCTGGGTACTAGGCAAATGCTTTATCACTTGAGCCCCACCCTCAGCCTTTTCTTCATTTTTTATTTTTATTTTAAGATAATATCCTGCTACCTTTTGTCCCATTCTGGCTTTAAATTTAAGAACCTCCTGCCTCCACCTCCCAAGTAAGCAGAGGTTACAGGTATGTAATAATTTTCTCTTAGCTTACAGTAATTAACAAGCCACCAGCTAGTGTCACCTCGGTATTAAACCTAAATGGAGCACTGAACTTACTTGGTGGGACTAGGTTATAAGATGATATCTAATTTTAGTGCCTTTCAATTTTTAATGTATCACCTGAGGTCTTGTTCAGATGCTCACTGAGGCTGAACTCAGGTGCCAGAGATTCTGCATTTTAGCGAGCTCTCGGGTTATGCTTATGCTGTTAGTCCAAGGAAGACACGGTGAGTACAGGATCTGATGCTGCTGCTATTAGGAGTTTTAACACAGAGATACGTAAAAGGCAGGTGAGTGGAGTGTTAGAGTGACCTTAATTCCTATAGGAATGGAATCCTGCCAATAAGGATGAAGCCATATGTACCAATCCACGACATCAGCCAGTACCAGGGGAAGAAGCAAGACCTGTAAAGCCCCCTGTTAATCATGGGTAATCCCACCAAGTGTGATCTTGCCTCTCACAAATCAAATGTCCCTTTTTACCCAAGCAGATTTCATTTGTCTCTTCCTTCTGTGACCCCCATCACATTTTGCTAGTCTTCTAGTTAAAAACTCATGGAGCTTTCTTTTACAAGTTTAATATCCTGAGGGCAAAGATCATGCTCTGTTCATTTTTTGTACGTTTTCTACATCAGACACATAACCATTTGTGGAACTGAATTCATTAGCTCAATAAATCGTGGTTGTGCCCTTTGCTATTTGCCTAGCAAAGGTTCAGTTTTCTTAAAATTCTAGGAATTTTGCTGCTTTTGTTTTATTTTAGATTTTGCTATTTTATTTACTAGTACTGTTTTTTTTCTTTCAAGGAAATATTCCTAAACTTTAAATTACTGAAATTTAGTCTCCAGTATTTGAGTATACATGATATTTTCATTGTTTGCTCTAGTTCTCAGGTATACTTTGCCTTTTTGATTTGGTCTGAGAATAAATATTGATATTAGAATTATTTGGTTGGTAATTTGTGTGACCAAATTTTGTTTTTTTTCTAAATAGTTTTATAGCAGTTTTCTAGGGAGAAGTACAGTGGAAATCTGGGTATCAGTGGTTCATGGCCATAATTCTAGCTCCTGAGGAGGCTAAGATCTGAAAATCTCAGTTCAAAGCCAGCCCAAGCAGACAAGATTTTTATCATCAAATCACTAGCAAAAATCCAGAAGTGGAGATCTGGATCCAGTGGTAAATAACCAGCAAAAATCTAAGCAAGACCCCAAGGAAGGAGAGAATGGAGGAAGGAAGGAAGGGAGGAAGGAAGGAAGGAAGGAAGGAAGGAAGGAAGGAAGGAAGGAAGGAAGAAAGGGAAGGAGGGAGGGAGAGGGGAGGGAGGAAAAAAGAAAAAGAGAGAAAAAGTTTAGTAGATTGAATTGTTCTTTAAAAGAAAATGCAAGATTGTAGAAAGATACTCAGATGTAGGCTTTTGCATAAAATATCTGTCCTATGAGAAAAAAAAACCCCACACATTGCTCTACCTTATGCATGAACCAAATACATTCCAACTCATATTTGGGATCAAAAAGTTCTCTGATAATATTGCAAGAAAGAAATCCAGAAGTCCCAGTGGGATATCTAACACATATATAAATTGGTTGTTTAGCACTTCAGGAGCAAAAAGAAATCAGGTATATATGAGTGGTGAGGCAGTCTTCTCATGGTATTGGTATGAATTTGCTCTTCTAGTTCTGCTGCTCTGCTCTGCCTGTATGCCTAGCTTTCCATTCACCCACCCATCTACCCACATATCCTCGCATCCATTCAGGTGCCTGCCTATCTACCCATGCATCCACCCATTCCCTCACACATCCATTCATCTATACCCTTACCCCCATCTACTTGTCCATCCATCTAGCCCCTCAACCCATTCATTCATCCATCTTCTCACTTACCCACCCATTGACCCATCCATACCTCTACCTACATAGCTATGTGTTTATTTCATCATTCATTTAGCTGAAAAAAAATAAAACAAAGGCCAGGAAAATATACAAATATGGCCCAAGAATCTTGTTATAGTCTCCCAATAAACAGAATCAACATTGCCCTAGAACTTGTTAAAGAATTATTTGAATTCCAATGGAAACTTACTAAGTCAGAAATCATGGTGTCAGGCATCTATTCTAGTAGGCCTTTCAAAGGATTCCCATGCATGCTTGACTTTGAGAAACATTCACTGGCTTACTATGAACTATTAGAAGGTAGGCACTTTTGAGGACACCACCTGCACTGAAAATAGAGCTTCAGTAGTCAAATTACCACTGTCTTGAGTTTTACAGTAGTTATTCCCCTACTGCTTTGTGGTTTTGTTTCAAGACCATTCACTGCTTAATAACAGTGTAGAGTTGTCCATCAGCATGAGCTTTGCTCTTCAATATTCCCAACTTCCTTCCTTCCTTCCTTCCTTCCTTCCTTCCTTCCTTCCTTCCTTCCTTCCTTCCTTCCTTCCTTCCTTCCTTCCTTCCTTCCTTCCTTCCTTCCTTCCTTCCTTCCTTCCTTCCTTCCTTCCTCTCTCTCTCTCTTTCTCCATTTCTCTTTCTTTCTCTCTTTCTCTCATTCTTTCTTGCCAATCCTGGGGCTTGAATTTGGGGCCTGGGCCTGACCCTGAGCCACAGTTCTACTTCAGGATTTTTTTGGTGATTCATTGGAGGTAAGAGTCTTACAGACTTTTCTGTCCTGGCTGGCTTCAAACCACAATCTCAGCCCCTGACTAGCTAGGATTATAGGCATAAGCCACCAGTACCTGGCTGTCTTTCCTTTTATATACAATATATCTGTTGAAGAACCTGAACTGTCAGGAGTTTCCCAGCTGTGGATTTGTTGATTCTGTGTGTTCATGGTGCAAGTTAAGATGTACCTTGGTACTTTCTGCACAGTGCTCCCTGTATAGTGACAGCTGGGTATAGAGACCTCAATAGTTTCAAGTCTCATCCTTTGGCTAGAGATATTACATTTTTTTTCCACAAGGACCATATGATACCTAGTTTTCTCTGTTTTGTTAATGTTAGTAGCCACAGAAATTCAGTCCCTAGATATGTTGGGACTTGCCTATTGGTGATATCCTATTATTTCATTTTCATTTATTATCTGGAAAACACATAGGATAAATTGAAATCACTCTATGGCTACTCAGTGATAGATTTCATACACGAAAAGCTATTTTTTCCTCTTATTTACCTAGCTTCTAAGATACTAAATCACTTCCCTGTCATGTTCAGAAGGTGACTGATGTTTTTAATATACAATAATCTATTAGATTTAAGCATTTGGAAGAATATCAAACCATAGCAAATTGTATCTTATCGAAGCCCTCATTGTCTGGCTATGTGGCAGCCTCTGCAGCCTGACCCCTCATTTCTTCTGCTATGAATTCAGCACTCTCTGGCTCTTTTTTTCCCTCAACTATGCATTACCTGCCCTATCCAAGAGTCAGATATTTCTCTGAGAAATAGTCCTTTTCATGGGAAATTATGTCAAAAGCACAACCTACTTACTTATGACTACTGGCTTGGTCCCTTTTGCTGAGTCTTTTCAATGTGCAAATGTCTCTCAGTTTGTCTGTGTTTCTTTTGCTGTATCTAGATACAGGTGTAATACATCTCTACGTTTTTTATAACTATAACTATATATATAAATTAATTTGAGTTTCTGCTATATCATGAATTTATACTGAATGTTCCAATTTAGGGCTCTAAGGTTTATTCTCTTCCATGGCCATTTGTATCTCCTTTTGCCCACACCAATAATCATGATTCTTTAGGACATAGAGGATGCTGGGTTAGAATTTCTTAACATGAATCATTTGCTGTATTCTACTTTATAATTACAATTGTTACCAATTATCATCCCTAGAAAGTTAAAAAGTTACACATACACCTTCTTTATTTTTCTGTACTATTTTTATGATTATATCTATTCTATTATCAGATAATGGTGATTACACGCCCTCCTCTCTTGCATTTAGCCCTCACCTCATATTGGTCCTGAGGCTGTCTGAAGCGCATTCTCTAGTAGATGCTTTCAGATGGGATTAAAGGAGCTGTCTGCACTGAGTTCTTGCAGGTTGAACAGAGTCTGTGCTTTCTGAACTTCAGTTTTGTTGGGCATTAATCTCTGGATTCTATTTTATTTTCTTGAGTACCCTGAAGGTGTTAGATCATTTCCTTCTGGCATATGACATTGTCAAGTCCTGACAATTCATTTTACTTTAAGTACTTTTTTTTTTGCCTAGCAGCCAAAAGGGGTTTGCTTGTTTGTCTGTTTAAAGTCATGTCATTTTACTAGAATATCACTTGGTGCTTAGTACTTTATTGTTATTTTCACATTTGTCATTTTTGTAAATTATGTGTTATCATAGAATTTCTAATCTCTTTGAATTTTAGGAAGATTTTTTTTAATTACAGGCTTAAAAAATTGTTATGTAACTGTTACCAGAGTCCTAGGTCAGAGTTCTGACTCAAGGATACCAATAAACCAGCTTTAGCCACCTGCAGCCGCAAGAGAGCAATCAGAGATGGATGGTGGTGAAGCAGGGAAAGAATGTCTTCAGTGAAGGCCTAGCACGAAGGAACAAGCAGACCAGTGTTCTAAGCCTCATCAGCCCTCAGGCCCTCACAAGAGTGTCAGGATTAGACTGGAGCAAGAAGGCTGTGTTGTCAAGCAGTGTCAAGCAGGTTCATCATTACCCCAGGTCTGGATCTGCGGGGTTTGGCTGGTACCTGGAAATGGTAAGACTTGGGGCACAATTTGGTTTCTATTGTGAGACTCCTGATACAGGTGTAAGAGCTGTTAGGTTCTCTGTTACTGGATTTTGTGATAAGCTGGGAAAGGATGAGAGAGCAAGCAGACTAGAAGGAGCAACTGCCGTCAGTCAGGACAATGCCTGCCTCTGTCAAGCAGCGAAGAGCATGTCAACGGAGCCCCTGCTGCTGCAGCCTTTACTTTTCTCCTCCGCCTCCGCCTCCTCCTCCACCTCCTCCTCCTTCTCCTCCTTCTCCTACTTCTCCTCTTGCTCATCCCCCTCTTCCCTCTTCCTCCTTCTCCCCCCTTCCCCCTCCTCCTCCTTGTCATCCTCCTCTTCCCCCTCCTCCTCCTTCTCCTCCCCCACCTCCTTCTCCTTCTTCTCTTCCTCCTCCTCCTCCTCCTTCTCTTCCTCCATTATCCTTATGTTATATCTTACTTAAATGTGTTCACTATCTTTCCTTTTCTTTAAAAAACTTGCCACCTCTCCTTTCTTGATATCTGAAAGATTATCCAGTTTTTTTAAATTCACTTTTAAGTTCCTTCTAGTTAAGCCTTTATTTCTAAAATTTCTAACCTCCCCCTAAATTCTGTCACCTCATTGTTGATATTTTCTAGTTTTGTTTCATGTTATCCTTCATATCTAGTATATTTTCACATTGTCTTTTGGCAATATTGAATATTATATTTTAAAATACAACTGATCTGGAAGCCAGAGGTGGAAGTCTAAAGTACTTCCATTTTCCATAAAGACATTCCAGGGGCTGGGAAGGTGGCTCAGTGGTAGAGTGCTTGCCTTGCATGCATGAGGCCCTGGGTTCGATTCCTCAACACTACATAAGCAGAAAAAGCTGGACATGATGGTGTGGCTCAAGGGATAGAGGGCTAGCTTTGAGCTGATGAGCTGAGGGACAGTGCCTGCTCAGAGTTCAGGCCCCATGACCGACATAAAAAAAAAGACATGCTATTCTTTTTCCTCTTTTAAAAAAAAATTACAGTAATATTGGATGAACTTGTGTCCCTTGCTTTTCCATTGTTCATTGACTTGCAGTGTTAGAAAGAGAGTTTGAGCTGGGAACTCATGCCTATAATCCTAGCCATGCAGGAGGTTGAGATTTGAGGATTTCAGTTCGAAGCTAATCTGGGCAGGAAGTCTGTGAGACTTTTATCTGTAATTAACCACCAAAAAGCCAGAAGTGGAGGTATGGTACAAATGGCAGAGTGCTAGCCTTGATCAAAATAGCTCAGGGACAGCACCCAGGCCCTGAGTTCAAACCCCAGGACTGGCACCAAAAGAAAAAGAAAGATACTTTGCTCTACTAGCTGTCTCTTATGCTACTGAGCTCCTTCTTCTACTGTTTTCAAGTAGTGTTATAAAAATAGGTGAGTGTGGTGGCTTGTCCTGGGGCCAGGGAGTGGCTGATAACGTGGCTATTGGTGGTAGTCCTTCCATACCTGTCTTTTATTATTTTGGGGCAATACCTTGACTTTTATGTGGTCCTTAAGCCTTTAGATTTTGCAATTCATCACTGTTTATACATGGAGATTTTGGCAGATCTAAAATCGGATGTGGCTGCTATTTTTGTTGTCTCCTCAAAATTCCTTGCTTTGGATTTGAGAAATAATCACATTTTTGGATGTAGGACAAAAATGTATAAATAAAATTATAAGAAGTAATGAAAATGATTTGCTTCTCAAGTAGACTAGATTTCAGAGATAGATACATTTAGATTCTTTTCCTTGCTCCAAGCAAGACAGGAGTAATGCAGAAGAAGTAAATATGATGGATGGGTGGATCAGCACAGTTTAGGGTCCTTTCAGGCTGTGTATCCTCAGAATGCAACAAAGTTTATATAGTGCTTTACAGTGAACAGATACTGTCTCAAATGCTTTAGAAATATGTATTTGACCCTTGCCTCTCTCACCAGTCTCACAATGCTGTCATATACTGCAATTACACCCAGAGGACCTGAGGGTGACATAGTTGACTTTTTCAGTACTACATAGGTACTTTGAGAGTGAGACCACAAGCCTGAATCCCTGGCTACCAATCCTACATTCCTTCCATTAGGACATTCTGCCTCACCGTCAAGTAGCATGAAGATAGAAAAGAAACTTCCTGACGTTTAGTATGTGTTGTTTATATGAGTATTATGAAAGCTGGGTGCTGGTGGCTCACACCTGAAATCCTAGCTACTCAGGAGGCTGAGATCTGAGGTTTGCGGTTTGAAGCCAACGAGGTCAGTAAAGTCCATGAGATTCTTATCTCCAACTCAGAAAAAGCTGTATGTGACACTGCCTTACGTGGTAGAGCGCTAGCCTTGAGCACAAAGAGGCTCAGGGACAGAGCCCAGGCCCTAGGTTCAAGCCCCAGGACCAGCAAAAGAGAAATAGAAGAGTATTATGAATTCTCCAATCTTAAAAAAAAATGAGGGGGGGGGCAGGGAGCAACTGTTACTATAGAGTTCTTTTTTTCAAACACACATAGCTGTCTCCATTCACAAGTGACTTCTTATGTTCCAGACATGGTCAGCTGCTTTGCATGCATGCTCTTACTTAATCCTCACCACCTGGCAAAGAATTAGCACCATCCTTAGTTTGCACAGGAGGAGGCTTACTATAGCTTAGACTGTCTTGCTCAAAATTATCCTGCTGTTAAACTGGATCTATGGACATAAGACATGTATTTTATTTTTAAAGGCTCTAGCAGCAAACAATTGACTCTTCTCATCATTCTGGACCCTATGATCTAGGCACACACACACATACATACAGCTGCACACACACCATACACATGTGCACATATATACATACACACAGATGCACACACATGAGCGCACATGCTCAAACATATGCACAAGAGAACAGGGGAATGGGAGGAAACTCAGGAGCAGTGTTGTGATTGGTGGTGGTGGGAGGGACCCTATACTGTCTAGAGGGCTTGTAGGAGGGGAGGCATCTGTTACTATGTTTCCTTGCTTTTTCCCTTTCCATTTCCCTCCCCACTTAGTAATTAGCTTATTGAACCTCAGAGTGTAAATCCTATCTCTTCTTAACTCACCTCCACATGTACTACGTTCTTGTGCTATTTTCTGAGTAAAATGTCTACTTAAGATCTTTATAACCTGTAGGTTTGGTGGGTAGGGCTGTAAAAAATACCACTGGCCCTGATTATTGTCACAGTCACTATAGAAGGCCAGGAGCAGGGGAAGCCAGATCTCTATGGTACCAAGAGTCGGATCACAGCAGCAGCCCTTTCATTGCCCTTCTGAAGGCTTTTGCACATACCAACCAACTCAGGCCCTGAACTTTTCTATATTACTCTCTTCCCCAGAAACCATTTTCATCTTCCTCATTCCCCAAATCAAAAGCAAACTCCCATATTAGACTTTCAGGACCCTCGAAATACTCCTTTGCTTCCTGAGCACCTTGGCAGACGGTCCTTTGAGAGAAGAGCATAGGTTGGTCTAAGCCTGCAGCTTTCTCTTCCTTCCCTCTGCCTTGCTGTCCCTTTTGCCTTCACTGGGTCACATTTTGTTTTCCACCAGTTACTGTAAAAAGAAATCGATTCTTTTTAGCTAAAGTAAATTACATCCAACTCTCCTTACATGGAAACAAGGCACTAAAGTGCTGACAGCTACCATCTCAGGAGTGGATGGATGCTCCTGCTGTTTTCCTTCCAGAGTAATCAGAAACAAACTGAACTGCTGAATGGCCATTCCATAAGGAGAGGAAATGGTAACTAAACTAGCATAGCTCCCAGTAGGGTTTGCCACATTTCTGTATAATCTCCACTGGCAAATTACAAATGCAAGAGAATTTCAGAATGGGCCATACACTCAAACACATTTGAAGAACCTGAATAACTCAGCGCATATACACGTGAACTGACTTAGTCAATTTCTAGAGCATAGTAGGGGCTCAAAAATTTTTGATTGCCATCCTCTAGTTAATCATATCACCGTCTTTCCTGAAAGGTCATCCCTTGCACAGAAGGAGAAGACCCAGGTAGCACCACACTTGTATGTGTGTGGCCAGCAGCGAGCACAACATGCATAGAGGCTCTCGATGGAGACTCAAAAAGAAATCCACAGAGGAACACTCTGACCATTTGCTTACATTATTGTATACCCCAAAGGCAGAACTGGCATCTTCTGCTGTTGATCTGGCAGGTGATAGGGACCCAGGACACTTCTGAGTTACAGAGCGGGGAAGAGCTGGGTGGTTACTTTCTGCTGCCAGTTTTGTTTAACTTTCGTCCTTGGCTGCCAGGCCATTTGACTCTTTGGTATAATCCCCGTTGTGGCCTAGAATCCATGGACAAGACTCTGGGTCTTAGAGAAATAGGGCTATAGGTCTATGAGGTTTATTCTGATGGCCCTTGTCACACTGGGCAGGTGGCAGAATTTACCATGTTGATCTCAGAAGAGCACTTTGCTCTGGGCCGCAGATGGTCTGTGAGGTGCTCTCCACAGCATCTCCTCACACCTTCCGGCATACACCATGGCAGTCCATTTCTCACTCTTCATTCTTATGGTGTTTTATGCTTGCCTTTCACACCACTCATGGGTGGTCAGTTTTGGTCTCTTTTGGTGTGTGCTGTGTAGGAGGCTGTCAAATCTTCTGTTACAGGGACCTGGCTTCTACTCCAGGGATTGATATTCAATAGGACATTCAAGGACACCAGGCTGCTAAGTGGCAGCAATGCAGGAATCTAAGCTTCATTCATCAGTCAGTCCCCAAACTCAGGTTCTTAATTAGTAAGTCTGTCTTGTCATAGAAATTGTAATGGTTCTATTAGGGCAAAATAATGTGCATGAAATAGGCGATCATCCGGTGATGATTATAATAGTAATTGTTTATTGCATCTTTAAAAACTGTGTTAATTGCTTATAGACATTTCAGTTCCCCTCCCAGCATTCTATGCATGGGTAATATGGTCACTGTTTTCACATGAGAGCATTGAGGGCCACAGACGCTAAGTGACTTGCCAAGCATCCTTCTAAGTAGCTCTAACTCTAATCCCAAATGGTATAATCCATAATCAGTTTTTGCCCGCTGTCAGGTCCCCCCCATCCTTTGATTTTCCCAGTCCTAGGTCAATTACTTCTACTGTGAACATAACAAGTACACAAGGGATAAACTGACCATATAAGATGCACATTTATGTATATGTAGATGTATGTATGTATGTGTATATGTATGTATGTGATCAACCTGTAGAAAATAATTCTCTCCTCATGGCTCTATATTTCATTAAGTACTTAGCGAGAGGCTTGGGAAGGACAGTTTAAAGGTAGCAAAGCTGTCTAATGACAAACTCCACCACCACCCCCAATTCCTCCCCTGCTTCTTGCTTGGCTTATGGTTGAAGGGCCTGATTCTGACAAGGCCCCTACCATGTGGACAATTCTGGTTTGGGCACTGGTAAGCTTGCTACTGCTGTGTTACAACCACTGCTGAACCCTAGTCAGATCTCATTGCTCACATATATAGGTGAGTTGGTGCGGGATTGGGCTAGACTCTACTGGGCTTCAGGGATAGCTGGGAAGGCTGCGTTCTATAGACCTCACCTCCTCCATGGACCAATCAGCTGTGTAGGTTCTCCACATCCACATTCAGGCTTAGGCTGGGAACCAGCATGCTGTCATTACCAAGTCCTAAGGCTAAGCTCAAAATCAAGCAGCTCAAAACCAGGCTCTGGTAAAGGGAGGAAAACAGGCCAGAAGAATTAGAGCCATTCATGTAATCAAACCTACTTGAGACAATTATAATGTCATTTTTCTTTCTGAATTAAGATGAGAGGAAAGTACTCCTCGTGTATCAACAAGATCTATGACAATTACTACTTTATGGGAAAAGACCAAAGATTTGTATCCAGAAATAACCAGGCTCAAGTACTATTGCAGGGAAATAGCTGTCAATCTAGGCTGTGGTATTAACGTAAGTGTGTGTGTGTGTGTGTGTGTGTGTGTGTAAGAGATTAAAAAAAAGAGATAGACATGTGTGATAGAAACATGCCTCCATCCACTGATCCGTCAGCTTCCATTCTTGTATTATTCTGTGCCTCATTTCCCCCTCCTGTCAACACCCCTCTAGCACTTCCACAAGGTTGGTGTGTAGTTGATTGTCACCCTCTTGTCATTGCAAGGTTGAGCTCCTGCTGAAAGCCATTGCTAGGCCAGTCACCAAAATCTTTGTTGGTTTTGTACCTTGTGACCCTAGCCTGGCTAATTGGCCTTCAGAAGCTGTCAGATTCTGCTAAGGTCATTTGCTCCTGTCTTCTTTATAATGCAGTTCAAGCTAAATGGGTAAGAGACCAAATAATGAGAATTCTGCCTTAGAATACAATATACTGGCATTGCTTGAGCTCAGCGGTGAGCAGGAGTTACTCAGCAGAATATTTATTGAAGTGGACTCTGTCGGGAGTTTGAAAATGCATATGCAAAATATTTAAATGCCCAGTTACAGTCCCAAAATAAGAATGAGTTCTGAAGGATTGGGGTAGACAGAACCGCTCCATCTTACTGGAGATTGATTTGTCCGGGAAATTTAATGGCTTGGGGAACAATCAGTAAGCATTGCACATCACCCAGGCCAAGTGATGCCAGGGCTTCTCACCGAATGCCTCAGTGGGACCAAGTGAATCTGATCAAAGGAAACCAGGAAAGTATCAGGGGATATGAAGAATCATGCATCTAATTTGTTTAGTCAAAGTCTATTTCAACAACATTTAGAGCAGTGGCATCACTATCGTAGGCATTAGAAAAGCATGACTGCTTTGTCTGACTATACTGAACTGTTGCTAATTATAAATGTGGCTCAAGGCTGAGGCTTAGCTACGTGTTTAAAGTCATTTCCTTCCAATAAGATGCCTTCTGTCTGGATCTCAAGTAGCTGGCAATCCTGTTGACGTAGAACAGGTCTCAGGATTTTGAAAGATATGGGAAGGCTATTGGATCATTAGCCCTGGTATCTCAGCCAGGGCTCCATCAGAAAAGCAGCACCATTCAGATAGTTTTATTGGGCTTATTGTCTGGATTTGACTGAATGCACTTGTGAGCTCTCGTTAAATGATGCATGAAAGTTGTGATGTCTGTGGTCTGATGGCTCAGCAGAGTCAGCAATTGGAAAGGAATAGGGGACATAAAGCTGGGGAAGTAAAAACAAACTAGAACCTGGGCAGATCCCCTGGAATCCAGGAGAGTAGAGGTGAAACTATTGTCTCTCATGCCTTCAAGCGACCTTTTGAGAAGCTGACTGCCTTCTACTGCATCTGGCAGTGTCAAAGGGCAGAAGGAAGAGAGGGAAAGGACAAGGTGGGCCTGACTGCTGCCCTGATTATCCTCCAGTAAACCAGCAGATAAAGGATCATGTGAGGTCTGCAATAACCCCAAGCCCTGCTCTGATCAGAAGATTAGAGATTACAGCTGCCCGGGTGCTAGTGGCTCGCACCTGTAATCCTAGCTACTCAGGAGGCTGAGGTCTGAGGATCACGGTTCCAAGCAAGCCTGGGTAGGAAAGTCCATGAGAATCTTATAATCAAATGTGGTACTATATATCAAGTGGTAGAGCGCTAGCCTTAGAGGCAGTGCCCAGGGCCTGCATTCAAGCCCCATGACAGGTCTCCGCTCTCCGCCCCCCCCCTGCAAAAAAAAAAAAAAAAGACTACAGCTGTCCGTTGATGTCCCTATCTAGAAATTATACACGGCATATCTCTTGGGGTTAGCACTACCCTAGAACCAGGCAGGAAAGGTAAGTGTGGGAGACATAGTAGTTATGGCTTAGCTAGACTGAGCCCATTTATCACTCATGGCCCACTCAGGCAGGAATGATTCCTCAACTCACCATCTCATATGGAACAATCTTTACCTATTTCACTCACATAGGGAACTGAGTTCTTAGATTGCAGTATCAGCTCCACCTTCCTTACTAAAGATTTGTTCAACCAGATTGGAGCTATTGAACCCTTGAACTTGTAGTGACATCAAAAGGATTACTTGAGACTAACCAGAAATAAGTACAGTGCTACATATACAGTGCCATATGATGTAGAGATCTATAAACATAAATACATAAAAGACTGTGGCTATCATACACCCATATGTCCCACAAATAATATATAGATATTGGTATAGGATCAGCTGGTGATGACACCAGACAGTCCCATCCATGTACTGGGGAGCCCCAGAGACATGACTGACCTCCCTAGACAGTTAACACACGTTAATGAGCTGTTTGGTGTCAGATAGCATGAGAGGCCCCAGGGATGTGACACAGCACAGTGGCTAAGGTGTCTCCGCCATGGTGTTTCTGATATTTGCACTTGTATAATTCTTTGTTGTGGGAGGTGGTCCTGCGCATTGTAGGCTGTTTGCTAGTATGTCTGTTTACTTACCAAATGCTCATAGTCTTCTCCCATCCTACCCAACACCCTCTGAAGCAAAGATAATTTTAAAAAAATGTCCAGTCATAGCTCGATGTCACTCATATGAGGGCACAATCACCCGAAGTAGAAATGTCTGATAACAGGGAGGAGACAGACAAATACCACTGACATATTTTCAGTAACCCATAGGTACTATAAAGACTATAAAATAGGATAGCATGGTTATGTGATTACTAGGGTATTTTAGAAATGCTGTGGCGAAGACTGATGCTTGATTTGCAATGCAGGCTGTCCTCCAGAGAGCTGGGAGTAAACTATGCCCAGCAAAAGGAGAATCCAGCCAGTCTTTGGCATGGTGATAGGACAGAAATGCCAAGGACGTAGAGCTTGGGAAAGGAAGAGAAAAAGGAACAGATAGATGGGTTAGGCAAGGATATTGTGACAGGGGTGGCTTGATACATGTGTTACGGCACAAAATCTGAATTTAGCTGTGGGTCACAGGAGACATTTGGTCAGGAGAATGAAGTCATCAGATGTGTGCGTTCAAGAGTATGCTGGCTGCTCTGTAGTGGGACAAATGCCTCTGCTTCCCTTCCTTCCCTGTTGTTGCTGTTCTGCCCTCTGCTTCTCTGTCTGATCACCTGATCCTTAGGACCCACGACAGCTGGCAGTTTCTAGCTATGAGGATGTGTGAATGAAAGGCAGGGCGTTTGGAGTCTCTATGAGTGATGGAATTTGAGCTTTGAAAAGATGTCTAGCTTTATGAGGTTAGCATTTTTTGGGTACTGATATCCTCGTTTTAAGTGCTGGGCCCCATCTTTGCTCCCAGTTCAAACAGCCTCTAGGGAGTGGCATCCTTTCCCTAGACTGTCTGGAAAAGCCCCAGCCCTGGTGCATTTGAGAGGAGCGCAGAAGCCTCCTGCCCAGAAACTTCCCAGAATTCTCTCTGTTCCTTTTGATCACAAAAATCTCTGCCTCTGAGCTTTATCTCCTCCCTTTGTTCCCCATGCCTTCACGAGGTTTTCTTCTCCATTTTTATGTCATCTGCATTCAGATGGCACATGCACGTCCATTCACAGCCCGGTGCCTGAAAGAAACATGCTACACTCCCCAGAAAGATGATTGCCTTTCCCTTTGGACACCATTTGCATACTCCTGGTGGTGTCAAAGCAGGAAAGTAGATGGAAAAGGAACCCCCTGCTATAGGCAGTGGTGAGACATAGCCTCAGGCAGCCTGAGCCAGCACAACAGACCCTAGATGCAAAAATTCATTCCTGAGGTTAACACAGGGTCAAATCCTCCCAGCTCCCTCAGCCCCTCCCCCCATCCCCCCCCCCAGACTACTCAACAATGCAGGAAAATATTAATGCTTTTTAGTTCTGTTTTAATTTAAAATGCCAAAACACGCAAGTGATTTATCTAGGAAAACAATTGCTTATCCTGAATGCTGCTCTATAGCTTACTCTTTCTTCAACATTTATTATTTGGCATCATTTCAGTGGTATCTTCCAAAAGACAGAAGTCTGTTCTTTTGATTCAATGCAGGTTTTCTTGAGAGATACTGTCTATTTTTATATTATGGGGTGAGGTTTTCAGGACACATAAAAGTTGGAAGATATGTGATCAGAACCAAATAAAACTAAAGAAAAAGAAGATTGGGTTTGTTTGTTTTTTGGTGGGGTGGGCATGCAGGAGGTATTGTGTGAGGAATCCAGAGGCTTCTCTTATAGTTTTCCTAATAGATGCAATAGAATGGAGAGAACAAAATCTGATGCTAAGGAAGAAGATGGCAGCTGGAAAATTACTAAGTAAGAATCTGTTGCTTCACACCTTGAGCACAAATTAGCAATGCAAGGGTTTAGCAGAAAGTTTTGGCTGTCACTAGGCGATAGGAAGCCACGCCCCAGTGGTTGGTTTAAAATGAAAATCAACAATGGTTTTCCATGGGCCCTATGTGCTAGTGGTAGGTTTGTTTTGTATTTTATATGTGTGTGTGTGTGTATATATTAGGGGAAGGAAGGAGATTCACAAAATTAACCATGTCTTAGAAAAGTCATTCATGCCTTTGAATGAATTTCTCATGGGTGTCCTGCATATTTTGTTCTTTCTTTTTTTGGTGGGGGGGGTCCAGTGGTGGGGCCTGAACTCTGAGCCTAGGTGCTGTCCCTCAGCTCTAGCGCTCTACCACTGAGCCACAGCGCCACTTCCAGCTTTTTTCTTTTACTTATGTGGTGCTGAGGAATCGAACCCAGGGCCTTATGCATGCAAGGCAAGCACTCTACCACTGAGCCATCTTCTGTGAATAATCTGGATGTTTCATTTGATTTGAAGATTAGGAATAATCATATATACTCACAAATCAAATTCAACCAGTATTGATTTTTAGCTTTCCATGAACAAAGACTATTCCTGGTGTTAGATATAAAATAGGGGGGGGGGGAGAGAGCCCCCCTCTCGAACTGACTTATAACTCCCTGGAGTTTGTAATTAGAAAGAGATGATACAGGTAAATATATGTGCATGTGCACATATACTTTTGATGTAAATCCCAATTCTGGATTTTAAGGCACACAATTTTCAAAAATTTGACCTTCACAAAATCTTTCACAAACACTTTTTGCGAAGAAAGGCTGGTGCATCTTTACTGTGAAATGAATATTCCTTCATACTTTGAAAACCATTTCAAAGACTCAGATGAAAAACAGGAAAATGCAGTGTCCTCTAATTGACTCACCAACCGATGTCTCTGTCCCCAGTTTGCTCAAGGACAAAGTTTATCCCAAACTGGTCAGAGGATAATTACTATGGGAATGACCAGACCGATCCCCAAATACACAAAAGACACAACAGAATATACAAAATCTTGACATATAGCATTCACTTATCATTTACCTCTAAACTCCTGGCTGAAGATCTAAGCCAGAAAGGAGGTGGCAGATACTTTGAAGTCTACAGCTATGAGGATGGAACAGAGTCCTTTTTCTGTATAATAATAATAAAAGCCATTTAATCTTTTGCTGATACAGTCTCCTTTGCTTTATTATGTTGTTTATTCCCTGTGAGCCTTTGCTATTAGTTATAAAAATGTCATGGTGACAACCGCTACATCGTTCATCTCATAAAGTCCCAGGGATCTCATCAATTTTTCTGTTCTGTGCTATGTGCTGCAAACCACTACAGGCAAAGATAGGCTTAATCAAGGTTTGTCTTAATAATGAACACAATACACAGGGAGCATGGCAACGCACACGGCTCTGATCCAGGCAAAGACTTATTATAGGAAAATCTATATTTCAATTAGAGGCTTTGCGATGAGAGCCTCAGGAATCCCATACAAGACAAATCACTGTGAGACGCTTCCAAGTAGCAAGTGTGACCCAGCAATTTGTAATATTTAACTTAAGCACGTTTGCCATAGGTTTTAAGCAATCCATTACTGGTGGGAGGAAAAACCTGAATTCTTTAAAATGAAAATCAAAAAAACATCTGAAGTAACTGATTACTATTTTAGCTATAGAAATGCAAAGGAAATGTTATATATAATTTTCTTTTTGTTTTGGTCGGCTGTGGGGCTTGAATTCTGGGCCTGGGCGCTGTCCTTGTGCTCTTCAGCTCAAGGCAAGCGCTCTACCGCTTGAGCCCCAGCGCCACTTCCGGTTTTCTAGTGGTTTATTGGAAGTAAGATTCTCATGGACTTTCCTGCCCTGGCTGGCTTTGAACGGCAATCCTCAGATCTCAGCCTCCTGAGTAGCTAGAATTACAGGCGTGAGCCACTGGCACCCGGCTTATATATAATTTTTTGAGTTACAACTTTTTTTCCCTTGCGACGGACCAGCTCGGCCGGAACACTGGGACCCACGGGACAGGGATCTCGGGATAGGTGGGCAAAGGAGTCGGCGAAGTGACAAACAGACACAGACTCAAAAGAGTTGCATCTGAGTGTATCTTTATTGAGGAGAATTAACATTTTTATACAGTGTGTGATTGTGACATAGATTCTTTGTTTATTTAAGCACGTAATCAATTTTTTTTAAAGGCAAAGCATTGATGAATTACATGAAAATTAATGACTATCCCACCAACTGTTTAAGCTAAGTGGTGCGAAACAAGTCTAGCATATTGTTTAATAGAATGCGTCATCTATTTAGCCTTTTTATGTTTAATAATTAACAAACCTAAGACAGGGCTGTACTTACATTATACTCTTTTTAATTTTATTTTTATCCAACTAATTTCATCTTTATAAGCTCCTGTATAAGGAAATGGTTCTTGGTTGGTTCAGGAAATATGTTACTAACTTTATATTTTGTGTGAAAACACCATCTATTCCCTATAACGTAAGTTGGACTAAACTTAATCATAACTGTTGGGAGAATCTTTCTTTTTCTTATATAATCAGAGGTCTCTTCTTTTTTAGAACTCTCTAAACTACTAGGATAACTCTTTCTAACTTAGTTTAATTTATTGATTTTGTCTGTTGGACATATCTGGAAATTTTAAGTCTCTATATTTACTATGCGTGAGCTGCAAAACCGCTTGTGAAGTTGTAGGAGTTTCTGGAGGCAACGTCACATCAGATGATAGATTGATTGGGGGATTGCCCACATTTAATCTTTGGCCTTAGTCTTTATTACTTAGAGAAGCCATCTCTATTGGACTGGAAAAATACAACATGCTCTGTTCGCGGATCAATAGAAAAATAGCCAAAATGAGAATAAAGGCAACGAATGTACAGCCAAGAAGAATATAGTAAGAATAAAGGTAGAGGCTATAAAGGTGCAGCCAAGTGTATGGGAAGCCTTGAACCAACACCCGCTTCCTGGGGGCATGCTTCCTTGAAGCTCTTTGTCCAACGCAATCTCTCACACAGACTCCGCAGAAGGTGGCGTGGCACCCACTGGTCACAGAAAGATGTCCACTCAGCTGGACATACCAGGAACCACTGGAAGTGAAGAAACTTACGCGTTTGACCTTGTTTCTCTGGCCAGAGACTATTCATTGAACTTGCAGTCCCTTATTCTGTTGTCAATGTCAAATCAGAAGCCATCTATCCACCACAGGCAGCTTTATGGAAGTGCTCCGCCCACCTGCGCCAGCCTCTCTTTGCTGAACCCAGCTAAGGACTCCTTGCAGACACATCTTCATGGCTGCTTTGCCTGCTGTGATCTCTGCTCCTTTCCAAACGCTTGCTTCGGCAGCTTCTTCTCCATTGTGCCTCTCGGACTGGGTTCCAATGGTGGTTGGATACTGAGCTGCTTGTTAGAGGAGGAAACAAGAGTTGTATACAATGGCAGGCCTGAACTGGCCTGGAGGCAAGACAGACGCTCTCCCAGGTGGGACTTGTCAGGGCACAGGGCAGGCATCCTGCCACTGGGCCCTGGGTCACAGTGGTGAGCAGCAGTCACACTGGAACTTCTCTTTCTCAGAGAACAACGGGTTAAGTCTGACCAGATTGTCTTTTTTAGGGAATCCAGTTCTCCACCAACTCCTGGGGGATGCCTGGGGCTTGAGTCTATGCCAGGCTCCACTCCTGTCCAGAACCTTTCATTCCAAAAGTTTCAACCAAGTGTATGTGGCGTGGCATTCCCTTAATGCCTTTTACTCTAGAAAGATGACCTCCTCCTCCTCCTTCCCCTCCTCCTCCCCCTCCTCCTCCTTCTTCTCTTCCTCCTCCTCCTCCTCCTCCTCCCTTTTTGTTTCCTTTCCTTTTTCAGTTTACATTTTGAAACAGAAAACACAGATGCAGGGAATTAAGGGCAAGATTGAGGCTGGAGAGTTGCACCCCGCTCTCTATCCTGCCCCCCTCCCCCAGGTCCCCATGCCCTTCTCCAGCATTAAGCCGTATAAAGGCCACAAGCCACAAAATGAGGTGAGAAGAGGCAATGAGCCCCCTCTTGTCATGGAGAGACACTAGTTGACATTTTGCAAGGATTCTTAACTATAATCTTTTTCAGAGGTTTTCTTCTGCTAGTCAACAAATAACAGACATGTCAATTCCCTCCCAACTGTTTGTATTAGAAGGAGAAAGTGCTCTGACCTTTTCCTCCAGATGTCTTGGGAGGGAAGTCCTCAGTGGTACTCTGAGGCTGACTCAGTCATAGCACCTGGGGGAAATGACCATTGCTTGCCATCAAAGGAGATTGTGCTGCCCCTTCCAAGTGCCAAACAGAGCTTTGCAGGAAATCCAATGATCACATGAAATCTGAGCACACTATTGCTTCCTCCATAGTGCAGGAAGGTGTGTGAACTCATCAGAGGTTTTTATTTATTTATTTTCTTCTTGTTTTGATGTGTTGGTACATTTTTGCTGTGTTGTACCCAAGGCCCCACGCACTTGCTCAGCTTTTTTTATTCAAGGCTGTTGCACTACCATCTGAGCCACAGCTCCACCTCGGGCTTTTTTTGCTGGTTACTTTGAGGTAAGAGTCTCTCGGATTTCTCTTATAGGGCTAGCTTCAAACTTCCATCCTCAGATCTCAGCCTCTTGAGTAGCTAGGATTATAGGTGTGAGCCACCAGTGCCTGGCTGAACTTATTAGTTTAATATATCAGATTAGCTTTTCAGAGTGACCAAAGTGCTTCCCTGAGCCTTAATGGTGGGTGGACATCTCTCCTGGCCCAGTGCCCCAGCCTCTGCCCCCTCCACCCTTGTAAGTATGGTAGGCAACGTAGTTGGCATTGTTTAACCTACTCGTAGACACTTCTATGCAGTAAGATGGCCCTTGCTACACTGGTAGGAGGAGTGAGGGAGAAAGCCCATGTGGGGTAAATGTAGACTGCAGCCCTCTGGTCCCAGCCCCAGACTCCAGAGCCTAGGACATTGCTGGGCTAGATAGGCCCTGTGGGCACAGGTGTCTTCTTCATGTCTTCGTGAGGTTCTCTCTGGTACAATGCCTTTGCCTTTGGTTCAATGGTTAGACTGGTTTTCCACAGGGAGACACATTGGTGGCTTAATGTCTGCAGGACAGTGCTTAGAAATGCAGTTTCACAATCATGACCATTTTAATCACATTTTCCATTTGTTCTACTGACACTTTGAATTCCTTTGGACCTTTTGGGTGAGTGTTACTTATGGAACTCTATCAAGAAAGTAGGAAACATGGAGACTCTTGGTTTGCAATCTTTAAATGAAGACATTAGACATAGCTGTCTAGAGGTAGTGAATTCCCTGAACCAATTGATCAGGTCATCTTTGGACATTAAGTCAGTGACCTATTAAACTACATTGGAAATTCCTGAGCAAAGTATCAGTATTATCATTAAAAAGTGAGAAGTTTTTACTCATTTTGAAATAGGAACATTTGTTTACTGTACTGAAATTTTATCTTTTTAAGTTATGGGTTATATCATGTAAGTATAACCAGAATACATTTTAATATTTAATCATTTAATTTTTTCTTTAACTGTGTTTAAAAACAAGGAGTAATTCTCAACTTGGGTTCTATTACTTTGGGAAATTAGAGTGTATTCTAGTGGACCATGTTACTAGTTCAAAAAATATAAGATAATGTAAAAGAAGTTTCCACAGGATTCTAATACAGGAAATAGTTAAATTATGTCAGGAGCTGGTAGCTCACACTTACAATTCCAGCTAGTCAGGAAGGGGAGATCTGAGGATTGCAGTTCAAAGTTAGCCTGGGCAGAAAAGTTTTTAAGGTGCTTATCTCCAATTAACCAGCAAAAAGCTAGAAGTGGAGCTGTAGCCGAAATGGTAGGGTGCCACCCTTGAGCAAAAAACTCCCAAGGCCCTGAGTTTAAGCCCTACTACTGGGATACAGATGCACCTATTAGAGAGCCAGGACTCAAGTTGTAGAGCATCTTCCTAGTAAGTGCTAGACATGAGTTTAAACCCCAGTACTGCCAAACAACAGAAAACATCAATTAGATTAACAGGCAGTTGTGAGCAATATTAAGTTCTTGTGCATGCTCTTTGCTCTGTGTCCCCAGTAGTGCCAAAGCTATACCACAGAATTATAACCAGAATATTGACACTAATGCAGTCAACACACAGCACAGTTCCATTAACACAAGAACCCTTTGAGTTGCTCTTTTACAGCTGCCAACCCACTCTGGGTCTCTGACAACTACTAATCTATATTCTATTTTTATAATTTATCATTTCAAAAAATGCCACATCTTGAATCATATGGTGTGTAGTTCTTTTTCTCTTGGTGTATTTGCCTCAAGTATTCATGTGTAAATGCTTTGCTCCTGTTTATTCTTGAGTAATATTCTACTATATGGACATACCAGTTTAAACTATTCATTTGTTGACATCTGGCTGTTTCCAGCTTTGGCCTGTTTCAAAAAATACCAAGCAAGACTTAAAAAAAAACCCTACAATTACAGAAATACTTGTAACTATGTCATATTACAGAGTGTTTGTGGGAGTAGAGTAATAGTAAAGGTTTAGAGTCATTTAGGATTAAAATAAATGTTATGAATTATGGCAATTGAGCTCAAGTAGCTTGATTAAGTGGCACTACATTTATGACACTTAATCAGACTTAAGTACATGATTGGCTAATGTCTGCAATAGAATTTTAGAGATATTTCATTCCCATGTTTTCATCTCTGCTCTCCACTTAGATCATTCAATAAACACCACTAATATTTATTGTTATTAGCATTGCTGACACATCTCATTGCTTTTATTGAAGCTGGCAATGTGATAGCCTTTGATTATGTGGAGTTTTTGCTGCCAATCTTCCTTGTGGGATGTTTAATACCCTTATGAACTTGGAGTGTCTGATGAAGGGTTTAATTAAATAAACATTTGTCCATGAATAGAAGAGTCGGTGACAGTGTAGTCAGTGAACTTTATCTAGTTGATGGACAGTGGGAAATCAGGTGAGGATGCACAGAAGCATGTGATTATGTTTGTAGGAAGTAGAAAAGTCCTGTCCACTGTCCCCCAGATCCCACAAAGCATATGAATGCATCTACTCAGGTTGTGATACCATCTTGATCCTTTCTTTTCTCCACCAAATAAAGAATTACAAGGCAGCAAATGTGGGAGCAAGAGGCAAAGTTTATTTAAATGAGAGAGTAAGGCATCTGGGATGCTAAGGGAAGCCTGTTAGCTACTGGTGGCTTGGTACAAGTCCTCAACCAGGACTCCCAGCTGGGAGATCTGCCTTACGCTGTGTGAGGTCTTGTCTACTTGCTTTCCAGGCAAGGAGGAGGAAGAGAGGGAGAGAACAGACTTCTCAGTTTGAGGGAACAAGAAGTGGGCCCTGGAAATCAGTAGCCTAATATAGGGTTGTGGGGACCCTTGTTGGGTGAGTCTCAGCTGGTTGGGACACTGCCTACCTTACCCCAAAGGAAGGGTTACCAGTCCCCTGTGTGGGTCTGCTCCAGGATTTTCAAGAGCTATGTCTTCAGAGCTTTTATGTCAGCTTCCCGGGGTTTTCAGGAAGGGTAGGGAGCCTGATTTCTACTGGCCCACTGGCCCACTGTCTCCTAGTCTTCTCCTACCTGTCTTCTTTTTGTTTCTCCCTCCAGGGCAAGCAAGCCTCCCTCTTGTCCCATAGATATTTGGAGCAGTGGTATTTGCTGCTCAGAATTTCTCCAGACAACCATGTTTAGAACCAACAACAAAATAGTACTTATTTAGTTTTTTTTCCCCCTAAAAGGTATGAAGTTGCTTAATAGTTTTCTTTTCTGCTTTAAACTCATAATAACGTCTTAGAAATATTGTTAGTTGCCCTTGGGCTTTAGTTTACAGTTGGGGAAACTGAACTATGGATGTCAGGTTGGTGGGAAAACATATTGTGGAGAAAGGGAATTTGAATGGAGTCTTGTTTGTCATAGCAAATGGGAAGCTAAGGGAGGAAATGTCAGAAGATAAAAGTGAATAGCTTTAGGAAAAGACAAAAGTGAGTGAGATGATTTGACGGGGAATTCTCATGTGTATTCTCAGTGCCTGCTTAGAGACTGGCTAGACATGAGGTTCAATCAATATTTGTTTAATGAATAAGCATATGGGTAAACAAGCAAATGATTTCATTGTTACCAAGATGCATGTTGCTGCCTGGTTATGTGGTTTGTGCTGAGTCTCTAAGGCTGCATATCAAACTCCTTCCAACCCTAGTAGCTTATGACATAGGAGGGGAGGTTCCCTGAACTCCACGGGACAGTTCTTCTGGATGTTTCCCCTCTGTCCTGCAGTCAGGCAGCCACTTGGACTGGGGTATTGGACTGGCTGTACTTGGCTGACTATGTTGGGCACTCTCTTTCTTAGGGTTCTCTTCAGTATGTGGTCTTACTGGTGAAGTGGCTAAACTTCTAACATGATATATCCCAGCACTGTCAGAAAGTGCAATGGCGGAAGTTTCCAGGCCTCCCCAAAGCTGAGGAACTTGGCTAGTTTAGTCAGGTAGTCATAGGGCCAGACGAGGTTCAAAGAGAGGGGAAATAAACTCCACCTTCTGATGCCTTGCCAGTGGTTATCCAACAATAGCTTCCCAACACCAACTGGGCATCCAGTAACTTTTCTTTGCAGTGCAGGGGATTGAACCCAGGGTCTTGTGCATTCTAGGCAAATGCCCTATCACTTGAGCAACACCCCCACCAAGTCCCTTAGATTTCACATTATTTTTGAGACAGTCTTGCTAACTTCCCAGACTGACCTCAAACAGGCGATCCTCCTGCCTCCATTTTCTGAGTAGCTGAGATTGTAGGCATTCATTACCACTACCAGGTCCTGCAATTTACCTCAGCGTTGACACTCAATACCCAGGCTTTGTGCAGATATTGGGACTTAGGAGCTTGGTCTCACACAATTGTCAAAGCAGGTAAGGCATTCTTAAATTCCTCACACTTACGCCCAGCTGAGTACAAATTTGGGGGTTCCATCTTCACGTTTGGAGACTTCACTGGAGTGACTGGCAGACCTGAAGGAAGTGCTGTATTGACGTACAGTTTATTATAAAGGACACAGAAACAACCAAACGAAAACACAGCCTGAGGGCTGAAAGTGGTCCTGAGTGAATGCAGGAGCTGCTGCCCCATGGAGCGGGGGTACACCTCTCCTGGTGCATCACTATGCTCACTGGCTAGGGAGACACACAACCCCCCTAGTTCAACACTGTGCTGCTCTACTTAATTGACCTAGTAGACTAGCTCCTCCCTCCCCAGATGCTGGGGCAGTGGTTAAGAATTCCAACTCTCGGGATTAGGGTGACTTTCCCATAGTGTTGTAAGGTGAAATCATCCCAGAAGTCACATTTTGGAAGGTTGGAATATTGGAGTCTTTACAGTTGCTATAAGCAACCCATTGCTGCAGCCCCCGTATACACATAACACAGCTAGGGAACAGTCTAGAGAGAAAGAAAGAACAGAAACAATACCAACAAGCCAATTCAACTCCAGAGGAGAGCTGATTTGGGGCACCATGATGACCGGAGATGAGCTAGGAGACAGGACATGGGACACAATCACGGAGACACACATAGCATGGTGTTACAGTGGCTGGGCTGGGCTGAGCCTAAATAGGGTCCAAGCAGGAAGCAGACCCACAGGAAATTCCCAGTTTCAGGCACTGGACTGACAGGTTCAAGAACCTATCAGTCAAGTACCCTTCCCTGTCTCTGGAAATCCAGGCATATCTACCTGGGAGGCAGATGATGGGTGGGGCATTTCCTTCCCCCAGCATGAAGACAAGATGCTAGACCCTACCATCCATCATGTGGCCAACATGGCACTGGCCAGACCTGACTTCCTTACTTCAATAGTAGAACACTTAGCAAGCAGAAGGCACCGAGTTCCACCCCCAGTAGGGAGTAGGAGTGGTGGTGCGAGGAAAGGTCCCAACCTTCTAACTACAAAGAAACTAAGAGCTCTTCTTTCTTCCAAGTCACCTTGATAGCATAAACTCATATATAGCCCAAAGGGGTTCATTTATTTATATAAATCTAAAATATTCCTATCACTCCGAGTTGGGGTTTGAAGCTGTCTACTCAAAAGAGGAATTAGAGCTAAGACAAAATAGATAATTTTGGAAAATGACCTGTTGTCTATGTTTCTCTTAGAGCAGGTTCTGGGAACACAGGCTGTGGCTCACATGCTCATGCCAGATACAGGATCAGATGAGAAAGGGCCAGGTTGTTGTACTGATGTGTTTGAAAGGATACAGAAAAAAATGGAGGAGCATCCAGCATTGGCCTCAGTATTGAAGTCGGGTTCCCCTTTGCTGCAAATACTTCTTGGCTCACTCTGCTCTGCCTTGGAGAGGTCAAACTTCTGTTTCCCTAAACTTAATCTTTGTGACCACCTCCCCTGTCTAGTTTTCTGTTCACCTCTGCCAGGCCCAAATTCCATCACCTCTTACTTGCTTCCCTTCTCAATGTTTTGGTTGTTTTTCAAGCTAGTCTTGCCAAACTGCTATTGTAGTGACTAACTGTGGGTTTGTGGCATCAGTATCTCACCAGGCCTAGCTTGGAGATTCCCTGAGAGAGAGCTCCTGCTAGAGTCTTTTCTACTTAGACTTCCCAAGTTCAGGTTGAACATAAAGAAAATGGTCACTTTGATTGAGGAAGAACCTTCAAATATTTAAAACTCCTTAATAAAACTCCCTTATCTTGAGTTTTGCTTTATAAGGGACATTTTCTGATACGTTGTCAGAGACAACCTGTAATATGCAACTCTGGTTCATTATGCCCTTCTGGTTCAACAATAATTATTATGAGATTATTTTATCTCCTCTTCTCTCACCCAAGGTTACTGTGTAACTGAAATCCTCTAGTGCATAGAAATTTGTATCCCTTCCACATTCCAGAGCCAGATAGGAGTTTGGCCTCAGGCAACAGTCAGCTAACTCTGCCTTGAAGATAATTCTCTGGGGAGTTAATTAAGGCAGGCTAAATAATTCTAGGTGCAATTTTGGTGAATTAAATAGGAGAGAGATTTTCAAGTGTCAGGAGTCGAAGCACCTTCTCCTCCATTATCTCTGCTCTTACCTCTACTTTTTATACTACACACTAAAGAACAGGAAATCTATTTTATAGATTTGAGACCATTTGTTTAGAGTATTTACTACAAGCCCACCAGTGGGCTGTGCCCTGATGAAGTTTGAATTGTGATGAAAAGGTATAATACAATTTTTAATGTCCAGTTAAGTTCAGGGCAATCTTCCAAGACCCACCCTAGAGGCCATTATCCAAAAAGTCTAACCTAAACTCTTCTTCAGCATTAATCTCTTGTCTTGTCTACATCCTGCACAATTTTTTAATATATATTTTTATTGTAAAGATACTGTACAAAGAGTTTACAGTAACATGAGTAAGGTAATGAGTACATTTCCTATTGAGCATTGTTACCCTCTCTTTGTTTTTTTTTCCTACCATCCTTTCCCTCCCAACCTCCTAATCCCTCCCCACCCCCAAGTTGTAAAGTTCATTTTCAATATAGTGTCTTATACATCTCATTGTTACAGTGGCTCAACCTGTATCCTTGTTTCAGCATTTTGTTATTTCCCTTCCCCTCCCCAAATTAGAAGAATGTATGTACAAGATGCAGGTCACCAGAATCAAATACAGTGACAACAGGGGTTGTACCATGGGGGCAGAACATACAAAAGAAACAAAAAATTGCATAGTGCATCAATAAAAACAATAACAAGAAAGATAACAACTCTTGTGTCCCTATCTTGGGGTTCATTTCATTTAGCATCATCTTATATGGTCATATGTACATAGCTTTTGACCTTTTCTGCTTGTCCTAGACATATACCAGTTGTTGCAAATAAGGGAAACCATGGGACCTATGTTTCTTTGGGCCTGGCTTCCTTCACTTAATATGATTTTTTCCAAGTCTTTCCATTTTCTAACAAATGGGGCGGTGTCATTCTTTCTGATGAAGACATAGAGTTCCATTGTATATATAGATACCACATTTTCTTGATCTATTGAGGGGCATCTGGGTTGGTTCCATATCTTAGCTATGGTAAATAATGCTATGATAAACATAGTTGTGCTGGTAGTTTTAGTATGGCCTTGTTTGTGCTTGTTTGGGTAAATGCCCAAAAGTGGGATTGCTGGGTCATAGGGCAGCTCTATGTGTGGTCTTTTGAGGAAACCTCCATACTGCTTTCCAGAGTGGTTGAACAAGTTTACATTCTCACCAACAATGCAGTAGGGTTCCCTTTTGGCCACATCCCCTCCAGCATCTGTTGTTATTGGATGTCTTGATTATAGCCGTTCTAACTGAGATGAGGTGGAATCTCAATGTTGTTTTGATTTGCATTTCTTTTATGGCTAGAGAAGTTGAGCATTTCTTCATGTGTCTATTGGCCATTCTTATTTCCTCTTCAGAGAAGTCTCTCTTTAAGTCTTTAGCCCACATTAAAAGGGCAGTTGTTTCTTTGAAGATTTTTGGTTGGGGGGATTTAATTTTTTGAGTTCTAAGTATATTTTAGATATGAGACCCTTGTCTATTATATGGCTAGTAGAGATCTTCTCCCAATCTGAGGGCTTTCTATTGATTTTGCTAGCTATGTCCGTTCTGCAGTTTCATGCAATCCCATTTGTCCAAATTTTCTTTGATTTGTTGTTTTTCTGGGACTTTATTAGAAAAATTTTGGCCTGTGCCAAGGAGCCCTAGAGGTTCTCCTATTCCTTCCTGTAATGTTTTTAGGGTGTCTGCTTGTACTTCGAGGTCTTTGATCCATTTGGACTTGATTCTGGTACAGAGTGATATGTAAGGATCTAAGCTTTAGTTTTCTACAAGTGTTTAACCAATTTTGCCAGCACCACTTCCCAAAGAGGCTGTCTTTCTTCCATTCTATTTTTTAGCTCTCTTATTGAAGATTAGGTGGCTAAAGGTTTCCCACAGAATTTTTTTACATAGAAGTTATTACAATTGCTGTGGTTGTATAACTGAAGTGGTCTTACAATTCATTTGCTTAATAACCTGCCCTAGCCATTGGACCTGAGTAGCAGGAGGCAGGGACTATTGGCTCTACTTGCTTATACAATCATTTTAAATCAAGCACCTGCCATATACAGGCACTGTACAGCAGATCCTCTGCATATCTGTGGGTTTACCATCCAAAGTTCCACCTAGTTACAGCTTGAAAATTATTTGAAAAAACCTTGCTTCTATATTAAATACATACTAGACTTTCTAAAATTCCCACTGTTCTCTAAACAATCCACAATTACAACTATTTACATGCCATTCTAGATACTAGGTAGTATCAGGTATCCTTTGCTGTACAGGAGAAAGAATATTTAAGAGTCTGTAAGCAGGAAAATCAGTAAACTTCGACCATGTCACACACTGAAGTTTATCAGTACTTTCTGTTTCTCTTTTATAGACCAATAACTACACTTCCCTTTCCCAGAGGAGTACAAAAGAGGCTATGTGTAGGTCATATGCAAGTACTGTGCCATTGCATATA
Organism: Dipodomys spectabilis; assembly: GCF_019054845.1. NCBI lineage: Eukaryota > Metazoa > Chordata > Mammalia > Rodentia > Heteromyidae > Dipodomys > Dipodomys spectabilis. Next base: position 21,751,267 of record NW_024870834.1, on the reverse strand, counting down.
TGAAGAGCATGAATAGCCATAGAACTTTGGGGCTGCTGGAACTAATCTTCCATGAATGCCAAAGTACAACTTTATTCTTTGGTCTTAGTAGTCTGAAGAATAATGAGTCCTCACTTTCTATATGTTCTACATGTTTGCTGACTGTGTCAATCATTTTATATCTATGTTTTCATGTAACACTCTGGATACTGTAGACAAATAAGATATTGTAAAGAACCAGCCACAACCAGTCATTATGAAGAATTACTTGACTGTAGTTATGTCTAAGTGTTTCTCAGCGTAATTAACACAGCTCAGCTTAAAGTTTTAGAAGCTAGAATGTCTTTTCTCTGTCAGCACTGACTGTACTGCATTTTTACAAACTCTTCAAAACAGCTACATGGATCTTGGTATCTTCAGTGTAAGAGAGCAAGAAGTGTACTTAGTTCATAGAGCAGATTTTGTAAATATTTAACATTAGCCTAAAGAAAATACACTTCGTGTGGCATTTGTGAGCCGGTGGTTTCTTTTCAAAAGCATATTTTTGTGGTTCTTTAAAATATGACTGACTTTAAATGCACAAGAATGGTGTACTCCAAGAAAAATGAATCTAGAAAGCCAAGGAGAAGTGGCAGAAGAAGAAATGTCTCCATCTCTTCCTGGGGAGTGGATCCCATCTATCTTCCTGCCTTGTCTTTCTGGTTCTTTCCAGCTCTTATTCTAGCTGTGTTTTGAGTCCTGAGATTTCTCTCCCCCACCTGTCCCTACCCCCACCCCCCTCTCTCACAGTACTAGGGCTTGAACTCAGGGCTTCATATTTGCCAGGACAACGCTCTACTGCTAAGTCATATATCCAGCCCCAGTTTTTGCTGGTTATTTTGTTGGTGGTGGTCGTGGGGCTTGAACTCTGGGCCTGGGTGCTGTCCCTCAGCTCTTCAGTTCAAGGCTAGCACTCTACCACTTGAGCCCTGGCACCGCTTCCGACTTTTTCTGGTTATGTGGTGCTAAGGAATCAAACCCAGGGCCTTATGAATGCAAGGCAAGCACTCTACCAACCAACCACTTTCCCAGCCCCTTGCTGTTTTTTTTTGTTTTTTTTTTTAAAGATAGGGTCTCATTTCCTTCCTGCTGGTTTGAACCATGATCCTCTCAATTTTAGTCTCTCAGGTAGTGATGTGTGAGTATGGTAGGACCTTGTTCCCTGGTAGTATAGAAATAAAATCAGAAACAAGGAGCACAGTTGTAAATAGCTTATCTAGAGAAAGTCACTCAGGAGAGTGAGCAGTGGGACCTGAAACCCGTTGGTTAGAGACTGGCTGTTTTGTATTATCTCTCCTGATTCCCCCCCCTTCCGCCCCCTCCTCTCCCCCTTTTGTCTGATAGCCTTTGGTTTGTTTGAAACAAGCCAGAACCTCCCCTGGGTGGTAGCCACCAGATGGTGGCTTATAGGAGGGCTGGCCTGAGTTATGGAAAGACCCAAGACCTCCCCTGGGTGTGGTCACCAGCTTGGGTTGGGGGAGGGAAACTGGCCTGAACTAGTTGGTTGATGCTTGCCTTCAGAACTTAGCATGTCAGATATCTTGCTCTTAGTTAAAAAGTCTCACTTACTTTCCTACCTGGGCTACCCTTATATTGCCATCTCCACTCTCAGCCTCCCAAATAGCCAGGAGGGCAGGTGAGCCCCTGGCATCCCGCTCTTCTGTTTTGTTTTGTTTTGTTTTAGCAGTTGTTTTATCATGCCTTGCTCCCATCCATTTCCAATACTTTGGAATATTTGTCCTCCTTAATCTATTGTTTTATGCTTTATGGATTTTCAAATCTACTCTAGTTTCTCCGTTCCTGCGTTAGAAGTAAGGGCCTGAAAGGGCACAGAGGTTTCCCAGTTGGTGGTGTCCTTTGCTGAGCATGAGGAGGAGAACCTTATAAGGAGCATATTGAGGCTTTAGTTAGAGAAATCAGTAAGTGCTGAGCTCACGAAGCAATGAAGGATAAGAAGAGTCCTCTTTTCTCTTTTGTAGGTTGTTAATTAGCACTTCTAAGACTTGGCTTCCACCCCTCGCTAACCCTCTGTCTCCATAGAATCTCATACCCGACATAATGCCTTTCCCAGGTCTCCCTCCATTCAGAGCCTGGGGAAGATACTACCTGCTAGAGGATCACCAGATTGGCATGATGGGCATAACTAACATTACCTATTTCTCTCCCATCAGGTAAGCCTCTGAATTTGTCTGCTTCCTCTGTTTTCTCAGACTACCTCCTGCCAGGAGCCAAGCTGTCCTATTATGGCAAGCAGTGGACCCATCTCTCAAAGTAAGGGATTCATGCTCACATGACTGGGGGCCAAGTTGTATTGCTACTTTCTGGAAGCCTCAGGCACATTGAGACTTTGCCGGTAATGTTACAGTCTATGCCTTGCGGAAATGGTTTCTCCATGGAAGATTTTAATACTCGTCTTTCTTAACTCAGACCTCTAGGCAAGCATTTTCGATTGATTGGACTTGTCATTCAAGATGAAACCCTCTTACCCTCTCACAGCTAGACTGCTTGGCTAGATTAATCTTCTTCACTTATTTCCTAACCACTTGTGTCAGCCTCTTTGGCTGTAGCCTCTTTACTGCTGCCATAATTTTCTTCCATTACCAATTTTCACTGGAGGATCTAGCCATTGAAGCTCTTGAATGTCTTTCTGCTACACCTGATTACATCTGTATGTTGGCCATCTCCAGAAATATGTTTCTAACACACACACACACACACACACACACACACACACACACACACACACACACACACACACACACACACATTTGCCGAATCTTTTGTCTCGAGTTAGTTTATAATTCTCTTCTCATATTTGAATGCTTCATCCATAAGAAAAGGTCCCTTCTCTGTTAGAAATAGCACCGATCATTCTTTTCTCTAAAGACAACATAAAATTCTGCTGAGATACCTGGCCTAATATTCCAAACACTGCTCAGACTCCTGAGTAAACCTCCTACAAAGGAATTTGCATTTTCTCTGGTTCTTTGTGCATAAACAGAGTCACTGTCATTAATTGCATCTCTGGGCATAGACATCAAGGCAGGAATGTGCCAGATAATAGGTGTGTTACTTAGTCAGGGTTGCCCAGAGAAACAGAATGAGTAGAATGAATGTAGATGTGTAAGAGGTTTGTCAAGGGAATTGGATCACATGATTATGGAGGCTGCAAAGGACCATGACCTGCAGTCTGCAAGCTGGAGGATGGCTGTAATTCAATCTGAGAGCTTGAGACTCAGGGAAGTAACCAGGATGTAACTCCCAAGAACCAGGGTCTCTGATACCCACAGATAGAGCTCAGTGGATGTCCCAGCTTTATGTAGAGGGGCTAGATTTACCTTGCCTTTACCTATGCTTGCATTGTGGTTGGCTTTGAATGGATTTTACTGGCCCATAGTCACTCAGTCTACTGATCCAGATGTTAATTTTTTTCCAGAAATGCCCTCACAGAAATAAAAGAAATATGAGTCTGGTAGCTTCCAGATTTCCCTTCATCCAGCCAAACTGACATACATACATATATATATTATATGTACATATATATATGTATATTTTTTGGATGGCTTCATTTTCCTCCACATTTCCTGCACACAGGTAGTGCTTTAGTCCCAATTGTCACCTGATTTTTGTCAGGGACTAGGACAGAGTCAGCATCTTGGAGGAGGATGTGTCTCTTCATAGCATTTAATGCACCATTTCTTTCTTTCTTCTTTTCTTTTTCTTTTTTTTTTTTTTTGGTTGGTCATGGGGCTTGAACTCTGGGCCTGGGTGCTGTCCTTCAGCTCTTCAGCTCAAAGTAGTGCTCTACCACTGAAGCCATAGCACCACTTCCGGTTTTCTGGTGGTTTATTGGAGATAAAAGTCTCACAGACTTTCCTGCCTGGGCTGGCTTTGAACTGCGATCCTCAGATCTTAGCCTCCTGAGTAGCTAAGATTACAAGCATGAGCCACCAATGCCTGACTAATGCACCATTTCTTAAGTCTTCTGTATGATGAACTTTGAAATATTTTGAAGTATGATCTGGCCTATCAGGGCAGAGGGTCACTTGCTGCTAGACTGGGTTCAAGCCCTGATTGGCTGTTCCTAAGGGGTTCCTATAAAGATAGGAACTCAGTTTTCTCTGCTGGGAAATATGTGGATAGAATTAAATGACCATCCAACTTCTGTCTAGTTTTCCACTTCTTTGAATTCTTTTTCCCTCTTCTGTGTCCTCTACTCTCTGGCATGTTTTTTGTATCTAATATGCACAGAAAGAGGTACAGAATAGTCATCTAAGTTGTATGCTAAGCAACCTAATGCTCACTTTGTTTTTTCCTCTACCCCCCCCCTACAAAAAACTTCTCTTTCCTCCTCTTACATTTTTTTTGGGGGGTGGGTAGACTGGTGGGTGGCAGTGATATTTGGGGACCAGTAGAAAATGCAGACTTGCAAGGTTAACCACAGATGGCTAAATGGTGCCATTTTAGGAGTGTTATTAAAATAACAAATCTATTTTCCTCAATAGTAGGATGTCTTAAGTGTTTAGGCTTATACTTATTGCTGAAATAGAAAAAAGGAGGAGGAGGAGGACAGTGGGTGGGAGCAGGGAGAGAGGAAGAGCCAAGGAAATACTTAGAATATTTTTGCAGGGATTGCAATGATCGTATTGCTTCTAGGTGTTTAATTTGGACAGTGAGATGGAATGCAAGAAAGTTTGTTGTGCCATATGCTTGCCAGTTATAATTTCCCTCTAAAGAAAGGCTTTTCAAAGTCTTACTGTGGTGGAACTGGCTCTCTACTTGCCTGAACAACCTTAGCTACCTGAAGAACCATACCTGCTTGAGTCATCACTGGAAACCCAAACAGGGAGAGGGAACACCAAGGCTTTTCCGGAAGCAGTGTTTATTCACATATCTGTACAGGCCCAACAGGAATTTTTCCTAAAAGCACCAGGCCCCAAGACAAAGAGGACTCTTCCTTTCAATACAGAAGTAAGAACAGCCTGACCACGTATGGGAAATGACAGCATGCCTTCCATGTCACTTTTCTTATATTAACTTCCCAACTTTTCCCCCATGTCTGTTTCTTTTCATTTACCCACAATCCCATTCCTTTTTTTCTTTTTTTGGACAAATGATTGTCACTTGGGTTGCAGTAACTCATGGACATTAATGAGAGGTGTGCCAAAACTTGAGAGGATCCCATAATTCTCAGACCCTACAAACTGAGGCACATTCATGGGGTTTCCAGGTTAGATTTTGCTGGCTTCACAACTCTATTCTCCCATGTTCATATCTATGCTTCGGACCTTAGATAACCCTTCCTGTAGCCCTACAGCATAGGTATTAAGGGCTCTGAGCCTTTAAAACACAGGGAAGACAGTTTAGTCCACACACTTACCACTGAATGCAATTCTTTGGTGGATACCAGAAGGGATGGCCTGTCATTCAGTTCAATTTTGATGTCTTCTGCACACATACACACAGCTCACAGAGGAAAGGGCTCTGTCCTTCAATTCAGTGCTGATTTCCTCTGACAGTTGCAGGTTGTGACCTGTACTTCCGACCAGCTAGTCATAAAATGGAGGGTTTCCATAATTCCTTCAGGGAGTTGGAATTTACTAGAGTTGCTCACAGAGATCAGGAGAGCACTTTCCTTGTTACTGCCTATCTTCACAGAAAGGAGTTAGAAGGCTATGGATGAAGAGACATGTAGGTGGGGTTTGGATTGGTCCTCAACACAGGAACTTCTGTCCCCAGGGAATGGGGTACAATATTCCCTTGACACATGGGTGTGAGGTTGTTCATAAATTAGGAAGCTTGAGAGCCCAGTCCTTTTGGCTTTGTGAGAAGATTTTATTGCTCAAGCATGATGGATTCAGTCATGGTTCTTGATGATGGAGCTTCAGCTCCCTTAGATCTCACTACTCCCCAGATCCTGGCAAGACAGAAAGTTCCAACCCACTAGGCACTTGGTTTGGTGCCTGGATAAGCAGCCGCGAGTCACCACAGAATAGGAAACACCTAATAAATCATATACCACAACGTCACCTATATTACCTGTAAAGTTTATTTCCTTAAGAATATAAAAACAGGAATATGTAATCCTCCAGTGCCCAGGGGTCTGTGACATACTCATATGGAAATAGAATCATATGCCTTCACCTATTATTGACAATCAGAATGCAAGTTTAAGATTGACTAGAGCATCTGCAGGGATGGTCAAAATTGATGCTTTTCTAGCAGCATCATAAAATTGAATATCATGAGCATACTAAAGGGAAGAGATAATGTCTTTCTTACCCCTCCTGTGGTAAAGTTGTCTTTACACCCTCCCTGTTGGAGACTTGATGCCTTGCTATGGCTGGCCTTCACCTATTTTTTATTTGTTTGTTTGTTTTGTTTCATCTCTTTTGGAGGGAGATGCCATCTGTCTCTGTCAAGGCACTTTGCTTAGGTGTGGCTAGTCATGGTCTCATTGTAGACCTAAAGATTGGGAGAAGTCTGGCAGAGTGTAGAGCATACCTGGAAAGGGACTCAAGCCATCAGTGCTGGTGCTTTGGACAGCTCCTGCCACACCTTGGATTCTGCTTGGTTTTCTAACACTTCTGCCCATTCTGTATTTTCTAATATTCATCCAGTAAAATCTTTTCTATCTATGGTATCCGAACAGAATTTCTGTCGCTTGTAGCTATGATCCTGTCTCATTTAGTTGCTTCGACTATTATGTGGGTTTGCTTAGTTACCTGTTAAAAACCACCAATACTCAGGCAACTCAGACTACCATGGGCCATATGATTCACTAGTAATTTAAATTTCATATTCATACTTGTACCACATCGCAAAGCATAATTATGTCAGTTTCTGAATTTAATAAGCAGATAGCAAAAAAGAAGGAATTCTGTTTTCGTGGAACATTAAAATACAAGAAAGACTCTTTATCCAATTTCAGCTGAATACCAAAGGTTTATTTGTATTTTCTACATATTCGTTCAACAATAGGAACTTGGGAAATTCATGATGAGGGGAACATAAAGGCCCAGGGGGACAAAATGTTGAATAAAGTATTATAACCCAGAACACGTAACTCTTTTAACAGTCATTATGAGAATACTTTATGTTTCTCCTGTAGACTTTTTTCTTCTTCACCATTTGTTATTCTGTGCCTACGCTTACACATTTAAATAACAATTTTTAAATCAACATGAACATGGTCAGGATTTTTTTTCCTCCAGGAGGCTTTCAACTTGATGAGACCCGTGAAAGAAACTATTGAATCTTGTCAATGGTACCAGCTCAGGTAGGTGCTGGTGGTTCATGGCTACAATCCTAGCTACTCAGCAGGGGGAGATCTGAGGACTGAGGTCATAAGCCAGCCCAGTCAGAGAAATCTGACAGATTCTTATTTCCAGTTAATTACCAAAAGGCCAGAAGTAGAGATATGACCCAAGTGATAGAATACCAGCCTTGAGTACAAAAGCTAAAAGAGAGGGAGAAGCCTTGAATTCAAGCCCCAGTACACCCCTCTCCCCCCCCCCCCCCCCGCCCACACATTCATGCCTGGCACCAAGTAATTCTAAAATGAAGAGGTCCTGATGTTTCTTCCAGGAATCAACCAGGAATCATTCACCGGTGACCCCCCCCCCCTCCCCTTACCTCTGGGCTACGATGTTCCCTGAAATGTATGATGTCCTCTCTAGAAGGTAGAAAGAAGCTTCATGGCTACCAGCAGAGATGCCCTAATTCTTGCGAAGCACATGTGACTCACGATTAGCTCAAGCACTGAGCTAGATGATTCGTAGGAGCCAAAGAGCCACTCTATTAATAGTTCAGCTTTTATGCATGAAGTCGTTAGAGTTGGACAAGGCTTTCTCATTGTTTCAGCTAGTGGGTTTTCACGAGTTAAAATGTGATGCCATTGTCATCACGGGCACCATTTCCCAAGGAACTCACTGCCAGGTTACTGTGATGGGATCGATTCAGGATGGCAATTGGTCAGGAGCTGAGTGAAACCTTTAATGTACTGCTCCACCACTGCCTGGGAACCATGCCACCTTCTCCATTTGAGCCACACCTCCAGTACAGCTTTTTACTGGTCATTGTGGAGATGGAGTCTCATGGACTTTTCTGCCCAGGCTGACTTGGAACTGAGATCTTCTAGGTCTCAGCCTCCTAAGTAGCTAGGATTACAGACATGAGACTGGAATCCAACACTTTCCATGTCAAATATGCAACAGACCCTGTCTAGACGTAACAGATTGTATCTGAGCACTGCCTTACCAGGTGCATTTCTGTGCCAGATTTTCCTTGTTAGATAGTTACGTTTTTTAGATCAAAGACTGAATCATCCCCAACATGTTCAGTGGGCACTCAGTGACTCAGTCATACTCTGAGTCTAAATTATGGATTGCAGCCTTCATCTGGAGTTTCTGGGACCCTTCTCTCTCAGCCCACAGCTCTTATCAGTGGCACAGGATTTACAGTGTCTCTGGCTAATGAGGATTAACGTGAGTCATGAGTGCCTCACTCTCTATTCTGCTCATTCTTCAAAGATGTGAGAATCCTTGTTTGCATGGAGAGCCTATTACCTAGAGTACTGGCTTTAAGGAATAAGGCCTCTCAGCACCAGCTTCCCCACCCCATCCTGGTGGGGTGGGGGATGAGATCTGGCAGGCCCTCCTGTAACTGAAGTTCTCCATCTTCTCTCTCTGGTGAGGGACTAGCTCGGGTGCCCCAGTGGGCACCATGAGAGCACAACTGAAAGCTTCCATGTCTCTGCTAGCAGTTGGTTCGTTGGGCAATCTCTGCAGCTTTCTGAATGAACTCCATCTCTGGCTAGCCCCACAGTTGTCATCCTGGTGGCTCCTCTTGATGGTGAGGAAGGGCGCAAGGCCAGCCACATTCTTCAACTACTTCTGTTTTCTCCTATTGTACTCAGGATTGAACTCAGGGCTTTACACTTGCCAGGCACGTGTTCTACCACTTGAACTATGTCTAGTCCTTTTGCTCTAAGTTTGTTTTTCAGGTAGAGTATCATGCTAACATTGCCTAAGCCAAATGTGAACTGTGGTTTGCCTACCTCTCCCTTCCAAGTAGCCAGGATTACAGAGATGTACCACCATGCCTAGCCTCTAGATGATGTCTAGCCTAGCCTCTTGATGATGTCTTATACTTCTAAAAAATGTCCTTACCTGGTGTTCTCTTTTTAAAAAGGTCCATTGCTTCCTATTCCCTGGGTACCTTCTTTAGATCCTCCTGAATATGGCATCCAGCCTAGACACATCTGGTCATATTCTTTTTTTTTTTTTTTTTTTTTTTTGGTGGTTAATAGTTTTTTTTGTTTTTTTTTTTTTATTGTAAAGCTACTATACAGAGGGTTACAGTTACATGAGTGAGGTTATGAGTACACTTCCTCTTGAACATTGTTACCCCCTCCATTGTTTTCCCCCTACCATCCCCTCCCTTGGTCATATTCTTTTATAGGATCTTGGGGCGCATGTTAAATTTAGTACCAGAAATAATCTCCAGTGCTGCTGTTCCTTGTGATCCCTTAGATTATATTCCTATATTGTATATTATTTATTAATTGTTAATGATTATTTATTGTACATTAATTATTAATTTACGTTTAATTTTTCCATTAAAATTAGTAAATTGTTGTTGTTGTTTTTGGTCAGTCATAGGGCTTGAAGTCTAGGCTTGGGCACTGTCCCTGAGCTCTTCAGCTCATGGCTACTGCTCTACCACTTGAGCCACAGAGCTACTTCCAGGTTTTTTGGTGCTTTATTGGAGATAAGAGTCTCATGGGAACTTTCCTGTCTGGGCTGGCTTTGAACCATGATCCTCAGATCTCAGCCTCCTAAGTAGCTAGGATTAAAGGTATGAGCCACTAGTGCCTGGCTATTTTTTTAATCTTTTAAAAAATGATAAAGTTGATGTACAGAGAAGTTATAGTTATATAAGTAAAGAGTACATGCCTTTTTTTTTTAAGCCGGAAGTTGCTCTGTGGCTCAAGGCTAGCTCTCTACCACTTGAGCCACAGAGCCACTTCCAGCTTTTTTCTTTTTGCTTATGTGGTGCTGAGGAATCGAACCCAGGGCCTCATGCATGCAAGGCAAGCACGCTACCACTGAGCCACCTTCCCAGCCCGTACATGTCTTTTTGGACAGTGTCACCCCTTCCCTTGCTCTCTTCCAGTTTTTCCCTCCCATCCCCACCTATACGTGTGAAGTTCATTTTCAACATAGTGGCTAGTGAATACCACTGCTGTATTTGTTTATATCTATTAAAAAGAGTAACCTTCCCCCCCCCCCCCTTCCCTGGTCCCTACAATTTATTTCTGTGCTTTGGGGAACTAGTCCTCTGAGAGAGAAGACTTGATAAGCTTAGCAGTTATCACATATTTACTTCTGTTTCACTAATTATTTTTTTAACTGTTGATTAGTTTTAGGCAAAATGATATGTTCCACTCTACACAGTGATGATGGTATTTTACAAACACTACTCACATGACACTTTAATCGCTGGACACCAACTTCTACCTTAGTAACCACTTATTCTTACATCACATTTAATAGGTTTCTCTTTCCTGTGGATATAAAAAGGTTAAAAACAGAGACATTCTTTTTAATAAGGCATCCCAAGCAGTCTAAGTACCTATGAATTATAAATGAAACCTTTCCAGTGATTAAAATAAATCTAGGGAGACAGTCCCCCCTCTGCGTCATTGTTTCATTAGGCTGCATGAAAATCACTCAAGGGAAGTGCCTGGAGGTCTCTGAGATCACTTCCTTCTGGATCATGCATTTCTGTGATGTAAGCAACAGGAACTGAGGGCAGTGGCATTCTAGCTGGTCTGGGGAGGGGGGCAGCCTCAGCAGATTGCTGGGGGTCAGCTAGGGACCGAGGATAAAACTTTTTGTACAATTGTCTTTGTTAGTCACACACCCATAATTTAGCCCAGTCTGTGTTTTATTCACTTCAGAACCAGTTTACAACAGTAAATGTTAAACTAGTTTTGCTCCTTTCTTTATTTACCTAGGTAAGGCTGTATTTAGAAGTAGTGGATGATAGGCAGATGGTAGAGGAGGCCTATTTTGCTGCAAGAGAGACAGAGGCTTAAAGTCCCGCTAAATGAGAGCCAAATGCAATCTTGGGGGGTAGGGGGATGTTAATATTCTTAGGAATTCTTTTTCAGTTCTCACACTTATAGCAAAGTCTCTACTGACATCAGTAACCATTGAGAATAAATAGGTAGCAGGGAAATTACTCTCAAAGACCAGTAGTAGCTGAGTACCACTGATTCATGCTTGTATTCCTAGCTACTCAGGGAGCTGAGATCCAGAGGATCAAGGTTCAAAGCCAGTCTAGGCAGGAATGACTTTGTCTCCAGAATAATTAGCCTAAAGCAGGAATGGAGGCATGGCTCAAGTGACAGAGTACCATCCAAGCAATCGCAAGGCCTTGAGTTAAAATTTCAGTCCTGCCCAAAATTTTAAAAGCCCAGTGGGAGGTACATGAAGAAAAAGAGAAAGAATCCTGGATAAAGGAAAGAATGATCTTTTTCTCACTCTATTTCTACCTCTTTCCCCTTCATTTACTTTTTTATTTGATTAGCTATTTATTGTTTAAGTAGCATTAATGTCTGTTGCAGAATTGCATTATAAGGTACTATAGCTTCTGCTTTTGGAGCAGAAAATTAAAAGCTGTGGATATTGTGGGCCATCAGTTCTTGAATGGCCCATTTTGCAGGCGTGATCATGAATTTTAGGGAGCAATCAGTGTCAAGGTAAAAGCAACCAATGCTTCAGCAAACAGGAAAGTAGTTTCTGAGCTAAGGGAAGATCACTTTGGCCTTCCTGAGAACTTACTTCTATCACAACATGTCGCTGAAGTTGAATTCTTAATCCTTTATTAATGTTTTAGTCCAAATTCAGAACATATTTAGAGTTCTATTGATAGTTTGTTTAGATGATGAAATCACAGTTTTCTCCCAGCAATGTGAATAAGAAAAGAGTTTTGGAGGAAAGCTAGTGTTTCAGAGCATCTTTGTTTTAAACCAACTTATGCTTATTACCATCACATAAGAATTAAGGAATAATGAGCTTCACAGTTATAAGTTCTAGAAATGAAGGATAAAGACCTCCAAAGAGGTGAAAGGATTCACTTTTGAAGAATTTCAAACTCCTTATTGAACATTACCAGGACTGGGAATATTATTCCTGGGCTTTGAATTGATGCCAGCCATTATCAGAACCTGTGGCCATTCCATGTGCAGAAAGCCATCACGTTCTCAATGGACTTATGTCTAGAAGGCCTTTATTCTCAAACGTTAGAAGAAAAAAAAATGTCACCATAATAAATCATTCGGAATCACATCCTACGACTTGTGTCTGTTTCTATTTAATTTTGCTTTCAAATAGTGCCTGCCTGCCTAACAAAGTTTGGGAATCACACGAAGGCAAAGATAAAACCCAAGTACAGTTGCTATCTCCTAAAGAAAAAGCTTGCAAGGTTAGATCTCATGTTTGTAAACCCCTTTTCCCCTGCATACCTGACTATATCCCTTGGAGAACCTTCTCTTGCAAGAGTCCATGGATCAGTGGTTGAAAGATGATTGGATTTTTTAGCCTTGTAGTTCAGCTTTTTCTCATCTAAGTCTTTTATGCTGCAAGGACCCTTTGGGATGATTTGAAATAGTGTTCTCTACTTATTCATAATTTATCAAATCTATTTGGAGCAAGGCATTTAAAAATAGAGGAGAGGGCAGTGGTACAGGGCTCGATCTTCAGAACTGTAAAATAGATAAATAAAAATTGAGAAGCAAAGATAGAGGAGATATCATTTACTCACTCATGTAATGTTTAATGTTGTGCATGCTGTATGGCTATGAATAGTAAAGTACATTGTAAAACTATATCTACCCTCTTAGAGTTCAGTCTACTAGAGAAGACCTTGATGAATGTTTTTGATCACTCAAAAAAATGTAAAATCACTAATGTCATAGGTGATATCAGATGTGTATTTGAGAACTGTCATCTTACAGGGGTAAAGTCCAGAGGACAGAGAGAGCACAGTGCCGGATGAATCTGGAGAGGGAGGTAGATGCTAGCCACAAAGGATGCTGTAGCAGTTTTATCCTAAGAAGGATGGGAAGTCATTGATAAGTTTTGTGCAAGAAAGGTAAACGAAACACAGCTATAGTTTGTGATAATTGCCCTGGCACTGGTACTGGTGCATTTAGGTGGATGTTGACTGTAACTGGTGTATACAGCAACAAAGAACAGGAAAAAGGAATGAGTTCTAGAACCCTGGAAGAAGAAGCCAGAAAATTTGGTATTGAATGTATGGAGGGAACAGCATTAGCCTGACACCCCACAACCTTTGTTTTCTTCCTTGCTGAATAGAATGAATGATGGAACCATTCGCTGAGATAGAAAGTTGGAATCAAGAAGACTTGGAGCACAAGCTAAGTTTGAAATGCAGAATAGATTCATAAAGTCAACTTCTGTTACATAGTCTAAAGAATGAATGGCCCTTAGGAAGATGGGTGGAGGCATATCTTAACAGTTTTCTCACATTGCATCACACATTCCCAAATTACGGCTTTTGACATCCATGAGTCTTCCATTTTGAATCTTTTGGGGGTGGGGATGGCTTCTCTCTCCTTCAGTTGTTGTCTGCTGAGGTGGCTGAATCGCAGGAAAGCTCGCTCCCATAGGTATGGCTGGTGGATGCTGGTGGTTGGAGGAACAAAACTGGGGCTAGGGCAGGACCACTTCCATTTGGCCTTTCTGTAGGCTACTCAGAGCACGGTGACTGTGATCCCAGGTGATAATGCAGAAGAAGCACAAGAGCCAGGCAGAGATTGTGCACATCTTGGGACCTAGCCTCTGATGTCCCTGCATCACACCACCTCCACTGCATGCTGCTGTTAGAGTGAAGCACGACTGGTTATATTAAAGGGAGAGGAACTGGAATCTACCTTCCGATGGGAGGAATGTTGAAGAATTGGAGGAAGTGTTTTAAAACATCACAAGGCGTAAGACTTGGGGAGAAAAACAATGCGTACTCTAAGTGGAAGGAACAGGTTGAAACAGCAAAGTGAACATTGTATTCAGTCGAAGAGGAAAGGTGGCTTTCACCGCTCTGCAGGACCATGAATAGTATTTATAAGAAAGTTTGGGTCCAAATTATGACCAAGCCCAAATTTTCCAAAGTCCATTGTTTTCAACCTTCGAAGCAAATTATCAGGGAAGAAGGTAAGATGAGGTTTATGAAATAAATGTCTGAAGAAAAGGAAGCACTTCAGTGATCAGTGTGTGTTAGGAATCATTCTGGTTGATGAAGTGACTCATGGTAATTTTCTGGTTCTCATCTATACATTTTTGGTTATTTGTCTCCAAATGGTATTCGTTGCCATATTCAGATTTCTTGAGTTGGTTTTTGTGGTTTACTTTATGCCTCTCATCTCACTATCAGAGTATTAGAAAGATTACGCAGTTGGTTAAATAGTCTCCTTCACAAATTCATGTGAAAAACCAATCACCTGGATGGTTCCTTGAGGAAGTATTTCTCCTTAGTTACTAAACTGTAGCAAGCTCCATCTTCCCCTTCCTGGCTGTGACTTCAGATCCCTCCCACCTCACTATTGGACTACCTCCAACCAAGCACAATATCAAGAGGAATCCAGTTGGTCCTCCTCAAATTCACGGTTGTCTGGAATCTGAGAAAGTCAGCTTATATGAAAATCAGCTTTTGTAGCTCTAACGAGGTAAAGATTTAAAGATGAAATCTTCCTGGCTTTAGGGTGGGCCCTAAATCCAGTGACTAATATCACTGTAAGATGGGCCATAGAGACAGGGAAGAAGACCATGTTAAGACTAGAGACTGGCCAGGCACTGGTGGTTCACATCTGTAATCCAAGCTATTCAGGAGGCTGAGATCTGAGGATCATTGTTAGAGGTTAGCCCAGGCAGGAAAGTCTGTGAGACTCTTATCCCCCAATTAATCACCAAAAAGCCAGAACTGGAGCTGTGGCTGAAATGATAGGACATTAGCTTTGAACAAAAAGGCTTGGGGACAGCACTCAGGATCTGAGTTTGCCCCAGGACTGGCAAAAAAAGGAAAGGAAAGAGAGAGAAAAGAAGAGACAAGACAAGCGACCAGAATTAGAATTAATAACCCAAACAATGTCAAGAGCCACCAAAAGCAAGGAAGAATTCTCACAACTGCCTGAGGAGGGGTTATACTCCTGTTGTCACTTTGAGCTTCTAGAGGCCTCTAGAAGTTGAGAGAATAAGCTATTCAACCCGCCCAGTTTGGGGCAATTTGTTACAGTAGCCATGGAATTTAGAGCCATTTGGAAAAATATGAAGAGTGGTTTGCCAAATACCAAACCAAAAGGTTTTTTGATTTCTCGATTGTTGTGTATCATCTTTACCAATTGTATCTTCAGGAAGTTTTGAGGATTTGGTCTGTTTCTTTTCTTCATATTAAACTATGGCAGGAGGTTCAAGAAGAATACATGTGTCATCAGGGCTCCCTCAATGCACAGAGTGCAGCTTCTATGTGCCAAAGGAGGGACCCGGGCTCCTTGTTTCTATTGTGGTAACTGGAGAGAAAGCAAGCCTGCCTTAGGGCATCAGGGGAGTTTTAATGAAGTAAAGGAGACGGAAGACGTATCCCAGTGGAGAGTGAAGTGTGTCAAAAACAGATTGTGCACATAATTACTTTCTCAGACCTTCTTGACATTATCAGCAGGACTGGTGTTTTGATGAAAAAACTTAATTAAAACTTAATTTTTTAAGTGGAAAAAATATTCGGCATGGTTACAGGAGGATTGGAATCAGGACACTGTGTAATTTTAATTGCCTTCAAGAGATGTATTTCCCAGAGACTAGTATGGTAGAAAGAAGAAGCCAAAGGGACAAAATCAGAAGTGAGCAGCCATTGAGAATCCTCTGCACTGGCGAGAGAGGTAAGAGCCCGGTGTGTGAGTGACAGGGCAAGATTCCAGACCCTATATGTAAGAAAGGCAATAGATTTATTTGGGGATCTACTGGTCATGCCACACTTGGAGCACATATAGGATGAGTTTGGGTTTTTAATCCTTCCTCCTCCACAAATAAAGAAACAGAAAGTTGAGGTTAAATATCGCACAAGAGTTAGGCATGGTGGTACATGCCTATAATCTTAGCACTTAGGCAGCAAAGGCAAGAAGATCATGAGTTGGAGGTAGGCCTGCCATCCCTGAGTTCAAAGCCATCCCTGAGTTACATAAGGAGACCCTTTCTCAAACCAACCAAACCGAAATCACCCAGGAGAGAAGTTTTTCTTTTTTTTTTTTTTTTTTAATTTAATTTAATTTTATTTGTGAACATACTGTACAGAGGAGTTACAGTTACATGGGCAGGATAATGTGTACATTTCTTACCAAGCATTGCAGCCTCCTCCTTTGTTTATCCTTCACATCCCTTCCCAGCCTCCCCCCTCCCCCCCTGATCCCAATCCTTCTCCTTCCTCCCTCCCCCCAGCCCCCCCCCCCCCCCACCAACATTGTAAAGTTCGTTTTGGACATGACAACTTGTACTTCTCATTGTTGCAACAGGTCCACCTGTATCCTTAAACAACTGGTTTTTCCCCATCTCCTCCACAAGTTATACTGACATCAAATATAGTGAAAGCAAGGGTTATACTGTGGGGGAGGGACATACAAAGCAACAAAGAGATAATCTTATAAATGTGTTAGAAACACATGCATGAAAGAAAAAAACATTAAAATACACATCTAAGGGTTCATTTTCCTGACATCACATTATCTGACCTTTTCCGCTTGACTCATACATATACTAGATATTACAAATAAGGGAAACCATGGGACCTATGTTTCTTTGGGCCTGGCTTACTTCACTTAATATAATTTTTTCCAAGTTTTTCCATTTCCTAACAAATGGGGCAATGTCATTCTTTCTGATGGAGGCATAGAATTCCATTGTGTATATATACCACATTTTCTTGATCCATTCATCTACTGAGGGGCATCTGGGTTGGTTCCATATCTTAGCTATGGTAAATAATGCTGCAATAAACATAGTTGTGCTGGTAGCTTTAGTGTGGTCTTGTTTGTAAACATTAGGGTAAATGCCCAAAAGTGGGATTGCTGGGTCATAGGGGAGCTCTATGTGGAGTCTTTTGAGGAACCTCCATACTGCTTTCCAAAGTGGTTGAACAAGTTTACATTCCCACCAACAATGAATTAAGGTTCCTTTCTGTCCACATCCCCTCCAGCATCTGTTGTTGTTAGAGTTCTTGATTTTTGCCGTTCTCACTGGAGTGAGGTGATATCTCAATGTTGTTTTGATTTGCATTTCTTTTATGGCTAGGGATGTTGAACATTTCTTCATGTGTCTATTGGCCATCCTTCTTTCTTCTTCAGAGAAGTTTCTCTTTAAGTCTTTCGCCCACTTATTTATTGGGCAGTTGTTTCTTTGAGGATTTGTTGTTGGGGGGTTTAATTTTTTGAGTTCCAAGTATATTTTAGATATGAGACCCTTGTCCGTTGTATGGCTAGTAAAGATCTTCTCCCAATCCATGGGCTTTCGATTGATCTTGCTAGCTATGTCATTTGCCCTGCAGAAGCTCTGCAACTTTATGCAATCCCATTTGTCCAACCTTTCTTTGATTTGTTGTGTTTCCAGGTCTCTATTCAGAAAATTTCGGCCTGAGCCAAGGAGACCTAGGGTTTCTCCTATTCCATCCTGTAATGTTTTCAGAGTGTCTGCTTTGAGTTCAAGGTCTTTGATCCATTTGGAGTTGATTCTGGTGCAGGGTGATATATAAGGATCTAGCTTAAGTTTTCTACATGTAGTTAACCAATTTTGCCAGCACCATTTACTGAAGAGGTTGTCTTTCTTCCATTCTATTGTTTTAGCTCCCTTATCGAAGATTAGATGGCTATAGGTCTGTGGGTTCATTTCTGGGTTTTCAATTCTATTCCATTGGTCCTGAGGTCTGTTCTTATGCCAATACCAAGCTGTTTTGATTACTATGGCTTTATAGTAGAGTTTGAAGTTTGGTATTGATATTCCTCCAGCAGTGTTCTTTCCATTCAGGAGCGTTTTTGCTATTCGGGGTCTTTTATTGTTCCATATGAATTTTTGGATTGCCTCTTCTATTTCCTTGAAGAATGAGGGTGGAATTTTGATAGGTATTGCGTTGAATTTGTAGATAGCCTTGGGAAGTATTGCCATTTTCACGATGTTAATCTTTCCAATCCAGGAGCATGGGAGGTTTTGCCATTTTTTAAGTTCTGTGTTGATTTCCTTTTTCAAGATTTTAAAGTTTTCATCATAGAGGTCCTTCACTTCTTTAGTTAATTCCTAGGTATTTTATTTTTTGTGGGGCTATTACAAATGGAGTTGCTTTCCTAATTTCAGCCACACTTTTCTCGTTGTTGGCATACAGAAAAGCCATTGATTTTTGGGGGTTAATTTTATAACCTGCTACTTTGCCGAAGTTTTGAATCAGCTTGAGTAATTTGGGAGTGGAGTCTATGGGATTCTTTAAATACAAGATCATGTCATCTGCAAAGAGGGAGAGTTTTATTTCTTCTTTCCCTATTTGGATCCCCTTTATGTCTGCATCTTGTCTTATTGCTGTAGCTAGGCATTCTAATACTAGATTGAAGAGAAGTGGAGAGAGTGGGCATCCTTGTCTTGTTCCTGAGTTAAGAGGAAATGGCTTTAGTTTTTCACCATTGAGTATAATGCTGGCTGTAGGTTTGTCATATACAGCCTTTATCGTATTGAGGAATGTTCCATGGATTCCTAATTTTTCCAAAACCTTCATCATAAAGGGGTGTTGGATCTTGTCGAATGCTTTTTCTGCATCTATTGAGATAACCATGTGGTTCTTATTCTTGCTCCTGTTGATGTGATGAATAATATTAATTGATTTGCGTATATTGAACCAGCTTTGCATCCCTGAAATGAATCCTGTTTGATCGTGGTGTATGATTTTTTGGATGAATTGTTGAAGTCGATTGGCCAAAATTTTGTTGAGAAGTTTTGCATCAATGTTCATCAAAGAAATGGGTCTATAGTTCTCTTTCTTTGATGAGTCCCTGCCTGGTTTTGGGATGAGGGTTATGATGGCTTCATAGAATGTGTTCGGTAGTGAGCTTTCTCTTTCAATTTCATTGAAGAGTTTGAGGAGTATTGGTGTGAGCTCTGCTTTGAAGGCCTTGTAAAATTCCGCTGTAAAACCATCTGGTCCTGGACTTTTCTTAGCTGGGAGGTCTCTTATTGCTGTTTCTATTTCAATGCTTGATATGGGCCTGTTAAGCTGGTTTAACTCATCTTGGTTTAGTTTTGGCATGTCAATATTTGCTAGGAAAAGGTCCATTTCTGTCAAGTTCTCAAACTTATTAGCATAAAGTTTTGAGAAGTATTCCCTTATAATGTTCTGAATCTTGGTTGTTTCCGTGGTGATGTTTCCATTTTCATCTCTGAGTTTATTAATTTGGGTGTGTTCTCTTCTTTTTCTGATAAGATTTGCTAAGGGTCTGTCAATTTTGTTAAGTTTTTCGAAGAACCAACTCTTTGTTTTGTTGATTCTTTCTATAGTTTTTTTGGATTCTAATTCATTTAATTCTGATTTAATTTTGATTATTTCTTTCCGTCTACTGGATTGGGGTTTATCTTGCTGCTCTTTTTCAAGGAGGTTTAGATGTGTCATTAAATTGCTAGTTTCAGATTTCTCCAATTTGTTGATATGGGAGCTCAGAGCTATAAACTTGCCTCTGAGTACTGCCTTTGCTGTGTCCCAGAGGAGCTGGTAATTTGTGTGTTCATTTTTGTTGAATAGCATGAACATTTGAATTTCCTTTCTAATCTCTTCCATGACCCACTCTTGATTCAGCAGTGTGTTGTTCAGCCTCCATGTAATACCGGACTTTCTTTGGTGGCTTTTGGTGTTGAGTTCTAATTTTATTCCCTTGTGGTCAGAGAGAATGCAAGGTATAACTTCAATGTTTCTGAATTTAGACAAGTTTGCTTTGTGGCCTAAAATGTGGTCTATTTTAGAAAACGTTCCATGTGCTGCTGAGAAAAACGTGTATTCTGATGCTGCTGGGTGAAATGTTCGGTAGATGTCTGTTAAGTCTAGTTGATCTATGCAGCTGTTTAGATCTGCGGTTTCTCTGTTGAGTTTTTGCTGAGTTGATCTATCTAGTGGGGAGAGTGGTGTGTTAAAATCCCCAACAATTAATGTCTTTGGATCTATATGGGATTTGAGGGAAAGTAGTGTTTCTTTGATAAATTTGGGTGCTCCATTGTTTGGCGAATAGATATTTAGAATTGTAATATCCTCCTGAAGGAGAGATCCTTTAATTAGTATGTAGCGACCTTCTTTATCTCTTCTCACGAATTTTAATTTGAAGTCTATTTTATCTGATATTAAGATTGCAACTCCCGCCTGTTTATGGGGGCCGTTTGCTTGGTAGATTTTGTTCCAGCCTTTAACATTGAAAATGTGTTTGTTTTTACGGGCAAGATGTGACTCCTGCAGGCAGCAGATAGAAGGGTCTTGTTTTTTAATCCAACTAGACAGTCTATGTCGCTTAATTGGAGAGTTCAGTCCGTTAACATTAAGAGATAGGACTGAGAGGTATTTGGGAGTTCCTGCCATGTTATCCACCTTCTTGGGGGCTGCGAAAACTAGGTTCTTCCTATGGTTCTTAGATTCTCAGTTTGGGTGCAGTTTCTTGGCCTTTGTTGCGGTCTTGTTGGTTTTCTATGTGTAGGACATCTTTAAGAATCTTTTGTAGGGCTGGTTTGGTGGAGATGTATTGTTTCAATTTTTCTTTGCTATGGAAGGTTTTTATTTGGCCTTCAGTTATGAAGGAGAGTTTAGCTGGGTACAGTATTCTTGGTTGATAGTTGTTTGTTTTTAGGGCATGGCATACATCATTCCAGGCTCTTCTTGCTTTGATTGTCTCTGCTGAGAAATCTGAGGTGATTCTAATTGGTTTCCCTTTATAGGTGATTAACCTTTTCTCCTTGACAGCTTTAAGGATCTTTTCCTTGGTCTGAGTTGATCCTGTGTGGATTATAATGTGACGGTGGGATGTCCTATTCTGGTCTGGTCTATTTGGGGTTCTAAAAGCTTCTTGTATCTGAATAGGCCTATCTTTTTGTATGTTTGGGAAGTTCTCTGCTAGGATCCTGTTAAACAAATTTCCTAGACCATTAACTTCTGTTTCTAGGTGCTCCTCTACACCCATTATCCTTAGATTAGGCCTTCTGATGGTGTCTTCTAGGTGTTGAATAGATCTATCATACTTCTTGGACTTGTCTTGGATGGTTGTATGTTCTTTCTCTATAATATCTAGGCTGTCTTCAATCCCTGAGATTCGATCTTCTGCATGGTCTAACCTGCTGTCAAGACTCTCTACTTTGTTTTTTATCTCTTTTCCTTCTAATTGGTCAGCTTTGATGGCTTCAAGTTCTTTGTTGAAGCTCTGTTTTAGGTCTTGTATGAATTTCTTTACTTCCTTAATTTGGTGTTCAGTGTTTGTTCTCAAATCACTTAGTTGATTGGTTATGATTTCTTTGGACTCCCATTCCTTCTGTTGGGTTCCATTCAGCATTCCCTTTGTGGTCTCCCTGACTTCCTTCAGCTCTTTGTTAATGGATTCCATGAATGCCTTTACTGATCTTTGTGTGTTCTCTACCTGGTCTCTCAATTCCTGAATTACTCTTTGATTAGCTTCCTCCCGTTTGTGGGATTCCTGCAGTTCTCTTTCCTCCCGTTCCTGGGATTCCTGCAGTTCTCTTTGAGTGTTCTCAGCCTGCTCACGCCATTCCTCCCTTTCTCTTTGAGTATTCTCAAGTTGTTCACGCAAATCCTGTATCATTTTTTGAGTAGCTTCCTCACGCTTATGATATTCCTGCATAAACTTTTGGGATGCCTCCTCTCTCTCCCTATCACGCTCATACAGAGTCCTTTGTAAGTTGTCAAACTTCTCATTTATCATATTTGCCACCAGTGTTTGTAGAGCTATTTGGGAACTCTCCTCTGGATTGTTCATTATCTGATCTGACCCCTGATTATCAAGATTGGGAATTGAGATACCTGGATTTGCCATTTTTCTTGTGTTTTTTCGGCTTACTCTGCCCATTTGAGATGAAAATAGCACCAGTTTTGTGCTAGAACACTATCTTAAGGCAACCATCAACCAACGTTTGCATTTATACAGTCAATAGTCTACAGATACAATCTAGTTCAACAGATACATCTATTCAACATCAAACAACTATATGTTAATGGGCTTCGAACCGCAGAGAAGAATTTGGGAAACCAGAAATTTTTAGGGTTAGGGAGAGATGTGGGTAAAAATTAGGAATAGATTGGTGTGGGGAGGCACAGGGAGAGTTAACTATGTCCTAATCTCAATGCAGGAAATAGGTTGGGTAGGATGCAAGTAGAGAGGGAGAGAAAAAGAAGAAAGGTAAAGGGAAATGAAAAGAGACCAGAAAAAAAAATTAGAAACGTAAAAATTAATATAGTTATGGAGATTGAAAGACCATCTATTTAGAGAGGAATGTGAATATAATGAGAGAACAGGAGGGAGATAGAGGAGATGTGAAAAACTTAAAAAATGCTTAAAATATTATATAGGTATAAAGAGGTAGTACTGCTATTAAGGAATTTAAGTCTCAGAGGTTTTGGATTGAGTAATAAATTTGTGGATTAAGTGTGTACACAATGGGGGATAGGGTCTACTAGTTAACTATGGGTTTATCAGGATGTGCAGGACAAGAGTTAAGGCACATACAGAAGAACAAAAGAAAGGAAAAGGTGAAAAGGATAAGAAAGGGAGAAAAAAAAAAAAGATCAGAAGTTCAGTAGAGCTAGACAAAAAACAAAAAGATAATTAAGAAAGAAAGAAATAAAAAGAGAGAAGACAAGAAAAGAAAGGAAAACGTACATTCACGTATTCCTAAAATAAAAATTATAAGAGGAAAAAAAAGTTACTGGAAAACAATTATTTTTTCAAAAAAGGCAAAAATTAAAGATTAATAAAAGTTTTAGAAAAGGAAAAAAAAAAATTTTATATATATAAGGTACCAAAAAAAAAAAAAAAAAGAAGAAAAAAAAAGTTCTTTGATTTTTTTTTTTTGATTTTTTTTTTGGGAGGGGTGGGAAGAATCCTGTATCTCCCTTTTGTCTGTTACCAGCCTCTTGTTGGAGTCTCTGGTCAGCTTGAGGTCCTGTGGCTTGATTGGTTTCTTAAGTCAGTTTGTTCGAACAGGCAGAAAAATGCTCTGCTTTACCCAAGATTTTGAGATCCCCCTCCCAGGTTAGTTTAATGGGAGGGTGATCTGCTTTGAGAATCACAAAAGAGGGGTGATGAGGCTAGGTTCTGGTAGAGTTGAGGCCTTTCAACAAACAGTAGCTTTTCCCTGGGGCTATTTTGTGAAAAATTCACAGAGCCCACCCTGGAGCCATTCTCAGGGTTTCTGTTTTTCAATTGATTGTGGAGGCTGCTAGAGGGAGGGGCAGCCTCTGGCTCTGGTTACCCAGTGAGGAAAGCCACTCCAATGGCTGGTGCCTGAGCTGGGTGACTTTTCCCTGGATGGAGCTGAGTCTGGCAGGTCACTTCGCCGTTAAGTTCTTGTGACCTGTTAAATGACTCGTTTTATTCCAAGGCCTGAGTTGGAGCTAGCAGCTCCTCTGAGCTTTGTCGGTATCCAAGATGGAGATCACCGGTGCTGGGGGGGGAGGGGTGGCCTTCCCTCCTCTGCTCCCTGAGAAGGAGTGAGGAAGTGGGGCTACTCACGCCGAGTCTTGGATCCTGGGTCGTCTCTGGTCTGCAAAGTGCAGGATGAAGTTGTCCGCTCCTTGTCGGTTCTTGCTGGTGTTGAGTAGAATCCTCTCGCCCTCTGCGTCTGGCTCCTTCGTCCCGGACTCTCTGTGTGAGCGCTCAGGTATGGCCGCGGCTGCGGTAGCCGCTGCGACCCTGCCGCCGCTGCCGCGGCTGCTGGCAGGCGGTCAGATGTGTCTCCTTGTCTTGGCTTCCCCTCTCTTGTCTAACTCTCTGTCCTGTGATGGCACACTTGGTGTGATTCTCTGGCTTAGGACTGTTCACTGGAACTCTAAAACTGCTTTCTATGCGAGAGCTTGTTCAGATTCCAGCTTCTCCTCCGCCATCTTCCCGGAACTCCGAGAAGTTTTTCAATGCTTATCTTTGGATTAATTTCTATCAGAATCATCGAATTTTTATTCATTAAATCTGCTTCAAGACCTGTGGGTTGTAGAGCCAGGTGCTGGTGGCTCACTCCTGTAATCCTAGCTACACAGGAGACTGAGCTCTGAGGATCACAGTTCAAAGAGAGCCCCAGCAGGAAAGTCTGTGAGATTCATATCTCCAATTAATCACCAGGAAACTGGACGTAGAGCTGTGGCTCAAAGTGGTAGAGTTCTAGTTCTGAGCAAAAAAGATCAGGGATAGCACCTAGGCTCTAAATTCAACCTCCATGATCAACAACAACAACAACAACAACATAGAATAAAAGTGGATACTCGATGTACATTTTTTTGTGCACATCTCAATCAAAAGTTCTAGATTGGGATGCAGAAAAGCAAAAAAAAAGAAAGGTGTGCAGCTAATTCTGGGGATCAGATATAGGAAGTTTGCAATGAAAGTAGCATGGTCTTGAAAACAAATATGGGCCATGACCTTTCCTTCTGTTGATATGTATGAGTTGATAGCTTAGCTTCACCCAGCAAATGGGGACCTACGCTAGCCTAATGGGCTTTGTGATGACCAAAGATAACCTAGATGGGCTGGGAATGTGGCTCAGTGGTAGAGTGCTTGCTTAGCATGTATGAAGCCCTAGGTTCAATTCCTCAGCACCATATAAACAGAAAAGACCAGAAGTGGCGCTGTGGTTCAAGTGGTAGAGTGCTATCTTTGAGCTCAGAGAGGCTCAGGGACAGAGCCCAGACCCTGAGTTCAAGCCCCAAGACTGGCAAAACAAAAACAAAAAAAACCATAACCTAGGCAAAGTGACTGAGACACTGAAAAACTGGAAATTGTTGAAGAGGAATTGAGGGGGAAGGAGAAGGCAACTTCCTTTATGTTTAAAGAGAAGCTATGTTGGAAAGATTGCAGACTTATTTTTTCTTGTGGCCTTTAGAGGTCAAACGCAAGCAGGTAGAAGTCATGGGGAGATAAATTTGAAAGCAACATGAAGTGGAACTTCTTAACGAACGGCCCAGGGATGACATTGGCTTGCTTCAGAGGGTAGTACGTTCTGAATCACTGGAGCAATTATAGCAGCTGCCATATTTTGAAGATGTACTGGGCTCTGGAGCAGGTATGGAAAGAGACCAGTGGGATTAACCCTGTACTGGGGTTTCTGGCTTCCTACAGAGCAGTGGCTGACATGCAGCTGTTTTGTAAACAGCCAACTCTTGTTTGAAGAAAGTTTTGTGCAATATGTGCAAATACAGCCTAGTGCTAGGGTAGACTTCTGGTGTTCACTACAAGAGACAAAGTCTGATACTTCTCTAAAGATTAGAGAGTGGGGCTGGGGATTTAGCCCAGCGGAAGGGCGCCCGCCCTGCACGCGCAAGGGTTCGGTCCTCAGCCCTGGAAAAAAAAAAAAAGATTAGAGAGTGCCACTAATGGGCCACTTAGAGTAGGATCTAGAGCTTCAAAGGATCTGTGGTGAGTGAGACAGTCCCACCCAGTGAGAAGACATCCCATTTCAAATGCCAATAGCTCTCTGTTGAGAAGCCCTGCACCTTTCTGAAGCCCCTGAAATCTCCCTGAAGTAGCCATTGAGAGTTCTTCCTGGGACTCACCAGAATGACTAAATTATAGGGCTGACTAGCCTTGCTTACTCTGGTGACCAGAGTTTAAGACTGACTACCAAAAAGATGGGCTTGGCAAGTCTCATGTAAAGGGTAGAATGCAGACAGTGGTGGGAAATGAAGGCATGTTGTGTCTTTTCACTGGAGACCATTAGTGGGATGAATGCTGACTGACTGTGCAATTCAGGTAACTGTCTGCCCCATCTATACCTCTTGTCATCAGTGAGATCTTTGGAGACCATTTGATCAGGATAAGAAACATCGTTTATGTTCGTGGAGTTGGTCTCCTCACGTGGTGCTAACTAGGCCACAGGATACCAGGTGTCTGACCTTGGACCTTGGACCTTGGTATTTGGTTCCAACCAACTGACACCAAACAATTTGTAATTAATTTGTTATTAGATTTACTTCACTCAAGTTTCCCAATCTAAGTATTGCTTTGTCTCACCTTTAAAAACACTTCTGCAGATATTGTCTTGTTCCTCTGATTCCTTGTCTGTTTCCATCAGTGTTTCCCAGCGAGGCTGGTCCTCACAAGGGAACCCTGGATGTGGCATGACCACATCCCCAGGAAGGACACTAAGAAAAGCCCTTCTCAGCAGGGCCCTGGCAAGCCTGGGGCCAGGCTATGTACCCACTTGGGAGAGAGCAGTAATGAAATCCCTGAGCACTTTGGCCCTGTTGTGAGGGTCCAGCCTCACAGTGTTCACCCTGCAGGCTTCTTGGCTGGCTTTCTGTGAAGCCAATGAAACAGGAAGAGGAGTATATTCTTCCCCCTGGAGCTCAAGGCCCCTGTTGCCCACACAGTTCGCCTTGCTGTCACTTTTGAATCACAGCCCCAGCTTTGCGGAAGCAGGACCTTTTCCCCTCATCCACTCAGATCTCGCAGTAATAGCATATCCAGCCTGGGACACTGTCTCAGCAGCAGGGCCTCCTGTTTCCCAGCTTGGTTGAGCGCTGCAGAGCAAAAGAATGGCCAAGGCACACAGCGGCTCATTTTCTTCTCACTGTTCTCTAGAACCCTGAGGGCTTGTCACCTGGTATCAAATGCTTACCAGAAACTGAGGAGGAAAAAAAAAACTCTTAAAGGTCAGCTCATTCAACCTCCCACCTGTGATATGCCTTCCCAAACCAACCACCCACAGTGCACGTTCATCATATTATAGCTGGCTATTCAGTGCAGTTATATCTTTTTGGAGAAATGACCCATCCCCAAGCTAGTGAGCCAGACTTGCTACCTGATAGAGCTGTCCAGCCATATTAATTTATTCATCTGGATTCCTTAGATATATGATGAGTTTCCTACTTCCCAGGTAGAATTCACCTGTTAGAGTTGAGCAGGAAGCTCTGACCACTTTCAGCCCCCATGGAGGTAAGTGGCCAGCCACTGGCATTTGAATGTCAGCTAGTTGAGTGAAGCAGCTGGGGCCATGTTACCTCCATTCTCAGACTTCAGGATGGTTTCCTGGGCTAGTTGTTGCCTAGCTGGGTGCCGCCTGTCTGTGTCAATGAGAACAGGCCTATAGCAGTTGGGTATAGACTTGAATTTACCTCAGAATCACCTGGGACCCTTAAAAATATCCACATTCAGGTCTTTCTCCTAGATAGCCTGGACATCTGAGATTTTATCCCCCCCTCCCACCACTGCCCCTGAGTAATTCCCATGATCACCTGTAAGTCAGAGTCAAGAGGGACTGGTCAGTAAGAAGGGCCATACAAATAATGGTGACCACAGAGGGTTAGATGCAGAGGTGTGATCTGGGCTTGCCTTTTTCCCACTTGAGTCTACTGTGGCAGAGCAGGAGTTTTGGGGGAAGGGGGATGTTTACTGTGAGTTTGATGAGTGGACAGCACAAAATGTGATTCTGAATGGGGATTAATGGGCAGGTTGACAGCTCTCCAGAAAATTAGATGTGACCTGCAGTTCCAACAGGAAAAGGTCATGAACAGAACTTGGACAAAAAGCCCTCAGCATGGACCATGTCCACAGGCTGTAGTTTAAAAAGAAAAAAGCCTACATGAGATTGGAAGCATAGCTCAGGTGGTAGTACCTTTCAGCGCAAAAGCTAAGTGATCCCTTTTTTAAATATAAATATAAATATATATATATATATATTAAGGATATTGTACAGAGGGGTTACAGTTACATGAGTAAAGTAAGGAGCACGTTTCCTATTGAGCAGTGTAACCCCTTCCTTTGTTTTTCTCCTACTATCCCTTCCCTCCCCAACTCCTCACTCCTCTCTCCCCTCCCCCAGTTGTAAAGTTCATTTTTAATATAGTGTCTTGTACATCTCACTGTTACAATGCTCAGCCTATATCCTTGTTTCAGCATTTTGTTATTTCCTTTCCCCTCCCCAAATTAGAAGAATGTATGTACAAGATGCAGGTCACCAGAATCAAATACAGTGAAAACAGGGGTTGTACCATGGGGGCAGAACATACAAAAGAAACAAAAAATTGCATAGTGCATCAATAAAAACAATAACAAGAAAGATAACAACTCTTGTGTCCCTATCTTGGGGTTCATTTCATTTAGCATCATCTTATGTGGTCATATGTACATAGCTTTTGACCTTTTCTGCTTGTCCTAGACATATACCAGTTGTTGCAAATAAGGGAAACTATGGGACCTATATTTCTTTGGGCCTGGCTTACTTCACTTAATATGATTTTTTTCCAAGTCTTTCCATTTCCTAACAAATGGGGTAATGTCATTCTTTCTGATGAAGACATAGAATTCCATTGTATATATAGATACCACATTTTCTTGGTCCATTCATCTACTGAGGGACATCTGGGTTGGCTCCATATCTTAGCTATGGTAAATAATGTTATGATAAGCATAGTTGTGCTGGTAGCTTTAGTGTGGCCTTGTTTGTGCTTGTTTGGGTAAATGCCCAAAAGTGGGATTGCTGGGTCATGGGGCAGCTCTATGTATGTTCTTTTGAGGAACCTCCATACTGCTTTCCAGAGCGGTTGAACAAGTTTACACTCCCACCAACAATGCAGTGGGGTTCCCTTCTGTCCACATCCCCTCCAGCATCGGTTGTTATTAGATTTCTTGATTATAGCCATTCTTACCGTGGTGAGGTGGAATCTCAATGTTGTTCGGATTTGCATTTCTTTTATGGCTAGAGAAGTTGAGCATTTCTTCATGTGTCTATTGTCCATTCTTATTTCCTCTTTAGCCCACTTATTAAAAGGGCAGTTGTTTCTTTGAGGATTTTTTTGTTGGAGATTTAATTTTTTGAGTTCCAAGTATATTTTAGATATGAGACCCTTGTCTGTTGTATAAGCCAAGTGATCTTAAAGCTCTGAGTTCAAGCCCAAGTACCCCCCCCCACACTAAATTAATTAATTAATTAATAAGACAAAGGAAGTATAAGCAGCCTGCTGGCAGCTCATGTTAGGGATGTCCTTCTCAGGGACTGTGAGGCTGACTCTAGACCCTGTCTTCTAGTTAGCTTCTCCAGACTGAAGGCTCAGCTTGCAGGAAAACAGACATGATTTGTAACAAAGGTGAACAAAAACCAGCAGACCTGGAATCAAGAGAGGCTTTGGATGTGAAAGCTGGCCCATTCAGTGTTGTAACAATCAGGGCAATTCTCATTAGGACAGATCAAGAAGATGAGGATATTCCCTCTTCAATTTCCCATCTTATGAAAGTAACTTGACCTCCCAAACCTGATGGATAACACCCTTCAGCTCTCCTCTAGGAAGTGTTGAATTAGATAACATGTCCAAAGAACTCTCTGGAGTCCTTAGAGAACGATACCCTGTGAACACACTCTGCACTGGCAGCAGAGAACATGCAAATTAAGCAGGTGATGCATTGTATCATAAGGATTCACCTCCCAGTGGGCTCCTGGGACCAGACACAAGTGGTTCAATGTGAGAAGTGGCCATCTGAACAGCCAAAACAGGTGTAGCTGGAACTGTACAATTCTCTGAGGTCAGAGAATCTTTGGGTTTCCAGTTATCTGTGTCTGATACTCACTTGGAGGTAGGGAAAGTCTCTTCTTCTTCTTTTTTTTTTAATCCCCTGTTGTCACTGTATTTGATTTTGGTACCCTGGGTATTGTATATACCTTTATCTGAATTAGGGAAGGGAAGAGGAACAAAAAAATAGTGAGACAAAGGACAAAGGGGAAACCAATGCAAGAGTGATATTCACAAGACAACAGTATGTTGGAAATGATCTATATAACTTGGGGGGGGGTGGAGGGAAAGTGGGAGAAAAATGAGGGAGGGGGTAACAAGTTTGACAAGAAATTTACTCACTACCTTCTGTATGTAACATAAGGTAGTAACCCCTCTGTACATCATCTTGACAACAAAATTTAAATTTAAATTAAAAAAAAGTTGTTTCAAAGACTGGGCATAGGCAAGGCATCAGTGGCTAACACCTGTAATCCTTGCTACTCAAGAAGCTGAGTTCAAAGTCCCAGTGAGGCACTTATCTCCAATTAATCACTCAAAAACTGGAAGGGGTGCTGTGACTCAAAGTGGTAGAGCAGTAGCCTGGAGCAAAAGAGCTCAGGGACAGCGCCTAGGCCCTCAGTTCAAGCCCCACAACTGACAACAACAACAACAAAAGGTCTGTGCATAGTGCCTCTTAACGCTCATGACTGCTATCCCAGCAACTCTGGGATTGGGAAGATGATAGTCCAAGGCCTGTTTGGGCAGAAATTATGAGACTGACCTTAAGGTTCAAACAGAATGCTCACCTACCAAGTGTAAGGCCCTGAGATCAATCCTCAATACTGCCCCAAAGACAAAACAAAAAATGTCAATTCATTTCCCTTGGCCACCATGAGTAGCCAGGTGCTGTGTGTATGGGAGAATTCTTCCGATGCTCTGCAGAAGTGTTCTCAGTTTCCTCTGCCACAATTCTGTGGATATATGCATGTGTGGATAACATGTTTGCTCTCTGGGTTACCAATTACATGATACTTTCAGGACCACTTGAGAGGCATTTGAAGATTTCCTCCAGCAATAGGGGAGCTGCTGGGAATTTTTGGACAGGCACACAGCATGTTGAACAAAAGTCTAGAAAAGTGCACTTGGCTGCTGTGTGTGGATAGGCATAACTATACTGGCTTATAGTGAAGAGTTGGCCTGCACAGATACAGGACCTTCCATTCTTTGGCTGTCTCTGACACCAGGTCCCGCAAGGACATACTTTTCTCTTGACTGGTGTATTACTTTGCTGGGGCCTCTGTGATGACACAGCACAGCCCAGGCCTCCTAAGCAACAGATGCTGCCATTGTTGTAGTTTGGGGGGCTGCAAAGCTGAGCTCTACATGCTGGGAGGATTGACTCCTTTTAGGAGCCCCAGCTTCCTCTTTGGCCTCCAGCTGTTCTCCATCTCCCTAAGGCTGTACGTGGTTTTCCCTCTGCGTTTGTGTCTACATTCCTTGTTTGACAAGGCCAACAGTCTCAGTGGATTAGGATCATCCTAATGACCTCATGTTAACCTGAGTCCTGGATATAATCGCTTGTGAGATCCTAGGTGGTGGGGAGGACTTTAAGATTTTTTGAGGGAGTGCAATTTAGTCTTTAACAACTAGTCTCCTCTCAGAGGAGAAGGTATTCATTCAATTTGGATAATTAGGGTTCTTATAAGGGCTGTATCAAGACCAGTGATCCACTCCTTGACTCCCATCTGCCCCAAGATATAGTTGTATATCCTGGTACCTGATACCCCATCACTAGGTTACTGGGCTAAACAAACTAGTGTTTTAGGTTAATTTCTGTAAACATGCATTCCTCGTGCATAAGAGGAGTAATCACAGCAACCAATGAACTACTGGATGAATCTGTTTGCCAAATTAATTAAACATCATAATGAAGACAGTTAGCCAGAATCTATTCATAATGTCTACTATAACATCACAGGTAACAAATAGCAAGGGCTCGAAACCAGCGTGCTTGAGTTCAAATCTAGCCCTTTCCTTGTGGGTATCTGTGTGGCCTCAGGCCAGTGGCTGGGTATGTCTGATTCTGCCTTCATCTGAACTCGAAGCAGAAACAACAGTGCCTACCTCATGACAAGTGCTTAGATTAGCACCTTGCTCAGGGGCCACTTGACATCAATGTTAGCTACCATTTTTATTGTGGCCCCTATTTCATGAATTACAAAGCTGTCCTTCCTCTCTATTCCTATGGAATAGTAGGCCTTCATCCTGCTTGCCATACAAAGACTGAAGCTATAAGGTGTTAAACGAACCATCTTGGGACATGGCAGTATCCTGAAATTGTGTCTCACCGCTGAATGGTGAAATGTTAAGAAGAACAAGGGAAGGGATGGATGGAAGGGGAGGTGAAAATGTTGAAGGGGGTGACACAGATCAAAGTGCATTGCATACATAATCTGCTTGTTAAATGACAAAAGCATACAATACATATATCCTATGAAATTAAGAAAAGTGAGGGAAGGAGTGCATTGGGAGGGTTGGATGGGAATGTTGAAAGGGGTGACACATTGATCAAGACGCACTGTCTTCAAAAACTGCTTTGGTGTGTGGCAACTCCTTTGTACAACTACTTAACAATAATATATGTATATATATTATATATTTAAAAAGAAGTGGAAATGGGAAAGAGAAAAGAACTCCAAAAATATAGACTTTCCTCACAGGGAGGAAGTACTGATGTAGGATGGTCTCTGCAGAACTTTGGGAGTGAGGCATCATGAGTAGAGAATGAGGGAAGAAGGCAAAAGCTGGGCAAGAAGAATCTCAGAGAACGTAGTCTCTTGGCCAATGTATCATAGGTATAATACTGTCTTGAGTGGCTGAACATCAAATCCTTCTATATTATTTGATGCCGTAGACAATCTGAATCACAATAATCTGTGTGAATCGCTCACAGTGACAGTTTCTTAATTCTGACCGTAAGTCAGTCTTGGATGAAGCAGAGTAGGATCCTTGCCAAAGGAAGCATTAACTAGGGACTCAAACCAGACACTGTAGTGAAGTGACAGTAAGATTACCTGACATTTCTGCACAAGTTCTAGGCATTCCTTATAAGCTTTCTTCAGATAGAGAACATTAACCCCCATGAGAACTCAGTACCAATATCTTCAAGCAGATTCTGTGCATGGCCAGCTTTGCTTGAATTAAACTTACATATCTGCCCATTAACGTGCTGAAAAATGAGTGAGAAAAGCAAAATTTGAGTTCTTTTTTACACTGCACAATGGTGCTTCTGTTTTCTTTGTTTTTCTTACTGTTCTTGAGTTCTCTGGGAGACCCAGGGGAAGCCAGACATTCTATCCAGGGTATTTGACCTTGAATAATTTCATCTCTTTTGTTCTTCTCATCGGTTCCACTGTGCTTCTGTTATATACTCAAGGGCGAGCCTAACAGCAAAGCACAATTCTGATTTGAAATTTGAGTGACGTAAATTCATTATCAAAATTTCAAGAATCAAGACTGTGATACAGCCCAAAATTTGTACTTGTATGCATGTGACACCGTTCATTTACATTAACTAGCATAAAATGCCTAATTAGTATAGCAGGAAAAAAAAGCATGATGGGGATTTTTAAAAAAATCAATCTTCTTTGTCTCATACATGTGAAGGAATTGGGTACATTTTAATTCTTTGTTTGGAAAAACAACTTTGACAGGCTTTGGGGTATGACAGAAGTAGTCCTTCATCTGCCTCAACTCCCTGATGGACTGTTAAGAAGTTTTCAAAGTAGCAATGATGCTGAATTACCCTGCAACATGAACTAGGAGAAAATTGTAATAATTTCCATAGGATAGAGAGAAGAGAAGTTAGAAAATGGTAAGCACGGGCATGAGTGAAGTGCATCCTCGAGTAGAAAATGAAGAGACTAGCTGAGGGATGGTTTATAAGTTGGCGAGAGATGACTGGCAATGATAAGGCCATGAGGCCTAATGTTTATTAACACTAAACTTTGCTGTTTCCAAACTTCTATCTGCCTCACCTTCAAAACCTATATATGTAATACTATGTGGGCTGGGAAGGTGGCTCAGTGGTAGAGTGCTTGCCTTGCATGCATGAGGCCCTGGGTTCGATTCCTCAGCATCACATAAGCAGAAAAAAAAGCTGGAAGTGGTGCTATGGCTCAAGTGGTAGCACGCTAGTCTTGAGCTGAAGAGCTGAGGGACAGCGCCCAAGCCCAGAGTTCAGGCCCCATGACCGGACCCCTCCCCCCCCCCAAAATAAACAAAAACCAAAAACACTGTGTAATACTACTATGTAACACTAGAGCCATCTCTCTGGGAAATTCAACCTCATATGGTTTCCATAAGACAATTAGAATGAGATCATAAAAAGGAATGACTATGGACAATGGAATGCAAATGGGATTGACCAATATGTCAAATCAGCAGACGAGGGAGACTATAAAGAAATCAGGAAGGGAAAAAAAATGAGGGAGGGGATGACTCTCTTCAACAAGAAATATACTTAATACCTGACTTATGTAATTGAAACCCCTCTCTACATCACCTTTATAATAAAAAATAAAGAGAAAAGAATCAGGAGCCCACAGAAATGCCAGGATAGGTACTGAGCTCTCCAAAATATGTGAGGAGTGATGGTTGGGAAGGGTGGGTAAAGATAGTTATAATACTCAATGTGAACATGGAACCAGGTAACTTGAGGGAATAGGTGGAGTGAGGAGAGATGAGGGAGAATGATCAAGTTGCATGGTGTGGAATTGATAGGTTAAAGTGAAACTCCTTTGTAGAACTACTTTTAAGATAGCCAGATAGAGATGAGCAGACAGGCAGGCAGGCAGACAGACAGCAGATAGATAGATAGATAGATAGATAGATAGATAGATAGATAGATAGATAGATAGATAGATGCTTTACTACTAAGATCCAGGAGACTGGAATAGCAGGGAAAACTCAGACCAAGACACTGGGTTTTATTATAAAGGGGAAAAAAGCAGTTGATTTTCTTTGAAATCCCCACTGTGTGGATATAGAAAAAGAATGTTTCTGTTCAAATATCATTTGACACTTGGGCTACTATTAGGCAGGGAGGAGTGGCAGGAGCAAGATGAACTTCGAGGGGGGTAGATAACATAAAAATATTCTTTGGCTGGTTAGCGACCCAAGAAGGCTTCGGGGGAGAAAACTTGGACATCAAATTGTTTAAACCTGCCTCAGCAGCCCTCCCTCTTGACTGCAGCTTTCCTTCGCTTGTAGCACTTTGTTTTGTTTTAGGCAGAGATTTTTCTTATGAGCATGAAGGGGAGAGCCCAAGAGAGAGGCCAGGCATTTTCTGCCTTCTAGGCACAGGGTTTCAGAACTCCTCCAGTGGTAAAAAGGAAAGTCAAGGCGTTGATTAGCAGGTGGTTTGTTTTGCTCCAGTGTCAGGTAAAGCTCTCATGGTATATTTCATCTGTGGCTTTTGTAGCCCTGCTGGGCCAGTCACAAGGTTGGGAACAGGAAGACACCCCGAGATGAGAGGAGCAAGGGAAGGGGCTAGAATGCATAGGCTCAGATCCCTACATCAGGAGTCATAAGGCAAATACTTGTGGAACCACAAGGCTTTGATTCCGTGATACAGGGATTGGTTTCCATTTTGTAATAAACAGAAACCAAACCCTCGAAAGATGAAGCAAGTAGCTGACAGACAGCGATGGCATGACAGGGTACAGTCATGTGACTCCAAATCAGTGTTCTTCAGTCAGAAGTGGGAAGTTGTGTGAGTTAGGTCTTGCTCCCTCCTTCTTTCTTCTTGCTCTTTCCCTTCCTCTCGTCCTTCTTTCCCTCTCTCCTTTCCTTCCCCTTCACTTCCCTACTGCTATTTATCTACCTTGGAATAGATGTTGATAACTCTTACCAAGTGGAGATGCAGTAACTAGTATAAGGATAAATAATAAATTTATTTCAGAATTTTTTTCTGCAAGCTCACAAAATAGAGTGTAACGGTGACCATTAATATTTATTTTCCATTTGTAGATTCAATGGCAAACCTTTTTGTTGTTGTTGTTGGTGGTGGGACTTGAATTCTGGGCTTGGGCTCTGTTCCTGTGCTCTTCAGCTCAAGGCGAGTGCTCTATCGCTTGAGCCATAGTGCCACTTCTGGTTTTCTAGTGGTTTATTGGAAATAAGAGTCTCGCGGACTTTCCTGCCTGGGCTGGAACCGAGATCCTCAGATCTTAGTCTCCTGAGTAGCTAGGATTACAGGCATGAGCCACCAGCGCCTGGCTCTAGCAAACCTCTTAAGCAGACATGACATCTGCAACCATCCCAGGCCAAGGTGAAAACACCCTAGCTCCGCCTCCTCTGATTATGGGACATTTACTGCTATGGTAGCTCAGCTAATGACTTCCAGAGTTCCCACAAAGAGCCAGGAACCCACGTAGGGATAGAAAAGCATGGAATTCGGGGTTATTGCTTTTGAAATGCTCACTGAATATAAAACAGGGGTCACACAAGTACCTACTTCACATGTGCAGTGGTTAGAGGATGCCCAAGCCATAAGGAGAGTTTCCAGAGAAGAAGGGGTCTTCCAGACAAGGGAGGATCTCCAGAGGATGATATACCTATAGGCTAGATTTTCTTATGGAGAGGAGAACACAAGGAAGGAAATCAATGAAGGTATCTCCCATCCCTGTACTGCTATAGGGCCAGAACTTTTCTCTTTGCTCTTTATGCAAATGGCCATTGCTGAGTTTCCTTTGGGGGCCCCTGCCTTTATTTGTTGTGGTCTGGTGGTTTATTCTGGCAAAATATACTGCATGGATTTTTACAGCTTGCTTTATGCTTGGGCATCTTTCCACCGAAGCAGTGTGTTTACAAATGCCAGCTCGCTGTATTTTGAAAATAACTACTGAAAAGAGCAAATGCACTGGGACGTGCAGTGTGTTTGAGGAGACCAGGCAACCAAATGCCAGTGTTACCCCTTGCTGGCAGGGTTGTTGCTCAGACTCAGCCTTCATTGGTTCATTTTTCATTAGTTCTCCAGGATTCTATAATACAAAACCAGGTCTATTCCCTGCCGCCATGCTGTGATCCTACAAATGAAGCTGTTTCAGGCAAGTCCTGCTATGCTTAATAGAACAATGCACTAATAAAAATTTGTCACGGATGCTGAAAAACCCCTTCAAAGAAGCTACCACTATTGTAAATGGACTAAAAGAGTATAGGCAACATACTCTAAGAGATATTAGGGCTAGTCAATAATATCTGACTGTTGTAAAATATAGCTTTCCTATGCAAATCCTCCCAAATACAGACAGCATGTCTGTTTTGCCTCCTTTTTGAAAGAAGGTAGGCTGATGCACTATTCTCTCCGCTGATGCACTATTCTCTCCTGGTTTTTACTGATGGCCCTATGAGTCCACCTTCGCTGAACTTTATTACCTTCCTACCTCCCAAATCTCCACATCCATTACATTTTCTTTCTTCTCTTCCTTACTTTTGGAAGCATGGTCAGCTGCATGCTGGTAACTCAGGCCTATAATCCTAGCCACTCAAAGGCTGAGATCTGAGGATCTAGGTTTGAAGCCAGCCTAAGCAAGAAAAGTCCCTGAGATTCTTACATCCAATAAACCACCAAAAAGCTAGAAGTAAAGCTGTGGCTCCAATGGTAGAATACTAGCTTTAAGTGAAAAAGCTATAGGACCATGTTCAGACCCTGAGTTCAAGCTCCAGTACACACACACGCACACACACACACACACACACACACACACACACATGCATCCGTGTATATACTACATACTCACACAAGTATATATTCACTCACATACAAAATATAGTCAATGGGAAGCTGAAGAGCTCCTAATTTTTGCTCTGTTGGTGTGCTTCCTTCTCTGTGCATGTGTTTTTCCAGTGGATGCTAGATATAGACTGGCAAATTCATATGGCAGAGAGAATACGGGATTGTGCTATGTCACATACTCATGAACTTCTGAATTCAGGAAGCTTATCCATAGAGACGGATCCAACTCCATTGCGACACTAGTGGGCTATGTGCCCCACTGAAGTCCATCTGTGTTAGACTGCTGAGCTAGACTGTCATGAAAGGAAGTTTAAGAAATCTAAGTGTGGTTTGAGGGCATAGAATCATTGGTGGGAGGGAGTCCATCCCACAATTTGAAAATGTAAGGAAATGTACTTTTCTGTAGACCTATTGATTTTAGCAGGTACAATAAAGCTGGCAGAGAGAAATACCCAGCTTCCAGAATCTTGCCATTCTATTTCCTTCCTTGTGGAGTGAACCCAATTTATTGTGAGGGTCCCTCCTCCCTTTTGAGGACTCATAGCTGGCCTAATTTAATTCTCATGCATTCATTTGTTCATCTTGTCATTTTGTGGCTGTTTTGCCCATATACTGTTTGGACACTGTGTTGGGTTCAATAATTTAACTTGTTTCAATTCTTTGTAGCCCAGTTTTATTTTTTAAATAAGCAAGCCATTTTAAATACTAAGTAATGTTAAAGGGGGAGTGCTTACTTATGTATTAGGTCCAGAGGGAAATACAGTACTGTTCCTGCTCCCTGAGTCTCCAGACCTGCCCATTCTGCTTCAAGTCAGATGTTGAGTGATAGCTCGTCCTGGGCTAAGTTTTGACCCTGTGGACCTTTGGTCTTGGCTGCCACTACTCAGAGAGGAAGTTCAGAAGTCAAGTGCAGGTACAAAGCATCAATCTGGGAAGAGTTAAAGGTGAGCCACAGTGCCATTCCATGGCTTGACTTAGGTTCCCTTGAATGAAGCTACCTGTGCCCCTACTGCAGAGGCAACCACGCAGCTTCTGCAGGGTCCCTTTCTGGAAAAGCAAGTGGAGTTGAAAGCAATCTTATCCTCATTAGGAAGAACAGATTGCACATATGAAAACTGAAATACTTTCCTGGTTTATGTTATGTGAGGGAAAAAAACAATCTCTCAAAACTATTGTATATTTAAGCTAGATTATTTTTAATTTATAAAAATAAAACATGACCAAGACACAAAGCTAAAAGAGTATAAAAGACAAAGTAAAATCTTCCCCCTACCCCCTAAATATGAATCTCTTCTTCTTAAGAGTTGAGAGAACCAGGCACTGGTGTCTGATGCCTGTGATCCCAGCTACTCAAGAGGCTAAAATCTGAAGGATCACAATTTGAAGACAACTGGAGTAAAAATAAGTTTACCAGAGGTGTGACTCAAGTGCTAAAGAACCAGTCTACAAGTGTTAGGCCTTGAGTTCAAACCTCGGTACTATTAAAAGAGTTGAGGCGCTGAGAGAGAGTCAGGCATGGAAGAATACTTGTATAATCCCAGCACTCAAGAGGCTGAGGTTAGCCTAGGTTACATAATGAGGCCCTATCTTTAAAAAAAATGTTAGGAGAGTTAACTTGTGTGTGTGTGTGTGTGTGTGTGTGTGTGTGTGTGTGTGTGTGTATGTGTGTTTGTGTGTGTGTTGCCAATTCTGGGGCTTAACCATAGGGCTTGACCTATCCCTGAGCTTTTGTGCAGAAACTTTCCTGCTTTGAACTGTGATCCTCAGATCTCAGCCTCCTGAGTAGCTAGGATTACAGGCATGAACCAGGTACCTGGCTAAGAGTTAAGAGGTTTTTATTAGTATATATGTTTTGTGCGTGCACACGCGTGCGTGCACACACACATATTTTTATGTGACTGTGAGTGGCTATACTTTTCCAGTTTAACCACGATCATTTTTAATGAGTTATTGTTGTATAGCAAACTACCACAAATGTAGGAACTTAAAACCATACATACTTGTTATCTATGTCTGATGAGAAGTCCAGCCATGGCTTACCTGAGTTTTCTACATTTGCATCTGTCCTGAGATTACTCTCAGAGCATCATCCACGTCCACAGCTACGTCCCATATGAAAGCTGGACTAGAGGGGGATCCACGTTCCAGCTCAGTTGTGTGGATTCAGTCCCCTTCAGTTGTCAGGCTGAGCTCTCAGGACCTAGACCTCTGTGGGCTAGAGACTCTCCACCAGGGCACCTTGCTTCATCTACATCAGCAGAGGAGAGTGTGCCATTGGGTAGATATTGCACTCATGTGTGATGTCATCATGAAAGGAACATGCCACCACCTTTATCTATTCCATTAGTTAAGAGCAAGTCACAGCACCCCCTAGACTTAGGAGGAGGGTATTCCATGAAGATCACTGGAGATGCCAGAGAGTGGTCTCCTCACTATCTGAGCATTGAAATCAAATGTTAGTTAACATAAGTTTTACTCTGCATCACAGAACCCTGAGGAGGAAAGTTCTCTGTATGCCAGGCAATAGCTTTTGATCTTTGTACTTTGTTCTTCCTTATCCTATCCATGATTATTAGAAAAACTTGGGGCATCTTAATGCTAAAATGCCATCCTTATTTCAGAAATCTAATTAATACTCAACATGAAAGAAAGGGTCATTTGTATACTGTGGATAAACTAAGAGATTATCACCAGGAGAAATGGGTCAGCATGTGAAAAATATAATCACTAATATTAAAGTAGTGAGGGATGAGAGAGTAATGAGCATTCAGAACAGCCTGTAGTGGATCAATG
This sequence comes from Dipodomys spectabilis, assembly GCF_019054845.1. Classification (NCBI taxonomy): domain Eukaryota; kingdom Metazoa; phylum Chordata; class Mammalia; order Rodentia; family Heteromyidae; genus Dipodomys; species Dipodomys spectabilis. The sequence goes on along the minus strand of NW_024870834.1, from coordinate 21,710,874 downwards.
ACTACCCCATTGGAGCACCTGCCTCAAAGGACTCTCAGTGCTGGTATTAACCCATCAGATGCTTCATAGTGGGTGACTGTAGGAGTTGAGAAGACCTCAGGGAAGTAACTAAGTACCAGCCATTAAGTACTGTTTTTAATTACTTCTATGGTTATAACACTACAAAGTGCCTGGGTAGCAACTCCCTTTCCTGGTAACTAATAAGAGCCTCCCCTCCCATTCATAATATTTGTAATATACAGAAAAACAATGCAGCCATCAGGCCTTGGCAGTGTTTGAGTTCTAGTAAAAGAAATGGCAGCCCATGTGACCTGTAGCTTTTTAGATAAAGATCTCCCAAAATCTTTACTGAGCACTTTCTATGTACCAGTTCCCATTCAACCTCCATTCCAGCCCATTTCATAGGGCTATGAAAGTAAGCAAACCAAGGAAAGCAAAGCATAATTTAACTGCAATGTGAAGTTTACAAACCTATCCTCAAGCTTCTGAGGAACTCAACTGAAACTTCACAGTATCCACTGTTGTATCTATAACAACCACATGCAGATATCTAGTGTGGCCATAGGCAATGCAGGGCACAATCTGTATATGTCTCCCTGAGACATGTTGTCTCTGTGACCCACTCTCGTTTTGAATTGAAAGATGAAAGCGGCTGATCTCTAGTGGCTCATGCCTGTAATCCTAGCTACTCAGTAAGCTGAGATCTAAGGATCATGTTCAAAAGCCAACCCAGACAGAAAAATCCATTAAGAGTCTTAACTCCAGTTAACCACCAAAATGCCAGAAGTGGAGTTATAACTCAAGTGGTAGAGCACTAGCATTGAAAAACAAAAAAGTCAGGGATAGCACCCAGGCCCTAAGTTCAAGTCCCAGGGCTTGAACACAAAAACAAACAATGAAAGCAGCTTCTCTCTCCCAAATGAGTACAGATTTTGTAGCCAAAGGTGTTCCTGTTGTTGCGGGAAGGCTGGGAGTTGTTGTGTTGTGTTTTGAATACCACATTTTTCCTGTTTAAGTTATATGGTTGGATAAATATATAAACAGAGGCCCACACATCAGGTGGCTCAATATTTAAAAGCCAATAAAATAACAAGTATTCTATTCTCTAACTTTGACAACTGGGCCTTTGATCCTTAGCTGTAAGAGAGGAGGCCACACCTTGGGGCAAGAGGAGAGCATACCGTTCACGCTCCTTTTCCCACCTTGCCCATCCCTCTCTCGACTTGCCTGGGCCTCATTCACCAACCCAGCCTGGATGTCAAAATACCACTGAGAGGCCCCTCAAACAACTGTGCTTTGGTCTGCCTTGGGCCTCAGAGCACCATGTGGTTTGCAGATCGAAATGTGGTTCAGAAAGCTTCTCTAAGGCCCTGAGGCAGACAAGGGGATCCCAGGCTATGCCCTTAGATCAGAGGAGAACTACTGTGCAGATCAACAGCCACACAGTGGTGTTCCCACAGACTGGGAGGAGTTCATATGAAGAACAAAACATGCAAAATACGTTATTAGGCATTCTACATGGATTATGCTGAGTTCCCGAAATGTATTATTAAATACATTTGACTTGCTTATTCTTTCTTTTTTGTTGGAGTACTAGGGTTTTAGACTCAGGGCTTTGCACTTGCTAAGCAAGTCCTCTACTGTTTCAGTTACTCCCTTAGCCCTTTTTGCTTTAGTTATTTCTTAAACAGGATCTCACCTTTATGCCTGGCTGGTTGGGACTCCAATCCTCCAATTGGGCTTTCCACTTAGTTGAGGTAACGGTGTCATATTCTTACACTGGGCTTTTATTGGTTGAGATGAGGTCTCATTAACTTTTTCCGGTGGGTCTCCAGCTATGATCTTCCAGATCTCCACCTCCTGAGTAGCTAGCAATACAGGCATGAGACATCTGCATTTGATTCTTTCATGCTTTTTGTCAGTTATAGGGCTTGAACTTGAGGCCTGATCACTGTCCCTGAGCTCTTTTTGCTTAAGACTAGCATTCTACCACTTTGAGCTGCAGCCCCACTTCTGGTTTTCTATTCGTTAATGGAGGTAAGAATCTCAGACTTTCCTGCTTGGGCTAGCTTTGACCATGATCCTCAGGTCTCAGCCTCCTGAGTAGCTAGGATTGCAGGTGTGAGCCACCAGTGACCAGCTTCTTCCATACTTTTTCTAATGTAGCTGCTGATAACTAAAAGAAAATCCACCTGAACTTTGCAATTGGCTCTCGTAACATTTTGCTAGATAAAGCTGGTCTGGAGGGGGATGTATGGGTCTGCTAACACCCCTCCCCAACAATGGTGTCCATGAGAAGGGGAAGCCAGAGCGGAGCCCTCAGGAGCACAGGGTTTAGGCAAACCTTCCTTACCATAGGATGCTTTTTAACATGGGATGTCAGAATTCATTCAGTCTCTCACCTTCTTAAGGCTATATGACTTCAAAGCTCTCTCTCTTCTTTGCTTCCATGTGATTTTATCTGAAGCAAGAAAATAAGTAGTTTCTTCCCCACGACCCACAACACCACCAGTTTTGAATCAATGTATACCAGTCACAGAAGTAAAACTATTCTATATTAGTGACTATATTTTGAGAACCAGTTACTCTTCAGAGAAGGCAGAATCTAAGCTCAAAGCAAATGTTCCCAGATCCTGTCTCTTCTCACATTTCCCTTTAGTTTGGAATCTCATTTGTCTTTTTGAATTAACTCTTCTAGCAGAGTGGTTATGTGAAGGTCAGGAATACTGTGTAGATCCAATGATCAATTTGTTCTCTCTCTCTGTATCTATCTCTCTGCCTCTCTCTGTCTCTCTTTCTCTCCCTCTGTCTCCCTCCCTCTCTCTCCCTTTCTCTTTCTCTCCCTCTCCCTCTCTCGGTGTGTGTATGTGTGTGTGTGTGTGTGTGTAAGGCATTAATATAAACTCTACAATTCAGATGTATTAGTAGCTAGGATTAACACTATAGAGATCTAAATTCCCTTAGTTTATGCTTCCTTTCTGACTGGCAGAGAGCAACTGTTGATAAAACTTTTCCTTGCAGTAACCCTGTGTGGCTGGTGCTATTATTGTGTTATTTGGGGGAGGAGGAAACTGAGGCAAGAAATTAAGCAGCCTGCCCTGCCATCCAGCGCCTATGGACTTTTGCCCACACCTGCCAGGCCACTTACTGGAGTTCATTCCCGAACACAGTGCGTTTTGTCATTCTGGGTCTGGGTAAGCATGAGCATATTAGAGCTGGGCAGAGATTCAGACTGCTCAGAGATTCAAAAATGGCTAACTAGTTGGATACGACCTCTAAGGAAATCAATTTCCTTCCCTTCCCCATGGGCTGTGCCAATTTGCAAAAAGAAAAATAATTCAAGAACTGGGATGATTTAAGATGCGCTTGAACTCGTGCTTCCGAGATGATGTCACTGCTCTTTTGAGAAGCTGCAGCCCTGGGAGGGGAGAAAGCCCAAGGATTGGCCAAGTATTTCCCTAACCTCATCCTGCAGGCTTAGGGAACGTATTTATGTACCATTTGGGGGAGTCTAAAATTAGGCTGTGGATTTCCACATTTATTTTTATACCACCAAGAACTAGTGTGTGTGTATATATGTATATACATACATATACATGTATATACATATATACACACACATATATATGCTTATATATGTGTACATCTAATGTGAATAATTATTACATGTTCTATGTATTGTATGTACCACATGTATATATTACATGTGATACGTATAATATGTAAGTTGTGATTATATGTTACATTAGGATATAAGCAGACCCATAAGATATACAGAAACTGATGGTATTACCATTTGCTCCATTCTGTTCCACTATGAAGAAAACTGGTATTGACCCACAAAGCCAACCTCATTGCCTACTGATGGGACATGGTGGGCACTATGGGATTGTCCCCAGCATGGATGAATGCAACTTGGGTGGTATTCTGTTGATTCCTTTCTAATATCTTGTAGCTACCACTGATTATGAAATTTATTATACTTTAGAACTTGACTTTTCTGTGTGTGTGTGTGTGTGTGTGTGTGTATGTGATGTATGTATTGTGTATTAGGACTTGAACTCAGGGCCTGGGTACTGTCTCTGAGCCACAGCTCTACTTCTGGCTTTTGGTGGTTAATTGTAAATGAGAGTCTCATAGATTTTTCTGCCTAGGTTGACTTCAAGCTGCAATCCTCAGATCTCAACCTCCTGAGCAGCTAGACTTTATAGGCATGAGTCACAGGTGTTTGGCAACCTTCTAAAATATGTGATCACTTAGCAATTAAGCATTAGCTCCCAACACTTGCCTTCAAGTCACTTTCCTAGATTCAGTGGATTGTTACCATCAGCCATGCGCCAGGGACTGATACAAGAGCAGTGATAAACAGAGTCACTCTGCTTGAAGACCTGCCTAATGAGGGAGCCAATAGGGAAACAGCACCTGAGGAGGGCAGAGATAACACATGTCTGTGGTCCTAGAACCTCTAAAGACAAAGATTGGGAGGCTTGTGGTTTAAGGCCAGCCTAGGGACACATTATCAACTCCAAGTCAACAAACAGTAATCCCAACTATACAGGAGGTAAGAGGAGAACAGCCAAATCCAGCCTTTAGCAAAAAATCAGCAAGACCCTAACTGAAAAACAGCTAAAGCAAAACAACAACAACAAAAAAGTATGCTACAGGGTGTGGCTCAAGTGCTGGGCTAGCAAATAGAAGGTCCTGAGTTCAAACCTAGTACCACCCAAAAACAAAAACAAACAACAACAGGAAATGTTTTGGATTTTTGGAATCTTTGCAGACTTTTCCCAGTTGAATATCCCTAATGAACAACTCAGGATGCTCCCAAGTCTGAAAGCAGTGTGAGCAGTATTTCAGATTTGGGGTTTCTGGATTGGGGATACTCAATTTGTGTGCCATCTATCAGGTGACAGTGTGTTTCTGAAGAAGACTAAAGCAGACGGGTCTACAATGGCATTTCCACAGTTGATGACATGAGCTCTCTTACCTTATCTCAGGCTTTCCTGTAATATAATGACACTCCATCCAGGGCTGGGTTTACAAGGCAATAGCCCTGCACTATCTGGAGGCTGGGGACACTGTCCATCTGGGGATAGCTCTGGTTGTCACATCACACACAGAGAATGCTATTGGCATCTAGTGGGTAGAGAGCAGACATAGCTAACATCTGACAATGTGCAACACACCACACAAGCACCCAGCTTCATGTACAAGTAGAGACATCTGGCTCTAGAGTCACTGGGCCTAGGATTCAGTTGACTTTCCCCAGAAGGTCATTGCTCCCTGGACTTCATGTCCTGGTGCATGTTATCCCCATGCTTTGGTCCATGTAGGTGGAAATCAAGATTCTGTCTCTGTTGTCTTACCAAGGACACTCACTGATGAAAACATGCACTGGAAAAGCACTGGCGTGACCGGATGTGACACAGCTTTTCAATCCCCTTCCATTAACCTTGTCACTAGAATGGCTGAAGGACATTTCAGTAGGAGCTCTCTATCTGGGCTTTCGGCTTGACTCCAGAATTGTATTTAAAAATACTCAGTGACCCTATGATCTTTGAATCAAAATTGGAACCCTTTTGTCCCCTCCCCCAATAGTAACATAGAGATTTTTTTTTCATTGTGATTGTGGCTCCCCCCCTCTCCAACGAAGATGAAAGATTTATTTCTCTTTCCAAAACACTCCATAGTATCTCTCTCTTTAATAGCCTCTTGATAAATGGGCCTCAGCTATCAAGACTGCCCATCCTCCTTTGAAGAGATGCTCAAGTCATCTGTAAGAGGAAAATACCTTGTGCAATTTGCAGGATGGGTCACAATCTCTTATGCCTGGCTAAGAGCCTCCTTGCCAACAGATCCTTCATAGCCCTGGTGTGTGGGGTGGGAGGGGCAGCAGGGTGCCTCACCCTGGAGGAGGCTTCAGCTCCCTGTGTATGCCTGAGTCTTAGTGAGGCAGGGCTGGGCAGAATTGTTCTATAGTCTGATGTCAAACCAAATGCATGTCTCGCTTCTCTTGAAAATGGGCTCGGAATCTCCTACCCACAAAAGAGGGAGCTCAAGGATGTTTGAGAGTCAATCTGAGAAGGAGAATCTCATTATTTTTGTTTGAAGCTCCCCAGAATGGCCCAGGTAGTTTAAGTCTTGAAGGTCCCTGAAAGTCCCACTTACTCTCCAAGAATCTTACCAAACTTGAAGTGGACCCAGGTATACCAGTTGTAAAAGATGGCTTGGATTCTGGTCTCCACCCTATGTGAAGGCCAGGAGTCACACCAAGTTCCCACAGATTAGGAGGAACTTGCCACTTGGATTTGGCTTAGGGTGACCCATCCATTCGTTAGCCCTAACTAACCATGCGACAGCAGGACCCTGAGTCTAAAGGTCACAGTGACATTAGGAGGTGGTATTCATAGTGACTGGTAGTTCTCCCTGAAGCCCTTATGCAGAGTAGACAATCAAACATTTTCCTATTGGATTTGAGATGGAAAAGAGTTACTGGACATTCTGTTGTTGTACAGGAAAGGAAGCAGCCCAGGAGGTCTCCACTGAGTCTTTAGGTTCCAGGCAGGTCTGTTCCTTCTTGGAGTGTTTCAAGCATCAGTTTTCTGGAGAACTACTCCACCTCTAGCAAATCCCTCCTTAGCAATGGCCAAATGGGGAAAACTCCTTGCCTGCAGGAAGGGTGGAGAAGGATCCAAGATATGTTGCCTCATCTGTGTTCCCTGACAGGATCTACTTCACTTTTTGGAGGATGAGTAGTATTTCAGGGACCCTCAAGTGCTGAACTACAAAGGCTATTCTGGAGCATTTTAAAATGTTTCTTTGAGATCCCCTTCCCAGGGAGCACTGTGCTATGTCAAGGAATAACTCATCACTCTGCAGAACTTCCTGGTTTCTGTAGTTCTCTGTGTATTGTCTCACTGCTAAAATCTTCTTCCCCATCCTTCCAAACCCTAGACAATTCTCTCCTTCTCTTCAGCTTAAGTATTTCAGCATAGGAAGCAAAAGAAAGCAGGATATACACAGAAACACAGACACAGACACACAGACACAGACACACACAGACACACACACACACAGACACACACACACACACACACACACACACACACACACACACACACACACACACACACACACACTTCAGCAAGATAAAGAGAATTCTACTACTACCAACAGAGATCCATAGGCAGCTCTCTCCAGCCAGGATCTTCCATTAGATTACCATTGTTATGGGAGATAATAGTGAAAATTAAGTGATTCATTTTGTTGTCTTTGACCTTGGTATAAATGAAGGCATATGATAGTAACTCTTTTGTGTCTGGCTTTCACCTCAATGTTACTTTTATGAGTTATCACTTTTTAATTTTTAAATATGACTCCATCCTATAATAAACCACTGTTTATTTGTCTGTTAACCTGTGCATATTAATCTGCGTTGTTTCTAATTCTTACTCTTTTTTTTTTTTTGTCGGTCATGGGGCTTGAGCTCTGGGCCTGGGCGCTGTCCCTGTGCTCTTCAGCTCAAAGTGAGCGCTCTACCACTTGAGCCACAGCGCCATTTCCAGTTTTCTAGTGGAGATAAGAGTTTCACGGACTTTCCTGTACGGGCTGGATTTGAACCGTGATTTTCAGATCTCAGCCTCTGAGTAGCAAGGATTACAGATGTGAGCCACTGGTTCCTGGCCTAATTCTTACTCTTTTGAAGGAAACCATTATGAGCATTCTTATGAAAATATTTTGGGAGTCTTGGTATTTCCTGTGGATGTGTTTCAAAGAATGGAACTAATGGGTTCGTTAGGCCACATAGATTGGGCTGTGTGTCACTTTCTACCCCAAATTCTAGTCCTCGATTTAGTTCAGTCTCAGCCTTTCTGATGCCCCTGAGAGACTGAAAATGCCCCTCAGATGGTGGAGTCCTAGGGTATGAGATGTTAATTCATTGCTGGTTAGGTGAACACCAAGAGTGCGATATCTCAGAGGGCTTCATTCATCCTGAGAGCCCAACCTCCTGTAGAAGGGTCAGTCACCTTGTACTTTATTGCGCTTAGAGCTCTGTAAGAGAGCAAATCACTTGCTGCTTAAATGTGACTACCTTTGAAGGATATTTATGGTTGAGGGTGTGGCTCAAATGATAGTGTTTGCTGATCAAGTTTGAGGCCCTGAACTCAAATATATATATATACATATATATATACATATATATATGTATATATATGTATATATATACATATATATATATACATATATATATACACACACATATATATGTATACACACACACACACACACACACATATATACACACACATGTGTGTGTGTGTGTGTGTGTGTATAAAGATTACAGAAGGGAGTAAAGAAGGGAGAAGAGGGGAGAGGGGAGAGGAGGAGAGGAGATCTATTGAGGTTTGTGAATCCCTGATCCTTGATTTGTGTTATGATCAGTTTGGAGTTTCACAACTCAGAAATGAACATTATTCTTTCCATAATGAAATCAGTTTAAGGGTTATTTTACCTTAATTTTTTAAGGAAAGTATGCAGCTTATATTTTTTAGATTAATTCCAACAACCCACAATTTAAAATTCAAGGTTGGTACTGGGGGTACCACCCAATAGCACAGTGCCATCTAATTCACTGATAGAAAGATGGTACACAGCACATTCTAGAAACATCTGTGCATATGGAAAGTCAAGAGGAAACTTGTCATTTTTGAGAGCAGGTTAAAAATGGATGATGTGTTTTCAAGAAGCCAGGACTGTATCAGGAAGTGCACACACTACTTTAGATGAAGTCAGAAGCAATTTTCTATAGGTAAGAGTGAAAACCCAGGGCAGACAATGTGCCAATGTCCAGATCTTGGTTAACAAATTTAATAAAAAGTTAGAAAACCTCTCTAAAATGCAGCCATTTAGAAAAAAAAATAGTTTTTGATGGTTTCCCCTTTCCCATCATACTTGGTCTTGTTCAAGACATACCTGAGTGAAATGTAGCCTGACAGAGCATCATCCACTTCCATGACCTAGGGCACTAGGCTAGTACCTTCTTTAACCATGGGGCCAGGTCCCAGAGCATTGTGCAGAGACACACAGAGTTCTAATCCATAAGCTTAATGTGCTGGGATTTTTGAAATACAGTCTTCCAGGCCTAGGGATAGGCTATTATTTACAGGCTCAACAACCTTCTTCTATCCAATGCAATTGGATAGCCTTGCTTTGTGTCACTTTAAAAATGAGGTGAGGCTAAGTACCAGAAAAGATAAGCTTTCATTGGTTGCTCTGTATTTCTGCTGGAATGAAGGCCTGGCTTAGGTAATTGTATTGTAATTCTTAAACCAGACTGAATCTCTTCTCTCTCTAAAGGCTTCTCTTCTATCCTTTACATTTACAATGCTCGCACATCTGTCCTGAAAGTAGATCCAGAACCAAAGGTAGTCTCCTATGTAATTTGTGTGATGATTAATAGACACCAGGTCTGGCTACTGCTCACATTGTAAGTCTATAAATTATCATAATAATATGAGCATAATTGTAGGTGCATTTTTATATGTGTCTAGTTCTGCAGTGGTTTTATCATTCATTCAGGGAGAACAATTATTAATCTCCAACTCCAAGGCAGGATGCATAGTTCTGATTTGGCTCATAAATACTACATCAATTTACAATATAGTGGGGGAACAGAGCAGTTGAAGGGTTAGGAATAGAATATTGCTAAGCCTGAAAGCAGGATATACAACACAAGCTAGAGAGAAATTACAGAGAAGTTAGAAAAGAAAGAAGTAATGGAAATGAGTAACAAAGCAAGAGTATTCCCCTCTTGGGAGGAATTCCTCTCCTTCTGTTAATCTGCCCCTGTATTTGAGGAGGAAGAATATGGCAGAGCCTTCATCTCAGAAGGGACAGTTGCTTGTGGTGGCTCAATTCAGAGAGAGCATTCTAGATTTATAGACAAAAGCCTAATTGTCAGCTACATATTGGGTTGTTTGCCAGTAGTCTACACATTTCAAAGCTTGTTTGCTAGCTTGAGTCTTCTGGGGTTTCTAATATTAGATTTAATAGCTTTCTTTCTATTAAACACTTCCAATTAAAAGAAACTTTGTTGCATTTATATCTTTTTTTTTTTTTTTTTTTACTTAGCCCAGTCTTATAAGAGTTTCTGTTAGATGCTTTTTCTCCTTCACAGAACTTCTACCAAAAGGACCTGAGTCTCATTTATCTTCCTTAGTCTTGTCTACAAAGGTTTATTGAATAATCCAGTGATTAATTTGCAGACTATAAGGTGCACAGATACCTTCTTTAAGGTATTTAGTGCAATAAGATTACTGGTGTTTAACTATTGCCCCTAAATACAGCTGAAGTATTCTATTCAAACAGAAAGAAACACATAGATGGACAGACAGATAGTTAAGGATGGAGGGAGAGAGCTCAATCCAACAAAGCACTTTAGGGATACTGTTATAATCAGAGCTTTGTTAAGGGGTGTTTAATGTGTTTATAGTGAATTGTGCTTTCCTAAATACATGTTATATTCACTGTGTAATACCTACAAGTAAACTGCAGTCATTTCGTAGCTAGTACAGATGTATAGAAATGCTTTGTTGGAAACAAAAAGGCAAGAGAGGTAGACCTGGCATGTCTTTTACATTATTATCATTATTATTATTATTACTGGTTCTTTTGTGAAAAAAATGTCAAATTTGTCTTTCTAACATTTGGCAGAGTTTATTACTTATATTTATCCAACTGGCAAAAAGTATTGAGTATGCAAATGTGAAAATACATTAAATATATTTATATGTAAATAGCATGCTAATTTTTATCAGGTAAAATCCTATTTTAAAACCTTCATAGAAAATGCTCAACACCAGGAAATGGAAATATGGTTTTTTTTGTTGTTATTGTTGGTGGTGATGGTAATGATGATATTTATTTGTACTTTGGGTTTTTTTTCTTCTAGGGGAGTAAAAAAGGAGTGCAGAAAGGGAGGGAGAAAGGGCGAATAAATGCAATCATGCTATTCAGTACACACGATGTAGAAAATGACCTAGGTAACTTGTGGGCAGGGAAGGGAGGGAGAAATTGGGGCAAAGTAAAGGAAGGGGTGACATCCAAAAAAAGAAATATACTTATTACCTGACTTATGAAATGGTAACCCCTCTGTACAACACCCTAATAATAACAATAAATCATATTTACAAAAGGAAAACACTAGCCAGGCACTGGTTGCTCAGTCTGTCATCCTAGCTACTCAGGAGGCTGAGATTTGAGGATTGTGGTTCACAGCCAGCCCATGCAGGAAAGTCTGTGAGATTCTTCTCTCCAATTAACCACCAGAAAACCAGAATTGGCACTGTGGCTCAAGTGCTACTTGAGCTGAAGAGCTGAGGGACAGTGCTCAGGGCCAGAGTTCAAGACGCACGACCGACCAAAAAACAAAAAAAGGAAGGGAAATACTCAACAACAATAATGATATATCCAAATCCTCTGAATAGTAACTTTGTTTGAGACCACATTTGTTTATTTAAAACTACAAAACTGATAATTCTACAAATGAAAGGAAGGTGATAGGTTTTTGGTGTACGGAATGAATGATTTGGGCTAGATTGTAAAGTAGAGATAAATGGTCACTATGAGCAAAATAATGATATTTATAAGTAATAAAACATTATCATTTGTACATCCATGTATCTGGATACAGTAAGCACCATTAAGTGGAGGAACTGAGTTTCTAATGGACTTTTCCACATTTGGGTTACTATTGCAGAGGGTGTTGATGACTTTTGCCCAATACTTTTGACACCAAAGCTTATGACAGGAGGTGTCTGTCACACCAGCTGCTCCGACCAAATCCCACGACAAGGCAGACATCTCTATCGGATTCTGTTTCTCTCTCCCAGAACCAGACGGAGGCCAAGAATCCTTGTCATAAACAAAGTTCATTTGTCCTCCTGACCTGGGTTCTTTCTCAGTGTATCTCACTGGGAATCGGTGAGTGTGAAACACAGCCACACATGCATGAGTGCCCGTAGACGTCACCAAGTACCCTGACACAAGCCAGCAATGTGCCCTTGATAGAAGGCCCTTGATGTGTTTATCTTCTATGGAAATGTTGCTGTGTCTCCTTTGGGAGCAGAGAGATTGGTAAAATATCCACTCCCTTTATTTCTTCCTGCACAAGAACTTTAGTCTAATTGGCCACCTTTGAGTGAGCTGAGATGACCTATTTTTGTCTAAGTTAACAAAAACATTCCAGATGACTGACGCCTTTTACTTGGGGACATTTTGACCTGATTTTAACCCTCTTGCTCTGCCTGCCAAGGAATAGATGATCACTATAGGCTTTTGAGTTGACCTGTTTTTATTTCATCTACGTTGTTTTTCCATTTTCTTGCAAAAAGAAAGCAGGCTTGTCCAAGTGCACAGCTACTATGGCAATAAGTGTTATTTAAGTAGATACTGAGTCCCAGCTTCCATCAGTAAGCCGTGTGTTGGCGGGGAGGGGGACAGTCTGATTGCATAAATACATGGGAATAATGTCTGTCTCTAGGGCAACAGAATTCCTTCTGAGCCCTTGAGATGCCTGTGTACAGGCAGAAGGCAGATGTAATGAGCACACATATGCAGGTAGAAGGTCAGAAAATGGCCACTTAGATTTTCTGCTCTGTAACCAGAACAAATGCCTGAAGAAAGAGAGAATGAACCGGAAAGCTCTAAATGAACTGAAAGCTCTAAAAAGGGTATTTGGAAAATGGAAAGCTGTTTTAGTCATTTTATGGCATTTGTCTACCTAACCAAATAATTCGGTTTATGCAAGCATAGGTGTTGATATTTTTTTAATTCCTAATATTTATCAAACTTCTATGAGTGAGTACTGCCTTAAAGGACACTGAAGAATATATCTCTATTAAATAAGGAAATTCCATCACTGGAAATAATTGAAAATGCAAAACTTCCTTGACATAAAAACAATGTTTTTCCAAAGGCATCTCCATCAAGCAACTGTGTCTCTGTTGCTCTTAAAAGCTGAAGGCATATAGTGGGTCTGCTAGTACTTATCAGCTCTGCCAGTATATGGCTTGGTTCCTTAGGTTAGAGTCATTCACATTAGCAGCAACTACAAATACACAGAGATCCACAGCTTTCTTTTCCCAATTTGACAGAAGCTTAACATTTTACTCAGAAGGCCTTAGGCCTTAGGAGTTTGAACATCCAATGATATTCCCTTAAACAAAAGGGCAAATACGTCTGCTCTGGCTTCACTCTTTTCTTTCCCCCTCCTCCCTTCTCTCCTTTTCTGTATTTTGTTTTCCTTTTCTTTCTTCAGAAAGTGGGGGGAATAAAACAGCCAATCCTCCTTGGTCACAGATTCTTGTGTTTGCAAACTCGGTCCTTGCAAAACTCTATTGGCAACCACAAAATCACTGCTTCACAATACTTTTGCAATCATTTTTAACCATGAACATAGTTTTTTTATGATCATTTGCAGGCATGAACAGAGTAGAAAGAACTGAAACATTCAACATAATTTCCAATTAAAGTCAAGCAACATGCATCTCAATTTCTTTGTGGCAGCCCCTCTACTCTAAACATAAGTATCCTTTTCCTAGTCTATTGAGGGTGCTTTATATTGTTTATGCTTTTTACTGCCAATTTCATATATAAAATGCCCCAAACATAGTACCAAAGTGTTCAGCCTAAGCATAAGACTGTGGTTTGGTTGATAGAGAAAATACACATGCTAGATAAGCTTCCTCATAATGTGAATTGTGGTGCTGCTGACCAATAGTCTAGTAGTAATGAATCAACAACAAATATTAAGTAAAATATCTTTAAACAGAAATGCATGTTTGACATTATTAGACATTTCAAATGAAAATATAACCAGGAACTTTCAGAAAGCTAGTCCTGTATTCCCCTAGGAGCAAGCCTTCAGTATTTACTAGTTCATTCTAGGAATATATTTTACCTACTGCTCAAAGTTGTCATGAGGATCATATCTTGACATGCAAAATACCTTGCACTGTGGTCAGGTGTTATTATGATCATCATCACTGCAAATGAAACCTGGAGAAACTTACCAACACTATTTAATTTACCTACTATTGCCCACTGTTTAATCTCAATAGCTATCTTCATTATGAGAATTCTGCTCAGACTTTGGCTCCTTACATTCACTTTAAAAAAAAAGTGCATTAAAATGCATGCAATTTGGAATAATTTTTTCACTTACCATTCTGTCATGCCCATTCCTGTGTTATGACACAGCTTTCATTGTTCTGGTCCTGTTGACTCAAAGTATTGAAAACTTTCTTCTTGAGATGATTTAAGAGCAGACCTTCCTAAGGACTGATTTATCTTTCACAATACAGACAAGCCTTAAAATTCTGTGATTAATTGTGAAAAAAGAACTTGCTGTGAGCAATAGCAAAAAAAGACTCTTATCTAGCAGAGAAATTTATTATGCCATCTTTTTCTCTCTGGTAGAATACTATGTTTTAGATCAGAGGGGTAGTGTTATTATTCACTAAGCCCCTAAGGGACAACAAAGGAACAGTAATTCTCATCTTAGGGAAAATGGTTGTCTAACACAGGGGTGGGAAAAACTTTCTGTATAAGCCTAGAAAATTAATATGTGTGATAATTCATGAACTCTTGGTCTCAGTAGATACTTTCTTATAGTTGCTCAACTCTACCATGGAAACTAAGAGTATGGCTGTGTTCCAATAAAACTTTATTTACAATTAAGCAGGATAGGCCCAAATATCAAAGTGGGCAGATTGTTTATTACTTGACTTTCCCACTAAACTTCTAATACTGTATGTCAGACTTAACAAGAGTAGAAAAGCAAGATTGTCCATGCATATTAAATGATCATGTAAATTGACAAGTATACATGATGATAGATGCTACAAAGGAAGAAAACAGTAAACAATAAGACTATATGAGGGAGCCAGGTACCAAATTCAGAGATGGGGCCATACCAAGGACTTCACTGACATAATAGGGCCTTCACCATTGTAGACTAAACAATTTTCATTAACAGAACTTCAGAACTTCAGACTGCTACCTAGAAGTAGATGCTCACTCTGAATAGATTGTCAGTGATCTCTCAGTATTTGACCAACTGAGAGGGTTTTTTATCTTGAGTCATAGTCCTGCATTGACCTTTCAACATTTATAATATCCATGTCATCAGCTGTCCCAGTGCAAAACTCAGATATAATTATGGTTTTTTTTTTTTTTTTTTTTTTTTTTTTTGCAGTGGGGAGCTTTCTTATCACTCCCTTGCTAGCTCTTCATTTGTTCATTTGATGCTGGATTTATTAGTAAAAATTATTCACTTCCTTTCTCTTTTTAAAAATATGCTTTTGGTATAATTAGTCTTTCTGGGGAGAGAGAAAGAGAGAGAGAAGGAAGAGAGAGAGGGAGAGAGAGAGTGAGTGAATGAGAGAGAGAGGAAGACAGAGAGAGAGAGAGAGAGAGAGAGAGAGAGAGAGAGAGAGAGACATAGTGTGTGGTTTAGACTCAGGGTTGTCCTTGGCCCTGGGCATTTTCTGGTAATTCAAAGGTAAGTCAGGGCCACATATCCAGTGGTTATGTGAGATGTGAAATCTCATTCATAAAAACATAGATCCACATCTCTAAATATCTTCATGCCTATTCCTCTTTGGTTTCCTCATCCACTGCACATATTTTCCTCCCTATTTAGACTCTCAGTTTTTTTCCTCAAATTTTGCCAGACAACTCCTGCCCACTCACTGTCCTGCTCTGTCTGGGCTGCCTGGGCCTGGCAGCCTCATGCCTCCATAGTGAGTAAACAGTGAACCTCTTTCCCTGGGAGAGAATTGCTAGCAGCTCTCAGGAAGGGGCACTGTTTCCTCTCAAACAGGTAAAGAATAAGTGTTTCTTTTTAGCTTCTTAACCTTTATTATTTTTAACACAAACATTTCACAAGCAAGAGGGTTCCTCTTACACCACATACAATTCCATAACCAAAGTTTTCCATTTTTTAAATATCTTCAACCATTCACACTGTCTTCCCTCAATAAGAATGCAATCTGAGATATGGTAAATAGAAAATGATCTACTTCCGTGTACTCTAATGACAAGGTTTGGGTTTAGTCACTAGTTTCTTTTCCTTGTTTGAAAGTACTGAGATTGGAACTCAGAGCCTTATCTTTGCTAGGCAGGTGCTCTGTGGCTGAGCCACAACTCTGGCCCTTCTTAGCATTGTTTATTTCTGAGATAGGCTCTCACTTTCTGTGCATGTTAGGTTATGGTCCTCTCACTTTTTGTTTCCTGCCTTGGCTGAGATGACCGGCATGCACCACCATGCCCAGCTTCCGCTGAGATGGAGTTGTGAACTTTTTTTTTTTTCACCTTGGCTGGTTTGGAACCACAATCCTCCCAATCTCAGAAACCTCTCATGGAGCTAGAATTACAGGTGTGATCCACTAGCGTCTGGCAAGTCATTTATTTCTTTAAGGAAAAGAAGATTTCCCCATCTATTTCCTCTATCTATGAAGTCAGAGGGGACTAAGTAGAGAGACAATGGCTTAGGATGTGTATAAATGTGACAGTATTTTCCTTAGATTGGTTTTATGTCCATTCATAGGAGCTTCTGATGTGACCCCTGACAGATGCCTGGCAGTGGCTATCAGGAGCTTTGGTGTTTGAGGGCAGTGGAAGGCCATTTCTCCACTGGCTTCAACAAAATGAGGCCAGGTACCTCTACGGGGCTTTTGAGATGAGATGTTTGTGTACTCACGTGGAGACATTCAGGGATTTCTCAAAGTATGTACATGAGAATCTAGAGCCTGTCATGTTGAGGCTGAGAATTTGATATATATCATTTATCTCTGGCAGTGTGATCCCAGCAACAATATGATTCCGGAAATCTCTGCCAGGCACTGGTCTCTCACACCTGTAACCTTAGCTACTTAGAAGGTTGAGATCTGAGGATCGTGGTTCAAAGCCAGCCTGGGCAGGAAAGACCATGAAACTCTTATCTTCAATTAACCACCAGAAAACTGGAAACGGACCTGTAGCTCAAAGCAGTAGATAACTAGTCTT
This sequence comes from Dipodomys spectabilis, assembly GCF_019054845.1. NCBI lineage: Eukaryota > Metazoa > Chordata > Mammalia > Rodentia > Heteromyidae > Dipodomys > Dipodomys spectabilis. The sequence continues at coordinate 21,693,807 of NW_024870834.1, read as the reverse complement.
GGGCAAAAGAACTCAGGGACAGCATCTAAAACTTGAGTTCAGGCCCTATCACCAACAAAAAAAAAAAGAAAAAGAAAGAAAGAAATTTTCTGTGGGCTGTTCAATCCTTGCATTAATCCTGGAATGTGAATGTGTGAATCTTTGGGATTAGAAGTGTGTGTTGGCTGGGCACTGGTGGCTCTCACCTGTAATCCTAGCTATTCATAGGAGGCTGAGATCTGAAAATCGTGGTTCAAAGACAGCCTGGGCAGGAAAGTCTGTGAGACTCTTATCTCCAGTAAACCACCAGAAAACCGGAAGTGGCGCTATGGCTCAAGTGTAGAGTGCTCACTTGAGCTGAAGAGCTGAGGGACAATGCCCAGGCCCAGAGTTCAAGCCACATGACCGAAAAAAAACAAAAAAGTGTATGTTGTTTGATCTAGTGAACTTGTCAGACCACTGCTGGTTATCAGATAGACATAGATTCCCAGTTTATCTTGAGGAATATGGTTTCTCAACGGGTTTGTTGTCTTTTGGCTGGTTTTCAAAGAGCATCTCCCTCACTTCCATATTTCAAAATTATCCATATTCCAAGTGCATAACTCAATATCTTTTCAAGAGGAAATGAGCATGTAAATCCTTTGCTTAAGATCCTTTGCAGTTTCTTAGAGGTGTTAGGATTAAGGGCTGGAACTGTCTGAGTTAAGCAAGTGTCAAAAGAAGTAAGTAATCAAAATAAGTAATACTTCATGTTACTATAACAAAATGCCAGAAGGTAGATACTATATAAAGGAAAGAGGTTTATTTACTCACAACTGTGGAGATCCAAGATCTTGGTGCTGGCATTTGCCTTTCTCTGCTGAGTTGCTTCTGGCTGTATCAAAGCATGATCAGAGATAGCATCTTGATCTTGAGATCCTGCAAGAGGAAAAGATCTCAAAGTGTGATAAGAAGAGAGAGCTCAAACCGAGAGTGCTGAACCTAATTATAACAACTAATTCTTGTGAGAACTAACCTAGTCTCACAGGACTTGCATAATCACTTCATGTAGGTGGCCTAATTTCCTTCCATCAAAACCACCACTTCAAGCTGGACACATTGGCACATCCCTATAATCCCAGCATTCAAGAGAAGAAGGCATGGGCTGGGAAGGTGGCTCAGTGGTAGAGTGCTTGTCTTGCTTGGATGAGGCCCTGGGTTCAATTCCTCATCACCACATATACAGAAAAAGCCAGAAGTGGCACTGTGGCTCAAGTGGTAGAGCGCTCACTTGGAGCTGAAGAGCTGAGGGACAGCGCCCAGGCTGAGTTCAGGCCCCATGACTGACAAAAGAGAGAGAGAGAGAGAGAGAGAGAGAGAGAGAGAGAAAGAGAGAGACAAGGCATGGGGAGGGGGGCTAAGAATTTAGAACATAAATTCATGTTGAATTGAAACCCCTTTGTATAGGAACTTAAGGATCACTTCTTAAATTAAAAAGTTTAAGGCCAACCTGTGCTCCATTGTGAGACCCTGTCTAGGAAAGAGACAAGGGGGGAGGGGGGAAGGTGGGAGAGCAGGAGGTAGAAGATAAAAGGAAGAAGGAAGGGTAAGAGGGAAGAGAGAGAAAGGAAGGGAAGAGAAGGGGAGAAATGTGCTGTAAGTTTCTACTATATTGAAACCACCATGCTGGAGAACAAGCTTCTAGTCTATGAACTTTCTGGAGACATACATGGCAATGTGCTCTTTCAAAAAACAAACAATAATTGAGCAGGCACTGGTGGCTTGCACTTATAATAATCCTAGCTACTCAAGAGACTGAGATCTGAGGATCTGTATTTGAAGGCAGTCCAGGCAGAAAAACCCATGAAACTCTTATTTCCAATTAGCCAGCAAAAAGCTGGATGTGGAGCTGTGGCTCAAGACACACACACACACACACACAGGCCCTTTTATGGGCTGTGGCATTTCAGCACACCTTCCCCGGGCTGGCCCTGTGTCCTGTGCGCAACTCGTATATGAGCTGTTTTGCTCGTTGACATCTAACTCTTTCAGTGGATTGAAGTTTTCATGAGTGTGGGACTGGGTATGCTGATAATGTAGAGTGGCCCATCTGCACATCCGTGATTACTGAACAATGAATGGACATTGATCTAATGGACATCAATCTGTGATATTGGATCTGGAGACTAAATAATTGTTTCCTGGTGGTATCTCCCCTCCATCTATTTGCAGAGTTCTTTCCCAACTTTTACAGTATTGGCAATTAGATTAGGTTGTTTCTCTATCTGTGTTATAGTTGTCAACAAGAGTAGGGAATAAGGAAATTAAAAGGGAAAGGATCTGGAAGAGGTGAACTTGATATCCAGGAAGTTTATAGTAAGGCAAGAATACACTCCTGGATCTTCCAATTCTGACCTTCTTCCCCAGCCTCTCCCTTCCTCACATGCTCTCTATTGGGAGAAGGAGAGGAGAAGATTCTCCTTTCCTTTCCCAAAAGAAGGCAGAGGGGATCAGAAAATTCCCCTAGCATTCATACTTTGCCAATTTCTAAACATCCTTCGTTCTATCCTCCTCATTCTTCACTTAAAACATCCAATTAGCACCTCCTGTTCTTAAAGGCTGTATGGTTTAAGCTCCACAATAAACAAAAGGCATGAAAAGAAATAAAAACAAAGACAATGAAAGGCGTTTTCTGTAGTACACAATTTTCTTTCTCTAGTTCACTCTCCTCACCATGAGGACTTAATTGGAACAGGCTCCTTTACAAGCCTGGCTCCCAGTATTGTCTCCTAGTAGATGTGTTCAGCTGGCAGACCTTCCCAAGAGCTTCATCAATATGACAGCCCCAGACAGTCAGCATAGTTCCATGTGGCCACTCTTGGCTCCTCTACCTGGCTCTGCTGTAGTAATTGGCCAGGCTTGGAAATAGTCCTTAGAAATGATTACTACCTTTAATGCAAAGCCACCTCCTTCCCCCACAACACATGCAGCTATGATTGAATACTATGGGGGGAATGGCCTGGTACTCAGCAAATGTAGTGAGCACTACTGGATGCCAGCACTCCTGAACCAAGGAAATAGAAGAGATTTGTGAAGAAAAGGGACATGATCTGGTTTTTTGTTTTACTATGACCATATGGCTGCCATTGGCATAGGCAGTGAAGAGGACAAGACAGGGCATGGGATAGGGAGCCAGGATGGGAGGTTACTGGAATAATCCATGTGTCAGATAGAGGTGACTTGGATGGGGGAGTCAGCAGAACCAATGGTGATAAGTGGTCAGATCCTTGAGTATTGTGAAGGTGCAGCGCATTCACAGTTGTCACTGGACTTGGTGTGGACTGCAAAAGAAAGAAGTAGGTCATGCTTCACTCTGCAGTTCATTTATAAATATTTACTGACCATCAATAAGCCATTGTTCTCAGGGTTTACTCAAGGCTTATCACTCTACCATTTGAGCCACAGCTCCATGTCCAGCTGTTTGTTTTAGTTGTTGTGGTGGTGGTGGTAGTGGTGGTGGTGGTAGTAGTAGTAGTTCTTGGGAGATAAAAGTCTCATGGGTTTTCCTGCCCAGGTTGGCTTCAAACCATGATCCTCAGATCCCAGCCTCCTGAGTAGCTAGGATTACTGAAATGAGCTACTGGTGCCCAGCTCTAGAAGAACTTTTTTACAAGCTACGTCTTGATGTCAGGTTCTGCTATTATTAGCCATTTGGTTGTAGCTTGTAGGTCCACAGGAAGGGGTCTGCTTACCATATCTCCCTTTGTGTTTATCAGCATTGATGTGGTAAACTTAAGGATACATATTATTCTGTAGGTTGTGTGGCACCAAGACCACACAACACACCTGGATTCAGTTTTATGGGCAATGAGAATTTAAATAAGATTTTAAAGCAAAGGAGCAATAGACTTTGTTGTAGAATTTGCTGGCGCAGGGGAGGGGGGTGGGAGGAGGGAGTAGATGGGAGAATGGTTGGTAGGTGGGAGACAGGGAAGAGGACTGTGTTAGTTGTTGAAATGTAATATGGAGGGGTCCTGAACAAAGAACCATGATATACAAAGAGAAGGTGTGTCCATCTGCTCTCTGGGACTATAACAAAATACCTGAGGTAATCAGCTTATAGTAAGGAAAGATTTATTTTGCCACATTGTTTGGGAGACTTATGTCCATGAGTGTTTGCCTTTGTTTGCTTTGAGCCTTGGCTAGTTAGCACATCATGATAGGCATGTGTGGTGAGGCAGAATTTCTTCTTATGGGTGAGAACAAAAAGAAACCCTGGACAGGCTGACTTCTCAAAACTCCCTCAGGTTCCCATCCTAATGACCTAAAGACCTCTCACAAGGCTCCACCTCTCAGAGGTTCTATCACTTCAAAAATACCACCAGAGGCCATACATAAAGCATTTAAGGGACATTCAGGATCAGGAGACATTGAGAAGGCAGACTACAGAGTTTGATAGGTGCTTGCTAAGTTGGGAAAGAAAGAAAGAAGGAAGACACAATACTTGAGGCTTCTATCTTGTGTGACATGGTTATCATTCACAGTGGGTTTTTTATTGGAGATGGACAGAAAGGGCTGTCAGATTAACCAGTTATGGATTAATTATTAAGAAACAGCAGGGACCTGGGATCTCCCCTCCCTGGTAATTAGTTAGCTAGTAATTAGGCAGCGGCTGATTAATGCTACTGCCTGCCCCCTGTGGGGTAGGAGGAGAGGAGCTGAGCCTTCTCTGGAGTTGCTTTAGTTCATACAAGTGGGGCACCCAGCATCATCTACCATGGTGTGACAGTCTCCACCCATTCCAGGAACCCAGCTGTGAAGGGCTATCCCTTCCCTGCTTCAGATTATCTTTCCTTAACTCTTTAGCTGGTCACTCCCAATGAAGAAAAAGCAGAGAAGGCATGAGGGTTGCAGTTCGGGGGCCATGTTGACATGGAGTTGCAATTCTCAGATATGGTAGGCTATAAAACTACCATGGCAACTTCCTAATCACATACTCAGCACTTGCTTTCCATTACATCAAAGCTGAGTTTTCCACTTTGGAACTCTGACATGAGCTCTGCTCCAAGCCTGGCCTTCTGTGTCCCCTACACAATGAAAGTTTCAAGAGGCTGATATTGTAGCTTAATGCGAAGTATGGGGAGAAACCCAAAGCTGAATTTGACAGGGTGGAAATCTTTCCCAGAAACCTAAATTACTTTCATTTTGAGGCACATTCTGACCTTTTAGTGGAGAAAAGAGATTGTTTACTCAGAAGAAACTTTCAGATTTTCCCTCTCCATTTCCTCCATTTCTAAACATTGTCTGCTTGTGGGTCCCATGCCCAAGTCAGAAGACCTGGGCCAATTCCCTATAAGCACTTGCTTGGGGCAGTAGGGTTGGCTGCACACCTCCCCCTGTCTGGTGGTGATGTGTGGGCCTAGCACTCTGCAGAGGCAGGTGGAAAGTCCAAATGTGAGAGTGGCTGAAGTAGAAGGGGTCTGAAGGGGACAACCTATGGGTTACATGATGACCTTGTGTAATAGTGAAATATTAAATACCGCCATAGTGATGGGGGGGGGGGGGTCATGCAATGGTCCAGCCAGTAAACCTAGCACTTACACACCAAGAACCGGACTCAAACAAAACAAACACTAAAAACAAGCATAAAAATGAATAATTATCATCATTTTTATTGAAAAATCTAGCTAAACTGCCTGCTTCTCCTGAAAAAACAAATTAGTAGATGTGACATGTCAGGGTCCAAATTTCCCTCTTGGCAGCTGTCTAAATAGAAGTAATATGTTGTCTCTAGGGGATGAGCTATCCCCACTCCCCTATGTCCACCATGGTGAAGTCCTTCAGGACTTGCTGGCAGTATTCCTCCCAAACTCTTTCCTGACCCAACATATATGTGTGTATATGTGCATATTTATAATATATAATATATAAATACAATATATAAATTAAATATATAATGTTAATAATACATAATATAAATTACAATGTACAATCAGAATATATAATATACTTCTATATTTATAATATATAATATAATAATATATAATTATTTAATATATAGTATACTGTTATAAATATATCATATATATTTATAATATATAAATGTATAATGTGTTATAATTTATATATAATTATGAAATACATTTTAACTGTTTGTTAATTGTTCATTGAGTCCCCTTCATTGTAACCTAATTTCTAGAAGAGTACATGCTAAGGTGGGTTCTGACTTGGGCCTGTAATCTTAGCTATTCTGGAGGCTGAAATGTGAGCCAACCTAAACAAGAAGTCCCATGAGACTCTTATCTCCAATTAAATACCAAAAAAGCCAAAAGTAGAGCTGAGCATCAAATTGTAGAGTACTAGCCTTGAATGGAAAAAGCTATGGCCCTGAGATTTTAGGCTAAGCAATAGTACCACCATATGAGAAAGAGTGAGGGTATTCTGTCTCCTGGGGTACCTTTCTCCAGCCCCTCCTCCCCAGTGCCCCTGTCTTCTGCTCACAACATGTAAGAGGTTGACAGGACTTTGGAGTTGAATGCCTTAATTTGCAAAGAGAGAAAGTGACTCTCAGAATAGAAATAACTTTCTGGAAGTCACACAGTTGACACTTGAGTTAGAATACACAGCACCAGGGCAGTGTTGCCTGGCCTTGTTCTTGAGTTGTGAAAGAGCCAGTATTCCACATCATAAAAGACAAAAGTCTAGCCAGATGCTAGTGGCTCACATCTGTAATCCTAGTTACTCAGGAGGCTAACATCTGAGGATCATGGTTTGAAGCCACCTCAGACAGGAAAGTCCATGAGTCTCTTTATCTCCGATTAACTACTTAAAAAGCTGAAGTAGAGCTGTGGCTCAAATGGTAGAGCAGTAACCTTGAATATAAAAGCTTAGGGACAGTCATCCCCACCACCCCTGAGTTCAAAGTCCAGGATTAGCACAAAAAGAAAGACCAAACTCTATTCAGAAAGAGACAGAAAGGGAGGAATTCTAGATGGAAAGATGGGTGTTACCTTAATAGTGAAACCAAGAGGAATCTCTAGAGGTTTATGGAAGGGACTTATGGTGAGAATTAAGTAATCCAGTGTATCGAGCAGTGGTTCTCAATGTAGGGTGGTCAGGTAAACTCCCCTGGGAGACTTGGGGTCCACACACATTCTGCAGCACTTTCTGCTTGCTGTCAGAGTTTCTCTTGGGCTCTGTGAGTGAGTGACCTTATCCTGACCCATTAGTTTTTAATTAAGGGAAGAGGGGGGAGATTGCTAATGGTGTGTAGATGCCACTGGAGGCCGCCCAGTGATGGCACTAAAATGCTTGTAGTCATGGGGACGGTGGCAGTTAGTGACACTTTCATGACAAGCAGTGCTATGAATCGCTAGCATAACTGTAATGCATTTCAAGCATTGCAGTGCAGTACATAATCCACTGCATTTTCTGTGTGATTTAAATGCAAGCAACTGCAACTATTGCTGGTCTTCTATTTAATTTTCATATTCATTTTGCTTTTAGAATTGTATTAAGAGCTATAAAGCAATAGCACTTTGTATCTAGCTGTGTTAGCCATATATGTGTATTTGTGTGTAATATATATATAATATATTATATATATGATTATTTAAAAGGTGCTTATACATTATTCAGGGCCATGGTAAGCCCAGGCTTCTTAGAGCACTTGTATTTCAGTTAGGAGAAACTATTGGCCTGAGACATGGTTTAAGCAGCAGTGTGAGTTCTTGGGCTTCCAGCAAGTGAATTACTCTGGAAGACTGGGAGAGGGAGATGGGATGCTCTCTTCCCTCAGTAGCTGGCTGCTCCCATAGGCAATTTGAAAATCAGAAGTAATCCGTTGTCTTACTGTGTTTATATCTCAGTCCTTTGTAAGGTGTTAAAATATACAAGGTCTGAGGAATGGAAGCCAGAGACTAGCAAAGTATGGCTCCCAGTCTGTTTTTATATAAATTACTTTTTATTGAGGTTGGGCATAGTAAGCTACTTTTATAATCCCAGCTACTCGGGAGGAAGTAGAGATTGGCAGGATCTCAGTTTGAGGCCAGTTCAAGGAAACAAGGAAACCCTATTTTAACCAACAAACCAGGCTTGATAGTGCATACTTGTAAATAAATTCCAGCTAGTCAGGGCATACACACACACACACACACACACACACACACACACACACACACACACACACACACAAACACACACGCGACAGAAGAATCATAGTCTGAGGCCAGCTTAAGGCAAAAAAAAACAAACCAAGAGATGTCTCCCTGCTATCTGGAAAAGTAATGAATGCAAAAGGAGCTTGGGAAATGGCTGAAGTTCAAGAGCACATGACCAGCCAGGGCAAATGCTGAGTTCAAACTCTAGTACCACCACCAACAACAATACAAACACACACAATATTGGAACTTAGCTGAATCCACTTGTTTACAAATTGCCTGTGACTGATTCCTCACCCAAACAACCATTGTCCAATGACCCTGTGGCTCCTCTGCTGCTGGACTGGCCTCTGGTATACACAATCAAAGATTATTCTGTGCTCTGTTTACAGCATGTGTTCATATTATTTGCTTGATTCTCTAAAGTGACTTAATTAATCAATGCTGTTTGGGTAATTAGAAGATCATAGATGGTTGTTGCTTTGTGGAGGATTCTTTGATTTCTCTAATGAAGGAATCTAGCCTGTTCTCCACAGGAACATGGAGGCTGGTGAGAGGCTGTGTTCCTCAGGATGCCCACTAGCAGATTTAGCCTTAGGCTGCACTGTGAGCTGCCTTTTCTGCCCAGGTCTTTCCTTCATGCCCTCCTGTCTCCTAGCCAATTCAGCAAAGGTTGATACCTTGACCTTGACCATTTCAATTCATTTATCTACTTCTTACTTCTTTGGAGGGCATCATATCAGAGACTTCTTATCTATCTGTGAAAGAAACAACTTGGTCTTTCGTTAAAGATAAGCTAAAGGAAAGTGGGAGAAGGTAGGACAGGTATGCCCCCACATAGTCCCCCTTTGGTGTGACTGGACAGTCCCACATACCTGGCACTGAGAACAGATGGCTTTGAAGAGCAGTGTTCACCAGCCTCATCTCAGAAGCCCCAGGTCTTGAGGAGGTCCCAGGCTTTTAACAATAACAACAAAAATCTCTCCAGAGATGTGTTGACTCTTGTGTTGAGTCTTCAAGTCTAAAAGAAACTCTGGAAGGACTGGATGCTCTCTGAGCACTGCCTGGAGAAGCTTCCTGCACAGACATGCCTAGAGGGGAGGGGAGGTGTGATGTAGGCCCACTGCCTCAAAGGAAGTACTCTCTCCTGAATGTACTTTGCTTTTTTGAAAAAAAAATGATGGATATGATTAATACAAATTTTGGGGGGATTAACTAGAGGAATATAAGCCACTAGAGCAGTACATATAACCTGAGTAGTTGTGGCTTACTCTTTGTGGATGAGGCACAGTGAACTTCCACAGGGAGATGGACCCTCAGGGGCTGACATGAAGCAGGGGTATGGCCGCCATGGTGGCATTTACTCATCCTGCTTTCTTAATATAGAGGGAAGACAATCTGGCACTCGTTCTGTGTTCAGTAGCGGTTGGTATCAGTTAAATGCTTGCTTTGGATACTAATGATTTACTATGTGGGTTTTGTATTTCTTCAACTAATTTTACTGAGCCATTACAGCATAGTCAAAGACTGGACACAGTTCTCTGGGAAACTCACAATCTAAGAAGAGCTAGTGATGAAAATAATCACATTCTAGGCTAGATGAATTGGAGAAATCCCGCTTTAATACTGTTGAGCTAAGCTATTGAAATTTTCAGATAATGGTTCTCTGAGGTTTGCATTAAAAGAATGAATTTAGTTTTGTTCATAAAATGACTTAGTTGAGAAGTAGCATATCTGTCCTGCGCCCCATTCACTATTCCCACCCATCAGATAACTTGGTGAGGTGAAGCAAAACGGATCAGACCAGAACGTGGCTGACCAGAGCCCCACAGCTCCAATGCTATCTTGCCTGGTGGTGTATATACAGTGTCATGGACTATTTTACTTCTTTATAGATTTTATTTATTTGCATCTCATTTTCTATTTTATTTCTTCTGGCACCTGCTGCTATTATGGCAGAGTTTAATACATGCCACATTTAAGTTAGTAAAGACAAAAATAGTTACTGTCTTACCCTACAGACACACACACAGACACACACATACACACACACACACACATCCCTACACAGACTACTCTTATTCTGGACTCTATCAAACACTATATAAAATCAAAAGCAACTGTTCTTGGTATTCAACTGGTAAAACAAACTTAAGAACCAGAATATTGGAGTGTTTTAATGCTGCTTAACATTATTTTTTGAATTTACATCCAAATCTACTACCTATCTCTTCTGTGACAAAGGTTTAACAGCTAGCTAAGAAGCTTTTAGCACTCAGGTACTTCAAGTATCCTGTGGCATTCATGTTTATACAAATTAAGGAATGCAGAAGCCACTCCATTTCTAATGGTGATGTGTCCATATAAAAACATTCTAAGTTGAAAATGTACCAACTATACTAACCTTCCAAGTGTTGTACTTAACAACACACACCAGAGCATGGGTTGTTCCTCAACATGCTCCTAGGTTGAGTGGTAGCAGAGTTTACCCTGCTGCCCAGGATGGAGAAAGAAAGAATCCTGCCACATATTGCTAGCCTAGGAAAGGATCAAAATTTAAGATACCAAGTACAGTTTCTACTGCATGTGTATCAGTAGGAACCATCATAGAGCCAAAAGATTGATAAGTTGAGCCTTTGGAGGACCATCTATAATGAAGACATTTATAAAGGAAGTCATCTTCACCAATAGGAGATCACAATACCCACACCATTGGGACCAGACAGATAGGTCAGTTTTATGTCACTATCACAAAATACCTGACACAGGCATCTTATGAGGTTAACAGAGGATGGATTTGGCTAATAGTTCTTGAGGTTTAAGTCTAAGATTAGGTGACCTATTTGTTTATACCTCTGGTGGTGGGTGCATCATGATATGAATGTATGTCCAAGCAAATGCTTGAATATTAAATAAGAGGATATTGAGAGGGGAAGGAAAGGAGCCAGGAACAGAGCACGAGAAAAAGGGAGAGCAAAAGGGAGAGGACAGTCTAATAATCCTTTTTAAAGAGAATATCCTCAATGACCTACCGATCTCCCATTATGCTCCACCCCTTAAAGGTCTACAGCACCTCCCCATAGCACCTTCCTGTGGATTGAACTTTCACTATAGGCCTTCGGAGTCCATCCATCCAAATCATAGCACCAGGCTTCACCTTCAGTGCACAGCTAGAAGAGATGCAAAATATCTGGAGAAGAGGTGGTCATGGAGAATAAGCAGGGTTATAGTATATTTCAGTGATATTTCCCTACCTTCCATGTTCCATTGTAGACTTGCCCTGAGTCCATCCTGAACGGGACCATCCCTCTGCATAGGTACAGCTCTGTCCTTGTCTGCTCCTCAGCCTTTGGTGTAAGAGGGCTTTAAGAACTGATATAGCTTTCTACCCTTTGCATCACAAAACATTTCACAATATCTGTCTCTCCTGATTCTGTAGCCAAACTCAGAATCAGCCAGACCACTTCCTCTTTTGAGAAGAATCCAAAACACTGCCTGGATGACGTTGCTTCTAGAGTAGCTACAAGCTAGAAAGGCCATTTCTCTACAGGGACTAACGATGCAGCCCCTTCATGGAAAGGAAGTGGGAGGACAGGCACTAGCAGAACAGCAAGTCTGCCTCATGACGTGATGGTCAGGAAAGATGAAGAAGAATGGATCCTGTTTGTTTAGAACAAAACAGACTGAAAACACATCACTATGCCTAGTGTTGCCAGCATTGTGTCCAATGTCTACGGGCCTCAATAAAGATTCAAGAACATGAGTGTGGTAATAAATGAGTTAAAACCCCAGACTTGGGAAGACGGGCAAAATCAACTTTAAATCCTAGCTTTGCCAATTGCTGTGGTTTTGGTATCATTTGAGTGTGTGCCATGCATTGAAATTTAATTCCTATTGTGAAGATTTAAGAGGGGTGAAAATTTAATCTGACTATGATATTTACAGGTAGGGCCTTTGGCAGGTAATTAGACTGCAATGTCATGAGGATGAAGCCTGCAGGATTGAATTCTGGTGGCTTTATTCAAAGAGGAGAGAGAGACAGACAGACAGATAGACAGACAGACAGACACACAGACACACAGAGAGAAAGAGAGAGCACATACTACCAATTGGTCATACCATGAGATGCTTTAACCCACCTTGGAATTCTGTCATCACCAGATGCAACCCTTCACCCCTGGATAAGAAGCATGAACTAAAGCATCTTTTATTTATAAAGCTACCTGACCTTTTCAATATAGTAACAAAAAGATTTATATACCACTTAATAGTTGTTAAGTAGCTGCTGTATAATTTAGCAGTTTAAGTTATTACCTGAAGTCAAGAATCTTCTGTATGTGGTTTCAGAGTCCCTCAAGGTTATCTTGAGGTTGCCTCAGGGTCACCTCAAGGCTTGGCTGGGGAAGGACACACCTCCACACTCATTTATGTAGCTATTGGGAGTCTCAGATCCTCTATGGATTTTGGGTAGCGATATCAGTTCCTTGTCCTCTCAGGTCTTTCTGAAACTTTACTCATAACATAGTACCTACATTTCTAATATGGGAGCTACAGTGTTTGTGATATGGGGAATAGCTTTTTTGTGTGTGAGTAGTGGGACTTGAACTCTGGGCCTGGGCACTGTCCCTCAGCTCTTCAGCTCAAAGCAAGTGTTCTACCACTTGAGCCACAGCACTACTTCTGGTTTCCTGGTAGTTTATTGGAGATAAGAGTCTCACGGACTTTCCTGCCCGGGCTGACTTTGAACCAAGATCCTCAGCTCTCAGCTTCCTGAGTAGCTAGGATTACAGGCGTGAGCCACCGGTGCCCGGCTGGGAATAACTTTTTGAAAAGCATTTTTTGGTATATATGTAGAAACATATTTGAAGTTTAAGATTGATTTAAATCATCAATTTGATTAGATTAAGAGATGCCTAGGAGATTAGTAAAGCTTATCCGTGGGTGTATCTGTGAGGACTTTTCTAGAGACAGATCCTGAGGGCTCTCTGTCATGAATGGATTGGGGATAAGATGGAATATTGGGGAGTGGTTACTGGTAGGAGCTGAGTCCTAGCTGGAGGAAGTAAACCACTGAACTCTGTCCTTGGGGCTGGATCTTACTGGCCCCTTCCTGTATTTTCCTTTGCTTCCTGCTGAAAACAGTCTGACCTTCCCATTTATGTTGCGCTCTCAGGGACTCTGCTCACAGTGATGAGGAGCTAACTGTAAGCACAGCATTTTCTACTTTAACCATTTTAAGTGTATATTCCAATGGCATTAAACATAGTCCCAATGCTGTACAACCACCACCAGTATTTCCCAAACTTCGTCATTATCTTAAACAGAAATTTGAAACTATGTTGTTTAAATAACCTAATCTTAGAAGTGTCCTTATTCTATTCTATTCCATTCCATTCTACTCTGTTCTATTCTATACCTTAGAAGCAAGTTATTAAATTCAGCCCACATACATTGGAAGGAGAAGGGCAAGAATCTCCAAAGATAGGCACGTTTAGGGGCTGCCTGTCATAGGAACTGTGTGATCTTAGGTATACGTTACTTTACCTCACTAAGCCTCAATTTTAAGGCTCTCTCTGTAAAACAGATGTCTTAGTCCATTGGGCTACTATAAGAAAAGGCCAGACACTGAGTGGTTTATAGACAAGAGAAGTTTATTTCTCAAAGTCTTAGAGGCTGATAAGTCCAGAATCATGGCAGATGCTGTGTCAGGTGAGTGCCCAGCTCCTCCTAGACAGCTCCTCCCTGTAGTGTCTTCACATGGAGGTAAGAGTGAGGGCATTTCTCCTTTCAAGACCTCTCTTTAAGGACATCCCAATGCAAAGGGAGGTGTCCTTATCTAACTATCCCCAATGGCCACACCTCAGATCTATCAGCTTGAGAATTAGGACTTGAATATATGACTTTCAGGAATACACACACACACACACACACACACACATTCAGATGGTAGCAGGGGACACTACTTATAGAGCTATGCTCATATCGAGGGATGTAAGCACCACACCGTCCCCCCCCCCCCCCCCAATCTTTTTTTCTTTTTAAGTCAGTCATGGAGCTTGGACTCTGGGCCTGGGCACTATCCCTGAGCACTTCAGCTCAAGGAAAGCACACTGTCACTTGAGCCACAGTACCACTTCTGGTTTTCTAGTGGTTAATTGGAGATAAGAGTCTCATGGACTTTCCTGCCAGGGCTGGCTTTGAACTGTGATCCTCAGATCTCAGCCTCCTGAGTAGCTAGGATTACAGGCGTGAGACACCAGCGCCAGGCCTCCAGTCTTTTATGAAACAGAATGGACCACTCTGAGCTAGGAAGTTCAGCTTCTTTAATACTCCAGTGCCCTTGTGCTTGGCCTCTTACATTCTCAGTGATGGCTCAGCAGTGTCACATCTTTAGACCCCTGATAGGATAAGCACAGGGAAGACAGGGCAAAGGCAGAACTGTGGAGACCCAGAATGCTAGACTTAAATCTTACTATTCCTCTAAAGAAGGGATGAGCCTGCACTGGCCAGTATTTGGTCCGTGTGTTCTCATCATAGCTACCACTTCTGGGAATTGAGCCATCCTCCCTCCCTCACTCACATCCACCATCAAGATGCTATTCATGTTCCCATCGGGATTTATTCTGTCTTCTCTGCAAATTGCAAACATCTCTTTAACACATCTCCCCTCTTTTCTACTGATGTGTCCTGTGTAGTGAATAAGAAACAGTTCTCTGGAGCTTTCATCTGCCTGGGATTATGCAAGGAGCAACCAGGCCACTTGAAAAACTATCCTTTAAAATTCTCAAGAACAGAAGAATGTATTTCTGTTGTCTCCATCACAAATCAACCCTAAGCAGGAGAGGATTTCATTGCAGTGCCAGATCGTGGGTGAATTCTTCATCCCATATTTTCCAGCCCTAAAGGATGTTACTAAGTCAGATCCTTAATTAATCTGTTGAAAATTAATTCTGATGATTGTTTCTTTTGAGCCAAAGAAGTGAATTACTATTCTCTAGGTAAGGTTTCTAGTGATAAGTATTTTGGAAATCTTATTTAAATAACTGAAAAATAATGCCCAGAAAGCAACAATAATAACTGAATCATATTTTCCAGAGTGTACCCTCTAGAGCAAAACACTGTTTGTTTACCCAATGACCAAAATTAAAGTAATCGTATCTCAGTTGTTGAGAATGTGAGGAAGAAATATGGATTGTTTGCAGCTGGACTGAATCTTGGGAACACCTTTGGGAAAGCAGTTTGACAGTACACATCATCATTTAATATGTATACCTCCTTTGGCCCAGCAATTCTGCTCCCAAAAAAGAATCTCAAATCATCCTTGCACAAAAGAGTACCTATTCCATCTATATCCTTTGTTCCAAGGGGACTTCTAATAAGGAAAAAAAAAAACCTTGGGAACAATATTCATCAGTAATAAGCCAGGTGAATTGATTATAGTATACTCCTAGACCAGTGAGTTTACAGCAGTTAGAATAATGAGACAGCTCCATGAACTCAGATGGGAAGATAGACATAGTGTTTTGTTAAGAGTTTTGTTATCTGGAAGAAACACAAGTCCCACAACAATATTTCAGTTGTGTTCTTTTCTATAGAAAATCACACACACCATGAATTTGTATTTGTACTATATTATATATACATCACATTTTCCCACATTGATTCACTTGGAACTGTATATGCTAGGCGTACTACCATTGCAGGGAAGATATGAGTGTATGGGCCACTTGGGGTACAGAAGCAAATAGGGCAAAACCAAGGCAGGGGGCACCAGGGGTAGGGGGAAAGAAGGGGACAGGAAGAAAGAAAGGGAGAGGGACAGGGACCATGTCCTGGTCATCTCTACCATGGGGCTCCACCATGAAATCCCAGCTACCCAGATCTCCCTCAGCTTCTAGGTCATGGATTCAAATATCCCCTTTTATTTTAAATCATTTAGGTTTTCTCTTGCTTACAACCCAGAGGGCCAAGAGATATATGCCTACTCATATGGTATTTTCAACTTGTTTTCTTGCTATTTCACTTGTTTTATTGGAATAAAATGACAGACCTATCATAGGACAGCAGGAAGGGAGAAAGGGGAGTTGGTTTCAGATTGACATAATATAATGCAAAGTATCAGTGCATCACCTAGCACCACAAAGGATCAGAGGGTCACCTGTCCTGAAGGAGCTAAAATCAAATTGAATCACCTTAGAATCACTTTATTCTTTGACAGTCAGAATTTTGATGGATAGCAAAAATCATCTAAGAAAGCATGTGAGAAATTGGTTGGCCTTGTGCATAATTATGGTTCCATTAGTGAGAGCCAAAGGAAGATTAAGGGCACTGTTTTTAGTACTGAAGAGGCAAGTTATCCAGAGAGGAAATGGTAAAGTAACTCTAGCATCCTCTTGCTATCAAAGAGGGGAGCTTCCAGGGTCTCTTGGTACAGATTACTTGTACCTTATTCCCATACTTTCAGATTCAATACTTTGATTGCATGCTAAGCTGTGTTCAAAGTTTATCACACTTAGTATCTATCTAATCACCAAAGGAAATTCCATATTATGAGTGCATTTACATGGGAATCTTTAAGGGAAATAATTTATGTCCTTTGAGAGTGTTTTGCTTTTGAGTCATTTCGGTTCTAGGGAACTGAGGTGATTTTGTCCCTCTAGGTATCTGTCCTGATAATAGACTGGATTTGTTTGAAACTCTGCCTCAAGGAGAATGTTCAGAAGGGACCAGGAAAGCATGTCCAAGTCACTAAAAGATCCCGAATAGCAAAAACAATACTTAACAGAAAGAACAGTGCTGGAGGAATATTAATACCAAATTTCAAGCTCTACTACAAAGCCATAGTAATCAAAACAGCTTGGTACTGGCACAAGAACAGACCTCAGGACCAATGGAATAGAATTGAAAACCCAGAAATGAACCCACAGACCTATAGCCATCTAATCTTTGTTATGGGAGCTAAAAAAATAGAATGGAAGAAAGACAGCCTCTTCAGTAAATGGTGCTGGCAAAACTGGTTAATCACTTGTAGAAAACTAAAGCTAGATCCTTATATATCACCCTGCACCAGAATCAACTCCAAATGGATCAAAGATGTCAGAGTCAAAGTAGATACCCTGAAAACATTACTGGATGGAATAGGAGAAACCCTAGGTTTCCTTGGCACAGGCTGAAATTTTCTTAATAGAGACCCAGAAACACAACAAATCAAAGAAAGGTTGGACAAATGGGATTGCATGAAGTTGCAGAGCTTCTGCATGGCAAAGGACATAGCTAGCAAGATCAATAGAAACCCCACGGATTGGGAGAAGATCTTCACTAGCCATACAATGGACAAGGGTCTCATATCTAAAATATACCTGGAACTCAAAAAATTAAATCCCCCAACAACAAATCCCCAAAGAAACAACTGCCCAATAAATAAGTGGGCTAAAGACTTAAGAGAGAAACTTCTCTGAAGTGGATCTGATAATGAGGAAAATGAAGCCTGTTAGCTGTGGACCCTCCTTTTGAGGTCTGCTATGCTTAGTCTGTTTTGTTTTGTTTCCTTTCTCCATCCCATTTGGTTCTGAGTTCTGGGAGCTCTTCCAAAACTGTTATCATTCCCCTCTATCCTTCCTCTGCTGTCTCTTCCCCACCATCTTATAAAGGGGCATCTTTCAAAGAGTGCTCTTTAATCCAGGGATAAATAAATGTCTGAGTCACCAATCAAGATACTCAATATCAATTGGTGGAAATATCAACCCCAAATGGCCAAGTTCATGTTTTTCATCCTCTGTCAAAATCAGAACTCTCTGTTTCACCCTTTACTTTGAAATGCTGGAGAACAAAAATTCCTAGGAAAATGCTGACCCATAGCAAAAAAATTCAGACAAATCTGTGTGAACAGAGGATGTTGTCACGGCTCTTAGCATCACCCTGAATTATTCAAGAAGGCCATCTAGAGATAGAACTTGGAAGGTTTGAAGGATGACAAAGACAGGAGAAGAGCCTGGATCTGCAGGTGTCACTGAAGTGAAGGGAAGTATTTTGAGGATGAAGAAGTAATGGAAATCATCAAGTACTGCTAAAACATCAGGTAGATAAAGGGCTGGATATATATTCTGCATGCAGAGATTTGGAGGTTATGCATGTGAAGACAGCATTGTTTTCTGAGGGTGATGGGACTAATATTCCAACAGGTAGATGATAAGAAGTATGTGGGAAGTAAGATCACTGAAACGTATGTACAGATGGATGCTTTCTTCATTGTAGCTGTGAGAGAAGCAATAGAAGAGTAGCTGGAGGACCATAGGGGTGTGAGGACAGATACCTGGGCATGTTTTGAGCTGATGAGAAACATTACACTGGAAGGGTGAGACCGCCTAACCAAGAGAGAACTTACAACACATCAGATAATTTCTTGAGACCCATAAATGATTCCATAGCCAAGTATCATCTTAGAATAGACCTGAGATACAAGTTGCACGTGGAGAGGGGGAACTCCTCTTTTCAAAGAACTTCTACATTTAGGAAACTTCAAGTTTGCCAGCCTGGCTGCAATTTGAAAAGATGAGGGCTCACTTAGCATTCTTGCTGTTATAGAATTCAGAGTTCCATTATTGCATCAAACCTTAGAGAACTAAGGAAAGATAAGGGAGTTGGAATATGTGAAATTAACATTAAAAGTAGGCATGCCCAATAAGTCCATTGGGGAATCTAGCTTTCCCATGACCTGAGAGAGGTAATAGGACCAATCTCCAAAATATTGAAAACCATCACCAAAGAAACAACCATGGAATCAAGAGATTACCTAGGGAAGGGAGGCCAGAGCCAAAGACTTTGGTGTGCTTGAGGAAGGCTAGAATTAGAAAGACCAGTGGCCTCCCCTGACCCATCAATTGCACACTTCCTCCTCTGTGTCCATTTTGAGAACTCAGCACTGAGATTTCTAAGGCATGAATCACTGGGCAATGCTTTGGGGACGTGGCAATGCTGATTAGGCTAAATACTCATGATTGACTGTCTAGTCCTGTGTTTATATTGATAACTGTAACCTAATCAGACTCACTTCAGCCAGGCTGACCTCACCAAATTGCCTCTGTTAGCCGCCAACAATTTCATCAGAGAAGAGGGTAATGAGAAAACCGGAGGCAGATTGTGTCATGATTTATGGGGTCCATGAAGGCTATGTTTTTTTCTGTAGGGAGCTGTGAATAGATGCTGTGGGTCGCTGAATATGGTTGAGATTTTTTTTAACTGGCAGGCATGTTTTGTTATGGAAATCATCCAGTAAAACATCAGAGATTTAATAAATTATTACAGTGTTGTGCTCTTGCTTTCTGTGACATCTCTCTTCTGGAATGTTTAATTAATATTTGTTTTCAGTTATGCATTTATGATTGTTGTTGGTTCTGCAAGATGCAAGGAAAGCCTTAAGTTATTTAACTGCCTCCTAGAAGTGATCCTCCCGTCCTTTGGTTGATGATAAAACCATCAAAACACCTTATTATTTCACATCAGCATGGAGAAAGAATATATACACAGAACTACACATAGGTATATGATCATTTGTCCTATTTACCTGTCAGAGCTACACACTAATGTGTCCAATGACCATCAGATATCTAGTATGTAGCAGTGAGACCATCACTAGCTAGTATGAGAATCTAGCTTGGCATGACAACAGCCATCTTGGTCATGATCTCCATCTTTGATGCCAGTTAAGCCTGGCATATATCCCAAATACAAGAACATAAGTGAAGTTGAGATAGCTCAACATTTCATGCTGACCACTGATGCCTGGACTGTTTCCTAACCAATGTTTTCTATGTCTTTGAGAAAGCCCAGGCACATTCTAGTTGTCTTCAGCACACCCTTATCCAGATAGCTTAGCATATAAACCTCTTCCTCCTGACTCCGGGTGCTGGAATTACCCTTCCTTGTTGCTACCCTGCAGTTAATAGAATTTGTACCCTGCAGCCATCATTGGGCTTTTGACAAACCCATACTCCTGGATTTGTTTGCCTCTTTATTGGGTTTCTTGGTATCTTCTGCCCTTGGTGGTAGTTCTACTAGCCTAGGAACAGGTTTTTCTGTAACTTCCTGGATTGTTTAACATGTTTTTTCTTGTTGATCCCAAGGGCTTCCTGCAAGGTCTGTAGTTAACTAGGTTTTATCATTGAGAGAAAAATAGTCTGTGGGCTACTTTGCCAATTTTTTTTGTAGTGATAGGGCTTGAACTCAGGGCTTAGGCAATGTCCCTGAGTTCTTGTGCTCAAGGCTAGCACTGTACCACTTTGAACCACAGCTCCACTTCTGGTTTTCTTTAATTGGAGATAGGGATCTCACTGACTTTCCTTCCTGGGCTGGCTTTGAACCGTGATCCTCACATTTCAGCCTCCTGAGTAGCCAGGACTACAGGTGTGAGCCACCAGCACCTGGCTGCTTTCCCAACTTTTACCACTGCTGTGCAGTATTTTGTATTCCCTACTGGACACTGTGAGGTGGGCAGGCTCTCAAGACTCTTTATCAACATAGTTTTGACATTACTCCTGAGAGCTTCTGAAATGGGTGGAGAAAAGCCCATAAACTATGTGACTGCACACTTAGCTAGGTCATACACTGGCTTCTTTCCATGTCAACCATCCAGGCTGAGCAGCTTTCTATGACAGACCCCAGGTAACAGCAGCATTACCTGACAGGAAACAGCCTCTTCCCAAAGACATTTGTCTCATGTCTGAATGCTCAATAGCAAATTGAGAGACAGTAGAGAAGGGCAGACTTTTAGGTTGTCTTCAAAGCATCTGAGGTTGTCTGACCTTACATAGTCCAATAGGTGAGGATATATTTGTAAGCGTCAATAGTTTGGGGTATAGGTGGAAATTTTTTAAAACTCTGATGGTGTTGAACTGCAACTGAACCTCTTGCTTCTGAAAAAACAGCTATACTTGAAACCCTTCTAACACTTTCGTGTTCTGAAAAAGAGCTTACTGCACAGAATTTTATCTCCATATGCTATATTATAAGACTTACAGATCAGCCTCTAGCTTACCTATAAATCTAGACACAGAGTCTCCAAATTCCCATTCTATAACCAGACACAAGCTCTCCAAATTCCCATTCTTCATTTCATGAACGACTAGCCAAATATTCAGCCCCACTGACCAATGTGGATAAAATGCCTGACATGACTTGACGATCCTTTAGTTAAGCTTTTCTTCTCCCTAATAGGCTTCTGAACTGTGACTCAACTCAGAAGCTAAACTAGCGCTGGATACTAAACCTCCTCCCTCTCCTTGTCCTCTGCCACTTCCTGCTCCTCCTACCACAGTCTCTTCTAGCTCCTCCTCCTCCTCTTCCTCTTCCTTTTTTCCCCTTGTTCTTCTTTATAGTACTGGGGTTTAACTCAGGGCTTTACATTTGCCATGCAAGTATACTACCACTTGAGCCATGCTCCCAGTACTTTAGCTGTTAAGGTTTGTTTTTAGATGAGGTCTTGCCCTTTTTCTCAGGGGTAAGGTGTCTCAGATTATGATCATTCCATCTCCCCAGCAGTTGAGATTCTAAGCATGTACACTCATCACACCCAACCAAAGATCAACCCCTGCTTAATATCCCTTCCTGAGAATGTCCACTGGCTACAGAGAAAAAAACTTTCTCAAGCAACTGCCAGATCATACCACCTGCTTCTCTGTATTAATGACTTTTCTCTTACTGGAACAAAATACCTGAGATCAACGATCAAGAGAAAAGTTTTTATTTTGGCTCACAGCTCTGGAGTTTCCAGCATAGAATTGGTTGTCCCCACTGCTCCAAACCTGTGGTGAGTCAGCACATCATGGTGGGAGCACTTGATAGAACACAACGTTTCCTCTCATGGCCAGGAAGCAAAAGAGAGGAAAAATGAACTTAAAGAATCCCCATTTAAGTGCACCTTTAAGTGCACCCTACCCTGGGACTCAAATCTTTTAACCTGTGGACTTAAGGAATCATTCAATATCTGAACCAGAGCATGCCATAAACTTGCTTCCTTCTAGTCATATTCTTCCTCCTTATTGAAAAGAAACTCCCTCTACCTGACCTTTGGCATAGTTAACTGGCTTATGTGAAGAGCAGTCTCCTTATTTAAAAAACAACAACAAACTTCACCTTTTAAAATAGTTTTTAAAAGTTATATATTTACCTGCCTTACTCTTTGAATTTGTTTTTATTTGACCCTGCTTTCTACATTTCATTAATTTGAAATTGAATATATTGAACACACAGTCTTTTCTTGATGACCTGAGCTCATCCTTAAGTCTGCAAGTTAGCCCTTGCATTTGAAGGGATAATGGTCAATTGTGAAGCCAATGTCGAGGTGGGAAATTAGCTGATCTGTAACTAGCACAGGAACCAGTTTATTGCTGGGAGTGAGCACCTATTTTTGCTTAATTCATTGTTTAGTTATATTCATGGGGAAAAATATGATAAGGACCTTTCATTTGACAAAAATAATTTTAGAAAAATTGTGTTAAAATTAATGCTAGAGTTGGAGGTGGTAGCTCATGCCTGTAATCTGAGCACTCAGGAGGCAGATACAGGAGAGTGAATCTGATGTCAGCCTGGGCTACCTAGACCCTGTCTCAAAAAATAAAGACAAAACCAAAAATGAATTCTAAAATTCACACTCTCTAGTACATATAAAAATGTGCTTATACTTAAAAATCTACCACAAGAATCAGATAGCTAATTTTCTGAAAAAGAATTGACCTGTAAATCATGCATCTGATCACCATTTAAATTTTTACCCCTGGGACAAGGGAAGAAGCAAATAAGGATAGAAGAAAACCATCCTGTCATGAGGTATCCAGAGTAATGTATATGGAATTGATTCCCATTTATGAAAGAGAAAAGTAAGATTTAGGAGATGGTGGTTTGCATGAACTCACCTGACTTATCCATGTCAGAGCCAGGATTAGAATCCTATCATTCTATTTTCTGGTCCAGAGCTCTTATTACACAATGGACTATTCCGTTTAGTGAGTTCCATGCAATGTACAGCAGGGGTCAGTTCAATTTTATTCTTTGTCCTTTACTTCACTGTCAGAACTCTGCTGTTTGCTTCCTCTATTGCTGTTTCCAACACCAGATCAGGCCGCAGTCCACCCAGCTTTCCTCTATAGTCAGTCTTCATATGCAAATAAGTATGTTTGTTTCTAATACCTGACCAGTCAGCCAATCAGAGTCAGGCTCTTCAGGCAACCCTTGCTCTCTTGAGGCCATGTCTATTTCTGAATATCCCCAGGCTCCTGCTTTGTTAAAGGTGGTAGAGCTAAAAAGAGAAGGAATGTATCCTTCCTCTCTCACCTTCCCAGATCTTCTAGAGACCCAAGGTTCTGGAAATAGAAAGTGTCCTGGGTACTGACACAGGATTACTTCCCACCCAGGTATTATCCATTCCATCATCAAATGACTTCATGACAGCTCATGGAGGTAATGGTTAGTTTATCCATCAGGGCTGTATTTTCTTAAGTCTAGCTTGTCTCATGGAGGTGACCTTTTCATCTCAGGCAGCCTGAGTGATATGCTTAAAGTCTCACTTGGGAAGGCAGAGGCCTGACTCAGGGCGAAGAACAAGTTTGGGTCTGGCCAACCTCTCTGGATGTTGTCCAATGTCTTACTTGTTAGATTATGCCTTCAATAAATGCAAATGTGTCATGGGACCCTAGACATATTCATCCACCTATGCCATTTATCCTAACTCCTATTACTGACAATAGTGACAACCAAACAAATGTAAGGCTTAGCCCCAACACCAAGAGTTATCAATCTTGTCGTTAAAAGAAGAATTCTACCATATAAGGGAAACTTCTTTCCAATTTCTTTAAATGTGAAATGCTGGAAGATATTTAAAGATCATCTCACTAACATGTGGAGGAAAATACAAATGTACGCACATGAAATTTCAGGTCTTAACAATTTTGGTACTAAGGAAACAATAATTACCGTAAGTTTAAAATGATACTTGCTGACTGGCAATAATTCTGGTGAAATAATGACCTTGTAGGAATACTAGTGAGGAGTTAATCAGCCTTGAAAAGCACTCAGGCATATCTCACTGTCTTTCTCTCTCTCTGTCTCTCTGTCTCTCTCTCTCTCTCTTTCTCCCTTTATCTGCTTTCCTGTTTCTGTGCCTGTGATAAGACACATCATTTTTACTTTCACCAACAAGATCTCAATTCGATTTGATAAAGGCAAACTGAGGAAGGGCAGGGTAAAATAAGGGGTTTCATTTTACAAGAATGATCTCTCCTAACAAGAATCCTTATAAGGAAAATAAGTCCTTGGTTCATGGGACTGGCAGCAAATCCCTTCCATTACTAGCTTGAAGATGCACAAAAGCAAAGTGCTTCCCCAAGATTACATAAGGCAAAAGCTACATACAGCAGATAAGGGGAAGAAACAGATTATCAACCAAGGTCGAGTTGAAGAGTTTGAGAACTCTTGAGCCTTTAATCAAGGTGGAAGGGAACAATGTCATGAAGTAAGGGGACATGGAGTATGCAGTCCCCCATGCAAATAGGCTGAGGGTGATTCAGCTAGCCCATAGTTGAATCTCTCATAGGGCTGTGAGGAGACCACCTGCCTGAGTCTCTCTTGGGCTGTAGAATGCAGTCTAGGGCCTCACCACACAAACACTGAAAACAGTTGTTGGTAGGCCTGAATACTCTACATTTTGTTTCTGTTCAAATGAACTTACTTTTGTTGTATAGGTTCTCTCAAAATGAAAATAATAGAGGTGTATTACCATTAAGAACATAAGTATGATTGAAAGAAAAGTAAATTTTACCCAACTCCCTTCTACCCTGAGGAGCATAATGGTTCTGGCTATCTGGAAGCATCATCTTTCCCATACCATTCTCCACACTTTTGTGGACATGGATAGAATTGGTGTTGGGAGTCCTGGGCCAGGGAAGGCCGCATTTCAGGGAGTTTCAACACCAGGCCCAGTCCCCACCCTATCCCCCATCAACCAAATGGAAAGGGTAATAATGATGAAAATAATGGTGAAAAGGGTAATAATGGAAGGAATTCTATTCAATGCATCTATACTAAGAAGACAGGGAGGACTACACATAGTCATGTCTTGATATGAGCTTTAGGTTTAAATAGAACAAGAATTGGGACAGGAGCATGTATAGCAGTATGTATAGTTAGGCTATCTTGGCCAAACTGTGGTGTTCATGATCTCAAGTCTAGTCCTGGAGAAGTTGTAATGGCCTGAGAATGGCAATTCTAGTTCCATCATGAGATGATTACTCTTGTTTGTCATTGTTCCCACCTACAGGGGGCAGTCCCAACATGGTGCCTCTGTCTACCAGGCTTGCTGTTCCTAGAACCCAAATGACTGAGGGAGGGACCGACTTAGACAAAGGCAAGATGGCATGAGTTCCTTCAGACTTGGGGTGGTGACTGGATGCTTCAGTGGTCCAGAACTGCATGTTGTAAGAGCTGTGGCTGGGGCTTAACAGTCTAGTGATTCTGTTCCTACAGATCTTGGAAATACTTCATTACTCTTAGCTAAGCTGTAAGAGGAAGGATTCCTAGTGTTAGGTGAGCATTCCTTCAACAATTTACATGTCCATGCACATCTGTGAGTGAGCAGGAATCTGACCCAAAGTTTTAAGATCATAAAGATAACTAAGTGAAGTAGTTGATGTGAAGCTTTTGCCTTGCATTTAATTACCCATTGGCCATCTTCAGGCTCAAAAGTCAGTGCCTTGTAGCAAAATTCCTGTCACAAGTTCCTTTCATAAGGCTAAATATTAGCACAAGTCAACAAGTAACATGAGGGAACATTGAAATTCAATTTATGCACAATCATATATATTTTTAATTGCTGTAGCTTTCCATGGTGTTAAATCAGGGATGTGAAGAGGTCAAGGAAAGGAAAATGAAAAAACAATCAAAATAGGAAAATAAGCCTTTCTGTATCATGTTATGTTCATTTCTGCACATAAGGCTCTGACCTCACAGGGAGACCCCACAGAGAACAATACTGTGTCTTGCTACACCCTAATGTAGCACCCATCCCTGCAGCCAACGTCTGTTGGGGTCTGTCTGGATTTGGGACACCCTACTAGTGTTACCTTTAATCCTTTCAACCTGTCCTTCCATCAGTCTCTATAACCTCCACATTTAGGTCTTTCCCAGTCTCCAGAAGCTTCTAATTAATTTAGTCTTGCAGAGATAAGGTCTCAAGCAAGCAATTCAAGTGAAGTAACTAAAGAATAGGACCCGGGCAGCTTGGGTATTCAGTATTCTTAAATGGCTTCTTTTTCATACTGTGAGCTAAGTACTTGCATACTTACAGTATCTCAGAACAGAAATGTCTGGAGGGGACAGGGTAAGTCTTTCTCTGCAGAAATGGAAGGATGTAGCTGAAGATCATAGTGGAAAAACACTCACATCTCCCAGAAGCCCCTAGATGAGTACAAGGTGGGGGTCATGGTGGCTCAGGCACTGGGAGGAAATGAACAGAACTTTGAAACCTGGAGTGGAAACATTTAGGAGCATCAAGTGACTCATCTGTCCATGGCCCATCACCTTTTTGTCTTCTTTTCAGCATGAACAGCCCCTTTGCCTGGATGGACCCACACCTATCTAAAGACCCTATAAAGACTTTGCCTCGGCCCTTGGGAGATTTCAGTTCCATGTTACCCATTCCTATAAACATTTAATTGCTTTTATTCATCTATTGGAAGTTAGATCCCATTCATACCTTGGGAAAAAATTCATATGCGAATCATCTTATATTACTAATATTGTAAGAGTTTATGTACAATATGCAATTTATAGTTACAGAATTTTACATGTTATCCATTATCCAGCTTATATATCTTTTTTAAAAATAATTTTTATTGAGATTAAGTGATTGCATAAATTTCACAGTATTGTGGGATAGTGATACTTAGTTAAGGTCACAAACACATTTTAATCTTCACAAGGCAAATTGTCATTATCATGGTCTATAAAGTTTGTGAATTCTATAAGCTTTGTCCATATAGCTATTTCTTCCAAATCAGGTGATATGTACATTTCTTTCCTTTCGCTTAGTGTAAGCTGTTACCTCTTTCCCTCTCCATCTTATATTTTTTCCTGATAGGAACACTTGTTTTCACAATAATGAATTTCACTACATTAAAATACTACTTAAAATTACTAAGACTTACAATTAAATTACTACACTAAAATATGACTTCATAGTGGATAGAAGTAGGCAGATGACTTAGTCAATGTAATTGAAAGTTTGTTGATTATTTCTTTTAAAAAAAAGTTTTGGTATGGTAAATATTGTTCTTTTTGCCTGTACTTTCCTCCATTCTGCCTGGGCATGGTCAGGATTTCTGGAACTAGAGAAACCATCATATGTTCATGAAGGAATGGCCAAGGGAATTGCTTCAATCTGATACTATTAGCCTCTGAACAAATAATAGCAATCACTATCACTAGTTTTCTTGTTATTGCTTAATGGAGAAGGGAAAAGGGAACCTAATTTATTTAAACTATTGTTAAGTTAAATTACTTCCCCATTCAGCCAAACACAACCATGAATAGGTAATAGGGCAAAAGTGTAGCACAGATGTAGCAAGTATCTATTTCTTAGGAAAAAATAAAGCCCTACAAGCTTCGCTGCTGGTCCAGTTTAGACTCCATATCAACCATTTATCCAATTAGTTTGACCAGAGCCATCCTGAGTGCTAACTGACATAGGCCAGTAGAGTTAGTCTGTACTTGATTGTACTTCCATGGGGAACATGTGCCGACAGAAAGAATAATGTTAATATTTGAATATGAAGTAGGAAAATAACAAGTCCATTGTATCCGGATTGTAGATTTGCCATCCACATTTATTACTTGTCTTAATCTGTTTTCATGGTCACTAAGCAATCTGCTGGTTAGATAGGATTTCCTATGTAATTTATGACGTTGTAGGAACTAATCATCACTTTGGGCCTGTCGTCTGATTGGCAGTGAATTGTCAGCATTTTGAGTTAAGTCAGTATGACTCCTTCATCTCCAGGGCATGGATCTCTGTGCCTGTAATAACAAACCAGATCTTGAGTCTATAAGGATTAGGGCCCAGGTCAGGGAATTCTCCAGGTAAATGGCACCTTCTGAGCCATCCTGACAACTCACTAGTCTTCTAGTGATCTCTCTCTGTTGCGCTGCTTTGCATCTACTTGTACTATCACGAATGTCACAGAGACTATGAAGATTCTATTTTCATTATGGAAGATTGCAGCAGTAATATTGGCCCCATCTAGGAGTGTCCAAGATAGAGTGCCAGGGTGTGATAGAGCCAATTCCTGAACCCATGCAGTCGTTATGATACTAGAACTTTCACCACTATAAAACTGGTCCTTTTAATAAGCTGTAATTAAGGTCAGGTTAAGGGGCCTGTGGCAGTCATAATTGAAATGACAGCAACTGAATTAATGAGGGGTGAGTTCACGAAACAAAACGTCATGTGGATGTTGTAAACTTGACTCTTCCAAGTGTTCTTGTTGAATGTTTGGGGTATAGTTAAGATATGAATATTTATTAAGTGCTGTAAGTATTTTATTAGTATTTCCTACTAATAGAGATCTTGTCAATAATAATCAGTAGAATGAAATTGCCTGGGCTGGAAGACAGAAGCGTTAAGTGCTCATTTTGTTTACTACGGGACAGTAGTAACTGATTGCTGTTATTTGTTCAGAGTGATGTTCTCCTCCAAAATGTGGTATTCTAAGGAGTGTTAAATATATCTTGAACAGTTTTATTTATCACATTAATTTACATTAAAATGTCTAGCTTTATATCACAAAGTTTAACTTTATTGCAGTTCCTGAACAAATTATAATGAATTTTATGTTTGTAGAATTCAAATTAATGAGGTTTAAGTGCATGCTAATTACAACTCCTTCAAATTCTATAAAGATTTCCCTTCAAGAGTTCAGATTTGTTGATGAAAGCTTTACATTAGACTTAACAATGAGCTTTTAAAAAAATGATCAGCCTATCAGCCAGAGAAGAAAAACCTCTGACCTATTCCTGCCAGAGCTAATCTCACCAGTTTCCACTCCAGACACAGCAAAGTAACAGCCTCCTGATGCTGGCCTTGGCTTTGTCTGGCAAGTAACTCACTCTCTTCAAGATATTCTTGCAATGATTTCAAACAAAATTGTAATGTAGCACTGATGTTCAATTAGCAGGTTTATTTGATGGGTATTGATCACATCTCTGATCGTTACCTTTGATGGATTATATTCAACTTCTTTGTAAATCATCATTCATCCTGGTCAGTGATCATGGAGTGAAGAAATCTGTTTGTGTTCAGCTTCTAGTCTGCATGTGAAGTAGTGGCTCTGCTTACAACACACACTGGTAGTGATTGGGGTGCATGTGACCCATTTCAAAGCCATGCACAAGAATATAATCTGGAAAGTCAGCTTGAAATAGCCAAAGTGGGATGACACCACCCCACCTAGTGATTTACAAGTGTCACTCTATTATATGAAGTAAATTAGCTGACTCCAGAGGACAGAGATGATTGCTTCCGCCTGTCCAGAGTTCCAGAGGGTTGTTGTTTTTTAATGGGATTTGAGGTAATTTCACTCCACAAGTGGTGGGAAGGACAACTGCATCAGAAATATGTGGGAAGCATGTATGAAAAAAGAATACAAGCACTTAGAGCTGTGGGGATAATGCCCAGGAATCTACCTAGTTCCAAAATACTCTGATTTGTCTGATTTGTAAGAAGGGGCAGAAGAACACATTAGGGGAAGAAAGACATCCACTCCAGTTCCCAGAGTCCCAATTGTTTTCTCCCAGTGCCCATGAAGAGCCTAGCAGATCTGTGAATCCAGCTGCTATTACAATTCAACAAACCACAGGACTAGAGTATGTATTAAATGTTTAGCTTCCCCCCAACCTTGTGGCTATGAGGGAAGTCAGAAATTTCCTGGTGTTGTCAATCTGCATTGAGACAAGAAGACATTTTTTTTGTAGTTAGCTCAAAGCCAGGATCTAGCACATGCCTAAGCAAATGCTCTACTTCTGGGCTACATTGTCTTATTTTTCTTTCTTTAAACTTTCTAATATATGTCGCCAGAATGACACACTTTTTTTTGCCTGTCCTGAGGCTTGAACTCTGAGCCTGGGCACTATCCTTAAGCTCCTTTTGCTCAAAGCTAGCACTCTCGTCACTTGAGCCAAAGTGCCACTTCCAGCTTTTTCTGGGATTAATTGGAGATAAGAATCTCATGGACTTTACTGCCCAGGCTGGCTTCAAACTGCAGTCCTCAGATCTCAGCCTCCTGAGTAGCTACAAGCATGAGCTACTGGCACCAACCCAACTTTTTTTTAAGTAGTATTGGGTAGATGCAGTCACTTGAGCTCATCAAAATGTTGCCCTTGGTAAGAATTTGATAGCTCATATGCCTTTAAACCCAGTTGAACAAATTACTCACCTCAGACTCCCATTGCCTTGATAGCTTCTTACATCAGGATTATGACAAATGAAATTGCTACCATGTCTGTGTCCCACAAAAGTATTAAATGTCACCTGCCTTGAATGGCAAGTCCTAGGTTCCCTGTATTCACTCCTTAAGGTCTGGTACTTATTTAGTAAAAAGAACTCCAGTGAAAGCCATGTTTAAGGGATCTAATAGAATTCCACCCAATGAATGGCCTGAGATTCTGGATCAGGCTGGACATGTACATTTATATTTTGCCACAGAAAATGAAGATGGCATGGTCTATTATTTGGTTCTGCAATGTCAGCATTAGTCTGAGGATTCCTGGGCCTATTACGCATTGGGTTTTTCTTGAAAACCTCTTCCCTTTAGATAAAAGAAAAGACTCCTATAATAGCACTACAAAAGACATGTAATATTGATGCTGTAGTAAACATTCTATACTTATTGCTTCAAAATATCACATTGTACTTATGTCAAATATGATTTTTTAATTTAATACATTTTAAATATCTAGTGCAACAAGATATATCTATTTTACCATGTGTACTGGCCTCTAATATTCTAAATATTTATGTATGCATTTTATTCATGAGAATGCTCATTAGTAGATATTTATGTTCATTTCTTTGCCTTTAGTGATTCACATTTTTTTGCTGCTATTTTGGCTTATCTCAAATTCTCTAAAGAAACAGGTACCTTTAGAATGAAGTTTTCTTGCCTAAAATCAAATTACTCAGTGTCAAGGGTATTTAGATGTAATTTTCAGTTTGTTCTGGAAACCTAAGAATAAATAAAAATCCAAATCTATAGCCAATGCCCACCCCTTCCCCAAAGGTAATCGGCCTCAGTGTCTGAATTTTCAAAGGGAAAAAAAAAACTACAAACACCATTAAAATCATTTTAATTAGACATTTGGTGGCTCCCAAAGAAAGTTATAATTTGTCCTCCCCAAGGAAAATTTTTAAAGAAGGGAACATTTTAATTGGTATATTCCTGATAAGCACATTTATCAGATGTTAAAATTTTAGAGCTTTATGTATGAATGTATGTATGTATGTCTGAAGCTGTGAATATGATTTCTTTTGTCTTCCTAGTGGCTAACTTAGGACAGGAGTGAATGTGTCTGTATGAATAGATCTCTGAGAGAAAAGAGGAAATTCTCTATTAGCTATAGTTTCATATCATGGTTGTGGGATAGAAAGCTATCACTTTTAAAAAATATATTTTTATCATCTTTAAGTAGTTGTACAAAAGAATTCAACAAAACAGGGGCTGGGAAGGTGGCTAAATGATAGAGTGCTTGCCTTGCATGAGGCCCAGGGTTCGATTCCCCAGCACCACATAGGCAGAAAAAGCCTGAACTGGCACTGTGGCTCAAGTGGTAGAGCACTAGCCTTGAGCTGAAGATCTCAGGGACAGCACCCAGGCCCAGAGTTCAGGCCCCACGACTAACAAAAAAAAAAAAAAGAATTCAACAATCAAACAAAACAGTTTATGAATACAATGTGCATTTCAACATTCTCACTGATCTCTCCCAACCCACCCCTTCCCTCAAACTTCCTAGTTTGATAGGATATGCATTGCATTTTTTGTGGGGGAGGGGTCCGGTTGTGGGGCCTGAACTCTGGCCTGGGCACTGTCCTTCAGCTCTTCAGCTCAAGGCTAGTGCTCTACCACTTGAGCCACAGCGCCACTTCCGGCTTTTTCTTTTTGCTTATGTGATGCTGAGGAATCGAACCCAAGGCCTCATGCATGCAAGGCAAGCGCCCTACCACTGAGCCACCTTCCCAGCCCTGCATTGCATTTTTGACTGCTACATTCTCCCACTTTCTTCTCTTCATCTACTCCCCTCCTTTTGAGCCCACCTCCGCCTTTTAAAAAAATGATCTTTAAGTAGTTGTATAAAGCCATTGCCATTTAATAAGGCAGGTTATGACTATATCTTGATCAGTGTCACCCCTTTCAGTATTCTTACCCATCTTTCCCTGCTCCACCCCTTCCCTCACTCTTCTTAAATTTGTAGGTTATACACTGGATTCTTGACTGCAGTCTTCCCCTCTTCTTCATTTGGCAGCTTCTTTCCTCTTTTTTTAAATTTTATGTTATTGTAAAGATGCTGTACAGAGGGTTGCAGTTATTGAGTAAGGCAATGAGCACATTACTTGTCAATCACTATTACCCTTTCCCTTCCTTCTTGTCTGTAGTCCCACTATCCCTTCCCTCCCCCACCTCCCACACTCCTCCCCACGCCCCCACCCCCACCGCCCACCCTTTACCCCTCTCAAGTTATATTTTGCTGAACTTTGATTTTGTCTGTCTAAGGAATTACACTATTTGAGATCACCCTTGAATCTACCCATATTTCAGTTAATTCATTTGTATACACTTGCATACCATCTAGCTCATTTACTTATGAGTTTGTAAGCCAATGCTAGCTTCCACATGTAAGGGGAAACAGATCCTGTGTCTCTATGGGCCTAACTTATTTCAGTTGATGTAATTTTTCCAGGTCTTTGTATTTCTTTACAAATGATACAATATGATTCTTTCTAATGGATGAGTAAAATTCCCATTGTATATTATGCCACATTTTCTTGATCCCTACATCCATTGAGGAGCACATGGCCTGATTCCATACTCTGGCTATGGTGACCAGGAGAGATACTGTTTTCATCATGCGTAAATTCTGTGGTTCATGGACTCATGGCATCAGTGTATCTGGAGCTTAGTGAACAGTTTAGGATCCCATCCTACACCTTTGATCCTGAATCTTTAATCCATTGTGGAGTATACCAACTAAATCAGTCCATCTAAATATGCAGTCTCCATCCACCTCTACTCACTTAGACAAGGAGCTCCAATTTCAAAGGACATGATACTTGCAGTAGTGTTTGCAAAAACGATTTAAAACATGTAGACACCATATGTGCCTTAATATTGCAATGCATGTGTTCCATCAAAGTAACATAGAGTGGATCTTATTTCTCCCTTTATTTTCATAGTGAAAGGTCTGGAGAGTGCCTCTTTCATTCCTCATTTTAATATCCTGAGTTGTTTTGAGTGATAGTGATCTTAAAGGCTTTGGCATCCCTTCCCAGCACCAATCACCCAACAAACTGCAGGTGCTTTCAAAGTATGATGGATTGGGTAACGTCCAGCTAAACAGAACCTAAATTGAGTATACCATGCATTGAAAAATGCATTTTCTATACTTAACCTGCTGGTTATTCTAGCATCACAACACGGCACTGTTTGTTTTCCTGATCATTGGCTGCTTGCTACCAAGCCCTGTCTCACGAGACAGTGTAGTGTTGCACATCACTTGTCCTTGGGAAGGTCAAATCTCAAAATTTGAAGTAGGACTTTTACTGCAGCCTATCACTTGTGCACCATCTTAAAGTTGAAAATAGTCAGTTTGATCCCACAAGCTGAGAACATCTGTATTCATAAGCACATATCAGGAACCTCACTGGGAAAGAGAGAAAGGTCACATACAAATGATCAAAAAGACACCTATGTCCTAGAATGAGAGAGGGCACCTATTGTGTATGAGAGTACCAGGGAAAGAGGGTTTGGGCTGAATCTGAGTGGATAAGCAGGATTCCCCAAAACAACCAACCAGAACAGCAAGAACAAGTGTAAAACACCACAGTAGATTTGATGGCTATACGTTTGCTCTGTCTTATTAGTAAGGAGCCATCAGATGATTTCAATCAGAGGAATGACAGAAGGTCTGTATTTGAGAAAGATGACTCTGGTAGTTCTTGGAAATGTAGGCAAGTGATGCCAGAGCAGGGAGATTTACTGGGAACTGACTATGTGGTTGTTGTAACAGTTTGAGTGACCAAAGACCTTATACTGAGGTGGTAAGTGTGGCAGTAGTAAGATTTGGCGAAGGAACATAATGAGAGACTGAGGCAAAGCAGACACTCTGAAAACATCACAGGATGGAATAGGAGAAACCCTAGGTCTCCTTGGCGCAGGCCGAAATTTTCTTAATAGAGACCCAGAAACACAACAAATCAAAGAAAGGTTGGACAAATGGGATTGCATGAAATTGCAGAGCTTCTGCATGGCAAAGGACATAGCTAGCAAGATCTATAGAAAGCCCATGGACTGGGAGATCTTCACTAGCCATACATTGGACAAGGGTCTCATATCTAAAATATACCTGGAACTCAAAAAATTAAATCCCCCAACAACAAATCTCCAATAAATGCCCAATAAATAAGTGGGCTAAAGACTTAAAGAGAAACTTCTCTGAAGAGGAAAGAAGGATGGCCAATAGACACATGAAGAAATGCTCAACCTCTCTAGCCATAAGAGAAATGCAAATCAAAACAACATTGAGATACCACCTCACCCCAGTTAGAATGGCTAAAATCAAGAACTCTAATAACAACAGATGCTGAAGGGGATGTGGACAGAAGGGAACCTTACTGCATTGTTGGTGGGAGTGTAAACTTGTTCAACCACTTTGGAAAGCAGTATGGAGGTGCCTCAAAAGACTCCACATAGAGCTCCCCTAGGACCCAGTAATCCCACTTTGGGGCATTTACCCAAATGTTCACAAACAAGACCACACTAAAGCTACCAGCACGACTATGTTTATTGCAGCATTATTTACTATAGCTAAGATTTGGAACCAACCCAGATGCCCCTCAGTAGATGAATGGATCAAGAAAATGTGGTATATATACACAATGGAATTCTATGCCTCCATCAGAAAGAATGACATTGCCCCATTTGTTAGGAAATGGAAAAGCTTGGAAAAAAATATATTAAGTGAAGTAAGCCAGGCCCAAAGAAACATAGGTCCCATGGTTTCCCTTATTTGCAATATCTAGTATATGTCTGAGTCAAGCAGAAAAGGTCAGATAAGTTGATGTTAGGGAAATGAACCCTAAGATATGTATTCAAATGTTTTTTTCTTTCATGTGATTGTTTCTAACACATTTATAAGATTATTTCTTTGTTGCTTTGTATGTCCCTCTCCCACGGTATAACCCCTGCTTTCACTGTATTTGATGTCGGTATAATTTGTGGAGGGGTAGGGGAAAAACAAATCGTTTAAATAGGGATACAGGTGGACCCATTGCAACAATGAGATGTACAAGTCGTTATGTCAAAAACGAACTTTACAACTTTGGTGTGGGGCGGGGGTGGGGGGAGGATAGGAAGAGATGGGAAAGGGAAACAAAGGAGGAGGCTACAATGCTTGATAAGAAATGTACTCATTATCTGGCCTATGTACTTGTAACCCCTCTGTACAGTATTTTCACAATAAAATAAAAGTGAGAGACTGAGGAAGAGGGAGACTAGGGAAAGACAAAAGACAAGAGAGACTTGGAATATTCTACCTAGGATCATTTGCTATTTGTGAATGCTATTAAAATAAAATGAAAAATAGGGTGTTTTCCTACATTTTCCACTTTACTTCTCCTACAGTCACTCCTCATTCATGTCTCCCCTGCCATATGAACTCATGATAGATATAATTGTTGAAAATAATACTGTCCATACACTTTTTTTGCCCATCCTAGGGCTTGATCTCTGGGCCTAGGTTCTACCATTTGCGGCATAGCTCCACTTCCAGCTATATTTTTGTAGTTTAGTACAGATAAGAGTTTCACAGGCTGACTTTGAACTGTGGTCCTTAGATCTCAGCCTCTTGTGTCACTAGAATTACAGGCCTGAGCCACCAGGGCCTGGCTCAATCCATGTAGTTTTAATCCAATTTTCCCCAATGGAAATATTTCATAAAATAGAGTTAAGTAAGTTCTTCTAACACATGTATAATCTATGAGCACTTTTTTTTATTATAGAGGTAATGTACACAGGAGCTACAGTTACATAAGACAGGTAATGAGTACATTTCTTTTTGAATAGTGTTACCCCCTTCCTCATTTTCTCCCAGTTTTTCCCTCCCCCCACCAAGGTGTATAGTTTATTTCCAACATAGAGTCTAGGGAGTATCACTGCTGAATTAGTTCAACCTATGTCCTACCATTTCTGGACTTCCCTTTCCCTCCCCAAATCATATAAACTTACATATAAGACAAAGGGTACAGCAAAAACAATGACAAAAGGGGGAAATAAATAGAAGAAAAAAGAGCCACAAATAGTACACTTGGACACGATTAAACAGGACACTAAACATTCACACAGTGACAACAAAGGAGGATATTCTTAGGAGAGGAGCATAAGGGCTCAGTAGCTGTGTGCATATGATCATATAAAATAATGCTTATCAAAATGAACTCCAAGGAATGGAAATAAGAAGTTTTTTTGTACTATGAGCACTTTTGAGTTAAAAATCTGTCTCCTTCTATTCTAGGTTCTAAAGTCACTTTTCTGCCCCATCCCCTATCAGCCAATACCTACCCTAATGGCTTTCAATGACCCCTGTTCCCTCATTCCTTGATCCAGCAGGCCTTGACAATAGAGTGGAAAACTGTGTTCCTGACAATCAGCTAGATACCTGCTTTCCATCTGGCTCTGCTAGGCTTGAGCTGTCCACTGTGAGCTGCTATCTCCTTTGGGAGTCTTACAGAGCCTGTGGCAATAGCAGTACTCTTTCCATGCTGTTAAATATGTGGCATGTCAGGGGTTGATTCTGGCTCCTCATTTCTCTGTTGCCTGGTAGAGCCACTTAGGGTTCTGTTTACACATTTCTCAGAAGTGTGTTCCTAATAGTATTTAAGACTTTGTTATGAAAGTAGGAAAGGCACAGCCCAAATTAACTGCATAAATGTCCTGGTTCATTGGACTGGGAACTCTGGGGACAAAACTCCCTTTAGAGATTCCTGGAACTCAAGCAGTATTTTTGTTCCCTCCTTATTTTTGACTGTTTGTTGACCTCCAGCTCTGCATGGTGGTGTCTGTGACCCTGGCAGATCTCATGTCATATCCTTACAGCTGTTGTGCTGCATGAGGAATAAGACTCATTCCTTCATCATCAGTGCAAAACCCTACTGTGAAAGTACTATGTCTGGCCTAAGATATATCTAGGTCCCTAAGTCTCAGGGACCAGCTGTTTGTTCAGAGGATATAGTGTGTGACAGATGACTTTCCCTGAGCAACTATCATTTGGTGGTATCCAGTTGGTAGTCTTAAGAGAACCAAAAAGAAATGGAAGGGAGATGCTTCCAAAGAAAGGGATAAGGACAAGATGGACTAGGCTAAACAGCTAATGTCCATTTTGCTTTTCTGGTTTGGCCCTGGTATCTTCTCCATTGGGGAAAAGAGGGATTTTCCTGTGATATCTATTGCTGTCCTTTCTGGGACTATTGGTCAGCATTGAGAAAAGACAAGAGTGGCTACATGCAGAGTCGTTTATGTATTTAAGATCAGAATTTGAAGGAGGTAGATCTAATAACCTTGTGTCATTGAAAACAAAGTCACTGCCCAAAGAGAAAAGGACAGAGCAGGAGCTTGAAGATCTAACTGAGGGTTTGAGCAATGAGGGCGCAGATGACCAGTGACAATGAGAAGAACAGTGGGCTATTGAGGACCCCTTGAAGATTAGAAAGCAGATTGGTCAAGATTGTCTGGAGAAAGTGAGTCAGGTATAGATGTGTGTACACATGTGTGCAAACACATGTTATGTTCATATACCCAGATATATAGTTCAAAGAAATGGCTTCCTGATTATGAGGGCTGGCAGATCTGAAATCTGTAGAACAGGCTTCCAGGCAAGAGTTGATGCTGTGGCCTTGGGACAGAATTTCTTCCTTGGGAAACCTCAGTTTTGCTTGTAAGGCCTTCCAACATATTGTGTTATCAAGAATGTCTCATTTAAAGACAGTCATTTGACTGTCACTCAACAAAATACCTTTGCAGCAGCATCTTCACAACTATTCAG
This sequence comes from Dipodomys spectabilis, assembly GCF_019054845.1. NCBI lineage: Eukaryota > Metazoa > Chordata > Mammalia > Rodentia > Heteromyidae > Dipodomys > Dipodomys spectabilis. The sequence goes on along the minus strand of NW_024870834.1, from coordinate 21,655,342 downwards.
TTGAGTTTCTTGTACTGAAGCCTATCTGCACATTAAACTGTCATAGAGACCATGCCTTCAGAACTAATGTGCATGAGTGGTACTTGAAGATCTCTCCTCTTCATTCAGCAGAGCTACAAAGCAGAGAAGGTGGATGGTTAAGCAGACGATTGCAGGAGTTTGTGGGTGGGACAATGGAGTCTAAAAAGGAGAAATTGATGCTGATGTTAGGAAGATTGAATGGTATCTACTGGGGTTGCTGGTGGACTGAGAAGTTAGTTCCCCAAGAGAGTAGTGACCATAAGTTAAAATAAATAATGCATGTACAATACTCAGTTAATATATGGACAATATTTGGGCCCAGAACTAAGGACCACATTAATTCAAAACTATTGTCATTGTGGTTTCACTTAACTTGAGGGTTTCCATGCAATCAAAGAATAAATTTAGTAGGAATAAGAGATAGTCAAGTATGATGGATATATTGGAGTCAGTTTATTATCTTATCCACAGACATATAATAAACACTATTTGAGGAACAGAAGATGGAGCCGTGACTGAAATAGACAAAGGCCCTATCCTCATGGAGAAGAGATATCAGATAATAAGCAATGTCCACAAACCAAACAAAGTCCACTGGGGAGGATGGTATGAATAAAAAGGAAAGCTGAGTCAACACCATAGAGAATTGTAGGGCAAGGCTTGCGTAGGATAATAGACTCATAAGGGAAAAGCTTTCTGATGAAATGATATTTTAGTGGAAATCTGATGGAATGAAGAGAATGAGCCCTGAAGATATTAGGAAGAGAATATTCCAAAGAATGAAGAAAATGTGTGCAAAAGCCCTGAGACTGGAGTCCGTAAGAGACTAAGGATTGAAGCTGGTGACTTGTACAGCCTACATACTGTGCAGAACATAGGGTCTCCAGAGATATAAGTGGGCATTGTCTGGGTGTAGCACCGAAAAACTACCTGCTTTGGACCTTGTTAGATACTTGGAGTTTTTTCTTTGTTGGTTTTTTAATCTGCTATAGCCTGCAATGGCTTGAAGGCCTGGACCTAAACTAAGTAGAACTGATAGAGAGGGAGTAAATCCCAAAGAGTTTTCATTTCTAACAGGCAGGTTCTTTAGACTGTCATTCTTCAGGTTGCTTTGTTTGCAATACTGGCCTCTTTGCCCTTGTCTTTGTAGAGAAATGGGTCCCCAACATTGGTGTCTAAACCATGGAGTATTCAGCTGCTTAGAAGGAAGGTAGAAGATAGAGACTTGTGTGTGTCTTCATGAGGACTTAGATGACCTTTGTTTTCCACTTGACTTTGAGCATCAGACTGCCTGGCAAAAGTTGCCTCAGTGCTTACCTCCTTAAGGAGAAAAATGTGAGCCTGTGAGGTAAGGAAGTTGTTTACAGAATGCAAAGCTTGTTGGAATTTAATAACAGTTTAAGATGAGGAAATTGCATTAAAAATGGACTGAGAGAACAATTTCCACAGGCTTTGAAAATGAAATATCACTTAAATTTAAATCCTCATCGAAGGATCTAGCTTGATTCTTCTCATTCTTGTAAATAGTGCAACTGTGTCAAACGCCATTTTTGTGAACATTCTGTGTTTGGCAGGGCTGGTTATAAAATAATGCTTATGAAAAGAAGAAGGACTGCACCATGGCTATCTGGGCTGGTTCTCAGGTAGCAGGAAGGGAAGGGAGAGAATGACAGAATGACAGACTGTGTGAGGCTGACACATTGTAGCTCCAGGACAGAGCTGGTTGTGGAGAAAATCTGAGTAGCAGAGGTGTTTTGTTTTCCCCCCAACCCAGTGTTCATGATGCAAGAGTTCCAATCCCAGCATTCAGGTGCAGCTGTGCTTAACTGAGAAACACAGGGACAGATCTATAATACTTGATGGTGTGGCCACTACCCAGAGGAATGAGCACTGCATCTGCACTGTGTCATGCATCCCACTCCGTGTCTCAGTTAAAAACAAAAACAAACAAACCATCAAAAAAAACCTTCACATGCATTGCCCTTGCTTTTGTCAGTCATTCAGTTTCACTCTTTGAGGAAGGCAAGAAGCAATTATGGCAGGCTAGTCCCTTGACAAGACACCACACGGTGACTGTACCTCAGAGAAGTCACCATCATCTGAGGTTAAAATTCATCTGTGTTCAGTCAGACTTGTGATTTGTGTAGCCTGAAATGAATGAGTAAGTACCTAGGAGAACTAACCTGACTCAGAAGGGACCGATGTATAAAATAGGAATGCCAGCTGGTTATGTTGCAATGAGAAAGAAAAGAAGTGATTCTGTAAAACCAGATGCGAATGTTCTCTGAACAGTGAATTTTATCTGATGGCAGGCTTACATGAGAATATAAATTAAGACCAGGTTGCTTTCAAGCATGAAATCGTACAGATGATTTGAGATAGGGGATCTTATTCACAGGGTGAGAGACATGTGAGGGCCGTGGCTTAACACTAGCCTGCTCACTGTGAGGTTGGATGCCCTTGTTAGTATCACATGGATGGGGGAGGGAGGCAAGGGAGGCAGGGAAGGCAACTACCAGTCCAGTTTATCTCCGTCTCTGCTTCGAGGGCATTTATGTTAGATTATGTTAGATTTCTTTTTGTTGATACTGTAACAGATTATCTAAGACAATCTATTTTAAAAGAGGACAGATTTGTCTGACTTCATTTCAGAGGTCTCAGTCATGATCATTGGCCCTATTGCTTTGGGGCCTGTAGAGTGGCGGCTAACTGTGGCTGGAGCATGGGTTGAGCAAAGATATACAAGTCATGGTGGCTAAGAATCAAATGAGAGAAGAAGAGGCTGAGATTCCAATATCTCCTTTAAGAGACCAACCCTCAGGACCCTACACCTTCCCACTAGACACACTTAAGCATGCACACATCTACCATGTACTTCCTAAAGGTTACAGAACTTTTAGTGCCAGAGTTTGAGGACCAAGCCTTCAACCCATGGGCCTTTGGGTGACATTCTGATACCACTGACCATTGCCCAATTGGGATGATGTGTCCTGTCTTTGGATGTATTCATCCTGGGCCCTCAATAAATTGTAACCTTGCTTTGAGAGCAAGTTCTCTCTTGCAATCTTTGTATATTATCATTTGTATCCACTGCTTTTGGTTTATGCCTATAAGCTCTACAGAAAAGTTTTATTTCTCCATTTCCAAATTTCTGGAGTAGGGTAGCAAACCAGGGGAGGTACCACATTGCCAGACCCATCTTCTGCCCAAGAGAACATGCCATTTTATATTTTATAGCTGGGCAAGCTGTTACACATATTGTTCCATTTTGCCTTGATCCCCTTTGTTGCTTTTTATGGTCTTCTTCTCCCAGCAGAATGTCACTTTGTAAGCAAGTTGTTGCCAAATCTGGGCCAATATCCCCAGCTCCTGGAATGGTCTTTGGTACAAGACTGATGCGGGCAGGTGTCTATGCAGGCAGATGTCTGTTGGATCAAGCAGCCCCTTTACTTGGGTGTATCTAATCCTGAGGAGTGTACCATCCCAGCCTCTGCTCAGTGAGACAAAGGACAGGAAAGAAATCTGAGTTGATCACAGCCAAAATAAAAGTCATGTGAAAACTCAGGGGTGTGTTGGGAACCAATGTCTTAACTCTTCTTAAACGGGCAGCCTGTCCTGGGGGACAGTGAAGCTGGTGACCAACAGAGAGACAAGAAGGCCTTTCTCTGGCAAAATTGAAATAAGCAATTATGAACAATTTATCCCATTTTTAACATCTCTGAGGGTAATATCTGGAGGGGAGCTGATGAATCATGTGCAATTTCTTTCTTTATAATTTTTACTGCATTTATTTCATCTATAGTGTCACATCCAAAATTTATACCAATTAATAACCACCTTTATTTTAAGCCTGTGATCTAAGAGAAAATGTATTGGCTCAGTAGCTGCTTTTTGCAACCCTAAACAATTCCATGGCTCTGTTGTAGTCTTACAATTTACTAGTTTTAAGTAGCTTATTAAAGGACATATATAAGTATATATGTGTGTGTGAATATATATATATATATACTCTGCATATTTTATTGCCTGAATAACCCACAAAATTCTAATTCATTGTCTTGTATTGTTTATTTGATGTACCTTCCTTTTTTATTGTAAAGATGATGTACAGAGGGGTTACAGTTACATGAGTAAGGTAATGAGTACATTTATTTCTGAAGAGGTTAGCCCCCTATCTTCCCTCCCCCACAACTCCCCTCACCCCCCCAAGTTGTAAAGTTCATTTCCAACATAGTATCTAGTGAGTATGGCTGTTACATTGGTTCACCCTTTGTCTTACTTTTTCTGTAATTCCCCTTCCCTTCCCCAAATCAGATAAACTTATATACAAGACAAAGTACCTTTCTTATAGGGATACATAAATTCTAGAAATTACTATATTTGTTATAGAAAATGGGGTTTTTTCTAAACCTTTTTCTTTTTCTGGAGCTACTAGGGATTGAACCTAGGTCCTGTTCTCTTGCTAACCAGGCACTCTACCATTTAAGCTGTGTCCCCACTTCTTCATACATTGGTTATTTTCAGGTAATCTTTCATGTTATGCCTAGGCCATAATTTTCCTACTTACACTTCCCCAGACTTTTATCAAGATGGAGTATGTGAGCTTTCCTGCCTGAGTTGGCCTTGAACCTTGGTCCCCTGTCTCTGTCTCCCAAGTAGCTAGTTTTACTAAAGTAATGTCTTGTCGCAAATCAAATGGAGATTCTTAAAACCCAAGAGTTTTAGTATACATCTAGGATAATCTTACCAGACAAGCAGAAAAGGTAAAAAGTTATGTACATATGACCATATAAGATGATGCTAAGTGAAATGAACCCCTAGATAGGGACACAAGAGGTTTTTCTTTGTTGCTGTTGTTTTTAATGTACCATGTGATTTTTTGTTTCTTTTGTGTGTTCTTCCCCCATGGTATAATCCCTATTGTCACCATATTTGATTGCAGTGCCCTGCATCTTGTATATACATTTTTCTAATTTGGGGAGGGGAAGCGAAATAACAAAATGCTGAAACAAAGATACAGGTTGGCCCATTGTAACAATGAGACAAGTCACTATGTAGAAAATGAACTTTACAACTTGGCAGGGAAGGCAGGAGAGAGGAGTTGGGGAGCCAGGGGGGGGGCGCTGTGGAGAATAGTAGGGGAAAAACAAAGGAGGGGGTAACAATGCTGGATAGGAAATGTACTCATTACCTTACTCATGTAACTGTAACCCCTCTGTACAGTACCTTTTTTGTGTTGTTTTTTTATTGTTTTTTTGGTTGTGGGTCTTGAACTCCAGGCCTGGATGCTGTCCCTGAGCTCTTCAGCTCAAGGCAAGTGCTCTGCCACTTGAGCCACAGCACCACTTCTGGTTTTCTGGTAGTTAATTGGAGATAAGAGTCTCGCAGACTTTCTTGCTCAGGCTGGCTTTGAACCATGATTCTCAGATCTCTGCCTCCTGAGTAGGTAGGATTATAGGCGTGGGCCACAGGCGCTCAGCTCTGTACAGTATCTTTACAATAAAAAATATATTAAAAAATTCAAAAAACATCTCTGAGAGTTCTGTGCTTCTTCAATAATTAAAGACAGCAAGCAAGATTTGTAGACAGTACAATCTTTATGATGTATTGAAAAATGTGATCTTCTGGCAGCCAGGAAGCTGTGTTTATTACCACTTTCATTTTCTTAATATCTTTAAATTGCTTGACAGAATGAAAGAGAGAACCATTATGGACCTTCTCAACATATTGTTCAGATCATTTTCAAACAAAAAAAAAATCTAACATAATCATACAGCCTAGGTACCTACCACCTACATTTTCAGCTAATATTTTCCTATATTTACTTTATTACTATCCACAGATCCATCTCTCTCTCCATCTTTTTTTATGTATTTTGAATTACAGAAATCAGTTCATTTCTTCTTCAGCATGTATATCATTAAATAGTGATCAATTTATTTTAAGATAAGTGACATACAGTGAGGTAGCAAATTTTAAATTATCCATTCAAGTTTTTAGAGATGTGTACAGCTCTGAGATGTTACTGCTTAGTGAAGCTCCAATGTTTAATAATTGGCTTTCTAAGTAATTATGGCATATTATTATAGCTTAGTCTTTCCTATTTGTTTGTTTGTTTGTTTGTAATTTATTTATGGCTCTTATTATAAGAAAAAAAGCCTGTCATTCTCTAGGTCAGAAGAAAAAACTATTTACATTTTAAGTTTTATTTCTTCCAAGCATACATAATCAAACATGATGTGATCACAACTCTATGACTTGATTTTATCCCTAGACATTTTAGCTGTTCTATAGTATTAGTCATTTATAATTTTTGTTCTTATAAATAATAAATATACAGTGTGTTGGGTAGCTCTTAAAATAAACATTTGAGAGCATCTCTAATTATCACCTATGATGGCTAGAAATGAAATGCTTGTGCCTAAAGACACGAACATTGTTAAAGTTCTTGACACATATTGAAAATTGCTTTCCAGGAAATACTGCCAATTTCCAGTCCACTAAAAGCATTTCTGAGTGCCTGTCTCTTTGCAGCCATGTCGTTTAATATATCTAATGAGATAAGAATATTCACTTGCCAAGTTTATATAGCTTCTGAATTCAGAAACAACAGATGAATAAACATTCAGGATGTCAAATTATGCCAACTTCCTTTCAAAGTTTTGTGTTTCTTTTGTTGGAAGAAAACTTGTTCTTGCTAAGTAGCAGTGGTTCACACCTATAATCCTAGCTGCTCAGGAAGCTGATATCTGAGGATCATGGTTTGAAACTAGCCAGGGCAGGAAAGTCTGTGATACTCTTATCTTCAATTAACCACCAAAAAGCCCGAAGTGGAGCTGATAGAGTACTAGCCTTGAGCAAAACAGCTAAGGGACAGTGCCTAGGCCCTGAGTTCAATGCCCAGAATGGACACAAAACAAACAAAACATATGTCCTCCTAATTTGGATCCAGAGTGGTGGAGAGGGCTACAAATTCACTTAGGATAGGCAGACACAAGGGAAAAGCAGGGCAAGTGAGGAAATGGCTTACACATCTCGAAACAAGGGCTCATTATACCCAACAATGGGATTCATTTGGGACTCTGGGCCACATTCTTGTCCCACACATTCCCTCCCTTCCAGCCCTTCACAGAGCCTTTTTGCTAGTTGTAGGCATGAATCATTTGGCTGAGTGGATATTTCCATTTAACCAGATAAACTCTCCCTTCCTTTCACATTCAATAGGAAAGCTAAATGCATTGTACTGTTCTCAGAAAAAAACACCTTGTTCCTTTCCATTGATGTGGGAAGTAGGTATTAAACATGTTCCTCATTCTTTGAGAAAAGTGCCTTCTTTCTCCACCTTCATAACCCTGGTGTCAAGGCTTCAGTGACTCCATCTGGGACAAAGTGACTTTTAAGTTCTAGTTCTATGAGAAAGCTATACAGGGAACATTCTCTTGTCATAGAAAAAACAGCCTTTTGGTGGCTCAGAGACCGGAAGTGTAGCTCTCCAAAGGCTTGTGAGAGCTTTCCTTTGACTTGTATTTTTGTTGGCCTGAATCAGTGACTCTAATTATATATAGAAGGTAGAACAACAGATATATTTAGCAAGTTGGAAGAGTCTCCACAGTCTACCCTAGGAACCATTGAACATATAGGACCCACTGAGTCCTTGAACACTGTTGATTCTGTGAGAGTTTTGACACTGGTCCTCTGTGACATGGGGTCCCTACAGAGATAGAATTTGAGGCAAGGATGGTCATCAATTGGATGTGAGCATTCCCAGTCCTGTCCCATGTTTTTGTTTTCTTTTTTCTTTATTTGAGGATATTCTGTTTCCAACTTTTGTTATTTTCCTACCTGCTTCTCCCTGAGCAACACTTCTGATTCCCCAGAATTTCCTGTTGCCATGGGGATGACATCACATCCCCTCTGCTGAGGTTATCTGTTCCGTGGCCTGCACTTCCCACCTTCTCCCATCTCCAAAGGTAAAAGGGAACTGGCTACACTCCATCTCTTTATATCCTCCCTCTGCTTCTCAGTGGAGACTGTGAAGTTGCTCCAAGGATAAAAATCACCTACCATGGTCACTGGCTCCTCCCCCACACCAGAAACCATCTGTTACCAAATACCAGAGAACAGAAAAGTGGTGGAGGGCCAGTGCTAGGCCTAGTGCAAACTCCCCTCACCCCTGACCCCCCAGCCTGCCCTCACACTCACCACTTCAAGGAATGTCCTTGCTCATCTCCAAACCTTTAACAATAAACCAAGCTGAGACATGGACACCACTGATCCCAAGGGCACACAATAAGGGAGAATTTTTTTTTTTTTTTTTTTAGATGTATCTTTTTTTTTTTTTAATTTAATTTAATTTTATTTGTGAACATACTGTACAGAGGAGTTACAGTTACATGGGCAGGATAATGCGTACATTTCTTACCAAGCATTGCAGCCTCCTCCTTTGTTTACCCTTCACATCCCTTCCCAGCCTCCCCCTCCCCCCCTAATCCCAATCCTTCTCCTTCCCCCCCTCCCCCCCCCTCCCCCCCCTCCCCCAGCACCAACGTTGTAAAGCTTGTTTTGGACATGACAACTTGTACTTCTCATTGTTGCAACAGGTCCACCTGTATAATAAGGGAGAATTTTTAAACAACACAAACTACAAGTTGGTCTTTTGTTTTGTTTTTTATTTTGTTATCACCATGTTTGGGCAATTCTAAATGAAACCTGATTAGGAGAGGAAATAGACCATTACTTTCTACCCACATAAAGTTGGCTGGGCCCTGTAAAGACAAATTTATTAAGTAAGAGTTTCATGTGACATACAAACCTTCATAAAGAAATGGCAGAAGTGTAACAAGGACTTTTAATCTAAAAGCAGTAGCTCTTCACTTGGGCCTACAGATGTTCAACCAGTCAGGATTAAGAATTTGGGATTTCTGCCTCCATTTTGCATCTCATTCCTTTCTGCATTCTCCTTGGATTCCAGCGGGGGGAAAGGCCTGATGTTAAACATCTTGTGAAAAGAGTAAGTTCCCATCTCTCCCAGCAATAAATTTCTTATCTCACTGAGGCCCAGCCTCACCAACCTGGAATAAGAATCAATAGACCATAGTTTTAACCAAACTAACTAACTAAACATGCCCTTCCATTTGTAATCTTTCCCCATGTAATCTAAGAGCTCATGTCAATACCTCAAAGATGGATTAAGGTCCTTGATTTTCTCCATCTTCCCTCAACGTCCTTCTTGCCTTTTCGCCATTACTTTTATTTGTATTCCATAGGACCAGAGTGTGGGACCTGAATCAGGTCTGTGGCTGAAGACCCCAGTACTAGAAGAAGTTAATCCTGAGTATTGTCTGCTTGATCTGAGGAAGAAGGAAAAGAATGGAGAAATGAGGCCGATTGAAGAAAAAAATAAGTAACTGGAGAAACGTGCTCTAGTTCCTCTTCGATTCTGTGTCTTCTGGGCTAGAATGGGCTTTTCCTCATGGGCGTAGGGCCTGCCTCTCACATGAGGACCTTATCAGCTCTTATAGGGGAAGGTCAGGAAACCTGTACCATATCTGATCTTCTCCAGACCACACATGCTCATCTTCCAGATGCCACTGTTGTTTTGGGGATCATATCTGAGTCTTTTCTTCAGTGGTGTGGAAGACACTGATGATCAGTAATACTGAAGCACCTTCCCAGAAAACTTTTTTGATTGAGAGTTCTGCTGCAATGATGGTTAACTCTTAATAATAACCAAAGTAGTATGTTCACAACTTATCCTTTAAGAAACATTGTATTCTATGTGGAAATCAGTTCATAGGACTCCATAATGCCAGGCTCCAGTGGCTCATGCCTGTAATCCTTAGCTAATCCAGAGGCTGAGATTTGAAAATCATGGTTCAAAGCCAGTGTAGGCAGGAAAATCTGTGAGACTCTTATCTTCAATTAACCACCAGAAAACCAGAAGTGGAGCTGTGCCTCAAAGTGGTAGAACACTAGCCGTTAGGAAAAAGAGTTCAGGGACAACATCCAGGCCCTGAGTTCAAGCCCCACAACCAACTCCCCCCCCCAAAAAAGAAAGAAACAAAGGAAAAGAAAAAAAAGACTCCAGTTATGTCCATTGAATCCCTACAGGTGACTCAGTTATACAATGATCGTGAACTCATGAGCGTTGGTAGCATTTGAGTTTGCGTTTGGCATGAGGTTCATGTTTCTTAAGACCTATCATACTGCCTACTCATGGAGTTAGTTTGTTAGTCTGTGTCAGAACTGGGGCTTGAACTCAAGGCCTGGGCACTGCATGGCTTATTTGCTCATGGCTGGCATTCTACCAGTTGAGCCAAAGTTTTACTTCCAGCTTTTTAGTGGGTAATTAGAGATTTGAATTCACAAACTTTGTTGCCTGGGCTGATTTCAAACTATGATCCTCAGCTCTCAGCCTCCTGAGTAGCTAGCTAGGCTTGTAGGCCTGGCTCATTCAACACTGGCTAGTCCTGGATTTAAAGGGTAGATGCAAGATCTACAATGGTTGTGAACATGAACCAACAGAGCATAATACCACATTGCAGTTGTGTTTGTAAATCATTATCTAACTTTGGAATGTTTTCTTTTAACTGCTTGGTTTAAAGTACTTAATGTTATAAAAGAACTACTTCAATCTAATTTAAAGGCTACAATTTGTTACTTTCCCCTTTTTGTACTATAATAATTAATTTTTAACTGAACCAAATGTATGTACAAAATCTAACTAATGACCTTAACACTTGCTATTTTTCTGTTCTTTATTATTATTATTTTAAGATCATTACTGAAGATAATGTTGTGGAAGAGAAGAAGGGGAGTCTTAAGTGCTCTCTCTGGGTATCCAGTAGATGAGGTACCTCCTCTACTCCTGATCTTTCTCGTCTTCCCACCCCGGTCGCTGCTCCTGGCTCAGAACCTAGAGTAACTTCTTCCATAAAGACTTATCCCTATAAATGTCAGCAGCTTTCTGTCTTCTATGAATTTATCCTACATGTTATATTTCTCCACACAATGTAGCACGTAGGTTCTGCCAGCCAGTGCTTCTTTCTAATACTTGTCTTTGAAACAAAATTTGAGCTCCCTGAAAGTCTGAGTGACAACCTTGTTTTTCCTCCTTGTGTTCCTGAAAGAATTCTTTTTTTTTTATTTATTTTTTTTTTTAATTTTATTTTATTTTATTTGAGAACATACTGTACAGAGGGGTTACAATTACATGGGCAGGATAATGCATACATTTCTTACCAAGCATTGCAGCCTCCTCCTTTGTTTACCCTTCACCTCCCTTCCCAGCCTCCCCCTTCCCTCCCACCCAATCATACCCCCCCACCCCCCCCCCCCACCGACATTGTAATGCTGGTTTTGACATGACATTTTGTACTTCTCATTGTTGCAACAGGTCCACCTGAATCCTTAAACGACTTGTTTGTCCCCATCTCCTCCACATGTTATACTGACATCAAATATAGTGAAAGCGGGGGTTACACTGTGGGGGAGGGACATACAAAGCAACAAAGAAATAATCTTATAAATGCGTTAGAAACACATGCATGAAAGAAACAAAAACATTAAAATACATATTTGAGGTTTCGTTTTCCTAACATCACATTATCTGACTTTTTCCGCTTGACTCATACCTATACTAGGTATTGCAAATAAGGGAAACCATGGGACCTATGTTTCTTTGGGCCTGGCTTATTTCACTTAATATAATTTTTTCCAAGCCTTTCCATTTCCTAACAAATGGGGAAATGTCATTCTTTCTGATGGAGGCATAGAATTCCATTGTGTATATATACCACATCTTCTTGATCCATTCATCTACTGAGGGGCATCTGGGTTGGTTCCATGTCTTAGCTATGGTAAATAATGCTGCAATAAACATAGTTGTGCTGGTAGCTTTAGTGTGGCCTTGTTTGTGATCATTTGGGTAAATGCCCAAAAGTGGGATTGCTGGGTCATTGGGGAGCTCTATGTGGAGTCTTTTGAGGAACCTCCATACTGCTTTCCAAAGTGGTTGAACAAGTTTACATTCCCACCAACAATGAAGTAAGGTTCCTTTCTGTCCACATCCCCTCCAGCATCTGTTGTTGTTAGAGTTCTTGATTTTTGCTGTTCTAACTGGAGTGAGGTGATATCTCAATGTTGTTTTGATTTGCATTTCTTTTATGGCTAGGGATGTTGAACATTTCTTCATGTGTCTATTGGCCATCCTTCCTGAAAGAATTCTTATAGGAGTAACTGATGATGACACGTGCTCTGTAGTAAACAACTCAAGTCTTCCCCAAAAAAAACTCTTTAATGAACTCTTGCCCCAGATTTAAATGTGCCCTCCTATCTTTATGAGATCTTTCTTTTAATCAGGTTTTTTTTTTCTCTGAAATCTTGATATGAGTGACCAAAGGCCATCATTGGTCTTCAAGAAAATTGAGCTGTTTTCCTATGCCCATTCCAAATGCATGAGAGAAGAGAGAAAGAGATCATCAGTAGAAGTTAACCTCTAATTTGACCTCCAAAGTAGTGCTTGAACAACTCCGTGTTGTCCTCCTCCGTGGAGGTACTCATGGAAGAGAGAGTACGCATGCCACCATCTATGTCTATCTAAGGAAGCCACCTGAATTATCCCTGAAGCCAGCAATTTTCAGAATAAGATCCTTAAGTCCCCCAAAGTCCCACTTTCCCCAAGGTCACATGAGGTCCAATGTTTCTCCTAACGATTACCCAGGCATCACTTTTCACGGTCTTCTCCCAAGTAGAAGATGGGCTTTCCCCACATACCGCACGGCATGTGCTTTCATAACACATGGAGTGTGGAAGCAGAGATGAGAATCCAGCGGGGCCCAGGCAGCCATCTAGCAAAGGTATTTTCAAAGACTATAAAGTAGTGCCAGTCTCCTCATGAATTTTTTTCTGTTTGGGAACATATTTATAATTCATTAAAATAGTCTATTCCTGTTAATATGTGATGCATTCACTGCTAATTTCAAGAGTTAAGAAATGGACATTTAAATTTCTTTACTTCAAGGCTGGAAGCATGGCTCAGTCCTGGAGTGCCTGGGTAGCAAGCACAAGGCCATGAGTTCAAACTCCAGTAATGGGAAAAGAAAAACACGCACACACGTTACTTTTAGATCACATACAGCAAGTAGCACTAAACAGAGCCAAACAAAATGTCTTGCATGCCTCCAATAAGAATATTAAATCCTTCCCCCCAAAAGAGAATATTAAAAACCCAAAAGCTTGAGAATTACAATCTTAGGCCAGGGCAGATATTTCAAGAAATATTTTCCTACTGTACTTTCTTTCATTGCTTATCCTCAAATCAAAGGAAAGTGTTACAATTGAATCTGATGAAAAAAATAAGTGTGCTCTTCTGTTCATTCTTGGGCTTTGCTATGCAAAGCCCAGTCTTTTGATCACTGGCAATTGTTAGAAATACTGCCCTGCCCCTGACCTGCTGAATCAAAATTCTCATTTTGGAAGATCCTTGGGTGACTCTGAGACCCAGTTTGAGAGTTAGGAACATTGCTCATCTAGGCTTTCCTGCAACTTGGTTCTTGTCCAACTTCTGCCATACAGATCAATTTTTTTTTTGTTTTCTTTCTCTTCTCATCAGACTTTCAGTCATTAATCAGTACTTTATCCTGGTAAAACTTACTTTTGGAAGGGGGGGGGGGGAATGGGTTTTCTTTACCACTCATGAGTTCTTAGTTGAGACACAAGAAGCAAAGACAGACTGACAAGAGAAAAATGAACAAAAACTTCCTAATAGATATAGCCTCTATGTACATGGGAAATAACCCAGAGAAAATGGCTGTATCTCTGGTGCAGATCTCAAAATTTGTCTTAAATTTCAGGCTTCAATGCTCTGCTTTCCCAGAACAAAGAAAAGAAGTATATGAGGAAAGGCTTACTTAGGAAAAAAGGCTAAAAGTCTCTACAACCAAAGCAAGCTGGCATTTTCCATAGCTAAAACTCTCTGGTGACTTACCCTTCCTACTCTTCTAAGGGAGAGAAGGAGATGCCTTTACAAATGAGATTTCCTTTAAATGTGGTATTTTTTTGCTTGCAGGACTTTTTCTGTGTATTTGACTGCCTGGATGGACAATGTCAGTGGATTTAAGACTACTAAACTAAAAGAAATGTGTTGTATTATTTTTTTTTGGACCAGATGATGAATTTATCCTATTTTCTTAGCCCAGGGATTGGAATTAAGAGCCCAGGGATTGGAATTAATGGACCAAAATTCTTTGGAGGGTTAAGAAAGTATTAAAAAAGGACTGCAAATCCGAACCCAAGTAAGCATTATCTATAAACTATACATGCAGTATGACTCATTCATACATATGCCCACCATTCACTGTCAAGCATATATTTGAGTTTGATTGACAGAAAAGATAAAATATCACTTAATAACATACAAAGCTAGAGGTATAGCTCAGCAATAAAGTGCTTGCCTAAACCATGTAAGGCCCCAAGTTCAATCTCCATCCTCAAAAAATTAATTAACAATAGAAGCATTGCAGAATGCATGATTCCTTTTATTGGTGGGTTTAGAAATGCCTAATGGCATTAACTATTAAGTCCCTGGGAAACAGTGACAACCTTAATACATGCAGACACACAGATACTAGGTGATTACCATCTAGTGAAGTTAGCACCCATCCCATTATAGGTATATGTGGTACGCATTTAGGAGTCTGCCATTCTTGAACATTGCCTTGAAGCTAGCATATAGCTCCATCTGCCTGTTAGCCTTGCACAAATCTACCCAAGTGTTAATTGGTGATCCCAGGAGAGAAGCACTGTCATTCACACTTCTCTTAAAATTACCTCTAGATATAGTAAAAAACAGTGGCTCACAGTTGATGAATATGATGTTTTTAGCTGAATACACATTCCCAGTCTGAAGTTGACTAATGCAGAGCAACAGCTATGATGGAGGAAGGGCGGGATGATCAAGATTCATTAACGTCAAAGGTTAAAAAGAGTGATGCAATCCTATCCCCTCATTTTAGAGAGGATACTTCTACAGGATGTTCAGGAGGATACAATGGCCTGTTCTAGACCCACGGCTTTCTAACTTTTAATCCCCCTTCCCCTTCTCCCCTTATACTGAGCCCTTTTCTCCAACACATGAGAGTTATATTTTAAGATGTGGCAGCCATCAAAGCTGACACAGAGTGCTCAGTAAATGGGGTGCTTATGATCAATGGCATCACGATTCCCATGTACTTTTCCTGAGTATTGTAGACCCTGTACCTAGTTACATGACTGATGGTACCTCCTTATGGGGAGTATACTACTCTAGTTAATGCCAGGTGTGACTCTGTGGTTTGCTTTAGAGAGTAGTATGTGAGGAGAAGTGATGTATGTAGTTCTCTGGACCATGATTGGACTCGAAGAGCTCTCGAGTCATTTGGCCATGCTCTGCTCTGAGAAGGCCACATTGCCACAAGGAACACTGAAGAATTCAGACCCAAAGCAGAGCCCAGCCTGCCTACCACCAACACGGAAAGTGAAGGGGACATAAGCTTTTTTATATTTTGTGTTTGTAAGCCTCTGGGAGTGGCAAGTGGCTTGGTGCTACAACGAAGCCTGGAGAAACAACATAACCTAGAGTAAGCCAGCTTTTTCTCTTTTATTTTTAATTTTGCTAGTATTTCTTAAATTTTTTTATTGTTAAGTAGTTGTACAAAGAGGTTACAATCCTATAAGTCAAGTGATGGGTAACAACGCAACTTGATCAATGTCACCCAAACTTTTTCTGAAAGACTCAGATAATAAATATTTCAAGCGTGTGGACCCCATATTGCCTCTGTCATGACTACACAACCATAGTGGAGATGTGGACAAAAAGCACGGCTCTGTTCCAATAAAACTTTATTTACAAACACAGAAAACTGTTCTATGGGCTTTGATTGCTTATTCCTCCCATAGGGTTTTATTTCCCACTTCCTGGAAGCTGGATGTGGCCAGTGTAGTTGCACCTGACACTTATTTATCTGGTAGAATGGAAACTATTTTAAGAACTGATTTGTAAGTGGTTGCTGGTCCATCAGTGAAACTTTTAAGAGAAAAGCTGAGCATTGGTCAACCCATGGCAGACAAGTAGCATAATCAAGAAACAGACTTTATTGCTTTAAACTATTAAATTGTGAGAAGTGTTTATTAACCCCTAAATGTTGCCTCGATAGTGTTTACTGATGTAGATCTACCTGGCATCCCATTTTCAAGAACCCTGCTTCCTGCCATCCCAGTACACCCTATGTGTCCTTCTGTTGATGACTTCTCTGGCATAGTTGGTTTGTGGATGATGTTTCCATGTCATATCAGTGTGAGCAAGACCTATCCTGTCAACCCAGCATGGCTACAAATACTTTACAAACACATCATCCAACTTCTCAAGCTCTTGAGGATTTTCAAAAGACAGACATCACTTGAAATAATTTTTTTAAGCTCATTCGGATGGGTAAAATCTGTTAGTGGCTAGACTCACAGCTCTTGTCTTTGAGAAAGTGTAAGTGGGAGGATGCTGTGTGAGTCTATTCTTCCTAATGAATGAAAGTTAATTGTGGGACTTTTGTTTAATGATGAAAGCATACATTTATGGAAGTCATCATATTGAGCAATCAGTCAGCATGTCTTTTTTATTTTTGTCAGCAGTGGGGCTTGAACTCTGGGCCTGAGCGCTGTCCCTGCGCTCTTCAGCTCAAGGCAAGTGCTCTACCACTTGAGCTACAGCACCACTTCCATTCAGCATGTCTTCTTACTGTCAAGTCTAAGGTGTTTTGTTCCTCCCCTTGAAATGAGGTCTCACTATATAGTCCAGGCTGACCTTGAATTCTCTGAATTTGCAGTCCTTTAGTCTTCAGTGCTGGGATTGCAGGTGTATACCATCACACACAAGTAGGCTTTGGACCTGCTTCTTAGCAGTTCATGTATGAGAGTTTCCAGTCCCTGTTGTGACCACAGGTCTCATTAATTTCTTTTCTATGTAATGTCAACCAGCAGCCTTAAATTACTGTCCAATGTGAGCTTTTCTCCCTTCTTTACTCTCAAAGGAGAACAAATCAGAGAGTAGGTAGTCATCCCTCCATATCTCAAATTACAATCTTAGGTGGAGCCAAAAGACATAAGGCAGAATGCCTTCAAAGCCCAGAGAACAATCAGCCTTGGTATTTCTATGTCTCAGAGGACTCTAGGAGTGAAGAGAAACTCCCCTGCCCCCTCTAAACTTTCACTGGGATGAACTGACAACAGATAAGTGACCAGGAGAAAAGAAACACAAATGTATTAATATGCCCAGAAGAGAATTACCCAATAGTCCACTGAAGCTCAGAGGCTCATAAACCTGTCTTCATGGGAGAAAGGTGGGGGGAGGTTGAGAAATATAAGCAGTTTTGCAGGATAGTACATGGATATTCAGGAGAAAGAATAAACCTGGGAGACAGAAATGAACTGGTAAAATGATTTCTTTGCAGCTTGAATGAGCCCAAAGGACATATATTATCTTGTGACAAGAGTCCATCCAGGTGTGGCTACATTTCTGTCTGCTTTTTTATTCTATATATAATGAGATCTCAGGAAGGTGCAAGAAGGTAATTATATTTTTTTATGTGAGACCAGTTTTATAGAGATAAAGAAATATGAAAAGTAAATCCTTCTCTGTACCTGGTGGAGAGAAACAGAGAGAAAGAGGATCCAGGAAAGAAAAGGAACAAGAAGTAGGGGCTATGACAGAGATCTTGATGGAACTATTTTTCCAGCTTGACATATCAAAGTGTCATATTTTAGAATATCAGATTCCGAGCCCCAACAGGATCTTGGCTTCTTGACACCTTAGCAGTGGCTCATGTCTTGCACATATTCTGTCTAGTATCACCTAAGTTAGCCTTAAGAGTCCCTCATTGTTAACTGATTCAGTGGTTTAGTCCTCTCTCTTTGGGTGAGGTATGGTGAAGCCACATGCTGATCAACAAGAGAAACTTGAGTTTTATACTTTCGTTTCTCACTGTTGATATTAGTAAGTTTCCCATTACTACCACAGACAACTGTGATAATCAGCTTGTAAGAAAGAAAGGTCTGTTTGGGGCTCATATTTTTGGATGTTTGAACCCATCATTAGCCACATTGCTCCAGAGCCTGATGGCAGCAGTACATGACAAAACCCTTGACCTCTTGGCTGGGCTGTGAAGGAAGGAAAAGGAAGGGGCTGGAGTCCCCAGATCCCCTTCAAGGTCATGTCCCCAGGCCTCCCACTAGGCAAACCTCTTAAAGGTTCCATCACTTCCTGGCTAAAGACCAAGTCTTTAAATCAGGCCTTTTGGGGACACCAAGCCAAATTTTTATCCAGCTTTCTAGAGAGAACTCAGACAGCTGTACAGGGTCATTTGGGGGAGCACTGGGTGGGTCGTGAGGCAGAGGGAGAAGAGATTGGGGGCAATCACCTTTATCGGAAGGGAAAGGTGAGGCAGGAAGTGAAATTTAGGATTGGTGAATTTTAATAATTTCTTTTACCTCATAATAATTTCTTTTGGCTGTCACTGGCTGTCTGGTACTCTATTCTAGGGTGATTAGGGTGGGTGGTCTGGTGTAGTAATTGAGAGTGTGAATGTAATTGACTACTCAAGAAGAGAAACTGGCTTCTGAAAACAATATACGATACACACACACACACACACACACACACACACACACACACACACACACACACACCTAGGAAAAACACCAAAATTCTAGGGGTCTTGTACCTTCTATAGTCATTTTATTACTAAAGCTCTGCTATGGCTAGTAAGAGTGATTTGGGAAACATGCAGTTTCTTTTGATGCATATTACATGCTTTGAAATTTAAATAATAAAACTCAAATAATAAGGTTCAAATAATAAATTTGAAATAAGCAATAAAACTAAAGTATAGTAATAATTCAATAATAAGGTTAACCAAAAATTGCTGCATTTTGAACTCATTCACTTTTAGAATTCCATTTGATAACTGCAGGCAATTGTCAGCTTATTGGGGTTGGGACTGGAGCAATGACCTATAGCAGTCCTGTAAAACATACATGTACATTCTAAAACATGCCATCAGCCCACCTCAGCACCTGCCAGAGTGGTTCACACTAAGATGCTTTCAACTTTAGTGAGAGTTTTAGTGAAGTTTCTTTGGAATCCAGAATTAGCTCCTACTGTATTTTTCATTTGTTCTAGTAGTAATGTCCCTGGTAGATGAACATGTGGACAATTACTAGATTGCCTATATATACCAACAGTGACTCATCTCTGAAGCATTTTCTAGGGACCCCCTAAGATTCTTCAAGGTAACATTAGAGTGCTCCCTGAACATTTGGACTTCATGAAATCACAATCACAAGACAATAGCTGGGCAACTCTGGTGGTTGGCCACTGTCCAAGAAGGGAAGGAAGGGTCCTTCCAGCTCTGGTGGAAGTTCAGCCTGCCCAGGGCCGCTCACAGCCCTCTACACATCCCCTAGCCACAGAGCCTTGTAATTCTGTGAAGTGCTCTGGGGGAAAAAAAGAGTTCTCCTTCAACAGCCTTACAGAGCTATGGTGGTAGCATATTTATGAGGAAAGAAACGAAGAGAAAGAACAATACTGAATCTGAACAACAAACTCCTGAAGAACTGGGAACATCCTGTGCTCTTACACAGTTATAATTTAATCCAGATCAATTGGAACTACACTGTAATTCAATTTGAGGCACTGAACAGTTTAGTACACAGGAGATTCATTTTGGAGCTTTCTCCAGGGATTTTTGATTACAGGGGGGGAAAAAAATCAAAGTGTTTCTTGATGCTCTCTTACTCACAGAGCTGACCCAGGGCTGGGAATTTAGAGACTGTGTTCTGGGTGAAGTAACACAATCCGTGGCATCTTACAGATATCCTGCGTCACTCTCCTAAGACTTATTTGAATCTGGGTCTTATGATCTCCGCTTACTTATTCATTTATTTGGCATCCACATAGATGCCAAAATGCCGGAGGCACCGTTTCCATCGCAATTATGCCATTTCTGCAGATCTGCTCTGGCTGCTAAGAGTGGTTAGAAGCCCAACTTCTTTGGGTACAGGCTAAGTGTTTTTAAATTTAAATAATAAAATTAACCCTGTTCTCAAACTGTGGTGCCAATTACAAGTCTAGGCCATTACATCATTGCTTTCTTTGCTATTGTGGATACGGTAGATTTTAATGCCTTCAGAAGGGGCATGCTTCGCTGTACAATTAATTTCAAGGGGGCATCATTGGCCCAAGATTCTACTGTCTTCCTCTCCGCCTACCACAATTTTGAATAATACCCTCCCCGGTGTCTGCACTAACCAAGTCTGTGTTCTACTGACTTTGAAATTTCTGCTGCAGAACTGCATTCATCATTGCTGTGGTGATTGTTGCCACAGGTGGTTTAGGGGCATTGACTCCAGGTCCTTCCTTGTGCATTCCAAGCACACACTTTACTATTGAACTATAACCCCAACTTCATGTAGCTTTTATTAGTAGTCAATGGGAGCACATGACTTGAAGCCAGAAGAAGTAGGTTAGATCTTTACATGTGTTGACTGATTATTAAGTCAGTTTATCTTGTAAGGCCTTGGTTTATTCATCTATCAAATAAGACTAATAATGTCTGTTTTATAGAGATTGTTGTGAATGTCATTGATTCCCTGTTCCAAAGTAGGCCCATGAGTTTGTATACAATACAGAAAGATAACAATGATTTAAGAGTAGACAAGAAAGGAAAGATGGGGGAGGGATGTAAAATGGAGGGAAGTTTAAGAGGTTGTACCCCTGGGCAGATCTGTAGGCTTAATTTTTTTCTGTGTTTCTAGTAGTCAAGGAGAAAAATGAAACTTGCCATTGTCTTTTTCATCAGTATCCATGAGACCAACAACAAACTAGGAACGCAGGAAAAATTCCTCTTCTTAGTACATTAACTGAAGGGAACTGTTCTGAAGGTCTGAGTAGAGAGGACTCTGAATCACGCAACCAGCAAGGTATCCACATAGAGAGATTATAAAGTGACATCCCACCAATGTCAGCATTTATGGGGCTTTGGTTTTATTTTAATTTGATGTCTAAAATATTAGGTTCAACACTTTTTTTAAAAATCAGCATATTTATTATAGTTGAATTCTTAAATGTTCTTTAAAGATGGAATGACTAGTTAACATTGCAACTGCATGTCAAAGTTAATTGGCGCTGAGTAGCAGTTTTTATTTTTATTACTTTTCAGTGCAACATGATTTCATTTCCTACTGTCCATTTCCTTACTGCCTTACTTTCTGCATTGTACTTCCTCCCTGACAACTTAGGCATCCAGGTTAGTGACTCCCATTCAACATCCTTGTGTTATGTTCAGCAAAATGTTTTCTAAGGCTGATGTTTTCTTAAGAGGTTGATTGAGAAAATATATAGAACAAAGCAGCTCACTCTACAGTCATCTGATACAATAGAAGTATAGAATATGGTTGTTACTGTTGGTACACTGAAATCAGGTCACAGAAGAAAACTGCTTTCTGAGCAAGAGTCTTGAAAGGCAAAGTAACACATCAAAAGCCATGAATCTTCTAACAAGTCACTTACCCAGAGTCTCTCTTTCTTTCTCTGTCTGTTTGTCTGTCTGTCTCTCTTTCTCTCTCTTTCTCTCTCTCTCCCTCCCTCTCTCAATCACTCTTAGTCAGGTTAAGAAATTATGGCTCTTTCATTTAAGTGTTCACAGAGCTGTCCATCATGACCAGTAAACCATATTATAATAAAAGTGTGTCTTAATATCCCTTTAGTTTGACTGCTGGGCTCCATTTCATGGTTGTAATACTCATTTCTTTTAGAGTATAGTCTCCATATACTTGATATTGTTCTCAAGTTCCACTTCTGACTTTTCAGCTTGCTGAGTTTGGTAAGATGTCTTCAGCACCAAGTCCCTC
This sequence comes from Dipodomys spectabilis, assembly GCF_019054845.1. NCBI lineage: Eukaryota > Metazoa > Chordata > Mammalia > Rodentia > Heteromyidae > Dipodomys > Dipodomys spectabilis. The sequence goes on along the minus strand of NW_024870834.1, from coordinate 21,633,385 downwards.
ATTTACCAGAAACATAATTTGAAGTGGAGTTGTTGAATGGGGCTTTCCTAATTACAAGAAGAAATCATCAGTACTCCAAAGTTGCAAACTAGTGGTCATTAGCTGATGCTGGAATGGGTATGGGGTGTTCAATAGACGGTATCAGGGTTGGTCTTGACTACCGCCCCCACTACAGCTCTAGCCTATCTTAAAGATGACTTGTGATTCAGAGATTGTGGACAGTTATCTGTGCATAGAAACTCAGAAGGAAGACTGGGGCATTTCCTTGCCATTGTCTCAGGAAGGACAGAGAGAGGAGTGTTTGCACCCTCATCCAAAATCGAGAGTGAAGGGCTATAATCTAGGTAATGAGTTTACAGCAACCAGGCAGGGCATCTCACTTCCTGTGGATGCTTGCTGTCTGTCTCACAGACTCATCGGAGTAGAACACATGGCTGGGTTTGGAGTTTGTAGATAGGGGGACAGGTGTCTACATCTGACACAGAGAATTTGATGGATGCAACATTACTAAATCATCTCATGAAAGAGAGGCAAGAAAGAAGCTGTTCATCAGTCAGCAAGTTCATTTGCTTAGGAATGGTAAAGTTTCAGCAATTCTTGCTGCTTCCTTGTCCAGAAGTCGGGCCTTAGGGGAGGAGGTAAGCTAGGCAGAGAGGAGTGAGAGGGGTAAGCATGGAAAGTGGGTATAGGGTGGGGATGGAGGTCACAAAAGCCACTCAAACACCTAAATTTTATTCCATGAGCATAGGAGGACAGGACCATTTGCCTGGCACAGATAGATTTGGTAGTCAATGGAGAACTGAAAACAGCACCAACTGATTTTTTTATTCAGCTCCCCCTCCCGCCCCCCCTCCCCCGCTCCCCCTGCCAAAAGATTTCAGGCCCCACAACCCTGAGAGAGCGATGATAAAATGCAATGGAAGAAGTGGGGAAGGTACAAGCCAGGTCATGGGCCCCTTTCCCATTATCGGTCATGCAAGGTAGAGAAAAGAAGCTTTGAGTTGGATATGAAACAGAAGTCATTTTAGAAATGATTGAGCCCTAGATTCCACAAATAAGTCTGTTCTTGTATGTGAACATGATTTAAAAGCTCTAGACTCTTCCTGAGATGTTGTCCAGCTGCAGGAATGGAGATCTAACAGAACATGTCAACGTTATTGATGGAAGAAAAGTGACCATTCAACCCCCGCCCCCCCCCCACCCCGTACTACCTCCACCCTCCACCCCCTCATCCCCCCCCCCACACTGGGATAGTAGTTGATGAAATCCCAGTGTAAATAAGAAGCTTCTCCCACCATCTTTGTTGTTGGCAGAGGCTTATGGTTCAAGATTGAAATCAAAATCAAAACTACATCCTTCTGAGTTTCCATGGAAAATCTTTTCTCTTAAAAGTTGAAGTAGAGCAAATTTTCTTGGTTGATTAGTGTCAAAGGTGAATCCATTCTAGAAGACCACTTTGAGTCATGATCTCTCATTGTTGCAAGCAAGGCTTTGATTTTGATCTTCAAATGCAGTTACTAAATCAGTCAGCTCATGTTTCATAGGAACTAAGAAGGAATTAAGCGAAACCGTCTAGTATTACTTCTTTTATTGTGTTAGACTTGCCTAGTGCCTTCTGGCAGTTCTGGTTTTCTGAAAGGCAGACTCCTGTTTCCTGCTCATCCTTATCACAGATTTTTCTTTTGCCATGTGGTAGAGAAGTTGGACACAAAGGAGAGCTCAAAATATGACAAAGTATCAAGTCCAATCCCTCAGAAAGTTCACAGGAAGTATAAACTATGGTGATGGGGGACAGAATAACACAACACAGACTAGACTGTTTAGACAACAGAAACAAGTTTTCTCACAATTCTAAATCTGGATGTCCAATCAACATGTCTCCAAGGTTGAGTTTTCAGTGCCCATTTTCCTGGATGATAGATTTCTGCCCTCTTCCTGGTTTGTGTGACCTCTTTTCTGTGGGACTAGGGGAAAGTGAGATAAATTGTGTCTCTTCCTCTTTTTATGATACCAGTCCTATTGAATTAGAACCATCACTTAGGATTTCCTGAAGTCTCAATTACCACCCTGAAGGTCCTGTCTCTAAATATACCACTTTAGGGGCTAAGGCTTCCACATAACTTGGTCCATACAAGGAGACAATCTTTAAAATATTTCTCTTCTTAAGGTTGACACTTGTGAAAAATGATACATATGGTCTAAATTTAAGAGCCTTCTAGAACCAGTTGCCTATAAAATTTCTCTTATAATGATTAAGACTAGCCTAATTAAAAGTGGGTGTGAATTATCGTTTTAAACTCAATTATTTGGCTCTCATAGCAGATGGCTAAGGGTCAACTGTGTTAGTCACAGCTGAATGCAGGGCTCTGTGTCATCAGATGTCTATCTTCTTTACTGAGCTCATTCTGACATTGAACTGGGTTGACTCTAGTCTGAACTGGCTGTTTGGATTTGCAACTTTAAAAGGGGAGACATTGTCTCCTGAAAGCAACTCTTAGGCCTGGGATGGGGCTAAAGATATTACAGCCTGGACCCAGAGCCCACCCTGACAGTTGGTAGTCCTAGCCTCTGGGATGGGACCTGCTCTCAAACACAGAAGACTTCAAGTAAATTTAACATACGCCGTATCCATAATCTTCATCTTCTTGAGATTTGAGCCAACTTAGCTGTAACTTTGCCTTAGAAGATCCAAATTCATTTAGTTTTATTATGCTTTAAGAGAGTCTACTTAAAAGCCACTTGAACTTTAAAAAATATCATGAAGTAATTGTACAAAGGAGTTGCCATTCAACAAAGCAGTTTATGACTATAAAGCATCTTGATCATGTCAGCCTTTTTATCATTCGCTGCGATCCCTCTCAACCCCACTTCTTCCCTTCATTTTTCTTCATTTTTAGGGATGTGCATTGAATTTTATGCCTGCGTTCTATCCCCTTCCTCTCTTCACTTGTCTACCCCTCCCCCTTGATCCCACGCCTCACTTTTGAGTATCCTTTTCTTGGTGTTCATTTTGTCGGACTATGAATTAGTCTTCCTAAGGAATTACACCACTTGAGTTCTCCCCTGAATCTACCATATTATTGCTTTGCAAGACCTTTCATATTACATAGATTTATCATGGTCTGGAGATTAGGCTCCAACCTTGCTAACTATGGGCTCTGATGGCCTTGGCCTCAGGACTCCTCATCCAGGCTCTCTGGTCTCTGCTCATCGGCAGACCCATTGCCAGATTTGAGTGTCTGTATTCTCCTCAAAACACATTTGTTGAACTCTTCAACACTGATGTGATGGGTTTGGGGAATGGGAGCTTTAGAAAGTGGTTAGGTCATGGGACAGAACCTTCACAAGTGAAATCAGTGCCCTCTCCACCATGTGAGGACACAGATTCCCAATCAACTGACACCTGGATCTCAGACTTTCCAATCTCCAAAACTGCAAGGAAAATCTGTTATGTATCAGCCACTCCAGCTTCGGTATTTTGTTATAGTAGCCCTAATGGCTCAAAATACCAAGTGTAATCTTTCTGATGTGAGTATAGATATCTGATCTGTAAATGCTATTCTTGGTGTTAGATATGTTCTGGACTAAGCTTCTAAGTTTGTGCAGGTCATAATATGCAAATACTATATAACCCCTATGGCTGCAGAGTCTCTGATAGCACCCTGAAGTCTATCTCATTAATATTTCTACAGCAAAATGTGTAAATGTTCATAAGCATGGGGTAAAGAAGGTCATTGGTGACCTTAGCTCCATTGAGCTTAGGTTTTGCCACCACATGAGCTATGAGGAAGATTTCTCTCCAGGGCTCTGTGTGTCTCAGAGACCCTATCTGGATGTGCATGCATGGAAAAGGAAGGCTAAGTGCTCATGAATACTCGTTTCAATCTCAGTAGCTCTGACTGGTCTCCGAAAAGTGTAAAACCTAAGAAACACTTTAACTTCAAGCACTTAATGGCGCTCTGGGTGTTAAGTGCGTATGCATGTCTGTAGTACTCTCCATCTGCAGAGATAACTGTAAAGGATAGCGTTTGTGCCCTTGTCTTCACTCTGGCAGATTATTGGTGGGCAAGGAGTTTGAAAGCCACTGTATCTGAAACTTAAAAGTTTTTATTTCATTACTTTCAAGTACAGCTTACAATCCAGAAAATAGGAAAGTACACACACACACACACACACACACACACACAGAGTATTACTGAGTGAAATTAGGTCAACCTGAATCTTGTTCCTGAATCTCTCTTTCCAACAGCTCTTATGGGTTTTGTACAAAAGGATTTTCCAAATCTTCTATCTTAATGCCCAGAAGTTAAAGAGCACTTATGAAGCATGAAATAATTCAAGCATTCAAAAATAAGTTCATTTACCATTTGGAATCCTGAAATGCACAAGGATTTTCCTGTGTGCCAGGCTTGGTCTCCCAGACAGATTCAGAGGGCAAAATCAATTCTAGTTTTGTCAATGTTCCTGCCAGCTTGGGTTTCCCATTTACCATCACAACATCTCAATCTGTCAGCTCAAAGTTTCTTTTATGTATGTCAGCATTGTCATGTTGTAAGGAATTTAGTGGAGGATGACTTTGACGTACTTCTCCATAATGCCAGCCAGGAGGGAGTTGGAGGAGGGGCTTAAAAGATCTTCTCATAAATCCAGATGATCACATTTAAGCTATCAGCCTGGGAGAATGGAATTAAGAGAAACTTTCTTACTAGAATTGTGAACTTTTACTTTGCAGATACTCAATATGAAGACTTTATGGCCAGCTAAGTATAGAATTGGTCCTAATTCAGTTTTGTTCCTTCCTTAGCTTTCCCAGTGACTCCAGCTCTCTTCTGCCTTTTCCTGCTCTGAATTTCAGGCATACTACTTCTTTGAAGGAATGGGGAAAATACACATCTCTTCCTCCATCTACGCTATAAAACAAGCTAGCTCCCCCCCCCCCCCCCACACACACACACAAAACATAGTGACTTCACAAAGCCTTTAATATTTATTGTCAGCAGAGATGAGCAGTGGGCTCTTAGTCCTGCTGAAGAAAGAATTTAGGAGCATATTCATAGAGAGTTTTAACAGAATGTGTTTTATGGAAGCAAAGACAACAGCTAAAACAAAAGGAGAAGATAATGACCCTTCAGAGAGGACGATAGTGGGTAATGCAACCAAGCAGCTGAGGGTCCTGAGCTCTTGAATTTCTGCCACTTTTATTGGCTGCAGGAGGTTTGCTATGGTAATTTCATATGCATAAGCAGGAGGTCAGATACAATAATTTTATGTACATAGTTGTGACATATTCTTTTTAAGAAAGGGGAAGACTTTTCAAGGAACTAGGAGATGGAGTGTGGTCTTACCTGGTAAAGTATCTTCAGAGTAAAGATGGTGACTGGAGGGAGACAGTGGATGCATGTCAAACCACAATGATAATGAGATGTAGATGTAGGCTTCTTTGGCTTGGCAAAGCCCCTACCGATAACCATTACTTGCTGTACTAAGGGGGTGTTCCCCATGACCCCAGGATTGTTTGTGAGGAAGGGTGTTTGACAAACATGCACTTGGATGTGGTCCTACACCTGTTCTTCAGCTCAATTTCCTTTCTTTGTTGTTCCTTTCTTGCCTGGCTACTCCAACTCAATAGGTCAGTTTTGTATATCAGGAATTTCCATGAGACTTGGCAGGAAAATTCCTTTGCTCCTGGTGGCATGATTTGAAGTCGCTGAGGGTTTTCTGTTACCATCAGGGTTGGTTGGAAGCTTCCAGATGACTTGGCTCACATCTCCACACCTTGGTGGAGGCACTGAGAGGCATGGGGGGTGGGGCCTAGCACTGTTCACTGGAGTTCCCACGCAGGGTGGTCTCCGGACAGTCAGAACTTGTTATGGTAAGTGGCTTTCCTGAGACAGTAGCAGAACCAGGACTGTGTCACTTCTGCCATATGCTAATGGTCAGACAACTCCACACCTTTTCTAGTTTAAGAGAAGGTCCCTAGACTTTACCTTTCTATGCATGGCATAGCAGATTTTACCTCTGCCAGCAATCTAGTACATTGTCTTACTTGTTACCTGCTACGGTTTGAATTTCAGCTCAAAAGCTCATGTTGAGGCTGGGCGCTGGTGTCTCATGCCTGTAATCCTAACAACTCAGTTTGAACCCAGCCTGGGCAGAAATGTTCCCATGAACTTTTATCTCCAATTATCCACTCAGAATAAAAACAAAAAACAAAAATCACAGATGCGGAGCTGGGGCTCAAGGTGGTAGAGCACTAGCCTTGAGCAAAAAGAGCTCAGGGACAGCTCTCAGGCCCTGAGTTCAAGCCCCAGGACTGACAAACAAACAGAAAAAAAAGACCTCATGCTGAAATTGCATTGCCATTTTAGTAGTATTAAGAGGTGAGGCCTTTAAGAAGTGATTTGGCCGAACTATATCCACCCTTATGAGTGGACTGCCATTATGGATGGAGTAGCTTTGTTATAACAGTGAGCTCAGTGTCTCCCTGTGCCAGGCAAGGTCTTCAGCCTCATTATGGTGCAGCAAGAAATCACTTGGCAGATTCTAGTGCCATCTTGGACTTTCCAACCTCCAAAGCTATACAAAATATGTCTCTGTTCTTAATATATTTCCCAGTCTCAGGCATTCTGTTGTGGCAGAAAGCAGACAGACACGTTGTTTATGTTAGGGATAGTATCACTTTCTTCAAAATAAAAATGTCTCAGGTATTTGAGATACTTAGGGCAGGTGTCAGGAAATATGAACTGAGTTGGAAAGTGCTGGAGGGAGGATGTTTTCCCCCTCTGTTCACTTTCTTCAAGGGGAATCATGGCTTTGGGAGCTGAACTCATAATTAAGAGCTCAGAGCTAAGCCAACTGCCATTTCTGGATTTCTTCCCAGGTGTGGCAGGTTGGGAGATGTGAGGACAAGTCTGGGTGGGCCATGACTCTGTTAGGCCAGACACAACATCTTAGACCAGGGACCAAGGCTCAGTCCATAAAGATCCAGGCTGTCTCTTGTGTTTACACTGCCCAGGAGCTAAACATAATTTTTACTGCTTTAAATAGTTGACAAAATATCAAAAGAAGATCATTTCATGGAACACAAAAAAAAATATACGAAATTCAAATTTCAGTGTCCCTAAGTAAAGGTAAGTTGGAACACAGTCATGCTCGCTCATTTATAGATTAGCAGCACTGCAAGAGCAGTGACAGAGATTTTATGGCCCACAACGCCCAAATATTTGCTGCCTTGCTCTTTATAGATAAGTAACTTCTTTATTGATCTTGCCTAAGAACAGTTGCATTTTTCAAACCTGGACTCCAGACTCAAGGTGACGGCAAGGAGAACAGAAAGCATAGCGTGTGATTGGGATCACTGGAATATTCTTTAAAGGCCCCTATGCTAAAAGCTTGGTCCCCAGGTTGTCGCTATTGGGCAGTGGTGGAAGTTGTAAGAGGTGGAATCTAGAAAGGAGTCTGTAGGCCACAGGGCAAGATGCTCCCTCCCCCAGCCCCCAGGAGGACTGTGGAACCCAATCTCTGTTATTTTCTTGTCTTCATGGCAGTGAAGTGAGAAATTTTGCACCACTATATCATCCCTGCTCTTGCCATCCAATACCCTACCAGGCACCAGGCAATGGGTCTAATTAATCATGGGGTCTAAAATTATGAGCCAAGATAGGCCTTTTGTTCTCAATAAGTTGATTAGCCCAGGTATTTGTTACAATACTGGAAATCTGAGTAACATGAGTGCGGATGTGACGGGGAGGCGAATGTAAACCACATGAGCACTAGCAGTAAATGTGTTTTGGATCATTCCAAGAATATGTGATTTACTGAGAGCTGAAGAAGAAACTAATTGTCTGACCTGGGAGAAGAATGAAGGGCCTCTGCTACAGAATGTACTTTGCAGATGGATTCCTTCTTTTAGCCACTGTCTGCGACTCTTATTGGAGGAGTAAAGAAGCATTTTTGTCCCCTTAGCAAATTAATTTCTGCCCCAAAGCATAGAATATGATTGTTTCCGTCATTACTACACATATCCCTAGGTGTGGTGCCTTAGAAATGTGTCAGAAGAGTTGAGTATAATAGCACCTATGTGTAATCCCAGCAGCCTGAGGTAGAGAACGAGACCTTCTCTGACAAAAAAAAATAAAAGATAAAAAGAATGAATGCATAAGTCCTTCCTACTCTCCTCCCCCCAATTATTCTATAAACCATTTCTAAAGCATTTCTATTTCATTTACTGAAACCTGATAGTAAGTAGGCTTGTCTGTGGACTGTTATTCTCACATCTGGCATGGTGTAAGAAGCCTCCATTCAAAATTGCCAGCTCCTGTGACAGTTGAGCTCATCTTCCCAAATGGAACACGGCTGCTCCCCGGCCAGGACCTCTCTTGTTGGCCTAAGAGTGACAGGCTGTCATGTGAATGTGTATACTATAGAGGATTTTCTGCTTCTGTTTTCTTCTTCTGTGCTGTTTTTAAATTTGCTCTTAAATTCCATAGCAATTTCGTTAAACCTCCTGGCTGGGTTAGAGCAGTGATGAACTTCCTCTCCGGGATGGTGTCTTCACCGGAAGGGCATGAAGCCTGTCCCACAGTGATGTCCTACTTCCTCACACTCTTCATTCCCAAAATCAGAGAGAGAGAGGTTTCTGCTCAGACATGGTGAGCACTATCTTGGGGGCAACAGGTGGTCCCCAGTCTTTGTCCCCTGAACTAGAGTCTCACTCACCAATTCCTACATGTTAATGGGGACTACAGAGTGATTCACAGGCCACTATGAAGGAGGAAGATACTTGAGAGAGGAGAAAACAAGAAAGGATGGAGGAGGGGAGGGAAGGGGGAAGGAGTGGGAGAGAGGGAGGGGAGGGGAGAGGAAAAGAGAAGAGATAAAGGAGGGGAGGGAGGAGAGGAGGGCAGGGGAAGGGAGAAGAGGGAAGGGAATGGGAGTGGAGGGGAGGAGAGGGGAGAGGAGAGGAAAGGAAAGTTAGAAAGGCTGGAATAGAATCCCATCCTACACACTCTACCAAACTGCCGCCATTTTGAATGTGTCCCCCGCAAGGTTCTTGTGTTGGAAACCTCCCCTCTCCCCCACAGTGCTACAGCATTGGGTGGTATGGAAGGTAGGGGGAGAGGATCCATAGTGTGACTGTGTGAATGGGTTCCTAAAGAGATGAGTTTGGTCCCCTCCCTCTGACCTGGCACCCTTGTCCTCTTTCATCTGGACTTCCACCACGGTGATGTATCCAGGATGCATATTGATGATGTAAAATCGGTTTCCTCCTGTACTGATTACCCAGGATGTGGTATTCTCTTACAGCTGCACAAAACAGACTGCGACAACAACATTGAGTGTTACACAGGTTAATAATAGCAAACACCTTACCCTTACTCTAACAAGAATTGTAGAACAAGTGTATGAAGCCAATAGACATTACCAAATACAGAGGAAGAAAGTGGGGTTCAGAGAGATTAAGTGACGAGCCTAATGATACCAGCTGACAATTGGACCTATCCTATCCCCTTCTTCAGCCTTCTGACTTTCATAATTGGCAGTGCCATGCCCCACAGGCTCTGGTGAAACATGTTAGTGTGATTCTATTTCTCTTACACCTTCTTTTAAACCAGCAGTAAAAACCTACTGTACTCGTTTTTCAAATACACCCATAAGTTATTGCCTCTGCCATTCCCACACCGTCCTGAGCCACCAGCATCTCTGTCCTGGATCATTGTGATCTTCTGCCAGCTTGTACCCTTCTTTCCTGAAAGTTGATTTGCAATACACAGAAAGTGAAGCCAGATCAAATTGGTGCCTGGATTCCCATGTGCTGGGTAATCTCATTTCATTCCAAATAGAAATGTGAGTCCCTACTGGGACTACAATCTGCCCCCTAACCTGCATCTTCTCTCTGTCCTTGTACCCATCCTGTACTCTCTATTTTTTTGCCCATATCAGCTTCCTTACATAGGTCTCTTGAATAACCTGGACCTTTGCACTTGCCTTTTGCTCTACTTGAACACTCCTGTCCCAGGAAACTCATGATTTGTTCCTCCCCTATGTCTTTGTAGTGAAATACTTTGCCCACTCTAGAAAGAAAACTTTCTCTTCTCTCTCTGTTACTCACTTAGGTATTTCTTTTTTTGTCAGTTATGAGGCTTGAACTCTGGGCCTGGGCTCTGTCCCTGAGCTTTTTTCACTCAAGGCTAGCACACTACCACTTTGAGCCACAGCACCACTTCCAGTTTTCTGGTGGTTAATTAGAGATAAGAGTCTCACAGACTTTCCTGCCCAGGTTGGCTTCAAGCCACAGTCCTCAGATCTCAGCCTCCTGAGTACCTAGGATTATAGGTATGAGTTTAATTTTTCTTGTTCTCTGTACTTTCTCCACAGCACTACTCCTCATCTGATAAGCTGACTGTCACATTTATTTGTTTATTATCTGCCTTTTCAGAGAATGTATGCCCCATGAGGGTATGACTTTGTGTATTTAGTGCTCCAGTACTTCTCACAGGGCCTGGCACATAGTAAACACTCAATGACATTTAATGGGTCAATGAATGAATTATTGAGTCTTAGGGCTGGAAATGCAACTCTCTCTACTCTTTTCATATGTCCTCCATATTGCTGGTTAATTTCCCCTTGACTGCACAGACAGAAGAGAACTCATTTCAGGAAATAGCTGAAGAATGCATATCTGCAAATGAAGTTGCTTCTGGTTTCTGAGATGCATTTGGATATTAATAATTATATGATTACCAAGGCTGATTTTATAATCCAAAATCGCAGAGAATGAGCTGTGGGATCCAATCTCTTTGCACCTAAGCTTTTATATGTGTAAAATATGTAAGTTGGTAGACAATCATTCTTCTTTCCACATCACAAATTCTATCATTTGGTCCCCTGAGCTACAGAAAAGTCACCTGCTGTTTAGTTTGTGTTGTCACCTTCTAACTGTGTATCAAAGGCTCAAGCTGTCTGCAGACCAGAACAAAGTTTCCTTTTCTGAGTTTGTTGTCTCAAGGTACTGGATGCACTGCTCTGGCCTCAACTATCTGTCAATATGCTTTGCTGTCTCCACTAAAGACAACTGAACTCTGAGCTCTCCCTTGGCTTGAAGTCTGTCACTCAATAAAGTGATTGTAAGAGAAGAGTCGTGAGGCTGCTTCAGAGGCTGCTCCACTTCTGTACTGTTGTCCATTGGCACCCTAGCCAATTGATACTAGCCAAGGACAACATTATATGTACCAAGAAATAATAGAAACAGGTGGGTAGTCTTAGGATTCTGCAGACTGGAATGAGGTACCATAGCCATCTTAATGAAGGGATACATAAATATTAAGATTCATGCATAAGGTTGGGGCCAGCATAGCTTGGTTGATGCAGAGGGGCTGTTATGGATTATGTAAGATTAGAGAGAAGTAGATGATTGGACAGGTAACATCATTCATAGTCTCAAACTGTAGCCCCATACAGGTTGAAGCATTGGAGAGATTGAATATATTTTTCATTTTGAGGGACTCTCAATGACTGGGCTCCTGAACATTTTCAATAATAAGAAACTCGGAACTGATGTATTTTTTTAGTTATTCTTTTTGTTTGTTTTTGTGTCCTGGGACTTGAACTTAAGGCACTGTCTCTGAGCTTTTTTTGCTCAATGCTAGTACTCTACCACTTGAGCCACAGCTCACAGCTCCACTTCCTTTTTCTTTCTTCCTTCCTCTTCCGTCCTTTCTTCCTTCATCTTCTTTCCTTCCTTCCTTCCTTACCTTTTTATCTTTCTTTCTCTTTCTTTCTTTCTTCCTTCACCTTCTTTCCTTCCTTCCTTCCTTATCTTTTTATCTTTCTTTCTCTTTCTTTCTTTCTTCCTTCACCTTCTTTCCTTCCTTCCTTCCTTTTCTTTTTCTTTCTTTCTTTCTTTCTCTCTTTCTTCGTGTTAATTGGAGATAAGAGTCTCACAGATGTTCCTATCCAGGGTGGCTTTGAACCACATTTCTCAGGTCTCTGCTTCCTGAGTAGCTGGGATTATAGGCATGAGCTGGCACCTGTTGTTTTTATCTTCAAATGGTTTGTGAAGGGTCACAATTTAACGTGTGCACACTGCACATTGATTAGTCATTTCTTCTGTCGTTCTCTTCCCCTCACCCTTCCCCATTAGTCACATCTCTTCCTAGTGTGTAGGTCCACCATTTCTTTTTCTGTTTGTCTGCACCCCTTCTACCACTGTCCCGTTCAAGATGTTTCAGCTTCCTGATACACATTTTGTTAAGTAGTCAATTAGACCCCAATTTATCGTAATATTACAATCATTACATGTTAGCAAGAATTAGTTGATTTCCCTTTAAGTATGAAATTTTGAAAAGGTATGTTTGTGTATGTATGTGTGTGTATGTGTCTATGTGCCGATACTAGGGCTTGAACTCAGGGCCTGAGCACTGTCCCTAAGCTTTTTTTGCTCAAGGTTACTGCTCTTCCAGTTGAATCAGATCTCTATTTCTGTCTTTCTGGTGGTTAATTGGAGATAAGAGCCTCAGGGATTTTCCTTCCAGGGCTAGTCTCATACCGCAATCCTCAGAGCTCAGCCTCCTGAGTAGCTAGGATTACAGGCATGAGCCACTGCACCCAGATGAAAATGTATGCTATTTTAATATGTGATTTAATGGATGATGTTACACAATAAAGTAGATATTTTATCCCTTCAGAGACACACTTTCCTAATTTTATAGAGACAATACATAATAGCTAATGTTCACTTTGTTTTTTCCTCCACATGCATACACATACTCTCATATACACTTTTCTGATGAGGAGCTTTGCAGGTTTAATATAATGCATCAGCTTGATCCTTACAATGTAAAACACTTCAGAATGAAATCAGAGGATGAAAAGACACAAAGGTACATATGTCCTGTCCTAAGGAAGCTTACATTCTGGAGGAGGAAAAAAACAAAAAGCTAGAATTCATAGCAGTGGATGACACAGGCCAAAAAAAAAAAGTTACAAGTCAAAGTGTTGGACAAGGGCAACCACTGGGAAGAAATCCAAAGAGGGTTCCCAGGGGAGCGATTCATAGAGGACATTTTGACAAATGGGAACAATTTTGATCAGGTTCCCTCTTGCCACTGGCTCCTCTTTGCATTCGGAATGCTCCTGATGCAAGATTTCAGAGCCTGTGAAACTTTCCACCCTCACCTCCCATGAGGCTTATGCCCACGGTGTTGGTCCACAGAAAGAAATGAGACTGGGTGACAGCCAGAACAAATGAAATCCTCTAGGGCAGCAAGAAAAATAAAGAGAGAGGAAATGAAATGGCACCATCCCAGGAACTGCCAGTGGAAAGGGTGGGGACAGGAGAGCGGGCAGAGACTGGGATGTATTTCACACTGTCAGCTGTCCAGCCTTTGGGATGTCACCTGAGGACACTGCCACAATTAGCCACAATTAGCATGCACACACAGTGACTACACATTTTGGCTTGGTTGGTGGCTTTAGCTGAGTCTTACACAAAAGCAGTTTTGGTGGCAGATCTTGTGCCAGGCTTTCAGAGAAAGAGAATAAATTAGGCTGCTGTGACAAGCTGTTCACTGTGACAACAATAGTATGGATTTCCAGCACTGTCTGTCGACCAGGCCTTAAAATACATCTTCATTTGTGGCTGGGCAGTTGGATAAGAAGAGTCATTAAAGACGCTACAATACTTCAAAAGATTCAAATTTCTACCTTACCCCAAGCTCTTTCCTTCTGGAAAAAAAAACACACACACACAAAAAGCAAAAAACAATTTGGTTTGACAAAGTCTTTTTATGTAACTCAGCTGGCCTTAAATTCATAAACCATCTGTCTCTGCTTCCCAAGAGCTGGGATTATAGACATGTACTACCACACCTGACTCACAAAAAAAAAAAAAAAAAAAAAAACCTCTTGAATACACCAAAAGATAGGAGGAAAGCCAGGCTTTCATGTGTGTCCTGGTTCATATTTCTGTGGGAAACTCAGGAGAGAGGGCATTCCCTTCAAGCATTTCAGTTCCCTGAAGATGAAGTGGCTACCTACTGGATGCCAAGTATTGTGCTAGTAGATGGGGCTTAAAACATAGAGGAAACATCAAGCTTGGAAACATCCATCTTCCATCCAGGCTGCTGAGGTGCTAGAGTGGCAGCATCCATAGTATGGCTGTCTGTCTGGGAGGTAAGGGGCAGGAGAGAGGGTCGCTGTTGTTGCTGTGTTTCACATAATACAGACATGACCAGCTTACACTTGGTCAGTAGGCAGATAACGACACGACTAGAGCTTAGCAGTAGAACGTGTGCTTAGCATGCACGAAGACCTGGATTTTATCCCCAGCATTGAAAACTAAAACTTAGTGGCTTAGTATAGACAATGATACAGGTCTCAGTAGGCTAAAATCAAGATGCTAGTGGGCTGTAGTTCCCCCTTGGAGACCCTAGGGAAAATCTTTTCCCACCTCTTCTGGCGTCCAAGGCTGCCACCAACCTTTGGCTCTTTCTCCCTTCTCATCTTAAAACCTAGTGAGTTGATTTCTTCTCATACAGCATCACCCTGACCTTTATCCTCCTCCTTCCTCTTTTAATGACTCCTCTGGTGGCTTAGAGACCAAACAGATGGTGCAGGACCACCTTCTAGTCTAAGAGCAGCTGATTAGCAACCTTAATTCTGTGCAACCTGGATTTCTTTCTGCCATGTAACCTTGCACTTGTAGGTTCAGGGACTAGGATGTGGCTATGTGGGGGTGGCATTATTCTATCGACCACAAACTCTCACCCAGTCTCTAAGCACCCTGTAGGTGAGGAATCAGGTAAATGCTAGGGATAAAGAGAGAAGCAGGCCATCTGACGATGGCCAAGAGGGACTTATCACCAAGCACAGGGCAGCTGAGGATTGAGACACAGCAGAAAGGGTGGGTAGCATGATGTATTGAAGCAGCTTGGTTCTAGAGACCCAGGTTTGATTTTCTCTCCTGGAAACAAGTTGCTGAGAGTTTGTAGGCAATTGGTGAATGGCTTACCAGCCCTGCTACCTCCTCTTCCTCTTTCAAATACCATCGTGAATGAGATATTCCCAAAGCCACTGTCAGTTTCTAGTTCTCAGTGGTCCTCTGATTCTACAGGGAATGGGCTGGACGTGGAAATGGGGCGATCTGTAAGAAGGCACTGTGGTCATCAGGCACTGAAATGATGGAATGCCATACAAAGCATTGTCTAGTGTACAGCTCAGTCTCCTCCCACCTTTTAGCTCTCTCCTGGGACCAACTCCATTGCCCTGACCTCAGTGACAGTGACCCTGGTGGGGGTTTCCCCCCCAAAATTGGAGGTTATACCCAAAGAGAGTGCCAGGGAATTGGTGAAGAAGAGATAAAACTGTGGTTCTACAGATGAAATATGGCTGTGAGAAAATTGACTTGGAGATGCCTGAGGTCAGCTGTAATTGAAAGGGAGCCTTCCATAGAGACTGGAGAAGGTGTCTCAGGTTTTCAAAGCCAGCATGGAGTGTGGGTCAGAAGCTCGGGTCTACATGAAATCCTAAGTATGTGGATCATTACCCAGCCTCCCCCCTTACTAGATCCTTCCTTTCATCAAAGAACTGTACACAGGCAAGAAACTGAATCATTCCTTCTGCTGTCCCCTCTTCCTTTTAATCACATTGGAGAGGAAAGTTTCCAGCTAGGCATTAAATTGGGTCAACAGCTAACACAGCATGAATGAAGACAGCAGGGACAGCAGGTGGTTCGTACACAGGAAATAAACGACCCCGTGCCGCCTGCATTGATAAGCTGTTGAATAGAGCAAGGGCCCTATTAAGATTGAAAGTAATAAGAGATGAGAGGAAATACGGTGAGCTGCAACTGATAAACATTCCTACCTTAGGAGGGCATTAGTTTCACTTAACAGCTTCTAACGCCTGGAGTCTAATCCCTCATGGCAACCTTCATTCCCCAGAGAAGGCCTAAGGAGCACCTAAGAGCTGTCACCTTAGTGGTTGCTCAAAGGATAGCTCTGTGGGGCTGCAAGCAGACCTGGAATTGCTAAGTATAGTAGGTACATGGGGGGGGTGGGGGCAGGGGAAGAGGTGGACGTGCAGGGGGATGGTGGTGGTGGTGGTGGTGGTGGTATTCATTTACAAAGGCTGTATATTAAAAAAATGTCCTTGACCCTGGGGTGCACAGATGGAAGTGGAATTCCAACAGGAGTGGATACAGAACTGTGCTTGCCACCAAAGGCCAGATGTAAAATGATGAAGGGTTGGATGAATTGGAGCCATTACTGCAACTGAACAGCTGGGTTTTCTCACCATGGAGCAAAGCTAATACAGAGCCACACAGCTGGCAGAATTCTGAGGGAGTGGTCCTTCCTTCCCATGCCATGCCTAGTGAGGGTTATACAAAATAGTCACTCTCTCCAGGCAAATCTATACCAACCAGGATAGTGCATTAGGAGAAGCTCTATCATCTGTTTTCTCTGACCCAGAAACACCTCTCCACTCTGACCTGACAGGTAGGATCATGTTCTGCCAAAGTGGGGTTGGGTGCATAAACTTGGACCCATAAACCTTATAACTGCGACATCTGAGCCTTGGGCTTCTGCTCTTGCCATAGTGATTAGGGAAATTCAATACCACCTGGCTCAAGTCCCTTCCAACTCTAGATCATCTGGGAGTGACTCATAGGCCACAGGAGTTGGGTATTTCCCTCCAGCCCAAGACTTGTACAATAGACAAAATATGACCCATTACCATCACCACTCTGATGTCCAGACCTGAATGCCCAGAACCTGTGTCCATGGTACCTTACCTGGCAAAAGAGACTTTATTATGTGAATTAATTTATTCACTATCTTGGATTACCTGGGTAGGCCTGATGTAATTAATAAAGAGGTGATAGGAAGGTCATAATGATGGGAACAGAGTGATATGGGGCACCTCAAGAGTTGGAAAAAAGCAAGAAATTAATTCTCTCCTAGAAACTCCAGAAGAAATTCAGCCCTGACAGACACTTGGGACTTCTCTAGGATGATAAAAATGTATTGTTCTAATTTACTATTTGTGATCATTTGTCAGAGCAGCAGTAGGTTAACTACTGTAGCTTACTTTGGCTCTTTCCTCAGGATTAACCACTTTATGGCTTAACACAAGATCACACTCACTTTCTTCAACAGAAAGTTTATCTTTACTTATCAGAGTAAAATTGTCCCACCCTGATGCATCACCTTTAGACAGGTCAGATTGTCTGCTGTAGAATTTGCTTTAATATTACAATTAAATGACTTATTTGTCAATTGTAATGGTTGTATTTGGAAGATAGAATTACTATTTTATATTGTTCTAATTTTCTAAAAATATATTTTATAATTTTATAATTAAGTGACAGTAATTTAAAAATTTACTGGAATAAAGAAACTTACCACTGCTGTGGTGCCCTAGTTTGCATTTTCCAACCGTTAATGAGAACATGAATAGTTTGCCCAAATAGAAAGTAGAAGAAGAAATATTAAAACAAAAATCAGTCATCTAGTGAGAGCAATTAATCACCTCATAAAGCAGGCAAAATGCACAAGAATGAGTGTTACCTTTAGATTCTAAACAGTCCTAAGTTTAACAGGGGTACCACAGTAGGCAGATTTCTAAGATGGTCTCCAAGAATATAAGAGCTCTGCAAAATCCCTAGGTCTGTTAGGTTTGCTTCTGTGGTTGGGTAGGTTAAATGGGCTTTATGACAGGAAGATTGTTTGGTGGGCCTGTCCTAATCACAGAACCCTTCAAAAGGAGAGTCTTCTCAGGCTAGTATAAACTGTGGATATCACTAAGAGAATTTGACCTTGTACAATTAACCTAGTTACAGTTGCTGTGGGCCTGTTGTCTTTGTGTCTGAAGTCTGTAGGATAGAAATCCAGGAAGGGGAAATGGATGCTAAATTAGTCTGTGCAGGCTGCATAATGAAATACTATTGACCAGGTACTTAAACAACATGAATTCATTTTCTCACAGATATATGAACTGAAAAAGAAAATTAAGACAGTGGGTTCAGTTTCTGATGAGACCTCTTTCCCTGACTTGTAGGCAATGTGTGGCCTTCTTACCCTACGCTCATATCCTTTCTTCTCTGGCCACGTGTGGAAAGAGCAAGTTCTCTGATGTCTCTTCTAATAATACACTAATTCTATTGGATTGGGGCCCAACCTTATGGCCTCATTTAACCTTGGTTACCATTGATAAAGTCTCTGTCTCTAAACACAATCATTTCGGATGTTAGAGCTTCAGTATATGCATTTTTGTGGGGACACACTATTTTAATCCATAACAGGTATAAAATGAAGACACAGGGACAAGCTAGAAACTTCTAGCAGAAGTTGAAACCCATGTCAATGACTCTGACCTTAATGAGGATCCTGGGGAAAAGAGGATTTCTGTCATCAGGTAGCTAAATGCATAACTGACCTAGAAGTTGGAGAAACTGAAGGAGGGTCTAAGCCTTCTGACCCCTCCCCCCAAGATGGTGAGCCAGCAAATAAGAGACACTCTGTTTAGGCTATAAATGTTTACAATGTCAATTTTTCCCTCCAGGTTTCCCCTGTGAAAGTCTTCCATGAACCACTCAAGTCAGAAATACATAGAGCAGAGAATTCTGGGCAATGCAGTCCATCCACGTTGACACATTACAAATAGGAATTTTGTCTAAGGTTGGAAATGATGGGAGCTATTGGCTAAATTCAAGTGGACAGTTAATGGTGCAGAAATAGATCTATAAAGCACCAAAGATACTTTGATTATAGAAAAGGATATTGGTAAAAATAAAGGAGGGAGTAGTATGGTTAGCTGTGTGGATTCATAGTTGAAGATATGATCACCAGAGAGGAAAAGCAAGGGTGGCAGCTATGGTCATTTTACTTCTAGCTTACTGAATCAAATGCCTTTTATTTCTTTTTCTTGCCTAATTGCTCTGGCTAGGACTTCTAGTACTAGGCTGAAAGAAGCAGCAAGAGTAGACAGGCCTGTCTTGTTCTCAATCATAGACCAAGAGCTTCCAACTTTTGATTTTGATGTTGGTTGTGGATTTGTCATATGGGGCTTTTTTTTTGTATAAAAAAATACCAACTTGCTTTATTGGATAAAAACAGTGGTAAAATGAACACAAAGCCAAAAAGTAGAACAGGACATTTTTACAGGACATTTCCCCCTACTTGAAATTATGCTTTTAATCACCACGAGTTAAGGCGTTAGGAGTCAAGGTCCCCCAAAACCTTCACTCTAGGTGTTTTGGAAGCAAGGCCTGCAGTAAGATTACCCAAGAGAAGATGTCAGAGGCAATCTCAGTCTTTTCTACTTTTTCATCTCCAAGTCTCAGGGTTGGAGGTAAACAGAAAAAATAAGGGGCCAGAGATCTGGGAAATGTCCTCTAGTGCTCACTGCCCATAATTCCCCAGAGACAGCTATCCAAGTCCCATCCCACTCATAAAAGGTACCATGGTCAGGCTATGATAGAGGAAAGGGGTATAGATGGTTCTAGAAACACATGAGGTCTCCAAACCCTTCCCCCAAATTAGTAAAAGTTCTGGAGGTAACCAGTCCAGGAGTGAAGGACCCATATCCTTCTTTCCCACCCAATCCAGACGTGAAAAGGAATTCCTTGGAACAAAGCATCCCAAGCTGTTCTTAAATTTCCACATTGCTTTCCTTGTCATTGTTATGATCATCATAGAATTCACTGGGTGCCTCGGGCCTGCTGTCGTTCTCTTCTGGACCCCTCTCCTCTACATCAGCCTCATCAATCCTTTCATAAGTCAGGAGGTCTGCAGGCACATCATGAATCTGGACACTAGGTGCATGGTTTAGCATCTTCAGGTTTTCAAAGATTGTCTGGCGGATTTGATCCAGGTACTGACATGAGTTCTGATTCTCAATACGGGTACTGACGTCCGGATGAAGCGTGAAGTCTGGGGCAAAGTACTCAAAATATTCGCTGTAGGGAAGCTCCTCACTAATGGCCTCATCAGCAGTGATGTCTCATAGGTCCAGCAGCGGGCAACATTTCAGACAGTATAGCCACTACCACCCAGCACCAATAGAGGAATATTAAAGCTCTTGACATATTGAACGCATTCCCCATGTCCCCGTATGCTGAGATTAAAGCAGCCCAATCGATCACAGCCCAGAGAGTCAGCTTCACACGGGAGCACAATACATGTGGGTTGATAGAAGTCCACCACACTGGTTGGAAAAGGTGCTTGTAACTTGGGAGAGGGCCAAAGATAGGCACTCTGGTCATCAATGGTATCCTGTAAGGGCACATTGAGACAGTAGTAGCGGCCACTCTCTGCTCCAACTTCATACATGTCACCAGTGCCAGGGAAGAAGTAATTTCCATATTTGTGGAAGGACACAGTCATCACTGGGTCAGTGAGGTAGAAGGCTTCCTGAACACCATCACCACAGTGTATGTCGATATCAATGTAGCGTACTCGAGGGTAGTACTTGAGCAGCTCCAGGATGCCAATTGCAATGTCATTGACGTAGCAGAAACCCGAGGCCTCAAACTTCTTGGCGTGGTATAGACCACCAGCCCAGTTAATTGCAGTGTCACAGATCTTGTTGTTCAGTTGGGTTGCTCCTTGCAGGGATGCACCTGTGTTACAACTGCAGAACTCAAAGAGCCTGGGAAACACTGGGCAGTCATCGCCCACGTTGAAGGCATTAAGGCTCTTGGTAAAGCCTTGCATATTGGTGGGGCTGACTCTCTGCAGGAAGTCAATGTAGTCCTCAGAGTGGAAGCAGCACATGGCATGCTGGGAGGCCTGGTACGGCTTGAAGACCTCCAGTTCAGCTTCTCCTACATCCTCAGCCTTGAGCCCTGATCCACCAGCCCTGTTCACTAAATCTCCTTGTCCTAGCTTTCTCTATACTCATCTCCTCTTTTAGGCTCTGGCTCTGCCCTCTCTCCCCTAGTTTCTTTCTCCACCCCCACCCCCTGGTTCTTCATGATTGTCTGGGGCTTTTTTTCACATTGAGGCAAATGCCATCTGGACCTTGTTGGTTAGTTTATTTTTTAATCATAACGCAGTACTGAATTTTGTCTAACAGTTTTTCTGTATCTATTGAGATGATCGTGTGATTTTTGTCCTTAATTTTGTTAATGTAGTGTATCACATTAATTGATTTGCATACATCAAATCTTTATTGTATCTCAGAGATAAATCCCACTTGATCATAGTGTATGATCTCTTTAATGTGCTCCTAAATTTGGCTTTCAAGATATTTTTTTTTTTTTTGTCAGTCATGGGGCTTGAGCTCTGGGCCTGGGTGCTATCCCTCAGCTTTTCAGCTCAAGGCTATCACTCTACCACTTGAGCCACAGCGCCACTTCTGGTTTTCTGAGTGGTTTATTGGAGATAAGAGTCTCACAGACTTTCCTGCCCAGGCTGGCTTTGAACCATCTGAATCCTCAGATCTCAGCCTCTTGAGTAGCTAGGATTACAGGCGGGAGCCACCAGTGCCCGGCTAAGATTTTTTTTTTTTTTTTTTTTGGTCATTCATGGGACTTGAACTTTGGGCTTGGGCACTGTCCCTCAGCTCTTCAGCTCAAGGCAAGCACGCTACCACTTGAGCCACAGCACCACTTTCATTTTTCTAATGATTTATTGGAGATAAGATTCTCATGGACTTTCCTGCCTGGGCTGGCTTTGAACCACGATCCTCAGATCTCAGCCTCCTGAGTAGCTAGAATTACAGGTGTGAGCAACCCGGCTCCGGGTAAGAATTATTTTAGAACTTTTTTTCACCCATCTTCTTCAGCAACATTGCTCTGCCATTTTCTTCGCTTGTACTTTCTTTGTCATTTGTGTCAGTGACTTATAAAATGAGTTTAGAAGTGCTGCAATTTTTTGGAAGAGTTTGGAAATGATTGGCATTAATTCTTCAAATGTTTAGTACAGTTCCCTGATAGAGCCATCATAGAAATTACACATGTATAATTTTATGTCAAGAAGTGTCCCTCCAGAGGTATGAGAAAACTCAATTTTCACTTTTAAGCCTCTTATAATTCTTTTGTATCTCAGCTTCTTAAGTAACACTATAATGCTGAAATCCTGCTCTACTTTATTATTGATTGAAAAAGATCCAGTACTAGAAATATACTTTACCTTTCACCAGGTATAGCCTTCAGTAAAAGGTCAGGTGCTAGAGAGTTACCTCAAGGGGAAGCAGAGATTATGTTGCTCCTTTTAGGGTGAAGGAACCCAAGTAGTGTGCTAGAGTCTTTCACATCAAGGTGGAAAGATGCTTGGAAGTAGTCAAGGCCATAATATGAAGAACCCAGATGTATGCTGAGCTGAAGCGGCAGGCCTAGTCCACATCATTGGTTCACAGTGAGGATTTGTGGCTAAAGTAAAAGGCCAGGCTGAGAGGAGGTTGGGCCCATTGGAAGGCTGGAAGTTCTTCTGTGGACCAAGCCAGAGGCTTAGTTCTTGGGGGTAGGCTTGGCTTTAGATTAGGGATTTCTCACTGGGCCAGAAATGTCTTACTAAGACAGAAGTTTTAACTAAGCATTTTCCTTGGTAACTCTTTTCTACCCACTTGATCTCCAAGACTAAGGCCAGATGCAAGATTTCTTTTTTTTTCTTTTCTTTTCTTTTCTTTTCTTTTCTTTTCTTTTTTGTCGATAGTGGGGCTTGAACTCTGGGCCTGGGCACTGTCCCTCAGCTCTTCAGCTCAAGGCTAGCTCTCTACCACTTGAGCCACAGCAACACTTCCAGTTTTCAGTTAATTAACTGGAGGTAAGAGTCTCATGGACTTTCCTGCCCAGGCTGGCTTTGAACTGTGACACTCAGATCTCAGCCTTCCAAGTAGCTAGGATTACAGGCGTGAGCCACTGTGCCCAGCTTAGAAGGTATTGTGTTTTGGGTTTTCTTTTTCTTTTTTTTTTTTTTTTTTTGGTCAGTTGTGGGGCTTAAACTCAGGGACTAGGCACTATCCCTGAGCTTTTCTGCTCAAGGCCAGCACTCTACCACTGAGCCACAGTACCACTTCCCAGATTTCTTAATATACATGCTCTCACTGCATGGCTTCTGTGTTTTTTTTTTTTGGGGGGGGGAGTCCGGTCATGGGGCCTGAACTCTGGGCCTGGGCGCTGTCCCTCAGCTCTTCAGCTCAAGGCTAGCACTCTACCACTTGAGCCACAGTGCCACTTCCGGCTTTTTTCTTTTTGCTTATGTTGTGCTGAGGAATCGAACCCAGGGCCTCAGGCATGCAAGGCAAGCACTCTACCACTGAGCCACCTTCCCAGCCTGGCTTCTGTGTTCTTGCTATTAGGGTAGTAGTATGTGTTCTCCCCCCTCTCCTGTTCTCTTTTCTCTCTCTCTCTCTCTCCCTCCCTCCCTCTCTCTCCCTCTCTCTCTCCTTTTTCCCTTCCTCCCTCCCTTTTTCCTTCCCATTTTCCCTCCTTCCTCTCTCCCTCACTCTCTTCTTCCCTTGTGGTATTGAAAGCATATTGTCAGGATGAGATCATTACTGTCTGTTGATGGATTGCCATTTCAAAAAAGCATGAAGGCCAGGCTGCGTGCTACAAAATAGAGGTAAATAGTCTTCCATACCTTCACTGTTCACAAAAACTCCATCAGCCATTATTGCTAAACCATTCTGGGTCCCATATTGTAGAGGTTACTTCTCCAATGCATCCTGAGGGTAGTTACTATTTTTCTTCCACAAATACTGAAACAGAGGTGACTCTCCCAAGACCTCTCTGCTACCAAGGTTCAAAGGTGAGACTCAGCCATAAACCATCTTCTAACAGAAAAGAGGAAGCATGGTTCCCATGCCCCCTTCCCATAAAAAAAATAAGCTTGCATACTTAAAAAGCAGAAGTAGAGCACATTACCTCATGAGGACAGATGGCTATGACTTTCTCTACCCAGAAAACCTATTTAGGCAGATGTTTCATTGACAACAAGATGGGTAAACATGGCCTTAATGAACGCCTTTGCTGAAAGTTACTGGCTGCACTTTGTCAGAACTGTTGTTTTTCCTGTCACTCCTCAGACTAGATTTTTTTTTTAAATAGTAGGCATGAGGAGAATTTAAAATGTATCCTCTTCCCCATCATTATACATAGAACCTTTCACTCAGAAAAGAATAAGAAGTTCATTTCGGTCTTGGAAGTCTCAAGTAAGGAATAGGGAATTGAGAAATCCTAGGAAGATAATCTCATAAAGCAAAAAGAAGAAATTAAAATTGGCCTTGCCAAGAATTCTGCAATCACAGAGTCTGGGACTGCCCTGATCTTGGCGCTAGACCCTTATGATATGCTGCAGAAATCTCATCAGTCAGCTCCTTCCTACCTCCCTACCTTCTCCCTGTCCATCCATCCCTTAACGGGCACTTCCTCCATTCCCAATGACCCATCCTCCTTCCCAGTTGGCTTCACACCTAGCAGGTAGCAACTTTTCCTGTCCCTCTAATGCTTCCCTACTGCAGCTTCAGCTTAAGGTATTTCAGAAGTCTCTTTAAGCTGATCCTTGGTGAGAAAAGTGCTCCTTTGGGTCTCAGCTTTAATTCTTGCTCTCCCAGATCTCTGCTTCTGCTTCAACCTTTGGGGGTTGATTTGAAGAGTTCTCCTGTTGATGATCAATGGGTATAGCCTCTTGTGCAGAAGCAAGGGGGACTAGGCATGTCGGGGAAGACAATATGCTTAATTAGAAATGGGCCCCATCAGGAGATCTTCAAGGAGACATTCAATTTGCACCTATCTCAGTGAGCCTCACAGTAGTTAATTAAAAGCTACTTCACTCACTATCGAAATCTTCATGGCGAGTTGGATCGTTTGTAGCTGCCACACATGGGCCAAGCGAGGGAAAAGTTCTGAATCTGAGTTTTGTCGTTCACTCTTTAGAATCTGGAGAGCCCCAAGGAAGAAGGATACGGAGAGCAGCTGGAGTAAATAAATGTTCTTTAATTCTTGCCACGAAGCCACTGTGCCTCCCCCTCTGCCCCTCTTCTCTCCTGCGTGAGTTCTAGCTCATCCCCTCCCTCCCTTGGCCAGGCGACAGCTGATGCCTCACACTGCTCTCCCACACTCCAACTGGATCAATGCTGCGTTCCTTAAGCTCAGGCTCTCAGATGTATCCAACTTTGTGTCCTCAGCCTCTACCCCCATGTCCTCCTGTGAAAGCCAAGCCGCAGTAGCAGCCATTTGTCCCCTCACAGACTTGTCATTTCAGCAAACTGTCTGGTGTCTCTTTCCACTTAAGGATATAAGTCTAAGTCTTCATGTCTGCCTTTCACTCTGCCTCCCTCACTACCTGGTAGGACTTAGTGGTTCTTTTCCTAGTGCTTCTAGAGTACTCCTCTCATACCTCTTTATTGTGAATATGTCATTCTACTTTGAATTACAAGTGGTCTGAAGGGCTTTTTCTTCTCCCACTAAACTTAAAATGTTCCAGGCTTGCTCTGTATCCTGTTCATCTCAGCAACTCCACAGAACCCAAGAGAGTCCTCTGTTCAAAGCCAATGTTGGAAAACACGTGTTGAACTGAGAGCAAGCCGAGCTTTCTGATGAACTGCCCGGACACACTTGAGGAGGAGGAGCAGATTGGGTTTTCTAATAGTAAGAAGAGCAGGGCCGGCTACAATCTTGCTCCAAAAGGGTTTCTAGTAAGATCCTCATCACTTCACCATAGCAGGTTTACAAAAGAAAGGCAAGAGGAAGTGTCATGTTTGAGTCCATCCATAGTATGTATGTATGTATGGAGGACTCAAGGTGAAGTCCTATACCCAGTGGAAACCTATAAAAGAAAGAAAGTTGCTTTTCTTTTTTACAGCTGACTAGTTTTCACAACTCTAGCCCCAAAGTAGGTCCTATGATTAATCCTCAGATACTAGAAACGTCTGGATATATACATTTATACTTACATGCATGTACATATATGTGTATATAGACACATACCAATGAGTTTAAAAATCTGGTATTATATAGCTAACTCCTCAAACTCAAGCGTAAGAGACCTGAGCACAGACACTCTGGCAGCTTACTGCTACTGAGCAGCATAATTCATATTGGTCTCCACACAGAGGCCATGGGCACACAAGAGTTGTGTCTCCTGCCTGCCTTTGTTTATTTCTGTGTATGTGTGTGTGTGCACACACACACTCACTGGTGATTGAAATCTGGGCCTTGAACCAGATTTTCTCATATAAGGCTGGCACTCTAACACATGAGTCCTACCTCTGCTTCTAGCTTTTTGGTGGGTAATTGAAGACAAAAGTCTGCCCAGAGTTGTCTATCTGAGCTGGCTTTGAACTTTAAGCCTCAGCTCTCAGCCTTCTGAGTAGCTTGGATTACAGGCCTGAGGCCTGTAATAAACTGAGCATAGCACCAGTTTATTGATCATCTCTAACAGCATAAAATAAGGTTAGACCCTACCTTGGCATCAAACCTTGTGTTTAGAAAGTTTGTGTCTGAGTCGCAGACTTAGCTTTGGAACTTCTCTGTGGCCACCTCAGGCTGTCATCTGCTCTGTTTTCTTCTCTTCTGGCACAATGGCAGGAGTCTGTATCTAGGACGTCACAACACTTCACAGTCCTTGACCCCACACAGAGAGGAGTGACAGCCCCATCCTCCACCGCCAAGGAAAGAGGACATCAAATGGACAAGAGGAATGAAAGCTGAGCAAGCCAAGTGGAATGATGGCATTAAAAATGGCTGAGAAATCCCAAGCCCTTAGAATCACCCAGGTCTGCCCGCTAGAGGGCAAGGAGTTCATCCTGCCAGGAAAACAGTCTTTTTTCCCCCTGGCTGTGTTCAGCTGAGTCACATTTTCCCCAGCAGCCTGTTTTAACAGTGCCCTCTACAGTCCGTTTTCAAGACTGCAACAAGCAACACTCCATCCACTTCTGTTTGGGAAATTTTTTTGCAGGGTGGGTGAACCCAAGGTTTCTGTATATAAACAAGATCTTGCTGGGGTGTTAGCTTCTCGGAAGCAGTATTAAAACCCATTCTGCTAGAAGGAGAAGCTCTTCTTTTTGAGAAATTTCAGGTCCAGAAGAAGTTGAAAATCTTTCTACCTCCTGAACTAGCTGAGATCAGTGCTGCCCAGGTGCCTGGCTAGGTTAAGAGCAATGGAGGCCTACCTGGACTCATGACTTTGATGGCAGCTCTTAGTCTCAGATGAGATGCCCTCCCTCCTCTCCCCCCCACTCTGAGTGTCTCTGTCTCTGTCTCTGTCTTTCTCCTTCCCTCCCTCCCTCCCTCCCTCCTTCCCTCCCTTCGTCCCTCCCTCCCTCCCTCCCATTTTTCCCTCCCTCAAGGTTACTGGGTTTTTTTTTCCCCTGTAGTGATATTTCTAACTGGGATTGTTCTGCATTTATCACAGTTTCATTGCTATTAACTCCTCTTTTGCAAAACATAATAATAATAATCTGTAAACAAAAAAGGAGGAAAGGCTAGAGAAAGAAAGGAAAGGAATTTTCTGAATAGAGACCCGGAAACACAACAAATCAAAGAAAGGTTGGACAAATGGGATTGTATAAGGTTGCAGAGCTTCTGCAGGGCAAATGACATAGCTAGCAAGATCAATAGAAAGCCCACGGACTGGGAGAAGATCTTTACTAGCCATACAACGGACAAGGGTCTCATATCTAAAATATACTTGGAACTCAAAAAATTAAGCCACCCAACAACAAATCCTCAAAGAAACAACTGCCCAATAAGTAAGTGGGCGAAAGACTTAAAGAGAAGCTTCTCTGAAGAAGAAAGAAGGATGGCCAATAGACACATGAAGAAATGTTCAACATCCCTAGCCATAAAAGAAATGCAAATCAAAACAACATTGAGATATCACCTCACTCCAGTTAGAACGGCAAAAATCAAGAACTCTAACAACAACAGATGCTGGAGGGGATGTGGACAGAAAGGAACCTTACTTCATTGTTGGTGGGAATGTAAACTTGTTCAACCACTTTGGAAAGCAGTATGGAGGTTCCTCAAAAGACTTCACATAGAGCTCCCCTATGACCCAGCAATCCCACTTTTGGGCATTTACCCTAATGTTTACAAACAAGACCACACTAAAGCTACCAGCACAACTATGTTTATTGCAGCATTATTTACCATAGCTAAGATATGGAACCAACCCAGATGCCCCTCAGTAGATGAATGGATCAAGAAAATGTGGTATATATACACAATGGAATTCTATGCCTCCATCAGAAAGAATGACATTGCCCCATTTGTTAGGAAATGGAAAAAATTATATTAAGTGAAGTAAGCCAGGCCCAAAGAAACGTAGGTCCCATGGTTTCCCTTATTTGTAATATCTAGTATATGTATGAGTCAAGCGGAAAAGGTCAGATAATGTGATGTCAGGAAAATGAACCCTTAGATGTGTATTTTAATGTTTTTTTTCTTTCATGCATGTGTTTCTAACACATTTATTATAAGATTATCTCTTTGTTGCTTTGTATGTCCCTCCTCCACAGTATAACCCCTGCTTTCACTATATTTGATGTCAGTATAACTTGTGGAGGAGATGGGGAAAAACCAGTTGTTTAAGGATACAGGTGGACCTGTTGCAACAATGAGAAGTACAAGTTGTCATGTCCAAAACGAGCTTTACAACGTTGGTGCGGGGGGGGGGGGGGGGGGGGGGGAGGAGAAGGATTGGGATTAGGAGGGGAGGGGGGAGGCTGGGAAGGGATGTGAAGGATAAACAAAGGAGGAGGCTGCAATGCTTGGTAAGAAATGTACACATTATCCTGCCCATGTAACTGTAACTCCTCTGTACAGTATGTTCACAAATAAAATTAAATTAAATTTAAAAAAAAAAAAAGAAAGGCAAATCAAAAAAAAAAAAAAAAAAAGAAAGGAAAGGAGGAAGGAAGCAAAGAAGGAAGGAGAAGGAGGGAAGCAGGCAGGGAGGGAATTACCATGTGGAGCTTTTACCCTTCTTAAAGAACCACTAAACAAATTCTGTATAAATTCAGTTAAAAAAAAAAGGATATTTTCTTACTGGATATTCCCAGGAGATCCTGATCCATCCATTGAGTTCATTCTAAGTCAACACCATGTAACAAGTTCAAAAATATCACGTTTTCATCCCTAATTATTACTCATGATCCCTCTGCATGCTGGAAATTGCTGAGGAGGCCTTTGTCAAACACTGTAGGACTATCTGAGGTATTCCTCTAACTGGGTTGTGGTATCTCAGGCTTTGGTCAGCTAGTGACTAAGAGGTTCCTTTCCTTTTCTTTCTCCTTCCCTCTCCCCTCCCCCTTCTCCTTTCCCTCTCTTCCTTTTGTGCATGCTCTCTCTCTCTCTTCTCTCTTTCTCCCTGTTTCTCCCTCTCTCTCCTCTCTCACTCACCTGCTCCATCTCCCCTCTTGCACTTGAACTTTGGGTCTTATACTCTTGCTCAAGGATAGTATCACTTGAGCTACACCTCCACTTCTAGATTTTGGTAGTTGATTGAAGAGTCTCATAGTCTTTCCTGCCTGAGCTGGTTTTGACCTGGGAATCCTTAGATTCTTAGCCTCTTGAGTGGCTAGAATTACAGGTATGAGCCATCAAAGCCCAACCCATCGCCTCTCTCTTAAAAACAAATGGAGTCCATGACACAGTACACTGCATTTATAGCCAATTCTGACTGCATCGCTTAGAGCATCCTTTCCTTTCCAACACCTAAGTTGTCTATTCTGTCTCTAGGGTTAGGCTCATTTCATTATTTTGAAGTATGGAGCTGAATAAAATACATCCCAGATGCTGCAAGGCAAGGTCAGTCAATATTTTCTGCAAGGTGTGGGTAGAAGTTTTGTCATTATGAATCATCCCATCTCTGGTGCTCATTTACCTCTGTTCTTGTAGTACCACAGGCCCTGGGAAACCAGTGGACCTGGCTGCATCCCTTAAGCTGGTCAGGAGAAACAGGTGACGCCCTGAACTAGCCCCATAGGCTATCATTTGCCAGCTACTGGGCTAAGCTGCTGCAGGGCCACCACTGACAGATATGTGGGCTATGAACACAGGACGGTGCCCAGCAAAGGGGCCAACTCACATCTCCTACCACAAGGAGCACTTTGTACAATGCACACAAATGTCCTATTTGCTCTCAGGCTGCAACCAACCAGGCTAGACACCTTTCCTAAGGAATTGGGGTTAAACACCCACATAGTTACCAAGCAACTCCCTTCCCCCCTCCCCTTGGAGAGAGATTCAGAGACCTTACTGGAATTACAAGTAATGCTGTCTATGTTTTGGTTCGTTTCCTCTTACATACATCTGAAAAAGGTATATTTATAAATTAGGCATGGTAAGAGAGTGGCAATAACTAACGATGAAATAGAATGGTTATAACTGTTATAATAAAATATATAGGAATGTGCTCCCTCCCAGAACATCCTATTGAACCACATTGGCCCCTGTGAGTATGTATGTCATGTGATGAGTTGAAGTGAGTGGATAGCTAAGCACTTACCACGCACCATGCCTCTCGTTCTGCAACTTGAACTATGACAGCAGAGCTGACATGCATTTATCTCTTTCCTGCTTCACAATTTCACAGGTTGAAGATTCCCTATTACCACAGATCTATCTGGAAAAGTCCACGCATTATTTCTTTTCCTTCCTTATTAAGTCAAGAACTTTTCTCCCTTTTCACTTAAAAGGAGCAATTTAGAGCTTCTGTTTGCCATATCTGAAGGGTCAGCATCAAGTCTTGAACATGGGGGCCATTGTTAAGTAAAACAAGGGTTACTGGACCACAAGTACTGCTATGTCATGACATCAGTTTCAGGCCACTATGTGACTAGGGGGCAGGTAGTGTGTGTTCAGCATGGATCAGCTGCATCAAAGATGTTTCCTATCCCAGGAGGGCAGAGAAGGATGGTTTAAAAAATATATATCATCATACTTCTCAAGCAGCATGCAACTTAAAACCTAGAAATTGCTTATTTTTGGAATGTTCCATCAAGTAGCTTTAGACCATGGTAACTAAAACCATGGAAATGAAATGGAGAAAGAAAATAGAAATAAGCGGGGGTTTCTGTGTGGGTATGTGGATGAAAGTATATACATAATATACTTTCCATTATATATGTGATAATTATATCCTATTATCTAATCATGTGTGATATATACACACATCATATATGGAATATATACACGTATATATCACAAATGTCATATCATATGGGGAGAAGAGAGAAAGACTTACTATAAGGCATTGGCTCATGCAGTTACAGAGGCTGCCAAACCCCAGTTCCTGCAAAGTGGGTCTATAAGCTGGAGAGCTGGTGGTGTAGCTAGAGTTAAGTCCAAAGGCCTGAGAACAGTTCAAAGGTCATCAGACTCAAGACCCAGAAGAAACTGGTGTTTCAATTGAGTCTGAAGGCAGGAAAGTGTCTCCTTTACTCTTGAAAGGGTTTTTGTTTTTATTCTATGAAGACGTTGGATGGGAGTCTTATTGCTGCCTTACTGAATTTACCCATACATATGTTAAGATCATCCAAAGATTACAGACATACCTAGAATAAGGTTTGACTAAGTGGTATTATACTTGATTTGTATCTGTTCACTTGTGATCCAGTAAAGTTGATGCAGAGAGTCAACTACTTCACCTCATTTACAAACAGGTGCCGAATATACCAACAGTAGCATTGACTACTTTGCTTTGCTTTCTTTACTTTTGTTTTCAAAAGTACATTCTCCTACATCTGTTTCAGTGTCTCTTTACTTACTCTTGGTAATCACACAGTACTGTCCACACAGTAAATGAGAGCACCCCCCTTGTTAGACCCTTGGCTCACAAGGAATGGAAACCCATCCATTCTCTCAAGCCTAGGGCTGGGAGTGAGTAGTGGGAGCCATTCCAACAGAAAAGACCAGGAAAGGTGAACCCCAAAGAAGAGTTCATTTGCTGAGGGTCTTTGTTAATAGTTATTGCCCAAACGAGCATCCCTTTACAAAGTACCCTGGCCAAAAATTGTGACTTCGTAAGAGTGGGTAGAATACCTGGCTTTTCAAAATCTAACATCCCCAAAATGTGCTATGAAAAGAGGGCAACTAGAGAGAGGAAAGAACAAGAGTGCCGGCCACTCTTGATACTGAGTATCCTGCCTACCCCAGAGATAGATGCTTCTACTCATACAGGGTCCTGTTTCAAAACCATGGAGCTTGTGAGTCTTCAAGTGAGACAACTTAAACAGAAAGAGACATGATTTGGACAATAACCTTTTCGACCTTTCGTTTATATAAAATTCCCCTTTCCAGTTACCCCTCTCTATACACATTTAGAAGCTTTTCCAGAGAGTAATATAGAACTACAAGGCTTAAAGTAACATTAGTAGCTGACATTCTAACACTAAAAACAGCCAATGGGGAAGAGAGTAAATAAAATAATTACACAAAGAAAACTGTTATTAGTGTCTGTTCCCACATGAAGGAAATAAAGCCAGGTGCGCATTTAAACATCTTGATAGAAGGTTTCAGCTCTCTGTTTATGTTGTAGTACATTTACAGACCATGAAGTTCTAGCCTTTAAGCACATAGTTCAATTTGTATGCATGAATACTTATACCCATGTAGCCCATAGCTCTTTCAAAAGCTACATCTCTATTGTTCCAGAAAGTTCTCTCAGTGCCCATCCAAATAAATCAGCCCCCACAGAAAGCAATGATAAATACGATGTTTGTCACCATAATTAGCTTTTGTCTTCTAGAATTTTATATATATTAAAGCGTACTGTTTGTTGTGGTTTTGTTTGGTTTGTTTGGCTTTTTGAGACAAGGTCTTGTTTTGTAGTCAGGCTGGCCTTGACCTTGCAATCTTTCCTATGGTGTACCTCTCAAAGTAGTATTTTATAATTTTCAGAACATAAGTCTTACGTATCTTTATGAAATTTATCGCTAGGTAGTAAATGTTTGGCATACCACTATAAATAGCATTCTACATGTTATATTGGTTGGTCATTTATTTATTTTAAAGGATTTCTTGAAGATTATCTTCAAGAAAGTTCATATTTCTGCTAGGTTCACTAGTTTCTTGACATGATTTGGGGTTTTTGTTTGTTGTTTTGTGCTGGTCCTAGGGCTTGAAGTTAGGTCCTAGGTACTGTTCCTGAGCTTTTTTGCTCAAATCTAGCACTCTAACACTTGAGCCATAGCTCCATTTCTGGTTTTTGATAGTAAATTGAAGTCAAGAGTACCAAAGACGTTCCTGCCCAGGCTGGCTTCAAACCGAGATCTGGAAGATTTCAGTTTGAAGCCAGCAAGGACATTGCAATACATCCTTAAGACTCCATCTCCAAAACAAGCAGCAAAAAAACTTGGTTGGAGGCATGGATCAAGTTGTAGACCACCAGCCAAGAGAGCAAGCATATGGAGCAAAGACAAGGCCTTGAATTGAAACCCCAGTTTGGTAAGGAGGGGAAGATGTTACTATGGGCACCCAATGTATGAAGTTCTTAGAAACAGATGTGTTTTTCATTTCTCTTAAATATATACCTAAGAGTAGACTTGTTGGGTCATAAGATAACTCAATACTATAGCTTTTGAGAAACTGTCAGGTTGTTTTCCAAAATGACTGCACAGTTTTCAGTCCCACCCCAAATGCATGAAGGTTTCAATTTCTCTGCAGCATCACCAACACTATATGAAGCAGAACCTCACTATGGTTTTGGGATGCATTTTCTCTGCCTGATGGTATGGGCCTTTGTGGTCATCTGTGTTTCTCCTATTTGGAGCAATATCCATTCAGCCTGTTACTCCTTTAGTGACCACAGATTCTGTAGCAATGGCCCTTCTCACTGCCCTGCTATTGGCTGTCTTCTCTGCTTTTCTTTCTTAGTCAGAATCATGGATTATCCATTTTATTGATCTTTATGAATTACCAGACTTTGGGCTTAAATAAATTTCCCTACTTGTCAATTCTCTATTTCATTCATTCCTCCTCTTTACAATGTCTTCTCTTCTATTTATTCTGAGCATAATTTGCTCATTGGGTCATTAGATTAAGATATAAATTTCTACCAGAAGTAGTATGTGTATGTGTATCTGTCGTATGTGTTCTATCCTGGCCACTGTGTCCTACAAACTCAAAAAGGGTGTTTGGTGTGTTAATAATGTTTTCCAGACTTTTAAAATATCTTTATGGATTTTTTTCAGATACTATCAATGGATTAGAGAAATTGATGTGTTTCATTTTATTCCCACAAAACTTGAAAATATACTCCATCCAATTTAGTATATACTGAGGCCCAGAAATATTATGTTGAGTTGGGGCCTGAAAGGATCCTAGAGGTGAAAGTTATATGGACTCCGTGTTTGGGAAGAAGAATGTGCAGGTGGAAAGGAGGAAAGAGCAACTGGCCAAATACGTTTATTCTAATAGACCAAAAGCATTCCATCTTAGTTTGCCATAGTTTGATTTTTTTAAAAAAAAAACCCATCTGGGGGAAAATGATGAGTTTGAGGTTTATTGGGAAGCACCTGGTTATTTTTGTGGTCTAACTGCAGTCACTTAATGTGACAGAGAGGTGAGGCATGTCTAGACCAACACTGAAAACTGCTCTCAGTGAATAAGCATATTGTTTTTACTTAGCCATTTCCTGACATTTTGACTGCCATCAGCAGCCAGGAAAGGCAGCAGGATCAGGATTTGAGGCTAAGAAGAAAGGTGCCAGTGCCATCTCTTTCAAGAAATAAATTGGGGGGAAGACAACTGTAAAAAGCTTATGTATAAGGGAAAACTTAGCAATGAGAAGAAAGAGAACTGGGGACAAAGTCCTGTCCTTCCTGCCACACTAACTTGGGTTCTTCTCTACCCTAGTATTTATTGAACTTCTAAAGCACATTCCCTTTGGAAAGACACCAAAAACATAATCCTCAAGTGATCCTGAAACAGAGACACACACAGACACACGCAGACACACACAGACACACACACACACACAGAGAGACACACAGACACACAGACACACACACACACACACACACACACACACACACACACATACATACACACACACACACACACACACACACACACACACACACACACACCCCAGACCTTCTGCCCTCACTTTCTATGCATAGCCATTTAAGGCCAACATAATCTTCCCTTTTCCTGTTTTTTTTTTTTCCTGTCATTTGCTCTTTTGCTATTCAGCACAAGGTATACAAACTAAATATACCATTTTCCTTTACATTTCCCCCATGATTTTTTAAAAAGCAGACAGAGCCAGTTTATTTGATGCTAAAAGGAAAGCCATGAGAAAGGAAAGGACACTTCCCTATCTGAAAAGAAAGGCCCTAAGAAACAGTCCCAGGGAGCCCTCTTACAGGGTGGTTTTTATACTACAGGGCTCCAATCCTACCTCCTCCCTGGGGCTTTGCACTGATTGCTTGATGCTTATGTATGGGCCATCCCAGCTCTTTTCATGATTGATTGCTGCCAGGGCATTATGGGAAGAAGAAGCATTTGCACAGGAACCCAAGGCACCATGGGAACAAGAAGCACCATGATGGGCCACATGTTTTCTTCCACATGTTATGTCTGACACTTCTTATTCCTATCAACCTAACAGTTCCCCTTTCTTTGTCTCCTTTTCCCATTCTCAGTTGACAACTCAACTGCCATAGGGAACAGGGGTAAAGACTGCAGGCTATTTCCTGCCCAAGAAAGGCTGAATTCCCCATGATTTTTTACTCTACCAGCTAATTCAAAAGGACAATAAATATACATTTAGTCATGGGTCTTCATGATGTAACATTTTGCAGCAAAAACACCTCTTTTCCATCCCACTAACAGTTCTACTGGTTTCCAACTGGTTTCCATTGGTATTTTGTGTATCACACAAGTGTAGTGGTATAAATACACTCTTCTAATGAAGTAGATCTAGTTACTCCTCCTTAGTAACTATGTTCCTGGCAAAGGACTTTCCAGCAGCCATTTTGCCAGACTGTGGCTAGGATAGGCTGTCCACTGGAATGTAAGTTTCAGGCAGACCAGGTGGGACTATCTGGATCAATGACTGAATTTGTATACCTGGCCTGAGTTTATATACAGGTCTGGCAGGTCAGGGAATCTATTGTCCAAGTCCCTGCCCCATCTGCTTCTAGGCAGTTAGGCACCTATTACCTGGGGTGGGGGTGGAGAAGTGAGTTTCACCTCTGAGAGTTTTTGGAAAGTCCCTATCATCCACCAAGATGGCAAGATGGCACCAGTTAGGCCCAGTATCCATATTTCACCCCCAATCTTTGCCTTTCTGATTAATGACCAGAGTTTTGTGTATGTAATCAGCTTGTATAAAACCCAGAGTCTCTCCTCCCTGGCCATCTGAACCCTTTCTGGTGCTAGCCTGGTTCAGGTCACCAGCAATAATTTCCCTTATCCTCTCAGAAAAGTGGCCTTGATCTTTACTGGTCTGCGTTGCTTTAACGTTAAAAGTGGCATGTAGAGGGGGGTTCTCAAGATGGCGACGGGGCAGTAGGGAAACGCCACAGCTCTCTCCAACCAAAAAGAGAGTTCGAGTTCCAACCTTTAATCTCCCCAAGAGACCGACAACAACAAAAAGACGAACACTCAGAGAAAAACCAGAGGTGGAAAATAACAAAAAAAGAAAGAGAGGAAAAGAAGAATTTCAGAACAGAGAAGAGCGAAGACCCCTCCCCCAACCTTTACTGGCCGCGCGGCAGTGCGCCAAGCCGCCGGCCAGCCGGCCCGGCGGGGGCTGCCGGAGCCCCAGAGACACAGGGGGCTGCTTGCAGATCACCAGGTACCGGATTGCAGAACAGCGGATCGCCAGGAACAGAGAAACCTACCAGCCGGGAGTCTCCAGGAGGATCCCACCCCACCCATCACTCTCCACCGGAGCGGAGAGGCTCCATCCCGCCAAAGCCGCCCGGCACCAGCAGCGCCACAAAGGGACCTGTCGCGATTGCAACGACCCGGCGGGGGGCCGCCCAACCCAGCCCGCAACCACCCCAACTGCAACAACAACTGACGGACTGCAACAACAACTGACGACCTACAGGGTGAGTACCCATCAGGGGACAGGGAATCCATCAAGGGAGACCAGAGCTGGAGGGAATCCCCAGACCCTGACCTAGACTCCCTACCCCAACACCCGGACCACAGGACCCACTAAAACTGGGAACTGTTCGAGAGCCCCACCAGCCGGTGGAGCACACTCTGCTGGCCAGGCCAGAGCAAGAGCGCCCCGGGAAGGGAGCTTAAATGCTCAAGCCAGGAACAGTGCCCCTGGGTCAAGACTACCAACAGTAGAAGAAATTTGAACTGTGTCCTCCAGGCTGCATAACCAAGGTGGTATACACATTAGCACAGGCCTAACGAGCGCGCTCCAGGCTGGGGCCGGAACCAGGCCAGGGGACCGGCGCCTGAACAAAGCAAAAAGGGTCAGAAGTGGGGCTGTGGCTCAAATGGTAGGGTGCCAGCCCTGAGCTGAAGAGCTGAGGGACAGCACCCAAACCTAGAGTTCAAGCCCACAACCAGCCCAAAACAAACAAAAACACATCAGGAGCCCATAGCAGACTCCAGTATTTGGGAGAGTGCATCCAGAGCATCTGATCTTCCCAAGAGCACCCGCAGGAGCAAACACAAGCAGTCTAGGCTGCTCAACCCTTCCAAAGGCGGGAATTGCTACAGCAGAGAGCTGAGAATCCTAAGTGAATAGCAGCTGGAAATAGGCTCCCAACAGAATCCAGATCAGACACAGACTCTCTCTACCAATAGAGAATCAGCAACCAAGCAAAGACAGACACACCAAAACAAGATTGAAGAGCAGTCTCCTGAACCCCCATGCGAAAATCACAGAGAAAAATCACAAGGTTTACCACTACCCAGGACAGCAAGCTCACCTCAAAAGCCAGCAGCCACGCAGGGGAGAGCCCCAGTGGGAGCAAAGCAGGAATGGAAGACAAAAACTACATCCAAGGGTTGCTGGAGGCAATGACTCAAGAAATAAAGCGAGAAATGGATCAGAAATTGAAAGAGCACAAGGATGAACTATCAAAAGATATACAGGATATCAAACAAAAATTGGATGCAAAAATAGAAGCTGCACAAACCTCAGTAAGAAGTGAGATAAACGCCAAATTAGAGGTAATGCATACTGATATCACCTCATTGAGAGGTGAGATCAGTACTCTGAGAACCAACATTGAATCCATAAAGGGATCCATTTCCATCATGCAAACCACAATAGAAGCCACGGT
The DNA here is from genome assembly GCF_019054845.1 of Dipodomys spectabilis. Lineage (NCBI taxonomy): Eukaryota > Metazoa > Chordata > Mammalia > Rodentia > Heteromyidae > Dipodomys > Dipodomys spectabilis. The sequence continues at coordinate 21,595,177 of NW_024870834.1, read as the reverse complement.
CAACAGAGTGAATGAAATGGAAGGTAGAGTGTCAGATACAGAAGACAGAATACACCAGCTGGACCAAAAAGTGACAGATATGGAAAAATCACTCAAATTAAACCAAAGGGAAATTCAAGAGCAAGCAGATAATGCTAAAAAATTTAACCTTCGCATAATCGGAGTGGACGAAGGTGAGGAATTCCAGAGCAAGGGAATGCAACACCTATTTAACAAGATAGTCAATGAAAATTTTCCCCACCTCAAAAACGACCATCTTAACTACATCACAAAAGCTTATCGAACACCCAACAAGCAAGATCCCAGGAGAAACACTTCTAGGCACATAATAGTAACAATGATGGATCTGAATAATAAGGAAACAATCCTGCATGCAGCAAAAATGAAGAAGGAGCTATACTACAACGGGAAAAAAATTAGAATCACTGCAGATCTCTCCACACAAACAATGAATGCAAGAAAAGCCTGGGAAAGCACCATACGAGCCCTGAGAGCCAATAACTGCCAACCCAGACTGATATACCCGGCAAAGCTAGCATTCACATTCGATGGAGAACTGAAAACTTTTAATAGCAAAGAAAAACTAAATGAATACATAAACATTAAGCCAGCATTACAAAGAATTCTAAGAGGGGGGACACAACCTGAAGAAAGCAACCAGGAACTGGGACCTGCCCCAAACAGGCATTACTCAAAGTCTAACTGAGCAAGCACAGGAGGAAAGGAAAGAAGAAAAACTTAGGAAAACGGAATGGCAGGGACAACAATGCATCTCTCTATACTTTCTCTTAATATAAATGGGCTGAATTCGCCAATTAAAAGAAAACGAACTGAGGACTGGATCAGAAAACAAGACCCATCCATCTGTTGCCTTCAGGAGACCCACCTCTCAGCCAAACATACAAACAAACTCAGAGTGAAGGGGTGGAAAAGGATCTACCAATCAAATTCCCCCAATAAGAAAGCAGGTGTAGCTATCCTGATATCTGACAAAATAAACTTTTCATTAAAATCAGTACAGAAAGACAAGGACGGACATTACATATTAATAAAGGGAACAATCCAAGAGGAGGATATAACCATCATCAACTTATATGCCCCAAATATCGGTGCACCCAGATATGTTAAACAAATGCTCTCAAACTTACAGAATAAAATAGATCCCAATACGATAATACTAGGAGACTTTAACACGCCACTCTCACCAAAGGACAGGTCTACCAACCAGAGGATTGGCAAAGAAGCTACCGAATTAAGTGAGGCCATACTTCAAGCGGAATTAACTGACATCTACCGAGTATTTCACCCTAAAACAACACAGTACACATTCTTCTCAGCAGCTCATGGAACTTTCTCCAAAATAGACCATATCATAGTTCATTCAAGGAACTTAAGCAAATACAAAGGGATCGACATAATCCCCTGTATCCTATCTGACCACAGTGGAATCAAGCTAGCTCTCAATAACAAAGCATACCGCAGAAATTTCTCTAATACATGGAAATTGAACAGCACACTCCTTAACAAGGCCTGGGTAACAGAAGAGATCAGAGAAGAAATAAAGCATTTCCTAGAACTCAATGAAAATGAAAACACCTCACAAAGAAACTTGTGGGACACAGCAAAAGCAGTCCTGAGGGGCAAATTTATTGCCCTCAGTGCCCACATCAAGAGAATGGAGACAGACCAAGTAAATAATCTCATGTTGCAACTAAAACAGCTAGAAAAACAAGAAAAAATGGGACCTAAAGCTACTAGACGAAGCCAGATAACCAAATTGAGAGCAGAGATTAACCAATTAGAAAATCAGAAAACCATAACCAAAATAAACCAAACAAAAAGCTGGTTCTTTGAAAAAATAAACAAAATTGATGGCCCGTTGGCAAGATTAATTAAAAAAAGAAGAGAGGAAACCCATATTAATAGGATTAGGGATGCCACGGGAAACATCACAACACGTACCCAAGATATCCAAACAATTCTAACAGACTACTTTCAAAAGCTATACTCTCTAAAGGAAGAAAATCTGGCGGAAATGGATGCATTTTTAGAGAAATACAAGTTACCCAAACTGAGCAAAGAAGAAGTTAACCAATTAAATAAGCCAATATCCTATAATGAGATACAGGAAGCTATCAAAAGTCTTCCAACAAAAAAAAGCCCAGGACCAGATGGATTCACAGCAGAATTCTATAAGACCTTTAAAGAAGAACTAATACCCATACTCCTCAAGCTCTTCAGAGAAACAGAGAAGGAGGGAGCTATCCCAAACTCATTCTACGAAGCCAATATCACACTCATCCCCAAACCAGGCAAAGACCCAACCAAAAAGGAGAATTACAGGCCAATCTCCTTGATGAACACAGATGCAAAGATCCTTAACAAGATTCTAGCTAACAGAATCCAGAAACACATAAAAAAAATAATACACTATGATCAGGTAGGCTTCATCCCAGAGACACAGGGATGGTTTAACATACGTAAGTCAATAAATGTAATCCAGCATATCAACAGAGCCAAGGTCAAGAATCACATGATTATCGCCACAGATGCAGAAAAGGCCTTTGATAAAATTCAACATTCATTCATGCTAAAAGCTCTGGAGAAAATAGGAATAGAAGGAACATTTCTAAAAACAATAAAAGCCATTTATGACAGACCAATAGCCAATATTATACTTAATGGGGAAAAGCTACAACCAATCCTCCTAAAAACAGGAACAAGGCAAGGATGTCCACTGTCTCCACTCCTCTTCAACATAGTCCTAGAACCCTTAGCCAGGGCAATAAGGCAAGAAAAAGACATTAAAGGGATCCGCATAGGGAAAGAAGAAGTGAAACTATCCCTTTTTGCAGACGACATGATACTATACCTCCACGATCCCAAAAACTCCATCCCCAAACTTTTAGAAATCATAAGTCACTTCGGCAAAATAGCAGGATACAAAATAAACCCACAAAAATCAGTTGCCTTCCTATACACTGATAACGCACAGGAAGAGAGGGAAATAAAGGGAGCAACCCCATTCACAATAACCTCCCAAAAAATAAAATATTTAGGAATTAACCTAACCAAAGATGTAAAAGAACTATTTAATGAGAACTATAAAAAGTTAAAGAAAGAAATTGCAGAAGACACTAGGAAATGGAAAGACCTCCCATGCTCCTGGATAGGCCGACTTAATATAGTAAAGATGGTGATACTTCCAAAATTAATATACAAATTCAATGCAATTCCTATTAAAATCCCAATGACGTACATCACTGAAATACAGAAAACAGTCCAAAAATTTATATGGAACAACAAAAGACCTAGAATAGCCAAAACAATTCTAGGGGATAAAGACAATATGGGAGGGCTATCCATGCCGAACTTCAAACTCTACTACAGAGCTATAATCACAAAGACAGCATGGTACTGGCACAAAAACAGACCCGAAGACCAATGGAACAGAATAGAAGATCCAGATATAAATCCACAGGCCTACAGCCAGCTGATATTCGACAAAGGAGCCAAAGACATACAATGGAAGAAACACAGCCTCTTCAACCGCTGGTGCTGGGAAAACTGGGCAGCCACATGCAGAAAACTAAAAGTGGACCCCAGCCTATCACCATGCACCAACATCAACTCAAAATGGATTAAAGACCTTAACATTAAACCTGAATCTCTGAAACTACTGCAGGACAGAGTAGGAGAGACACTTGAACTAATAGGCACAGGAAGGAACTTCCTGAACAGAGTCCCAGGGTCACAACAAGTTGGAGAGAGACTCGACAAATGGGACTACCTTAAAATAAAAAGCTTCTGCACAGCTAAATCTATCGCAACTAAGCTAGAAAGACAACCAACTAATTGGGAAAAAATATTTACCAGCAATATATCAGACAAGGGGTTAACATCCTGTATATACAGGGAACTCAAGAAACTAATCCCTCCCAAACCTAACAAACCAATTACTAAATGGGCAAGGGAACTAAAGAGGGACTTCTCAAATGAAGAAATAAAAATGGCAAAGAAACACATGAGGAAATGTTCATCATCCCTGGTGGTGAAGGAAATGCAAATAAAGACAACCCTGAGATACCACCTTACCCCAGTCAGAATGTCCCACATCCACAAATCAGCCAACGACAAATGCTGGAGGGGATGTGGAGAAAGAGGAACCCTATTACACTGCTGGTGGGAATGTACACTTATACAACCACTTTGGAAAGCAGTCTGGAGGGTCCTTAGAAAGCTAAAGATTGACCTCCCTTACGACCCAGTCATACCACTTCTAGGCATCTACCCTGAACAACAGGAACCAATATACAAGGACACGTGCACCTCCATGTTTATTGCAGCACTGTTCGCAATAGCTAGGATATGGAAACAACCTAGGTGCCCCACCACAGATGAATGGATCCAAAAATTGTGGTATCTATACACAATGGAATATTATGCAGCCATTAGAAATGACAAAATAATGGCATTTGCAGGGAAATGGATGGAGCTAGAAGGAATCATGTTGAGCGAGGTAAGCCAAGAACGAAGAGACAAACGGTACATGGTCTCCCTCATAAGTGGATGCTAAATCCAAAAGGTTAGTGATACGACAAAACTAACAGGACTTAAGAAACAAAGAACTCCCGCTCATCTGGTTGAACCACTACTAAATATCCTCATGCTGCTGATCACAAATATGGTATATAACATGTGAACACTGTTATATATTACAGACTGTGGTAGACAATTTGCTCCAGGGAAGTTAGAATGAACTTGTGACTTTGAAATTATGTAATCATTTAATCACAATCAAAAAAAAAAAAAAAAAAAAAAAAAAAAAAAGAACCTCGGGGAAGGGAGGGAGGGAGGGGATGGTAGGGGGAAAACAATGGAGGGGGTAACAATGTTCAAGAGGAAGTGTACTCATAACCTCACTCATGTAACTGTGACCCTCTGTATAGTAGCTTTACAATAAAAAAAAAAAAAAAAAAAAAAAAAAAAAAAGTGGCATGTAATAGACAGCCTTCTGTAGCTCTTCTTTCACTTACTAAGACCTCATCCTGTACGGTAAGACCTGTGCTCTCTTCTGCTACCTTGACATTCTTTGAAGCCCAAAAGGCCTAACCATGAACTGTTTTACTTTTGTCAGATATATGCCCCCATCCCAAAGAGAAAGGCTCTTCAGTTGGAGAATTTCTGTATTAGCAGGACCAGCTGGACCCGCCCCCCCCACACCCAATCTCACCCTAGCAGATTTCACATTCCTGCCAGCCCAAGAAGTTATTCAAACAAGCCAAGAGCATCCTCCTGCAGGAAGTAGGAGACTGTTCACACTCTTGTCAGTTCACTCTGCTCAGGTGTGTGTCCCCTGTATGACCCTGAATCCCAGGCTGTAAGTACAAGCAACTACTAAACCACCGTCCCCTTTGTCTAGTGTCATATGTTCAAGTTGGACTCTTACACAGGAATTCAATCACAAGAAACAGGGAAGCCACATTTTAAGAGATCCAGTTGGGAGTTTTTAGTAGAGAGTCAGTGACTGCAGGTGGACTCCTGTCCCAACGACCTGCAGCCTTCAATAGACTTAACATGGTTAGAAAACTGAGCCGTGATGGTAGTAAAGCAAAGACAGAACAGAAAAAGAAACCCAACAAACCTGATTAACTGGAATGGAGAGCTGAAGAGTCAGCAGACACAAGGCATGGTGCAAAATGGCACCTGAGCTGGTTGGGACCTAAATTGGGTCCTGGTCAGGGGGCAGGGTCACAGGGAGCTTGAGAGTTTCAGGAGTTCGTGGCACAGGATTGGCCAGTCCAGTAACCTGTTGTCCAAGTCCCCGCCCCTTCCTCTAGGAATTCAGACAGACCCATCACCTGGGGATGGGACTTCCTCCATCTTGAGGACAAGATGGCACCAGTTAAACCCAATTCCCTATCATCCACCACATGGCCTAGATGGCACTGGTTAGATCCAGTATCCTTATTTCAATACTCCACTGTTGGGAGCAAAGGGTCTTTTCTTCCTTCTTCTCTCTTACCCTCCTTTCTTCTTGCCTTCTTTTCCTTTTTCCTTCCCTCTTGCTCTTCCTCCTGTCCCTCTCTCCCTTCTCCCTCCCTTTTTTCTCCCTCCTCCCATCTTAACCTCCTTTCTTCTTCCTTTCACTTCCTCTTATCCTTTCTTCTGTCCTTCCCTCCCTCCCTCTACCCACCTCCTTCTTTCCCTTCCCCCACTGTAAATAGGAAGCAACTAGTGCATCCCTGCGTTAGTGCATGGAGCAATACTTTATTCTTTGTAACAGCTGCACAGAGGTCCACAGTACAAATGCAAATTAGTCTATGTATCTTCCTCCCTGTGAATGGACATTTGCTCTCCATTCTTTGCTCCATGCTTTAGTGGATTTTATTCATCAAGAGTCATCTCAGTTCTGAAGAAGTCAATACTTACAAGTTAGAAGTATGAGTTCAAGGGTACATACATTTAGATTTTGATAAACATTGCAAATTTGTCCCAATTGGAACTCCCTGGAACAAAATGACAGCCTCTCCACACCCTCATCAGTCAATCCACGTATGATAAACCTTCAGATCCTGGACAAGATAGCAGATAAAATGGTCACTATAGTGGCTTCAGTTACATTCGTCTTAGAAGCCAGGACCAGTCTTTCTCCATCCCCCTGTCCTTTGTATTTGACCTTCTTACTGAGTTTAAGAAGCCTTTTCTGTATTAGGTAAGTTAGCCCTTTTTCTATGATTACACTTTTCATTTGTCATTTGTTAGTTGAATTTATCATAGGTTTTGCTGTCAAGAAATTTATTTTCTTTTATGCATTTGTCTTCTTTTCCATATTCCAAATTTTGAGATAGATGCAGAGAGATCTCTTCCTCCTCCTCTCCCTCCTCCTCCTCCTCCTCCTTCTCCTCCTCCTTCCATTGAAGCTTAGCTTTCACTCAAGGCTAGCACTGAATCACGTGAGCCACAGCTCCACTTCCAGCTTTTTGCTGATTAATGGTGATAAAAGTCTGGCAGAGTTTTTCTGCCTGGGATGGCTTTGCACCTCTGGCTTCAGATTTCGGCCTCCTGAGTAGCTGCGATTACAGACATGAGCCACCTTACCCTCAGAGGGATCTTCTGAACTTTGGAATTGTGCAAAGACGTTCTCTTGATGGTTTTGTCTAGATTTTAATGGTTTTATATTTCCACTTAAGTCTTTAATTCACCTGGAACCTATGCTGATGTAAGCTATGAAATTAAAAATCCATAGCTTTGGGTTTTTTTTTTAGTTGATTACCTACTTGAAAATAATTCATCTTTTCCCTGCTAATGTGCAATGGCATCTTTATCAAATATTTACAGGCACTATTTCTGCCTGTGTTCTGTTTCATGACTCTGTCTCTTTGTGCACTAGCAGAAGGATCATTTAACTATTACACATTTCAAAGATATTTTAATGTTTGATATTATCTCTATATGTTTCCATATTCTTGCTTATTTTATTTTCCAAATGAATTTTAGAACCATCTCATCTATAACTCCATGAAACAAATTCTCTTGGGGATTTGGACTTTTGAAAATGTATTAACTAAATTAGAGACAATTGAATCTATACAATGCTGAGCTTTCAAATCAGGACTTAATATTCACATTATTTCTTTAAAGATTTCTATGATCCTCAACAGTATTTTAAAGTCGGGGTTGACCAGGTGTCAGCGGCTCCTACCTGTAATTTTAGTTATTTAAGGAGACTGAGACCTAAAGGATTGTGGTTTGAAATCTGCCAGGGCAGAAAAGTCCTTGAGACTCTGTTTCCAATTAGTCAGCAAAAAGCTGTGCTGGAGATGTTGCTCAAATTGTAGTAGTCCAGCCTAGCAAGCAAGCTACAGGAGAGTGGGAGACTTCAGCTCAAGGTTGCATATGTTTTGGTTACATTTATTCCTACATATTTAAGTAACATTATTTTCTTCTCTGAGATTTCTTAACACCTTATAATTTACAAATATTAAGACTGACAGTTTCCAGACAGGAACTTTCCTTAGCTTTCTAATTTTTTTTATTTATAGTAGTTTTCTAGGTATGCCATCATATCTTGATTACAATAGATCGCTTTCTGCTCTTTTTCTCAGTATTTGTCGTCCTGGTACATCTTTCCCCTGACTGTTTTGGGTGGACTTCAGAATGACATTGGAAAACAGCATAAGGATGTCTTTATCTTATCTTTGACTTTGACAAGGGTAAGAATGCTGCTGTGGTTTCTCATCATCACATAGTAAGCAAGAATTTGCTATGTCCCAGACACCAGGATACAGCAAATTCAGATATCGTTCAGGCTCAACTCAAATCCACCTTGTTCCAAAGCTCTTTTTGGTCATCTTAGACCCAAGTTATCTCTGTCTTTTCTGAATTTCTGAGTTCTTCCCCTATGTCCTTTCACTTTATGTCCTGTTTTATTTGCCTGCTGTAGTCCCTAAAAATTTGCTAAGCTTAGAAAAGGCAAGTGTTTAACTGATCAGCCCATGGGACTCAAAATTCTGCCATGCACATGGCAAATGTTCCACACAAGGCTGGCTGATTATTAATTATTAATTAATTAATTAGTATGAAGATCTGTTCAAAGCTATTCAAACTCCAAGTGAACATCTGTTCAAAGAAAATGCAGATTCTCATACAGAGTTCTTTAGCCATGAATAATACATACAAATCAACTCGATAAAATTTCCACATACACATGTCCACATTTGGCACTGGCCAAAAATGAGCAGGTGGGGTGGGGGAATGTCACATTTACCTTTGATTTACCTTTGTTACAGAGGGAGGGAAATGGAGAGGAAAAAGCTCCCTGCAGCCAAAAAAACATGGAGCCTGTGAACCTCTATCATTCCTCTAAATCTAGATGAAACCAAAATAAATCATCAAGTCTTTGAAACTTCTCTTGAGAACCCTTTTCTGTAAAATATCTGTCTCTCTGGACAAGGATAACAGAGTGAGCAAGGTTGGTGTCAGGGTTGGGTTTCCTTAAAAGGTACCATTGGTTTTTATCAAGTGTGTCCCGGCCTCTTGACTTTTGATTCCTATTCTTCTTGTCTATGACCATACCAGCCTGACCATGCCTTCCTCCATCTAGTCCATTCTATTCTCAGCTTCTCAGTACACTGTGCATCATCCCCTCCCCGGCCAGGCCCAGCCACCTCACTTCCCCTGAGAGCTGCAGGTCTATATTAGAGTAACTGAAGCATCACTTTACACTGGGGATGGTGTCACCACCCTGACACCATCTCTCTATCAACATTCTCAGAAGTGAGGGTGAAGCTGGAGTACACAGACATGGAGGTAGGGAGTTAAATGCCTTATCTCCTTTGTCTATAAGCCAGAAAAGAGTGTATGCAAATGAGGAACCAGGCTTTGTAACCATGATTCAAAACCCATGAGCTAAAACCCAGCAGCCTGATGGGCATGTCCTTGGCTCCTAATGAATGCCCACTCACATGAATTACGAACAGATAGGTGGTTAAATGGATATTCTTGTGTCTGATCAGATTTTTTTTCACTATCAGCTTTTCTACGTGTTCAGTATGATTTAAGTTGGTAGTTTTGTGTCTTTTGCTCTTGGTTTAGGAAAGATCCTCTAACTGGGTCCTCAGGCAGTCTGGTGAACTTCAGCTTGCTCCTGGTTAAATATGGCTTTATTATTAATTCATGCATTTGAAAGAACACATGTATGGGAAAGCAGCAAGCAAATCCTTTAAAACCAGATGCTCTTTCAAAGCCCATTATTTCTTTCATGTTCAGGAAACACTCATTCCTCAAGATGGCAACAAACTCAAATCTCTGGTGAGAGCTGGGACAGAGAGATTTAGAGGCCCCCTTACTGGCATTTCCATGATAGGCCACAGTTTATTACCAGTATCAGAGACCTATGTGGGGAAGGCTGGCTGTTCATTTCTTCCAGTCTTTCTTCTAAAGCACTTTCCATGTGTTTTCCTCTTTCCTTGTGTCCCCCAAGTCAGTACTCCGTCACTCTGCCAGCCCGAGGACAAACCTTCTCCCCCTGGCTTTCAATCTTCTTCTCGGCATGTTAGTCATCCATGATTGATGTTCCTTTGCACCTCCTTCACCCCAGTGTCTCCAAGTTCTTATGCACCGCTGAGCAGAACCAGGTGTAGGGTCTAGTGGGGGGTCCAGGCCTAGTTTTCCTTCCTGGTTGGACACCAGCAGAAACCCAGTCTTAGGGACAGTGTGTAGTTTCTCTTTGGCATTCTAGGAAGCAAAAGGTTAAGAGCTGTTCATTTGAAGAGCATTTCCCTGCCCTTCCCCCTCCCTGTAGCTTTCTGGAATAAAGGTCCTTGACCTTTACATCACCATGTAAGCCAGATTTCTTTCTTTTTCTGTTTAGTCGAGAGGGATGATGTTATTGTGTGTTGTTAACTTAGTTATTGGGGACAAACAATGGAAAAAGAAAAAAGTGATTGTCTCTGCTCCCTGATTTCTTATTCAAGCAAGAATAGAGTTGGCAAGATAACTCTGGGAGAGTGATTTGCATGGGCTGCCCTTTCTGAAGGCAAGACTGTTTGCTTGCAGGTTCTTCAGGGAAGGCTGGAGTCACACCATGGGAACACTACTGTCTACCTCCACGTTTTGTAAATTACACACACATAGTCTATCCCTGCCAACTTCCTCTGAATTCTTGCAAGACACACACTCCTGCTTGAGGTAATGTCAGAAATCCAGACCTGTCCAAGGGCTGGTCTCATTCTGGCTTTTCCTACAGTGGTCAGAACTCCTATTTGAGGATGGGCATTCTAAGGTACCAGGATAATGTTGGAGGAAACCAATCAGATGCCTCCATTCTAGTTCTAGAGGTTACAGTGGACATCTCTGTGGACAGAATAGGGCAATGGGATCCTGCTATGTTTCAGCCACCTAGCAGCCTTGTTCTTAGCAGGTAAAGAAGTGATTTGTGTTATCACTGGCTGATTGGTAAGAGTAGAGAGAAAGGTAAACTATCGTTTCAGTATTCACCTCCTACAAGAGACTAGTTCTGAGTCTTATTCAGAATTGTATCATAAAAGAAACAGGCATTTGCTCCACAAAAGATTTTGTGTATCTGGGCTACTCTAGGGTTTGAACTCAGGGCCTGGATACTGTCCCTTAGGTTTTTTACTTAAGGCTGATGTTCTGCCACTTTAACCAGAGATTCACTTCAAGCTTTTGAGTGGCTACGTAGACATAAGAGTCTCACAGACTTTCCTGCCTGGGTGGCTTCTAACTGCAATCTTTAGACGTCAGCCTCCTGAGCAGCTACGATTACAGTGTGAACCACCAGCTCTTTAGCTCCACAAAATACTTTAATGGAAGCAAAAGAGAACAAGAGCCTCACGTTTAACTTCTCCTGCCTATCTGAAATCTTCAAAGGCCTTTAATAACCTCTATTATGTGCCTATGTGATGTTTATCACACAATCTCATACTCTTATAATTTTTAAATAATTAACCAGTAAGAACCAATGTGAGAACTAAATGCTAATAAGATTTGGTCTGGGAGAGTGACATGGTAAGATTGTTAATGCTTAATACATTCACATCAAAGTGGGATAATCCAGCTCCTGAAGGTCAAGAGAGCCCTCTTTTTTTTTTAATTAACTAGAGAAAAAATAACCATTATTGTTGCTATTCTATTTTTCTCATTCAAATGAATCCAGTATAAACTTATTATAGCTAAGTCCAGGCTAGACATTTCCTGGTGATCTGGCAATTTCCCTTGTAATGTTCATGTGGCTTGTCCCCAGCCACTTTGTTTCTATGATAATGATGGAAAGCATCTCTAGAATTCGCCACGTCTTCAAAGCAGCCCATTCATTGTCACTCAGAAAGACCACTGTTAGGCTTTATGACAGTCATTGATATGCCCAATTCATTTGCATACTGAACTCGGGTTTGGTTTTAGACCAGTGACAAATGGGAGCTGTCACTCCTGATGGGAAAAGGAAGAATGACCTTGGGCAATGCAGTAGGAGAAATTGCAAAGATTTTCTGCTCCCCATTCCCACATGAAATCAAAAGATTACCAAGGTCAAGATACATTTCTTCATTTACTTTAGGCCAAATCTGACAAGGCCCCAACAGGAAATTCCAGCCCTAGAATTACTAGTAATTGAGAAAGAAGCAACTGCTGTTTAACGCCATTTCCCTCAAGCTGCTGGCTCCTGGGGACAGCCCGGACTTACTAAGCTCACTGGCTCCCCCTGCTGTTCCTGGAGAAATGCACTCGTGTTCAGAAGTAAACATCTCTACAAATTCATTGTTCTGGTACATGCCATTTTGACATCTGTTCCTAATTCTCCCTTGCACATATTTGTCTCAAAGCTTTAAGATCCATGTCACCACTGAAAACCCTAGAATAAATTCTCCTGAAGTCTTGTCATCACTCAGCCTTTTGCCAAGAAACCGATGTGCTACTAATATTCTTTTACTTTGAAGAATGGTCTTTGGAGCTTCCCATTTGTGCTTTCCAGACATTTGTGAAGTTGGGTCATCCTCTCTAAGGGAAGCTTGCTTTCCTTGCTCATCGTGTATTCAGGAGATGGCTGCTTTGTCTCTGACCATGATGATCATATTCAGAGAAGACCAAAAATGGGGAAAAAGCTGTGTTACCATATCATTCATTGCTTTTTCTCAGAAACATTAGAGGTTCACAGGCATGCTCTGATTTCCAGACTTCTTATATCTCACTGGCCTGATGGAGGCAGGCACTAGCTACATAAAATCCACAGAGCTAGGTGTTTGGCTTTTCTATGCTTTCTACTAGCGGTGAAATAGAAGAGGGTTGGGATACTTTATGAGTGAAACACACAATAGTGTAGTGACATGTAGCAAATGGCAGAGCCAGAGCCAAGGCCCTCGGATCCCACCTTTAACCAATCTGCCAGTCCATGATATTTTTCCCTTTAAAAATGCAATCAGCACTGTCAACTTGGCCATTTCCTGCTGGGACAAGCAGGCAGATGTCACTGCATTTTACAAGCATATAAATGCTGAGACTGAATCTGTTCAGCTTGGTCTTAAGGTTCCTCAGATGCAACTTCCTTCAAGTTATGTAGATTGAGAGAAAAGGTAACTTAGAGAAAATGTATACCTTCAAGGGGGCACTTTGTTTAAAGTGCACTGTATACATGTGTGGACAAATCAAGGTGAAATCTCTTTGTATTACAAAGTATGCCACTTAAATCATTTAAAAAAAATATTCTCGGCATGAGCATTTCTGTGCATTTGAAACTTCCCAGGACTAGTTGTTTCCTAGCTGAAAACAACTGCCAGAATCCCTTGAGACTCTGTTCCCTCTTCATCCCCCAGCTCCCCTTCCCCCACTCTGATGTTACTGCCCATTTCTGTTTACATATGAAAATATGAAGATCAAGCCGGGCTCCTGGTGGCTCATGCCTGTAATCCTAGGTACTCAGGAGGCTGAGATCTGAGGATCATGGTTGAAAGCCAGCCCTGGCAGGAAAGTCCATGAGACTCTTATCTCCAATAAACCACCAGAAAACTGGAAGTGGTGCTGTGGCTCAAGTGGCCAAGTGCTCACCTTGAGCTGAAGAGCCGAGGGCCAGCATCCAGGCCCAGAGTTCAAGCCCCATAACCAACCAAAAAAAAAGAAAATATGAAAATCATAGGTAGATAATGTCCAAAGTAATTTATTTAACTAAAATGTGTTTTGACAAGAGTCAGAAAACATACATAAGTATCCGTTTGGGAGATCAGAAGCAAAGGCCAAGATGCAGTTCCCACCCTCCACTCTCTCGAAAGCTGAATTGGGAATTCAGACGGAAGTAGAAGAATCACAGAATCTAGAAATGTAAATCTGTTTCTGCTGTGGCAGGCACTTGAAATAGTGTTTACACCAGCGCTTCTTTCTTCACTGGGGAATGCTGTGTGAGGAATTTGTGTTGTGTTTTCCTTAAATGCTCCTGACTGTAAATCGGAAGCACAGCCCCTGCTAAATGTTTTCGTCGTCCTCAAAATATTGAATAAATCATGAAATCTCTAGGTAAACTGAATAATGGCTGCCCTGCAGAGAATTGTGATTCAAGCATTGATGAAATGAATGCCCTCATGTTTTTCTGGGGAATTTTTGTACCGATATTTGATGCTCCTAAGTTAATTAAGAGTTCTGACAGATTGGAATGTTACTGAAGTGAGCTGTGGTGTTTATGAACTAATGTTAATGCACCACTAACCAGGCCAAGCGATTTTATAAGTATCAGGTCATTACATTCTCTGTACATGTATGAGCTCTGCTTCCTTTGGAATAATCAAGGCCCTGAGAGTTGGGGTGATGAGTCCAGGACCACCATAAGCAGGCACTAGTAGCTCATACCTGTAATCTTAGCCACTCAGGAGGCTGAGATCGGAAGTTCACCATTCAAAGTCAGCCTGCTCAGGAAAGTCTGTGAGACCCTTATCTCTAATTAAGCAGCAAAAAGCCAGAAATGGAGGTATGCCTCAAGTTGTAGAGTACCAGCCCTGAGTGGGCTTGGTAAATGGCCTCCCCTTTTTCACCAAATTTAAGCAAGCAGAATTCAACTGCTATCACTTAATAAGGTGTAAAGTGGTACTACATATATTTTAAATCTTTTTAGAAATACACAGATGATTTAAACATCTAGCTCCGTTAGGCATAATTAAGTCAAGAGAACCAAGTGTCTCACTGAGCATACACACTTCTCTCTTGTTGTAAAAGTATTGCTTTTGCCCCAGCTGTAGGCAGCTGCCTAGGTTGAACATTGTACCTAGGTATACGTTTTACAAAGCTGGGAGAAGAGCAGCCAATAGCTGGTTGGCTTTCTGGGCCTGGTTTGTGCCCACTCTGTTGTCAACTATATCAGGATGTCAGCATAGTTGAAAGGAAAAAAAAAGCACTGCTTTTCATGAAATCATAGTCAAGTCTAAGTACATATTAGTCCTTGACACAACTGACATAAGATTACCAAGACCAGGGTTTCTTTCTGAAGACATATCAATTAGAAATAAGTAGGTAGATAAATAGATGATAGATAGATAGATAGATAGATAGATAGACAGACAGACAGACAGACAGACAGACAGACAGACAGACAAACAGATAGATAGATAGATAGATATTCTGGGGTTTTAGAGGCCAAGAGATACCAATACACGATCCTAAGCCAAGGAACCAGGAAAAGGTGATGGTGTAACTTCTAGTCTAAGGTTGAAGATCTGAGGGCTAGTAATACAATTGGTCTAAGCTCCAAAGGCAGAAGACCAGAGAACCTAGAGCTGTGATATCCAAGAGTAGGAAAGACAGATATCCCAGCTCCAAGAGAACAAAAACTTCACTTTCGTTCTGCCTTGGCTGTCAATGAGCGTCACTATGCCTGCCCACATGGGTGAAAGTGATCTCTTTTCCTTAGTCTTCTGACTCACATGCTACTCTTGTCCAGAGATGCCATCATAGACCACTAGACGTCATATTCTATCAGCGATCTGGGCATCCCATAAGCAAGTCAAGTTGATACATACATGGGTGCTATCTGGAAAAGTCAACCTAGAAAAGCACCCAATATGTAATAAAAATGCAACAAGTGATTGTGGAAGAGTGACACACACCTAGTATGTATAAGGAGAAAGAAATGGCTCCCGCCTTCCAGGCCTATACAGATTAAGAGAGATGAAGCCATGACTCAAAACACTAGGGCATCAAGTCATAGTCATAGATACTGCATGAAGAGGATAGACATGACCAACAGGCACCGACCATGAACTGGCAACCACAAGGTCTAACTATAAACAGAACAGAACACCAAGAAAGACCAAAAACAGGGATGAGAGCCAGCCCTACATACCCAAGCCACAAGATGAAAAAGAACCAGACTGAGAAAAAGATACAACATAGTTATAATATTTGAGCCACGTTTCCTGTCCAACTTTCTTACTGAGGAATTGGAGACTGAATCTTGCAGAATGCTCTGCCTAGGTTACTTGAACCCATGGTCCTCAATTCTCAGCCTCCTGAGAGGCTCAGATTATAGGCATAAGCTGCCAGTGCCCAGTAATTTAATGAAAGTTTTCTCGGTTGTCCTTGTTTTTCTCACTCTTGGTCTCTCTTGGTCTCTCTTGGTCTCTCTTGGTCTCTCTCTCTCTCTCTCTCTCTCTCTCTCTCTCACACACACACACACACACACACACACACACACACAGAGTCTATGGTGCATTCTACCATTAATGTCAACTTGGTGACATGTTAATGAGAAACAATACGCCCCTCCATTCTATCCTTGACACCAGATCTGTTAGGCCCTCTCAGTCCAGATGGGAGTGTCAGTGGCCATACTGGGAATGTTCATGGAAAACATAACAGCAGAAGGCATGAACAGGCTTCAGCTAGTGTTTCCTATCCAGAAGGTCCCTGTTAGGAATAGACCATCTAATTAGGAACACATAGCCACTTCTCTTTTGTAAAGATCAAGAAAAAGAAGAAGACCCTGCAAATATAGACTCTGATTTACAAGGCTTAAGATAGAGTTATCTCAGTGTTACAACCTGTAGCGTAGAAGCACAGTCTGGAAAGCGTAGAGACAGAGGGAGTGTCTGAGTGAGAGAGCTGGAGCAGGAGGAACCAAAATGAGGACAGAGAGAATGTGGAGGACAAGAAGGGAAAGGCTTTCCACCTGAAAGGGAAGGGATGCACAGGATTGTCCCTGACGCGGGGCCTTGAGCACTGCCTCACAGAGCAACTCTCTTCCCACCACTTGTGACTATTGCCCTTCTCTGAAGATGAATTACTATTATTATTATTATTATTTTGGTCATGGGCATAAACTCTGGGCTTGAGCGCTGCCCCTCAGCAATTCAGCTCAAGACTAGCACTCTACCACTTGAGCCACAGCGCCTCTTCCGGTTTTCTGGTGGTTTATTGGAGATAAGAGTCTCATGGACCTTCCTGCCCAGGCTGGCTTTGAACCATGATCCTCAGATCTCAGCCTCCTTACTAGCTAAGGTTACAGGTGTGAGTTACCAGTGCCTGGCTCTCTGACAAATTTTATGAGTCCGTGGTATCAACCTTATAAGGAAAGTACAGGTCATACATTATAAGCCTCAAGCTTGGGGTACTGTGTTCCATCTTACTCTCCACAGTGTCTCGGTGTGATTGGTGTATGGTCACTGTAGGTGCCAATGTTCCTCCAGCATTGGACACCTTACAAGAATCTCTCACTGCGTCTCAGCCCCATGTTCTAGTCTATATCTGCCCCCAGGGGCCACTCCATGGCCACGCTAATGAAGGTCTTCCATGCATACAAGAAGAGCCCAGGGGTGTGGTAACATACAAGCCAGTTAGGGTAATACCATAGAATGAGCCTGCCTTATCTTACCTCAGCATCTACTGTGAGATCCTTCCTGCTAGATCCCAGGATTATAAGCAATTGATCAGAAGTACTTGAAATCCCAGGACTCTTCTAGGGCAGCAGCATCCTGAATACTTGTCTTAGTTCATTTTCTCTCGCTGTAACAGAATACTACAGACTGGGAAAGTATCAAGTGAAGTTCGTTTAGCTCATAGATCTGAAAACTGGAAAGTTCCAGGATATGGTATGACAGCTCACCAGGGGAATATGCTATGTCATATTAAAGAAAGAAAATGGGACGGCCGCTGGGTACTGTGGCTCATGCCTATAATCCTAGCTACTCAAGAGGCTGAGATCTATGGATTGTGTTGAGATGTGAGGATTGCAGTTCAAAGCGAGCCAGGTCAAGAAAGTTGTTGAGATTCTGATCGACAGTTAGCTTCCAAAAAAGCTAGACATAGAGCTGTGGCTCGAGTAGTAGAGTGTTATTCCTGTGCAAAATAGCTCAGGGACAGTGCTCAGGCCCTGAGCTCAAGCCCCAGAACCTGCATGCATACACACACACACACACACACACACACACACACACACACACACACACACACACACACCACACACACACACACACACACACCACACACACACACACACACACACACACACACACACACACACAAGTGGAAAGGCAAACTCCAGTGACTGCAAAAGAGGAAACACAAGGGGTGGACTTGCTTTTATAAATCACTCTCATAGTAAACTCACCTGTTTCTACAATAAGAACATTAGTTCACGTTTGTGCCCATTTCGCTCATGACCTAGTCATCTCTTTGTGAGCTCCACCTCCAGTGTGTCACTGGGAGTTAGGTTTCCAGAACGTGAACTAGGGGGACATGTTTGACAACAGTACTTGGAAACTGAGAAAGATGGGGACCCTCAGGAAGCTCAGTTCCCTCTTGGCCTATGCGCTCCTCTTTTGTACCAGGCTGGAAGACTTTCACCACGTGTCTCAGTGTGGTTCCTCTGCGGGGCATTAACTTTTCATTAACCTCAGCTAAGTGGGATTTTAAAATCCATGTTAGTGACAGGATATTTCATTTCAGATCCACAGGGCCCACATCTAATCTTAATATTGCATGTTTGTCGGAACGAATTGCAAACCCTCTCATAGCAAGCCCCTGCCTGGGACCTAGAGACTCCAGCCGGAGAGGGCGACTCCAGCTTCCATCCATACCTGCAAAGGTTCCTTCTGGAATAACATTCTTCTTTTTCCCATGCCTCATTTCCCCTGAGATCATGCAATGTTCTGTCACCCTGTGTTCTTTCCCAAAGCTCAGTGATAGGCTGGGGACCTGCTCAACCCCAAGTAATTAGTCAGTCACTGACAAGCAGAGAGGGCTCCCAGCCCAGACAGCCAGGACTCAGCTCTGAGCTGATGCAGACAGTCAGTGTGCAGAAGGACAGATTCACCCAGGATTCTTCTAGGCACAGAGCGAAGGGTACCTGCACAAAGGCAGAGATCAAGGGGACACAAGGTGTGGTGTGGGTCCACGTCCCTTGCCTTCCAGTGGCACTGGCATTGGCCCATCATCATCAATTTTCACCTGATATAACACCACCATGAAAACTCAGCTATTTACTCCACAGGCATCAACATATTATTGGTAGAGCTGGGGGTGCAGCTCAGTGGTAGGGTATTGGCTTAGCTGGCACAAGGCCTTATGGTCCATTCCCACTACCACACAGTAGAAAGTATGTCATCTCTAATGTAAGATAAACCCAATGGGCAATAGACTACACATTCTGGAGCCGCTTATGTCCTCTGCTTTGTAAATTGGACTCAGCTAAGTGTGTGTTATGTTGGGTTGGATTCAAGGAAATAACTTATTGAAAATGATGGTCCTAGGTGGTGAGGAGCCCACCAAGCCATCACTGCCTTCGCACTGGACGTTGGACACCAAGATTCCAGGATTCCAGGTGTTTGATCATTTTTTCCATTGTTCCCACGCTCCACACGCTCTCTCCACCCCCACCCCTCCGCCTCTATCTCTGTATCTCTCTTTCTCTCTCTCCCTTTCTCTCTTTCTCTTTATCAGGTGTCGAGCCTAGAGCCTGGGCACTGTTTCTGAGATTCTTTTACACAAGGCTAGCACTCTACCACTTGAGCCACAGCTCCACTTCCAGCTTTTTCTGTAGTTCATTGGAGATGAGTCTCATAGACTTTCCTGCCCAGGCTGGCTTCTAACTGAAATCCTCAGATCTCAGCCTCCTGCGTAGCTAGGTTTACAGGTATGAAGCACTGGTGCCCTGCTATCTGTTTCTCTTTCTACTTTCTACTCACTTTGTCTCATTACATTTTTGTCATTGCTTCTAGACATTTTGATTGGTACAACTGGCCTAGGAAGCATTTTGATTGAAGCAGAATTTAAGTGCAACCTCCCACTGGCTGAGGGAGCACTTTGATTGGAGCAGAATTTAAATGAGGCTTCCTACTTTCCTTGTGCATCTTTTTTTCAGGGCCTCTCACCCTGACTAGAGGAAAGGAAGGGAAGGTCGGCTTGGTTTTTGTTTTTTTCTCCCTCGATTAATCCGGCCAAGTGCTTCTTTTAGTTCAATTTATGATATTTCATTCCCTGGAGAAAAGAGCAGTTTGCAAATACGAAATTATGCTGATTATCTAATCTCTGTTGCATTCCTGGGCACTGCAAAGAGTTAAATGATGCATGAAATCACCTGTCAGCCTGCATTAGACAAGACTGTGTTTACACACCCAGAGGCGACCCATGAATTATTTAACCAAAGGGACTCTTGGCTTCACATCTGGCTAGACACAGCTCAACCCAAGTTAGTTGGGAGATAGTTCATGGCCCCTGATCTCCATCCACCTTGGCTGAGGAAACTACGTGATAGACACTGCGAACTGCCGCCAGTACCTGGTCTCCTTGAGAATAACTTGAACTAAGCTCCTGCAGACTCCAGATGGCCGGCAAAGGAGAAAAGAGGCCTGAAGAGTCCTAAAAGCTTTGCCATAAAAAAAAAAAAGCTGAAGTTGGCTATATTTCAATTTAGGCAGTTGGCTAACTGCGAAGTTACCACAGCAGTTGGTGCTGTGAAGTTGAGGGTTATCACTGGGATTTTAGAGTCCATTTAATAACACCCTGGTCCCCGTCTGCATGTGGAGGTAACATGAGAAAAGAGAGAGAAGGAAGGCAGGTGAAGGTCAAAATGTCACCTTTGTTAGACACTGGTCCATCAGGGAATGTGGGGGACAGTGCCACTGCCAGTTGTAATTTGAAATCCCAGAGTGGAGGTACACGTCCTCACCTAGACCACAGTCTTGTCCTATGTGGCAGAATCTGGGTTCCTGGCACCCTCCAAGATTCTCAAGTACAGGATTCTTTACAAGAAGAGGCCAGTGGCCAGTGCCTCACTGTCCCTGGCCATGGTCCCCTTCCAGATGAGGAGGGCGTGGAGGCTGTGGCGGGAGACAGGAGCACCTAAGGACATGCCACCTCCTGAAAAGACATGCAAGCCGCATTTTTTAACTTGTATTACTGTATAGTCATACAAAGGCTTTTGCCATAGTAACTTACATATGCATATATTGTATTTTCATCCCCTCTATTGCTCTTTTTCTCATTCCCCTTCTTCCTTATCTTTCAACAGTTTTATTCTTATATTATTCATTCGATCATTATAGTTCCTTCTCTTCCTTGTCTCTTACAAGCCATCCAATTACTACTATGTGACTGATATATAATCATATATATATTACATATGTGCATATTATATGTCTATATACACATACATACATACATACAGTGAGAGAAAACATGCAGCCTTTGTCCTTTTGAGCCTAGCTTATTTTACTTGACATGATGATCTCCAGTTCTATCTATTTTCCTGCCAATGACATAATTTTGTTCTTATTTTAGGACTGAATAATCATCTGTTTTGTATATGTGCCACGATTTCTTGATGTAGGGCATTGGGGCTCTTTCCATAACACCATGTTTGAACACTATGTGTGCGCACTATGTGTGAGCACTATGGTGCTTCAGTGAACATGGATGTAGAGATACCTCTCTTATAATATCTTTGACTTACATGCCTTTGGATAAAACCCAAGAGTGGAATTGCTGGACAATATGGTAGTTCTAGTTTTAGTCTTTTGAAGGACCGCCATATTGATTTCCATCGTGCTTGCCCTAGTTTGCATCCCCACCAACAGTGTATAGGATGCTTTTCCTCTCTCTCTCAGCCTCACCACATTTGTTGTTCTTTGTGTTCTTGATCATGGCCACTCTGAGTAGAGAGAAATGAAATTTCAGTATTGTTTCCTCTGTGGCCAGGGATGTTGAACCTTTCTTCATGTATTTATTGTGCATTTGTACTTCTTTCTTTGAAGTATTGTCTGTTCTACTTGTTCACCTATTTATTCATTGGGTTATTGGTTATGCTAGAGTATAGCATTTTAAGTTCCTTGTGTATTCTAGTTATTAATCCCTTGTCAGATGTATAGTGAGCAAAAACTTTCTCCATTCTGTAGTCTGTCTCTTTATTCAAGAGACACATGAGGAAGGGAATTGTGGGAGATGGCAAAAAGTAGAAAGGATAGAGACACCAATCTCACTGTGGATAATCAGATTGCCTCCTATTCTGTCCCCTCCCCCCCCCCCCATGTTGGTATCTCAGCCCCATTCCCATCCTACCTCACCTATCCCACCTTGGGGCAGCCTATGCTTCAAAGATGCATAATCCTATGCAATTCATGGCAGATGATAATTTATGGGAAAACAGAGAATCATGAAATGAAGTCAAAGAAAGGTACTTTATGGACATTCTCTCCCACAGAGTTTTAGATTCTGAACAGGGTTTGGAAGGCCTGCCGTGAGTCATGAGGAGAAACTGAGTATGTATCTGGGCCGGGGAGGGATCCTGAGTCAATAATGTCCCTGGGATTTGACCCAAATCATTCTTTTTCTGTCTACAAATGCTCATTGAATCCAGAAAAATCATTGCCCTTCCTTTTGTCCTATGGACACAGCACCCCCTACAGTATTTCCCTCCCTGGTGCATCCCACGGTCAAAAATCACAATTCTCACTGCAGTTTACTGGGGCTGTATGCAGCTTCAGCTGCAGAGCTGAAGTGATTTTGTCTGGATTCTTCCCAGAACCTCTACTATGTGTGATGGAGAAGATGAAAGAGAACCCACCCTAGTATGCCCATGACCTTGGGGAGGGCTGCACCTTTGTCTTATTCCTCAAGGCCTCTCATTCCTTCTCAGCCAGGGAAGCTACTACACTGTAACTGCCCACCAGCTGGATTTTACTTCCAATACGCATGCGCACACACACGTGCGCGCACACACACAATTTCTGTTCCCTTCACATCACCACCCTGCAAAGTGACCTACCTGTTGGCAAAAGCTTTTTAGCTGTCAGAAGTTGTTAGCAAAGTGAACTGGCCCCATTTCTCCAAGGCTCATGCATCATCACAAGGGCAGGTTGTGTAGCTTTCCATCTCTTCCACCTTCTCCCCTAAACTTTCTGTCTCCCAACTCCTGGAATACTGACTGTCCTAAGAAAAGGTTTGAAGTTGCTGTGAGCTTGAACTCAGGATCTGGGCACTACCCCTGAGTTCTTTTGCTCAAGGATAGCACTCTACCACTTTGAGCCAAAGCTCCACTTCCTGTTTTCTCATGATTCATTGAAGATGAGTTTCATGGACTTTTCTGCCTAGGCTTCCTTTGAACAGCAATCCTCAGATCTCAGCTTCTTGATAGCTAGGAGTATAGAAGTGAGCTCCCAGCACCTAGCTCACTATGTGGCATTTTGAGGGAGCTCAGGACCCCACTCTTGATACTCATGCAGACCCCCAGTTCTCAGCAAGGGCAAGTGGCCCTGGAAGCCAGGCCATGTAAAGCCCCAGTCAGCTCTTGAAAGCTTCTGTGTGTCTCACTGGCATCCTGCAGCAATGTGGGGAAGCTGGCAGGGCGGGTTGCTGGGAGGGTGCAGTCTCTAGGTAGGCAAGTGAAGCCCCCACCTTCCCCCTCTCCCTTTGCTACACCCCCTCCTCATGGGGCCATTGTTTACCTTGACAGATGCAGGGAGAGGTGCTGAGCAGAACTGACCAGGAAAGACCTAGAAACCCAAATAGCACTCATTGTCCTAAAACTTCGGATTTTAGGAAAATGGGAGAGATCTGTCAAGTTTTCTGAAAACAAAGATGTCTATGATAGTGCTCATCCAATTTATTCATAGAGCAACTGGGGCCCTCTGAGAGGATGCAATGTCCTTGTGACCTGGCAAGGATCAGAATCATATTCAGGAAACCACTCCTAGGACTTCTCAGCATGCATGTGTCCTCTATCCCACCCCCACTTTCTGATGCCTGGACCTGATCTGGCCCATGGTCCAGTGTTTGTTCCTATCCCCTGACGCTAGTCAGTGCTGGCTTTCAGCAAACCATAGCTTTGAAGCTGTATATTATGTGGCTTCTTAGTACATGGAACATTTTTTAACTTAGAAATAATTAGGTATTACCTCCTGAGAGAGAACGTGTGTGTGTGTGTGTGTGTGTGTGTGTGTGTGTGTGTGTGTGTGTGCATACATGCATGCATGCAGGAAGAGGACATAGGAGAGGGAAAGAGAAAGAGGGCAGAAAGGAAGATGGAAGGAAGTCATTCTGATAATATATTAGAAATAATTGTAAATTGTCATATTGATAGTCTGCAAGGCCATTTCAGGAGTGTATTAGTTTGCTAGGGCTGCTTAATGAAGAGTCATCAACAGGATGTCTCAACCACAGAGACTAATTGACAGTTCTGTTGGCTAAGAAATCCAAGGTCATGTGTGGGTGGGTGGATCCCTTTAAAGCTTTTCTTTGGCTTGTAGATGTTAAGCCATCTGTCATCTTTTCCTGTCTTCACCTAGTCTTTGTGTTTATAGATCTCTCACTGTGTTGAAACTTCCTCTTTGGGGACACCAGTGACAATGGATTGGAGCCATTAAGATTGACCTCATTTCAACATGGTTACCTCTATAGAGGCTCTACCTCCAAATGAGGTCACATTCTAAGGCACTGGGGAGTAGGGCTCCGATGTATGGGTTTGGAAGACACAGTTCAACCAAGCCAAAGGAAATTCATAAATTTGATTAAGAACAAAGCCAATCAAGCAAGATTCCTGCAAAACAGGTAGAACCACCAATGTGTAAGTTAATACGAAACACAGCCTTTTTAATGCAGTTCAACTCTGGAGTTGAGCCTTGGTCTGACCCTCCATTTACCCCTTCTCCAAGTGTTTCAATCTCCTATAAAAGCCTTTCTCCTGAGGTCAGGAGAAAGCCTACCCCCTTGTAGGCTCAGCCTAGCTGGTCTGCATGCCTCACCTCCTACTTGCTTGCCTTCCTATTGAAGAAGAGCCGCTGCAGGGTGACGAGCTAGAAAAGCCACGCTGAATCTATGTGATTAGCAGAAGTAATTGGCAAATGACCCTCTCACTCTCCCAAGAGGCATGCAGAGTTTATTTTCAGATGTCAATATTTATCCCACTGACTTTCTGTGTATGGCTTATGGCCTACCAAATGCTTTTGAACACAGCTTTGGGCTCCTTCTAGGTCAAATTATATTCGAATTTAATTATACAGACACTTTCTTTATTAAATCTTACTTTTGTGGGGAAGTAACTAAACCCTTAATTTCAAGAGAAAAAGGGGGAAAGACCTGGAAATCTGAAACATTTTTTTTCCTGGTCTTATGAAATTTATCCTTCTTTGAGACAGATGAAGGCCTCCCCTGGCCAAGGCGCTACCCGAGGACTAGAAGGTCTTCCTGCTTACCTTGCCGTGTTGTGGATGTTGGCACTTACGGCAGTGTGTTCATTTCCTTTCTGTTTCTATAACAAAATGTTTGAGTCTAGGTTGTATAGAAAGGAAAGAGTTGTACTGAGTTCATAGTTTAGAGGTTTCAGAGCAGAGTGCCAGTGTCTGGAGAGTATTTCATGGCAAGAGACCTGCAAGAGGGATCACATAGACAAAAAAGGCTCACTCTTGCCGGAAATTACTGAGCTCCCAGGAGAGCCATGCCCTCAGTGATGGCCTAATCACCTTCCTCCAGGCTCTACCTCTTCAAGGGTTCACTGACTCAACACCACCACATTGAGAGCAAAGCACCCACACATGAACTTTTGGGGGACACACTCAAACGAAATCCAAACCACAGTAAAGCCAAAGCTGCTCCAGGAAGCCCAAGGTGAATACAGTTTGTTAGTGAAACGCATGCTCTCCATGGAGTTGGAAGCTTCTTTAAGGAAGCGCTCACTAGGTCAGACGTCATTTGGTGATACCTGTTTGGAAGGTTTAGCTCTCAGTCTCTAAGATATCAGCAAGGACACTTAAAACATGAGGTCCAGTTTTGCTCTCTCACTGGGAGCAGTAGGACCTTCCATGGCTAGAAGATGAATTAATATTGACCCAGAAGCCAGGAGCCAGTGGCTCACACCTGTAATCCTAGAAGCTAAGATCTGAGGAACTCTGTTCAAAGCCAGACCAGGCAAACAAATTCTACAGACTCTCCAACTGACATGCAAAATGCTGGAAATAGAGGTGTGGCTGAAATGGTAGAACACAACTTGAACAACAACAACAAAAAAGCCAAGCAAGAGTTCAAGGCCCTGAGTTCAAGCCTTTTAGTATCAGCACATGCATGTGCATGCACACGTGTACACACACACACACACACACACACACACACACACAGACCATACTACACACCAAA
Organism: Dipodomys spectabilis; assembly: GCF_019054845.1. Taxonomy (NCBI): domain Eukaryota; kingdom Metazoa; phylum Chordata; class Mammalia; order Rodentia; family Heteromyidae; genus Dipodomys; species Dipodomys spectabilis. Next base: position 21,569,059 of record NW_024870834.1, on the reverse strand, counting down.
AACAAACAAATAATGAAACTGACACAAGAGGAAAGGGAAATAATAGTCATATAGGAGGGAAGATCTATGTGCTTCTACCTGATGCTCACTTTACATTAGAAGCAAACTTCTATCCTGTACACTCAATAAAGATTACATTATTGATATTAGAGCTAGCTTGGGAAACAGTACAAAACATAGGAATAGACTAAAGAAATAACCCACTTGATATGATCGGAATTTTTGTCTCTCCAAAACACATCTGTTGAAACCGAACCCCTGAGGTAATGGTATTAAGGGAGTTAAGATATTAAAGGGTGATGGCATCACGGAGAGCCTTTCCCCTTGAATGTTTTGGCTCCCTGGTAGTAAAGGAGACCCTAGCAAGTGTTTGCTGCTCCTGGCACCATTTGCCAGTTGCTTGAACTTAGACTTCCTGGTCTCCGTAACTGTCAACAATATATTGCTATTGTTTATAAATTTCCGAGCAGCCTGAATGAACAAAACTATCACCATTCCGTGGAAGGAGAGCAAGGCAGGCAAGAGACCATCCCATTCCAAAGGTCCAGGAGCTTCACACTGCCTTCTGTTTAAAGGGATGGTAGGACTGGGTTTGATGGTGTAGCAATACCAGGAAGAATAGGGCCTATCCCAGCGGGGACAGAGAAATCTAGGAAATATACTACAAAGCAAGAATAGCATTCTGGTGTCACTTGAAGACAAGTCTCCAGAAACAGCAGAGCCTTGGCTGGTGTGTTCAGAAGCAGCACTAAATATCGGCAGCAGGAAAGGCCTGACATCTAGAGGCCTGAATATTGGCTGTGACTCCAGGGGTTGCCCAGGGGTGGTTCTCAGCCTTCCTGTGGGGGCCCAGCAGGAGCTCCATCTGTGTACCTCCATCCCCAGAACACTACCTCACATTGGAGACCATGGTCTCCCTTGGTCCTCAGGCCTATTCAAGCCCCCCAAGGACTCTTCTGCTAAAAGGCAGGCACCTAGGGGAGGGCCAGCCTGTCATCTTTCCCCACCTCAACACATCAGCAAGTGGCCAAAGTGATGATTCTCCCACTACTGCCACATACCCCCGTGCTGTTCTGATTTCCACATTATTTCCTGTGTTTTTGCCTATATAGAATGGGGTGGAGGGCTCCCCACACTACCGTTTGTGTCAGTCTCCCTCTTCCCTAGAGGGTGTTTTCCTGGGCTCACTGGAGCAGACTGGAGCATCAGATCTGAAGTATAGAGTAAAAAGGGGATACAGCCCAGGGAAGGGGAGACAATCAGGAGTCACAGGGCTGCAGGGAGCTGTGAAAAGAATGGACCGAGCTCCTTGAGGAGTTGTGGAAGCAGGGGAAACCCACATGCCCAGAATCACCACTAGCAAGCAGAGGAGAGCTCAGCAGGAGCCACCCTTGGGAGGGAAGGGTGGTGACTGTCAACCACATCAAACCTGACTATTGACACTAAGGGCCCCCCCCCACTTCCTCGCCCAGGCTCTGCTCTACTCCACATGGGGAGCTCAGAGGATGGGGACAGAAGAGGGGCCCCCAGAATGCAAGGAGAAAGAAAAGTGGTGATGACTTGGCCTCAAATTCAGATTTCTTTCTAATTCGTGTGTATGTGTGTGTGTGTGTGTGTGTGTGTGTGTGTGTGTGTGTGTGTGTGTGTGTGTGTGTGTGTGCCCACTCATAAACATGCTACAATACTACAGCTTGAACTGAAGGCCTCACCTGCTCTTACTTTGCTCAAGGCTGATGTTCTATCTCCCTCCACTTCCAACTTTTTGCTGGTTAATTAGAGATGAAGAGTCTCATGGATTTGTCCAGACTTTGAACTACAGTCCTCAGATCTCAGCCTCCAGAGTAGCTAGGATTGCAGGCGTGAGCCACTGGTGCCCAGCAGTTTCATTCTAGCTCTTGTTCATCCACAAGAGGCTTTTTCTCTTAGGAGCTCTGAGAGACTGTGGAAGGTGCTTCCACTTCCAGGATGCACAATTGTGGTGGGGGAGAGGTTGAGCTAGGGTCAAAAAGGAAGTAAGCTGAAGAGTGAGCGATTCCAGACTCCTCTGTGTCCTTGGTGTCAGAGGGAAGACAAGGTCTTATCTATCTTGTACCTCCCTAAGGAAATGACACGATGAAACCAAGGAGGAGGTAACAATGCCTGACAGGAAATGTATTCATAACCTTACTCATGTAACTGTAACCCCTCTGTACAGTATTTTTACAATAAAAAACATATTAAAAAAAGAAAATGACATGATGGTCATAATCTAGGAGAGTGAAAAACAAAGCCCCTGGCTTCTCTACCACAAGAAAGCAAAGGTAATACCGGTTGGGAGTTGACTATTTCTGTAGAAATTCTACATGAAGGGCTTTCTGTTCTGGTGCTGGGTGAAGTATTTGGGCTTTGTTACCATGCGCCAGTTGGTATACCATTCTCTCTGGTATGACAGGTTGGAAAATGTGACTATAAAATTTGAGATGGGGGAAAGATATGTTTACCTTTGTGGCATGTGATACTGGACATAACAAATGAGCTACTATGACTCATTTAAGAAGCATCTGGAAATAAGTTCTGAACCAGTCCCCTAATTGGTCCCACACAGACTAAAATGGAATCATTGAAAATGTCATAGATTCAATTACTTCAAGTGATAGATGGATATCTTACCCAATACATTCCCCAGCAAGCTTGCTCCAATGCCTACCTGTTGGTTGATCATTCAGTAGCCAAGAGGGAACAGAGAGCAGTGTGGGAAGTCTCCTTCAGGAGAACAATCTAGTCTGTTTTGGAAACAATGCAGAATAATGACACTTACTGATGATGGTAGGAATTGTCACCATATGGTTATTTGTTTTCTATCATAGTGGTAACAACTCAGAGCAACTTACAAGATTAATAGCTTAAAATAAAATTGAATGATTTATTATCTTGCAGTTTCAAAGGTCAGAAATCTGAAATAGGTCTCACTGGCTAAAATCTGGATGCTAGTAGGCCTGTGATTCAATTCTGGGGGTTCTGGGGAAGATTCTTATTTCCTTGCCTTTTCAGAGGCAGCCTGTATGCCTTGGCTTGTGGCCCCTTACTTCAACTTTGGAAGTTGCAAAATCTTATCTCTCTTTTTCTACCATCACATTTCTCTGGCTAAACAACAGCATTGAAGTATTTCTGCTGTGAGTACTGGATGAACTCCTGTGAGTAGACTGGGTCTTCCTGAAAAAACAAACAAACAAACAAACCAAGAGAATCTTCCATGTCAAGGTCCTTAACTTTATCACAAATACAGAGTCAGATCACAGGGCTGAGGACAGGGTCCTCTCTGGTAGGAAGCATTTTCCTGCACAAAACACAACCTCAATTTTGGTATCCTCTCCTGCTTAGTCAAAACCTTAGGTGAACCCCGCACCCCTTACCACCACCACGTGTTCTGACCAGCTGGTGTAGAGCTCTAGGCAGCCAGCTCTGCAGTGAGTCTGCCTGCCTTTTATACCAATAATCTCATTTACTCAATAGTCTCTTGTGGCCTTGAATAATTTACCCTCCCTAAATATCCACATGTTGTTCTGTAATACGGGGATGCTTCCCAACAAGAGGCAGATGACATCCTCAAATGAGTTATTGGAGGAGATGGTAATAAAGGGATTTCAGGTTTCATGTTTCCCTGGCTAGTGTCCAATGAGCTCATTTGCATGACAGCTGGCCTTCTGCAGTTGGAAACCCCTCAGTCCATGGCCTGCACAAGGAGCCTGTTCCTGATATCAGAAAGATGATACCTTCCAAAGCTTGGCTCTTCCATCCAAGCTCAGGGGAAGATGTCTTCAGCCCCAAGGCATCATCAATAAGCCATTTGACTACACTCATTGAATATCAGTCTTCTTGTTTGTCTCTTTCCTTAAGTGGGGAGGGACGTTTCCCATAGAAGGAAGTTCTGAAACACTCCATATGGTAATGTTAAAACCACAGCCACCAAGGAAATAATGGTGCCTCAACCATCTGCCTTGGCTTGTGCCAGGCATGGTTCACTGGGGAATAATTCCATGTGCATCTGATTCTTAGGATCCTGGGGAGCTCTTCCTTCAAGGCCATTGCAGAAGTTCAGGAAATCTTGACATGTCTGTTTATAGAACTTGTTCCCAAAGCAAGATGATCTTAAATGTACAAAATTTACTTTGGATTACAATTGAATATCTCCAAGTCTTTTCTAATATATTATGTATGCTGGCATCCAGGTTAAAGTTCTTCAGGAATAGAGTACTTGTGTTAACATTTATTTATTCACTTTGTTATATTCATTCTATTATCAATTCAAGAAATGTCACCTGAACCCTTAGAGAATCTATATGAGATGCAAATACAAATTAAAGTGATAATTGATATAGAAAGAAGATGAAGGGTCCTTAAAGAAGCTTATAGCAGGTTAAGATTTAGGATACCATGGATAGATCTTAAGTTGGAGAGTTAAGAAATAATTACATTTTTCCCTTTTGATAGCATTTCATAGGCTTCAGTGTGGACAAGTCAGAGACGAACTAGGGCCTAACCATCCTTTATGATTGCTCTTAATTCCAAGTTCTTTGTTGCATACAGTGAGATTTGGGTAACCCAACCCCACCTTTATTCCCCCCTCCCCTGCTTCCATGTGATACAATAACTAGAAAAGCTTAAAACCTCTTCCCATCATCATCTTTTGCAGCTCCGTGTAGCCATGTGACTCTGGTCTGGTCTGAGACTTGATCTGCTGTGAACTTCTAGAAAGGAATATGCTGTACCCAAATAGAACAAAGAGAGTTATACAACCTTTTCCCCTTTCCCCCCTCAGTTAATGGAATAGAAGAGCCTAAAACTGAAGAGAACAGCTCATCACCGTGAGAGGGACCAAGATGGTGGCTCTTGTAGAACTGAGCAGCTGCAGTGATGTCATTACCACCAATGCAGACACATGCCAGGTGGGGAAAGTAGCCCCATTTCTGGAGGTGGTGGTTGCTTACCATCAAAAGTATCTTAAACTAGCTAAGTGCCGTGGCTCGTGCCTATAATCCCAACTACTCAGGAGGCTGAGATCTGAAGATAGCCATTTGAAGCCAGCTGGGACAGGAAAGTCTATGCAACTCTTATCTCCAATAAACTACTAGAAAAAGCCAGAAGCGGCACTGTAGCACAAGTAGTAGAGTGCTATAGCCTTGGGCCCAAAGAGGCTCAAGGACAGAGCCCAGGCCCTGAGTTCAAGCCTCAGGACCAGCAAAAAGAAAAAAAAGTGTCCTAGACTGATACTATGATTCAAAAACAATTTTAAGCCATTTGATCATTGTCAAAGCAAGCATGCAGAATCCCTCCATTCTTTTTAGACCACAGAAATCATAGTCAAGGTCTTAATGAAACCCATTACAAGAGCCTCATAAGGTGGGATTCCTGGGTGGGTACAGTGCTGCACACCTGTGGTCTCACCTCTGTATGTGGCAGAGATTAGGAAGATTGCAATTCCAGGCCAGCCTAGGCAAAAAGTTCGTGATGCCCCATTTCAAACAGCAGGCCATGTATGCTTGCGGGAGCAGCAAGCGGCGGCGGCGGGGGGGGGGGGGGGGGGGGGAGTCTTGATGTTTCTTTTTGTTTGTTTTTCTGTAATCTAGCTACTTGGAGGCAGGGATGAAGGAGGTTTGAGGCCAGCCCAGGCAAAAAGACAGTGAGACCTCTGATTCAACTGCATCTGTAGTTCCAGCTACACAGGAGGCATAGCTAGGAAGATCAAGCCCAAGGTTGGCTATGTACAAAACATGATATAAAGCAAAGATAAGACTGGCAGTGGAGGGGTAGTGTTTGGAGCCCATATGTGGCCCTGTTGCCTCCAATACATTCCTGATAAGGCCCCTAGAGGCCTGAGTCACATCCTGAAATGTGTCTGTCCCTAATGAAAGACGCGGGTTCTGCTGCCTGCTTTTCTAACTGTAGAAGCTAACACAGGGTCTGCCACTTTCAGATGCTCAGTTCATAGCCATGGAAGTGGTAAGCGAGCTGGACAGTGAGGGCTCACACTTGTAATCTTAGCTACTCAGGAGCTGAGATCTAAGGATTATAGCTCAAAGCCAGCCCAAGCTCTTATTTTCAATTTTAACCTGCCAAAAGCCAGAAGTATTGGTGTGGCACAAGTGGTAGAACACCAGCCTTGAGTGCAAACATCAAGCAAGAGTGCAAGGCCTTGAGTTCAAGCCCCAGTACCAACACACAAAAACTAAAATACAAAAAAGTTCCCAGCAAATTGGGATAGATTTAGAAGTTAGCAGTGTGTTGTGTTTTCTGAAAGGAAAGAGAGAGCCAGCCTGAGTATCTGGGGGACATGTGGCATGGAGCATGCTCAGTGAAGCACGCAGATTTGGAGTTAACAATTGTGCTGGTCGTTGGCCAGCTCCAGCTGACAAGGATGCCCACAGAGCCACTTGGACTCAGGTACAGACACCAGAACAGAAGGAGTCTCTAATGAAATGCCAGAACTGAAGTGACAGTCACCAGGACTGAGAAAGAGGCAGCTGATTGCAAAGTCAAGGTGAAATGCTTCAAGAAAAAAAAAAAAAAAAGACCTTCATGCCTGAGGCACAATCTTCTTTCTTTGCTAAAGTTACATGGATTTTTTTTGGGGGTGGGGGTCCGGTAGTAGAGCTTGAACTTTGGGCATGGCCCTCAGCCCTTCAGCTCAAGGCTAGTGCTCTACCACTTGAGCCACAGTGCCACTTCCGGCTTGTTTTCTTTTTGCTTATGTGGTGCTGAGGAATTGAACCCAGGGCCACATGCATACAAGGCAAGCACTCTACCACTGAGCCACCTTCCCAGCCCCTACATGGATTTTTTTATGCATAATCGCAATCCTACACTTGAAATTTTTGTACTTTTCCATGTAGGAAATATTAGATGAGCTACATATATTAGTTCACTGGATCGTTAGTCTGCACAAACAATTTGAATATGGGTCCTTTGTTATTTCTGTCAAGCGCGATGTCCATACAAGTGGAGGTGGGCAGACCTGAGTTGGGCAAGAATGACCAGTGCCAAGGGCTCTTTGGGCCATGCCTGCATCTGGCTTCCAATGTCATCTTTTCCTGTGGAGTTCTTAAAAACATCAGAAACTTCTTGCTCCAACCCAACACACTTTCCCAGCCTGCACCTCTGAAGGAAAGTGCTTTGAGTGGACCCTCCTGCCAGATGGGTGTCCTGGAGAAGAGCCTAGAGTTCTGTTCTTCTCATTTCTTGCAGACACATTTTTGTGTGTGTCAATACTTACTTATTCTTGAACTCAGGGCCTGATGCTATCCCTTAGTTTTTTCACTCAAAGATGGTGTTCTCCCACTTGAGCCACAGTTCCATTTCTGGCTTTTCTGATAGTTAATTGGAGATAGGAGTCTCATGGACTTTCCTGTCCAGGCTGGCTTCAAACCACAATCCTCAGATCTCAGCTTTCTGAATAGCTAGGATTACAGGCATGAGCCAAGGACACCCAGCTTCACAAACACAAGCTGGCATTCATCAAATCAGAGAAGCCTCTCCTAGTTTAGCAAACCCCCTCATTGTTATGGAGACAAGGAATGTGAAATCCAAAGAAATTAAACAACTCAATCCAAGATCAACAGAGCATGTTGGTGATGCTAAGGGTCCCTGGGCCTCAGTTCTTCCTGTGATCCCTCTGCAGCTTCCGGTTTCCAAAACATGGATTGCTCCTTCTCCCTCTTCTCTCTTATGGCTAATGAGTTCAGTGAATTGTGTCTGCCTTTTCAGCAGTATTTCTCATTTAAAAGCAACCCCACGGTGCAGTGTGTAATGGCTTCCCTTTTCCTGCTGTTTGGGAGCACTTTACCTGCGTGTCAGCCCTGAGCTCTGAGCTCTGTGGAGAAGGGCTGTAGATTGTGGCTGCCCATCCAGGCAGAACCAGTGGCTCCATGGTTTCCTTGCCTCACTTGGCTGTCAGGTAAGGGTCACTTGCTTGTAGATTGGCATTATGGAACTCAGGTCCAAACATGCTCCCTAATGACAGAACTTCCCATTAAGGGATAGCAGAGAATTGATTTTGCTCTCCCCTAAGAACAAAAGATGGCCAAAGTTAGATGGAACAGAACAGTCAAGGCAATATAAGTATATACCTCCCATCTCTCCCACCCCAGTTCAGGAGCTGTGGTCCACCATAGGAAGACAGATCCAACCAACCCTGAGTGCAGGACAGCCTCAGAAATCAACCCTGAGTCCACTGAGAATCTGCCTGTCTGGATTGAGTCTCTGCATCTTCTCTGTACCTGCAGGATTGTGCTGAGCCTCTGGCCCCAGTACATGGCAGTAATGCCGTTCCTGCATAGGAGGTTGATTGGGAAGAATACTAGTTCCCCTGCCTATAAAGTATGGATTTGAAAATCCTCCTCCTATGAGAATTAATCCAGTTACAGAAATGACACTGAGAATTGTGCCTGGCCCAGAGTAAGCAAATCCTCAGCAATATTACTCAACAAAACCAAACTGAAAACCCAGGAGAGTCCTTGCCTACAAAAGGATTTGAATCCAATGAAGGAGGAGAGGTGTCTGTGTGTCTGTGTATCTGTGTGCATGTCTATATACATATATATCTATAATCATGGTTAGCTACTGAATACATAGAAGGTTAAGAATTGTCCTTTTATCTTTTATTTGAAAGTACTGGGGTCTGAACTCAGGATCTTGCACATGGTAGGCAAGTACCCCACTGGTTTTAAGCCATGCCTCCAATCCTGTTTATTTTCAGTGTCTCACTTTGTTTTGCCGCCTGGATTAGAGTCATCCAATTTATACTGCCTGTGTAGCTGGGAAAACAGGGCACCCCACCACATCCAGCTTATTGATTCAGATGGGGATCTCTCTCATCCACTTTCCCTGGCCTCCCTGAGTTGACCTCAAACTATATTACAGTGAGATACAGAGAAGCCACAGTTTGAGAGGTTGAATTGGGAGTCTTTGTTAGAAAGCCGGCAACTGCAGGCAGGCTAGTTTCTCAAAGAACCTACAGCCCTGAATGCAGTTATTGCAAAGCTTATAAAGCAAAAACCACATCAAGGCAGATGTCACATGGTATGGGGACTGGCAAAGCATGTTCTACTGAAGCAAGCTATCTAGGGGGAACAATCAAGGACAACCAAGGGCAAATATTCTCTAGAGCAAAACTTTCCTGGAGCTAAACAACTTATAGTATACCTGCAATTCAAAGAATATCACATCTATAGTGCTTAACAGCCCACCACACGGTTGCAGATCAAAGAAAGCCTTACATCACCTCCAGAGTTCTTAGAACTGGGTAAAAATTCTCTATCATCTATTAAGATGCCAAAATGGTGATGAGGACAAGATAGAGTTACTTAGTTCTAGTATCCATATTTCACTCCCCACTGGTTTATGAAATCAAATTATTGATTCTTCAGTGAGAGCTACATACCCAGGAGATATCAGATATCAGAGTTGTTAGTCATGGGGACCAATTAAACAATTTTTAGAACCAGTTCTGGGAATTTTCCAGCCGTTGCCTCCTCATTTCTATGTTTTATCTCGCCATGGAAAGGCTCTCCTGTATTAAACTTGTGTTATTAGCATAAAAATATGTCTCTCCTGAGGCTGCACAGAGTCCCTCACCCCTCGTTGGCCCCCCCCCCCCCATGGTAAGAACAGTAGACCCAATCCCCTTGGTTTTGTAAAAACAACTTTGCCAGAGGACTAACTTGTCTAGTTAGCCCCCTGATTGATGTTTCCAGATGATCTAAATCCAAATTGACTCGGGATATGAGTTTCCCTACAGGGCACTGGTTCCCACAGCAGTGGCCCCTACTAGTCCTAGTCCAACCAGGATGGGGACCAGAACTGGGGGTGCTTGTGTCCATCTGGTGATTCTATCAGGGGAAAAGGTAAAGGCCCTCCCTTTTTCTTCACTATATACATATCCCTGGAAAATCATAAGCACCAGGACACAGGGTATGGGGTGGGTATGATTGTTAAGTCTCTCAGCAGAGTTACATTTAGTCAGGCTGTCTGTACAGGACCACTAGGCATCATCCTTTGGCTTTAGCCAATGGGGGGAGGCTGAATTTATATTTACTGTGTTATTGCAGAGGTCTTGGAGTGAGGATCGTTAGAGAGTGTAAGGAGATAGAATACAAGTTCCCTTTCATTGCATAAATCCCCAAGAGTAAGCCTGGGCTAGTCCCAGCTGCAGTCTGAGGTGCCTCCAGCAGTTGAAGTTGGCTCAGTATGACCAGTACCCATAAAATAAGTAGGCTTTTAACTTAAACATAACCAGAAATCCTTTCCCAGGTCAGACTGGGTAAGGTTTACAAAGCTATATTCCACCAGAAGAGTGTCATACAAATAAGACTCATTCCAGAGAAGAAGTTGACAGAAAGGATGATGCAAAAGTCTTAGCTTCAGTGGATCCGAAGTGGCATGTGAGTACCTTTTATCGCGACTCAGTAAATTTTAGCTGTGTGGGATGGAAGCAGGCACACCCCGTAGTGGGAGTGGTCAGATGATGTGGGGTCCCTTCCAAGTGGAAATGAGGCTGTTTTAATGAACTTCTTAACTGAGATGGAATCTTCAGGATGGGCAGTGCCAGTGTCTCCTGGACCCGTAGATATGCCTCTGGCTGGCTTGTCTGTAATTTCTGCAGAAACTTAAGTATGGAAGCATTATTAAGTAAGCTAAAGTGAGGGCCTGACTTCAGTCTCCCAATGCTCTCCTGGCTGCTTCCTCTCAATATGCTGGCTTACATGTCAGGCTGGAGCTGGGAACAGTCAATAAAATATTTAAATGCCTCACTGGGTTTAAGGCAGCTTCTCAGGCAGTGGCAGCAGCTACACAATCTCCTTTTACTAATACAAAATTCCCTATGGATAGGACAATATATCAGAGTAACAACTTTTGGAAACGAGATTTCTTCCAGTAAGACTAGGATTTCCTGGGCAGACATAGAAGGCTTGGACCCTTAACCATCTCTCATAAGTGCAGTCCCTACACACAAGGGGGTAGGGGGGCTGTACTTATTAGTAGTGTTTTCCCATGCCTACTTTTTATCTATCTTGCCTCATTTTTCCCCCCAAAATGTCTTTGGTCCCTCAGTCTTAAGGGGAGTTGATGGGTGACGATCCATCTTCTATAAGTGCTTCAACCTGAATTGTGGTATTGGCCCTGCCTGGACAGAGACCTGAAGTCTTGTCGTGCTTGTCAAGGGGTGACAGGAATTTCAGTTGTTGGACTGCCAGGATCAGATATCACTAGGAGCATTTTTTAACTCTAAACTGGAAAGGAAACCATATGAGAATTTACAGAAGATAACAAACTACAGAAACAATATAAAGAGCAACAAATATCTCCCCATGTATTAGTACCAAAAAGAAAATAGCAATTTTTAACCAAGTGGTTCCAGAGAACCATAGGTAAGGAGCTCATTAAAGTCAAGGGCAGAGTTATATAGACAAGATTCAACTTTTTACAACTGTGAAGGTTTCTCCTTGGGCTGCAATAAGGATGTCTTAAGGTGTCCTACATTGAAGGACAGCTTGTCTCATCATTTTTGCCTCTGAATTTACTAAGGAGATCCCTTTGGCAGTATGCTCCAGGCCAGAAGATGGAATGGAGACAGTGGGAAAACAGACCTAATTCATCTATATTGTAATGCTTGCAGATTTTCAGGCTTTGTTAAAGTTGGGACCCATCAAGAAATGAGTTACAGTTGTAGGGGTACTAAGAAAAACTGTATAGGGTCCCTTCCATCTAGGAAAAAGTTGATCTGAAGAAGTCTAAAAGCCATTTTTGTACAGCAGGCCAGTGAAGCCAGTTTAGCACTCCAGTTTGCAAAAGCATTTTCCCGTCTGACTAGGGAACCTGATCTTTGCTGACATTCACAATGCCTAAGTTACCTGTGAAGGCTTCCAGACAGCTCTCAATAGGGACACGATCTTAGGTCACTGCCTTATTGGGAAGTTATCATCAACCAACAAACTGCCTTTTTAAAACATCTGCTTACACATATAATACCAAGAAAGCATATTTAGAATCTACACAGATATTTACTAATACCACTTTACATGAGTGCGTGAGATCTATCATGCCCAGATGTCCAGAAGAGTGTTTTGATTTACTACCACTCCAGCCTTACCCTCCTTTCCTCACCAGATGAATTCATGTGGCTGGTGCCAGATGAAAATGTACTGCCAATTAGGATCTTGAGCAGATACTGGGGGCTGGTATTTTTGTTAATTTTGAACTATCCCCCACTTGACATCCCTAGCATTTTACTACCCACTACAAGTAATTAATAGGCAAGATTGTAAGTTCCTGCCCAGTTACAAAGTATACAAGTATGAGCATTAGATAGGCATGCTTATCAACTATTTTCTGATGACCTCCCACCTCTGAGTACTTTTGAAAGGACAAACGCAAGTGACTCCATTCAGGATCTACACCAGCCCCTCTTATCTGAGCAGTTTTTTTTTTTTTCCCAACTGCCTCTGGATGCTCTGTTGTTGCCAGGGCAAGCTTTTGTCCCAGTTGACATTCCTTTTTGGTTGTAGGGCTTGAACACAGGGCCTGAGCACTGTCCCTGAGCTCTTTTGCTCAAACCTAGCACTCTACCACTTTGAGCCACAGTGTCACTTTCAGCATTCTGCTAGTTAGAGACAAGAGTCTCATAGGGATTTTTCTTCCTGGGTTGACTTTGAACTGAGATCCTCAGATCTCAATCCCTCAAGTAGCCAGGATTACCGGTGTGAGCCACCAGCACCCAGTTACTTGGCATTTTTTTCTCATTGCCAGGATGATGTGTCCATTTGGCTGAATTTCACCAGTGGAGGGGAGGTACATAATAGATCAAAATAGTCTGTACCAAATAGTCCCTTTATTTCCAATTGAAGCAACAAGGAGATCCATAGAAATAGTTCTTAAGCAGTTTATTAAGTTTATTAAGAATCAAAGTTAAATCTGACAAACTTGTAAGAGTTATTGTCCCTCTGTGGGCCTGCCTGTAATGGCTATAGAAGGCAAAACTCTATAGTAGACACAATGAGAGTTTTGAAATAGCAACTGGTTAAATAATCATATTTTTTTAGGATTTAACTAAATATAGCACTGTAGGACTAATTGAAACCATTGTTACTAAGTCAAACCTTTGTAATTACAATGAAGAATGCAGGAAAATGGCTCTGTATCCAAGGCAGTCTATATCTTGGAAACAGCAAAATAACATTCCAGTTAACAGTCTTCATTTGAAAGACCTTGACATAAACAAATACTTAAGTGAACTCTGGTTTAGTTATACCTTAGTTTTATGTCATTAAAAACTTGACAAACTTAGTAATAAACAATTACTTTCATAGCTGGACATAATAATATGTTAGTTTTACATCAGTGTATTTGTCTTGACCTTATTTAAATCACAGCCAACTTAGATACCAACTTCACTAGCTTTACTAATAAGCCCTATCTCATAAATTCAAGACATACTTATACCATTTGCTGTTTACTCAAACCTTCAGTATTCTTAATTTCTCCCTTTTTCCATTTTGGAATAAACATTTAAAATAATTCTTAATTCTCAAATCTTTTCTTATCCAAAAAAATTCATTTTTGTCTCCTCATTCCTTTCCCAAGGCTTTAAAAAAACTCCTTTTTTTTCTTTACACACTTCCTTTGCTTTAATTTGCTTTTAAAATAACCCTTATAAAACCTTGTAACAAAACTTCCTTTTTAATGCAGCATAATAATCCTTTGAAACATTTGTTAACACCCAAATCTGATGACCTTCTTTGTAGTTTTAGTTTAAACTTGCCCATTTTAAAAAACTTGGCAGCTGGTCACAAGCCGTGCAAGCACTAGTTATAATTGAAGTCAAAAAGCAAATGATTTCAGGAAATATAAAAATATCAAAAAATCACATACAAGTCAGAAGCACTTTAGTTTGATAGAAAAACTACCTTTTTACACACCATACTGACAGTTTTTATATATCAAAATACCAGACTATTTTATACACATTTACACACACACACACAAAACACAATTGTGCACAAAGGTTTTAAAGGGTGCTTAGGTTTTAAAAATGAATATTGGCCTAAGTTTTCTGGAATTCCAGTGGCAAGAGATACTTTTGCCCATAGCACTATAGAACCACATGGTCAGAGTTAGAAAAACAAAAGCTTAAAAACAAATATGTTTGCCAACGAACAAGCAGAATCTCTTACAGATAACCAAGGCCTAGATGTTTACTGAGGCCAAATTATATTACACAGAAAGATTAGCTTGTGTCCCTTAGGATTCCCCCATATCCCTGGTGATTGGGGGACAGTGGGCTTACTATGGGAAGAACCCTGGTTCTTGAGACAGACTCAAGCTCAGTTGGTGCAGACACTATAAGAACAAAGTGAGGGGCTAGGAAGGTGGCTCAGTGGTCGAGTGTTTGCCTTGCATGCATGAGGCCCTGCGTTTTTTCCCTCAGTACCACATAAGTAGAAAAAGTCAGAAGTGGCACTGTGGCTCAAGTAGTAGAGCCCTAGCCTTGAGATGAAGAGCTGAGAGACAGCACAAAGGCCCAGAGTTTAGGCCCACAGCCGAAAAAACAAAAAAGAACAGAGTGAGACAAATAAAAGCTAGTGCTGCCAGGGAGCAGAGGGAGAAAGAGAGTGGGAGGGAGGGAGAGGGACACATAGAAGGACACAGCTTGACAGACAGACAAAATGACATCCAATGTCTTACCAAGAACAATCCCAGTCAGGAAGACTAACAATAGACTGATACCAAGCCAAAACCCTCTGTGTTGTCACAACTTAGAGGGTCTGTTGGGGAGTTCTGATTATATCCAGTTCCATACAACAGCTCAAATAGACCAATCTCCAGAAACCAGAAAGTTGTTTACCTCCAAAGGTCTTTTGATTTAGTGGTGTGCCAGGTGTCCATGGTCTGGCTGTGGGAATAGCAGCAAGACCAAGGGGTCCCATCATCTATTAAGATGCCAAAATGGCAGTGAGGATAAGATGGTGTTACTTAGATCTAGTATACATACTTCAAAACCACAATCTTCCTGAAGTTCACTTAAGTAGCTGGGCTTACAGACATGATTCACTGTGTTCAGCTCAAGAGTTACCATTTTCTTAAAGATAAAATATATTATACTTGCTGGGCACTGGTGGCTCACACCTGTAATCCTAGCTACTCATGAGGCTGGATTCTGAGGAATGCAGTTCAAAGCTATCTCAGGCAGGAAAATGCATGAGACTCTTATCTCCAATTAACCACTAGAAAACTGGAAGTAGAGCTGTGGCTTCAAGTGGTAGAGCACTAGCCTTGAGCAAACAACGTCAGAGAGGGTGTGGGGGCCCTGAGTTCAAGTCTCACAACTGGAAAGAAAGAAAAAAGAAAGGAGGGAAAGAAGGAGGGGAGGGGAAGAAGAAAGAGAGAGCGCACTATACTAATCTATCAAGGAATAAATGAGTGGAAAATGCTAGAGGTGGAAGACCAGGATTTTCAGAAAGGTATTATTAGCTGACATGGTAGTAGACCTGCTCCAGAATGAAACACAGCTGTCAGAAATGTTTCTAAAACAAAAATAGAATAAACTATCTAGACTAGCACAGCCCCAAAGGGTTTTCAAAAAGATTTCAAATGCTGTAATTGAATTTCTGTATTCTTTAAAAGAATTGGATCCAATGACACCCCAATTCTCCACAATTCATGTGCACTAATAGAAAGGAACAAAGAACAAAAATAACATAGTTCAAATATTTCGTGATTCTAATTACCAAGTCTTTGCGGTGGTTTCAGTAGTTTTAATAAATACATTTTTATCAGGATCCTCCTATATTGTAATTTTGACAAAAAGAAAATTATCCCAAAGTCAGGGGTGTTTTACTCCTGAGAAGCTGGTCAATTTTGGCGACAGAGGTGGGAAATTATTTCATCTGATGTTTACTCACAGGTCTAACAGAATTGAATTATTGTATCTCTCCAATTCTCAATAATCTTCTGGATGTTCCATAGAAACTGTCAAGAAAACTGATACCTCTGGTTTCAAAGAATACACTAGATCAACAGCACAGGTGACTGAAAATGACCAGTGATAAGTAATGCTCAAACTTGTCCAAGTTGCTGAGCCAGAGTCCTGCAATCACTGAGGCAAATAGCATGAATGTGGCTGAGAGTGGATGTTCCACTATAATTGAATAGCCTTAGGTCTCAGGAAAGCCACCCTCCATCCTAGGAGATACCTATGCCCTAAGAGGGCAGGACTAGACAGTTCATTCTCAGGACTTTCAGGCAAACCCAAGAAATATCGAAGGAGAATGACTTCTCTGCTTGGCTGGTATTCTAGGAATCTTGTTGTGAAGCAGAGCTCAGGGGTTTAAATCCCGAGCTCTGAGGACTGTGGCTGGGACCACTAGGTAGCTGTGGGCATTGGTGATGCTGGGGATGGTCGCTTAGCCTCTGCAGTGGTTGTGATTTCTGACCAGCAATATTCGCTTCTCCTCCCTCCTGGAATCTCAAGGGCTGAGTCCTCTGACTCCTTTGTGACCCAGTGGTACCACATGGCTAGTTATATACAATGAATTGTGGGAAAGACATTCTATGTAGCTTCTGGGCTGTACCATTTAATACCCAGAATTCTTTCTTGCTGCTCTGACACAATGATCGGCCACATTCAAGATGGTGGCTGTCCCAGGTACCCAGGCCCCAGAGTACCTCGATTTAATGAGCTGTGTCCTATGTTGCTAGACATGTAGCATAGGAGAAATAGACTTGGTTGTGTTAATCCTCTGATATTTAGAGTTTTATGTACTTCCACAACTTAACCCTGATTACAATGCCTCACTAAATCTTAAGTTTCTTTATCTGAGAAACACAAGCAAATTATGGAATCTCTTTTCTAAGGTATTTATGAGAGCTAAGCAACAAGTACTTAGAACATAATTCTAAATGTATTTTGGTGCAGATAATGATGGTGATGATGGTATACCATTTCCCAGCTTGGTATCTACTAACTTACCTATTTCTATCAAACAGGTTTTTTTTGTCATGTGTCTTTGAGAAAATCACTTAACTTCAAATTTCAGCCAGTAGTATGTTCTAGTAGATGAGTTGCAGATTAAATTTCTAGCTTTAAGATAATGTAACTTCATTAAGGATTGCTTCAGAAAACCCAGCCTGATATTTCAAAGATATTTCTATTGGTTATGGAACAAATTATAGAGTAATGCTAAGTATTCTCTTCTCATTTCCATCATTTTCTTCCCATTTACAATTTTTTTGTATCTCTCCCCCTCTTAAGATTTCTGCCCAGAGAATCACACCTATAAATTCTTATCTACAAAATGGCCTACTAATTAGGCACTTCCTGGGGACTCAGTGGTCTTGAACATTTCCCTGTTGTGTTTTCAGCAGTAAATCATCACCTGACTCCAGACCATGGCCCACCAGGGTCTTTCTGAGAATACAGTCTCCCTTTGTTCTAAAGAGGCATGAATGTAAAACCAGACCTGTCCATGGTATAGTACTAGTGGGAGACCAAAGGGAAACAATAGGTGAAAGAGGAAGAATATGTCTGAAATACTTAATGTACATGTGTGAAAATGGAACAAGGAAGTTTGTTGAGATTGTCTTGGAAGGAGGAGGGAGAGGAGGAGAGTGATGGAGGGCGTGAATGTGATCTCAGTACATCATATGCATGGATGGTTGTATCAAAATGACACACCATTGTATAGCTAATTGATGCTAATAAAATATACTTTCCAAAGAAGAGTAACCTGTCTTTAAGCCCCTTGGTCTTGACTCAAGGTGACCATCTCCATACCACCTCCACTGAGGCCTATTTCCCAATTTCTTCACATCAGGGCTTCTCCAGTCTTGATATATGGTCCTTGTCTGTTCCAAAGGCAGCCCTGCCTGAACTTGGTGATAATCAGGATGTGTTAACAGTCTTGATTAAGCCACAAGAAATGACCATTTTAAGGGATTTGTTTATGGCAATTTCTAATGGTTCCACCTGTTTATAGACCTAGTTTGTATAAGAGGGAGAATTTTATCTCATACATGTTGAGTTCCATATTGGAGTCTGTCAGAACCCTCATGGATGGCTGCTTCCTTACCTTGTTGAACTGGGGGAGCATGGTGGGGGGGGGGATTCTTGTAGCCTAGGAGGAGGCTTTCCCTCAGCTCTGCATCCACGTCGCACACATTTGCGCTGACTCTGAAAGCACCAGGGTGGCAGGAAGTAACACTGATTTCCTTTAACCTTTTTCAGATCGAAGACATCATTACAAAGATGCAAGATGACAAGACGGGGGGTGTGCCCGTCAGAACGGTCAAGAGCTTTCTCTCCAAAATCCCCAGTGTGGTCACAGGTAACGCTCTCCTCTCAAGGAGTCACTGAGGATCTGTGTCCCATAGATTGTGACCCCAGGGTGTCTAGGAATCTGTGATGAGTGGAAAGAAGTCAGTGCATTTCCTGAGTTACCCTTATCTCAGTTTCCAGAAAGAAGGTGTTCCTTGACCAATTATTGGGCCTAGCATGAGCAGCCTTTCAAGTGTGTCTGGGAATAAACAAGCCATCAGCTGACACATTAGCATCCAGGCCTAGAGAAGAGAAACAAGCACAGAAATATTAACAAAGTTATGTTAAAGCAGGATCTTAGTCTGGGTTTTCAGTTTTCTGAGACAATTACCGTTTCACAACGTAGTTCACGCTAGACTCAAACTCTTTATCCTCTGCCTCAGCCTTCTAAATGCCAGGATTATAGACGTGAACCATCACATCATGGCCATGCTGATGGTAACACAAATGTATGTGGGTCAAATGTTGTAACAGTACGCACCTAGAGTCAATAACTTTATTATGAACTGAAAAGCATGTAAGTTCAGTTGAAGTATTATTAGCAACTTTTGTCTATTCAGTGTTAATCTGGAGTTATTTATAGAGTTCTCACCAGCAGGCTCTCTGTCCAGTTGGAATATATGTTGTCAAGGAGGCATTGGAGCATGTGGGCAAGATTTTAAAGGAGTGTATGAGCTTTGAGCATAAATTATGAGCATATCAATGGTCTTAGAACTGTGAGATTTGTGAGTCCAGGCAGTGAGTATAAGTAGAACACACAGCCCGGGTCCTAACACATGGGATGGCCAATGTATATGGGTCAGCAAGGGACGGAGAAGAGAGCAAAAGAAACAGGAAGGCTTAATTAATTTCAATAAATACATTTAATAAAAAGCAAAGGAAGCTGGGTACTGGTAGCTGACATTTGTAATCCTACCTACATAGGACACTGAGGATTATAGTCAAAGCAGACCAGGTAGGAAAGTCCATGAGGCTCCTATCTCCAATTAACCATTTTGAAAAAGCCAGAGTGGAGTTGTGGCTCAAGTGGTAGAATGCAAACCTTGAGCAAAAATGTTCAGGGTCAGTGCCCAGGTCCTGAATTCAAGCCCCAGAACTTGCACACACAAACACATAAAAGGCAATCTGTATTAACTAACTTAATATAGGTATGTTTGTTTCTTTCATTCTTTCTTTCTCTCTCTTTCTTCCTTCTTTCCTTCCTTCCTTCCTTCTTTCTTTTTTCCTTCCTTCCTTCTTTCCTTCCTTCCTTCCTTCCTTCCTTCCTTCCTTCCTTCCTTCCTTCCTTCCTTTAGTTGGTCATGGGGCCTGAACTCTGAGGCTGGGCACTGTCCCTCAGCTCTTCAGCTCAAGGCTAGCGCTCTACCAGTAGAGCCACAGCACCACTTCTGGCTTTTTCTGCTTATGTGGTGCTGAGGAATTGAACCCAGGGCCTCATGCATGCAAGGCAAGCTCTCTACCACTGAGCAACCTTCCCAGCCCATAGGTATGTTTCTTTATCCAGTATACAGATGTTAAGAAAGTAGGAATCAGGGCCAGAAAACCTAAGATAGGTTTTGGACATGTGACCATTGAGACTTTGAGAGTAATCAGGAGGTCCTGGCCTGGAACAAATTACAAGAGATGGATAGAAGTCCTAGAGAAGAGCTATGGATTTGAAAGACACAAAAACCTAAGTGATGACAAAGTTTCATATTTTCATCCACAAACTATGCATTAATTTATCCCCTATCTACCTAGAAGATAATGTGCTACCCCACCACAATCTTCTAAGGTTTTGAGGAAGATTCCTGTTGACATGTAAGGACATGTAACTATCTTCACTCCTCCTATCTGGAGCTCAAAGCTGAATTCATACATGTAACTTGGATAATGCCCTTTGGTTCACATGTAAGTTAGACATATTAGGCTTAGAAAGCCAGTGAGGGACCGGGAAGGTGGCTCAGTGGTAGAGTGCTTGCCTCTCATGCATGAGGCCCTGGTTTCAATTTCTCAGCACCACATAAACAGAAAAAGCCAAAATTGGTGCTGTGGCTCAAGTGGTAGAGCACTAGCCTTGAGCAGAATTGCTGAGGGACAGCGCCCAGGCTCAGAGTTCAGGCCCCATGACTGACAAAAAAAAAAAAGAAGAAGAAGAAAGAAAGAAAGCCAGTGAGACAGGAATGGACATGTTTAGAAGAAGATAAGAGGTGGGAGATAACCTTAGAACCCAATCCCTCTCTTAAAAGTGAAGGTTTAAGAATTCTAGGGGATGAGGGCTGAGAAACAAATGTTCCTAAGGGGAACTACATGGTAGACAGAAGTAGAGTAGAAATGAGAATCCAATCTTACATTGCAAAAACACAAACAAACAAACAAAACACCTGAAGCTCATTGGCTTTGGTGGAGGAAGACTTAGTCATAAGAAATGCAAATCAGGTCCTGCCATCTTACCACCCAGAGATTTGCAATTTCTGAGCAAGGTATCCACAGGAAGCGCATCTCATGCTCTCCCTACCATTCCCCTGTTAGGACAGCAGGCCAGTCTTCAGACCCTTCTCTGAGTGGTAAGTAACAAAGATGACAGTAGGGGCCATGGTGGTGAGGTGGCTGATTTTCCACTTCCAGTCCACAGCCCTACCACCCCCTCTACCTGCTCTGACTGACAGACAAACCTGAGCAAGACTTGGACTAGCTTCAAGAGTCTTTGGAGTTCATTTCTTCCAAGCTACTCTCAGAAACACCCTTTTCTAGCCTAGAGAAATCTTCAGATCTAGTCTCCTTTATCTCTGCAGACAGGAAAATTGAATTCCAGAGTCGTGATGCAATGTGCTCCCAAATCACATAGCTTGTTAAGAGACAGAACCAAAACTATTATCTGGATTCCTCATTGCAAGTTTCTCCCATCACCTCATGCTGAGATTTATCTCCTTGAATGCAACTTGTATTAAAAGATATCAGGTGCATTTCCTCTAAACAGATGGAAAACTTGCATAGTTGGTTAAAAAAAAATACAAGATTGTCTCTACAGCCTGTATGAATGGGAAGTCTGTGTAACCCCTGACAACTCCAGCCTCTATTTTAACAACCTTCAGCTCTCATTCTATCTCTGGCCCACTTTGACCTTGGAAGTCTTTTTCCTTGTAACGAACCGAAACTTGCTTGCCCTCTTCTTTCTTTGATTTATTAGTCTCAGTTCTGCCTCTTATTCATCAGCAAAGAATGGAGGGATAGATTTGATTAAAAATTATGCCCACCTACCTCTTCCTTATGAATTTTTATTGTACAATTTTCAGAAAGTATTCCATATATATTTTATGCTACTAATCTCAGCATAGATGTCCATCTCTGGCTTTTCCTAGTCCATCTTTTGTTGACATGAGCACTTATAAGTATCATTATTATGGTCTCTTGGCAGTACAATTGGAGGCAGCTTCAAGCTACCTGTGGGACCTTAAGCGCCTGGTCACTAGCCTTGTTGGGCCTCAGGGACCTTGAGCGCCTGGTCACTAGCCTTGTTGGGCCTCAGTTTCCCTGCATCCAGATTAAATGTCATCTATCCTGCTCTGATATGCTGTGGCTCTTCACAGAATATGTAATAAGGCCCGTCTGAAGTTCATGCTTTCCCCTTTTCCTCTACATGTTGTACTTGTGTCTAACCCTAAGTTAACTCAAGGCACCACTTCTCTTGGGATATGATTCTCCCAGATCGAAAACAAAAGAGCCAGATGAGGAAATCTGAGAATTATTCACAGTCAACATTGTCACTCCCCTGCTTCTATATTGCTGGAAGTAACATGAACTGGAAAAATAATTCAAAATGGAGATAATTTGTGGAGTTCCTATAGTAAATAGATTGAGTCATAGTCCCTGAAAATATCATAGCCTAGTTCTTTATATCTGTAAGTGATAGCTTACAGTGAAAAAGAGTCTTTGTAAATTACATTAAGCTTCAGATGGGGAGAGTACCCTGGCTTATTAGGATGGGCCCTAAATGCAATCCTATGAATCCTTATGAAAGAATCAGAAGAAGATTTGACACAAAGAGAGGAGAAAGTTAAGTAATTTAGAAGACAGATATTGGTGTGGCCACAAGCCAAAGAATGCTAGCAGCTACCAGAAACTTCCCTAGAGCCTCTAGAGGGAATGTGGCCCTGTTGTTACCTTGATTTGAGCCTTTGAAACTAACTTGTGGCTTCATGCTCCAGGACTATGAGCAAATAACTTAAGCCAGAGTTTGTGATGACTTGTCAGAGCACCCACAGAAAGCAAAAACAGTACCCCTCCCTGCGCCAACATGGTGTCAAGGGGAAGAAATGCCAAGGAAGGTTTAGAAAATTAACATATTAACTTATAAAAGAAGTGATCAAGAGCTAACAAGTAGTTTTCTCCCAACGTCTTGGGAAAATTTTGAGAGCAAATTGAATTGATATGCATTAAGGTAGGTCAGTCTTATTCAGACTAGTCAGCTTCTACTTACTGATATTATAACATGAATTTCATTTGTCTTGATGTAATTTAAAATACCTCTAAACTACATTATCCTGACCTATCATATTATTCTTATATTTGGGACAAGTTAAATAAATTAATAATACAATATCAATGCACAATATTAATTCAACATTAATATAAAAGACAATCTATTCTAAATTAGAATGCCATAATTTATTCATATAATGTTAAAAACACATGGTGAGAAGTGGCATTTTTATATCAGGAGTGCTTCCCTTGCTTTGAATATTTTTTTTCTAGCTAGAATTTTAGAAACTTGTTGAACCTATATAAATACCCTTCACAAAAGTAAAATCGTGAGTCCAACCTTACATTCAAATCCACATATATCCACATCGATAGTCAAACTTATTTGGAGATTTCTGCCTTGAAGAAGAGCAGATTAAAAAATCAGAGGTATTTTCTGGATGAGAACAACTAGAAATGCTGAGAAAGAAAAAAAAAATCAGCATGGTGTCATTGGTGCATTAACGAGAGTGAAGAATGGAATGAAATTGCTGGAGTAAGATTTGTGACAATGTGGAAATCCAAAGGCTTTCAGGGAGGTTTTTCTCCCGGAGACATGGAATAAACCAAGAACAGGACATGTGAATGGGACATTTACAGCTGCTTGTTAACAATTCATGGAATGAGGTCAACAAAAGTTAGAATTTGAGAAGCATGGAAGACAGAGGTCTTGATAAATTCACACTTTGTATTGAGCTGAGGCTGCAATCTGGGAGTAAAAGTAAAGTAAAAATACTCAGCCGCTCAGTGGACTAAAGGCCAGCTTCTAGAGAATGAGCTAAGGTAGAAAATTATAAATCCTTCAAATTGAGAAAAAATGAATCAGGATTTCAGTGCCCCTGGGCAGTTGAAGGAAGCAAATTAACATATTTCCTGAAAGCAACTAACCTTATGGTAGCCATCATAGCATCTTTACCAATGCATTTGCACATTGCAAAGTGAGCATGCAATCAGAGATAAGCAGACACATAAAGAGATAAGTTAACATGAATGGGAACTAGTAGAAACAATGAGTGATAGAAGTAAACTCAATGGAGTTCCAGATATTGAAATTATCATACACTGAATCTAAAATAATGACTGCAGCTATGTTCATGGCAATAGAAGATGCAAAAGAAAAATTCAGCAGGGCTGGGAAGGTGGCTCAGTGGTAGAGCGCTTGCCTTGCAAGCCTGAGGCCCTGGATTTGATTCCTCAGCACCACATAAGCAAAAAGAAAAAAGCCGGAAGTGGCACTGTGGCTCAAGTGGTAGAGCGCTAGCCTTGAGCTGAAGAGCTGAGGGACAGCGCCCAGGCCCAGAGTTCAGGCCTCATGACCAGATCCAAAAAAAAAAAAAAAATTCAGCAGACAACTGCAAACCACTAAAAAAAAAAAACACCTCATGGGCTGGGAATGGAATGTAGTTTAGTGGTAGAGTGCTTGCATAGCATGCATGAAACACTGGGTTCAATTCCTCAGTACCACATAAACAAAAAAAAAGCCAGAAGTGGCACTGTGACTCAAGTGGTAGAGCGCTAGCCTTGAGCAAAAGAAGCCTTGATCTTCTTTTGACCAGGCCCTGAGTTCAATCTCCATCCAGGACTGACAAAAAATAAATTACCTACTTTGGTCATAGTTGACATTTTTACCAAGAGCGTGTGTTTTATAACTTGAAGAATTCATGTGGTAGAAATGGGGACACACACACACACACACACACACACACACACACACACACACACACACACACACGTGTGCACACACATTAAGCAAGGCAAAGATAATCAGGAGACCTAGCTCAGTAGACTGTGCTTCTGGTTGGATTCCATGATGTGTCATTTGCACGTGTCATTTGTCTATCACCTCGACATCGATACCCGTCCTCAGGCACACTTGTGCCAGATTTAGGACTTATTCCCCTATGGCTAAACTTTATTTTTGTCATGCATCTCCCTTTCCTCAGAGCTTGTGTGGATGGGGGTGTAGTGACTTCAAGGAAGGAAGGTAGCCACTCCTCTGTACCTGGCCCAGGCCCGGGGCCATTTCCCAAGGATGTCATCCCTTGCATAGCCTCATTCCTCCCCAGCCTCTTCCCCCCAGTTGTTGTCCTGGCCCCAAGGCTTCTTAAGTTTCCACGGTCGAGCTACACTGCCTGGTTTAGAATGTGACCTCTACTCATTATGGCCTGAATGCCTTGTACACTTCACTTTAATCTCTTTGTGCCTCAGTTTCCTCGCCTATAAATTAGAGCTATGAATAATAATACATCTGCTCATATTATCACTAGGAGGGTTAAATGAGTTAATATGGTATATATACATATATATTATATGTATATGAATAGTGCTGCTCATGGTACATAGTAAAAGCTATTTAATGTCAGAGACTCCTGTGATGGGTGGCAGTAGCTGGATTGTTACCGTTCTGTTATGTGAGCTTTATATTAGTAACAACAACAATAATAATTACAATAACCATTGACAGTAAAACATTGCTGCTATATCACTGGAGCTTGTCTTCAGAAACACACAAAATATTCATCTTGCCTTTCTTACCTGTGAGATCTGAGTATGTGTGTTAGACTTATTCCTTCTCTATCACATTAGGACTGTAGACTTAGGCTATGGTGCAGAGATATGTGCTTTTCTAGCCACCTTAATTACCCTTGAGAAAGGGAAGGGCAAAAATTATCTGTGTTCTGGATGCTTAAAACTGTGCTCTAGAGTCAGGCAGCAGTGGCTCATGCCTGTAATCCTGGCTACTTGAAAGTCTTAAGATCTGAGGATTATGGTTCAAAGCCAGCCAAGGCAGGAAGGTCTATGAGATTCTTATCTCTAATGAATCACCTAAAAGCCAGAAATAGAGCTGTGGCTCAAGCAGTAGAGCACTAGCCCCGAGGAAGAAAAAAATCTCAGGGACAGCACCCAGATCAACCCAGTTCAACCCCCAAGATCAGAAACACACACACACACACACACACACACACACACACACACACACACACACACACACAAAACCTTACAACTTTGCTTTATTAAATGCATGGCAGGCATCCTCCTGGTACCTTCTTCAATGCCCTGCCCTCCACCACCTTCTATTCCTTCTTTGCTTTGCCTTCCTTCCCCTTAGGCTGGAAGGCTTAAGAGAACAAATGTCATTTTGAGTCCTGCAAGCCAAGGAGTTTTCAACAGAGGCAAAATCAGTAAGGACAGAGCATCCTGGCTGCAACCTGGGGTGAAGGAAAGGTAGCGAGGGCAATTCCCCTGAATGAATTCATCAAGATACTTCCCAAGCACATTGGGAACACTTTATAAAGACTCAACATCCACAAATTAGCTGTATCCTTCATGGTCCCTAAGCCAGTACCCAGACAGGACGCAAGGCCCAGGAAACATCTAGAAACAAATTCCTGAGTGGCACAATTGTTTACCACCCCCCACAAATCCATGTTACATTTGGCTAGGTGGGGGGGTGGGGGAGCTTGTGGGGAGAGGGATGTTTTTTAAGTATTTAGAGAAGAAAATATATTTTTCAAGACTGAATGGGAAGGCCATACACTCAGTTTCTATCAAGTTTGTATGCTTTGTGTAAATTAATGAACATGAAGAATCCCATGTGCATAAGAATCTAGGAGTTATGTGAGTTAGCAAGTTAATTCACAGATTCTTCTGATTCTATTGCATATTCCAAAATTAACCATAAAAGTCAAACTAGAATTTGAAGTTAGTGTCCAAGGAAAACACACACTGGATAAACAGACTTACACAGTTTAAAGACTCAGCAACAGCTGGTGGGAACAGCAAAGGGAAGACAACTGGAGAAAAAAAATTCTTAAAGAAATAAATGGATCCTTAAAATAGACCAAATAAAGCAGAAGAGTATAAAGAGCCATAGTTCCTGATGGAAAGCAAGACTTTCTACCCCAGCCACACCATGCCTGCAAAAGTCTTAGAGAAAAAGAACAGTGGCACAAATATGAAAGTTTTAGTTATAAATTTTAGTTATTGTATACAATGACAGTTAGAGGATATCTTTGTTTTGTCATTCATGAGTCTTGAACTCAGGGCCTGGGTGCTGTCCCTGAGCTTTTCCACTCAAGGCTAGTGCTCTACCACTTTGAGCCACAGCTCCACTTCTGGTTTTCTGGTGGTTAATTGGCGATAACAATCTCATGAACTTTCCTGACCAGGCTAGCTTTGAACAGTGATCCTCAGATCTCAGCCTCCTGAGTAGCTAGGATTATAGGTTTGAACCACTGGCACAAAGCTTTTAAAAACATTTATTTATTTATTTATTTATTTATTCATTCTTTTTTTTTGGTGCTGGTCCTAGCATTTGAACTCAGGGTCTGAGTGCTGTCCCTGAGCTCCTTTTGCTCAAGACTAGTGTTCTACCACTTGAGCCACAGTGCCACTCCCAGATTTTTCTAAGTAATTTATTAAAGGTAAGAGTCTCATGAACTTTCTTGCCTGGGATGGCTTTTAAGCACACTCCTGAGATCTCAGCCTCCTGAGTAGGTAGGATTACAAGCATGGCTTCTATAAGATACCCTTGGAAGGAAAGGAAGGAAAGGGGAAAACTTCTCCATCATTCACCAGAATGTTCATTGTTTTTTTCTTCTGCAGACACACTAATTTATTCTGATGGGAATGCTACATTTCCAAATTCTACTTTTACTTGAAAGAAAATCAAACTTTAAAACAAAAGTTGCACACTATGTTGTGATTGCTGGAATGGTTAAGAATAACAGCTGTCATGACTTTGAAAAGTCGTTAGTAATAATTGGGCAAGGTAAACGGGGTGGGGTGTCTGTCTAGCTTTTATTAAGCATCCATTTTACTTGAATTCATAGTTACTCATCTCTTGCTTTAGAAAGCCACAGCCTAACTCACTTCTGAGACTGGCTTTCCTCATGGGAGTGGGTGGACCTCCACGCCTCTAGGGGGCAAGATGTAAATCCTACATGTCGTTTATGTCACAGCCTCTATTGTGTGCTTCGCCTTCATAGCGTTTGCATTCACATACTCAACTGATATTTTCCTGTACCAAGAAGTGAACTTCCTGCTGAGGAAGGCACCAGGTGTAGGGGCAACAGAATGGAAAGCAAGAATAGCTAGCCTCCTCTCCCCTTGCTGAACTTAGAATCTAGTGGAGGAAAGAAAAATGAACAATGAAGTGTGCATTGGCATTCAGAGGCAAGGCACACAGGAATATGAGAGATGGCCAGAGGAGACTGCAACAGGCTGACCTGTAAGCTTTCATAGGAAAAGTGAGTTGGTATTAACCAGGTAGAGATGGCTAGAAGAGAGACATCCAACCCAAAAGAACACTATGTGCAAAATCCCTTTTGTGGGAGTAAGTGCAGCACGTAGTTGACAAAGGACAAAGAGTTGTCTGTGGAAGTTTCTGGCAGCCAAGAGAAGAGGCAGAAGGTTTGAGCAACGTGGTTGGTATCAGACTGGAGGACCAATAGGAGTTTACTCTTAAAAGCAGTGGTTGAAACCCTTGAAGGTTGAAAATGAGAGTGACATCATCAGATAAGAATTTCCACAAGGGGTCACTGTAGCAGTGAGGGTTCAATTAGAAAAGCTCTGTGTGTGTGTGTGTGTGTGTGTGTGTGTGTGTGTGTGTGTGTGTGTGTGTGAATTATAGAGATGTACAAATGTCTGTGAGTCCTGGCCCATCTAAGTAATGAGTGGGACACTGGAGTCCAAGGTCTCCATCCATCAGCTGATACGTGTTTAATCACTTCTGCTTAGTCTTACAGTTAGCCTGATTCCATTAGTGTGGTAAACAAGCTGGCGAGTCCCTTGTCCCTGCCCATTCACAGTCCGTGACTCGAGTGTATAATGTAAAGGGAGAGGCAGCCAATCAAAGAGCTGTGCTAGCTAGTCTTGGTGACCAATTCCATTGTAACAATTGGTTCTCTGTAGCCCCTTCTGTGGTTGTGGAATCTATGGAAGCAGACGCCATCTCAGGGCACTCTTTGGGGGCACTTAGGTCACGCGATGCCTCCGTGGCCCTCCTTCTGCCATCGTCACAGGGAACGGAATAGGCTTTTTCTCACACTCTGTGCCTCAGCTCACCTTTGAGGTTGACCATGTATGTTTGTCAGGGGACTGACCGTGTGTGATAATGGCTGCTGGTCAAGCCATCGATG
Source organism: Dipodomys spectabilis (assembly GCF_019054845.1). Lineage (NCBI taxonomy): Eukaryota > Metazoa > Chordata > Mammalia > Rodentia > Heteromyidae > Dipodomys > Dipodomys spectabilis. The sequence continues at coordinate 21,540,076 of NW_024870834.1, read as the reverse complement.
TCACAAGCTGGAAGGCCACAGGGCAGACAGAGAAGGAAGGTGGACATGAAATAGGAGCCCCCCCTCCCCACTGTAGGAGCTGGGACCTAGGATGTCTGTTAGAAAAATCATGTCGGTTCTTGCTGCTTCCTGCGTTTGCAGAGTTGTCAATCAGGGATCTCTGGATCCCAGCATCCCTCAGAGTCAACAAAGCTGGAGGCAAACCGAGGGGAAGATGGAGAATTGCAGTCCCAGCTGTCACCCCACCCAGCGAGATGAGCAGCACATAAATGACCGCATGTGTGAGTTTCGCAATAGCTACTGCTACCCAGGCACTAGTGGCTCACGCCTGTAATCCTGGCTACTCAGGAGGCTGAGATCTGAGGATCGTAATACAAAGCCAGGCCAGGCAGGAGAGTCTGTGAGATGCTTATCTCCAGTTAACCAGCCAAGAACTAGAAATAGAGCTTCAGCCTTGAGCTGAAAATAAAAATCAAGCAAGAGCCTGAGAACCTGAGTTCAAGCCCCAGTACCAGCATAACAACAACAACAAAACAGCTACTGCGTTTCCTCCCAGCCTCTTCTTTCATATACAAATACCTCTCATGGTCTATCTTAACTTTCAGACAACAGGTTCTGGGAAGGTAGTTTGGCCCAGCCATCACAGCGAGCCACCAAGAAAGAATGGGTAGGCCTTCCAGATTTCTCCCTGCCAATCCCTACCCTCGTTTCTTGGGTCCCAGTCTCCCTGTAGCCTTTCCACTCCACTCATCCTGGCCACTCTGGTGTCTTGGAGAAACAGGGAGAAGCCCTAAGCTGCTTCTAGTCCGCCAAGGTCGAGACACAGCTGCTCATCACATTGCAAGTGTGATCAGCAGCACAAGTGCGGGTAAACACATGACTCTCCCACTGGCCAGGTCAGAGGAAGCCTGACGGAAGCCCCGCCCCGGCACGGCCTGCTCAGGAAGCAGTGTGCAGTCACTGCCTTCCTCATTCCACCGCTGTGGTGGGCAGGCAGCTTTCCCCCTTCCCCCTGATCTGGCACACTTACTCATGTCTGGCTCCCACTTTCCTGAGAGTGTTGGGAGGCCAGGATGAACCTGGAGTAAGAAATCCTGTGATGCAAAATGGCCTTGGGGAATAAAGCTACGTAGGTGCCCATGTAGCTCAGTGGTCTTCAATTGTGATTGCCCCCCACAGAAGCACAGACAGAATTTGGTGATGTTGCCAGTGCCCATTTCCCCCCACGGATGCTGGGGGGTGAGGCCTAGGCATCCATCACTGATCATGTTCCCCAGGAGACTCTAGCGTGCAGCCAGGGTCTAGAACCAGCGGCCTCAACTCATCCTCTTGTTCTCAGAGAATGAGGCGAAGTCATAGAGAAGTTAACTGTGCTGCCTAGCACTGGGCACAGAGAATGGAACCCGAGTCTCCTAACTCTCTCTCACACATTCCTTCCCCCTGCGGACCCTGCCCTGCCTGTGGAACAAGACCCAGAAGTCAGGGCCGTGGTCTGTGCTAAGCCCTGGAAAGGTAGAGATTCTGAAACTACGTGTTGTCTTTAGGAGACAGGCAGCAAGCCAGGTATTTGGCCATTCACTCATGCTTATGAAACTTTAGACACCACACATAGCTCTACAGGCTAGCCTTCGCCCACAAGCTGACTCTCCAAGTTTACCTGGTCCTTGGGATGAGAAAGAAAAGACAAGGCTAGGAATTCATTGTCCAGTGAAATGCATTTCAGGGTGGTCTGAGACATTACAGATGAGCCTTCAGAGCTAACAGATTCTGAAAATGGAACCATCTTAGCTGCAATATGATCCAAGGTGAAGGAGAGGTAGAGAGAGATTGAAAGAGAGATTGAGAGAAATAAAGATGGAGAGAAAAGAAGAAGGAAGAGGGGGAGGAGGAAGAGAAGAGGAAGGAAAGAAGGAAGGAAGGGAGGGAGGGAGGGAGGGAGAGAGAAAAAAGGAGGAAGAAATGGAAGGGGAGGATAAGGAAGAGGAGAAAGAAAGAAAGAAAAAGAGAGAAAGAAAGAGAGAGAGAGAGAGAAAGGAGAGGAAGGGGAAAGGGGAAGAAGGAAGAAGATAGAGAAGAAAGGAGAGAGAAAGATGAGGAGGGGGAGAGAGAGAAAGAGAGATGGAGGAAGGAAAGAGATGGAAGGAAGGAAGGAAGGAAGGGAGGGAGGGAGGGATGGAGGAAGGAAGGAAGGAAGGGAGGGAGGGAGGGATGGAGGAAGGAAGGAAGGAAGGAAGGAAGGAGAAGAGGAGGGAAGGAGCAGAGAAGAATGAGGAGGAGAAGGAGAAGAGAGAGAAAGGAGGAGAGGGAGACAGACAGAGAGGACTATGAAGCCCCTTTCTTAGAGAGCACTACTTTCCTCTAGGGTCACCTGTGTGAAGCACAGGAGCAGTGACCTTTCCAATACTAGGTCATTAACATTCTCTCTTGGGAGCTGAAGCACAGGAAAAGGGCTCGTGGTGATTTGGCTGGGCCATCTCATGGCCACTGAACACATCAAGAGCACCGTCACCCTTGTTGCCTTCCTAAGGTGGGCATTTCTCATACTGTGTTAAGTAGGGAGGTAGAGCACGATATACAAAGGACCCCTAGTTATGAGCCCTGAGGCCAACTCTCCAGCCTCTCGGCTTTGCCTTCCAATTCCAGGTGGCCTAGGAGACTAGAGTCCTGAACGCTTACTCTACATGAGATGCATCTCCTCAAAGAGTTGTGTTTGAGCTTGGCACCATGGCTCATCCGTGTAATCCTAGCTACTAAGGAGGCTGAGAACTGAGGATCATGGTTCAGCCAGCCTGGACAGGAAAGACCATGAAACCCATATCTCCAATTAACCACCAAAAAGCTGGAAGTAGAGCTGTGGCATAAGTGGTAGAGCACTCGCCTTGAGTGAAAAAGCTCCCAGGCCCTGTTCAACAGCCCCAGGACCAGCGCCCAAAGAAAAACAGAGCTATGCTTAAATCAAGGTTTAACAGACTGACTCATGTTTGCTCATCTCTAACCACTTACTATTTGGAATTTTCAAGAGTTCTCTTTTGTTGTTCCAACCTAGTTGGCAGCCCTATCTTCTAAAAGACTGACTCAAAGCCATTTTAGAGCAATTCTGGGTATTTCTGCAAAGGCCTACAGATTCCCAATGGTGCTCAGATGTTTTTTAATCCTTTAGGGTTTTGTTAATAATTGCATTTTCAATATGTAATCTTTTCCATTCATGTGGGCACACATACGTGCCTGCACATGCCCACATATGTACACACAGGTACAGGGGCTTGAACTCAGGGCCTTACACTATCTTTCTCTGGCCTTCTTACCCCCCCCCACCCCCCCCCCCACCCCCACTCAAAACTGTCTACCACTTAAGCTACAGCTCCACCTGTGGCTTTTTACTGGCTTATTGGAGAAAAGAGTCTCACAGGGTTTTCTGCTCTGGCTGGCTTTGAACTTTGATCTTCAGATCTCAGCCTCCTGAGTAACTAGGATTACAGGCCTGAACCACCAGAGCCTGATTTTTCAATGTTGCTTCACCTAGATGACCACATTATAACTAAATACTGCAAGGAGATTTCCGGGGATTCACAGTCCTGTGACTGCAATGTCATCAAAAATGACATCATGTATCTTTGCCAGGTCTGTCTGGCTGTCTTTGGACAGCATTCATCTTGCTCTCATTTTATGTGCCTGGACTGTCGCTGAGTACAAAAGTACAACTTCTGATTTGCCCTGGGATTTCCTAGTTGAGTGACACTTCTATAGACCAAGCGTCTCATTCCTGCAAGTAGATATTAAATTGATTTGGCTTCATAGAAGTGGCGGAGTATATCAGCGTCACTGCTGTGTGGTGTGGCCGTCTAATGATAGAAGACGGCAATCAGTAATTGATTTCTGCCACTGAAGCCATGGCAGGCTAAACAGAAGGTTTTACTATTATTCAGAAGGATGAAAATGATTGGAGAATTGAATCGTGCCAGGGCAGCTGTGGTGTGGGAACCAGATGCCTTACTGGCTGGTGTCTTCTTTGGGCTCCATCTTGGTATATACCAACTTGGGATGCCTCAAGAACATAGAACAGAGCACAGAATGATTCTTACTTTGGTGGATCAAAAGTTTCAAAGTATTTAAATCATGTATGTTGAAATACATGTGGACCCATTTTATTTATTTATTTTTTGTTGTTGGTGTTGGTCATGGGGCTTGAACTCTGGGCTTGGGTGCTGTCCCTCAGCTCAAGGCAAGCGCTCTACCACTTGAGCCACAGCACCACTTCTGGTTTTCGAGTGGTTTATTGGAGATAAGAGTCTCACAGACTTTCCTTCCCGGGCTGGCTTTGAACCGCAATCCTCAGATCTCAGCCTCCTGAGTAGCTAGTAGTGAGTGGTTCCCCACTCACTGGGTTATATAAGGTAAGCACCAGATTTGGAAAGAACCAGAAGGCTAACTGAGATATTGACCATCACTGCCTGTCTACTGAAAGGCTGCAGATGGGGAGATGGTCCCTACTATCAAGCCTGGGTGAGTCAGTCATTCATTGATCACTCACCTGCTTTTTTTCACTTGGCCATCACTTGCCTGGAATTTAGGGCCCTTAGAAGGATGTGGCAGCTGAACTGGGAAAGATGATTTAGGTCTACGTGGGAGTCACAGAAAGACAGGTAAAAGGGTGGAGATTAAGCAATTTTCCCTCCCACTAGTAACTGAATTCCCTTTCCGGACCCTCTGGCGCCCTCTATTGCCAGTAGGATGTTTAACAGCTCTTTCCTGGACAAGCACCAGGACTGGGATTGGCCCTGGGTTCCAGTCCCAGCTGTGCTCCTCACTGGCTGGATGGCCTTGGACTGGATACGTCATGAGCCTGTGCCAACAGGAATGCATCCCAGAGTAGCAGGGGCCCGTGGGCTGCTGTGAGGCTGCAGGAGACCATCTCTCCGAAGGGGTGTTTCGCAGAGCAGCTGAGCTGCGATCAGACCTCCACAGCAGTTCATTATTACTCCCTTCCGTTGTTGAGGGCAAAGCTTTGCATCCTTGGGCACAGAGGGCTCTTTTTGTTTTTAGTTTTCATAGTACTGGAGTTTGAACTGAAGGCCTCACACTCTTGCGTGGTGGTTTTGCTCAAGGATAGCACTCGAATTATAACCACTTTGGGGTTTTTTGTTTGTTTTTGCTGATTAATTGAGATGAATCTCTCCAGTTGCCTGCCCAGGTTGGGTTTAAAACTTCGGTCCTCAGCTCTTTGCCTCCTGAACAGTTGGGGTTACAGGTGTGAGCCCCTGGCACCCAGCTGGCATTGAGGGTTTTAATTGGGATCTCTAGGGATGTGCTTTGTACTGGGACAGTGGTTTATCGGTATCCTAGAAGAGTTGAACCCTTGGAGGCAAGAAAGCGGGTGAGCTCATCCTCCCTCCCACGGCTCTCCTGCCTGTCCTACACTCATTCCCTGGCAGGTCAAGCATGCACAGAGCCCTATTCCCCAGATGCAGGCGGCATGAGAGGTCGAGGCAGACGTAACCTCATTCCACTAACGCCAGTGTCTAACTTTCAAATTAACCTCTTTGCCAGCAAACAGAACCAAGAAGCGATAGAAAGGAATTAGCCCTAGATCACAAAGCTGGAAGAACAAATTTTCCCTGAAATCACTCTACAGTAAGGTACAGACAGATGGGGTGGGCTTAGTGGTAAAGCAACCTACACCGAACTCTAAGCCAAAAACACGTCTCAAGCTTCCACCCTGGAAGAAGCCTCAAAACGTAATTCTTCTGCTCTTTCTGCCTTGGTCCCTCTTGCTTTCTTCTTCTGTCCTTTTACCTCTGCAGAACAAAGGGCAAGTCTGCTGAGAGAATGCAAGGCCAGGAGTGGCCAGGTGGATGGCAAATATCATAGCACAGAGATAAGAAGGCCGGCTGGCGCCCAGACAGGGCGGAGGACACTGCAGTATCAAATCATGCAATTTAGCAAATGGCCAGTGGCAGGCTGAAGCAGCGGGTTAATCTGTTTTCCATGCCCTCCAGGCCTTTGCCAGGCAGAAGTTTGCTTGAGTCCCCAGAGCCTCCAGGAGAAGCTATCCTAGATTGTATTTCCCAGCCCACTGGAGGCATGAACAAGTAAGACCCCAAGTAAGGACATTTGCTGGCTGGAAAGAACTTGTGAGACCTTTGCATGAGTGGGAAATCGTTGAAATACGATTGGAAGCTAGCATTTAGGGAGAGCTTGTTCGGCTAGGTCCTTTTGCAAGCATAGATGCTAGCTAATTTTTTTTTTTATCTTAACCCACGTATCCATCCACATGACAGCATCTGGTCATTAATTTCATTTTCATTGTGGAAGTAGGCAATGAAGGCACAGAGATGTCTAGAAACTTGCCCAAATCCCCACAGCTAAGTGGCAGAATCAAGGCTAGGAACTCAGGCCAAACTAATTTCTAATTTGTATCTTTTGGAACTCCACATGTTAAAGCTGACATGTTAACTTGAAAGTCTAGGAATACTTAAGTTCAAGAAAACCCCTTACATAGCTGTACAACTAAAGGTTTCATTTTGACTTTACTAGTAGCCTCTGAAAATGCTATACATGACATCAAACAGGATTCATATTGTCCCTCCAGAGCCAAGAAATTAAGCAGTATTAGGCATGCCAATGATAATTAATTTAAACAAAATTTAATTATTGAAATTCCCATCCTGAATTCCTGCGGTGTTGTTTTAACAGGAGACGGCTGTCTGCAAAAAGCATGTGGTTTTCAAGAGCAACAGTGCCTCTATGTGGTAACTTTGTGCATGGCATGTCAGGAGCATTTGAAAATAAGGCAGTAAACAGTGTGTGGCCTAAGCAAGATCTCTACACAGCCCCATAGTACTTCTGCTTTCAGCCAACAGACTGTTTCTATCAAAAAGATGAATGCAGTTAGATGTTCTATGCATACTGAGATTCTGCTTTAAGATGGGAGAATCTCTTTCCTGGGAAACCAAGAGAACAGCAAATCGTATGTGTTGCTGACGGGGAGGGATAGGGCTAGAGAGGAAGGAACTGTGGGACAGAGTGAGGATCAGCCAGCACAGAGGTGAGGGGTACAGAGGGCTAGAAGCAAGGAGCAAGTGGAGGATAGGACCTGATTTTTCTGGTGATCAAAATGAGGGGACATGTGTATTATCCTGTGTCTTAGTCAAAGGTGACATTGAAATAGCTCACTTTAGGCAAACTAAATAAAGAGCTTTCAGGCAAGAGCAGAATCCCCAGATCTGCCCTGATGCCTTTGCTTTCCACCACAGGCAAACCTGACACACTGTTGACCATAGGAAAGCTTATTTCTCCTGACCCTGAGTTAATGCCCTGAGCTGTGAAGTGCTGGCCCCCTAGAAACCTCTATATCCCATCCCTGGCCTCTAATGGGGTAAGAGAAGGGAACAAGCAGGGTATTCGAGACCCAAACACCAGGTTCCATTCCCAGCTTCAGTGGGGTGCCAGAGGCTGAGGTGCTCATCGATGGCAGCCTTCATCATTCTGCAATGCTCTGTGCATGATGCATCCCTCTCCCAGAACCTTGTATTTAGCACCCATCACCAGCCTGTGCACATGCGGCCAGTGCCCTTCTAAACTTATTGTGGTGCGGATCCTGCCAGGACCACCATTTGAGAGACGCTTCCATCTTCATGGTTAGGGTCTGATGAAGCATTCTTAGCTTCGCGTGTGGCCAGATGAGTTGATCTGAAAGGACCCAGACCAACGTGAGTTGATCCTGAGGGACAAAAGGGAGTCTATGACCAATCAATTCATTCTAATCTTCTTCCAGGGTCACAGGCTAGCTTTTGAAGGCCAACTTCTTTGCCAGCTGAAGTGCAGACAGAAGTTTATGAAGGAGAGAGTTAAAGATGGTGGGGGCAAACAGATCAAGCTGATCCTGAAGAAGGGACACTGAAGAGGAAGAGGAATGAGAGGAAAAATATCTTATATAGCACTTGTCTGGACCTGTAGATTTTTTAAAAGATATTATCATGTGTCCCCATGGTTGAGATAGGAAATGTTCCCAGACAGTGGTGCTGGTTGGGAAGATGGCAGAAATTTTGGGAGGCAGAACTTACCTGGAAGAAGTAGCGCACTGAGAATAAAAGTGCCTTTGAAGCTTAAATCTAGTCCCAAGTTCCTTTCTCACTCTCTGCTTCCTGTCCACTGTGAGGTGAAGAAACTTCTCTGTCACACATTCCTGCCACCATGATCTTCTGTCCAAGTGCCTGGGCCCAAGCAGCCATGGGCTAAGCCCTCTGGAGCTACGAGCCACATAAATCTTTCCTCCCTTGAGTGTGCTCTCAGGTTTTATTGTTAAGTCACAGCTACACAAAAGCAACTGACATAGAGAATTGGTACTCAGATGGGGATTGTGGCTGAGACCACCTGACAGTGTGGCATTTGGGCCTTTGCCTTGGATTTGTGGGAGAGACTTGAAAGAGTTTAGAGAAGCAGGCGAGGGAAAAAATTCACTAGGATACAGAGCTCACCGGATCATGTTGCAGAAGAGTGAATACCGACAGATGAGGACAGACGAGTCTATGGAGAAAATGAGGACTCTTGCGAACCAGACTTGAGGCCATTCGTGTTACTTTCTGGAGAAGACTTTGTCTCTGTTTTTATCCATGGCCAAAGACTTTGAGTGAAGCTGAACTTAAAAACAGTAGACTAATGAATTCGGTCTGTGGTAGGGACAGTACTGAATATGACTTTGGTAACCTTCACAGTGAAAATCAGGAGGGAGAGGCAGCAAGCAAAGTAGAAAGCTTGGATATGCAGTTTGGACATATAATGAGTGTATTTTAACATTATCAGCAAAGAAAACATGGTGGTTAAAGACATTCATGTCACTAAGCAGCAAACAGTTTGTGTCAGGATAATAAGAAAGATGTCTTAAAGATATCTTAGGATTGGCTTTACCCTCACCTATTACAGGATAAAGGTTGGTTTTAAAATACATTATTTATTTATTTTTATGCTGGTCATAGGGCTCGAACTCATGGCCTGGGTGCTATCCCTGAGCTTTTATGTCAAAATAATAATAATAATGTTATTGTTATTAGGGTGTCATACAGAGAGGCTACCATTTCATAAATCGGGTAATAAGTACATTTCTTTTTTTTTGGACAACATCACCCCTTCCTTTGCCTTTCCGCATCTTCCCCCTCCCATCCCTTCCACAAGTTACATAGTTCATTTTCCATGTAGTGTACTCTGACGAGCATGATTACCTTTGTTCACCCTTCCTCCCTCCCTTTCTGTGAGGAAAGACTTTGTGTGTGTGTATGTGTGAATAAACTTTTAAAGGTGCACACACAAGGTCATCCTGAGGCCTGATTCCCAAGGCCAAGCCACCCAGACACTCAGAGAACATGGCAGCCGTGGTCCACGTGGGCCTGGAGACTGCTTGAGCTGGTGGTAGAGCTTGGCCTCTCTTTATGTGATGTTGGTTTTGAAAATGTGCTAGGGCTAAGTTATGGAGCCAAGAAGGCGTCCACCCAGATGTCAAGGGAATGCCTGGGACTCTGTGTGTGTGTGTGTGTGTGTGTGTGTGTGTGTGTGTGTGTGTGTGTGTGTGTGTGTGTGTGTGTGTGTGTGTGTGTGTACGGGTCAGGGTCAGGGTCCCTGCAGGCAGCACCTGTGAGGGTAGAACGGATGCCACAGTGGCCATCTCCAGATGTTGTAGATACAAGGAATGTAGAATGTCTTCAGGCAAAAGCCATCTTCCACTAGTGGGGCCAGCCCAAGAGAGAGGCCAGTTGGGCTGCAAGTGGCAAGGTCATGGTGTGCATTGGGGGGGGTCCCCCAAGCCCATGTGAGTTCACAGCAGGACACCAGGGGCCCCAGATGCCAGAAGTCCATAACAGTTTTCTTCTTGCTTTGGTCCCAGGCCTCCTTTCTATGCTCCTACGTTTCCCTTTTGGAATGAGCCTGTTTGCTCTGGGATATGGGATCTTGGAAGTGTGTCATTTCTTTTTGATTTTACTGGGGCTAACAGCGAAGACTTCGCCTTAAGTCTCAGAGGAGTCTTTGAGCTTAATTTTTGAACACTGTTGGGACTGTGAGGATTTGGTGGGGGGGAGGGGGGGCGCCCAGAGATGGATTAAATACATCTTGCATTATGAGATGGCCATGACTTGAATAGGAAACCTCCCGCGCTGAACACTTGGTCTCCAGCGGGTGGCGCTATTTTGGGAGATGTTTTTTTTTTTTGACACTCTGGGAAGTGAGGCTTCTTTTTTTAACTCCTGGGGGATGTGTGTCGATACCTTCTATGTACTTACTTTTTTATTTGATTATTGTGCAATATACAATCCTCTCTATTATTTGATCTTCTACATTATTTTGCCTTAACTCTTACATATCAATTACTCATAGGCATGCTTCTTAAGGAGAGAAAGCCTGGCTTGAATCCACTACAACAGTCAGTGGCTATGGTTTGTAAGACCCAGAAAATACCATCTAACCGAGGACACATTCCTTACTTCTACCCTGCTCAATTCGAGTTTCTCCTGGGTCTTCTCCATCCCCCGCTCACTCTCCTTTCTCTTCTTCCACGTGATTGGAAGGAAGGCGGTCAGAAGCCAGGGGACTGCCTGGACAATGGTCATACAATGGACATTGGCATCATCACAGATAGCCCACATTTATTAATCACTTACAGTATGCGGGGCTACACAGTAATTGGAGCAATTCAACAGGCTGAGATGAGGATCAGCCCAGGCAGAACAATCTTAGTTCCAATTAACCAGCAAAAGAAGCTGAAGTGGAAGTCCAGCTCATGTAGTAAAGCACCAGCCATTAGTGAGAATGCCAAATAAGAAAGTCAGGCCCTGAATTCAATTCCCTAGTACTGGTGTATGTGCATACACACGTGCACGTGTGCACGCACGCGCACGCACACACACACACACACACACACACACACACACACACACACAGAGTCTGTCTATGGGCAGAAGTAGTCTAGCTACAGAGCTAAACCAGGAGCATGTTGTGGAATAATGTAGCTTGCTGAGGAGTTGATACCCAAAGCTTTTACAATTCGTTTGGCTTTTTCTTAATTTTTACTTTTTATTGTTATTATATAAAAGTGATGTACTGAGGGGTTATAGTTACATAAATCAGGCAATGAGTACCTTTTTATGGATGATGTCACCCATGCCCACACTCTCCCAGATTCCCACCCGTCCCCACCCACAAGTTGTATAGTTCATTTTTAACTAGTGTCTAATTGAGTACCACTGCTGCATTTATTCACCCATGTCCCACCCTTTCTGTGTCCACCATGTTCCCCAACTTGGGTCTATTTCCTGGAGTTCATTTGGTTAAGTAGTATTTTTATGTATCAGAGGCACTGAGGCATTTGGCTTTTAAGATAGGCAAGCTACCATGTCTGTAAGATGTGTTGCACAAGTTACTGTCTTCACTCAAGCTGCTATATCAAAAGTACCACAGACTGGATGGTATAAACAGCTCAAAGAAGACTAATTCTCATAGTTCTAGAGGCTGGAGGCCCAACATCAACGTGCTGCTAGCACATGCAGTATCTGGGAAGGACCCCTTCCCTGGCTAGGGAAAGCAGACTTCTTGCTTTATCCTCACAAGGCCATTGGAAACCTCTAGTTTCTTTCTTATCCTACAAAAATACCTATCTCTGGCTCTAAGCGTGGACTCTGGAGTCACAGGGTCTGGGTTAGAATCCCAGCTTTGCCACTTACTACAGGTTGTGTGGCTGCAGGAAGTCAGAGGACCTCCATCTGTAAATACTAGTTGATAGTATTGGTTTTGACAGGTTGCTGTGCATATAAATGAGTCAGTGAGTAGGTGTGAAGTGTTTGGAACTGTGTCTGACACCTACTAATCTATATGTGCTTGCTTACGTATTTGTGCCTTTGAATATGCCGCCCTCTCATCACGGGGTGCCACTTTACCTAAGTTCTTTAAGGTCCCGCTCAAGCTGAGTGTGATAGTGCACGCCCACAATCCCAGCTGCTTGGAGGTAGAGACAAGAGGACCATGAATTCAAGACCAACCTGGGCATAGGTACCAAGACTCTATCTCAAAAGGAAAATGCAAACAAAAGGGTAGAGGGTATGGCTCGAGTGGTTGAATCTCTAGTACAAAAAGAAAAAGAAAGAAGGAAGGAAATAAAATAAAGGGGGAAAAAAGCAAAGAAAGGAGGAAGGAAGATTCAGCAAATTCTGCAAGCCTGAAGCAGGGCCTGCTCCCATGGTTCCGGCAAATACCTCTAGTGCAGTGCCCTATGCACTAGTGGACAATCCCTGCATTGCCTGTCTCTCTCTCCCCCTAGTGGTGAGTATTGTAAATGCAGGGAACACACTTCTGCCTTTGTTCCCAATGTAACCTACTGAAATCCCTTGATTCACCTGTATGCAAACACTGACTTACTTGGTCATTCAAACAATATTGATCAAGCATCTCTGATGTACCACGCACTTTTCTTTTTACAAGCACCTGTTTGTGCTGAGCTGTAGATAATCTCTCTAGCAGGCTTTATATTCCAGCAGGTCAAAGGGAGAAAGTAGATTCTCAGTTATTGTTGCCCAGAGCTTGAGTTGACTGAGAGAAATACTAGAAATAGATTTCTCTCAAATTACAAGCCCTATTTTAGACACCAAACTTTACAGCTGAACTTAACTGGGCCTATAGGCAGGCCCAGCATTTCTGATTACTAACTCCAAGCTAAAATAAGCAGAACATAACATGTTCTGTCACAGAATTGTTTGAATCTGTGGACCCAGTACTTTGTTTTTTGTCAGTCTGATGCTTGAACTCCGGGTCTGGGGGCCATCCCCCCACTCTACCACTTTGAGTCCCAGTGCCACTTCTGGTTTCTGAGTGGTTAATTGGAGATAAGAGTCTCATGAGGACTTTTCTGCTTGGGCTGGCTTCAAACCACAATCCTCAGATCTCAGCCTCCTGAGTAGCTAGGATTACAGGCGTGAGCCGCTGGCACCTGGCACCACAGTACTTTTGACAATTGTTTTATGCCTAGGTATATTTCCTCAAGATGGATTTGGATTCAAAGTATTGCTAGTTCTATTTTGAGAAGAACATTTTTATTCTATCCTAAACACAGGGACTCTTCTGTTCATTTAATAGCCCACAAAGCAATCTGCAGTTACAAAGCCCAACATGTTTTCTCCTCCTTCCTTAGAACAGTAGAGCCCCCATTTCTGACTGAAAACAAAGTTGTTCCAGGCAAGAAACTCTTCTAGCTACCATTATAGCTAGGTATGGTCAGGTGACTGAGTTCTGGCCATAGATGCCTGTGTTTCTTTTCCAACACTGCCAGAAACTAAGAGACTGTACACAGTGGGAGTTTATTTAACATATCTGAAGGTGAAGTCTGGCCACATCTCATGGCTCCTTCTTCTGTCTTCAAAGCCAGCAGCTCTCAAGAACTTTCTTTGCTCTCCCTACTCTGTTTTTAATGTATCCCCTTCTCTCCCTGTGATTCCATTTGGCCCCTGGATAAACTCTCCTCCTGAGGTCCTTCATCATATCTGCAAAATCTCTTTGCCTGTGTAACATAACATATCTGAAATTCCAAGGATTAGGATGTGGGCATCTCTGAAGAGCGGTGAGTATGTCTATCACAGTTTATAAGTTGAATACAGGACTCTCAAGACGTGTTTAGCCGGATGCCGGCGGCTCATGCCTGTAATCCTAGCTACTCAGGAGGCTGAGATCTGAGGACCGAGGTTCAAAGCCAGCCCAGATAGGAAAATCTGTGAGACTCTTATCTCCAATAAACCACTAGAAAACCGGAAGTGACGCTGTGGCTCAAGCGGTAGAGTGCTCTCCTTGAGCTGAAGAACGCAGGAATAGTGCCCAGGCCCAGAGTTCAAGCCCCACAACCAACCAAAAAGACATGTGTTTAAAGGGAAGTATCAACTGGGAAGAGTACTCTTTTTCCCTTCTACCTTTCTTTCTCCTCTCTTGCTTCCTGAAACTGGGAAGTGATGGCTGATGCTTCAGCAGCCACTTAAAACCATGAGGGCCTTGGTAATGGAAGCTAACCACTAGGGTGGGTAAAGAGAAACTATAGAGCAATGACCCTATGGAGTTGTCTCCAAACTTCCTTTGTCAAATGCACTTCTATCTTGTGTATACCACTATTACTTCATTTTTTTTGAATTTTTCTAGAAGATGCAGCTGAGTCTAACTCCTCCAGGCCCTCAAATCTCTATCCAATTCTTTTCTTAATACACTGCCAGTGTGGATCTCCAATCCACTACTATGCCTAATAAGTAATCGGTAGTCAGCACAGACACACTAACTGCTGAGAAATGCCTTTGAAAAGTGGACCGTGCTGTTTTTTGTAATCTTACTGCCATCAGGCATCAGCCTTTAGTTCTGCCTTGTAGACTGAGCCATTCCACCTGAATACTAATCTGGGCTTTCCGTATATTTTTCAGAATTTTTTTTCATATAAATATTCCCTGGAGGATCAAGGTAGGCAGAATGGGCAATTGACACAAGTTCTAGTCCGGTGTGTGTTCTAGAGCTGTATGTTGGCCCCACTTGATTTTGTTTTGTTTTGTTTTGTTTGTTGGTTGTGGGGCCTGAACTCTAGGCCTGGGCACTGTCCCTGAGTTCTTCAGATCAAGGCTAGGTGCTCTAGCACTTGAGCCACAGTGCCAGTTCCAGCTTTTTCTGCTTATGTGGTGTTGAGGAATCGAACCCAAGGCCTCATGCATGCAAGGCAAGCACTCTACCACGGAGCCACCTTCCCAGCCCCTGGCCCCATTTGTTGAACATGCTTGCACTGATCTGCACACACAGAGCAGACAGAATTCCACACTGAAGAATCAGAAGTGGCTCCATTAAATAACCAAACACATCAAGCTCTTCACTGAGAAAAAAGTGTAGTGATGCACAGCGCTATATGCCAGTCTCTGTAAATTCATCAGCTGGTTGTTGAGAATCTGTGGTGTGGTTTCAGGACCGAGGTGGCCTGAGAGATACAGGGGTCCTCCTCCTTAAAGACCCCTATAGCAGTAGGGGAGAGGCAGAGCGACCAAGGAAGGCATATAACAGACCTTATTATTGGTGTCACTCCTCCTAAAACCCTGTAATTAGTGCCAGCGGCATCCTTTCACCCCTCCGGCCTTCATCCTGCAGCAATTCCCCTCCCCACTCTTTCATTATTCTTTAGTTAGACACTGCTTCAAATCCAGTCCTGCAACTGCCTCCTGGGGTGGGGCTGGGGTGAGGAAATGGAAGCAGAAAGAATAAGCTCCAGAGAGAGCTTGAGCTTACTGTGTTGTTAGTAGGAACAGGGTTTTCCCCATATAAGAATGTTCTCCACACATTCTCTGAACGAAAGCCATCGGTTGTCTGTTGGGCTGGCCTGGCTCAGTGACAGAGGACCGCCTGTCAGAAAGATGCCGGCCTTGACAACATTTCTCCCATCTTCTAACATGGAGGGATCTGGAATTAGAGTCATGTCTCCGTCTGCCCCAGTGTGCCTCCTGTGAAGCCATGTCCACAGCACGGCACTGGGCCACGGGCCTCCTTCCCAGAGGCTTCCGAAGGCCTGTAGTGATCTCACGTGAGCCATGCCACAAAACAAGGTCAAACTTATTAGAAATCAGAAGAGAACAGAGAAATCCTTCACCGTCTGTTTGGCTTGATCATGAGGCAAAAGCCAAAAGGTACCAATGGGTGGCAAGTATGGATTTTCCTGGAGCGGAGGCAGGAGTGGAGAAAGGGAAGTAGAGTCAGCAGGCCAAGTTCCAGAAGAACCCTCCGAAATGGCTCCTGGCTGATCTGAGTCCACTCTCCACCCTCTCCCACCCAGTCCCTACTCTGCTCAAGAAAACATTTAAAAATAGAAAAGAAAGCTGGATGCCGGTGGCTCATGCTTGTAATCCTAGCTATTCAGGAGGCTGAGGTCTGAGGATTGCGGTTCGAAGCCAGCCTGGGCAAGAAAAGTCCATGGGACTCTTATGTCCAATAAACCACTCAAAAAACCAGAAGTGGTGCTGTGGCTCAAATGGTAGAGCGCTTGCCTTGAGCTGAAGAGCTGAGGGACAGCGCCCAGGCCCAGAGTTCAAGCTCCACTTCCAATCCCCCCCCCCAAAAAATAGAAAAGAGATTCAAGAGTCCCCCACTTGTTGCCCATCAGCAATGGCCTACTGCCCTCGAGGCCAGACAGAAGCCCTCTTGCCTGTCCCCTCTCCATTGCATCCTGGATCTCCTCCTGCTCTCTAGATAGGTCAAGTTCCTTCCTCTCCCCATGGGGCTGTAGCATCTGTGGTCCTTGCGTGGAGGATGCTCTGCCACCATGTATTCACCTATACATCATTTCCGTATTCACTGGAGTGGCCGGAGGCCAGGTTGAAGGTGAGGGTGGAGGGCAAAGCCTGCATCCCCACTCTGGGGATACATGAGGTCATGGCTCAACAACCAAGGTCGTGCCTTCTGGCTGTTTATTTGTTTACTGCCCGGGCTCCAGTGGGAGGTGGTGGAACCTTTCAGAAGTAGGGGCTGGGGGAGGAAGTTAGGTTATTAGGGCATGACTTTAAAGCGGATTTTGAGCATTCTGGTCCTCTTCCCCCTCTCTCTTTGCTTCCTGGCTGCCTTGCTCCACCACCTACTCAAATACTGCCACTTTGCCTCACCATAGACCAAAAACCAAAACCAAAAGCAGCCAATAAATCATGAACCAAAATAAACCCTTCCTCCTTATGTTTGTTTGTCTCAGGCATTTTTTGTCACCATGATAGAAAGGTGACTAACACAGAGAGCCAGGGACCACTCTAAGTATCTTTGTCTACATCTCCTCATTTGAATCCCCATAGAACAGAATCTGAACGAACAGTTGGTCCTACTTCGTAGATAAGTAAACTGAGGCACAGACTACAACACCAGGCTCGCTGGTGTGGCCTGCCTGACATGCACATCTTCTGTCCCCAGGTTGGGGGAAGACTCCAGGGCTCTTTGTAGACTTTCTACCTTTCCAGCCAGCGTTCTGTGGAAATGCTTCCACTCTAGCAATGTGGTTGGGCTGGCTGAGCAGATTCCAGGTGAGAGGCTACAGCCTGGTGCCAGGGGACTAAAAGGAAGACCAGTTGCTCTCCCTCCCTGGCCCCTCAAGAAAGCCTCAGGCCACCCCACACCAATCCTGGGGGTGCAAAACAACCCCCAGGCCCCTTCTCCAGCCACCATGTCCCTTCCAGCCCTCCTGGAAATGCTCCACAACCCAGAGAAGGTTCCAGATGCTTTCTGATGAAGCCACCTGAGCACTAGGCATTAGCGCAGCTTTCTCCCAAAGCAGCAGTGGCTGTACTTATTTGTTTTTCTGTGGTTCTTTTCTTTTTCTTTTTAAATTTCTGTCTTTCAGTCCAAAGCCATCAGCAACAACAGTCACCCTGGGGAGCAGGAGCTACACCCTCTGTGGCCACGAGCCTCCATTTCCCCCTGCACAGAGGCCTAATCAATGTAGGCATCCCCAGCCTTCCCTTTAATAAGCTGATTGTTGAGCTAAATCCCGGGTGCTTACTGCCTGGTCCTGGATGCTTTTGATTGACAAAACTAATCTCTCCCCCACCCCCACGTCTGCCGGTGCCCGCATCCTCTTGCAAATCATGTACTCAGCTGCTGACAATTAGATATAAGACTTGAGATTCAGGCGCGGGAGGGTTATGAGGTTATGAATCAATGGTAGGGGCTCGGGCGAGATAACAAACCCGGGAGCCCATCTCAGACACCACCACAGCCCTCGGAGCCTCCTGCTTGATTTATGAGTTGGTAATAACCTCGCCAGGTCTCCTGCCCCTATTATTTTTCATAATGCACCAGGAAGCTTTAAATTGCAGGGAATGGGGAGTCAAGGGGCCGGGTAGGGCTGGTGGAGCTGGGGGAGGAGGGGAGAGCCTTTCCACGGCTTCCCTCAGCCCATTGTCTTTCCTGCTGCGTGGGCTCTGGGTGGTTGGTGGGGGGGAAGGGAGGGAAGGCAGTGCGGGGCAGGTGTCACAGGTTCCTGGAAACCAGACCTCCAAAACATGGTGCTGGCACCATGGGTATCACCCAGTGGTCCATAGTCAGTGTGACTGGTAACCTGTTCAGAGCAGGTCAGAATGGCCTGTGTGAGTGGATGCTTACCTATAGGTGAGAAGTGAGGGCCAGCGCCTTCCAGCTTGGAGGTGAAGGTTGAAGACTGTTGCTTTTCGACCTTCATCTCTGCTGTCTGCTTCTGGTGTTTACTAAGGAAAAGCAATGTTCATTGTTAAATTTGCTACCTAACTTTTTTTTTTTTTGGTGGTAGCAGTAGTGAGGCTTGAACTCAGTGTCTGGGTTCTGTCTCTGAGCTTTTTGTTCAAGGCTAGTGCTCTGCCACTTGAGCCACAACTCCACTTGCAGCTTTTTGGTGGCTAATTGGATGCAAGAGTCTCATATACTTTTCTTCATGGCTGGCTTTGAACCACTATCCTCAGATCTCTGCCTCCTAAGTAGCTAGGATTACAAGCATGAGCCAGTGCCCGGATCTAACATTTTTTTTAATGTTATTCTGTTGAGATTTCCTTTTTAAAAAATTTTATTGTAAAGGTGATGTACAGAGGGGTTACAGTTATATGTCAGGTAATGAGTACGTTTGCTTTTGAACAGTGTCACCCCCTCCCTCATTCTCTCCCAGTTTTTCTCCTCCTGTCTCCCATCCCACCAAGTTGTAAAGTTCATTTCCAACATAATATCTAGTGACTATCGTTGCTGAATGGGTTCACCCTTTGTCCCACTGTTTCTGTGCTTCTCCTTTCTTTTTATAAGAAAAGATGGATTCTTTCTCTCTTTTTTTGTGAGAGGGGAAAACAGTATTTCAGTGGATGAAAAGCCCTAAACTTTTCTTTTAAAACTGTGCTTGTAAAATGCCTGTCTAAGGTGTGCGGTTGGTGATTATGTGTTATATGGTATGTTTTGGAATACAAATATTGATGCATAAGCATTCATTAATCCCCACTTCTGTGCCAAGTGTTCCCTCCATGCCCCAGTTCCTATTTGGGTGATAAGGGTTGAGTAGTACCCTCCTCAAAATTCATGTCGAGGTCCTAAGTTCCAGAACCTCAGAACATGACTTTATTTGGAAATAAAGTCATTGTAGGTGTGAGTAGTTAAGGAAAGGTATTTGGGGTGGGTCTAATCCAGAATGATTCATTGCCCTTTGAAAAGTGGCACTTGAGCCAGGCACCAGTGGCTTATGCCTATAATCTTAGCTATTCAGGAGGCTGAGATCTGAGGATCTAAGTTCAAAGCCAGGTGGGGCAAGAAAGTCCGTGAGACTCATCTCCAATTAACCATCAGAAAATTGGAAGTGGAGCTGTGGCTCATAGTGGTAGACTGATACCCTTGGGCAAAAAAAGCTCAGGGACTGCACCCAGGCCTTGAGTTCAAGCCCCATACTCAACACACACACACACACACACACACACACACACACACACACACACACACACACACACACACAGAAAAACAACAGTGAGAAACATGGCTGAAGGTGTGGTATAGCACCAACCTAGCAACTATGAAGCACTGAGTTCAAACTGTAATACTACCACACAAAAAAAGAAGGAAAAGAAAGGGAAAACTTGTTCAGAGAGATGCACACAGAGGAGAAATACCATTTTAAGAGGAAGGCAGGAATCAGGGTGATATTTCTGTAGATCAAGGACGTTCTTGCAAGAAGACCATCAGAAGCTCACCAGCTTCCTCACCAGCTCTCCTGACATCGTGACAACAGACATCCAGGCACGGAAGCCATGAGAGCCTCCCCACTTGAGGTCCGGTGATGCAGCTCTGGCAAAGGAACCCAGAGAGACAGACACATGTGATCAAGGGGTGGCTATGGAATTCCAAGCTGGGATGAGTGTTCCCAAAGGAAAGAAACTTTCTCTGAAAGTAGAACCCCAGGGGACCTTGGCCAAGCCTGAGAGCATTGGAAGCTGTCCAAAGGAAGTTTGGGGGTAAAGGATGTACAGGAGCAGAGTAGAGAAGTACAAGTTAAGGGTGAAGGGGAGAATATGACTTGAGGGGATGGGATGGTAGAAAGCTGATCCACATAACAGAAGTGGAGCGGGGAAGGAGATGAGGATGAAGGGATGGGCCAGGACCAGCGCATCAGAAACCAGAACTACGCAGAGTCCATGACACTGGAGTGAGTGCTCCTGTCTGGCTTTCTGCCCTCACTTCTGGGAAGTGTATATCTAAAGGAGAAGAGTCAGAAAAGCTGCCAGGCAGAGGCCCCAGGCCCTTTGAGAACCTTGCTAGGCTCCTTCCTTTGCCTCCTGTCCAACAAGCTGACCATCAGTATCAAAAGACACTCTTTGGGGCCTAAAATGTAAAGGCAGGTGAATCCTGCAAGCTGCCATTCACGCTGCTGCCGTCTCTCAGCTGGGCAGAGGACTCGATTAGATGCTTGGCTCCAATACAAGGTCAATGAAACATCAACTCTACTAATAGCTAATGTACATTAGTGTTTCTTCTGGTGCCAGACACTGCACTCACTTTGCACACATGGAAGTTCCTTTAACCTTCATAGCCATGTTGACAGGTCCTATTATTATTGTTCTCTTTCCCTGTGAGGAACTGAAGGCATAGGGCAGGTGTGGGCCTGTGAAACTATGAGCCAGGGAAACCATGAGCCAGGGGTTATGAAGAGGGATTTGTGTATCCAAACTTGTGGCATTTCCCCCACAGTTGACATAAGGAAATAGATATTGGGGAGGGTGGGCATGTAGGGATCTTCGCAGGGCTCTGCAGTTTAGAAGGGACATACCATGAGTCACAGTCAAGTCTTCACCTATCATTTTTGTGTGTATATGAGCCAGTGCTGTGCTAGCCCAGGGCCTGGACTCTGTCCCTTAGCTTTTACACTCAAGGCTGGAACTCTACCACATAGGTCACAACTACACTTTCGGCCTTTTGATGATCAATTGGAGATAAGAGGGTATCATGGACTTTCCTGCCCAGGCTGGCTTCCAAGCATGATCCTCAAATTTTAGCCTCCTGATTAGCTAGGATTACAGGCAGGAACCACCGATGCCCAGCTAAGTCTCTAGCTTTCTGATCACGGTACCTTCTTGCTTCATATGCCCGGTAAGAAACATTGTATTTGCTAGGCCTTTGCAAGGAAGTCCCACACTCTCTCCGCCTCATATAGTTCCTTCTTCCTGCTAGATATGTGGTATGCCTATTCTTGAATCCCAAAAACAATGTCCTCTTAAGCTAGGCTTTCTCTAAGAGCTCATTGTTCGTGTATTCATTCATTTGCAGTACTAGGAACCAAACTAAGGGCCTTGAGCTCGGCATAGAGCCTTACCATTGAGCCATAACCCCAGCACTATTGTTACATTTTTAATTTTTTAACTAAGGCATAAAAGAAATACCTTTTTAAAAAGTCCTACATCCACACATCTACTCAATAGAGATAATAATCTACATTATATCATATTATCATTATAGTAGGATTATTCTGAAGCCTGTTGTAGAGATGTAAAGAATAGAAATTGCTCAGAATTGGAAGTCTCTCTTTGGCCCAAGGTAACATAAAGTTAACAATTTAAATGTATTTCAAGAAGATTTTCTTCTTGGTTTCTGCATACATATGGCATGCATATGTATATATACACATATCTATATACACACATATAGATATGTGTGTGTATGTATGGACATCACACATTTTCTCTATTGTAAAAGTGTCATTTTACAATATATGCTGTTTCCAGTGTGCTTTTTAATTTAATATACGATGTGTTCAATAAACATTACACGAATAAGCCATAATTTTATTTACTCAGCTCCCTGTTAGAGGACATTGGGATTGATCCCAATACCTGTTTATCTGCGGAAGGCATCATTGAAGTACACACAGAAAATGCAGCGCATGGCTGCCATCAATGGACTCCATGTACTCAAACGCACTAGTGACACCTGCATGCGGCGAAGGGATGCTCTGGTGTGTGTTGTGGATACTCTGGGAACACATTAAGAGATGAGCAACTTTCAGACAATGTGTTTGGGGGCCCTGTGGGGATAGAGGTGACTCTCCTGCACCGGTGTGGTTGTTATGGCATATCTCATCTTAAGTCCCCAACAAGGCAGCTGCTCTGAGGTAGGATCCCACCCAACAGTGGTGACAGAGGGTCAGCACTGGTTTCTATATGGAACGGGAAATGAATCTGCTTCAGGTACTTTGTAGAAGTAAAGAATGTTGGCGGGCGAGGCGGGGAGGGTAGAGATGGAGGGCAGGAAAAATGGAAGGAAAAAAATGCAAGTCTCCCGGAAACACAACAAATCAAAGAAAGGCTGGACAAATGGGATTGTATAAGGTTGCAGAGCTTCTGCAGGGCAAATGACATAGCTAGCAAGATCAATAGAAAGCCCACGGACTGGGAGAAGATCTTTACTAGCCATACAACGGACAAGGGTCTCATATCTAAAATATACTTGGAACTCAAAAAATTAAACCACCCAACAACAAATCCTCAAAGAAACAACTGCCCAATAAGTAAGTGGGCGAAAGACTTAAAGAGAAGCTTCTCTGAAGAAGAAAGAAGGATGGCCAATAGACACATGAAGAAATGTTCAACATCCCTAGCCATAAAAGAAATGCAAATCAAAACAACATTGAGATATCACCTCACTCCAGTTAGAACAGCAAAAATCAAGAACTCTAACAACAACAGATGCTGGAGGGGATGTGGACAGAAAGGAACCTTACTTCATTGTTGGTGGGAATGTAAACTTGTTCAACCACTTTGGAAAGCAGTATGGAGGTTCCTCAAAAGACTCCACATAGAGCTCCCCAATGACCCAGCAATCCCACTTTTGGGCATTTACCCAAATGATCACAAACAAGGCCACACTAAAGCTACCAGCACAACTATGTTTATTGCAGCATTATTTACCATAGCTAAGACATGGAACCAACCCAGATGCCCCTCAGTAGATGAATGGATCAAGAAGATGTGGTATATATACACAATGGAATTCTATGCCTCCATCAGAAAGAATGACATTTCCCCATTTGTTAGGAAATGGAAAGGCTTGGAAAAAATTATATTAAGTGAAGTAAGCCAGGCCCAAAGAAACATAGGTCCCATGGTTTCCCTTATTTGCAATATCTAGTATAGGTATGAGTCAAGCGGAAAAAGTCAGATAATGTGATGTTAGGAAAACGAAACCTCAAATATGTATTTTAATGTTTTTGTTTCTTTCATGCATGTGTTTCTAACGCATTTATAAGATTATTTCTTTGTTGCTTTGTATGTCCCTCCCCCACAGTGTAACCCCCGCTTTCACTATATTTGATGTCAGTATAACATGTGGAGGAGATGGGGACAAACAAGTCGTTTAAGGATTCAGGTGGACCTGTTGCAACAATGAGAAGTACAAAAAGTCATGTCAAAACCAGCTTTACAATGTCGGTGGGGGGGGGGGAAGGGGGGGTATGATTGGGTGGGAGGGAGGGGGGAGGCTGGGAAGGGAGGTGAAGGGTAAACAAAGGAGGAGGCTGCAATGCTTGGTAAGAAATGTATGCATTATCCTGCCCATGTAATTGTAACCCCTCTGTAGAGTATGTTCTCAAATAAAATAAAATAAAATTTAAAAAAAAAAAAATGCAAGTCTCTCTTTGGACGCCTCTTGCCTGCTTCGACCAGGTGGTAACTGGAGTCTCGGTAAGGGCATGATATACGTCAGGTTTCAATTCCTTGAGTGTCCTGAGGTTTGAAGGCACAGTGGTCTACTTCCTGCCAGATACTGGAAGGTGGTTACTCCCCGGTCAATCAAAGGAGGCCTGAAATTACACACACCCATGACAGCAAGAAGTTCGTTGCGCTTGTTACCGTCCACCTAACAGTGCCCACAGTGTGTGAGGAGCAGTGGTAGGGTGATGCCATAGCAGATTGAGCGTGAGGGACCAGGACAGTTGGGAGCAGTGTCTCAGACCTCACCTGGCCCTGGGCACAATCATACCAGCCCCGGTCACAATGGCTGCACCAGGCTCCAGAAACCCAGCTCAGTGCTTCCCATGTGCTAGGGGGGAGAAGGGGCTTTGGTGCGTTTCCCTCTTTACAAGAAAAGTGCTTAAACATGATTTTTTTTTTAGCTCTCCAGGGTTGGTGGACAGGGGAGAACAATTAGACCACAGACTGAGCCCTACAAACCAAAAGGGGGCAAAATCCCTAGACAATGGTGCTGCGGCTGGGGTCGGGAGCGGATATGATAGCAAGGAAGGAGTTTCAGTGTGAATGAATACTAATTAGTGACATGGATATTAATGATGACAGTAATTAACAGGGGAAAGGAAGGGCTGTCATTGTCCCAGGGTGAGTAATCAATCTTGGCAGGTGATAAATAATGGTTGAGCAAGCTCAGCAGAAAGATAATCCTCGGGCCCTGGGGAGGGCTGGAGTGAGGCTGGAAACCTTGCAGTTTCCAGGCAACCCACAGAAAAGAACTATTTTTCTTTTGAGGAAAAAAAAAAACCAGGTTACAGTTTCCCCCCCCCCCCCCCGCCACCACCATCCCCCCCAACACACACACCCCCAGTCCCCAATGTGGGATTATAGTTCTTGTGGGATTATAGTTCTTGTTTGATTTCTGCATTGTTCGACATTTCCTAGGACAAATGTTGAACTTGTGTAATTTGGAGGAAATCAACACACTCTCTCTTTTTTTCTCTCTCTCAAAGAATATGAATAAATGGAAGTATTTTTTTGACCCAAAGTTTAGCTGATAGATGCCATCTGGGAGCCAGGGCTGGAAGAAGCTTAGAAGTCCTGTTTTTTGAGGTTGAAATGTAAAGAAATGCTGAAGGCTGAACTGAGGGGATGGGAGCTCAGGAAGAGTGAGATGGGGTATGGGCAGCCTTACTGGGCAGTGCCTTCACACACGCACACACACACACACACACACACACACACACAGCCAGACAGAAATGGAATGTCTAGGCCCTCCAGCCTATACTGGTTCCTTGGCCATTGGTTAGATTTCTAAGAAACTTGACTTGTAGGGAAAGGGCACTGTTGCTTAAAATTCTCTGATGGTCTCCAGTCATCCATCTGAGAACCCAGCCCAGGAGTGGATGGAGCAGAGCATACTCTACCTCCCACTAAGGCCCCACACGTACAGCAGGATGCAGAAGTCTGAGAATGCCACCCCTGTGAGACAGTTCTCCATCAAGCACTCCACTTGAGGGGACAGCCTCTTTCAAGGCTGGGCATTACTGGAAGGTGAAATTGACCAGTGTTCAGAAACCTTCCAGGAAGTTGGACTTTTCACTGTTAAAACATGGGTTCCAAGTACCCTGTTTTCAAAAGGAAACAAGCAAAAGGGCGCATGTTCATGCAGTGAACCATGATGAAAATGGTGAAGAACTCCAGGCCGTATCTGAAGGACTGCTCTCCCAAAGTGGTTGTGTCTGTGTTTAGGTCTGCTCTTCTATTATCAAAAGGCAAAACTAAAGCCAAATGAGAAGTATAACCTTTTGTTAAGAGAAAACTGGAACAGGTTGCTTTACCGGTAGAGTCTTGGGAGTTCCAAGATACTGGGGCTCTTCTGAATCTCTTGTCCAAGTGTTTAGATGAGATGAGTATCAAATTGGGTTGAAGTAAATAAGTTTTGAAATTCTATTGACTCTTATGATTTTAGATATTAGTTAAGGTAGCACTATGTGCCTCAATAGATAACTCTCAAATTTCAGGGGATTACCACAACCAAGTTTATCCTTCAGTGGGATAAACTCAGTGGGAACATCATAGTTGGAGCCACGGCTCCTTCCCTATTATGGCTCTGATCAATACCCCAGATTCCCAGAGTCCTCTCTACTCAAAGATGGGGAAGGCAAGGGTGGGTGGAACGTGGAGAGCCACTGGCTAGGCCATTTCTGCTCACACCCCATTGACAGAACTCAGTCCATACCCAACAGCAGAGGAGCCAGGAACTGTGATCAAGCTTAGACCCAGGAGTAGACAAAGGAAGTTTTGCAGGATAGAGAGAAGTGTCTGACACAGATTCAGGGGTACATTGATCCAGGGTAGGCCCAAGCTAGAAGAAATGGGACAGCCTTGCAAGAACCTTGTCAGGAAAGGCAGGAAGCTGAAGAAAGCAATGATAAAATAATGGTGAGGATGAGGATGAGGATGATGAGGATTAGGAGGTAAGAGGAGGAAGAGGAGGAGGAGGAAGAGGATAACGCAGAGCTTCATCTGGCCTGCCTTGGGGAACTCATTGAAATCTGTATTCCCAGGAAGTTTCCTTAAGCTGCCCCCCAGAAATGTGGCTATAACCTGAGTCACCAAAATGAGTTTTGGGGGAAAAGGATATAATAGTAATGATAGAAAATACCAGTAGATAGAAAGGATTGATTACAATGGAAAACTCTTACTATCCCGCAGCTCTCAGGCTGTGTACTGATGGGAAATAGGGTTCTCTTAGCTAAGCCCCGGGGTTAAGCACCCACAAGGTCTTCAGTAGACACTGTTTTGTCATTGCAGGTACTGATGTTGTACAGTGGCTTATGAAGAACCTCTCCATTGAGGACCCAGGTAATTGACCTTTGACCCTACCTTTACCTCCCCTGGTTTTAATGCCAACGTCTAAATCAAGCTGTCCTTCTGTCTTGAAAACTGGATGCTGCAGTGTGGACTCCCAAGATGTGGCATCACCCTATTTACAAAATAAAAATTAATTTATTTTCTTCCCCAAATATCTATCTTCATATTTAAATCACCCTTTGAGGAAATGAGCAACTATTTAGAATGCCAAAGAGCTCAATACAATAGCGTGCGAAATGAGATGAATTCTCGTTAGCGGCAGGCAATTAAAGATAAGTTGTAGCCTGTCGCTGAGCAGCCTTCTAGAGCCAGCTCTTAAAATTAGATTGCCTGATCCACAATTAAGATGTTTAATTATTTGCAAAGACTCCTTCTGTTTTCTGCTTCTGCAAGAAGTGAAGGAATGATGGAGGTTTTTCTTTTTTTTTTCCCCAGCTCTAATTGTGCATTTCAATTAGACAAATTCTACTAAGAAAAACAACAACAAAACTCTGACTAGTAAGACACTTTGCAAATCTGTCCTCCCACCAGAAAGTAAACAGAAAAATGTGTTTTCACAGTATAACTAGGAGGAAAAAATGAAAATTGTAGATAAGTAAAGCTAATTATCCATGTGCTATTAGTGAATGCTACTTTGAATGTATAAAGCACTTCTTTGGCTCACTAGGGTGTTCTTGATCACTGAAGGTCACATTTATAAAGATCCACTAGTATGAATCTGCTTTGGTGTTCTTGATGGCTGTTGGGAGTGATTAGAACTATTTACTTCAAATTAAGTGGTCCCTATCTACCATGTTTTCTGAGGGTTTCTTTTCCAAGAGCCTCCCCTAGACATCTGACCTTGAGTTGTGGACCTTATTGGGAGTGGGATGTCTCTTCAGGCTTTCTAGTGTTTTAAATGATGTTGCTAATCTATTCTTGACTATTGGATGCTGGAATTTATAATTCAATTAAATGTACTTGCCAGAACTCTGAGACTCTGAAAAGCAGGTCATTCAGAGAAACAATGCTAGCCCACATTGATAACTAGCACAACACACACACACACACACACACACACACACACACACACACACACACACAAAATCTTAACTCTAGTCAAGTTCTTAGTACCAAGAAGAACCTATAAATGCTAATTCATCTAAGAGATAGAACCTAAACCCATTTGGCTGTATGTTTCCCTCATGCATCCTGGACTCATGATCCACTGTGACACCCAGTCTACATGAGCATCGGCCAGTTTAGTTCCATTTACGTGAAGCCAATGTTCCTTTGATTAGGATGCTAAAGGAAGGTAGTAGGGTTCTAAGACTATGTGTTTCTAGAGGAGATGAAGGAAGAGAAGGATAGGGAGGAAAAGAAGCCCCTAACTTAGCTAGTTATAGGTGAGAACCCTCTGGTCCTGGCATGAGAAGCTCTTGTAAAAGTTTCAGAATGGAGACAGTCATGTCTATAATGGTCTACCCTACGCATTAGAGTAGGCATTAGCCCTTGGGAGGATATCAAGGTGTGGGAACCACTTAGGCTTCTGAGAAGTAGCTGATGAGAAGTCATACCAATTCTCCAGCAGAGAATGCAGGGCAGAGATGAGGCAGACGAAAGCCAGGGAAAATCAAGCATATCCAATCTCCCTTCCTCCCTTCCTTCCTCCCTTCCTCCCTTCCTTCCTCCCTTCCTCCCTTCCTTCCTTCCTTCCTCCTCCCTTCCTCCTCCCTCACAGTATAACTAGGAGAAAAAAATGAAAATTGTAGATAAGTAAAGCTAATTATCCATGTGCTATTAGTGAATGCTACTTTTACTGTATAAAGCACTTCTTTGGCTTACTACCTTCCTCCCTTCCTCCCTACCTCCTTCCCTCCCTTCCTCCTTCCCTCCCTTCCTCCTTCCCTTCCTTTCTTCCTCCCTCCCTTTCTTCTTCCCTCCCTCCCTTTCTCTTCCTTCCTTCCTGACTTTATCCCTCCCTTCTTCCCTCCCTCCCTTCCCTCTGTTTCTTTTTCTTTCCACCTGTCACATTTTTAAGAAAAATCTTTTTCTCAAAGGACAGAGTAGGCGTTTTAGCTCCAGTGTTGGTAAAACGAAGTCCCCTTCTTATTGCATCTTGCTCTTTTACCCCTGAGATTGGGAGTACCTGCAAACAATGAAACTTCCCTTCTTGCTGGACTAGACTGGGTTTTTTGGTGGGGGGGGGGGGGTGATGGGGGTTGTTGTTGTTTCAATTTATTTAGGCAAATTCTCCCTATGCAGCCCAGGCTGGCCTCAGCTCACCATCCCACTGCCTCATCCTCTCAAGTGCTTAGATTAAAGGTATAGACAACCACTCTTGGCGCTCTTTGACCCATGGTTCTTGAAGCATACAGTTGGCCTTGTGTATCTGTGGGGTTGTATTCTTGGATTCAACCAACCTTGGACTGAAAATATTCAAGAAAAAATATTCATCTTTAGGAACCTCTGTAGATTTTTGTCATTATTCCCTCAGCAACACAGAATAACAACTATTTGCATATAACATCTCCATTGTATCAGATATTACAAGTAATGTATAGATGATTTAACATAGACAAGAAGAGATGCATAGCTGATTAAACAAATAGTGCACCATTTTGTATAAGATCTTGAGGATCTATAGCTTTTGACATCTATGGGGCCTCAGGGGACACATACATAGAATTTAAAAAGCAAAAGGGTCCTCATTAAGTGGATGAAACAAAACTCCACTCACTCTGACATTGCCTACTCCCGGAGTACACACTTCTTCCAAAGGAGAATAGTGAGTCCTAGGATTAGATTCAACCATGTGACAAAGTTTACAAGGAAAGCCAAAACAAATCACTAAAGAGTAAAAGCTTGTGAAATTAGTCACTGTTGGAGAGTTCCTGACTATGTCAAGTTCCATGTCTAAAACAATGTGTGGCAGAAGCATTTAGGTTTTTCTCTTTTCTCTCTGTTCAGGATAAACATAAATCTTTAGCTACCAGTGTGAATTTACGTCTGTCTGGTAACAAAGCCACGAGCTGATTGTGGAGAAAATAGTCACACTTCTGTCAGATTGATCCCGCTAATGTCACCACTCACCTCATTGTCCTCGCTTCAGTTTTCTGAGAAAGTGAAGTTTTGCCCTACTTGCTTAAGGCCACTGTCAGATCAGGGGTACGACCCAAGTCCAAAGTCTCTCTGGACAAGGAGGCTGCATGCTCATCCTGACTGAGGACAATCCAACATGATGAAGCGAAATCGATGAATCAGAACTGCCAGTGCTTATTGAGTGTTTGCCCTGTACCCGACAGGGCTGAATGCTTTATGTGAAATATCTCACCTCATTATACGCTAGTTCATCTATGCCAAAGCCCGTGCTCCTAACCATGAAACTAGATCTGGCTTGCTTCTGGAAGGCCTTGAAGAGTTGGGAAGCTAAATACTGTCAGATCCTCAGAGGAGGCCCAAATACAGGATGGTCTCCCCGGCCATCTCCTCTCTCCTCCCAATCCTCCACTAGGGGCAAGTTCAGTACTATCATTAACAGAGTCACTTGGGGATGGTGACCCTTGGCTTCTAGTTGCCCCCTCAGCTCTCCCAAGTAGGTCACACCTGAATAATCTGCTCTGCACCTCCTTCTGTCTCTGCAGTTGAAGCAATACACCTGGGAAGCCTCATAGCTGCCCAGGGCTACATCTTTCCCATCTCTGACCATGTTCTCACCATGAAGGACGATGGTACCTTTTACCGCTTCCAGGTAGGCCTGCTGGCTCTTCTCCATGAGCAATCTTTTTCCATTCTCCATCATTTTATCTCAGATGAGAAGCACCTACAATGACCAAGAGTTCCTAAGGGAGCAAGATTCACCCTCACCAGTACCAAGAAACACAAAGACACTTGGATCTGGCCTGTTGGATTGGCCTACTTAACTAGTAACAGAGTACCTTCACTGGGGGCCTACTATTTGAGAGGGTACTAGCTAAGCCCTTTGGGGCTATTGTCACTGAATATCATAAACTACAGTGCTTAGAAATACCGGAAATTCATTTCTCACAGTTCCAGAAGCAGGGAAGGCCAAGATCAAGGGGCTGAAAGATTCAGTGTCTGGTGAGGGTTTTCTCTCTCTCTTCCTTATATGGTGCCTTCTAGCTAGGTCCTCAGAGAATGGTAGGAACAAGGGATATCTTCCAGGCTTCTTTCATATCCCACCCATCTGATCACCTCTCCCATGTCCCATCTCCTAATACCATCACCCTGGGAGGTGTGTGTGTGTGTGTGTGTGTGTGTGTGTGTGTGTGTGTGTGTGAAGATTTCAGCATATAAATTAGGGCAAGCACATTCAGCTCATAGCAGACGTTCTGCACATATTTCCTCATCTATTTCGAAGAATGAACTTCTGGAAGGTTACATGACACCCATTGTACAGATGAGAAAACTGAGGTGCCCAGAGAATGAATGTGGCACTTAGAAAAGTCTAAACTAAAAAAGGTTGAGAAGGGGTTTCTTCAAATAGGCTAAAAGGTGGGCAAGGAAGAGAACCCAGCGATGTCCCAGGAATCTGTGCCAAGCCTGACATCAAGCCAGACTTTATTTTAGGATAAGAAATGTTTGCCCTGTAAATTAAATGTCACTCTTTTTTAAAAAAAAAAATTGCTTGCCTTGGATATCATTTCTCAACACCTAGATTAACATGCTGACGGGTCTCAGCTGCATTTAAGAACAGGAGAGAACTGGGTATAGAGTGGACCACCAGAGATGGGGGGTGGGGAGAGGCTGCCATTGGGCAGGGCCTTGCTGGGAGGAGGGGAGGGGAGGATGGGTGCCTCTAGATCCTGACATCTTGTGCTTTGTCACTTTTCCACAGGCTCCTTATTTCTGGCCTTCAAACTGCTGGGAACCTGAAAACACTGACTATGGTGAGAATCAGAGCCTTGGCCACACGGCCTTGTTCCTCTGGGGAGTGCAGAAGATAAGGTTTGATGTTGGATAACACAGAAAGAAGGGCCTTCGCCCTGCTTAGTGCTCTGGAATAGACTCCCTGCCCCAGGCACTGAAAGGTGGAGTGCACTGAAAGATGCAGTTCTTGAAAGACAGAAGGGCAAGGGGAAGCAAAATTCTTTCTATGGAGCCTGGAGACCTGGGATCCCATGCCAACACTTGTGACCTAGGGATAGAGTTTCAGGGCTGGCTGGATCAACTTGCCATTTCTCCTGGCTCCTTCTATTCTCACATACTTGTTAAAACTAAGAACTCATTGGTATGTTTGATGGTGGGAAGTGATGAAGAAAGAAAAGCAGACTGAAAATGAGTATACAGATATTTCCTCGCAGATAGAAAGCGGGTTAATACGTCCATGAGGCAATTGTCTGAAGAAATACTATCAGTCCTATACTTAAGGCCCAAACATACCACATCCCCTCTCAGTCCCATTTCTCTGAAGTTCCCAGTTGACCGTAAGCCCAGAGAAGGCAGGGCTGGTCACCTTGTACATTCTTAGATATTCCGGTGCGTGGCACATACCTGAGACAAACTGCTTCTGGGTAAATGCTTACCAATTATCCTGGTTCTTTATTAGAAGAGGTCAACAGACATTCCCTGGAAGTAGCAGAATTTGAACTTAGATCCACACAGCTCTCTTGCCCATTTCTTTCCTGATCACCTGTATAACGTGCCTGAAGGTCACAGCAGTAGTTCCTGTCCCTTTGCATGAGTTCCTGCCACTGAGGTGGCAGTCTCGTGTGGACTGGGGCACTCAAGTCACCCAGGCACTGTGGAACTAGAAACTGGTGGCTGCTTGGTGGAGTAATGGGAAGGTGTATGGCTGGTGGGGTCCAGGAAGCCTGTCTGAAAGACACAGCTTTGACTCGTGCATTTTAGGGGAAGGAGCCACTGTATGCAGTCTTGAGAGGGAAGCCAGCAAGGTTTGCTGGTTAGTGTTTGAGTCTGGGAGATGTGTGAGGGGCAAAGCCCTCAGGTTGCCTGTTCTGCTGTGTGTGGCCTCTGATGAAGTGGGTCCCATTCTGAGCCTCCGGCGGAGAGCCAAGCTGTGTCCAGACCAGTCATAAAACAAGACCTTTAGGACTGAAAGACAGCCCAGAGGGGCCCAAGTTGGTGTTTGAATCATTACCGCTCAGTTCTTTGTGACAGCATGTGCCCTTGTGAATGCAAAGTCCAGTGTTGTTCCAGGCTGTGGAGAAGGTGGGAGGAGGCTGGGCCCAGAGACCTAGGCTCAAGTAAAGCTAAAAAAATGTCTCTATCCCATCTGATACCACACACACACACACACACACACACACACACACACACACACACACAAGAGAATTGCTTGCCTTCCTCTACTGGTTTTCTCCACTTCAGAATCTCAGTGGGCAGCATAAACAAGGGTACAATTGACAGCTTCTCAAGTGATCTTGAATTTTTGTCTTCAGATCTGGTAGAGAAGTCAAGATGCAGGATATACATGTCTTCAAATTTCTGAAACAGTTTAATTTAAGAAATGTGTTTTCTGAGAGAAAATTAGACACAGAGGGCCAGGATCGCCAGCAACACAAACTGTGCGATCATGGCAAGTTCCCCTAACCTTACTGTGCCACAGAACCAGATTGAAATTAGAGCAGTTTGTTTACTTGTCTCCTAGGGTTGTTTGGTCGGTAGGTGTCACGTGGTAAGGAGTCCACACTCGTGGTGGGTGGTGTTTATCTCTATGGTGGCAACAGTTACACCAGGTGGATGTTCTTACCTGCATCATGGTAATGGCTGGTATTACTGTTGTTTAGGGTATGGTTGCTATCGGCCTTGTATTGTTACTACTGAAGTAGTGAAATATGATTATCACTGTGGTGATCCTTGCACCAGAAATAACATGAAAATGAAGCTAAGAAACCAGAATAGCTAGTCAGGGACTAATGGCTCATGCCTACCATCATGGTTACTTAATAGGCTGAGATGGAGGATCAAGGTTCAAAACAAGCCTGGGCAGAAAAACCCACATGACTCCATCTAAAAAATAATCAGCAAAAAAGTGGACTGGAGGTATGGGTTAAGTAGTAGAACACCAGCCATGAATGAGCCGGCCAAACGAGTATGAGGCCATTGGGATTGACATTCATTTCACAAATATTTACTGATTAACCTACTCTGTGTCCATTGCTATGTCCCAGATGTGGCCACATCATGATCTTGCCAGGCCAGCAAGCTTGGAAGGCTGCAAGAGGTAGCATGATGGGGCAAGAAGAGAATGGGTGCTCAGAAATTGCTGATTGTCAGTAGATAATGAGAACAGACTCAGTTTGGGGGAGCCATTGTAGATCCCCAATAAGGAGGAATAATTTGAAAATAATTCCCCTCATCTGTAAGATGGGGGAATAACGGAACCTGCCTCATAGATCTTCCATGCAGTGCTGAGTTACGGGGATATTTGACAAATCTTGGAAGTTGTGACTGACCCACAGTGAGCTTGGGATAAGGAGTCACTGCTGCCACCCTGATCCCAGCATCAGCAACTGCCTTAGTACTCCAGATGGTTCAATGGAGCCCTCATAAGAACAACTCTCTTTTCCCATTCAGTTCACTGATGCCACTCAGCTATGGTGCACTCACATCCTAGCCATGCCAGGGTACACGGAGACTATCCTAAGTGGAATATACAAACCTACCAAACATAGAAGCTCAGCATCCTGGCACACTGTAGAGTCTGGTGTTTGCCCTCGTGAATCAGGAGGCTGACAGGGAGCTGCCCTAAACCACAAAAGACTCAGGCCACATATCAGTTGCTCAAGAAAAGATCCAGATTTAAAATTTTAAAGGATGATTTCTACTGCATGTATATGGTTTTCACATCATGGCAAAGTTGAAAAACCATTCCGTTGAACCAAAGATCTAGGATTGTTATATATATGCCAACAGTTAGTGAACCTCCCATTATTAAAAATAACAGGTGAGCCTGACATAAACAGATTTGGGAACAACTACAGTTGACTCTTTTCAGCACCCAGGCTGGGGGTAGATGTGTGGCTAGCCCAGATAGAGGGCTGCAGGCTGGAAGTCTCCAAAGACACGTGAACTATCAGCAGGAAATTCTTCTGAGCAAAGGGAGGCAGCTGGTGAATCCAGTGAGGAGCTGACTACAGATCTCTCAGCATCCTTAAGCTGAGGTACAGCTCCTCTGGGTCTTTCTCTCTTTTTCATTGTGTTGATCATTCATGCCAGCCATCTCCTCTTTCTTGGATCATTCTCTTTGATATCCAAGAAGGAAGACACTGAAGAAGCAGATTTAGCAAGAGGTGATGAAGGTTGGGCTTGAGGAAGAAATGTCCCAGTGATCAAGGGCTAAGAACCCTTCTTTGGCCTGGCCGAGAGCCAACCCTAAACTATGCTCCCTCTCCACTGCTGTTCTCCACCACCTGGCAGGACAGGCCCAGATGCAGGATCATGGTAAAGTGGAGGACATAGCCTCTGTCCTTAAAGAGCTTTCAACCTCACTCAGAGGACAGTGTAGTCTGCACAGGGCCTCGGTGAACAGGAACACTAGTGCAGGGAATGAGGCTGTGTGAACGATCCCACTCATGGAGCTGGGTCTTCAGAGATTAGTATCACCTTATTAGATAGACACAGGAGCAGAAGAAAGAAGAGAGTGCCCTTCCATATAAAGGATACATAATCAAAAGAACGTACCAGAAGTTTGGTGGCCTGGCAATGCCCATGTGAGGGAGGAGAAGAGCGTAGCAGGACAAGCAGAGAAAGTATCATAAAGAGCCACATTGTCTATCCTAAAGGCCCTAGCCCTTCTCTGAGGATTCAGTGTGGGGCTTTAGGACCTGTGGGTTACATGGTCACAGACAGGAATAATCACACAGAGTGAGCGTATTTGATGTATAGCAGAGTGACAAGAGAGATGAGAAGTTACCAAGATTGGTAGACAGAGTCCTTATCTGACCCTGACCTACAGAGAAATCCCTGGAGGTCAAGTGTCATGACTTTTACTGATAAAATGTATTCTTCCAAGGACAGAGCTTAGCACACAGGAGGAGCTACTGGATGAATGAAAAGGGATGGATGGATGAATGATGGATGAATGGATGGATGGATAGATGGATGGATGGATGGTGGATTTATGATTCTACTGCACTGATGGCTTGATACAGTTGCAATTTCTCTTCTCCTCTCAGCCATCTATCTCTGTAAGAGGACAATGCAGAATAAAGCAAGACTGGAACTGGCAGATTATGAAGCTGTAAGTATAATTATTTCCAAGGCTTGATCTTGGAGAAGAGCAATCATAGCTGCAGTGCTATTGAAGGTTGTGCTTTCCCCCTGTTTGTCTCCCCCAGTCCATTTCAGACAGAGGAGAGGAAGTCTCTTCTGTTTCCTCTCCTTTGTCTTCAGCTCCTCTCATCACAATACAAATGAATCTTTACATAAATAACTCTGAAAACTCAACAATAAAAAATCAACAACTCAACATAAAAGTACACAAAGGAAGTCAGGCATGGGGCACACATCTGAAATGCCAGCCCTTAGGAGGCTAAGGCAAAAGAATTGTTGAGTTAAGGCCTCCTAGGATGGATAGGAGGATCTTGTCTCAAAAGAAAAATATAGACAAAGGACTTGAACATATATTTTACCAAAGAAAACAAAAAGATGATAAACAAGCATATGGAAAGATGTTCAACACCATTAGTCATTGGAAAGAAGAATCTGAAGTGAGACATACCTACATATCTTCTAGAATAACTAAAAAATGTTTTTAAAGTAATACTTAATCATATGTTCATGGAACAACTACAACTCTCCTGTATTACTGGTAAGATGACAAAGTGGTCCAGCTACTTTGAGAAATAGTTGGGACAATTTCTTGTAAAGTTCAACATACATTTATTACATGAGATAGCTTTATATCTGTTCAACAAAAGCTAAAATCAACCCAAATATATTTTGACAGGTGAATGATTAAACTAGGCATGGTTCATCTATGCAGTGGAATACTATTCTGCAGTAAAAAAAAAGTGAGTGGTTGATGCATACACACACACACACACACACACACACACACACACTGGATGTTGTTAAGTGCAAGAATCCAGTCCTGAGCCAGCCATTCCAGTTATACAAAATTCTCATAAATACAAAGGTATCATGAGGGAATAACAGATCAATGGCTGTGGTTATGGATATAGTTTATGTGACCATAAAAACATAGCCCAGAGGAGCATTGCAAGTGATAGAGCTATTCTGTATTCATCTTGTGGTCATGGTTATATGAATCTATTCATGCGTTAAAAATTCACCTCACTATTCTAAAAAGGAAAGTCTCTAATTTCCTGGTTTTAATTGTATCTTTGTGCCTGCTCTGGGCTTGATAATAGAAACAGAATATGAGGAAGACAAAATTCAGTCCAGAAAATAAGACAGGATGTATGTCCCAAGTGGAGTCTCTTTTCCCGAATTTCTTACCTCCTTCTTCCATCTTCCTTCATAAGCTATAACTCCTTATAAAAAGTTAGCCGGACGCTGGTGGCTCATGCCTGTAATCCAAGCTACTCAGGAGGCTGAGATCTGAGAATCATGGTTCAAAGCCACCTGGGAAGGAAAGTCTATGAGACTCTTATCTCCAATAAACCACTAGAAAACTGGAAGTGGTGGCTCAAGTGGTAGAGTGCTCGCCTTGAGCTGAAGAATGCAAGGACAGAGCCCAAGCCCAGAGTTCATACCCCAGGACTCACAAAAAAAAAAAAAAAAAATTAGAAGTCTCCCTCGGTATGTCTGCTCCCATTGGGCAGAGCCCAGAACCAAAGAACATATTTGTGAAGATTTACAGATCATTTAAAATATCTTTCTCCCAAACTGAACCTTAAATGGGTCACAAAGAATAAGGGAAGTTGGTTAAAATTTTTGTACTGTCCACTTCCATCTCCCTTACTCCTCCAGTGCAGGAGTTGCTGAAGGTCAGCAGCTATGGAAGGAAGTGCCAGAAAGCGAGAGAAGAGATAAAGAAAGGGAGCAAGAGAGAGAGGGAAGAAATAAAAGAGCAAGGAAGGGAGGGAGGAAGCAAGCAAGCAGGGAGAGGGGAGAGAGAAGAGAAGAGAGGATTCACTGTATATACTACAGAATTGAGAAAAATAAAGAACGGGTTGGTCAAAGATGTTGAAGGGATGGCACGGATCAAGATGTGTTGTATACACAAACTGTAAAATGGAAAAAATTGTAAATATCCTAAAAATTAAGAAAAGTGAGGATAGGGGTAGGTTGAGAGGGGCAGGTGAGAACGTTGAAAGGGATGACATTGACCAAGAAGCACTTTTGAATGGCAACTCCTTTGTACAATTACTTAAAGATAATAAGAATATTCAAAAAGGAAGAGAGAGAGGGAGGGAGGGAGGGAGGGAGGAAGGAAGGAAGGAAGGAAGGAAGGAAGAAAGGAAGGAAGGGAGAGAGAGGGAGGAAGGAAGGGAGAGAGAGGGAGGGAGGGAGGGAAGGGAGGAAAGGAAAAGGGAAAGGGAAAGGGAAAAAGAAAGGAAAGGAAAAGCAAGCAAGCTTGGGGATTTTCACATTAAAATACTGCTTAAAATGGTTAGAAATTTCAGCAACACTTTGTTGTTTCAATTATTTAAAATGTGCAAATTTTATTAAAATTTTCTCATTTCATGTTCTCTTGGTAGAAAATAAAAATTCAAACAACAAAGTAGAAAAAAGCAAGTCAATTCTCTCCCCTAACTCCATATATATTTTTTCTTTACAAATAAATATTATTATGTTGTTTCTTTTTCCAAACACTGATGTATTTGGGGAATCTTTCCAAAGTCTATAGCACTAGGCTGCCTTATCATTTTTAATGGCTGCCAAGTATTCTGTGGAATGACTGTCATCATTCGTTTTACTACTCCTCAATTGATTGGCATCTAGCAGTTACCAGCCTGGCTTCCCATGAACAGGGCAAGAGTCAAAGGGACAGGTTTTAGAAGTACTTACACACCAAGCCTTGGTTATAGCTGTGAGCTAGGTGTAGAGTACTGCGATTGAAGCTCCTTTTATATTAACAATCTCCTAATGAGGGTAATCAATTAGTGGTGACATGAGTTCTATGAAAATACGTAGTGTAACGCAGACCCCAGCCTTGCATTAATCAGGATTAGGAAGATCATTAGGGGGCCTGTCAAGCGCCCCTTCTCAGTGTCCCAGTAAGTCCGTATACTTAGAGAAAACACTTCTTTTTTTCCTCTGAAAGCTATTCTGGATGACTTTTCTTTCTGTTTGCAGGTTTTCCTCTCATAAACGTCCCAAACATAGACACTCCTCTTGGTCCACTTTGAGTCCTGACACTCCACTTCCCGCTTTCTCTGTCAGGTCCCCTGGTTCTCCTTCTCTACAACCTTCTGGCTCCAGCTAGAAGATGTCTTTTGAGAGACTTGCGCTTTGCGTTGCTCTTGGAGATGCCCAAAAGGTTGCAGAGGCCCTACCATTCCTTCCCTAATAACTACAAGCTGTTACTTTCTGTAGCCTTTATAAGAAGGGCAGTGTGGGTTGTGTTCTGTGTGTGAGGTTTTTTCTCAGTTTTTATTTGCATCAATCAGTTTTAGGGGTTTTTTTGTTGTTTTTTTTTTGGGTCTGGTCGTTGGGCCTGAACTCTGGGCCTGGGCGCTGTCCCTCAGCTCTTCAGCTCAAGGCTAGCGCTCTACCACTTGAGCCACAGCACCACTTCCGGCTTTTTTCTTTTTGCTTATGTGATACTGGGGAATCGAACCCAGGGCCTCAGGCATGCAAGGCAAGCGCTCTACCACTGAGCCACCTTCCCAGCATCATCAATCAGTTTTATAAGGGAGTTACATTTTGACATATCCATATCACATATGAAGGACCCTAGTGGACTCACTCTCAGTCACTCTTTCTCCTACTCCCTTCCCAAACAAATCTCAAGTCACTTCTGATGTTCTATTTTCACATATATATACTTAGGTATTATGATTATTTTCACCCTCCTTTGCCCCCTCTCTTCCCATTAGTACCCCCACTCTGACAGGACCAGTGTTATATTCCTGTCATTCATTTGTTTTTAGGGTATGTTATTGCTCAAAAGGGTTTTTCCTGGTATTTCACACATACAGAATATTTTGGTCAGATTGAGCCCCTCTTTGGTCCCCCCCATCTCCACCACCCTCTGTTATTCAGGAAGTCCTCATTTAGGCATCTTCATTGACAGGTGTAAGATATTATTCACCATCTAACATTCTCTTTTCCTCCCCCCCATGCCCCCAATTCCCTTAAAAAGTCCCAGTTACAGGCATGTACTTGTGTAGGTTGTATTCTTATAAAACACACAAGAAGAGAAGAATCAAGTGAACCACAGACTTAATGGATACATAAGTGAACATCACTAGTCCAACTTTGGGTTTGTGTCTAGCAGTTCCAATGTGGGGTCCTGCTATTTGTTTGGAATAACCAGAAGGGATGACTGCTTTATAATCAGCATAGGTGTTTGTGTTAACTGACAGTGATTAATGTCTTCTTATTGGTTTCCATTTCTCACTAGGAAAACCTAGCAAGACTCCAGAGGGCCTTTGCAAGGAAGTGGGAATTCATCTTTATGCAAGCAGAAGCACAAGTAAAGTAAGTGAACTTAGTAGATGCCTCCAGAAGAAACAGCTCTGGAATTTGAGATGGTGTGAGGTTGGGATTACAGGAAGAGTTTTGTACATGCTAGCCCAGGAACACAATGCTTGAGAGATAAAGAGTTAAAAGAAGGTTGGGATGGATAAATTTTTACATTTGAACGATATCAATCTATAAGGATTCCAAAAGCACTGCTTCAGAAGGCAAGGGGGCTCCTTCCAGATGTAGAACTCTGCTTGTTAGAAGGTAGACCCAGTTGCTGGAGCGTTCCAATTACTCTTCTGTGCTAAGAAATTGGAAAACACTCCACCAGGTTTTCCCATGAGGCTGGAGATCGTGTCTTCACGAGTAAACATGCTGAGCTTTAGGGAGGACAAATGACCTCTCTTCCCTTCACCCCAGTATAGGAAGA
This sequence comes from Dipodomys spectabilis, assembly GCF_019054845.1. Taxonomy (NCBI): domain Eukaryota; kingdom Metazoa; phylum Chordata; class Mammalia; order Rodentia; family Heteromyidae; genus Dipodomys; species Dipodomys spectabilis. The sequence goes on along the minus strand of NW_024870834.1, from coordinate 21,499,513 downwards.
GTTTAGAAACAACTGAAAAATAAGGCGCAGAAGTCAGACATTCAGAGTCTATTAACTTAAAGCTGGATTACAGCTTTAGATATGTGGCCACAGGTCTGAATTACATTCCCAAGGCAGAGGTGGGCATCTGTAGACCTCTTCTACCAGGAAAGAGCTGTCCTCTGTCAGATGACTGTATGCAAAAACAAAACAAAACAAAGCAAATGTCTTAAGGACAGGAAGACCCAGGTGGGGAGGACCCTATGACCCTTTACTAATTTCTTCTTCCAAATGTACCAACAAGTTAAGTCATCCATCTTCCCCAAAGAATCAGAGATGAAAAGGGGCTCAAGTTTGAAGAGATTCTTTTCTTCCTAAATACATAATGGAAATTCCTCTTTAAGAAAACATGTGGCACAGGGAATAAGTGTCCTGTTAATACATAAACGTGGTTGTCAACTAGATCCACTCAGTTCTGAGCCATGAAATTGCTGAGGTCAGGAAATCCCTTATTCTTACTACTGATAATGTCTGGCTTAGCTTGAGCCTTGAAAGGAAAAGTAGGACAGAGAAGCAGAATGCAAGCACCTTTGTTTTTTTCTGGGTCCCACTCATATGTGAGCAGCCCCTGTGGGGCTTCAGAGGAGTGATTCACCTTCTGTGGGTGACACAGTTCATTGCCTGGAGTGTCTCAGGCTAGTAGGCGGGAATAGGTCACAGCTATAGTCATGGTTGGAAATGGCAGGAGGTTGTGTTTTCCACTGTCACTTTGGTGTGCCCAGATGCCCCTGAGGGAGGGGGGTACCAAGTGCTTGGGTCTGTGCCACACAATTGGGGATGGAGAAGGTTCACATGGGAGAGTAAGCAGGAAGGAAGCTACGATTTAGATGGACTGAGGAACAATTGTTCTCATGGACTCAGAAGCCACTGGGAAGCCAAAAAGAGCACAGATTTGTTCTTCAGAAATCAACAGTATTTTCTATGTTACAAAATGAGGGGAAATTATCACTTTCTACATATACGGTGTTTCTCCACTAACTCTTTTGATTAACTGTGATTACATTCTAATTGTGGGCCATTTAAGTACACAGTAATTGTGACAAATACCTCAGAGTGATTATGGGTTTATTTCCATCCAGTAAACTAAAGTGCTCCCAAGAGAGCCAAGAAGGAGAAGTTGCATGGCAATTAATCTGAGTTGCTTTTTACTTAGATAATATGAAGTAATACATATCTTCGAGGAGAAAAAAAAAAGCACCTCTTTCCAGAGCTGCTGATCAGAACATAGAGAAAATGTCTTTGCCATCTATTATTTCCCAGTGGCAATTTGTGTCTCCCCCAACTGAGGTGGGTGATGTGGGCTTTCTGGGTCTTCTCCCATGCTAGTGGCATTATTCTGCTTTTTAGGAAGCCAGAGCTAAAGTGATCCTGTGTGTGTCTATGTCTGTATGTGTATGCATGTATACATGTGCCAGTACTGGAGCTTGAATTCAGGTCCTGGGCTCTGTCCCTTAGCTCTTTCAGTCTCAAGGTAGATGCTCTACCGCTTGATCCACAGCTCAACTTCTGGCTTTTGGGTAGTTCATTGATCATAAGAGTCTCATGGACTTTCCTGCCCAGGCTGGCTTCAAACCTCTATCCTCAGATCTTGGCCTCCTGAATAGCTAGGATTACAGGCATGAGCCAGCAGCACCCAGCTGAAATGACTTTTAAAGCATAATTGCAAACCAGGCCCTAGTGGCTCCTGCCCGTAATCCTAGCCTACTCAGGAGTCTGAGATCTGAACATTGTAGTTTGAAGCTAGCCCCAGGGCAGAAAAATCTGTGAGACTCTTTATCTTCAATTATCAGCAAAATGTCAGAAGTGGGAGTGAGGGTCAAGTGGTAGAGTGCTAGCCTGAACAAAAAAAACCAAGTGAGAATAACAGACCTTGAGTTCTAGCCCCAGAACTAGCACAAGTGTGCACACATACCACACACACACACACACACACACACACACACACACACACACACACACCCCCCACATAATTGAAGCATTTTGAAGACATTTCTACTGCCCTGAATGTAAAACAAACTTTCAAATTTGAGATAGAGCCCTGGCAAGCTGGTGGTTACATTCCTCTTGGTAATTTTGTATGTGTAGTAGTGGCCTTGATGGGGGTCATGTTGATGGATAATTTAGTTCTTAGTAACTCAGGCCTTAATACGTCATGTGGCTCAGGCACACCATGTCATTGCATGTATGTGGCAATCTGTCATCTAAAACAATTGTTCACCATGCATGGAGTTTCTGAAGTTTCAGCTTCAACAAGGAGGGACCACATAGGTATTAACAGTCTTAGCATCAACTTAGCTCCCAGGAGCAGGAGCTGAGAACTGAGGCAAAGGTCAAAAGAAAAACAAAAGCTTCTTTTCTTTCTTCCTTCTTTCAGGATTGACCGGAAAAAGGACAAGACAGAAAGGAAAATTTTGGACAGTCAAGAACGGGCCTTTTGGGATGTCCATAGACCAGTGGTAAGGAAACTTGGCTTGATTCTCTAGAGTATATTCTTTTCCAGTTTGTTTCTTCTTCAAAAAACAAAACATTGTCTCACATGATCAAGTATCTCACTCTTAAGATAATTGCTAAGCTTTGTGACACTGGTTTTGCCATCCATTTACATAATCTCAGAAGATTTTCTGAAACAATTGTCAGATCTACCTTTCAAACATCCTCTATCCATGAGAGTGTAGAACTGGAAACGAGGGATTCTAGCAGGAGAAGTTTGGACCTCTACCCCCTAGTTTGTATTTCCCAAATCAATGGTTTCCATTTCCACCATGGTTCAACTCTGAATCTTAAAATATTCTCCCTCGCACACAGTTAATTCTTCTCTTCGATGATAGTTGTCTTATATAACGTCTTTGTGAAGACTAAATTGGTGACTACTGAAGCATTGCCCCTAAAAGAAATATGCTGGGTTCCTATGACCCTCTAGTGAAGCGCATTTTTACCAGCTGATCAATATATGCTTTGGTTGAATATGTTTCTGTGCAAGGGTAGGCTACTTAATTCTACTTAACATTGATTCATTGGCATTAAGCATACATCCAGCATGCCTATAAGTCATGCTTGAATGAAGTGTATCTAACACACACACACAGACACACACATACACACATACACATGTGCATTTTTACCAGCTGACCAATATATGCTTTGGTTGAATATGTTTCTGTCCAAGGGTAGGCTACTTAATTCTACATAATGTTGATTCATTGGCATTAGGCATACATCCAGCATGACTATAAGTCATGCTTGAATGAACTGTATCTAACACACACACACACACACACACACACACACACACACACACACATACACACATACACATGCACCTTTCCTACAGAATCTCACTACCTTTTTGCACTTGAGAGAAGGAAGCTTCTTAGCACTCTCTAGGTATCTATCTATTTTAGAGAGCAAAAGCACCAACCCCCCTCCCCCCCAAAAGAAAGAAACATTAACTAAACCCTGAGTATACTGATTGGCAAGAAAGCATGGTCTCAGCTTGTTCAACCAAATGATAGGTGCCCACAGGACAAGTCAGCCTTGTTTTGGGCCTGTGAATGTCCGCAAATGGTCTTTAAGTTTCTGTGAGTAGTGACCTAGAGGTCACAAATAAATTTTAGTAAGTAGAAAAACTGCAAATACAGATACAAAATTGTAGAAATTGTGGCTGACTATATTTCCAATCTTGTGTTATGAGACCAAGCTGTTCATTACCTCTTCCTGAAATGGAATGAGAAGTGAATAAATGATGTTTACTGTCCTAGGAAACCAATCAAAAGCCAAAACAAGGAAGTGGCTCTCTCAGTGATACTGGTGTCTTTTCAGATGATTAGCCGTGTGAAATATAAAGTCTGTGGCCAAAACAGTCTTTGAAATAAGTTTGCTCCTAGAAATTGTCTCCTTCTACATAACATTCCTTTCACAAAATCCACATCCACATTGCCTGTGAGAACCGCATGGAAGAACCTACATTATGGGAAATAATTGTACCATATAGTATCTATTATGGGAAAGATAAATACTAGTCCTGATGGTGTTACTTAGATCTGATTGGAAGGGTAATTTTCATCTTGTAATTTATATGATTTGTTTTTCTCAGCCAGGCTGTGTGAACACAACAGAAATGGACATCAGAAAATGTCGACGTTTGAAGAATCCTCAAAAGGTTAAAAAGGTTCGCTACACTAAAAATTAGTTTACTGCTTACAAATATGCCATAGTTGGGGCTGGGAAGGTGGCTCAGTGATAGAGCGCTTGCCTTGCATGCATGAGGCCCTGGGTTCGATTCTTCAGCACCACATAAGCAGAAAAAGCCAGAAGTGGCGTTGTGGCTCAAGTGGTAGAGGGCTAACCTTGAGCTGAAAAGCTGAGGGACAGTGCCCAAGCTCAGAGTTCAGGCCCACAACCGACAACCCCCCTCCCCCCAAAAAACCCAACAAATATGCCATAGTTGTTTGTTATTATCATTATTATTATTTATTTGGCAGTAATTGGGGTTTGAATTCAGAGACTCCTGCTTGCAAGAGGGGTGCTCTACTACTTGAGCTATGCCTCCAGCAAAAGTCTGCCATATTTGATCTTTCTAAATCATCTTTTTCACAGGTTCTCAAAGTGTTTATTGAATGGCTGGTGTGTGCTAGACATGGTGCACGTGACTGGGGTTCAGAGGCAGGGCCTCACAGGAACTCACTGTCTGATGAGGTATAGGTCGGGAAGAACAGCTAACTCAGAAGGAGTCAATGAGATCGTGTAAATTGCAGTTGGCTCTGAGGGGGAGGGCAGTAAGGAAAGAATACTAAAGGAACAAAAAACTTTTTAAAAACAGAAAAAAGAAAAGAAAGTCCAACCTATAACAGCAAGCTGGATCCTCAGAAGTAAATGAAAGGCTTTTAATAGAGCTACCTATTCCAAACTCACACCACCATCTTGCCCAGCTGTCAATGACCCCACAAGCACTTATATTTCACCTTACTGGATGGAGCGTATGGCCACGGCACACCACAGGTGCCACGCTCAGACTGCCCCCGTCTGTACCTCATCCTCATCAAGGTCCACATTTTAAGAAATCATGTCTGTACTACATAATACGAATTTCAAAAGGTTAGATGTATGTCCCCAAAGTGTCCCTATGACATACAATGACCAATTATCTCTCTCTTTCTTACACAGTGCTTGAGATCAGAAATGTTTTAGATTTTGAAATATATATCCAGAGAGAGAAAGAGTTCTAAATCATTTCAATCACAGACCCAAATCCACAAACAAAATCCATTTATGTGTCATGTATACCTAACACACACTGTCGGAAGGTAATTTTATGTACAATATTTTTAGTGAGCCTGTGTTTTGGCCAAAACCTCTCCTCATGAGATCAAATGTAGAATCTTCTACTTGTGCTCTCAGGTCAGTGTTCAAAATGTCTTGGATTTTAGAGTCCGTCTTTCAGAGTTTCTAGATGACTTGTATACACATCTACACACATGAGGAAGGAGAGTGAGCACTGGTGTGTGTGTGTGTGTGTGTGTGTGTGTGTGTGTGTGTTTGTCCTTGAATCAACTTCTATATTTTGCTTGTCACTAAGGTATCGATGTTTAGTGCATTATACTTTAAATTATGTCTTAAAAGTCCTCATTAATCCTTTAATGGCCCCTAATGCTAATATTCCAGAACTACGTAGAGTCACATGTAAAGTCACCTGCGCCCTTCACGACCGCATAGATTGCAGCCACACACACTGCATGTGCTTCAGGGGCTCTTCATTCTCACCTGTTTATAACAATAGCAACGGCTTAAAAAGAAGCCATAACTGTGGCCTGTAGAGAAACTGAGGATAAAAGATGGTTGGGCTTTAAAAGGGAAAGCCTGAATCCTGGAATCCCAATTTCATACTAGAGGAAACTTTTTCCATAGCACCTTCAGTAGTTATTTTCAAACTTTCTTTTTGGCTCAGAATTTCCTGGAGTATTTGCCTAAAGCCAACCTACAAATATTCTGACTCAGTAAGCTTGGTTATAAGCAATGATTATCTTGAATAAGTACCCCTCAATGATTCCTTGCAGATGGTCTTAAGAAAAACACTAATAAATAGCACCATTTTGGCTCAGTAATAGGATTTCCTAGCAGTTGTAACCCAGAGATGCCTCACAAAGCAGAGCTCCTGCCGTTGGTGAAATTCAAGCAGAGGCTGGTCACCTTTGTCCAGATGTCATAGAGGGGACTTCAGGAATCAGATGGGGGATGGAGGATTGAAATAGCAGATCTCTCCAGTCTGAAGGGATAATGATTCATCTTCTTACTTCTTCTAGTCAGTGTATGGCGTGACTGAGGAATCCCAGGCACAGAGCCCTGTGCACCTACCTAGCCAACCAATCAGGAAAACTACAAAAGAAGACATCCGGAAACAGGTGACTGATTGACTGCTGTACTCCAGCGTAGGATGTGTGACCCATTGAAAACTCCTTTCAAGTTCATCTCTGAGGGCTGAGTGAGCTTTGAGCTCCTGGAGAACATGGTGGAACTTGAATATTTGCATGCTGTGTGTGAACGCATGGAACTTTAGAGGGAGAATTATCTCCTATGTTCCTCCAGCAGTTGTTACAGAGGGCATAAATGAATTATTAGTGGCAGACTCACTGCTATACCGGGCAGTTCTGGAGTTCTAAAAACTGAAATGTACTCTCAGACTTCACCAGCTCAGGATCACCAACTCTGGATGAACTCTTTCTGTGATTCAAAAGGGAAGCTGAAGAATAAAGAAAGCAGGGAGAGTGTGGGGAAAGGGGCAAAATTGTCCAAAAAGAAATGTGCTCTTTGCCTGATTTACATAACTATAATCCCTCTGTAGGGAACCTTTATAATAGCAATTTAAAAAACATAAAAAATAAAAAAGATAAGGAAAAATGTTTTAAATACTTAGAAAGATAACTTGTGGAGGAGATGGGGAAAAACCAGTTGTTTAAGGATACAGGTGGACCTGTTGCAACAATGAGAAGTACAAGTTGTCATGTCCAAAACGAACTTTACAATGTTGGTGGGGGGGGGGGGGGGGCTGGGGGGAGGGAGGAAGGAGAAGGATTGGGATTAGGGGGGGAGGGGGGAGGCTGGGAAGGGATGTGAAGGATAAACAAAGGAGGAGGCTGCAATGCTTGGTAAGAAATGTACACATTATCCTGCCCATGTAACTGTAACTCCTCTGTACAGTATGTTCACAAATAAAATTAAATTAAATTAAAAAAATAAAAAATAAAAAAAATAAATAAATAAATACTTAGAAAGAATAAAGGTATTCTCCTCCCAATGCCATTCAGCATTATTTGGTTGAATATTACTTTCTTTTATGAGGATGACCCCAGATCAACAACAACCAGCTAATTCCATTACTCTTTTCTGAAATTTACTAGTCATAAGAAGATTAGCACTCATTATTTATATTAGGAGTATGGATTGGGTAAAGAGTAAACTTGCAGTGCCCACTCTGGGCAAGCTTATTACTAGCTAGGAAACCAATTTATGCGAGATAGCTAGTTGATGATTCTGGTCAAACAGGCCAAGCACAGGAAGAAACACAGTCACTTGGGATCTAGACAGAACAAGATCTCACAGTCCATGTGTTACCTGTCCGTGTGTGGCTAAACTTCATAAGCTACATGCTGCTTTTTAGTGTGGGGAGCCACTGTTAGGAATCAAGACTTAAATTGTAACACAGTCCAGGAAAATATGTGGCACAGGCTAGCCTGTAGAGTATGAGTCTTGAGTGTGGTAAGAATTTCAGAAAAGGGCAAATTGGCTGCTAGGGTACAAAGTTGGAGGGCACGAGTCATGCCAGAGTAGGTGTTTGGATCTTGGTGGAAATACAGATTTAGGTTCATGGGAGAGAAGGAGAATAAAGAATTTTATTTTAGTCTCAACATCCCTATTCTCTCTCTCTCCCCAGATAACCTTTTTGAATGCACAGATTGACAGACATTGTTTGAAAATGTCCAAAGTGGCTGAAAGGTATGTTTTCCCTCAAGAATATCACTGCTTGCAACTTATTTTACAAAGGGAAAGCGCTACAGGGTGATAGTTAACTGTATGTGTTCAACTTCAAGAGTTAAGCTGCAGTCAGTCCTTAATCTGATTTGTGAAAAAGCCATAGGCTTCATGTGAATATAGAGAAGACCACAGGCCTCCCTCCAGTGATGTCAAGAAAAATTCTATTGCTAAAGCTGCTCGCAGGTGACCACAGAACCTTGTCAATCAGAGAAGAATGTCTTTAAAGGCTTCATCCTGAGCCTTTTGCCTCCAGCTCCTTAATTAATTCAAATGGCATCTCACCCTTTTTCAGTCCAGACTTACTTTATGGAGGAAAGAAACTGTGTGTTCCCCTTGAGGGGCTGGCCACATAAACAGAGAGAACTGAATGCTTGGGAGGTGTCCAGCACTATCCACTGATGAACGGCATTGGATCAAAAAAATATTTGGCTTCTCCAGCCTTGCCTCCACCAGTGCATTTGTGTAACAATCTGTACCAGTAGCTGGTTCCATTCCATTAACTCATGGGAGATTCAACTTTATCAACTAAATGGTCTATTTTTTTTAACGCTACCACAAAGACAGGGACTGCCCAGGGAATCTGTATGGAATAAATCTAATCAAGCAGCCAGAACTAAACATTTGTTCATCCATATGCTGCTGTTTAAGCAATGGGAAATCTCTGAAAAGAAAATCAAAGGTTTAAGTCAGGTCTTAGTATTTATTAAATGTCAGAAAAACTGGGCTCTTGAAGCCCAGCTGTACATGACACTGGCTGTGTGATTCACCTGGAAGCCTTTCTCAGCCAGCCCCGGGGGCTGATCCACATCTTCTTACTGGATAAACTATGACAAATGGAAGCTAAGAAAACACCAGCTCCAAATCCCAAACCTGAATTAGCACTTTGCTTTACGGAACCAAGGATGTTTGTGGATTTGGGCTCATACTGATAATACCTTTGTATCTATTCCATCTCATATGTGTTCTTGACAGTGACACTGTTAGAAAATATCAAGGCGGATGAAAGGACAGAGGAGACAGAGACCTCAACAGATCAGATAGATCAGACTTTAATCATCACTGCCGAGGGCCACCAAGTACCACGAGGCCGAATGGAGATATAAGGAGCACAGAGCAAAGGGGGTCTGGAGTTTAAGTATAACAAAATGAGGACGTTCTGTTGTGAAACCAGGCAGCTACCACAGACGGTCTCACCAGGGGCAATGTGCACTTGTAGAAAGGGCTGGGGGGGAGGGTCTCAGAACTAGCCTAAGCAGGGGTAGGGGTCTGCAGGCCAAGAAGGCAGCATTGGGTTATGAGAGCAAGGCAGATTTCTATTTTTTTTTATTTATTTTTATTTTTTAGCCAATCAGAACAACAATATTTTTAGCCACTTCATGTTTATTAGCCAATCACAACAATTTATTTTTAGCCAATCACAACAGCAATAATAAAAATCTTTAATCCATTTCAAATGTATGTGTTTTTGACCTTTCACAGTTAATCATGTACTAGAGGTAGGAGATTGTCCTTCTAAATAGTTCTTTCCATTCTCCTACTAATTACTCAATCTAGATTTCTGTGATGTCCTGACTGAACTTAAACAGTTTTCTCCTAGCTTGCTTTCTTTTTCTCAGCTTCTTGGCTTCCAATCCATTCTGTGTTCTTGGCCTTATCTTTCCTTGAGCCCCATTCCTATCATCCATCACCTTTCCTGAGATGAAAAGGATCCAATGCAGTAAGTCCCAACTCCACTACTCAGGTGTTCCATGATAGAATACTACTCACAGCCTGGGCCAGGTAATTGTTTTTTTGTGTTATAATACAATGTCCTGAGAGTGAAAAGATAGCAGCAATTCTGATCTCTACCTGCTAGATGCCAGTGGTCCTCACCCCTCCACTGTTTTGATAGCCAAAAAGATTACCAAGTGTCCCAGAGGTAGGTAACAAAGTCACCCCCACTGAGAACCACTAGTCTTCCTATCTTCCCAAGTGCAGGTGCTTCTGAAGGAGCTAATGGCGGGAGCTCCCCTTACATCTAGGTGTCAGCTGCTCTGGAGTCCTCATTACAACCACCTATCATCTCCACCCGTGGAACTGTGCAGCTTCTGGCTGGAGCACCAGGCTCTGTGGTTTGCCATTTGACCCTCCCCCAATGAGTGGCTAAGGCCAAAACAGCTGGGGTGACCCAACTCCATTGGTGTCATAGACTGTGAAGAACCACAGGCCTCTTGCTAGGTGAAGCAAGGACAGAAATTGCTGTCCTGTTCTGTGGTGGTATTGGTATGTGAGCAATGTCTATGTCAGCCCTTGAAAGGGCTCCTTAGAGATGCAATTAGAACAGGGAATATAACCAGGAACATCACTGTCTTTGGATAGATAGATGCCCACAATCCAGGCAAGGGAAGGTGTTAAGCAGTAGAAACTCCCAGGCCTCAGCTTTATGGTCCCAGTATACACCAAGGAAGCTGCATTCTGGGTAATCTTTAAGTGGACTTGGTCTCTGGAGCATTGGTGAAACCACTGGCAGCTACCCAGGTCTTCGGTGGAGCTGAGCCCTCACAAGACACCTCAGTTTTGTCTTATTTTTCTGGGCGCCTAAAGAAGTGCATCAGTCAGCATGAGGTGGGCAGGCATTGCACAGGTGTGCTGAGACCTAAGCAGCCTAGGTGGGGGCAGGAATGGGGATCTGGCACATTCTATTGTTTGTTTGTTTACCTACAGTCCAGAGAGGAGCCTCTCCTGGTCTGTCTATTATGCTTGAGTGCTCACATTAAGAGATCCTTCCAACTGAGGCTCCTTGCTTCAAAGCTAGAAGTTTCTGTGAGTCAGTCCCCAGCAGAGATTGGATTTTATTCCCCAGTAGCAGTAACTGGCATCTTTTCAATGTGGCCAGAGGGCTTTTCATTAGAGCCACAAGGAAACTACCAGATAGGGAGGAGGAGGAGGCAAAGGAGCCAGGTGTTAGTGGGAGATAAAGGAAGCCCAGAGCCTGATTTGTCAGTGGTTCTTCTTCACAGAGGAAGTACCTGGGAGGGGGCAGCTGGCCAGAGGTGAAAGCTGAGCTCTCTCAGGTGGGCCAACAGAGTCCCATCCCAGATCATGTTTCCCTGGGCTGGCTCGGATGAGAAGTGGTAATTAGCCAGAACTGCATCCCCTGAGAAAAGGTTCCCATGGGGGGGAGGGGCATGTATGTTGTTTGGGTTGTTGTTGTTGTTGTCCTTTCAGTTCTGTGAGAACTGGGTAAAAGGAGGCAACTTGTGATATTTATGGTCAAGTTCTGCAAAGAGAGTCAGGGTAAGGTGGAGTTCAAGGGTTCAGCCAGCCCCAGCACAGCGGAAGAGGGAGCTTTGCAAACTAAAGGTGCAGAACAGCCCTTTGGGGGGATGAATCGGAAGCCCTTGTGGAAGCCATTCCTGTTTTCTAGCTAATGAAATGAGTTGCTTTATCTCTGGACACCTTAGCCTACCCCTCTTTCAGAGAGGAGGGAGTAATTGTGCTTAATTTACAAGTTTGTGGGTTAGCAAGAGTTTGTTCCAGTACTGGACACTCAGTACTCATACAGTGAATGGGAAGGGTTATGGTGTTTCCATGTGGTGATTACTGGCACTTTGGAAATGAGATGCAGGAAACTGAATGAACTGGTGGTGTCTGTGTGCTTAGGGGAATAGTGAGCAGAGGTTGCAAATGCCATTCTTCTCACCCACCTTACCTCTTTCCTCCATCTCCTTCCCAGGGAGCTTGCAGGCTGCCCCAAGTGGGCACTGCAGACCCCAATCTGCGACTTTAGGCCTGTGGCATGGTAAGAAGCCTGGGGTAAAGCAGAGTTGCATACCTCATGGTGGCCAGGAAGCAAGGCTAAAGAAGGGGAGGGAGGGGCCAAAACCCCTTCCAAGTGCCCATCCCCCATGACCTCAATATGCCCTTTTTCCTGAATATTTCTCCTGGGTTTTTCCCACATATCTTTGAGGGACATTTATGATCCTGAACTATGACAGCCCCTTTGGCCCTTCATCTCATCTTGGTTCTCTAGGCAACTGAAGTTGTCAAATAAATGAGATCATTCTCCTCTTTGCAAGACTCTATTTCTATTCACCCAAATCTTATCACACATGACAAACCAACTTTGAGAATGCAAAAATCCATACATTTTAGTTCCAAATTGTACAGCGTCTCTGCCCTGTTCCCCAGAGCCTTGACCCCATCCTCAGTGTCTTTGAGTTATGCCTCAGTTGCTGCAGGTGTGCTATACTGCTGGCATGCAGAGAGATCAGATCGTTTCATTTTCTGTCTGTCGTAGGTGGCTCATCCTCACCCCATTACTGGGAGCCATTTGTGCGTCACAGCTGACTGGCAAATTGATTTTTTTTTTAAACCATCATCATGCTTGCCAATCTCTGAGATCGACGCTGCTCCCTGCAATTGGATGTTGGTTCCTCCTCTGCCTCCTGACCCTGGATGATCATGAAATGTAATTAATGAAATGAGATAAGACAGAGAGGCATGCAATACCCCAAGGCTCTATTAAAAACCTGCTAGAGTGATAGAAGTCAGTGCACTTAATGTCTAATGATAGGTTCAGGGGAGGGGAAAGAAAGGAGGCCAAAGAAGTCATTACAACTGTGTTTTTATGTGATTGTAGAAACCATGGGGTCCTTGCTTTCTCCTTTCTCCCAGCCCATTGTAGGTGATAGGAAAAAAAGAAAAATCTACATTTTAAAGGTAACATTACAACCAAGATGTCCCTATCTAGGCTGAAATCTGGAATCTATAGCCTATGTAAGAAGAGCTGCCAGGATTGCTGGCCTAGCATGTGCTCTGAAATCCATCTTCACACTCCTCCCCTTATCCCAAAGTTGTTCTGTTGCATAGTTTCTCTAGGGAGCTATCTCTTTCAGGCGGTCTTTATATTGTCTCTCTATCCAACCTTTTGCAACCTGAAGATTCATTGTTCACTTATTAATGGAAACCAAACTTCCTTCCTCTCCTTCCCTCCACAGTGCTTCTGTACTTCCCGGTCTCCTTCTTCATCAGGTCTTTCTGTCCTGGTTTTCTTTAGTGTATCAGAGTTTGGAAACTGCTCTCACTGTGGAAGAGGAGCAAGCATGCTCTCCTCTTTCCCACTTCACCTTCAGTTTCTGGTTCCCTGCTGTTCAGACTTCATGAATATTTAGCAGTGCCAATGATGGTCACTATGCCATTAGGGCTTTCCATTCTGTACTTCCCTTGAATAGTAGTTTCCATGGTGGCAGGCTGGGTCTCCCTGTCCCTTTTCCTGGCACTTACCAGTGTCTCTCTCCTCCTCATCAGCTCTGGCAACCAAATTCCACATTTGGGGACTGAGCTTTTGGGATTCCTCTTGGGGTACCTCTTCACTCAGGTGGAAAGTATCTCTTCCTCCTCCAACTCACTTGTCCGGCTTTTGTAATGCCACCTCATAATTTGTAACACAACTAACAGTCTTTGTTGTTGTTGATAAGGGAAAGAAGAATCTCTTTTTAGATTTTTTTTCAAGTAGTAGGGCTACACATTTTCAAAACTCTCATTATTTCCTTTCTCTCCAAGTTTACCAAAGGTAGACCCTAATTTTACAAGTTAAATAGGGAAGGGCTTGAATTAGTGACTGTCTCATCTTCAGGACTGACAACTGTAGTTAGAAACTTCCTATTGGCACACTGTGAACACCTTCCTGTCATTCAGAAAGCCGTCTGCTATTTAATGACATCTGAAGACTATTGGCTAAATGATTGTATCACCCCCACCCCAAGCAGCACCCAGTGTATCTCTGCTAAAACTTTAGGTACTTATGACAAGAGTGAAGGAACCAATCAGTCAGCTCGACGCCTCCACCCAAAGCCAGTTCAAAGCCCTAGTGATGGTAGAGTGTGCATTTGCCCCAAATTCCTAGGCCAACATCTTCTAATGGAGGGTGGGGGGGAAACCCTGTCTTTTGAAAATAAGACAACCAGACACAGCCAGGTGGATGCCTATAATCCTAACTACTCAGGAGGCTGAGATCTAAGGATCATGGTTCAAAGCCAGCCTGAGCAGGAAAGTCTGTGAGACTCTTATCTCCCTCCAATAAACCACTAGAAAACCAAGTGGCGCTATGGCTTAAGTGTAGAGTGCTAGCCTTGAGCTGAAGAGCTGAGGGACAGCTCCCAGGCCCAGAGTTCAAGCCCCACAACTGACAAAAAACAAACAAACAAAAAGCAACCAGACACTACTATAAAGGGGTCAGGATAAGAGGGCAATATTTTTTTAAGTGCTCAAGGAGAAATATTGTTCCTAATGGGCTTCCTCTGGATTTCCTACACTCATTTTTCTATTTTCTGTCTCCTCCTAATTCTTTTTTGTGCCATCTATCTACCTATCTATCTATCTATCTGTAGCCCCTGGTTGCCATGGGTAACGAGGTGCTGAGCACCCTATGAAGCCCTTTACATGCCTTTGTTTTGCGTGTTTGCCCTTGTTGCTTTTGCTCCCCTTCCTCAAGTCTTTCGGTGGTCATTAGTATTGACTTTGGACACCAATAGTACTGTGTATCGACCATGGCTGCCTCCTTCACTGCCTGTCTGCCCTTCTTTGATCTTGTGCCTCCTAAGCCAACTCACGGACTGTGTACACTGGAAGCACGCATTCTGGGGACCCAGGAGCCTCGCTGATCAGTGCTACCTAGAGCTGCCTTCATGAACTTGCCTCCAAATCCCTGGCACCCTTCATCTCCTTTTCAAAGGAATTAGGTTTCAAGGCAAACCAGGCATTTGAATTTGGTTCAGCAGGAAAGGGGCATACAATGGCTCCCAGAATACAGGGGAGCCCCCAAGTTGAGTTCCAGGATGGGCAAGGATGCTACTAAGCTTCAAAAGAATTGAAACCAAGACCCTGAGTTCCTCCAAGTCTCCTTCTTCATCTCTGTTCCTTCCCCTTTGCAAACACCTTTCCTCTCTTTCACTGTGTCTATAGCCTAGGAAACATCACTACCCCACACACCTGATTTTGTGGCTATTAGAGTCCATTGTGGGAGCTAGACAGAGTGCACTGATTGTGGTGGATGTTTGATCCTGAGCAAATCAACCATAGCCCGGAGCAGGGTTTGCAGGTAGGCCCATGGCAGTCTCTCAAGTAGCCTTGTGCATGTGTACGTATATGAATAGAACTAGGCAGATAAATAGAACTAGACAGAAATTTAGAGCCACCCTCTACAGCTGCTCATACATTGGAAAGGACTTCTTATTACCCAGGAGCCATATCTGCTTCACTCAGCTTTCTAGAAGACCCAGTAAGTCGCTACCCACCCAAGTTTCTTTTAGATTCCAGGGCAACTTTCTATCTCCTTTACATCTCCTTTGGTACCTATGGCATGGCACCAGGTAGCCTGGAAGCAAACCAAGCTTCCCATCTGCTTGAGATGTCATCCTATATAACTAGCTCTTCATTTGTCTCTTCTGTGTCCTCTCCCACCCGCCCCCCCAAACACGATAGCTCCCAAGCCTGAGTCTCCTCCAGCCTATTTAGGGACTCAGGAACAAGTCAGGCAGTCCTGGCCACCATGCCGCCATGCTGCTTGAGCAGTCTGATGGGATGGAGAAGGAGAAAGGAAGAAGGGACTGACCTCTTCCTTTCAGCTCCCTGGTGCCCAGTTGTTGGAGTGAAGCTTCTCTGCCACTCTCTCTGGGAGAATCAACCCCACAAAAGCCAAAACAGCAGTTGAGGCAGAATGTGCAAAACCTAAGTCATTCATAAAAAAAACCTCTGAGGAAATGTGCATGCTGTCTCCTGTCTTTCCCATGCAGAGGGATGACAAGCAGGACAAGCAGAGAGATTAAATTCTATGCATGGGGTGTGGTGATTGCCAGGAAGTAAGCCATGGTGCAGCCACTTTCTAAATGTCCACCTCTCATCTACTGCCAGACCCAATGGCAGGTGGCTGCCTCTTTTGCCTCCTGCACTAGTTAATTCCTTCAACACCTGTGGTAAGCAGAATAATGTTACCTCAGGGGTACCGTATCATAATGCGCCAGAACCTGTGAACAGGTTGTGCTATGTGGCAAGGAGAATTAAGATTGCAGATGGATAATCAGTTGATTAAGGGAGGTTATTCTGGATTCCCCAGACACTCAATGTTGTCACAAAGCTTTTTTCAAAGATAGAAGAGGGAAGTAGAAGAATCAGGGTCAGAGTGATGGGAAGGGAGAAAGCCTTATCTATCACTGTTGGCTTTGGAGAGAAAAGGCAACCATGAGCCAAGGAAGGTAGGAATCTTCTAGACACTGAAAACAGAGCCCCCTAATATGTCATCAAGACTCAAGATAATGGGGAGAGCTACTGTAGGAACTGTCACATCTTGAATTGATTTACGTTTCCCACTGCTGACTTGTCTTATACTGTTCGGAGCAAATGGATCAGGTGGCCAAATGTGTCTCCCAACCCTACCTTGTATTGGGTGGAACAGTGAATGCCACCTCCTTCTCCCACCCAAAAAAATATATGCCTGATTCCTAACCCATGGAACCTGTGAACGTGATCTCATTTGGGGAAAACATCTTTGCAGATGTAATTTCGGATCTCAAGATGAGAATATTCTGGATGATGCAAAAGAATCTTAAATCCAATGACAAGCATCCACATAAGAAAACACAGGCTGGTGCTGGTGGTACCTACCTGGAATTCTAACTACATAACTCCAGGCTGAGGCCTGGAGGACTGCAGTTCAAAGCCAACCCCAGGCAGAAAAGTAAATGAGAACTATGTCCCCAATTCACCAGCAAAATGTCAGACTGGAGGACTCGCTTGAGTGATAGAGCACCAGTCATGGGCAAGAAAGTGAGCAAGAACAAGAGGCTCTGAATTCAAAGGTACTAATGAAGAAAGGAAGGAAAAGAAAAACACACGGACACAGACACAAAGAAGGTGATGTAAAAACAAAGACAGAGGTTGGAGCTACGCACCAAGGAATGCCTGGAGCTGCTGGAAAGTGGAAGAGCCTTTGAAACACGGTCCTGCCGCGCCCTGTTAGACACTTCTGGCCTCTAAAACTCAGTATAAATATCTCCTGTTTCAAGCCATCAAACGTGGTGATTTGTTACAGTAACCCTAGGAAACTAATGTATTCCTCAGTAGATGACCTCATTTTCTCTTAGGAAGAATGAAATTAGCCCAAGTGGCAAAGTAGTGGCTTCCGGTCATGGATTAACTCACAGCTTGATCCTTCCTGACAAGTCCTTCCTGAGAGCCCCTTCTCTGTACAGTCTGCCTACTCTGCTCTTACAAAAGAAGCTCTGCCTGTCTGGACATGTGCTCTGAAGGGGACTTAATTACAGGACACATGGTGGGCCTCCACTGTGCACGGTGATTTCAGCCACAGAGTTCACATTTGTAGAGGGGTTTCAAGATCCTTTTGAAAAGCTTTCCTTCATTTTCTTTCTGTTCTTTTTTCTTTTCTTTCTTTTTTTAAACACAGTGGTTCTTAGTACTCAACAAGCCATTCTATAACACAAGATACACTTAATAACTCAACCAAGAACTGAAATCAAGGCTTTTCAACCTGGACCACTGTGCCTTCTACCCTAATCTATATCCAGAGTGGTGATTTGTGTGAAAGGAGGGAAGTGGGGAAGGACCCAGGGACAAAATATACCCCTTCAAAAGACCTGCCCCAACAACCTACTTTCTCTAATTAGCCTCTCCCTCACACCAATATCCTATTAAGTTATGAATTCATAAATGGATGAATCCATAGACGATGCCAGAGCCCTCATGATTCAGTCACCTCCCAAAAGCCCTACCTATCAATTTTCTTGCACAGGGCCTGGAAGGGTATAAGATTTGAGGGGATATTTAAAATCCAAACTATAAAAAGAGTATATGAACAATGGCATTGTACTGTACCATTATATATAGTTAAATAAGTAAATAAAAGTCTATAATGTAAAGGAAATGACTGTAAATTATAATGCACTCAACAGAGACCATATTATGGCTATGTGTTGGCTTCTCTCTTTCCTTGAAAACATGTCACTAAACGAACACAGTCTAAGTAAGCCCCTCTGGAATGAGAGTTTTCAAGAGAGAAGAGAGAGTAAATGGCTGTTGTCCATTTTATGGTTCCTTCAGCTCATGGTTGTATGACCTGTCTTGGAGAAGAATAATTCTGGTTTCTAGGAATTTGCTTCAGGGGAGGCAGAGACGTAGAGGATAGGAAGACAGGAGGCCAGGAAAGCCTTGCTGTGAGACATTTTTTGTCTCCTTTAGTTTGAAGTGCTCACTATGGAGTATCATGGCCTGAACCCCTCCCTTGTTACTGCCAGATCTCCAGGAAATAGACATACATACTTACCCCACAGGCAAGAGACTGACAAGTTACAACCAGTGGGTCAAATCTGTTCCATTCTCTGGTTTTACAAATAAAGTTTTATTGGAGCACAGTCACACATATTCATTTATGAATATGCTTCTGCCACAAAAGAGCTCAGTAGTTGCCAACAATGACTCTGCAGCTCATAACTAAAATATTGATTTATCCAGATCTCACAGAAAAAGCCTTCTGATCCGTGCTTAGAAAAATAAATAAATGTCCCCAGAAGCAAGTCTCTATATCCCTCACATGGAGTCCTAGAGAAAAGACTGGAACCCATAATCTAACCACAAAGCCCATCAGATGACAAGTCCTATCCACATTCACACATTGAGCCTCTTAGAAGGCCCAGAGCTTAAGCACAGTGGGTTATCCAAAGATTTTCCAGATACTCAAAGAAAGGCCCAGCGTAGAAGAGCACCATTTATATTTTAAAGAGAGAGAAAAGAGAGAGAGAGAAGAAAGGAACGTGGAAGAGCGAAAGAAAATTTTAATAAGAAATATACAATAAAATTACAGAATTAGTATCCACTGGTATGTGAGAAGTTATTTTATCCAGAGAACAAGACACTAGCTACTAGGGTAGATAAGAGTATACTCTGAAAACTTGAGTGTCAAAACAGATCAATACAGTCAAACAAAAAGATAAAATGATTTTTTAAATGGAGAAATATTAGACTCACAATTCAGAATGTTCAATATTTAACCAAAATAATTGCAAATCAAGAAAATAGAGGAAAGGAGTTTAGCAAATGAATTGTATTAAATTTCCAGGAAAAATAAATATTCTATCTAGAATAGTGAATGAAAACAAGCATGAATGCCATCATGAAATTTCAAAGCATCCTAGTAAAAAGATGTAACTCTACAGTGACAGAAAAGAACAGACAAATAAAAGAACAGGAGTGAAAATTAATCCAGAGTTACCAATAATAAACCTGGATGCCAAAAAGTGGAGTACTGCCCCCAAAATCCAGAAGGAAAATGACTTTTTAACCTCACAATCCACAACCGTACTCTCAGTCAAATATAGAGATAAAAAAATGAAAGCATTTTTAGATTTGTAAGGACTCAAAATATTTAGCTCCCATGTGTCCTTTGTTAGAAAACTACTAAAGGATGTGTTTCAACATAACAAGAAAGTAAAACCAAAAGACAGATGGTGGAATCCAGGAAGCAAGGAAGGGTTCAGCACAGAAGTAGAAAGTTTCAGGATGATGGCTACATCAGGCTCAAAGAACAAACAATCCAGATTGGAGCAAGAAGACTGTAGGTTGAGGGAGAGGGGACCTGTCAGAGACAGGAACAAAACCAATTACTTATGTGATACATATGAGATGTGGGAATAATTGCCAGATGTTTTGCAGGTCTGTTCAAATACTTGAAAAAATAATAATAATGCTACTAAAGAGAAGCAGCAAATGATTTTATCTAGTTTCATAATATGGGCACTGAACATTGACTTAATAAAAAATATTCTATGAATTTATTTGGAGAAGGGTGATTAGAGTTAAATCCTTGTCTAAAATCAATATATCAAGAACAGCGAAGAGCCCATAATTTAGAAATCTACAGATGAATGCGTAAACGAATGGAGGGGAAAACAATCAGAGCTTTTTCTTTCTTTGAATGGATAGTCATTTACTACTTCTTGATTGTTTCCACTGTCTATAGATTATCCATATCAGATTGCAATTATCACTCAAAAAAGTAAGTGGCCTTTTGGAATAATGCTTACCTGAGATCTTTGTGGTCTTTTCAATAAGGAAGTCCTCCAACTGGGAATACTGAACTGGAAGCCTGACAGAACTGTAGGTCTTCTGTGTGGTCCAACTGTTCAAAGTCTGTAGTTTTCATAGGCAAGTGACACACAGCAGCTTTGGAGAAGCATATCAAGATGGGCATCCACAGAGTTAGGTGCAACCACGTTTCAGTGAAGAGTTTACCAGGGATGAGGAGGATGAGCATAAAATGTGTATGGTGCCCTGAGACTCCGCAATTGAAAATTGGTATGTTCTTGACAAGAAACAAGTTCCAGGTCAAATTCATTGATAAGGTTACAATTGGGGTGAAGATATTTGTTCCTTTTAATTTGTAATTGTAGAAAGACTGCTATCATATTTGGGTTAAATCAAGTTATATATATTTTTTTCCAATATTTGTGCCATTCCTCTGCTCTGCTTCCCTGCCACAGCTTAATTGCTTACACAGAACAGTATGTGGAGTATGACCCATTCATAACGCCCGCAGAACCGTCCAACCCTTGGATCAGCGATGACATCACTCTGTGGGACATCGAGATGAGGTGAAAGAATGTCTGGAGATTTGGGGGTAGGAGGGGATGTAGAACTGGGATCCATGAGACCAGGACATGACCTGTTCCCTCACTTCATTTAACTCATTAATGCCAGAACCGAATCCTCTCCGATTCCTGGCTTCTACCTCCTTATACCTTTGGTTTGCACATGGATCCTTTGTGGCTTTGTGTCTGACCTCTCTCTGACTTCTTTGTATGTCATGGTAGCTGGGATGGTCCTCACCATTTCCCAGGTCTGAATGCTGCATGGAGAGAATCTGTTGGCCTGCCCAAGTTGTTTTCTTTGTATGAGAAAGTAACAGCAATGAAAGGGGTGACTGATCAAAGATACCTTGTACTCATACACTGACATGCTGAACTGAAACCCTTTGTACAACTTCTTAAAGATAATGGCAATACTAGCTAGCACTTTCTCTGCATGGTCATATTAAACAGAAGGTGCCTTCCAGGAAGTCCTCTCAACAGGTGAATGGTGTTAGGCTCGCTGTGAAACAGATGAGAAGACTGAGACATGAAGGCACTCATGCCCTTGCCCAAGGCCACATAGCTGGTACTCAGCAGTGTTAAGATGAGAACCTGGGCAGCGGAACTCAGAGCTATGCTTCCCATCCCTCGGTTCTTCTGCAGTCACTGGCAGCAGTGAGCCCATGATGCTTTGCTCTGAGATGGGAAGGGAAAAGAGGAAAGACCAGAGGAACAGGGACCCTTCCAAAATTACAGAAGTAGCCACACCAACAGCTCCCCAAAAAAGACCTTGAAGAAACTAGTAAAAGTCACAGATTCTTACTATAAAAGTTCAAATTAACCAGATAGGCATAAAAAAAACAACCTTCCATCCCTCTCTCATCTTCCAGGTAATGGGTTTGTCCATAGTGTGATGGCGGCATTCCCAAACTGCACCAAGACCCCTGGGTCACTGCAAGCAACTCCTGGGGGTTATCATGGGGGGCGGGGAAGAGGAGGCTTGAATTGTCGCTGGAAACAAAGCGA
Source organism: Dipodomys spectabilis (assembly GCF_019054845.1). Lineage (NCBI taxonomy): Eukaryota > Metazoa > Chordata > Mammalia > Rodentia > Heteromyidae > Dipodomys > Dipodomys spectabilis. Next base: position 21,477,803 of record NW_024870834.1, on the reverse strand, counting down.
TGTTTGACACATGTAAGATACCATGTGACCCACTGGCTTGGATCATTCAGTGCCAGTGTCAGAGTACATTCCATCTTGTTCCATGATGTCATGTCTTTGCAGACCTAGGTTTTCAGAGCAGTTGCTTGGATATAAACAAAAAAAATCCCTAATACTGTACAAAAATTATCATGGAATAGAAAATAGAGCAGGAGAGGCTGATCTGATTCCAAAGTGTGAGAAAATGTACAGTACTCTACTGAGGATTTAAGGATGAAATAGCAATACCACTTGTGTTTATGTGCATTGCACATAGCAATTAAGGTGCTACAATATAAATATTTATAAAATTGAATGGTCCTGACTTAATAAGCAAAACTGTTCCATGTTTCCTTTGTCCCAAGGGCACTGTGCAAAGTGTACTGAGATACTAAGGTGCTGTGAACTCTGGAAGTTTGAGGAGATTTAGTGTCTCTTTACATTGTTTTGCATATAAAATATGCATAAAATACCTTTGCAAATCTGGTACATTAAAACAACTCTCACTTGACTTTCTGTTTATTGAGGCACTTTAGAATCTTTTCATGAGGTTATTAGATATTCATTCTTTTGTGATTTCTGTGTCCTCTGGCCATTCTTCTTAGTGATGCGTTTTGCTTTGGATACTGGGAATTTGAAATGACCACGTTTACTTAGATCATCAATTTTATCTTTTTCCTGCTGCTTCATGATTTCTGGATTTCCTTCTTTCTTCTTGCTTCTTTTTCTCCTCTCTGGCTTGTTTTACTAGCTAAGTTTTGTGTTGGCTCCTCTTAATCTAGTTTCTATTCTAAAGAGTTACTTTTGAATGTTTTCACTAAAAAAATCACTATAGTAACATATATATATATATATATATATATATATATATATATATATATATATATATTAAAACTGCATATGTAATTGGGTACCAGTGGCTCATGCCTATTATACTAGCTATGCAGGAGACTGAAGAACACGGTTCAAAACTAGCTTGGGAAGAAAAGTCCATGACACTCTTATCAGCAATAAACTACAAACAAAGCAAGAAGTGAACCTGTGGCTCAAGTGGTAAGGCACTAGCCTTGAGCAATAAGAAGCTCAGGCTGGTATCCAGGTTCTAATTTAAACCCCAGGACCCACACACACAAGAAAAGAAAAAGAAAAGAACAGTTCTTTTCAGTGTGTGTGTGTGTGTGTGTGTGTGTGTGTGTGTGTGTTTATGCTAGTCTTGGGGCTTGAACTTAGGGCGTAGGTGCTGTCCCTGAGCTTTTATGCTCAAAGCTAATGCTCTACCACTTGAACCACCACTCCATTGTTGGCTTTTTGGTGGTTAATTGGAGATAAGAGACTCACAGATCTTCCTGCCTAGGCTGGCTTAGAACCTTGATCCTCAGATCTCAGCCTCCTGAGTAGCTAGGCTTACAGGCATAAGCCACCAGCACCAAGCACTTGATATATTTTTAAATGGGCATCTTTGAACTTACATTTCTATCAACATTAAAAGAATCCGTAGTATATAAATGAGCATCTGTATCTTCCTACATTTCTGATGTGGCCAAGTAATCTCTTCCATTCTGATCCAAGCACATAAACTTTTTTTTTCAATTCTACCTTTTCTTTACATGAAGTTGTTTGATAGGAATTCTGGGTATGTAAGATGGACCTCCCTACCTCTCTCATTTTCTCCATTGTAACTTCCATATCTTCATCTTTTATTTATATTAAAATGATAGACATTCTAGAATTGTTTCTTGGAGTCCCTAGTTTTTATCTCAAGGGTGTTCTTTCTGCAATTTCTTACTGTGGAGCAGCTTCAGCTGCACTTGGTTTCTACTGAGTGCTTAGTTTCTATTGAACATTGGGAGAAGTAATCAGGGATAATGTGCTTTATTTCAAAAACATCCTTGAATCTCTTGTTCTGTCTTTTTGTTTTAGCCTGTTCTTCTCTGTTGATGTTTTTCCTTTGGAATCCTCTGAGGTCTTGATACAAATATGTTCTGTATATCTTATTTTCGTCATATTTTCCTGTCTCCGCTCTCTTTGGGAGGGGTCTCCGGTCAAAAGATCATTGTTTCTGGCCTTTGTTTTATTACTCCAATCGCTAATTCAGAGCAGATTCCTTTCACTTACCCAGCAATTTCGAGATGTGTTTGTTTTTATAAATGGAGGTCTTCACTTTCCGCTCTGATTGTCCACTAGAACCACCAATGCCTTAATTTAAAAGAAATACTAATGCCCACCCAAAACCAATTACTTAATTATTTCTGGTTTGGTTGCTTGGTTGATTTGTTTGTTTCTGTTTTGTTTTACTTCCTAGACAATCCTGTTCTAGAAAAAAATGTATCAAGTTCTGTATCAAGTTCTGAGAACTCTTTCACTAATTGTATGGGTCAGTGGTTCTCAAACCATGGGCATACAAAGTACAGCTGCCCTGGGATGACTGTGGGTATTCATGTTTGTAGTAAGCTGCTTTCTAGGAGATTCTGGGGCACAACATCTTTTAGGAACTGTATGGGCCCAAGTTACCTGTGGCAGCTTTCCCCTAAGCAGTTCATGTGCTTTTGGGGATGTGCCTTTGTATCTCAGTAGATGGGAATGGGTAAATTGTCAAGATTCCACCTCTGGGTCCTGAGTACAGGGCCCAAGAACAAGAACAACAGAAGGCCTGGATCCTCTCCCTAAGTGAGACAGGAACCTGCGGGGCCCTTGGGAGGTAGAACCCCATCTTCTTTATCATGGTGTCCTTTCAGATAAGTGTTCTGCTCCAATTCAGGAGTTTCGAATGCCCCAGTTTCCTCCCCTAGATGGAGATCGACTCTTCTCCCTTTGAGGCCTATTCTAGGAGACCTCAGTTGGATCTCCTGAAGCCCACGAGAAGTAGCAAGTGAGCTGGGGTGTCTTTAGTGGTCGCAAGTGAGCTGGCGTGTCTTTAGTGGTCTCTTTGCCGTGCTGAGATGGTTTTGCGCTCTCTCCATTGCTGGGCCACACCGCCGTTAACCAAGGCATGCCCTCTGCTCTTATTGTTAATATTAGAAGCTATCCAGAAAGCACCATCTTTACTTAGTAGTCCTTTTTTGGCCTTGTGGAGCCTGTATTTCTGATTTTTTTCCATATGTTTCTGTTTAAAGCATACTACTTGCACTTCTAGCCCTCTTGCTCAGAGCTTGGAGTTTTAAAAGCTTTTGTTAGGGAAACCCAGCTATTTCTTCTGATGACTCCAGTGGAATCAGAGTCCGCTGTCAGTTGGCTCTCACAAAGTTTGTTTTATCTGCTTCACCCCTTTTTAAATGCTCCAACTTTTACCCTCTGCCAATAGGAAATTGCTTTGTGTCTACATACTATATTTAGACTAAAAAAAAAAAATACTTCACTGAACTTCAAAGTCCTGTCCGTCCCTCCCTTTCCCTGGACCATTTTTCAACTCATGGCTGGCTTTGCCACTCATTCAAGTCTCACAGGCTACTCGTAAGGTTTTCTGTAACTGCCCAATTTTACGTGGGTTCCCCATCCTTCCAGTGTTGTCTATTATAACTGCCCTATTTCTCTTCTAAACAAGACTAGCTGTTATCATCTGGACATCTTAACATGCAGTAGACATTCAAAATTGTAGGCTGGATGGAGAATGGGCGAGTAAGTAGTTCTTTCTTTGTCATTTTTACTAGTATTTGGGGAAGGAGGAGAGGTTAAATACAGAAGCATAATTCGCTATGATAAAACAAATTCCCTCTTTTGTTCTTAAAGCAGCATGGAAGCATATAGTTTGGGAGAAAGGTGGTCACATGGCCCCCTGGCTTGTCCCAACCTATTCAATACTTCCAAAGGGGGCACCACCTGCCCTTAGAACAAGTGCACAGTTCTCTCTCATTGTTCAGCCTTCTACTTTAATGTAATACCTGGCCTAAGTCAGTATGGGATCTTCCCAGAATGGCAGATACAAGTGAAAAATGAAGTCCCATTTCTTCTTCCAACAGAACATTCCTGCCTGCTTGGAGAAACACAAACTGTGGGATGGGTGCCTAGAAATGGTTCTCAACTCTGAAACAGAAGCTGAAGATGATGGACAAATGAATCAAATGTCACCTTTTTTCTCAGTCTTAGTCCAATTAGCACATATGGGCCAAAACTTTGAGCTATGTTCTGAGCAAGAAGTTCTCAGTATGTAAACATGACAATGTAAACCAAACCTGTTATGTTACCACCTGGCACCAGAATTCCTCCTTGCTTGGCAAAGGGCATTCAGCCACTTGGGGTGAAAAGCATACCCTGTGGGTGGGGGGGGGGGGCGGTAATTGGCAGACTCAAACAACAAAAGGAGAAGAGCACGCTGTATCAAAGGAGAAAATGAGATGCATGCATTGTCTTCCTGAGAGGGAAGAAGGAAGGACAGTGCTGTGCAGGGAGAGAGGACGGTGATAGAAATCAGGTCTTTGTGAGAGACCAGGAGAACTCTGGACTTTTCACAGATAAGAATATGAGCTATGTGACTTTTCATTGTTAGCTGATGGGAGAGGGGCACTATATGGCCTTTCTTCAAAGGCCTCCCATCCCCCCAACAACCTCGCATGAAGGATTGTTCTGTACAGAGTCAAAGTACAGAGGAGATGAGAGGCAGTATATGAGCGAACAGCATTCTTTGGGGAATTCAGGTTCATCTAAGCTGGGCTTTGGGCTTCTGAGCTGCAAAGGGGTCTAGGCAAACTCATTACAGTATCCAGGACAAGGGCCATTACAGATAGCATCTTGGTTCTATCTACATGAAGAACATGCCATCCCTGCCATGGGAAGGTGACAGACAGCTCAGTGAAGGAGATCACAAGTTTAACGGTCCAATTCTCTTAATGGACCACACGCCATAGGCTGTAACCTAAGTAGGGGAAAATTATTCTTGGAACCCGTCTCCTCAGGTAAGTTATTAGTTATCCCAAAGTCCCAGGATAAGAAAGTGGGAAAGGCAGAGACATCCATTGTAAAAGCAGGAGCAAATTATGAGCTCAAGTCTGCAATGAAAATTCTGAGAAATCCAGTTTAATGAAAGAAAATCATCAGCATTCAGAAAAAGTCAGCCAAAAGTTGTCACATCACAGTTGGAGATGTTATTTTGTTTTAGTCTAAATATTGCCAGAGGAGTATCTCACAGAGAATTATGGGAGATGTTTCTGGTACTGTTATTAAGCAGAGGGTGGGGTATAATGGGAACCTAGCCCTGGCAGCAGAATTGTGGCTTGGAACTTGCTCTCTATATGTGATTAGTTTAGCCCTCTATCTCTGATGGGTATAGGAAAGACAAGAAAATGGGTACAAGGAACCTAGCTGCTCAGCCCCCTTGGCTACAAGTAGCCACCCCTAGCCAGCAAGCTGGGCAACAGGCACCATCTCTGGAGTGAGCATGCACAGTGAGTTTGACAGAACTAGTTGTCCAGGACATTAGCCACACTCCTTCCTTGTGACAGGCAATCCCCATATATGCTTCTCAGTGACCTCCTTCTTTAGATGCATATAGCTGTCCTTACATCCAAAGATGGCACCTCCTTCCCTTTTCATCTGAACTGACCTTGTTGTTTTATCAGACTGATAATAGGTCACAGAAGGGACAGTCAAGAGAGCCAGTCACACAGAACACCTGCAGCTTCTACTCTGGCTATGTGAAACATTGCTCTTGAGACATTCCTTCTTAGAATCCATCTGTCATGCTCTGAAGAGCCTTGCATTAGTTTCTCTCAGTTAAAGGGGCTAGGGAAGTCCAAGATCAAGACACCAGCAGACTCAGTGTGTGTGAGAGTCCACCTTCTGCCTCATAGATGACCATCTTTCACTGAGTAGTCGCATGGTAGGATGGTGAGCATGCTCCATGGGGGTCTCTCACAGTAACACTAATTCTACCCATGAACCAATTACCTCCTAATATGATCACAGTGGAAATGATAAGAATTTCAACATGTAAGTTTGAACACATTCATCTAGAGCACAATTCAAACGTCTTTTGAAGATAGCTTACATCTTTCCCCACATCTTAGTTTAGATATCAAATAAGGGAAACAGACCAAAAGGCAGTTTAGAAGAAAAAAATAGAAGATTGGAATGTTAGAGATAACCAGACCTGGGTTCCAATTCGAGAACACTCCTTACAGCTGCATGGCTTTGAACAATCTAGAATCTTGTGAGCTCTACATATTTATATAAAAGTATCTACCTCTTGAGAGGAAGAGATCAGGGAATCACAATTCAAGATCAACCCAGGCCAAGAGAGGCAGGGAGAGAGAGAAAAAGAATAAAGCTTATGAGAGTCCATCTAAACCAATGATTGGGTATGGTGGCATATAACTGGCATTCTGCTAATGCAGGGAAAATAGGTGGATCAGAGTCCAGAATAATTTGGGTATAAAATAATGAACACAAAAAGGAGCTGGGTGTGTCTCAAGTGGTAGGGCCCCTGCATAGCCAGTGCGAGATCCAGAGTTCCCACTAACAACAGATAAGTAGTTTAATTTAATTTAATCTATTTCTTGGTTTATACTGAGATTCAAATAGAGCACTGGCAGGAAATCCCCTTACACCATTCCTAGCATTGTGCAGACCCTGCTGAAAGGAGCCTTTTCAAAGATGACAGACTCCCTTGAAGATAGTTTTCTTATTCTCATTTTGGGAGATTTCCTGCTTAGTCTTCAGCTGGAAGATCAGCTGGAATGAAAGACTTCCATGAAGAGCCACCTGTCCTTTCTCTGTGGGATGCTTGGTGGCAGGAAGGAAGAAAGGTCTTTGATGAGATCCAGTGGGCAGAGAGGACAAATAGAAGTTAGGAAAAAGGCACCCAGCTACTGAGTTTAAAATGCTGTCAGATACGACGCATCACCTACATCTCCCCCTGCACTTTGTTTTTTACTGATTCCTTTGCTTGTGTTGAACACTTGCCTTGTGCAAAGTACTATGGAGAATACAAAGACACAACTTGCTCATGAGATAATTAGAGAGACGACGACATAAGCACGTCAAAAGCCAAATGACAAGACAAAACTATAACAGATGATCTGTTAGAGGGAAGCATTTGTGCTGGGTGCTGGTGGCCCACACCTGTAATCCTAGCTACTTACGATGCTAAGAACAGAGAATTGCCTGGGCAGGAAAGTCCCCTTGAGCTTCTTATCTCCAATTAACCACTCCAAAACTGGAGGTGACACTGTGGCTCAAAAATGGTAGAGGGCCAGCATTGAACAAAAGAGCTCAGGGACAGCACCCAGACCCTGAATTCAAGCCCCCAAATTGACAGACAGACAGAGAGTGAGTGTGAGTGTGTGTGTGTGTGTGTGTGTGTGTGAGTACGTGTGTGTGAGAGAGAGATAAAGAAAGAAAGGAAGGAAGGAAGGAAGGAAGAAAGAAAGAAAGAAAGAAAGAAAGAAAGAAAGAAAGAAAGAAAGAAAGAAAGAAAGAAGAAAGAAAGAAAGAAAGAAGAAAGAAAGAAAGAAAGAAAGAAAGAAAGAAAGAAAGAAAGAAAGAAAGAAAGAAAGAAAGAAAAGAAAGAAAGAAAGAAAGAAAAGAAAGAAAGAAAGAAAAGCATTTTTGCATAGTGGATGTAAATAAAGGGACTGTAACTTCCATGAATTGTTTCTTGACATTTGTACCTGTTAAACACCAAGACATATTTAAAGTTTTAGATTTCTTTTACTACAGCAAAAGAAATTCCATAGTAGCAATATGTTCAAATACATTCTTGAACCTTAAAGTGAATGATGTTGGAAATATTCAAGTAATAAAGGCTTTCCTTTATTACACACACACACACACACACACACACACACACACGAAAGTTTTATCCAGAAATGTGTATGTGCGTGTATGCACGGGTAATGGAGCTTGAACTCGGGGACTAGGTAACTGTACCTTTAGCTTTTTTACTCAAGGCTAGTGCTTGACCTGTTGAGCCACAGCAATACTTCCCAGAAACTTATTATTGGTGGTACTGGGATATGAACTCAAGTCTTCCTGCTTGCTAAGCAGGTGTTCTACCACTTGAGCATTTTATCAGCTCTTATTGTGTTCATTATTCTTTGAGGTAGCATGTCACTTTATATCCAGGCTGGCATGGACTTCACTCCTTCCATTTGTGTTTCCCCATGTCACCAGGATTATAGGCACATGCCACCTCTCCCAGTCATTGTGTTTCCCCCATCGTTGGATAATAGATATGCACCACCATGCCCAGCCTGAGCTGACTTCTAATTGTGATTTCTGGTCTCCCAAGAAGCTAGGCTTACAGGCGTGAGCCACTGTGGCCTGCCCTAGAAACTTTTAATAGAACAAAATCACAATGGCCAAGTACTTCTAGGAAGGAAAGAAAAGGAGCTGATATAGAATAGACAAATGTAAAAAAGAGGATTGTGTATGATGGGTAGCTGAGGGGACCCAGGTATGCCAGGTTAAATATTGTCACCTCAAAATCTCTATTATTTGTAGAACCTCAGAATCAGACCTTATTTGGAAATAAGGTGGCCATAGATGCAATTAATTAAGATAGGTCATCCTGGAGGAGAGTGGGCTCCTAATCCAACATGACTGGTTTCTTTATAAGAAGAAAACAGAGATACATATGAACAGGGGACAGGGAGGGAGAGGAAGAAGGAGAGGACTAACACACACACACACACACACACACACATACAAGGATGCTGCTTAAGAACAGAGGCAGAGATAGATCTACAAGTCAGGGATTGCTGACAGCATCAGAGATTGAAGGGAAAGTGTGGAACAGATTTTCCCCAAAAGCCTTCAGAGGGAGCATGGCCCTGCTAACAGTTGGATTTTGGACCTCTAGCGCCAAGTCTGTGAGACAATAAGCTTCTGTTTTCACAGTCACTCAGTTTATTATGACTCTGTGATAGCAACTCCAGAAACTAATTCACCAGGGCATCCTGCAGACCCCCTAGTGTCTGTCTTTTGCACATCACTGACTTCCATCCTGGTCCTCTGTCTGATTCCACTTCTACAATGACATCCTAAGACTTCTTGCCCAGCCCCCCAACTTCCTTATCCCCATCCCTGCCATCAGTGAGGTGAGGTGGATTCACTGCGACGACACACTGGAGGTGGCCATGTATCCATGAGCTAGTTGCTACACGACCGAGTTCCCATCAGCAGCGCCATGCAGAATCCCGAATCCTTGAATAGCAGAGCAGTTAGTGTGTTCATCCCAGATCAGAGCAGGAACTGAGAAGAAAGATATGATATCCTGTACTTCCGTGGGACTTCAGTTTGCAACTCAGCCTCATTAATCCAAATGTAGGGGCTGGGAAGGTGGCTCAGTGGTAGAGCACTTGCCTTGCATGCATGAGGCCCGGAGTTCAATTCCTCAGCACCACATAAGCAGAAAAAAGCCAGAAGTGGCGCTGTGGCTCAAGTGGTAGAGTGCTAGCCTTGAGCTGAAGAGCTGAGGGACAGCGCCCAGGCCCAGAGTTCAGGCCCCACAACCGGGACCCCCCCCCCCAAAAAAAATAATAATCCCAATGTAATGCCTCCACACACAGTATTCTTGGTCCACTGGAAAGTTACTGAGTTTAATTACTTCAGTAGCTTGTCTTCACGTCTTGTTAGAAAAGACAGCCTGGTACTTCGAAAGAGATCTTTTGTGAACTTCCTTATTGTTGGATTGGATAGGCTTCTCCTACCACTGAGATCCTGCTGAGCTATGATTGGTGATACGAAGTTGTACAGCAAGAGTCTCCCTGGTTCACTGCCCTGGAGTAGAAGACACTGGTGTCACCAATTGCATCTAGCAGTGCAGAAGCATTGGATGTGAATGGCTTATGTCTAGAGCCATGTAACTAATACAGTAGCCACTAGCCACGTGTGGCTATTTAAATTTGAACTTAGATGATTTCAGGTTTGAATGCAATTGAATAACTCAGCTCATCAATCATGCTCTCTACCTTTCAAGCATTCAGTTGTCATATATGGCTACCATATTGGCAAGTAGAGATAGAGAATAGCTTCCCCTTCACAGAAAGTTCTCTTGGACAATGCTGGTCTGTTTGCTTTTTTGTCAAGGGTTCTACCATACAACTTCTCTTCCTTTTACTAAGTGTGATTTCATAACTTAAAAACTGGGACTATGCCAGCTCTATAATAAGAGGAAACGTGGTTTTATTCACTGAACTGTTAGAAGTAATAAAAATATGTGTCTTTTTCTAAAAAGAGGAGGCATGGTTGGTAGACAAGTGTAATCCAAGTGTTAGCATGGCTGTCAGTCACCTGGGGATCCTGCTGGACTGGAGGGTCCTAGTGGAGCAGGTCTGGGTGGGGCCTACCATTCTGCCTGGTGCACAGACCACACCTTGACCAGGAGGAGTTGTGAAATGCACCCTGGGAGTTGGAATCCTGTTGCTGCATGGAAGTTGAGGTATAAATGCAGCAGGTAAACTTTACATAAAGGACAGAGACTGAAGGCATATTCTCTCAGCCTAATACTAGAAGAATAAGATGAAGCCCTGCTCTTCATCTGCGTGTGAGGTTATGGGACAAAGGGGCTCCAAAGTGCACAGTGAATCACAGACTTCTCTCTAGCATGACATTTCTAGACTAGATTCTTTTTTGTTGTTTTGTCGGTCATGGGGCTTGAGCTCTGGGCTTGGACGCTGTCCCTGTGTTCTTCAGCTCAAGTTTGAGCCACAGCGCCACTTCTGGTTTTTTAGTGGTTTATTGGAAATAAGAGTCTCACGGACTTTTCTGCCCAGGCTGGCTTTGAACCATGACCCTCAGATCTCAGCCTCCTCAGGAGCTAGAATTACAGGCGTGAGCCTCTGGCGCCCAGCTAGACTGAATTCTTGACTCTACGGCTTCCTAGCTCTGTATCTGAGACAGACTGTCTGGAGACCTCAAAGTACTATCTGGAAAGTAGGAATAACGCTAAAGCTGTGTGTGTATGTGTGTATGTGTGTGTGTGTGTGCACGCGTGCATGTGTGTGTTGTATGTGCATGTGTATTGAGCTTGCACACAAGGCCATGCTTTCAGTCATTTTGCTTTCAGTGTTATTTGAGATAGGAACTTACATTTTTTGTAGGGTCAGATTCAGACAGTGATCCTCCTATCTTCCCCTCCAGAGCAGCCAGGATCACAGGCATGGGCCACTATGCCTGGTTTATTTATTTTTATTTATTTATCTTGTCAGTCATGGGGCTTGAACTGTGGGCCTGGACGCTGTCCCTCAGTTCTTCAGCTCAAGGTGAACGCTCTACCACTTGAGCCACAGCACTACTTCCAGTTTTGCTCTGGTGGTTAATTGTAGATAAGAGTCTCACGGAGTTTCCTGCCTGGGCTGGCTTTGAACCGTAATCTTCAGATTTCAGCCTCCTGAGTAGTTAGGATTGCAGAGGTGAGCCACTGGTGCCAAGTTTATTTTTGCTCCAGTCTCAGTAACCTTTTGCCCAGACTGGCCTCAAACCACAGCTCCTGTCTCTGTCTTCTGAGTAGCTATGATGATAGGCATGTGCTGCCAGTTCCTCTCTCATAATACAGTTATAAGGACTGATTCAATGCCTTTGGATGTGTAAAATGCCTAGAACAATGCCTAGCATGTCATGTCATAGCCCTGTGCATGGTAAAGGTATCATTAAGTGAACGCAGCAGGCTCCTTCTAAACAAGTGAATTGATTTATCCTGGATGAATGATGTATTTGCTGACCAGGAACGTATCACTCAGTTCTAACCAGACATTAATTTCCCCTTTGGGGGTTGAGGAAGGGGTAGGAGATGAGGGGCAGTATCTTGGATGAAGGATTGGATTCATGAAGCATCCTGAGTTTTGGAAAACTGATTGGGTCAAATGTGGGACCTCTGTTTGAGTGAGGATTCACTTCTTGTCAAAGCAGCCGCTTGGTGGTTACCCTGCTTACTCCCCAGCCAATCACAGTCCTTTCTCACACACCCTTTACAGAACCTTTTGACATGGTTTACTATTGGTGGACAAAAGTCTGCATTTGGGATAGGTGTGTGCTTTATGAACTCTGTTGCTTACCTGTGAGACATTTCCCACTGACGTGTGGCAGCAAAACAGATTTGAGTTGTTGAAGAGAATATGACGCAGGCCTCTGCCTCATACTAATCATTCTGCACACCTTCTCCTCTCACCCCCAAAGCAAAGAGCCCAGCCAGCAGCGAGTCAAAAGATGGGGCTTCTCTTTCGACGAGATACTGAAGGATCACGTGGGGCGGGACCAGTTCCTCCGATTCCTGGAGTCAGAGTTCAGCTCAGAAAACCTCAGGTAAATCTCTCCAAGGTTTGAACTTGCACGGAACGTGTGTGAAGCTGTCTTCAGAATCAGCCCTGCCCTTCCCTTCCCCCACAAAAGATTGCTAGGGTTCAAATTCAAATACCAGTTCACCTGGCTAAGGTTGAACTATGAAAGAGCAAGTTGAAATATACAACTCTGCCACCACCGTGAAAGCAACTATCAATGCCAGCAAATATGTCATTCTGAGTCTGGGTCACATTGTTTAACTCCCTGGATAGGGGTCTTATTTAATAATCAAACGGATCTGACCATACCACTCACTGAGTAACACCATAGAACCATGGAGCTTCAGAGTGGAGGAACCCTGTATGACATCTCTCTACAAAGCTGTTTAATCACAAGGATTCGGGGTGGGGAGAGGGGATGACGAGGTTTGAAAGGGTAAATACGCAAGAGAGGAGCTGATGAGCTCATTTCAGAGTGTTTTAAAAAAAAAAGTTTTCAAAGAAAATCAAGCTGGGTGCCAAGGGCTCATGACTGTAATCCTAACTCCTGAGGAGGCTGAGATCTGAGGATCATGGTTGGAAGCCAACTCAGGTAGAAAAATCTGTGAGACTCTTATCTCTGATTAGCCACCAAAAAAAGAAAGAAAGTTGAAGGAGCTGTGGCTCAAGTGGTAGAGCACTAGCCTTGAGCACAAAAGCTCAGAGACAGTGTCCCAGGACCAGAACAAAAAAATCATTATCATTCTGCAACTGGAGATGTAGCTAACCAAGTCAAGTAAACATATATTCCTTTTGGATAGAATTCTGTTAGTTTCGTCACTCCAATCATCTGACACTACCTACAGAAGCTGGTACTTTTTCCTGGTGGATAACTAATCCCTTGTGAGAGGAATGTGCTAATGATTACTGTGTACTAGGAGAAAAAAATGAAGCATCCAAAACATGGCATCCAATGTGAGAGGAAGAGGAGGTGACAGAATAAAGGAAGAGGGTTCTTGGGCATGAAAAATGGAGGAACTGGGGACTTACTCATCCATTTACTGTGTTCCAGTCACAAAAATGTGATTTGCCTGGGACCCCTTAGTGACCTTAACAAACCGTGACATCTCCATGTGTAAGGTGGAAGTCAGTCTGTCAGTCTGTCTGTCTGTATCTCTGTCTCTCTCTGGTTTTCTTTAATATGATAGGCTAATTTCTTGATTAAAATACTGTTTTATTCATTTTATTGTCATTTTTATTTTAACTATTCAGAGCATATACTTCAGGAAATAACTGTCTTCTCCCAAGTGAATGTGGGAAACCCATGTTACTTGTTTGAAGTTAGAGGTCCTCTCTTTCCTCCATATGACTCAGAAGATAGTTGTGGCACCTGTGTGTGGTAGCAAGTTCTCAGAGTCTGCTAAGGGCCTGCTGAGCCATCAAGACATGTGATCTCCTCTTACAACAACCTTGTAGGTCTTTGAAGGGGGAGAACACACACACACACACACACACACACACACACACACACACAACTATTACATTATTAAATGGATATAAATAAGAGTAAATTCTAAGATCATTTTTTGCAAGTATTTCAGTGTAAGCCAGAGCAGACAAGTCAGAAGCTAGACATGGAAGAATACACAAGTCAAAGACACATGACAAAGAAGAGGCAGGAAGACTATTCTAAAGCAAGAGCCTGAATTAGCCAAGGAGCGCTTGCTCGCGCACGTGTGTGTGTGTGTGTGTGTGTGTGTGTGCGCGTGTGCACGCGCACGTGCGCGCGTGTGACTTTGCATGGTTATGATCAGCATCTGAGAGACATGATTCAAGGGAGAAAGGATTTATTTTGTTCCCAGTTTCAGAGCTGATGGCCCATGATGGCTGGTAGGGCATGGCACATCATATCATGGAAGCCAGGAAGCAGAAAGAGGAGAAGAAGATGATACCAGTACTGTCAGCTCTCTCCTGTTTTCCCTTTTATTCCATGTGGGCCCCCAGCAGCTAGGATGGTGCTGCCCACATTCAGGGCGGGTCTTTCCCCCTTTAGTTAATCCTCTCCTGACCAGCCCACCAGAGACGTGCCTCACCAGTCTCGTAGGCACTTCTTAGGCCAATCACATTGACCACTTGATTACTAGCTTAGCCATTAGGCTGGCAGGGTTGTATATTCCATTCTAAGCATCCATCTGCCTGTTATGAGCCAGACAAGGTTGAGTATCTTACTTTTAGGTTATGACACAAGAGTCCTTTCTTAATACTGCAGCATTCTTCTAAACATATCTCAAAGAGATTTCATTCTTTTTTTTTTGGTCGGTTGTGGGTCTTGAACTCTGGGCCTGGGCGCTGTCCCTCAGCTCTTCAGCTCAAGGCTAGCACTCTACCACTTGAGCCACAGCACCACTTCCAGCTTTTTCTGCTTATGTGTTGCTGAGGAATGGAACCCAGGGCCTCATGCATGCAAGGCAAGCACTCTACCACTGAGCCACCTTCCCAGCCCTGCTTTTTGTTTTGTTTTTTTGCCAGTCCTGGGGCTTGAACTCAGGGTCTGGGCACTGTCCCTCAGCTCTTCAGCTCAAGGCTAGTACTCTACCACTTGAGCCACAGTGCTACTTCTGGCTTCTTCGGCTTATGTGGTGCTGAGGACTCGAACCCAGGGCCTCATGCATGTGAGGCAAGCGCTCTACCACTGAGCCACCTTCCCAGCCCCTGGTTTCATTCTTAATAAAGTCTTTGTGACACCCAGAAGGGCTGTGTTCTGATATCGCCCACTAGAGCAGTGCTCACATCATCCTCCAGCCAAGGTAGCCAGTAAATCCTTATAGGCCCAACTTTATGAGCCCAGCAGCTAGTCTATATGCCCAGCTCAGTCCCCATTTCCACCCTTAGTATGGTACCTATGAGCCACACCTAGGATTCCTTCTCACTCTCCTCATCCCTAGCCACCTTTGGTCCCCAAGATGCAGTTGGTATAGCAGCAACTCTGCCTGACTGTTTCCCAGCCCATGCATGGGCCTCTTCCCCCTGCACTCTTACAGGGAGTCTGAAGGATGACCACCGGGTCCTCATCACTGTGAGAACTCTAGGAGCATCTACTCTCTCAGCTGCCGCCTTGCCAGGTCCAGTGTTCATTCTGGAAAGCTACCGTGTAGCCAGGGCCACCTATGAAATCAGGCTCGATTCAGGCAATACGCATGACACAGGGCCCCACGTGCACCGAGGAGTATGGCCCTGGCAGGCGCTCAACACTTCCTGCCATTACCAGCTGGGTCTCTGCCAGCTCTTTACCCAGGAGGGCCACAGTGCAATCTGGGATGAAAGAAATTTACCCGTATGCATGAGAATGTGCTCACACCCAGCATGCGCACATAAATCCAGACATAAAGAGGGACCTCTCTGATCCATGACAGCAAAGGGGGACATAGAGAGGAAGCGTGGCTTAGGACTTCTAAAACCCTTTCTGGAGTCCCAAATTCCATGGTTATGATATCTAGCATGACTGGATATAGAGGTAAAGTCTCGGTTTTAAGTCACGACTATATAGGACCCTTGGGTCCTAGCATCGCTCCTTTTGTCCTTTGTTCTTTCCTGTAGCCACAGTATTGGATCATCACCTCTCACGACCCAGGCCCCAAGGATTTGGAGAAGATCGGTTTATGGTTCACCCAGGGTGGCCGTGTGTGGCCAGGCAGGTGTATTTCCGCTGCAGCCCTGCACAAGCATGGCAGCCCAGGGAACCGCATAACGTGAATCACTCAATTGAGGGTCCTGCCCTTTGGTGCTGTTGGCTCTATTGCAGTTGACCCTTCTTTCAGGACTGGTCAAGAGCTCAGGTTGCTCGGATCAGAGGATTAGAGGAGGGAAGGAGAGTCTCAAACCCAACTGGATCTATTCCAACCTGCCTCTCCCACTTGTGTCCCGCATCCCCTCACGGAGTGTCTGAGAAATTGCCGAGCTGCTGAAGCGGGAGGGAGAAGGAGCCCTAAAGTGTCTTCTATACCATTCAAGTAAAGCATTCTCTGATGGTATAAAAATCTGACCTTTCCTTCTGAGAGAGTCTGAGGTGCGAGAGGGCTGCCATCCCCCAATGACAGGCTTCCTGTCCTTGTGAACTACCCTGAGCCCCGGTGTGGGACCCCACAAGGCAGCTGTCTGCTGGCAGGGAGTGCGGAATGAGTACAATTCCTCACCCATCAGGCGGGAACCATTTCATTCTTCAAACAAGAAGTGTCACCAAATCATCCCCGGTGTGGTGACTTTTCCAAGCACGGTGACAGTTACCTTACACAGTGTCCCCTGTACAAACCTTTGCCTTCCCTGGCTTGACACCCTCTGTGGTATGGTAGGGCATGAGTTAAAAATCAAAACCTGCAACAAAGAGCATTTCCCCCCCTACCCCCTCCCCGTACATTTTTTATGAGCTGTGACGTCATTGCCTGAGAGAATGGAGTGCTTCTTCTAACCTGCAGATTGATGATGCTAGGTCCACACTGTGTCAGCTCTGTGAAAGGAGAGGCAATTAAAAGAGAGCCCAGGGGAGGTGCCAGGTTTGCCTGGAGTGCTCCATCTCCAGTAGTTGCCCCAAGTCCTTAGGAAGACCTCCAAAGGTTCACTAGGCCCCACAGGATCCCCCCACCCCACCACCGACCAAACCCATGATGAATGGGAGCCGAGTGTCTCCCACAATGCCTTGCACGTTGGCAGCCATCTGGCCACTGCCCAGGAACAGAGCTCAGCTTCCACGGCGCCTCACCATGGTGGTTGCCAGTGAGAAATCTCAGCCCAACGTGAGACAAAATTGTTTAATCCACTGTCCTCCACCCCTGGCTGACCAGCAGAGGACACAGAAACGCTTCGTTCTGTTGTCGAATTTGCTTATCCCCAGAACAATGCCAAAGCTGTGTTTTCTAACTCCGGGAAATTCTACTTTGTGAGAAAAGCAAAATAGGTAAGCTGGTAACTGAGGGACTGCTCAGGCCTCTGAGCAGGCTGGAGAGGATGAATGACTCTGGATTTCTCTTGCTCCAGCCAGCCTATCAGCAATCAGGAAGAAAGGAGACCCACATGGTAGTCCCAGCCACCACGATGGCTCCAGCAAGTGTTTCTTTCTTTTTTTTAAATTTATTTTTTTGTGTCAGTACTAGGGCTTGAACTCCAAGTTTAGATGCTGTCCCAAGGCTCTACCCCTTGTGTCACAGCTCTACTCCCAGCATCTTGGCAGTTAACTGAAGGGAAGAGTCTCATAGACTTTTCTGCCCAGGTTGGCTTCAACCTATAATCCTCAGATCTGAGCCTCCTGAGTAGAGCTCAGATGACAGACATAAGCCACCAGTGCCTTGCCCAGCCAGTGTTTCTGGAGCCTGGCTGCCTTCCCTCAAGGCTGGTGTCCCCACCTACATTCATTGCTAAGCCATCAACACAGACCAAATGCCAGCACACGGGCAGGTGGCTTCCTGCTGATCTGAGGATTGGCAGGGGGCAGCAGGACAGGTGGTCTTCCCACACCCCAGAACCCCCTGTGTCCAGGCCTGCGGCCCTCTGCTGCCAGCCATGGGGGCTTAGTGCAGGATGGGTGGATTTGACGCTGCGGCTGGCATTGGAAGCCCCTCCACGTCCTCAGAGGGACAGGGCCTGCAGGCTTTTGATAAGAGCCAGAGCTTCTGGAGCCTCAGTGGGCCACCCATGCGCAGTAGCTATGCAGAGAGATGCTTTCGTGGTTCTTTGGGGGAGGGAGGGTTGGCCTGAGCTGGGAGCTCAGGACTGTGCAGCTGGAAGATAGCAAACACACACTGGAGCCTGTTCTGAATTTCAAATGGGCACAAAGGGTTTTTCGAAGCTGTGATGGTAAATACATATGGGGCGTCAAGATGCTGCTGTGACTGCGGTTTTGCTGTCGTCTGGGAGGGACGAGGCAGGTCATGTCCAAGGCAAACAGAAGGCTGGGCTGCATCCCTACCTCTGCAGGGAGAGAAAGCAGTTGAGAGATGTTGCCCTTACTCCTTACCCCTCTTCTTCCTTCTCCCCTTTCCACCTCTCCTCCCCTTCTCCCCTTCCTCCCATGATCCCAGGTGGAGCTTTTGGATCAATCCACCGTTTTAGCTAACAGAGGAAGCCTCTGGATTTGTATGTCAATGTTTATTAAATCTGGTCTACCAGCTCCAGCCTTTCAACCTTCTCTACACACAAAGGGAAGTCTAGAGAGTCATCAGAGCCTTCCCAGAGGGGGTCCAAAGCACCTCCTCAGAGCAGACTAAAGCAAGCAACAGAGCTGCCAGAAGATGGCATCCCACATGGCATTGATGGAGGGGACAGGAAATCACTCAGGGGCGTCCATCGCTTAGACATTGCAGGGAAGGACACTGATCTGGAAAGTTGCTTGCAGCCAGACAGAGCCTCAGCCCAGAGGCAACATCCTGGGCTCTCCACCTGCCCATGGGCAGTAGCAGTGTGTGTTGCAAAGCCCTCGTCCCTCTAAAGGACAGTTACACGTTCTCTTCTCCCTGGTAGTGGAAAGAACATGGTGCAAAAGCCCTAGGGGTAGAAAGTAGGAGGGCTGGGGTTGTAGGAAGGGGATGAACTGAACCCCTTTGTACAACTACTTAAAGATAATAATCATTTTAAGAAGAGAGGCAGAAGATGGTTGACAGCGTTAGCAAGAGCCCTGGAAGCTCCTACAGGAAGAAGCTTGAAATTTGGGGTCAAGCCGGGAGAGTTGAGCCTCTCGGGTGTCACTGACCCTCCTCAGCACCCACGCACGCCTTTGGTAACTGAGTTAAGTCTGGATGGGAATTTTTTAAGCCTATGCTTCATCTGTCTATACTCCCTTGGTGCCAGTTTCACAGATGAGGATTGAGGCACCTAGAAAGGTACATCAAGACATCATCATAACCAGGCTCCCCATTGTTCTTATCAAGGGCTGTTGTCGCCTTCCCTGCATTTCTCTTGGTTCTTCAAGATCCGCGAGAGAGCTGTGAAGTTTTTCATTAAGGACATCATCAGAATCCTAAATCAGGGGGAGACCTGGAGTCCAGCATTCATTATGAAAACCAACACAGATCTGTTCTTGCGGAAATGGGCCTGTATTACCCCAGTCGGCCACTGAGTGGCGCCTTCAGGCCATTCATTTGAACAGCATTCATGTCTGAACAGCAACAGGAACACATGCCTAACCTTTTTTTTTAAATCTATTTTATTATTATTTTTTCTCAAACAAGTGCATCTTGCTTTGAATGAAGCTCAAAGTACTTTCCACCATGTGTGGTTTCAATTTCTTTTGTCATCACCTTTCATTGACTAGATTAGCTGTCAGAACCACCTATCATTGGACCTAGCCTCTTACTGTTGGGGAATTGGTTTGTCCAGCTCTGGTTCCTGCTGAAATGTGGTCCTCAGGACTTGGGAGCTGCTGTTCAGGCTGTGAGTGAGGTTGCTGCTACTCTCAGCAGAGAGATGCTCATAGGAGGCTGTGATGATGGCAGCTCCTTGTCAAATGCTGAGGGTGATGGGTAGAGATTTTCCCCTGGTCCTCTCTGGAGAATTTCTTGGTAGACATGTCTCTCATGTATATCCCATTGTGCCAGACAAGCCCACCTTCTATCTAAATGTCATTATTGTCCACGTACTGTAAGCCCTGCACTATGTTAAACACAATTGTGAACAACTTGATTTATCTGTCTTTAACACCAATCTCAACCAGGTAGGTTTTTTTTTTTTTTTTACCTCACCAAATGCATCTGGCAACATTTGGAGACATCTTCCATTGTCCTAACTTGGGGAGTACAATGACATCTAATGAACAGAGATCATAGCTGCTGTTTAACATTCTACAAGGCATAGGACAACCCCACTACTACCACTTTTAAAAACAAAAATCACCCATCTTGAAATGGCAATGGCACTGAAGCTGAGAAATCTTTGGACTTTTGTTGGTTGCCAGGAGTTTGTTGATCTTCCAATGAGTTCTTTGTACTTTCTGAAGTCCCTCTCTCCCCCTGCTCCGTGGTTTTTGTGACCCATATGTGGCATCAAATTATATGTAGCATTTGCTAGGTGCCCAGATAGAATTGTCTGTTTCTGCTTTCCGTTCCAGGTTCT